>NC_140117.1:188239-2588239 GCF_964237585.1 Gallinula chloropus | reverse complement strand
TAACGACCCACTGGTTCAGGGTGTTGGTCAGAATGTCAGTACTACACAATTGACTCAGAGCTCCTAAGATTTATACTTGATGGCTCAAAGAGCACATAAGCACTCACCAATGGGAGATGAGGTCTGTCAGTCTCTGCAGAAGGTTTTGGGGAGTTCAGCGTTGCTGATGTGGGTTTGGTGTACGTTGCAGATGTGCGCAATGGTGGGGACCGGGCACAAGGGACATCGGGGTCAAGGGACACCTCCCTCAAGCCCTGGGGTTTGCCCACGCTCCCCAGGAGGTTTTCACACTTGACCCATCTATTTCACCCACAAACCCTAAGGGTGTCAGAGCCGGGTGGGCAGAGCTATGGGGCACCAGGCGCCTGGGTCCCCCCGGGACAGGCAGGTCTGGGGGTCTCAGGGTGCCCTAGGGGAAAGGTAGGAAAGTAGGGCTGGGGTGGAGGGCAGATCTGCGACTTGGGTGGGCCAGAGGTGTCCCCAGGCTGGGAGATACAGGCGATAAGGGGCCATGGTAGGGTCTGGGGCTCTGAGGAGGGGACGGGTAGGGGGGGTGTTGGGGGACTGGGCAGTGCTGTGGGGCAGTCACTGGTAAGAAGCATCTCAGGCTACCATTGGCTGGTGGGTGGTGGCAGAGCCAACCGCGGGGTGAGAGGCGGGGCTTGTGGCAAAGTTTGTCCCAGAGCAGGGCTCCTTATTCTCACGACATCGGGGACCCAGAGTGGAGCGATGAGCGATGGGGCTGGGCCGGGCGCTGGGGCTGCTGCTACTGGGGATCCTTGGCTGGGCAGCGTGTGGTGAGTGCGGGCGGGGACCCAGGAACCCCCCTGGATCCTGTTTCTTGACAATGGTTCTCCATTCCCTGTGCACCAGACCACCCCAGGGCACAGGGACCCCCAGTCACACTCCCTGAAGACCAGGTCGCCCCTTGAAATACTTCCCTTCCACCACCTTCTATCCCCTTCCACCCTTTCCATCCCATTACAGATCTGTTTCTCTTTGATGCCAGGGACACCCTTGGACCCCCTTCCTGGGAACCTTGGGTTTTTCACTGCCATGGCCCCCCTTCCATCATCACCAGGACCCCCCGGCTGCCCTTCATGGGAAGGAGGATCCCCTCCTGGACACACACCCCTCTCCAACAGACACTTCCTCTTGAAGTGGCACCCCACACCCCCAATCTGCTGCTCTGGGACCCCCACCCAGGCTCACTACCCAATCCTGCCCAAACCTTCACTATGGGCACCCTCACCCTGCACCCCCCACCCCTCACTGACCCCTGTCTCCCCACAGAGCTCCACTCCCTGCGCTACTTCCACACCACAGTGTCAGAGCCCAGCCCAGGAGTACCCCAGTTTGTGTCCATGGGGTACGTGGACAGGAACCTCATTGTGCGCTACGACAGCGAGAAGGGGACGGCGGTGCCCCAGGCAGACTGGATGGCGGCCAACCTGGACCAGCAGCACTGGGACCAGCAAACCCAGATTGAGCAGACCAATCAGGAGATTTCCACAGTGAACCTGGACACACTGCAGAGCCGCTACAACCAGAGTGGGGGTGAGTGTGGGCTGGGAAGGGGCTCTGAGGGATAGGAGATCACCACTCCCTTCTCCCCCATGAAGACACTACCCTTCCTCATGCTACTGCCCTGCGATGTGCCGATCCTTCCCAGCCCAGTGCTGTTGGCAGAGCATGCCAAGCACCCCTGTTCCGCAGCCTCACACTCCATGGGATCCTTTGTGCCAGAGCCAGGGAGGCTTCTGGGTGCCCCACCAAGCACATTCTGGCCTTCTCCCCACCATGCCCAGCACCCCATCCCAGGCCTGGCTGCCACATCTCAGCCCTCACCATCCTGTGGCAGTGAATACCCCCAGAACCAGAGGGACTCCCACCCCATGTCCCTGCCCCTCACCATTCCTTTGTACACCCCACCCCAGAGCCAGAGGTGCTCCTGCAACCCATGCCATCTCCTATCTGCATGCTCACCCAGCATTCAGGACCCTGCCCATCTCCTTGCTGTTCCAGGGTTCTGAGGGGCTGGGTGCCAGCTCATCCATGCCCTGGGTCCAGGGGTCTGTTTCACAGCTTTATGTGATGCCCCAAGTGCTGTGGGCCCTGGGCAGGGTGGAGGCAGCTCTCGTGTCAGTGCACAATTCCCTTGGGGATGACACAGGGCTGGAGTGGGGGGCGCTGCAGGGGGGCCTTGCCCCACTGAAGGCCCAGGGCTGCAGCAGCAACTCAGCCCCATCTCCCTGGTCGTGTTTCAGGGGCTCACACACTGCAGAGCAGAGTCAGCTGTGACCTCCTGGAGGATGGTATCACCAGGGGGTATTGGCAAATTGCCTATGATGGGAGGGACTTCATTGCCTTCGACATGGACACGATGACATTGACTGCGGCAGATGCAGCAGCAGAAATCACCAAGAGGAACTGGGAGGCAGACAGGACTGCCATTAAGCACATGAAGGACTACCTGGAGAACACCTGCCCTGAGTGGCTGATGAAATATGTGAGCTATGGGCAGGCTGTGCTGGAGAGGAAAGGTGAGGGGAGATGGGGACCCTGGGGAGGGGCCAGCCTGGATGTGTGTGCCAGCCCTCACTGCCACCCCCTCCCCAGAGCCCCCCATGGTCCGAGTGTTGAAGAAGGAGACCCAGGGGATCCTTACCTTGCACTGCCGCGCTTACGGCTTCTACCCACGGCCCATCACCATCAGCTGGCTGAAGGACGGTGAGGTCAGGGACCAGGAGACCCAGCGGGGCAGCATCGTGCCCAACAGCGACGGCACCTACTACACCTGGGTGTCCATCGAGGCCCCTCCTGTGGAGCAGGACAAGTACCGGTGCCGTGTGGAGCACGCCAGTCTGGCTGAGCCTGGGATCTTTGCGTGGGGTGAGTCTGGTGGCCTTGGGCACGTGAAAGAATGGGCTAGGGGGGTCCCCCTTCCCTTCCTCACAGCCCTGATCTTCCCCAGAGCCAGAGTCCAACTCATCGACCATTGTGCCGTGGGTGGTTGTTCCCCTTGTCATCCTGGCTGTCATTGCCATCACTGGATTCATCATCTGGAAGCGCAGATCAGGTAAAGCTCCAGGGTGTTGGAGGAAGGCAGAGCCTGGAGAGCTGGCAGGGGCTGTGGTCATGAGCCACATGTCTCTGTAGAGCCCCCAAGCTTGAAGGTAAAGTGCAGTGGATGTTGATGCCTCTTCCCCTCTTCTCTTAATTGCACTGTGCCCACAGCGAGCACAAGGTGGCAGCTCGCAGCTGTTTCTCCCCCATAGACACAGATGGGAGCTCTGACAGCTTGGCCAAAGGTATGACATGGGACTGGGAGGGTGGATGGGGCAGGCCCAGCTCTCTGTGCTCCCCCTTGAGACCCATGGTCAGAGCGACACTGGGCTGCTGGTGGGGGATGCTGAGACCACCATAGCAGACGGTTGGGGACAGGGACTTTTCCCTGCGTGACACTGTTTCTTTCTCCCATATTTGCAGTAATCCCTGCCTGACTGCCCCATGAGTGAATGAGGAAGCTGGATGTGACTCCCTGGGTATTGTTCCAGATACCATTTCGTAGAACTGGGATGAGTGGTTTGTTTCAAACAATCTGTCTTGCAAGGTAACAGAATCTGCAGAGTCAGGGTAACACTTTTGTGGACTGAGTCTCACTTCACAAGGGGCTTGATCCTGCAAACGTCTGCGGGGCCTTGGACTAGGGCCTCCATCCTCCCAAGACTGGAAGGGCCTGTAGAGTCTTGATCTCAAATCAATTACAGGCGATGTGTGGGGTTTATTGGAAGAGAGGCAGTAGGTCAAACAGGCATCCAAAGGGATGAATGAGAAGCCTCCTTGGCCAGGATATGGGAACATTGGAGGGAAAGCCAAAACTGAGTGAGGGGATCTCTGGGGGGAAGGATTAATAAAGGGTATTCCTAAAAATGTAATGCATGGAACTCTGCTTCATTCATGCAAATGCTTGTAAAAAGATGGCAGCTAACAGATAAGGGCTCACCAGTGCTAGAAAAATGTGGAAGCTGGAAGATAGTGTCAGTGGACAGGGTGGAAAGGTCATGCATAATCTCACATGGGATTTGATTCAAGGTTTCATACAAGTACAGAACTCTACAGACCTTGGGATATGTATCACTATGCCTAGATCTGCTGAAGATGGTTGAAGATTTTTTGCTATTCCCGTTAACCTGTCTTTTGTGTTTAATACCACTAATGCAACAAGCCCCACCCACCTCACAAACTTATGGATTAATGTGGTAGTTCAGCCCCAAGCAGTGGCTGAGCATCACAGGACACTTGCTCACTCCCAGAGGAGAAACAGACAGAGGCTGCAATGGACACTGAGAATGTCTCCTGCCCTCAGCCCCCAGAAACAGACATTAAGAATGTCTCCTGCCCTGGGGTCATGTGGACAGGTTTGAGGTGACACAGTCACTGACTAAATCAGGGACTCACCTCTGAACTATCATCATTACATTTGCAGGCGAGGAGACATGGTGGATGTCTACACAGTGGACTCTTGCCCTGAGAGGGAGCAGAGGCAGAGGCAACCCAGTCCCATCCCTGACAGGGCTGTGAGATGCAGGCAAAACTTTTATCCATCAGGCAGGTGGAGACATCTGTTCCCTGATGGCTCCCATGCTGGCATGGTGGGGGTAAGAGGGAGGAACTAGAAGGCAGGGAAGCCCAACAACTGTGATCCACTGCTGGAGATTAAGGGATTGATGGATTGGAAGAGGGGCAGCCTCATGCAGACTGGAGATGGATCCTCCTAAGGAAGATCATGTAACCCAGCAAGGGAAGTGGTCCACCAGAGTGGAAGGTACGTGGTACCTGAGGGTGGTCTGCAGTGACATGGACAATATTCAGGTTCCCAAAGATCAGGATGACACTCAGCATGAACAGTCTGTACAATGGATGTTGGCGTGGAGTACAGCCATGGGGACAGCAAACTGGCTGTGGACTGGGCAGACATAGAGGCACCAACTGTCCATGACCAGGGGTAAGACATGACAATATGTATGATGCCCCTACCTTGTTTATGGAGGCCCAGGTACAAGAATTGCAGCAAGAAAACTGGCTGAAAAGCCACCATCCAGGAAGATTCCTGCTCTGGTTGCTGTTGAGCAATTCCCCAGGCAGGGTGGATGTGTTGAGGATACCTCCACTCCTTATCCTGACCTGGTGGCTGTATGTCTACGTGGGGTCAACCTCATGCCCAGTGCCATGGAAAGGCCATGTTGGACCACTGTTGGATCACTCCTGTGACCAGACTTTGCAGTTTAGCCCAGGCAAGAGATGCAGGCTCCTCTCAGGGTGAAAAACTGCCTGGTTTGCAATTACAGGAGCTGTGTAACGAATGCTCTGGTAAGGACAAGGGGTCCTGCCTCCAGCCAAGCATGGGAAAGGGGCAAAAGAATTCCATGGTTTTGAAAGGGACATCTTCCCCTAGACCAGGTTGCTCACAGGTCCTGTCCAATTTAACCCTGAACACTGCCAATGACAGGTATCTACAGGTTGTCAGGGCAACCTGTGCCAGTTCCTCACCACTCTGACTGTGAAATGTTTCTGACATCACAGCTGCACAGTGTGACAGAGCAGTTGGGGTTGAGAGGGACCTCTGGAGATCATCTAGTCCAACCCCTCTGCTAGAGCAGGATCACCTCGAGCAGGTTGCACAGGATTGAATCCAGGCAGGTTTGGGATCTCTCCAGAGAAGGAGAATCCATAACTGGGCAGGTTACACCAGTGCTCAGGCACCAGCAGAGTAAGGTTTTTCCTCATATTCAGATGGACCTTCCTGTGTTCCAGATTGTGCCCACAGCTACTTGTCCTGTTGGTGGGAACCACTGAGAAGAGTCTGACCCCATCCCCTTGACACTCACCTTTAGATATTGATGAGCATTGATGAGTTTCCCTCTCAGTCTTCTCCAGATTAAACAGCCCCAGGTTGCACCCAGCTCTGCAGTAAATATCCCTTATAAAAGGCCTCCTATGGGTTGTGAAGTTTGTTTCCACACATCAGCTCCATCCCTGGAGGCTTTCAGTGTCAGGCTTGATGAAACCAAGCAATCTGCTCTAGTTTAAGGTATCCCTGCTCTATGCAGGGTGTTGGACTACATGGCTTTTAAAGGTCCCTTTCAACTTGACACACTCTCTGAACTCTCAGAGCTGGAGCCCCAGGGACGTCTCCACACCCCAGTGTCAGGAGAGGGCAGTGTGAGCCCAGAAGAGCCGCTGAGCCCCAGCTCCCAGGCAGGACTGGCACACCACCTCCCAGCAGAGCATCCTCCTGCCCTGGCTGGGATGCTTGTAGCACATGAACTGGTGTCTGAGGGCTGTTGGGTGCTGAGGACCTACCAGTGCTGGGGCAGGTGCTCCTCCTGCCTGGGGACAAAGCGGGAGGAGGGTGGAATGCTGCAGGGAGAATGAACATGGCAGGGGCACAGGGGACATGATATGAGGGACACGGGAGGGACATGGGACTGGGGAGACATGTGAGGGAAAGAGAGAGGAGAGAGGTGCTGCTGGAGCTTGTACTAACACCTTCATGGTTGAGAACGTGAAGGTTGGGGGCATTCATGGTCTGCAGTGACCATGAGATGGCAGAGTTCAGGATCCTACATGGAAGGAGCAGGGCAATGAGTAGGATTACAACCCTGGATTGGATGAGAGCTACCTTTGGCCTCTTCAAAGACCACTTTGGGAGAATCCAATGGGTCCAGGTTTAGAAGGTAGGGGGACCCAAAGGAGCTGGTCAGTATTCAAGCACCACTTCTTCCAAGCTCAAGATTGGTGCATCCTGAAGACTAGGAAATCAAGCCAAGTAGGCAGGAGACCTTCATGGATGAGAAGACAGCCCCAGAAAAGCACCAAGAAGAAAGCTTAGAGCATGTGGAAAGAGGGAGTGGCCACTTGGGAGGACTATAGGGATGTAGTCAGAGAATGTATGAACAAGCAGCAAGGAAGGCTAAGGTCCACTTGAAATTGAAGTGGCAAGGCATGTCCAGGAGAGCAAGAAGGGCTTCTTCAGATACATCAGCAGCCATAGGAAGACTGCAAGAGCAGCAATTATAGTTCAGCGGTGAGTCCCTGCTTTAGTCAGTGACCATTTGCCCACATGGCCTTGAAGAAAGAAACCTCAATGCCCCTCTGCATGGCCCCAGGGCAGGAATCCTTCTCAGTGCCCACCTACATGGTTTCAGAGCAGGAAACCTCAGTACTTGTCTGCATGGGCTGGTCACTTCCACAGGGAGATGGATGACCTGGCTGTTCCCAAGGAAATGCTGACCCATCCCCAACTCCTTTTTCCTTATTATCATCAGCCATGACATGGTATGGCCTAGAGTATCTCTTATTGCTTTAGGTCTGTGTCCCTCCCAACATCACACTGTGACACCACTGTTGACACCCATCACTGTGTTGCCAATGCAGTTTTGGCCACAAATCCTTGTCAGGGGTTGATGATGGCCGGACAGCAGTGCTCAACAAGCTGCTCCATCACTCCCCTCTTCAGCAGGACAGGGATGGAGGGAAAATAAGATGGAAAAAGAACTCATTGTTCAAAATAAAGAACATGTAATACAGCAAAAATATATGTTGAGAGGCTCAGGAGTCGAGATCAGGACAGGGAGAGATCATTCTGCAATCAGCATCACGGGCAGAACAGACTCAACACAGAATAAAGGACAGAAAACTGATTTATTACACTGCACTGCACACCCAGTGACATCAGAGTTGGATTCACAGATACACAGAATTGTAGGGGTTGGAAGGGTCCTCCAGAGATCATGGAGTCCCACCCCCTGCCCGACAGCAGACGATGCCCAGCAACATCCCGGGCAGCCGGGCTTCAGTATGCGCAGTGGCTGCTCCAGAACACAAGCATGGTCAGTAACAAACATCCCCTGTTCATCCTCCTTTCAGGTTTTATGGTTGAGCAGACATCAGAGGGCTTGGAATATCACTCTGGTCAGTTGGGATTAACTGTCCTGGCTGTGTCCCCTCCTAAGGTCTTGCCCACCCACAGCCTACAAGAAAGGGGGATGCTGGAGAGACAGCCTGGATGCTGGGCCAGCCCCACTCCCCAGCAGCCAAATCCCGGGGCTGGTACCAACACCCTGCTCACTCCCAATGCACAGCATGGCCAGGACTGCTGGGGGAAATGAACTCCACCTCAGCCAGACCCAACACAGTCCTAAACATGGCACCATGCTGGGCTGCTGGGAAGAAACCAAGCTCTATTCCAGGGAAAACCAGCACAGTCCTCGATCCAAGGCTGCAAGAGCAACCCAGGCACAGGGAAAGATGGCACAGCCCATTGGAGGAGGGGACCAGTTATTGTGTGTGCACACACTGAATAAATAACTTTCAACCTCAAAATTAAAAGATTGGTAAAAGCTGAACTGCCCAATTATCAAAGCTTTGCAAACGAAGCATTTCCCTGGCCAGCAGAGCCACCAGCACAGCAGCGTGGGCAGGCGCAGCCTGATCAGCTCTCTGCAGGCAGCTCCCAGCCTCCTCCAGCACCTCTGCGTGCAGCTGGTGGGAGCACAGGGGGCACATCCAGCCTCTCAGGTCCTTCCTGGAGCAGTTAGGCTGAGATCACTGCAAAGATGGAAGAGACACTGTCACCAAGGGCCACCTCCCTGTCCCCAACCACCTGCTCTGGGGGTCTGCACATCCCACGCCCCAGCTCGAGGTTACTCAGGCCATGGGTTCCATGGGGCTGCACAGAGAGCTGGGGCTGCCCCATCCACCCACCCCCCGGCCCCACAACGTACCGCTGACCGAGCTGGAAGGCTCCTCGTCACTGCCAGTGCCTGTGAGGGAGAACCAGCTGTGAGCTGTAACCCTGTGCTCGCTGAGGGCCTGGTGCATGTGCCAAGAGCCAGCCCAGGAGCCATGGCCGTGCTGCAGCCACCAGCAGAGGAGGATGGCACCATGTGCACCAGATGGGAGACACAACCTATTACATATGAGCCCACTACAGGACTGTAAAGAGGGGTGGCACAGGGAGAAAGGGGATGGGGAAATGCCAAGAGCAGACAGAAACCAGAGCCACGAGACTGCCCTGGCACAGGGCACTGGCTGGAGCCAGACTGGACCCAGATACTCACATGGTGCCTTGTCATAGGCCTTCCTCCCTGCAGAGAGAAAGAGACATCAGAATCCACCGTGCTTCACCCTCAGGTTTGGGGGCTTCCCAGAGTGCTGCGGCTTGTGCCCACAGCCCCTGCCAGTCCCCCAGACTCTGCCTTCCTCCCACACCCTGGTGCTTTACCTGATCTGTGCTTCCAGATGATGAATCCGACAATGAATCCAATGATGCCAATGACAGTCAGAATGGCAACAAACACCCCCAGCACGATGGCTGATGAGTTGGACTCCGGCTCTGGGAATGAGCAGGGCAGTGAGGAGGGGAAGGGGAACCCTCCCAGTCCACCCCTCCACATGACCAAGGCCACCAGACTCACCCCAAGCAAAGACCCCTGGCTCAGCCAGGCTGGCGTGCTCCACACGGCACCGGTACTTGTCCTGCTCCCCAGGAGGGGCCTCGATGGACACCCAGGTGTAGTAGGTGCCATCGCTGTTGGGCACGATGCTGCCCCGCTGGGTCTCCTGGTCCCTGACCTCACTGTCCTTCAGCCAGCTGATGGTGATGGGCCGTGGGTAGAAGCCATAAGCGCGCCAGTGCAAGGTCAGGATCCCCTGGGTCTCCTTCTTCAACACTCGGACCGTGGGGGTCTCTGGGGGGGGGGGGGTGGCAGTGAGGGCTGGCACACACATCCATGCTGGCCCCTCCCCAGGGTCCCCATCTCCCCTCACCTTTCCTCTCCAGCACGGCCTGCCTGTAGCTCATGTATTGCCTCAGCCACTCAGGGCAGATGTTCTCCAGGTAGTGCTTCATGTGCTCAACAACAGTCCTGTCATCCTCCCAGTTCCTCTTGGTGATTTGTGCTGCTGCATCTGCCGCAGTCAATGTCATTGTGTCCATGTCAAAGGTAATGAATTCCCTCCCATTGTAGGCGATTTGCCAATACCCCCTGGTGCTATTGTCCTCCAGGAGGTCACAGCTGACTCTGCTCTGCAGTGTGTGAGCCCCTGAAACACGACAAGGGAGATGGGGCTGAGTTGCTGCTGCAGCCCTGGGCCTTCAGTGGGGCAAGGCACCCCTAGCAGCACCCCCCACTCCAGCCCTGTGTGATCCCCAAGGGAATTGGGCACTGACATGGGAGCTGCCCCCACCCTGCCCAGGCCCCACAGCACTTGGGGCATCACGTAAAGCTGTGACACAGAGCCCCTGGACCCAGGACATGGCTGAGCTGGCACCCAGCCCCACGGAGCCCTGGAACAGCAAGGGGATGGGACAGAGTCCTGAATGCTGGGTGAGCAAGCAGATAGCAGATGGGATGGGTTGTAGGAGCCCCTCTGGCTCTGGGGTGGGGTGTACAAAGGAATGGTGAGGTGCTGGGACATGGGGTGGGAATCCCTCTGGTTCTTGGGGTATTCACTGCCACAGGATGGTGAGTGTTGTGATGTGGCAGCCAGGCCTGGGATGGGGTGCTGGGCATGGTGGGGAGAAGGCCAGAATGTGTTTGGTGGGGCACCCAGAAGCCTCCCTGGCTCTGGCACAAAGGATCCCATGGAGTGTGGGGATGGGGAACAGGGGTGCATGGAGCCCTCTGCCAACAGCACTGGGATGGGAAGGATTGGCACATCCCAGGGCAGTAGCATGAGGAAGGGTAGTGTCTTCATGGGGGAGGAGGGTGTGGAGATCTCCCATCCCACAGAGCCCCTTCCCAGCCCACACTCACCCCCACTCTGGCTGTAGCGGCTCTGCAGTGTGTCCAGGTTCATTGTGTAAATCTCCTGATTTTTCTGCTCAATCTGGGTCTGCTGGTCCCAGTGCTGCTGGTCCAGGTTGGCCGCCATCCAGTCTGCCCGGGGCACCGCCCTCCCCTTCTCGCTGTCATAGCGCACAATGAGGTTCCCGTCCACGTACCCCATGGACACAAACTGGGGTACTCCTGGGCTGGGCTCTGACACTGTGGTGTGGAAGTAGCGCAGGGAGTGGAGCTCTGTGGGGAGACAGGGGTCAGTGAGGGGTGGGGGGTGCAGGGTGAGGGTGGCCATAGTGAAGGTTTGGGCAGGAGTGGGTGGTAAGCCTGGGTGGGGGTCCCAGAGCAGCAGATTGGGAATGTGGGGGTCAGCTTCAAGGTGAAGTGTCTGTTAGGGAGGGGTATGTGTCCAGGAGGGGATCCTACTTTCCATGAAGGGAAGACGGGGATCCTGCTGCTCATGAAAGGTGGGCCATGGCAGTGAAAAACCCAAGGTTCCCAGGAAGGGGGTCCAAGGGTGTCCCCAGCATCAAAGAGAAACAGATCTGTGGGAGAATCTTGGAATGGGATGGAAAGGATTGGAAGGGGATGGAAGGGGGTGGAAGGGGAGTATTCCGAGGGGCACCTGGTGTTCAGGGATTGTGACTGGGGGTCCCTGTGCCCTGGAGTGGTCCGGTGCACAGGGAATGGAGAACCGTTGTCACGAAACAGGATCCAGGGGCGTTCCTGGGTCCCCACCCACACTCACCACACACTGCCCAGCCAAGGATCCCCAGCATCAGCAGCCCCAGCGCCTGGCCCAGCCCCATCACTCATCGCTCCTCTCTGGGTCCCTGATGTCATGAGAATAAGGAGCCCTTCTCTGGGACAAACTTTGCCACAAGCCCCACCCCTCACCCCACGATTGGCTCTGCCACCACCCACCAGTCAATGGTGAGACGCTTCTTACCAGTGACTCCCCCACAGCACCACCCAGTCCCCACACGCCCCCCTACCTATCCCCTCCTCAGAGCCCCAGACCCTACCATGGCCCCATATCACCTGGATCTCCCAGCCTGGGGACACCTCTGGGCCCCCCAAGTCGCAGCTCTCCCCTCCACCCCAGCCCTACTTTCCTCCCCTTACCCTGGGGCACCCCGAGACCCCCAGACCTGCCTGTCCCGGGGGGAGCCAGGCGCCTGGTGTCCCATGGCTCTCCCCACCTGGCTCTGACACCCTGCAGGTTTGTGGGTGAAATAGATGGGTCAAGTGTGAAAACCACCTGGGGAGCGTGGGCAAACCCCAGGGCTTGAGGGAGGTGTCCCTTGTCCCCGCTGTCCCTCATGCACTGGGTTACTTGTGCCCTCCATCACCTGTGTCCAACGTGCCTTGGGTCTTGCAGCTCTCCTGCCTGGCACTGCTTGTACTGCATCTCCTGTGCAGGTCCATCAGCTTAGCAGTCCAAACCAGCAAAAACCACCTTCTATCTTCTTCCCTGTCTCAGAGAATTCCTCTGCTCTCCTGCCCCATACGATGATGTCATCAGTGTACTGCAGGTGCTCTGGGGCTTCACTCACTCCAGCGTAGTTGGGGTCAACCCATGGCAGATGGTGGGGCTGTTTCCACCCCTGGGGCAGTCG
This sequence comes from Gallinula chloropus, assembly GCF_964237585.1. NCBI lineage: Eukaryota > Metazoa > Chordata > Aves > Gruiformes > Rallidae > Gallinula > Gallinula chloropus. The sequence continues at coordinate 2,575,773 of NC_140117.1, read as the reverse complement.
ATTCCAGGTGGACTGGGCACCCTCCCAGGGACAGCAAACTGTGCCCTGCTCTCTGCTGCCAAAGGCATCCAGAAAAATGCAGTAGTGATATCAACTGGGGCGTCCCACTGCGCTGCCTCTGACTCCAGTTCCTCCTGGAGCTCCAGCATGTCCAGCACAGCAGCTCTCATGGGCAGGGTGACTCCATCCAGCCCACGACAGCCTGCTGTCAGCCTCCACTCTCCACTGGACTTCGCACTGTTCTTAACAGATGAAGCTCTCTGTGCCCACACACATCAAGGATCTGAGTCCAAGCCAGTGCAGAACACCCAGTGCCCACCTGAGCAGGGGGTACCCAGGCTGGGTCTCACCTCGCCAGTACCCAGGGCCGAGCACCCAGAGCCCAGGGGGACAGGAGGGCAGGGCTGCTGGCCATCCATCCCAGAGCTGGCTCGGCGGGCACAGCTCCGGCAGCACTCGGCAGGGCCCCAGCCACGGGACACGGGGAAAGCTGGGAACTCCAAGCGGGTCAGTGCGGTGTGATACGAGGAGGACACGGGCACAGCCCGGTGCCTGGATACTCCCCGCTGCTGGTGCAGGGGCTGAGCCTGTCCCAGGGTCAGACTGTTCACCCCAGAGGGACTGGGGGAAGCTGGGCAAAGCAGCTCCTGCCAGGACGCTGCCCGGAAGGGCTCCCGACTCCCACTGACTCGGCACGGCTGAGCCACAGCGGGAAGTGGGGAGTCACAAGCACCAGTTCGCAATGGGCAGCAGGGGAAAGGAGGGGGGACACGGGGAGCACTGAGGGCTCGTGGAACCTAAACCTAGAGAAACAGACCCCACAGCCTTCCACACACACATCCCCACCGTTGCCCACATCCTCAACGTACACCAAACGCACAGCAGCAACACACACCAGAGCAGCAAGAGCCCGTCCTCAAGGTGGGCACAGGGGAAGGACAAGGGCTGGAGGGACAAACACAATGAGCGTTACGACTCAGCAAAGTGCAGTCACCTTCGGGCAGAGGCAGGAGCTGCTGGTAGAAATGCAATCCCTCAAGAGGGACCTTCTGTTTCACTTGCAGCAGATCTGTGCTCAGAGTCTCACAGTTTCCGATTGTGTAAAACCCAGTTTAAAACCACCTTCTATGTTCAACAACCATTCTCTTTGTGGTTTTTTGTTGGTTTTGTGGTGGTTTTTTCCTGTGTAACTGTCCTGCCCTGTTGTGTAAGGTTCTGTGACAGTTGCTAATTCCTTACAATTAGAGTTAATGTTGATCTTGCAGTGTGTGTAGTGCTGTGTTTGGGATTTCAGGTGTTGGTATCACCCTGATGGTTTAATTCATAGAATCATAGAATCATAGAATGTCCTTTTTAAAGCCATGCAATTCTTTTGTCCCTTTCATAGAATCATAGAATGGTCTGGGTTGGAAGGGACCCCAAGGATCCTAGAGCTCCAACCCCCCTGCCACAGGCAGGGGCCACCACCTCAGGCCTGGATCTACACAAGGTTGCCCAGGGCCCCATCCAACCTCGCCTTGAACACTTCCAGGGACGGGGCATCCACTACCTCTCTGGGCAGCCTGTTCCAGCCCCTCACCACTCTGTAAAAAACTTCCCCCTAATATCTAATCTAAACCTTCCTTCCTTTAGTTTTAATCCATTCCCCCTTGTCCTGCCATTGTCTATCCTTTTAAAAAGTTGAATCCCCTCCTGCTTATAAGCTCCCTTCAGGGACTGAAAGGCTGTAATGAGGTCCCTCCACAGCCTTCTCTTCTCCAGCCAGCTGGGTGCTGGCTTTAGGCAATTACCACCCAGCATCTGTCTCTGCACAGACTAAATCCAGTCCCTCTGCTCTGTGTGTGTGTTGGTGTCCTGCACAGTGGGTCACGATCTGGCTTTTGGGACAGCCATGGGTCTTGCTTGCCAGCACACTGTGTCCCCTGATGCCTCTTTTCTGTCTGCATCCTTCCACACCACACAATCCTGTTGGGAGCAAGCCTGAGGTGTGTTTCCTTCCTGCCCTTCTGAGCTGGGCACTTGGTACAGGTGACGGCAGCTCGTGGCTGGTTTAGGGACTGGGCTCTGTGCCTGAAAGCCTCTTTGTACCAGAGCAGCTTCAGGGGCAGCAGAAGAGGAAACTCCTGAGCAGGGAAAGAATTTCCCAGCCTGGGGCTCTCAGAAAGCCATATTTAGCAATATTGATCACTGTGGCTGCTACTGCTGCTGTGGGATTTGGTGCTGCAGCGAAGCTGGGGGTGGTGGTGTTGGATGGGGATGTGGTGGGTTTGGATGTTAATGTGTTGGGTTGAGCAGGATAGGGATGGGATATGGCTTTGAGTGGGGTCCAGGGTTGGCTGAGCCCTCCAGGGTATGGGAAGAGGGATGCAGTGGACAGGAAGGGGCTTGAGCTGTGGGATCAAAGAACAAAGTGGAGCCTGGGCACCAAGCTGCTCAGAGCCAGTCCAGACTGGGAATGGGACCCAACCGCTGCACTGACCCTGGGGGCTTGTGAGCCCTGCTTCTGCCTCCCAAGCCCCTTCTGCCCTTCCCAGCCCCCCCCAGAGCTGGGTACAGCTCACTGACAACCTGTGGATCAATGGGCCTCACCCTGGTCCCCCTCCCCAGGTCTGGGTATGGATGCTGGGACCTGCCATACCCACAGGTGGCCAATGTGGGATGGGGTGGGGATGGGGTGAGGTGTGTTGGGTTGGTGGGTTGTATTGGGATGCAGTGGGGTGGGATGTGATAGGATGCTGCTGTGAGATGGGTGTGGTGGTGGGGGAGACCTAAAGGGCCTAGAGAGGGGTGGGGGAGACAGGGAAGAGTCTGGGGCTGCAGGAACCAAGAACTATGTGGAGTCCAGGAACCCAGCTGCTCAGAGCCTGTGCCAATGCTTGGAGCCACTCCTGGTGATGCTGTCGCCACCACACAGGTAATCGACAAAGAATGGCCAGGGCTGGGACCCTCCTGCTTCACTGAGCTGGGGAGTTTGCAGGTCCTCCAGATGACATCCCATCCCTCTGGCATGTCGACCCTCCACTCAGCTTGGTGTCATCTGCACTTGATCCCACTGTCGATGTCATTGATGAAGATATTAAACACCACTGGTCCCAGTACAGGACCCAGTTATGGGTCCAGGAGAGGAATGGGCAAGGTGGAAAGTTGACTCCCATTGAGTTTCTGGGGCAGTTGGGTGGATGAGGAAGGCTTTGCACTTTGGTTCAAGTGGATTTAGAGTTGCTGGGTCATAAGATAAAGGACAGGGGTGGCTACAGGGATGCCGCTGTCCCACTGGGATGGAGGGCTGTGGGGTTTGGGCACTGACTGCTCAGCATGGCTCATGCATTGGGAACCTGATAGAGGGGAACATCCAGGTTCTACTTTAGAGGCTAAAAAGCAGAATTTCAACTCCTTGCCTGGCAGTGGGGCCTCAAATCCTGCCCACAGATGTAAATCTGCACCTCAAAGCCAGCAAAGAATGGGGCTTTAAAGCAGCCTGGTGCATCCGGCAGCTCCTGAACACCCGGTGAGCAACTTCCCTTTCCACAGGAGATTTTAATTTCCTGCCCTGTAGAGTCAGTAACGGATTTGCAATAACTCCTGGGGAGGGGCAGTGGGGCAGAGCAGGGGCTGCACCAGGCAGCTGTGTGGTCCCATCCTGTCCTTGAGCATCAGTTTCTTCCACTGTTGAGGTTCTCATGCAGGGAGTTTGGGGGATATTGGAGCCTCTTTAGGGCATGGTCAGCCCTTTTTGCTGTCCCATCTGGGGCACCTGCAACCCCCATTGCCCTCCTCTGTCTCCCCCTTCCCCCTCTCCAGCATGGCCAGAGCTGTTGCTCCCAAAGGGCCCTGGGGATCCAGGGTCACCACATCTGCAGGGGACAGGAATAGACAGAGCATCAGGGCAGAGCTCAGGGCTGGGGAGGTTTCACCACCCTGGGGCCAGGATCTGCTCTGTGGGGCAGGAGATGGGACATCTTCCTTCTAGACATCCCATCCTTAGGACAGCACCAGCATGGCCATAGCCAAGCTCGATTCCATGGCAGCAGGTACTGGTGGGTCTTCAGTCCCAGTGCAGAAGGAGCAGGGTGGGGAGGCAGTGGCTGGGTCCGGGCAGTGCCTGGGGTGTTGGGGTAGAAATGGCTCCTCTTGGCCCCTCTGATGGAGCTCACAAGGGGCAGAACAGGCAAGAACACAGTCGGGGAAGAAATTAGTGCCATGACCTGGGGTGTGGGAGTCACCAAACACACCCAGGCATGGCCAGTCTGGCGCACTGGTCAGCTCAGATGCCCCTTGCACAGGAACAGTTGTGTAACAGTCGGACAGGGATCACTCCAGGAGGAAGAAACAGTGTCATGCTGGGCCACCTCCCTGTCCCCAACACTTTGCTTCGGGGGTCTCAACATCCCCCTCCACCAGCTCAATGGGCCTCAGGCCATGGGTTCCGCAGGGAGCACATTGGCACAGGGGAGAACTGTCGCAGCCACATCCAGCCCCCTGGTCCCACACCCTACCTTTGGCCAAGCTTCCAGAGCTCCTGTTCATGCTGGTGAGGGAGAAACAGCCATGAGCTGCCAGCCCTGTGCTCACTGCAGGCTCAGTGCACGTGCCAGGATCTGGCCCAGGAGCCATCACTGCACTGCAGCCACTGGCAGAGGCGGATGACTCCACGAGCACCAGATGGGATGCACAACCTCTTCCATATGTCCCTGCTACAGGGCTGTAAAGGGGGGTGGCACAGGGAGGAAAGGGATGCGGAAATGCTGTGAACATCCAGAAACCAGAGCCACAAGACCACGCCAGCACTGGGCAGTGGCTGGAACCAGACCTGGCCCCTATACTCACTTGATGTATCCCTTTCTCCCTGCAGAGAGAAAGAGGCATCTGCATCCACCCCCAGTGCTCAGGGGCTCCCCAGAGCACTGTGGCTCATACCCACAGCCCCTGCCAGCCCCCCAGGCTGTTTCTTTCTCCTGTCCTTCAGCCAGCTGATGGTGATGGGCTGTGAGTAGAGGCTGTAAGAACGGCAGTGAAAGGTCACGATCTTCTCACCTTTCCTATCCAGCATGGTCTCCCCATTGCTCACATTTCCTCAGCCACTCGGTACAGGTGTTCTCCAGATAGTGCTTCATGTCCTCAGTGGCAGTCCTGTCTGCCTCCCACTTCCTCTTGGTGATTTGTGCTGCTGCATCTGCCGCAGTGAATGTCATCGTGTCCATGTTGAAGGCAATGAAGTCCCTCCCATTGTAGGCGTGTTGCTCATACCCCCTGGTGCTGCCATCCTCCAGGAGGTCACAGCCGTACATGATCTGCAGTGTGTGAGCCCCTGAAACACAACCAGGGAGATGGGGCTGAGGGGCTGCTGCAGCCCTGGGCCTTCAGTGGGGCAAGGCCCCCTGGCAGCACCCCCCACTCCAGCCCTGTGTGAGGCCTGAGGGAATCAGGTACCATCATGAGAGCTGCCCCAACCCTGCCCAGGGCCCACAACACTTGAGGGGGGACATAAAGCTGTGAGGCACACCCCCTGTGCACAGAGTGTAGGTTCTGGTTCTGGGGAACTTGATTTCCATGGGGACCATGAGGGCTTTGAACAACCATCCCAGCACAGACAGTCAGGGTGCCAGGAGGAGCTGTGCTCCCAGCTTATTGACTGCCTCCCCCTTCTCAGAGTCAGAGCAGGATGAGAGGCTGGAAACTCCTTGACCACTTAACAACAACTAAGCCACCCGTGTGGTACCAACACCCTAAATCCCAAACACAGCACTACACTCACTGAAGAGGCCAAAGTAAGCTCTCCTCCAATCCAGGGTTGTAATCCTACTCATTGCCCTGCTCCTTCCACCCAGGATCCTGAACTCTGCCATCTCATGGTCACTGCAGACCATGATGTGCCCTCCAACCTTCACATCCTCAACCATGAAGGTGTTACTACAAGCTCCAGCAGCACTTCTCTCCTTGTAGCCTGGAGACTGTTTCTGCTGCCCCACATTCTTTATTTCAAGTAGTAGGAAAGGCCCTCAAAACCCCAGGAATGGCTCCCTGACAGCCTGGACACTTCCCTCAGCTGGTCCCCAGCAGCTCAGGACAGGGAAGAGATTCTGACCTGCACTTGTCTCCCCAAGCTGCCTACCCTCCCAGGCACATCATATTGGGCTTTCCCAGCCCCAGGGATACTGGGGAGGGAAAGGGTTGAGCACAGACTGCCCAGGATAGGACCCTGTGCTATGCCAGAGATATCAGAGACTCATCCAGTACTGCTGACTGTTCCTCTGGAAAGCAAACAAAAAGCAATATTTTAAAGGACTGACTTTGTAGCAGTTCACAAAGGACTGTCTGCTGTGGGTGGGACCCCACAGTGCAACAGGGGAAGGGTGTGAGGAATGCCCCCTCCACTTCTCAACTACTCCTGTCAAACTGACTGAAAAGTTCCGTTTTCTGCTCCCTCCCAGAGCCCACCCGGGCCCCGGGCCACCCTGTGTGGAGAAGGGAGAGAAATCATGAATAAATTAAATCTGCAAAGAAGGGAGAGGTGGTGGGGGAAAGGTCTTTCAAGGTCTGGTTGTACTTCTCATTACCCAGCTCTGGTCTCTGTGTGTGTGTAGTGTAATGTAATAAATTCAATGGCTTTTTTTAATGTGTTGAGTCTGTTCTGCCCGTGATGCTGATTGCAGAATGATCTCTCCCTGTCTTTATCTCAAGTCCTGAGCCTCTCAATAGATATTTTCTCCCCTGTCCATCTGAAAAGAGGAGTAATAGAGTGGCTTTAGTGGGCATCTGGCCAACAACTAGGGTCAAACCACCAGAGATGTGCAGGCAGGGCTCGTGCTCCAGGCTGAGGGAGCTGTACCTGAAGAGGATGCATTCAGATTGGATACTCAAGAGAAATTCTTTGTTCTGAGGGTGGTGAGGCACTGGAACAGGTTACCCAGGGATATGGTGGATGACCCCTCCCAGGAGGGGTTCAGGGCCGGGTTGGATGGGGCTTTGAGCAGCCTTGTCTAGTGAGAGGTGTCCCTGCCCATGGCAGGGGGTTGGAACTTGATATTTAAGGTCCCTTCCATCCATAACCATTCTATGATTCTATGATTGCTGACCACACAGGACCAGTTCCCATCTACAGTTCCCATCACCATGATGACAGCTTTGGTGTCAAACAGGCCCTTCTTGTCAGGGGAGACTGAGTGGAGACGTTGCCTGTTGGGGTCTTTCCACAGCACCTCCGGTTGCGGGAACCATCCGGACGATCAACACAGCACCTGGATGCCTCCAGCCTCGTAACCCTCCAGAGAGAGCTGAGGACCAGAGCCTGTGGCTGGGGAAGAGCTTGGGGTCAGGGAGGGCTGGGCTCAGCTCCAAGGCCACCACCACCTCCCAGAGCAGACCCATCACAGGTCTGACCAGGGCTGCAGGACCGGCCACCAAACCCACCCCAACTTGTGCTGGAACCGCAGAGTGTTGATGCCCAATGGCCCCCGATCTCCCCTCAGAAATCCCATAAGAGCAAGAGTGAGCTGCCCAGCTTCAGCACCTTGAGGCAGCATCTGAAATGACCCATCTTTGTTCAAGAAGCTCCAAGCCTTCCAAACAATGTGCCAGCTGTCCTGCTGCACAAAAGAAACAGGACAGAGGTCTGGGAAGAACACCCAAGCCCAGGGACAGCAGGACAGCCCCCTGGAAGGACCACACTGACCACAAACCTGACATCTCCAGCTCCATCATACCTTCTCCATAAGAGGCACCATCTGTCACAGTGCAGATGTACTGACCATCATCAGAGGGTTTCAACCCAGAGATTTGTAAGTCCAGGCTTCCTCTGGAGAGACCATCTCTGGCCAACTCTGTCCTCCCAGCATATTCCCCCATCTTATCCCCGTACAGGTCCTCCCCATTTCAGTAGTGGTGCGTTGTTTTGGAGACCTGGTGATGGATCCACCTGATGTCCAAGCTCCAAGCATCTATGCAGGGGCAAGTGACAGGGCAGCACAACATCTGTCTCCACAGCGACACAAAGAGCATGGTGTAGTCCTACCATTCTGAAGTCAGTTTGGCCATGGAGAAGGACACAGAAATGTGGAGATTGTGCCTACATTTATTTAGGGTGTTGCAGGCAAGGGCGAGCTTGGTGTGAGCGGTGCATGCGCCGTGCCACAGGACTGAAGGGGAAACCAGAGTGAGGGACATATGGCGTAAAGGGGCTAAGGGAAAGTGAAACCCATGATCTGGGGTGGGCTTCCCCATGACCCATGGCAGCTCCCTGCCCCACATCTGCCTCTTGGAGCAGGGAAGAGCCTCCACCAGCCCTGCAGGATCCCTACCTGATCCCAGCTGGAGCATGTGGAGTCACCCAATAGCTCAGGAGGTCTCCGGGGCTTTCTGGGAGCCACATCTGCAGCCGCACTGGAGAGGAGGGAGGGGAAGGGATGCAGAGGAGGGTGATGAGGGTCACAGCTGCCCCAGAGAGGATGCTGAAGAACGGCTGCCCCTGCCCCAAAGAGTCTCCAATATCCTCCAAACCCCTTGCATGAGCACCCCAATGGTGGAAGTTTGCAGATGAGACCAAGTTGATCAGAGGTCTGATGTAGTCAAAGGTGTCTGCTTACTGCAAGGGGTTTGGACTAGATGGCCTCTAAGAGTCCCTTCCAACCCAGAGCATTCTGTGATTCTGTGACTCACAACTCAGGGCTGGAGGAACCCCAGGGACGTCTCCACCCCCAAGTGTCAGGAGAGGGCAGTGTGAGCCCAGAAGAGGCACTGAGCTCCAGCGCCCAGGCAGGACCAGCAGATCACCTCCCAGCAGAGCATCCTCCTGCCTAGGCTGGGATGCTTGGAGCACCTGAATGGGTGTCTGAGGGCTGTTGGGTGCTGAGTACCTACCAGTGCTGGGGCAGCTGCTCCTCCTGCCTGGGGACAAAGGGGGACTGGGGGATAAGAGGACACAGAAGGGACATGGTGTAACATAGGATATGAGGGGTCACAAGAGGACATGGAAAGATATGGGTGGGACATCGGGACAGGGGAAGACATGGGGGACATGGGAGGGATGTGGGTGGACATGGGAGTGTCCAGGGTGACACAGGAGGCATAGGAAGACATTGGGGGGACACAGGTGGGACATGGAGTGGGGGAAACTCATTCCTCTCATTTCCTGTGGCAGCTGAAGACAGGGCTCAGGCACCACCGTGATCTCAGCTGAGTGTTCAGGACAGATTTAATTAAAGCCACCTTGTTATTGAGCACAGTGCCCAGAGAAGCTGCAGAAGCTCTGTGAGATGCCCCCCTAGAGCTGGAGAAAGGAAAACCAATGAGATTTTGGATTGACCCCCCCCATCCCATGAGCACAGGCAGCACCTTCACCTTTCCTGGTGTCACCTCCATTGGCCTGGGAACCAACATTAAAAGAAAACAAAACAAAGAAGACAAATAAAAAATTTCCAACAGAAACCTCAAAAATTAATAAGAACTAAAATAACACCCCAAAGAACTAAAATAACACAAAATAAGTAAAATTATAAAGCTGAAGAACAATAAAAAAGGTAATAAAATTAAACAAACAAAAACCAAACTGAGAACTAATTTAAAAGAAAATTAAGAGAGAAAATAAAAAGGCAAATAAGAAAACTAAATGCTAAGAAATAAAAATCAGAAGAAAAACCACAGAAATAATATTAAAACATCAGAAATAAATTTTTAACACCCACTAAACACCAGGTGAGAAATACAATTAAAACCTAAGAACATAAATTTCTAAACAACACAGTGGGACACAAAGTTTGGGCTTTTCATGGAGGCATGCAGGGATCAAAGGAGGGATAGATGGAGGGAGGGATGGAGATCCAGAGGGAGAGGAGGGGTGGTTGGAGGGCTGGAGGGGGGTTGGATGGTTGCAGGGTTGCAGACCCGTCTTCCATGATGGAGGAAGTGACGGGGCACCAGAGAGGGACGTCTGGATGGAGATGTGGACGGAGAGAGGGGTGGAGAATAGATGAGTGGACAGAGGGAAGGGGTGTGTTGAGGTGTGTTGAGTTGTGTGTTGGGGTTGTGTTGGGATGTTCGCTGTGCCCACCCACCCCCTTTCCCATCACGCCCTCCCCGTCCCACCCTGCCCACACCCCTCCTTCTCCTCCATGACGTCCCCCCCTCCACCACCGTTGTCCTTCCCTCCCTCCTCCAGCTCATTCCCCCACTCTGGGTCCCCTTGGCCATGGTCCCTCGGGAGCTGCCAGCAATGGCTGAGATGTCCAGGAGCCGAGGCAGGAGACCCCCCCTGGCACCGCGGCGCAGCCCCCACCCCACGCAGGCGTACAGGAGGGGGTTCATGGCACTGCTGAGGAAGGCCAAGGCAGTGGCCGGTGGCCGAATGACCTTGGAGGCTGCCTCCAAAGTCCCTCCACCACCTTGTAGGACCCCTACCACCTCCAGCAAGCTGGCCAGGTGGTAAGGTCCCCAGGAGACAGCAAAGGCCACCACTACGGCGGCCACCAGCCGGAAGGTGCGACCGCGCTGGGACAGGTGGGTCTGGCGTAAGCAGCGCACCAGTAACCCGTAGCCAACGGCCACGGTGGCCAACGGGAGGGCCCAACCCAAAGTGGTCTCCAAGAGGTTGTGGGCCACCAACCAGCCCCTCGTGCTGTGCACCCACTGGCAGTGCCCCTCCTCCACCCGCCGGAAGACGATGGATGGGATGGCCAAGATGGAAGCCACCAGCCACGTCAGGGCCGCCACCCCGTGAGCCAATCGCCTGGCGTGGCCCCCTGGGGTCACCACCGCTGCCACCGGCCTGGAGACCGCCAGGCAGCGGTGGAGACCCAGGAGGGCGATGAGGAAGACACTGACGTACATGGCGGCGGCGCAGATGTAGTGACACCCGCAGCAGACGGCCAAGCCCATCTCCCATTGGCCGACGCTCAAGGCCTGGAGGTAGATGGGCCCGGTGAGGAGGGTCACCACGTCGGCCATGGCCAGGTGGAAGATGAGGAGGACGGGGACAGTGCGCCGGCGGGCGGCCGCGTAGCTCCAGAGGACCATGGCATTCCCGGGGAGCCCCACGGCCACCGCCACCCCCAGCAGGGTCATCCCCACCGCCGCGCCGGGGATGCGGGTGGCCGTGGCGTTAGGGGGTGACGAGGTGTTGGCAGGAGGGGACAAGGATATCGTGGTGGGTGGGGAGGAGCTTCGGGGAGATGGGGACACAGAATCTTCCAGAGAAAACACAGGGCTCCCTCTGTCCATCCCTCCATCCCTCCATCCCTCCATCTGTCTGTCCATCCATCCGTCCATCCATCCTTCTCTCCACCCCTCTCTTGCCCCAACCCCCATCCCTCCACCGCACCTCCCGCCCACTCCAGGCCTCCACCTCACACCCCTCCTTCCTCCTCCCCCTCTCTGAGGTGTCCTCCTCTCCCTCTTTTAACCCTCCAGGATCTTCCCACCTTGGCATCCCCCAGACCTCCCAGTTGCTCCCTCCCCATCTCCCACTGGGCCACCCTCCCACTCACCTCCACACCTCCAACCTCCCAGTTGACCCCCCCAGACATCCCAGTTGCCCATGCAGACTCCCAGTTACCCACAAAACCTCCCAGTTGGCCACCACCCCACACAATTTCCTTCCCAGTTTCCACCTTCAGGGAATCCCAGTTTCCCCTCAGACCTCCCAGTGAGCTCACACCACACCCCCAGGTGTTCCCACCAAACCAACAAGTCACCTCCTAGTCAACGTGTCCCAGGTCTCTCCAGTGTCCCCCCCACTCCTCCCCAAAGACCTTCCACTCCACCCACCTTCCCTCCTGTACCTTGGGGACTCACATATCCCTTCCCGGAGCCCCTGGCCTAGGTAGTGGATCTTCCATGTCCCTGTCACGGGTGGTGGCTGTGACAGTTCAGTGTCACTTCCCCCCTACCCAGCCCCGGGCAGAAAATGCTCATGCAAGAGGAGGGAGGCAGAAAAACCACAGGAGATGAAGAGTACCTGTGGTGGGGGCGGGACAGTGGACCTTAATTTGTCCCCTTGGAGGAGGAAATGACAGGAATGGTGACACTGACACCACATAGTGAAACTTCCAAGAGGTCCCTTGGGAAGGAAGGTGGGGGGGAGCGTGTCTGGTTGCTTCATCATAAGGCTATGGAAGTGGTGAGAGCACAGTCTAGAAGGTTCCTGGAGTGCGTGGAAGACAACTTCCTGACACAACTGGTGAGTGAGCCAACTAGAGAAGGTGTCACTGGTTGGACCTGTTATTTGTGAACAGAGAAATCCTCATGGGAGATGTGAAGGTTGGAGGACGCCTGAGGCACGGTGATCATGAGCTGATAGAATTCACAGCTCTAGGAGAAGTGAGGAAGGGAGGTGAGTAAAACAGCCACCTTGGACTTCCGTAGGGCAGAATTTGGAATGTTCAGAAGGCTGGTTGATGAAGTTCCATGGGAGGTGGTCCTTAAGGGCAAAGGTGTCCATGAAGGATACATTCTCTTCAAGAAGGAAATCCTGGCAGCACAAGAACAAGTTGTCCCCACGTGCCAGAAAAGGAGCTGGAGAGGAAGAAAACCAGCTTGGTTGAGTAGAGAGATCTGGGAAGATGTCAGAAGGAAAAGGAAAGTCTGTGAGCTTGGGGAGAAGGGGCAGGTGGCTCAGGAGGACCACAGGGATGAAGTAAGGTTATGTAGAGAGAAAATCAGAAGGGCTAAAGCCTGACTAGAACTCAGATCATCCAAAATCTTTCTACAGATACATCAGCAGCAGAAGGAGGGCCAAGGAGAATCTCCAGCCCTTACAGGATGCAGGGGGAACATTAATGACAAGGGATGAGGACAAGGTTGAGGTACTTAATTCCTTCTTTGTCTCAGCCTTTCATGGTAAGATGAAATGTTCCCCAGGTGTTCAGCTGGAAAAGAGGGAGGGAGAGCAGAACAAAGCTCCCAGGAAATGGGTAGAGACCTCCTGGGCCAGTCAGACATTCACAAGTCTACTGGGCTGGATGGGTTCCACCTGAGGGTATTCAGGGAGCTCCTTGCCAAAACCCTTTCCATGATCTACCAGTAATCCTGGCAGACTGGGGAAGATCCACGCAACTGGAGCCTGGCAGATGTGACACCTATATACAGGAAGGGTCAGAGGAGGATCCAGGGAACTCCAGGCCTGTCAGTCTGACCTCAGTCCTGGGGAAGATCATGGAGAGGGTCATCTTGGGAGCAATCATGCAGCACATACATGATGGCCAGGGGATCAGGCCCAGTCAACATGGGTTTACAAAAGGTAGATCCTGTCAAACTAACCTGATCACCTTCTATGACAAGGTGACCCGCTTCATGGACAAGGGGAAGGCTGTGGATGAGTCTACCTGGACTACAGGAAAGCCTTTGATGCGGTTTCTTACAGCATTCTGACTGAGAAACTGGCTGCCACTGGCCTGGACAGGTGGACCCTCTGCTGGGTTAAAAACTGGCTGGATGGACGGGCCCAAAGGGTGGTGGTGAATGGAACCAAATCCAGCTGGAGGCCGGTCACGAGTGGCATCCCCCAGGGCTCAGTCCTGGGTCCAGTTCTGTTCAACATCTTTATCAATGACCTGGATGAAGGGATTGAATGCTCCCTCAGTCAGTTTGCAGATGACATTTAGCTGGGAGGAAGTGTTGATCTGCCTGAGGGTAGGGAGGCTCTTCAGAGGGATCTGGACAGGCTGGATCCCTGGGCTGAGACCAGTGGGATGAGGTTCAACAGGGCCAAGTGCAGAGTGCTGCACATGGGACACAACAACCCCATGCAGCCCTACAGGCTTGGGGGAGACTGGCTGGAGAGCTGTCAGGCAGAGAAGGACCTGGGGGTGTTGCGTGACTGCCAACTGACCATGAGCCAGCAGTGTGCCCGGGTGACAAGGAAGGCCAATGGCACCTTGGTTTGTCTCAGACCCAGCATGGCCAGTAGGTCTGGAGAAGGGATTGTGCCCCTGTACTCAGCACTGGTGAATCTGCACCTCAAGTGCTGGGTTCAGGTTGTCCCTGGGAGCTGCTTAATGTTTTGTTTTCTGACTGTGGGCTTTGGTAGGAGGATGCAGAACTTCAGCAAATGCGCTGCGGCCTCAAGTCCCGCCCAAAAGTGGTTAATCTGACTGTGGGAAAATTTCTGTTCTTTTCATCAACCTGCCAGCAGCTCATTTAGTTCTCACCAGCGACTCCTCTTTATCTGGGGGTTTAAAACATTTCCCTTCATTTTGAGCTCTTATTGGATTTGGGATAACTACTGGAGAGGGGCCGTGAGGCAGAGCAGGGGCTGCCCCTGGGACCATCTGCAGTCCCATCCTGTCCTCGAGCACCAGTTTCTGGCACCGTTGGGGTGCTGGTACAGGGGCTCTGGGGATTTCGGTGCCTCTTTGGGGCAGGGGCAGCCCTTCTTTGCCAGATCCCCTCTGGGGCAACTGTTACCCCATTGCCCTTCTCTGCCCTCTTTCACCTCTCTCCTCTCCAGTGCCGCCACAGATGTGGCTCCCAACGAGCCTCCTGAAGTATTGGGTGACTCTCCACATGCTCCAGCTGGGATCAGGTAGGGATCCTGCAGGGCTGGTGGGGGCTTTTGCCCACACTGGGTGAGTGATGTGGGGCAGGGAGCTGCCATGGGGCAGGGGAACCCAGCCTGGAGCATGGCCCTACATGCTTTCACTTTCCCTTGACCGTTGAATCTTGCAGCAGGGCTGGCCGGGGTGGAGATTATTTTCTGCAGCAAGTGCCCACTCCACGGAAATGTCCTTCTCCTTCCAGTCCTCCCACTCCCACTCCAGATTCTATAGGGTCCCAGGACCATGGGACAGCAAAGCAACACCCTTGGCATGGAGTGTGCACTGCTCATGCCAAGCTTGGCCCTGGCCTGCAATGCCCTCTACTAATGTAGGCACCATCTCCGTGTCTTTGTGTCCTTCTCCATGGCCAAGCTGACTTCACAGTGGTAGGACCAGTCCATGCTCTCCGTGGCACCGTGGGACAGGACGTTGTGCTGCCGTGTCACTTGTCCCCAGCCACGGACGCTCAGAGTTTGGACATCAGGTGGATCCGGCACAGGGTCTCTGAAACGGTGCACCACTACCGACATGGGGAGGACCTGTTCATAGAGCAGATGGAGGAATATGTTGGGAGGACAGAGCTGACCAGAGATGGTCTCTCGAGAGGCAGCCTGGACTTGCGAATCTCTGGGCTGAGACCCTCTGATGATGGTCAGTACGTCTGCACCGTGACCGATGGTGAATCTTATGGAGAAGCTTTGGTGTATCTGGAGGTGTCAGGTTTGTGCCTGGTGTGGTGTTTGCAGGGGTGGTCGTGTTGTCCCTGGGTTTGTGAGTCCCTCCCAGACCTGTGTGCTATCCCTTGGTGCCCCAGGAGAGCTGGCATTGTGTCTGGCAGCCTTGGGGCTTCTTGAACAAAGACGGGTCAGTGCAGACACTGCCTTGAGGCACGTAGGTCTTCCTGTGTCTGGATGTTTGGGGGGAGTTCTGGTGCCATTGGGCATCAACACTGGGTGGTTCCTGCACAGGTGGGTTTGGTGGGAGCTGTGAGGGGTCTGCTCGGGGATGCGGTGGTGGCCTTGGAGCTGAGCCCATCCCTCCCTGACCCCAACCCTGGGCTCTTCCCCAGCCACAGGCTCTTGTCCTCAGCTCTCTCTGGAGGGTTATGAGGCCGGAGGCATCCGGGTGCTGTGTCGATCGGCCGGATGGTTCCCGCAACCGGAGGTGCTGTGGAAAGACCCCAACGGGCACCGTGTCCCCTCGGACTCCCAGAAACATTCCCCTGATGCCAGGGGCCTGTTTGACACCGAAGATGTCATCGTGGTGACGGGGATCGAAGATGGGATCTGGTCTTGCATGGTCAGGAATCACCACCTGGCCCAGGAGAAGGAGGCGTCCCTGTGCATCTCTGGTGAGACGGCTGCAGCCAGCCCCTGCAGCACCAGAGCAGGGTGGGGGTTGTCTACCTTGCTTGGAGCAGCTTGGGTCTGGGCTTGTCGTGCAACGTGAGGGCTGGGAGGTGTGGGGCGGGGGCCTCTTGGTCCTTCTCCCCACAGACACAAGTGGAAATTGGTCCCTTTCCCTGCGGATCTGTTTGTTTCTCAGCTCCCTTTTTCCATGATGCCCATCCCTGGATAGTCATTCTGGTTGTGCTCCTCGTGCTCTCCTTTGGGCTCCTTGTCCTCGGAGCTTATCTCTGGAGAAGGAAAGGTACGTTTTCCCTCAAAAGCCGTGTTGCCTCCATCAAAAAGATCTTTAGGCAAGGACAGAATGGGTTGAAGACATGGTGGGGTGTGAGCAGGAGGACATGGAGCACGGCCAGAGCACCTGGCTGGTGGGAAGATCCCAGAGACCCTCTGGAGCTCTTCCCGCTGAGGAAGCAAGCTGCTCTCCTGACCTCCTCTTCCTCTGGCTTTGCTTTTCAGTGCTGCAGTTTTCCAGAAAGCTGGGTGAGTCCTTCTGGCCCCTTCCCCCAGCAAAACCTTCTGGCACAGGAGGCCCCAGGAGGCATTTGGCTTTTGTGGGTTCCTGACATTGGGGCTGAGCTCAAGAGAGCCTGGGTGGGCCTGCGAGGAATGGGCTGGCAGGGAGCCATTTCTGGGAGCAAGGCGGTCTGTTTCTACTCCCCAAAAGAAGGATTTGGGGGTCAGCCCAAGTTCTGAGTGCTTCTGGGGGAATCAGCCCTGAGGTGAGTGGATGTTCCCTCTGGTCACACATCACTTCTTGGTTTTGCTTTCCAGTTGAACAAGCTGCAGCACTGGGTGAGTGTATGTGAGCTGCAGCATGGCGTGGGGTGCTGTAATGGAATCTCATTCCTCAGCCTTTTCCACCCTCTCCAGTCCTCTCCATCCCCCATCCCTGGGGCTGGGAAAGCCCAAGGCCATGTGCTTGGGAGGAAGGGCAGCTCGGGCAGACTACACAGATATGGATACTCTGCCCTGCCCAGAGCTGCAGGGACCAGCTCTGGGATCTGACCAGCTCTCCTCTCTCCTTGTAGCCTGGAGGAAATTTCTGCTGCCCCACACTCCAGGTAATTGGGGGTTTGGGTGCTGTTCTGGGTGGTTGCATTTTGCCACGGTACCGAGCTCACCTGTGGCCATGATGGATCCAGTCTCGCAATGGAATCTCTCACAGGATGGAGATGTACCATGTCCCACCCTGTGGGGCAGATCCTGGCCCCAGAGGGACTGAAACCTGCCCAGCACTGAGCTCTGCCCCTGATGCTCTGGCTTCTCCTGTCCCTGCAGACATGGTGACCCTGGATCCCAACACGGCTCATCCTGAACTTGTCCTGTCCGAGGATGGGAGAAGTGTGAGAAGGAGACGAGAACCCCAGGACCTGCCTGACACCCCTCAGAGATTTACATATTGGCCCTGCGTGGTGGGCCAGGAGGGGTTCAGTGAGGGGAGGCACTGCTGGGAGGTGGAGGTGAAGGGGGAGGTGGGAGGGGATTCACGGTGGGCTGTGGGGGTGGCCAGGGACTCTGTGAACAGGAAGGGGCATTTGGAACTGAGCCCTGAAGAAGGGATCTGGGGGGTGGGGCACCGTGAAGGTCAGTTTAACTCTCTCAGCATTCCTCCTTCCCCCCTGTCCGTATCCTGGATCCCCAGCAGATTCTGGGTCTGTCTGGACTGCCCACAGGGGCTGGTGACTTTCATGGATGGTCACAGCGGGGTCGAGATCTTCAGTTTCCGCCAGACCTTGTTCAATGGAGAGACCATCCGACCGTGGTTTTGGCTGGGGACATATGACACCAACCTGTGCCTCAGGGAGAACACCTCCCCAGCCCCACAGAGCCCCTGTCCTTCTCCAGACCCTGCCTGCGCTCCTCTCCTCAGTGCCGCAGGAGCAGATATACCCCTTTGCCCTGTCCCAGCCCAGGGAGCAGGGGGGCAGTGAGGGGGCTTAGAAGGTTTCGGCTGGGCTGGAGCTCATTTCCCCACCGTGGCTGGTACAGTCTGTGTGGAATTACCACCCAGCACCTGCCTCTGCATGGAATAAATCCAGTCCCTCTGCTCTGTGTGTGTGTTGGTGTCCTGTACAGTGGGTCACAAACCAGCTTTTGGGACAACCATGGGGCTTGCTTGCCAGCACCCTGTGTCACTGGGACACACCTGCTCTGTCCAAATCCACACTGCACAATCCTGTTGGGATCAATTCTGAGGTGTGTTTCCCTCCTGTCCTTCTGAGATGGGCACTTGGTACAGTCAGCAGCAGCTCTTGGCTGATTTAGGGACTGGGCTCATTGTGCAAAAGCCTCTTTGTACCAGAGTGGCTTCAGGGGCAGCAGAAGAGGCAAGTCCTGAGCAGGGAAAGGATTTCCCCCTTCCCCCCCTCCCCCCACTCCCCCGGGGCTCTGGGAAAGTGATATTTACCAGTACTGACCAGTGTGGCTGCTGCTGCCGCTGTGGGTGCTGCAGCGGAGCCAGGGGCGGTGAGGTGGGATGGGGATGGGATATGGGGGGTTGGGTTGAGTTGAATTGAGTTGAGTTGGGTTTGGATGGGTTGTGTTGGGTTCCCACAGGGAACCCACCTACCAGTGCTACAAGTGCAGGAAGCCCTTCAGCAAATATTGAACCAGCATCAACACATCGGAGACAGACTGTATCCATGTCCTGACTGTGGGAAAAGCTTCATACGGGGCTTGGATCTCATCATCCACTAATGAACCTTACGGGAGTAAAGCCCTACCAGTGCTCAGAGCATGGGAAGTGCTTCAGCATGTGATCCAAGGTGATTCAACATGTACGCATGCACATGGAGAAGCCGTGCATGTGTGGTGAGTACAAGAAGAGCTTTGGGCAGAGCTCACACCCTTCAGTGCACCAGAAAACTCACAGAGGAGAGAAATCAGTGCTGCAGGTGTGCAAGGCCATTCAGTGTGAGACCCTGCCTTGATCAGGAGCTACATATATATAGAACATCTGAGGGCACACACTTTGCTGGAAGAACTCTTTGTCAGTGTGTTTGCACCTGTAGAAACTCAGAAAATCATTCAGTGAGAACAAAACTCCATTTAAAATGAGCTGGTCTGCATGTCAGCAGGACTGTGAAATATTTCAGAGGGTCAGTCAAGGAGGAAATGAAGCTGTTAGTTGCTGGGGGAGGGGGGCACGCAGTTGAGCTTGCAAAGTGCAGTGGGCTTTGTACAACCCACATAGGTCTCATATTTAAATAGGCCAGTTTGTCCCTGGGAAAAGCAGCTTTTAGCTGGGCCTCATTGTGTTCCCCATGATGTCTGGCTGGTTGGTCATGTCTGAACCCCTCCCCTCTGAACCCTGCTGGGTTTTGGGTGAAGGAACTAAAGACAGGAAACAAGAGAAGGCACCACAACCCAAAGCCCATGTGTGACTTGGGGGATGCATTAACAGAGCAAACCACACATTTCCTGCTTTTTGCTGCAGGAAGCTTCATGCAGGCACCCCCCTCGCTGTAGTCTGAGGTGCAGCATGATGCAGAAGCACATGGTGCAGGCAGGCTCCTGCTGGTCACCTTAGGGTAAACTAGCTCTCCTTACCTCAGAAATGTCTTGGAAAAGCTTTTCTGGAGCCATCTGAACCAGGATCACAAATGGTGGGGTGTGGTGGTTTAGGCCTGGCTGGAGGCCAGACACCCACCAAAGTCGGCCTATTGCTCCCCTTTTCAGTTGGGCAGGGGAGAAATTATATATATATATATAGGCTTAGGAGTCAAGATAAGGACAGGGAGAGATCATCCTGTAATCAATGTCACGGGTAAAACAGACTCAGCACAGAGTGAAGGAAAGAAAACTCTCTAATTTATTACACTACAAACACAGTGACACCAAAGTCGGGTGATGAGAAGCGTGACCAGATCTTAAAGAACCTCCCCTCACCCCTCCCTTCTTGGCAAACTTCACTTTAGTCAGAATTTCACTCCCTTCTTCCCCCCCACTGTGCTACAGGAAAGGGCAGAGACTGGGAAAATGGGGGTTTTGGTCAGTTCCTCACAAGTTGGTTTCCTTCTCAGCTGGAGGGGGCGTTCATTCCACACTCCTTCCCGTGCTGCACTGTGGGGTCCCACCCACAGGAAACAGTCCTCCACAAACTTCTCCAACATGAGTCTTTTCCCACGGGCCTTCAGCTCTTCCCCAGCTACAAACCCCACAGCAGCAGCTACACCACTCCAGTCAGTACTGGTAAATATCGCTTTCCCAGAGCCCGAGGGGAGGAAATCCTGTCCCCACTCAGGACTTTCCTCTTCTGCTGCCCCTAAAGCCACTCAAAGAGGCTTTCACGCACAGAGCCCAGTCCCTAAATCAGCTACAAGCTGCTGCCACCTGCACCGAGTGCCCACCTTGGAATGGCAGGAGGGAAACACACCTCAGGCTTGATCCCAACAGGAATGCGCCATGTGGAAGGATGCAGAGCTGGGGCGTCCTGGGAACACAGGGTGCTAGCAGCATTGGGGCTCCTCAATATCAAGACAAGGGGGGGCCTGAGTTACAAGTGCCCCCCACCTCCAACCCCTTGCCCTGTGCTCACCCTGCTGGCAGTTGCCCCCAGGCTCCTACTCCAACCACTGCTCCAAACGCACCGCAAATCCCCTTCAGCGGCAGCCAGGAATCAGGACAAACCCCCCAGGAACCCACACAGCCGGATTCCATGTTCACCCACAAAGCTTTATTGAGTCCTGTCCTGCTCTGCCTGGGCAGAATGGGCTGGGGCAGGGATGAGAGGGACATCTGCTCCTGTGGCAGGGAGGAGAGGAGTGTGGGCAGAGTCTGCAGAAGGGCAGGGCCTCTGCAGGGCTGTGGGGGGCATGGAAGTGGGGCAGGAGGTGCTGTCCCTGAGACACAGCTCAGTTCCATCTGTCCACACTGCAAACCATGGGCGGATGGTCTCTCCATTGAATGAGGCTGGTGGGAAAGTGAAGATCTCAAACCCACTGTGACCATCAATGAAAGTCACCAGCCCCTGTGGACAGTCCAGACACACCCAGACTCTGCTGGGGACCTGGGACAGGGACAGGGGGGTGCGAGGAGAGGTGAGAGACTGAAACTTCCCTTCCCAGTGCTCCACCCCCCAGATCCCTTCTTTGGAACTCATGTGCATATGCCCCTTCCTGTTCACAGAGTCCCTGGCCACTCCCACAGCCCACCATGAAGAACCTCCCACCTCCCCCTTCACCTCCACCTCCCAGCAGTGCCTCCCCTCACTGAACCCCTCCTGGCCCACCACACAGGGCCAATACATAAATCTCTGAGGGGTGTCAGGCAGGTCCTGGGCTTCTCTTCCCCTTCTCACACTTCTCCCATCCTGGGACAGGACAAGCTTGGGATGAGCCGTGTTGGGATCCAGGGTCACCACGTCTGCAGGGACAGGAAGAGCCAGAGCATCAGGGGCAGAGCTCAGCACAGGGTACAATTCACCCCCCTGGGGCCAGGATCTGCCCCACAGGGTGGGACACGAGGCATCTCTTTCCTCCAAGAGATCCCATCCAGGTGCTGTTCCCAGCACGGCCATGGCCAAGCTCAGTCCCGTGGGAACAGGCTCTAGTGGGGCTGGGGCCTCAGCACAGAGGACTAGGATGGGGAGGCAGTGGCTGGGTTTAGGCAGTGCCAATTATGTCAGGGAGTAGATGGCTCCTTTTTGGCCCACCTAAGGGGGCTCATGAGGGGTGGGATAAGGCAGAAGACAGTGTGGAAACAGCCCAGTGCCACATTCTGGGTCATGGAGTCACACAACACACCCAGGCATGGCCAGTCCCATGTACTGACAAGACCAGATGCCCCTTGCACACAGGGAACGGGAGGAGAACCACCCAAACCCCCAGTTACCTGGAGTGTGGGGCAGCAGAAACTTCCACCAGGCTACAAGGAGAGAGGAGAGCTGGTCACATCCCAGAGCCGGTCCACAGTTGCTCTGGTCAGGGCAGAGGGCCCATCCCCACGCTGGTCTCCCGGCACTGCCCACCCTCCCAGGCACATGGCCTTGGGCTTTCCCAGATCCAGGGGTGCCAGAATGGACAGGACAGGTGGGGAGTGAAAGTGCTGAGCACCAAAGTCCTGGAAGGGACCCCATGATGTGGTGCAGCTCAGGGACACTCACCCAGTGCTGCATCACGTTCCTCTGGAAAGCAAAGAGAAAGCAATGTTTGATCAGGTGGGACACCTCGTCATCCCCCAACTGCCCATGAGGAGCTGTCAGAGATCAGACAGACCCCAAATTCCTCTTTGGGAAGGGAAAACCCCTGACCCCAGAAATGGCTCCTTCCACCACACTCACCCAGGGCTGCATCCTGCTTCCCTGGAAAGCAAAAACAAGAAACGATGTGTGACCTGAGGGATCAACCACTCACCCCAGGGCTGATCCCACAGGAGCTCACAAAGCTCAGGCTGATCCCCAACTCTTCTAGGAAGAGATTGTAGGAACAGACAACTAGGAACAGACCACCTCACTTCCAGGAATGGGTCCCTGCCAGCTAATGCCTTACCAGCCCACCCAGGCTCTCTGGAGCTCAGCGCCAATATCAGGAACCTCCCAAAGTCAAGTCCCTCCCAGGGGCTCCTGTGCCAGGAGATTTTGCTGGGGGAAGGGGCCAGAAGGACTCACCCAGCTCTCTGGACAGCAGTGCTGAAAAGCAAAGACAGAGGAAGAGGAGGTCAGGAGAGCAGCTTGCTTCCTCAGCAGGAACAGCTCCAGGGTATCTCTGTGACCTTCCCACCAGCCAGGTGCTCTGGTCGTGCTCCCTGTCCTTCCTCCCACACCCCACTGTGTTCTCATCCCCTTCTGTCCTTCCCAAAGAGCTTTTTGATGAAAGCAACATGTCCTTCGGGGGCAAACGTACCTTTCCTTCTCCAGAGATAAGCTCCCAGGCCAAGGAGTGCAACAAAGAGCCAAAAGAAGATCCCAACATAGAGCATGAGGAGCACAATCTCACAGTCCACGCAGGGACAGGCATTGTGGAAAAAGGGAGCTGAGAAACAAACAGATCCACAGGGAAAGGGATCAATTTACACTCGGGTCTGTGGGGAGAAGGCCCAGGAGACCCCCGCCCCACACCTCCCAGCTCTAGTCCTGTGAACCTTGACCTCAAGGCACAGAGTCCTCCTGTGCCCTGACAACCCCCACGTTGCACCCCAAGCCCAGAAAAAAGCTGCTCCCAGCCAGGCAGCCAACCCCCGCCCTGCTCCAGCGCCGCAGGGGCTGGCTGCAGCCGTCACACCGGAGATGCGCAGGGACGCCTCCTGCTCCTGGTCCAGGTGGAGGTTCCTGACCACACAGGACCAGTTCCCCTCTTCGGTCCCTGTCACCACGATGGTGTCTTCGGTGTCAAACAGGCCGCTGGCATCAGGGGAACGTCTCTGGGAGACCGAGGGGACACGGTGCCCGTTGGGGTCTTTCCACAGCACCTCCGGTTGCGGGAACCATCCGGCCGATTGACACAGCACCCGGATGCCTCTGGCCTCGTAACCCTCCAGAGAGAGCTGAGGGCCAGAGCCTGTGGCTGGGGAAGAGCCCGGAGTTGGGGTCAGGGAGGGATGGGCTCAGCTCCAAGGCCACCACCATATCCCAGAGCTGACCCCTCACAGCTCCCACCAAACCCACCACAACCTGTGCAGGAATCACCCAGCGTTGATGCCCAACGGCCCCAGATCTCCCCCCAAACCTCCTGGCACAGCAAGACTGAGCTGCCCAGCTTCAGCACTTCAAGGCAGCGTCTGCACCCACCCCCCAAGTCTGCCAGACATCGTGCCAGCTCTCCTGGGGCACCAAGGGATAGCACATAGGTCTGGGAGGTACATATGAGCTCAGGGACACCACAACCACCCCTGCAAACACTGCGCTGGACACAAACCTGACACCTGCAGATACACCAAATCTTCTCCATAGGAGGCACCGTCAGTCACAGTGCAGATATACTGACCATCATCAGAGGGTCTCACCCCAGAGATTCACAAGTCCAGGCTGCCTCTGGAGAGACCATCTCTGGGCAACTCTGTTCTCCCAACATATTGCTCCATCTGCTCCCCAAACACATCCTCCCCATGTCGGTAGTGGTGCACCGTTTCAGAGTCCCTGTGCCGGATCCACCTGATGTCCCAGCTCTGAGCATCCATGTCTGGGGACAAGTGACATGGCAGCATGATGTCCTGTCCCACGGTGACATGGAGAGGGCGACCTGGTCCCACCACTCTGAAGTCAGCTTGGCCATGGAGAAGGACACAGAGACACGGAGATGGTGCCTACGTTAATTGAGGGCATTGGAGGCCAGGGCCGAGCTTGGTGTGAGCGGTGCACACTCCATGCTGCGGGTGTTGCTTTGCCCTCCCATGGTCCAGAGACCCCAGAGAAACTGGAGTGGGAATGGGTGGACAGGAAGGAGAAGGAAGTTTCCAGAGAGTGGGCACCTGCTCCAGAAAATCACCTCCACCCCAGCCAGCCCCACTCCAGCCACAGCAGCCAAGGGAAAGCAAAAGCATGCAGGGCCAAGAACCGAGCTGGGCTCCCCCTGCCCAATGGCGGCTTCCTGCCCCACATTTGCCACCCAGAGTTGGTTAAAGTCCCCACCAGCCCTGCAGGATCCCTACCTGATCCCAGCTGGAGCACGTGGAGAGTCACCCAGTACCTCAGGAGTCCCCCAGGGCAAGCTGGGAGCCACATCTGCGGCGGCACTGGAGAGGAGAGAGGTGAAAGAGGGCAGAGAAGGGCAATGGGGTAACAGCTGCCCCAGAGGCGATCTGGTAAAGAAGGGCTGCCCCTGCCCCAAAGAGGGACTGAAATCCCCAGATCCCCTGCAACAGCACCCTGATGGCGCCAGAAACGTGCTCGAGGACAGGATGGGATTGCAGATGGTCCCAGGGGCAGCCCCTGCTCTGCCCCACGACCCCTCTCCAGGAGTTATCTCAAATCTGATAACAGCTTGAAATGAAGGGAAATGTTCTAAAGCCCCAGGGGAAGGAGAAGTCACTGGTGAGATGGAAACTCCAGTGCTGACCAGCTGTGAAAATAAAGGAAGTTTGCCTAGTTTTGGAATTCCTGTGCAGAGATGGTGCCCCTTCCCCCAGATGAGGAGCTGAAGTTCCGCCTCAAGGCACCAAAGCCCAGAGTCAGAAAGGAAAGCGTCAAGGAGCTCCCAGGGACAAGAGATCAAAGGGACCCCCAACCGACTCCCCATCTGCCTGGGTGCCGGTGCTGGGAACAGCACCCTGTGAGGTTTGGCATCTTTCCCCTCCCAAAAAGTGTTGATGTCCTTGTGTGTGACCACTGTCACTGAGGCAGTGAGCAAACCCCTACCAGACCCTGGTGAATTGTCCACCTGAGCCAGGGCCACTGGGTCCATCTCTGGGGGTCTGGGGGTCCTGGGACATTGTTCTGTTCTGGAGGAAAAGGCAGAAGCCTGTCAACCCCAGGAACTAAAAAAGGAGGAGAAGGAAGGGGAAAGATGGTGGGAATCATCAAATCACAGAGTTACCAGGTTGGAAAAGACCTTTGAGATCATCATGTCCAACTAGACCCGTCCTCTACTAACCTGTATTCCTGAGCACCTCATCTACCCATCTGTTAAACACATCCAGAGTTGGTGACCCAACCGCCTCCCTGGGCAGCTGTAAGGTACTGGAAGTATGCCTTAATAATCACCAACGGAACCGTATCTCCAATTTTCCCTCTCACCTACCAAACCTCATTCCTCTCCTCTCACCTACCAAGCCTCATGCTTTTCCTACCATCTACCAAACCTTTCTCCTCTCACCTACCAAACCTCATTCCTACCACACCATGTCACCACCACCCCTCAGGCTGAAAGTGGCTTGTGCCAAGGACCTAATGACTATGCAATGAGCCAACATCAGGAGAGCATTCCTTCCACATCCCATCCAAAAGATATCGGGAGAGACATCAGGAACCCTTCACACATCAGGCCTTCCATCATCCACCCTGGAGCATTCCCACAGCCAGGTGGAAGGTGTGGCAATGCCAAGGATGACTACAGAAAACAGAGCATTCTGCCATGGGAAAAAGGGAACAAGATATCACAAGAAGAAAACAAGAAGACATGGAGACACCAAGGAACTTCCCCCCCATCGGACCTGAAGAATGCTCTGCCATCAGACCTGAGGTCATCAGACTGATGGGATGCTGTAGTTCTATGGTGGTAGATATAGCCCCTCTCTCTCTCTTCCTCTTTTCCACTCTCTCTCTCCCTCTCTCTTTTCCACCCTTTTCTCTTTCTTCCCCTCTTCCCCTGCACGTTTGTTGTGGGCCAAATAAAGTGACTTGAACCTTGACTCCGTTTTGAGTCTTAATTCTGTTCTCTCAGAATTGTGAAGACCTGATCACAATAGAACACCTAATAATTGGACATCTCTCAGGGGTTAAGCTCTGCCAACCCCAGCCACCAAGATCAATCTGAGATTCTGGAACACAAAGGGGTTTAACCTCTGCTAAATTAAGTCTTGTCTAGGTTGTGGAGCGTGACAGCAGCCTTTCCCAGTGCCCCATGACCCTTTTGTAAAAGGACCTTTTCTTAATGTGCAACCAAAATAAGTAGAAAGAAGGGAAAAGAGTGCAGTTGCTGAGGCAAAGGGCCCCTGAGTGGGTGACCATGTCAGGGGACCCTTCCTGATAGCAGCAAAACCGAGACCAGAACTGCAAGGTCAAAAGAAAGCACAGGGAGAAAGAGGAACAGAGAGAAAGAGAGAAAGAGTGGGTGAATTTTTCATGCCTTGTGGGAGCACCACCCAATGACACCTTTCCATGGGTTCAGTTTTGTTTACAGGAGGGACTGAAAAGGCAAATTTTTCATAATCATCAGGGTGTAAGGGAATAGTGAAAAAACAACCCAAACGTCCCAATTTTTAGGTCTCACGTCTGGAGGTGGCAGACCGGGCTGCGAAGCTCCCGCATCTTCCATCACTTCACTGACTTTTCTCAACTCGTGCACCAAGCGCCATCTCCCGTCCTGTTTAGGGATGGTAAAAATAGGCGAGTTCCACGGGCTTGGGGAGGGCTGGATGTGTCCCTTGGCCAGTTGCTCCTCTATTCAATCTTGGAAGTGGGCAAGTTTTTCTTTAGGAAGCGGCCATCGCTCGACCCAAACAGGGGGTTGTGTTTCCCAGGTGAATTTTCAAGGAAGCTGCCCACTTTCAATGGTCGCCATCCAAACTCCTTCTGCTCTGTGCCCAGCCTTGCTCTCAGTGGATAAACGCATCCCTGAGCCTGGGGAACATCCCAACAAATGCTGCCAACCGATTCATCAGGAGACAGTGATTTCTAGGGGAGTTGGGTGGGAGGTGTGGATGGGAGTGGTGGGTGTAGAGACCAAGTGGGTCCCTGATCCGATGGCTGACGAGGCAGATTCTGGCCAGGCGGCTTCTGGACCGTCTCTGTGGGGCTTTTGTCCGTGTGCACAGGCTCCTTGTCAGTGTCCATGGGCTCAGAGAAGGGGGGAAGAATGAAAAAAGAGTGGAAAGAGAGAGATTGCAGTATCTACCACCCCAGAGCTGCAGTGTCCTGTCAGTCCAGTGTCTTCAGGTCCAGTGGGGGAACGTTCCCTCCACGTTGGTCACCTCTGTTCTTTTATCGTGTTGTATTCACTCCTTCCAGGAATCAATCAGCATATTCCAAGAGCTACTTTGTTTAGCCACCCCCCTTGCAGTGGTGGTGTGCCTGCCCAGTACCGTCGCTGGGAGGTTTCAGGTGGTCTTCAGGGGTCTCCAGGCCCCTCTCTCTTCCAGACCCCGGGTCTGGGCACATGCGCAGGGCTTGGGTTAAATTCACTCAGCTCTGCATTGGGGGCCATAGGAAGGCAGGAAGCATCTGGTCTTGCAGTGTGACCGTTGGGGCACTGCTGACAGTGGGGAGAGCTGGTGGTGGAATGTTCCAGCAGGGTTGAGACAAACACCTGCCACAGTCTCTGAATTGTTGCAGACGGTCCCCTACACCACCCTCTGGCTCCACAGGGCTGTTTCCTTCATGGGACGCCAGGGTGGCATGAATGACAGGAGGTCAAGCAAGGAAGAAGGACAAGAGGGAGCATGTTCCCAGCAGCTAACAGCACCCAATGAACTCTGGCATTTGTACTTCTTAAAATGTCCATTTCTTCCTGCTGGAACAGGCTGCCCAGAGAGGTGGGGGATGCTCAGTCCCGGGAGGTGTTCAGGGCCGGGCTGGATGGGGCCCTGGGCAGCCTCGTGTGGATCTACACGATGTGCAGAGCGGGAGCGGGGAGAACCTTCCCCTCGGCTCACGCTGCTCCATCCCCGGGGGCTCGGGGAGCTTCGCAGCGCTCGGCTGAGTGTCCGGTGCTGGGAACCAGGGGGGAAAGGCTGGGGGGGAGCGGGCGGGGGAGGGGGCGGGGGTGGGAGAGGGGGAGGGAAGGTAAAGGAAGGATAAGGACGGGCGGGAGCAGCAGGAAGGGGGAAGGAAGAAGCTGGGTGCTGTTTGGGGAGGACAGCGGCCAGAGCAGCGGCTGGAGAGGGGCGTGTCCATGCAAATCGAGAGCAGCGGGGCGCGCACGGGCTGCTGGGAGTGCTCGGTGCGGAGCTCTCCGCCGGTTTCCCGGAGCCGGGAGCAGCGAATCCCGGCGGGAAGAGGCGGGATAGGCAGGGGAATACGAATGCGAGCGGGACTTGGGGGTATTTTGGGGCCGATGTGGAGCATCCGTGAGTTGTGTGAGTGCCGGCGGGGGTGTGTGGAGGTGCTGGCTACAGTAGCATTATGTTGATTCTTTCTCGATTGATGGGTGCGGATCCTTGGAGCAGTGTCTGAGATAGAGAGAGAAGCCAGGTGTCACCGGGAGAGGAGGAGTCGTGCGGCTGTGTCAGAGCTACCACCGGGACTATCTGCAGTTCTCTCGCTCTGGTCTCAAGCACCAATTTCTGGCGTTATCAGGGTGCTGGGGCTCTGCGGATTTCGGTGCTTCTTTGGGGCAGGGGCAGACCTTCTTTCCCAGATCCCCTCTGGGGCAGCTGTTACCCCATTGCCCTTCTCTGCCCTCTTTCACCTGTCTCCTCTCCAGTGCCGCTGCGGATGTGGCTCCCGGTGAGCCCTGGGGGACTCCTGAGGTACTGGGTGACTCTCCACGTGTTCCAGCTGGGATCAGGTAGGGATTCTGCAGGGCTGGTGGGGGTTTTAACCTGCTCTGGATGGCAAATGTGGGGCAGGGAGCTGCCATTGGGTGGGGGGAGCTAAGCCCGGAGCTCAGCCCCACATGCTTTTGCTTTCCTTTGGCTACTGTGGCTGGAGCTGGGCTGACGGGGGTGGAAGTTGTTTTCTGGAGCAGGTTCCCACCACCCGAAAACCTCCTTCTCCTTCCTGTCCTCCCATTCCTACTCCATTTTCTCCGGACCATGGGAGGGCAAAGCAATCCCTGCAGCATGGAGCATCCCCGGCTCATGGCAAGCTCAGCCCTGGCCTGCAACACCCTCAATTAACGTAGGCACCATCTCCTGTCTCTGTGTCTTTCTCCATGGCCAAGCTGACTTCAGAGTGGTGGGACCAGGTCGCCCTCTCCGTGTCACCGTGGGACAGGACGTCGTGCTGCCATGTCACTTGTCCCCAGCCATGGACGCTCAGAGCTGGGACATCAGGTGGATCCATCACGATGTCGATGAAACGGTGCACCACTACCGACATGGGGAGGATGTGTCCAGGGAGCAGATGGAGGAATATGTTGGGAGGACACAGTTGCCCAGAGATGGTCTCTCCAGAGGCAGCCTGGACTTGCGAATCTCCGGGCTGAGACCCTCTGACAATGGTCGGTATATCTGCAGTATGAGAAATGGTGCCTCCTATGGAGAAGCTTTGGTGGATCTGGAGGTTTCAGGTTTGTGTCTGGTGCAGTGTTTGCAGGGCTGGTCACGGTGCCGCAGGGCTCATGTGTCCTTCCCAGACCTGTGTCCCATCCCTTGGTGCCCCAGGAGAGCTGGCACGATGTCTGGAAGCCTTGGGGGGGTTGCAGATGCTGCCTGGAGGTGCTGAAGCTGGGCAGCTCAGGCTTGCTGTGCTGGGAGGTTTGGGGGGAGATCTGGGGCTGTTGGGCATCAGGGCTGGGCGGTTCCTGCCCAGGTTGGGGTGGGTTTGGTGGGAGCTGTGAGGGGTCTGCTTGGGGATGTGGTGGTGGCCTTGGAGCTGAGCCCATCCCTCCCTGACCCAGTCCTTGTCTCTTCCCCAGCCACCGGCTCTGGCCCTCAGCTCTCTCTGGAGGGGTACGAGGCCGGAGGCATCCGGGTGCTGTGTCGATCGGCCGGATGGTTCCCACAACCGGAGGTGCTGTGGAAAGACCCCAACGGGCAACATGTCCCCTCGGTCTCCCAGAGATGTTCCCCTGATGCCAGGGGCCTGTTTGACATCGAAGATGCCATCGTGGTGACGGGAACCAGAGATGGGAACTGGTCCTGTGTGGTCAGGAACCGCCGCCTGGCCCAGGAGCAGGAGGTGTCCCTGCGCATCTCCGGTGAGACGGCTGCAGCCAGCCCCTGCGGCACTGGAGCAGGGTGCGGGGTGGCTGCCTGGCTGGGGGCAACTTTGGGCTGGGCTTGGGGTGCAGTGTGGGGGAGTGGGGATATGGGAGGACTCTGTCCCCTTGAGGCCAGGGCTCCCAGGACAAGGGCTGGGAGGTGTTGGGCGGGGGTCTCTTGGTCCTTCTTCCCACAAACTTGAGTGTAAATTGATCCCTTTCCCTGCGGATCTGTTTGTTTCTCAGCTCCCTTTTTCCACGATGCCCGTCCCTGGATGGCTGCTCTGGGTGTGCTTCTTGTTCTCTCCATTGGGTTCCTTGTCCTCGGAGCTTATCTCTGGAGAAGGAAAGGTACGTTTGCCCCTGAGGAACGTGTTGCCTTCATCAAAAAGCTCTTTGGGCAGGGACAGAAGGGTATGAGGAAATAGTGTGGTGTGGGTGGGAGGACAGGGTGCCTGGTTGGTGGGAAGGTCCCAGAGACCCTCTGGAACTGACACAGGGGACCCCAGCAGGGACTAGACTTTTGGGGTCCTAATGTTGGGGCTGAGCCCCAGAGGGCCTGGGTGGGCTGGTGGGGGATTTGCTGGCAGGGAGCCATTCCTGTGAGCAAGGTGGTCTGGTCCTACTCCCCAAAAAGGAGGAGTTGGGGATCAACCCAAGCTCTGTGTGCTCCTGTGGGATCAGCCCTGGGGTGAGTGTTTGTTCCTTCTGGTCACACATCACTTCTTGGTTTTGCTTTCCAGGGCGACGGAATGCAGCTCTGGGCAAGTGTCCATGAGCTCCAGCATGGCGTGGGGCCCTTTTCCTGGATGTTTTGTGCTCGGCCTTTTCTCTCCTTACTTGTCCTGTACATCCCGGCATCCATGGGGCTGGGAAAGCTCCAGGCCATGTGCCTGGGAGGTTGGGCAGGTCACGGAGACCAGTATTGGGTTGGATTCTCTTCCCTTACCACGGATCCTTGTGCACCAGCCATGAAATGTGACCAGGCTGCAGAGATCCATTCCTGGGCTTTGGGGGCTCTGTTTACTCTCTCATGAGCAGTCACCACATGAAAAGCTGTCCCCTTCCATAAAATATCACTTGTGGGGGGCTTTTTTGCAGATTAGGGGTGTCAGGGGCTTTATCTTCTGGGAACTTCAACATCAACAAAGCCCTTGATAAAATTATTAATTGTTCCCCATAAAGAGGAAGTTTTATTCTTAGCAGATACCGGGGCTGAAAAATCAACCATTCAAAAACTTCCAAAAGGAATAGACAAAGGGAAGAACCATATGTCAGTAGTAGGAGCAAAAGGAGAACCTTTTAAAGTGCCTATTTTAAAAGATGTAGAGGTAGCATTCAAATAATAGACCCGCACCACCCAACCAGATTCAAACAATACCCTATACCTATGGAGGGCTGGAAAGGATTAAAACCTGTAGTTGACAGACCTTTGGAACGAGGAACTCTAGAGCCATGTATGTCACCTCACAACATGCCCATTCTCCCTGTAAAAAACCCAGATGGGTCATACCAGATGGTGCAGGACTGAAGAGCGGTAAATCAGCCAACAATTACCAAATTCCCTGTGGTGGCAAATCCATATACCTTATTGAGTCATATATCTCCCAAACACACTTGGTATAGTGTCATAGATTTGAAGGATGCTTTTTGGACTTGTCCTCTGGTTGAGGCATCGGTGGGAACCTGGCTGGCTGATCAAGGCCACAGCTACACATCGCCACAGTCCTGCTTGGAAAACAGCCTTGAGGAATCACTGACAAAGGGCTAAAAGCATGGGAACAAGAAACTGTAACAAGAGCTCTGCATACTTAGAAATTCCATTGTGGTGATGGAAACCTGATACCGTGCAGGTGGCCTTTGCCCCCTCTACCCTGGCCCCTCGTTACGTAACCCTCGAAGGTATTTAAACAGCAGCCAGCTTGAATAAAGTGAACTTGTTGCTTTTAACCATATTTCTGTGCAGTCTTTTCCTAGCGCCTCTTTGCACTTCCAAAGCCCCTGGATATAAATTATTTCCCAAGATCTGGATTTTGGAGGCAGGAACTCACAACAGGCATCCAGAGATTATTTTGCTTTTCAATGGGAGGACCCCAATATGGGATGAAAACAACAATTAAGACAGACTGTGTTGCCACAGGGGTTTACAGAGTCACCAAATCTATTTGGACAAACTTTAGAAAAAGTTCTGCAAGATTTCACTATGCCCAGGGAGGTAAAATTATTACAATATGTGGACGATCTATTAATAGCAGGAGAAACTGAAGAGGGGACCCGAAACGCCACCATTAAATTGTTAAACTTTTTAGGGGGAAAGGGATTAAAGGTGTCAGTTTGTAGAGCAGGAAGTAAAATACTTAGGACATTGGCTAAGTAAGGGGAAGAAAAAGTTAGATCCTGATAGAGTATCTGGGATTCTATCCTTAAGACCCCCACAAACTAAGAAGGAGATTAGGCAAGTATTGGGGTTATTAGGATATTGCAGACCGTGGCTCGAAAATTATAGTGAAAAGGTAAAATTCCTACATGAGAAATTAACTAATAACCAGTTTAAGTGGTTTATTGAAGATGATCAAAGATTTGAGGAAATAAAGAAGACATTAATACAAGCACCTGTATTGGACCTCCCAGATCTAGAAAAACCTTTTTATTTATTTGTAAATGCATCAAACCAGACAGCATATGGAGTTCTTACTCAGGACTGGGCAGGAATCAAAAAACCCGTGGGGTATTGTTCTAAATTTCTTGATCCACTAAGCAGGGGATGGCCTGCTGGTCTCCGAGCTTTGGTAGCTACAGCATTATTACTAGAAGAAGTTAGGAAGATCACCTTGAGCTCTCCTGTAAAGGTATATACCCCACACAATGTCAGGGGTGTTTCACAACAAAAAGCAGAGGAATGGTTAACAGACAGATCCTAAAGTATGAAGCTGTATTAACAGACTCCCCAGACTTAGAATTGAGAGGTACCTCTGCCCAGAGCCCAGCAGTTGTTGGGAGAGCCCTGGAGGAATTGCTGCGTAATTGCTTAGAAGTAATTGAGACCCAGAGTGAAGAGAGGCCAGACTGAAGAGATACCGAGTTGGGAGCTGGAGAAGAGCTGGTTATAGATGGCTCCTCAAGAGTGAAAATTGGGATATGCAGAGGATGCGTGTGTGTTTGGAGGGGGTGAGGTGTCTCTGTGTTTGGGGGTCCCTGCGGCCCCAGGGGAGGAGTGCAGTTCTGTCCCCCCCCCCACCTCCACCGCGGTGCCAGCCCCCCCGCGCCCCTCCCCGCAGAAGCGGCAGATCCAGCTGGGGGGGGCGGCCCTGAACATCTTCCTGCTGCAGGTGCTCGTGGGGGTGACCCCCCCGGGACCCCCCCGGGCCCCACATACCTCCCCGACGCCCGCATCATCCGGGCTCAAGGACGTCACAAGGGGCAGCGGGGACAAGGGACACCTTCCCCGAGCCCCGGGGGTGCCTGTGGGGAGAGGGTTTTATGGAATTCAACAAGGGCAAGTGCAGGGTCCTGCACCCAGGGAGGAACAGACCCCACCACCAGTACAGTTAGGGGTGACCAGCTGGGAAGCAGCTCTGGGGAAAAGCCCTGGGAATGCTGGTGGGCACCAGGCTGACCATGAGCCAGCAATGTGCCCTCATGGCTGAGAAAGCCAATGGCATCCTGAGTGGTATCAAGAGAAGTGTGGGCAGCAGGTCAGGGAAGTTCTCCTCCCCCTCTGCTCTGCCCTTTTGAGGTCTCATCTGGAATATTGTGCACAGCTCTGGGCTCCCTGGGTCATAAAGGACAGGATGCTCCTGGAGAGGGGACAGCAAAGGGCTACAGAGAGGCTGAGGGGATTAGAACATTTCTCTTATGAAGAGAGACTGAGGGACTCGGTCTCTCTCAGCCCAGAGAAGAGAAGACTGAGGGGGGATCTTCTCAATGCTGATAAATCCTTGAGGAGTGGGTATCAGGAGGATGGGGTCAGACCTGTTTTTAGTGGTGCCCAGGGACAGAACAAGAGGCGATGGGCAAAAGTGGAATAGAGGAAGTTCCACCCAACCATGAGGAGGAAATTCTTTCCTGTGAGGGTGGCAGAGCACCAGGCCAGGCTGCCCAGAGAGGTTGTGGAGTCTCCATCTCTGGAGACATTCAAACCTCGTGATCCTGGATGCTGTCCTGTGCAGCCTGCTCAAGGTGATCCTGCTATGGCAGGCGTTTGGCTGGATGATGTCCAGAGGTCCCTGCCAGCCCCGGTCAGCCTGTGTCTCTGTGACTGCGCCGTTAGGTGGAGCTGTCCCCCCGCCCAGCCAGCGCTGCAATAGAGAATGCCTGTCGTCTGACACCACACTGGTGTTCCGAGGTTTATTCCCGGGTTTCAGTGACAGAAGGAGACTTTAGTAACGGCAGGACGTTGCAGTGAGCACACACCCCCTTCTCCTGCTGAAAAGGTAAGTGTCTGCACAAGGTGGGCACTGGCTGATGGTCGGTTGTGTCAGGTGCCAGAGCTGCAGGAAACAGTCCCACAGCTGAGCAGTGTGCGAGGGGCAGAGAAGGAGATGGGTGGTTTCATAACCTGCAAGTACCTGCAGTGGGCAGGCTGAGAATGAGGCACCTTGGACCCTGGTGACCCACAGAAGCAGGACTCTGCTTCAGCCTCCAGCTTCACTACCAAATCCAGATATGGAGCTTTAACAGCTGCAGACACCCACCAGCAAGCTCTGCAAGGAGAACCTGGAGCAGCAGCACACAGCAGGTACTGTAAGAAGAAACACCTGCAGTAGGTGAGTGTCTATTAAGGGTCACTGAGGTGCCCCTCTGCCACCATCAGTGCAGAACCAAGGAAGACTACTGCCCCAGGGCTTCAAGTGCAAAACTGATGCCATGAAAAGCAGCAATCAAAACTCACTCCCCTTGGTGCTATGAAGCAGGTATTTACTGCAGCACTGGGTGCACAGGGGATTGCTCCTCCTAATGTGCTCTGAACGAGCCAGTTGCACAGCTTATATGCAGGTTGTACACACATACTCATGGCCTTTCTCCAGAAATGATTGAGTCATTACTTTCGTGAGAATTTACTATCATTGGTTTCCACCCTTTCCCACACGTGTGCTACAGTCTTTAAGTGGTCTTCAGGGATCCTGGTCATCATTTACTTTGTCCACTCATCTTCACCACTGTGTTTCTGCCATGAACTACAGCCCTTACCTTCCTCCACTTGTCTATCAGAGCCTCAGGACTGGTCTTGGGCTCCTTGTAGACTTGAAGTTTCTCGAAGACAGTCCCTCTAGAAAGCTGACAGTGTGCTGGTACTTGGGTTCCACAACACCTGTTGCTGCAAAATGTGGTACTGGTATCTACAAAAGTCTGGGCACTAAGTCTCTATTAGAACCGTTGCTGCAGAATGTCTTGTTGACACACACAAAACTCCAGAGAGTCAGTCCCCCTTAGATTCAGCCCTCTTTTTAACCCCCACCTTTTCTTTGTTCTTGCAAATTCTTCTGCAAATTGCACAGTATGCTGTCTTCCCTGAGGGTCTCAGCAAAATATTTCCCTGTTTCCACCTTATGTTTATTTCATTTCTGTTCATTATGGTTCTGAGCTGGATTCTGACAAAACTGTAACAAACACATGAACATGACACAGACTGTTCTGTCTAAGATCTATATGAAGGCCCAGAAAAATCTGTCTGAGCCATCTCAAATTTGGTAACCAAGACATTAATTTGTTAAAGAGCATGCCCATGGCAAAGGCTGAGACCCCACCTGCAGTCCGTGGAGAGGCCCCACAAGGGAGCAGAGGGAGACAGACAGGAGATGCTGTGACCCATGTTGGAGCAAGGCCCTGCCAGCACTTGCAGCCCATGGAGAGAGACAGAAACACAGAGATGAGCAAGAGAGAGATTTGTGCTGGAACAGGTTTACTGGGGAGAGGCTGGTGACCCCGTGGAGGACTGGGACTGAGAGGCACTGTGATTTATGACTGCACCCATAGCAGTGACCCACACTGGGGCAGCTGGTGAAGAGCTGAATCCCTGTGG
The DNA here is from genome assembly GCF_964237585.1 of Gallinula chloropus. NCBI lineage: Eukaryota > Metazoa > Chordata > Aves > Gruiformes > Rallidae > Gallinula > Gallinula chloropus. The sequence continues at coordinate 2,539,361 of NC_140117.1, read as the reverse complement.
GAAAGGACTCGCGTTGGAGAAGTTCATGGAGGACTGTCTGCCATGGGTGGGACCCCACGGTGCAGCAAGGGAAGGGAGTCAGTAATGTCCCCCTGGCTGAGAAGGAACCCAGCTTGTGAGGAACTGACTGAGACCCCCATTCCTCCAGTCCTTGACCCTCCTGTGCCACTATGGGGGGAAAGAAGGGAGTGAAATCCTGACTAAAGTGAAGTCTGCAAAGAAGGGAGAGTTAGGGGAAGGTGCTTTAAGATCTGGTCGCACCTCTCATTACCAGACTCTGGTATCACTGTGTGTGTAGTGTAATGAATCAGAGAGTTTTCTTTCCTTCACTCTGTGTTGAGTCTATTTTGCCCATGATGTTGATGACAGGATGATCTCTCCCTGTCCTTATCTTGACTCCTAAGCCTCTCTATATATTTCCTCCCCTGTCCAACTGAAAAGGGAGACAGACTTTGGTGGGCGTCTGGCCTCCAGCCAGGCCTAAACCACCACAGCACCATTTCTTACATATTCTCACTCCATTCTCTGGTGGGAAATTTTGAATGCTTGTGTTTTTTTTCTCCTAAATGGGATTCCCAGAGGTGCTGTGACCATTGCCCAGTGGCTCAGCCTTGCTCAACAACAGCTCTGTCCTTGAGTCGGTTGGTGTTTACTCTCCGACCTACTGAAAGCTTCTGGCTGCTTCTTGCAGAAGCCACCCCTACAGCCCAACTTCTCCACCAGAACCCAGCCAGAGAACACTACAACTGGAGGGGTGTGATGGAGCAGCTTGTTTGGCACCTGGTCTCCAGCCATTGTCAATGCCCCAAAAATAATTCAGGTGAATTCAGGAACTGGCTGGTCATCCATCTCCCTGTGGAGGTGGTGAGCACTGAGCCCATGCAGACAGGTAGAGAAGGTTTATTGGTCTGAAACCATTAGGTGGGCACTGAGAATGTTCCCCGCCCTCAGCCTCCACAGAGGAACATTGAGAGCATCGCCTGCCCTGAGGCCATGCAGACAGGCATTGAAAAGAAGTCTCCTCCTCTGAGACCACATGGACAGGTGTTGAACCAAACACCTCCTGGTTTGAGGTGACACAAACAGTCACTGACTAAAGGGACTCAACTCTGAACTATCATCATTACGCTTGCAGGTGAGGAGACATGGTGGATGTCTACACAGTGGACTCTTGTCTTGAGAGGGAGCAGAAGCAAAAATAACCTGGTCCCATCCCTGACAGGGCTGTGAGATGCAGGCAACACTTTTATCCATCAGGCAGGTGGAGACATCTGTTCCCTTGTGGCTCCTGTGCTGGCATGATGGGGCTAAGTGGGAGGAACTAGAAGGCAGGGAAGCCCAGCACCTGTCATCCATTGCTGGGGACTCAGAGATTGATGGACTGGAAGAGGGACAGCTTCCTGCAAACTCTAATTGAGTTTGAAGGCAAAGTCTCCTCTCAAGGAAGATCGGGTAACCCAGCAAGAGAAGTGGTCCACCAGCATGGAATGAACCTGGTACCTGAGGGCATTCATGGTTGTCTGCAGTGACCCAGAAAATACTCAGGCCTCAGGCCCCTCAGGATGACACCCAGCATGCAGAGTCTGTACAGCGGATGTTGGTGTGGAGTACAGTGATGGGTGCCAGCAAACTGGCTGTGGTGGACTGGGTGGACATCAAGGCACCAACTGTCCATTGCACGGAGGATGACAGGAGAATATGGATGGTGTCCCTCCCTCGTTCATGGAAGCCCACCTTTAGATACTGATGAGCATTGATCAGAGCCTCTCTCGGTTTTTCTCCAGATTAAACAGCCCCAGCTCCATCAGCCTTTCCTCATATGAGAGATGCTCCAGTCCCCTCATCATCTGTGTACCCTCCACTGGACTGTTTCCAGGAGTTCCAGTCATTGGTGAATCCATGCTGACCATTCCTGATAACCTTTGTTTCCTCCACATGCTTATTGATGACCCAGAAGAAGCTGTTCCATCACCTTTCCAGGGATGGAGGTGAGGCTCACTGGCCTGCAGTTTCCTTCATCCTCCTCCTGGCCCTTGTGAAAGACTGGAGCAATGTTGGCTTTCCTCCAGTCTTTCCTGGGGCAGGGCTGAGAGGGACGTCTGCTCCTGCAGCACTGAGGAGAGGAGTGTGGGCAGCGTCTGCAGAAGGGGAGGGGCTCTCGCCAGCAGGATGGGACCACACACAGCTCCCCACTGCAGCCTCCTGCTCTGCCCCACTGCCCCTCTCCAGGAGTTGCTGCAAATCTGTTACTGACTCTAAATGACAGGAAATATTCTAAACCCCCTGCAGAAAAAGTCGCTCACTGGATGGACACGAGCTGCCCAATGCAGCAGGCTGCCCAGTAAAGCAGTTGCACCTTTGCCCAGTTTGAGGTGCAGATTTACTATCTGTGGGTGGGACTTGAGGCTCCACCCCCAGGCAATGAGCTGAAGTTCTGTATCCTCCTACCAAAGTCCAGGGTCAGAAAATACAGCTGTAAGCAGGACCTGGCGACAAAACAGCAAAGTGAAAGCAACACCCAACCCATCCCCACCTGGTTGGCATGTGCTGGAGGTGGCTTTTCCTGGAACTGTGCCTCTCCCAGCAGCCTGTGCTGGGAAACAGCACTGGGTGAGGTTTAGCACCTCAGGAGGTGTTTCCTGTCACAGAAAGGCCTGATGTCCTTGTGTATGATCATTGTCACTGATTTTCCACCTGAGCCAGGGCCACTGGGTCCATCTGAGAGGGTGTGGGGTGTCTCAGGACATTGGTCTGTTCTGGAGGAAAAGGCAGGAGCCCATCAGTCCCAGGAATAAAAAGAGGAGAAGGAAGGGAAATTAAGTGGTGACCTTGTGTGGAAGGTGGGACAAGAGGACAAGGTAGGGCTCGGCACTTCAAGGGTTGGGATGTGCCAACTGTGCCCTGTTCCCTCAGGTACCTCAGATCCCTGGGCAGGACGTGGCCCCAACAGCCCTTCCCCATGCAGCGGCAGCTTGTTCCCAGCAGAAGGCCTTGGGTCCTGTATCCATAGCAGGGTGTGGGTATGGGGGCTCTATGGTGCCATACCCAGACCAAGGCAAGACCCTTTGACCTACAGGAAACTGCAGGCTGGTCAGTCTCACCTCTGTGCCTGGCAAGATCATGAAGCAGATTCTCCTGGAAACTATGCTCAGGAACATGGAGAATGAGGAGGTGACTGGGGACAGCCAACATAGCTTTACTAAGGGCAGTTTGTGCCTGACAAATCTGGTGGCCTTCTATGATGGAGTAACAGAGATGGTGGAGAAGTGAAGAGAGACAGACATGTCTTTGTCTTCCTGGACTTCTACAAGGCATTGGACACTGCCCAGCACAACATCCTTGTCTTTAACTTGGAGAGACGTGGGTTCGATGGATGGACTGTGCGGTGCTGGATAAATGACTGCACTCAAATTGCTGTGGTCAGCAGCTCAGTGTCAGTGTGTGCTGGCAGCTCAGAAGGCCACCCGTGTCCTGGGCTGGGTCAAGAACAGTGTGGCTGGCAGGTCAAGGGAGGTGATTCTGCCCCTCTACTCTCCTCTCGTGAGACCCCACCTGGAGTCCTGCATCCAGCTCAGGGGGCCCCAGTACAGGAAAGACATGGAGCTGTTGGAGTGAGGCCAGAGGAGAGCCACAAAGATGATCAAGGGGCTAGAGAGCCTCTCCTTGTTCAGCCTGGAGAAGAAAAGGCTCTGGGGACACCTCATTACGGCCTAACAATACTTAAAGGGATCCTAGAGGAAAGTGGGAGAGGGGCTGTTCACAAGGGAGTGTAGTGATAGGACAAGGGCTTCAAGCTGGAAGAGGGCAGGTTTAGATTAGATATTAGGCAGAAATTCCTTACTCTGAGGGTGGTGAGGCCCTGGCACAGGTTCTCCACAGAGGTTGTGGAAGGCCCATCTGTGGAAGTGTTTAAGGCCAGGCTGGATGAGGTTTTGGGTAACCTGATCTAGTGATGGGTGTCCCTGCCCATGGCTGGGGGGTTGGAACAGGATGGTATTTGAGGTCCCTTCTGAACCAAAGCATTCTATGACTCTATGATTCTATGACCCCAGGGCTGTCATGGAGACCAGCCCCAGGGGTGTCCAGGAAGGGCAGAAAGTGGGTTAGGAGGCAGAAAAAGGGCCATAAAAAACCTCAAAGTCAGTTCAGTGGGGGGGTACCATCCCTGGCCATTCTCTCTGTTACTGTGGTGGTTTGGCTCTGGCTGGAGGCCAGACGCCCACCAGAGTCAGCCTATCACTCCCCTTTTCAGTTGGACAAGGGAGAAAATAGATATTGAGGCTCAGGAGTGGAGATAAGGACAGGGAGAGATCATCCCATAATCAATGACATGGGTAAAACAGACTCAACACAGAGTGAAGGATAGAAAACTCTCTAATTTATTACTCTACACACTGAGAGAAACTGGAGTTGGATAATGAGAAGTGTGACCAGATCTTAAAGCAGCTCTCCCCCCCCCCCTCCATTCTTAGCAGACTTTAGTCAGGATTTTGCTCCCTTCTTCCCCCACATTGTGGCACAGAGAGGGGCAGGGACTGGGGGAATGGGGGTTTGGTCAGTTCCTTGCAAGTTTGTTTCCTTCTTGGCTGGGGGAGGGGCATTCATTCCACACCCTCCCCCTGCTGCACCCTGCTGTCCCACCAACGGCAGACAGTCCTTCACGAACTTCTCCAAAGTGACTCCTTTCCCACAGGGCTTCAGCTCTTCCCCAGCTGCCCCAGTGTGGGTCACTGCTGTGGGTGCAGTCATAAATCACAATGTCTCTCAGTCCCAGTCCTCCACGGGGTCACCAGCCTCCCCCAGTAAACCTGTTCCAGCACAAATCTCTCTCTTGCTCATCTCTGTGTCTCTGTCGCTCTCCATCGGCTGGAAGTGCTGGCAGGGGCTTGCTCCAGTGAGGTCACAGCATCTCCTGTCTGTCTCCCCCTGCTTCAACCAGTGTGGGGCCTCTCCATGGGCTGCAGGTGGGGTCTCTGTCTTTTCCATGGGCTGTGGGGTGACACCTGCTCCACCATGGGTTTCTCCACGGGCTGTAGGGGCATCTTTCTCTCCAGGATCTGGGATGCCTACTCCCCACCCCTCACCAGCCTTGGTGTCTGCAGAGCTCGTTACATCTTCTCACTCCCTTCTCTGGGGGCAAAATGCAGCTGCTTGCGGGTTTTTCCTCCTAAATGTGGTTCCCAGAGGTGCTGTCACCATCGCCGATTGGTTCCCCTGGTCAGCAGCTACTCTGGCCTTGAGTTGGCTGATGTTCAGTCTCCAGAGCCTGCAGAGAGCTGTAGCTGGTCCTCACAGCAGCCATTTTCTGCAGCCCCTCTCTTCTCTCCCAGCTACTCAAAACTGCTACATGGGGACACAGGGTGCTGGCAGAGTTGGGGGATTCCCAGAACCAAGACAAGGGGAGGCCTGAGTTGTGTGTGCGCCCAGCCTCCCAACCCCTGCCCCATGCTCACCCTGCAGGGAGCTGCCCCCAGGCTCCTGCTCCAACCACTGCTCCAAGCTCACTGCAAATCCCCTTCAGTGGCAGCCGGGAATCAGAACAAGTTCTCCAGGAATTCTTACAGCCGGACTTCATGTGCACAAGGAAAACTTTGTTGAAGTCCATCTTGCTCTGCTTGGGCAGGGTGGGTTGGAGCAGGGCTGAGAGGGACATCTGCTCCTGTGGCACTGAGGAGAGGAGTGTGGTCAGTGTCTACAGGAGGACAGGGTCTCTGTGGGGCTGCTGATGGGCTTGAAAGATGGTCAGGAAATGCTGTCCCTGAGTCAAATCTCTGGTCCCTATGTCTGCAACAAAAAACAGAGGCAGATGATCTCTCCATTGAACAGGATGTTGGGAAAGTGATGATCTCGACCCCCCCTGTCAGCATCAGTGAAGGTCTCCAGCCCCCGCTGGCAGTCCAGACAGACCCAGAATGGGGTCCAGATGGGCACCAGAGATACATGGGAGGAGAGGTGACAGAACTAAACTTCCCGAAGCACAGTCACACCCCCCAGATCTCTCCTTCAGGCCTCAGGGCAATATCCCCCATCTTCCTCTCAGAGTCCCTGACTACCCCCACAACCCACCCAGAATCACCTCCCAAATTGCCCTTCACCTCCACCTCCCAGCAGCACCCCCCTCCATGAACCCTCCTGGCCAGAAAGTAAATCTCGGAGGGGTGTCTGGCAGGTTCTGCCATGCTCTTTCCCTTTCTTGCACTTCTGTCCACTGACAGGATCTCATCCCAGGACCAGCACCAGCACAGCAGCGGCTGAACTTGGTCCTGTGACAACACACCATGGTGGGGCTGTGGCCCCAGTGTGCAAGAACAGGATGGGGAGGCAGAGCCTGGCTCTGTGCAGTGCCTGGGGTGTCAGAGGGTTGATGTCTCCTCTTGGCCCCCCCGATGGAGCTCACAAGGGGTGGAACAGGCAAGAATACAGTGGAGAAACAGGCTAGTGTCACAGTCTGGAGAGTGGGAGTCACCAAACACACCCAGGCACGGCCAGTCCTGCATACTGGCCAGCCCAGATGTGCCTTGCACACAAGGAAAGGAAGGAGAGCCACCCAGAGGAGCAACCAACTATCCAGTTACCTGGGCTGTGGGGAAGAAAAACCTGTTCCCAGGATACAAGGAGAGAGGAGAGCTGGTCACATCCCAGAGCCTGTCTCCAGCAGCTCTGGGCAGGTGAGAGGGTCCATCCTCATGCTGGTCTACCGGAGCTGCCCACCCTCACAGAAACATTGCCTTGGGCATTCCCAGACATAGGGAGGGAGATGATTGGCAAGGAGGGAAAGTGCTAAGCATAAAGACCATGGGAAAGGACCCCATGCCGTGCTGGAGCTCATGGACACTCACCCATCACTCTTGCATGCAATTCTTGTGGAAAGCAAAAGCAAAAAGAAGCCAATTTTGATCACGAGACAGATTTTCATTCAATGAGGGTGTGTCCTCATCCCTTCTGTCCTTTGCAGAAAGAGCTTTTTGATGAAGGCAAAATGTCCTTCTGACACAAACGTACCTTTCCTTCTCCAGAGAGCAACACTGAGGCAAATGAACCCAACCAAGAACACAAGGAGCACACCCATACCAGCCATCCAGGGACGGGCATCACGGAAAAAGGGAGCTGAGAAACAAACAGATCCATAGGAAAGGGGACTCACTTACACTCCTGTTTGTGGGGAGAAGGACCAAGAGACCCCCGCCCCACATCTCCCAGCCCTTCTCCCAGGATCCCTGGACTCATGGGGACAGAGTTCTCTCTCCTCATGGAAATACCAACACTACCTTGAAGCACACGAAGCTCAGGTTTTGTCACGCCCATCAACTGATTGGAAGGTGTGCACCCCTCCTGTGCCCCTACACCCCCACACTTCACCCCAAGCCCAGACCAAAGCTGCTCCAAGCAAGGCAGCAAACCCCTGCCCTGCTCCAGCACCGCAGGGGCTGGCTGCAGCCGTCATACCGGAGATGTGCAGGGACGCCTCCTGCTCCTGGTCGACGCGGCTGTTCCTGACCACGCAGGACCATTTCCCATCTCTGGTCCCTGTCACCACAATGAGCTCTTCGATGTGAAACAGGCCCCTTGCATCAGAGAAATATTGTTGGGAGACAGATGGGAGATGTTTTCCGTCACGATCCTTCCACAGCATCTCCGGTTGTGGGAACCATCCAGCTGATCGACACACCATCCGGATGCCTCCGCCCTCGTAATCCTCCAGAGAGAGCTGAGGGACAGAGCCTGTGGCTGGGGAAGAGCCCGTGGTTAGGGTCAGGTAAGGATGAGCTCAGCTCAAATGCCAGGACTGCATCCCATAGCAGAACCATCACAGGTCACATGGCAGCTGCGGGACCGGCCACAAAACCCACACCAACTTGTGCAGGGACTGCAGAGCATTGATCCCAACAGCGTCCAAACAGATCTCCCACCAAGCATCCTGGCAGAGCAAGACTGAGCTGCTGTACTTCAGCACCTCAAGGCTTTTTCTGCACAGACCTGTCTGTTTAAGAAGCCCCAAGGCTTCCAGACAAAGTACAAAGTCTCCTGCAGCACAGGGGGACAGGACAGAGGTCTGGGAGGGACACACAAGCCCAGGGACACTGGGACCACCCCCTAGAAAAACCACATCAGCAACGAACCTGCTACCTCCAGATCCACTGTAGCCTCTCTAGAGGAGAAACCATCTGTCACGGTGCAGACGTACTGACCATCATCAGAGGGTCTCAACCCAGAGATTCGCAAGTCCAGGCTTCCACTGGAGAGACCATCTCGGACCAACTCTGTCCTCCCAACATATTCCTCCATCTGCTCCCTGGAGAGGTCCTCCCCATGTCGGTAGTGGTGCACCGTTTCAGAGACCCGTTTCCGGATCCACCTGATGTCCCAGCTCTGAGCATCCATGGCTGGGGACAACTGACATCGCAGCACGACATCCTGCCCCACGGTGCCACGGAGAGGGTGGCCTGGTCCTGCCACATTCAAGTCAGCTTGGCCATGGAAAAGGACACAGAGACATGGAGAATGCATCGATGTTAATTTCGGGTACTGCAGGCCAGGGCTGAGCTTGGTGTGAGCGGGGCACGCTCCATGCCACAGGAGTTGCTTTGCCCTCGAGTGATCCAGAGACTCTGGTGAAACTGGAGCTGTCCTGGCAGAGCTCAAAGGAGAAGTTTTCCCAGCAGCAGGACCCTGCTCCAGAAAACAACCGCCACCCCAGCCAGCCCTGGTGAGAGCAAGAACTGTTTGAAGGGACCACTACAGGACAGGACTTAAGGGGTACCCAAGGCGAGGGATGTAAGGCTTAAATAGCCCAAGAGAAAGCAAAATCCACACAGGACTGAACTCTGGAGATGGCTTCCCCCACCCCACAGCAGCTCCCTGCCCCACATCTGCCACCAGGAACCAGTGAAAGCCCCACCAGCCCTGCAGGATCCCTACCTGATCCCAGCCGGAGCATGTGGAGAGTCACCCAATACCTCAGGAAGTCCCTGAGGTTCACTGGGAGCCGCATCTTCATCCACACTGGAGAGGAGGGAGGGGAAGAGAGGCAGAAGAGGGTGAAGAGGTTTATAGCCACCCAGGAGAGGCTGGTGAAGAACGGTTGCACCTGGCCCAAAGAGGCTCTTCAATCCCCAAACCCCTTCACAAGCAACTTGATGATGGAAGAAATCGGTGCTCCATGGCAGGATGGGACCATGTCTCTCTGTTGCAGCCCCTTCTCTGCCCCACTGCCCCTCTCCAGGAGTTATTGCAAATCCGTTACTGTGAATGGCAGGAAATATTCTAAAACCCCTGCAGAAGGAGAAGATGCTCACTGGATGGACACGAGCTGCCAGATGCAGCAGGCTGCCCAGTAAAGCACACCTTTGCCCAGTTTCAGGTGCAGATTTACCATCTGTGGGTGTGACTTGAGGCTCCACCCCCAGGCAATGCGCTGAAGTTCTGTATCCAGAGTCAGAAAACACAGCTGTAAGCAGGACCTGGAGACAACACAGCAAAGTGAAAGCAGCATCCTCCCTGTCCCCGCCTGGCTGGCACGTGCTGAAGGTGGCTTTTCCTGGAACTGTGCCTCTCCCAGCAGCCTGTGCTGGGAAACAGCACTGGGCGAGGTTTGGCACCTCAGGAGGTGTTTCCCATCACAGAAATGCCTGATGTCCTTGTGCATGGCCACTGTCACTGATGCAGTGAGCAAACCCTGACCAGACCCTGGTGAATAGTCCACCTGAGCCAGGGCCACTGGGTCCATCTGAGGGGGTGTGTGGGGGTCTCAGGACATTGGTCTGTTCTGGAGGAAAAGGCAGGAGCCCATCAGTCCCAGGACACACAAAAGGAGGAGAATGGAGGGAAACGAAACCATGAGCTGGTGGGGAGTGTGGGAGATTTGGACAAGATAGGCTGTGGATGTTTCTTGAAGGCCATCAAGGTTGAAGGACAGCCTGTGTGGATACGCTACTCCTGAGCTAAGAGGGCACCAAACGAAGAATGATTTCATCCTCAATTATGCTTGTGCTTTGCACTCCTGTGCTGGGTGAGCACAGGAGCTAAATTTACATGCAATCCTAAAGCAAAATCTTTCATAGACTTTAAACAAAACTAATTGTTGGGTTTGCACACACCTTCTAGAAGAGGGTGGCACAGGATGGCCCCTTATAGGAGTCCCTATACTGTTCAAGACAAATTGGAATACTTTGTGGATTAATCCACTATATACTGACAAAAATAATACTCACCTCCAAGTTTTAGAGGTAGAAAATCCAAATTTGGCTGAGGTAAAGTGTAGGACTATCAGTAAGACACAATCAGAGGGTTATATTTCCATAGGTCATTGCCCAAACTGCAGCTGGTCAATGCATGTGTACAGGAAAAAGCAATTTGGATATTGGAATATGCCTAGGGGACAGGGAGGGCACTGGTTGTGTGGAAAGGAAGCAAGAAAGGCCCTTCCCCCTGATGGATAGGAACCTGCACGGTAGGGCCCATGATTCCATGCAGTACTATAACCAACAGTTGAGAAGGGAAGGGTCAGAACTTTCCTAAAATGGACAAGAAGAACCCCCAGTGCCATAGCAATAAGGCCTACCATAGATTCCATAGTCTGGCTAGATGGTTTCTTCCTTGGTTAGGAGTAAGGGAATTAGAAAAGATAATGATAAACATTTCAGCTGCCATAGAAAACACTGAAACTCTGACCATAGGTGCAATCCAGGCTTTGCAAATAGAAACAGCTTATCCAAAGCAGTTATGCAAAACCAAATGGCTCTAGATCTGTTATTGACCCCTCGAGGAGGAGTGTGCATAATCATCAACACTGGCTGTTGTACATCTGTTAATCAAGAAGAATGAGTTGAGATGGATTTAGAGATAACCTGGGAAAACCCCCATATATTACATGAAGTAGCCCAAGATGGTTCTACTTTTGGATTTGAAGAAATATGGGCCAAACTTACCTCCTGGCTTCCTGATTTAAATTGGCTTCAGAAATTGTTTGTCCTTTCGATAGGACTGGGGATATTTATACCCCTAACTTGTATTCTAATTCAGTGTGCCTTTTGGCACTGCAAACATTCTGTGGGCAGTTATGAAGAATGGAAAAGAAACAAATTGAAACACGGCATAATCAGTGGCAAATATTGTAAAAGGACATTAGCAAAGGACAGAATATTGTAGGCTGTGAAAGAATTCACAGAGGGAAATGAAAAGCAGGGAATGAAGGAATGAAGGAGACCAATGAAAAGGACAGGGAATTCCTTAAAGGCCAAACTGATACTTTGTTCTAATCACATAGATAAATGAGCAAATTGTGGAAACTCATCAAGTATGATTGGTTTTAGTCATGTAGAGAGATGAGGACATTGTACACACTGATCAACTATGTAATCTATCCATTAAGCCTATTAACATTTAACCACCTGATTATCAAACCACTTCTTGGATCACAAGGAGTCAAGTCATTGATATCAAAAGAGTAATAAAAGAGGGTCAATCAGCAAACACCTAAGGAGGAGTGTTTTCTTCATCCCTTGGCCACCAGAGGACCCCCGAAGCCCAGCAGGAAGAACTATTACACATGCAACAAAAGCTCTGATGTATATAAATGATGTTGAATGTTTATGTAGATTAGCTCTTGTAAGTTGTATTGAATATGCATGATTTTGTAACATAACTTCTCTAGCATCTCATTAATTCGTTGGGGCACTCATGGTGGAGCGATCTCCAGTGCTGCCCAGCGCTGCAATGAAGAGTATCTGCTTAACAGTTACATCAGACTCTGACTGCTGAGTAAATTATCACACATGGATGGGACATGCCAGCCATGCCCTGTCCCTCTGCTCTCTTTCCTTGGGGACCTCAGAATGCTTCCCCAGCTGTCCCCAACCACCCAGCCCCACAGAGGGGCAGCCCATCCCCAACAGATGGGGTGCCAGGGGGCCTGGGATGCCAGGGGGCTCCAGGGTGCCATTCCCAGACCTGGGCAGCAGGACGAGGGTGAGCCCCATTGACATGTCAGATTGATTGGACCCAGCCCCAGGGGTGTCCAGGAAGGGCAGAAGGGGGATAGGAGAGATAAAAAGGGCCAGCAAACACACAAAATTGGTGCAGTTGGGGGATTACACCCCCAGATATCCTCTGTTTGTTTATTACATACCAGCAGCAGCATCATGGCGAGCTGGTCTGAGCATCAACACTGGCTCCAAGCAGTCGGGTGCCTGTGTTCAACTTTGTTCTTGCTTCCCGTAGCTCCAGCCCCTTTGTGAGCATCCCCCACCCCTTCCCATGGCCTGAAGGGCTCAGCCACCCCTGAACCCTGCTCACAGCACCTTCCCATCACATCCCATCCTATCACATCCCATTCAAACCTACCCAAATTCCATCCCATCCAAATCTATCCCACACCACCCCATCCCAACTGAACCCACCCCACCCCCCTCTTACCTGATCCCAGCAATGTGGCTCTGCTGACACACTGGGCCCTGCAGCACCAGTCACAGTGATCAATAGTGCTAAATATCACTTCCCAAGAGTCCCAGGTTGGGATGTTCTTCCCCTGCTCAGGAGTTTTCTCTTCTGCTGCCCCTAAAGCCGTTCTGTTACAAAGGGGCTTTTGTGCACAGAGCCCAGTCCCTAAACCAGCCACGAGCTGCTACCGCCTGTACCAAGTGCCCAGCTGGGAGGGGCAGGAGGGAAACACACCTCAGGCTTGATCCCAACAGGATTGTGTGGCGTGGAAGGATGTGGACAGAGGAGGTGTGTCCTGGGGACACAGGGTGCTAGCAGATTTGGGGCTCTCCAGAACCAAGACAAGGGGAGGCCTGAGTTGTGAGTGCTGCTGGTCTCCCACCCACTGCCCTGTGTTCACCCTGCAGGGAGCTGCCCCCAGGCTCCTGGTCCAACCCCTCTGCAAATCTCCTTCAGGGGCAGTCAGGAATCAGGACAAACCCCCCAGGAATCTCCACAGCCAGACACCATATTCACCTGCAAACCTTATTGAAGCCTGACCTGCTCTGCCTGGCCAGGATGGGCTGGGGCTGGGACGAGAGGGACATCTGTTCTTGCGGCACTGGGGAGAGGAGCACAGGCAGTGTCTGTAAAAGGGCACAGGCTCTGTGAGGCTACAGAGGGGTGGAAGGAGGTGCAGAGGTGCTGTCCATGAGGAACAGCTCAGTTCCCTCTGTCTCCAACCAAAGCCAGGGGTGGATGACCTCTCCTTTGAATGAGGCTGGTGGGAAAGTGAAGATACTGACGCCACTTGTCAGGATCAGTGAAAATCACCAGCCCCCATGGGCAGTCCAGACAGACACAGAATCTGCTGGGGACTAGGAACAGGGACAGGGGACTGCAAGGAGAGGTGAGCGACACAAACTGCTGCACACAGTGCCTCACCCCCAGATCCCTCCTTCAAGCCATATACCCCTTCCTCTTCACAGAGTCCCTGGCCACCCCAACCACGAATCACCTGCCATCTCCCACTTCACCTCTGCCTCCCAGCATTCCCTTCCATCCATGAACCCCTCCTGGCCCAGCACACAGCACCAAAAAGTAAATCCATGAGGGGTGTTGTGGAGGTTCTGCCATGCTCTTTCCTTTCTCACACTTCTCCCATCCTTGGGCAGGACAAGCTTGAGGTGAGCCATGTTGAGACCCAAGGTCATGACATCCTCAAGAACAGGAGGAGCCAGAGCATCAGGGACAGAGCTCAGCGCTGGGCAGGTTTCACCACCCTGGGGCCAGGATCTGCCCTGCACAGCAGGAGACAGGGCATCTCTTTCCTCCAAGAGATTCCATCTGGGTCCCCTCTATCCCTTCCTCCAAGTCGTTGGTGAATATACAGAACAGGGCTGGACCTGCAATGAATATGCATGTCCTGGGATGATGTAAGGTGATCACCCAATTAAAGGGCTAGAGAAACTACCCTGCTCCCTCCCTTTCTCCACCTCCCCCACTCCATGTCCCTCCCTCTCCACCTTTCCCTTCCAAGCAGCACGGTGCAAATAGTAGGTGATGAGGTAATTACTGACAATTGTGGTGGGTGGCTCTAATCCTGTAACAAAATAATCCTGACAGGGGCAAAGATCCCAACCAACCCTTTGATTGCACAAAGCAATTGAAAACTTTCTTCTGCAGTCCTAAAAGTAGGGGTTTACATTAAATTTGAGCAATGTAGTTTATTGGTTTCGGGGTGTTAGCCAGACAAAGGCACCATTTTTCAAGATTTGGTTGTCTGGGGGTTTGGTTGGTTTTTTCCACAAGGGAAATGATTTTTTTTTTCCTGGGGGGCACTAAAATAATAATTGCTTAAACATTTAGTTCTTCTTGAGGTGGACTTTAAGTTCAGATTGGATTCGTTTGGAGGAAAAAAACAGAGGAAAAACCAGAGGAAAAACAGACAGGAAAAGGAGAGAACAAAAGGGAGAAGGGGGTTGGGGTTGGAAGAAAGTGAAAGGGGAAGTAAGACCCCAAAAAAGGAGAAGAAATGGGAAATTAGAAACGGGGTGGTAGAAAAAAAGGGGGGGAAATAAAGAGGGAAAAGGGAGAAAGTTAAAATAAGAAATGAAGAAAAAGGGGGGGGAGGTTAAAAAAGGGGGGAAGGGTATAAAGGAGGGATAAAGGTAAGAAAACAAAGGGAAAAGGTGAAAAAGAGAGGGGAAAAGGGAAAAAATCCCGAATGGATGAGGATCACCCCATCCTTCCTTACCCTGGGGACTGGGTGGGTTCGGGTCTGCCTTCCCCACCCATGGCAACTGCGCAGGTACCACGGAGCCCCGTGCTGAGCCGGCGGGGGATGCGCGGGGCTGGGGGATGCTGAGCCCCGGCCATGGCCGGGCTGGAGCGGGTGCAGGTAGGGAGGAGCCGGGGGTGTCGGGCAGGGGCAACACTCGGACCCTGTGCAGCCGGGGGAAGGGGGACTGGCCGCAGAGGAAGGAGGGGGCCTGACCTCAGGGCTGGGGGTTACTGTGGGGGGGAACGTTGGGGCACCGAGTTTTTCCTTAATTTGTTTTTGTTTTTTAAATTTTTCGAGCTTTGTGTCTGACTTGGGCTTTTTGAATTTAGTTCATCACCTTTAATTGTGTTTCTCACCTCGAGGTTTGCTGGGTTTTTAAACTTTATTATTAATGTTATTACTTTAGGATATTTTTTTTCTTTGATTTATTTTTTTAAATTTAATTTTTTTTATTTTAAATTTTATTTCTTAGCATTAAATTTTATTTTTTACTTTGCTTTTTTATTTTCTCTCTTAGTTTTCTTTTAAGATTTGTTCTCAGTTTGGTTTTTGTTTGATTTTCTTTCTTTTTTTTAAAAAACATGTTATTTGGTTTTATAATTTTACTTATTTTTTATTTTAGTTCTTTTTAGGTTTTGTTTTTCAGTTGGATATTTTTAATTTCCCTTCCTTGTTTTGTTTGTTTGTTTGTTTTAATTTTAGTTCTTTACTTTGTATTTTGGGTCTTAGTTCTGGGGTTTTTTTCTCCTTCTTTCATTTTGGTTGCTTTGGTTTAGTTGTTTAACTTTTAAACTGTTGCCACCTTGAGGCCACTTTACAGCCTCTCTGCGCACTCCCCAACCCCCGCCCTGTAACTCTCACATCCTGCCCGGTGCCTGAGGCTCTCCAGGAGGAAACCGCCACCATGGAGAAGGGACAATCCACCCTCCCATCCCTGGGGCAACTTGGTGGTGTCCCCTGTGGGTTTTGAGAGGCCAGAGGACTTCCCCAAGCATCTCTCCTGATGCTGCCGTTCCCTGGGAGCTCCTGGCTCCGACCCCCGAAGCTCCTTTGAACAGAAATCTGACTTTTTCTCCCCATTTAGGGGGTCCTGCATCTGTGTCAGAGGATGGCAGTGGGCTTCCAGGACTCATCCCCGTTGGGGTTGGGATGCCCCAGGGGATGGTTTGTGTTTGCTCTTCCTCTCCCAACCGCGGGAAGGAACGTTTTGTTCCCAGGCTGACGGGGATGACACCAGGAAAGGTGAAGGTGCTGCCTGTGCTCATGGGATAGTTGCAGGAGGGCAGAGCCAACCCGAAACCTCATTTGGTTTCCTTTCTCCAGCTCTGAAGCAGCACCTCATGGAGCTTCTGTGGCTCCTCTGGGCACAATGCTCGATAGTGAGGTGGTTTTCCTCAGCACCCACCATCCCTCACACACCATTCAGGTCCTCCAAGCATCCCAGCCTGGGTAGGAGGATGCTCTGCTGGGAGGCGATCTACAGGTCCTGCCTGGGAGCTGGGGCTCAGCAGCTCTTCTGTCAGAAACATTTCCTAGTGAGTGATGAGGCACTGGCACAAGATGCCCTGAGCAGCCCTGTGGATGCCCTGTCATTGGCAGAGTTCAGGGTCAAGTTGTGAGAACCTGGTTGAATTGAAGATGTCCCTCCTGAAGCCACAGAATCCATTTGCTCCTTTGCTCTGCCTGGTTGGAGGCAGGACCCCTTTTCCTTACCAGAGCATTTATTAACTGTCTCCTGTAATTGCAAACCAGGTGGCTTTTCATCTAGAGAGCAGTCCACGTGTCTTGCCCGGCTACAGTGCAAGGACTGATCACAGGGACGATCCTACAGTGGTCCAACATGGCCTTTCCATAGCACTGGGTGTGAGGTTGACCCCACGGAGACATACAGCCACCAGGTCAGGATGAGGAGAGGTGTCCTCAGTATATCCACCAGCCCTGGGGAATTGCTCAGCAGCAACTGGAGCAGGGATCTTCCTGATGGTCTGTTTTCAGCCAGTTTTTCTCTGCAATTCTTGTACCTGGGCTCCCACGACTGAGGTAGAGGCACCACCCATATTCTCATGTCCTCTCCATGGTTATGGACAGTTGGTGCCTCAATGTCTGCCCAGTCCACCACAGCCAGTTTGCTGGCACCCATCACTGTACACCACACCAACATCTGCTGCAGAGACTGTGCGTGCTGAGTGTCATCCTGATCTTTGGGGGCCTGAGTACTGTCCAGATCACTGCAGCCCAGCACAAATGCCCTCAGGTACCTTCCACACTGGTGGACCACTTCCTTGGCTGCGTTATGCGATCTTCCTTGAAAGGATACTTTGCCTTCACGCTCAGTTGGAGCCATCTCCAGAGGCTGCACGAGGCTGCCCCCTTCTGTTACATCAATGCCACAGTCCCCAGCAATAGATAAATGCTGGGCTTCCCAGCCTTCTGGGTTTCTCCCTCTGACCCAACCATGCCAGCACGGGAGCCACAAGGGAACAGATGTCTCCACCTGCCTGATGGATAAAAGCATTGCCCACATCTCACAGTCCTGTCAGGGATGGGACCAGGTTGCTTCTGCCTCTGCTCCCTCTCAGGGCAAGAGTCCACTGTGTGGATGTCCACCATGTCTCCTCATTTGCCTCAGGGAAGGAGCCCTTCTTCTCAGTGCCCATCTGCAAGACCTCAGGGCAAGAGACTTCTTTGCAATAACTGTGTGGCCTCCAGGCAGGAGGCCTCCTTAGTGCACATCTAGATGGTTTCAGAGGAAGAAACTTTCTTCTCAGTGCCTGTCTGTGAGGGCTCAGAGCTCATCACCTCCACAGGGCGATGGCCCAAGAAGAGTTGGCAAAACATCTCTTTTTTTCCTTTTTAACATCAGGCATGATGTGCTACAGCCTGGAATATTTCTCATTAGATTGGGGCACGTGTGTGATTGTGTCCATTTATGACATCACACTGTGCCACCACTGCTGAGATCCATCACTGTGATACCAATCCAGTTTCTATCAAAAATCCTTGTAAGGGGTTGGCTCTGGCTGCATAGAAGGTGCCCACAGAGCTTCTTCATCACTCCCCTCCTCAGCAGGGCAGGGAGGGGAGGAGAAAAAGATGGAACAGGAACAAACTCCAAACCAAGGAGCTGAATAAAGCAAAAGCCTCAGGCAGAAGTAAAGGAAAACCAAAAGTTTTATTCACTGTTTCCCCACCAGCATTTATTCCCCATCAGCAGGTGATGTCTGGCCATTTCCCAGGAAAAGGGGCTCCAGTATGTGCAGCGGTTGCTCCAGAAAGCCAGCCCTGTAAATAACAAACATCCTCTGCTCATCCTCCTTTCTCTCAGCTTTCATAATCGAGCAGATGCCACAGGGTTTGGAATATCCCTTTGGTAAGTTGGGGTCAGCTGTCCTGGCTGTGTCCCCTCCCAAGGTCTTGCCCACTCACAGCCTCCTGGCCAGGGGTATGTTGGAGAGACAGCCTGGATGCTGGGCCAGCCCCGCTCCCCAGCAGCCAAATCCCTGGGCTGGTACCAACACCCTGCTCACTCCTGATGCACAGCATGGCCAGGGCTGCTGGGGGAAATGAACTCCACCTCAGCCAGACCCAACCCAGTCCTAAACACGGCACCATGATGGGCTGCTGGGAAGAAACCCAGCTCTATCCCAGGGAAAAACACCTCTACCCCATGATCCAAGGCTGGGAAACAAGCACAGGAAGGAAGTAAGGCAAACAAGGCATTTACCCCAGCCAGAAGAGCCACCAGTGTAGCACCATGTGCTGGTGCAGCATGATCAGCTCATTGCAAGCAGCTCCCAGCCTCTCCAGTTGGTGACAGCGCAGGGGCCACATCCAGGTCCCCCGGTCACTCATGGAGCAGTAAGACTGTGATCACTGCACGGATGGGAGGAAGAGACAGTGTCACCCAGGGAAAAGTCTCTGTCCCCAATACTCTGCTATAGTGGTCTCAGCGTGTCCCCCCCCAGCCCAGTGTCACTCTGACCATGGGTCTCAAGGGGGAGCACAGAGAGCTGGGCCTGCCCCATCCACCCCTCCAGTCCCATGTCATACCTTTGGCCAAGCTGCCAGAGCTCCCATCCGTGTCTATGGAGGAGAAACAGCTGCGAGCTGCCACGTCGTGCTATCTGTGGGCACAGTGCACATAAGAGGAGAGAGAAAGAAGCATCAGCATCCACTGTGCTTCACCATCAGGCTAGGAAGCTCTCCAGAGTGCTGTGTCTTGTGCTCACAGTTCCTACCAGCCCCCTGGGCTCTGCCTTCCTCCCACACCCTGGGGCTTTACCTATACTTCCAGATGCTTTACATCTGCACTTCCAGATGATGAATCCAGTGATGCTGATGACAGCCAGGATGGCAAGGGGAACAACCACCCACAGCATGATGGCCAGTGAGTTGGACTCTGGCTCTGGGAATGAGCAGGGTGGTGAGGAGGGGAAGGGCAGTACCCCCAGCCCACCCCTCCACATGCCCAAGGCCACCAGACTCACCCCACACAAAGACCCCCGGCTCGCCCAGGCTGACGTGCTCCACACGGCACCGGTACTTGTCCTGCTCCCCAGGAGGGGCCTCAATGGACACCCAGGTGTAGTAGGTGCCATCGCTGTTGGGCACGATGCTGCCTCGCTGGGTCTCCTGGTCCCTGACCTCACCATCCTTCAGCCAGCTGATGGTGATGGGCCGTGGGTAGAAGCCGTAAGCGCGGCAGTGCAAGGTCAGGATCCCCTGGGTCTCCTTCTTCGACACTCGGACCGTGGGGGTCTCTGGGGAGGGGGTGGCAGTGAGGGTTGGCACACACATCCACGCTGGCCCATCCCCAGGGTCCCCATCTCCACTCACCATTCCTCTCCAGCATGGCCTGCCCATAGCTCATGTATTTCATCAGCCACTCAGGGCAGATGTTCTCCAGGTAGTCCTTCATGTGCTTAATGGGAGTCCTGTCTGCCTCCCAGTTCCTCTTGGTGATTTGTGCTGCTGCATCTGCTGCAGTCAATGTCATTGTGTCCATGTCGAAGGCAATGAAGTCCCTCCCATTGTAGGCAATTTGCCAATACCCCCTGGTGCTATTGTCCTCCAGGAGGTCACAGCTGACTCTGCTCTGCAGTGTGTGAGCCCCTGAAACACGACCAGAGAGATGGGCCTGAGGGGCTGCTGTAGGCCTGGGCCTTCAGTGGGGCAAGGCCCCCCTAGCAGCACCCCCCACTCCATCTCTGTGTGATCCCCAAGGGAGTTGGGCACTGACACGAGAGCTGCCTCCATCCTGACCAGGGCCAACAGCACTTGGGGCATCATGTAAAGCTGTGACACAGAGCCCCGGCACCCAGGACATGGCTGAGCTGGCACCCAGCCCCTCAGAACCCTGGAACAGCAAGGGGATGGGACAGAGTCCTGAATGCTGGGTAAGCGAGCAGATAGGAGATGGCATGGGTTGCAGGAGCCCCTCTGGCTCTGGGGTGGGGTGTACAAAGGAATGGTGATGGGCTGGGATATGGGATGGGAACCCCTCTGGTTCTGGGGGTATTCACTGCCACAGGATGGTGA
This sequence comes from Gallinula chloropus, assembly GCF_964237585.1. Taxonomy (NCBI): domain Eukaryota; kingdom Metazoa; phylum Chordata; class Aves; order Gruiformes; family Rallidae; genus Gallinula; species Gallinula chloropus. The sequence goes on along the minus strand of NC_140117.1, from coordinate 2,519,122 downwards.
GGGCTGAGATACGGCAGCCAGGCCTGGGATGGGGTGCTGGGCATGGTGGGGAGAAGGCCAGAATGTGCTTGGTGGGGCACCCAGAGGCCTCCCTGGATCTGGCAGAAAGGATCCCATGGAGTGTGGGGCTGGGGAACAGGGGTGCTTGGAGTGCTCTGCCAACAGCACTGGGCTGGGAAGGATCGGCACATCCCAGTGCAGCAGCATGAGGAAGGGTAATATCTTCATGGGGGAGGAGGGAGTGGAGATCTCCCATCCCACAGAGCCCCTTCCCAGCCCACACTCACCCCCACTCTGGTTGTAGCGGCTCTGCAGTGTGTCCAGGTTCACTGTGGAAATCTGCTGATTGGTCTGTTCAATCTGGGTCTGCTCGTCCCAGTGCTGCTGGTCCAGGTTGGCCGCCATCCAGTCTGCCCGGGGCACCGTCCTCCCCTTCTCGCTGTCGTAGCGCGAAATGAGGTTCCCGTCCACGTACCCCATGGACACAAACTGGGGTACTCCTGGGCTGGGCTCTGACACTGCGGTGTGGAAGTAGCGCAGGGAGTGGAGCTCTGTGGGAACACAGGGGTCAGTGAGGGGTGGGGGGTGCAGGGTGAGGGTGCCCACAGTGATGGGGTGCAGGAGTGGGTGGTGAGCCTGGGTGGGGTTCCCAGTGCAGCAGATTGGGGTGCGGGGGTCAGCTTCAAGGGGAAGTGTCTGGTGGGAGGAATCTGTGTCCAGGATGGGGTTCTGCTTCCCATGAAGGGAAGCCGGAGGGTCCTGGTGATGAGGAAAGGGGGGGCTCTGTCAATGAAGGACCCAAGGTTCCCAGGAAGGGGGTCCAAGGGGGTCTCTGGCACAAAGGAGAAACTGATCTGTGGGAGCGTCTGGGAAGGGGATGGAAAGGGATGGAAGAGGATGGGAGTGTTCCAAGGGGGCACCCATTCTCTGGGGAGAGTGACTGGGGGTCTCTGCGCCGCAGGGTGGTCCAGTGTGCAGGGAATGGAGAACTGTTATCAAGAAACTGCGTCCAGTGGGGTTCCTGGGACCCACCCGCACTTACCACACGCCGCCCAGCCAAGGACCCTCAGCAGCAGAAGCAGCCCCAGTGCCCGGTCCAGCCCCATCCATCCTCTCCGGGTCCCAAATGTTCTGAGCCAAAGGAGCCCCACTCCAGGACAAACCTCGCTGCCAGCCCCGCCCCGAGACCTGCGATTGGCTGCGCCACCACCCGCCCACCAATGGCAGCCAGAGACTCTTACCAGTAACTCCCCCATGGGACCGCCTAGCCCCCCCACCCCCTCAGGGTCCCAGATCCCCCCCACAGCCCCATTTCACCTGTATACCCCAGGCTGGGGTCACCCCTAGGCACCCCATGTCGCAGTTCTTCCCCCCACACCAGTGCCACTCTCATCCCCTACCCTGGGACACCCTGAGACACCCAGACCTGTCTGTGGCAGGGGGACCCAGGCATCTGGCACCCCGTGGCTCTCCCCACCTGGCTCTAGCATCATGTGGGTTTGCGGGTGAAACAGATGGGACAAGGATAAAAACCTTCCAGAGAGTGTGGGCACCTCTGGGGCTTGGGCTAGCTGTGCCTTGTCCCTGCTGTCCCTCATGCACTGGGTCACTTGTGTCTGCCATCACCTGTGTCCTGTGTGCCTCAGGCTTGGCAGCGCTCCTGCCTGGCACTGCTCATACTGCATCTCCTGCACAGGTCCATCAGCTTACCAGTTCAAACCACTAAAACCACCTTCCAGAAGGATCTGGACTATCTTCTGCCCTGTCTCAGAGAATTCCTCTGCTCTCCTGCCCCATATGATGATGTCATCAGTGTACTGCAGGTGCTCTGGGGCTTCACCCCTTCCAGCGCAGTCAGGGTTAACCCCGGGGCAGATGGTGGGGCTGTGTTTCCACCTCTGGGACAGTCGATTCCAGGTGGATTGGGCACCCTTCCAGGGACAGCAAACTGTGCCCTGCTCTCTGCTGCCAAAGGCATCCAGAAAAATGCAGTAGTGATATCAACTGGGGCGTCCCACTGTGCTGCCTCTGACTCCAGTTCCTGCTGGAGCTCCAGCATGTCCAGCACAGCAGCGCTCGTGGGCAGTGTGACTCCATCCAGCCCACGACAGCCTGCTGTCAGCCTCCACTCTCCACTGGACTTCACACTGTTCTTAACAGAGGAAGCTCTCTGTGCCGGCACACATCAAGGGTCTGAGTCCAAGCCAGTGCAGAACACCCTGTGCCCACCTGAGCAGCGGGTACCCAGGCTGGGTCTCACTTTGCTGGTACTCAGGGACAAGTGCCCAGAGCCCAGGGGGACAGGAGGGCAGGGCTGCTGCCCATCCATCCCAGAGCTGGCTCAGTGGGCACAGCTCCGGCAGCGCTCGGCAGGGCCCCAGCCACGGGACACGGGGAAAGCTGGGAACTCCGAGCAGGTCGGTGCAGTGTGATACGAGGAGGACACGGGCACAGCCCGGTGCCTGGATACTCCCCGCTGCTGGTGCACGGGCTGAGCCCATCCCAGGGTCAGACTGTCCACCCTGGGGTAGCTGGGGGCTGCTGGGCATAGCAGTTCCTGTCAGGATGCTGCCCAGAAGGGCTCCCGACTCCCACTGACTCGGCACGGCTGAGCCACAGTGGGAAGTGGAGAGTCACAAGCACCAGTTCACAATGGGCAGCGGGGAAAAGGAGGGGGGACACTGGGAGCACTGAGGGCTCGTGGAAACTAGACCTAGAGAAACAGACCCCACAGGCTTCCACACACACATCCCCACCGTTGCCCACATCCTCAACGTACACCAAACGCACAGCAGAAACTCACACCAGAGCAGCAAGAGCCCTTCCTCAAGGTGGGCACAGGGGAAGGACAAGGGCTGGAGGGACAAACACAATGAGTGTTATGACTCAGCAAAGTGCAGGCACCTTCTGGCAGAGGCTGGAGCTGCTGGTAGAAATAGAATGTTTCAAGAGGGACCTTTTGTTTCCCGTGCAGCAGAACTGTGCTCAGAGGCTCACAGTTTCCGTTTGTGTAAAACCCAGTTTAAAACCACCTTCTATGTTCAACAACCATTCTCTTTGTGGTTTTTCTTGGTTTTGTGGGATTTTTTTCCTGTCTAACTGTCCTGCCCTGTTGTGTGAGGTTCTGTGACAGTTGCTAATTCCTTACAATTAGAGTTAGTGTTGATCTTGCAGTGTGTGTAATGCTGTGTTTGGGATTTCGGGTGTTGGTACCACCCTGATGGTTTAATTCATAGGCTCATATAATCATAGAATGTCCTTTTTAAAGCCATGCAATTCTTTTGTCCCTTTCATAGAATCATAGAATAGCATGGGTTGGAAGGGACCCCAAGGATCCTAGAGCTCCAACCCCCCTGCCACAGGCAGGGCCACCAACCTCCAGGCCTGGATCTACACAAGGTTGCCCAGGGCCCCAGCCAACCTGGCCTTGAACACTTCCAGGGATGGGGCATCCACTCTCTGGGCAGCCTGTTCCAGCACCTCACCACTCTCTCTGTGAAAAACTTCCCCCTAATATCTACTCTAAACCAACCTTCCTTTAGTTTTAATCCATTCCCCCTTGTCCTGCCATTGTCTATCCTTTTAAACAGTTGAATCCCCTCCTGCTTATAAGCTCCCTTCAGGTACTGGAAGGCTGCAATGAGGTTCCCCTGCAGCCTTTTCTTCTCCAGGCTGAACAAGCCCAGCTCCCTCAGCCTCTCTTCGTAGGGCAGGTGCTCCAGCCCTCTAATCATCTTTGTGGCTCCTGTGAACCCTCTCCAACAGTTCCACATCTTTCTTGTATTGGGGGCTCCAGCTCTGGACACAGGACTCCAGATGGGGCCTCGCAAGGGCAGAGCAGAGAGGGACAATCCCCTCCCTGTCCCTGCTGGCCACTCCTCTTCTGATGGAGCCCAGGATACCATTGGCCTTCCAAGCTGCAAGAGCACACTGCTGGCTCATGTCAAGTTTCTCATCCACCATAATCCCCAAGTCCTTCTCAGCAGGGCTACTCTCAAGAAGCTCTTCTCCCAGTCTGTATCTGTGTCTGGGATTCTTCAGGCCCAAGTGCAGCACCTGACACTTGGCAATGTTGAACCTCATTAGGTTCCCCCAGTTCCACCTTTCCAGCCTGTCAAGATCCCTCTGGATGGCTTCCTTTCCTTCTAGAGTGTCAACCACACCACTCAGCTTGGTGTCATCCACAAACTTGCTGAGGGTGCACTCAATTCCATCATTGATGTCATTGATAAAGATGTTAAAGAGCACTGGTCCCAAGACAGACCCCTGGGGGACATCACTGGTCACCGGCCTCCACCTGGACATAGACCCATTGACCACAACCCTTTGTCTATATTCTGTCAACCAGTTTCTTATCCACTGGATGGTCCACCCATTAAATCCACATCTCTCCAATTTAGAGATAAGGTAGATGACCTCTGTCCTGTCCCTTTGTGCCACAGGACACCCTACATGTTTTCTGGAAGCGTTAGGGCTTCTTGAGCAAAGATGCGTTGTTACAGGTGCTGCCTTGAGATACTGAATCTCAGCAGATCAGTCTTGCTCTTCCAGGATGTCTGGGAAGTGATCTGGGGCTGTTGGGCACCAATGCTCTGTGTTTCTGTACAAGTTGGGGTGGGTTTGGTGGCCAGTCCTGCAGACCTGTTGGGACCTATGATGGTTCTGCTATTGGATGTGTTCATCACTTTGAGCTGAGGGCACACCTACCTGACTGTTGTGGTTTCCATGGCAAGGTGTTAGGGGTGGGGATAGGGACTGTAGGAGTTGACTTCTGCAAGAAACTCCTAGAAGCTTCCCCCAGGTCCAACAGAGCCAGTACCAGCCAGCTCAAGGACAGACCCACTGCTGACCAATGTCAAGCCAATCAGTGATAGTGGTAGTGCCTCTGTGATAACATATTTAAGAAGGATGCTGTGACACAGTGGGATGCCCACACTGGAGCCAGCTTGATGTTTGGTGACAGCAATGGCTGAACATACTCCTGGGCTGCCAGACACAGGGTATCATGGCTGTTCCTGTCCTGCAGTACTGCACAAGCTGGAACTCCACCATCACCTTGAGTCAAAGGAATTGTGACCTGTGGATGAGTCCCCAGAATAACAGGACACCCTAAAGTGTCCATGGCCAGGAATAAGTGCCCCACAGAGCCTCTGCCCTTCTGCAGCAGAAGAGGAAACTCCTGAAGGCCACGGTGTTCCCTTCTCCCCAAGACCTCTGGGCTTCTTTTCCCTTACTGCTTCTCCTTTATTTTTCTTTGGCCTCCTGTTTTTTTCCTTCATTGTCCTGAATCCCAGGTGGACTCAGTGGAACTGGCTTGGATGGACAATTTGCCAGGGTCTGGTCAGGGCTGTGCTCATTGCCTCAGCAACAATGGTCATACATGAGAACATCAGCCCATTTTGTGAAGGAAACATCTTCTAAAAGTGCTGAAACTCCCCTGGTGCTATTCTCCAGCACAAGCTGCTGTGAGAGGCACAGGGTGCCTCACATGCCAGCTACAGACAGTAAATCTGAAACTGACACTGGCTTAACGGTTGTTGAGGTTTTAGTCAGCCTGGTGCAGTTGGCAGCTCATGACCACAGAGGGTTTTGAATATTAATTTCATTTAGGGCCAGTAACAGTTTTGCAATAAAACCTGGTGAGAAACAGTGGGACAGAGTAGGGCGCCTCACCAGGGACTCATGCACAGTCCTGTCTTGCCATTTAGCACTGGTTTCTTCCACCATTGGGGTGCTTGGTCAGGGGGTTTGGGGATTTCAGAGTCTCTTTTGGGGGCAGGTGCAACCCTTCTTTGCCATCCCCTCTTGGGCAGGTGTAACCCCCATCGCCCACCTCTGCCTCCCTTACCCTCCCTTCTCTCCAGCACGGATGCAGATGTGGCTCCTGGTGAGCCCCAGAGGCCTCCTGAGGTATTGGGTGACTCTCCATGTGTTCCTGCAGGAAGGGATCCTGCAGGGCTGGAGGGGGCTTTTTCCTGCTCCAGGTGACAGATGTGGGACAGGGAACTGCCATGGGGCAGGGGAAGCCGAGGGAGCTGAGCCCCACATGGGTTTCACTTTCCTTTGGGCTCTTTACACTGTACATCCCTTGCCCTGTGTTCCCCTCCCGTCCTTTGAAAATCAGTAAGTCCAACCAATCCCATCCTAAGCTAAACCAGATCCCTAAGTACCTCATCTACCCTTTTTTTAAACTCATCCAGGGATGGTGACTCAATCCCCTCCTTGGGCAGCCTGTTCCAGCCCTGACAACTCTTGCAGTAAGAAATGTTTTTCTAATATCCAATCTAAACCTGCCCTGGCACAGCTTGAGGCCATTTCCCCTTGTACTATCTTCTGTCACCTGGCTGAAGAGACCAACACTCACCTCTACAACCTCCCTTCAGGTAGTTGTAGGTGGTGATAAGGTCTCCCCTTAGCTTCCTCTTCTCCAAACTCAACAGCCCCAGATCCCTCAGCTGTTCCTCATATGATTTGCCCTCCATCCCCTTCCCCAGCCTGGTTGCCCTTCTCTGGACTCTACACTTGGCCTTGTTAAACTTCATCCCGTTGGTCTCAGCCCATCAGTCCAGTCTGTTCAGATCCCTCAGAAGAGCCTCCCTACCCTCAGGCAGATCAACACTTCCTCCCAGCTCAGTGTCATCTGCAAACTGACTGAGGGAGCATTCAATCCCTTCATCCAGGTCATTGATAAAGATGTTGAATAGAACTGGATCCAGGACTGAGCCCTGGGGTGCCACTCGTGACCGGCCTCCAGCTGGATTTGGTTCCATTCACCACCACCCTTTGGGCCCATCCATCCATCCAGTTTTTAATCCAGCTGAGGGTCCACCTGTCCAGGCCAGTGGCAGCCAGTTTCTCAGTCAGAATGCTGTGAGAAACCTTGCAAAGGCTTTCCTGAAGTCCAGGTAGACACATCCACAGCCTTCCCCTCCTCCATTCAGCAGGTCACCTGGTCATAGAAGGCAATCAGGTTAGTTTGTCAGGATCTACCTTTTGTAAACCCATGTTGACTGGGCCTGATCCCCTGGCCATCGTGTGTGCTGCATAATTGCTCCCAGACTGACAGGCCTGGAGTTCCCTGGATCCTCCTTCTGGACCTTCTTATACATGGGTGTAACACCTGCCAGCCTCCAGTCAAGAGGAACTTCCCCAGTCTGCCAGGATTGCTGGGAGATCATGGAAAGGGGTTGGGCAAGCACATCTGCCAGCTCTCTCAGCACCCTTGGGTGGATCCCATCTGGCCTCATTGATCTGTAGGTGTCTAATTGGCCAAGTAGGTCACTAATCATTTCCTCTTGGATCATGGGAGCTTTGTTCTGCTCTCCCTCCCTGTCAGCCAGTTCTTGAGGATGAATACTCAGGGAACATCCAACTTTACTATTAAGACTGAGGTAAAGAAGGAATTAAGGACCTCAGCCTTCTCCTCATCCCTTGTCACTAATGTTCCCCCTGCATCCAATAAGGGCTGGAGATTCTCCTTGACCCTCCTTTTACTGTTAATATGTCTATAGAAGGACTTTATATTATTTTTCACAGAACTGGCCAGTCTGAGTTCCAGTTCAGCTTTAGCCCTTCTGACTTTCTCACTACGTAATCTCACTAAATTCCTGTAGTCATCCCAAGACACCTGCCCCTTCTTCAAAGCCCATATTTTTCCCTCTTTTCCTGAATATCTTCCCCAATCTCTCTACTCAGCCAAGCTGGCTTCCTTCCTCACTGACTCCTCTTCTGACAGACTGGGACAGCCTGCTCTTGTGCTGCCAATATTTCCTTCTTGAGGAGCATCCAGCCCTCTTGGACTCCTTTGCCCTCAAGGGCTGCCTCCCATGGGATCTTAGCGAGCAGCTTTCTGAAAAGTCCAAAGTCAGCCCTGTGGAAGTCTAAGGTGGCTGTTTTGCTGTCTCCCTTCCTTACTTCTCCTAGTACTAAGACGTCTCCTAATACTAACTAGGAGAACTAACTCATTCCTCTGGAAAGCAAAATCAAAAAGCAACAAGTGATCAGAGGGAACAACCACTCACCCCATGGCCGATCCTGCAGGAGCAGCCAGAAATCAGGGTTATTCCCCAATTCCTTCTTTCTGGAGAGTGGGACAAGACCTCCAGGAATGGTTCCCTGCCAGCCAATCCCACCATCAGCCTCTCTAGATTTCAGCATGAACATCAGGAACCCCCCCAAAAAACAAGTCCTTCCTAGGGGCTCCTGTGCCAGGAGGTTTTGGTGGGGGAAGGGGCCAGAAGGACTCACCCAGCTCTCTGGACAGCAGCGCTGAAAAGCAAAGCCGGAGGAAGAGGAGGTCAGGAGAGCAGCTTGCTTCCTCAGTGGGTACAGCTTCAGAGGGTCTCTGGGACCTTCCCTCCAGCCAGATGCTCTGCCCATGCTCCCTGTCCTCCCATCCACACCCCACTGTGTCCTTGTCCCCTTCTGTCCTTACCCAAAGAGTTTTTTGATGAAGGCAGCACGTTCTTTGGGAGCAAATGTACCTTTCCTCATCCAGAGAGAAGCTACAAGGCCAAGGAGTCCAACAAGAGAGCACAAGGAGCACGGCCAGACTGGCCATCCAAGAATGGGCAACGTGGAAAAAGGGAGCTGAGAAACAAACAGATCCACAGGGAAAGGGACCGAGTTCCAATCATGTCTGTGGGAAGAAGGACCTAGAGACCCCCAACCCACACCTCCCAGACCTTGTCCCAAAAGCCCTGGCCTCAAGGGAACAGGGTCCTCCCGTGCCCCACACCCCTACACTGCACCCCAAGCCCAGTCCAAAGCTGCTCCCAGCCAGGCAGCCACCCCCCGCCCTGCTCCAGCGCCGCAGGGGCTGGCTGCAGCCGTCTCACCGGAGATGCGCAGGGACGCCTCCTGCTCCTGGGCCAGGCGGCTGTTCCTGACCACACAGGACCAGTTCCCCTCTCTGGTCGCCGTCACCACGATGGCATCTTCGGTGTCGAACAGGCCCCTGGCATCAGGGGAACGTCTCTGGGAGACCGAGGGCACATGGTGCCCGTTGGGGTCTTTCCACAGCACCTCCGGTTGCAGGAACCATCCGGCCGATCGACACAGCACCCGGATGCCTCCGGCCTCGTAACCCTCCAGAGAGAGCTGAGGGCCAGAGTCTGTGGCTGGGGAAGAGCCCGGGGTTGGGGTCAGGGAGGGATGGGCTCAGTTCCAAGGTCACCACCACATCCCTGAGCAGACCCCTCACAGCTCCCACCAAACCCACCCCAACCTGTGCGGAAATCACTGAATTTTGATGCCCAACAGCCCCAGATCTCCCCACAAACCTCCCGGCACAGCAGCACAGAGCTGCCCAGCTTCAGCACCTCCAGGCAGCATCTGTATCCCCAAGACTGCAAGACACTGTACCAGTTCTCCTGGAGCACCAAGGGACGGGACAGGGGTCTGGGAGGGACACACGAGCCCAGGGACACCACAATCACCCCTGAATGCACCAGACACTAACCTACCACCTAGAGATTTATCAAAGCTTCTCCATAAGAGGCAGCATCCATCACAGTGCAGACATACTGACCATCATCAGAGGGTCTCAGCCCAGAGATTCACAAGTCCAGATGTCCGTTGAGAGACCATCTCTGATCAGCTCTGTCCTCCCAACATATTCTTCCATCTGCTCCCCAGACACATCCTCCCCATGTTGGTAGTGGTGCACCGTTTCGGAGACCCTGTGCCGGATCCACCTGATGTCCCAGCTCTGAGTGTCCATGGCTGGGGACAAGTGACACGGCAGCACCACGTCCTGCCCCACAGTGACACAGAGAGGGTGGACTGGTCCCACCACTGTGAAGTCAGCTTGACCATGGAGAAGGACACAAAGACAGGAGATGGTGCCTACTTTATTGAGGGTGTTGCAGTCCAGGTCTGAGCTTGGTGTGAGCAGGGTACACTCCATGCTGCAGGTGTTGCTTTGCCCTCCCATGGTCCAGAGACCCTGGAGAAACTGGAGAGGGAGTGGGAGGACTGGAAGGAGAAGGAGGTTTCCTAGGAACCTGCTCCAGAAAATTACCTCCACCCCAGCCAGCCCCGCTCCAGCCACAACAGCCAAGGGAAAGCAAAAGCATGGTGGGCTAAGCTCTGGGCTGGGCTCCCCCCGCCTTACGGCAACTCCTTCTCCACATCTGCCACCTGGAGCAGGCAAAAGCCCCCACCTCCTCCTGCAGGATCCCTACCTGATCCCAGCCGGAGTAAGTGGGAAGTCACCCAATACCTCAGGAGGTCCTCGGGGCTCACTGGGAGCCACATCAGCCAGGAGCTGGAGAGGAGGGAGGGGAAGGGAAGCAGAGGAGGGCGATGGGGGTCACAGCCACCCCAGCAAAGAAGGGCTGTCCCAGCCCCAAAGAGTCGCCAAAATCACAGAATCACAGAATCTTAGGGGCTGGAAGGGACCTCAAGAGATCATCAGGTCCAACCCCCCTGCCAAAGCAGGCTCCCTATCTCACATTACACAGATAGGCATCCAGACGAGACTTGAATATCTCCAGAGAAGGAGACTCAACCACCTCCCTGGGCAGCCTGTTCCACTGCTCTGTCACCCTTACTGTGAATAAGTTCTTCCGCATGTTGGTGCGGAACTTCCTATGCTCCAGCTTACAACCATTGCCCCTAGTCCTGTCCCCACAGACCACTGAAAACGGGCTGGCCAATTCCCCCTGCATCCCAAGTCTAAGATATTTATAAACACTAATTAGGTCCCCCCTTAGTCTTCTTTTCTCCAGGCTGAACAGACCTTTCTTTTTGAAAGAAAGCAGCCGTCTGCAGAGCATATAAAAAGGAATGGTTCTTTACAATAAATCGACTCTTGCTTGCATCAAGCTGTGTCCAGTCTCTCTCCATCGCCGCAACTCCCAGCAGCATTCTATCCCTTCCCATCCCATCATATCCCAACACAGCCCATCCCACCCCAAGTCAAGTCAAGTCAAATCAACAAGTCACCCCAAGGCACCTCAAGGCACCTCAACTGAACTCAGCTGAAGTGAACACCAGTCAACACTGGTCAACTGAAGCCAAGTCAAGTGAACTCAGCTCAACTGACACCAAACCAAACCAACCCCACACACATCCCAACCCACCCCATCCAAACCCAACACACCCCTACACTACCCCACCACCCCCAGCTCCACTGGAGCACCAAACTCCACAGCATCAGCAGCCGCCACACCAGTCAGTACTGGTAAATATCACTTTCCCAGAGCCCCGGGGCGGGGGGGGGAATCCTTTCCCTGCTCAGGACTTTCCTCTTCTGCTGCCCCTAAAGCCTGCTCCTGGTCCAGGCGGCGGTTCCTGACCACACAGGACCAGTTTCCCTCTCTGGTCCCCGTGACCACGATGACGTCTTCGGTGTCAAATAGGCCCCTGGCATCAGGGGAATGTCTCTGGGAGACCGAGGGGACACGGAACACCTCAAGGGAGCTCAAGTCAACTGAAGTTGTCTCAAGTCAACCCAAGTCAACCCAAGTGACCGCAAGTCAACACATCACCTCAAGTCAGCTCAAGTCAGCTGAAGTCAAGTCAAGTGAACTCAACTCAACTTCACTCAGATCAACCCAAACCAACCTCAGACACATCGTAACCCACCCCATCTCTACACCACCCCACTGCCCCCAGCTCCACTGCAGCAGAAATCCCCACAGCAGCAACAGCCACACCAGTCAGCACTGGTAAATATCACTTTTCCCAGAGCCCCAGGGGGGGAAATCCTTTCCTGGCTCAGGACTTTCCTCTTCTGCTGCCCCTAAAGCCGCTCTGGTACAAAGAGGCTTTCGTGCACAGAGCCCAGTCCCTAAACCCAGTCAGGAGCCACCACCTGTACCGAGTGCCCAGCTCAGAAGGGCAGGAGGGAAAGACACCTCAGGTTTTCTCCCAACTGGTGCAGAAGGATACAGAGCTGGGGTCTCAAGGGAGCACAGGGTGCTGGCAGAATTGGGGGTTCCCAGGACTAAGACAAGAGGGACCTGAGTTGCACATGCCCCCTCCATCACCTGCCCCGTGCTCACCCTGCTGGGAGATGCCCCCAGGCTCCTACTCCAACCACTGCTCCAAGCCCGCTGCAAATCCCCTTCAGCAACAGCCAGGAATGAGTACAACCCCCCAGGAACCCCCACAGCTGGACTCCATGTTCACACGCAAAGCTTTATTGAGTCCTGTCCTGCTCTGCCTGGGCAGGATGGGCTGGGGCAGGGCTGAGGGGGACATCTGCTCCTGTGGCAGGGAGGAGAGGAGTGTGGGCAGGGTCTGCAGAAGGGCAGGGGCTCTGTGGTGGTTGTGGGGGTGGAATGGGATCAGGAGCTTCTGGCCCTCAGATACAGCTCAGTTCCATCTGTCCACACCCCAAACGAGGGTCGGATGGTCTCTCCATTGAATGCGGCTGGTGGGAAAGTGAAGATCTCAGCCCCACTGTGACCATCGATGAAAGTCACCAGCCCCCGCAGATAGTCCAGACAGACCCAGACTCTGCTGGGGACCCGGGACACAGACAGGGGGGTGTGAGGAGAGGTGAGAGACACAAACTGCTCTAACAAGTGCCCAACCCCCCAGATCCCTTCTTCAGGGCTCAGTTCCATACCCTCCTTCCTGTTCAGAGAATCCCTGGCCACCCCCATAGCCCACTGTGAAGCACCACCCACCTCCTCCTTCACCTCCACCTCCCAGCAGTGCCTCCCCTCATTGAACCCCTCCCGGCCCAGGACACAGGCCCAAGACGTAAATCTCTGAGGGGTGTCGGGCAGGTTCTGCCATGTTGTTCCCCATCTCACACTTCTCCCATCCTCTGACAGGACAAGCTCAGGATGAGCCGTGTCAGGATCCAGGGTCACCACATCTGCAGGGACAGGAGGAGACAGAGCATCAGGGGCAGAGCTCAGCACTGGGCAGGTTTCACCCCCCTGGGGACAGGATCTGCCCCATGGGGTCGGACACGGATAATCTCCGTCCTCCAAGAGATCCCATCCCGGGGCTGATCCCAGTATGGCCACGGCCAAGTTGAGTTTCATGGGAAATGGTGATCGGTGGGGCTGTGGCACCAAAACAGAGGAGCAGGATGGGGAGGCAGCGGCTGGGTCTGGTTAGTGTCTGGGATGTCAGAGGGGAGATGGCTCCTCGAGGCCCTGCCAATGGAGCTCACGAGGGGTGGGACAGGCCAGAACACAGTGAGGGCACAGCCCAGTGTCACACTTGGGGTCTGGGAGTCACTCAATACACTCAGGCATGGCCAGTCCTGTGAACTGGCCAGCCCAGATGCCCCTTGGACATGAAGAATGGGAGGAGAACCCGCCAGAGTGGCACCCAAACCCCCAATTACCTGGAGTGTGGGGCAGCAGAAACTTCCTCCAGGCTACAAGGAGAGAGGAGAGCTGGTCACATCCCAGAGCCGGTCCCAGCAGCTCTGGGCAGGGCAGAGGGTCCATCCCTGCACTGGTCTCCTGGAGCTGCCCACCATCCCTGGCACATGGCCTTGGGCTTTCCCAGCCCCAGGGATGCCAGGATGTAGAGGATGGGAGAGGAGGGAAAGGGCTGAGTGCAGAGCTCTTGGGACAGGACCCCACACCATGCTGGATCTCAAAGACACACTCACCCAGTGCTGCATCTCGTTCCTCTGTGAAGGAAACAAAACCAAATATTTGATCATGTGGGACAGATTTTCATCCCATAACTCCTCATGTATGGCGGGGAGATATCAAGGGAGACCCCAGATTGTTTGTTTCTGAGTAGTACAAAGGAACCTAAGGGTCAGGAATTGCTCCCTACAGCATGGCCACATTCCAGAGCTGGTCCCCAGCAGCTCTGGGCAGGGCAGAGGGTCCATCCCTACACTGGTCTCCATGAGTTGCCCACCCTCCCAGGCACACGGCCTTGAGCTTTCCCAGATCCAGGGATGCTGGGATGGAGGGGATGGGCAGGGAGGAAAAGGGTCAAGTACAGTGTGCCCAGGACAGTACCAATGTTGTCCCAGAGCTCATGGACACTCACCCAGTGCTGCATCCCGTACCTCTGGAAAGGAAACAAATATTTTATCAGGTGGGATATATTTTCATGTCAGAATGGCTTATGAAGAGAAAACAGAGCTTGGGCAAAGACAGAATTCTTAATTTGGAACTGAGAAATGCCCCCAAAGCCCAGGAATGGCTCTCTGCCCACTTCGCCACACCCCAGAGCTGGTCCCCAGCAGCTCTGGGCAAGACAGAGGGTCCATCCTCACACTGGCCTCCCCAAGCTGCCCACCCTCCCAGTTACATGGCCTTGGGCTTTCCCAGACCCAGGGATGCAGGATGGAGAGGATGGGCAGGGAGGAAAAGGACCGAGCATAGAACTTCCAGGAAATGTACCCCACACTGTGCCAGAGCTCATGGACACTCATCCAATGCTGCATCTCTTTCCTCTGGAAAAAAAAAAAAAAACAACACAACAACAATCTTTGATCAGAGAGGACAGCTATTCATCCCAAAACTGCCCATGAATAGCCGTCAGATCTCAGGCAGAACCCCAATTCATTTGGGAAGGGAAAAATCCCCAAAACCCTAGGACTGGCTCCTTCCACCAGACTCACCCAGGGCTGCATTCCGTTCCCCTAGAAAGCAAAACCAAGAAGCCATGTGTGACCAGAGGGAACAACCACTCACCCCAGGGCTGATCCCACAGGAGCACACAGAGCTTGGGCTTATCCCCAGCTCCTTCTTTCAGGGGACTAGGAACAGAACGCCCGGCTCCTGGGAATGGCTCCCTGCCAGCAAATCCCCCATCAGCCATCCAGGCTTTCTGGAGCTCAACCCCAGTGTCAGGAACCCTCCATAACAATGTCCCTGCCCAGGGGTTCCTGTGCCAGGAGGTTTTGCTGGGGGAAGGGGCCACCAGGAGTCACCGAGCTCTCTGGAAAACAGCAGTGCTGAAAAGCAAAGCCAGAGGGAGAGGAGGTCAGGAGAGCAGCTGGATTCCTCAGTAGGAACAACTCCAAGAGGGTCTCTGGGACCGTCCCACCAGACAGGTGCTCTGGCCGTGCTCCCTGTCCTCCAGCCCTCACTCCACTGTGTCCTTGTCCCATTCTGCCCTTGCCCAAATAGCTTTTTGATGAAGGCAACATGTCCTTTGAGGGAAAACATACCTTTCCTTCTCCAGAGAGAAGCTCCAAGGCCAAGGAGCTCAACAGAGAGCGCAAGGACCATGTCCAGAGTGGATTTCCAGGGATGGGCATCGTGAAAAAAGGGAGCTGAGAAACAAAGAGGCCCACAGGGAAAGGGACCGATTTACACTCACATCCGTGGGGAGAAGGATGAAGAGACCCCCGCCCCACACCTCCAAGCCCTTGATCTGAGAGCCCCGAGCTCAAGGGGACAGACTTCCCACTCCCCCAAATCCCCACACTGCACCCCAAGCCCAGCCCAAAGCTGCTCCAAGCAAGGCAGCCACCCCCCGCCCTGCTCCAGCGCCGCAGGGGCTGGCTGCAGCCGTCGCACCGGAGATGTGCAGGGACGCCTCCTGCTCCTGGGCCAGGTGGCGGTTCCTGACCACACAGGACCAGTTCCCCTCTCCGGTCCCCGTCACCACGATGGCGTCTTCGGTGTCAAACAGGCCTCTGGCATCAGGGGAATGTCTCTGGGAGACCGAGGGGACACGGTGCCCGTTGGGGTCTCTCCACAGCACCTCCAGTTGCGGGAACCATCCGGCCGATCGACACAGCACCCGGATGCCTCCGGCCTCGTAACCCTCCAGAGAGAGCTGAGGGCCAGAGCCTGTGGCTGGGGAAGAGCCCAGAGTTGGGGTCAGGGAGGGATGGGCTCAGTTCCAAGGCCACCACCACATCCCCGAACAGACCCCTCACCGCTCCCACCAAACCCACCCCAACCTGGGCAGGAACCACCCAACGTTGATGCCCAACGGTCCCAGATCTCCCCCCAAACCTCCCGGCACAGCAAGACCGAGCTGCCCAGCTTCAACACCTCCAGGCATCGTCTGCACCCCCCCAAGGCTGCCAGACACCATGCCAGCTCTCCTGGGGGATGGGACAGGTGTCTGGGAGGGACACATGAGCCCAGGGACACCACGACCACCCCCGAAAACACCACACCAGACCCAAACCTGCCACCTCCAGATACACCAAATCTTCTCCATAAGAGGCACCATCTGTCATGGTGCAGATGTAATAACCATCATCAGAAGGTCTCAGCCCAGAGATTCGCAAGTCCAGGCTGCCTCTGGAGAGACCATCTCTGGCCAGCTCTGTCCTCCCAACATATTCTTCCATCTGCTCCCTAGACACGTCCTCCCCATGTCGGTAGTGGTGCACCTTTTCAGAGACCCTGTGCCGGATCCACCTGATGTCCCAGCTCTGAGCATCCACAGCTGGGGACAAGTGACACGGCAGCACGACATCCTGCCCCACGGTGACACAGAGAGGGTGGTCTGGTCCCACCACAAGTCAGCTTGGCCATGGAGAAGGACACAGAGACAGGAGATGGTGCCTATGTTAATGGAGGGTGTTGCAGGCCAGCTCTGAGCTTGGTGTGAGTGGGGCACGCTCCATGCTGTGGGCGTTGCTTTGCCCTCCCATGGCCCAGAGACCTCAGAGGAACTGGAGCGGAACTGGGAGGACTGGAAGGAGAAGGAGGTTTCCCAGGAACCTGCCCTAGAAAACGACTTCCACCCCAGCCAGCCCTGCTCCAGCTACAACAGCCAAGGGAAAGTGAAAGCATGCAGGGCTGAGCTCCAGGCTGGGCTCCCCCCACCCCATGGCAGCTCCTGCCCCACAGCTGCCATCCAGAGCACATGAAAGCCCCCACCAGCCCTGGAGGTTCCCTATCTGATCCCAGCTGGAGCACATGGAGAGTCACCCAATACCTCAGGAGGCCCCTGGGGCTCGTCGGGAGACACATCTGCTGCCACACTGGAGAGGAGTGAGGGGAAGGGAGGTAGAGGAGGGTGATTGGGGTCACAGGCACCCCAGAGGGGATCTGGCAAAGAAGGGCTGCCCCTGCCCCCAAAGAGGGGCTGAAGTCCCCAAAGCCCCTGCACCAGCACCACGATGGTGCCAGAAGCCAGTGCTCAAGGGCAGGGTGGGACCGCAGACGGGTCCCCAGGGCAGCCCCTGCTCTGCCCCACGGCCCCTCTCCAGGAGTTATCCCAAATCCCGTATCAGCTCGAAATGTAGGGAAATGTTCTAAATGCCCTGGAGAAGGGAATCTTCTCACAGGAAGGAAATGAGCTCTGGGACTCAGCAGGATGAGGAAAACATAGATTTCCTTTCAGGGGGTGGGATTTGAGGCCCTGTAGCACAAAAAATGAGCTGACATTCCACATCTTCCTGCCAAAGGCTTGAAAAGCTGGAATCTAAACTCAACAGCCTCGGTGTCTGTGAAGCGGGTCGGCTTTATCCCAGCACCAGGCAGACTGGAGATCGCTCCTTCGGATGCAGGAGCGCCACTTCAAGCCAAGTTTCTCATATTTCACAGAATCACAGAATCCCAAGGTTGGAAAAGACCTTTGAGGATCATCATGTACAACCAATCCAATCCTATGCTAAACCATATCCCTAAGTACCTCATCAACCATTTTATGAACAAACCCAGGGAAGGTGACTCAGCCCCTTCCTGGGCAGCCTGTTCCAGCCCTGACAACTCTTTCAGTAAAAATTTTTTTCTAATATCCAATCTAAATTTGCCCTGGCACAGCTTGAAGCCATTTCCCCTTGTCCCATCCCCTGTCCCCTGGCTGCAGAGACAATTGCCCACCTCTCTGCAACCTCCCTTCAGGTAGTTGTAGGAGATGGTAAGGTCTCCCCTCAGCCTCCTCTTCTCCAAACTAAACAGTCCCAGCTCCCTCAGCCACTGCTCATATGATTTACGCTCCAGCCCCTTCCCCAGCCTGGTTGCCCTTCTCTGGACTCACTTGAGGATCTCAATGTCCTTCTTATGGTGGGGAGCCCAGAACTGGACAAAGTACTTGAGGTGTGGCCTCACCAATACCCAGTACAGGGGCACACTCCCCTCCCCAGACCCACTGGCCACACTGTTTTTGATACAAGCCAAGATGCCATTGGCCTTCTTGGCTGCCTGGGCACACTGCTGGCTCATATTCAGCCTGCAGTGAACCAACACCCCCAGGTCCTTCTCTGCCTGACAGCTCTCCAGACAGTCTACCCCAAGCCTGTGGCGCTGCATGGGGTTGTTATGTCCCATGTGTGGCACTCTACACTTGGCCTTGTTAAACTTCATCCCCTTGGTCTCAGCCTATGGGTCCAGTCTGTCCAGATCCCTCTGAAGAGCCTCCCTACCCTCAGGCAGATCAACACTTCCTCCCAGCTCAGTGTCATCTGCAAACTTACTGAGGGAACATTCAATCCCTTCATCCAGGTCATTGATAATGATGTTGAACAGAACTGGACCCGGGACTGAGCCCTGGGGGACGCCACTCGTGACTGGCCTCCAGCTGGATTTGGTTCCATTCACCACCACCCTTTGGGCCCGGCCATCCAGCCAGTTTTTAACCCAGCTGAGGGTCTACCTGTCCAGGCCAATGGCAGCCAGTTTCTCAGTCAGAATGCTGTGAGAAACCGTGTCAAACTCTTTCCTGTCTCTCCATGTCCCCCACTATTCCTGTACTCTATCACTGTGGTGACCGGCAGAGAGCAACACCCAATTCGATATGAATTTCAGGTGAAGCCATTTAATGGGTGAAATCCCACAGATTAGAGACATTTGTTACTGCAAACGTGGCAAGCTGAAAAACTGCTAATGTAAACATAAAAAAAACCCTGCTAATGTAAACATACACTGTTTACTCCCCACTGATTGGTTAATGATTATAGCGAGTTCTGATGAACCCAGATTTCTAGTGGGCCTGTGCCACGAGCATTGACACCAGGGGCAAGGCCACCGGTGAACTGCTGACAGTCCAGGCACGACTGTACAAGCCCTTTAGCCTCAGCAACTGACAGGTGGTGTTGTCGTTGAAGCACCCTGGCAGATTGATGAAAGGATTCATGTGATCTTCGAGCCTGTGCACAGCGCTCTGCTGAGGGAGCAGCCCACGCTGGTGCTGCCAACCTGGCTGCTCTCTGATTGCCTTCTGCCAGACCCTGAGTTAGTCCCGTGTGGCTGCCAATATGGGTAATAAAGTACTGATGCTGTTGGTTAGACAGGAGGAGCCAGAATTCCTTAAACAATCTATATAATCTCTCATCTGAAACCCCTTTCAATAGTGCCCGTTCCATTCGGGTCACTATTCCCACCACACACAGGGAGTCACAGACCAGATGAACCGGTTCGGCTTTCCGCTTGTCACACACTCTCACAACCGCCTGCAGCTCCAGCTGCTGATTGAGGCTTGGGCTCCTTTGAATAGCAAATCCTGCCATTTCCCATGCTCCTGCCATGGAATCGCAGCCTTCTGAGCTCTTCCCCCTGCATCAGTGAACACTGGAACACCCCGAACCGCACACCCAGACAACAAGGGCTTTTCTTCTGTTGGACAGTTCTGTGCTGCTGTAGAGATTCTGTGTGGTGGGTAATGCACTTTCACTTCCCCTGCACGGTCTGATAAAGCTATTTGCAGGGCAGTGCTGTTCCTCAAGGCCCAAGCTAAATACTCTGCTGCTGATGGAACAACAATAAATGTGGGTTCTGTTCCTGCAGTTTCTACTACGTGATTGTGGCCTTTTGCACTGACCTGGGCTGTCGTCTCCAAACACAGAGTTACAGTTCCCTTTGGCTGCATGGGCAGGAACACCCATTCTAACAGCCTTAAGGGACCTTTGTCATTAGTCCACTGCATTATAATAGCAAACACATGTTCTGTTTGATTAACGACTGTGACTCCTATGTCCCACTCAGCATCCCATCCATGGGTATATGTGTTTTTGATTTTGTTACTAATGACTTCCAGGGCCTTTTTAGCTTATTCTGACAGGATTCTGGGTGCTCCTGCATCACCTCCTCCCTTTAGCAATGCCACTACAGGTTCTAATTCCCTATTCATAATGCCACACAATGGTCTAACCCAGTTAGTATCTCCAAGCAGCTTTTGAACATCATTTAACGTGCTGACCTCAGCTGGGATCTCAATCCTTTGGGGTGTTACGGTACTTTTATCAATCTGCCACCCCAGAGATTTCCACACTGGCTTCTTTTGAATTTTCTCTGGAGCAATCTGTAACCCCTTGCTTTTCAAATGCCCTGTCAACTCATGAATCAAACTTTCAGTGTCCAAGTTTTTTCCCACAATCAGTACCTCGTCCATGTGATGATAAAAGATGAGATCAGGATGGGCTCTTCGTGCTGGAGCAAGTGCCCAGGCTACATAAGCCTGGCACACAGTGGGTGAATTTTTCATGCCTTGTGGGAGCACCACCCAATGACACCTTTCCATGGGTTCAGTTTTGTTTACAGTAGGGACTGAAAAGGCAAATTTCTCATTGTCCTGGTTTTGGTCAGGATAGAGTTAATTTCATTTGTAACAGCAGATGAATGCTGTGTTTGAGAGTAAAATGGGAGTAGTGCTGATAACACCCTGATGTTTCTAGTTGCTGTCAGTCAAGGACTTTCTCAGCTCTTCATGAGAAAGGAGGGGCGAAGCCAGGACAGGTGACCGAGCTGACCAAAGAGAGTATTCCACGCCAGTTACGTCCTGCCCAGGATATCGGGGGCTGACGGGAGGAAGGCCTGGGGCGGCTCCGGGACGCGCGGTTCTTGGGGGACGGTCGGGTTCTGGGACGGCTCTGGGTGGCACGGCCTGAGTTGTGTGGTTTGGTGAGAAACTGCATTGTGTATCAACAGCTTCATATATTTTGCTTTGAAGTCCTGTTAGTATTGTTACATTGTATCTTTCTGTTATCTTAGTAAACTATCCTTATCCCAACCCATGGGCCTCTTAATTTCTTGATTTTGGGGTTATTTGCCCCTTTCTCTTCCTTTTTTTCCCTTCCCTTACTTCTCACCCCCCTTCCCTCTTCCCTTTAACCTGCTCTTTTCCTTAAAGGAGCAGGCAGCTACATGGATCTTGGCCCTCAGCCGGGGTGAAACCACGACAGTCTTTTTGGCGCCCAACGTGGGGCTCGAAAGGTTGGGATAACGGTAGATCTGACCCTGACCCAATTGTAATTAAGTCAAAGTTGTGATAAGTACTTTGATTTAAGCAGTCTCTGGTCATGATGCTCTGGTATGTCCTCACAAGGCTGTGCTCACAGCTGTGGCATAAAAAGCACCGTCTGTTGTATGCAATCCTAGCAGGATCCTTTAACATCCTGGGACTGCAGCTCCTGTTTTCGTTCCCGTACCTCATTTTGGTGTATTTTATGAAAACAGTTTATGATACAGTGATATCGATGATCGTGAACGTGTTCTGGTATGTGTATGAGATTTTGCTGCCCTCTCTATTCTTTAGACAGGGAGGAGTTAATAACGGCAGCTGGTATGGTGGGAGTACAGAAAGAAATATCTATGCTGCTTTCTCTTCCTTTGGGCTAAATACAACAGCTCTGGTAACAGTTTTTGAAAATTTCCAATATCCCTGGGATATTCAAACTAGCATTTTGCTGTTGTTATGTTTGGTGAATATGGTTCTGCTTTTGTTCAATATTAAGCAAAGGTTTATGAATACCACTCAAGAGTGTTCTGCGAGGCCAGATAATCACGAGTGGCAGGGTACGTGGCAGAGTATGGGCAACTACCTAGGCACTTTCTCACATCCGATGTTTTGGAGTTTCACTCCCGAACAGTTACAGGACCCTGATAAAGTGGCTGCATATCTGAAAAGAAATTGCCGTAAGTTTCCCAGAGATGCACAGCTCACTGCACTGTGCTGGGCCCTGGCCACTATTTACCAAACACTGCTTGATAGCAGGCAGCACTGTCAGAGGGAAAGGAAGGAAAACAGACCAGCAGAAACTGCAGCTACTGTAACCACTGGGACTAACACTGAGGCCACTGTAACTTCTGTGACTAGCACTGTGGCTACTGTAACCTGCCCAACTGATGCTGCAGCTACTGCTGCCTCTACAGCAGATACTGCTGGTAAAACAAAAAATCAACCCACATCAGTATCTGTTGCTCCCGTACGAAAGAGGAAATACACAAAGAGAGTTGTTCCTGTAGTGAAGGATGAGGATGAGGATGAAATTGAATCAGGGCCACCTGATGAAGGTCAGGATAAAGCAGGGTCATCTGATGAAGGTCAGGATAAAGCGGGGTCATCTGATGAATGTCCGGATGAAGCAGGGCCATCCACACCATCTCAGGATAAGGCAAAGCCATCCAAACCATCTCAGGATAAGGCAAAGCCATCTCAACCATCCCGGGATAAGGTTGTTCCATCTCAACCATCTCAGGATGAGGTTGTTGTCACACGATCCCTGTCCCTGAGTGAGCTGCGTGAAATTCGAAAAGATTTCAGCCGCCGCCCAGGTGAGCACATCATCACTTGGTTGCTCCGATGCTGGGATCACGGGGCCAGTAGTCTGGAATTAGATGGCAGGGAGGCCAAGCAGTTGGCATCCCTAGCTAGAGAAGGAGGCATTGATAAGGCAATTGGGGAAAAGCCTGAAATCCTCAGCCTCTGGAGGCGACTACTGTCAAGTGTGAGGGAAAGGTATCCCATAAAGGAATACATCACATGTCAAACACCCAAGTGTAACAACCTAGAGGCAGTTATCCAGCACCTGAGAGAATTAGCTGTACGGGAGATAATTTATTATGATCTGGACAACTCACAGCTTCCCTCTGATCCTGATGACGTCCTATGCACCCCAGATATGTGGCGTAAGGTTGTACGAAGTGCACCAGCAGGGCACACCAATTCATTGGCAACAATGGACTGGAGTGATACGTATCCACCAACCGTATCTGAGGTGTCCAGCCACCTTCGGAGATATCAGGACAATGTTTCTCTCTCTGTGATCGCAGCGGTAGAGAAACTGGTCAAGCGACTTGACGAAAATGTGTCCAACTCCCAACCCGTATGCAGCCATGTTGCAGCTATTGGGAGAAAGCGTCCATCGTCCCAGAAGGGAGGATACAGTAGGTACACACCGCGAGAGACGCTGTGGTTTTACCTGCGTGACCATGGTGAGGACATGAGTAAGTGGGGTATGCAGCCCACCACAGCCCTTCAAGCACGAGTAAATGAGCTGCGAGGTAAAAGAATCGCATGTGATTCTGCCAGGAAGAACGCTGCACCAGTGAACAGCCAACACAGTCAGCGACAATAGAGGTGCCCTGCCTCCAGCCAGGTGGAGGAGAGGGATAACCGTGTTTATTGGACTGTGTGGATCCGATGGCCTGGCACGTCAGACCCACAAGAGTACAAGGCTCTGGTGGATACTGGTGCCCAGTGTACGATAATGCCATCGAATCATGTTGGGACTGAACCTGTTAGCATTTTTGGAGTGACAGGGGGATCCCAACAATTGACTGTGTTAGAGGCTGAAATGAGCTTAACTGGGAAGGACTGGGAGAAACACCCAATTGTGACTGGCCCAGAAGCTCCGTGCATTTTAGGTATGGATTACCTCCGTAGAGGTTATTTTAAAGACCCAAAAGGGTACCGATGGGCTTTTGGAATAGCTGCTTTGGAGACAGAAGAAATTGAGCAATTGCGTGCCTTGCCTGGACTCTCAGACAATCCTTCTGTTGTGGGGTTGTTGAAGGTCAAAGAACAGCAAGTGCCAATTGCTACAACAACAGTGCACAGGAGACAATACCGTACTAACCGAGATTCCCTGATCCCCATCCATAAGCTGATTCGTCAACTGGAGAGTCAAGGAGTGATCAGCCGAACCCGCTCACCCTTTAACAGTCCCATATGGCCAGTGCGGAAGTCTGATGGAGAGTGGAGGCTGACAGTGGATTATCGTGGCCTAAATGAAGTCACTCCAGGTATGAGTGCTGCTGTACCGGACATGCTGGAACTGCAGTATGAACTGGAGTCAAAGGCAGCTAAGTGGTATGCCACAATTGACATTGCAAATGCTTTCTTCTCAATACCACTGGCACCAGAGTGCAGGCCACAGTTTGCTTTCACCTGGAGGGGCATCCAATACACATGGAATCGTCTGCCCCAGGGGTGGAAACACAGCCCTACCATCTGCCATGGACTGATTCAGACTACACTGGAAAAAGGTGAAGCCCCAGAGCACCTGCAGTATATTGATGACATCATTGTATGGGGCAATACAGCAGAGGAAGTATTTGAGAAAGGAAAAAGGATAATTCAAATCCTTTTAGAAGCTGGTTTTGCTATAAAACAGAGTAAAGTCAAGGGGCCTACGCAAGAAATCCAGTTTTTAGGAATAAAATGGCAGGATGGGCGTCGTCAGATCCCAATGGACATTATCAATAAAATAGCAGCTATGTCTCCACCAAGCAACAAAAAGGAAACACAAGCTTTCTTAGGTGTTATAGGTTTTTGGCGAATGCATGTCCCAAACTACAGTCTCATTGTGAGCCCACTCTACCACGTAACTCGGAAGAAGAATGATTTCCAATGGGGCCCTGAGCAGCAACAAGCCTTTGAGCAGATCAAACGCGAGATAGTCCATGCAGTGGCCCTTTGGCCTGTCCGGACAGGGACAGATGTTAAAAATGTGCTTTACACTGCGGCCGGGGAGAATGGACCTACCTGGAGTCTCTGGCAGAAAGCACAAGGGGAGACTCGAGGTCGACCGCTGGGGTTTTGGAGTCGGGCCTACAAAGGCTCTGAGGCCAATTACACTCCAACAGAAAAGGAAATACTGGCCGCCTATGAAGGGGTTCGAGCCGCTTCAGAAGTGATTGGAACTGAAGCCCAGCTCCTCCTGGCACCCCGACTGCCGGTGCTGGGCTGGATGTTCAAAGGGAAGGTCCCTTCTACACACCATGCCACTGACGCTACGTGGAGCAAGTGGGTTGCACTGATTACTCAGCGGGCTCGAATAGGAAACCCTAATCGCCCAGGAATCGTGGAAGTGATCACAGACTGGCCTGAAGGCAAAGACTTTGGGATGTCACCAGAGGATGAGGAGGTGACACGGGCTGAAGAAGCCCCACCTTACAACAAACTGCCAGAGAATGAGAAGCAATATGCCCTTTTCACTGATGGCTCCTGTCGCCTTGTGGGAAAGCAACGAAGATGGAAAGCTGCTGTATGGAGTCCTACAAGACGAGTAGCAGAAGCTACTGAAGGAAAAGGTGAATCAAGCCAGTTCGCTGAGGTGAAAGCTATACAGTTAGCCCTGGACATTGCTGAGAGAGAAAAGTGGCCGATGCTCTACCTTTATACTGATTCATGGATGGTAGCCAATGCCCTGTGGGGTTGGTTGCAGCAGTGGAAAAAGAACAACTGGCAGCGTAGAGGCAAACCCATATGGGCTGCTGACTTATGGCAAGATATTGCTGCCCGGTTAGAGAAACTTGTTGTAAAGGTACGTCATGTTGATGCCCATGTGCCTAAGAGTCGGGCCATGGAGGAACATCAAAACAACCATCAGGTAGATAAGGCTGCTAGGATTGAAGTGGCTCAAGTAGACCTAGACTGGCAACGTAAGGGTGAATTATTCCTAGCTCGATGGGCTCATGATTCCTCAGGTCATCAAGGGAGAGATGCAACATATAAATGGGCTCGAGATCGAGGGGTGGACTTAACCATGGATGCTATTGCACAAGTTATCCATGAATGTGAGACGTGTGCTGCAATCAAGCAAGCGAAGCGGGTGAAACCACGACACCTTGGCATTGCCACACCTTCCACCTGGCTGTGGGAATGCTCCAGGGTGGATGATGGAAGGCCTGATGTGTGAATGGCTCCTGATGTCTCTCCTGATAGGAGATGGAGATGTGGAAGGAATGCTCTCCTGATGTTGGCTCATTGCATTGTCATTAGGTCCTTGGCACGAGCCACTTTCAGCCTGAGGGGTGGTGGTGTGGTAGAAATGAGGTTTGGTAGATGAGAGGAGAAAGGTTTGGTAGATGGTAGGAAAAGCATGAGGCTTGGTAGGTGAGAGGAGAGGAATGAGGTTTGGTAGGTGAGAGGAAAAATTGGGGATACAGTTCTGTTGGTGATTATTAAGGCATACTTCCAGTACCTTACAGCTGCCCAAGGAGGCGGTTGGGTCACCAACTCTGCATGTGTTTAACAGATGGGTAGATGAGGTGCTCAGGAATATGGGTTAGTGGAGGATGGGTCTAGTCGGACATGATGTTCTCAAAGGTCTTTTCCAACCTGGTAACTCTGTGATTTGATGATTCCCACCATCTTTCCCCTTCCTTCTCCTCCTTTTTAAGTTCCTGGGGTTGACAGGCTTCTGCCTTTTCCTCCAGAACAGAACAATGTCCCAGGACCCCCAGACCCCCAGAGATGGACCCAGTGGCCCTGGCTCAGGTGAACAATTCACCAGGGTCTGGTCGGGGTTTGCTCACTGCCTCAGTGACAGTGGTCACACACAAGGACATCAACACTTTTTGGGAGGGGAAACAGCTCCTGAGCTGCCAAACCTCGCTGGGTGCTGTTTCCCAGCACAGGCTGCTGGGAGAGGCGCCGCTCTGGGAAAAGCCACCTCCAGCCCCGTCACCCAGGCAGATGGGTAGTCAGTTGGGGGTCCCTTCGATCTCTTGTCCCTGGGAGCTCCTTAACACTTTCCTTTCTGACTCTGGGCTTTGGTGCCTGGAGGCGGAACTTCAGCTCCTC
Source organism: Gallinula chloropus (assembly GCF_964237585.1). Taxonomy (NCBI): domain Eukaryota; kingdom Metazoa; phylum Chordata; class Aves; order Gruiformes; family Rallidae; genus Gallinula; species Gallinula chloropus. The sequence goes on along the minus strand of NC_140117.1, from coordinate 2,492,467 downwards.
ATCTGGGGGATGGGGCACCATCTCTGCACAGGAATTCTGAAACTAGGCTAACTTCCCTTATTTACACCAGCCTATTGCAGCTGGCCAGCAGTGTAGCTTCCGTCTCACCAGCAACTTCTCCTTCCCCGAGGGCTTAAAAACATTTCCCTTCATTTCAAGCCGTTATCAGATTTGGGATAACTCCTGGAGAGGGGCCGTGGGGCAGAGCAGGGGCTGCCCTGGGGACCCGTCTGCGGTCCCATCCTGCCCTTGATCACCAGTTTCTGGTTCCATCAGGGTGCTGGTGCAGGGGCTCTGGGGATTTCAGCCCTTCTTTGGGGGCAGGGGCAGCCCTTTGCCAGATCCCCTCTGGAGTGGCTGTGACCCCAATCACCCTCCTCTACCTCCCTTCCCCTCCCTCCTCTCCAGTGTGGCTGCAGATGGGTCTCCCGGCGAGCCCCAGGGGCCTCCTGAGGTATTGGGTGACTCTCAACGTGCTCCAGCTGGTATCAGGTAGGGAACCTCTAGGGCTGGTGGGGGCTTTCATGTGCTCTGGATGGCAGCTGTGGGGCAGGAGCTGCCATGGGGTGGGGGGAGCCCAGCCTGGAGCTTGGCCCTGCATGCTTTCACTTTCTCTTGGCTGTTGTGGCTCACAGCAGGGCTGCTGGGGTGGAGGTCATTTTCTGGAGCAGGTCCCCGCCCCTGGGAAACCTCCTTCTCCTTCCAGTCCTTCCGCTCCTACTCCAATTTCTCCGTGGCCTCTGGACCATGGGAGGGCAAAGCAACACCCGTGGCATAGAGCATGCCCGGCTCTCACCAAGCTCTGCCCTGGCCTGCAACACCCTCAATTAACATAGGTGCCATCTCCTTGTCTCTGTGTCCTTCTCCATGTCCAAGCTGACTTCACAGTGGTGGGAGCAGACCACCCTCTCAGTGTCACCGTGGGGCAGGATGTTGTGCTGCCGTGTCACTTGTCCCCAGACATGGACGCTCAGAGCTGGGACATCAGGTGGATTCGGAAACAGGTCTCTGAAACGGTGCACCACTACCGACATGGGGAGGACGTGTATGGGGAGCAGATGGAGGAATATGTTGGGAGGACACAGCTGGTCAGAGATGGTCTCTCCAACGGAATCCTGGACTTGCGAATCTCTGGGCTGAGACCCTCTGATGATGGTTATTACCTCTGCACCGTGACCGACGGTGCCTCTTATGGAGAAGCTTTGGTGGAGCTGGAGGTTTCAGGTTTGTGTGTGGTGCGGTGTTTGCAGGGGTTGTTGTGGTGTCCCTGGGCCCGTTTATCCCTTCCAGACCCATGTCCTGTCCCTTGGTGCCCCAGGAGAGCTGGCACAGTGTCTGGCAGCCTTGCAGGGGTGCCTGGAGGCGCTGAAGCTGGGCAGCTCAGTCTTGCTGTGCCGGGAGGTTTTGGGGGAGATCTGGGGCTGTTGGGCATCAACGCTGGGTGGTTCCTGCACAGGTTGGGGTGGGTTTGGTGGGAGTTGTGAGGGGTCTGTTCTGGCATCTGGTGGTGGCCTTGGAGCTGAGCCCATGCCCACCTGATTCCAACCCTGGCTCTTCCCAAGCCACAGGCTCTGGCCCTCAGCTCTCTCTGGAGGGGTACGAGGCCGGAGGCATCCGGGTGCTGTGTCGATCGGCTGGATGGTTCCCACAACCGGAGGTGCTGTGGAAAGACCGCAACGGGCACCGTGTCCCCTCGGTCTCCCAGAGACGTTCCCCTGATGCCAGGGGCCTGTTTGACACTGAAGACGCCATCGTGGTGACGGGGACCAGAGATGGGAACTGGTCCTGTGTGGTCAGGAACCGCCGCCTGGCCCAGGAGCAGGAGGCGTCCCTGCGCATCTCCGGTGTGACGGCTGCAGCCAGCCCCTGCGGCGCTGGAGCAGGGCGGGGGGTGGCTGCCTTGCTGGGAGCAGCTTTGGTCTGGGCTTGGGGTGCAGCATGGGGGTGTGGGGGCATGGGAGGACTCTTTCCCCTTGAGACCAGGTCTCACAGGAAAAGGTCTGGGAGGTGTGGAGCGGGGGTCTCTTGGTTCTTCTCCCCACAGACACGAGTGTAAACTGGTCCCTTTCCCTGTGGATCTGTTTGTTTCTCAGCTCCCTTTTTCCACGATGCCCATCCCTGGATGGTCGGTCTGGGTGTGCTCCTCGTGGTCCTTGTATTCTCCATTGGGATCATTTGCCTTGGAGTTTCTCTCTGGAGAAGGAAAGGTACGTTTGCTCCCACAGGATGTGTTGTCTTCATCAAAAAGCTCTTTGGGCTGGGATGGAAGTGGACAAGGACATGGTGGGGTGTGGGTGGAGAGGACAGGGAGCACAGCAAGAGTGCCTGGCTGGTCGGAAGGTCCCAGAGACCCTCTTGAGCTGTTCCCACTGAGGAAGCAAGCTGCTCTCCTGACCTCCTCTTCCTCCGGCTTTGCTTTCCAGCGCTGCTGTTTTCTAGAGAGCTGGGTGAGTCCTTCTGGCCCCTTCCCCCGTCAAAACCTACTGGCACAGGAGACCCCAGGAAGGACTTGGCTCTGTGGGGTTCCTGACAGTGGGGCTGAGCTCCAGAGAGCCTGGGTAGACTGGCAGGGGGATGGGCTGGGAGCATGCCACTCCCAGGAGTGAGGTGGTCTGGTCCTACTCCCCAAAAAGAAGGAGTTTAGGATCAGCCCGAGCTCTGTGTGCTCTTGTGGGATCTGCCATGGGGTGAGTGTTTGTTCTCTCTGGTCACACATATTTTGCTGGTTTTGCTTTCCAGGGAAACGGGATGCAGCCCTGGGTGAGTCTGGTGGAAGGAGCCATTTCTGGTCTTTAGGGAGTTGTGCCAAAGAGGAATTTGGGGTCTGCCTGAGCTCTGACAGCTCCTCATGGGCAGTTGGGGCATGACAAAATGTCCCACCTGATCAAACATTGCTTTCTCTTTGCTTTCCAGAGGGACAAAATGCAGCCCTGAGTGAGTGTCCATGAGCTTCATCACATCATGGGGTCCTGGCCAGGATTTTGGTGCTTGGACCTTTCACCCTCCTCTCCATCCCCTGGGTCTGGGAATGCTCAAGGCCATGTGCCTGGAATGATGGGCAGCTTGGGGAGACCTGCGTGGGGGTGGACACTCTACCCTGCCCAAGTACTCCTGGTCCCAGTATGGAACATGACCAGCACGAGGGAAGCCATTCCTGGGGATATTTGGGGGGTGGTTCCATTTCCCACACAGCAGTTTGGGGTCTGCCCAAGCTCTTCCTGGGCAGTTCTGGGGTGACAAGCTCTGCCCTCTGATCAAATATCGCTTTTTATTTTAATTTCCAGTGGAACGAGATGCAGCCCTGGGTGAGTGTCCCTGAGCTCAGGCACAGCCTTGGGTCCTGTCCTGGGATCTCGGTGCTTGGCCCTTTCCCTCCCTGCCCATCCTCTTCATCCTGGCATCCCTGGGGCCAGGAAAGTCCAAGGCCATGTGTCTGGGAGGGTGGGCAGCTTAGGGGTACCAGCGCGGGTATTGACCCTCTCCCTGCCCAGAGCTGCTGGGACCCGCTCTGGGATGTGACCAGCTCTCCTCTCTCCTTGTAGCCTGGAGGAAGTTTCTGCTGCCCCACACTCCAGGTAACTGGGGCTTTGGGTGTCACTCAGGGGGGTTCTCCTCCTGTGCGTCGTGTGCAAGGGGCTACTGGGCTGGACAGTGCGTGGGACTGGCTGTGCCTGGGTATTTTGGGTGACTCCCCAACCCAGAGCGTGGCACCGGGCTGTAACCCTGCTCTCTTGTGGCCTGTTCCACCCTTTGTGAGCTCCATCAGTGAGGCCAAGAGGAGCCAATTCCCCCCTGACATCCCGGGCACTGCCTGGACCCAGCCGCTGCCTCCCCATCCTGCTCCTCCATGCTGGGGCCGCAGCCTGACTGGTGCCTGTTCCTATGGGAGTGAGCTCGGCCGTGGCCATGCTGGGACTGGCTCTGGGATGGGATCTCTTGCAGGAAGGAGATGCCCTGTGTCCTGCCCCGAAGGGCAGATTCTGTCCCCAGGGGGGTGAAACTGGCCCAGTGCTGAGCTCTGCCCCTGATGCTCTGGCTCCTCCTGCAGATGTGGTGACCCTGGATCCCAACACGGCTCATCCCAAACTTGTCCTGTCCCAGGATGGGAGAAGTGTGAGATGGGGACCAACAGAGCAGGACCTGCCTGACACTCCTCAGAGATTTACGTATCGGCCCTGCGTGGTGGGCCAGGAGGGGTTCAGTGAGGGGAGGCACTGCTGGGAGGTGGAGGTGAAGGGGGAGGTGGGAGGGGATTCATGGTGGGCTCTGGGGGTGGCCAGGGACTCTGTGAACAGGAAGGGGCATATGCACATGAGCTCCAAAGAAGGGATCTGGGGGGTGGAGCACTGGGAACGGAAGTTTCAGTCTCTCACCTCTCCTCGCACCCCCCTGTCCCTTTCCCGGGTCCCCAGCAGAGTCTGGGTCTGTCTTGACTGCCCACAGGGGCTGGTGACTTTCATCGATGGTCACAGTGGGGCCGAGATCTTCACTTTCCCACCAGCCTCATTCAATGGAGAGACCATCTGCCCATGGTTTGCTGTGTGGACAGATGGAACTGAGCTGTGTCTCAGGGACAGCACCTCCTGCCCCACTTCCATGCCGCCCACAGCCCTGCAGAGGCCCTGCCTTTCTGTAGACCCTGCCCACATTCCTCTCCTCCCTGCCACAGGAGCAAATGTCCCCCTCGTCCCTGCCCCAGCCCATTCTGCCCAGGCAGAGCAGGACAGGACTCAATAAAGCTTTGTGGGTGAACATGGAGTCTGGCTGTGGGGGTTCCTGGGATGGAATTGGATAGGATGCTGCTGGGAGTACGGTTAGGGGTGCCCAGACCCTCCAGGGCATGGGAAGGGGTGGTGGACGCCGAGGAATGGGTTGGGGCTGTGGCCACACACAAGCCCTTTTTGGGAGGGAAACACCTCCTGAGGTGCCAGACCTCACGTGGTGCTGTTCCCCAGCACAGGCTGTGGGAGAGGCACCGCTCCAGGAAAAGCCACCTCCAGCACCAGATCCCACACAGAGGCGGGGAGGAGGTTGGGGTCCCTTTGCTCTCTTGTCCCTGAGAGCTGTTTAATGCTTCATTTTATGAGTGTGAGCTTTTGTAGGAGGATGCAGAAGGTCAGCTCCTTGCCTGGGGTGAGGCCTCAAGTCCCACCCATATGTCTAAATGCAACACAGGGCAAATTCCCGTTATTTACATCAACCTGCTGCATCCTGCAGCTCGTTTCCACCCCACCAGCGACTTCTCTTTACCTAGGGGATTAAGAACACATCCCTTCATTTTGAGCCGTTATTGGATTTGGGATAACTCCCAGAGAGGGGCAGAGGGGCAGAGATCCTTGTAGCCTGGAAGAAGTTTCTGCTGCCCCACACTCCAGGCAATTAATAGCAGAGGTGGGAGGGCAGATTCCCTCCAAAGGATGGGCCCACTTGAGAGATGGCAGAATTATAAACCCCCCGCAAACAGGCACGTGGAGTTGTCAGAGAAAAACACAATAGGACACACTGGGGAGCAGACTCCCTGCTTAAATTTTAAATCAAAACATAATAGGGAAAAATCTCTGCACTAAAATCCAATAGTGACTCAGCAGTGTGGAAGGTGTTTGAAAAATCACCCCAAGACAGGTACCTGGGTGCAATTAGGGAATGTTGGAAAAGGAGACATACCAGGGCACCGCTGGCAAATTGATTTCTCTGAGCTCCCAAGAAAAGGGGGGTGCAGGTACTGATTGGGACTTGCTGACACCTTTTCCAGATGGCCAGAGGCATTTCCTTGTAGAACAAACAAAGCCAGAGGAACAACTGAAGTATTATTAAATGAGACAATACCTCGATCTGGGGTACCTGTGGTCATCTCATCAGACAGAGGTACTCTAGTGCACAAGTAGTGCAGCAGGTAAGCAAACTTTGGAGAATTCACTGGCAATTACATACACCCTGAAGGCTGCAAGCCAGCAGGCAGGAGAGGAATTAATCACATGAGAAAACAACAGAAAGGCAAAATATATCAATAAACAAACTTGTATTGCTATCAAGGACAACCTATTGCACGACTTGGGATACATGTGAAACCTAGAGCCAAGGAAAATGTGAGTCATCTTGAGATACTGTATGAGAGACCATTTCAGACTAAATGCCAAGGGAAGGACCTGGACTAAGTAGGAAATAATTAATTACAAGATTATAGAGTTACTTTGGGATGAATTGGGCCTGGGATTCGACCTACAGATACTAAAAGATGAGAACACTCAGTTCTGAGTTAGTGACAATAACTGTACTTGGAAAAAAGAAATCTCAAAGTTGTACCTGATCCAGAGCTCAGTTTAGGGGGTAATAACTGTGCTTGGAATGATGGATGGAGTGACTTGAGGATAAATAAGACTACTGTGGATGTGGCTCAGTGGAATTTCATAGGGCTGAATGTCACATGCATCAATTTTGTATGGGACTCAGTTACAAACCTCTGCTTCCTGAGGTACAGCCAGTGCACACAACAGTCCTTATGGGTGACACTGTGTGGGAACCTATCACAGACCCAACCTGCTCATGGTCCCTGCAAACTGCCCAGCAGATACTGGTGGTTATGTGGAGATGGCATTAATAGAAAACAGCTCCCTGTGGGATGGAGCAGAATGTGCACTATAGGACACAGACTCCTAGAGCAAGTTCTAGAATCAATCTCAAGTCCCTGGTGGTCAGCACCACCAGGCCAGCAGGTCCAGGGAGGTGACTGTGCCCCTGTACTCGGCACTGGTGAGGCTGCACCTTGAATTCTGTGTCACTTTGGGTTTTGTTTCTTTGATTTTCTTTCTTATTTTGTAAAATGTCATTGTTTGATTTCATAATTTAACTTTTTTTTTGTTTTAGTTCTTCAGGGGATTTATTTTAGTTCTTTTTAGGTTTTGTTTTTTGGTTGAATATTTTTAAATTTTTTTAGGTTTTATTTTTAATTTAATTCTTTGCTTTTATCTTGGCTGTTAGTCAGGTGTAGGGTTTTTCCCTTTCTCCTTTCATTTTGGTTACTTTGATTTTAATGGTTCAACTTTTAAAATGTTGCCACTTTGAGGCCACTTTACAGCCTCTCTGTGCCCTCCCCACCCCTTGCCAGTGCTGCCCAAGTGCCCGAGGCTCTCCAGGAGGTCACTCTCACCACACCACCATCACCAAGAAGCCTCGGACCTTCTCCAGCCCCTCCCCAGCCCTTCCAACAGGTAGGAACCCCCTGTGCTCAGTGATCTCCCTGGTGGTTTTTTGCAGGGGTGAGAGAACTCCCCCAAGGCCCAACCTGTCTCCTGGCACTGCCATTCCCTGGGAGCTCCTGGATCCGACCCCTGAAACTCCTTTGAACAGAAATACATTTTTTCTGCCTGTTTTGGGGGTCCTGCATCCATGTCAGAGGATCACAGTGCGCTTCCAGGACTCATCCCCATTGGGGTTGGGATCCCAAAGGGATGGTTTGTGTTTGCTCTTCCTGCCCCAACCCTGGGGACAAATGGCATTTTGATGGGGGTGACACCAGGAAAGGTGAAGGGCGGAGCCAACCTGAAATCTTGTTGGGTTTCCCTTCTCCAGCTCCCTCATGGAGCTTCTGCTGTTCCTCTGGGCACGGTGCTCGATAATGAGGTGGTTTTCCTCAGCACCCAACAGCCCTCAGACACCCGTTCAGGTGCTCCAAGCATCCCAGCCTGGGCAGGAGGATGCTCTTCTGGGAGGTGATCTGCTGGTCCTGCCTGGGAGCTGGGGCTCAGCGGCTCTTCTGGGCTCACACTGCCCTCTCCTGACACTTGGGGGTGGAGACGTCCCCGGGGCTCCTCCAGCCCTGAGACCTCGAGTTGTGGAATCACAGAATGCTCTGGGTTGGAAGGCACCTTTCAAGGGCATCTAGTCCAACCCCCTGCTGTGAGCAGGGACACCTTTCACTAGATCAGGTTGCTCAGAGCTTCATCAAGCCTGACCTTGAAGGGATGGAGCCTCCACCACCTCTCTGGGCAGCCTGTGCAGGGTACTGGAAGGGGCTCAGTGTCCAGGCTGAACCCCTCCAACTCTCTTCAGCCTGTCTTCATAGATACTTCACCCCTTGATAATCCATGTGACCTCCTCTGGACCCACTCCAAGAGGTCCATGTCCTCCTTTTGTTGAGGGCTCTAGAGCTGGAGTCAGTACTGCACTTGGGTCTCAGCAGAGCAGAGAGGGAGAATCACCTCTCTCAATGTGCTGGATGCTGCAGCCCAGGATGCACTGGGCCAAGTGCTTTTCTGCAGGGCTGCTCTCTATCACTTCATCCCCCAGCCTGTATTGGGAGCAAGGATTGTCCCAACCCAAGTGCAGGACCTTGAGCATGGCCCTGTTGAACTCCATGAGGCTTGCATGGGCCCCCCTCTCCAGCTGGTCCAGGTCCCTCTGGATGACATCTCATCAATCCAGTTGAGTTTTTGGGGCAGTTGGGTGGGTGAGGAAGGCTTTGCACTCTGGTTCATGTGGCTTTAAAGCTGCTGGGTCGTAAGATAAGGGACAGTGTTGGCTGGTTAGTCCCCAACCCTGGGGTAGCTGTGGGGATGCCAATGTCCAGCTGCAATAAAGAGCTGTGGGGTTTCCTGACAGCTCAGCTTGGCTCATCTATTGGAAAACTGATGGAGCAGAACATCTAGATCCTCTTTTAAAAAGCCTCTTTTTAGCTTCCAACCTTCAAAACTGTTTACCTATTTGAAGAAAAAAACATCCTGAAAACGAGGGGTCTCTGTACCCGAGTGTTTGATCTGTTTGCCTCATCTGTTTGATCTGATGGGGAGTTTTACAAACTCAGGTTTCCTTCCCCAGTTTCCCTCTTGTGCTCAGTGACATCTGTTTCTTATGTGGCCACCTTCAAAATGCACCACAGAGAATTTGGTGTGGCTGTGACAGCTTGTTTGTGGGTCTCCACTTTATAATAAGGTAAAACTGGGTTTCCATGAGTGTGGGATCATGATTTTATTGATCAAGGTTCAGAAAGGGCTTCTCTTCTCCAGGAGGGCGGAACAACTAACAATAGAAGTGCCTGAGGACTGGAGGAGAGCCAATGTCACTCCAGTCTTTAAAAAGGGCAAGAAGGAGGATCTGGGCAACTATAGGCCAGTCAGCCTCACTTCTGTCCCTGGAAAGGGGATGGAACAGCTTGTTCTGGATGCAATCTCCAAGCAATTGGATGAGAAGGTCATGAGGAGTAGTTAGCATGGATTCACCAAGGGGAGATCGTGCTCCACCAATCTCATAGCCTTCTATGATGTCATCACTGGCTGGGTAGATGGAGGGAGAGCAGTGGATGTCATCTACCTTGACTTCAGCAAGGCCTTTGATACTGTCTCCCATGACATCCTGATAGCAAAGCTGAGAGAGCATGGGATCGATGAGTGGGCAGTGAGGTGGGCTGAGAACTGGCTGTCGGACCAAGCCCAGAGGATGGTGATCAGTGGAGCAGAGTCTGACTGGTGACCTGTGACTAGCGGTGCTCCCCAGGGCTCAGTGTTGGGTCCAGTCTTGTTTAATATCTTCATTGATGACCTTGATTAGGGAACAGCATCCACCCTCAGCAGGTACCTGATGATACAGAGCTGGGAGGAGTGGCTGACACACAGGACACTGCGCTGCCATCCAGTGAGACCTGGACAGGCTGGAGAGCTGGGCAGGGAGAAACCAGATGAGGTTCAACAAAAGCAAGTGTAGAGTCTGGCACCTGGGAAGGAACAACCATTTGTATCAGTACAGGCTGGGGGATGACCTGCTGGAGAAGAGCTCTATGGAGAAGGACCTGGGGGTCCTGGTGGATGACAGGTTGGCCATGAGCCAGCAGTGTGCCCTGGTGGCTAAGAGAGCCAATGGGATCCTGGGGTGCATCCGGAGGAGTGTGGCCAGCAGGTCGAAGGAGGTGATCCTCCCCCTCTACTCTGCCCTGGTCAGGCCCCACCTGGAGTGTTGTGTCCAGTTCTGGGCTCCCTGGTATAAAAAGACAGGGATCTCCTGGAGAGAGTCCAGAGGAGGCTACAAAGATGATTAAGGGCCTGGAGCATCTCCCCTATGAGGAGAGGCTTAATAAGCTGGGGCTGTTCAGTCTTGAGAAGAGAAGACTAAGCGGGGATCTAATTAAAGTTTATAATTATCTGAAGCAGGGGATGCAGGGGGAATCAGCCAGCCCCTTTTCAGTGTCTGTGGGGACAGGACAAGGGGCAATGGCTGCAAATTGGAGCGCAGGAACTTTTTCACAGTGAGGATGAGGGAGCCCTGGGACAGGCTGCCCAGGGAGGTGGTGGAGTCTCCTTCTCTGGAGATATTCAAGACCCGCCTGGACGCTTATCTGAGTGATATGTCCTAGGGAGCTGCTTTGGCAGGGGGGTTGGACCCAATGATCTCTCGAGGTCCCTTCCAACCCCTACACTTCTATGATTCTATGATCTTGCAGGGTTGACTGGAGCTTTTGCCAACTCTGTGTGGCAGATGTGGGGCAGGGGTCTGCCATGAGGTAGGGGGAGCTGACCCGGGAGCTCGACCCCACATGGGTTTCACTCTCCCTTGGGGTCTTTATGCCATATGTCCCCCATCCTGGGTTCCCCTTCAGTCCTGTCATGCAGTGCTCCCCTCCGATGCTTCTTGATAGCACTGGGGCTGGATGGGGTAGAGGTCGTTTTCTGCAGTAGGTAACAACTCCCAGGAAACCTCCTTCACCTTTGAGTCATCCCAATCCTGCTCCAGTTTCTCCAGGGTCTCTGGACCATTGAATGCCAAGCAACACCCACGGCATTGTGTCCTGCTGATGCCAAGCTTGCCCCTTGCCTGCAATCCCCTAAATAAACATCAGCACAATCCTTGTGTCTCTGTGATTTTCTCCCTGGCCAAGTGTGGTGGTTCAGCCCCAAGGAGTGGCTGAGCACCACCAGCCACTTGCCCACCTCTCCCTTGGAGGAGAAACAGACAGAGCCCCAGTGGTTTGGGATAAGGACAGTCTATAAGGTAAAAGAAGAAAAAATAAAGGGGGAATTATTTTTAAATAAAAGGAAAAGGGGGGAATTATTTTTAAAAAGGAGGGAAAAGTTTTTTAAAAAAGAAGGCAAAAAATGGTGAAAAAAAGAAATAGGGTTAAAAAAAAGATAAAATATGTGATCAAAAAAAGAGAGAAGATACAAAGCTGGAAAAGGCATTTTTCTCCCCAGTGGGTGGGGGCTGCCCCATCCTTACTCACCCAGGGGCCGGGTGGGTTTGGGTCTGCCCTCCCCGCCCACGGTGGGCGCACAGGTACCGTGGAGCCCCACGCTGAGCAGGCGGGGGATGTGCAGGGCTGGGGGGTGCTGAGCCCCTGCCATGGCTGCGCTGGAGCCCGTTCAGGTAGGGAGGAGCCGGGGGTGTCAGGCAGGGGGAGCCCTTGGATAGGAGTGGGACCATCCACGGAGGTGGGGTCTGACCTCAGGGCTGGGTTTACTGCGAGGGGAACTTTGGGGCACCGAGTTTTTCCTTCCTTTGCTTTAAAAAACTAATCTTTTAAACTTTGTGTCTGACTTTGGCTTTTTGAATTTTAGTTCATCACTTCTAGTTGTATTTTAATTGTATTTCTCACCTCGTGGTTTGCTGGGTTTCTTTATTTCTGAGGTTTTAATTTTATTACTTTGGGATTTTGAATATTTTTCTTTGGTTTAATTTTTAATTCATTTTTTCTATAATTTTATTCCTTAGGTTTTAATGTTCTTGCTTTGCTCTTTTATTTTCTATTTAATGTTCTTTTAAGATTAGTTCCCACTTTTTTGTTTGTTTGTTTGTCTGATTTTATTTCTTTGGCTTTATAATTTTACCTATTTTGTATTATTTTAGTTCTTTGGGGGTTATTTTAGTTCTTTTGAGGTTTTGTTTTTCTGTTAGATATTTTTTAATTTCCCTCCCTTGTTTGTTTATTTGTTTAATTTTGGTTCTTTGCTTTATATTTTGGTTTCTATTTTAGTTACTTTGTTTTTAATGGTTTAACTTTTAAAACATTGCCACCTTGAGGCCGCTTTACAGCCTCTCTGCTTGGGGCACCTCAGTGGTCTCCACCGTGGCTTTATGTGGGGATGGGATGACTCCCCCAGACCCCGTCCTCTCTCCTGGCACTGCCATTCTTTGAGATCTCTTGGCTCTGACCACCAAAGCTCCTTTGAACTGAAATGTGTTTTTTTTCTCCCTGTTTTGGGGGTTCCACATCTGTCTCAGAGGGTCATGGTGGGCTTCTAGGTCTCATCCTTGTTGGGGTTGGGATACCCGAGGGGATGGTTTGTGTTTGCTCTTCCTGCCCCAACCCTGGGGACAAATGGTGTTTTGTTCCCAGGCTGATGAGGGTGACACCAGGAAAGGTGAAGGTGCTGCCTGTGCTCATGGGATGGTTGGGGGAGACGGGAGGCAACCTGAAACCTCATTCGGTTTCCCTTCTCCAGCTCTGAAGTGGAACCTCATGAAGCTTCTGCGACTCCTCTATGCACGGTGCTCGATAATGAGGTGGTTTTCCTCAGCACCCCAACAGCCATCAGTTCAGGTGCTCCAAGCATCCCAGCCTGGGCAGGAGGATACTCTTCTGGGAGACGAGCTGCTGGTCCTGCCTTGGAGCTGGGGCTCAGCTGCTCTTCTGGGCTCACACTGCCCTCTCCTGACACTTGGGGGTGGAGATGTCCCCAGGGCTCCTTCAGCTCTGAGACTCGAGCTGTGGAATCACAGAATGCTCTGGGGTGGAAGGCACCTTTGAAGGCCATCAAGTCCATGTCATGATGTGTTGTGTGTCCTGTCTGTGTGTGTCCCAGTGACCATGGACAACTTTCACTAGCTCAAGTTGCTCAGAGCTTCACCAAGCCTGACCTTGAATGCCTCCAGGGATGGAGCCTCCACCACCTCTCTGGGGAGCCTGGGCCAGCGTCCCACCACCCTCAGAGGGCAGAACTTCTTCCTCATGTCTCATCTAAACCTGCCCTGCTCTAGTTCAAAACCACCACCCCTCATCCTATCACTCCCTGCCCTTGGGAACAGTCCTTCCCAGCTTGCCTGTAGGTCCCTTCAGGGACTGGAAGGGGCTTTGAGGTCTCCCCTGAGCCTTTGCTTCTCCAGGTTGAACAGCCCCAACCCTCTCAGACTGTCTTTGTAAGAGAAGTGCTCCAGGATGATCAGAGGATCATACTTGTGGCCTCTTCTGGACCTGCTCCAAGAGGTCCATGTCCTTCTTGTGCTGAGGGCTCCAGATCCTTTCCCCCGGCCAGAGACCCTTGTCACCAGCCATGGGATATGACCAGACTGGCAGGGAGACACTGCTGTGGATTTGGAGAATTTTCTTAGTTCCCTTATAAGAAATTTGGGGTCTGCACTAGCTCTGCCTGATCTTCATGAGCAGTTATCACATAAAACATGGTCCCACCTGATCAAACACTTTTTCTTTCCTTTCCAGAGGAACAAGCTGCAGAAATAAGTGAGTCTCCATGAACTCCAGCACAGCGTGGGGTCCTGTCCTGGGCGATCTATGCTTGTCCCTTTCCCTCCTTTTCTTTACTCATCTCCTCTCCATGGTCACACAGGTAACACCACAGGATGCTCCAGTGTGGGTCTCTCCATCGCTCATCTCTGTATCTCTGTCTCTCTCCACGGGCTGCAAGTGCTGGCAGGGCTTGCTCCAACATGGGACAGAGTGTCTTCTGTATATCTCCCCCTGCTCCAGCAAGAGGCCTCTCTTCAGGCTGCAGGTGGGGTTTTGGCCTCTTCCATGGGCTGTGGGGGGACACCCACTCCACCATGGGTTTATCCAGGGGCTGCTGGGGCATCTTTCTCTCCAGCACCTGGGACACCTCCTCCCCCACTTCCCTGCCCTTGGTGTCTGCACAGCTTCTCACTCCCTTCTCTATGGGCAAAAGGCAGCTGCTTGCATTATTTCTCTCCTAAATGTGCTTCCCAGAGGCGCTGTGACCATCGCTGATGGGCTCGGCCTTGGTCAGCAGTAACTCTGGCCTTGAGCCAGCTGGTGTTTGCTTTGTGGGACCTGCAGAGAGCTGCTGGCTGCTTCTTGCAACAGCCACCCCTGCAGCCTCCCTTCTCCACCAGAACCCAGCCATACAAAGCAGTCAGACGCACTGGACTTCACCAGGATCGGTGGGTAACTGTGCATTGTCCAGGTCATATTAAACCACCTTCCGGGCCCTGTTCCCTCGGGTACCGGGGGCCTCTCTCCTTGGAGATCCTTCTGCCTGGCTGGCACACGCCACCTTCACTGCAGGGAAACCTTTCACGCCTGACAGGAGTCGCCGCCAGAGGCTGAGGGCTCGCATCTTCTCCCCCCTCGCCTTGTCCATGCCCCTTCCCCACACAGGGAGCCCGGCTGCTTGGCCTCCCTGCCCTCTAGTTCTGGGGGTCTGGCCCTGTTACCGCGGTATCAGAGCAGCCCCACCTGCCTTTCCTAGACTTCCTCCGCTCTGCCAGAGGCTGCCGCCTGTCCGGGGCCGCTCTTTGCAGCCGCCTGTCCGGGGCCGCTCTTTGCAGCCACGATTGGCTGCTTCCCCTGCCACTCGTGGGCTCTGCACACTGATTGTCTAGAGCAGAGCCCACTGCTCCTCTCCTCAAAGTTGACAGCAGCAGTGGACGTGCAGGTTGGTTCCGGGGGGTGCTGTTGCTGGGGGAGGGGCTGTGGGGGTGGGTTTGGGCTCCCCAAGTCCCCCCCTCCTATTCCCTGCTGGGACCCATCACTTGTGACTCCCAGCTTCCCGCTGTGGCTCAGCCATGCTGAGTCAGTGGGAGTCAGGAGCCCTTCCGGGCAGTGTCCTCACAGGAGCTGCTTTGCCCAGCTGCCCACAGACCCCCTGGGGTGAACAGTCTGACCCTGGGGCGGGCTCAGCCTGTGCGCCAGCAGCGGGGAGTATCCAGGCAGCGGTTGTGCCCGTGTCCTCCTCCTGTCACACCGCACCGACCCGGCTGGAGTTCCCCGCTTTCCCCGTGTCCCGTGGCTGGGGCCCTGCCGAGCGCTGCAGGAGCTGTGCCCGCCGAGCTGGCTCTGGGATGGCCGGGCAGCAGCTGAGCTTCAACACAGCCAAGTGCCTGCACCTGCATTTGGGTCATAATAACCCTATGCCATGCTACTGGCTTGGGGCAGAGTGGCTGGAAAGCTGCCTGGCTGAGAAGGACCTTTGGCCATTGACTGACAGCCAGTGGGACATGAGCCAGCAGTGTGCCCAAGGCATGGAGAAGGCCAGCGGCATCCTGGGCTGAGTTAAGAACAGTGCGGTGAGTAGGACTGGGGAGGTCGTTGTCCCACTGTGGTCGGCACTGGTGAGGCGACACCTTGAGTGCTGTGTTCAGGTTTGGGCCCCTCACCACAGAGAAGGCCACATTGCTGAGGGCTGGCCTCTCTCCTTCCTCCACAGGAGTTTCTCTTGTGCCTGAAGTGGAGAGTGGAGACTGGCAGCAGACTGTCATGGGCTGGATGGGGTCACACTGCCCATGAGTGCTGGGAGTCTAACTGGGAATAAGTGGGAAACGCTCCCCATTGCGAGTGGCCCAGAGGCTCCAATTGTCCTGGCCTGAACGACCTCCTGGGAGGGAATTTCAAGGACCCAAAATGGTCCCAGTGATCAGCTTTCGCTTCTGCCAACCTGCAGAGATGGGATCTGCCCAGCGCCCAGTGACACTGGTGGCCAGGTGGTGGCACAGCCAATCGCGGTGCCCGGGTGGTGGTTCAGCCAATCGCAGGGCTCGTGGTGGGACTTCCAGCGAGGTTTATACCGGAGCGGCTCTTTCGGCTCACGCGGTTGCGATGCCATAGTGGAACCATGTG
The DNA here is from genome assembly GCF_964237585.1 of Gallinula chloropus. Taxonomy (NCBI): domain Eukaryota; kingdom Metazoa; phylum Chordata; class Aves; order Gruiformes; family Rallidae; genus Gallinula; species Gallinula chloropus. The sequence goes on along the minus strand of NC_140117.1, from coordinate 2,476,677 downwards.
GCCGGCCTGGGCGCTGGGACAGCTGCTGCTGTGGCTCCTCGGTGGGGCAGCATGCGGTGAGTGCGGATGGGGACCCGGAGACTTTCCCTGGGCGTCGGGACTCCCTGGACCCCCTTTCCTGACACCGGTGCTCCATTCCCCCGGCACCAGGACCCCATTTGACCCTCTTCCACCCCAAATAACCAGCACCACCCCAGCTCCCCTTCACTGGGCCCCAGGAAATCCCTCCAGACAAAGGGGGAACCTGGTATCCCGTATCAGGGACTGGAGGCTCCCCTAGAACGCTCCCTCCAGCCCTGCCTTCACTTTCCTAACCCCACCAGGCTCTTCCCCCAGATCTGTTTCTCCTTGGTGCCAGGGACCTCCCTGCACACCCCTTCCTGGGCACCTTGAGTCCCACCCCACACCCATCCCCCACCTCCGTTATTGACACCAGACCCTCCTGGTGTTCCCTGGAAGCAGAACCCCCTCCTGGACACATCTCGGTGCCCCAACCAGTCATATGCTCCCCACAACGTGGGCCCCCTCAGCCCAGACCCCCCAACCCTCACTGCCCCCCATCTCCCCACAGAGCTCCACTCGCTGCGCTACTTTGACATCGGGGTGTCAGAGCCCAGCCCAGGGGTGCCCGAGTTTGTCTTCGTGGGGTACGTCAACAGGAACCTCATTGTGCGCTACGACAGTGAGAGGGGGAGGACGGTGCCCCGGGCAGACTGGATGGCGGCCAACCTGGACCAGCAGTACTGGGACAAGGAGACCCAAAATGGACAGAACAGTCAGGAGATGAACCGTGTAGACCTCAACACACTGCAGAGCCGCTACAACCAGAGCAGGAGTGAGTGTGGGCTGGGTATGGGCTCTGTGGGATGGGAAACCTCAGAAGGCCCTTCACTGCACCACAATAGTGCCAAGGCCTGTGGACCTCCCCCTTTCCCCCCAGCCCAGTGACCAGCAGCCCATCCCAGGCCTGACCACCACATCCCACCCTTCACCATCCCTGTAGCAGTGGAGATCCCCCCAAAATAACGGGCTCCCACCCCATGTACCAGCCCCCCACCACTCCTGTGGTACTTTGTACCATCCACCCCAGCTTGTACTCTCCCATCCTTCAGCTTCACTGAGGTCAAGAAGCGTCAGCATGATGCACTCAGTCCAATGCTCTGACTTGTCCGGCCTGTGGGGAGTCAGGGCTTGCACTTAGTGATGCTTATGGATCCCTTACAACTCAGAAGTTTCTATGATTCGTATCCCCAAACCTAGAGCCAGAAGGGCTCCCCCAACACATCCCACCTCCTAATCCCCTTCCCCAACATTCAGGAACCTGTCCCATCCCCTTGCTATTGCAGTGTGCCATGGGCTGGGTGCCAGCCAGCCATGCCCTGGGTGCAGGGGTCTGTTTCGCAGCTTTATGTGACACCCCAAGTGCTGTGGGCCCTGGGCAGGGTGGGGGCAGCTCTTGTGTCAGTGCCTGATTCCCTTGGGCCTCACACAGGGATGTAGTGGGGCGTGCTGCCGCGGGGCCTTGCCCCACTGAAGGCCCAGGGCTGCAGCAGCCCCTCAGCCTGGTCTCCCTGCTTGTGTTTCAGGGGCTCACACACTGCAACACATGCATGGCTGTGACCTTCTGGAGGACAATAGCACCAGGGGGTATTGGCAGTATGCCTACGATGGGAGGCACTTCATTGCCTTTGACATGGACACGATGACGTTCACTGCGGCAGATCCAGCAGCACAAATCACCAAGAGGAACTGGGAGGCAGACGAGACTTTCACTGAGCATGTGAAGCACTACCTGGAGAGCACCTGTACCGAGTGGCTGAGGAAATATGTGAGCTATGGGCAGGCCGTGCTGGAGAGGAAAGGTGAGGGGAGATGGGGACCCTGGGGAGGGGCCAGAGTGGATGTGTGTGCCAGCCCTCACTGCCACCCCCTCCCCAGAGCCCCCCACGGTCCATGTGTTAAAGAAGGAGACCCAGGGGATCCTGACCTTGCACTGCCGCGCTTACGGCTTCTACCCACGGCCCATCACCATCAGCTGGCTGAAGGACGGTGAGGTCAGGGACCAGGAGACCCAGCGGGGCAGCATCGTGCCCAACAGCGACGGCACCTACTACACCTGGGTGTCCATCGAGGCCCCTCCTGGGGAGCAGGACAAGTACTGGTGCCGTGTGGAGCACGCCAGCCTGGCTGAGCCAGGGGTCTTTGTGTGGGGTGAGTCTGGTGGCCTTGGGCACATGAAAGAATGGGCTAGGGGTGTCCCCCTTCCCTTCCTCACAGCCCTTATCTTCCCCAGAGCCAGAGTCCAACTCATCGACCATCGTGCTGTGGGTGGTTGTTCCCCTTGCCATCCTGGCTGTCATTGGCATCACTGGATTCATCATCTGGAAGCGCAGATCAGGTAAAGCTCCAGGGTGTTGGAGGAATGCAGAGCCTAGAGAGCTGGTAGGGGCTGTGGTCATGAGCCACATCTCTCTTTAGAGCCCCTGAGCCTGAGGGTAAAGTGCAGTGGATGTTGATGCCTCTTCCCCTCTTCTCTTATGTGCACCGTGCCCACAGTGAGCACGAGGTGGCAGCTCGTGGCTGTTTCTCCCCCATAGACATGAATGGGATCTCGGGCAGCTTGGCCAAAGGTATGACATGGGACTGGGGGGGTGGATGGGGCAGGCCCAGCTCTCTGTGCTCCCCCTTGAGACCCATGGTCAGACCGACACTGGGCTGCTGGTGTGGGACGCTGAGACCACCATAGCAGAGGGTTGGGGACAGGGACTTTTCCCTGGGTGACACTGTCTCTTCCTGCCATCCTTGCAGTGATCACAGTCTTACTGCTCCATGAGCTTTGGGAGTGAGCATGGTGTTGGTACCAGCCCAGGGCTTTGGGTGCTGGGGAGCGGGGCTGGCCCAGCATCCAGGCTGTCTCTCCAACATCCCCCTCCCTTGTAGGCTGTGGGTGGGCAAGACCTTGGGAGGGGACACAGCCAGGACAGCTGACCCCAACTGACCAAAGCAATATTCCAAACCCTGTGCTATCTGCTCGGCCATAAAAGCTGAGAGGTGGATGAACAGGGGATGTTTATTACTGACCATGCTTGTGTTCTGGAGCAGCCGCTGCGCGTACTGAAGCCCGGCTGCCCGGGATGTTGCTGGGCATCTCCTGATGATGGGAAATAGCAAATGATTCTTATGCTTTTCTTTTGCTTCTCCACATGGCTTTTGCCTTACTGAACTACCTTAGTACTGCACCTACTACTACCTACCTACTGCACCTGATGCCACCGATCATCACCCTGTGCCCACCTTCTGCAGGCACTTACCTTTTTTGGCAGCAGAAGGGTACAAGCACTCACCAACACCTCCTGCCTCTACTGCAGTCTCCTTCCTTACCACTTCTTTCTGTGCGGATGCATCCGGAGTCTTGGGAGAGATTTTCTCTGTTGGACACTGGCTTTTTCTCTCAGAAGAGTCCCCACCATTTTGGCAGAGACCCAGAACACTTCCTTGGGCTGTGGACCTACAAGCAGACCTCGATCTCCCCTCTTTCAGTAGCAAACCATGGCGCTTGTCCTGCCTCTCCAAGCCTTGGTAAAAAGTCTCTCCCCATCTTTCTTGCTTCATGGGGAGCTGCAGCAGTCACAGCCAGGCAGCTGGGCCTGGACATTGCTGCCTGGGCAGACCCTCATTACGTAGATGTCCAAGAACTGTGTCCCTGGACAGCATCAAGACAAGGACCAAGGAGACCAGGTGGCTAAAATTGGAGATGCTCAGGTAGATCTGGACTGGGAAGGTAGTCGTGAGTTGTTCGTAGTTCCATGGGCCTGTGGGACATGGGGGCTGAGACACCACAGACAGGAGGGCTCATGATGGAGATTGGACCTGAACTGAGCACTGCAGCCATCACCCAGGTCATGCATCAAGGTTAATGATGCACCAGAATCGAGGCAGTGAAGCTTCCTGGAGCAAAGGACAGTGGACATGAGCATCCCTCACCAGGGCCCAAGCGATGGCCACCCCCTGCCACTGTCCCCCGAGATCTGTATCCCCAGCTCGCCCACCTCTGTGTGAGATGGGGGTCAGCGTGGGGACACAAGGACAATGAGTTTGGGGGTCACCTCCTTCCTGTGTCATAGCGCCAGGGCAAGCAGGTGATAAAGGTGTGGGCACCTGCCTGGGTGGCTGCCACTGTCACCTGTTCCCAGCTCCAGCTCTCCGGTCCATACACGATGCTGCGTGGAGTGAGCAGGAGAAGAGCAGCGGCTCCTGGGGGATGGCAGCCACATGCAGCAGAGGGGATGGCTGGGGACACGGCAGGGATGCCAGGGGGGATACGGTGAGGATATGGGAGGGGATGTGATGGGGACACAGGTGGGACAGGGCTGGGAACACGGCAGGGATGGGGCAAGGAGATGGTGGGGATGGGTGTGGCAGTACTGCTACCCTGAGGGAGCAGCAGCATTAAACACCAGCCGAGCGAGCTGGCAGCAAAGTCTTGTGCCTCTTGGTCTGGTTTGGTTTTAAATCGGTTGGAAGCAGCAGCGCTGAGGGACTGACAGGCTGACTCCTGTTCTTCCCTCTGCTGTCAGAGTGGATCCAAAGAATGTTTGTCAATAGGTGCTTTATAAATAAATAAATAGATAAATAAATATACAGTTAAATAAATAAAGTGTCTATATTTTTATCCCCCCTCACTGCAGAGGACATAGCAGGGGACTTGGCAGGGACATGGAAGGGAAAAATGAGGACACAGAAGGGAAAACTGAGGACACAGCAGGGATGCAGTGGTGACATGGCAGGGACATGATGGGGATGGGAATACAACGGGGATGCAGCTGGGCATGTGGGGGAGACATCTGGGGACACAGCAGTGATGTGTTTGGGACATGGTGGTGATGGCTGGGGACATTGCAGGGACATGGTGGGGATGTCCCATGGGCATGGCAGGGATATCTGGGGATGCATCGGGGATGGTTATTCACACGGTGTGCTGGTGAGCCATGGTAGGGATGGGGGGGTGACACCAGATGCAGTGGGGACCCATTGGGGATGGGTGGTGGCAACAGGTGGCAGTTGGGACCTGTTGAGGACATTGTGTGAAGGGTGGTGGCAGTACCTGGCTGTGCAGGTAGGTGAGGATTGACACCAGGGGCAAGGCCACTGGTGAACTGCTGACAGTCCAGGCACGACTGTACAAGCCCTTTAGCCTCAGCAACTGACAGGTGGTGTTGTCGTTGAAGCTCCCTGGCAGATTGATGAAAGGATTCCTGTGATCTCCGAGCCTGTGCACAGCGCTCTGCTGAGGGAGCAGCCCACGCTGGTGCTGCCAACCTGGCTGCTCTCTGATTGCCTCTGCCAGACCCTGAGTTAGTCCCGTGTGGCTGCCAATATGGGTAATAAAGTGCTGATGCTGTTGGTTAGACAGGAGGAGCCAGAATTCCTTAAACAATCTATATAATCTCTCATCTGAAACCCCTTTCAATAGTGCCCGTTCCATTCAGGTCACTATTCCCACCACACACAGGGAGTCACAGACCAGATGAACCGGTTCGGCTTTCCGCTTGTCACACACTCTCACAACCGCCTGCAGCTCCAGCTGCTGATTGAGGCTTGGGCTCCTTTGAATAGCAAATCCTGCCATTTCCCATGCTCCTGCCATGGAATCGCAGCCTTCTGAGCTCTTCCCCCTGCATCAGTGAACACTGGAACACCCCGAACCGCACACCCAGACAACAAGGGCTTTTCTTCTGTTGGACAGTTCTGTGCTGCTGTAGAGATTCTGTGTGGTGGGTAATGCACTTTCACTTCCCCTGCACGGTCTGATAAAGCTATTTGCAGGGCAGTGCTGTTCCTCAAGGCCCAAGCTGAATACTCTGCTGCTGATGGAACAACAATAAATGTGGGTTCTGTTCCTGCAGTTTCTACTACGTGATTGTGGCCTTTTGCACTGACCTGGGCTGTCGCCTCCAAACACAGAGTTACAGCTCCCTTTGGCTGCATGGGCAGGAACACCCATTCTAACAGCCTTAAGGGACCTTTGTCATTAGTCCACTGCATTATAATAGCAAACACATGTTCTGTTGCATTAACGACTGTGACTCCTATGTCCCACTCAGCATCCCATCGATGGGTATATGTATTTTTGATTTTATTACTAATGACTTCCAGGGCCTTTTTAGCTTCTTCTGACAGGATTCTGGGTGCTCCTGCACCACCTCCTCCCTTTAGCAATGCCACTACAGGTTCCAGTTCCCTATTCGTAATGCCACACAATGGTCTAACCCAGTTAGTATCTCCAAGCAGCTTTTGAGCATCATTTAACGTGCTGACCTCAGCTGGGATCTCAATCCTTTGGGGTGTTACGGTACTTTTATCAATCTGCCACCCCAGAGATTTCCACACTGGCTTCTTTTGAATTTTCTCTGGAGCAATCTGTAACCCCTTGCTTTCCAAATGCCCTGTCAGCTCATGAATCAAACTGTCAATGTCCAAGTTTTTTCCCACAATCAGTACCTCATCCATGTGATGATAAAAGATGAGATCAGGATGGGCTCTTCGTACTGGAGCAAGTGCCCAGGCTACATAAGCCTGGCACACAGTGGGTGAATTTTTCATGCCCTGTGGGAGCACCACCCAATGACACCTTTCCATGGGTTCAGTTTTGTTTACAGTAGGGACTGAAAAGGCAAATTTCTCATAATCATCAGGGTGTAAGGGAATAGTGAAAAAACAATCCAAACGTCCCAATTTTTAGGTCTCACGTTTGGAGGTGGCAGACCGGGCTGCGAAGCTCCCGCATCTTCCATCACTTCACTGACTTTTCTTACCTCGTGCACCAAGCGCCATCTCCCGTCCTGTTCAGGGATGGTAAAAATAGGCGAGTTCCACGGGCTTGTGGAGGGCTGGATGTGTCCCTTGGCCAGTTGCTCCTCTATTCAATCCTGGAAGTGGGCAAGTTTTTCTTTAGTAAGCGGCCATCGCTCGACCCAAACGGGGGGTTGTGTTTCCCAGGTGACTTTTCAAGGAAGCTGCCCACTTTCAATGGTCGCCATCCAAACTCCTTCTGCTCTGTGCCCAGCCTTGCTCTCAGTGGATAAACGCATCCCTGAGCCTGGGGCACATCCCAACAAATGCTGCCAACCGATTCCTCAGGAGACAGTGATTTCTGGGGGAGTTGGGTGGGAGGTGTGGATGGGAGCGGTGGGTGTAGAGACCAAGTGGGTCCCTGATCCGATGGCTGACAAGGCAGCTTCTGGCCAGGCGGCTTCTGGATCGTCTCCGTAGGGCTTTTGTCCGTGTGCACAGGCTCCTTGTCAGTGTCCATGGGCTCAGAGAAGGGGGGAAGAATGAAAAAAGAGTGGAAAGAGAGAGAGAGAGAGAGAGAGAGAGAGATTGCAGTATCTACCACCCCAGAGCTGCAGTGTCCTGTCAGTCCAGTGTCTTCAGGTCCAGTGGGGGAACGTTCCCTCCACGTTGGTCACCTCTGTTCTTTTATTGTGTTGTATTCACTCCTTCCAGGAATCAATCAGCATATTCCAAGAGCTACTTTGTTTAGCCACCCCCCCACGCAGTGGTGGTGTGCCTGCCCAGTACCGTCACTGGGAGGTTTCAGGTGGTCTTCAGGGGTCTCCAGGCCCCTCTCTCTTCCAGACCCCGGGTCTGGGCGCATGCGCAGGGCTTGGGTTAAATTCACTCAGCTCTGCATTGGGGGCCATAGGAAGGCAGGAAGCATCTGGAGTAACAACTGCCCAGGAGGTCCAAAGCACAACTTTGCTTAAAAGCCCATTCAGTTATAAAGCTTGCAAACAAAACCACACCACACTATATGCTCAGAGCAACAGATCACAATTAGTAGCATTTAGCAAAACTGGAAATGCTGTTGCTATTGAGTGCCAAGAATAAGGTTAGAAGGTCAGAGAGAGAAGAGAGTAAAACAGGAAAAATAAGATATCACCACCCAGGGATCCAGCAGGGATCAGCATAAAGTTGTAGCCCTTGGAGGGCAGGCATGCACCAGGTGTCCCAAATCTGTATCTTTTATGCTCTCTGGCCCCACCCTTCTGCAAGGCTGAGGTGGTTCATCCCCAACCAGGGGCTGAGCACTACTCACTCACTCCCAGAGGGGAAAGAGACAGAGCCTCCATGGGTTGGGATGAAGACAGTTTATTGACAAAATCACCATGAAAGTACAACAGTAACAGCCAATTACACTCACACCTGGTGATAACACAAAGTTCCTTACCAACCCAGTGATTACAGAGTGTTGCACAACACAAGGACCAACCCAACCCCAGTCACACTCAGACTGCTCTAGAGGCACCAAGCCACTGCCCCTCCCCAACTAGCCCCTTTGATGGGGAAGTGATGTCAGGTGGTGTGGAAAACAGCCCTGGCAAACTCATCTCACCTGTGCTGGCTACTTGGAGAGGTTGACTTTGGCCTGGCCACAGCCAGGACACAGGCTGAGCACATCTTATGCAGTGTCCTGGAAATGAGTCAGTGGGGAATGGGGATCCCAAGGGGTATTTGACCCCCTGACTGGGCTGATGGAGCAATGAACCCTTTCAGTTGCCTCACACAGGATTTTAGCAAGAAGGGGCTCTGCCTCCACAGGGCCCCACTCGCCTGTCACTGTTCCTTATCAGATAGGGACAGGATCCTGTTTGTCAGGGTGGCTGCTGCCTGAAGGGCTGTCCTTGCAGGGACAGTGTCCAGATGGTTTATCAAATGAGGAAGTATAATGTCCAGTTTTTCAGAACAGCTGCTTTGAGATCAAGACTCTACAGGCCCTTCCAGTCTTGGGATGGATGATGGAGGCCCAAGTCCAAGGCCCCACAGATGTTGGCAGGATCAAGCCCCTTGTGAAGTGAGACCCAGTCCACAAAATGTTACCCTGACTCTGCAGGTTCTGTTATAGAATCATAGAATGGTCTGGGTTGGGAGGGACCCCAAGGACCACAGAGCTCCAACCCCCCCTGCCACAGGCAGGGACACCAACCTTCAGGCCTGGATCTACACAAGGTTGCCCAGGGCCCCATCCAACCTGGCCTTGAACACCCCCAGGGACGGGGCATCCACCCCCCTCTCTGGGCAGCCTGTTCCAGCCCCTCACCACTCTCTCTGTAAAAAACTTCCCCCTAATATCTAATCTAAACCTTCCTTCCTTTAGTTTTAATCCATTCCCCCTTGTCCTGCCAGTGTCTATACTTTGAATAAGCTGATTCCCCTCCTGTTTCTCTGCTCCCTTCAGGTACTGGAAGGCTGCAATGAGGTCGCCCCACAGCCTTCTCTTCTCCAGGCTGAACCAGCCCAGCTCCCTCAGCCTCTCTTCGTAGGGGAGCTACTCCAGCCCTCTAATCATCTTCATGGCCTCCTCTGAACCCTTTCCAACATTTCCACATCTTTCTTGTATTGTGGGCCCCAGAACTCCAGATGGGGCCTCACAAGGGCAGAGCAGAGAGGGACAATCACCTCCCTGTCCCTGATGGGCACCCCTCTTTTGAGGGAGTCCAGGATACCATTGGCCTTCTGAGCTGCAGGAGCACACTGTGGGCTCATGTGAAGTTTCTCATCTACCAGAATCCCCAAGCTGTTATCTTGCAAGACAGATAGTTTGAGACAAACCACTCATCCCGGTAGCACAAAATGGTATCTGAAACAATACCCAGGAGGCCACATCCAGCTTCTCCATTCACTAATGGGACAGTAAGACTGGGATCACTGCAAAGATGGGAGGAAGAGACAGTGTCACCCAGGGAAAAGTCCCTGTCCCCAATCCTCTGCTATGGTGGTCTCAGTGTCCCCCACCAGTAGCCCAGTGTTGATCCAACCATGGGTCTCAAGGGGGAGCACAGAGAGCTGAGCCTCCCCATCCACCCCTCCAGTCCCATGTCATCCCTTTGGCCAAGCTGCCAGAGCTCCCATCCGTGTCTACAGGGGAGAAACAGCTGCGAGCTGCCACCTCGTGCTCGCTGTGAGCACAGTGCACATAAGAGAAGAGGGGAAGAGGCATCAACATCTACTGCACTTTACCATCAGGCTCAGGGGCTCTACAGAGAGTTGTGGCTCATGACCACAGCCCCCCGGCTCTGCCTTCCTCCCACACCCTGGGGATTTACCTGATCTGCACTTCCAGATGATGAATCCAGTGATGGCAATGACAGCCAGGATGGCAAGGGGAACAACCACCCACAGCACGATGGTCGATGAGTTGGACTCTGGCTCTGGGGATGAGCAGTGTGGTGAGGAAGGGAAGGGAAACCCCCCTCAGCCCACCCCTCCACATGTCCAAAGCCAACAGACTTACCCCACACAAAGACCCCTGGCTCAGCCAGGCTGGCGTGCTCCACACGGCACCGGTATTTGTCCTGCTCCCCAGGAGGCGCCTCGATGGACACCCAGGTGTAGTAGGTGCTGTCGCTGTTGGGCACGATGCTGCCCCGCTGGGTCTCCTGGTCCCTGACCTCACCGTCCTTCAGCCAGCTGATGCTGATGGGCCGTGGGTAGAAGCCGTAAGCGCGGCAGTGCAAGGTCAGGATACCCTGGGTCTCCTTCCCTGACACTCGGACCATGGGGGGCTCTGGGGAGGGGGTGGCAGTGAGGACTGGCACACACATGCACACTGGCCCCTCCCCAGGCTCCCCATCTCCCCTCACCTTTCCTCTCCAGCACAGCCTGCCCGTAGCTCAAGAATTTCCTCAGCCACTTGGGGCAGGTGTTCTCCAAGTAGTGCATCCTGTCCTGAGCTACAGTCCCATCTGCCTCCCACTTCCTCTTGGTGATTTGTGCTGCTGGATCTGCCGCAGTGAACGTCATCGTGTCCATGTCAAAGGCAATGAAGTCCCTCCCATTGTAGGCGTACTGCTCATACCCCCTGGTGCTATTGTCCTCCAGGAGGTCACAGCCGTGCATGCGCTGCAGTGTGTGAGTTCCTGAAATATGACCAGAGAACCAGGCCTGAGTGGCTGCTGCAGCCCCGGGCCTTCAGTGGGGCAAGGCCCCCAGCAGCAGACCTGCGTGAAGCCTGAGGGAATTGGGCACCAACAGGAGAGCTGCCCCCACCCTGCCCAGGGCCCACAGAACTTTGGGCATCATGTAAATTGTGACACAGATCCCATGTGCCCAGGGCGTGGCTGGGCTGGCACCCAGCCCCATGGCACCCTTCGACAGCAAGAGGATGGTACGGGGTCCTGAATGTTGTGGGGGCAGGGACAGGAGATGGGATGGGTTGGGGGAGCCCCTCTGGCTCTGGGGTGGTGGGTACAAAGTACCATAGGCAGGATGGGGGCTGAGAGCCCCTCTGGGTCTGGGGGTCTCCACTGCCAAGGGGACAGTGAGGAGTGGGATGTGGCAGCCAGGTCTGGGATAGGGTGTTGGGTACTGGGAGGGGTGAGGATGTACTTCGTGGGGAGGGCCTCCCCAGCTCTGGGACAGGGGCCCATCTCATGCTGGGAACCTGGTGACAGTGGCACCAGGCAGGGCAGAATCAGCTTCCCCAGGCTGGGAAGGGCTTTCTGAGGGGGGTGGAGCTCTCACGTCCCACAGAGCCCCAGCCCAGCCCACACTCACCCCCACTCTGGTTGTAGTGCTTCTGCAGTCTGGCCAGGCTCACGTGGACAATTCTCTGATTGTCCCGTCCGATCTGGGTCTGCTGGTCCCAGTGCTGCTGGTCCAGGTTGGCCGCCATCCAGTCTGCCCGGGGCACCGCCCTCCCCTTCTTGCTGTCGTAGCGCGAAATGAGGTTCCCGTCCACGTACCCCACGGACACAAACTGGGGTACTCCTGGGCTGGGCTCTGACACTGCAGTGTGGAAGTAGCGCAGGGAGTGGAGCTCTGTGGGGACACAGGGGGCAGTGAGGGGTGGGGGGTGCAGGGTGAGGGTGCCCATAGTGATGGGGTGCAGGAGTGGGTGTTGAGCCTGGGTAGGGTTCCCAGAGCAGCAGATTGGGGGCTGGGGGGGCAGCTTCAAGGGGAAGTGTCTGGTGGGGGGAATTTGTGTCCAGGATGGGGTCCTGCTTCCCATGAAGGGAATCCGGAGGGTCGTGGTGATGAGGAAAGGGGGGCCCTGTCAGTGAAGGACCCAACGTGCCCAGGAAGGGGGTCCAAGGGGGTGTCTGGCACCAAGGAGAAGCTGATCTGTGGGAGCGTCTGGGAAGGGGACGGAAAGGGATGGAAGAGGATGGGAGTGTTCCAAGGGGGCACCCATTCTCTGGGGAGAGTGACTGGGTGTCACTGTGCCCTGGGGTGGTCCAGTGTGCAGGGAATGGAGAACCGTTATCAAGAAACTGGATCCAGGGGGGTTCCTGGGACCCACCCGCACTTACCACACGCCGCCCAGCCGAGGACCCTCAGCAGCAGAAGCAGCCCCAGTGCCCGGTCCAGCCCCATCCATCCTCTCCGGGTCCCAGATGTTCTGAGCCAAAGGAGCCCTGCTCCAGGACAAACCTCTCTGCCAGCCCCGCCCCGAGACCCGCGATTGGCTGCGCCACCACCCGCCCACCAATGGCAGCCAGAGACTCTTACCAGTAACTCCTCCCACGGGACCGCCTAGCCCCCCCACCACCTCAGGGTCCCAGACCCCCCCACAGCCCCATTTAGCCTGTATCCCCCAGGCTGAGGTCACCCCTAGGCATCCCGAACACAGTTCTTCCCCCCACACCAGTGCTGTTCTCATCCCCTACCCTGGGACACCCTGAGACCCCCAGACCTGTCTGTCCCAGGGGGACCCAGGCATCTGGCACCCCGTGGCTCCCCCCACCTGGCTCTGACACCATGTGGGTTTGTGGGTGAAACAGATGGGACAATGATAAAAACCTTCCAGAGAGTGTGGGCACCCCTGGGGCTTGCAGGAGCTGTCCCTTGTCCCCGCTGTCCCTCATGCACTGGGTCACTTGTGTCTGCCATCACCTGTGTCCGGTGTGTCTAGGACCTGGCAGCGCTCCTGCCTGGCACTGCTTGTACTGCATCTCCTGCACAGGTCCATCAGCTTACCAGTCCAAACCAGAAAAAACACCTTCCAGAAGGATCTGGACTATCTTCTGACCTGTCTCAGAGAATTCCTCTGCTCTCCTGCCCCATACGATGATGTCATCAGCGTCCTGCAGGTGCTCTGGGGCTTCACCCCTTCCAGCACAGTCGGGATCAACCCAGGGCAGATCGTGGGGCTGTTTCCACCCCTGGGGCAGTTGATTCCAGGTGAATCAACCCTCCCAGGGACAGCAAACTGTGCCCTGCTCTCTGCTGCCAAAGGCGTCCAGAAAAATCCAGTAGTGATGTCAACTGGGGCGTCCCACTGTGCTGCCTCTGACTCCAGTTCCTGCTGGAGCTCCAGCATGTCCAGCACAGCAGCGCTCGTGGGCAGGGTGACTCCATCCAGCCCACGACAGCCTGCTGTCAGCCTCCACTCTCCACTGGACTTCACACTGTTCTTAACAGAGGAAGCTCTCTGTGCCCACACACATCAAGGATCTGAGTCCAAGCCAGTGCAGAACACCCTGCGCCAACCTGAGCAGGGGGTACCCAGGCTGGGTCTCACTTCGCTGGTACCCAGGGACGAGCACCTAGAGCCCAGAGGGACAGGAAGGCAGGGCTGCTGCCCATCCATCCCAGAGCTGGCTCGGCGGGCACAGCTCCGGCAGCGCTCGGCAGGGCCCCAGCCACGGGACACGGGGAAAGCTGGGAACTCCGAGCGGGTCGGTGCAGTGTGATACGAGGAGGACACGGGCACAGCCTGGTGCCTGGATACTCCCTGCTGCTGGTGCACAGGCTGAACCCGCCCCACGGTCAGACTGTTCACCCTGGGGGAGCTGGGGGCAGCCAGGCAAATGACGCTGCCCGGAAGGGCTCCCGACTCACACTGACTGAGACTCAGCAGGAAGCCGGGAGTCACAAGCAGCAGCCCTCAGTGGGCAGCAGGGAAAGGGAGGAGGGGACACGGGGAGTGCTGAGGGCTCGTGGAACTGAAACCTAAATAAACACACCCCAAAGCCTTCTTCACGCACATCCCCATCATTGCTCACATCTGCAACGTACACCAAACCCACATCAGCAACACTGACCTCCCCAAAACCTTCTGCAGAGACTGACAGACCTCATCTCCCATCGGTGAGTGCTTATGTGCTCTTTGAGTCATCAAGCACAAGTCTTAGGAGCTCTGAGTCAATGGTGTAGTACTGACATCCTGACCAACACGCTGAACCAGTGGCTCGTTAACGTCTGTTAGAGCCAGAGACGTTTCAGGTGGGGGGGTTGTTGGTTTTTTTTTCTTTTTTTTCTTTTTCCTGTCTCATAGTCCTGTCCTGTTCTGTGAGGTTCTGTGAGAGTTGCTCTCCCGTTTTCAGCAGGGTTAGAGTTAATGTTAATCTTGCAGTGAGTGTAGGGCTGTGTTAGGGATTTAGGGTGATGGAACCACCCTACTGGTTTAGTTGTTGCCAAGCAGTCAAGGACATTTCAGCTTCTCATCCTGCCCTGTCTCTGAGACGGGGGAGGCAGTCAGTAAGCTGGGAGCACAGCTCCTCCTGGCACTCCCAACTGCTGGTGCTGGGCTGGATGTTCAAAGCCCTCATGGTCCCCATGGCCCTCAAGACCCACAGAACCAGAGGGGCTCCCACACCCTGGGTTCAGTGTGTCTGTGTCACAGCTTTACATGATGCCCCAAGTGCTGTGGGCCCTGGGCAGGGTGGGGGCAGCTCTTGTTTCAGTGCCTGATTCCCCAGGCCTCACACAGGGCTGGAGTGGGGGGTGCTGATGGGGGGCCTTGCCCCACTGAAGGCCCAGGGCTGCAGCAGGCCCTCAGCCTCATTTCACTGAGGGGGCTCACACACTGCAGAGCACAGTCAGATGTGATCTGGAGGACAATAGCACCAGGGGTTATTGGTAAATCCCCTACAATGGGAGGGACTTCATTGCCTTTGACATGGAGAGCACCTGTAGCAAGTGGCCGAGCAAATACATGAGCTACGGGCAGGCCGTGCTGGAGAGAAAAGCTGAGAAGATCCTGACCTTGCACTGCTTTGCTTACAGCTTCTTCTCACAGCCCATCACCACCAGCTGGCTGAAGGACAGGAGAAAGTCTCCCCCACGAACCCCCAGGGGCTGCCTGAACACAGCCACTGCCTCCCCATCCTGCCCCTCTGTGCTGGGGCTGCAGCCCCACCAGCGCCTGTTTCCATGGGATGGAGCTTGGCCATGGCCCTGCTGGTGCTTCCCAAGGATGGGATGTCTAGGAGGAAGATGTCCCATCTCCTGCCCTGCGGGGCACATCCAGGCCCCAGCGTGGTGAAACCTGCTGAGCTCTGAGCTCTGCCCCTGATACTCTGGCTACTCCTGTCCCCAGCAGATGTGGTGTCCCTGGATCCCCAGGGGTCCTTAAAAGCCACAGATCTGGTTGTGCTGGAGAGGAGGAAGGGGAAGATAGTGGAGGGCAATGGGAGTTGCAGGTGCCCCAGATGGGACAGCAAAGAAGGGCTGCCCATGCCAAAGAGGCTCCAATATCTCCCAAATCCCCTGCACGAGCACCCTGACAGTGGAAGAAACCAGTCCTCGAGGACAGGATGGGAACACACAGCTCCCCAGTGCAGCCCCTGCTCTGCCCCACTGCCCCTCCCCGGGAGTTATTACAAATCCGTTACTGACTCTACAGGGCAGGAAATACAAATCTCCTGTGGAAAGGGAAGTTGCTCACCGGGTGCTCAGGAGCTGCCGGATGCACCAGGCTCCTGGCCCACAAAAACCACTGGGGAGAACACCGAGGTGCCCCAGGGATGGAATGGGAGCACGGGGGAGGGGGTCCTACCTGCCGGAAAGGCCGGGGGAGGGGCTGGAGAAGTGCCATGGCTTCTCAGTGGTGCAGTGATGGTGACCTCCTGGAAGGAGAGCTCCTGGTGACAGCTGCCTCCTGGGGGTGTCGGTTGGGGGGTGCACACAGAGAGGCTGTAAAGAGGCTTCAAAGTGACAACATTTGAAAAGTTAAACCGTTAAACCAAACTAACCAAAATCAAAGAAGGGGAGAAACCCACAACTGAGACCCAACATACAAAGGAGAGAACTAAAATTTTTAAAAAAACAAGTGAAATAAAAATATCCAAGCAAAAAACAAAACCTGAAAAGAACTAGAATAACCCCCAGAATAACTAAAATAAAACACAGGCAAAATTATGAAATCAAATAATTATTTACAAAATAAGAAAGAAAAATCAAAGAAACCAAAAAACCAAAGAACTAATCTTAAAAGGGAATCAAAAGAGAAAATAAAAAAGCTAAGTAAGAAATAAAATTTAATGCTAAGTAATAAAATTTTGAAGAAAAAACAAATTACAAATTTTAAAACAAAATTAAGCCAAGGAAAAAATAAAATCCCATAGTAATAAAACCTTAGGAATAAATTTTTAAAACCCAACAAACCACGAGGTGAGAAATACAATTAAAAGTGATGAACTAAACTTCAAAAAGCCAGAGTCAGACACAAAGCTTGAAATATTAACATAAAAAACCAACAAAAGAAGGTAAAACTTGTTGCCCTGACGTTCCCTCTGCAGTAGCCCCCAAGCCCTGAGGTCAGACCCCTCCTCCGCCGCCAGTTCCCCTTTCCTGTGGCTGCGCAGGGTCCAGGGGTTCCCCCTGCCCGACACCCTCCAGCTCCCCCCTACACGCGCTGGCACAGAGCGGGGCTCCGCGGTACCTGCGCACCTACTGTAGGTGAGGAGGGCAGACCCAAACCCGCCTGGCCCCCAGGGTGAGGGAGGATGGGGTGGCCCCCACTCACTGGGGAGAAAAATGCCTTTTCCAGATTTCCCTCTTCCCTCTATTTTTATTCATTTTTTTTATCTTTTTCCACTTCCATTTTAAACCCTATTCCTTTTTTTATAAACATTTTTTGCCTACTTTATAAAAAAAATTTTCCTCCTTTTTAAAAATAATCCCCCCCCATTTCCTCTTTCAAACATATTTTTTTCTTTTACATTTTTAACCTTATTTTTTTTACCTTTTTTCATATCCTTATCCCCTGTTTTACCCTGTTCCACCTTTTTTAAATCTCCCCCCACCCCCATTTACCTTTCTTGGTTTTTATTTCCTCTCTTCACCCCTTTGTTTCTTTCCCCCCTTCCCCCCTTCTTTCTCCCCCCCATCTTTCTTTCCCATTCCACACTTTCTTGCAAGAAAAGAAACAACAGGATGGGCATCTTCAGACCCCCATGGCAGTTATCAATAAAATAGCAGCCATGTCTCCACCAACCAACAAAAAGGAGACACAAGCTTTCCTAGGCACTGTGGGTTTCTGGAGAATGCATATCCCAAAACACAGTCTCATTGTCAACCCTCTCTACCATGTAACCCAGAAGAAGAAGGATTTCCAATGGGGCCCGAGCAGCAACAGGCCTTTGAACAGATCAGACAGGAGACAGTCCATGCAGTAGCCCTTGGGTCTGTCTGGACAGGGCCAGATCTAAAGAATGTGCTCTACACCACAGCCAGGGAGAATGGCCCTACCTGGAGTCTCTGGCAGAAAGCACCAGGGGAGAGTCGAGGCCGAGCGCTGGGGTT
The DNA here is from genome assembly GCF_964237585.1 of Gallinula chloropus. Taxonomy (NCBI): domain Eukaryota; kingdom Metazoa; phylum Chordata; class Aves; order Gruiformes; family Rallidae; genus Gallinula; species Gallinula chloropus. The sequence goes on along the minus strand of NC_140117.1, from coordinate 2,459,148 downwards.
TGGAGTTGGGGCTACAGAGGATCCAAGGCCCACTGCACACCAACAGAAAAGGAAATACTGGCAGCATATGAAGGGATTCGAACTGCTTCAGAAGAGACTGGGACTGAAGCCCAGATCCTCCTGGCACCCTGACCGCTGGTGCTGGGCTGGATGTTCAAAGGGAAAGCCCCTTCCACATGCAGCAAGGGAAACAAAGCAACTGGCAGTGCAGAGGCAAACCCGTCTGGGATGCTCCACTGTGGCAAAACATCTCTGCCCAGGTAGAGAACCTGACTGTAAAAGTACAGCATGGAGATGCCCACATACCCAAGAGCCGAGCAGCTGAAGAACATCATAACAACTAGCAGGTTGATCAGGCTGCTAAGATTGAAGTGTAGACCTTGATTGGCAAAGTAGGGGTGAATTACTTATAGGTGTTGGGCCCATGACACCTCAGGCCATCAAGGAAGAAATGCCACAGATGGACATAGATGGGCTCGTGGTCACAGGTCATCCATGAATGTGAAACATGTGCCTCGATCAAGCAAGACAAGTGGTTAAAGTCTCTGTGGTATGGAGGACGATGGCTGAAACACAGACATGGAGAGGCCTGGCAGATCGATTCCATAACTCTCCCACAGACATGCCAAGGCAAGCCATGTGTGCTCACAATGGTAGAAGCAACCACTGGCTGGCTAGAAACTTCTCCTGTGCCACATACCACTGGCTGGAGCACCATCCTGGGTCTTGAGAAGAAAGTCCTCTGGTACCATGGCACTCCAGAAGGAATTGAGTCAGACAATGGAACCCTTTCCAGAATAATCTCATAGACACCTGGGCCAAAGAACACGGCATCGAATGGGTGTGTCATAGACCCTGCCATGCACCAGCCTCTGGGAAAATCGAGAGGTACAGTGGACTGATAAAAACTATGCTAAAAGCAATGGGTGGTGGGACCCTAAAAAACTCAGATATGCATTTACCCAAAGCCACATGGCTAGTTAACTCCAGATTGTTTAATAGTCAAGCTCACCCTGCCCAATCCAAACTCCCAGGTACTATAGAAGGGGATAAAGTCCCTGCAGTGTGCATGAAAAACCTGTTGGGGAAGAGAGTCTGGGTTGTTCCTGTTTCAGGCAATAGGAAACCCATTTGTGGGATTGCTTTTTCTCAGGGACCTGGGTGCACTTGTTGAGTGATGCAAAAGAATGGGGAAGTCCAGTGTGTACCCCAAGGGGATTTAATTTCAGCTGAGGACAGTAGCCCAGTTGTTGCTGTATAAAAAGTCAGTCCACGGTAGATGGTCTAAATAATCAATAAATGATGTTATGAACCTCCCAAATCAACTGAAAATGTAAGATCTGGGCATCATGTAGATGGTGTGGAAAAATGTCCTGGTTCTGGCCAGGATGGGGTTAACTTCCCCAAGAGGCCAGCACAAGTAAGCTGAGTTGCCCTGGGCTGTTTTCCACCACCACCTGAGAGCATGCCCCCCTAAAAAGGGTCTGGTCAGTGGCCAGTCAGCATGGCTCTGGTTCCTGGGCAGTCTGAGTGCAGCCAGCTGCAGGGTTGGTTTTTGTATGATTGCATTATCACCTTGTCAGGTTGGCAAAGTGCCCTCTATTATCATGGGGTGTGTGCATTTTGTCCCAGTCTTTTGTTTTTGTGGTGGTCATCAGTAGACTGTCCCTATCCCAACCCACCGGGGCTCTGTCTGTTTCTCCTCCAAGGAGTGGTGTCGTGTGAGAGCAGCTGGTGGTGCTCAGCCACTGCTTAGGGCTGAACCACCACACTTGGCCATGGAGAAAAATGCAAGGACATGAGGATTGTGCTTATGTTAATTTAGGGTGTTGCAGGCAAGAGGTGAGCTTGGTGTCAGCAGTACATGCTCCATGCCACAGGCATCGCTTGGTGCCCCAATGGGCTAGAGACACTAGAAAGACTGGAGTAGGAATTGTAGGACTTGAAGGAGAAGGAGGAATCCTGAGAGTGGTTACCTACTGCAGAAATTGACCTCCACCCCAGTCAGACCCTGTGATAGTGAGAAACGTTAGAGGGGAACACTGCAGGACAGGACTGAAGGGGAACCCAGGGTGAGGGACACATGGCATAAAGAGCCCAAGGGAAAGTGAAACGTGTGGGGTCAGGCTCTTGGGTAAGCTCCCCCCACCTCATGGCAGATCCCTGGCCCACATCTGTCACCTGGAGCAGGCAAAAACCCCTGCCAGCCCTGTGGGATCCCTACCTGATCCCAGACGGAGCATGTGGAGAGTCACCCAATTCCTCCTGAGACCCCCAGAGCTTGCCAGGAGCCACATCTGTGGCCGTTCTGGTCAGAAGAGAGGGGAAAGGAGGTTGAGGAAGGTGATGGGGGTTGCAGGCACCGAAGAGCAGATGGTGAGGAAGGGCTGTCCATGCCCTTAAAAGGCTCCCAAACCCCCTGCATGAGCACCCCGACAGAGGAAGAAACTGATGCTCGGGGGCAGGATGGGACCACACATGGCTCCTCAGTGCAGCCCCTGCTCTGCCCCACTGCCCCTCCCCAGGAGTTATTGCAAATCCGTTACTGACTCTACAGGGCAGGAAATACAAATCTCCTGTGGAAAGGGAAGTTGCTCACCGGGTGCTCAGGAGCTGCTGGATGCACCAGGCTGCTTTAAAACCCCATCCTCTGCTGGCTTTGAGGTGCAGATTTACGTCTGTGGGCAGGATTTGAGGCCCCACTGCCAGGCAAGGAGCTGAAATTCTGCTGTTCTCATTGCCCTGTGAACCCTAAGGTTGCTTTTGGACCCATGCCACCCCATGGGGAAGATGCCCAGGATGTGATATATCTGCTCATGGTTGTCCTGCCATCCTGGAGAAGGGAAGCACCCCACAGTGTTGCAGGAGCCACCCAGGCTGGGGTATATTTCTGCACCCAACCCCACCATCCTGCAACACCAGTGGGGCTTTGATGGTGGGATGCATGGGAATTCAGACCCACTGCATCTCTCCCTACGCACATGAACACCCTGAGACCACCCCACCTTCAGGCATGTCCCCTCCAGCTGCATGACTGGCATGGTCCAAGCTCTCCAGCCCCAGGTCCACCAAGTTCTCCAGCTGCTGGTTGGGGTGCAGGTGATTCCCCAGCATCCACATCCCCTATGTTCATGTTCAGGAGGATCGTACCTGCTCCAGACATTGTCAGATCCAGCTGGAGATGGAGGTGGAGTGGGGAGCCACTGGGGACTCCCACATCACTCTCCATCTTTCCCCACCTTGAGCAATCAAATCATCATCCCGCAATCCTGGAAACTCAGTTCTACTTTATTGCACCTCATTTAAAGTGAGGACCAGTTGAGTGATTGTGAGTGAGAATCAAGGGGCAGGCTAGTGTGAGTGACACTGTTGTTGGTGTTTACTACAGGCCCCCTGATCAGGAGGAGAGAGTTGACAATGCCTTCTACAAGCAGATAGGAGTCACCTCATGATCCCAGGTGCTGGTCCTTATGGGGAACTTCAATTACCCAGGTATTTGTTGTGTGAGCAACAGGGCCAGGCATGTGTGGTCCAGACAGGTTCTGCAGTGTGTGGAAGACAACTTTCTGATACAGATGGTGGAGGAGCTGACAAGGGGGGTAGGTACTGGATCTTGTTCTAACCAACGAGGATGGGCTCATTAGGGAATTAAAGATCAGGGGCAGCTTGGGACAAAGTGACCATGAGATGGTGGAGTTCAAGATCCTGGGTGGAAGAAGCAAGCCAAAAAGTAGGATAGCTACCCTGAACTTCAGAAGAGCAAACTTTGATCTCTTCTGCAACCTAATAGAAGCCATTCCGTGGGCTGTGCTGTTAGAAGGTACATTGAGCAGCTTATGCATGTCCGGTGAGTGACTTCCCTGTGTCCCACACCCTGGGTTCCCCTTCAGTCCTGTCCCGCAGTGCTCCCCTGAAAAGTTTCTCAATTGCAACTGGGCTAGCTGGGGTGGAGGTTGTTTTCTGGAGCAGGTTCCCACTCCAGGGAAAACTCCTCCTTCAAGTCATCCTACTTAATTTTCTCCAGGGTCTTTGGAACATTGGAGGGCAAAGCAATGTGAGTGGCATGGAGCATCCACTGCTCATGCCAACCTTCACCCTTGTCCGCAACACCCTAAATCAATCAACACACAATCTCCATGTCTCTGTATCCTTCTTTGTTGTCAAGCTGAATTCCAAGTGGTGGGAACAGGCCACCATCTCCATCTCACCATGGGGCAGGATGTCACGCTGCCTTGTCAGTTGTCCCCTGTCGTGGATCCTTGGAGCTTGGATATCAGGGGGATCCAGCACCATGTCTATGAAATGGTGCACCACTGATGAAATAGGGAGCTCCTGTCCAGGGAGCAGTTGGAGAAGCATGTTGGGATGACAGAGTTGGTCAGACATAGTCTCTCCATGTCTGGAGAGAAGTCTGGATTTGTGAATCTTGGGATGAGACCCTCTGATGGTTGTCAGTACATCTGCACAGTGAAATGTGGTGCCTTTTATGGAGAAAGTGGTGTATTTGGATGTGGCAGGTTTGTGGTTGGTGTGGTGTTGCCAGGGAGTGGTTCTGGTATCCCTGGACTTTTATGTCCCTCTCAGACCTCTGTCCTCTCCCTTTGTGCCACAGGACACCCTACATATTTTCTGGAAGCGTTAGGGCTTCTTGAGCAAAGATGGGTTATTGCAGATGCTGCCTTGAGATGCTGAATCTCAGTAGATCAGTCTTGCTGTGCCAGGGTGTTTGGAGGGAGATCTGGGGCTGTTGGGCATCAATGCTCTGTGTTTCTGCACAAGTTTTGTGGCCAGTCCTGCAGCCCTGTTGGGACCTGTGATGGTTCTGCTATTGGATGTGGTCATTGTCTTTGAGCTGAGGGCACACCTGCCTGACTGTTGTGGTTTCTGCACAGGCTGGAACTCCAGCATCACCTTGAATCAAAGGGACAGTAACCTGTGGATGAGTCCCCAGAATAGCAGGGCACCCCAAAGTGTCCATGGCCAGGAATTAGTGCCCCACAGAGCCTCTGCCCTTCTGCAGCAGAATACTCCTGAAGGTCACAGTGTTCCCTTCTCCCCAAGACCTCTGGGCTTCTTTTTCCTTCCTTCTTCTCCTTTATTTTTCTTTGAACTGATGGTCTCCTGCTTTTTTTCTCCATTGTCCTGAACCCCCAAATGTCCTAAAACCACCAATGTGAAAGAGATGGACTCAGTGGAACTGGCTCGGGTGGACAATTTGCCAGGGTCTGGTCAGGGCTGTGCTCATTGCCTCAGCAACAATGGTCATACATGAGAACATCAGCCCATTTTGGGAAGGAAACATCTTCTAAAAGTGCTGAAACTCCAGCACAAACTGCTGTGAGAAGCACAGGGTCACTCACATTCCAGCTACAGACAGTAAATCTGCAACTGACACTGGCTTAACGGTTGTTCAGGTTTTAGTCAGCCTGGTGCATCTGGCAGCTCGTGACCACAGGGGGTTTGAATATTACTTTCATTTAGGGCCAGTAACGGATTTGCAATAAATCCTGGTGAGGAACAGTGGGACAGAGTAGGGGGCTGCACCAGGGACCCATGCACAGTCCTGTCTTGCCATTGAGCACTGGTTTCTTCCACCATTGGGGTGCTCATGCAGGGGGTTTGGGGATTTCAGAGCCTCTTTTGGGGGCAGGTACAACCCTTCTTTGCCATCCCCTCTTGGGCAGGTGTAATCCCCATCGTCCACCTCTGCCTCCCTTACCCTCCCTTCTCTCCAGCACGGATGCAGATGTGGCTCGTGGTGAGCCCCGGAGGCCACAGTCTAAGGTGGCTGTTTTCCTGTCTCCCTTCCTTACTTCTCCTAGTACTAAGACTTCTCCTAATACTAACTAGGAGAACTAACTCATTCCTCTGGAAAGCAAAATCAAAAATCAACGAGTGATCAGAGGGAACAACCACTCAACCCATGGCTGATCCTGCTGGAGCAGCCAGAAATCAGGGTTATTCCTCTATTCCTTCTTTCTGGAGAGTGGGACAAGACCTCCAGGAATGGTTCCCTGCCAGCCAATCCCACAGTCAGCCCACCCAGCCTCTCTAGATTTCAGCATGAACATCAGGAACCCCCCAAAAACCAAGTCCTTCCCGTTGGCTCCTGTGCCAGGAGGTTTTGCTGGGGGAAGGGGCCAGAAGAACTCACCCAGCTCTCTGGAAAGCAGCGCTGAAAAGCAAAGCTGGAGGAAGAGGAATTAAGTAGAGCAGCTTGCTTCCTCAGTGGGAACAGCTTCAGAGGGTCTCTGGGACCTTCCCACCAGCCAGATGCTCCAGCTGTGATCCCTGTCCTCCCACCCACACCCCACTGTGTCCTTGTCCCCTTTCATCCTTACCCAAACTGTTTTTTGATGAAGGCAGCACGTCCTTTGGGGGCAAAGGTACCTTTCCTTCTCCAGACATAAGCTACAAGGCCAAGGACACCAACAAGAGAGCACAAGGAGCACACCCAGACTGGCCATCCAGGGACGGGCATCGTGGAAAAAGGGAGCTGAGAAACAAACAGATCCTGTTTGGGCTCAGCTCCAAGGCCACCACCACATCCCAGAGCAGACCCCTCACAGCTCCCACTGGGGCTGTGGGACTGGACACCAAACCCACCCCAACCTGTTCAGGAACTGCAGATTATGGATGCCCAATCATCCCAGAGCTCTCCTGCAAACCTCCTGGCACAACAAGTCCAACATGCCGAGCTTCAGCACCTCAAGGCAGCCTCTGCACTGATCAGTCCTCATTCAAGAAGCTCCAAGGCTTCCAGACAATGTACCAGGTCTCCTGTCACACAAAAAGTATGGGCCAGAGGTCTGGGAGGGACACACAAGCCCTGGGATACCATCGTCACCCCTGGAAACACCACAACAAGCACAAACCTGACATCTCCAGGCCCACCATAGCTTCTCCATAAGAGGCACCATCCATCACGGTGCAGACGTACTGACCATCATCAGAGGGTCTCAACCCAGAGATTCACAAGTCCAGGTGTTCTTTGGTGAGACCATCTCTGACCAACTCTGTCCTCCCAACATATTTCTCCATCTACTCCACGGACACGTCCTCCCCATTTTGGTAGTGGTGCACCGTTTCAGAAACCCTGTGCCAGATGCACCTGATGTCCCAGCTCCAAATATCCTCATCGGGGGACAAGTGACACTGCAGCATGACATACTGCCCCACAGTGACACAGAGAGTGTGGTCTGGTCCCACCACTCTGAGGTCAGCTTTGGATAAAGACACAGAGACACAGAGATCACACCTAGGTTCATTTAGGGAGGGGCATCTCCTTCCTCTGAGAGATCCTATCCCAGGGTCTGGCCCAGAACAGCCACAACCAGGCTCGGTCCCACGGGAACAGGCAACAGTGGGGTTGATGCCCCAGCATCAAGGAGCAGGATGGGGAGGCAGCGGCTGGGTCTGGGCAGTACCCAGACCATACAGTACCCCCAGCCAGAGCAGAATCACCTTGAGCAGGCTGTAGAGAACAGCATCCAGGCAGGTTTTGAAAGTCTTGAGATGGAGACTCTACAACCTCTCTGGCCATCCTGTCCCAGGGCTCTGCCACCCTCAGAGGAAAGAAGTTGCTCCTCGTGGTTAGGTGGAACTTCTTATATTCCCTATAAATACGTCCCTGGAGATATTCAAGATCAGGCTTGATGGGGCTCTGAGCAACCTGATCTATTGAAGATGTCCCTGCTCACTGCAGGGGGGCTGCACTAGATGTCCTTTAGAGGTCCCTTCCAACCTAACACATTCTATGATTCTACTTTCAAATTTCTGCCCATTGCCTCTTGTCCTGTCCCTGGGCACCACTGAACACAGACTGACCCCATCCTCATGATACCCACCCCTCAAATATTTATCAGCATTGAGAAGATCCACCCCCCACCTCAGTCTTCTCTAGGCTAAACAGTCTCAAGTCCCTCAGAGATGTTCTAGTCCCCTCAGCATGTTCATAGCCCTTTTTCGCACCCTCTCCAGGAGCTCCTTGTCTTTCTTGACCCAGGGGGCCCAGCACTGCATACAATATTCCTGATGAGGCCTCCTCAGGGCAGAGCAGGGGGGCAGGAGAACCTCTCTAACCTGCTGCCCACACATTTCTCTTCCCTGACCCTGAGGACACGTTGCTGGTCATGGTCAGCCTGAGTTCCACCAAGACTGCCATGTCTTCTTCCACAGCGCTGCTTCCCAGCAGGTCAGCTCCTAACCTGTACTGGTGCCAGGGGTTATTCCTTGAGAGGTGAAGGACTCTACACTGGCCCTTTGCTATTTTGTGCCTGGTTCCTGCTTCCAGCTTTAGTTATTGAGTTTGGGCTTTGGTAGGAGGGTGAAGAGCTTCAGCAAAGCACCTAGGGTGGGACTCAAGTCCTGCCCAGAAGCAGAAGTTCCAAACCACAAATATAAAATGATGAGTGATTCTGAGAAGCGTGTTTCATAGAGCAGACAATCCTCTCCTAGAGGATGCATCTTTTTTTTTGCGGGGGAGTTCATTATTTCCTGTCGTTTAGAGTCAGTAACAGAAATACCAGAAATCGAGGTAAGTGGAAGTGGGTGGCAGCAGGGGCTGCACTGGGGAGCCGTGTGTAGTCCCATGCTGCCCTTGAGCACTAGTTTCTTCAGCCATCATGCTCACGCAGAGGGTTTGGGGATTTTGGTGCCTCTTAGGGGGCAGGGAAAGCCCTTCTTTGCAAGCCCCTCTGGGGTGGCTGTAACCCCCATCACCCTCCTCTGCCTCCCTTCCTCTCCCTACAGTCCAGCACGGCCACAGATGTGGTTCCTGGCGAGCCCTGGGGACCTCCTGATGTACTGGGTGACTCTCCGCATCTTCCAGTTGTGTTCAGGTAGGGATCCTGTAGGGCTGGCAGGGGGTTTCATCTGCTATGGGTGGCAGATGTGGGGCAGGGAGCTCTGGTGGGGCAGGGGGACCCCAGTCCAGGGTGGGCCCTGCATAGCTTGACTTTCCCTTGGGCTCTTTACACTATATGTCCCTCACCCTGGGTTCCCCTCCAGTCCTGTCCTGCAGTGCTTCTATCAAACGGCTCTCACTTGCACCAGGGCTGGCTGGGGTGGTGGTCGTTTTCTGGAGCAGGTTCCTGCTCCCGGTAAACCTCCTTCTCCTTCCAATCCTCCCACTCCCGCTGCAGTTTCTCTGGGGTCTCTGGACCATGGGAGGGCAAAGCAACGCCCATGGCATGGAGCGTGCCTGGCTCATGCCAAACTCAGCCCTGGCCTGCAACACCCTCAATTAACATAGGTGCCATCTCCGTGTCTCTGTGTCCTTCTCCATGGCCAAGCTGACTTCACAGTGGTGGGACCAGGCCATGCTCTCCGTGTCACCGTGGGACAGGACATTGTGCTGCCGTGTCGCTTGTCCCCAGCCATGGACGCTCAGAGCTGGGAAATCAGGTGGATCTGGCACAGGGTCTCTGAAACGGTGCACCACTACCGACATGGGGAGGACCTGTTGTGGAAGCAGATGGAGGAATATGTTGGGAGGACAGAGCTGGTCAGAGATGGTCTTTCCAGTGGAAGCCTGGACTTGAGACTCTCTGGGCTGAGACCCTCTGATGATGGTCAGTACGTCTGCACTGTGACAGATGGTGCCTCCTATGGAGAAGCTTTGGTGGAGCTGCAGGTGACAGGTTTGTGTCTGGTGTGGTGTTTCCAGGGGTGGTCATGGTGCCCCTGGGCTCATGTGTCCTTCCCAGACCTGTGTCCCATCCCTTGGTGCCCCAGGAGAGCTGACACGGTGTCTGGTAGCCTTGGGGGTTGCAGAAACTGCCTTCAGGTGCTGAAGCTGGGCAGCTCAGTCTTGCTGTGCCGGGGAGATCTGGGGCTGTTGGGCATCAACACTCAGTGGTTCCTGCACAGGTTGGGGTGGGTTTGGTGGGAACTGCAATGGGTCTGCTCTGGGATGTGGTGGTGACCTTGGAGCTGAGCCCATCCCTCCCTGACCCAGTCCTCATCTCTTCCCCAGCCACAGGCTCTGGCCCTCAGCTCTCTCTAGAGGGTTACGAGGCCGGAGGCATCCGGGTGCTGTGTCAATCGACCGGATGGTTCCCGCAACCGGAGGTGCTGTGGAAAGACCCCAACGGGCACCGTGTCCCCTCGGTCTCCCAGAGATGTTCCCCTGATGCCAGGGGCCTGTTTGACATCGAAGATGCCATCGTGGTGACAGGAACCAGAGAGGGGAACTGGTCCTGTGTGGTCAGGAACCGCCGCCTGGCCCAGGAGCAGGAGGCGTCCCTGCACATCTCCGGTGCGACGGCTGCAGCCAGCCCCTGTGGCGCTGGAGCAGGGCGGGGGGTGGCTGCCTTGCTTGGAGCAGCTGGGTCTGGGCTTGGGGTGCAGTGTGGGGGTGTGGGGCACAAGGGGACTCTGTCCCCTTGAGGCCAGGGCTCGTGGGACAAGGGCTGGGAGGTGTGGGGCAAGGGTCTCTTGGTCCTTCTTCCCACAAACTTGAGTGTAAATTGATCCCTTTCCCTGCGGATCTGTTTGTTTCTCAGCTCCCTTTTTCCATGATGCCCGTCCCTGGATGGCCGCTCTGGGTGTGCTTCTTGTGCTCTCCATTGGGCTCCTTGGCCTCGGAGCTTATCTCTGGAGAAGGCAAAATACATTTGCACCTGAGGGACGTGTTGCCTTCATCAAAAAGCTCTTTGGGCAGGGACAGAAGGGTATGAGGAAATAGTGTGGTGTGGGTGGGAGGACAGGGAGCCTGGTTGGTGGGAAGGTCCCAGAGACCCTCTGGAACTGGCACAGGGGACCCGAGCAGGGACTACACTTTCGGGGTCCTAATGTTGGGGCTGAGCCCCAGAGAGCCTGGGTGGGCTGGCGGGGGATTTGCTGGCAGAGAGCCATTCCCATGAGCAAGGTGGTCTGGTCCTGCTCCCCAAGAAGGAGTTGGATCAGCCCGAGCTCCGTGTGCTCCTGTGGGATCAGCCCTGGGGTGAGTGTTTGTTCCTTCTGGTCACACATCACTTCTTGGTTTTGCTTTCCAGGGCAACGGGATGCAGCCCTGGACGAGTGTCCCTGAGCTCCAGCATGGCGTGGGGCCCTTTTCCTGGATGCTTTGTGCTCAGCCTTTTCCCTCCTTAATGGTCCTGTACATCCCGGCATCCATGGGGCTGGGAAAGCTCCAGGCCATGTGCCTGGGAGGGTGGGCAGGTCACGGAGACCAGTATTGGGCTGTATCCTCTTCCCTTACCACGGATCCTTGTGCACTAGCCATGAGATGTGATCAGGCTGCAGAGATCCATTCCTGGGCTTTGGGGGCTCTGTTTACTCTCTTATGAGCAGTCACCACATGAAAAGCTGTCCCCTTTCATAAACATCACTTGTGGGGGGTTTATTTGCAGATTAGGGATGTCAGGGACTTTATCTTCTGGGAACTTCAACATCAACAAAGCCCTTGATAAAATAAACTTCCCCATGAAGAGGAAGTTCTATTCTTAGCAGATACTGGGGCTGAAAAATCAACCATTCAAAAACTTCCAAAAGGAATAGACCAAGGGAAAAACCATATGTCAGTAGTAGGAGCAAAAGAAGAACCTTTTAAAGTGCCTATTTTAAAAGATGTAGAGGTAGCATTCAAATAATAGACCCGCACCGCCCAATCAGAATCAAACAATACCCTATCCCTATGGAGGGCTGGAAAGGATTAAAACCTGTAGTTGACAGACCTTTGGAACAAGGAACTCTAGACCCATGTATTTCACCTCACAACACGCCCATTCTCCCTGTAAAAAACCCAGATGGGTCATACCAGATGGTGCAGGACTGAAGAGCGGTACATCAGCCAACAATTACCAAATTCCCTGTGGTGGCAAATCCATATACCTTATTGAGTCATATATCTCCCAAACACACTTGGTATAGTGTCATAGATTTGAAGGATGCTTTTTGGACTTGTCCTCTGGATGAGGCATCGGTGGGAACCTGGCTGGCTGATCAAGGCCACAGCTACATATCACCACAGTCCTGCTTGGAAAACAGCCTTGAGAAATCACTAACAAAGGGCTAAAAGCATGGGAACATGAAACTGTAGCAAGAGCTCTGCATACTTAGAAATTCCGTTGTGGTGATGGAAACCTGATACGGTGCAGGTGGCCTTTCCCCTGTCGTGGTTTTACCCCAGCTGAGAGCGGAGATCCAGGACACCCCCCTCTATTCTGGCCCCTAGTTATGTAACCCTCAAAGGTATTATATAACATTATGTAGTATAATTATGTGTATAATATATATTTTATATAAAATACCTATATTTTATATAATATATTTTATATAAAATATTTATTTTATTTTTATAAAAATGTTATTATAAATATTCAATAAGAGAATGCAATATTTAATATGAATATAAATGTAATTATTATATAACTATATATTATATAACAGCAGCCGGCTTGAATAAAGTGAACTTGTCGCTTTTAACCTTATTGCTGTGCAGTCTTTTCCTAGCGCCTCTTTGCACTTCCAAAGCCCCTGGATATACATTATTTCCCAAGATCTGGATTTTGGAGGCAGGAACTCGCAACAGGCATCCAGAGATTATTTTGCTTTTCAATGGGAGGACCCCAATACGGGATGAAAACAACAATTAAGACAGACTGTGTTACCACAGGGGTTTACAGAGTCACCAAATCTATTTGGACAAACTTTAGAAAAAGTTCTGCAAGATTTCACTATGCCCAAGGAGGTAAAATTACTACAATATGTGGACGATCTATTAATAGCAGGAGAAACTGAAGAGGGGACCCGAAACGCCACCATTAAATTGCTAAACTTTTTAGGGGGAAAGGGATTAAAGGTGTCCCGATCTAAGCTACAGTTTGTAGAGCAGGAAGTAAAATACTTAGGACATTGACTAAGTAAGGGGAAGAAAAAGTTAAATCCTGATAGAGTATCTGGGATTCTATCCTTAAGACCCCCACAAACTAAAAAGGAGGTTAGGCAAGTATTGGGGTTATTAGGATATTGCAGACCATGGCTTGAAAATTATAGTGAAAAGGTAAAATTCCTATATGAGAAATTAACTAATAACCAGTTTAAGTGGTTTATTGAAGATGATAAAAATTTGAGGAAATAAAGAAGACATTAATACAAGCACCTGTATTGGACCTCCCAGATCTAGAAAAACCTTTTTATTTATTTGTAAATGCATCAAACCAGACAGCAAATGGAGTTCTTACTCAGGACTGGGCAGGAATCAAAAAACCCATGGGGTATTGTTCTAAATTTCTTGATCCACTAAGCAGGGGATGGCCTGCTGGTCTCCGAGCTTTGGTAGCTACAGCATTATCACTAGAAGAAGTTAGGAAGATCACCTTGAGCTCTCCTGTAAAGGTGTATACCCCACACAATGTCAGGGATGTTTCACAACAAAAAGCAGAGGAATGGTTAACAGGCAGCCGGATCCTAAAGTATGAAGTTGTATTAACAGACTCCCCAGACTTAGAATTGAGAGGGACCTCTGCCCAGAGCCCAGCAGTTGTTGGGAGAGCCCTGGAGGAATTGCTATGTAATTGCTTAGAAGTAATTGAGACCCAGAGTGAAGAGAGGCCAGACTGAAGAGATACCGAGTTGGGAGCTGGAGAAGAGCTGGTTATAGATGGCTCCTCACGAGTGAAAATTGGGATATGCAGAGGATGCGTGTGTATTTGGGGGGGGTGAGGTGTCTCTGTGTTTGGGGGTCCCTGCAGCCCCAGGGGAGGAGTGCAGTTCTGTCCCCCCCCCACCTCCACCGCGGTGCCAGCCCCCCCCGCACCCCTCCCCGCAGAAGTGGCAGATCCAGCTGGGGGGGGCGGCCCTGAACATCTTCCTGCTGCAGGTGCTCGTGGAGGTGACCCCCCCAGGACCCCTCCGGGCCCCACATACCTCCCCGACACCCGCATCATCCGGGCTCAAGGACGGCACAAGGGGCAGCGGGGACAAGGGACACCTTCCCCGAGCCCCAGGGGTGCCTGTGGGGAGAGGGTTTTATGGAATTCAACAAGGGCAAGTGCAGGGTCCTGCACCCAGGGAGGAACAGACCCCACCACCAGTACAGTTAGGGGTGACCAGCTGGGAAGCAGCTCTGGGGAAAAGCCCTGGGAATGCTGGTGGGCACCAGGCTGACCATGAGCCAGCAATGTGCCCTCATGGCTGAGAAAGCCAATGGCATCCTGAGTGGTATCAAGAGAAGTGTGGGCAGCAGGTCAGGGAAGTTCTCCTCCCCCTCTGCTCTGCCCTTTTGAGGTCTCATCTGGAATATTGTGCACAGCTCTGGGCTCCCTGGGTCATAAAGGACAGGATGCTCCTGGAGAGGGGACAGCAAAGGGCTACAGAGAGGCTGAGGGGATTAGAACATTTCTCTTATGAAGAGAGAATGAGGGACTCGGTCTCTCTCAGCCCAGAGAAGAGAAGACTGAGGGGGGATCTTCTCAATGCTGATAAATCCTTGAGGAGTGGGTATCAAGAGGATGGGATCAGACCTTTTTTTAGTGGTGCCCAGGGACAGAACAAGAGGCAATGGGCAAAAACTGGAATAGAGGAAGTTCCACCTAACCATGAGGGGGAAATTCTTTCCTGTGAGGGTGGCAGAGCACCAGGCCAGGCTGCCCAGAGAGGTTGTGGAGTCTCCATCTCTGGAGACATTCTAACCTCGTGATCCTGGATGCTGTCCTGTGCAGCCTGCTCAAGGTGATCCTGCTATGGCAGGCGTTTGGCTAGATGATGTCCAGAGGTCCCTGCCAACCCCGGTCAGCCTGTGTCTCTGTGACTGCGCCGTTAGGTGGAGCTGTCCCCCGCGCAGCCAGCGCTGCAATAGAGAATGCCTGTCGTCTGGCACCACACTGGTGTTCCGAGGTTTATTCCCGGGTTTCAGTGACAGAAGGAGACTTTAGTAACGGCAGGATGTTGCAGTGAGCACACACCCCCTTCTCCTGCTGAAAAGGTAAGTGTCTGCACAAGGTGGGCACTGGCTGATGGTCGGTTGTGTCAGGTGCCGGAGCTGCAGGAAACAGTTCCAAGGCTGAGCAGTGTGTGAGGGGCAGAGAAGGAGATGGGTGGTTTCATAACCTGCAAGTACCTGCAGTGGGCAGGCTGAGAATGAGGCACCTTGGACCCTGGTGACCCACAGAAGCAGGACTCTGCTTCAGCCTCCAGCTTCACTACCAAATCCAGATATGGAGCTTTAACAGCTGCAGACACCCACCAGCAAGCTCTGCAAGGAGAACCTGGAGCAGCAGCACACAGCAGGTACTGTAAGAAGAAACACCTGCAGTAGGTGAGTGTCTATTAAGGGTCACTGAGGTGCCCCTCTGCCACCATCAGTGCAGAACCAAGGAAGACTACTGCCCCAGGGCTGCAAGTGCAAAACTGATGCCATGAAAAGCAGCAATCAAAACTCTCTCCCCTTGGTGCTGTGAAGCAGGTATTTACTGCAGCACTGGGTGCACAGGGGATCGCTCCTCCTAATGTGCTCTGAACGAGCCAGTTGCACAGCTTATATGCAGGTTGTACACACATACTCATGGCCTTTCTCCAGAAATTATTAACAGAGTCATTACTTTTATCAGAATTTACTATCATTGGTTTCCACCCTTTCCCACATGTGTGCCACAGTCTTTAAGTGGTCTTCAGGGATCCTGGTCATTGTTTACTTTGTCCACTCATCTTCACCACAGTGTTTCTGCCATGAACTACAGCCCATAAAGACTGCATTCACAACACCGTGATGGATCCCAACAGTGGTGGCAGAGTGTGATGTTGAGACCGGGCGCAACAAGGCAGCTGACCCAAACACAGTGTTTCTTTGGGAACTGGCTGGTCATCCCTCTCCCTGTGGAGGTGGTGAGCACTGAGCCAAAGCAGACAGGTAGAGAAGGTTTCTTGGTCTGAAACCATGTAGGTGGGCGCTGAGAATGTCCCCCACCCTCAGCCCCCACAGAGGAACATTGAGAGCATCTCCTGCACTGAGGCCATGCAGACAGGCATTGAGAAGAAGTCTCTTCCTCTGAGACCACATGGACAGGTGTTGAGCCAAACACCTCCTGGTCTGAGGTGCCACAAACAGTCACTGACTAAAGGGACTCAACTCTGAACTATCATCATTACACTTGCAGGTGAGGAGACAGGGTGGACATCTACACAGTGGACTCTTGTCCTGAGAGGGAGCAGAGGCAGA
This sequence comes from Gallinula chloropus, assembly GCF_964237585.1. NCBI lineage: Eukaryota > Metazoa > Chordata > Aves > Gruiformes > Rallidae > Gallinula > Gallinula chloropus. The sequence goes on along the minus strand of NC_140117.1, from coordinate 2,442,986 downwards.
AATAACCTGGTCCCATCCCTGACAGGGCTGTGAGATGCAGGTAACACTTTTGTCCATCAGGCAGGTGGAGACATTCGTTCCCTGGTGGCTCCTGTGCTGGCATGGTGGGGCTAAGAGGGAGGAACTAGAAGGCAGGGAAGCCCAGCACCTGTCAACCATTGCTGGGGACTCAGAGATTGATGGACTGGAAGAGGGGCAGCCTCCTGCAAACTCTAGTTGAATGAGGTGAAGAGGCAAAGTCTCCTCTCAAGGAAGATCGGGTAACCCAGCAAGGGAAGAAGTCCACCAGCGTGGAATGTACCTGGCACCTGAGGGCATTCATGGTTGTCTGCAGTGACCCAGAAAATACTCAGGCCTCAGGCCCCCAAAGATCAGAATGACACCCAGCATGCAGAGTCTGTACAGCGGATGTTGGTGTGGAGTACAGTGATGGGTGCCAGCAAACTGGCTGTGGTGGACTGGGTGAACATCAAGGCACCAACTGTCCATTGCACGGAGGATGACAGGGGAATATGGATGGTGTCCCTCCCTCGTTCATGGAAGCCCACCTTTAGATACTGATGAGCATTGATCAGAGCCTCTCTCGGTTTTTCTCCAGATTAAAATGTCTTTCACGGGGCAGTGCTGAGAGGGACGTCTGCTCCTGCAGCACTGAGGAGAGGAGTGTGGGCAGTGTCTGCAGAAGGGGAGGGGCTCTCGCCAGCAGGATGGGACCACACACAGCTCCCCACTGCAGCCTCTGCTCTGCCCCACTGCCCCTCACCAGGAGTTGCTGCAAATCTGTTACTGACTCTAAATGACAGGAAATATTCTAAATCCCCTGCAGAAAAAGTCGCTCACTGGATGGACACGAGCTGCCCGATGCAGCAGGCTGCCCAGTAATCATAGAATCATAGAATGGTCTGAGTTGGAAGGGACCCCAAGGATCACAGAGCTCCAACCCAGCTGCCACAGGCAGGGACACCAACCTCCAGGCCTGGATCTACACAAGGCTGCCCAGGGCCCCATCCAACCTGGCCTTGAAAAAGTAAAGCACACCTTTGCCCAGTTTGACGTGCAGATTTACCGTCTGTGGGTGTGACTTGAGGCTCCACCCCCAGGCAATGAGCTGAAGTTCTGTATCCTCCTACCAAAGTCCAGGGTCAGAAAATACTGCTGCAAGCAGGACCTGGGGACAACACAGCAAAGTGAAAGCAGCATCCTCCCTGTCCCCGCCTGGTTGGCATGTGCTGGAGGTGGCTTTTCCTGGAACTGTGCCTCTCCCAGCAGCCTGTGCTGGGAAACAGCACTGGGCGAGGTTTGGCACCTCATGGGGTGTTTCCCATCACAGAACGGCCTGATGTCCTTGTGTATGGCCACTGTCACTGATGCAAAGAGCAAACCCTGACCAGACCCTGGTGAATCGTCCACCTGAGCCAGGGCCACTGGGTCCATCTGAGAGGGTGTGGGCTGTCTCAGGACATTGGTCTGTTCTGGAGGAAGAGGCAGGAGCCCATCAGTCCCAGGAATAAAATGAGGAGAAGGAAGGGAAATTAAGTGGTGACCTTGTGTGGAAGGTGGGGCAAGAGGACAAGGTAGGGCTGGGGGTTTCAAGGGTTGGGATGTGCCAACTGTGCCCTGTTGCCTCAGGTACCTCAGATCCCTGGGCAGGACGTGTCCCCAACAGCCCATCCCCATGCAGGGGCAGCTTGTTCCCAGCAGAAGGCCTGGGGTCCTGTATCCGTAGCAGGGTGTGGGTATGGGGGCTCTATGGTGTCATACCCAGACCAAGGCAAGACCCTTTGACCTACAGGAAACTGCAGGCTGGTCAGTCTCACCTCTGTGCCTGGCAAGATCATGAAGCAGATTCTCCTGGAAACTATGCTCAGGAACATGGAGAATGAGGAGGTGACTGGGGACAGCCAACATGGCTTTACTAAGGGCAGTTTGTGCCTGACAAATCTGGTGGCCTTCTATGATGGAGTAACAGAGATGGTGGAGAAGTGAAGAGAGACAGACATGTCTTTGTCTTCCTGGACTTCTACAAGGCATTGGACACTGCCCAGCACAACATCCTGGTCTTTAACTTGGAGAGACGTGGGTTCGATGGATGGACTGTGCAGTGCTGGATAAATGACTGCACTCAAATTGCTGTGGTCAGCAGCTCAGTGTCAGTGTGTGCTGGCAGCTCAGAAGGCCACCTGTGTCCTGGGCTGGGTCAAGAACAGTGTGGCCGGCAGGTCAAGGGAGGTGATTCTGCCCCTCTACTCTCCTCTCGTGAGACCCCACCTGGAGTCCTGCATCTAGCTCAGGGGGCCCCAGTACAGGAAAGACATGGAGCTGTTGGAGTGAGGCCAGAGGAGAGCCATGAAGATGATCAAGGGGCTAGAGAGCCTCTCCTTGTTCAGCCTGGAGAAGAGAAGGCTCTGGGGACACCTCATTATGGCCTACCGATACTTAAAGGGATCCTAGAGGAAAGTGGGAGAGGGGCTGTTCACAAGGGAGTGTAGTGATAGGACAAGGGGCGAGGGCTTTAAGCTGGAAGAGGGCAGGTTTAGATTAGATATTAGGCAGAAATTCCTTACTCTGAGGGTGGTGAGGCCCTGGCACAGGTTCTCCACAGAGGTTGTGGAAGGCCCATCCATGGAAGTGTTTAAGGCCAGGCTGGATGAGCTTTTGGGTAACCTCATCTAGTGATGGGTGTCTCTGCCCATAGCTGTGAGGTCCCTTCCAACCCAAAGCATTCTATGACCCCAGGGCTGTCATGGAGACCAGCCCCAGCCCCAGGGGTGTCCAGGAAGGGCAACAAGTGGGTTAGGAGGCAGAAAAAGGGCCATAAAAAACCTCAAAGTCAGTTAAGTGTGGGGGAGGCATCCCTGGCCATTCTCTCTGCTACTGTGGTGGTTTGGCTCTGGCTGGAGGCCAGACACCCACCAAAGTCAGCCTATCACTCCCCTTTTCAGTTGGACAAGGGAGAAAATAGATATTGAGGCTCAGGAGTGGAGATAAGGACAGGGAGAGATCATCCCATAATCAACGACATGGGTAAAACAGACTCAACACAGAGTGAAGGATAGAAAACTCTCTAATTTATTACTCTACACACTGAGAAAAACTGGAGTTGGATAATGAGAAGTGTGATCAGATCTTAAAGCACCTCTCCCCCCTCCTCCATTCTTAGCAGACTTTAGTCAGGATTTTGCTCCCTTCTTCCCCCAAATTGTGGCACAGGGAGGGGCAGGGACTGGGGGAATGGAGGTTTGGTCTGTTCCTTGCAAATCTGTTTCCTTCTTGGCTGGGGGAGGGGCATTCTTTCCTCACCCTCCTTCTGCTGCACCGTGGGGTCCCACCCATGGCAGAGAGTCCTCTATGAACTTCTCCAACGTGAGTCCTTTCCCACAGGGCTTCAGCTCTTCCCCAGCTGCCCAAGCGTGGGTCACTGCTATGGGTGCAGTCATAAATCACAGTGTCTCTCAGTCCCAGTCCTCCACGGGGTCACCAGCCTCCCCCCAGTAAACCTGTTCCAGCACAAATCTCTCCCTTGCTCATCTCTGTGCCTCTGTCTCTCTCCATGGGCTGCAAGTGCTGGCAGGGGCTTGCTCCAGTGAGGTCACAGCATCTCCTGTCTGTCTCCCCCTGCTTCATCCAGCATGGGGCCTCTCCACGGGCTGCAGGTGGGATCTCTGCCTTTTCCATGGGCTGTGAGGGGACAACCGCTCCACCAGCGCCTGGACGCTGCAGGGGCATCTTTTTCTCCAGCACCTGGGGTGCCTACTCCCCACCCCTCACCAGCCTTGGTGTCTGCACAGCTCGTTACATCTTCTCACTCCCTTCTCTGGGGGCAAAATGCAGCTGCTTGCGGGTTTTTCCTCCTAAATGTGGTTCCTAGAGGTACTGTCACCATCGCTGATTGGCTCCCCTGGTCAGCAGCTACTCTGGCCTTGAGTTGGCTGATGTTCAGTCTCCAGAGCCTGCAGAGAGCTCTAGCTGCTCCTCACAGCAATAATTTTCTGCAGCCCTCTCTTCTCTCCCAGCTACTCAAAACTGCTACATGGGGACACAGGGTGCTGGCAGAGTTGGGGGATTCCCAGAACCAAGACAAGGGGAGGCCTGAGTTGTGTGTGCGCCCAGCCTCCCAACCCCTGCCCCATGCTCACCCTGCAGGGAGCTGCCCCCAGGCTCCTGCTCCAACCACTGCTCCAAGCTCACTGCAAATCCCCTTCAGCGGCAGCCAGGAATCAGGACAAATTCTCCAGAACTCCTACAGCCGGACTTCATGTGCACAAGGAAAACTTTGTTGAAGTCCTGCTTGGGCAGGGTGGGTTGGGGCAGGGCTGAGAGGGACATCTGCTCCTGTGGCACTGCGGAAAGGAGCACAGGCAGTGTCTATACAAAAACAGGGGCTCTGCGGTGCTGCTGATGGGCTCGAAAGATGGTCAGGAAATGCTGTCCCTAAGGCAGATCTCTGGTCCCTATGTCTGCAACAAAAAACAGAGGCAGATGATCTCTCCATTGAACAGGATGTTGGGAAAGTGATGATCTCGACCCCCCCTGTCAGCATCAGTGAAGGTCTCCAGCCCCCGCTGGCAGTCCAGACAGACCCAGAATGGGGTCCAGATGGGCACCAGAGATACATGGGAGGAGAGGTGACAGAACTAAACTTCCCGAAGCACAGTCACACCCCCCAGATCTCTCCTTCAGGCCTCAGGGCAATATCCCCCATCTTCCTCTCAGAGTCCCTGACTACCCCCATAACCCACCCAGAATCACCTCCCAAATTGCCCTTCACCTCCACCTCCCAGCAGCACCCCCCTCCATGAACCCTCCTGGCCAGAAAGTAAATCTCGGAGGGGTGTCTGGCAGGTTCTGCCATGCTCTTTCCCTTTCTTGCACTTCTGTCCACTGACAGGATCTCATCCCAGGACCAGCACCAGCACAGCAGCGGCTGAACTTGGTCCTGTGACAACACACCATGGTGGGGCTGTGGCCCCAGTGTGGAAGAACAGGACAGGGAGGCAGAGCCTGGCTCTGTGCAGTGCCTGGGGTGTCAGAGGGTTGATGTCTCCTCTTGGCCCCCCCGATGGAGCTCACAAGGGGTGGAACAGGCAAGAATACAGTGGGGAAACAGGCTAGTGTCACAGTCTGGAGAGTGGGAGTCGCCAAACACACCCAGGCACAGCCAGTCCTGCATACTGGCCAGCCCAGATGTGCCTTGCACACAAGGAAAGGAAGGAGAGCCACCCAGAGGAGCAACCAACTATCCAGTTACCTGGGCTGTGGGGAAGAAAAACCTGTTCCCAGGATAAAAGGAGAGAGGAGAGCTGGTCACATCCCAGAGCCTGTCTCCAGCAGCTCTGGGCAGGTGAGAGGGTCCATCCTCATGCTGGTCTACCGGAGCTGCCCACCCTCACAGAAACATTGCCTTGGGCATTCCCAGACTTAAGGAGGGAGATGATTGGCAAGGAGGGAAAGGGCTAAGAATAAAGACCATGGCAAAGGACCCCATGCCATGCTGGAGCTCATGGACACTCACCCATCACTCTTGCATGCAATTCTTGTGGAAAGCAAAAGCAAAAAGAAGCCAATTTTGATCACGAGACAGATTTTCATTCAATGAGGGTGTGTCCTCATCCCTTCTGTCCTTTGCAGAAAGAGCTTTTTGATGAAGGCAAAATGTCCTTCTGACACAGACTTACCTTTCCTTCTCCAGAGATAAACACTGAGGCAAATGAACCCAACTAAGAGCACAAGGAGCACACCCAGACCGGCCATCCAGGGACGGGCATCACAGAAAAATGGAGCTGAGAAACAAACAGATCCATAGGAAAGGGGACTCACTTACACTGCTGTTTGTGGGGAGAAGGACCAAGAGACCCCTGCCCCACATCTCCCAGCCCTTCTCCCAGGATCCCTGGACTCATGGGGACAGAGTTCTCTTTCCTCATGGAAATACCAACACTACCTTGAAGCACACGAGGCTCAGGTTTTGTCACGCCCATCAACTGATTGGAAGGTGTGCACCCCTCCTGTGCCCCTACACCCCCACACTTCACCCCAAGCCCAGACCAAAGCTGCTCCAAGCAAGGCAGCCAACCCCTGCCCTGCTCCAGCGCCGCAGGGGCTGGCTGCAGCCGTCATACCGGAGATGCGCAGGGATGCCTCCTGCTCCTGGTCGACGCGGCTGTTCCTGACCACGCAGGACCATTTCCCATCTCCAGTCCCTGTCACCACAATGAGCTCTTCGATGTGAAACAGGCCACTTGCATCAGAGAAATATTGTTGGGAGACAGATGGGAGATGTTTTCCGTCACGATCCTTCCACAGCATCTCCGGTTGTGGGAACCATCCAGCTGATCGACACACCATCCGGATGCCTCCGCCCTCGTAATCCTCCAGAGAGAGCTGAGGGACAGAGCCTGTGGCTGGGGAAGAGCCCGTGGTTAGGGTCAGGTAAGGATGAGCTCAGCTCAAATTCCAGGACTGCATCCCATAGCAGAACCATCACAGGTCACACGGCAGCTGCAGGACCGGCCACAAAACCCACACCAACTTGTGCAGGGACTGCAGAGCATTGATCCCAACAGCGTCCAAACAGATCTCCCACCAAACATCCTGGCAGAGCAAGACTGAGCTGCTGTACTTCAGCACCTCAAGGCTTTTTCTGCACAGACCTGTCTGTTCAAGAAGCCCCAAGGCTTCCAGACAAAGTACAAAGTCTCCCGCAGCACAGAGGGACAGGACAGAGGTCTGGGAGGGACACACAAGCCCAGGGACACTGGGACCACCCCCTAGAAAAACCACATCAGCAACGAACCTGCTACCTCCAGATCCACTGTAGCCTCTCTAGAGGAGAAACCATCTGTCACCATGCAGACGTACTGACCGTCATCAGAGGGTCTCAGCCCAGAGATTCGCAAGTCCAGGCTTCCACTGGAGAGACCATCTCTGACCAACTCTGTCCTCCCAACATATTCCTCCATCTGCTCCCTGGAGAGGTCCTCCCCATGTCGGTAGTGGTGCACCGTTTCAGAGACCCGTTTCCGGATCCACCTGATGTCCCAGCTCTGAGCATCCATGGCTGGGGACAACTGACATCGCAGCACGACATCCTGCCCCACGGTGACACGGAGAGGGTGGCCTGGTCCTGCCACATTCAAGTCAGCTTGGCCATGGAAAAGGACACAGAGACATGGAGAATGCATCGATGTTAATTTCGGGTACTGCAGGCCAGGGCTGAGCTTGGTGTGAGCGGGGCACGCTCCATGCCACAGGAGTTGCTTTGCCCTCGAGTGATCCAGAGACTCAGGTGAAACTGGAGCTGTCCTGGCAGAGCTCAAAGGAGAAGTTTTCCCAGCAGCAGGACCCTGCTCCAGAAAACAACCGCCACCCCAGCCAGCCCTGGTGAGAGCAAGAACTGTTTGAAGGGACCACTACAGGACAGGACTTAAGGGGTACCCAAGGTGAGGGATGTAAGGCTTAAATAGCCCAAGAGAAAGCAAAATCCACACAGGACTGAACTCTGGAGATGGCTTCCCCCACCCCACAGCAGCTCCCTGCCCCACATCTGCCACCAGGAACCAGTGAAAGCCCCACCAGCCCTGCAGGATCCCTACCTGATCCCAGCCGGAGCATGTGGAGAGTCACCCAATACCTCAGGAAGTCCCTGAGGTTCACTGGGAGCCACATCTTCATCCACACTGGAGAGGAGGGAGGGGAAGAGAGGCAGAGGAGGGTGAAGAGGTTTATAGCCACCCAGGAGAGGCTGGTGAAGAACGGTTGCACCTGGCCCAAAGAGGCTCTTCAATCCCCAAACCCCTTCACAAGCAACTTGATGATGGAAGAAATCGGTGCTCCATGGCAGGATGGGACCACGTCTCTCTGTTGCAGCCCCTGCTCTGCCCCACTGCCCCTCTCCAGGAGTTATTGCAAATCCGTTACTGTGAATGGCAGGAAATAGTCTAAATCCCCTGCAGAAGGAGAAGATGCTCACTGGATGGACACGAGCTGCCAGATGCAGCAGGCTGCCCAGTAAAGCACACCTTTGCCCAGTTTCAGGTGCAGATTTACCATCTGTGGGTGTGACTTGAGGCTCCACCCCCAGGCAATGCGCTGAAGTTCTGTATCCAGAGTCAGAAAACACAGCTGTAAACAGGACCTGGAGACAACACAGCAAAGTGAAAGCAGCATCCTCCCTGTCCCCGCCTGGTTGGCATGTGCTGGAGGTGGCTTTTCCTGGAACTGTGCCTCTCCCAGCTGCCTGTGCTGGGAAACAGCACTGGGTGAGGTTTGGCACCTCAGGAGGTGTTTCCCATCACAGAAACGCCTGATCTCCTTGTGCATGGCCACTGTCACTGATGCAGTGAGCAAACCCTGACCAGACCCTGGTGAATTGTCCACCTGAGCCAGAGCCACTGGGTCCATCCGAGAGGGTTTGGGGGCCTCAGGACATTGGTCTGTTCTGGAGGAAGAGGCAGGAGCCCATCAGTCCCAGGACACAGAAAAGGAGAAGGAAGGGAAATGAAGCCATGAGCTGGTGGGGAGTGTGGGAGATTTGGACAAGATAGGCTGGAGATGCTTCTTGATGGCCATCAAGGTTGAAGGACAGCCTGTGTGGATACGCTACTCCTGAGCTAAGGGGCCACCAAACGAAGAACGATTTCATTCTCAATTATGCTTGTGCTTTGCAGTCACACTGGGTGAGCAGAGGACCTAAATTTACATGCAATCCTAAAGCAAAATATTTCATAGACTTTAACAAAACTAATTGTTGGGTTTGCACACACCTTCTAGAAGAGGGTGGCACAGGATGGCCCCTTATAGGAGTCCCTATACAGTTCAAGACAAATCGGAATACTTTGTGGATTAATCCACTATATACTGACAAAAATAATACTCACCTCCAATTTTAAGAGGTAGAAAATCCAAATTTGCCTGAGGTAAAGTGTAGAACTATCAGTAAGACACAATCAGAGGGTTGTATTTCCATAGGTCGTTGCCCAAACTGCAGCTGGTCAATGTATGTGTACAGGAAAAAGCAATTTGGATATTGGAATATGCCTAAGTAGGGGACAGGGAGGGCACTGGTTGTGTGGAAAGGAAGCAAGAAAGGCCCTTCCCCCTGATGGATAGGAACCTGCATGGTAGGGGCCATGATTCCATGCAGTACTATAACCAACAGTTCAGAAGGGAAGGGTCAGAACTTTCCTAAAATGGACAAGAAGAACCCCCAGTGCCATAGCAATAAGGCCTACCATAGATTCCATAGTCTGGCTAGATGGTTTCTTCCTTGGTTAGGAGTAAGGGAATTAGAAAAGATAATGATAAACATTTCAGCTGCCATAGAAAACACTGAAACTCTGACAATAGGTGCAATACAGGCTTTGCAAATAGAAACAGCTTATCCAAAGCAGTTATGCAAAACCAAATGGCTCCAGATCTGTTATTGGCCCCTCGAGGAGGAGTGTGCACAATAATCAACACTGGCTGTTGTACATCTGTTAATCAAGAAGAACGAGTTGAGATGAATTTACAGATAACCTGGGAAACCCCCCATATATTACATGAAGTAGCCCAAGATGGTTCTACTTTTGGATTTGAAGAAATATGGGCCAAACTTACCTCCTGGCTTCCCGATTTAAATTGGCTTAAGAAATTGTTTGTCCTTTTGATAGGACTGGGGATATTTATACCCCTAACTTGTATTCTAATTCAGTGTGCCTTTTGGCACTGCAAACATTCTGTGGGCAGTTATGAAGAATGGAAAAGAAACAAATTGAAACATGGCATAATCAGGGGCAAATATTGTAAAAGGACATTACCAAAGGACAGAATATTGTAGGCTGTGAAAGAATTCACAGAGGGAAATGAAAAGCAGGGAATGAAGGAATGAAGGAGACCAGTGAAAAGGACTGGGAATTCCTTAAAGGCCAAACTGATAATTTGTTCTAATCACATAGATAAATGAGCAAATTGTGTAAACTCATTAAGTATGATTGGTTTTAGTCATGTAGAGAGATGAGGACATTGTACTCACTGATCAACTATGTAATCTATCCATTAAGCCTATTAACATTTAACCACCTGATTATCAAACTGCTTCTTGGATCACAAGGAGTCAAGTCATTGATATCAAAAGAGTAATAAAAGGCAGTCAATCAGCAAACACCTAAGGAGGAGTGTTTTCTTCATCCCTTGGCCACCTGAGGACCCCCAAAGCCCACGAGAAAGAACTACTACACATACAACAAAAGCCCTGGTGTATATAAATGATGTTGAATGTTTATGTAGATTAGCTCTTGTAAGTTGTATTGAATATGCATGATTTTGTAACATAACTTCTCTAGCATCTCATTAATTCGTTGGGGCACTCATGGTGGAGTGATCCCCAGTGCTGCCCAGCGCTGCAATGAAGAGTATCTGCTTAACAGTTACATCAGACTCTGACTGCTGAGTAAATTATCACACATGGATGGGACATGCCAGCCATGCCCTGTCCCTCTGCTCTCTTCCCTTGGGGACCTCAGAATGCTTCCCCAGCTGTCCTCAACCACCCAGCCCCACACAGGGGCTGCCCATCCCCAACAGATGGGGTGCCATGGGGCCTGGGATGCCAGGGGGCTCCAGGGTGCCATTCCCAGACCTGGGCAGCAGGACGAGGGTGAGCCCCATTGACATGTCAGATTGATTGGACCCAGCCCCAGGGGTGTCCAGGAAGGGCAGAAGGGGGATAGGAGAGAGAAAAAGGGCCAGCAAACACACAAAATTGGTGCAGTTGGGGGATCACACCCCCAGATATCCTCTGTTTGTTTATTACATACCAGCAGCAGCATCATGGCGAGCTGGTCTGAGCATCAACACTGGCTCCGAGCAGTCGGGTGCCTGTGTTCAACTTTGTTCTTGCTTCCCGTAGCTCCAGCCCCTTTGTGAGCATCCCCCACCCCTTCCCATGGCCTGAAGGGCTCAGCCACCCCTGAACCCTGCTCACAGCACCTTCCCATCACATCCCATCCTATCACATCCCATTCAAACCTACCCAAATTCCATCCCATCCAAATCTATCCCACACCACCCCATCCCAACTGAACCCACCCCACCCCCCTCTTACCTGATCCCAGCAATGTGGCTCTGCTGACACACTGGGCCCTGAGCACCAGTCACAGTGATCAATAGTGCTAAATATCACTTCCCAAGAGTCCCAGGTTGGGATGTTCTTCCCCTGCTCAGGAGTTTTCTCTTCTGCTGCCCCTAAAGCCGTTCTGTTACAAAGGGGCTTTTGTGCACAGAGCCCAGTCCCTAAACCAGCCATGAGCTGCTACCGCCTGTACCAAGTGCCCAGCTGGGAGGGGCAGGAGGGAAACACACCTCAGGCTTGATCCCAACAGGATTGTGTGGCGTGGAAGGATGTGGACAGAGGAGGTGTGTCCTGGGGACACAGGGTGCTAGCAGATTTGGGGCTCTCCAGAACCAAGACAAGGGGATGCCTGAGTTGTGAGTGCTGCTGGCCTTCCACCCCCTGCCCTGTGTTCACCCTGCAGCGAGCTGCCCCCAGGCTCCTACTCCAACCCCGCTGCAAATCCCCTTCAGTGGCAGCCAGGAATCAGGACAAACCCCTCAGGAATCTCCACAGCCAGACACCATATTCACCTGCAAACCTTACTGAAGCCTGACCTGCTCTGCCTGGCCAGGATGGGTTGGGGCTGGGACGAGAGGGACATCTGCTCCTGCGGCACTGAGGAGAGGAGCACAGGCAGTGTCTGTAGAAGGGCACGGGCTCTGTGAGGCTGCAGAGGGGTGGAAGGAGGTGCAGAGGTGCTGTCCATGAGGAACAGCTCAGTTCCCTCTGTCTCCAGCCAAAGCCAGGGGTGGATGACCTCTCCATTGAATGAGGCTGGTGGGAAAGTGAAGATACTGATGCCACTTGTCAGGATCAGTGAAAGTCACCAGCCCCCATGGGCAGTCCAGACAGACACAGAATCTGCTGGGGACTAGGAACAGGGACAGACAACTGCAAGGAGAGGTGAGAGACACAAACTGCTGCACACAGTGCCCCACCCCCAGATCCCTCCTTCAGGCCATATACCCCTTCCTCTTCACTGAGTCCCTGGCCACCCCAACCACGAATCACCTGCCATCTCCCACTTCACCTCTGCCTCCATCAGTGCCTTCCATCCATGAACCCCTCCTGGCCCAGCACACAGCACCAAAAAGTAAATCCCTGAAGGGTGTTGTGGAGGTTCTGCCATGCTCTTTCCTTTCTCACACTTCTCCCATCCTTGGGCAGGACAAGCTTGAGATGAGCCATGTTGAGACCCAGGGTCATGACATCCTCAAGAACAGGAGGAGCCAGAGCATCAGGGACAGAGCTCAGTGCTGGGCAGGTTTCACCACCCTGGGGCCAGGATCTGCCCTGCACAGCAGGAGACAGGGCATCTCTTTCCTCCAGGAGATTCCATCTGGGTCCCCTCCATCCCTTCCTCCAAGTTGTTGGTGAATATACAGAACAAGGCTGGACCTGCAATGAATATGCATGTCCTGGGATGATGTAAGGTGATCGCCCAATTAAAGGGCTACAGAAACTACCCTGCTCCCTCCCTCTCTCCACCTCCCCCACTCCATGTCCCTCCCTCTCCACCTTTCCCTTCCAAGCAGCACGGTGCTAATAGTAGGTGATGAGGTAATTACTGCCCGATTAGTGACAATTGTGGTAGGTGGCTCTAATCCTGTAACAAGATAATCCTGACAGGGGCAAAGATCCCAACTAACCCTTTGATTGCACAAAGCAATTGAAAACTTTCTTCTGCAGTCCTAAAATTAGGGGTTTTCATCAATTTTGAGGAAATTATTGATTTTGGGCAGAGGCATAACAAAACCATCCTTTTTTTAAGGTTTGGGGTTTGGTGGGGTTTTTCCCACAAAGGAAATTTTTTTTTTTTTTTTTTTCTGGGAAGGTTGAGACATCTTTTTGTGGAGGCACTAAAATAACAATTTCTTAAACATTTAGTTCTTCCTGAGGTGGACTTTGAGTTCAGATTGGGTTTGTCAGCCTCAAATAACTTCAAATGGAAATTTCAGGCATTGTCGTTATGGAGGAAAAAACAGTGAAAAGCAGACAGAAAAAGGGGAGAATAAAAGGGGCATGAAGGGGGTGAGTGGAAGAAAGTGGAAGGGGAAATAAGATCCAAAAAAGGGAGAAGAAATGGGAAAATAGAAAGGGGGTGGAAGAAAAAAATAAAGGGGGGGGATAAAGGAGGGAAAGGATAAAGGAGGGAAAGGGAGAAAGTAAAAGTAACAAATATGCAAAAAAAAAAGGAGAGGAAAGGTTAAAATAAAGGGGGGAGGAGAGAAAAGTGGGATAAAGGTAAGGGGGGAAAACAAAGGGAAAATATGAAAAAGAGGGAAAAGGCAAAGTTGGAAAAGGTGTTTTTCTCCCCAGTGGGTGGGGGCCGCCCCATCCTTCCTCACTCTCGGGGCCGGGTGGGTTCGGGTCTGCCCTCCCCACCCACAGCAAACGTGGAGGTACCGCGGAGCCCCGCGCTGAGCCAGTTGGGGATGCGCAGGGCTGGGGCGTGCTGAGCCCCGGCCATGGCCGTGCTGGAGCCGGCGCAGGTAGGGAGGAGGTGGGGGTGTCAGGCAGAGGGAGCCCTCAGACCCTGCGCAGCCTGGGAGGAGGGGGACCGGCTGTTGATGGCGGGGGTCAGACCTCAGGGCTGGGGGTTACTGCGGAGGGAATGTCAGGGCGCTGAGTTTTTCCTTCCTTTGCTCTTTATAAAAAAGAAACTGTTAAGCTGTGTGTCTGACTGACTTTGAAATTTTTGTTCCGAGGTTTCAATTTTGTTACTTTTAAAAAGTTATTTTGTTTTAATTTTTTAAAATTTTATTTCTCTCTTTATTTTTAGTTCTTAGTTTTTTATTTCTTATTTAGATTTTATTTCTTATTTAAAAAAATCATTATTTGGCTTCATAGTTTTATTTTAGATCTTTGGGTTTTTATTTTAGTTCTTTTTAATTTTTGTCTTTCCATTGGGAATTTTTAAATTCACTTCTTTATTGGATTGTTTTGAGTATCTTAAATCTTGATTCTTTGCTTTTTATTTTGGTTCTTAGTAATGGGTTTTTTCCCACCTTTTCCTTTCATCTTGGTTACTTTGGTTTTCATGGTTTAATTTTTCAAATGTTCCCCCCTACCCGTGTGTTCCCAAGGCTCTCCAGGAGGTCACTGTCGCCGCCACCACCAAGAAGCCACCGAGAAGCCCAGCAGACAGGATGTTGGTGATGATCACTCTGTCATCCTCCCCCGTGTCCCACCTGTACGTCCCTGTGTCCATATGTCATTGACCCACCCATGTATTCCTATGCCTCCTGTGTCCCCCTCAATCTCATTGTGCTCCATGTCTCTGATGTCCCTCCCATATCCACCCATGTCTTCCTGTGTCCCCTCATGTCTTTCCACATGACCTTCTGTGTTGCTGCCCCATGTCCTCTGTCTCCTGTTTCCTATCCCTCTATTGCCCTATCCCCTTGCATCCCCCCCATGCACCCCTGTTTCCCTCCTGTGTCCCTGTATCCCTCCTCAACTCCCTGCCATATCATCTTCTGTCCTTCTGTGTCCCTAAGGTCCCTCTCATGTCCCCCTGTGCCCCCATGTCTTCACATGTCGCCTGTGTTTCCCCGTGTTCCCTTGTGCCTCCAGTGTCCCCATGTCCATACGATCTCCCCCCAACCACCTGTTCTTCCTGTGTCCCCCATGTCCCCCCTACCCTTCCCGTGTCCTCCATGTCTTTATATGTCCCCCTGTGCCCCTCCCATTACCCTGTGTCCCAGCCATGTCTTCCCATCCTGTCGTGCCCCCCATGTCCCCCCTGTACGTGTCCTTTGTCCCCCATCTCTGTCACTTGTTCTTTGTTTCCCCAGCGCCCCCGGTTTTCACACATGGGAGCAGCAGCTGCCCCAGCACTGGTAGATTCTCAGCACCCAACGTCTCTCAGACACCCGTTCAGGTGCTCCAAGCATCCCAGCCTGGCAGGAGGATGCTCTGCTGGGAGGTGATCTGCTCGTCCTGGCTGGGAGCTGGGGCTCAGCGGCTCTTCTGGGCTCACACTGCCCTCTCCTGACACTTGGGGGTGGTGACGTCCCCAGGGCTCCTCCAGCCCTGAGACCTCGAGTTGTGGAATCACAGAATGCTATAGGTTGGAAGGGACCTTTAAAGGCATCTAGTCCAACCTGTCTACGGTGAGCAGGGACACCTTTCACTCCATCAGGTTGCTCAGAGCTTCATCAAGCCTGATCTTGAATGCCTCCAGGGATGGAGCCTCCACCACCTCTGTGAGCCCTGTGTGAGGCCTGGGGAATTGAGCACCAACACTAGAGCTGCCCCCACCCTGCCCAGGGCCCACAGCACTTGGAGCATCATGTAAAGCTGTGACACAGACCCTCTGTGCCCAGGGCATGGCTGGGCTGGCACCCAGCCCCACGGCACCCTGTGACAGCAAGGGGATGGGACAGGGTCCTGGATGTCATGGTGTCAGGGATAGGAGATAGGATGGGTTGGGTTCGGGGAGTCACAGGGTGCCAGACGGCTGGGACCCCCCCAGGACAGGCATGTCTGAGGGTCTCGGGGTGCCCCAGGAGAAGGGGCCGAGAGTGGGACTGGGGTGGGGGGAAGAATTTTGGGGACGCAGGGGTGACCCCAGGCTGGAGGACACAGGCGAAGTCGGGCCGTGGGGGGGTCTGGGTCCTGAGGAGGGGTGGGGGGGCTGAGGGCCGGGCGGCCCCTTGGGGAGTCCCGGGCTGAGGGTCTGGGGGGCAGAGGGGCTGTGCCCGACCCCCACGCTGCTTTTGGCACTTTTGCTTCTGCCAACCTGCAGAGACAGGATCTGCCCGGTGTCCGGTGATGTCAGATGCGTTGGCGGGTGGGTGGTGGCAGAGCCAATCGCGGGGCTCGGGTGGTAACAGAGCCAATCGCGGTGCTCGGGGCGGGGCTGGCCCCGAGGTCTGTCCCGGCGCGGGGCTCGTTCGGCTCCTGTGGTCGGGGATCCGGAGCAGAGCGATGGGCCCGGGCCGGGTGCTGGGTCTGGGGCTGCTGCTGGGGCTCCTCGGCGGGGCAGCGTGCGGTGAGTGCGGGCGGGGAGCCTGATGACACCCTGCGTGCCAGAACCCCCCTGACCCCCTTTCCTGGGTTCCGGTGCTCCATTCCACGGGCAGTGGGGCCTCTCATGATCCACCTCCACCCCGGGGCACCAGGACCTCCCCAGGTTCACCTTCCCTGGGCCACGGGGACCCCTCTGGGATCAGGGCATCTCCAGTCCCCCTCTCTGCATCCCTAGGCTCCCACTGCACCTCGCCTGATCTGCTGCTCATTGACCCTGTGGATCCCCCTTCCAGGGCACTGCTGGGGCCCCCTGCGATTGACACCAGGGACCCCATGTCTTCCCAACCCAGCAAACAGGACCCCCTCCTGGACACACCTGACTGCAACCAACATCCCCCCACCTGTCACATCCCCCCTGAAGCTGCCACCTACACTGGGACCCCCAACCAGCCTCACTGCCTAAACCTGGACCCCCACCCCCCCACCCCTCATCATACCCTGTATCCCCACAGAGCTCCACTCCCTGCGCTACTTCCACGTCGGGGTGTCAGAGCCCAGCCCGGGGGTGCCCGAGTTTGTGTCTGTGGGGTACGTGGATGGGAACCTCATTTCACGCTACGACAGCGAGACGAGGAGGATGGTGCCCCGGGAAGTCTGGATGGCGGCCAACCTGGACCAGCTGTACTGGGACCAGCAGACCCAGGTTGGACAGAGCAATCAGGGAATTATCCGTGTAAACCTGGACACACTGCGGAGCCGCTACAACCAGAGTGGGAGTGAGTGTGGGCTGGGATGCAGCACCATGGGACAGGAGGACTCACAAGACCCACTTCCCCACAAGACCGTACCCTTCCCCACACTACTGCCCTGTGCCAACCCTTCCCTGCCTGGTGCCATTTTCTGAGGGCTCCCAGCCCAGATGTCCTGCAGCAGGAGGGGGCCATGGCTGCCTGTCCCAACCCTACAGTCCTTGGGATCCCTTGTTCCACAGCTGGGGAGGCTTCTGGGTGCCCCACCCAGGATACACCCTCCCCATCAGTGCCCACAACCCTATCACAGGAGAGGCCACAACATCCCACCCATCACCATCCCTGTGGCAGTGGAGACTCCCAGAACCAGAGGGGCTTCCACCCCATGTCCCAGCCCCTCACCATTCCTTTAGAACTTTGTAGCCCCCACCCCAAAGCCAGAGGGGCTCCCACAACCCATCCCATCTCCTGTCCCTGCCCCCACAACTTTCACAACCCTGTCCTATCACCTTACTGTCCCAGGGATCTGTGGGGCTCAGTGCCAGCCCAGCCATACCCTGGGCTGAGAGGGTCTGTGTCAGAGCTGTACGTGACGTCCCGAGTGCTGTGGGCCCTGGGCAGGGTGGGGGCAGCTGTTGTGTCGGTGCCCAATTCCCTTGGGGCTCACACAGGGCTGGAGTGGGGGGTGCTGCCGGGGGGGCCTTACCCCACTGAAGGCCCAGGGCTGCAACAGCCCCTCAGCCCCATCTCCCTGGTCGTGTTTCAGGGGCTCACACACTGCAGCACATGCACGGCTGTGACCTCCTGGAGGATGGCAGCATTAGGGGGTATCAGCAAATCGCCTACGATGGGAGGGACTTCATTGCCTTCGACATGGACACGATGACGTTCACTGCGGCAGATGCAGCAGCACAAATCACCAAGAGGAAGTGGGAGGCAGACGGGACTGTCGCTGAGCGCGTGAAGCACTACCTGGAGAGCACCTGTACCGAGTGGCTGAGGAAATACGTGAGCTATGGGCAGGCTGTGCTGGAGAGGAAAGGTGAGGGGAGATGGGGACCCTGGGGAGGGGCCAGTGTGGATGTGTGTGCCAGCCCTCACTGCCACCCCCTCCCCAGAGCCCCCCACAGTCCGAGTGTTGAAGAAGGAGACCCAGGGGAACCTGACCTTGCACTGCCGCGCTTACGGCTTCTACCCACGGCCCATCACCATCAGCTGGCTGAAGGACGCTGAGGTCAGGGACCGGGAGACCCAGCGGGGCAGCATCGTGCCCAACAGCGACGGCACCTACTACACCTGGGTGTCCATCGAGGCCCCTCCTGGGGAGCAGGACAAGTACCAGTGCCGTGTGGAGCACGCCAGCCTGGCTGAGCCAGGGGTCTTTACAATGGGTGAGTCTGGTGGCCTTGGGCACACAGAAGGGTTCCCCTCCTCACCGCCCTTCTCATCCCCAGAGCCAGAGTCCAACTCATCGACCATGTTACTGGGGATGCTTCTTCCCCTCGGTATCTTTGTTGTCATCGCCATCATTTGATTCCTCATCTGCAAGTATAATGCAGGTAAATCCCCAGAGTGTGGGAGGAAGACAGTGCCCAGAGGGCTGGCAGGGGCTGCAGGCATGGGCTTCAGTGCTCTGAGGAGCTCCTGAGCCTGAGGGTGAAGCACGGCAGATGATGATTCCTCTTTCTCTCTGCAGGGATGAAGGGCTATGGCAAGGCACCAAGTGAGTACTGGGGTGAGGTCTGGCTCCAGCCACTGCCCAGTGCCGGGGCAGTCTCGTGACTCTGGTTTCTGGCTGCTCACAACGTTTCCCCATCCCCTTTTTCCCTTGTCACCAGTCCCCAGGCTGGGGGAGGGGAGCACTCAGACTCCCAGAGCAGAGGGTTGGGGACAAGGAGGCTCCCCTGGGTGACACTGTCACTTCCTCCTGTCCCTTCAGTGATCCCCACATAACTGATCCACGACGGTTGGGGAGCTGGATGTGTTCCCCCGATGCCAAGGTGCTGGAGGCAGCTGGAGCTGATCACACTGCACCTGCCCACACTGCTGCGCTGGTGGCTCTGCTGGCTGTGGGAAATGCCTTGTTTCCCATGCTTTGGTAATTGCAGAATCCCATTTTTAGCATTGTTTTAATTTTGAAAGTGAATTCTTCTGCATGTGCACAAGCAATAAATGGTCCTAACCCTCTGGTGAGCTGTGCCTCCTCTCCTGGTTACTGGTCTGCTCTCACAGCCTTGAGTCAAGGGCTGTGCTGGTTTTCCCTTGGCTAGTGCTGGGTTTCTTCCCAGCAGCCCAGTGTGGTGTCATGTTTAGGACTGAGTTGGGTCTGAAGGTGTAGTTCATTTTCCCCCAGCAGCCCTGGCCATGCTGTGCATTGGGAGTGAGCAGGGTGTTGGTACCAGCCCAGGGATTTGGTTGCTGGAGAGTGGGGCTGGCCCAGCATCCAGGCTGTCTCTCCAGCATCCCCCTTTCTGGTAGGCTGTGGGTGGGCAAGACCTTGGGAGGGGACAGGACAGCTGACCCCAAAAACCAAAGTGATATTCCAAACCATGTGGTGTCTGCTCGGCCATAAAAGCTGAGAGGAAGGAGGAAAATGGGACCTTCATTATTTATGACTTTTGTCTTCTGGAGCAACTGTTGTGACTATTGAAGCCTGGCTTTCCTGTGGTTTGGATTTCTGAGGCAAAGTTTGGGGGGCAACCACAGGGGTGGCTTCTGCAAGAAGCTCCTAGAAGCTTCCTTCAGGTCTGATAGAGCCAATACCAGCCAGCTCAAGGACAGACCCACCGCTGATCAACACCAAGCCAATCAGTGACTGTGGTAGTGCTTCTGTGATAACGTATTTAAGGAAAAATCCAGCAAGTGTCAGCTTTTTGCTGCCAGAGAAATGAGTGAGAAGGTGTGAGAAACTTTGCAGCCACCAAGGTCAACGAGGAGAGGCAGGAGGTGCTCCAGATGAGAGATTCCCTTGCAACCCCTGGAGAAGACCGTGGCCAGGCAGGTTGTCCCTCTACAGCCCATGGAAGATGATGGGGAGCAGAGATCCCATGTGCAGCCCGTGGAGGACCCCATGCTGGAGCAGTTGGAGACACCTGAACAATGCTGTGGAAAGGCCATGTTGGAGCAAGCTCCTGGCAGGACCTGCAGCCTGTGGAGAGAGTCTCACACCAGAGCAGGTTTGCTGGGGGACTTGTGACTCCGTGGGGAACCAGGCTGGAGCAGTCTCATGCTGAAGGTCTGTACCCCATGGAAGTGACCCACGCTGGGGCAGCTGGTGAAGAGCTGAAGATGCATGGGAAAGGATTCACGTTGAAGTTCAAGGAGGACTGTCTCTTGTGAGAGGGACCTCATGCTGGGGCAGGGGAAGTATGTGGAGGAAGCAGCAGAGACAACGCATTATGAACTGACCACAACCCCCCATTCCCTGTTCCCCTCATCCCCCTGTGCTACTCAGCAGGAGGAAGGAGAGAAATTATGAATAAAGTTGAGCCTGGGGAGAAGGGAAGTGTGAGGAGAGGGGTGTTAAGGTTTGGTTTTATTTCTCTTTATCCTGCTCTGTTTTGATTGGGTTAATAAATTAGATGCATTTTATCCCGTGCTCAGTCTGTTTTACCCATGATGCTAATTGCAGAACGATCTCTTTCTGTCCTTATCTCGACCCATAAGCCTCTCATTATATATTTTCTCTTCCCTGTCCTGCTTAGGAGGTGAGTGGTAGAGTGGCATTATGAGCATTGAGAAGATCCCCCTCAGTCCTCTCTTCTCTGGGCTAAACAGCCCCAAATCCCTCAGCCTCTCTCTGTCAGAGATGTTCTGGTCCCCTCAGCATCTCCATAGCCCTTTGTTGTTCCCTCTCCAGGAGCTCCCTGTCCTTCCTGCCCCGCAGAGCCCAGCACTGCCCACACTATTCCCGATGAGGCCTCCCCAAGGTAGAGCAGAGGGGCAGGAGAACCTCCCTGACTTCTCTTGATACCCCCCGGGATGTCATTGGCTTTCTAGGCCACGAGGACACGTTGCTGGTCATGGTCAGCTTGGTGCCCACCAGCACTCCCAGGGCTTTTCCCCAGAGCTGCTTCCCAGCAGGTCACCCCTAACTGTCCTGGTGCTGGGGGGTATAACTCCCTGTGTGCAGGACTCTGCACTTGTCCTCCTTGAATTCAGTAAGATCAGTCCCTGCCCAGCTCTCCAGCCTTTCCAGAGCTTGCTGGATGGCAGCACAGCCTCCAGGCATGTCAGGCACTACTCCCAGTTCGGTGTCACTCCATCCTTTCATCCAGTATGGGCCTGAGAGACTGAGAGATGTTCACAGAGAGAACAGTGAAGCTGTGTAACAGGCTGCCCAGGGAGGTGGAATCATCATCCCTTGGGCTGTTCAAAAACCACATAGATATGGTGCTTCAGGGGAAGGTTTAGAGGTTACAAGTGTGTAGGGCTGAAGGTTGGACTTGATGATCTTGAAGGTCTTTTCCAACCTTGATGATTCTATGAAACTAAGAGGCTTTTTAGCCTCTAAAGTAGAACCTAGATGTTCCCCTCCATCAGGTTCCCAATGCCTGGGCCAAGCCCAGTGGTCCCCAAACCCCAGAGCCTTCCATCCCAGTGGGATGTTGGCATCCCTGCAGCCACCCCAGGGTTGGGGACTGACTAACCACTCCTGTCCCTTAGCTTATGACCCAGAACTCTAAAGCCACATGAACCAGAGCAAAAAGTATTCCTCACCCACTCAAGTGCCCCAAAAACTCAACCAGAATCAACTTTCCACCTTGCCCATTCCCCTCCTGGACCCATGACAGGGTCCCATACTGGGACCAGTGGTGTTTAATACCTTCATCAATGACATCAACAGTGGGACCGAGTGCACCCTCAGCAAGTTTGCAGATGACACCAAGCTGAGCGGAAGGGCAACACACCAGAGAGATGGGATGTCATCCAGAGGGACCTGGACAAGCTGGAGAGATGGGCTCATGCAAACCCCATGCAGTTCAACAAGGTCCTCCACTTGGGTCAGGACAGACCTCACTACCAATACAGGCTGGGGGTGATGGGATAGAGCAGCCCTGTGGAAAAGGACTTGGGGTGCATGACCCAGTGATGTGCCAGTCCCATCCTGGCTGCATCACCAGAAGTGTGGCCAGCAGCTTGAGAGAGGTGATTCTCCCCCTCTGCTCTGCTGAGACCCCACCTACAGTGCTGGGTCCAGCTCTGGAGCCCTCAGCACAAGAAGGACACGGACCTCTTGGAGCAGGACCAGAGGAGGCCACAAGGATGATCAGAGGGCTGGAGCACTTCTCTTACAAAGGCAGCGGAGAGGGTTGGAGCTGTTCAGCCCAGAGAAGAGAAGGCTCAAGGGAGACCTCACAGGTCCTTCCAGTCCCTGGAGGGACCTACAGGCAAGCTGGGAAGGACTGTTCCCAGGGTCTTGGAGAGATAGGATGAGGGGTGATGGTTTTAAACTAGAGCAGGGCAGGTTTAGGTGAGACATGAGGAAGAAGTTCTGCCCTCTGAGGGTGGTGGGACACTGGCCCAGGCTCCCCAGAGAGGTGATGGAGGCTCCATCCCTGGAGGCATTCAAGGTCAGGCTTCATGAAGCTCTGACCAACTTGATCTAGTGAAAGTTGTCCATGGTCACTGGGACACACACAGACAGGACACACGACACGTCATGACATGGACTTGATGGCCTTCAAAGGTGCCTTCCACCCCAGAGCATTCTGTGATTCCACAGCTCGAGGTCTCAGGGCTGGAGGAGCCCTGGGGACATCTCTACCCCCAAGTGTCAGGACAGGGCAGTGTGAGCCCAGAAGAGCCGCTAAGCCCCAGCTCCCAGGCAGGACCAGCAGATCACCTCCCAGCAGAGCATCCTCCTGCCCCGGCTGGGATGCTTGGAGCACCTGAACGGGTGTCTGAGGGCTGTTGGGGTGCTGAGGAAACCCACCTCATTATTGAGTACCGTGCATAGAGGAGTCGCAGAAGCTCCATGAGGTTCCATTTCAGAGCTGGAGAAGGGAAACCGAATGAGGTTTCAGGTTGGCTCTGCCCTCCCCCAACTGTCCCATGAGCACAGGCAGCACCTTCACCTTTCCTGGTGTCACCCCCATCAGCCTGGGAACAAAACACCATTTGTCCCCAGGGTTGGGATGGGAAGAGCAAACACAAACCATCCCCTTGGGCAACCCAACCCCAACGAGGATGAGACCTGGAAGCCCACCATGACCCTCTGACATGCATGTGGAACCCCCAAAACAGGGAGAAAAAACCCACATTTCAGTTCAAAGGAGCTTTGGTGGTTAGAGCCAAGAGATCTCAAAGACGGGCACTGCCAGGAGAGAGGTTGGGGTCTGGGGGAGTCATCCCACCCCCACAAAAAGCCACCGCGGAGACCACCGAGGTGCCCCAAGCAGAGAGGCTGTAAAGCGGCCTCAAGGTGGCAACATTTTAAAAGTTAAACCCTTAAAACCAAAGTAACCAAAATGAAAAGGGAAGAGGAAAAGCCCCACAACTGAGACCCAAAATACAAAGAAAAGAATCAAAATTAAACAAACAAACAAACAAACAAGGGAGGAAAATTAAAAAATATCCAACAGAAAAACAAAACCTCAAAAGAACTAAAATAACCCCCAAAGAACTAAAATAATACAAAATAGGTAAAATTATAAAGCCAAAGAAATAAAATCAGAGAAACAAAAAAAAAAAAAAAAAAAGTGGGTACTAATCTTAAAAGAAAATTAAAGAGAAAATAAAAGAGCAAAGTAAGAAAATTAAAACCTAAGGAATAAAATTATAGAAAAAATGAAATAAAAATTAAACCAAAGAAAAATATTTAAAATCCCAAAGTAATAAAATTAAACCCTCAGAAATAAAGAAACCCAGCAGACCACGAGGTGAGAAACACAATTAAAATACCATTAAAAGTGATGAACTAAAATTCAAAAAGCCAAAGTCAGACACAAAGTTTAAAAGATTAGTTTTTTAAAGCAAAGGAAGGAAAAACTCGGTGCCCCAACGTTCCCCTCGCAGTAAACCCAGCCCTGAGGTCAGACCCCACCTCCGCGGATGGTCCCACTCCTATCCGAGGGCTCCCCCTGCCCGACACCCCCGGCTCCTCCCTACCTGAACCGGCTCCAGCGCAGCCATGGCCGGGGCTCAGCACCCCCCAGCCCTGCACATCCCCTGCCTGCTCAGTGTGGGGCTCCACGGTACCTGTGCGCCCACCGTGGGCGGGGAGGGCAGACCCAAACCAACCTGGCCCCTGGGTGAGTAAGGATGGGGCAGTCCCCACCCACTGGGGAGAAAAATGCCTTTTCCAGCTTTGCCTCTTCTCTCTTTTTTTGATCACGTATTTTATCTTTTTTTTAACCCTATTTCTTTTTTTCGCCATTTTTTGCCTTCTTTTTTAAAAACTTTTTCCTCCTTTTTAAAAATATTTCCCCCCTTTTCCTTTTGTTTAAAAATAATTCCCCCTTTATTTTTTCTTCTTTTACCTTACAGACTGTCCTTGTCCCGAACCACTGGGGCTCTGTCTGTTTCTCCTCCAAGGGAGAGGTGAGCAAGTGACTGGTGGTGCTCAGCCACTGCTTGGGGCTGAACCACCACACTTGGCTAGGGAGAAAATCAGAGAGACGCAAGAATTGTGCTTATGTTTATTTAGGGGATTGCAGGCAAGGGGCAAGCTTGGCATCAGCAGTACACAATGCTGCAGGTGTTGCTTGGCCCTTCAATGGTCCAGCAACCCTGGAGACACTGGAGCAGAGTGGGATGACTCAAAGGAGAAGAAAGTTTCCTGGGAGTGGTTACCTACTGCAGAAAACGACCTCTACCCCAGCCAGCCCCAGTGCTATCAAGAAGCATTGGAGGGGAGCACTGCAGGACAGGACTGAAGGGGAACCCAGGATGGGGGACATATGGCATAAAGAGCCCAAGGGAAAGTGAAACCCATGTGGGGTTGAGCTCCCAGGTCAGCTCCACCTACTTCATGGCAGACCCCTGCCCCACATCTGCCACACAGAGCAGGCAAAAGCTCTGGTTGGCCCTGCAGGATCCCTACCTGATCCCAGCGAAACTATGTGGAGAGTCACCCAATAGCTCAGGAGATCCCCAGGGCTCACTGGGAGCCACAGCTGTGGCCGTGCTGGAGAGGAGGAAGGGGGAGAAAGTGGAGGGCAATGAGGGTTGCTGGTGCTCCAGATGGGATGTCAAAGAAGGGCTGCCCATGCCCTAAAGAGGTTCCAATACCCTGTATATGGTCTGTCTGTATAAATATGGAAGTTTTTATTTAAAGGGCACAGACATTGGAGGAGCGAGTCCCTCTGTGCCCGGTGCTGCGATAAAGAGTCCCCGCTGAACAGCCACCAAGGCTGCTGAGTTTTGATTCTGGCTTTTCGAGGGTTCAGTGCCCGGGGGAAGGGGCTGAGAGCGGGGCCGGGCTGGGGTAGGAAGAACCGTGAGTTGAGGGGCCCAGGGGTGACCCCAGGCTGGGGGATACGGGTGAAGTGGGGCCGTAGGGTGGTCTGGGGCCCTGAGGAAGGGTCAGGGGGCTGAGGGCTGGACAGACCCATAGGGAGTCCTGGGCCGAGGGTACTGGGGTGGGGTGGGGAGTGGGGGACCAACGACACGACGACACATGACTGTGCCCGCCCCCTGCGCTACTTTAGGCGCGTTTGCTTGCTTCTGCCAACCTGCAGAGACTGGATCTGCCTGCCGGACGGTGACATCCCACACATCTCGGGCTGCCATTGGCAGGCGGGTGGTGGCGGAGCCATTGGCAGGGGTGGGGCTGGCAGCCAGGTCTGTTCTGGAGCGGGGCTCGTTGGCCTCCTCTGGCTGATGTGGTCATGCCCCGGAGCGGAACGATGTGGCCAGGCTGGGAGCTGGGTCTGGGGCTGCTGCTGGTGGTCCTTGGTTGGGCAGTGTGTGGTGAGTGCAGGGGAGCCTTTTCCCTGGGCTCCAGTGCTCCATTCACCGGGCACCAAGACCCCTCTTGACCTACCTCCACCCTGGGCTCCCCTTCCCTGGGCCCCGGGAACTCCCCCCGGGCAAAGGCAGCCCGTGGTCCCTCCACAAGACAGCGGGTACTCCCTTGGAACGCTCCCCCCACCCCTGCACCTCGGTCCGGCTTTGCCTTCCCCCTGGTCAGGGACCAGGAGACCCAGCGGGGCAGCATCGTGCCCAACAGCGACGGCACCTACTACACCTGGGTGTCCATCGAGGCCCCTCCTGGGGAGCAGGACAAGTACTGGTGCCGTGTGGAGCACGCCAGCCTGGCTGAGCCGGGGGTCTTTGTGTGGGGTGAGTCTGGTGGCCTTGGGCACGTGGAGGGGTGGGCTGGGAGGGTTCCCCTTCCCCTCCTCACTGCCCTGCTTATCCCCAGAGCCGGTGTCCAACTCATCGACCATCGTGCTGTGGGTGGTCGTTGCTGTCCTGGCTGTCATCATCATTGGCATCATTGGATTTGTCATCTGGAAGCGCAGATCAGGTAAAGCCCCAGGGTGTGGGAGGAAGGCAGAGCCTGGGGGGCTGGCAGGGGCTGTGGGCACAAGCCTCAGCGCTCTGGGGAGCCCCCGAGACTGATGGTGAGGTGCAGTAGATGCTGATGCCTCTTTTTCTCTGCAGAGACTACAGGCTATGGCAAGGCACCAAGCGAGTACAGGGGTCAGGTCTGGCTCCAGCCACTGCCCAGTGGCAGTGGTCTCGTAGCTCTGGTTTCTGGCTGCTGCTGGTGTTACCCCATCCCCTTCCTCCCTCTTTACAGCCCCATAGTGGTGACATACTGAAGAGTGGGTGTCTACCCTTCAGTGCTCATGGTGCCATCCTGCTCTGCCAGTGGCTGCAGCGTGGCCACGGCTCCTAGCACGTGCACTGAGCCCGCAGCGAGCACAGGGCTGGCAGCTCGCCGGTTTGAGAACAAATTCCTTATGTTCTTATTTATTACAGACATTAAGGAAAAGCCCTTCCCAAAAGAGTTATCAGGTGCTGCAATAGGCTGCCCAGGGGGGGCAGTTGAATCCCCACCCCTGGGTGTGTTTAACATCCAGGGAGATGACATGCTTAAGGATACGGTTTAGCACGGGACAGGAACGGTTGGACTCAATCTCAAAGGCCTTTTCCAACCCGGTGATTCCGTGATTCAGACCAGAGATGGACCCAGTGGCCCTAACTCTTGCTGCCCCAGGAGCAGATGTCCCCCTCGGCCCCATCCCAGCCCAGGGAGCAGGGGGGCAGTGAGGGGGCTCAGAAGGTTTCAGCTGGGCTGGAGCTCATTTCCCCACCATGGCTGGTACGGACTGTGTGTTGTACTGATAACAGTGTGATGATACAATCGTTAGGAGCCACGTGGGGTTGCTCGCCCTGGGCTCCATCGTATCTCCAGCTGTCTCAGCTGTGACCCGTTCGTTGCAGATCTGACTCTTGCTGGGCTGAACTCTATGAAAGTCGAATTTTGCAGGGGGGTGGGACAGAAATGTGTTTGGGTCGGTGCCCAGACACGGTTAATGGGGGGTCAGGGCTCTGCCTGGCTCTGCTCACAACCCCCCTCTGAAGACCAGCCCAAGGACTCATCCAAAGGCCACTCTGGTGACAAACGTCCTTGGGGAGAGCTGAACATCTGAGGAAGAGGAAAGCTCCTGCCCCATCCGAGGTGAGGGCTGGGGATAGCCAGAGCAGGCAACAGAAATGGGTAGGAATGGGAGAATGGAAATGTGGCAGGGCATAATCATGAACACCCACCCAATTAAAGGGCTGTGCAAATGACACACACACACACACACACACACACCGCCCAGAAACTGGCAGAGAGCATACATGCTAATTTAGAAATGTTTGACCAGTAGCAGATGGTGGGGTAATTGTTAACCAGTTACCATCAATTTACAAAGCTTTTCCTAACCCTGTCACGGGAACAAACAGGGCAGATGGTGTGTGCTGGGGACCAGCTTTGTGCAGTTACCACCCAGCACCCGTCTCTGTGCAGACATGGAATAAATCCAATCCCTCTGTTCTGTGTGTGTGTTGGTGTCCTGTGCTGTGGGTCACAAAACAAGTTTTATGACAACCAGGGGGCTTGCTTTCCAGCACCCCGTGTCCCTGGGATGCCCCAGTTCTGTCCGCATCCTTCTTCCCAGCACAATCCTGTTGGGATCAAGCCTGAGCTCTGTTTCCCTCCGCCTCTTCTGAGCTGGGCACCGGGTGCAGGAGGCGGCTCCTGGCTGGTTTAGGGACTGGGCTCCCTGTGCCAAAACCTCTTTGTCCCTGAGTGGCTTCAGGGGCAGCAGAAGAGGAAAGTCCTGAAGGGGGAAAGGATTTTCCCCCCTGGGCACTGGGAAAGCGACACTTCCCAGTACTGACTGGGGTGGCTGCTACTGTGGGGTTTGGTGCTGCAGCAGAGCTGGGGGCAGTGGGGTGGTGTGGGAGTTGGTTGAGTTCAGATAGGGTGGGTTGGGATGTGTGTGAATTTGGTTTGGTTGACCTGTGTTGAGTTGAGTTTCCTTGACTTTGCTTCAGTTGAATTCCATTGGCCTCGCTGACCAGTGTTGACCTGCATTGACCAGTGTTGACCAGTGTTGACCTGCATTGACCTGTGTTGACCAGTGTCGATCAGTATTGACCTGCATTGACATGCCATGACCAGTGTCGATCAGTATTGACGTGCGTTGACCACTGTTGACCTGTGCTGAGAGGCCATGACCAGTGTTGACATGACTTGACCTGCTTTGACCAATGTTGAACTGCATTGACTTCAGTTGACCTGTGTTGACTGGCATTGACCTGCACTGACTTCAGTTGACCTACATTGACCTGTGTTGACCAGTCTTGAGGGGTATTGACTTCAGTTGTTGACTTCAGTTGAGGTGCCTTGAGGTGCCTTGGGGTGACTTCTTGACTGGACTTGACTTGACTTGGGATGGGATGGGTTCTGTTGGGATATGATGGGATGGAAGTGAATAGGATGCTGTTGTGAGTGGGGTGAGGGGGTGGCCAAGCCCTCCAGAGCATGGGAAGGGGAGGGGGACCCAGGGGAATGGTTTAGGTCTGTGGTCACACACAAGCCCTTTTTGGGAGGGGAAACAGATCCTGAGGTGCCAGACCTCTCCAGGTGCTGTTCCCCAGCACAGGCTGAGAAAGACACACTGATCCAGGGAAAAGCCACCTCCAGCAGCGGCACCCAGACAGGGAAGGGGAGGGGGTTTGGGTCCCTTTGCTCTCTTGTCCCTGGGGCATCCAGCTTTATTTTATGAGCCTGGACTTTGATAGGAGGATGCGGAACTTCAGCTCCTTCCCTGGGGTGGGGCCTCAAGTCCTGCCCAGAGATGGGAACTCTGGAACTGGGCAAAGTTCAGGTCTCTTGAGAGCCTGGAGCAGGCAGCAGCTTGTGCCCAGCAAGTGAGCAACATTTCTGGAGAGATTTGGGATCACTCTTGGAGAGAAGCCGTTGGGCAGAGCAGGGGCTGCCCCAGGGACCCGTCTCCAATCTCATCCTGCCCTCAAGCACCAGTTCCTGGCGCCGTCGGGGTGCTGGTACAGGGGCTCTGGAGATTTCAGCGCCTCTTTGGGGCAGGGGCAGCCCTTCTTTGCCAGAATCCCTCTGGGGGGTCTGTGACCCCCATCAAACTCCTCTATCCCCCTTCTCCTCCCTCCTCACCAGTGCGGCTACAGATGTGGCTCCCGGGGAGCCCCGGCGACCTCCTGAGATATTGGGTGATTCTCCATGTGCTCCGTCTGGGATCAGGTAGGGATCCTGTGGGGCTGGTGGGGATCTTCTAACGCTCCAGGGTGGGAGCTGCCATGGGGCAGGGGGAGCCCAGCCTGGAGCTTGGCCCTGCATGCTTTCAGTTTCCCTTGACTGTTGTGGCTCGCAGAAGGGCTGGCTGGGGTGGAACTCGTTCTTTGGAGCAGGTTCTCACTTCTCCTTCCAGTCCTCCCAGTCCCGCTCCAGTTCCTCTGGGGTCTCTGGGCCATTGGAGGACAAAGCAATGCCCATGTCATGGAGCGTGCCTCACTCACACCAAGCTCAGCCCTGGCCTCCAACACCCTTGATTAACGTAGGCACCATCTCCTGTCTCTCTGTCCTTCTCCATGGCCAAGCTGACTTCAGAGTGGTGGGACCAGACCACACTCTCCGTGTCACTGTGGGGCAGGACGTGGTGCTGCCCTGTCACTTGTCCCCAGCTGTGGACGCTCAGAGCTGGGACATCAGGTGGATCCGGGACAGGGTCTCTGAAACGGTGCACCACTACCGACATGGGGACGACGTGTTTGGGGAGCAGCTGGAGGAATATGTTGGGAGGACAGAGTTGCCCAGAGATGGTCTCTCCAGAGGAAGGCTGGACTTGCGAATCTCTGGGGTGAGACCCTCTGATGATGGTCAGTACGTCTGCATGGTGACCGATGGTGACTCTTATGGACAAGATTTGGTGTCTCTGGAGGTGTCAGGTTTGTGTCTGGTGCAGTGTTTGCAGGGGTGGTTGTGGTGTCCCTGGGCTCGTGTGTCACTCCCAGACCCCTGTCCTTTTCCTTGGTGCCCCAGGAGAGCTGGCACGGTGTCTGGCAGCCTTGGGGGTGCAGATGCTGCCTGGAGGCGCTGAAGCTGGGCAGCTGGGTCTTGCTGTGCTGGGAGGTTTGGGGGGAGATCTGGGGCCATTGGGCATCAACGCTGGGCGGTTCCTGCCCAGGTTGGGGTGGGTTTGGTGGGAGCAGTGAGGGGTCTGCTCGGGGATGTGGTGGTGGCCTTGGAGCTGAGCCCATCCCTCCCTGACCCCGGGCTCTTCCCCAGCCACAGGCTCTGTCCCTCAGCTCTCTCTGGAGGGGTACGAGGCCGGAGGCATCCGGGTGCTGTGTCGATCGGCCGGATGGTTCCCACAACCGGAGGTGCTGTGGAAAGACCCCAACGGGCACCGTGTCCCCTCAGTCTCCCAGAGATATTCTCCTGATGCCAGGGGCCTGTTTGACACCGAAGATGCCATCGTGGTGACGGGGACCGGAGATGGGAACTGGTCCTGTGTGGTCAGGAACAGCCGCCTGGCCCAGGAGCAGGAGGCGTCCCTGCGCATCTCCAGTGAGACGGCTGCAGCCAGCCCCTGCGGCGCTGGAGCAGGGCGGGGGGTGGCTGCCTGGCTGGCAGCAGCTTTGGGCTGGGCTTGGGGTGCAGGGTGGGGTGTGGCAATATCCACCTTGAGGCCAGGGCTCGCGGGACAATGCTGCATGGGGATGTGGGGCGGGGGTCTCTGGGTCCTTCTACCCACAGACACGAGTGGAAATCGGTCCTTTTCCCTGCGGATCTGTTTGTTTCCCAGCTCCCTTTTTCCACGACACCCGTCCCTGGATGGCCGCTCTGGGTGTGCTCCTGGCGCTCTCCATTGGGCTCCTTGGCCTCGGAGCTTATCTCTGGAGAAGGAAAGGTGCGTTTTCCCCCGAGGGACGTGTTGCCTCCACCCAAAAGCTCTTTGGGAAGGGTGGGAGGGGACAGTGACATGATGGGGTGTGGATGGGAGGACACGGAGCATAGCCAGAGCACCTGGCTACTGGGAAGGTCCCAGAGACCCTCTGGAGATGTTCCTGCTGAGGAAGCAAGCTGCTCTCCTCACCTCCTCTTCCTCTGGCTTTGCTTTCCAGCGCTGCTGTTTTCCAGAGAGCTGGGTGAGTCCTTCTGGCCCCTTCCCCCAGCAAAACCTCCTGGCACAGAAGCCCTGGCAGGGACTTAGCTTTGGGAGTTCCTGGGCTCCCGTTGCTTGGCCCTTTCCCTCCCTGCCCGTCCTCTCCATCCCCCATCTCTGGGGCTGGGAAATCCTCAGGCCATGTGCTTGAGAGGGTGGGCAGCTCGGGGAGACCAGTGTGGGGATGGACCCTCTGCCCTGCCCAGAGCTGCTGGGACCGGCTCTGGGATGTGACCAGTTCTCCTCTCTCCTTGTAGCCTGGAGGAAGTTTCTGCTGTCCAGTGGAACAGGTAATTGGGGGGTTGGGTGGCACTCTGGAGGGTTCTCCTCCCATTCCTCGTGTGCAAGGGGCAGCTGGGCTGGGCATTGCGTGGGACTGGCCGTGCCTGGGGTGTTGGGTGACCCCCAGACCCCAGACGTGGCACTGGGCTGTTCCCCCACTGTGTTCTGGCCTTTCCCACCCCTCGTGAGCTCCATCAATGGGGCCAAGAGGAGCCATCTCCCCCCTGACACCCTGGGCACTGTTCAGTCCCAGCCACTGCCTCCCCATCCTGCCTCTCCATGCTGGGGCCACAGCCCCACTGGTTCCTGTTCCCATGGGCTCAAGCTCAGCTGTGGCTGTGATAGGACTGGCCCTGGGATGGGATCCCTTAGAGGAAGGAGATGCCCCGTGTCCTGATACCCCAGATCCTGTCCCAAGGGCATGAAACCTGCCCAGCGCTGAGCTCTGCCCCTGATGCTCTGGCTCCTCCTGTCCCTGCAGACAAGGTGACCCTGGATCCCAACACGGCTCATCCCAGGCTTGTCCTGTCCCAGGATGGGAGAAGTGTGAGATTGGGAAGCGAATGGCAGGACCTGCCCGACATCCCTGATAGATCTATGTATTGGCGCTGTGTGCTGGGTCGGGAGAGGTTCAGTGAGGGGAGGCACCGCTGGGAGGTGGAGGTGAAGGGGGAGGTGGGAGGGGATTCATGGTGGGCTCTGGGGGTGGCCAGGGACTCTGTGAAGAGGAAGGGGGATGTACACCGCAGCCCCAAAGAAGGGATCTGGGCGGTTGAGCACTATGAAGGGAAGTTTCAGTCTCTCACCTCTCCTCGCACCCCCCTGTCCGTGTCCCGGGTCCCCAGCATAATCTGGGTCTGTCTGGACTGCCCGGGGGGGCTGGTGACTTTCATCGATGGTCACAGTGGGGCTGAGATCTTCACTTTCCCACCAGCCTCCTTCAATGCAGAGACCATCCGACCATGGTTTGCAGTGGGGACAGAGGGCACCGAGCTGTGTCTCAGGGACAGCACCTCCTGACCCTCTTTGATTCCACTAACCCCATCCCCACAGAGCCCCTGCCCCTCTGCAGAACCTGCCCATGCTCCTCTCCTCACTGGCCCAGGAGCAGATGCCCCAGTCAGCTGTGCCCCAGCCACCCTTTGAGGAAGGAAGCCAGCTTGGCTGAGGAGAGAGTTCCAGGAAGATATTCAGGAAAAGAGGGAAAAATATGAGCTTTTGAAGAAGGGGAAGGTGTCTTGGGATGACTCTATAGTTGTAGTGAGATCATGTAGGGAGAAAGTCAGGAAAGCTGAAGCCCAACTGGAACCCAGTCTGGCCAGTTCTGTACAAGAGAACAAAAAGTCCTCCTATAGACTTATTAACAGTAAAAGGAGGGGAAGGAGAATCTCCAGCCCTTACTGGATGCAGGGGGAACATTAGTGACAAGGAATGAGGACAAGGCTGAGGTCCTTAATTCCTTCTTTGCCTCAGTCTTTACTAGTAAAGATGGATATTCCCTGAGTCCTCATCCTCAGGAACTGGATGACAGGGACAGGAAGAATAACAAAGTTCCTATGGTTCAGGAGGAAATTATTAGCTACCTACTTGGCCAATTAGACACGTACAAATGAGTGAGGCTGGATGGGATCCACCTGAGGGTACTGAGGGAGCTGTTTTCCCAACCCCTTTCCACGATCTCCCAGCAATCCTGGCAGACTTGGGAAGTTCCACTCAACTGGAGGCTGGCAGGTGTTGCACCTATAGACAAGAAGGGTCAGAAGGAGGATCTGGGGAACTCCAGGCCTGTCAGTCTGACCTCAGTCCCGGGGAAGATCATGGAAAGGGTCATCTTCGAAGCCATCCTGCAGCACATGTGTGATGGCCAGGGGATCAGGCCCAGTCAACAGGGGTTTACAAGAGGTAGATTGTGGGGGGCTGCGGCGGGCCTGTAGACCCCTTGATTGAGAATATAGAGCTAGGCCTTGAAGATATCAAAGTGTACCCGTGAGAATGTGTAATGTGTACCCGTGAGAATGTGTAATGTGTACCTGTGAGAAGGTGTAGAACATCTGGAGAAGTAAAACAATTTTAAGGAATTTGCTGACTGTCACAGTTTTGTGTGGCTGGGTTCTGGTGGAGAAGGGGGTTCTGCAGAGATGGCACCTGCAAGAAGCAGCCAGAAGCTCTCTGCAGGACCCAGAGAGTAAACATGGGCTGATTGAAGGCCAGAGTGGCTGCTGACCAAGGTCAAGCCCATCAGTGATGGTCACAGAGCCTCTGGGAGTCACAGTGAGGAGAAAAACCCACAAGCAGCCGCTTTGTGCTCCCAGAGAATCACAGAATCACAGAATTGTAGGGGTTGGAAGGGACCTCGAGAGCTCATCGGGTCCAACCCCCCTGCCAAAGCAGCTCCCCAGCTCATATTGCACAGGTTGGCATCCAGATGGGGCTGGAATCTCTCCAGAGAAAGAGACTCCCCACCCCCTGGGCAGCCTGTCCCAGGGCTCCCTCACCCTCACTGGGTAAAAGTTCTTCCGCATGTTGGTGTGGAACTTCCTGTGCTCCAACTTGCAGCCATTGCCCCTTGTCCTGTCTCCACAGACCACTGAAAAGGGGCTGGCTGATTCCCCCTGCATTCCATTCTTAAGATACTTATAAACATTAATTAGATCCCCCCTTAGTCTTCTCTTCTCAAGACTGAACAGCTCCAGCTTATTCAGCCTCTCCTCATAGGGGAGATGCTCCAGGCCCTTAATCATCTTTGTAGCCCTTCTTTGGACTCTCTCCAGGAGACCCCTGTCCTTTTTATACCAAGGAGCCCAGAACTGGACAGAATACTCCAGGTGGGGCCTGACCAGGGCAGAGTAGAGGGGGAGGATCACCTCCTTTGACCTGCTGGCCACACTCCTCCTGATACACCCCAGGATCCCATTGGCTCTCAGCCACCAGGGCACACTGCTGGCTCATGGCCAACCTGTCACCCACCAGCACCCCCAGGTCCTTCTCCACAGAGCTCTTCTCCAGCAGGTCACCCCCAGCCTGTACTGATACAAACGATTGTTCCTTCCCAGGTGCCAGACTCTCCACTTGCTTTTGTTGAACCTCATCTGGTTTCTCCCTGCCCAGCTCTCCAGCCTGTCCTGGTCTCTCTGGATGGCAGCGCAGTGTTCCTGTGTGTCAGCCACTCCTCTCAGCTTTGTATCATCAGGTACTTGCTGAGGGTGGATGCTGTTCCCTCATCAGGGTCATCAATGAAGATATTAAACAGGACTGGACCCAACACCGAGCCCTGGGGAACACCGCTAGTCACAGGTCTCCAGTCAGATTCTGCTCCACTGATCACCACCCTCTGGGCTTGGTCCGGCAGCCAGTTCTCAGCCCACCTCACTGTCCAGTCATCTATCCCGTGCTCTCTCAGCTTTGCTATCAGGGTGTCATGGGAGACAGTATCAAAGGCCTTGCTGAAGTCAAGGTAGATGACATCCACTGCTCTCCCTCCATCTACCCAGTGGGAATTTGCCCTGTGTTGCATTTAGACATATGGGTGGGACTTGAGGCCTCACCCCACGCAAGGAGCTGACCTTCTGCATCCTCCCACAAAAGCCCACACTCATAAAATGAAGCATTAAGCAGCTCCCAGGGACAAGAGAGCAAAGGGACCCCAACCTCCTCCCCACCTCTGTGTGGGATCTGGTGCTGGAGGTGGCTTTTCCTGGAGCGGTGCCTCTCCCACAGCCTGTGCTGGGGAACAGCACCACGTGAGGTCTGGCACCTCAGGAGGTGTTTCCCTCCCAAAAAGGGCTTGTGTGTGACCACAGCCCCAACCCATTCCCCTGTGTCCACCACACCTTCCCATGCTCTAGAGGGTGCGGCCAGCCTTAACCATACTCCCAGCAGCATCCTATCCAATTCCATCCCATCATATCCCACGTCAAGTCAAGTCAAGACAACAAGTCACCCCAAGGCACCTCAAGGCACCTCAACTGAAGTCAACTCAAGGCAAGACCCGTCAAAACCAGTCAACTCAGGTTAACACTGGTCAACTGAAGCCAAGTCATTGAACTCAACTCAACTCAAGTCAACCAAACCAACCACACACACATCCCAACCCACACCTACACCACCCCACTGCCCCTGGCTCCTCTGCAGCACTAAACTCCACAGCGGCAGCAGCAGCCACACCAGTCAGTACTGGTAAATATCACTTTCCCAGAGCCCCAGGGGGAGAATCCTTTCCCTGCTCAGGATTTTCCTCTTCTGCTGCCCCTAAAGCCACTCTGGTACATAGAGCCCAGTCCCTAAACCAGCCACAAGCTGCCGCTGCCTGTACTGAGCACCCAGATCAGAAGGGCAGGAGGGAAACACACATCAGGATTGATCCCAACAGGAATGCGCTGGGCAGAGGATGCAGAGCTGGGGTGTCCTGTGCTCGCAGCATTGGGGCTCCTCAATATCAAGACAAGGGGGGCCTGAGTTAGGAGTGCCCCCCACCTCCAACCCTTTGCCCTGTGCTCACCCTGCTGGCAGCTGCCCCCAGGATCCTACTCCAAACACTGCTCCAAACTCACCGCAAATCCCCTTCAGCTCCAGCCAGGAATCGGCACAAACCCCCCAGAAACCCCCACAGCCAGACTCCATGTGCACCCACAAAGCTTTATTGAGTCCCGTCCTGCTCTGCCTGGGCAGAATGGGCTGGGGCAGGGCCGAGGGGGACATCTGCTCCTGTGGCAGGGAGGAGAGGAGTGTGGGCAGGGTCTGCAGAAGGACTGGGCCTCTTCAGAGCTGTGGGCGGTATGGAAATGGGGCAGGAGGTGCTGTCCCTGAGACACAGCTCAGTTCCATCTGTCCACACTGCAAACCATGGGCGGATGGTCTCTCCATTGAATGGGACGTTTGAGAAAGTGAAGATCTCAGCCCCACTGTGACCATCCATGAAAGTCACCAGCCCCTGTGGGCAGTCCAGACAGACCCAGACTCTGCTGGGGAACCGGGAAAGGGACAGGGGGGTGCGAGGAGAGGTGAGAGACCGAAACTTCCCTTCCCAGTGCTCCACCCCCCAGATCCCTTCTTTGGAGCTCATGTGCATATGCCCCTTCCTGTTCACAGAGTCCCTGGCCACCCCCAGAGCCCACCATGAATCCCCTCCCACCTCCCCCTTCACCTCCACCTCCCAACAGTGCCTCCCCTCACTGAACCCCTCCTGGCCCAGCACGCAGGGCCGATACGTAAATCTCTGAGGGGTGTCAGGCAGGTCCTGGGGTTTTCTTCCCCTTCTCACGCTCCTCCC
Source organism: Gallinula chloropus (assembly GCF_964237585.1). Taxonomy (NCBI): domain Eukaryota; kingdom Metazoa; phylum Chordata; class Aves; order Gruiformes; family Rallidae; genus Gallinula; species Gallinula chloropus. Next base: position 2,405,975 of record NC_140117.1, on the reverse strand, counting down.
ATCTTCGGACAGGACAAGCCAGGGATGAGCCGTTTCAGGATCCAGGGTCACCACATCTGCAGGGACAGGAGGAGCCAGAGCATCAGGGGCAGAGCTCAGCACTGGGCAGGTTTCAATCTCCTGGGGCCAGGATCTGCCCCACAGGGCTGGACAGGGGACATCTCTTTCCTCCAAGAAATCCCATCCAGGTGCCGTTCCCAGAATGGCCAAGGCCAAACTCAGTCCCGTGGGAAGAGGCCCTAGTTGGGCTGGGGCCTCAGCACAGAGGACTAGGATGGGGAGGCAGCGGCTGGGTCTAGGCAGTGCCAAATGTGTCAGGGGGTAGATGGCTCCTTTTTGGCCCACCTGAGGGGGCTCACGAGGGGTGAGATATGCTAGAAGACAGTGTGGAAACAGCCCAGTGCCACACTCTGGGTCATGGAGTCACACAACACACCCAGGCGTGGCCAGTCCCATGTACTGAAAAGACCAGATGCCTCTTGCACACAGGGAACGGGAGGAGAACCACCCAAACCTCAGTTACCTGGAGTGTGGGGCAGCAGAAACTTCCTCCAGGCTACAAGGAGAGAGGAGAGCTGGTCACATCCCAGAGCCAGTCCACAGCTGCTCTGGGCAGGGCAGGGGGTCCATCCCCAAGCTGGTCTGCCTGAGCTGCCCACCCAGACAGGCACATGGCCTTGGGCTTTCCCAGACCCAGGGATGGGGGATGGAGAGGATGGGCAGGGAGGGAAAGGGCTGAGCACCAAGATCCTAGGACAGGACCCGACGCCATGCTGGAGAAAATGAGACACTCACGTAGTGCTGCAGCTTGTTCCTCTGCAAAGGAAATAGAGATATTGGATCAGGGGGGACAGATTTTCATGTCAGAACTGCTCATGAAGGGAAAACAGAGCTTGGGCAAAGATGGAATTCATGATTTGCAACTGGGAAATGCTCCCAAAGCCCAGGAATGGCTCCCTGCCAGCCTGACCACATCCCAGAGCCGGTCCCCAACAGCTAGGGCAAGGACAAAGGGTCCATCCCCACGCTAGTCTCCTGGCACTGCCCACCCTCCCAGGCACATGGAGTGCCAGGATGGACAGGACAGGTGGGGAACAAAGTCCTGGAAAGGACCCCATGATGTGCTGCATCTCATGGACACTCACTCAGGGCTGCATCTCGTTCCTCTGCAAAGCAAAGGGAAAGCAATTTTTGATCAGGTGGGACAACTCATCATCCCAGAACTGCCCATGAGGAGCTGTCAATGCTCAGGCAGACCCCAAATTGCTGTTTGGGAAGGGCAAAAACCCCCAAATCCCAGGAATGGCTCCTTCCACCAGACTCACCCAGGGCTGCGTCCCGGTGCCCTGGAAAACAAAACCAAGAAGCGATGTGTGACCACCGGGAACAACCACTCACTCCAGGGCTGATCCTGCAGGAGCACACAGAGCTCGGGCTGATCCTAAACTCCTGCTTTTGTCAGACTAGGAACAGAGCACCTCACTCCCAGGAATGGCTCCCTGCCAGCCGATTCCCCACCAGCCCACCCAGGGTCTCTGGAGCTCAGCGCCAATATCAGGAACCCCCCAAAGTCTAGTCGCTCCCAGGGGCTCCTGTGCCAGAAGGTTTTCCCGGGGGAAGGGACCAGAAGGACTCACCCAGCTCTCTGGAGAACATCAGTACTGAAAAGCAAAGCCAGAGGAAGAGGAGGTCAGGAGAGCAGCTTGCTTCCTCAGTGGGAACAGTTCAAGACGGTCTCTGGCACATTCCCACCAGCCAGGTGCTCTGGTTGTGCTCCCTGTCCCCCCACCCACACCCCACCAGGTGCTTGTCCCCTTCCGTCTTTCCCAAAGAGCTTTTTTGATGAAGGTAACACGTCCCTCAGGGGCAAACACACCTTTCCTTCTCCAGAGAGAAGCTATGAGGACAAGGACCCCAACGGAGAGCACAAGGAGCAATAGGAGCACACCCAGACCAACCATCCTGGGACGGGCATCACGGAAAAAGGGAGCTGAGAAACAAACAGATCCACAGGGAAAGGGACCGATTTCCACTTGTGCCTGTGGGGAGAAGGACCAAGAGACCCCTGCCCCACACCTCCCAGACCTTTTCCTGTGAGCCCCTGGCCTCAAGGAGACAGAGTCCTCCCGTGCCCCCACACCCCCACACTGCACCCCAAGCCCAGAGCCAAGCTGCTCCAAGCAAGGCAGCCACTCCCCGCCCTGCTCCAGCGCCGCAGGGGCTGGCTGCAGCCGTCGCACCGGAGATGCGCAGGGACGCCTCCTGCTCCTGGGCCAGGCGGCGGTTCCTGACCACACAGGACCAGTTCCCATCTCTGGTTCCCGTCACCACGATGGCGTCTTCGGTGTCAAACAGGCCCCTGGCGTCAGGGGAACGTCTCTGGGAGACCGAGGGGACACGGTGCCCGTCGGGGTCTTTCCACAGCACCTCCGGTTGAGGGAACCATCCGGCCGATCGACACAGCACCCGGATGCCTCTGGCCTCGTAACCCTCCAGAGAGAGCTGAGGGACAGAGCCTGTGGCTGGGGAAGAGCCCAGGGTTGGGGTCAGGGAGGGATGGGCTCAGGTCCAAGGCCACCACCGCATCCCCGAGCAGACCCCTCACAGCTCCCACCAAACCCACCCCAACCTGGGCAGGACCTGCCCAGCGTTGATGCCCAACAGCCCCAGATCTCCCTCTAAACCTCCTGGCACAGAAAGACCGAGATGCCCAGCTTCAGCGCCTCCAGGCAGCGTCTGCACCCCCTAAGGCTGCCAGACACTGTGCCACCTCTCCTGGGTCACAAAGGGATGGGACTTGGGTCTGGGAGGGACATATGAGCCCAGGAACACCATGACCACCCCTGCAAACACCGCACCGCACACAAACCTGACACCTCCAGATACACCAAAGCACCATCTGTCACAGTGCAGATAAACCAACCATCATCAGAGGGTCTCAGCCCAGAGATTCGCAAGTCCAGCCTTCCTCTGGAGAGACCATCGCTGGCCAGCTCTGTCCTCCCAACATAGTCCTTCATCTGCTCCCTGGACACGTCCTCCCCATGTCGGTAGTGGTGCACCGTTTCAGAGACCTGTTTCCGAATCCACCTGATGTCCCAGCTCTGAGCGTCCACGGCTGGGGACAAGTGACAGGGCAGCACAACGTCCTGCCCCATGGTGACACGGAGAGGCCGGCCTGGTCCCACCACTCTGAAGTCAGCTTGGACATGGAGAAGGACACAGAGACAAGGAGATGGCACCTACGTTAATTGAGCGCATAGCAGGCCAGGCTGACCTTGGTGTGACTGGGGACACACTCCACGCGGGTGTTGCTTTGCCCTCCCATGGTCCAGAGACCCTGGAGAAACTGGAGTGGGAATGGGAAGACTGGAAGGAGATGGAGGTTTCCCTGGAGCAGGAACCTGCTCTAGAAAATGACCTCCACCCCAGCCAGCCCTGCTCCAGCTACAACAGCCAAGGGAAAGTGAAAGTATGCAGGGATGAGCTCCAGGCTGGGCTCCCCCAGCCCCATGGCAGCTCCTGCCCCACATCTGCCACCCAGAGTGGGCAAAAGCCCCCACCAGCCCTGGAGGATCCCTACCTGATCCCAGCCGGAGCACATGGAGAGTCACCCAATACCTCAGGAGGTCCTCAGGGCTCGCCAGGAGCCACATCTGCAGCCCCACTGGAGAGCAGGAGGGGAAGGGAGGCAGAGGAGGGTGATGTGGGTCACAGACACCCCCCCCCCCAGAGGGAATCTGGCAAAGAAGGGCTGCCCCTGCCCAAAGAGTTGCCAAAATCCCCAGAGCCCCTGCACCAGCACCCTGATGGTACCAGGAACTGGTGCTTGAGGGCAGGAAACGAGCTGTCGGATGCAGCAGGTTGATGAAGAGAACGGAAATTTGCTGTTTATAGAATTTCTCTCTCTAGGTTGTACTTGAGGCCCCGCCCCAGGTTAGCAGGTCAAGTCCTGCATCCTCCTACAGAGCCCCAGAGTCTCAAATAAAGCCACAGTTTTGGTTTGGGTGGTGGGGTTCTGGTGGAGGTGATGGGCTGCTGGGGGGGTGCTAGAAGAAGCTAGACGTTTGCCCCAGGTCCAACAGAGCCAAAACCAGGCGGGATCAAGGTTGAAGTTGGCGTTGACCAAGGCTGAGCCTGTCAATGATGTCACAGCACCTCTGTGAATGACATTTAGGAGAAAAAATCCACAAGCAACTGCTCTTTGCCACCAAAGAAGAGGCTGAGAAGATCTGAGGAGCTGTGCAGACACCAAGGCCAGGGAGGAAGTGGGGAGAGGAGGTGCCCCAGTTGCTGGGGAGAAAGATTCCCCTGCAGCCCATGGAGAAACCCATGGTGGAGCCATGCAGGATGCTTGTTACCAAAGCCTGCTTTGGATGAGTCCTTGGGCTCATCTTCAGAGGTGGAGTGGTGAGAAGAGGCAGGTAGAGCCCTGAACCTGGGTCCCCGGCAGAGTCTGGGTCACCATGGGGGCTGGTGACTTTCATCGATGGTCACAGTGGGGTCAAGATCTTCACTTTCCCACCAGCCTCATTCAGTGGAGAGACCATCTGACCATGGTTTTGGGTGGAGACAGAGGGCACAGAGCTGTGCCTCAGGGAGAGCAGCTCCTGCCCCCCTTTCACCCTCTTCACAGGGCTCCCCAGGGTTGGAAGGGACCTTCAAAGGTCAGCTAGTCCAATCCCCTGCAGTGAGCAGGGACACTTTTCACTACATCACATTGCTCAGAGCTTCATCAAGCCTGATCTTGAATGCCTCCAGGGATGGGGCCTCCAACACCTCTCTGGAAACCTGTGCCAGGTTCTGGAAAGGGGCTCTGAGTTCCCCCCTTTTCTTCTCCAGGCTCAACAAGCACAACTCTCTCAGACTGTCTTTGTAGGAGAGGTGCTCAAGTCCTCTGATCATCTTCCTAGTGATCTCCTCTGCACCCATTCCAAGAGGTCCATATACTTGTTGTGCTCAGGGCTCCAGAGCACTGCAGGTGGGGTCTCAGCAGAGCAGAGAGGGAGAATCACCTCTTGACCTGCTGTCCAAACTTCTTGTGATGCAGCCCAGGATGAATTGTGTTATGGAGCCCCAAGTGCTTTTCTGCAGGGCTGCTCTCTATCACATCATCCCCCAGCCTGTATTGGGAGTGAGGATTGCCCCGATCCAAGTGCAGTATCTTGCACTTGGCCTTGTTGAATTCCATAAGGCTTGCATGGGCCCACCTCCCCAGCTGGTCCAGGTCCCTCTGGATGACATCCTGTTCCTCTGGCATGTTGACCCTCTGCTCAGCTTGGTGTTACCTGCAACTTGCAGACGGTGCCCTTGATCCCAATGTTGATGTCATTGATGAAGATACAAAACACTACTGGTCCCAGTATGGGACCCAGCTGTGGTCCAGGAGGGGAGTGAGCAGGGAGGAAAGCTGTCTCCCATTCGGTTTCTGGGGCAGTTGGGTGGATGAAGAAGGCTTTGCACTCTGGTTCAAGTGGCTTTAGAGTTGCTGGGTCATAAGATAAGGGGCAGGAGTGGCTGCAGGGATGCCACTGTCCCACTGGGATGGAGGACTGTGGGCTTTGGGCACTGCTCAGCATGGCTCATGCATTGGGAACCCGATGGAGGGTGTTGCAGTTTTGTGAGGCCGTGCTGCTGAGATGTTTTTTGTAAGCAGCAGGTACAGTTTTCTGCCAGCCTCAGTGTAAACTTCGGGCAATTCAAGGCCAAAGTCGCAGCTAGAGATACCCATAGTGCCTCTGAGAATCACATAGAGGAGAAAGCAACCCGGAAGCAGCTGCATTTTGCCACTGGAGAAGGGAGTGAGAAGATGTAACGAGCTGTGCAGACACCAAGGCCGGAGAAGTGCGGGGGAGGAGGTGGCCCAGGTGCCGGAGAGAAAGATGCCCCTGCAGCCCCTGGAGAAACCCATGGAAAAGGTCAAGACCCCACCTGCAGCCCGTGGAGGGGCTCCATGCTGGATGGAGCTGGTGGAGGCATAGAGAGGATGCTGTGACCCTACATTGGAACAACCCCCTGCCAGCACTTGCAGCCATGAGGAGAAACAGAGACACAGAGATGAGTGAGAGATTTGCACCAGAACAGGTTTTCTGGGGGGAGGCTGGTGACCCCACAGAGGACTGGGACTGAGAGACACTGTGATTTATGACTGCACCCATAGCAGTGACTCATGCCAGGGCAGCTGGTGAATAGATAAAGCCCTGGGGAAAGGATTCAAGTTGGAGAAGTTTTTTGAGGACTATTTCCTGTGGGTGAGACCCTGCGGTGCAGCAGGGGGAGGGTGTAGAGTGAATGGCTCCCACACACACCCCGGCCGAGAGGGAAACCAACTTGCAAGGGACTGAGCGAAGCCCCCATCTCCCAGTCCCTGCCCCTCTGTGCTGTGAGCTGGGGAAAGAAGGGAGTGAAATCATGACTAGAGTGAAGTCTGCTAAGAAGGGAGTGGGGAGGGAGGTTAGAGGTGTCTTAAGATCTGGAAAAGGAAAACAGCTCATGAAGAAGTAACCGAGAACCCCATTGTTTCCCAGTCCCTGCCCCCCCTGTACTGCGAGCAGGGGGAAGAAGGGAGCAAGATCATGGCTAAAGTCTGCTAAGACAGGAATGGGAAAGTGTTTTAAGATCTGGTTATGTTTGTTTTAAGATCTGGTCATGCTCTCAAATCCAGTTTCTTCTCTGTTCTTTGTAGTTGTAGTGTAGTGTAATAGAGTAGTTTCGCTCTTCACTTTGTGTTGAGTCTGTTTTGCCCATGCTGTGGGTAACAGAATGATCTCTCCCTGTCCTTATTTTGACTCCTGAGCCTCTTAAAATATATTTTCTCCCCTGTCCAACTAAGAAGGGGAGTAATAGACTGACTTTGGTGGGCATCTGGCCTCCAGCCAGGGCTAAACCATGACAGAAGCACACCTCAGGCTTGATCTCAACAGGATTGTGTGGCATGGAAGGATGCAGAAAGAGCAGGGGCATCCCAAGGACATATGGTGCTGGCAGAGCTGGGGGCTCACCAGAACAAGACAAGGGGAAGCCTGAGTTGCGAGTGCCCCCCACCTCCCACCCCCTGCCCCGTGCTCACCCTGCCAGGAGCTGCCCCCACGCTCCTGCTCCAAGCACTGCTCCAAGTCCACTGCAAATCCCCTTCAGCAGCAGCCAGGAATCAGGAAAAAAAAACCCAAGACCTCCCCCAGCCAGACTGTTCACAGGCAAACCTTTATTGAGTCCCATCCTGCTCTGCCTGGGCAGGATGGGCTGGGGCAGGGCTGAGGACTTCTGTTTCTGTGGCAGGGAGGAGAGGAGTGTGGGCAGTGTCTGCAGAAGGGCAGGGGCTCTGCAGGGCTGCTGGGAGAGTGGAAGTGGAGGAGGAGGTGCTGTCCCTGAGGCACAGCTCAGTTCCCTCAGTCCCTAACCAAAACCAGGGGCGGATGGTCTCTCCACTGAATGAGGCTGGTGGGAAAGTGAAGATCTCGACCCTACTGTCAGCATCAATGAAAGTCACCAGCCCCCGTGGGCAGTCCAAACAGACCCAAAATCTGCTGGGAACTGGGGACAGTGACAAAGAGGAATGAGGAAAGGTTAGAGACTCAAAGTGCCTTTTAGAATGCCTCAACCCAAAAATCCCTGCTTCAGAACTCAGGTACATATAGCCCTTCCTGTTCACAGACTCCCTGGCCACCCCCAGAGCCCACCGTGAATCAGGTCCTACTTTCCCCTTGACCTCCACCTCCCAGCAGTGCCTCCCCTCCCTGAACCCCTCCCGGCCCAGTACACAGCGTCGTGTGTCAAATCTCTGAGGGATGTCAGGCAGCATCTGACGGGCTTTTCCCCTTGTCATACGTCTCCCATCCTCTGACAGGACAAGCTCGGGATGAGCCGTGTTGGGATCCAGGGTCACCACGTCTGCAGGGACAGGAGGAGCCAGAGCATCAGGGGCAGAGCTCAGCGCTGGGCAGGTTTCACCCCCCTGGGGCCAGGATCTGCCTTGCAGGGCATCTCTTTCCTCCAAGAGATCCCATCCCAGAGCCAGACCCAGCACAGTCACAGCTGAGCTCGGTCCCGTGGGAACAGGCGCCAGTGGGACTGCATCCCCAGCGCAGAGGAGCAGGATGGGGGGCGCAGCAGTTGGGTCTGGGCAGTGCCTGGGGTGTCAGGGGGGAGATGGCCCCTCTTGGCCCCACTGATGGAGCTCACAAAGAGTAGGACAGGCCAGAACACAGCAGGGGAACAGGCCAGTGCCGTGGTCTGGGATATGGAGGTCACAGACAAACCGAGGTGTGTCCAGCCCTACGCAGAAGGCCAGTCCACATGCCCCTTGTATATGAGGAAAGGGAGCAGAACCACTCAGAGCAGCAACCAAACATCCAATTACCTGGATTCTGGGGAAGCAGAAACTTTCTCCAGACTGCAAGGAAAGAGGAGAGCTGATCAAATCCCTGAGCTGGTCCCCAGCAACTCTGGTCAGGTCAAAGGCTCCATCCCTGTGTTGTCTCCACAAGCTGCCCACCCTCCCAGGAACATCACCTTGGGCTTTCCCAGCCCCAGGGATGCAGGGATGGAGAGGATGGGAGAGGAGGGAAAAGGCTGAGCACAGAGCACCAGAACAGGACCCCACAGCTATCAAAGAGGGACTCACCCAGTGCTGCATCTCGTTCCTCTGGAAAGCAAGGAAAAAGAAATATTTGAACAGTTGGGACACTTATTCATCCCATAACTTCAAGAGCACAGAGAACTGGGGCAGACTCAAATTGCAGTTTGAGAAGTTCAGAAAGCCACCAAACCCCAGGAATGGGTCCCTCTACCAGACTCACCCAGTGCTGCATCTCGTTTCGGTGCAAACAAAACCAAAAAAAGATTACAACTACTTCCCCATGGCTCCTCCCACAGGAACAGAGATCAGCCTGATCCCAAAATCCTCTTTGGGGATTAGGACAAAACTGCCATGGTCCCTGGAATGGCTCCCTGACAGCCTATCCTTCATCAGCAGACTCAAGCTCTCTGGAGTTAATCCCTAATGTTAGGAACTACCCAAAGCCAAGTCCCTCCCTGGGCATCCTGTGACAGGAGGTTGTTCTGGTAGAAGGGGCCAGAAGGACTCACCCAGCTCTCTGGACAGCAGTACTGAAAAGCAAAGCCAGAGGAAGAGAAAGTCAGGAGAGCAGCTTGCGTCCTCAGTGGGAACAGTTCAAGACGGTCTCTGGCACATTCCCACCAGCCAGGTGCTTTGGCCATGCTCCCTGACCTCCATCCCACACCCCATCGTGACCTCGTCCCTTTTAGTCCTTTTCCCAAAGAGCTTTTTAATGAAGGCAACATGTCCCTGGGGGGCAAACGTACCTTTCCTTTTCCAGAGATAAGTAGCAAGGCCAAGGAACCCAAACAAGAACACAAGGAGCACGCCCAGACCGACCATCCAGGGATGGGCATCACGGAAAAAGGGAGCTGGGAAACAAACAGATCCACAGGGAAAGGGACCAATTTACACTGATGTCCATGGGGAGAAGGACCCAGAGACCCCCACCCCACACCTCCCAGACCTTGTCCCGTGAGACCTGGCCTCAAGGGGACAGAGTCCTCCCGTGCCCCCACACCCCCACACTGCAAACCAAGCCCAGAACAAAGCTGCTCCAAGCAAGGCAGCCACTCCCCGCCCTGCTCCAGCGCCGCAGGGGCTGGCTGCAGCCGTCTCACCGGAGATGCGCAGGGACGCCTCCTGCTCCTGGGCCAGGCGGCTGTTCCTGACCACACAGGACCAGTTCCCCTCTCTGGTCCCTGTCACCACGATGGCGTCTTCGGTGTCAAACAGGCCCCTGGCATCAGGGGAACGTCTCTGGGAGACCGAGGGGACACGGTGCCCGTTGGGGTCTTTCCACAGCACCTCCGGTTGCGGGAACCATCCGGCCGATCGACACAGCACCCGGATGCCTCCGGCCTCGTAACCCTCCAGAGAGAGCTGAGGGACAGAGCCTGTGGCTGGGGAAGAGCCCGGGGTTGGGGTCAGGGAGGGATGGGCTCAGCTCCAAGGCCACAACCGCATCCCTGAGCAGACTGACCACAGCTCCCACCAAACTCACCCCAGCCTGTGCAACAACCACCCAGCATTGATGCCCAACAGCCCCAGATCTCCCCCCAAACCTCCCAGCACAGCAAGACTGAGCTGCCCAGCTTCAGCACCTCCAGGCAGCATCTGCACCCCCCCAAGGCTGACAGACACCGTGCCAGCTCCCCTGGGGTACCAAGAGATGGGACATGGGTCTAGGAGGGACATATGAGCCCAAGAATACCATGACCACCCCTGCAAACACTGCATCAGACACAAACCTGAAACCTCCAGATATACCGTAGCTTCTTCATAAGAGTCACCATGGGTCACAGTGCAGACGTACTGACCATCATCAGAGGGTCTCAGCCCAGAGATTCGCAAGTCCAGGCTTCCATTGGAGAGACCATCTCTGGCCAACTCTGTCCTCCCAACATATTCCTTCATCTGGTCCCTGGACACATCCTCCCCATGTCGGTAGTGGTGCACCGTTTCAGAGACCCTGTGCCGGATCCACCTGATGTCCCAGCTCTGAGTTTCCACGGCTGGGGACAAGTGACACGGCAGCACAACGTCCTGCCCCACGGTGCCACGGAGAGCATGGCGTGGCCCCACCACTCTGAAGTCAGCTTGGACATGGAGAAGGACACAGAGACACGGAGATGGCGCCTACGTTAATTGAGGGTGTTGCAGGCCAGGGGTGAGCTTGGCATGAGCTGGGCGCGCTCCATGCTGTGGGTGTTGCTTTGCCCTCCCGTGGTCCAGAGACTCCAGGGAAACTGGAGCGAGAGGACAGGAAGGAGAAGGAGGTTTCCCAGGAGAGGAGCCCTCCTCCAGAAAACAACCTCCACCCCAGCAAGGCCCGCTGAGAGACACAACAGCCAATGGAAAGCAAAAGCATGCATGGCTGAGCTCTGAGCTGGGCTTTTCTTGCCCCACAGCAGCTCCCTGCCCCACATCTGCCACATGGTGTGGGCAAAACCCCCCCACCAGACTTGCAGGATTCCTACCTGATCCCAGCTGGAGCATGTGGAGAGTGACCCAATACCTCAGGAGGCCGCCGGGGCTCACCGGGAGCCACATCTGCAGCTGCACCGGAAAGGAGGGAGAGGAAGGGAAGCAGAGGAGGGCAATGGGTGTCACAAAAGAGATCTGGCAAAGAAGGGCTGCCCCTACCCCAAATTGGCTCCGAAATCCCAAGAGCCCCTGCACCAGCACCCTAACAGCACATGAAACCGGTGCTCAAGGGCAGGACAGGACTGCATACGGCTCCTCTATTCAGTCCCTGCTCTGCCCCACTACCCCTCTCCAGGAATTATCCCAACTCCATTACTGACTGTGAATGAAAGGAAATATTGTAAATACCTTTCAGAAGGAGAAGTTGCTCTTGGGATGGAAACGAGTTGCTGGCTGCAGCTGGCTGATGAAAAGAATGGAAAGTTCCCTTCTTAGAGAATTATCATTTCTGTGCAGGACTTGAGGTCCCACCCATTCCCCTCCACATTCTGCCTCACTAAACCCCCAGAGAAAGACAAGTTGCTCACTGGGTGGAACCGAGCTGCCAGGTGCACCAGGCTGATCAAGACCCGACCCTTTCCCAGTTTCAGAATTCAGTTATGGGAGTGTGACTTGTGGCCCCATACCCCACACAAGGAGCTGAAGTTCTGCCTGCAGGCACCAATGTCCACAGTCATAAAATGAAGCTTTAAGCAGGACCCAGGTACAAGAGGGTGAAGGGAACTCAACCCCCTCCGCATCCCTGCCTGGGTGCAGGTGCTAGAAGTGGCTGTTCCCAGACCAGCGCCTCTCCCAGCAGCCTGTGCTGGGGAACAGCACCCAGCGAGGTTTGGCACCTCAGGAAGTGTTTCCCCTCCCAAAAAGTGCTGCTGTCTTTGTGTGTGACCACCGTTGCTGAGGCAGTGAGACAACCCCGACCAGAGCCTGGGGAACTGTACGTCTGAGTCAGGGCCACTTGGTCCATCTCTGGGGGTTTAGGGGTCCCAGGACATTGGTTTGTTCTGGAGGAAAAGGCTGAAAACCGTCAGCCCCAGGAGTTGAAGGAAGGGGAAATGTTGCCTCTTTCGAGCGACGGAGGGAAGTCAAGGATACGCTCAATATGAGTGATCAGCAGGCTTCCATTTATTATGGCTAACGGCTTTCTGTTATACTATCGTTAATACATATTAATTGTCACTAATGCATATTATAATTGTCACAATTTGATTGGTTCTTGGTTAAAGGTTACATCACACATCTTGCGGTCTGGGAACGGTGCTTCTTTCTCATTCTCAGGAACAGCAGATCCTTGAAACACACCTCTTGTTTCTACACCTTGTTCCTGTGTAACATCGCTAGGGAGAGAGTTCAAGGATATTGTCTTCTGAGAGGAGAGCCAGGCCGCCGGCAGGCCCACTGTCCTCCTTGCCAATTTTTCCTTTTTAGTGTCTGTGTTACAAGAACTGCTTTTTGAGGTCTCTGCAAGGGCCCTTTGCAGAACACTCAATGAACATGACAGTAACTGTAAGACAAGTACCATAATTACCAAATCCAATAATCCAAATTTGACCATTGACAATATGCATCCTGAAATTCCCCAGTCATGAAACCAATTGTAAGTGCCTTGATACCTTTGCTGTTGCATTTGTTTGTTTTGCCAATCAGGAGTGTCAGGAGTGCAGATAACATCAGCCTCACGTTTTCCTACAGGCACCGATTGCAACCTGTGACCTTAGGCTGTTCAGAAATCATTATTTCCCTAATTTTCATTTAGCACAAACACATGCATTTTTCAAAGACTGTCAGATCATTCAAAATATCCCACAGCAAAGTTCATAGTCCACTGTGGCTGCAGTTGGAACACTTGACTTCAGTTACTGGGATCAGGATCTCGTCCTGGTTCATGCAAGCTCGATTTCTTCTGGATCCACAGCTTTATCCACTTGGCTCCCGTATCTGTAATGACACAGGCAGATCTCCTTCCCAAGTTAGTACCTGTAAATTCATTCTTAATAACACTTGACATTGACTTTTCTCTCTTCCCCCCCCCCCCCCCCTTTTTTTTTTCCAAGCCTTCTTTTAAACCTCCTGCATGGTTCACCATTGGAGGTACCAAACTGTTCTGTGACAGACAGCACTTGGACCTGGTGGAGCGCAAGGACCCGCCACACAGTCCCGTGTTCCATCCACCTCCCTCCGAGACTTGAGGGAGTTCCTTGAACTCTCTCCACCACCCACTTAGTCTCACATAAACTTTTCCCCAGTAAGTTCCGCAAGTGAGTAGGAATCAAAATACCCTGATGTAAACATTTTTCCCGTTCTGATGCCATCTTACATGCCCAGGCTGGGATGAGCAGCCTCTGCAGAGTGTCTTGGGCGTCAGGAGACAGTGATGGATTGATGAGTTCGCTGGGGATTGATGAGGTGTGGGTGGGAGTGGTGGATATTGAAATGGAATGTGTCCCTGACCTGATGGTTGTCGAAGCTGATAGTTGTCCATCTCCATAGGATTCTTGTCCCACTGCTGAGGTTCCTTGTCCATGGGGGCAACACTGCTCGGTGCCTTAGTTGGTGATTCTTCATATAGGTAGTCTCTCTCTCTCAGTAGGTTTTCGGGTGGGTGAGTGGGCAGTTCTGCAAACCCTTTCCCAGCAGGGCATGCCATCGCCTGCTCTGCTTTTTCAGCTTTTCAAGGACAGGCTGAAGTTGTTGATGCCAGTTAACATTTTCAACTGCTTCATGGGGTGTTTTTAGGCTCAGTAAAAGTTAGAGGTAAGCAGATACTAAAGGCAGTCGGTTGTACGTTTGTTTCCACATTTTTCCTTCCAAAGGTATAATAGTGGGGGAGCGGCGCAGGCCGTGGTGGCAGATTTACGCGCACTACTCACTCCTCTTCCCACTCAGTTCTGACAGATTTATCACTTTGGTCTGATAACACGGCATTATTACTTAGCACAGTAACCGGGGTAGGTGAAAGAGCACCCAGAAACAAAAACACATTCTTCATAGTAGATTTTATCCCTTTTTAAATCGGTTCTGTAGAATCCAGAACTGGTGCTAAAGCTGCAAAGGCTGAAGTAGCAGCTACACATTCCGCTAAAGTCCTTTTACTTAATTTCCAGAGAGTTAGTAACGACTTAGTTTCTTTCGCCCGAACTGAGGGTTTGTCAAGGATTTGAGCTCCAATAGCATCCCAAGTAGGTAAATCAAAAGCGCTGTCAAGGCTTGTTATCAGTTTTCTTTCTTCACTCCACAAAAAGGAGGGGTTTTAAAGACTTTTCATAATTTTTAGTCACTCTCTTAGACAGCAGATTGTGGAGGAGTTTCAGTACCACTTCGCCTTTTTTATCGAGCGTGTATTCCCCATGCTTGTCAGTGGTGGGGCAAAGGGTACTGGTGCCTCACAAGCCCCTGATGTTTTAAGTGGTTCAGCTGTTACTGATAGTCGAGTTGGGGCGGTAGGTACATAATCGCTTTCCAAGACTAACTTTCCAGGCTTATCCCCTTGATTTTATAATTGAGCAGACGCTACGGCTGCTATGTGTTTGGTTGTTTTTTTTTTCTTGAGCTCCCTCTTACAATCTATACCAGGAGCATTACGCTTTTCTAAAAAGCATTTTAATAAATCATACACCACTGTCTGTCAGCCATTTAACCCCGTGCACTGTAGCAGCCTTTTCCACAGACTCCGGTGGTGCGTGGCCAGCAGGACCCATCTATACGGTCGCCTGAGCGCGAAGGTAGTTGATCTGCCCTGAAGATACAAAGCTGCCTTTTCTTCTTGTGCCTCCTGGGCTGCACAGGACCGGAACCTCACTCACTCTCCGTGGGGCTGTGGCCGCAGTCGCCTGCTATCAGGTCCGTTCTCACCGTCTTTCAGGTCCCTGTTTGGGCATCATTTGTTGTGATGGAGGGAAGTCAAGGATACGCTCAATATGAGTTATCAGCAGGCTTCGATTTATTATGGCTAACGGCTTTCTTTTATACTATCGTTAATACATATTAATTGTCACTAATGCATATTATAATTGTTACAACCTGATTGGTTCTTGGTTAAAGGTTACATCACTCATCTTGCGGTCTGGGAACGTTGCTTCTTTCTCATCCTCAGGAACAGCAGATCCTTGAAACATACGTCTTGTTTCTACACCTTGTTCCTGTGTAACATCGCTATCAAAATACTGACCTTCTTCTCTATCATTTGCGTTGGGATGGTGCAAGGCCTACTCGTACTAATAAGTTACACAGGAGACTGCTTGAACAATTGCTCCATAGAGCCATGGCCTTGCTTCTCACGTAGCCACTCTTCCACACAGAGGGAAGGGATGTGTTGAGATGTGTTGAGTTGTGTGTTGGGGTTGTGTTGGGGTGTTCGCTGTGTCCACCCACCCGCTTCCCCATCACGCCCTCCCCATCCCACCCTCCCCACCCCCCTCCTCCTCCTCCATGGTTGTCCCCCCCTCTACCACTGTTGTCCTTCCCTCCCCCCTCCAGCTCCTCCCCCCACTATGGGTCCCCTTGGCCATGGTCCCTCGGGAGCTGCCAGCAATGGCTGAGATGTCCAGGAGCCGAGGCAGGAGACCCCCGCTGGCACTGTGGCGCAGCCCCCACCCCACACAGGCGTACAGGAGGGGGTTCATGGCGCTGCTGAGGAAGGCCAAGGCAGTGGCCGGTGGCCGAATCACCTTGGAGGCTGCCTCCAAAGTCCCACCACCACCTTGTAGGACCCCTGCCACCTCCAGCAAGCTGGCCAGGTGGTAAGGTCCCCAGGAGACAGCAAAGGCCACCACCACGGCGGCCACCAGCCGGAAGGTCCGACCGCGCCGGGACAGGTGGGTCTGGCGTAAGCGGCGCACCAGTAACCCATAGCCAATGGCCATGGTGGCCAACGGGAGGGCCCAACCCAAAGTGGTCTCCAAGAGGTTGTGGGCCACCAACCAGCCCCTCGTGCTGTGCACCCGCTGGCAGTGCCCCTCCTCCACCCGCAGGAAGACGATGGATGGGATGGCCAAGATGGAAGCCACCAGCCACGTCAGGGCTGCCATCCCATGAGCCAATCGCCTGGCGTGGCCCCCTGGGGTCACCACCGCTGCCACCGGCCTGGAGACCGCCAAGCAGCGGTGGAGACCCAGGAGGGCGATGAGGAAGACGCTGACGTACATGGCGGTGGCGCAGACATAGTGACACCCGCGGCAGACGGCCAAGCCCATCTGCCATTGGCCGACGCTCAAGGCCTGGAGGTAGATGGGCCCGGTGAGGAGGGTCACCACGTCGGCCACGGCCAGGTGGAAGATGAGGAGGACGGGGACAGTGCGCCTGTGGGCGGCGGCATAGCTCCAGAGGACCACGGCATTCCCGGGGAGCCCCACGGCCACCGCCACCCCCAGCAGGGTCATCCCCACCGCCGCGCCGGGGATGCGGGTGGCCGTGGTGTTAGGGGGTGACAAGGTGTTGGCAGGAGGGGACGAGGACATCATGGTGGGTGGGGAGGAGCTGTGGGGAGATGGGGACACAGAATCTTCCAGAGAAAACACAGGGCTCCCTCCATCCATCCATCCATCCATCCATCCATCCATCCATCCATCCATCCATCCATCCCTCCATCCGTCCATCCATCCCTCCCTCCCTCCCTCCCTCCCTCCCTCCGTCTGTCCATCCATCCGTCCATCCATCCTTCTCTCCACCCCTCTCTTGCCCCACCTCCCATCCCTCCACCCCACCTCCTGCCCACCCCAGGCCTCCACCTCACACCCCTCCTTCCTCCTCCCCCTCTCTGAGGTGTCCTCCTTTGCCTCTTTTAACCCTCCAGGATCTTCCTACCTTGGCATCCCCCAGACCTCCCAGTTGCACCCTCCCATCTCCAACTGGGCCACCCTCCCACTCACCTCCACACCTCCAACCTCCCAGTTGACCCCCCCAGACATCCCAGTTGTCCATGCAGACCCCCAGTTACCCAGAAACACCTCACAGTGGGCCACCACCCCACCCATTTTCCTTCCAGTTTCCACCCTCAGGGAATCCCAGTTTCCCCCCAGACCTCCCAGTGAGCTCACACCACACCCCCACGTGTTCCCACCAAACCAACAAGTCATGTTCTAGCCAACGTGTCCCAGGTCTCTTCAGTGTCCCTCCCACTCCTCTGCAATGACCTCCCACCCCACCCACCTTCCCTCCTGTACCTTGGGGACTCACATGCCCCTTCCCAGAGGTCCTGGCCCGGGTGGTGGACCTTCTGTGTCCCTGACACGGGTGGTGGCCGGTGACGGCTCAGTGTCACTTCCCCTCCACCCAGCTCCGGGCAGGAAACACTCATGCAAGAGGAAGGAGGGAGGAAAACCGCAGGGGAGGAAGAGTATCTGCGGTGTGGGGAAGGACCATGGACCTTAAATTGTCCCCTTGTGTGTGGGGGAGGAGGTGGCAGGAAGGGTGGCACTGGCAGGAGGTCCCCCAGTAAGGAAGAGGGGTGTGTGTGTGTCTGGTTGTTTCATCACACGGCTGAGGAAGAGATGAGAACACCCTGCGGTGGGCTGGAGGGGACAGGGGAGGTTGGCTTCTACTCACAGTGTGGCCAATGGGCCTTCTCTTCCTTTCCATCATCCATCCATCCATCCATCCATCCATCCATCCATCCATCCATCCATCCATCCATCCGTCTATCCATCCATCCAGTCATAGAATGGTCTGGGTTGGGAGGGACCCCAAGGATCACAGAGTTTCAACCCCCCTGACACAGGCACGGCCACCAACCTCCAGGCCTGGAGCTGCACAAGGTTGCCCAAGGGGGCATCCAACCTGGCCATGAACACCTCCAGGGACGGAGCATCCACCCCCTCTCTGGGCAGCCTGTTCCAGCCCCTCCCACTCTCTCTGGAAAGAACTTCCCCCTAATATCTCATCTAACCCTTCCCTCCTTCAGTTTCACTCCATCCTCCTTGTCCTGCCAGTCTCTGCCTTCAACAAGCTTTTTCCCCTCCTGTTTCTCTGCTCCCTTCAGGGACTGGAAGGCTGCAATGAGGTCCCCCCACAGCCTTCTCTTCTCCAGGCTGAACTCCCTCAGCCATTCTTCGTAGTGGAGGTGTTCCAGCCCTCTGATCATCTTTGTGGCCTCCACTGAACCCTCTCCAACAGCCCCACATCTTCCTTGTATTGTGGGCCCCTGCTCTGGACACAGGACTCCAGATGGGGCCTCATGAGGACAGAGTAGAGAGGGACAATCACCTCCCTGTCCCTGCTGCCACCCCTCTTCTGATGGAGCCCAGGATACCATCGGCCTTCCAAGCTGCAGGAGCCACTGCTGGCTCATGTGAAGTTTCTCATCCACCATGACACCCAGGTCCTTCTCAGCAGGGCTGCCCTCAAGGAGCTCTTCTCCCAGTCCCTGTCTGGGATTCTTCCAGCCCAAGTGCTCTCCCAAAGTTCAGGCTCCTGATCCCACTCTTTGCCAGGCCCACATTCCTCAAGATCACAAACTCAACCAGGGCATGGTCAGTGCAGCCCAGGCTGCCTCCAATCTTAACACCTTTAATGATCTCCCCCATGTTGGTGAGCACCTGGTCCAGCAGTGCATCACCTCTGGTCGGTCTGTCCAATACCTGAACCAGGAAGTTCTCATCTATGGACCCCGGGAGTCTCCTGCGTCCCTTGCAGGTCACTGTGTGATTTTCCCAGCAGATATCTGGGTGGTTAAAGTCCCCCATCAGGATGAGTGCCTGTGACTGCAATGCCTCCTGCAGCTGGAGGAGGAAGGCCTCATCAGCAGGCTCCCCTTGATCAGGCAGCCTGTGATAGACCCCTATCACCAGCTGTCCATTATTAGTCCCATCCCTAGTTGTGGTGGTTTGGCCCTGGCTGGAGGCCACCACTTCCCAGGGCAAGAACCTGCACAGGCTGAGTTTGGGAGCCAAGAGAAAAGAAAGCAGCTCTCAGGGACAGCTGGCAATTAGTGGCACTGTCACTAATAGAAGTAACAGGACAGTGGTGTGAGGGAACTGATGATGATGATCCAAAACTCTTTCATTTCCTTCCTGACAGTTGCTCTGTATCTCTTGTCAGAAGGTTCAACCTCTGGCATGAAGCTTTTAGGCACGTGTGCTTGGAGACAGTGGATTTCTCTGCCTTGACTGGAAAGGGAAGACTCAACAATTGCACCCAAGGAGTCCAAAGCCAGAGGAGACCATGCTCAGCCCTGCCCTGTGGAGGCACATGCACTGTGCTCCACAGTGAATGAAAAATGATCTGATGATGATCAGAGGTTGCACCCAATGATCTCTCAAGGACCCTTCCAACTCCTGTGATTCTGTGATTCTGTGATGGAAAGGCTGTAGTGTCTGCTGGAAGAGATTCCTGGGGCCCCAATATTTTGGGGCTGTCATGGATTTGGCTGTTCAAAGGAGATTATGTCACTTGTGTTGTCTCCCTCTGTGACTGGAGGGAGCTCATGAACACAGCATGTGACCAGCTGTGCCCAAAGACAAAGAGAGTAGGGGATGGGAGGTGCTTTGGGGCACTTTAGGATCGGTGTTGGCCACAACAACGTGTTTTCTGTCTGCTTGAGGCTCTCCAGTGTGCAACGTGGATGTTGGCAGAGGTAACGTGGACCCAAGCAAAGCTGAGAGGCATTGGTGTGAGGGGCCACACTGTGCAGCCACAGCCTTGAGCACAGAAAGCTCTGCTCTTAAAGGGGCTGCTCTGGCTCCCAGGTGGCTGATGAGAGAAACAGTGACATGGAGATGAAGGATGCCCACGAGGTGTTGAATACAAAGTGTCTTGACTTCACTGCACAGCCAACTGCGTTTGGAAAGCTCTGGATCAGTGTCCATCAGAGACCACTGATGTGGCTGGGCGTGGGATTGGAGAACAAAAGAGGCCTCAAGAAAGAAGTGATCCTTCTGTAGTAATTACTGAAACCTTCTCCCTTTGGCCACACTTCTGAAATCTTGCTAATTAACCACAGGAGAGCCAAGCAATTAAGAACCATCACCCCTAGAGACTTGGCTTGTTAGGGTGTTGGGCTTGTTAACGAGCCCTTTGGTGACACATCCCCCAACTGCAAGTATCTGACTGCCCTGGGAAGGAAGAAAGCAAACACCCAAGTTTCTGAGAGTGCCAGTGGACTCTGTTGAGGACCACCACCAAATACAGCATGGGGGGAGACCAGAAGAGCTGAGCTTCCTTTGGGGTCTGGCGAGGGAGGAAAGCAGAGCTGCTGGATGCCAGTGGAAAGTCAGACACTGAGGTGTCTGTGCCAGGAGTGGATGTGTTTCCCTGTGTGTGATGACCCAGCCCCAGTCCCTGTCCCCTAAGAACGGGGATCCTGTCCCACATGGGATGTTGGGGTCCCTTCCCAGAGACAGGATGATGTGGAGGTGCAGGATACTGAGCACACAGCAGTGGTAGGTAGCACACCTCCCATGCTCTGTAGAGGGTCCTCAGAGCTCCCCCAGTGCCACCCCTGCCATGGGCAGGGACACCCTCTACTAGCCCAGGTCATCCCAAGCCCCATCCAACCTTGCCTTGACCAGCTGCCCCAAAGGAAGTTCCCAAGAACACACCCACCCCGCAGATGTTGTCCAGTCTCTATGTCTGGTGGCACATACCTTTAATTGTTCTCTAGTACCTGCACATACCTTTGACCACCTGAACAGAGGAGAGAAGAATCCCACCTCCCATGGGCTCACGTCTCCTTCCCACCCCAGGACCCCCAACCAAGGAAAAGGTGCCTCAGCTGAACCTCTTCCCTCAGTAGGATCCCTGCCTGGCACTCTCTGGGTGTCCTGTCTCACAATGGGACAAAGGAAGTTGCTACTTAGACCTGACTCTGCCTCTCCATGGGGCTGTGAATCATAGAGTCATTAAGGTTCGAAAAGACATCCAAGATCATCTAGTCCAACTGTGAAGACACACCTCTCCTCAGTGGGCACAGGCGATGTCTGTGATGACTTCAGCCTGTTTTACAGCAGGTTCCCCTGGAGCCTGAGGGACACTACAAAGGATCCCAGAGGGCACAAAGTGCCACTTTGGGCTGCTCCTCTGCTGCTGAGCTTATCCAGGCTCTGTGGATGGAGGAAGCTCATGGGACACACTGCAGAGAGACAGCTCTGCCCAGGAGCATCTCCTCTGCGCAGCACCGCAGAGCCACAGGCTCTGTCTGTAGGCAGCAAGGGGAGAGGAGCAAGGAAGGGAGAGGTTAAAGGTAGCGTGGGGCAGGAGGGAAAAAC
Organism: Gallinula chloropus; assembly: GCF_964237585.1. Taxonomy (NCBI): domain Eukaryota; kingdom Metazoa; phylum Chordata; class Aves; order Gruiformes; family Rallidae; genus Gallinula; species Gallinula chloropus. The sequence continues at coordinate 2,384,735 of NC_140117.1, read as the reverse complement.
CTTCTCTGTGCTTGATATGGTCAGACTGCAGCTGTGGGCACTAAACCTGCTGGAAGTATCCCCAAAGGGTGGAACATCACACAGGTATGGATCCTTTCCCAAGGACTTTCCCCTGGCTTAGAGGGGAATGATGTGCTCCAGAGCAGGGATCCCCCACTGTCCCAATTCATGGGACCAGGAGTAATGGCTCTGTTTCCCCAGGAAAGGCTGCAGGGCTGTGATGGTGTTTGCCCAGGGGTGCCTGGGGTTGTCCTTCCTGTCAGGGTCCCTGCAGCACTGCAGGGAGAAGCTGCAGGTGGCAGGATCAACCCCTCAGCAGTGCAGGGCTGGGTCCTTCCTCTGTTGAGAGGTGCTGTGTGATCAAGGTACGTTGCTGTGAGGATCTCTGCAGAGGGTCCTGCTCAAGAAGGATGCCAAGGCAGTGTTCACCTGGAAGGGAAGGGTCTCTGCTTTGAGCTTTGGCTGTGTGGGCAGTGTGACATGGGAATTTTCCAGAATTTCTCAGTTCTGCAGAAGGTGCTGAGACCCCATGGCTTGTTAGGAATTGTACAAGCTTCTCCTTTGCCCTGCACACACAGAGGTGCCCCCAGGTGGGGCTCCAGCCCTAGGAGGTGTCTGTAAAGCTGAGCTGAGGGGTGGAAACTGTGAGCAGTGGATGGAGAGTAAGTGGCAGGGGAAGGGATTGAGAGGGACCAGTCCCCAGAAGTGCTGTGGGAGGTGGATTCATGAACTTGCCATCCCTGGGGGTGCAGATGCCTTCCCTGGTCTCCTCACTCACACATTCAAGCCCCTCGGTCCTCACTGTCACAGTGTTGGGGTTTAACCAGGTCGGCAGCTAAAATAACCACTCAGATGGTCACACACCCCCCTCCCCCCACAGAGGCTTTGGGAGAGAATTGGAAACAAACAGTTAAAACTGTGAGTTGAGATAAAGACAGTTTAATAGGACAGAAAAGGAAGATTAAGATGATGATGACAATGGAACATGTCAAAGAAGTGATGCACAGCACAACACACATGCCACTGATGCTCAGCTAGTTCACAAGCTGTGGTCCTGCTGGTGGGAGAGCAGGAGAAGCCAAAAACATCCATGTCTTGCCTCACCTCAGCCTCAACACCCAAAATGTCACCATGCTACAAGCGATACTCACATCCTAAATGTGAACCCCAGCACCAGACCAGCAGGAATATCATCTTTCTCCCAGGTGAAGTCAGGACACACAAGGACATGGCTGTGAGTTGCCTTCCCAGCAGCCTGACTGTCAGGGAGAAGAATCACCCCAAAGCCCATGTGTGTCTCCCAGCCCCACACCCCTTGACACTGATACTTTGGGATGTTCCACTCTGGTCTCTCCAGGCCTTGTTCTTGCTCCTTGTAGTCTTGGGGGAGAGGAGTCAACAGCAGTTACAACACCAATGGTGTTGAGGTAGCCATTGAGGGAACCCACCTAACTCCCGTGCCAGGCCCCAGGGCTGTGGAGGGCTGGGAATGATTTGACCCTCCCATCAGAACACCCCACCTTTAGGCCAACTGCCTCTTTCTCTGAGGGGTCCTTGTTGACCTGAATGGTGCATTCAGGATGCCAGAGGGATGGGATGTCATCCAGAGGGATCTGGACAAGCTGGATTGATGGGCCTGTGGTGGGATGGTTTGACCCTGGCTGGAGGCCAGATGTCCAGCAAAGTCATACTGTCCCTCCCCTTTTCAGCTGGACAGGGGAGAAAATAGATATTGAGAGGCTGAGGAGTGGAGATAAGGACAGGGAGAGATCATTCTGCAATCAGCATCACGGGCAGAACAGACTCAACAGAATGAAGGACAGAAAACTCTCTAATTGCTGGCCCTGCCCTGCACCCCCAGTGACACCAGAGTCAGGTGATGAGTGACTAGATCTTAAAGCAACTCCCCCACCCCTCCCTTCTCAGCAGACTGCACTTTAGCCAGGATTTTACTCCTTCTTTCCCCACACTGTGGCACAGGGAAGGGCAGGGACTGGGGGAATGGGGGTTTTGGTCAGTTCATCACAAGTTGGTTTCCTTCTTGGCCAGGGGGGCATTCATTCCTCACCCCCTTCCCCTGCTGCACCGTGGGGTCCCACCCATGGCAGACAGTCCTCCATGAACTTCTCCAATGTGAGACCTTTCCCACAGGGCTTCAGCTCTTTACCAGCTGCCCCAGTGTGGGTCACTGCTGTGGGTGCAGTCATAAATCACAGTCTCTCTCAGTCCCAGTCCTCCACAGGGTCACTGGCCTCCCCCCAGCAAACCTGTTCCAGCACAAATCTCTCCCTTGCTCATTTCTGTGTTTGTCTCTCTCCATGGGCTGCAAGTGCTGGCAGGGTCTTGCTCCAACATGGGTCACAGCATCTCCTGTCTGTCTCCCCCTGCTCCATCCAGTGTGGGGCCTCTCCATGGGCTGCAGGTGGGGTCTGGGCCTTTTCCATGGGCTGCAGGGGGACACCCGCTCCACCATGGGTTTCTCCACAGGCTGCAGAGACATCTTTCACTCTGGCACCTCCTCCCCCCTTCCCTGGCCTTGGTGTCTGCAGTTTCTTACATCTTCTCACTCCCTTCACTGTGACCATCACTGATGGGCTCGGCCTTGGTCAGCAGCAGGTCCGGGCTTGAGCCGGCTGGTCTTTGCTCTCTTGGGCCTACAGAGAGCTTCTGGCTGCTTCTTGCAGAAGCCACCCCTGCAGCCCCCCTTCTCCACCAGAACCCAGCCAGGCAAAACTGCAACAGCTGTCTAGAGAGGTGGTGGAGGCCCCATCCCTGGGGGCATTCAAGGTCAGCCTTGATGAAGCTCTGAGCAATCTGCTCTAGTTACAGGTGTCCCTGCTCACTGCAGGGGGGTTGCACTAGATGACCTTTCAAGGTCCCTTCCAACCCAATGCTTTCTGTGATTCTGTGACCTCCAGAAGTGCCCACCATCCAGCAGTCCAGTGGAGAAGAAACCCTGGGGCATGGAAACACTGCTGAAGGTTGTCTGTGGGGAGCTGCAGTAAGCCCACCACATCCCTGGCTGAGAACTGAGACCCTCATAAACCCACCACCAGGCAGGTGAGGGGTTTAGAGGTGTGAGCTCGGAAACCAGCTCCCTCTGCCCTCAGTAGTGTCCAGTTTCTTCTTAGAGGAATGTCTGGATGCCCCTCATCTCAGAGAGGTGCCAGTGCAGGGCAGCTGGGACAAGGAGTGATGGACAGTCTGGCTGTCCTGACACTGCATCAAAGGACAGTCCCCTGCATCACGTGATGCACAAGATTTCACTTGGAGTGCAGTGGACATGCCAGGGCTTTCTGCCTTAGAAGCAGTCCTCAGCTGGGTGGGGCAACTTGAACTGAAGAAACCCAAATCTGCCCCCTCCCCAGCCCTGCTCTGCCAGCTGTCAAACTGGAGAACAATGCTGAAAAGCTCGTTGATCCCTTGAGTGGGTTTGACCTGAGATCCCCCCATGTTCCTCTCGACCTAGTGATGCAGGGCAGGACTGGCTTCTCCAGAGCCTGCAGCAGCCCCACCTCTGTGCAGGGGATCCAGGTGCCCTCTGTGTATCACTCCTGGTAACACCCTCAACCAGCACCAGGCAGAGCAGACGCCTCTTGAAAAGAGAGGGGCATTTTGGGAGGATCCCATGGGAACTGGGAGAGGTTGTCCTCTGAGAAGTCTGCTGTGACTTGTAATTCCGTAATTCTATTTTCTTCCTTGCACAGGTCCCCATGTGCATGTGGAAAAAATGTGCAACAGCAGCTCCATCAGCCAGTTCCTCCTCCTGCCCTTTGCAGACACACGGGAGCTGCAGCTCCTGCACTTCTGCCTCTTCCTGGGCATCTACCTGGCTGCCCTCCTGGGCAACGGCCTCATCATCACTGCCATAGCCTGTGACCAGCACCTCCACAGCCCCATGTACTTCTTCCTCCTCAACCTCTCCCTCCTCGACCTGGGTGCCATCTCCACCACCCTCCCCAAATCCATATTCAATTCCCTGTGGGATGTGAGGGCCATCTCCTATGCAGGTTGTGCTGCCCAACTCTTTTTCTTTCCCTTCTTTATGTTAGGGGAGTATTTTCTTCTCACCATCATGGCCTACGACCGCTACGTGGCCATCTGCAGACCCCTGCACTACGGGACCCTCCTGGGCAGCAGAGCTTGTGTCCACATGGCAGCAGCTGCCTGGGGCGGTGGGTTTGTCACTGCTCTGCTGCACGCTGCCAACACGTTCGCTCTGCCGCTCTGCCAAGGCAACGCCCTGGGCCAGTTCTTCTGTGAAATCCCCCAGATGCTCAAGCTCTCCTGCTCAGGCACCTACCTCAGGGAAGTTTGGTTTCTTGCAGTCAGCGTCTCTGTGAACTTGTGGTGTTTTGTGTTCATCGTGGTGTCCTATGTGCAGATCTTCAGGGCCGTGCTGAGGATCCCCTCGCAGCAGGGACGGCACAAAGCCTTTTCCACCTGCCTCCCTCACCTGGCTGTGGTCTCCCTGTTCATCAGCACAGCCGTGTTTGCCTACCTGAAGCCCCCCTCCATCTCCTCCCCACCCCTGGACCTGGCGGTGACTGTTCTGTACTCGGTGGTGCCTCCAGCAGTGAACCCCCTCATCTACAGCATGAGGAACCAGGAGCTCCAGGACGCGATCCGGAGCGCGATGCCACGGACATGTTTCCAGCAGTGGTAAAGTTCCTGCTTCTTTCTCCAGGGTGCTCCAGGTGTCTTCCAGAGCAGTTTGAGCTTGCTGTCTTCTCTTTATTGTTATTATAATTACTTCTGTGATAATGGTCCTACCAGAGTGTCAATGTTCCACCTGCTTTTGCCAAGGCACACCCCTCTGGAGCCTCTATAAAGATGTTAGAGTGTGGGTCAGAGCTGAACCTCTCGCAGCATCTCTGTCATCAGACAGGATCTCCTCTGTGTCATGTGTTAACAACGGGTTCATCTTCCAGCAGGCATTCCAAAAGTAGGCATCACCGACTACGTTGTGGCCAGGACGGTTGCTCTGCACACCCGGAGTGTTGTTTCCTCAACACCTCTTGGCCATGCTGTGACCGTTAAGATTCTGGACTCTTCAGTGTCTAGTGACACTGGAGGTGATGGCTGGTGACACTGAGTGGCATATCCGTGGCTGTCACACACTGGAGGGGGCAGATGTCATTTACAAGGAGCTACTTGGAGATGCTGCACATGGGTCAGGACAACCCCAGCACAACAAGAGGCTGTGCAGGGGCTGAGAGCAGCCTGAGGAGAAGGGTTTGGGTATTGGTTGATGAGAAGCTCAACCTGACCCATCTGTGTGCGCTGGCAGCTCAGCAAGCCCACTGTATCCTGGGCTGCTTCCCCTGCAGATAAACCAGCGGGTCGAGGTGGGGGATTCTGACCCTCTGCTCTGCTCTGGGGAGACCCCCTGGCAGCGCTGCATCCAGCTTGGCAGTCCCCAGGACAAGAAGGACACACAGAACTGTTGGAGTGAGCCCCGAGGAGGCCACAGAGATGATCCCAGAGTTGGAGCTCCTCTGCTCTGGATCCAGGCTGGGAGAGCTGGGCTGGCTCAGCCTGGAGAAGAGACTGCTGCTTCTGGAGAGACCTCTGACTTGGGAGACCTCCAGTCCTTCAAGAGGCTCCAGGAATGCTGGAGAGGGGCTGATGACACGGGCAGGGAGGGAGAGGCCCAGGGGAATGGCCTTCAGATGCAGGAGGGCAGCTGGAGAGGAGCTGGGAGGCAGAAATCCTTCACGGGGAGGGGGCAGGCCCTGGCACAGGTTCTCAGAGAAGCTGGGGCTGCCCTGTATCCCTGTCAGGGTTCAAGGCCAGGTTGGATGGGGCTTTGGGTACCTTGGGCTAGTGGAGAGTGTCCCACAAACCATGATAACTATTAATGTCTGCAACAGGGCAGTAATCTACCCAGAAAATGCTCCACAGTGTTTCCCAACCAGGTGTCTTCATCTCCTGGAGGTTTTCCCAAAGAGGTGGTGACACATTAGGAATTGCAGTAAAGCTTTTACATCTTTGTCAAGGATTTAACCCTTTCATCATCTCCCTGCCATCTCCCCTGGTGTCCTACCATTTCCTTCCTGTGTCCCCATCTCCCCCTCATCTCCCTGTCTCTTGTGTTCTCCTGTGTCCCCCCAATCTCTCTCATGTCCTTGAGTCCCTCTGTGCCCCCATGTATCCCCATGTTACCCTGTGTCCCTGGTGTCACTCTGTGGCCACCCATCCCTCCCATGTCACCCTGTGTCCCCCCATGTTCTCCCTGTCCCTCCTGTGTCCCATATGTCCCTCCAGTGCTCTGTGTCCCCCCATTCCCTCCCATGTCTCCCCAATCCCCTGTCCCTCCAGTGTCCCCCATGTCATGTCCCCTGTGGCCCTGCCATGTCCCTTCTCCCCCTCCCACCGCCCCCATTCCTCCCCCTGTGATAGGTTCTCAGTACCCAACATCCCTCAGACACCTGTTCAGGTGCTCCAAGCATCTCAGCCTGGGAAGGAGGATGCTCTTCTGGCAGGTGATCTGCAGGTCCTGCCTTGGAGCTGGGGCTCAGCGGCTCTTCTGGGCTCACACTGCCCTCTCCTGACAGTTCAGTGTGGAGACGTCCCCAGAGCTCCTTCAGCACTGAGACCTCCAGTTACAGAATCACAGAATGCTCTGGGTTGGAAGGGACCTTTGAAGGCCATCAAGGCCACATCATGTCGTGTCCCGTCCTCCACCCCCAGTGACCATGGACACCTTTCACTACATCATGTTGCTTGGAGCTTCATCAAGCCTGACCTTGAATGTCTCCAGGGATGGAGCCTCCACCACCTCTCTGGGGAAGCTGTGCCGGTGTCCCACCACCCTCAGAGGGAAGAACTTCTTCCTCATGTCTCATCTAAACCTGCCCTGCTCTAGTTTAAAACCACCACCCCTCATCCTATCGCTCCCTGCCCTTGGGAACAGTCCTTCCCAGCTTTCCTGTAGATCCCTCCAGGGACTGGAAGGAGCTATGAGGTCTCCCTTGAGCCTTCTCTTCTCTGGGCTGAACAGCCCCAACCCTCTCAGCTGCCTTTGTAAGAGAAGTGCTCCAGCCCTCTGATCATCCTTGTGGCCTCCTCTGGACCTGCTCCAAGAGGTCCGTGTCCTTCTTGTGCTGAGGGCTCCAGAGCTGGATGCAGCACTGCAGGTGGGGTCTCAGCAGAGCAGAGGGGGAGAATCACCTCTCTCGAGCTGCTGGCCACACTTGTGGTGATGCAGCCAGGATGGGACTGGCACATCACTGGGTCATGTACCCCAAGTCCTTTTCCACAGGGCTGCTCTATCCCATCACCCCCCAGCCTGTATTGGTAGTGAGGTCTGTCCTGACCCAAATGTAGGACCTTGTTGAACTGCATGGGGTTTGCACGAGCCCATCTCTTCAGCACGTCCAGGTCCCTCTGGATGACATCCCATCTCTCTGGTGTGTTGCCCTTCCGCTCAGCTTGGTGTCATCTGCAAACTTGCTGAGGGTGCACTCGGTCCCACTGTTGATGTCATTGATGAAGGTATTAAACACCACTGGTCCCAGTATGGGACTCTGTCGTGGGTCCAGGAGGGGAATGGGCAAGGTGGAAAGTTGATTCTGGTTGAGTTTTCGGGGCACTTGAGTGGGTGAGGAATTCTTTGTGCTCTGGTTCATGTGGCTTTAGAGTTCTGGGTCATAAGCTAAAGGACAGGAGTGGTTGGTGAGTCCCCAACCCTGGGGTGGCTGCAGGGATGCCAACATCCCACTGGGATGGGAGGCTCTGGGGTTTGGAGACCACTGGGCTTGGCCCATGCTTTGGGAACCTGATGGAGGGGAACATCTAGGTTCTACTTTAGAGGCTAAAAAGCCTCTTAGTTTCATAGAATCATCAAAGCTGGAAAAGACCTTCAAGGTCATCAAGTCCAACCTTCAGCCCTACACACTTGCAACCTCTAAACCATCCCGTGAAGCACCGTATCTATGTGGTTTTTGAACAGCCCAAGGGATGATGATTCCACCACCTCCCTGGGCAGCCTGTTACAAAGCTTCACCGTTCTCTCAGTGAACATCTCTCAGTCTCTCAGGCCCATACTGGATGAAAGGATGGAGTGACACCGAACTGGGAGGAGTGCCTGACATGCCTGGAGGCTGTGCTGCCATCCAGCAAGCTCTGGAAAGGCTGGAGAGCTGGGCAGGGAGTGATCTTACTGAATCCAAGGAGGACAAGTGCAGGGTCCTGCACACAGGGAGTTATATCCCCCCAGCACCAGGACAGTTAGGGGTGACCTGCTGGGAAGCAGCTCTGGGGAAAAGCCCTGGGAGTGCTGGTGGGCACCAAGCTGACCATGACCAGCAACGTGTCCTCGTGGCCTAGAAAGCCAATGACATACCGGGGGGTATCAAGAGAAGTCAGGGAGGTTCTCCTGCCCCTCTGCTCTACCTTGGGGAGGCCTCATCGGGAATAGTGTGGGCAGTGCTGGGCTCCGCGGGGCAGGAAGGACAGGGAGCTCCTGGAGAGGGAACAACAATGGGCTATGGAGATGCTGAGGGGACCAGAACATCTCTGACAGAGAGAGGCTGAGGGATTTGGGGCTGTTTAGCACAGAGAAGAGAGGACTGAGGGGGATCTTCTCAATGCTCATAATGCCACTCTACCACTCTCCTAAGCAGGACAGGAAAGAGAAAATACATATTGAGAGTTTTATGGGTCGAGATAAGGACAGGGAGAGATCGTTCTGCAATTAGCATCATGGGTAAAACAGACTGAGCACGGGATAAAATGCATCTAATTTATTAACCCAATCAAAACAGAGCAGGATAATGAGAAATAAAACCAAACCTTAACACCCCTCTCCTCACACTTCCCTTCTCCCCAGGCTCAACTTTATTCATGATTTCTCTCCTTCCTCCCGCTGAGTAACACAAGGGGGTGTGAGGAACAGGGAATGGGGGGTTGCGGTCAGTTCATCAAGCGTTGTCCCTGCTGCTCTTCTTCCTCCTCATACTTCCCCTGCCCCAGCATAAAGTCCCTCTCATGGGACACAGTCCTCCTTGAACTTCAATGTGAATCCTTTCCCATGCATCTTCAGCTCTTCACCAGACCCAGTGTGGGTCGCTTCCATGGGGTGCAGACCTTCAGCATGAGACTGCTCCAGCCTGGTTCCCCACGGAGTCACAAGTCCCCCAGCAAACCTGCTCTGGTGTGAGACTCTCTCCACAGGCTGCAGGTCCTGCCAGGAGCTTGCTCCAACATGGCCTTTCCACAGCATTGTTCAGGTGTCTCCAACTGCTCCAGCATGGGGTCCTCCACGGGCTGCACATGGGATCTCTGCTCCCCATCATCTTCCATGGGCTGTAGAGGGACAACCTGCCTGGCCATGGTCTTCTCCAGGGGTTGCAAGAGAATCTCTTATCTGGAGCACCTCCTGCCTCTCCTCATTGACCTTGGTGGCTGCAAAGTTTCTCACACCTTCTCACTCATTTCTCTGGCAGCAAAAAGCTGACACTTGTGGGGTTTATTCCTTAAATGCATTATCACAGAAGCACTACCACAGTCACTGACTGGCTTGGTGTTGATCAGCGGTGGGTCTGTCCTTGAGCTGGCTGGTATTGGCTCTATCAGACCTGAAGGAAGCTTCTAGGAGCTTCTTGCAGAAGCCACCCCTGCAGTTGCCCCCAAACTTTGCCTCACAAATCCAAACCACAGGAAAGCCAGGCTTCAACAGTCACAGCAGTTGCTCCAGAAGACAAAAGTCATAAATAATGAAGGTCCCATTTTCCTCCTTCCTCTCAGCTTTTATGGCCGAGCAGACAACACATGGTTTGGAATATCACTTTGTTTTTTGGGGTCAGCTGTCCTGTCCCCTCCCAAGGTCTTGCCCACCCACAGCCTACTAGAAAGGGGGATGCTGGAGAGACAGCCTGGATGCTGGGCCAGTCCCACTCTCCAGCAGCCAAATCCCTGGGCTGGTACCAACACCCTGCTCACTCCCAATGCACAGCATGGCCAGGGCTGCTGGGGGGAAATGAACTTCACCTTCAGACCCAACTCAGTCCTAAACATGACACCACACTGGGCTGCTGGGAAGAAACCCAGCTTTAGCCAAGGGAAAACCAGCACAGCCCTTGACTCAAGGCTGCGAGAGCAGACCAGTAACCAGGAGAGGAGGCACAGCTCACCAGAGGGTTGGGACCATTTATTGCTTGTGCACATGCAGAAGAATTCACTTTCAAAATTAAAACAATGCTAAAAATGGGATTGTGCAATTACCAAAGCATGGGAAACAAGGCATTTCCCACAGCCAGCAGAGCCACCAGCACATCAGTGTGGACAGGCACAGTGTGATCAGCTCCAGCTGCCTCCAGCACCTTGGCATTGGGGGAACACATCCAGCTCCCCAACCATCGTGGATCAGTTATGTGGGGATCACTGAAGGGACAGGAGGAAGAGACAGTGTCACCCAGGGGAGCCTCCCTGTCAACAACCCTCTGTTCTGGGAGTCTGAGTGCTCCCGTCCCCCAGCTCGGGGACTGGTGACAAGGGAAGAAGGGGATGGGGAAATGCTGTGAGCAGCCAGAAACCAGAGTCATGAGACCGCCCCAGCACTGGGCAGTGGCTGGAGCCAGACCCGACCCCAGTACTCACTTGGTGCCTTGTCATAGCCCTTCATCCCTGCAGAGAAAAAGAGGAATCAGCATCTGCCGTGCTTCACCCTCAGGCTCAGGAGCTCCTCAGAGCGCTGAAGCCCAGGCATACAGCCCCTGCCAGCCCCCTGGGCACTGTCTTCCTCCCATACTCTGGGCATTTACCTGCATTATACTTGCAGATGAGGAATCAAATGATGGCGATGACAACAAAGATACCGAGGGGAAGAAGCATCCCCAGTAACATGGTCGATGGTTTGGACTCTGGCTCTGGGGATGAGAAGGGTGGTGAGGAGGGGAACCCTTCTGTGTGCCCAAGGCCAACAGACTCACCCCATGCAAAGACCCCCGGCTCAGCCAGGCTGGCGTGCTCCACACGGCACCGGTACTTGTCCTGCTCCCCAGGAGGGGCCTCGATGGACACCCAGGTGTAGTAGGTGCCGTCGCTGTTGGGCACGATGCTGCCCCGCTGGGTCTCCCGGTCCCTGACCTCACCGTCCCTCAGCCAGCTGATGGTGATGGGCCGTGGGTAGAAGCCGTAAGCGCGGCAGTGCAAGGTCAGGATCCCATAGGTCTCCCTCTTAGACACTCGGACCGTGGGGGGCTCTGGGGAGGGGGTGGCAGTGAGGGCTGGCACACACATCCATGCTGGCCCCTCCCCAGGGTCCCCATCTCCCCTCACCTTTCCTCTCCAGCACAGCCTGCCCATAGCTCACGTATTTCCTCAGCCACTCGGTACAGGTGTTCTCCGGGTAGTGCTTCACGCGCTCAGCGACAGTCCCGTCTGCCTCCCACTTCCTCTTGGTGATTTGTGCTGCTGCATCTGCCGCAGTGAACGTCATCGTGTCCATGTCGAAGGCAATGAAGTCCCTCCCATCGTAGGCGATTTGCTGATACCCCCTAATGCTGCCATCCTCCAGGAGGTCACAGCCGTGCATGTGCTGCAGTGTGTGAGCCCCTGAAACACGACCAGGGAGATGGGGCTGAGGGGCTGCTGCAGCCCTGGGCCTTCAGTGGGGTAAGGCCCCCCCGGCAGCACCCCCCACTCCAGCCCTGTGTGAGCCCCAAGGGAATTGGGCACTGATACAACAGCTGCTCCCACCCTGCCCAGGGCCCACAGCACTCGGGACATCACGTACAGCTCTGACACAGACCCTCTCAGCCCAGGGTATGGCTGGGCTGGCACTGAGCCCCACAGAACCCTGGGACAGCAAAGGGATAGGACAGGGTTCTGAAAGTTGTGGGGGCAGGGACTGGAGATGGGATGGGTTGGGAGAGCCCCTCTGGCTTTGGTGTCGGGGCTACAAAGTTCTAAAGGAATGGTGAGGGACTGGGACACGGGGTGGAAGCCCCTCTGGTTCTGGGGTCTCCACTGCCACAGGGACGGTGATGGGTGGGATGTGGTGGCCTGTCCTGGGATAGGGTGGTGGACACTGAGAGGGAGGGGGTATCCTGGGTGGGGCACCCAGAAGCCTCCCCAGCTCTGGAACAAGGGATCCCAAGGACTGTAGGGTTGGGACAGGCAGCCATGTCCTCCTCCTGCTGCAGGACATCTGGGCTGGGAGCCCTCAGAAAATGGCACCAGGCAGGGAAGGGCTGGCACAAGGCAGTAGTGTGGGGAAGGGCACGGTCTTGTGGGGAAGTGGGTCTTGTGAGTCCTCCTGTCCCATGGCGCTGCATCCCAGCTCACACTCACTCCCGCTCTGGTTGTAGCGGCTCCGCAGTGTGTCCAGGTTTACACGGATAATTCCCTGATTGCTCTGTCCAACCTGGGTCTGCTGGTCCCAGTACTGCTGGTCCAGGTTGGCCGCCATCCAGTCTGCCCGGGGCACCGTCCTCCTCGTCTCGCTGTCGTAGCGTGAAATGAGGTTCCCGTCCACGTACCCCACGGACACAAACTCGGGCACCCCCGGGCTGGGCTCTGACACCCCGACGTGGAAGTAGCGCAGGGAGTGGAGCTCTGTGGGGATACAGGGTATGATGAGGGGTGGGGGGGTGGGGGTCCAGGTTTAGGCAGCGAGGCTGGTTGGGGGTCCCAGGGTAGGTGGCAGCTTCAGGGGGGATGTGACAGGTGGGGGGATGTTGGTTGCAGTCAGGTGTGTCCAGGAGGGGGTCCTGTTTGCTGGGATGGGAAGACATGGGGTCCCTGGTGTCAATGGCAGGGGGGCCCAGCAGTGACCTGGAAGGGGGATCCACAGGGTCAATGAGCAGCAGATCAGGCGAGGTGCAGTGGGAGCCTAGGGATGCAGAGAGGGGGACTGGAGATGCCCTGATCCCAGAGGGGTTCCCGCGGCCCAGGGAAGGTGAACCAAGGGAGGTCCTGTGCCCCGGGGTGGAGGTGGATCATGAGAGTCCCCACTGCCCGGGGAATGGAGCACCGGCACCCAGGAAAGGGAGTCAGGAGGGTTCTGGCATGCAGGGTGTCATCAGGCTCCCCACCCTCACTCACCGCACGCTGCCCCACCGAGGAGCCCCAGCAGCAGCCCCAGACCCAGCGCCCGGCCCGGCCCCATCGCTCCGCTCCGGATCCCGACCGCAGGAGCCGAACGAGCCCCGCTCCGGGACAGACCTCGGGGCCAGCCCCGCCCCCAGCGCCGCGATTGGCTCTGTTACCACCCGAGCCCCGCGATTGGCTCTGCCACCACCCGCCCGCCAATGGCAGCTCGAGATGCATCTGACGTCACCGGGCACCGGGCAGATCCTGTCTCTGAAGGTTGGCAAAAGCGAAAGTGAAAGTGCCGAAAGCAGCGCGGGGGACGGGCACAGCCCCTCTGCCCCCCAACCCTCAGCCCGGCACTCCCCAAAGGGCTGCCCGGCCCTCAGCCCCCCCAACCCCTCCTCAGGGCCCAAAGCCCCCCACGGCCCGACTTCACCTGTGTCCTCCAGCCTGGGGTCACCCCTGCGTCCCCAAAATTCTTCCCCCCACCCCAGTCCCACTCTCGGCCCCTTCTCCTGGGGCACCCCGAGACCCTCACACATGCCTGTCCTGGGGGGGGTCCCAGCCGTCTGGCGCCCTGTGGCTCCCCGAACCCAACCCATCCCGTCTCCTATCCCTGACACCATGACATCCAGGACCCTGTCCCATCCCCTTGCTGTCACAGGGTGCCGTGGGGCTGGGTGCCAGCCCAGCCATGCCCTGGGCACAGAGGGTCTGTGTCACAGCTTTACATGATGCTCCAAGTGCTGTGGGCCCTGGGCAGGGTGGGGGCAGCTCTTGTGTTGGTGCTCAATTCCCCAGGCCTCACACAGGGCTCACAGAGGTGTTGGAGGCTCCATCCCTCAAGACATCCAAGATCAAGGTTGATGAAACTCTGAGCAACCTGATGGAGTGAAAGGTGTCCCTGCTCACCGTAGACGGGTTGGACCAGATGCCTTTAAAGGTCCCTTCGAACGCTCTGCATGCTGTGATTCCACAACTCGAGGTCTCAGGGCTGGAGGAGCCCCGGGGACGTCACCACCCCCAAGTGTCAGGAGAGGGCAGTGTGAGCCCAGAAGAGCTGCTGAGCCCCAGCTCCCAGGCAGGACCAGCAGAGCATCCTCCTGCCCAGGCTGGGATGCTTGGAGCACCTGAACAGGTGTCTGAGGGATGTTGGGTACTGAGGACCTACCAGTGCTGGGGCAGCTGCTGCTCCCATGTGTGAAAACCGGGGGCGCTGGGGAAACAAAGAACACGTGACAGGGACGGGGCACAAAGGACACGCACAGGGGGGACATGGGGGGCACAAGGGGATGGGAAGACATGGGTGGGACACAGGGTAATGGGAAGGACACAGGAAGACATATGAAGACATGGAGGACATAGGAAGGGTATGGGGGACATGGGGGGCACACAGAAGAACAGGTGGTTGGGGGGAGATCATATGGACATGGGGACACTGGAGGGACAGGGGAACACGGGGAAACACAGGGGACATGGGGGAGGATGACAGAGTGATCATCACCAACATCCTGTCTGCTGGGCTTCTTGGTGGCTTCTCTGTGGTGTCAGTGATGGTGACCTCCTGGAGAGCCTTGGGAACACACGGGTGGGGGGAACATTTGAAAACTTAAACCATGAAAACCAAAGTAACCAAGATGAAAGGAAAAGGTGGGAAAAAAACATAACTAAGAACCAAAATAAAAAGCAAATAACCAAAATTTAAAATACCCAAAACAATCCAATAAAGAAGCAAATTTAAAATTTCCCAATGGAAAGACAAAAATTAAAAAGAACTAAAATAAAACCCCAAATATCTAAAATAAAATTATGAAGCCAAATAATGATTATTTAAAAAAGAAAGAAAATTGAAATAAGAAAAAAAAAAACCTTAAGAACTACCCTTAAAAGAAAATAAATAAAATTTTAAAGGAAAAAAACAGATTTAAAAGTAAAGCCAGAATAAATAAATTTTTTTTAAAGTGACAATTAAAATTGAAACCCGAGAACAAAAATTTCAAAGCCGGTCAGGCACAAAGCTTAACAGTTTCTTTTTTATAAAAAGCAAATGAAGGAAAACTCAGCGCCCCAATATTGCCCCTGCAGTAACCCCCAGCTCTGAGGTTACTGATGGTTTCGGGACTTTCACATCTGCCAATCTGCAGAGACAGGCTGCGCTCGGTGACGTCAGAGCAGGGCTACCACTGGCGGGTGGGTGGTGGCGCAGCCAATGGTGGGGCTCAGGGCGAGGTATGTGCTGGAGCGGTGTTCCTGTGGCTCCTGCGGACGCAGCTCCGGAGCCGAGCGATGGGGTCCGGCTGGGAGCTCGGCCCAGGACTGGGACTGGGACTGGGACTGGGACTGGGACTGGGGCTAGGGCTGCTGCTGTTGCTGGGGCTCCTCGGCGGGGAGGCGTGTGGTGAGTGCAGGCGGGGACCCAGAGCCCTTTCCCTGGGTGCCGGGACCCCCCTGGACCCCCTTTCCTGGTCTTTGGTGCTCTGTTCCCCGGGCACCGAGACCTCTCCTGACCCTCCTCCACACCAGGCTCCCCCTCCATGGGGTGCCCCCTCGGAATGTTCCCCCCTGCCCCTCCCAATCCCAGCTGGCTTCACCTTCCCCCAACTCAGACAACTCCCCCTCCTTCCCCCCTGCCACAATCTGCTACTCCGTGGGGTACCCTGTCACTGAAACCAGGGACCCTTCGGTCTTCCCTTTCTGGGAAGCAGGACCCCCTCCTGGACACACCTTGCTGTCCCAACATACCCCCACCAGTCACACCGCCGCCGCACCATGGGTCCCCACGCCCCCCACCCCTCACTGTGCCCCGTGTCCCCACAGAGCTCCACTCCCTGCGCTACTTCCACAACGCAGTGTCAGAGCCCAGCCCAGGAGTACCCCAGTTTGTGTCCATGGGGTACGTGGACGGGAACCTCATTTCGCGCTACGACAGCGAGAAGGGGAGGGCGGTGCCCCGGGCAGACTGGATGGCGGCCAACCTGGACCAGCAGCACTGGGACCTGCAGACCCAGATTGAACAGACTAATCAGGAGATTTACCCAGTGAACCTGGACACACTGCGGGAACGCTACAACCAGAGTGGGGGTGAGTGCGGGCTGGGACAGGGCTCTGTGGGTCAGGAAAACTCCCAACCCCTTAGAAGACCCTTCCCTGCATCACAATACTGCCCTGGCCTGTGCCAACCCTGCCCTGCCCAGTGCCATTGTCAGCAGGTTCCCAGCGCGAAGAGGTGCCTTGTTCCAGAGGTGGGGAGGTCCCCTACCTAGTGCATCCCTTCCCCTCAGTGCCCAGCACCCCATCCTAGGACTGGCTGCCACGTCCCACCCCTCATCATTCCTGGGATGGTGTAGACCCCCAAAAATAGATGGGCTCCCGCCCTGTGTGCCAACCCCTCACCCTTCCTATGGTACTTTTTACCTCTCAGCCCAGAGCCAGAGGGGCTTCCTCAACCCATCCCATCTCCTGTCCCTGCCCCTACAACATTCAGGACCCTTTCCCATCCCCTTGCTGTCACTGGGTGCCAGCCCAGCCACGCCCTGGGCACAGGGGGTCTGTGTAACAGATTTATGTGATGTCCAGAGTACTGTGGGCTCTGGACAGGGTGGGGGCAGCTCTCGTTTTGGTGCCAAATTCCCTCAAGCCTCACACAGGGCTGGAGTGGGGGTGCTGCCAGAGGCTCTTGCCCCACTGAAGGCCCAGGGCTGCAGCAGCCCCTCAGCCCCATCTCCCTGGTCGTGTTTCAGGGGCTCACACACTGCAGCGCATGCACGGCTGTGACCTCCTGGAGGATGGCAGCACCAGGGGGTATGAGCAGCACGCCTACGACGGGAGGGACTTCATTGCCTTTGACATGGACACGATGACGTTCACTGCAGCAGATGCAGCAGCACAAATCACCAAGAGGAACTGGGAGGCGGACGGGACTGTCGCTGAGCGCTGGAAGCACTACCTGGAGAACATCTGCCCTGAGTGGCTGAGGCAATACGTGAGCTATGGGCAGGCCGTGCTGGAGAGGAAAGGTGAGGGGAGATGGGGACCCTGGGGAGGGGCCAGCGTGGATGTGTGTGCCAGCCCTCACTGCCACCCCCTCCCCAGAGTCCCCCACGGTCCGAGTGTCGAAGAAGGAGACCCAGGGGATCCTGACCTTGCACTGCCGCGCTTACGGCTTCTATCCACGGCCCATCACCATCAGCTGGCTGAAGGACGGTGAGGTCAGGGACCGGGAGACCCAGCGGGGCAGCATCGTGCCCAACAGCGACGGCACCTACTACACCTGGGTGTCCATCGAGGCCCCTCCTGGGGAGCAGGACAAGTACCGGTGCCGTGTGGAGCACGCCAGCCTGGGCGAGCCAGGGATCTTTGCATGGAGTGAGTCTGGTGGCCTTGGGCATGTGAAGGGGTGGGCTGGGGTCCCCCTTCCCTTCCTCACAGCCCTGATCTTCCCCAGAGCCAGAGTCCAACTCATCAACCATCGTGCTGTGGGTGGTTGTTCCCCTTGCCATCCTGGCTGTCATCAGCGTCACTGGATTCATCATCCGGAAGCGCAGACCAGGTAAAGCCCCAGGGTGTGGGAGGAAGGCAGGGACCCACAGGGCTGGCAGGGGCTGTGGGCATAAGCTGCAGCACTGTGGGGAAGCCCTAAGACTGATGGTGAAGCACGGTGGATGTTGATGCCTCTCTCTCTCTGCAAGGAAGAAGGGCTGTGGCAAGACACAAAATGAGTGCCAGGATCAGGTCTGGCTCCAGTCACTGCCCAGTGCCAGGGTGGTCTCGTGGCTCTAGTTTCTGGCTGCTGCCGGCATTTTCCCATCCCAACTCTCCCTGTGCCACCCCTCTTTATATCCCTCTAGCAGGGATGTATGGAAGAGGTTGTGTCCCCCCTCTGGTGCTCGCAGTGCCATCCTCCTCTCCCAGTGGCTGCAGCGTGGCCACAGCTTCTGGGCCAGCCCCTGGCACATGCACTGAGCCCACAGTGAGCACAGGGCTGGCAGATCACAGCTGTTTCTCCCTCACAGGCACTGGCAGCGACAGGGTGTTGCAGAATGGCTTGAGCAGCAAGGCCATGAGCCTCTGGAGCCGCTGTCCAAGCAGTCGCCTGTGCAGCTGAGTGAGACCAGGCCCCGCGGCCTCTTGGTAAGAACAGAAGGGTCACCGATTGGTCAGCGTATTCTTGTGTGTCACACAGCATGGGCACAAGGTGTGGGAGCAGGAGGTGTGATAAGCAGTCAGTGTTCCTGGGACTGAGAAAGAGACACGATTCCCAGGCTGCAAGATGGGTGGAGTATGTAAATGGCACCTTTAGTTAACAGCCAGTTAGAATACAACAAGTACAACACGTGGTAGGAATGGTATCACAGGAAGTGTGTGCTCACTATAAAGTTGAAGTGCTTTATCAATCACATTGATTGGCAGCATCTTCCCTCTCGTCGCGGCAACAGGGAGCCTTCCAGCTCGTCCAGCTGTACGCTGTGGGACCAGGGCGGGGGTGGATGGGGCAGCCCCAGCTCTCTGTGCTCCCCTGTGGAACCCATGGCCTGAGAACCTCGAGCTGGGGAGGGGGATGCGGAGACCCCCCACAGCAGAGGGTTGGGGACCGGGAGGTGGCCCTGGGTGACACTGTTTCTTCCCTCTTTGCAGTGATCTAAGCCTAACTGCTCCCGGAAGGACCTGGGGGGCTGGATGTGGCCCCCTGTGCTCCCACCGACTGCATGCCAAGGTGCTGATGCAGAGAGCTGATGATGCTGTGCCTGCCCACGCTGCTGTGCTGGTGGCTCTGCTGGCTGGGAAAACACTTTGTTTGCAAAGCTTTGATAATTGAGCAGCTCAGTTGTTACCAGTCTTAATTTTGAGGTTGAAAGGGATTTATTCTGTGTGTGTACATGCAACAAATGCCTCCCACCCTCCAGCAGGCTGTGCCGCCTCTCCCCGTGACTGGGCTGCTCTTGCAGCCTTGGGTCGAGGGCTGTGCAGCTTTTCCCTTGGCTAGTGCTGGGTTTCTTCCCAGCAGCCCAGCATGGTGCCATGTTTAGGACTGTGTTGGTTCTGGCTGGGGTGGAGTTCATTTACCCCCCAGCAGCCCTGGGTTTTGGTACCAGACCAGGGATTTGGCTGCTGGGGAGCAGGGCTGGCCAGGATCCAGGCTGTCTCTCCAACATCCCCCTCCCTTGTAGGCTGCGGGTGGGTAAGACCTTAGGAGGGGACACAGCCAGGACAGCTGACCTCAACCAACCAAAGTGATATCCCAAACCCTGTGACATCTGCTTGCCCATAAAAGCTGAGGGAAAAGAGGAAGCACAGGGGATGTTTGTTATTTACTATATTTCTCTTCTGTATCAAACCCTGTTTGTACTGAGGCCTGGCTTCCTAGGAAGTAGCAGGACATTGCCTACTGCTGGGAAATAGTGAATCTTTTGCTTCTGCGCAGGGCTTTTGCCTTATTAAACCACCTTTGCCTTGATGTATGAATTCTCATTTCATCTTCACTTTCGTCCCGCCAACTCAGGCTCCTGACCCCACCGATCCTCACCCTGTGCCCACCTTGTGCAGGTGAGGAGGCCAATGATGGGCAGCATGCAATTTAATATTAATTAAGATTAAGTGATTTATTGAGATTTCATACACTTGTTACTGCAAACATGGCAATTAGATGACTGCTAATTGGTTACACGCACTGATCACTCTTAGTTGGTTGGTCAGTAAATATAAAAGGTTCTGATAAGCATATCCTATACCTAAGCATTATTAGTTTCTCTTTGATGTCTAAAACTATCTGCACACCTGCTGTGCTGACCATTCATCGTGGCTGGTTCATGGCATGTTCACTTACTCCCAAATACCTTCCCACAACTCCTTCTTGGTTCAGGGCAGTCTGTACCCCTGCCTTCAAGGACATTGTGTTTAGTGAATATGATTACAGAACCTTCAGCATGAGTAACTTCCCTGTCTCATGGGAACGCAAGGATCTTGTCAAGGCCAATCCCTTCTGTGATGAGAGTCAGGTTGCTGGCAGGCCTGCTGCCTTCCCTGACATGCAGGCACTTACCTCTTCAGCAGGAGAAGAGTGCGGGTGCTCACCAACCCCTCCAGCCTTTTCTGAAGTCTCACAGAGTCACAGGGGTTGGCAGGGACCTCTGGAGATGACCCAGTCCCACTCCTGCCAGAACAGGGTACCCTCGAGCAGGCTGCACAGGACAGTGCCCAGGATCACGGTGTGCGAATGTCTCCAGAGATGGAGGGAGACCCCCACAACATCTCTGGGCAGCCCGGCCCAGGGCCCTGCCACCCTCTCAGCAAAGTTCCTCCTCTGGGTTAGGGGGAACTTCCTCTGGTCCAGTTGGTGCTCATCACCCCTTGTCCTGTCCCTGGGCACCACTGAACACAGACTGACCCGACCTCCTGAACCCACCCCTGAGCAGTGGCGACAGTAATCACTGAGGTAAGCTCAGGGCCTGAGAGAGAGATCAGACTGTACAGAAGGGTTCCCAAGATCAGCACACCTCCCTCAACCCACAGTGAAAACCTGGAAGCTCACCCAAGTTTGCCCACCCCCTGATGTCACAGGATCCCACTCCCACCTCTCCCCAGCCTTAAGAGGGGTCCAGCCAGCCAGCCAGATGGGCAGCAGGAATGGGGCTCAGCCAGCTGACAGGTGAGTTTGGCTGGTGAAGGTCACTAATCTCTGGCTAGGAATTGAGTAATGGTGTCTACCCGGCGTAGGGCCACAACCCCAACACCTTCCAGTGTGGAAGTAGGAACCCAGTTCAAACAACCGCAGCAGCATGTTGCAGTGCAGGTCTTGGGGTGCAGGGAATGTCACAGCATGCTGGTAGCAGGAGACAGCTCTGATCAGGGCTGTGTGAACAGATAAGGGATCTCCTCAGCCAAGCTCATACCTGCAAGATGTGCTCAAAGATAAACTAGAAAGACTTATGAGCATTAGGGAGGCTGAGGTGGAGATAGATTGGTGGAGCCAAGCTCTGTCCTCCCAACGATGGAAATGTGAGCACCCAGGATCAGAGTGACCCTGTACCCTGCCCCAGGCAGGATAGACTAAATGAAAGGGATGAATGGAAGCAGCCAAGTGGCAAGTGCCTTCCATGCCTGTCCTTCCTCCCCAGGTTCCCCTGAGTAATAGATATGAAGCCCTACTGGAAGGTGACCAGCCAGATAATGAGATGGCTGATAGGATAACTGTACCTGAGGTAGCGTTCCGTCAGACAAGACCCCCCTAAGCAAACCATCAAAACATCCTCTGTTAGGAGAAAAGGTGGGTCATTTTCTTAGGGGATTCCCTTCTGGAGGGAACTGAGGGCCCGATCTGTAGGCCAGACCCTCTACATAGGGAGGTCTGCTGCCTTCAGGGAGCCTCAGTTAGTGTAGATTTGAGATTAGGAAAAAATTCTTCACTGAAAGAGGGGTCAAGCATTGGACCAGGCTGCCCAGAGAGGTGGTGGAGTCACCATCCCTGCAGGGTTTCAAAATTGTATGCACATGGCACTCCAGGAGATGGTTTAGTTGCCATCTTGGTATTGGACAGGCTGTTGGACTTGATGATCTCAGTGGTCTTTTCCAACTGTAAAGATTCTATGAAATAGGTGCTGCAGGTGTGGAAGGTCATTCAGTGTGAGATCCTGCCTTGGTAAAGATCAGAAGCCACACATATATAGAACATCTGAGGGCACACACTTTGTTGGTGTGTTTGCACCTGTAGAAGCTCAGAAAATCATTCAATGAGAACAAAACTCCATTAAAAATGAGCTGCTCTGTATGTCAGCAGGACTATGAAATATTTCAGAGGGTTGGACAGGAAGGAAAAGCAGCTGTTAATTGTTGGGGGGGGGGGGGGCAGTTGGGCTCATGAAGTCCAGTGGGCTTTGTATGACCTGTGTGGGTCTCATATTTAAATAGGTCAGTTTGTCCCTGGGAAAAGCAGCTTTTAGGTGGTCCTCATTGTGTTCTTCATGATGTCTGCCTGGTTGTTTATGTCTGAAACACTCCAAGTGACCCTGGGGGTTTGGGTGCAGGAACCTAATAGGGTAAACAGAACAAGCCACCACAACCCAGAGCCTGTGCACGAGTTGGGGGCTGAAGCAGCAGAGCAAACTGCTCATTTCCTGTGGTTTTTCCACAGGAAGTCTCATGCAGGCAGCAATGTCACTGTGGTCTGAGGTGCAGCATGATGCATCCTGCCTGCACTCCTTAGGGTGGACTAGCTCTCCCTACCTCAGAAATGTCTTGGAAAGGCTTTTCTGGAGCCATCCAGACCAGGATCACAAATGGTGGGGAGCTCCCCAGCCCCAGTCCATCTCAGTATGTCCAGATGCTGAGAGCTGCGTTACAAGGGTTACAGGAGGAGGCACTTGCCACGGGCAGGTGACAGGATGGACACGGTGCCTGAGGACAAGAACAAAGACCTTGGGGAACATTTGGGTTTGCACCATGTGTCTGTTACTTTGCTCTATATTCCCTCACCCTTTCCCTCCCCACTCCTCCCAGCCCATACCTTCCAGAAGCACTAAAGAAGATCATTTCCACGCGTGTGTGTTATCTCTGCATCCCTGAGCATCCTGGGATGTTTAACTCTGCCATGCAGGGAGATGGAAGGATTCTCACAGCATGGGGCAGAGACTTGAAGCACGTGCCCAAGGAAGAGGCAAATCTTATAATTAGCACAGGGAAATGAAATGAATATGCGTGTACTGGGATGATAGAAGGTGACCACCCAATTAAAGGGCTATGCAAATTGCCCCCACGGATGCACACCTTCAAGGAGCATGCTGTTAATTTAAATAAGCTTGACCAGTGGTAGGTGAAGTGATAATTACTGCCCAATTAGTGACAATTGAGCTGTTTTCTTCTAATTCTGATGGGGACACACACACACAACAACAAAATTATCAAAAACCTCTCTCTGCAGCCCTAATTTGGGTTTTGATCAATTTTAAGCAATGTAATTTAATTTTTTAGAGTTAAAATGGAGACAGAACAAAACCATCCTTTTTTTTTTTAGTTCTTTTTCTTGCAAGAAAATGTGGATGGGAAAAAGACAAAAAAAAAGAAGAAATGGGATAAAAACAAGGTGGGGAGAAAAAAGGGGGGGGAAGCAGGGAAGAGAGGTAAAGGCAGAAACAAAGGGGGAAAGAGGGGAAATAAAAAAAGACAAATGTAAAAAAGGGGGGGGTAAGGTTTAAAAAAGGTGGAAGGGGATAAAATGGGATAAAGAAAAAAACAAAAGGCACATAAATAAGGGTAAAAAGGTAAAAGAAGGAGGAAAAATATTTTTAAAAGAGGAAAAGCTTAAGAAAGGGAGGAAATATTTTAAAAAGGAGGAAATGGGTTTTTAAAAAAGTAGGCAAAAAAGTGGAGGGGGAAATAAGGAAAAGGTAGAAAAAAGATTTTTAAAAAACCTGAGGAAAAATGTGAACAAAGGTTAAAAAAAGAGGGAAAAGGCAATGCTGGAAAAAGTGTTTTTTTCCCTAATGGGTGGGGGTTGCCCCATTCTTCCTCAGTCCTGCGGCAGGGTGGGTTCGGGTCCGCCCTCCCCTCCTATGGTGGGGGCGCAGGTACCGCGGAGCCCCGCGCTGAGCCTGTGGGGGATGCACGGGGCTGGGGGGTGCTGAGCCCCGGCCATGGCTGCGCTGGAGCCAGCGAAGGTAGGGGGGAGCCGGGGGATGTTGGGTAAGGGGAACCCTTGGACCCTGCGCAGCAGTGTGGAGTGGGACCGGCTGCAGAGGAGGGGTCTGACCTCAGGGCTGGGGGTACTGAGGGGAAATGTTGGGGTGCTGAGTTTTTCCTTACTTTGCTTTAAAAAATAATCATCGGGTCCAACCCCCTGCCAAGGCAGGTTCCCTAGGACATATCACACAGGTCATCATCCAGACAGGGCTGGAATATCTCCAGAGAAGGAGACTCCACACCCCCCCCGGGCAGCCTGTCCCAGGGCTCCCTCACCCTCACTGGGTAAAAGTTCTTACGCATGTTGGTGCGGAACTTCCCGTGCTCCAACTTGCAGCCATTGCCCCTTGTCCTGTCTCCATGGACCATTGAAAAGGGGCTGCTCATTTCCCCATATGTCCCACACTTGAGATATTAATAAACATTAATCAGATCCCCTCTTAGCCTTCTTTTCTCCAGGCTGAACAGTTCCAGCTCACTCAGCCTTTCCTCACAGGGGAGATGCTCCAGGCCCTTAATCATCTTTGTAGCCTCCTCTGGACTCTTTCCAGGAGATCCCTGTCTTTTTTATACCAAGGAGCCCAGAACTGGACACAACACTCCAGGTGGGGCCTGACCAGGGCAGAGTAGAGGGGGAGGATCCCCTCCTGTGACCTGCTGCCCACACTCCTCCTGATGCCCCCCAGGATCCCATTGTCTCTCTCAGCCCCCAGGGCACACTGCTGGCTCATGGCCAACCTGTCATCAACCAGGACCCCCAGGTCCTTCTCCACAGAGCTCTTCTCCAGCAGGTCATCCCCCAGCCTGTACTGATACAAACAGTTATTTCTTCCCAGGTGCCAGACTCTCCACTTGCTTTTGTTGAACCTCATCTGGTTTCTCCCTGCCCAGCTCTCCAGCCTGTCCAGGTCTCTCTGGATGGCAGCGCAGTGTTCCTGCGTGTCAGCCACTCCTCCCAGCTTTGTATCATCGGGTACTTGCTGAGGGTGGATGCTGTTCCCTCATCAAGGTCGTCAGTGAAGATATTAAACAGGACTGGACCCAACACTGAGCCCTGGGGAACACCGCTGGTCACAGGTCTCCAGTCAGACTCTGCTCCACTGATCACCATCCTCTGGGCTCGGTCCGACAGCCAGTTCTCAACCCACCTCACTGTCCACTCATCTATCCCATGCTCTCTCAGCTTTGCTATCAGGGTGTCATGAGAGACAGTATCAAAGGCCTTGCTGAAGTCAAGGTAGATGACATCCACTGCTCTCCCTCCATCTACCCAGCCGGTGATGACATCATAGAAGGCGATGAGATTGGTCGAGCACGATCTCCCCTTGGTGAATCCATGCTGACTACTCCTCATGACCTTCTTCTCTTCCAATTGCTCCCTCAGCACATGTGGATGTATCCCATCAGGGCCCATGGATTTATGTGCATTGATCCCTCTGAGATGCTCCTGGACCACTCCCACCTCAACCAGAGGAAAGCTCTCCGTTTCCCAATCTCTCTTTCTTCCTTCCAGGGTCCAGGAGTCCCGAGGGGTCTTTGAAGTGAAGACCGAAGCAAAGGCAGCATTCAGTATCTCCACCTTCTCATTATCCCTTGTTACCAGCACACCCGCCTCATTCAGCAGGGGACCTACATTATCCCTGGTCATCCTCTTACTATTCACATATCTAAAAAAACCCCTTTTTATTACCCTTTATGTCCCTTGCCAGTTTCATTTCCAGGTGGGCTTTAGGCTTCCTAGTCGTGTCCCTACAGGCCCTGACAACATTCCTATATTCTTCCCAGGTGCTCAGACCCTTTTTCCACAATTCATAGACCTTCTGCTTCCCTTTGAGTTTACTCATTAGCTCCATGCAGGTCTTCTGCCTCTTTTTCCCGATTTCTTGCTCAAAGGTGTGCATCGATCCTGTGCTTGGAAGAAGTGCTGTTTAAATGCTGACCAGCTCTCACAGGCTCCCTTACCTTCTAACAGCATAGCCCATGGGATAGCTCCTATTAGGTTGCAGAAGAGTTCAAAGTTTGCTCTTCTAAAATTCGGGGTAGCTATCCTACTTTTTGGCTTGCTTCTTTCACTCAGGATCTTGAACTCTACTATTTCATGGTCACTTTGTTCCAGGCTGCCCCCAACCTTCGCTTCCCCAACGAGACCCTCCTTGTTGGTAAAAACAAGGTCTAGTACCCGCCCTCCCCTTGTAGGTTCCTGCACCATCTGTAGCAGGAAATTGTCTTCTACACACTGCAGAAATTGTCTGGACTGCATACGATTGGCCCTGTTGCTTGCCCAGCAAATATCTGGGTAATTGAAGTCCCCCATAAGGACCAGCACCTGGGATCTCGAGGTTACTTCTAGCTGCTTGTAGAATGTACTATCAACTTGCTCCTCCTGATGAGGGGGCCTGTAGTACACACCCACAACAGTGTCACTCACACTTGCCTGCCCCTTGATTCTTACCCACAAGCACTCAACTGATGGTTCATCCTACCCCAGGTGGAGCTCAATACATTCCAGCTGCTCTCTCACATAAAGAGCAACTCCCCCACCTCACCGCCCTAGCCTGTGTTTCCTAAAAAGCACACAGCCATCCATGACAGCGTGCCAGTCATCCAGGCTGTCCCACCACATCTCTGTGATTGCAATGAGATCATGGCCCTGCGACCACACAAAGATCTCTGACTCTTCCTGTTTATTACCCATGCTACGCGCATTCGCATAGAGGCACGTTAGGGGGGCAGCAGATGCAGGTATCCTCAACAGGTCACAGGGAGGTTTCTGACAGGGGATGGGCAATGGAGGCTCCACTGAGGAGTCCTCAGGGCAATCCACAGTATTTTCCCTACTATCATGTGGAACAACATCCCCAAGTCTGTCCCTGTGCCGTTGGCATTTATCTTCTTCTGTCATCAACTCTTCTCATGTCTCCCAAAACACTTGCCTGACCCCAGCAGCCTTCACGGTATCCCCGTTCCCCTTCCTAACTAGTTTAAAGCTCGCTCAATGAGCCCTGCCATCTCCTGGGCAAGGATCCGCTTTCCCCTTGGGGACAGCTGAGCCTCATCAACAGTCATCATGCCAGGAGCTGAGTACACCATCCCTTGGTCAAAAAACCCAAAGTTCCTATGCCAGCACCAGCCTTTCAGCCACTTGTTCAACTCCTGGGTTCCTCTAACCTGCTCTGGACCCATCATCCCACTAGTAGGGTAGAGGAAAATATTATTTGAGCTCCCCCTCCCACAACAAAGCACCCTAGGTCCTGCAATTCCCTTTTGATAGTGTGCAGGCTACACTTTGTGATTGCATCACTGCTTACTTGAATTATCAATAATGGGTAGTAGTCAGAGAATCTCACCAGCCCTGGGAGCCTTCTGGTGATGTCTCTGACCCAGGCTCCAGGGAGGCAGCACACCTCCCTGTGTGTAGGATCAGGTCTACATATGGTGCCCTCCATCCCCCTGAGGAGGGAATCACCTACCACAACTACCCTTCTCTCTTGCCTAACAGAGGCAGTCTTGAGGCGTGCGGTTGATCACCTCACTCTAAGCGCCCACTTCCTCTGAGGCAGAGGGGCTGCATTCATCTCCTCACTTACCTCCTCCTCAACTTTCAGGACCTCATACCCATTCCTTAGGAAAATCTGTGTGAGTGGGGTAGGCTGGCAGGGGCAGTGCCTATGACGGCAAGCTGGGACTGTCCTCCAGCCCTCCTCTGGGTTCAGGTCACTCCCTTCTAGCTGACCAGGACAGGGCAGGGGGACCGTCACCAGTTGCGGAGTGTCATTCCCTCTGGGATGCCAGGGAGCTACTCCACCAGTCAATCTCCTGCTCGCAGTCCCTAATGCTCCTCAGTCTCTCCACCTCTTCTTTGAGATCTGCCCCCATGCTAAGCAGATCTTCCACCTGCTCACACCTCACACAGGTGGAATTGCCGCCACCATCCACCAGCAGGAGCAGGCTCAGGCACTCCCTGCAGCCAGAGACTTGCACAGCCTCCCTCCTGGACAAGCCCTCGGTCTGGGTCTCCATGCTCTTAGTGGGGAAAGCCCTCTGTCTGCTGGAGACCACATGCCTGGGCAGGCCCTCGGTCTGGGTCCCCACTTTCTTAATGGGGCGAGCCCTCTGCCTGGTGGAGGCCATGTTAATTGTGGTCTCAGAGACTGTCAGTAGGTGAGGCAGTTCCCCGGGTGTTGAGACAGAACTTATCTGCCTGTCCACATGAGCTTAAAGCGTCAGCATTGTGCACATGCTGACCTCCCCTCTCTCTATGTCAGGTGGGCAGCAACACATTGCTGCCTTCTCTAAGGCTTTTTCAAGGCAGTGGGTGATGCTGGGGC
This sequence comes from Gallinula chloropus, assembly GCF_964237585.1. NCBI lineage: Eukaryota > Metazoa > Chordata > Aves > Gruiformes > Rallidae > Gallinula > Gallinula chloropus. The sequence continues at coordinate 2,356,698 of NC_140117.1, read as the reverse complement.
CACTGTTGCCCTGGCAACGCCTACAACATATCCGCCTTTCTCATGAGAGAGCTACTGCTTACTGCTGGGTGTCTCTGCTGCACAGGGGCTTTTCCTGGCAGAGAAACCACTCCAAACGCTCTTGCAATTCACGTTCTATTGCTACGGCTCTGGCTGTGCTGGTTCTGAGCAGTCGACAGTGTGGACTAACCAACTATGTAAAGGATGTTACACCTAAAGGACTGCAATGTTAGCACGGGGTGTGTGTTGTGATATCCCAGGAGAAACAACTTCTCTTTAGAAGGGAATGATAGAAAGGATGAGGGAGCAACAACAGGAGGGATCTGAAGTCTGCAGGACCAGCTCTGTGGCTCTGTTAGCAAGACAAATGCTAAAGTTCACCACAAAAGCACATGTAATGAAGAGGAGGAAATGAAGCCCACAGGGAGATATTATCGGAGTGGGGTAGGTGGATGGGTGATAATGATCTCTCATGATAGAAAAACACTTCTGTTAGCAGGCAGCGGAAGTGTGAGATGGGAAAGAGCACAGAGGTGTCAAGCAATGACAACTCTCAAAAATGTACTTATTTCTGCTGTTTGCTGAGAAACCTCAGATGTGTCACTGCTTGACAGCTCTCAGAAATGTACCTATTTCTGCTGCTTGCTGGGCTGGGAGGGGTTCATGGAAGGGAAGTACAGCTGGGAGGTGAAGGTGAAGGGGGAGGTGGTTTTTGTTGGACTCTGGGGGTGGCCAGGGACTCCTGGAAGGAGAAAAAGGAGCTGAGCCCTGAAGGAGGGATCTGGTGGGTGAGGTACCAAGAAGCAGTTTGATTCTCTCACCTCTCCTCCCGACCCTTGTCCCTGTCCCAGGTCCCCAGCAGAGTCTGGGTGTGTCTGGACTGCCCGCAGGGGCTGGTGACTTTCATGGATGGTCACAGCGGGGTCAAGATCTTCACTTTTCCACAACCTCATTCAATGCAGAGACCATCAGCCCCTGGTTTGGGGTGGGTACAGAGGGAGTCGAGCTGTGCCTCTGGGACAGCACATCCTGCTCTCCTTCCATTCCCCTGGAACCCCACAGAGCCCCTGCCCTTCTGCAGACAATGTCCATGCTTTTCTCCTCAGTGCCATGGGAGCAGGTGTCCCTCTCGGCCCTGCCCAGGCAGAGGGACACAACTCAGTAAACATTTGTCAATAATGATGGCTGTGTGTGCTGCTTCTCTGTGTTTTGGTTCTGCAGAGTTTCAGTCAGTTCCTCACAAGTTTGTTTCCTTCTTGGCCAGGGGGGCATTCATTCCACACCCTCCCCCTGCTGCACCGTGGGGTCCCACCCACAGCAGACAGTCCTTCATGAACTTCTCCACCGTGAGTCCTTTCCCACAGGGCTTCAGCTCTTCCCCAGCTGCCCCAGTGTGGGTCACTGCTATGGGTGCAGTCATAAATCACAGTGTCTCTCAGTCCCAGTCCTCCACGGGGTCACCAGCCTCCCCCCAGCAAACCTGCTCCAGCGCAACTCTCTCCCTTGCTCATGTCTGTGTCTCTGTCTCTCTCCATGGGCTGCAAGTGCTGGCAGGGCCTTGCTCCAACATGGGTCACAGCATCTCCTGTCTGTCTCCTCCTGCTCCATCCAATGTGGGGCCTCTCCACGGGCTGCAGGTGGGGTCTGGGCTTTTTCCATGGGTTGCAGGGGGACACCTGCTCCACCATGGGTTTCTCCAGGGGCTGCAGGGGCATCTTTCTCTCTGGCACCTGGGGCACCTCCTCCCTCCCTTCCCTGGCCTTGGTGCCTGCAGAGTTTCTTACATCTCCTCACTCCCTTCTCTGGGGGCAAAATGCAGCTTCTTGCAGGTTTTTTTATCTCCCAAATGTGATTCCCAGAGGTGCTGTGACCATCACTGATGGGCTCGGCCTTAGTCAGCAAAGACTCCACCCTTGAGTCAGCCGATACTCACTGTGTCAAGCTGGCAGAAAGCTTCTGGCTGCCTCTTGCAGAAGCCCCACCTGCCCGCCCCCTCCCCCCACCCCCCCCAGCTATTCCCCTTCTCAGCCATAACCCAGCCAGGAAAAAACTGGGACAAGCAGTCAGTCCCAGTGTGGGGCTCCCCAGTCTGGAGGAATGGGGAGGAACTTCGCATGGTCAGAGAAAGTCTGTCAAGATGTGGTTAGAGGTCCTGTATGAAGAGGCTGAGACCCAGGCTTCTTTGACCTGGGGGAGGGGAGGGTGAGGGAAGCCCTCTTTGTGCTACGTGGAAAGAACATAAGAAAGGACGTCCACCTGACACTGCTGTTTTGATGGTCAGAATTGAGGTCAAAATAAAGGAATGTCATTCTGAGGGTAGTGCTGTGGTGTAAAATGTCACTCAGAGGAGGTGTGGATCATAGAATCATAGAATCACAGGGGTTGGAAGGGACCTCAAGAGCTCATCGGGTCCAACCCCCCTGCCAAAGCAGCTCCCCAGCTCACATTGCACAGGTCGGTGTCCAGACGGGTCTTGAATATCTCCAGAGATGGAGACTCCATGTCCTGGTTTTGGTCAGGATGGAGTTAATTTCATTTGTAACAGCAGATGAATGCTGTGTGTCTGGGACTGTCCGGACAGGGACAGATGTTAAAAATGTGCTTTATACTGTGGCCGGGGAGAATGGACCTACCTGGAGTCTCTGGCAGAAAGCACAAGGGGAGACTCGAGGTCGACCGCTGGGGTTTTGGAGTCGGGCCTACAAAGGCTCTGAGGCCAATTATACTCCAACAGAAAAGGAAATACTGGCCGCCTATGAAGGGGTTCGAGCCGCTTCAGAAGTGATTGGAACTGAAGCCCAGCTCCTCCTGGCACCCCGACTGCCGGTGCTGGGCTGGATGTTCAAAGGGAAAGTCCCTTCTACACACCATGCCACTGATGCTACGTGGAGCAAGTGGGTTGCACTAATTACTCAGCGGGCTCGAATAGGAAACCCTAATCGCCCAGGAATTGTGGAAGTGATCACAGACTGGCCTGAAGGCAAAGATTTTGGGATGTCACCAGAGGATGAGGAGGTGACACGGGCTGAAGAAGCCCCACCTTACAACAAACTGCCAGAGAATGAGAAGCAATATGCCCTTTTCACTGATGGCTCCTGTCGCCTTGTGGGAAAGCAACGAAGATGGAAAGCTGCTGTATGGAGTCCTACAAGACAAGTAGCAGAAGCCACTGAAGGAAAAGGTGAATCAAGCCAGTTCGCTGAAGTGAAAGCCATCCAGTTAGCCCTGGACATTGCTGAGAGAGAAAAGTGGCCAATGCTCTACCTTTATACTGATTCATGGATGGTAGCCAATGCCCTGTGGGGTTGGTTGCAGCAGTGGAAAAAGAACAACTGGCAGCGGAGAGGCAAACCCATATGGGCTGCTGACTTATGGCAAGATATTGCTGCCCGGTTAGAGAAGCTTGTTGTAAAGGTACGTCATGTTGATGCCCATGTGCCTAAGAGTCGGGCCATGGAGGAACATCAAAACAACCGCTAGGATTGAAGTGGCTCAGGTAGATCTAGACTGGCAACGTAAAGGTGAGTTATTCCTAGCTCGATGGGCTCATGATTCCTCAGGTCATCAAGGGAGAGATGCAACATATAGATGGGCTCGAGATCGAGGGGTGGACTTAACCATGGATGCTATTGCACAAGTTATCCATGAATGTGAGACGTGTGCCGCAATCAAGCAAGCTAAGCGCTTGAAGCCACTTTGGTATGGAGGACGGTGGATGAAATATAAATATGGGGAGGCCTGGCAGATTGATTACATCACTCTCCCACGAACACGCCATGGCAAGCGTTACGTGCTTACAATGGTGGAGGCAACCACCGGCTGGCTAGAAACATATCCTGTACCCCATGCCACTGCCCGGAATACAATCGTGGGCCTTGAAAGGCAAGTCCTGTGGCGACACGGCCCCCCAGAAAGAATAGAGTCAGACAATGGGACTCATTTCCAAAACACTCTCATAGACACCTGGGCCAAAGAGCATGGCATTGAGTGGGTGTACCACATTCCTTATCATGCACTAGCCTCTGGGAAAATTGGACGATATAATGGGCTCTTAAAGACTACCCTGAAAGCGATGGGTGGTGGAACATTCAAACACTGGGATACACATTTAGCCAAAGCCACGTGGTTAGCTAACTCTAGGGGATCTACCAATCGGGCTGGCCCTGCCCAGTCAAAATTTCCACATACTGTACAAGGAGACAGAGTCCCAGTGGTGCATATAAAGAGTATATTAGGGAAGACGGTTTGGGTCATCCCTGCTTCAGACAAAGGTAAACCCATGTCTGGGATTGCTTTTGCTCAAGGACCGGGTTGTACTTGGTGGGTAATGCAGAAGGATGGAGAAGTTCGATGTGTACCTCAAAGGGATTTGATTTTAGGTGAGAATAGCCAATATAATTAATAAGGTAGAAATTGTATTATAATAATTGCTAAATAACCCATTACTGTATATTCATTATTGCTATTATTGCTGTATGTTACTGTATGTTGTACCAATGGAGTTACTGCTGGAGCCATACAAATCAATGAAGGAAGAGTGCCATAGTGATAGGACCATGACCTGCCACCCCAAGAACTTTTTCCTCTTTCCCTTTGAAGATGCACACCTTTGATTCACAGACTATGAGCATGGACCATGTCAGGTGTATCGGTTGAGAGCCCAAGATGCAGCATGCAACAATCCAATGGCGCATACTGACATCATGAGAGACTGTTATGACGAATGGAGCCTGAAAATCATCATGGACTAAATGTTCATTCACTCAACAAACTCAGAGGAATGGTCCATACACTAAGGGAATAATACCTGTATGCACATGTGTGTGTATACATGTGTACATGCATATATGTATGTCTGAAACAAGAAACTGGTTGTACCCAAAAGAAACTGTTGGATACAGTCATGACGTAAATGGTATGGAATAAGGGGTGGATAATGTCCTAGTTTCAGTCAGGATGGAGTTAACTTCTTTTGTAGCAGTGGATGGAATGCTGTGTTTGAGAGTTAAAATGAAAGCAGTGCTGATAACACCCTGATGTTTTTAGTTGCTGTCAGACAGTCAAGGACTTTCTCAGTTCTTCATATTTCTCTATTCATGAGAAAGGAGGGGCGAAGCCAGGACAGGTGACCCAAACGGGCTAAAGAGAGTATTCCATGCCAATTCTGTCATGCTCAGTATAAAGGGGGCTGATGGGAGGAGGAGCGGGGCGGCAACAGGACGCGCGGTTTTTGGGGGACGGTCGGGTTCTGGGATGGCTCTGGGTGGCACGGCCTGAGCTGTGGGTTTGGTGAGAAACTGCATTGTGTATCAACAGCTTCATATATTTTTTGTTCTAAAGTCCTGTCAGCATTGTTATATTTTATCTTTCTGTTATCTTAGTAAACTATCCTTATCCCAACCCACGGGCTTTTGGTTTCTTGGTTTTGGGGTTGTTATTTGCCCCTTCTTTTTCCCTTCCCTTGCCTCCCCCGCGCCGCCCCCCGCCCCCACCTTCCCCTGCTCTTTTCCTTTAAGGAGCAGGCAGCTGCGTGGATCTCAGCTATCAGCCGGGGTAAAACCTCAACACCGAGGAGTAGAGATAAGGACAGGGAGAGATCATTCTGCAATCAGTGTCATGGGCAGAACAGACTCAGCACATAATAAAGGAAAGAAAACTTTAATTGATGGCACTGCCCTGCACCCCCAGTGACACCAGAGTCGGGTGATGAGAAGTGTGGTCAGATCTTAAAGCACCTTCCCCCAACCCTCCCTTCTCAGCAGACTTCACTTTAGTCAGGATTTCACTCCCTTCTGCCCTCCATTGTGGCGTGGGGACGGACAGGGACTGGGAGAATGGGGGTTTGGGTCAATTCCTCATGAGTTGGTTTCCTTCTTAGCTCGAGGAGGGCTCCTCATCCCCTTCCCCTGCTGCACCGTGGGGCTGCCACCCATGTGACACAGTCCTCCATGAACTTCTCCAATGTGACTCCTCTCTATTGGTGCACCATCTCTTCACCAATTGCCTCAGCACAGCTCCCTTCCATGAGGTGTTGACTTCGGGCCCAGACTGCTCTGGCCTGGTCCCCCCACAGAGTCACAAGTCCCCAGGCAAACCTGCTGTGAAATGGGTCGGTCTCTCCACAGGATGTAGATGGAATCTCTGCTCACTGCCATTATCCATGGGCTGCGGGGGGGACACCCGCTCCATCATGGGTTTCTCCACAGGCTGCTGGGGCATCTTTCTCTCCAGCACCTGGGGCGCCTCCTCCCCTCTCCCTGTCCTTGGTGTCTGCACAGTTTCTCACACCTTCTCACTCCCTTCTTCTGGGGGCACAAAGCGTCTGTTTGTGGGTTCTTTTTCTCCTAACTGTGATTCCCAGAGGCGCTGTGACCGCCACTGATGGGCTCGTCCTTGGTCAGCAACAACTTCTGTCTTCAGATGGCTGGTGTTTGCTCTGTGGGGCCTGCAGAGAGCTTCTGGCTGCTTCTTGCAGAAGCTACCCCTGCAGCCCACCAGAACCCAGCCACGCAGCACTATGACAGCACTCATAAACAAGCAGCTGGAGGAGAGGCAGGCCTCAAAATCCTTCCTGAGGTGGGGTATAAACCCAGGTCTTGAGTCTGTGTTGCTGGAAACGCAAAATCTAAGGGTGAGACAGCTCCTCATCTCAAAGCTGCTCATGGAAGAGCAGGAAGAGGTTGTGCAGACCACAGACTCATTCTTTCTGAAGAAAAAAAACCCAGAACCCAGGAATTACGCCCTGCAGCTGGCTTCCATCCCATGGCTACTACAGAGCTTCATGGGGCAGGGGAGAGATCACAGTGACTCACCCTGTTCTGCGTCATGTTCCACTGGAAAGGAAAAAAGGAAAGCGATATTATATTAGATGGGAGAGGTTTTCATGCAGTAACTGCTCATAATGAGGTAAAGAGAGCAAGAACAGAGCTGGGACTCCTTACTTGGGAACTGCAAAAAGCCCCCAAGGCCCAGGAATTGCTCCCTTGACAGCCTGGTCACATCCCAGAGCTGGTCGCAGCAGCTCTGGGCAAGGCAGAATGTCCATCCTCAAGCTGGTGTCCACAGTCTGACCACCCTCCCAGTTAAATGGCCTTGGGCTTTCCCAGCCCCAGGGATGCCAGGATGGAGAGGATGGGCAAGGAAGGAAAGGGTCGAGCACAGAGTCCCTGTGACAGGACTCCACACCGTGCTGGAGCTCACAGACTCACCCAGTGATGAAGATTCTTCCCCTGGAAATGAAAGCAAATCGATGTTGGTCAGCAGGGAGTGATTGGCATCATTAAACTGGGCTTACAGGAGCAAAACCAGGTCTGTAAGAACCCTGAGATCTTTATGGGAAGTGGATAGAGACAATCTGATTCCAGGAGTTCTCTCCCTGCCAGTCTGTTCATGTCCAACAGCTGTCCCCCATGTAGAGATTGGTGAAGAGGGACCAGGCCCTCACTGGTCCCCCCGAGCTGCCGAACACTTCAGGAACATCACCTTGGGCCGGGATGGAGATGATGTGCAGGGAGGGAAAGGGCGGAATACAGAGCACTTGGGAAAGGGCCCCACACCATGAACAAGGACAGAGAGGGACTCACCTCATGATGAATATCGTTTCCCTGGAAAGAAAAAACAATATTTGATCAGAGGGGACATCTTGCCATCCAGTCACTGCTCATGAAAAAGGAGAAAGAGCTCTTGAAGACCCAAAACTACTCCCAAAAGTGCAAACAGCCCTCGAACCCCAGGATGATCCAGCCTGATTACATCCCAGAGCTGGACCCCAGCAGCCTTTGCCAGGGCAGAGAGTCCCTCCCCACACTGGTCTACCCCACCTTCCCACCATCCCAGGCACATGGTGTTGGGCTTTCCTAGTCCCAGGGATGGGGGATAGAGATGGTGGGCAAAGAGAGGAAGAAAGGGCTGAGCACAGCCTGACCAGAAACAAGACCCCACAGCATTCCTGAACTAATGGAGACTCACCTGATACTGCATCTTGTTCCTCTGGAAAGCAAAGAGAAAGACATACTGGATCAGGTAGGATATCTCATCATGCCAGAACTGCCCATGAGGAGCTGTCGGAGCTTGAACAGACCCCAAATTCGCTTTAGGAAGGGACCCCCCTCAAAACCCCAGAACTGGCTACTTACACCAGACTCACCCTGGGCTGCATCCCGTTTCCCTGGAAAGCAAAACCAAGAAGTGATGTGTGACCAGAGGGAACAACCACTCACCCATGGTTGGTCCCACAGGAGCACACAAAGCTCGGGCTGATCCCCAACTCCTCCTTTTTAGGGACTAGGAACAGACCACTTCGCTCCCAGGAATGGCTCCCTGCCAGCCCATCCCCCGCCAGCCCACCCAGGCTCTCTCAAGTTCAGCCACAATGTCAGGAATCTCCCAAAGCCAAATCCCTGCCAGGGGCTCCTGTGCCAGGAGGTTTTCATGGGGTAAAGGGCCAGAAGGACTCGCCCAGCTCTCTGGACAGCAGTGCTGAAAAGCAAAGCTGGAGGAAGTGGAGGTGAGGAGAGCAGCTTGCTTCCTCAGTGGGAACAGCTCAAGAGGGTCTCTGGGACCTTCCCACCAGCCAGGCGCTCAGGCCATGTTCCTTGTCCTCCCGCCCACACCCTACCTGTCCTCATCCCCTTCTGTGCTTCCCAAAGAGCTCTTTGATGGAGGCAACACGTCCTTTGGGAGCAAACGTACCTTTCCTTCTGCAGAGATAAGCACCAAGGACAAGGAGCCCAATGGAGAATGCAAGGACCACGAGGGGCACACCCAGACCAACCATCCAGGGATGGGCATCGTGGAAAAAGGGAGCTGAGAAACAAACAGAACAGCACGGAAAGGGACCAATTTCCACTTACGTCCGTGGGAAGAAGGACCAAGAGAGCCCCGCCCCACACCTCCCAGCTCTTGTCCCGTGAGCCCTGGCCTCAAGGGGACAGAGTCCTCCCATGCCCCCACACCCCACACTGCACCCCAAGCCCAGCCCAAAGCTGCTCCCAGCCAGGCAGCCACCCCCCGCCCTGCTCCAGCGCCGCAGGGGCTGGCTGCAGCCGTCGCACCGGATATGCGCAGGGACGCCTCCTGCTCCTGGGCCAGGCGGCGGTTCCTGACCACACAGGACCAGTTCCCATCTCTGGTCCCATTCACCACGATGGCGTCTTCGATGTCAAACAGGCCCCTGGCATCAGGGGAACGTCTCTGGGAGACCGAGGGGACATGTTGCCCATTGGGGTCTTTCCACAGCACCTCTGGTTGTGGGAACCATCCAGCCGATCGACACAGCAGCCGGATGCCTCCGGCCTCGTACCCCTCCAGAGAGAGCTGAGGGACAGAGCCTGTGGCTGGGGAAAAGCCCATGGTTGGGGTCAGGGAGGGATGAGCTCAGCTCCAAGGCCACCACCGCATCCCCAAGCAGACCCCTCACAGGTCCCATTAAACCCACCCCGACCTATGCCAGAACCACCCAGCGTTGATGCCAAATGGCCCCCGATCTCTCGCCAAACCTCCTGGCATAGCAGGACTGAGCTGCCCAGCTTCAGCGCCTCAAGGCAGCATCTGCCCTCCCCCAAGGCTGCTAGACACTGTGCCAGCTGTCATGGGGCACCAAGGGACAGGACACAGTTCTGGGGCACGAGGGGACAGCACACAGTTCTGGGAGGGACACACAAGTCCAGGGACACCACGGTCACCCCTGCAAACACTACACCACACAGGACACAAACCTGACACCTCCAGCTTGACCAAAGCTTCTCCATAAGCAGCACCAGCTGTCACGGTGCAGATGTACAGACCATCATCAGAGGGTCTCAGCCCAGAGATTCGCAAGTCCAGCCTTCCTCTGGAGAGACCATCTCTGGCCAACTCTGTCCTCCCAACATATTCCTCCATCTGCTCCCCGGACACGTCCTCCCCATTTCGGTAGTGGTGCACCTTTTTGGACCGCTGATTCCGGATCCAGCTGATCTCCCATCTCTGAGCATCCACGGCTGGGGACAAGTGACAGGGCAGTACTACATCCTGTCCTATGGTGACATTGAGAGGGCGGCCTGATCCCACCACTCTGAAGTCAGCTTGGCCATGGAGAAGGACACAGAGACATGAAATGGCATCTATGTTAATTGAGGGTGTTGCAGGTCAGGGCTGAGCTTGGCATGAGCCGGGCACGCTCCATGCCACGGGTGTCGCTTTGCTCTGCCATGGTCCAGAGACCCCATAGAAACTGGAGCGGGAGAGGGAGGACTGGAAAGAGAAGAAGGTTTCCCAGGAGCAGGAACCTGCTCCACAAAACAACCTCCACCCCAGTCAGCCCCTGTGCAGCCACAGCGGCCAAGGAAAAGCGAAAGCCTGTGGGACTGAGCTCCGGGCTGGGCTCTCCTGGCCCCATGGCAGCTCCCTGCCCCACATCTGCCACCCAGAGCAGGCAAAAGCCCCCGCCAGCCCTGCAAGATCCTTACCTGATCCCAGCTGGAGCACATGGAGAGTCACCCAGTACCTCAGGAAGCCCCCAGGGCTCGCCGGGACCCACATCTGCAGCTGCACTGGAGAGGAGGGAGGGGAAGGGAGGCAGAGGAGGGCGATGGAGGTCACAGCTGCCCCTGCCAGAGGGAATGTGGTGAAGAAGGGCTGCCCCTGTCCCAAAGAGGCTCTGAAATCCCCAGAGCCCCTGAGTGAGCAGCTCTGATGGCGCCAGAATCCGTTGCTTGAGGGCAGGACAGGACTGCAGAATGGTCCCTGGGGCAGCCCCTGCTCTGCCCCACAGCCCCTCTCCAGGAGTTATCCCAAATCCAACAAGAGCTCAAAATTAAGGGGAATGTTCTAAACCCCCAGCGAAAGAAAAGTCAGTGGTGGAAACGAAACGAGCTGCTGCTGCAGCAGGTTGATGAAAAGAATGGAAATTTGCCCACAGGCAGATTAACCACTTTTGGGCGGGACTTGAGGCCGCAGAGCAGGCGAGTTGCTGAAGTTCCACATCCTCCTACCAAAGCCCACAGTCAGAAAATAAAGTCTTAAGCAGCTCCCATGGACAACCTGAACCCAGCACTTGAGGTGGCTTCACTGTCACTATAGGAATTCAGTGAGATCATGTAGGGAGAAAGTCAGAAGGGCTAAAGACACTCAACGCTGTCATCACGCTCAAGGTGATCAGAATGCTCCCTAACATAGAGGCCTACCCCACCTCCTCTCCTTCCCACTACATTTCCGTGATGGTGACTATGTCATAGTCCCCTTGTATTTGTGTTCTGCCTCAAGCCTACGTGGGCTGAGTCCTGGGGAGATTCTCCCCAAGGTGGCTGAGAGCCTTGGTTTGATGAGGTCCCACCTGGAGAACTTCTGCCTAGACCCAACTCCGTGAGTTTGGAAAGCAAAAAAACCCCAAACAACACCCCCCCACATGCCCCTCCCCCCATAAAAAAACACAGCAGAAGGTGAAAATGGCCAACGCTGCCAATGTCTGGTCTTGGTCAGTCAATGGCACTGTTGGAATTTGGAGGGAGACGTGGAAGGAGAAGGTTGGATCCAGTTGAAGGATGTCATGAGTTTTACCTCTCCATGTTCGGGCAATGGGGTCACATGGAGAGATGGAGGGTGGGATGAAAAGAGGGAGGGGTGGGGGAAGAGAGGGGTGGAGAGAAGGCTTGAGAGAGGGAGGGAGGGAGGGAGGGAGGGAGGGATCCCTGTGTTTTCTCCATTCTGTGGTCCTACAAGTTGCAACTCAGTGCTGAGGAGCCCTTGGGACATCTCCCCCTCAATTGCCAGGAGAGGGCAGTGTGAGCCCAGAAGAGCCACTGAGCCCCAGCTGCCAGGCAGGACCAGCAGGTCACCTCCCAGCAGAGCATCCTCCTGCCCAGGCTGGGATGCTTGGAGCACCTGAATGTGTGTCTGAGGGATGCTTTTGGTCCAGCCCTGCTCAACAGCACGCTGCTGGGAGAGGAGTTACAAGAAATCAGTTCATTTTCTGACACCGCAATGTCAAAGTAGTGCAGGGAGTGGAGCTCTGTGGAGACATGCGTGACAGTGAGGGATGGGGGTGCAGGGACACACAGTGCGGGGGGGACGTGACTAGTGGGGGGATTTTGGGGCACCGAGGTTTGTCCAGGAGGGGGTCCTGCTTCCCAGGAAGGGAAGACCGAGGTCCATGGTGTCAGTGATGGGGGAGGTCCCACAGAGATGCAGATCAGGGGGTGAGGGTTGGAGAGGGTTAAGGCAAAGCCAGGCCGGCGGTGGGCGGGAAGCGGGGGAGCATTCCGAGGGGGCACTCAGCATCCCGTGGGATGGACCGAGGGCTCCTTTCTACCAGGGGAAGTTGCCAGGGCCCAGGGAAGGAGAGCCCAGGGTGGAAGAAGGTCAAGAGGAATCCCGGTGCCCAGGGAATGCAGCACTAGTGTCAGGAAAGGAGATCTGGGGGGATCCCGGTGCTGAGGGAAAGGGCTCCGGGTCCCCGCCTGCACTCCCCACACACCGTCCGGACGAGGACCGTCAGCAGCAGCAGCAGCCCCAGCGCCCAGAGCAGCCACATGGTTCTGATCCGGTGCCGTGACAGCAGGAGGTGAAGGACTCTCACTTACTGCAAACGTCACTGAAAATCCCACCATGAGCCCCGTGATTGGCTGCGCCACTGCCCGGGCATCACAATTGTTTCCGCCACCGTCCAGGCCCCGCGATTGGCTCCACCACCACCCGTCCGCCAATAGCAGCTCAAGACACGTCTGACGCCACCGGGAGCCGGGCAGATCCCGTCTGCCGGTTGTCAGAGGCAAAAGCGAAAGCTGCTCATCAGGACCGTTTTGAGTCCTTGAAATTCCCTCCCAGGAGGTCGTTCAGGCCGGGACACACGGATCCTCTGGGCCAATTGCAATCGGGAGCGTTTCCCAGTCATTCCCAGTTAGAATCCCAGCACTCATGGGCAGTGTGACCCCATCCAGCCCATGACAGTCTGCCACCAGTCTTCTCTGCGGTGAGGGGCCCAAACCTGAACACAGCACTCAAGGTGGGGCCTCTCCAGTGCTGACCACAGCGGGACAATGACCTCCCCAGTCCTACTCACCGCACTGTTCTTAACTCGGGCCAGGATGCCGCTGGCCTTCTCCATGCCCTGGACACACTGCTGGCTCATGTCCCACCAGCTGTCAGTCAATGACCGAAGGTCCTTCTCAGCCAGGCAGCTTTCCAGCCACTCTGCTCCAAGCCTGTAGTGCGGCTTGGGAATTATGACCCAAATGCAAGTGCAGGCACTTGGCTGTGTTGAACCTCAGTGGCTACCTGGCCATCCCATAGCTGGCTCGGTGGGCACAGCTCTGGCAGCGCTTGGCAGGGCCCCAGCCACAGCACATGGGGAAAGCTGGAAACTCTGAGTGGTCGTTGGTGTGGTGTGATACGAGGAGGACATGGGCACAGCCCGGTGCCTGGATACTCCCTGCTGCTATTGCGTGGGCAGAGCCCACCCCATGGTCAGACTGACTCGCAGAAACAAACTTCACTGGTGGGGGTATATAAGGGAACATAAGAAATCTCATTTATAATAACTAACACATAAATAAGAGTCAATTTAATTACTAACTACTGCAAGATGCTTGGGGGGAAAGCCAATAAGGGGAACAAAGTAAATGAGAGCAAGGTTGTGACTCCTGACCCAAGCATCCCAAGGAATGTAGCACCTGTGACTGATAAGGAGGACAATCCTGCCCAGCTGAAGGATCACAACTATGCATGTGCCAGGGGAGAAGGTGAAAGGTCCAACCTGATGAAGACTCTGAGCCTTCAACCTGAGACCCCCAACGACCACCAGCAGGAGACAGTGCGCAGGCACAATTGGGAGGAGTTTGTGGTGGTGACTTCATGGGACTAATTTTAATACGAAGTGGGAACAGGTGATGCATATGTATAGGTGTATTGCAAAATGCCATTAATATGTAACATTCTACTGTGTGTAACTGAGGTGAATTGCCATGTTTGGGATGCACGTTTGTTGTGGAGCAATCCCACATACATCTACTTGTAATAAACATACCTACTGTGCAACCTTCTGGGTTGTAGAGTGTGTTTCCACAAGCCAGTAGGAGGGTGAAGAACTTCAGCAAAGCACCTGGGCTGGGGCCTCAAGTCCCAACCAGAAATATAAAATGAGTCGTTTTGAGAAGCCTGTTTCATATAGCAGCTCGTTCTCTCTTTGAAGAGGCCTCTCTTTTCATAGTGAGGGTAGAATATTTCCTGTCATTTAGATCCAGTAACAGATTTAACAAAATTTGAGGTGAGTGGTAGTGGAGAAGAGCAGAGGCTGCCCTGGGGAGCCCTGTGTGGTCTGGTCCTGCCCTTAAGCACCAGTTTCTTTGGCTGTCCTACTCATGCTGGGAGTTTGGGGATTTTCAAGTCTCTTTGGGGGTGGAGGCAGGGACAGCCCTTCTTCACCAGCCCCTCTAGGGTGGCTGTGACCCCCATCACTTCCTCTGCTTCCCTTCTCCTCCCTCCTCTCCAGCGTGGCCACAGATGTGGCTTCTGGTGACCCCCGGGGATCTCCTGTGTTTTTGGGTGACTCTCCACTTGCTCCAGATGGGATCAGGTAGGGATCCTGTGTCATTGTACAGACAGACGCACCATTCAGTGATCAATGCATTTTAGAATGCTCCAGCCCCTTTATTACAACTGCACAGACTCTTTATAGTAGCAACCAAACAACACGTAAGAACGCTATAGGCTAAAGGGTTGTTTTACACTTTTTCCTCTGGTCATCTTTTTCCGCCTCCTGCCTGTCTCTGGGCAGTCTGCACCCTGTCTCCATGCTCACCCTGTTCTGCGGACTTGCTATGAAGTGAGTGTTTTCTCTACCTCAAGGGATTGCAGGAATGTTGTCAAGGTCAATTCCTTTGGCCATCGGGGCCGGGTTGCTGGCAGACCCCACTGCCTCCCCCAACATCCCATCTGCGTCCCACTTCATCTTGGTGATTTGTGCTGCTGCATCTGCCACAGTGAACGTCATCATGTCCATGTCAAAGGCAGTGAAGTCCCTCTTGACGGAGGTGATTTGCCAATATCCCCTGGTGCTATTGTCCTCCAGGAGGTCACAGCCGAGCATGTATTGCAGTGTGTG
This sequence comes from Gallinula chloropus, assembly GCF_964237585.1. Taxonomy (NCBI): domain Eukaryota; kingdom Metazoa; phylum Chordata; class Aves; order Gruiformes; family Rallidae; genus Gallinula; species Gallinula chloropus. The sequence continues at coordinate 2,341,619 of NC_140117.1, read as the reverse complement.
TGAGCCCCTGAAACACGACCAGAGAGATGGGCCTGAGTGGCTGCTGCAGCCCTGGGCCTTCAGTGGGGCAAGACCCCCTGGCAGCACCCCCCACTCCAGCCCTGTGAGGTACAGGGGAGTTGGGCAGCAGAAAGAGTGGTGCCTCCACCCTGCCCAGGGCCCAAAGCACTCGGGGCATCACATAAGGTGTGACACAGAACCCCTATACCCAGGGAGTCTCTGGGCTACACCCAGTCCCACAGCACCCTGCAACAGCAAGGGGCTGGGGCAGGGTCCTGAATGTTGGGGGAGGAGGGTTAGGAAGTGGGATAGGTTGGGGGAGCCCCCTGCCTTGAGGTTGGGATGTACGAGTCATAGAATCTCATGAGTTGGAATGGACCCATAAGCATCAGTGAGTCCAAGTCCTGGCTCCACACAGGCCTCACTGATGAATCCACACTGCAGAGTTCAACTCTTTTCTTCCCATGAGCAGAAAACACACACACGAAAGGTTAAGTCTCACACAGGTGGATGACCCATGCTGCCCTCGTTTCTTCTTGTCTTGTGTGATCTTGATGCCAAGCCAACACAAGCCATTTCTCCTCTTCCATGCTCTTGGGAGGTTCTCAAGAAGAACTTCCCACATGTGGAGCAGTGGCTTCTTCCTTGTGTGGAAACGTTGGTGAGTGATAAGGTCCCTGCTCAGGCTGAAGCTCTTCCCACAGTTGGAGCACTCGAAGGGTTTCTCCCCCATGTGCAGCCTCTCATATCTGAAGAGCCTGTATTTCCCCCAGAAAGATTTTCACACTGGGAGCACTGGTAGGGCTTCTCCTCAGTGTGTGTTCGCTGATGGATGGTGAGCTCTGATCTCTGAGTGAAGGCTTTTCTGGCTTTTCTGATGGGAACTGAGGTCCGAGCTCTTCCCAAACTCCTTTCCACACTTTTGGCATTTAAAAGTCTTTCCTCCTCTGTGCAACCTCTGATGGCAATTGAGCTCTGACCTGTCTTGGAGGCATTTCTTGCACTGGGAACATTTGTTGAGACTTTCTTCTGCAAAGAGCAGTCAATCTCCCTTGCCCTGGGTGAATTCACCTTTCTGCTCCATCCCCAGGCATCCCTCCATCCCCCAATTGTCCTCACAAGCTCTCCCAAGGTTATTCCCTTCTGATTTTACCACCATTTCACCTGCTTCAGCTCCATCAGGACACGCCTGCTCCACACAGCTTCCTTCATCCTCCATCCACATCCTGTTTCCTGCAGGGTTAGATGGAGATGGAGTTACGTTTTGCCCACAATGGTTTGGTACCCAGTACAGCAGCTCTTTCCAGGGGCTGGTGAGGAGTTGTGGAATGGAGGATGACCATGGAAGGATGGACCACACCACTGGTACAACCCTCACTTGTTGGTGGGGTGCAACAAAGGCAATGCCTGCTGTGGCCTGCTCTCTGCCACCAAAGGAATTGAAAGGAAAGCATTTGCAGTGTCAATCGTGCCATGCCACTTGGCTGTTTTTGACTCTCTTTCATTCTGCAGTGCCAGCATGTCCAGCACTGCAGCACCCATGCACAGTGTGACTCCATCCAGGCCATGATAGTCCACTGTTGGTGCTTCTTCCCTCCCCCAGTCTATTATGGCGAGTGAGTTGGCATATGAACCTGGTGCACCTCTGACACATGGGTCAGGAACACTGGACTTCATCAGCATCAGTGGGCAGCTGTAAATCATTAGGATCATTGTAAGCCATCTCTCACATGGCTAACTCCTCCAAGTACTGAATACCTCGCTCCATGGTCATCCACTTGCCTGGCTGACACATGACATCTTCAATGAATGGGTACCTTTCCCTTACTCTTGATAGAAGTCACTTCCAGAGGCTGAGGGCTTGGTGCTTCTTTCGGATCACCTTGTCAATACCTCCTTCTCTGGACAGGGATCCCAGCTGCTTGGCCTCCCGGCCTTCTAATTCCAGGCTGATGGCCCCATTGTCCCAGCATTGGAATATCCAGGTGATGATGTGCTCCCCTGGAAGGCAGCTGAAATCTTTTGTTATATCACCCAACTCACTCCAGGACAAGAACTGGATGATGACCTCTGCTACCGCCTCTTCTTCAGGTTATCATGATGGTGCTGGGTCTATTTCTTCTTCTGTATAGAGGTGACTGGTATTGGTGCTCGTTGGCTTTCTGGCTCAGCTACAGGGTTGGTTTCTGAGGTTTGAGTAACCATAATGCTTGTTGTGGGGGTTAGAGGAGCTGTAGTGCCTATGGATCTGCTTTTCTTCTCTGGGTATTTGCTCATACTCTCACAAATGCCATGTCACCCCTGAGCCTTCAGCCCCAGGGGAGATCTCTTGGTGATATTCTGGAAACAATTTTTGGTAGCACATAAGACTTGAAAAACATTCAGGGGAATGAGCTACAGGCACATACTGGCCTGAATATCCCTGGGGTAGTCAGAGTTCTCAAAGGCTGTTGTAAGAAGCCTGAAGGGAAAAGGGGAGGAGAAAGCATTCCCCGGCTTCCGGCTCCTGACTGAGTGTCATTATTAAGCAATGCTGAGAGAAGTTGCCCAATATATGGGCATGACAGGGGTGCCTCATACAAATACCAGCTGAGGCTTACCATCATGGGTGATCTCTTGTCATAAGTCAGTATCACACAATGCAGCAGAATTAGAATCCCGACTCTCCTCCACAAAGTGACAAACAACAGGGTGGGGATAACAACAAGCAAGTGTGGGGTCACATACCAGAGCCAGGTGACCAAACAAAACACCACCACCAGCAGCGCCTCTTCGAATAACATGAGAAATATCTATCACAGCTTTTTTAACATGATGGGGTCAGATCTAGGTTATCCCAATCCTTCTAGCCCCATGTTTGGCCATAAAAAGGACTGTTGTGGTTCAGTACCAGATAGCAGCTGAGCACCACACGCTGCTCTCTCAGCTTCCCCTGGGAGGAGAAGCAGAGCCCTGCACTTCACAGGTTGCATTGAGGACAGTTTACTTCCCAGGCGAAGGAGGTGCTGTCCCTGAGGCACAGCACTGTTCCCTTTGTCCGCAGCCAAAACCATGGGCGGATGATCTCTCCATTGAATGAGGCTGGTGGGAAAGTGAGGATCTCGGCCCCACTGTGACCATCAGTGAAAGTCACCAGCCCCTGCGGACAGTCCAGACAGACCCAGACTCTGCTGGGGACCTGGGGCAGGGGCAGGGGGGTGGGAGGAGAGGTGAGAGACTGAAACTTCCCTTCCCAGTGCTCCACCCCCCAGACCCCTTCTTCAGGGCCCATGTCCATAAACCCCTTCCTGTTCACAGAGTCCCTGGCCACCCCCACAGCCCACCCTGAATCACCTCCCACCTCCCCCTTCACCTCCACCTACCATCAGTGCCTCCCCTCCATGAATCGCTCCCAGCCCAGCACGCAGGACCAATACGTAAATCTCTGAGGGGTGTCAGGGAGATTCTGCCATGTGCTTCCTAATCTCACACTTCTGCTGTCTGCTGACAGGACAAGTTCCAGATGAGCCGTGTTGGGATCCAGGGTCACCACGTCTGCAGGGACAAGAGGGGTCAGAGCATCAGGGGCAGAGCTCAGCCCTGGGCAGGTTCAACCATCCTGGGGCCAGGATCTTCCCAGTGGGGCAGGAGACAGGGCATCGCCTTCCTCATAGAGATCCCATCCTGTGGCTAGCGCCAGCACAGCCACTGCCAAGCTCCATTCCATGGCAACAGGCACAGGTGGAGCCTCTGCGCCAGCACAGAGGAGAAGGATGGTGAGGCAGTGGCAAGGTCTGGGCAGTGTCTGGGGTGTCAGAGGGAAAATGGCTCCTCTAGGCTCCACTGATGGAGCTCACGAGGAGTGGGACAGGCCAGAATACAGCAAGGGCACATCCCAGTGCCAGAATCTGGGTGTGGGAGTCACGCAGCACATCCGGGCACAGCTTAGTCCCAGACACTGTCCATCCCAAATGCCCCTTGCACACAAGGAATGGGAGGAGAACCACCTCCCATGGGTGGGAGCAGCACCCAAACCCCCAATTACCTGGAGTGTGTGGCAGCAAAAACTTTCTCCAGCCTACAAGGAGAGAGGAGAGCTAGTCACATCCCAGGGCTGATCCCAGCAGCTCTGGGCAGGGCTGCGGGTTCATCCCCATGCTGGTCTTCCTGAGCTGCCCACCCTCCCAGGCACATGGCCTTGGGCTTTTCCAGAAACAGGGATGCCAGGATGGAGAGGACAGGCAAAGAGGGAAAGGGCTGAGCAGAGAGCACCTGGGACAGGACTCCACAGTATCCTGGATCTCACAGACACTCACCCAGTGCTGCATCTCGTTTCCCTGGAAAGCGAAACCAAGAAGCTATGTGTGATCAGAGGGAACTGCTACTCATCCCACAGCTGTTCCACAGTAGCAGGTAAAGCTCTGGCTGATGCCCAACTCATTCCTTTTGGGGAGTAGGAAAAGACCACATTGCTCCCAGGAATGTTTCCCTGCCAGCCGATCCCTCCATCAGCCCACCCAGGCTCTCTGGAATTCAGCCCAAATGTCAACAGCCATCCAACCCAAGTCCCTCCCGGGGGTTCCTGTGCCAGGAGGTTTTGCTGGGGGAAGGGGCCAGAAGGACTCACCCAGATCTCTGGAGAAGAGCAGTACTGAAAAGCAAAGCCAGAGGAAGAGGAAGTCAGGACAGCAGTGTCCCACTTCCTCAGTGGGAACAGCTCAAGAGGGTCTCTGGGACCTTCCCACCAGCCAGGCACTCTGCCCACATCCCACCATGTCCTCATCCCTTTCTGTCCTTACCCAAAAAGCTTTATGATGGAGGCAACATGTCCTTCAGGGGCAAACGTACCTTTCCTTCTCCAGCAAAAAGCTCCGAGGCCAAGGAGCCCTATGGAGAGCGCGAGGAGCACACCCAGAGCAACCATCCAGGGATGGGCATCATGGCAAAGGGATCTGGGAAACAAACAGATGCACAGGGAAAGGGATCGATTGACACTCATGTCTGTGGGGAGAAGGACCAAGAGAGCCCCGCCCCACACCTCCCAGGAGCCCTGGCCTCAAGGGGACAGAGTCCTCCTGTGCCCCCACACCCCCACGTTGCACCCCAAGCCCAGCCCAAAGCTGCTCCTAGCAAGGCAGCCAACCCCCGCCCTGCTCCAGCGCCGCAGGGGCTGGCTGCAGCCGTCTCACTGGAGATGCGCAGGGACGCCTCCTGCTCCTGGGCCAGGCGGAGGTTTCTGACCACACAGGACCAGAGAGAGCTGAGGGCCAGAGCCTGTGGCTGGGGAAGAGCCTGGGGTTGGGGTCAGGAAGGGATGAGCTCAGCTCCAAGGCCACCACCATATCCCAGAGCAGACCCCTCACAGCTCCCACTGGGGCTGCAGGACTGGACACCGCAACTAACCCAAGTTGTGCAGGAACCAAAGAGCACCGATGCCCAATGGCCCCAGATCTCTGCAAACCTCCTTGCAAAGGAATGCTAAACTGCAGAGCTTCAGCACCTTGAGGCAGCATCTGCACTGACCCATCTTTATTCAAGAAACTCCAAGGCTGCCAGACAGAGGTCTGGGAGGAACACACAAGCCCAGGGACACCACGACCTCCCCTGCAAACACCGCACCAGACACAGACATGACACCTCCAGCTCCACCAAAGCTTCTCCGTAAGAGGCACCATCAGTCACAGTGCAGATGTACTGACCATCATCAGAGGGTCTCAGCCCAGAGATTCGCAAGTCCAGCCTTCCTCTGGAGAGACCATCTCTGGGCAACTCTGTCCTCCCAACATATTCCTCCATCTGCTCCCCAGACACATCCTCCCTATGTTGGTAGTGGTGCACCGTTTCAGAGACCCTGTGCCGGATCCACCTGATGTCCCAGCTCTGAGCATCCGTTGCTGGGGACAAGTGACACGGCAGCACAATGTCCTGCCCCACAGTGACATGGAGAGCATGGCCTGGTCCCACCACTGTGAAGTCAGCTTGGCCATGGAGAAGGACACAGAGACACAGAGATGGTACCTACATTATTTGAGGGTGTTGCAAGCCAGGGCCGAGCTTGGTATGAGCCAGGCACACTCCATGCCGCGGGTGTTACTTTGCCCTCTGACAGTCTAGAGATGCTGGAGAAACTGGAGTGGGAGTGGGAGGACTCAAAAGAGAAGGAGGTTTCCTAGGAGTGGGAACCTGCTCCAGCAAATGACCTCCACCCCAGCCAGTCCTAGTGTAAGTGAGAGCCGTTTGAAGGCTCTCCTCTCCAGCCTCTACCACCAGCCCTACAGGATCCCTACCTGATCCCAGCTGGAGCACGTGGAGAGTCACACAAAACCTCAGGAGGGCCCCGAGGGCTCACTGGGATCCACATCTATGGCCGCACTGGAGAGGAGGGAGGAGAAGATGAACACGGAGCTATTGAGTAAACTCAAAGAGAAGCAGAAGATCTATGAATTGTGGAAAAAGGGTCTGAGCACCTGGGGAGAATACAAGAATGTGGTCAGGGCCTGTAGGGATGCAACTAGGAAGGCTAAAGCCCTCTTGGAAATGAAGCTGGCAAGGGACATAAAGGATAATAAAAAGGGTTTTTTTAGATACGTTAATAGTAAGAGGATGACCAGGGATAATGTGGGTCCCTTGCTGAATGAGGAGGGTGTCCTGGTAATGGGGGATGCTGAGAAGGTGGATATACTGAATGCTGCCTTTGCTTCGGTCTTCACTTCAAAGCCCCCCCGGGACCCACAGACACTGGATGAAAGTAGGAGTGTTTGGGAAATGAAGAATTTCCCTCTGGTTGAGGTAGGGGAGGTCCAGGAGCAGCTCAAAGGGATTAATGCACACAAATCCATGGGCCCTGATGGGTTTCATCCACGTGTGCTGAGGGAGCTGGCAGAGGTGATTGCTGAGCCGCTCTCTATCATCTTCAACAGGTCTTGGAGGACAGGAGAAGTGCCTGAAGACTGGAGGATAGCCAATGTCACTCCAGTCTTTAAAAAGGGCAAGAAAGAGGAACCTAGTAACTATAGGCCAGTCAGCCTCACCTCTGTCCCAGGAAAGGTAATGGAACAGCTTGTTCTAGATGCCATCTCCAAGCAATTGGAAGACAAGAAGGTCATGAGGAGCAGTCAGCATGGATTCACCAAGGGGAGATCGTGCTTGACCAATCTCATAGCCTTCTACGATCTCATAACAGGCTGGGTAGATGGAGGGAGAGCAGTGAATGTCATCTACTTTGACATCAGCAAGGCTTTTGATACTGTCTCCCATGACATCCTGATAGCAAAGCTGAGAGAGCACGGGATAGATGAGTGGACAGTGAGGTGGGTTGAGAACTGGCTGTCGGATCGAGCCCAGAGGGTGGTGATCAGTGGAGCAGAGTCTGACTGGAAGTCTGTGACCAGCGGTGTTCGCCAGGGCTCGATGTTGGGTCCAGTCCTGTTTAATATCTTCATTGACGACCCTGTTGAGGGAACAGCATCCACTCTCAGCAAGTACCTGATGATACAAAGCTGGGAGGAGTGGCTGACACACAGGAACACTGCGCTGCCATCCAGAGAGACCTGGACAGGCTGGAGAGCTGGGCAGGGAGAAACCAGATGAGGTTCAACAAAAGCAAGTGGAGAGTCTGGCACCTGGGGAGGAACAACTGTTCGTTTCAGTAAAGGCTGGGGGATGACCTGCTGGAGAAGAGCTCTGTGAAGAAGGACCTGGGGGTCCTGGTTGATGACAGGTTGGCCATGAGCCAGCAGTGTGTCTTGGTGGCTAAGAGAGCCAATGGGATCCTGGGGTGTATCAGGAGGAGTGTGTCCAGCAGGTCAAAGGTGGTGATCCTCCCCCTCTACTCTGCCCTGGTCAGGCCCCACCTGGAGTATTGTGTCCAGTTCTGGGCTCCTTGGTATAAAAAGGACAGGGGTCTCCTGGAGAGAGTCCAAAGAAGGGCTATGTAGATGATTAAGGGCCTGGAGCATCTCCCCTATGAGGAGAGGCTGAATGAGCTGGGGCTGTTCAGTCTTGAGAAGAGAAGACTAAGGGGGGATCTAATTAATGTCTATAAGTATCTTAAGCAGGGGATGCAGGGGGAATCAGCCAGCCCCTTTTTAGTGTCTGTGGGGACAGGACAAGGGGCAATGGCTGCAAGTTGGAGCACAGGAAGTTCCACACCAACATGCAGAAAAACTTTTCCCCAATGAGGATGAGGGAGCCCTGGGACAGGCTGCCCAGGGGGTGTGGAGTCTCCGTCTCTGGAGATATTCAAGACTCGTCTGCACGCCGACCTGTGCAATATGAGCTGGGGAGCTGCTTTGGCAGGGGGGTTGGACCCGATGAGTTCTCGAGGTCCCTTCCAACCCCTACAATTCTGTGATTCTGTGATTCTCGGAGCACAAAGCAGCTGCTTGTGGGTTTTTCTCCTCACTGTGACTCCCAGAGGCGCTGTGACCATTGCTGATGGGCTCGGCCTTGGTCAGCAGCCACTCTGGCCTTCAGTCAGCCCATGTTTACCCTCTGGGTCCTGCAGAGAGCTTCTGGCTGCTTCTTGCAGGTGCCATCTCTGCAGACCCCCCTTCTCCACCAGAACCCAGCTACACAAAACTGTGACAGTCAGCAAATTCCTTAAAATTTTTTACTTTTCCAGATGTTCTACACCTTCTCACAGGTACACTTCACACCTTCTCACAGGTACACGTTACACATTCTCACAGGTACACATTACACCTTCTCACAGATACACTTTACACCTTGTCACAGGTACACATTACACATTCTCACGGGTACACTTTGATATCTTCAAGGCCTAGCTCCATATTCTCAATCAAGGGGTCTACAGGCCCGCCGCAGCCCCCCACAATCTACCTCTTGTAAACCCCTGTTGACTGGGTCTGATCCCCTGGCCATCACACATGTGCTGCAGGATGGCTTCGAAGATGACCCTCTCCATGATCTTCCCTGAGACTGAGGTCAGACTGGCAGGCCTGGAGTTCCCCAGATCCTCCTTCTGACCCTTCTTGTCTATAGGTGCAACACCTGCCAGCCTCCAGTCGAGTGGAACTTCCCCAGTCTGCCAGGATTGCTGGGAGATCATGGAAAGGGGTTGGGCAAGCAGCTCCCTCAGTACCCTCAGGTGGATCCCATCCAGCCTCACTCATTTGTACTTGTCTAATTGGCCAAGTAGGTCACTAATCATTTCCTCCTGAACCATGGGAGCTTTGTTATTCTTCCTGTCCCTGTCATCCAGTTAGTGAGGATGAGGACTCAGGGAATATCCATCTTTACTAGTAAAGACTGAGGTAAAGAAGAAATTAAGGACCTCAGCCTTGTCCTCATCCCTTGTCACTAATGTTCCCCCTGCATCCAGTAAGGGCTGGAGATTCTCCTTCCCCTCCTTTTACTGTTAATACGTCTATAGGAGGACTTTTTGTTCTCTTGTACAGAACTGGCCAGACTGGGTTCCAGTTGGGATTCAGCCTTCCTGATTTTCTCTCTACATGATCTCTCTACATCCATACAGTCATCCCAAGACACCTTCCCCTTCTTCAAAGGCTCATATTTTCCCCTCTTTTCCCGAATATCTTCTTGGAACTCTCTCCTCAGCCAAGCTGGCTTCCTTCCACAAAGGGGGGCTGGGGCGGAGCCGACGGGGGCATCTGCTCCTGGGGCAGTGAGGAGAGGACTGCGGACAGGGTCTGCAGAAGGGCTGGGGCTCTGTGGGGATGGGGTTAGTGGAATCAAAGGGGGGCAGGAGGTGCTGTCCCTGAGACACAGCTCAGTGCCCTCTGTCCCCACTGCAAACCACGGTCGGATGGTCTCTGCATTGAAGGAGGCTGGTGGGAAAGTGAAGATCTCGACCCCACTGTGACCATCGATGAAAGACACCAGCCCCTGCGGACAGTCCAGACAGACCCAGACTCTGCTGGGGACCCGGGACACAGACCGGGGGGTGGGAGGAGAGGTGAGAGACTGAAACTTCCCTTCCCAGTGCTCCACCCCCCAGATCCCTTCTTCAGGGCTCAGTTCGAAATACCCATTCCTGTTCAGAGAGCCCCTGGCCACCCCCAGAGCCCACCCTGAATAACCTCCCACCTCCTGCTTCACCTCCACCTCCCAGCGGTGCCTCCCCTCACTGAACCCCTCCTGGCCCAGCACGCAGTGCCAATACGTAAATCTCTGAGGGGTGTCAAGCAGGTTCTGCCATTCGCTTCCCAATCTCACACTTCTCCCATCCTGGGACAGGACAAGCCTGGGATGAGCCGTGTTGGGATCCAGGGTCACCACGTCTGCAGGGACAGGAGGAGCCAGAGCATCAGGGGCAGAGCTCAGCCCTGGGCAGGTTTCATGCCCTTGGGACAGGATCTGGGGTATCAGGACATGGGAAATCTTCTTCCTGCTAGAGATCTCATCCCAGGGCCAGTCCTATCACAGCCAGAGCCGAGCTTGAGCCCATGGGAACAGGAACCAGTGGGGCTGCAGCCCCAGCACAGAGGACTAGGATGGGGAGGCAGCGGCTGGGACTGAACAGTGCCCAGGCTGTCAGGGGAGAGATGGTTCCTCTTGGCCCCACTGATGGAGCTCATGAGGGGGGGGACAGGCCAGAACACAGCGGGGGAACAGCCCAGTGCCATGCTCAGGGTCTAGGAGTCACCCAACACACCCAGGCATGGCCAGTCCCACACACTGGCCAGCCCAGATGCCCCTTGCACACGAGGAAAGGGAGGAGAAGCCCCCAAAGCAGCATCCAAGCCCCCAATTACCTGTTCCACAGGACAGCAGAAACTTCCTCCAGGCTACAAGGAGAGAGGAGAGCTGGTCACATCCCAAAGCCAGTCCCAACAGCTCTGGGCAGGGCAGAGGATCCATCCCCAGGCTGGTGTCGCTGAGCTTCCCACCCTCCCAGGCACATGGCCTTGGGCTTTCCAAGCCCCAAGGATGGGGGTTGGAGAGGACGGAAAGGGCCGAGCACTGAGATCCCAGGACAAGGCCCCAGGCTGTGCTGGAGCTCAGGGACACTCACCCAGGGCTGCAGCTTGTTCCTCTGAAAGCAAAGAGAAACCATGTGTGATCAGGGGGACATCTTGTCATCCCCCAGCTGCCCATGAGGAGCCGTCAGAGCTCGGGCACACCGCAAATTCTTCTTTGGGAAGGGAAAACCCCCAACCCCAGGAATGGCTCCTTACACCAGACTCACCCAGGGCTGCATCCCGTTTCCCTGGAAAGCAAAACCAAGAAGTGATGTGTGACCAGAGGGAGCAACCACTCACCCCAAGGCTGATCCCAGAGGAGCGCACAGAGCTCGGGCTGATCCCCAGCTCCTCCTTTTCGGGGACTAGGAACAACCCCGCCTGGTTCCCAGGAATGGCTCCCTGACAGCCCAGACCCTGCCGGCCCACCCAGGCTCTCTGGAGCTCAGCCCCAATGTCAGGAACCCCCAAAGACAAGTCCCTTCTGGGGGCTCCTGTGCCAGGAGGTTTTGCTGGGGGAAGGGGCCAGAAGGACTCACCCAGCTCTCTGGACAGCAGCACTGAAAAGCAAAGCCAGAGGAAGAGGAGGTGAGGAGAGCAGCTTGCTTCCTCAGCAGGAACAGCTCCAGAGGGTCTCTGGGACCTTCCCACCAGCCAGGTGCTCTGGCCGTGCTCCATGCCCCCCCCACCCACAACCCACTGTGTCCTCGTCCCCTTCCATCCTTCCCAAAGAGATTTTGGGTGAAGGCAACAGGTCCCTCAGGGGCAAATGTACCTTTCCTTCTCCAGAGACAAGCTGTGAGGCCAAGGAGCCCAAGGGAGAGTGCCAGGAACATGCCCAGACCAACCATCCAGGGACAGGCCTCTTGGAAAAAGGGAGCTGGGAAACAAACAGATCCGCAGGGAAAGGGACCGATTTCCACTCGTGTCCGTGGGGAGAAGGACCAAGAGACCCCCGCCCCACACCCCCATGCAGCCCTTGTCCTGCGAGGCCTGGACTCAAGGGGACAGAGCCCCCCCGACACCCCCAGGCTGCACCCCAAGCCCAGCCCAAAGCTCCCCCCAGCCAGGCAGCCACCCCCCGCCCTGCTCCAGCACCGCAGGGGCTGGCTACAGCCGTCGCACCGGAGATGCGCAGGGACGCCTCCTGCTCCTGGTCCAGGCGGCTGTTCCTGACCACACAGGACCATTTCCCCTCTCTGGTCCCTGTCACCACGATGACATCTTCGGTGTCAAACAGGCCCCTGGCATCAGGGGAACGTTTCTGGGAGACCGAGGGGACACGGTGCCCGTTGGGGTCTTTCCACAGCACCTCCGGTTGCGGGAACCATCCGGCCGATTGACACAGCACCCGGATGCCTCCAGCCTCGTAACCCTCCAGAGAGAGCTGAGGGACAGACCCTGTGGCTGGGGAAGAGCTTGGGGTCAGGGAGGGATGGGCTCAGCTCTGATGCCACCACTGCATCCCAGAGCAGACCCCTCACAGCTCCCACCAAACCCACCCCAACCTGTGCAGGAACCACCCAGCGTTGATGTCCAACAGCCCCAGATCTCCCCCCAAACCTCCCAGCACAGCAAGACCAAGCTGTTGAGCCTCAGCGCCTCGAGGCAGCATCTGCAGCCCCCCCAAGGCTGCCAGATACCGTGCCAGCTCTCCTGGGGCACCAAGGTAGGAGACACAAGTCTAGGAGGGACATTGAGCCCAGGGACACCACGACCACCCCTGTGAATACCGCACCAGACACAAACCTGAGACTTCCAGATACACCAAAGCTTCTCCATAAGACTTGCCATCTGTCACAGTGCAGACGTACTGACCATCGTCAGAGGGTCTCAGCCCAGAGATTTGCAAATCCAGGCTTCCTCTGGAGAGACGATCTTTGTCCAAATCTGTCCTCCCAATATAGTCCTTTATCTGCTCCTCAGATACATCCTCCCCATGTCGGTAGTGGTGCAGTGTTTCGGAGACCTCATGACGGATCCACCTGATGTCCCAGCTCCGGGCATCCACACTGGGGTACAGGTAACATGGCAGCACAATGTCCTGCCCCACAGTGGCACGGAGAGGGCGTCCTGGTCCCACCACTCTGAAGTCAGCTTGGCCGTGGAGAAGGACACAGAGACACCGAGTTGGTTCCTACATTAATTGAGGGTGTTGCATGCCAGGGATGAGCTTGGCGTGAGCAGGGCACACTCCAAGCCATGGGCATTGCTTTGTCCTCCCATGTTCAAGCAACCCCAGAGCAACTGGAGCTGGACTGGGAGGTCTCAAAGAAGAAGTTTCCCAGGAGTGGGAACCTGCTCCAGAAAGCGACCTCCACCCCAACCAGCCTTGCTGCAGCCACAATGGCTAAGGGAAAGTGAAAGCATGTGGAGCTGAGCTCCAGGCTGGGCTCCCCTCACTGCATGGCAGCTCCTGCCCCACATCTGCCACCCAGAGCAGTTGAAAGCCCCCGCCAGCCCTGCATGATCCTTACCTGATCCCAGCCGGAGCACGTGGAGAGTCACCCAGTACCTCAGGAGGCCCCCAGGGCTCGCTGGGAGCCACATCTCTGGCTGCACTAGAGAGGAGGGAAGGGAAGGGAAAGGAGGCAGAGGAGAGTGATGGGGGTCACAGCTGCCCCAGAGTGAATCTGGTGATGAAGGGCTCCTCCTGCCCCAAAGAGACTCTGAAATCCCCAGAGTCCCTGCGCCAGCACCCCGGAAGTGCACAAAACCAGTGCTCAAGTATAGGACAGGACCACAGTTGGGTCCTCAGGGTAGACCTTCCTCTGCCCCACAGCCCCTCTCCAGCAGTTATCCCAAATCTGATAACAGCTCAAAATGAAGGGAAATGTTCTCAAACCCCACAGAATGAGGAGTTGCTGGTGGGACGGAAATGAGCTGCCGGATGCAGCAGGTTGACGAAAAGAACGGAACTTTGCCTACAGTCAGATTAACCACATTTGGGTGGGACTTGAGGCCCCAGCGCAGGCGAATGGCTGAAGTTCTTCATCCTCCTACCAGAGTCTAGAGTCAGAAAAAAAAAGCGTTAAGCAGCTCCCAGGGACAACCTGAACCCAGCACTGGAGGTGCGGCCTCACCAATGCCAAGTACAGGGGCACAATCACCTCCCCAGACTGGCCACGCTGTGTCTGACACCAGCCAGGATGCCATTGGCTTTCCTGGCCACCTGGGCACACTGCTGGCTCATATTCAGCCTGCAGTCAACAACACCCAAAGGTCCTTCTCTGCCTGACAGCCTCTCCAGCCAGTCTCCCCCCAGCCTGTAGCACTGCATGGAGTTGTTATGTCCCATGTGCAGCACTCTGCACTTGGCCTTGTTAAACCTCATCCCATTGGTCTCAGCCCATTGGTCCAGTCTGCTCAGAGCCCACTGAAGAGCCTCCCTACCCTCAGGCGGATCAGCACTTCCTCCCAGCTTAGTGTCATCTGCAAACTGACTGAGGGAGCATTCAGTCATAGAATCATAGAATCATAGAATGGCATGGTTTGGAAGGGACGTGCATACTTCCCATCAGGGCCTATGGATTTGTGTGCATTGATCCCACAGAGATGCTCTCGGACCACCCCCACCTCAACCAGAGGGACGCTCTCCATTTCCCGAACACTCCTGTCCTTGGTGACGAGGAGAGTGACCCTGGGTTTTGGTTGAAGGCACCAAAGAGATAAAACAAAGCATGGCACCATTGCCCACAGCCCATGAGCGATTTGAGGGCAGCAGCAGCAGAGCAAAACGCACATTTCCTGTGTTTTGCTGCAGGAAGCCTCGTGCAGGCATCACCCTCGCTGTGGTCTGAGGTGCAGCATGATGCAGGAGCACATGGTGCTCCAGGCAGGCTCCTGGTAGTCACCTTAGGGTGGACTAGCTCTCCTTACCTCAGAAACATCTTGGAACTTCTGGAGCAGTCTGGACCAGGATCACCAATGGTGGGGACCTCCCCAGCAGGCATAGCCCCAGTCCGCCTCAGTATGCTGGGAGCTTTCACCCTCTCCCTATGCTGGCGCCTGCATTATGAGTTTTACAGGAGGGCCTGGGAGGATGGACACACTGTGTAAGTGCATGAACAAAGACCTTGGGGATCATTGGGTTTGCACCACATTATCCTCTATGTAATAATAATTCCCAGAAACCACGGAAGAAGGTAATATCCAACAGTAAAGATCCCTGCCTTGCTATGGGTGGCCACTATCTTGTGCATCCCCGACCATCCCAAGATATTTAACTCTGTCACTGACACCTCCTGAGGTGCCAAACCTCATGTGGTGTTGTTCCCCAGCACAGGGTGCCCGGAGAGGCGCTGCTCTGGGAAAAGCCATCTCCAGCAGAGGCACCCAGGCAAGAACGGGGAGGGGGTTGCAGTCCCTTTGCTCTCTTGTCCCTGCAACCTTCTTAAAGCTGTATTTTCTGACCGTGGGCTTTAATAGGAGGATGCGGAACTTCATCTCCTTGTCTGCAGTGGTTAATCTGAATCTAGGTAAAGTTATGTTTTTTCCATCAACCTGCTGCATCCAGCAGATCGCTTCCTTCCCACGAGTGACTCCTCTTTCCTTGGGGGTTCTCTTCATTTCTACCTGTTTCTGGATTTGGGATAACCCCTGGAGAGGAGCAGTGGGACAGAGCAGAGGCTGTGATCCCCATCGCCCTCCTCTACCTCATTTTCACTCCCTCCTCTCCAGCGTGGCTGTAGATGTGGCTGCTGACAAGCCCCAGGGTCCTCCTGAGGTACTAGGTGACTCTACACATGCTCCAGCTGGGATCAGGTAGGGACCCTGCAGGGCTGGCGGGGGTATTCGCCTGCTCTGGGTGGCAGATGTGGGGCAGGAACTGACGTGGGGCAGGGGTAGCCCAGCCCAGAGCTCGGCCCTGCATACTTTTGCTTTCCCTTGGCCACTGTGGCTCGCAGCAGAGCTGACTGGGGTTGAGGTTGTTTTCACAGAATCATATAATCATAGAATGACATGAGTTGGAAGGGACCCCAAGGATCATAAAGCTTCAACCCCCCTGCCACAGGCAGGGACACCAACCTCAGGCCTGGATCTACACAAGGTTGCCCAGGGCCCCATCCAACCTGGCCTTGAACACCTCCAGGGGCAGGGCAGCCACCACCTCTCTGGGCAGCCTGTTCCAGCACCTCGCCACTCTTTCTGTAAAAAACTTCCCCCTAATATCTAATCTAAACCTTCCTTCCTTTAGTTTTAATCCATCCCCCTTGTCCTGCCATTGTCTATCCTTTTAAAAAGTTGAATCCCCTCCTGCTTATAAGCTCCCTTCAGGTACTGGAAGGCTGCAATGAGGTCCCCCTGCAGCCTTCTCTTCTCCAGGCCGAACAAGCCCAGTTCCCTCAGCCTCTCTTTGTAGGGCAGGTGCTGCAGCCCTCCAATCATCTTCGTGGCTCCTCTGAACCCTCTCCAACAGTTCCACATCTTTCTTGTATTGGGGGCCCCAGATCTGGACACAGGACTCCAGATGGGGCCTCACAAGGGCAGAGCAGAGAGGGACAATCCCCTCCCTGTCCCTGCTGGCCACTCCTCTCCTGATGGAGCCCAGGATACCATTGGCCCTACGAGCTGCAAGAGCACACTGCTGGCTCATGTCAAGCTTCTCATGCACCACAATCCCCAAGTCCTTCTCAGCAGGGCTACTCTCAAGAAGCTCTTCTCCCAGGCTGTATCTGTGTCTGGGATTCTTCCGGCCCAGGTGCAACACCTGACACTTGGCAGCGTTGAACCTCATTAGGTTCCCCCAGGCCCATCTTTCCAGCCTGTCAAGATCCCTCTGGATGGCTTCCTTTCCTTCTAGGGTGTCGACCACACCACTCAGCTTGGTGTCATCCACAAACTTGCTGAGGGTGCACTCAATTCCATCACCCCTGTCATTGATAAAGATGTTCAAGAGCACCGGTCCCCAGACAGACCCCTGGGGGACACCATGTGTCACCGGCCTCCACCTGGACACAGACCCATTGACCACCACCCTTTGGCTACCTTCTGTCAACCAGTTTCTTATCCGCTGGATGGTCCACCCATCAAATCCACTTCTCTCCAATTTGGAGATAAGGATGTGGTGGGGGACTGTGTCAAAGGCCTTGCACAAGTCCAAGTAGATGACATCGGTCGCCTTCCCTTCATCTACCGATGCTGTCACTCCATCAGAGAAGGTCACCAGATTGGTAGGGCACGACCTTCCCTTGGTGAAGCCGTGCTGGCTGTCCCGGATCACATGCTCTTCCCTCATGTGCTCCAACATGTCATCCAGGAGGATCTGTTCCATGATCTTCCCAGGCACAGAGGTGAGGCTCACGGCCTGTAATTCCCTGGGTCTTCCTTGTTCCCTTTTTTATAAATGGGAGTGACATGACCTTTTTTCCAATCCCCAGGGACCTCTCCTGACAGCCACGACTTTTCAAATATGATGGAGAGCGGCTCGGCAACCACATCAGCCAGCTCCTTCAGGACCCTGGGATGCATGTCATGCAGCCCCATAGACTTGTAGACATTCAGTCTCATGAGGCGGTCTTGGACTTGCTCTGCTCTTACAGTGGGGGGGGATTTCCTCCCCCATTTCCCACCTTGAGTTTTAGGGATGCAAGGTTCTGGGATTTGAGAATTATGAGAATCCTGGCTGCCAGAGAAGACTGAGGCAAAGAACTCATTCAGTACCTCAGCCTTCTCCTCATCAGTCGCAGCCAATTCTCCTTTCTCATTTACCAAGGGGGGTACGTTCTCTTTGGCCTGTCTCTTCTGGCCAATGTACCTGTAAAATCCCTTCTTGTTGTTTTTAACATCCCTTGCCAAGTTCAGCTCCATCTGCGCCTTGGCTTTCCTGATCCCATCTCTGCAAGTCCGAACAGCATCCCTGTATTCTTTCCAGGCTACACACCCTTGCTTCCAGAGCTTGTATTTGTCTTTCTTTTCCCTCAGTTTGACCAGCAGGTCCTTGCTTAGCCATGCTGGCCTCCTGCCCCTCTTGCCTGCTTTCTTATTCAGGGGGATAGAGAATCTTTGAGCTCTCAGAAAGGCATCCTTAAAGAGTAGCCAGCTGTCCTCAACATTTTTGTCTCTAAGGACCACCTCCCAGGAGATCTTGGCCAAAACGTCTTTAAACAGCCTCAAGTTTGCTCTCTTAAAGTTCAGTGTCCTGGTCCCACTCTTTGCCAGGCCCACATTCCTTGAGATCGCAAACTCAACTAGGGCATGGTCACTGCAGCCCAGGCTGTCCCCAACCTTAACACCTTTAATGATCTCCCCCACATTGGAGAGCACCAGGTCCAGCAACGCATCACCTCTGGTCAGTCTGTTGAACACCTGAACCAGAAAGTTGTCATCTACAGACTCCAGGAGTCTCCTGGACCTCTTGCAGCTCGCCATGTGGTTTTCCCAGCAGATATCCGGGTGGTTAAAGTCCCCATCAGGATGAGTGCCTGTGACCGGGATGCCTCCTGCAGCTGAAAGAAGAAAGCCTCATCGGTAGTCTCTCCTTGATCAGGTGGCCTGTAGTAGACCCCTATCACCAGCTGCTCTTTATTAGTCCCATCCCTAATCCTGACCCACAGGCTCTCAACCTGCTCCTGGCCACCTTCCAGAGAGAGCTCCTCACAGTCTATCCACTTTTTACATAGAGGGCAACCCCCCCACCCTTCCTTCCTAGCCTATCCCTTCTAAAAAGGCAATACCCTTCTACGGGGGTATTCCAACTGTGGGAATCATCCCACCATGTTTCCGTGATTGCAACTAGATCATCATTTTCCAGTGAAATCACGGTTTTCAATTCCTCCTGCTTATTACCCATGCTGCGCGTGTTCGTGTAAAGACACTTCATCTGGGCTTTCTGACTCACCACCTTTTTTGAGGAGCCCTCCCTCGAACCTCTGTGAGGAATCTGAAGCTTTCCTCCACTGCCTCCTAGAGGGACATTAGAAGTTTCCGGAAGGGGAGTCGGCCATACTACCTCCTCTGAGGAGTCCCCAGAAGTTCCTATGGGACACTGTAGAGGTATATCGCTACAGTCTTGTAGAATTTCAGCATCACCAGGCCCTTCTCTATCTTGTTGAGTTTCACCCTCTTCACCCTTCAAATCTAATATAAAGCTGGAGGCTACTTGCTGTACCCTAGCAAGCCTCACTATATCCCCTCCCCCCCTTCCTAACTAGTTTAAAGCCCTATCAATGAGCCCTGCCATCTCCTGGGCAAGGATCTGCTTCCCCCTGTAAGACAGGTGAGCCCCATAGGCAGTACTCATGCCAGGAGCAGAGTACATCCCTTCTTGATCAAAAAACCCAAAGTTCTTTTGCCGACACCAGCCTTTCAGCCAGATATTCAACTCATGGGTTCTCCTGACCTGCTCTGAACCCATCTTTCCACAAGTGGGGATAGAGGAGAATATTATTTGGGCTCCCCCCCTCCCCCCTCAACAAAGTGCCCTAGGTCTTGGGAAATGGGGAGCTCCTGTCCAGGGAGCAGTTGGAGAAGCATGTTGGGATGACAGAGTTGGTCAGACATAGTCTCTCCATGTCTGGAGAGAAGTCTGGACTTGTGAATCTTGGGATGAGAACCTCTGATGATGGTCAGTACATCTGCACAGTGAAATATGGTGCCTCTTATGGAGAAAGTGGTGTATTTGGATGTGGCAGGTTTGTGGTTGGTGTGGTGTTGCCAGGGGGTGATTCTGGTGTCCCTGAGCTTTTGTGTCACTCCCAGACCTCATGAGGTTTTAGGGATGGGGGATGGGAGGTGGGTTTTGGGCCGTAGGAGTTGACTTCTGCAAGAAACTCCTAGAAGCTTCCCCCAGGTCCAACAGAGCCAGTACCAGCCAGCTCAAGGACAGACCCACTGCTGACCAACATGCCTCTGTGATAACTTATTTAAGAAGGATGCTGTGACCCAGTGCGATGCCCACACTGGAGCCAGCTTGATGTTTGGTGGCAGCAATGGCTGAATGTACTCCTGGGCTGCCAGACAGCAAGGGTATCATGGCCATTCCTGTTCTGCAGTACTGCACAGGCTGGAACTCCAGCATCACCTGGAGTCAAAGGGATGGTGACCTGTGGATGAGTCCCCAGAATAATAGGACATCTCAAAGTGTCCATGGCCAGGAATAATCCCCCACAGAACCTCTGACCTTCTGCAGCAGAAGAGGAAACTCCAGCAGAAGAGGAAACTCCTGAAGGCCACAGTCTTCCCTTCTCCCCAAGACCTCTGGGCTTCTTTTCCCTTACTGCTTCTCCTTTATTTTTCTTTGGCCACCTGCTTTTTTTCTCCATTGTCCTGAATCCCAGAGGGGCTCAGTGGAACTGGCTCGGGTGGACAATTTGCCAGGGTCTGGTCAGGGCTGTGCTCATTGCCTCAGCAACAATGGTCATACATGAGAACATCATCCCATTTTGGGAAGGGAATATCTTCTAAAAGTGCTGAAACTCCCCTAGTGCTATTCCCCAGCACAAGCTGCTGTGAGAGGCACAGGGTGACTCACATTCCACCTACAGACAGTAAATCTGCAACTGACACTGGCTTAACGGTTGTTGAGGTTTTAGTCAGCGTGGTGCATCCGGCAGTTCATGGCCATGTGGTGAGAAACTTTTCCTTCCAGAGGGGGGTTTGAATATTAATTTCATTTAGGGCCAGTAACGGGTTTGCAATAAAACCTGGTGAGGAACAGTGGGACAGAGTAGGGGGCTGCACCAGGGACTCATTCACAGTCCTGTCTTGCCATTGAGCACTGGTTTCTTCCACCATTGGGGTGCTTGGTCATGGGGTTTGGAGATTTCAGAGCCTTTTGGGGGGCAGGTGCAACCCTTCTTTGCCATCCCCTCTTGGGCAGGTGTAACCCCCATCGCCCACCTCTGCCTCCTTTACCCTCCCTTCTCTCCAGCACGGATGCAGATGTGGCTTCTGGTGAGCCCCAGAGGCCTCCTGAGGTATTGTGTGACTCTCCATGTGTTCCTGCAGGAAGGGATCCTGCAGGGCTGGAGGGGGCTTTTTCCTGCACCAGGTGACAGATGTGGGACAGGAAGCTGCCATGGGGCAGGGGAAGCCGAGGGAGCTGAGCTCCACATGGGTTTCACTTTCCTTTGGGCTCTTTACACTGTACATCCCTTGCCCTGGGTTCCCCTCTCGTCCTTTGAAAATCATTAAGTTCAACCAATCACATCCTAACCTAAACCAGATCCCTAAGTACCTCATCTACCCTTTTTTTAAACTCATCCAGGGATGGTGACTCAATCCTCTCCCTGGGCAGCCTGTTCCAGCCCTGACAACTCTTTCAGTAAAAAGTTTTTTTCTAATATCCAATCTAAACCTGCCCTGGGGCAGCTTGAGGCCATTTCCCCTTGTACTATCTTCTGTCACCTGGCTGAAGAGACCATCGCCTACCTCTCTACAACCTCCCTTCAGGTAGTTGTAGGTGGTGATAAGGTCTCCCCTCAGCCTCCTCATCTCCAAACTCAACAGCCCCAGCTCCCTCAGCTGTTCCTCATATGATTTTCCCTCCAGCCCCTTCCCCAGCCTGGTTGCCCTTCTCTGGACTCTACACTTGGCCTTGTTAAACTTCATCCCATTGGTCTCAGCCCATCAGTCCAGTCTGTTCAGATCCCTCAGAAGAGCCTCCCTACTCTCAGGCAGATCAACACTTCCTCCCAGCTCAGTGTCATCTGCAAACTGACTGAGGGAGCATTCAATCCCTTCATCCAGGTCATTGATAAAGATGTTGAACAGAACTGGATCCAGGACTGAGCCCTGGGGGTGCCACTCGTGACCGGCCTCCAGCTGGATTTGGTTCCATTTACCACCACCCTTTGGGTCCATCCATCCATCCAGTTTTTAACCCAGCTGAGGGTCCACCTGTCCAGGCCAGTGGCAGCCAGTTTCTCAGTCAGAATGCTGTGAGAAACCTTGCAAAGGCTTTCCTGAAGTCCAGGTAGACACATCCACAGCCTTCCCCTCCTCCATTCAGCAGGTCACCTGGTCATAGAAGGCAATCAGGTTAGTTTGTCAGGATCTACCTTTTGTAAACCCATGTTGACTGGGCCTGATCCCCTGGCCATCATGTCTGTGCTGCATAATTGCTCCCAGACTGACATGCCTGGAGTTCCCTGGATCCTCCTTCTGGACCTTCTTATACATGGGTGTAACACCTGCCAGCCTCCAGTCGAGTGGAACTTCCCCAGTCTGCCAGGATTGCTGGGAGATCATGGAAAGGGGTTGGACAAGCACATCTGCCAGATCTCTCAGCACCCTTGGGTGGATCCCATCTGGCCTCATTGATCTGTAGGTGTCTAATTGGCCAAGTAGGTCACTAATCATTTCCTCTTGGATCATGGGAGCTTTGTTCTGCTCTCCCTCCCTGTCAGCCAGTTCCTGAGGATGAATACTCAGGGAACATCCAACTTCACTATTAAGACTGAGATAAAGAAGGAATTAAGGACCTCAGCCTTCTCCTCATCCCTTGTCACTAATGTTCCCCCTGCATCCAATAAGGGCTGGAGATTCTCCTTGACCCTCCTTTTACTGTTAATATGTTTATAGAAGGACGTTTTATTATCCTTCACAGAACTGGCCAGTCTGAGTTCCAGTTCAGCTTTAGCCCTTCTGACTTTCTCCCTACATGATGTCACTAAATTCCTATAGTCATCCCAAGACAACTGCCCCTTCTTCCAAAGCCCATATTTTTCCCTCTTTTCCCAAATATCTTCCCAAATCTCTCTACTCAGCCAAGGTGGCTTCCTTCCTCACTGACTCCTCTTCTGACAGACTGGGACAGCCTGTTCTTGTGCTGCCAAGATTTCCTTCTTGAGGAGCATCCAGCCCTCTTGGACTCCTTTGCCCTCAAGGGCTGCCTCCCATGGAATCTTAGTGAGCAGCTTTCTGAAAAGTCCAAAGTCAGCCCTATGGAAGTCTAAGGTGGCTGTTTTGCTGTCTCCCTTCCTTACTTCTCCTAGTACTAAGACATCTCCTAATACTAACTAGGAGAACTAACTCATTCCTCTGGAAAGCAAAATCCAAAAGCAACAAGTGATCAGAGGGAACAACCACTCACCCCATGGCTGATACTGCAGGAGCAGCCAGAAATCAGGGTTATTCCCCAATTCCTTCTTTCCGGGGAGTGGGACAAGACCTCCAGGAATGGTTCCCTGCCAGCCAATTCCACCGTCAGCCCACCCAGCCTCTCTAGATTTCAGCATGAACATCAGGAACCCCCCAAAGAACAAGTCCTTCCCAGTGGCTCCTGTGCCAGGAGGTTTTGCTGGGGGAAGGGGCCAGAAGGACTCACCCAGCTCTCTGGACAGCAGCACTGAAAAGCAAAGCTGGAGGAAGAGGAGGTCAGGAGAGCAGGTTGCTTCCTCAGCGGGAACAGCTCCAGAGGGTCTCTGGGACCTTCCCACCAGCCAGGTGCTCTGGCTCCCTGTCCTCCAGCCCACATACCACCATGTCCTTGTCCCCTTTCATCCTTACCCAAACTGTTTTTTGATGAAGGCAGCACGTCCTTTGGGGGCAAATGTACTTTTTATTCTCCAGAGATAAGCTACAAGGGAAAGGAGTCCAACAAGAAAGCACAAGGAGCACACCCAGACTGGCCATCCAGGGACAGGCATCATGGAAAAAGGGAGCTGAGAAACAAACAGATCCACGGGGAAAGGGACGGATTTACAGTTGCATCTGTGGGAAGACGAACCAAGAAACCCCTGCCCCACACCCCCATGCAGACCGTGTGCCGCGAGCCCTGGACTCAAGGGGACAGACTCCTCTCATGCCCTCACACCCCCACACTGCACCCCAAGCCCAGCCCAAAGCTGCTCCAAGCAAGGCAGCCACCCCCCGCCCTGCTCCAGCGCCGCAGGGGCTGGCTGCAGCCGTCTCACCGGAGATGTGCAGGGACGCCTCCTGCTCCTGGGCCAGGCGGCGGTTCCTGACCACACAGGACCAGATCCCATCTCTGGTCCCCGTCACCACGATGGCATCTTCAGTTTCAAACAGGCCCCTGGTATCAGGGGAACGTCTCTGGGAGACTGAGGGGACATGGTGCCCGTTGGGGTCTTTCCACAGCACCTCCGGTTGCAGGAACCATCCGGCTGATCGACACAGCACCCGGATGCCTCCGGCCTCGTAACCCTCCAGAGAGAGCTGAGGGACAGAGCCTGTGGCTGGGGAAGAAGGATGGGCTCAGCTCCAAGGCCACCACCACATCCCAGAGCAGACCCCTCACAGCTCCCACTGGGGCTGTGGGACTGGACACCAAACCCACCCCAACCTGTTCAGGAACTGCAGAGTATGGATGCCCAACCATCCCAGAGCTCTCCTGCAAACCTCAAGGCAGAACAAATCCAACCTGCCAAGCTTCAGCACCTCAAGGCAGCCTCTGCACTGATCAGTTCTCATTCAAGAAGCTCCAAGGCTTCCAGACAATGTACCAGGTCTCCTGTCACAGAAAAAGTATGGGCCAGAGGTCTGGGAGGGAAACACAGGCCCAGGGACACCATCACCACCCCTGGAAACACCGCAACAAGCACAAACCTGACATCTCCAGGCCCACCGTAGCTTCTCCATAAGAGGCATCATCAGTCACGGTGCAGACGTACTGACCATCATCAGAGGGTCTCAACCCAGAGATTCACAAGTCCAGGTGTTCGTTGGTGAGACCATCTCTGACCAACTCTGTCCTCCCAACATAGTCTTCCATCTAGTCCCAGTATGTGCAGTGCCCAGACCATACAGTACCCCCAGCCAGAGCAGAATCACCTCAAGCAGGCTGTAGAGAACAGCATCCAGGCAGGTTTTGAAAGTCTTGAGATGGAGACTCTACAACCTCTCTGGCCATCCTGTCCCAGGGCTCTGCCACACTCACAGGAAAGAAGTTCCTCCTCGTGGTTAGGTGGAACTCCTTATATTCCCTATAAATACGTCCCTGGAGATATTCAAGATCAGGCTTGATGGGGCTCTGAGCAACCTGATCTAGTGAAGATGTCCCTGCTCACTGCAGGGGGGCTGGACTAGATGTCCTTTAGAGGTCCCTTCCAACCTAACACATTCTATGATTCTATTTTCAAATTTCTGCCCATTGCCTCTTGTCCTGTCCCTGGGCACCACTGAACACAGACTGACCCCATCCTCATGATACCCACCCCTCAAATATTTATCAGCATTGAGAAGATCCACCCCCCACCTCAGTCTTCTCTAGGCTAAAGAGTCTCAAGTCCCTCAGAGATGTTCTAGTCCCCTCAGCATCTCCATAGCCCTTTTTTGCACCCTCTCCAGGAGCTCCTTGTCTTTCTTGACCCAGGGGGCCCAGCACTGCATAAAATATTCCTGATGAGGCCTCCCCAGGGCAGAGCAGGGGGGCAGGAGAACCTCCCTGACCTGCTGCCCACCGATTTCTCTTCCCTGACCCTGAGGACACGTTGTTGGTCATGGTCAGCCTGAGTTCCAACAGGACTGCCATGTCTTCTTCCACAGCACTGCTTCCCAGCAGGTCAGCTCCGAACCTGTACTGGTGCTGGGGGTTATTCCTTGAGAGGTGAAGGACTCTACACTGGCCCTTTGCTGTTTTGTGCCTGGTTCCTGCTTCCAGCTTTAGTTATTGAGTTTGGGCTTTGGTAGTATGGTGAAGAGCTTCAGCAAAGCACCTGGGGTGGGGCCTCAAGTCCCACCCAGAAGCAGAAGTTCCAAACCACAAATATAAAATGATGAGTGATTCTGAGAAGCGTGTTTCATATATCAGACAATGTCTCCTAGAGGAAGCATCTCTTTTTGCAGGGGGTAGAATATTTCCTGTCATTTAGAGTCAGTAACAGAAATACCAGAAATCGAGGTAAGTGGAAGTGGGTGGGAGCAGGGGCTGCACTGGGGAGCTGTGTGTGGTCCCACGCTGCCCTTGAGCACTAGTTTCTTCAGCCATCGTGCTCACGCAGAGGGTTTGGGGATTTTGGTGCCTCTTAGGGGGAAGGGGCAGCCCTACTTTGCAAGCCCCTCTGGGGTGGCTGTACCCCCATCGCCCTCCTCTGCCTCCCTTCCTCTCCCTACAGTCCAGCACGGCCACAGATGTGGCTCCCGACAAGCCCTGGGGACCTCCTGATGTACTGGGTGACTCTCCGCATCTTCCAGTTGTGTTCAGGTAGGGATCCTGCAGGGCTGGCAGGGGGTTTCATCTGCTATGGGTGGCAGATGTGGGGCAGGGAGCTCTGGTGGGGCGGGGGGACCCATGTCCAGTGTTGGGCCCCACATAGCTTGACTTTCCCTTGGGCTCTTTACACTATATGTCCCTCACCCTGGGTTCCCCTCCAGTCCTGTCCTGCAGTGCTCCCATCAAACGGCTCTCGCTTGCACCAGGGCTGGCTGGGATGGAGGTTGTTTTCTGGAGCAGGTTCCCACTCCCAGGAAACCTCCTTCTCCTTCCAGTCCTCCCACTCCCACTCCAGTTTCTCCAGGGTCTCTGGAACATGGGAGGGCAAAGCAATGCCCACAGCATGGAGCGTGCCCGGCTCATGCCAAACTCAGCCCTGGCCTGCAACACCCTCAATTAACATAGGTGCCATCTCCATGTCTCTGTGTCCTTCTCCATGGTCAAGCTGACTTCAGGGTGGTGGGACCAGGCCATGCTCTCCCTGTCCCTGTGGGGCAGGACTTTGTGCTGCCGTGTCGCTTGTCCCCAGCCATGGATGCTCAGAGTTTGGACATCAGGTGGATCCGGCACAGGGTCTCTGAAATGGTGCACCACTACCAACATGGGGAGGACGTGCCCGGGGAGCAGATGGAGGAATATGTTGGGAGGACAGAGCTGGCCAGAGATGGTCTCTCCAACGGAGAGCTGAGCTTGCGAATCTCTGGGCTGAGACCCTCTGATGATGGTTATTATGTCTGCACCGTGAAAGATGGCAACACCTATGGAGAAGCTTTGGTGGAGCTGCAGGTGACAGGTTTGTGTCTGGTGTAGTGTTTCCAGGGGTGGTCATGGTGTCCCTGGCCTTGTATGTCCCTCCCAGATCCCTGTCTCTTCCCTTGGTGCCCCAGGACACCTGGTACATTGTCTGGAAGCCTTGGAGCTTCTTGAACAAAGAGGGGTCGCTACAGATGCTGCCTTGAGGTGCTGAAGCTGGGCAGCTCGGTCTTGCTCTCCTGTGAGGTTTAGGGGGAGATCTGGGGCTGTTGGGCATCAATGCTGGGTGGTTCCTGCCCAGGTTGGGGTGGGTTTGGTGGGAGCTGTGAGGGATCTGCTTGGGGATGCAGTGGTTGCATCAGAGCTGAGTCCATCCCTCCCTGACACCAACCCTGGGCTCTTCCCCAGCCATAGGCTCTTGTCCTAAGCTCTCTCTGGAGGGGTACGAGGCTGGAGGCATCCGGGTGCTGTGTCGATCGGCCGGATGGTTCCCGCAACCGGAGGTACTGTGGAAAGACCCTGACGGGCACCATGTCCCCTCGGTCTCCCAGAGACATTCCCCTGACGCCAGGGGCCTGTTTGACACTGAAGATGCCATCGTGGTGACGGGGACTGGAGAGGGAAACTGGTCCTGTGTGGTCAGGAACAGCCGCCTGGACCAGGAGCAGGAGGCGTCCCTGCGCATCTCCGGTGAGATGGCTGCAGCCAGCCCCTGCGGCGCTGGAGCAGGGCGGGGGGTGGCTGCCTTGCTTGGAGCAGCTTTGTGCTGGGCTTGGGGTGCAGTGTGGGGACGTGGGAGCACGGGAGGACTCTGTCCCCTTGAGGCCAGGGCTCACGGGACAAGGGCTGGGATGTGTGGGGTGGTAGTTTCTTGGTCCTTCCTCCCACACACTCCAGTACATCCATCCCTTTCCCTGTGGATCTGTTTGTTTCTCAGCTTCCTTTTTCCACAATATGCATCCCTGGGTGATTGGTCTGAGTGTGCTCCTCCCCGTGCTCTTCTTTGGGCTCCTTGGCATCAGTGCTTATCTCTGGAGAAGGAAACGTACGTTTGCTTCAGAAGGATGTTTTGCCTTCATCAAAATGCCCCTTGGGCAAAGGACTGAATGGGACGAGGGCACGGTGGGGTGTGGGCAGGGGGACAGGGAGCACGGCCAGAGCACCTGGCTGGTGGGAGGGTCCAAGAGACCCTCTTGAGATGTTTCTCCAAGCCGCACTCCTCATGTCCTCTTCCTCTGGCTTTGCTTTTCAGGCCTGCTGGTATCCAGACAGCTGGGTGAGTCCTTCTGGCCCTTTACCCCAGCAAAACCTCCTGGCACAGGAGCCCCCGGGAGGGACTTGGATTTGTGGGGTTCCTGAGGTTGGGGCTGAGCTCCAGAGGGCCTGGGTGGGCTTATGGGGAAATAGTCTAGCAGGGAACCATTCCTGGGTGCAATGCGGTCTTTTCCTACTCCCCAAAAAGAATGAGTTGGGCATCAGCCCAAGCTCTACCTGCTGCTGTGGAGCAGCCATGGGATGAGTAGCTGCTCCCTCTGATCACACTTGTCTTTTTGTTTTTCTTTCCAGAGGAACGAAGTGCAGCACAGGGTGAGTCTTGTGGAAAGAGACATTCCTGACATTTGGGCCTCTTTGCACTTCCAAAACCATAATTTGGGGTCTGCCTGAGCTCTGCCTACTCTTCATGTGCAGTTATGGCAGGACAAGATGTCCTACCTGGTTAAATATTATTTTTTCCTTCTTTTCCAGAGGAACAAGGTACAGAACTGGGTGAGTCTTGTGGAGAGACATTCCTGGGGTTTGGGGTTTTTTGCACTTCCCAAACAGTAATTTGGGATCTGCAAGAGCTCTTCCTGTTCTTCTTGAGCATTTCTGGGGTGACAAGGTGTCCTACCTGATAAATATTGCTTTTTGGTTTTCTTTCCAGAGGAACGAGGTGCAGCACCGGGTGAGTGGCCATGGGCACCTGCACGACGTGGGGTCCTGTCACGGGTGTTCTGTGCTCAGCCCTTTCCCTCTTTGCCTGTCCTCTCAATTCATGCACTTTTCCTGCTTTGGGGAAACCAGCCCAGATTTGTCCCCTCTTCCCTTTGGTTCTCCCTGGGCATTAGCCATGGGACATGACCCGTCCAAGGGAGACATTCCTGGGGACTGGGGTCTTTTACCATTTCCCAAACAAGCAATTTGAGGTCTTGCCAAGCTCTGACAGCTCCTGTGGGAGCACTTACAGGAGGAGTAGCTGTTCCCTCTGGTCACACATCGCTTTTTGGTTTTGCTTTCCAGAGTGTAGCAGTTTTCTGTAGCAATGTGCTGGTAGAGAACTGGGGACTGCAGAGATGGCTGCTGTAAGAAGCAGCTAGAAGCTCTGCAGGCCCCAGAGAGTAAACATCAGCTGATTCAAGGCCAGAGTTGCTACTGACCAAGGCTGAGCCCATCAGTGATGGTCACAGCGCCTCTGGGAATCATATTTAGAAGAAAGAACTGCAAGCAGCTGCTTTTAACCCCCAGAGAAGGGAGTGAGTAGATGTGAGAAACTGTGCAGACACCAAGGCCAGGGAAGAAGGAGGGGAAGAAGAATGAGGTGCTCCAGGTGCCAGAGAGAGAGATTCCCCTGCAGCCCATAGAGAAGACCATGGTAGAGCAGGTGTCCTCTCGCAGCCCATGAAAAAGGATGGGAAGCAGAGACATCTACAGCCTGTGGAGAGACTGGCCCATGCCACAGCAAGTTTGCTGGGGGACTTGTGACTCTGTGGGAGACCAGGCTGGAGCAGTTTGGACCCGAAGGTCAGCACCCCATGGAAGGGAACCGGGCTGAGGCACATGGTGAGGAGATGACGCCCTAATAGAAAGGACTCACGCTGGAGAAGTTTGTGGAGGACTCTCCCATGGGTGGGACCCCATGGTGCTGCAGGGGAAGGGGTGTGTGTGGAATACCTCTCCCCCCCCACCCCAAGTAAGAAGGAAAACAACTCAGGAGGAATGTACTGACCCCCCCTCCCCATTCCCTGCCCCTCCCCACGCCACAATGGTGGGGGGTGGGGAAGGGAAGAAGGGATCAAAATTATGACTAAAGTCTTTGAAGAGGGGAGGGGTGAGGAGAAGTAGAGGTGATTTAAGATCTGGAGAAGGAAAACAGCTTGTGAGGAACTGACTGGAACCCCACTCCCCTTTTCCTGCCTCTCCTCGCACTGTGTTGCTGGGGAAGAAGGGAGTAAAATCATGAATGAAGTAAAGTTTGCTAAGAAGGGAGGGGTGGGGGAAAGGTGCTTTAAGACCTGTCTGTGCTTCTCATTGCCTGACTCTGGTTCACTGGGTGTGTAGTGCAGTGTAATGAATTAGTTTTCTTTCTTCTGTGTGGAGTCTGTTTTGCCCAATGCACTAATTGGAGAGTGACCCCTCTCTGTCCCTATCTTGAATCCTTAGCCTCTCAATATATATTTTCTCCCCTTTTTGGCTGGAAAGGGGAGTGATAGAGCGGCATTGATGGGCATTTGGCCTCTAGCCAGGGCCAAACCACTTCACAGAGGAATGAGATGCAGTACTGGGTGAGTGTCTTTGAGATCTGGGACACTGTGGGGTCCTATCCCCAGGTGCTCTGTGCTCGGCCCTTTCCCTCCTTGCCCATCCTCTCCATCCCCCATCCCTGGGTCTGGGAATGCCCATGGCAATGTGCCTGGGAGAGTCAGCAGCCCAAGCAGACCATCACGGGGATGGGCCCTCTGCCCTGCCCAGAACTGCTGGGACCGGCTCTGGGATGTGACCAGCTCTCCTCTCTCCTTGTAGCCTGGAGGAAGTTTCTGCTGCCCCACACTCTAGGTAATTGGGTGTCCATGGTGAACCATGTGTTCATGAGTGAACCCTATCCTTGTGCAAGCTCACTTTGTTTTTGGCTGGTCTTTCGTAGCCAGAGTCAGTTTCTTCTTGCATCTATTGTTTTGGCTCAAGGTCCATAACCAGGACCCATTATTTTAATTCAGAGTCCATAGAGATTTTCCATAGTGATAAGGGCACACGCCATCTTGTTCCTAAAAGTCTTAACATGCTGTATATTCTCATAGCTGCTGTAACTCCTCTAAAATCAAAATCATATTCTAAACTAAAACCAAAATAACCTAGAAGTTAAGCTGTTTTATTAGGGTGACTGTAACGATTTCCTCACCACGGGCCTCAGCACAGCTCCTTCCATGGGGTGCTGAACTTCAGGCCCAGACAGCTCCAGCCTGGTTCCCCACAGAGTCACAAGTCTCCCGGCAAACCTGCTGAGGCCTGGATCAATCTCTTTACAGGCTGTAGATGTCTCTGCTCCCCGTCCTTATCCATGGGCTGTGAGGGGACACCCGCTCCACCATGGTCTTCTGCGTGAGCTGCAGGGGAATCTCTCTCTCTGGCACCTGGAGCACCTCATTCTTCCTCCCCTCCATCCCTGGCCTTGGTGTCTGCACAGCTCCTTACATCTTCTCACTCCCTTCTCTGGTGGCAAAATGCATCTGCCTGCAGGGTTTTTTCTCCTAAATGTGATTCCCAGAGGCACTGTGACCATCTCTGATGGTCTTGGCCCTGGTCAGCAGCAACTCTGGCCTTGAATCAGTCATTGTTTACTCACCAGGGTCTGCAGAGAGCTTCTAGCTGCTTCTTGCAGCAGCCATCTCTGCAGCACCCCTGTTCTCCATTAAAACTCAGTTACTCAAAACTGCTACACCATAGCAAGACAGGGATCTTTACTGGTAGAAATTACCTCTTCCGTGGTTTCTGGGAATTATGGAAGGTGGGGATATAGAGGAAAATATGGTGCAAACCCAATGTTCCCTGTGCTCTTTGTTCATGTCCTCACACAGTGTGTCCATCCTCGCACCTCCTCCCATAAAACTCGTAACACAGCTCCCAGCATCTGGACATACTAGGACAGACTGGGGCTACGCCTTCTGGGGATGTCCCTACCATTGGTGATCCCACTTCAGATAGCTGCAGAAACACCTTTCCAGTGCCTTTCTGGTGGAAGGAACACGCCACACCTGACACCATGGCTGGTCACGCCCCAACCCTGGGGTGGCTGCAGGGATGCCAACATCCCCCTGGGATGGAGGGCTGTGGGGCTTGGGGACCACTGAGCTTGGCTCATACATTGGGAACCTGATGGAAGAGAACATCTAGGTTCTACTTTACAGGCTGAAAAGCCTCATCTTAGTTTCATAGAATCATCAAACTTGGAAAAGACCTTTGAGATCCTCAAGTCCAACCATCAGCCCTACACACCTGTAACTTCTAAACCACCTCCCAAAGCACTACATCTACCTGTTTTTTGAACTGCCCAAGGGATGGTGATTCCACCACCTCCCTGGACAGCTTCACTGTTCTCTCAGTGAACATCCCTTAGTCTCTCAGGCCCAGACTGGATGAAAGGATGGAGTCTACCCTCAGCCAGCTTGCTGGTGACACCAAACTGGGAGGAGTGGATGACACAGAGGAAGGCTGCGCTGCCATCCAGTGAGATCTGGACAGGCTGGAGAGTTGGGCAGAGAGGAATCTTACAGAATTCAACAAGGGCAAGTGCTGGGTCCTGCACCCAGGGAGGAATAACATTCCAACCCTGTGATCCTGGGTGCTGCCCTGTGCAGCCTGCTCAAGGGCACCCTGCTTTGTGGGGTGGGACTGGGTCATCTCCAGAGGTCCCTCCAACCCCTGTGACTCTGTGAGACTTCAGACTAAGCAGGAGGTGTCAGTGAGCACGCGCATCCTTCTCCTGCTGAAGAGGTAAGTGCCGGCACAAGGTGGGCACAGTGGGAGGATCAGTGGCATCAGGTGCCCAAGTTGCCTGGAGGAAAACTAAGATAACGCGAGAATTTGTACATCAAGGCAAAGGTGGTTTAATAAAGCAAAAGCAAAGATTTATTCACTATTTCCCATCAGCAGGTGATGTTCAGCTACTTCCTGGGAAGCCGGGATTCAGTACGCGCAACGCTTGCTACAGAAGACAACCATCTTTGGCTGCTCCCCAGCAGCCAAATCCCTGGGCGGGTACTCACACCCTGCTCACTCCCAATGCACAGCATGGCCAGGGCTGCTGGGTGGAAATGAACTCCACCTCAGCCAGACCCAACACAGTCCTAAACACAGCACCATGCTGGGCTGCTGGAAAGAAATACCAGCTCTAGCCCAGGGAAAACCAGCACAGTCAATGACCCAAGTCTGGGAAAGAAGCACAGGAAGAAAGTAAGGCAAACAAGGCATTTACCCAGCCAGAAGAGCCACCAGTGCAGCAGTGTGGGCAGGCGCAGCGTGATCAGTTCTGTGCAGGCAGCTCCAGCTGCCTCCAGCACCTCTACTGAGGTGAGAGTGCAGGGGGCACATCCAGTCACCCCCGCCCAGGTCCTTCCTGGAGCAGTTAGACTGCAAGGACATGAGGAAGAGACAGTGTCACCCACTGGCCCCAACCCTCTGCTCTGGGTGTCTCTGCCTCCCCCTCCCCAGCCGAAAGTCACTCAGGCCATGGGTTCCACAGGGGAGCAGGGAGAGCTGGGGCTGCCCCACCCACCTCCCCAGTCCCACCACGTACTTGCCGAGTTGGAAGGCACCCCATCTCTGCCTGTGAGGGAGAAACAGCCATGAGCCGCTGGCACTGTGCTCACTGCAGGCTCAGTGCATGTGCCAGGAGCCAGCCCAGGAGCCGTGGTCATGCTGCAGCCACCAGCAAAGGAGGATGGCACCATGAGCACTGGAGGGGAGACACCCCCTCTTCAATACGTCCCCACCATGGGGCTGTAAAGCGGGGTGGCACAGGAAGGAAGGGGATGGGGTAACACCAGCAGCAGCCATACACCAGAGCCATGAGACCACGCTGGCACTGGGCAGGGGCTGGAGCCAGACCTGACCCCTGTACTCACTTGGTGCCCTGCCGTAGCCATTTGTCCCTGCAGAGAGAAAGAGGCATCAGCATCCACTGTGATTCACCATCAGGCTTGGGGACTCCCCAGAGTGTTGCAGCTCATGTGCACAGACTCTGCCAGTGTCCCAGGATCTGCCTTCATCCCACACCCTGGGGCTTTACCTGATCTGCGCTTCCAGACAAATCCAATGATGCCGATGACAGCCAGCATGACAAGGGGAACAAACACCCCCAGCAATATGGCTGATGAGTTGGACTCTGGCTCTGGGGATGAGTAGAGCAGTGAGGAGGGGAAAGGGAACAACCCCAGCCCACCACTCCACATGCCCAAGGCCACCAGACTCACCCCACACAAAGACCCCTGGCTCAGCCAGGCTGGCGTGCTCCACACGGCACCGGTACTTGTCCTGCTCCCCAGGAGGGGCCTCGATGGACACCCAGGTGTAGTAGGTGCCGTCGCTGTTGGGCACGATGCTGCCCCGCTGGGTCTCCTGGTCCCTGACCTCACCGTCCTTCAGCCAGCTGATGGTGATGGGCCGTGGGTAGAAGCCGTAAGCGCGGCAGTGCAAGGTCAGGATCCCCTGGGTCTCCTTCTTCAACACTCGGACCGTGGGGGTCTCTGGGGAGGGGGTGGCAGTGAGGGCTGGCACACACATCCGTGCTGGCCCCTCCCCAGGGTCCCCATCTCCCCTCACCTTTCCTCTCCAGTACGGCCTGCCCATAGCTCACGTATTTCCTTAGCCACTCAGGGCAGATGTTCTCCAGGTAGTACTTCCTGTGCTTAGCTTCAGTCCCATCCATCTCCCACTTCCTCTTGGTGATTTGTGCTGCTGGATCTGCCGCAGTGAACGTCATCGTGTCCATGTCGAAGGCAATGAAGTCCCTCCCATTATAGGCATACTGCTCATAACCTCTAGTGCTACCATCTTCCAGGAGGTCACAGCCATACATGTGCTGCAGTGTGTGAGCCCCTGAAACACAACCAGGGAGAAGGGGCTGAGGAGCTGCTGCAGCCCTGGGCCTTCAGTGGGGCAAGGCCCCCTGGCAGCACCCCCCTAACTCTAGCCCTCTGTGAGGCCTGAGGGAATCAGTCACCAACACAAGAGCTGCCCCTCCCCTGCCCAGGGCCCACAGCACTCGGGGCATGACATAAAGCTGTGACACAGACTCACTGTGCCCATGGCATGGGTGGGCTGGCACTCAGCACCATGGCACCCTGCAACAGCAAGGGGATGGGACAGGGTCCTGAATGCTGGGGTGGACAGGAGACAGCATGAGTTAGGGGAGCCCCTCTCGCTCTGGGGTGAGAGGTACAAAATACCATAGGAATGGTGAGGGGCTGGGACATGGGGTGGGAGCCCCTCTGGGTCTGGGGATCTCCACTGCCACAAGGATGGTGAGGGCTGCAATGGGATAGCCAGCCCTCGGTTGGGTATCCACTGGGCAGGGGGGGGACGTGCTGGGTAAGGGGGCCTCCCCAGCTCTGGGACAAGGCATCCCCTCATGATGGGAACCTGCTGACAGTTGCACTGGGCAGGGCAGTGTCGGGACAGGCTGGGGCAGCAGTGTGGGGCAGGGAAGGGTCTTCTGGAGGGTGGGAGCTCTCCTGTCCCATGGAGCCCAGCCCAGCCCACACTCACTCCCACTCTGGTTGTAGCGCTCCCGCAGTGTGGCCAAGTTCACACGGTTCATCTTCTGATTGTTCTGTCCTATCTGGGTATTCCTGTCCCAGTACTGCTGGTCCACATTGGCCGCCATCCAGTCTGCCTTGGGTACCATCCTCCTTGTCTCGCTGTCGTAGTGCACAATGAGGTTCCCGTCCACGTACCCCACGGACACAAACTCGGGCAGCCCTGGGCTGGGATCTGACACCCCGATGCGGAAGTAGTGCAGGGAGTGGAGCTCTGTGGGGACACAGGGCACGGTGACAATTGGGGGGTGCAGGGACCCACGGTGCAGGAGGGATGTGACTGGTGGGGGATGTTGGGGCACCCAGGTGTGTCCAGGAGGAGGTCCTGCTTCCTGGGAAGGGAAGACCAGGAGGCAGCATTCCGAGGGAACACCCGGTGTCCCATGGGAGGGACGAGGGCTCCCCTTGCCTGAGGAGAATTTCTGGAGTCCAGGCACCAGTAGCCCAGGGTGGAGGAGGGTCAAGGGTTCCACTGCCTGGGGAGCGGAACACCCGTATCATAAAAGGGAGTCTGGGGGGGTCCCGGCACCCAGGGAAAGGGCTTCGTGTCCCCTCCAACACTCACCGCATGCCGCTCCGACAAGGACCCCCAGCAGCAGCCCCAGACCCAGTGCCTGGCGCGGCCCCATCGCTCCGGGCCGCGACCACATGAACCGAACGAGCCCCGCACGGGACAGACCTCACTGCCAGCCCTGCCCCGAGCCCTGCGATTGGCTCCGCCACCTCCTGTCCGCCAATGGCAGCCTGAGACGCCTCTGACATCACCGTGAGCCAGGCAGTTCCTGTCTCTGCAGGTTGGCAGAAGTGAAAGCTCTGAAAGCAGCGCGGGAGAGGGGTGGGCACAGCCTCTCCACCCCCCCACACTGTACTCTCGGACCGGGACTCCCCACGGGGCCGCCCAACCATCAGTCCCCCACCCTCTCCTCAGGGCCCTAGACGCCCCCACAGCCCCACTTCGCCTGTATCACTCCTGGGCCCTCCAGTTCTTCCCCCCTCCCCACCCCGGCCCCACTCTCGGCCCCTTCCGCTGGGGCACCCAGAGACACCCAGACCTGCCTGTCCTGGGGGGACCCAGGCGTCTGGCGCCCCGTGGCTGACCCCACCCGGCTCTGACACCCTGGGGGTTTGGTGGTGAAACAGATGGGACAAGGGTAAAAACCTCCTGAGGAGCGTGTGCACCCCCGGGGCTCGGGGGAGCTGTCCCTTGTCCCTGCTGTCCCTTGTGCTGTCCTTGAGACCAACCGGTGTTTGCTCTGTTGGGCCCGGGGGAAGCTTCAGGCAACTTCTTGCAGAAGCCGCCCCTGCAGCCCCCACCCCAAACTGCTGCACAGACCCACAGCTCAGGCCTCACCCCCAGGTCCTGGAAATTAGGACCCAAGCCTTTAGGCCCCAACTCCAGGCTCATGCCCTCAGGCCCCTTCCTCAGTCCCCAAGGACCAGACATGTTAATTAGCTTATCAGTCCTTTGCGCTTGTGCAGATCCTTCCAAGAATTGTGAGCGAGGGTCTCTGGTGGTCCTTGGAAGAAGGCCATGAGTCGTCCTCATGATGTACTTTCAACTTTCACCTGGAATGTGAGGGTCTTGCAAGCTTGCGGTGTTCTTATCAGTCTGAGCTAATTTATGTCTTTGTTTGTCAGTTTTTCTGTAGCAAGGGGATAAACGATGTATCGGTGGTGGATGCCATCCCACCCTCGAATCCTTGTTCCCAGAGATAGTGTGAGACTCTCACAAGTAAGTCCTTTGTTATGAAAAAGAAAGAAAAAGAAACAGACTTCCTTGTCCCTCACAAACCGTTAGTTCCCAGAGCTGCCCTCCATAACTATACTGCATAACTACACTACCTACATATCGTGATCCTGTACCCTCACATCAATTGCGATTAAAAACAGCTTAGTTACAAAGGTTAACATAGTTTAACTGCCTACTGCTTTGATTAACAAATTGATTATACAAGGTTTATTACAATCCCCCCTTTTTGTTTTTGCTATTTTGTTCATCAACTCAGGCAGCCCGGTGCCTGGATACTCCCCCCTGCTGGTCTATGGGCTGAGCCTGCCCCAGGGTCAGACTGTTCACCCCAGAGGGACTGGGGGTGGCCGGGCAAAGCAGCTCCCACCAGGACGCAGCTCAGAAGGGCTCCCGACTTCCACTGACGCGGAACAACTGAGCCACAGCGGGAAGCGGGGAGTCACAAGCAGCAGCTCCCAGTGATGAAAAGGAGGGGGGACCACGGGGAGAGCTGAAGGCTCGTGGAACCCTGTCATGGTTTCAGTTAGGATAGAGTTAACTTCATTTGTAGCAGCAGATGGAATGCTGAGTTTGAGAGTTAAAATGAAAGCAGTGCTGATAACACCCTGATGTTTTTAGTTGCTGTCAGACAGTCAAGAACTTTCTCAGCTCTTCATATTTCTCTATTCATGAGAAAGGAGGGGCGAAGCCAGGACAGGTGACCCAAACTGACCAAAGAGAGTATTCCATGCCAATTACGTCCTGCCCAGGATATCGGGGGGCTGATGGGAGGAAGAGCAGGGACAGTTCCGGGATGCGCGGTTTTCGGGGGACGGTCGGGTTCCGGGACGGCTCTGGGTGGCACGGCCTGAGTTGTGGGTTTGGTGAGAAACTGCATTGTGTATCAACAGCTTCAGATATTTTTGCTCTAAAGTCCTGTTAGCATTGTTATATTTTATCTTTCTGTTATCTTAGTAAACTATCCTTATCCCAACCCACGGGCCTTGTAGTTTCTTGGTTTTGGGGTTATTTGCCCCTTCCTTTACCCTTCCCTTGCCTCTCACCCCCCCCCCCCACCCCCCCACCCCCCCCCCCCGCCTCTTCCCCCCTTCCCCTGCTCTTTTCCTTTAAGGAGCAGGCAGTTGCGTGGATCTCGGCTCTCAGCTGGGGTAAAACCACGACAAAACCAAACCTAGAGAAACACACACCACAGCCTTCCTTACGCACATCCCCACCATTGCTCACATCTGCAACGTACACCAAACCCACATCAGCAACACTGACCTCCCCAAAACCTTCTGCAGAGACTGACAGACCTCATCTCCCATCGGTGAGTGCTTATGTGCTCTTTGAGTCATCAAGCACAAATCTTAGGAGCTCTGAGTCAATTGTGTAGTACTGACATCCTGAGCAACACCCTGAACCAGTGGGTCGTTAACGTCTGCTAGAACCAGAGAGGTTTCAGGTGGGGGTTTTGTTGTTTTTTTTTCTTTTTCCTGTCTCACTGTCCTGCCCTGTTGTGTGAGGTTCTGTGACAGTTGCTCTCCCGTTTTCAGCAGGGTTAGAGTTAATGTTAATCTTGCAGTGAGTGTAGGGCTGTGTTAGGGATTTATGGTGATGGAACCACCCTACTGGTTTAGTTGTTGCTAAGCAGTCAAGGACATTTCAGCTTCTCATCCTGCCCTGTCTCTGAGAAAGGGGAGGCAGTCAATAATCTGGGAGCACAGCTTCTCCTGGCACTCCCACTGCTGGTGCTGGGCTGGATGTTCAAAGCCCTCATGGTCCCCATGGCAGTCGAGACCCCCAGAAACAGAACCTACAATCTGGGCACAGGGAGTCTTTATGTGCTCCCCCAAGTGCTGTGGGCCCTGGGCAGGGTGGGGGCAGCTCTCGTGTCAGTGCCAAATTTCCCAGGCCTCACACAGGCTGGAGTGGGGGGTGCTGCCGGGGGGCCTTGCCCCACTGAAGGCCCAGGGCTGCAGCAGCCCCTCAGCCCCATTTCACTGAGAGGGCTCACACACTGCAGAGCACAGTCAGCTGTGACCTCCTGGAGGACAACAGCACCAGGGGGTACTGGCAAATCCCCTACGATGGGAGGGACTTCATTGCCTTCGACACGGACACAATGAATTCCACTGTGGCAGATGCAGCAGCACAAATCACCAAGAGGAACTGGGAGGCAGACAGGGCTGCCATTAAGCACATGAAGGACTACCTGGAGAACACCTGTACCGAGTGGCTGAGGCAATACGTGAGCTATGGGCAGGCTGTGCTGGAGAGGAAAGCTGAGAGGATCCTGACCTTGCACTGCTGTGCTTACAGCTTCTATTCACAGCCCATCACCACCAGCTGGCTGAAGGACAGGAGAAAGTCTCCCCTATGGACCCGTAGGGGCTGCCTGAACACAGCCACTGCCTCCCCATCCTGCCCCTCTGTGCAAAAAACCGGTCCTCGAGGACAGGATGGGACCACACAGCTCCCCAGTGCAGCCCCTGCTCTGCCCCACTGCCCCTCCCCAGGAGTTATTGCAAATCCATTCCTGACTCTACAGGGCAGGAAATACAAATCTCCTGTGGAAAGGGAAGTTGCTCTCCAGGTGCTCAGGAGCTGCCGGATGCACCAGGCTGCTTTAAAACCCCATCCTCTGCTGGCTTTGAGGTTCAGATGTACATCTGTGGGCAGGATTTGAGGCCCCACTGCCAGGCAAGGAGCTGAAATTCTGCATCCTCCTGCCAAAGCCCAGAGGCAGAAAATACAGCTGCAGTACCTGGGTGCAGGTGCTGGAGGTGGCTTTTCCCAGAGCTGCACCTCTCCCAGCAGCCTGTGCTGGGGAACAGCAAGTCAGGGCATCCCCACTGTGAGCTCTGCCAACAGTGGGGTGCAGAACTCCAGGGCACCAGGACGGGTGATTTCCACCACAGCCAGCAAATCCCACCTTCCCCAAACTCCCCCTTGCCCCTCACACAGCCACCGGCCCCACCACCCAGCAGTGCCCACCCTGGGATCCCTTTTGGACCCATGCCACCCCATTGATACACAATGCAGTTTCTCATTGAACCACACAACTCAGGCTGGGCAGCACAGAGCTGTCCCGACAAACTGGACCTTCCCCAAAAAACACGCGTCCTGGAGTCACCCGCTCCTCCTCTCACCAGCCCCCCTTTATACTGAGCATGAGGTGATTGGCATGGAATATCCACTTTGGCCAGTTTAGGTCACCTGTCCTGGCTGCGTCCCCTCCCTTCTCTTTAGTAGGGAAATAAGAACAACTGAAAAAGTCCTTGATTGCTGGACAACAACTAGAAACATCAGGGTGTTATCAGCACTGCTCTCATCCTAACTCCCAAACACAGCATTCCATCCACTACTAGAAAAGAAATTACCTCCATCCTAGCCGAAACCAGGACAGGGTCCCTTCCAACACAGAGCATTCTGTGAGTCCACAACTCGAGGTCTCAGGGCTGGAGGAGCCCTGGGGACGTTTCCACCCCCAAGTGTCAGGAGAGGGCAGTGTGAGCCCAGAAGAGGCGCTGAGCCCCAGCTCCCAGGCAGGACCAGCAGATCATCTCCCAGAAGAGCATCCTCCTGCC
Source organism: Gallinula chloropus (assembly GCF_964237585.1). NCBI lineage: Eukaryota > Metazoa > Chordata > Aves > Gruiformes > Rallidae > Gallinula > Gallinula chloropus. The sequence continues at coordinate 2,300,940 of NC_140117.1, read as the reverse complement.
CAGGCTGGGATGCTTGGAGCACCAGGGCTCAGGCTTTTCCACAGAGGTCTCAGCCAAGTGTCTGGGACACATTTAATTAAAACCATGTTGTTTTCAAACACCGTGCCCAGAGGAGATGCAGAAGCTCTGTGAGATGCACCTCCTAGAGCTGGAGAAGGGAAACCCAATGAGATTTCAGGTTGACCCAACATCCCATAAGCAGAGGCAGCAGCTTCCCCTTTCCTGGTGTCACCTCCATCAGCTTGGGAACAAAATGCCATTTGTCCCTGGGTTTGAGGCAGGAAGAGCAAACACAAACCATCCCCTTGGGCATCCCAACCCCAATGGGGACCAGACCAGTGAAGAGACAGTAGGAAGAGACAGTGTCACCCAGGGACATCTCCCTGTCCCCAACACTCTGCTCTGGGGGTCTCAGCATCCCCCTTCACCAGCCCGATATGACTCAGGCCATGGGTTCCACAGGGCACAGGGAAGCACACTAGTGCTGAGGGGTGGGCGGTCCCTTGGACACTCAGGCTCCCATTGGCGGGCGGGTGGTGGTGCCAATCAAGCGGCTCGAGGCGGAGCTTGCAGCATGGTTTAGGGCATGCCCAGGGGTTGATCGGCCTTTTTGGTCGTGGTCCCAGAGCAGAGCAATGTGGAGCGATGTGGCCGTGCCGGGTGCTGGGGCTGCTGCTGGGTCTTCTCAGCGGGGTGGTGTGCGGTGAGTGCGGGCGGGGACCCGGGCAATCCTCTGGGTGCCAGAACCCCCTGGACCCCCTTTGCTGACTCCGCTGCTCCATTCCCTGGGCAGTGGGATCCCTCTTGATCCCCCTCCATCCTGAGCCACCAGGACCTCCCCGGGCTCCCCTTCCCCAGGCACAATCCCTTCCCCCTCCCCCGCCCCCAATTACATTAATTAATTGTAATGATATACCTAATTAGTTGTTACAAGCCCAGTTCTGTTCTGTGCACTGAACTATCACAAATAGCAAGATACTTGGTCAATACAGTCGCGTTACTTGAACTACCACAGCTGCCTAAGGAGTTCAGTTGCGTTCAATGAGCACTAACACGACAGGCTCAAATGAAAGAGGATTTTATTCAAGCAACAGTCACAGATTCTTTGGATTGGCAGTGATAAATTCACTGTCTGCAAACATTAGTAAATACTAAAGGTCTTTACTAACATGTTAAAAGATGTCCAGTAACTCTAGAGAGATTTCTAATTTTCCCAGGGGATGCACTCCCAGGGGAGTTCTGTGTTATCGCAGTTTGGCTGTGATATCTCCACTTTGTTCCATCCTCTGCGTAGCTGTCTCAGGGTCAATACGTCAAGCTCCCCTGACATTATTAACCTTAAAGTTTGCTTTGGGATTTATTTTGAAGGAGGGTGTTGAGGAACTTTATGGTTGAGTGGGTGCCTGGCATCTCAGCTGCTTATCACCCTGGAATGTTCTGCAAATGCTGAGCCTTTGGAAATAGGGTTTAACTTTTAAGTTACCATTACCTCCAGACATCATCCCACATCCCCTGCCCAGAATCTTCCTCAGATCTACTTCTCCTTGACCCCATGGATCCCCCTTCCTGGGTACCTCTTGTCCTACACCTCAGGCCCCCTTTCATTGACTCTGGGGACCCCTGGCTGTCCGGTCCCAGGAAGCAGGACCCCCTTCTGGACACACATTGCTCCCTCATCATCCCCCCTACCGGTCATATTCCCCCCCACCCTTTGATCTGTTCTCTGGGACCCCCACCCAACCTCACTGCCCACCCATGGAGCACCTGATCTTGGGCACCATCAGCTCCCAACCTTTACCATCTTCTGTATCTTCACAGAGCTCCACACCCTGCACTACTTTGACATTGCAGTGTCAGAGCCCAGCCCGGGGGTGCCAGAGTTTGTGTCCGTGGGGTACGTGGATGGGAACCTCATTTCACACTACGACAGCAAGAAGGGGAGGGCGGTGCCCCGGGCAGACTGGATGGCGGCCAACCTGGACCAGCAGTACTGGGACAGGGACACCCATATTGGGCAGAACAATCAGCAGTTTTACCATGTGGACCTGGACACACTGCAGAGCCGCTACAACGAGAGCACCAGTGAGTATGGGCTGGGATGGTGCCCTGTGGGATGGGAGAGCTCCCACCCTCCAAGGAGACCCTGCCCTTCCCCACACTACTGCCTTGGCCTGTGCTGACCCTTCCCTGTCCCATTGTCAGAGGGCTCCCAGCCCCCTGTCCTCTAGTGCAAAGGAGGTTGGCTGTCTGTCCCAGCCACACAGTCCTTGGCGTCCCTTGTCCCAGACCCAGAGAGGCTTCTGGGTGCCCCATCCAGTTTTAGGCCACTCACTACGAGAAGGATGTGGAGATGCTGCAGCACCTCCAGACAAGAGCAACGAAGCTGGTGAAGGGTCTGGAGCACAGGTCTTATGAGGAGTGGCTGAGGAAACTGGGCTTTTTTAGTCTTAATTAAAGGAAGCTGAGGGGAGACCTTACTGCTCTCTACAACTACCTGCAAGGAGGGTGTAGGGGGGTGGGGGTCAGTCTCTTCTCTCAGGTAACAAGTGATAGGATGAGAGGAAATGGTTTCAAACTGCACCAGGGGAGGTTAGGTATCAGAAATAATTTATCACCTCCCCTACAAAGAGAGTTTGAGGGAGCTGGGCTTGTTCAGCCTGGAGAAGAGAAGGCTGTGGGGGGACCTCATTGCAGCCTTCCAGTACCTGAAGGGAGCAGAGAAACAGGAGGGGAATGAGCTTGTTAAAGGGTAGACTATGGCAAGACAGGGGGGAATGGATTAAAACTAAAGGAGGGTTTAGATTAGATATTAGGGGGGAGTTTTTTACAGAGAGAGTGGTGAGAGGCTGGAACAGGCTGCCTAGAGAGGGGGTGGATGCCCCATCCCTGGGGGTGTTCAAGGCCAGGTTGGATGGGGCCCTGGGCAACCTTGTGTAGCTTCAGGCCTGGAGGTTGGTGGCCCTGCCTGTGGCAGGGGGGGTTGGAGCTCTATGATCCTTGGGGTCCCTTCCAACCCAGACCATTCTATGATTCTATGATTTACCGAAAGTGTAGTCAAGTATTGGAACAGGGTGGAGTCACCATCCCTGGAGGTATTTAAAAGGCATGTAGATACTGTGCTTGGGGACATGGTCTAGAGGTGGATTAGGCAGAGTTAGACTGTGGTTGGACTCTAAAATCTTGAAGGTCTCTTCCAACCCAAGTGATTCAATGAGAGGCTCCAACCCCATATCCCAGCACCTCACCCTTCCTATGGAGGCCAGCCATGCTGAGAGGGATTTGTGGATCTTGGTTGACAGCAAGTTACCCAGGAGCCAGCAGTGTGCCCAGGCAGCCAGGAGGGCCAAGCTTATCCTGGGGTCCATCAAGCAGATTGTCCTGCTCTGTACTGCTCTGGTGTGGCCTCACTTTGAATACTGGGTGCAGTTTTATGCGGCACAGTACAGGGGGGGACACAAAACTGTTGGAGAGTGTCCAGAGGAGGGCAATGAGAATGGGGAAAGGGCTGGAGGGGAAGTCTTATGAGGAGAGACTGAAGTCCCTTGGTTTGTTCAGCCTGGAGAAGAGGAGGCTGAGGGGAGACCTCATGGTTCTTTGTGGCTTCCTGACAAGGGGGAGTGAAGGGTCAGGCACTGATCTCTCCTCTTTGGCTATGATAGAACCCAAGGGATTTACATGACCCCCCTCGTGACAGGGGTGGTTTAGGTTGGCTGTTAGGAAGAGGTTCTGTACTGAGAGGATGGTTGGGAACTGGAACAGGCTCCCCAGGGAGGTGGTCACAGCACTGAGCTTGCCTGAGATCAAGAAGCGTCTGGACGATGTACTCAGTCCCATGCTCTGACTTGGCTGGGCCTATGTAGAGCCAGGACTTGAAATCTGTGATACTTAAGAGTCCCTTCCAACTCAAGAGATTCTATGATTTGTACCTCCCAACATAGAGGCAGAAGGGTTCCCCAACCCATCCAACCTCCTAACCCCACTCCCACAACATTCAGGACCCTGTTCCATCCCCTTGCTGTTGCAGGTTGCAATAGGGCTGGGTGCCAGCCCAGCCATGCCCTGGGTGCAGGGGGCCTGCATCACAGCTTTACGTGATGCCCCGAGTGCTGTGGGCCCTGGGCAGTGGAGAGGCAACACTCTTGCTGCTGTCCAATCCCCCTGTGCCTCACAGGGCTGGAGTGGGGGGTGCTGCTGGAGAACCTTGCCCCACTGAAGGCCCAGGGCTGCAGCAGCCCCTCAGCCCCATCTCCCTGGTCGTGTTTCAGGGGCTCACACACTGCAGCACATGTACGGATGTGACCTCCTGGAGGACAATAGCACCAGGGGGTATGAGCAGTATGCCTACGATGGGAGGGACTTCATTGCCTTCGACATGGACACGATGACGTTCACTGCGGCAGATGCAGCAGCACAAATCACCAAGAGGAAGTGGGAAGCAGACAGGACTGTCGCTGAGGACATGAAGGACTACCTGGAGAACACCTGTACCGAGTGGCTGAGGAAATACGTGAGCTATGGGCAGGCCGTGCTGGAGAGGAAAGGTGAGGGGAGATGGGGACACTGGGGAGGGGCCAGCGTGCATGTGTGTGCCAGCCCTCACTGCCACCCCCTCCCCAGAGCCCCCCACGGTCCGAGTGTTGAAGAAGGAGACCCATGGGAACCTGACCTTGCACTGCCGCGCTTACGGCTTCTACCCACGGCCCATCACCATCAGCTGGCTGAAGGACGGTGAGGTCAGGGACCAGGAGACCCAGCGGGGCAGCATCGTGCCCAACAGCGACGGCACCTACTACACCTGGGTGTCCATCGAGGCCCCTCCTGGGGAGCAGGACAAGTACCGGTGCCGTGTGGAGCACGCCAGCCTGGCTGAGCCAGGGGTCTTTGTGTGGGGTGAGTCTGGTGGCCTTGGGCATGTGGAGGGGTGGGCTGGGGGGGTTCCCCTTCCCCTCCTCACCACCCTGCTCATCCTCAGAACCAGAGTCCAACTCATCAGCCAGCGTGCTGTGGGCGGTTGTTGCCCTTGTCATCCTGGCTGTCATCGGCATCATTGGATTCATCATCTGGAAGCGCAGATCAGGTGAAGCCCCAGGGTGTGGGAGGAAGGCAGAGCCAGGGGGCTGGCAGGGGCTGTGGGCACAGTCCACAGTGCTCTGGGAATCCCCCGAGCCTGACAGTGAAGCACTGTAGATTCTGATGCCTCTTCCTCTCTTCTCTTATGTGCACTGTTCCCACAGCGAGCACGAGGTGGCAGCTCGCAGCTGTTTCTCCCCCATAGGCACGGATGGAAGCTCTGGCAGCTTGGCCAAAGGTATGACATGGGACTGGGGGGTGGATGGGGCAGGCCCAGCTCTCTGTGCTCCCCCTTGAGACCCATGGTTGGAGCAACACTGGGCTGCTGAGGGGGACAGACTGAGATCACCATAGCAGAGGGTTGAGGACAGGGACTTTGACTTGGGTGACACTGTCTCTTCCTCCCATCCATACAGTGATCACAGTCTTACTGCTCCATGAGTGACCGGGGGGCCTGGTTGTGGCCCCTGCGCTGTCACCGACTGGAGAGGCTGGGAGCTGCCTGCAGAGAGCTGATCATGCTGCACCAGCACACGGTGCTACACTGGTGGCTCTTCTGGCTGGGGTAAATGCCTTGTTTGCCTTACTTCCTTCCTGTGCTTGTTTCCCAGTGTTGGATCATGGGGTAGAGCAGGTTTTCTTCCCAGCACCCCAGCATGGTGCCGTGTTTAGGACTGTGTTGGGTTTGGCTGAGGTAGAGTTCATTTCCCCCCAGCAGTCCTGGCCGTGCTGTGCATCAGGAGTGAGCAGGGTGTTGGTACCAGCCCAGGGATTTGGCTGCTGAGGAGTGGGGTTGCCCCAGCATCCAGGCTGTCTCTCCAACATACCCCCTGCCAGGAGGCTGTGGGTGGGCAAGACCTTGGGTGGGGACACAGCCAGGACAGCTGACCCCAACTGACCAAAGGGATATTCCAAACCCTGTGGCATCTGCTCAGTTATGAAAGCTGAGAGAAAGGATGATGAGCAGAGGATGTTTGTTATTTACAGCGCTGGCTTTCTGGAGCAACCGCTGCACATACTGGACCCCCTTTTCCTGGGACATGGCCAGACATCACCTGCTGATGGTAAATAAATGCTGATGGGGAAAAGGTGAATAAAACTTTTGGTTTTCCTTTACTTCTGCCCAGGGTTTTTGCTGTATTCAGCTGCCTTGGTTTGGAGTTTGTTCCTGTTACACCTTTTTTCCTCCCCTCCCTGCCCTGCTGAGGAGGGGAGTGATGGAGAAGCTCTGTGGGCACCTTCTGTGCAGCCACAGCCAACCCCTTACAAGGATTTTTGATAGAAACTGGACTGGTATGACAGTGATGGATCTCAACAGTGGTGGCACAGTGTGATGTCATAAGTGGAAACAACCACAGACATGCCCCAATCTACTGACAAATATCCCAGGCTGTAGCACATCATGCCTGATGTTAAAAAGGAAAAAGAGAGGGGTTGGGGGTTTGGCCACCACCCCAGGGGCCAGGATGCGCCCTGTGGGGCAGAAGATGGGGCATCACCTTCCTTGTAGAGATCCCATTCTGGGGCTGGACCCAGCCACTGCCAAGCTACATTCCATGGCAACAGGCACTGGTGAGGCCTCTGCCCCAGTGTGGAGGTGCAGGAAGAGGGGGGGCAGTGGCAGGGTCTGGGCAGTGCCCTGGGTGTCAGAGAGGAGTTGGCTCCTCTTGACCCCACTGATGGAGCTCATGAGGTGTGGCACAGGCACAACACAGTGTGGGAACAGCCCAGTGCCACAGTCTGGGTGTGGGAGTCACCCAACACACCCAGGCACAGCTTGGCCCCAGACACTGACCACCCCAGATGCCCCTTGAACATGAGAAATGGGAGGAGAACCACCTCCCATGGATGTGAGTGGCAACCAAACCCCCAATTACCTGTAGTGTGGGGCAGCAGAAACTTCCTCCAGGCTACAAGGAGAGAGGAGAGCTGGTCACATCCCAAAGACGGTCCCAGCAGCTCTGGCCAGGGCAGAGGGTCCATCCCTATGCTGGTCTGCTCGAGCTGCCCACCATCCCAGACATATGGCCTTGGGCTTTCCCAGACCCAGGGGTGGCAGGATGGAGAGGATGGGCAAGGTGGGAAAGGGCCGAGCACAGAGCACCTGGGAATGGGACCCCACAGTGTCCCAGATCTCACAGACACTCACCCAGTGCTGCATCTCATTCCTCTGTGAGGTGGTTTGGCCCTAGCTAGAGGTGAAATGCTCACCAAAGCCACTCGCTTACTCCCCTTTTCAGCCATAAAGGGGAGAAAATATATTGGGAGGCTTAGGATTCAAGATAAGGACAGAGGGATCACTCTGCAAGTAGTGTCATGGGTAAAACAGACTCAACACAGAAGAAAGAAAACTAATTTATGACAACTACACTGCACACCCAGTTACACCAGAGTCAGGTAATGAGAAGCACAGCCAGGTCTTAAAGCACCTTTCCCCTAGCCCTCCCTTCTTAGCAAACTTCATTTCATTCATGATTTTACTCCCTTCTTCCCCAGCAACATGTCACGAGGAGGGGCAGGGAACGTTGAGTGGGGTTCCAGTCAATTCCTCACAAGCTGCTTTCCTTCTCCAGATCTTAAACTACCTCTACTTCCCCCCACCCCTCCTCTCTTAGCAGACTTTAGTCATAATTTCACTCCCTTCTTCCCCCCACAGGGGCCGGCTGCAGCCATTACACTGGAGCTGTGCAGGGACATGTACTGCTCATGGTTGAGGTGGCTGTTCCTGGCCACACAGGACCATTTCCCACTTCTGGTTCCTGTCACCACAATGACATCTTCAGTATCAAACAGGCCCCTCGACTCAGAGGAACGTCTCTGGGAGACCAATGGGAGACATTACCTGTCAGGGTCTTTTCGACAGCACCTCTGGTTGCAGGCACCATCCAGCCAAATGACACAGCCCCCGGGTGGCTCTGCCCTTGTAACCACCCAGAGAGAACTGAGGGCCAGAGCCTGTGGCTGGGGAAGGACCAGAGACACTACTATTGCTGTGGATTGGCTCGGCATTAGTCAGTGGTGAGTTTGTCCTTGAGCTGTCTGGTTGGACCTGGGGGAAGCTTCTAGCAGCTTCTTGCAGAAGACACCCCTGCAGCTCCCCCTTCCACAAAACCTTGCATGCAAACCCACAGCAGTCAGGTAGGGATGGCCTCAGCAAAAAGGTGATGGACACATCTGATAGTGGACCCATCATAGGTCCCAATGGACCAACCACCAAACCCACCCCAACTTGTGCAGGAACAACACGGCATTAATGCCCAACACCCCAGATCTCCCCCCAAACACCCCATAGAACAAGTCCAAGCTGTCAAGCCTCAGTGCCTGAAGGCAGTGTCTGCACTGACCTGTCTTTGTTCAAGAAGCCCCAAGGCTTCCAGAAAATGTGCCAGGTCTCCAGTGGCAAAGAGGGACAGGACAGAGGTCTGTGAGGGACAGACAACCCTAGGGACATGAGGATCATCCCCTGGAAACACTGCATCGGCCACAAACCTGACACCGCCAGATGCTCCAAAGCTTCTCCATAAGGGGCATGGTTTCTTCGTGTGCAGATGTACTGACCATCAGCAGAGGGTCTCATCCCAGAGATTCACAAGTCCAGGTTTCCACCAGAGAGTTCATCTCTGGCCAAATCTGTCATCCCAACATATTCCTCCATCTGCTCCCTGGACACGTCCTCCCCATTTCAGTAGTGGGGCATCGTTTCAGAGACATGGTGATGGATCCACCTGATGTCCCAGCTCCGAGTGTCCACGCCAGGGGACAACTGACATGGCAGTGTGACATCCTGCCCCATGGTGACATGGAGAGGGTGGCCTGGTCCCACCACTCTGAATTCAGCTTGACAACAGAGAGGGATACAGAGACTGAGTGTTGATTGATTTAGGGTGTTGCAGGCCAGGGTGAAGGTTGGCATGAGCAGTGCACGCCCCATGCCACTGGTTTTGCTTTGCCCTCCAATGGTCCAGAGACTCTGGAAAACTGGAGTGGGTGTGGGAGGAATGAAAAGAGAAGCAGTTTTCCCTGAAGTGGGAACCTGGTCCAGAAAAGGACCTCCACCCCAGCCTGCCCCAGTGCTAGTGAGAAACATTTGAGGGGAGCATTGCAGGACAGGACTGAAGGGGAACCCTGGGCAAGGGATGTACAGTGTAAAGAACCCAAAGGAAAGTGAAACCCCTGTGGGGCCAAGCTCTGGGCTCAGCTGCCCATGACCCATGGCAGCTCCCTGCCCCACATCTGTCACCTGGAGTGGGATTCCTACCTGCAGGAACACATGGAGAGTCACACAATACCTCAGGAGGACCCCACGACTTGCCAGGAGTCACATCTGCATTCTTGCTGGAGAGAAGGGAGGGGAAGGGATGCAGAGCTGGGCGATGGGGGTTACACCTGTCCAAGAGGGGATGGAAAAGAAGGGTTGCACCTGCTCCCCAAAGAGGGTCTGAAGTCCCCAAACCCCCTGCACAATTACCCCAATGGTGGAAGAAACCAGTGCTCAATGGCAGGACAGGACTGCACATGGGTCCCTGTGCATCCTCCTACTCTGTCCCACTGTTCCTCACCAGGTTTTATTGCAAACCCGTTACTGGCCCTAAATGAAAGTAATATTTGAAAGCCCCTGTAGAAGGAAAAGTTGCTCAGCACATGGCCACGAGCTGCCGGATGCACCAGGCTGACTAAAACCTGAACAACCGTTAAGCCAGTGTCAGTTGCAGATTTACTGTCCGTAGGTGGAATGTGAGTCACCCTGTGCCTCTCACAGCAGCTTGTGCTGGAGAATAGCACTAGGGGAGTTTCAGCACTTTTAGAAGATATTTCCTTCCCAAAATAGGCTGATGTTCTCATGTATGACCATTATTGCTGAGGCAATGAGCACAGCCCTGACCAGACCCTGGCAAATTGTCCACCTGAGCCAGTTCCACTGAGTCCATCTCTTTCACAGTGGTGGTTTTAGTACATTTGGGGGTTCAGGACAATGAAGGAAAAATACAGCAGACCATCAGTTCAAAGAAAAATAAAGGAGAAGAAGGAAGGGAAAAGAAGCCCAGAGGTCATGGGGAGATAGGGAGAAGGGAACACGGTGGCCTTCAGGAGTTTCCTCTTCTGCTGCAGAAGGGCAGAGGCTTTGTGGGGCACTTATTCCTGGCCACAGACACTTTGGGGTGCCCTGTTATTCTGGGGACTCATCTACAGGTCATAATTCCTTTGACTCAAGGTGATGCTGGAGTTCCAGCCTGTGCAGTACTGCAGGACAGGAATAGCCATGATACCCTGTGTCTGGCAGCCCAGGAGTATGTTCAGCCATTGCTGTCACCAAACATCAAGCTGGCTCCAATGTGTGTATCCCACTGCGTCACAGCATCCTTCTTAAATATGTTATCACAGAGGCACTATCACTATCACTGATTGACTTGACATTGGTCAGCAGTGGGTCTGTCCTTGAGCTGGCTGGTACTGGCTCTGTGGGACCTGGAGAAGCTTCTAGGAGTTTCTTGCAGAAGTCAACTCCTAAAGTCCCCATCCCCACCCCTAACACCTTGCCATGGAAACCACAACAGTCAGGTAGGTGTGCCCTCAGCTCAAAGGCGATGAACACATCTGATAGCAGAACCACCATAGGTCCCAACAGGGCTGCAGGACTGGCCACCAAACCCACCCCAACTTGTGCAGAAACACAGAGCATTGGTGTCCAACAGCCCCAGATCTCTTCCCAGACGTCCTGGCACAAAAAGACTGATCTGCTGACATTCAGTATCTCAAGGCAGCACTTGCAACAACCCATCTTTGCTCAAGAAGCCCTAACGCTTCCAGAAAACATGTAGGGTGTCCTGTGGCACAAAGGGAGAGGACAGAGGTCATCTACCTGGACTTGTGCAAGGCCCTTGACACAGTGCCCAACCACATCCTTACCTCTAAATTGGAGAGATGTTGATTTAATGGGTGGACCATCCAGTGGATAAGAAACTGACAGAACATAGACAAAGAGTGGTGGTCAATGGGTCCATGTCCAGGTGGAGGCCGGTGACCAGCGGTGTCCCCCAGGGGTCTGTCTTGGGACCGGTGCTCTTTAACATCTTTATCAATGACATCAATGATGGAATTGAGTGCACCCTCAGCAAGTTTGTGGATGACACCAAGCTGAGTGGTGTGGTTGACACTCTAGAAGGAAAGGAAGCCATCCAGAGGGATCTTGACAGGCTGGAAAGATGGGCCTGGGGGAACCTAATGAGGTTCAACACTGCCAAGTGTCAGGTGCTGCACATGGGCCGGAAGAATCCTAGACATAGATACAGCCTGGGAGAAGAGCTTCTTGAGAGTAGCCCTGCTGAGAAGGACTTGGGGATTCTGGTGCATGAGAAACTTGACATGAGCCAGCAGTGTGCTCTTGCAGCTTGGAAGGCCAATGGTATCCTGGGCTCCATCAGGAGAGGAGTGGCCAGCAGGGACAGGGAAGGGATTGTCCCTCTCTACTCTGCCCTCGTAAGGCCCCATCTGGAGTCCTGTGTCTAGAGCTGGGGCCCCCAATACAAGAAAGATGTGGAACTGTTGGAGAGGGTTCAGAGGAGCCACAAGGATGATTAGAGGGTTGGATCAGCTCCCCTACGAAGAGAGGCTGAGGGAGCTGGGCTTGTTCAGCCTGGAGAAGAGAAGGCTACAGGGGGACCTCATTGCAGCCTTCCAGTACCTGAAGGGAGCTTATAAGCAGGAGGGGATTCAACTGTTTAAAAGGATAGACAATGGCAGGACAAGGGGGAATGGATTAAAACTAAAGGAAGGAAGGTTTAGATTAGATATTAGGGGGAAGTTTTTCACAGAGAGAGTGGTGAGGGGCTGGAAGGGGCTGCCCAGAGAGGTAGTGGATGCCCCGTCCCTGGAAGTGTTCAAGGCCAGGTTGGATGGGGCCCTGGGCAACCTTCTGTAGACCCAGGCCTGGAGGTTGGTGGCCCCTGCCTGTGGCAGGGGGGTTGGAACTCTCTGTTCCTTGGGGTCCTTTCCAACCCAGGCCATTCTATGATTCTATGAAAGGGACAAAAGAATTGCATGGCTTTAAAAAGGACATTCTATGATTCTATGATTGTATGAATTAAGCCATCAGGGTGGTACCAACACCCGAAATCCCAAACACAGCACTACACACACTGCAAGACTGGCATTAACTGTAATTGTAAGGAATTAGCAACTGTCACAGAACCTCACACAACCGGGCAGGACAGTTAGACAGGAAAAAAAAACCACAAACCCAAGAAAAACCACAAAGAGAATGGTTCTTGAACATAGAAGGTGGTTTTAAACTGGGTTTTACACAAACTGAAACTGAGCCTCAGAGCACAGATCTGCTGCGCGGGAAATGAAAGGTCCCTCTTGAAACATTCCATTTCTACCAGCAGCTCCTGCCTCTTCCTCTAGGTGACTGCACTTTGCTGAGTCTTGACGCTCATTTTGTTTGTCCCTCCAGCCCTTGTCCTTCCCCTGTGCCCACCTTGAGGACGGGCTCTTGCTGCTCTGGTGTGTGTTGCTGCTGTGAGTTTGGTGTACGTTGAGGATGTGGACAATGGTGGGGATGTGTGTGTGGAAGGTTGTGGGGTCTGTTTCTCTAGGTTTAGGTTCCATGAGCCCTCAGTGCTCCCCGTGTCCCCCCCTCCTTTTCCCCACTGCCCATTGCGAACTGGTGCTTGTGACTCCCCGCTTCCCGCTGTGGCTCAGTCAGTGGGAGTTGGGAGCCCTTCTGGGCAGCGTCCTGGCAGAAGCTGCTTTGCCCGGCTGCCCCCACTCCCTCTGGGGTGAACAGTCTCACCCTGGGACAGGCTCAGCCTGTGCACCAGCAGCGGGAAGTATCCAGGCACCGGGCTGTGCCCGTGTCCTCCTCGTATCACACCGCACTGACCCGCTCGGAGTTCCCAGCTTTCCCCATGTCCTGTGGCTGGGGCCCTGCCGAGCGCTGCCGGAGCTGTGCCCGCTGAGCTAGCTCTGGGATGGATGGGCAGCAGCCCTGCCCTCCTGTCCCCATGGGCTCTGGGTGCTCAGCCCTGGGTACTGGCGAGGTGAAACCCAGCCTTGGTACCCCCTGCTCAGGTGGGCACAGGGCATTCTGCACTGGCTTGGACCCGGACCCTTGATGTGTGTGGGCACAGAGAGCTTCCTCTGTTAAGAACAGTGTGAAGTCCAGTGGAGAGTGGAGGCTGACAGCAGGCTGTCATGGGCTGGATGGAGTCACCCTGCCCACGAGCGCTGCTGTGCTGGACATGCTGGAGCTCCAGCAGGAACTGGAGTCAGAGGCAGCGCAATGGGACGCCCCAGTTGATATCACTACTGCCTTTTTCTGGATGCCTTTGGCAGCAGAGAGTAGGGCACAGTTTGCAGTCCCTGGAAGGGTGCCCAATCCACCTGGAATCGACTGTCCCAGGGGTGGAAACACATCCCCACCATCTGCCCTGGGCTGATCCTGACTGCGCTGGAAGGGGTGAACCCACAGAGCACCTGCAGGATGCTGATGATATCATCATATGGGGCAGGAGAGCAGAGGAATTCTCTGAGACAGGGCAGAAGATAGTGCAGGTCCTTCTGGAAGGTGGTTTTAGTGGTTTGAACTGGTAAGCTGATGGACTTGTGCAGGAGATGCAGTATGAGCAGTGCCAGGCAGGAGCGCTGCCAAGCCCGAGGCACACTGGGCACAGGCGATGGCAGACACAAGTGACCCAGTGCATGAGGGACAGTGGGGACAAGGGACAGCTCCTGCAAGCCCCAGGGGTGCCCACACTCTCTGGGAGGTTTTTATCCTTGTCCCATCTGTTTCACCCACAAACCCACATGGTCAGAGCCGGGTGGGGAGAGCCACGGGGTGCCAGATGCCTGGGTCCCCCTGCCACAAACAGGTCTGGGGAGTCTCAGGGTGTCCCAGGGTAGGGGATGAGAGTGGCACTGGTGTGGGGGGAAGAACTGCGATTCGGGGTGCCTAGGAGTGACCCCAGCCTGGGGGATACAGGTGAAATGGGGCTGTGGGGGGCTATGGGACCCTGAGGGGGTCGGGGGGCTAGGCAGTCCCGTGGGAGGAGTTACTGGTAAGAGTCTCTGGCTGCCATTGGTGGGTGGGTGGTGGCGCAGCCAATTGCGGGTCTCGGGGCGGGGCTGGCAGCCAGGTTTGTCCTGGAGCAGGGCTCCTTTGGCTCAGAACATCTGGGACCCAGAGAGGATGGATGGGGCTGGACCGGGCACTGGGGCTGCTTCTGCTACTGAGGGTCCTCGGCTGGGCGGCGTGTGGTAAGTGCGGGTGGGTCCCGGGAACCCCACTGGACCCAGTTTCTTGATAACGGTTCTCCATTCCCTGCACACTGGATCACCCTGAGGCACAGTGACACCCAGTCACTCTCCCTAGAGAATGGGTGCCCCCTTGGAACACTCCCCTTCCATCCTCTTCCATCCCTTTCCATCCCCTTCCCAGATGCTCCCACAGATCAGTTTCTCCTTGGTGCCAGAGACCCCCTTGGATCCCCTTCCTGGGCACCTCGGGTCCTTCACTGACAGAGCCCCCCTTTCCTCATCACCAGGACCCTCCGGCTTCCCTTCATGGGAAGCAGAACCCCATCCTGGACACAGATTCCTCCGACCAGACACTTCCCCTTGAAGCTGACCCCCGCACCCCAATCTGCTGCACTGGGAACCCCACCCAGGCTCACCACCCACTCCTGCACCCCATCACTATTGGCACCCTCACCCTGCACCCCCCACCTCTCACTGACCCCTGTGTTCCCACAGAGCTCCACTCCCTGCGCTACTTCCACACCGCAGTGTCAGAGCCCAGCCCAGGAGTACCCCAGTTTGTGTCCATGGGGTACGTGGACAGGAACCTCATTTCGCGCTACGACAGCGAGAAGGGGAGGGCGGTGCCCCGGGCAGACTGGATGGCGGCCAACCTGGACCAGCAGCACTGGGACGAGCAGACCCAGATTGAACAGACCAATCAGGAGATTTCCACAGTGAACCTGGACACACTGCAGAGCCGCTACAACCAGAGTGGGGGTGAGTGTGGGCTGGGAAGGGGCTCTGTGGGATGGGAGATCTCCACTCCCTCCTCCCCCATGAAGATATTACCCTTCCTCATGCTGCTGCACTGGGATGTGCCGATCCTTCCCAGCCCAGTGCTGTTGGCAGAGCGCACCAAGCACCCCTGTTCCCCAGCCCCACACTCTATGGGATCCTTTCTGCCAGATCCAGGGAGGCCTCTGGGTGCCCCACCAAGCACATTCTGGCCTTCTCCCCACCATGCCCAGCACCCCATCCCAGGCCTGGCTGCCACATCCCAGCCCTCACCATCCTGTGGCAGTGAATACCCCCAGAACCAGAGGGGTTCCCATCCCATATCCCAGCCCATCACCATTCCTTTGTACACCCCACCCCAGAGCCAGAGGGGCTCCTGCAACCCATGCCATCTCCTATCTGCTCGCTTACCCAGCATTCAGGACTCTGTCCCATCCCCTTGCTCTTCCAGGGTTCTGAGGGGCTGGGTGCCAGCTCATCCATGTCCTGGGTGCCGGGGCTCTGTGTCACAGCTTTACGTGATGCCCCAAGTGCTGTTGGCCCTGGGCAGGGTGGGGGCAGCTCTCGTGTCAGTGCCCAACTCCCTTGGGGATCACACAGAGATGGAGTGGGGGGTGCTGCTAGGGGGGCCTTGCCCCACTGAAGGCCCAGGCCTACAGCAGCCCCTCAGGCCCATCTCTCTGGTCGTGTTTCAGGGGCTCACACACTGCAGAGCAGAGTCAGCTGTGACCTCCTGGAGGACAATAGCACCAGGGGGTGTTGGCAAATCGCCTACAATGGGAGGGACTTCATTGCCTTCGACATGGACACAATGACATTGACTGCAGCAGATGCAGCAGCACAAATCACCAAGAGGAACTGGGAGGCAGACAGGACTCCCATTAAGCACATGAAGGACTACCTGGAGAACATCTGCCCTGAGTGGCTGATGAAATACATGAGCTATGGGCAGGCCATGCTGGAGAGGAATGGTGAGTGGAGATGGGGACCCTGGGGATGGGCCAGCGTGGATGTGTGTGCCAGCCCTCACTGCCACCCCCTCCCCAGAGACCCCCACGGTCCAAGTGTCGAAGAAGGAGACCCATGGGATCCTGACCTTGCACTGCCGCGCTTACGGCTTCTACCCACGGCCCATCACCATCAGCTGGCTGAAGGATGGTGAGGTCAGGGACCAGGAGACCCAGCGAGGCAGCATCGTGCCCAACAGCGATGGCACCTACTACACCTGGGTGTCCATTGAGGCCCCTCCTGGGGAGCAGGACAAGTACCGGTGCCGTGTGGAGCACGCCAGCCTGGGCGAGCCGGGGGTCTTTGTGTGGGGTGAGTCTGGTGGCCTTGGGCATGTGGAGGGGTGGGCTGGGGGTACTGCCCTTCCCCTCCTCACCACCCTGCTCATTCCCAGAGCCAGAGTCCAACTCACTGGCCATCATGCTGTGGGTGGTTGTTCCCCTTGCCATCCTGGCTGTCATCAGCATCACTGGATTCATCATCTGGAAGTGCAGATGTAAAGCATCTGGAAGTAGAGGTAAAGCCCCAGGGTGTGGGAGGAAGGCAGAGCCCAGGGGGCTGGTAGGAACTGTGAGCACAAGACACAGCACTCTGGAGAGCTTCCTAGCCTGATGGTGAAGCACAGTGGATGCTGATGCTTCTTTCTCTCTCCTCTTATGTGCACTGTGCCCACAGAGAGCACGATGTGGCAGCTCGCAGCTGTTTCTCCTCCATAGACACGGATGGGAGCTCTGGCAGCTTGGCCAAAGGTATGACATGGGACTGGGGGGGTGGATGGGGCAGGCCCAGCTCTCTGTGCTCCCCCTTGAGACCCATGGTCAGAGTGACACTGGGCTGGGGGGGGACACGCTGAGACCACTATAGCAGAGTATTGGGGACAGGGACTTTTCCCTGGGTGACACTGTCTCTTCCTCCCATCCGTGCAGTGATCACAGTCTTACTGCTCCATGAGTGACCGGGGGACCTGGATGTGGCCCCTGCGCTGTCACCAACTGGAGAGGCTGGGAGCTGCTTGCAATGAGCTGATCATGCTGCACCAGCACATGGTGCTACACTGGTGGCTCTTCTGGCTGGGGTAAATGCCTTGTTTGCCTTACTTCCTTCCTGTGCTTGTTTCCCAGCCTTGGATCATGGGGTAGAGGTGTTTTTCCCTGGGATAGAGCTGGGTTTCTTCCCAGCAGCCCATCATGGTGCCGTGTTTAGGACTGGGTTGGGTCTGGCTGAGGTGGAGTTCATTTCCCCCAGCAGCCCTGGCCATGCTGTGCATCAGGAGTGAGCAGGGTGTTGGTACCAGCCCAGGGATTTGGCTGCTGGGGAGCGGGGCTGGCCCAGCATCCAGACAGTCCCTCCAACATACCCCTGGCCAGGAGGCTGTGAGTGGGCAAGACCTTGGGAGGGGACACAGCCAGGACAGCTGACCCCAACTTACCAAAGGGATATTCCAAACCCTGTGGCATCTGCTCGGTTATGAAAGCTGAGAGAAAGGAGGATGAGCAGAGGATGTTTGTTATTTACAGGGCTGGCTTTCTGGAGCAACCGCTGCACATACTGGAGCCCCTTTTCCTGGGAAATGGCCAGACATCACCTGCTGATGGGGAATAAATGCTGGTGGGGAAACAGTGAATAAAACTTTTGGTTTTCCTTTACTTCTGCCTGAGGCTTTTGCTTTATTCAGCTCCTTGGTTTGGAGTTTGTTCCTGTTCCATCTTTTTCTCCTCCCCTCCCTGCCCTGCTGAGGAGGGGAGTGATGGAGAAGCTCTGTGGGCACCTTCTATGCAGCCAGAGCCAACCCCTTACAAGGATTTTTGATAGAAACTGGACTGGTATGACAGTGATGGATCTCAACAGTGGTGGCACAGTGTGATGTCATAAATGGACACAATCACACACATGCCCCAATCTAATGAGAAATATTCCAGGCTGTAGCACATCATGCCTGATGTTAAAAAGGAAAAAAAGAGATGTTTTGCCAACTCTTCTTGGGCCATCGCCCTGTGGAGGTGATGAGCTCTGAGCCCTCACAGACAGGCACTGAGAAGAAAGTTTCTTCCTCTGAAACCATCTAGATGTGCACTAAGGAGGCCTCCTGCCTGGAGGCCACACAGTTATTGCAAAGAAGTCTCTTGCCCTGAGGTCTTGCAGATGGGCACTGAGAAGAAGGGCTCCTTCCCTGAGGCAAATGAGGTGACATGGTGGATGTCTACACAGTGGACTCTTGCCCTGAGAGGGAGCAGAGGCAGAAGCAACCTGGTCCCATCCCTGACAGGACTGTGAGATGTGGGCAATGCTTTTATCCATCAGGCAGGTGGAGACATCTGTTCCCTTGTGGCTCCCGTGCTGGCATGGTTGGGTCAGAGGGAGAAACCCAGAAGGCTGGGAAGCCCAGCATTTATCTATTGCTGGGGACTGTGGCATTGATGTAACAGAAGGGGGCAGCCTCGTGCAGCCTCTGGAGATGGCTCCAACTGAGCGTGAAGGCAAAGTATCCTTTCAAGGAAGATCACATAACGCAGCCAAGGAAATGGTCCACCAGTGTGGAAGGTACCTGAGGGCATTTGTGCTGGGCTGCAGTGATCTGGACAGTACTCAGGCCCCCAAAGATCAGGATGACACTCAGCACGCACAGTCTCTGCAGCAGATGTTGGTGTGGTGTACAGTGATGGGTGCCAGCAAACTGGCTGTGGTGGACTGGGCAGACATTGAGGCACCAACTGTCCATAACCATGGACAGGACATGAGAATATGGGTGGTGCCTCTACCTCAGTCGTGGGAGCCCAGGTACAAGAATTGCAGAGAAAAACTGGCTGAAAACAGACCATCAGGAAGATCCCTGCTCCAGTTGCTGCTGAGCAATTCCCCAGGCAGGGTAGATGTGTTGAGGACACCTCTCCTCATCCTGACCTGGTGAACTGTACGTCTGTGTGAGGTCAACTTCACATTCAGTGCTATGGAAAGGCCATGTTGGACCACTGTAGGATCACCCCTGTGACCAGTCCTTGCACTTTAGCCTGGGCAAGAGACATGGGCTCCTCTCCAGGTGACAAGCTGGCTGGTTTGCAATTACAGGAAGCTGTTAATAAAGGCTCTGGTAAGGACAAGGGGTCCTGCCTCCAGCAAGGCAGAGGAAAGGGGGAAAATTGATTCCGTGGCTTTGAGAGGGACACCTTCATCTCGACCAGGTTCTCACAACTTGACCCTGAACACTGCCAATGACGGGGCATCCACAGGGTTGCTCAGGCCAACCTGTGCCAGTGCCTCACCACTCACTATGAAATGTCTCTGACATCCGGTCTCACAGCTTCACAGAGCTGTAGGGGTTGGGAGATCTAGTCCAACCCCACTGATAGAGCAGGATCACCTCCAGTAGGTCACTCAGGATCGTGTCCCAGCTGGTTTGGGATCTCTCCAGGGAAGGAGAATCCATAACTGGACAGCCTGTTCCAGCCCTCAGGCACTCACAGGGTGAAGCACTTTTTCCTCATGTTGGGATGGACCTTCCTATGTTCCAGTTTGTGCTCATTGTTCCTTGTCCTATTGCTGGGTACCACTGGGAAGAGTCTGGCCCCATTCCCTTAACACCTGCTGTTAGATATTGATGAGCATTGATCTCAGTCTTTGCCAGATTAAACAGCCCCAGCTCCATCAGCCTTTCCTCATATGAGAGATGCTCCAGTCCCCTCATCATCTGTGTACCCTCCGCTGGACTCTCACCAGGAGTTCCAGTCGTTGGTGAATCCTTGCTGGCCATTCCTGATAACCTTTGTTTCCTCCACATGCTTATTGATGACCCAGAAGAAGCTGTTCCATCACCTTTCCAGGGATGGAGGTGAGACTGACTGGCCTGCAGTTTCCTTCATCCTCCTCCTGGCCCTTGTGAAAGACTGGAGCAATGTTGGCTTTCCTCCAGCCTTTCCTCAAGGGGGGCCTGAGTTGTGAGTCCCCTCACCTCCTACCCCTTACCCCATGATCATCCTGCCAGGAGCTGCCCCCAGGCTCCTGCTCCAGCCACTGCTCCACATCCGCTGCAAACCCCCTTCAGCAGCAGCCAGGAATCAATGCAACCCTCCTTCCCCTAGGTACCCCCACAGCTGGACACCATGTTCACCTGCAAACCTTTGTTGAAGGCCATCCTGCTCTGCCTGGGCAGGATGGGCTGGGGCAGGGCCGAGAGGGACATCTGCTCCTGCGGCACTGAGGAGAGGAGTGTGTGCAGTGTCTGCAGAAGGGCAGGGAATCTGCAGGGGACCTGCCCCTGGCCACAGATGCTTTGGGCTGTCCTGATCTCACAGGGATTCATCCAGAGCTACCCATCCCTTTGACTCAAGGTGACTCTGGAGTTGCAGCCTGTTGGTACAGCAGCACAGGCACAGCCGCAATGCCCTGGCTGTCAGGCAGCCCAGGGGTACGTACAGCCATTGCTGTCACCAAACTCCTCCCAGACACAGCATGGGATGCTGATCAGCTCGACAGCACTACAGCCAGCAGTGAAAGTGAAAAGCAGCCATGAATGTGCACAGGACACTGATAGCCAGGAAGGCAAGCTAGCCCCATGGCAGGCCCCATAGCCTGACACCGAGAGATAACAGCAGTGACAGTTGGAAATATAATCTAGCACAGGGCATGCAAACTTATCCCAGCCACAGCCTGCATATTACCACATGGCTCCTAAGGATTCCATCATCACACTGTTCTCAGCTCTGTCTGCAGCAGGAATACAACACACAGCCCGTACCAGCCACTGAGAAGAAATGAGCTCCAGCCCAGCTGAAAGCCTCAGAGCCCCCTGCTCCCTGGGCTGGGACCGGGCTGAGAGGGACATCTGCTCCTGCAGCTCTGAGGACAATGAACATAGGCAGTGTCTGCAGAAGGGCCGGGGCTCTGTGGGGGGAGGGTAGAAGGGTTGCAGGAGGTGTTATCTCTGTAGCACAGCTCTGTGACCTCTGTCCACAGTGAATGTAACGTACCGAAGCCCAGAGTCAGAAAATAACATTGAGAGCAGGAACCAGAGACCAGAGAGCAAAGGGAAACCAACCCCCTCCCCGTCCCCACCTGGGTGCTGGTGCTGGAGGTGGCTTTTCCTGGAGCTGCACCTCTCCCTGCAGCCTGTACTGGGGAACAGCACTCGGTGAGGTTTGACATGGTCAGTAGCTGTTTCCCATCCAAAAAAAGGCTGATGCTTTTGTGTGTCACCACTGTCACTGAAGAAATGAGCTAAGGCCCAGCCAGACCCCAGTGAATTGTCCATCTGAGCCAGGGCCATTGGGTCCATCTCTTGGGTTTGGGGGTTTCAGGACATACTGGTCTATTCTTAAAAAAATGCAGGAGCCCATCAGTCCCAGGAACCAAAAAAGGAGGAGAAGGAAGGGAAAAGAAGCTGTGAGGTCAAGAGGAGAGGGGGAGAAGGGGTCAAGACAGTGTGTGGGGTAGTCTTGAAGTGTCAAGACATGACAGCTATGTCCTGTCCCTCTGCCATGTCCCCTCAAGAACCTCAGATTGCCAAAGAGGACATGTCCCCAGCTTCCCATCCCCATGTACGGGCAGCCCATCCTCAAGAGGTTCTGGTCATTCCAGGTGGCTGTACCCAGAGAAGGGGGTGGTTACAAGGATTCCTCAGGACCTACGGTTGGGTACCAGAAGGAGCCCCATTGAAACTTGGTTTGTCAGGGAGCATGGACCCAGCCCTAGGTGGGTCTGGGAGGGGCAGGAGTGGTTTGGGAGGCAGAAGGAGGGCCAGTAAAGCCCCAAGGTGGGTGCTGCAGTGGGGTCCCATCCCCAGTCTTGGTCATCCGCTGTGTGTTGCCTGTGAGGTGTCAGCAGCATCGCCAAGAGCAGCTCAGAGAATCAGTGCTGGCTCCAAGCAGCCCAGTGCCTGGGCTCAGCTTTATTCTTGGTTCCTGCAGCTCCAGACCTTTCCCGCTTGTCCCCACCACTTCCTCTTCCCCAGAGGGCTCAGCCAACCCCAGACCCCACTCAGAGTCCTACCCCATCCATACCCAGCTAAGTCCAACTCATTCAATCCCAACCTAAGCCACCCACATCCCAACACAACCCATCCAAGCCCACGCCAACCCACTGCCCCCGGCTCCGCTGTAGCACCAAACCCCATAGCAGCAGGCACAGCAGTCAGTACTGCTGAATGTCACTTTGCTACATAGCACCTCAGTTTGGGAAATTCTCTCCCTGCTCAGGAGTTTCATCTTCTGCCACCCCTAAAGCCACTGTTACAAAGAGGCTTTTGTGCATGGACCCCAACCCCACAAACAAGCACAGAGCCAATGCTATATGGAGCGAGTGCCCAGCTCGGAAGGGCAGTAGGGGAAGACAACGTAGTCTTGCCCCTGACAGGACTGCACAGTGTGGAAGGATGCAGACAGAGCAGGGATGCCCCTGTGACACAGGGAGCTGGCAGAGTTGGGGGCTCCCCAGAACCAAGACAAGAAGGGCCTCAGTTGTGAGTGGCCCTGGCCTCTCTCCTCCCCTGTGCTCACGCTGCTGGCAGCTGCCCCCAGGCTCCTGCTCCAACCACTGCTCCAAGCCTGGTACAAATCCCCTGCAACAGCAGCCAGGAATCAGGACAAACCCCCCAGGAACACTCATGTCTGGACTCCATGTTCACCCACAAAGCTTTATTGAAGCCCATCCTGCTCTGCCTGGGCAGGATGGGCTGGGGCAGGGCTGAAGAGGGACATCTGCTCCTGTGGCAGGGAGGAGGGGAGCATGGGCAGGATCTGCAGAAGGGCAGGGGCTCTGCAGGGGAATTTCCCAGCCATGGATCTTCGGGCTGCCCTGATCTTGTGAGGCCTCATCCACAGATCACCCATCAATTTGACTCGAGGTAACACTGGAGTTGCAGCTGGTGCAGAGCAGTGGCACAGGCACAGCCGCAATGCCCTGGCCGTCGAGCAGCCCAGGGGTACGTACAGCTATTGCTGTCACCAGACTCTTCCCAAAAACAGCACGGGACGCTGATCAGCTCAACAGCACTACAGCCAGCAGCAAAAGCAAAAAGCAGCCTTAAGACGGGAAACTGATAGCCAGGAAGGCAAGGCAGCCCCACAGCCCCGTAGCCTGACACCGAGAGATAACAGCAGTGACAGTTGGAAATAACAGTCTAGCACAGGGTGAGCAAACCTGTCCTGGCCATACCCTGCCTATCACCACATGGCTACATCATCACACTGTTCTCAGCTCTGTCTGCAACAGGAATACAACACACAGCAAGTACCAGCCACTGAGAAGAAATGAGCTCCAGCCCAGCCGAAAGCCCCAGAGCCCCCTCACTGCCCCCTGCTCCCTGGGCTGGGGCAGGGCAGGGAGAAACATCTGCTCCTGCACCTCTGAGAAGCAGAGCATGGGCAGTGTCTGCAGAAGGGCAGGGGCTCTGTGGGGCTGTGGGAAGTGTGGATGGGGGTCAGGAGGTGCTGTCCCTGAGGCACAGCTCGGTTCCCTCTGTACGCAGCCATAACCAGGGACGGATTGTATCTCCATTAAATGAGGCTGGTGGGAAAGTGAAGATCTCCTCTCCACTGTCAGCATCAATGAAAGTCACCAGCCCCTGCGGGCAGTCCAGACAGACCCAGAATCTGCTGGGGACCAGAGAAAGGGAAAGGGGCGTGGGAGGAGAGGTGAGAGACACAAACTGCCCAAACCAGTGCTCCACAGCCCATATCCCTCTTTCAGGGCTCATGTCTGTATCATCCTCCCTGTTCACAGAGACCCTGGCCACCCCCACAGCCCACCCTGAATTACCTCCCACTTCCCCCTTCACCTCCACCTCCCAGCAGTGCCTCCCCTCACTGAACCCCTCCTGGCCCAGCACGCAGCAGACACGGGTAAATTTCTGTGAGGTATCCAGCAGGTTCTGCCATGCTCTTCCCCATTTCACACTTCTCCCATCTGCTGACAGGATAAGTTGGGGATGAGCAGTGTTGGGATCCAGGGTCACCACATCTGCAGAAGACAGGAGGAGCCAGAGCATCAGGAGCAAAGCTCAACACCGGGCAGGTTTCACCACCCTGGGGCCAAGATCTGCCCCCTGGGCAGGAGAGGGGCATCTCCTTCATCCTAGAGACCTTATCACAGGGTTGGGCCCAGCACGATATGGCCATGTACAAGCTCAGCCCTGTGGGAACAGGCAATAGTAGGGCTCTGGCCCCTGCGGGGAGGAGCAGGATGGGGTGTCATTAGGTGAGTCTGTGCAGTGCCTGGGGTATCATTGGGGAGAAGGCTCCTCTTGGCCCCACTGATGGAGCTCATAACAGGTAGAAGAGGTTCACAATGGGTAGAACAGGCAAGAACATAGCAGAGGAACAGGCCAGTGCCATGATCTGTGGTGTGGGAGTCACTAAACATACTCAGACACGGACAGTCCCACACACTGGCCAGCCCAGGTCAGTACATGAGGAGAGGGAGGAGAACCACCCAGAGGGGCAACAAAATACCCAATTACCTGGACTGTGGGGCAGCAGAAACTTTCTCCAGGCTACAAGGAGAGAGGAGAGCTGGTCACATCCCAGAGCTGATCCCCAGCAGCTCTGGGCAGGGCAGAGGGTCCACGCCCACGCTGGTCTGCCCAGGCTGCCAACCCTTCCTATCACATTGCATTGGGCTTTCCCAAACGCAGGGATGGAAAGGATGGGAAAGGAGGGAAAGGAACAAGCACAGAGCACATGGGACAGGGCCTCTCGCTATGTGGGAGCTCAGGAACACTCACCCAGGGCTGCATCTCGTTTCCCTGGAAAGCAAACCCAAAAAGTGATGTGTGACCAGAGGGAACAACTACTCATCCCATAAGTGCTTCTGTAGGAGCTGACAGAGCTCCGGGTGATACAGAATTCCTTCTTTTGAGGAGTAGGACAAGACTGCCTTGCTCCAGGAAATGGCTCCCTACCAGCTTATCCCCCCTGTCAGCCCACCCAGGCTTTCTGGAGTTAAGACCAAATGTCAGGAACAACCCAAAGCCAAATCCCTTTCAGGGGATCCTGTGCGAGGAGATTTGGCTGGGGGATGGGGTCAGAAGGTCTCACTCAGCTCTCTGGACAGCAGCACTGAAAAACAAAGCCAGAGGAAGGGGTGGGGGGTCAGGAAGGTAGTTTTCTTCCTCAGTAGGAAGACCCAAGACACCCTCTTGAGATGTTCCCACTCAAGAGGGTCTCTTGGATGTTTCCACCGGCCAGAGAGTCAGGCCATGCTCCCTGTCCTCCCACCCACACCCCACCGTGTCCTCGTCCCCTTCTGTCCTTGGCCTAAAGATCTTTTGGATGAAGGCAACACACACTTCTGACACAAACACACCTTTCCTTCTCCAGAGAGAAGCTGCAAGGCCAAAGAACCCAATGGAGAGTACAAGGAGCACACCCAGACCAGCCATCCAGGGACGGGCATCATGGAAAAAGGGAGCTGGGAAACAAACAGATCCACACAGAAAGGGACCAATTTCCACTCACGTCTGTGGGGAGAAGGACCAAGAGACCCCCGCCCCACACCTCCAAGACTTTGTCCCGTGAGCTCTGGACTCAAGGGGACAGAGTCCTCTCTTACCCTGGAAATATCAACACTACCCTGAAGCACATGAGGCTCAGGTTCTCTCATGTCCTAAAACTAGTCAAAAGGTGTGCACCCCTCCCGTGCCCCCACACTTCCACACTGCACCCCAACCCCAGACCAAAACTGCTCCAAGCAAGGCAGCCAACCCCCGCCCTGCTCCAGCGCCGCAGGGGCTGGCTGCAGCCGTCGCACCGGAGATGCGCAGGGACGCCTCCTGCTCCTGGGCCAGGTGGTGGTTCTGGACCACACAGGACCAGTTCCCATCTCTGGTTCCCGTCACCACGATGGCATCTTCGGTGTCAAACAGGCCTCTGGCATCAGGGGAACGTCTCTGGGAGACCGAGGGGACACGTTGCCCATTGGGGTCTTTCCACAGCACCTCCGGTTGCGGGAACCATCCGGCCGATCGACACAGCACCCGGATGCCTCCGGCCTCGTACCCCTCCAGAGAGAGCTGAGGGACAGAGCCTGTGGCTGGGGAAGAAGGATGGGGGTCTCGGAGTGCCCCAGGGTAAGGGGAGGAGAGTAGGGCTGGGGTGGAGGGGAGATCTGCGACTTGCGGGTCCCAGAGGTGTCCCCAGGCTGGGAGATACAGGTGATATGGGGCCATGGAGGGCTCTGGGGCTCTGAGGAGGGGACGGGTAGGGGGGCGTGGGGGGACTGGGCGGTGCTGTGGGGGAGTCACTGGTAAGAAGCGTCTCAGGCTACCATTGGCTGGTGGGTTTTGGCAGAGCCAATCGCGGGGTGAGGGGCGGGGCTTGTGGCGAAGTTTGTCCCAGAGCAGGGCTCCTTATTCTCATGACATCGGGGACCCAGAGTGGAGCGATGAGCGATGGGGCCGGGCCAGGCACTGGGGCTGCTGCTGCTACTGGGGATCCTTGGCTGGGCAGCGTGCGGTGAGTGCGAATGGGGACCCAGGAACCCCCCTGGATCCTGTTTCTTGACAACTGTTCTCCATTCCCTGTGCACCAGACCACCCCAGGGCACAGAGACCCCCGGTCACAATCCCTGAAGACCAGGTGCCCCCTTGGAATACTCCCCTTACACCCCCTTCCATCCCCTTCCAACCATTTCCATCCCATTCCAAGATGCTCCCACAGATCTGTTTCTCTTTGATGCCAGGGACACCCTTGGATCCCCTTCCTGGGAACCTTGGGTTTTTCACTGACAGGGCCCCCCTTTCCTCATCACCAGGATCCCTGTCTTCCCTTCATGGGAAGTAGGATCCCCTCCTGGACACATACCCCTCCCCAACAGACACTTCACCTTGAAGCTGCACCCCACACCCCCAATCTGCTGCTCTGGGACCCCCACCCAGGCTCACCACCCAATCCTGCCCAAACCTTCACTATGGGCACCCTCACCCTGCACCCCCCAACCCTCACTGACCCCTGTGTCCCCACAGAGCTCCACTCCCTGCGCTACCTCCACACCGCAGTGTCAGAGCCCAGCCCAGGAGTACCCCAGTTTGTGTCCATGGGGTACGTGGACGGGAACCTCATTTCGCGCTACGACAGTGAGAAGGGGAGGGCGGTGCCCCGGGCAGACTGGATGGCGGCCAACCTGGACCAGCTGTACTGGGACCAGCAGACCCAGATTGAACAGACCAATCAGGAGATTTACACAGTGAACCTGGACACACTGCAGAGCCGCTACAACCAGAGTGGGGGTGAGTGTGGGCTGGGACTCTGTGGGATGGGAGATCTCCATTCCCTTCTCCCCCATGAAGACACTACCCTTCCTCATGCCACTGCCCTGTGATGCGCCAATCCTTCCCAGCTCAGTGCTGTTGGCAGAGCACTCCAAGCAACCCTGTCTCCTCACCCCACACTCCATGGGATCCTTTGTGCCAGAGCCAGGGAGGCTTCTGGGTGCCCCACAAAGCACATTCTGGCCTTCTACCCACCATGCCCAGCACCCATCCCAGGCCTGGCTGCCACATCACAGCCCTCCCCATCCTGTGGCAGTGAATACCCCCAGAATCAGAGGGACTCCCACCCCATGTCCCAGTCCCTCACCATTCCTTTGTACACCCCACCCCAGAGCCAGAGGGGCTCCTGCAACCCATGCCATCTCCTATCTGATCCCTCTCCCAGCATTCAGGACTCTGTCCCATCCCCTTGCTGTTCCAGGGTTCTGTGGGGCTGGGTGCCAGCTCAGCCATGTCCTGGGTCCAGGGGCTCTGCGTCACAGCTTTATGTGATGCCCCAAGTGCTGTGGGCCCTGGGCAGGGTGGGGGCAGCTCTCGTGTCATTGCACAACTCCCTTGGGGATCACACAGAGATGGAGTGGGGGGCGCTGCGGGGGGGCCTTGTCCCACTGAAGGCCCAGGGCTGCAGCAGCAACTCAGCCCCATCTCCCTCGTCGTGTTTCAGGGGCTCACACACTGCAGAGCAGAGTCAGCTGTGACCTCCTGGAGGACAATATCACCAGGGGGTGTTGGGAAATTGCCTATGATGGGTGGGACTTCATTGCCTTCGACATGAACACGATGACATTGACTGCAGCAGATGCAGCAGCGCAAATCACCAAGAGGAACTGGGAGGCAGACAGGACTGCCATTAAGCACATGAAGGACTACCTGGAGAACATCTGCCCTGAGTGGCTGATGAAATACCTGAGCTATGGGCAGGCTGTGCTGGAGAGGAAAGGTGAGGGGAGATGGGGACCCTGGGGATGGGCCAGCGTGGATGTGTGTGCCAGCCCTCACTGCCACCCCCTCCCCAGAGACCCCCACAGTCCGAGTGTCAGGGAAGAAGACCCATGGGAACCTGACCTTGCACTGCCGCGCTTACGGCTTCTACCCACGGCCCATCACCATCAGCTGGCTGAAGGACGGTGAGGTCAGGGACCAGGAGACCCAGCGGGGCAGCATCGTGCCCAACAGCGACGGCACCTACTACACCTGGGTGTCCATTGAGACCCATCCTGGGGAGCAGGACAAGTACCAGTGCCGTGTGGAGCACGCCAGCCTGGGCGAGCCAGGGGTCTTTGTGTGGGGTGAGTCTGGTGGCCTTGGGCACATTAAAGAGTGGTCTGGGGGGTTCCCCTTCAGCTCCTCACCACCCTGTTCATCCCCAGAGTCAGAGTCCAACTCGTCGACCATCGTGCCGTGGGTGGTTGTTCCCCTTGTCATCCTGGCTGTCATTGCCATCACTGGATTCATCATCTGGAAGTGCAGATCAGGTAAAGCTCCAGGGTGTGGGAGGAAGGTAGATGACAGGGGGCTGGTAGGGGCTGTGGGCACAAGCCACAACTCTCTGTAGAGCCCCTGAGCGTGAGGGTAAAGTTCAGTGGATGTTGATGCCTCTTCCCCTCTTCTCTTATGTGCACTGTGCCCACAGCGAGCACGAGGTGGCAGCTCGCAGCTGTTTCTCCCCCATAGACATGGATGGGAGCTCTGGCAGCTTGGCCAAAGGTATGACATGGGACTAGGGGTGGATGGGGCAGGCCCAGCTCTCTGTGCTCCCCCTTGAGACCCATGGTCAGAACGACACTGGGCTGCTGGTGTGGGACGCTGAGACCACCATAGCAGAGGGTTGTGGACAGGGATTTTGCCCTGGGTGACACTGTCTCTTCCTCCCATCCTTGCAGTGATCACAGTCTTACTGCTCCATGAGTGACCAGGGCAGCTGGATGTGGCCCTTGTGGTCTCAGCAGCTGGAGAGGCTGAGAGCTGCCTGCAGAGAGCTGACCACACTGCACCAGCACATGGTTTGTTACTGACCATGCTTGTGTTCTGGAGCAGCCACTGCGCGTACTGAAGCCCGGCTGCCCGGGATGTTGCTGGGCATCTCCTGATGATGGGAAATAGCGAATGATTCTTCTGTTTTTCCTCTGCTTCTCCACATGGCTTTTGCTTTTGCCTTACTGAACTACCTTTGCCTTGGTCCCCACAGGTCTTTTTTCATCTTATTTTTCTTCCCTGCACCTTGGGCACCTGATGCCACCGATCATCACCCTGTGCCCACCTTGTGCAGGCACTTACCTTTTCGGCAGGAGAAGGGTGCAAGCACTCACCAACACCTCCTGCCTGTTCTGCAGTCTCCTTCCTTACCACTTCTGTCTGTGTCGATGCATCATGAATCTTGGGAGAGATTTTCTCTGTTGGACACTGGTTTTTGCTGTCAGAAGTGTCCCCACCATTTTGGCAGAGACCCAGAGCACTTCCCTGGGCTGTGGACCTACAAGCAGACCTCGATCTCCCCTCTTTCAGTAGCAAACCATGGCCCTTGTCCTGCCACTCCAGGCCTTGGTAAAAGTCTCTCTCCAACTGTGTTCCTTCAAGTGAAGCTGCAGCAGTCACAGCCAGGCAGCTGGGCCTGGACATTGCTGCCTGGGCAGACCCCCATTACGTAGATGTCCAAGAACTGTGTTCCTGGAGAGCATCAAGACAAGGACCAAGGAGACCAGGTGGCTAAAATTGGAGATGCTCAGGTAGACCTGGAGTGGGAAGGTCGTCGTGAGTTGTTCGTAGTTCCATGGGCCTGTGGGACATGGGGGCTGAGACACCATGGACAGCTGGGCTCACAATGGAGGGTGCACCTGACCTGAGCACTGCAGCCATCGCCCAGGTCATGCATCAAGGTTAATGATGCACCAGAATTGAGACAGTGAAGCTTCCTGGAGCAAAGGACAGTGGATAAGAGAATCCATCTCCAGGGCCTGAATTAGGGCCACCTCCTGCAACTGTCCCCCGAGATCTGTATCCCCAGCTTGCCCACCTCTGTGTGAGATGGGGGTCAGACTGGGGACACAGGGACAATGAGTTTGGGGGGTCACCTCCTTCCTGTGATATAGCCCCAGGGCAGGTTGGTGATAACAGTGTGGGCACCCTCCTGGGTGACTGCCACTGTCACCTGTGCCCAGCTCCAGCTCTCTGGTCCATACGCGATGCTGCGTGGAGCGAGCAGGAGAAGAGCAGCAGCTCCTGGGGGATGGCAGCCACATGCAGCAGAGGGGATGGCTGGGGACACGGCAGGGATGCCAGGGGGGATACGTTGAGGATGTGGGAGGGGATGTGATGGGGACACAGGTGGGACAGGGCTGGGAACACGGCAGGGATGTGGCAAGGAGATGGTGGGGATGGGTGTGGCAGTACTGCTACCCTGAGGGAGCAGCAGCATTAAACACCAGCCGAGCGAGCTGGCAGCAAAGTCTTGTGCCTCTTGGTCTGGTTTGGTTTTAAATCGGTTGGAAGCAGCAGCGCTGAGGGACTGACAGGCTGACTCCTTCCCTCTGCTGTCAGAGTGGATCCAAAGAATGTTTGTCAATAAATGCTTTATAAATACATAAATGAATAGATAAATAAATAAATAAATAAAGTGTCTATATTTCTATCCCCCCTCACTGCAGGGGACATAGCAGGGGACTTGGCAGGGACATGGAAGGGAAAACTGAGGACACAGCAGGGATGCAGTGGTGACATGGCAGGGACATGATGGGGATGGGAATACAACGGGGATGCAGCTGGGCATGTGGGGGGAGACATCATGGGGACACAGCAGGGATGTGTTTGGGACATGGTGGTGATGGCTGGGGACATGGCAGGGACATGATGGGGATGTCCCATGGGTATGGCAGGGATATCTGGAGATGCATCGGGGATGGTTATTCACACGGTGTGCTGGTGAGTCATGGTAGGGATGGGGGATGACACCAGATGGCAGTGGGGACCCATTGGGGATGGGCGGTAGCAACAGGCGGCAGTTGGGACCTGTTGAGGACATTGTGTGATGGGTGGTGGCAGCACGTGGCTGTGCAGGTAGGCGAGGATTGACACCAGGGGCAAGGCCACTGGTGAACTGCTGACAGTCCAAGCACGACTGTACAAGCCCTTTAGCCTCAGCAACTGACAGGTGGTGTTGTCTTTGAAGCTCCCTGGCAGATTGATGAAAGGATTCATGTGATCTCCGAGCCTGTGCACAGCGCTCTGCTGAGGCAGCAGCCCACGCTGGTGCTGCCAACCTGGCTGCTCTCTGATTGCCTCTGCCAGACCCTGAGTTAGTCCCGTGTGGCTGCCAATATGGGTAATAAAGTGCTGATGCTGCTGGTTAGACAGGAGGAGCCAGAATTCCTTAAACAATCTATATAATCTCTCATCTGAAACCCCTTTCAATAGTGCCCGTTCCATTCGGGTCACTATTCCCACCACACACAGGGAGTCACAGACCAGATGAACCGGTTCGGCATTCCGCTTGTCACACACTCTCACAACCGCCTGCAGCTCCAGCTGCTGATTGAGGCTTGGGCTCCTTTGAATAGCAAATCCTGCCATTTCCCATGCTCCTGCCATGGAATCGCAGCCTTCTGAGCTCTTCCCCCTGCATCAGTGAACACTGGAACACCCCGAACCGCACACCCAGACAACAAGGGCTTTTCTTCTGTTGGACAGTTCTGTGCTGCCTTAGAGATTCTGTGTGGTGGGTAATGCACTTTCACTTCCCCTGTGTGGTCTAATAAAGCTATTTGCAGGGCAGTGCTGTTCCTCAAGGCCCAAGCTAAATACTCTGCTGCTGATGGAACAACAATAAATGTGGGTTCTGTTCCTGCAGTTTCTACTACGTGACTGTGGCCTTTTACACTGACCTGGGCTGTCGCCTCCAAACACAGAGTTACAGTTCCCTTTGGCTGCATGGGCAGGAACACCCATTCTAACAGCCTTAAGGGATCTTTGTCATTAGTCCACTGCATTATAATAGCAAACACACGTTCTGTTTGATTAACGACTGTGACTCCTATGTCCCACTCATTATCCCATCCATGGGTATGTGTATTTTTGATTTTGTTACTAATGACTTCCAGGGCCTTTTTAGCTGCTTCTGACAGGATTCTGGGTGCTCCTGCACCACCTCCTCCCTCTAGCAATGCCACTACAGGTTCCAGTTCCCTATTCATAATGCCACACAATGGTCTAACCCAGTTAGTATCTCCAAGCAGCTTTTGAGCATCATTTGACGTGCTGACCTCAGCTGGGATCTCAATCCTTTGGGGTGTTACGGTACTTTTATCAATCTGCCACCCCAGAGATTTCCACACTGGCTTCTTTTGAATTCTCTCTGGAGCAATCTGTAACCCCTTGCTTTTCAAATGCCCTGTCAACTCATGAATCAAACTTTCAATGTCCAAGTTTGTTCCCACAATCAATACCTCATCCATGTGATGATAAAAGATGAGATCAGGATGGGCTCTTCGTACTGGAGCAAGTGCCCAGGCTACATAAGCCTGGCACACAGTGGGTGAATTTTTCATGCCTTGTGGGAGCACCACCCAATGACACCTTTCCATGGGTTCAGTTTTGTTTACAGTAGGGACTGAAAAGGCAAATTTTTCATCATCATCAGGGTGTAAGGGAATAGTGAAAAAACAACCCAAACGTCCCAATTTTTAGGTCTCACGTTTGGAGGTGGCAGACCGGGCTGCGAAGCTCCCGCATCTTCCATCACTTCACTGACTTTTCTTACCTCGTGCACCAAGCGCCATCTCCCGTCCTGTTCAGGGATGGTAAAAATAGGCGAGTTCCAGGGACTTGTGGAGGGCTGGATGTGTCCCTTGGCCAGTTGCTCCTCTATTCAATCCTGGAAGTGGGCAAGTTTTTCTTTAGGAAGCGGCCATCGCTTGACCCAAACGGGGGGTTGTGTTTCCCAGGTGAATTTTCAAGGAAGCTGCCCACTTTCAATGGTCGCCATCCAAACTCCTTCTGCTCTGTGCCCAGCCTTGCTCTCAGTGGATAAACGCATCCCTGAGCCTGTGGCACATCCCAACAAATGCTGCCAACCGATTCATCAGGAGACAGTGATTTCTGGGGGAGTTGGGTGGGAGGTGTGGATGGGAGCGGTGGGTGTAGAGACCAAGTGGGTCCCTGATCCGATGGCTGACAAGGCAGATTCTGGCCAGGCGGCTTCTGGACCGTCTCTGTAGGGCTTTTGTCCGTGTGCAGAGGGGAGGACGCCGGCCAGAGCAGCGGCTGGAGAGGGGCGTGTCCATGCAAATCGAGAGCAGCGGGGCGCGCACGGGCTGCTGGGAGTGCTCGGTGCGGAGCTCTCCGCCGGTTTCCCGCAGCCGGGAGCAGCGGATCCCGGCGGGAAGAGGCGGGATAAGCAAGGGAATGCGAATGCGAGCGGGACGTGAGGGTGTTTTGGGGCCACTGTGGAGCATCCGTGATGTCTGTGAGTGCCGGCGGGGGTGTGTAGAGGTGCTGGGGTATGAAATGAAGCCATCCGGTTACCACTTGTAGGATGTTGGGAAGCAAAGGGGGGACTGAATAGTTCGCACCCGCCTTGGGGTGATCAGCGCTGGGGCAGAGATGCGCCTGCCCAGTCTGGCTGAAATCCTCTGTCTGGTGCCAGCAGGAGCAGCTGCTACTGGAGGAACTGGTGTCCCGGGTGAACCAGTGGGACCAGCTCGTGGGGGAGCTGGACTGGCGCGAGTGGACGTGAGAGTCCCGAGGGGGAAGATGATGATGGGCGGGGTGTCCGGCCCCTTCTGTCCCTCCCTTCCCCTCCCTGCAGGGCGCAGGAGGAGGATGCTCGCCTGGAGCGAGGCCTCAGCCAGCAGCGCCGCAGCTTCCCTCGCAGGGAGACCTGTGTCATCACCTGAGGGACCCCCCACGGGACACCCTCCCCCACCACCAAAGGCGGGGAGGATGAGGAGGAAGAAGGAGCAGCAAAGCCCTTGCGATCTGACCCCCATCCCCAGGCCCCTCTGCCGCTGCGGGAGGAGGGGGGGGGGGAAATGGGGCAGCCTCCCAACAAGCCCCCCGAAACCCAACATTCCCCACAAAGATTCACACACCCCACCAACACCCCCTGGGGATTCTCCTCTCCCAGGACCCCCCAACACCCCAAAGCCTTGACGCCGCTTCCTACAGGCCCCCCCTTCCTCCCCACCTGCCCCCCTCCCCTTTACCTCCCCCCTGAGCCCCACCCAGGCCCCCCTTCCTCCCCAGCTGCACCCTCCCCACTTTACCCCCCCAACAGCTCCCCCCAAGCCCCATCCACACATTAAATCTTTATTGCTTCTGGCTGCACTCAGTGACCTCTGGGGAAGGGTTGGGGGGGCGGGGGGGAGTCCCAGGGGAAGGAGGTGTCCCGTGGGGGGTCCCTCAGGTGATGACACAGGTGGGGTGTCAACAAAGACTCCCCAGTGAGATACAGATGGGGTGACACCAAAGACTCCCCAGTGAGACACATCTCACCTGACACTGAGTTACTCATTCTGGGTCCATCTTTCAATTTTGGCTCTCCAACAAGCTCCTCCAGCTCCCAGCCTGGCACCCTCCAGTGTCCAACTGGTCCCAGAGCACAATGTCACGTGGTTTGGACATCCTTGTCATGGGATTGTCATCCTGCCTTGGAGTAATTAAGCCTGGGAACCCATCAGCCACGGGCTGGGAAACCCCAGCATCCAACCTCCAGAGGGGCCCATCACCACTGTGGTGTTTAACAGTGCTGGGCCACCATCTCTTTGGGATCCCTTGACTCCAAGACCCCTTGGGCACACCACCTTTGGGGTGATTAACCACAGTGGTCCACCCCTCCTTCAGGCCATCACCCTCTGGATGCTGAGCCCTGGGGGCCCAGCACTTTGTCTTTCAAAAGACCTTCAGGCTGTGGTGCCCACTAAGGTGCCCACAAGAAGCCACCAGAAGAGTCTTCTACCATCCCGGGTGGCACCCGCAGGGCTTGTGGGCTCCTTCCTCTCCACCCATCACTGATGATGATGATGAGCCCACCCTTTGAACATGGGGCCCAAGTTCTGGGCTACCAGGAGAAGAGACTGAGCGACTGTGAGAGCCCAGTGAAGGGCCCCTGAGCTGCTCCATGTCTGGATGCCTCTTGGAGAAGCTGGTCAGCCAGAACTGACCAGCCCAGAGAAGGTTTGGCTGTAAGAGGTCTGCCCATGTGACATCTCAGCCATGGCAGTGACAGGACAGGAGGTGCAGGACACAAATCTGGACAGACAGTGAT
This sequence comes from Gallinula chloropus, assembly GCF_964237585.1. Taxonomy (NCBI): domain Eukaryota; kingdom Metazoa; phylum Chordata; class Aves; order Gruiformes; family Rallidae; genus Gallinula; species Gallinula chloropus. The sequence goes on along the minus strand of NC_140117.1, from coordinate 2,265,316 downwards.
TTGAGAAGATGCTTTTTTACTGTGGGGGTGCCCAAGGCTCTCCGGGGAGATTCTGGGGTCTCTAAGAGTGGAGGAAAGTAGGGCCAGCAGGACGGGTCTGTGGTGGTCTCCAGGGCTTCTTTGAGCCCTTGAAGGGCACTGCTTGCCCCTAGGATCTCCCAGGGCTGTTTGGGACCCCTTCAGGACCCCACAAAAGTCCCAGCTCCCCCCGGGGTACAATGGTGTTTCCCTGGGCAGGGGACAGGAGGTGGCACAGGCCATATTGGGGGGGTGGGGACTCAGCATCCCCCCCAGGCCAGCGTGTGGAGGCGGTGGGCAGCATCGCGCAGCCGCCCGCGGTGCTCCAGGCAGCGGTGCAGCCCGGGGGGGACCTGGGCCAGCCCCCAGCGCAGCCCCCAGCACCCCGCGGCGATGGTCCCCGTCGAGTCGCTGTCCCCGCCGTGCAGCACCCCCCTGGCACAGAGGTCCCCCCAGCACCCCCCGGCTGCCAGCAACGCCTCCAGGGCCACCATGGGCGCATCGTGGCCGCTGCGCCCCGGCCACCCCTGCAGTGCCCAGCCCAGGTACCCTGCGTCCCGCTCGGCCGGGGAGGGGAGGGGAGGCAGCGTCGCTGGGCCATCGCGCCCCAGAAGGCCCCGGGACTCCAGGTACCTGCGGGGACATGGAGGTCAGTGGGAGCACTGGGGGCCCTGGGAATGCCGGGGGGCAGCAGGGACGTGGGGGGATTGGGGGCAGCAGGGACAGCGGGGGAATGGGGGAACTGGAGTCAGCGGGGATGTAGTGTCACTGGGGTCACTGGTGACACCGGAGCGGTGGATGCAGTGGGGACACCGGTCACAGCAGGGAAACCAAGAGCACTGGGGATACTGGGGACACTGGGGACACTGGGGGCAGCGGGGGTGTTCAGCCCTCCTCAGACACGCTTCCAGTGTTGAGGGTGGCAACACTGGAGGGATCTTGGGGACACTGGAGGGATCTTGGGGACACTGGGGACATCCTGGGGGCACCGGGGGCAGCAGGGACACAGTGGGCACTGGTGACCCCACAGATTGACTGGGCACCAGGGTCGGCAGTGACACCAGTGACCGTGGGGCAGGGGACACTGGGGACATCGAGGCTCTGGCACAGCACAGTGACACCAGTGACAGTGGGGCAGAGGACACTGGGGACATCGAGGCTCTGGCACAGCACAGTGACACCAGTGCGCTGCGCTGCCAGGACTGTGAGAGAGCCTTGTGGCAATGGGTGATGTCAGCAACCCGCTGAGCCCTTCCCGGTATCCCCACCACCCCCTCCCAGTGCTCCCAGTGACCCCAGCGAACCCTCCCAGTGCCCCCTCACCGGTGCCAGGCATCCCTGAAGAAGGGCCAGGCCTCAGCATTGTCCTCCACAGCCACCCCGGCACTTTCCACGTAGTCCCAGGCCAGGGGCAGGACCCGCATCAGCTCAGCCCCCCAGCGCTCCGGGGGCTCCCCCCGAGCCCCCAGCGCCCCAAAAAGGGCCACCGCCAGTGCCCCGAGGTACCCTGTGTGGATGGGGCTTTCAGAGGGGCTGCAGCGTGTCCCCCTGCCCTGCCCCCTCCTGCCTGGCACCCACCTGTGGGGTGGTGGTGGGTCATGCGCCCACTCTCGATGCTCACCCGGATCAGCGTCGGCAGCTCCCGGGCGTGCGGGTACCTACACCGGCACCACCCTGTGCCCCCCGGGCCGGGACCCCCGTCCCGATGCTGCCCCCCCCTTGGCCCTGATGTGCTGTTCCCCCATTTGCCCCTCCCCCCATGGCCCATCCCCCACACTCCTGTACGCCAGGGTCCCCCCCATGTCCCCTACCCCAGCCTGACACCCTCATATCCCCACCCCCCAATTCTGACACCCCCATGTCCCCCCCTCCGTGTCCCCATGTCCTCTTGTCCAGCCACTCACCCCCGTCCCCGTGACTGCCTGTAACCCCCCCCAGCCCTTCCACCCCCGACCCCTGTCCCCGCCGTGAAACCTCCCCAAGCCCTGACAGCAGCCCCCCCAAGCCCCCTGTGCCCCCATGTCCCCACCCAGACCTTCCAGCACCCACCCCTCCCCGCTGTGAAACCTCCCCAAGCCCTGACAGCCCCCCCTCCCCGAGCCCCCTGTGCCCCCATGTCCCCACCCAGACCCTCCTCAAACCCTTTGTGCCCCCCACATCCCCGCCGCCAGCCCTGACCCCTCCCCAAACCCTCTGTGCCCACCCATGTCCCTGCCCGAACCCTCCCCAAACCCTTTGTGCCCCCCATGTCCCTGACCCCAGCCCTGACCCCACCAACCCCCTGTGCCCACCCATGTCCCCGCACCTAACCCTCCCCAAAAATCCCTGCACCCCCATGTCCACCCCCAGCCCTGAACCCCCCCAACCTTCTGTACCCCCATGTCCCTGCCCAGACCCTCCCCAAGCCTTTTTGTCCCCCCATGTCCTCACCCTCAGCTCTGACCCCTCCCCAAGTCCCCTGTACCCCCATGTCCCTGCCCAGACACTCCCCAACCCTTTGTGCCCCCCATGTCCCCCCCAGCCCTGATCCCTCCCCAAACCCCCATGTCCCCACCCAGACCCTTCCCGAACCCTTTGTGCCTCCCCATATCCCCAACCCCAGCCCTGACACCCCTCCCCTCCCTGAGCCCCTGTGCCCACCCATGTCCCCACCCAGCCCTGACCCCTTCCTGAACCCCCTGTCCCCCCCCATGTCCCTGTCTCAGCCCTCACACCCCCCCCACCTCCCTGTACCCCCACGTCCCCACCCCAGCCCTGAACCCCCAACCCCTGTGCCCCCATGTCCCTGCCCCAGCCCTCACACCCCCCCCAACTCCTGTCCCCCACGACGTCCCCGCCCCCAGCCCTGAACCCCCCAACCCCTGTGCCCCCCGCCCCACCTGAGGCCTATGGCCAGGCTCCGCATGGCGGCCCCGCACCCGCTGCCCGTGGGGTTGAAGGGGATGCGGTACCCCGCCGGCTCCCCAGGCCGCAGCTGCGAGGTGCCTGGGGGGGGGGGTTGGGAAGAAGGGTTGGGGCCGTGAGACCCCCTGACCTGACCCCCCCGCACCTCCCCAGCCCCCCACTCACCCAGGATACTGGTGGGGCCCGGCTTGCGGCCCTCCATGTCGCTCATGGCGGCCACGTAGCGCTGAGCCAGCTCCTGCAGCAGGGCTTCCCCCTCCAGCCCTGGGGGCACGGCGTGAGGCCCCTCTGGGCGGGGGCACCCACAGCCCTCCCCCGGACCCCTCGAATGCAGGGACATGTGGGCACACCCCCCACTGATTCCCCCCCACCCCCCAATGACCCCCCAAAGCTTTGGGGTACAATAGAACCCACCCCCAGGAAAGGGCAGATGGGGAACACCCCACTGGGGTTTTGGGGGAACATTCAGAGACTCTCTGGAGCCCCCACCCCTCAGGGGGTGGTTGGGGGCACCTAAAAGCCCCTCCCAGTTTGGGGTAGGGTGATAATGGTGACCTGCCCCCCCCCTCCCCTTCAGAAATCCCCCAAAGAAATAAGGTCCCCCCAAGACCTCCATGTATAGCAGGGAATCCTCCCCCCCCCCCCCTCCCATCCCTGGGGTACACTGGGGACCCTCCCCTGTATCTGGGGGGGCCTATGGTGAGATTCCCCCCCATAAAAATCCCCCAAGCTCTGAGGAACCCCCACCCCCACGCTGTACAGCCCAGGGGTATACCCCCTACCCCCCCGCTTCCCATCCCTGGGTTACATTGGGGACCCTCCCCTTCATCTGTGGGGTGCAATGGTGAGATCCCCCCCATAAACATCCCCCCAAGTTCTGAGGAACCCTCAGACCCCACCCAATACATCCCAGGGGTATGCCCCCCATGCCCCCCCATCCCTGGGTTACACTGGGGACCCTCCCCTGCATCTGTGGGGTGCAATGGTGAGATCCCCCCCATAAACATCCCCCCAAGTTCTGAGGAACCCTCAGACCCCACCCAATACATCCCAGGGGTATGCCCCCCATGCCCCCCCATCCCTGGGTTACACTGGGGACCCTCCCCTGCATCTGTGGGGTGCTATGGTGAGATCCCCCCCATAAAATTCCCCCCAAGCTCTGAGGAACCCCCAGATCCCACCCTGTACAGCCCCCCACACACCTCCCCCATCCCTGGGGTACACTGGGGACACCCCCCCCTGCATCTAAGGGGTGCAGTGGGGGGGCACAACCTGTGGCCAGGCCCTCGGCAGTCGCAAGGTGCAGGACGGTGTCATCGCTGACGGGCCACTGCGGGGGCTCGAGGGTGATGGCCCCCAGCCCCCCCAGTTCAGCCAGTTCGGCGTGGATCTGGGCTCCGGAGGTGCAGTACTCCCAGAGACCCCCCCGGTAGCCCAGCGCGTCCCCCACCCCGCTCAGCACCATGGCGGCTTCGTAGGCTTCCAGCGAAGGGACGCTGCGGGGAGGGGCTTCAGGGGGGGCTCAGATGTGGGGGGACACCAGGGCCCACCCCCGCCCCCCTCCCCGGGACACTCACGTCTCCTCCATGGCGGGACCGGGTGCCCCTCAGGGTTCAGGCACAGGGCCAGCGCCAGGAGGGTGAGGGTGTCCCTGGGAGTGGGGGGACACAAGGGGGGTCCCCGTAGCTTTGGGGGTGGGAGGGGAGGGATCCCAGGACGGGTGCTGGGAAGGGAAGAAGTCCCCAAACTGAACTGAGAGGGGGCAGGGGGTCTTGGTGGGGGTACCCAGAGGGACGAGGAGAGGGTGGCAGAAAGCAAAGGGCTGGGGGTACCCCAAGGAGCCCCCGAATTGGAGGGGGAGGAGGGGGGCTGGGGGTGGTCTCAGTGAGCCCTGGAGGGGGTGGGGGAGCAGAACCAAGGTTCATCCCCACAGAGGAATGTCCCAGATTTATTCCCCTGGGCCACATTTTTGGGTGAGACCCACACACACACCCCAATCCACCCCTCCCATCCCCCCCTGGATTGGGCCCCGCTCCCACCCAATTAAGGGGTTTGGTTAATTAATAAAGTGGCTCATGGCAGCGAGAGGGTCGGTCTGTGGGTCACATCCAGGGTGGGGCTGGACACCCCCAACCCTGTCCCTGCTGACCCCCAGAGATCCTCCCCAGCCCCCCCAGGACCCCCCAAAGGTCCCAGCTCCTCCAGGTACAATGGGGGACAGGAGGTGGCACAGGCCAGAGTGGGGGGCTCAGCATGCCCCCAGGCCAGCACAGGGGGGATACGTGACAGCTCCCCCAGCCCCCCCAGCGCTGGTCCCCGTCCAGTCGCTGTCCCCGCCGTGCGGCACCCCCCTGGCACAGAGGCCCCCCCCAGCACCCCCCGGCTGCCAGCAGCCTCCAGGGCCACCATGGGCCAGCACGGCCGGGGAGGGGGAGGGAAGGGGGGGCAGCGTCGCTGGGCCCCCACCCCCCAGAAGGCCCCGGGATTCCAGGGACCGGCAGGTGAGGGACCCTCTGGGCCACCCAGACCCCCGGGGGTACCCACACCCCTCCCCATAGGGTGCCTGTAGGGTGCCCGCAGGGGATCTATAGGGTGCCTGTATTGTGCCCATTGGGTGCTTATAGTGTTCCCATAAGGCTCCTATAGGGTGTCCATAGGGTATATATAGGGTCCACAGGGGATCTATAGGGTGCCCGCAGGGGATCTATAGGGTGTCTATAGGGTGCTTGCTGGGGATCTGTGGGGTGCCTATACTGTGCCCATTGGGATCTGTGCTGCCTGGGGCCCCCTGCACTCCCCGCCCATCCCCTGCAGACACAGAAAGGTTGTTAAGAAATGGCTTTTAATGAAAAATCAGAACAAAACAGTAATCAAAGGTACTAACTACAGAATTAAAACCCTCCCTCCCTCCCATTTCGCCCCCATCCCTGCAACAGGGCTAAGTGAGATGGTAGAGCCTGGCAGGGTGTCGTCTTCCATGGGGACATCTGTGTCCACAGAGATGTCACAGACTGTGACAGTGTCCACATCCATAGGGACAGGACAGGTGTCCCAGCCTGAGACACTGTCCACATCCATGGGGACCGGACTGTCTGTGTCTCCACTGGAGAGGATGGACTGTGTGCAGACAGGGAGTGGGTGGTACTGGGGAAGCGATGCTGCTGTGCCCTGATGGCTGTAGGGCAGGAACAGTTGGGGTTGTCCCTGGGGGGCCATTGGTGTAAGCAGGCTGCTGGGTGTCTGCAGCTGTGTGGTCCCTGAAGCCCAGTGCCAGGCAGAGGAGCGATGCCGTGACTGAGCAGTGAGGGGGTTGCCAGAGGCAGACTGGTACTGGAACTGGGGAGCTCTGAGCAGCTGCCGCTTGGCAGATCTGCAGGGGGGAGAGGGAGATGTGTCAGGCTGGGGGGCGGAGGGAATCCCTCAGGCACCCGCCGAGCAGGCCCCAAGTGTGGACCAACCTCTGGTCTGTCCCAGGTGAGTGGGAGGGTGCAGGGAAGGGCTGCTGCTGCTGCTGCCCTGGCAGGTGGTGGAGGTTGGTGGGTCCTGAGAGACATGAACACACGCTGGTGACCATATCCCCAGCTGGGCCAGGAGCGTGCGCGAGGGCACTGAGAGGGAGCAGGGAGAGGGGCGAGAGGGGCTGTGCAGTTCCCCAGAGTGTGTCCCTGAGCAGCCACGAGTGGCCTCAGGCCTTACCTCCAGTGTAGGGGGTTGGGAAGATGGGTGGCATCGTGGTGGGGGCAGAGAGACCCCATGAAGTGCACCACAGAGGTGGGAGCGCCATGGTCGCTGGAGGGTCATCTCCAGAATGGTGTCTGGATGCTTCTGTTTGCGCGTATCCTTGGTAGGAACGGGGCCACTCCCAGAGTCCTTTGCTGCCCCAACAGCTTTGTCAGCCCTCCATGGGCATGGAAAGGGTTAACACAAAGGTTACAGGAAGAGTTACCCTCCATGGCTTCATCAAGTGGAAACCACTACAAAGTGCTGCCCCTCCAAGGTTCATCCTGCCACCCATCCTATTGGATATTTGTACCTGTGACACGCACAGTGGGATCCAGTGCACCCTCAGCAAGGTGTGGGTGACACTGAGCTGTGTGGTGTCTTTATACACTGGACAGAAGGGATGGTGTCCAGAGGAAAACTTGGCACATGTAGTTTTGTGTGCCTTTTGGAAGCTTTCCCTATACTGACAAAGAAAACATCAGCTGGCTCAAGGCTGGAGTATCAGAGTCACAGAATCACACGATTGGGAAAGACCACCAAAGACCACCAAAAGGATGGTGATGGACTCCAGGTTGGGCAGAAGCTTTTCTGGGTGATTTCTGACCAGAGAAATGTGAGCCCTCATCACCTTAAAAACACATTTCCCACTTGTCTAATTGCCTAGTGACCATAGAATCATAGAATTGTAGGGGTTGGAAGGGACCTCGAGAGAGAGGAGGAAAACACTGGTGCCCAAGGTGGCTTTTCCTCCTTTTTCTGAAGAGGCTGGGAAATCTCACACCTCTCAACTCCTGGCTACAGGGCTGGTACTAAGGCCAGGGGTTTGGCTTGGATGACAAGGGGATGTTCTTTGGTGACTCCAACCTGTTGGAGAGGGACAGGATCCAACTTTCCAGAAGAGGCCCTCAGGAATCCCAGACCCGGGAGGTAGGATAAAGTCTGGAGAAAGGGCAGACTGAGTAAATACCGGCTTTACCATCTCTACCATCACCTGGCTGAGCCATCAAAGAGAAGACTTAAGAAATGAAGAAGAGAAGGAAATTCCTCCCAGGCTGCCCAGGGAGGCTGGGGAGTCTCCTTCTCTGGAGGGATTCAACACCTACCTGGACACTGTCGTGTGTGACCGGCTCAAGGTGATCTCCTCAGACAAGGCTGGAGGTGCTTCCCCTCTGGGAAGTGACCTCCCAGGTGATGCCCCTCTGACAGAGATGTCACTGGTTGGTCACCAAATGTCCGTGGCAACTGTTGCTATTCTAGACCTCTATTGGGATGGCTAGAGACAGGGGGGCAGCAGGCAGAGAACCAGGATGCACAAGATGCAAGATGGGGACAAAGCCAGGAGATTCAAGATCCTGTTAAACTAGAGTTTTATTAGTCCATCTGCAGCAGATACAGCACTGATTTTTTTAATTACTATTTTTTAAGAGAATAGGCATAGCACTAAAGTCCTAGTAATAAAAGAAGTGAGAATGAATAAAACCTGAAGTATCTCTGTTTATCATACTCACAGGCCCCGTTACAAACCTGTAACTTGGCAAGTATAAGCAGGTGAACAGGTGTGGATAAGAAAATAAATACAAATCTGATATCAATAGCAGTTAAATCTAAAAAATAAATTAGAAATTGGTTGAAGAAGTTGCACATGACAATTTGACATTCAGTGAAGCCACAATTTGAGTATGTGAAAGTATTGAGTATGATTATCAATACTTTCAAAGGGGGAAATGTGACAGTCACCCTAATAAAATAGCTTCAGTTCTACATTATTTTAGTTCTAGTGTAGGATTCGATTTTGATTTTAAAGGAGTTAGAGCAGCTGTGAGAATATAAGGGGGAAAAAAGGAAAGAACCCCAAAATACCCCACTCCAACATGACTGATGAAATATTGTTTATAGGGTCAACGCCGCTCCGGTCCCAAACAGCTTCACACCAGCACGGCTTTTTTTTATAAAATTTAAATATTTAATGCAATAAAATAAATAAATATTTCTCTTTTCACATTTAACAGACAAAAACAGAACAACAAACCCAACCCCACGTTGCAAAAACTTGGTCGAACTTCAGAAACTTAACTAAGAGTCTAAACTAAACTAAAGAGTCTTAACTAAACTGAACTAAGGGTCAGTCCAAGGGGATCCAGTGTGACTGCAGTGGTGCCCGTCTCACAGCAGCTGCCGGTGGATTATGTCCCACACCATCTTCCTGTGGAAGTGAGGGATGTGACTCTGGAAAGAGGAGGAGAGAGAAAGCTGTTAAATAGGAAGTCAGGGTGGCAAGGAGGCACAAACACCCGGTTCGTTAGGGACGGGGAGCGCAGCTCTGCCCTGCTGAGGCCACCCCGAAGTGCCGACCCCAGCAAGCGCGCACCCGGCTTTCTTCTGGCAGGAATTTGCTGTTTAACCCAAAAGAGAACGAAAGATCCTCTTCATCTCCAGCATTTAGTCCCACAAAAAGCCAGCTGCTGAAGGAGACTCCCACAACAGCAGAAGCTCATTTAGGAAGCCCCCAGACCTCACCTTGTCAGAGGAGGAACAGGAGAACCAAGCAAGGAACTGCAATGCCCACCCTGTACCCACACACCAGGTGCACCTCCAGGAAGAGGAAATACAAAAGCTTTTGGGTGGAGGAAGTTCCCAGGCTGGGGGCTGGGACAATACCTGGTGTCTGCCCTCCAACACATGGTGTTACAACCACCAGCTTACGTGGATTCAAAGCTCTGCTGCCACAGAGAGTCACCAACAGCATGAAAAAAGGACTAAAGAGCAGCACGTAACCACAAGCCTGAGTTAAGCAGCGGGTACCTAAGGGGCTGCAGTAATGTGTCACCCTCCACAAGTCCAGACAACCAGATACTACGTCCTCCTGCTGTGTAGTGCAGCTACAGTCTACCCACCAAGTGGGACAGGTACGAGTCATGTGGATACTCACAGGTCCCAGATGGAAAGGGATCTCCTCCCTATTTCTGTTGGTCCAGGTGATACACAGTTGTCACTGGTTGACTGGAGAAGGTTGGAAGACTGGACAATGATGGAACACAGAGCAAGGATGGAACAGCAGAGAAGGATGGCACGTGGCAGTAGTAGGATGGAAAATGGAAGTAGGATGGCAAGATGTAGTAGTAGGATGGCACACGGCAGTAGTAGGACGGCACACCGGAGTAGGATGGAACACAGCAGTAGGGTGGAAGACTGGTGTGTGATTTAACTCCAGAGTAGATTCGAGCAGTGGTGTAGATTGGAGGACTGTACAGGACTGAAGCAGGGGGGAAGGCTGGAGGAGTCGAGGAGGCTGGAGGAGTCGAGGAGGCTGGAGGAGTCGAGGAGGCTGGAGGAGTCGAGGAGGCTGGAGCACTTTGGTGCAGGAAAAAACAACAGAGAAGAACCACAGTGTTTATAAACATGGCATTTGGTATTGACACGTGTCAGAGCACCATAAAGGAGACAGTTTATTCCTACACAACTGTCTACATGTAAGTGGGGAGCCACAGCTAAAGCAATAGAAATACCTAAAGTACAACGAGACTGTCAACCCCCTGGACAGAAACATCCTGCACTGGTGCCACCACAAAACACAGCGGGCATTCCTGTGCAGAGACCCTTTACACTCAGCTGGGTTACTCTCAACTCGGGCAGACCAGAGGGGCAGGTGTCAAATTTGTCACCTCAGTGTTACCCAAAAGAGAAAACTGCCTCTAAGTTGTGCGAGAAGGACCAGGGGAGGAGGAAAGGAAGAGAGAAAATCCTGGCATCCCCTGTCATTACCTTACATTTCACGGCCCCAGATTAAAATAGAAATCTTCTCTAGTTGGGAGGGGAGGAAGGAAAAATAAAAAGCTACTGAAGGTTCACCTCCCTTAGGACAGCAGCCCAGGAAACCTTGGAAAATCATCCCTGTGCGGACACAGAGACAAATGTTGGGCAGCACAGAGGAAGTTCAGGAATGAAATGGAAAGCAAACCTTTCAGAGAAGAAAGTCAAAGCAAACAGAAGGGGTTTTACCTGGCACAAGGAGCTGTCTTGTCCCACAGGGAGAGTGTTCCGTTGCCCAAGGGAGTCCCACAAAGTATTTGATCTACGAGAGGAGAGCGAAAGCAAATCAGCCACTGTTAAAGGCAACTGAGGAGGTTGATGAGCTTCCCCAAAGGTCAATGTTTCCTCTCTCCCCTACGTCCCCACATTCCCTGTGTTCTGTTGCTTTAGAACAGGCTCAGATTTTCTTACTGGCAACTGCAGCAAGTTGCCCTGGGCACGAGGTATCGCCAGGCTGAACCCCAGATTCAACCCCAAAAAGGGTTCTGGGGATCTAACACCCCAAACCAAACCAGTTTCCTTCTGGCCAGCTGGCAGCGGCCGTATCGCAGCTGGAGCTGGCTGCATCCAAGGCAGCTCCGGGACTGAGATGCCGAGCGAAACGCCCGGCCCCGACCCAGCAGCAGTGCAGGGATGCAGGGAAGAGACTGAGTTCCCACCCCAGCACTGCCAGACGCTACCGAGGGGCGATGCCGCCACAGCCCGTCCGTGAGCCCAGGGGGAGAGTCGCACCACACGCCAGGAAGAGCGCAGGAGAAACAAGCTCACGCCCTGACGTCAGCCTTACCAGTCTGCACCAGTTGTTCTCCTAGCCCAGAGCTTCTGGGTCTTTTCACTGCAGGCTCAGATGACAGGGCCTGAGTCTGGAACAGAAACAAACAAAGCACCGCCCTGAGTTTAACCTCAACACCAGCCCAAGCCAGCGGAAGCTTCCGGAAAGGGAGGCAGCTCTGGTCCGATTTAGGGAGCAGGATTTGCTGGCTCAGAGTGCAGCAGAAGGATCTTTGCAGGATCTCTGACCAGCACGCTGCCCTTTGGGTTTGATTGTTAATAGGGGCTCTCCCCCACGCAGGGATTAAACCCCCTCAGGCTTCCTGCCCAGTTCCCCTCGGGCAGCTCCTCAGCATTCCGGAGTTCAGCCCTGACTCTGGCTCCGGGAGAGCTGAGCCCCTCAGAAAGGGGTTTTGTACAAACAAAGAGTCAGTGGTGTCTCAGGGACAAATAACAGAGCATGAGGGTTTCTTACTCCTCTCACCCTACGGGGCAGTAAGAAAAAGAACACGGCACCTCCCAACCAAACTAAGGGGTCAAGCAGCTCAGGACTCGTTTTTACAGAGCCAAAGTCCTAGGGGAATCCTCTCCCGGGCCGGTGGATACCCAACCCAGCAGAGAGGGCTTTATCCAGAGGAAGCAGGCGATTGTTTTCCCAAGGTCACGTAGTTTGGATGCTCCTTCCTCAGCTCCACGTGCCAGAGCAGAGCAGGCAAACCTGAGCCAGGCAAACCCAGCACACCAGAGGCGCCTGCTGTCAAGGGCAAAGAAGAGCCTGAGGCTGCACAGGTTCAGGAAAGCCTCTGCTAACCTCTCCCACAGACTCTGCTCCTGGAGCGGCATCGCTGCCCGAAGCTCGGCGTTTCCTTGCTGCCCTGGCTGGGACCTTCACCGCAGCAGCAGAAACCTCTTCAGCCTTCTCCTCACACCCAGGGATGGCAGCATCTAAACAACAAAGGCAGGACACGTGACAGCGTGACTTAAGAGGGGGTTCAGATTGCCATTTGCATGGCAGCCCAGCTCCTGGATCCCACCCAGAGCACTGGGATTCATTCCAAGCTGCACACCCTTCTGCACTTTCAGACACCCCTCAGTTTTCCAAGGGACACCAAACCCCAGAAGAACCAGGGCTGTGAACTACCTTTGTCATGGGCGCCACCTGGTTGCAGCTTTGGAGGTTCCTGCCCATCAGGATGTTCCAAAGGCGGCTGAGGGCTGAGTAGAGAAGACACAAAACAGGGATTTACAACCACGGCTGAGCTTCACACAAGCACAACTCCCAGAGCTAATTGCTGTAGTTCCCCTTCCAAGCCCCCCTGGGATCATCTCAGACACACACACAGACACCGCAGAGCATCCCCCGCCTCTCCCAGCCAAGGCTCCGCTGATTATCCCACTAGAGGGGGTGATTCCCTTCTGTTAATGCTTCTTCATGAGTTACACTTGTTCCCAGCACCAAACCCATGGCTTTGGCTAACGTGGAACGGGCTTTGTTTCACTCTGCACAGGTTAACCCCCCCCCAAGCCACACACTGCCCTTCAGCGGGGCAATGCCCCTGTGCACAACGCTGAGTTACTCTCCCCGGGGGGTTCACCACCCACACTCTCCGGTCCCTTCCAACCCCACAACCACCCACCATCTGTGCCTGGGAGCTCCGGGACGCCGGCACCGCTTCAGCCCCGGGAAGGCAGCCCCGTGTCTCCACACGCCCTACGCCGGGACTCCCCCCCAGCCGCTGCTCCCCCTCACACACACACACACAGAGCCCTCTGCTCCTGCCCCACGCGCGCTCCCAGGGCCCGTTTCTTTCCCAACTCCCCGCTTCCCAGACGGAAAAGCCCCCGGGGGGCCAAGGGGGGCGGGGTCGCCAGGGGCCTTCTCGGGGCGGGGGGACCCGCAGCTCCGCTCCCGCCCTGGGCTCCAACGCCCAGGAGAGGTCCCGCAGGCCGCACCCGGGAGGCCGCGGGGCCTCAGGGACGGGGCGAGGCCCTCGGGCGGCCGGACGGCCTCGGGGCGGAGCGCTGACCTGCGGGGCGGCCTCTGCAGCGGCGGCGCGGCCGGGGACGGCTCGGGGGGCGCGGCGGGCGGCGGCCAAGAGGCCGCCGAGGGGCCCCGGCAGCCATCGGCACAGAGGCACCGGCAGCCCGCGGCGGGAACGCGCCCGTCCTGCGCCGCGCCCGGCACGGCCCGGCCCCTCCCACCAGGGGGTGGGGCAGCCCCGCCAGTGGCTCCGACCGCTGCCTGTCTGGGCGGAGCTGGGCCGGGCTGGGCCGTCCCTCCCCGGCTCTGCCCCCCGCTTGCCCGGCCCGGCCCTGCCCGGCCGCCCCTCCCAGGGCTGTGCGGGGCAGCCCCTCCAGTGGCTCCTCCCGCCGCCTGTCTGGGGAGGCAGAGCCCGGGCAGGAGAGGGGCGGCTCTCTCCTCTCCTCTCCTCTCTCTCTCCGCCCCCCCACCGCAGGTTCTGCGGCCCGAGGGACGCAGGTGGGTGGGAGCGGCCGGCGGCCCGGCCCCTGGGCAGGTTCCCCCTCCGGTCTCCTCCCCCCGGCTCAGCGGGGGAGAGGACGGAGACCCGGGGCTTACCGAGCCCTTTCCCCAGCGCTCTCCCGGCGCTCGGCGCCTGTCTCCGCTCCCGCAGCACAGACCGGCTCAGCCATGGCCGAAGGCTCGACTGAGCGAGAGCGGCGGGTGGGCAGGACGCGTGTCCCGGGACACGGAGCGGGGACTTGGGAAGCGTTGAACGGCCCCGCCCGGGACCGCCCGGCACCGGCTGCCCGGGCAACGGCGACGCGCGACCGGCCGCCGAACCCGCCGGGAACGGCCGAACCCAGCGGGCGGGAACGGGGCGGATTTCCCCTGTCCCGCTGGGTTCGGCTGGGTCCCGCAGCCACCCCGCTCCCCCTGCCCTGCCCGAGCCAGAAGGGCGGGGATGCGGGGAGGGAGGGAGGGAGCTGCGCGGGCAGCCGGGCTGAGGCTTCTCGGGGTGCCCCCGGGTTTCCACCCCGACAATTCCGGCACCCCCTGTGTTTCCCTCACGTTTCTCCTTCCCGGGGAGAACAGGATTCCCCACCGAGGCAAAACTCCTCCGTGTCAGACGGGAGGAGGATCGATCCCTTTGAACAGCCAGCGCTGGGGATCTCCTGCCTTCAAGTCAGGCTGCCAGCACTAGAACTAGATGCTGCCTCTCTCAGCACAGAGCAGGTGAAGCCCCCAGCCCCATTTACACCAGCTACAAAGTCCCCACCACAAAGGCAGGGCTTATTCTCCCTGTCGTGACTTGTTGGCGCTGGTGGGCAGCGGATCAGCCGGGCTTCCAGGCCATTCTCCCTTCCCTTGTTGGAGCAGCTGTTTGTCCATCTTCTTCTCTCCTTGCTGAACATCCTGGCAGAAGGGAGGGAGGGGGAGAAAGAATGAAAAACGGAGCACAGGAGCTCAGGGTGTGAAGGGAACGTTTGTGATCTGGGGACAGAGCAAACTGCACAGGCTGTTCCCAAGACACTGGCACGTTTGATGGGGGGGACATATATGAGGGAGCATAAGAAATCGCATTTATAATAACTAACACATCAATAAGAGTAAATTCAATTACTAACTATTGCAAGATGCTTGGAGGGAAAGCTGATGAGAACAAAATAAATGAGAGCAGGGCTGTGACTCGTGACCCCAGCATCCCAAGGCAGGTGGCACCTGGGACGGATAAGGAAGAAGCATCAGAAGGAAGGAAGTTCTTGGGATGGATAAGGAGGACCCCCCTACTCACTCAGATCACTGTGGGGACAGACAGGGACGATCTGTCAGCAGACAGACGGTCTGTTTCCAGACAGGCAGGAAGCCGGGTTTATCCCACACCCCGGGACCCCGCTCCAGGGATCCGCATCCGTCAGGGGGGAAGGGATCGGGATGTCCCGGGTCACAGAAGCTCCGGTAAAGGAAAGAAATAGCCGAGATCCGCCTGTCTTTGACCATCTCGGGGTGCACCGCTCCCGCAGGCACTGCAATACCGGGACGATGCGCGGAGCGGAGGGAGCAAGCTCCGGATCCAACTCCGAGACCCAAAAATCCGTTTAATATAAAGTCCTCTCATCGAGGACGTATCAGATATTAAACTGATAAGAACAGATACTACACTTGATCTTACCCAAAAGGCCGAGAAGCGATGCTCGTCGTACACCCAGCACCTCCACACACCCCCGCCGGCACTCACACAACTCACGGGTGCTCCACATCGGCACCAAAATACCCCCACGTCCTGCTCGCATTCGCATTCCCCTGCCTATCCCGCCTCTTCCCACCGGGATCCGCTGCTCCCGGCTCCGGGAAACCGGCGGAGAGCTCCGCACCGAGCACTCCCAGCAGCCCGTGCGCGCCCCGATGCTCGCGATTTGCATGGCCACGCCCCTCTGCAGCCGCTGCTCTGGCCGCTGTCCTCCCCAAACAGCACCCAGCTTCTTCCTTCCCCCTTCCTGCTCCTCCCGCCCGTCCTTATCCTTCCTTTACCTTCCCTCCCCCACTCCCACCCCCGCCCCCTCCCCCGCCCGCTCCCCCCCAGCCTTTCCCCCCTGGTTCCCAGCACCGGACACTCAGCCGAGCGCTGCGAAGCTCCCCGAGCCCCCGGGGATGGAGCAGCGGGAGCCGAGGGGAAGGTTCTCCCCACTCCCGCTCTACACATCGTGTAGATCCACACAAGGCTGCCCAGGGCCCCATCCAGCCCGGCCCTGAACACCTCCCGGGACTGAGCATCCCCCACCTCTCTGGGCAGCCTGTTCCAGCAGGAAGAAATGGACGTTTTAAGAAGTACAAATGCCAGAGTTCATTGGGTGCTGTTAGCTGCTGGGAACATGCTCTCTCTTGTCCTTCTTCCTTGCTTGACCTCCTGTCATTCATGCCACCCTGGCGTCCCATGAAGGAAACAGCCCTGTGGAGCCAGAGGGTGGTGTAGGGGACCGTCTCCAACAATTCAGAGACTGTGTCAGGTGTTTGTCTCAACCCTGCTGGAACATTCCACCACCAGCTCTCCCCACTGTCAGCAGTGCCCCAACGGTCACCCTGCAAGACCAGATGCTTCCTGCCTTCCTATGGCCCCCAATGCAGAGCTGAGTGAATTTAACCCAAGCCCTGCGCATGCGCCCAGACCCGGGGTCTGGAAGAGAGAGGGGCCTGGAGACCCCTGAAGACCACCTGAAACCTCCCAGCGACAGTACTGGGCAGGCACACCACCACTGCGGGGGGACGGGGTGTGGGGACGGGGTGTGGGGCTAAACAAAGTAGCTCTTGGAATATGCTGATTGATTCCTGGAAGGAGTGAATACAACACAATAAAAGAACAGAGGTGACCAACGTGGAGGGAACGTTCCCCCACTGGACCTACAGACACTGGACTGACAGGACACTGCAGCTCTGTGGTGGGAGAGATTGAAATCTCTCTCTCTCTCTCTCTCTCTCTCTTTCCACTCTTTTTTCATTCTTCCCCCCTTCTCTGAGCCCATGGACACTGACAAGGAGCCTGTGCACACGGACAAAAGCCCTACAGAGACGGTCCAGAAGCCGCCTGGCCAGAAGCTGCCTTGTCAGCCATCGGATCAGGGACCCACTTGGTCTCTACACCCACCGCTCCCATCCGCACCTCCCACCCAACTCCCCCAGAAATCACTGTCTCCTGAGGAATCGGTTGGCAGCATTTGTTGGGATGTGCCACAGGCTCAGGGATGCGTTTATCCACTGAGAGCAAGGCTGGGCACAGAGCAGAAGGAGTTTGGATGGCGACCATTGAAAGTGGGCAGCTTCCATGAAAATTCACCTGGGAAACACAACCCCCCGTTTGGGTCGAGCGATGGCCGCTTACTAAAGAAAAACTTGCCCACTTCCAGGATTGAATAGAGGAGCAACTGGCCAAGGGACACATCCAGCCCTCCACAAGCCCGTGGAACTCGCCTATTTTTACCATCCCTAAACAGGACGGGAGATGGCGCTTGGTGCACGAGGTAAGAAAAGTCAGTGAAGTGATGGAAGATGCGGGAGCTTCGCAGCCCGGTCTGCCACCTCCAAACGTGACACCTAAAAATTGGGACGTTTGGGTTGTTTTTTCACTATTCCCTTACACCCTGATGATTATGAGAAATTTGCCTTTTCAGTCCCTACTGTAAACAAAACTGAACCCATGGAAAGGTGTCATTGGGTGGTGCTCCCACAAGGCATGAAAAATTCACCCACTGTGTGCCAGGCTTATGTAGCCTGGGCACTTGCTCCAGTACGAAGAGCCCATCCTGATCTCATCTTTTATCATCACATGGATGAGGTACTGATTGTGGGAACAAACTTGGACATTGAAAGTTTGATTCATGAGTTGACAGGGCATTTGGAAAGCAAGGGGTTACAGATTGCTCCAGAGAAAATTCAAAAGGAGCCAGTGTGGAAATCTCTGGGGTGGCAGATTGATAAAAGTACCGTAACACCCCAAAGGATTGAGATCCCAGCTGAGGTCAGCACGTTAAATGATGCTCAAAAGCTGCTTGGAGATACTAACTGGGTTAGATCATTGTGTGGCATTACGAATAGGGAACTGGAACCTGTAGTGGCATTGCTAAAGGGAGGAGGTGGTGCAGGAGCACCCAGAGTCTTGTCAGAAGAAGCTAAAAAGGCCCTGGAAGTCATTAGTAACAAAATCAAAACCACATATACCCTTTGATGGGATGCTGAGTGGGACAGAGGAGTCACAGTCGTTAATCAGACAGAACATGTGTTTGCTGTTATAATGCAGTGGACTAATGACAAAGGTCCCTTAAGGCTGTTAGAATGGGTGTTCCTGCCCATGCAGCCAAAGGGAACTGTAACTCTGTGTTTGGAGGCGACAGCCCAGGTCAGTGTAAAAGGCCACAATCACGTAGTAGAAACTGCAGGAACAGAACCCACATTTATTGTTGTTCCATCAGCAGCAGAGTATTTAGCTTGGGCCTTGAGGAACAGCACTGCCCTGCAAATAGCTTTATCAGACCGTACAGGGGAAGTGAAAGTGCATTACCCACCACACAGAATCTCTACAGCAGCACAGAACTGTCCAACAGAAGAAAAGCCCTTGTTGTCTGGGTGTGCGGTTCGGGGTGTTCCAATATTCACTGATGCAGGGGGAAGAGCTCAGAAGGCTGCGATTCCATGGCAGGAGAATGGGAAATGGCAGGATTTGCTATTCAAAGGAGCCCAAGCCTCAATCAGCAGCTGGAGCTGCAGGCGGTTGTGAGAGTGTGTGACAAGCGGAAAGCCGAACCGGTTCCTCTGGTCTGTGACTCCCTGTGTGTGGTGGGAATAGTGACCCGAATGGAACGGGCACTATTGAAAGGGGTTTCAGATGAGAGATTATATAGATTGTTTAAGGAATTCTGGCTCCTCCTGTCTAACCAGCAGCATCAGCACTTTATTACCCATATTGGCAGCCACACGGGACTAACTCAGGGTCTGGCAGAGGCAATCAGAGAGCAGACAGGTTGGCAGCACCAGCGTGGGCTGCTCCCTCAGCAGAGCGCTGTGCACAGGCTCAGAGATCACAGGAATCCTTTCATCAATCTGCCAGGGTGCTTCAACAACAACACCACCTGTCAGTTGCTGAGGCTAAAGGGCTTGTACAGTTGTGCCTGGACTGTCAGCAGTTCACCAGTGACCTTGCCCCTGGCGTCAATCCTCGTGGCACAGCCCCACTAGAAGTCTGGCAAATGGACGTTACACACCTCCCAGAATTTGGTGGGCAAAAGTATGTCCATGTTTGTCTAGATCCCTTTTCTCTGGCAGTGTGGGGCTACTGCACAAACGGGGGAATCCAGTAAACATGTCCAACGCCACGTGTGCTCCGCCACAGCAGCACTTGGGGTACCCCCTGAAATCAAAACCAACAACGGCCCAGGATATAGAGCACAGGCAACACAAACCCTCTTCCAGTTATGGGGCATTCCCCATGTCACAGGGACACCACATTCGCTCACAGGCCAGGCCATGGGGGAATGTATGAATCAAACTCTCAAGCGTTTGCTTCACAAACAAAAAGGGGGAGAGAAGGAGATCTCTGCAGCTCATCAACTAAACATTATTTAAGTCTGCCACAGGACAGTTTGGTACCTCCAATGGTGAAACATGGAGTAGGTTTGAAAGGAGGTTTGGAAGGGGTCAAAGAAAGTCAGTGTCAGGTGTTAGTAAGGAATGGAGTTACAGGTACTAACTTGGGGAAGGAGATCTGCCTGTGTCATTACAGACACGGGAACCAAGTGGGGACCAGCCAAGTGGATAAAGCTGTGGATCCAGAAGAAAGCAAGTCTGCATGAACCAGGATGGGATCCTGAGCCCAGGAACTGAACTCAAGTGTTCCAAGTGCAGCCACGGTGGACTTGAGTTTTGTTATGGGAAATATTGAACTATTTAACAGTCTTTGAAATACACCTGTAATTTAGTGCAATAACGACTTCCCCACGGCCTAAGGTCACAGACAATAATAGCTGCCTGTACCAGAAGAGAAGCTGCTGTTACCTACACCCAGACACTCCTGACACTCCTGATTGGCAAAGCAAACAAATACAACAGCAAAGGTAGCTGAGGCTACGGATGTGGTTTCTGTGAGACCTGCCCCCTCACAGAATCCTGCAGCAACTGATTTCCTATCACTGGTTCACGGACA
The DNA here is from genome assembly GCF_964237585.1 of Gallinula chloropus. Lineage (NCBI taxonomy): Eukaryota > Metazoa > Chordata > Aves > Gruiformes > Rallidae > Gallinula > Gallinula chloropus. The sequence goes on along the minus strand of NC_140117.1, from coordinate 2,245,439 downwards.
CGGGTGTCAAGATTCTGATGGCACGTGCTGCAGGAACCTGTCTGACCACTCTCAGTCCATTCATGCCAGCATTCAGAAATTAATAGATCAAACACAAAAGATACAACAAGAAAATGGATTCTTTGGATTGGACAATTGGTTTCATGGGTGGGGAATGTCAGGATGGGTATTGTCACTGGCCAGAACCGGATTGCTGATTTTAGCAGTTGTAGTGGTTGTCTTACTCTTCCTGCCATGTTTGTTGAGCTTTCTGCAAAGGGCCCTGCAGAGATCTCTACAGGCAGTTTCTGTAACACAAATACAAGGGGGAATTGTCAGGGAAGACAGCAGGCCTGGCAGTGGCCTAGCTCTCTTCACCCAAAACATAGGTCCTGACAACTTCCTCGTGTGCCCATGAGACAGGACAAGTTACTCACGCTGAGAGGAACTTAATAATCACATTCCCAAAACACAGCGGCCTTGATCACAGGGGTACAGGCTGCCCTAAACCAAGGAGTTGTGATGGGAAGAACTTGGGAGTAACGGAACATGTCAAGAACCAGCCATAATAAGATGGTCACACAGCCGACGTGCGGATGCTTTCAGGCACCAAAGGTAAACTAAGGATATTTAGCGATAAGATGGGTTATCAGAACTCATTATAATCAGTAACCAATCAGTGGGGCGTGAACAGTGTGTGTAACCAAGTAGCAGTTTTTCAGTTTGCCACGTTTGCAGTAACAAATGTCTCTAATCTGTGGGATTTCACCCAATAAACAGCTTCACCTGAAATAATAAGATCCCCCTGGTGTCCCTGGTCCTGTGCCTGCAACCACCGAGGACCGGGAGGGTGCTACTGGACTGTCACCCCATCACTGACTGCCAGCACGCCTACCTGCATGGCCAGGTGCTGCCACCGCCTGTCACACGATGTCCCCCTGTCCCCCTGTCCCCTGTCCCTGGTCCTCACTGCCACGTGTTGCCACCACCCATCCCCAACAGTTCCCCACTGCCACCCGGTGTCACCACCCATCCCTACCATGACTCACCAGCACACCATGTCAGTAACCGTCCTCAGTGCATCCCCAGCTATCCCTGTCATACCCATGGGACATCTCCATCATGTCCCTGCAATGTCCCCAGCCATCACTACCATGTCCCAAACACATCCCTGCTGTGTCCCCAGATGTCTCCCCAACATGTCCAGCTGTGTCCTCATCATGTTCCCATCTCGTCCCTGCCATGTCATCACTGTATCCCTGCTGTGTCCTCAGTTTTGCCCTCCATGTCCCCGCCAAGTCCCCTGCAGTGACATATATATTCATATTTATTTACGTGAGGGGGGTATATATATAAAATATATATTTTATTTATTTATTTATTTATATAAAGCATCTATTGATAAACATTCTTTGGATCCACTCTGACAGCAGAGGGAAGAACAGGAGTCAGCCTGTCAGTCCCTCAGCGCTGCTGCTTCCAAGCGATTTAAAACCAAACCAGACCAGGAGGCACAAGACTTTGCTGCCAGCTCGCTCGGCTGGTGTTTAATGCTGCTGCTCCCTCAGGGTAGCAGTACTGCCACACCCATCCCCACCATCTCCTTGCCACATCCCTGCTGTGTTCCCAGCCCTGTCCCACCCATGTCCCCATCACATCCCCTCCCATATACTCACCGTATCCCCCCTGGCATCCCTGCCGTGTCCCCAGCCATCCCCTCTGCTGCATGTGGCTGCCATCCCCCAGGAGCTGCTGCTCTTCTCCCGCTCGCTCCACGCAGCATCGAGTATGGACCAGAGAGCTGGAGCTGGGCACAGGTGACAGTGGCAGCCACCCAGGTGGGTGCCCACACTGTTATCACCCACCTGTCCTGGGGCTATATTACAGGTAGGAGGTGACCCCCAATCTCATTGTCCCTGTGTCCCCAGACTGACCCCCATCTCACACAGAGGTGGGCGAGCTGGGGATACAGATCTCGGGGGACAGTGGCAGGGGGTGGCCCTAATTCAGGCCCTGGTGATGGATTCTCTTATCCACTGTCCTTTGCACCAAGAAGCTTCACTGTCTCGATTCCAGTGCATCATTAACCTTGATGCATGACCTGGGCGATGGCTGCAGTGCTCAGGTCAGGTCCACTCTCCATCATGAGCCCAGCTGTTCGTGGTGTCTCAGCCCCCATGTCCCACAGGCCCATGGAACTACGAACAGCTCACGACGACCTTCCCACTCCAGGTCTACCTGAGCATCTCCAGTTTTAGCCACCTGGTCTCCTTGGTCCTTGTCTTGATGCTCTCCAGGGACACAGTTCTTGGACATCTACATAATGGGGGTCTGCCCAGGCAGCAATGTCCAGGCCCAGCTGCCTGGCTGTGACTGCTGCAGCTTCACTTGAAGGAACACAGATGGAGAGAGACTTTTACCAAGGCCTGGAGGGGCAGGACAAGGGCCGTGGTTTGCTACTGAAGGAGGGGAGATCGAGGTCTGCTTGTAGGTCCACAGCCCAGGGAAGTGCTCTGGGTCTCTGCCAAAATGGTGGGGACTCTTCTGAGAGCAAAAACCAGTGTTCCAACAGAGAAAATCTCTCCCAAGACTCCTGATGCATCCACACAGACAGAAGTGGTAAGGAAGGAGACTGCAGTACAGGCAGGAGGTGTTGGTGAGTGCTTGCACCCTTCTCCTGCCGAAAAGGTAAGTGCCTGCACAAGGTGGGCACAGGGTGATGATCGGTGGCATCAGGTGCCCGAGCTTCAGAGAAGAAAAATAAGATGAAAAAAGACCTGTGGGGACCAAGACTAAGGTAGTTCAGTAAGGCAAAAGAAAAAGCCATGTGGAGAAGCAAAGGGAAAACAGAAGAATCATTCACTATTTCCCATCATCAGGAGATGCCCAGCAACATCCCGGGCAGCCGGGCTTCAGTACGCGCAGCGGCTGCTCCAGAACACAAGCATGGTCAGTAATAAACATCCCCTGTTCATCCTCCTTTCAGCATGCATGGCCAAGCAGATGTCGCAGGGTTTGGAACATTGTTTTTGGGGTCAGTTGTCCTGGCTGTGTATCTTCCCAAGGTCTTGCCCACTCACCGCCTACCAATGAGGGGGATGTTGGAGAGACAGCCTGGATGCTGGGCCAGCCCCACTCCCCAGCAGCCAAATCCCTGGGCTGGTACCAACACCCTGCTCACTCCTGATGCACAGCACGGCCAGGACTGCTGGGGGGAAATGAACTCCACCTCAGCCAGAACCAAAACAGTCCTAAACACGGCACCACACTGGGCTACTGGAAAGAAACCCAGCTCTATCTCATGGAGAACAAGCACAGCCCATGATCCAAGGCTGGGAAACAAGCACATGAACTGGTGCTACACTGGTGGCTCTTCTCCAGCCAGAAGATCCACCAGCGCAGCACCATGTGCTGGCACAGCGTGATCAGCCCTCTGCAGGCAGCTCCCAGCCTCTCCAGTCGGTGACAGTGCAGGAGCCACATCCAGCTGCCCTGGTCGCTCATGGAACAATAAGACTGTGATCACTGCAAGGATGGGAAGAAGAGACAGTGTCACCCAGGTCAAAGTCCCTGTCCCCAGCCATCTGCTATGGTGGTCTCAGTGTCCCCAACCAGCAGCCCAGTGTCGCTCTGACCACTGGTCTCAAGGGAGAGCACAGAGAGATGGGCCTGCCCCATCCACCCCCCCCAGTCCCATGTCATCCCTTTGGCCAAGCTGCCAGAGCTCCCATCTGTGCCCATGGGGGAGAAACAGCTGTGAGCTGCCACCTCATGCTCGCTGTGGGCACAGTGCACATAAGAGAAGAGGGGAAGAGGCATCAGCATCCACTGCACTTTACCCTCAGGCTCAGGGGTTCTGCAGAGCTTTGCAGCTCATGCCCGCAGCCCCTATCAGCCCCCCGGGCTCTGCCTTCCTCCCACACCCTGGGGCTTTACCTGATCTGAGCTTCCAGATGATGAATCCAGTGATGGCAATGACAGTCAGGATGGCAAGGGGAACAACCACCCACGGCATGATGGTCGATGAGTTGGACTCTGACTCTGGGGATGAACAGGACTGTGAAGAAGGGAAGGGGAAACACCCCCAGTCCGCCCTTCCACATGCCCAAGGCCACCAGACTCACCCCATGCAAAGACCCCCTGCTCTCCCAGGCTGGCGTGCTCCACACGGCACCGGTACTTGTCCTGCTCCCCAGGAGGGGCCTCGATGGACACCCAGGTGTAGTAGGTGCCGTCGCTGTTGGGCACGATGCTGCCCCGCTGGGTCTCCTGGTCCCTGACCTCAGCGTCCTTCAGCCAGCTGATGCTGATGGGCCGTGGGTAGAAGCCGTAAGCGCGGCAGTGCAAGGTCAGGATCCCCTGGGTCTCCTTCTTTAACACATGGACCGTGGGGGGCTCTGGGGAGGGGGTGGCAGTGAGGGCTGGCACACACATCCACTCTGGCCCCTCCCCAGGGTCCCCATCTCCCCTCACCTTTCCTCTCCAGCACAGCCTGCCCATAGCTCACGTATTGCCTCAGCCACTCAGGGCAGGAATTCTCCAGGTAGTGCTTCACATGCTCAGTGAAAGTCTTGTCTGCCTCCCACTTCCTCTTGGTGATTTGTGCTGCTGGATCTGCCGCAGTGAACGTCACTGTGTCCATGTCGAAGGCAATGAAGTCCCTCCCATCGTAGGCGATTTGCAGATACCCCCTGGTGCTATTGTCCTCCAGGAGGTCACAGCCGAGCATGTATTGCAGTGTGTGAGCCCCTGAAACACGACCAGGGAGACAGGGCTGAGGGGCTGCTGCAGCCCTGGGCCTTCAGTGGGGCAAGACCCCTGGCAGCACCCCCGACTCCAGCCCTTTGTGAGGCCTGGGGAATTGGTCACCAACACGAGAGCTGCCCCCACCCTGCCCAGGGCCCACAGCACTCGGGGCATCACATAAAGCTGTGACACAAACCCCCTGTGCCCAGGGCGTGGCTGGGCTGGCACCCAGCCCCATGGCACCCTGCGACAGCAAGGAGATGAGACAGGGTCCTGAGAGCTGTGGGGGCAGGGACAGGAGATGGGATGGGTTTAGTTGGGGGAGCCCCTCTGGCTCTGGGGTGAGTACAAAGTGCCACATTATGTTGGGGGGGCTGGGACATCCAGCAGGAGCCCCTCTGGGTCTGGGGGTCTCCAATGCAACATGGATGGTGAGGGGTGAGATGTGGGGGCCAGGCCTGGGATGGTGTGCTGGGCACTGGGAAGGGGGGAATTTGCTGGGTGAGGGGGCCTCCCTAGCTCTGCGGCAAGGAAGCCCCTCACGCTAGGAACCTGCTGACAGTGGCGCTGGGCTGGGTCGGGTTGTCACAGGTTGGGGCAGTAACATGGAGCAGGGAAGGGTCTTCTTGGAGGCTGGGATGGGAGCTCTCCCAAACCACAGAGCCCAATCCCAGCCCACACTCACCCCCACTCTGGTTGTAGCGGCTCTGCAGTGTGTCCAGGCTCTCGTGATAAGTCTGCTGATTGCTCTGTCCGATCTGGGTCTCCAGGTCCCAGTACTGCTGGTCCAGGTTGGCCGCCATCCAGTCTGCCCGGGGCACCGCCCTCCCCTTCTCGCTGTCGTAGCGCAAAATGAGGTTCCCATCCACGTACCCCACATACACAAACTGGGGTACTCCTGGGCTGGGCTCTGACACCCCGATGTCAAAGTAGCGCAGGGAGTGGAGCTCTGTGGAGACACGGGGCACAGCGACTGTTGGGAGGGGTTGTTGGGTGAGGGTGTCCACAGTTCAGAAGCGGGTGGTGAGCCTGGGTGGAGGTCCCAGTGCAGCAGATTGGGGGCTGGGGGGGGGGAAGCTTCAAGGGGAAGTGTCTGGTGGGGGGAATCTGTGTCCAGGATGGGGTCCTGCTTCCCATGAAGGGAAGCCAGGGGGTCCTGGTGATAAGGAATGGGGGGCCCTGTCAGTGAATGGCTAGAGGTGCCCAAGAAGGGGGTCGAAGGGTGTCTCTGGCATCAAGGAGAAACTGATCTGTGGGAGTGTCTGGGAAGGGGATGGAAAGGGATGGAAGGGGATGGAAGGGGAGTGTTACAAGGGGGCACCCATTCTCTGGGGAGAGTGACTGGGGGTCTCTGTGCCCCGGGGTGGTCCAATGTGCAGGGAATGGAGAACCGTTATCAAGAAACTGGGTCCAGTGGGGTTCCCGGGACCCACCCGCACTTACCACATGCCGCCCAGCCGAGGACCCTCAGCAGCAGAAGCAGCCCCAGTGCCCGGTCCAGCCCCATCCATCCTCTCCGGGTCCCAGATGTTCTGAGCCAAAGGAGCCCCGCTCCAGGACAAACCTCGCTGCCAGCCCCGCCCCGAGACCCGCGATCGGCTGCGCCACCACCCGCCCACCAATGGCAGCCAGAGACTCTTACCAGTAACTCCTCCCACGGGACCGCCCAGACCTCCCACCCCCTCAGGGTCCCAGACCCCCCCACAGCCCCATTCCACCTGTATACCCCAGGCTGGGGTCACCCCTAGGCATCCCGAAACACAGTTCTTCCCCCCACACCAGTGCTGTTCTCATCCCCTACCCTGGGACACCCTGAGACCCCCAGACCTGTCTGTCCCAGGGGGACCCAGGCATCTGGCACCCTGTGGCTCCCCCCACCTGGCTCTGACACCATGTGGGTTTGTGGGTGAAACAGATGGGACAACGATAAAAACCTTCCAGAGAGTGTGGGCACCCCTGGGGCTTGCAGGAGCTGTCCCTTGTCCCTGCTGTCCCTCATGCACTGGGTCACTTGTGTCTGCCATCACCTGTGTCCCGTGTGTCTAGGACCTGGCAGCGCTCCTGCCTGGCACTGCTTGTACTGCATCTCCTGCACAGGTCCATCAGCTTACCAGTCCAAACCAGAAAAAACACCTTCCAGAAGGATCTGGACTATCTTCTGACCTGTCTCAGAGAATTCCTCTGCTCTCCTGCCCCATACGATGATGTCATCAGCGTCCTGCAGGTGCTCTGGTGCTTCACCCCTTCCAGCACAGTCGGGATCAACCCAGGGCAGATCGTGGGGCTGTTTCCACCCCTGGGGCAGTTGATTCCAGGTGAATCAACCCTCCCAGGGACAGCAAACTGTGCCCTGCTCTCTGCTGCCAAAGGCGTCCAGAAAAATCCAGTAGTGATGTCAACTGGGGCGTCCCACTGTGCTGCCTCTGACTCCAGTTCCTGCTGGAGCTCCAGCATGTCCAGCACAGCAGCGCTCGTGGGCAGGGTGACTCCATCCAGCCCACGACAGCCTGCTGTCAGCCTCCACTCTCCACTGGACTTCACACTGTTCTTAACAGAGGAAGCTCTCTGTGCCCACACACATCAAGGGTCCGAGTCCAAGACAGTGCAGAACACCCTGTGCCAACCTGAGCAGGGGGTACCCAGGCTGGGTCTCACTTCGCTGGTACCCAGGGACGAGCACCTAGAGCCCAGAGGGACAGGAAGACAGGGCTGCTGCCCATCCATCCCAGAGCTGGCTCGGCCGGCACAGCTCCGGCAGCGCTCGGCAGCGCCCCAGCCACGGGACACGGGGAAAGCTGGGAACTCCGAGCGGGTCGGTGCGGTGTGATACGAGGAGGACACGGGCACAGCCTGGTGCCTGGATACTCCCTGCTGCTGGTGCACAGGCTGAACCTGCCCCACGGTCAGACTGTTCACCCTGGGGGAGCTGGGGGCAGCCAGGCAAAGGATGCTGCCCGGAAGGGCTCCCGACTCACACTGACTGAGACTCAGCGGGAAGCCGGGAGTCACAAGCAGCAGCCCTCAGTGGGCAGCAGGGAAAAGGAGGAGGGGACACGGGGAGTGCTGAGGGCTCGTGGAACTGAAACCTAAATAAACACACCCCAAAGCCTTCTTCACGCACATCCCCATCATTGCTCACATCTGCAACGTACACCAAACCCACATCAGCAGCACTGACTTCCACAAAACCTTCTGCAGAGACTGACAGACCTCATCTCCCATCGGTGAGTGCTTATGTGCTTTGAGTCATCAAGTATAAATCTTAGGAGCTCTGAGTCAATTGTGTAGTACTGACATCCTGACCAACACCCTGAACCAGTGGCTCGTTAACGTCAGTTAGAGCCAGAGACGTTTCAGGTGGGGGGGTTGTTGGTTTTTTTTTCTTTTTTTTCTTTTTCCTGTCTCACTGTCCTGCCCTGTTGTGTGAGGTTCTGTGAGAGTTGCTCTCCCGTTTTCAGCAGGGTTAGAGTTAATGTTAATCTTGCAGTGAGTGTAGGGCTGTGTTAGGGATTTAGGGTGATGGAACCACCCTACTGGTTTAGTTGTTGCCAAGCAGTCAAGGACATTTCAGCTTCTCATCCTGCCCTGTCTCTGAGACGGGGGAGGCAGTCAGTAAGCTGGGAGCACAGCTCCTCCTGGCACTCCCAACTGCTGGTGCTGGGCTGGATGTTCAAAGCCCTCATGGTCCCCATGGCCCTCAAGACCCACAGAACCAGAGGGGCTCCCACACCCTGGGTTCAGTGTGTCTGTGTCACAGCTTTACATGATGCCCCAAGTGCTGTGGGCCCTGGGCAGGGTGGGGGCAGCTCTTATTTCAGTGCCTGATTCCCCAGGCCTCACACAGGGCTGGATTGGGGGGTGCTGATGGGGGGCCTTGCCCCACTGAAGGCCCAGGGCTGCAGTAGGCCCTCAGCCTCATTTCACTGAGGGGGCTCACACACTGCAGAGCACAGTCAGATGTGATCTGGAGGACAATAGCACCAGGGGTTATTGGTAAATCCCCTACGATGGGAGGGACTTCATTGCCTTCGACATGGAGAGCACCTGTACCACGTGGCTGAGCAAATACATGAGCTACGGGCAGGCCGTGCTGGAGAGGAAAGCTGAGAGGATCCTGACCTTGCACTGCTGTGCTTACAGCTTCTTCTCACAGCCCATCACCACCAGCTGGCTGAAGGACAGGAGAAAGTCTCCCCCACGAACCCCCAGGGGCTGCCTGAACACAGCCACTGCCTCCCCATCCTGCCCCTCTGTGCTGGGGCTGCAGCCCCACCAGCGCCTGTTTCCATGGGATGGAGCTTGGCCATGGCCCTGCTGGTGCTTCCCAAGGATGGGATGTCTAGGAGGAAGATGTCCCATCTCCTGCCCTGCGGGGCACATCCAGGCCCCAGCGTGGTGAAACCTGCTGAGCTCTGAGCTCTGCCCCTGATACTCTGGCTACTCCTGTCCCCAGCAGATGTGGTGTCCCTGGATCCCCAGGGGTCCTTAAAAGCCACAGATCTGGTTGTATTGGAGAGGAGGAAGGGGAAGATAGTGGAGGGCAATGGGAGTTGCAGGTGCCCCAGATGGGACAGCAAAGAAGGGCTGCCCATGCCAAACAGGCTCCAATATCTCCCAAATCCCCTGCACGAGCACCCTGACAATGGAAGAAACCAGTCCTCAAGGACAGGATAGGAACACACAGCTCCCCAGTGCAGCCCCTGCTCTGCCCCACTGCCCCTCCCCGGGAGTTATTACAAATCCGTTACTGACTCTACAGGGCAGGAAATACAAATCTCCTGTGGAAAGGGAAGTTGCTCACCGGGTGCTCAGGAGCTGCCGGATGCACCAGGCTCCTGGCCCACAAAAAACACTGGGGAGAACACCGAGGTGCCCCAGGGATGGAATGGGAGCACGGGGGAGGGGGTCCTACCTGCCGGAAGGGCCGGGGGAGGGGCTGGAGAAGTGCCATGGCTTCTCAGTGGTGCAGTGATGGTGACCTCCTGGAAGGAGAGCTCCTGGTGACAGCTGCCTCCTGGGGGTGTCGGTTGGGGGGTGCACACAGAGAGGCTGTAAAGAGGCCTCAAAGTGACAACATTTGAAAAGTTAAACTGTTAAACCAAACTAACCAAAATCAAAGAAGGGGAGAAACCCACAACTGAGACCCAACATACAAAGGAGAGAACTAAAATTTTTAAAAAACAAGTGAAATAAAAATATCCAAGCAAAAAACAAAACCTGAAAAGAACTAGAATAACCCCCCGAATAACTAAAATAAAACACAGGCAAAATTATGAAATCAAATAATTATTTACAAAATAAGAAAGAAAAATCAAAGAAACCAAAAAACCAAAGAACTAATCTTAAAAGGGAATCAAAAGAGAAAATAAAAAAGCTAAGTAAGAAATAAAATTTAATGCTAAGTAATAAAATTTTGAAGAAAAAACAAATTACAAATTTTAAAACAAAATTAAGCCAAGGAAAAAATAAAATCCCATAGTAATAAAACCTTAGGAATAAATTTTTAAAACCCAACAAACCACGAGGTGAGAAATACAATTAAAAGTGATGAACTAAACTTCAAAAAGCCAAAGTCAGACACAAAGCTTGAAATATTAACATAAAAAACCAACAAAAGAAGGAAAAACTTGTTGCCCTGACGTTCCCTCTGCAGTAGCTCCCAAGCCCTGAGGTCAGACCCTGCCTCCGCCGCCAGTTCCCCTTTCCCGCGGCTGCGCAGGGTCCAGGGGTTCCCCCTGCCCAACACCCTCCAGCTCCCCCCTACACGCGCTGGCACAGAGCGGGGCTCCGCGGTACCTGCGCACCTACTGTAGGTGGGGAGGGCGGACCCGAACCCGCCCGGCCCCCAGCGTGAGGGAGGATGGGGTGGCCCCCAATCACTGGGGAGGAAAATGCCTTTTCCAGAATTCCCTCTTCCCTCTATTTTTATTCTTTTTTTATCTTTTTCCACTTTCATTTTAAACCCTATTCCTTTTTTTATAACCATTTTTTGCCTACTTTATAAAAAATTTTTTCCTCCTTTTTAAAAATAATTCTCCCCTTTTCCACTTTCAAACATATTTTTTCTTTTACATTTTTAACTTTATTTTTTTTACCTTTTCTTTTTCGCATATCCTTGTCCCCTGTTTTACCCTGTTAGACCTTTTTTAAATGTTCTCCCCCATTTACCTTTCTCATTTTTTATTTCCTCTCTTCACCCATTTGTTTCTTTCCCCCATTTCCCCTTCTTTCTCCCCCACTTCTTTCTATCCCATCCACACTTTCTTGCAAGAAAAGAAATGACAGGATGGGCATCTTCAGTGGTGTGGTGTGAGAGCAGCTGGTGGTGCTCAGCCACTGCTTAGGGCTGAACCACCACACTTGGCCATGGAGAAAAATGCAAGGACATGAGGATTGTGCTTATGTTAATTTAGGGTGTTGCAGGCAAGAGGTGAGCTTGGTGTCAGCAGTACATGCTCCATGCCACAGGCATCGCTTGGTGCTCCAATGGCCTAGAGACACTAGAGAGACCGGAGTAGGAATTGTAGGACTTGAAGGAGGAATCCTGGGAGTGGTTACCTACTGCAGAAATTGACCTCCACCCCAGTCAGACCCTGTGATAGTGAGAAACATTAGAGGGGAACACTGCAGGACAGGACTGAAGGGGAACGCAGGGTGAGGGACACATGGCATAAAGAGCCCAAGGGAAAGTGAAACATTTGTGGGGTCAGGCTCTTGGGTAAGCTCCCCCACCTCATGGCAGATCCCTGACCCACATCTGTCACCTGGAGCAGGCAAAAACCCCTGCCAGCCCTGTGGGATCCCTACCTGATCCCAGCCGGAGCATGTGGAGAGTCACCCAATTCCTCATGAGACCCCCAGAGCTTGCCAGGAGCCACATCTGTGGCCGTGCTGGTCAGAAGAGAGGGGAAAGGAGGTAGAGGAAGGTGATGGGGGTTGCAGGCACCGAAGAGCAGATGGTGAGGAAGGGCTGTCTGTGCCCTTAAGAGGCTCCAAACCCCCTGCACGAGCACCCCGACAGCAGAAGAAACTGATGCTCAGGCACAGGATGGGACCACACATGGCTCCCCGGTGCAGCCCCTGCTCTGCCCCACTGCCCCTCCCCAGGAGTTATTACAAATCTGTTACTGACTCTACAGGGCAGGAAATACAAATCTCCTGTGGGAAGGGAAGTTGCTCACCGAGTGCTCAGGAGCTCCAGATGCACCAGGCTGCTTTAAAACCCCATCTTCTGCTGGCTTTGAGTGCAGATTTACATCTGTGGGCAGGATTTGAGGCCCCACTGCCAGGCAAGGAGCTGAAATTCTGCTGTTCTCATTGCCCTGTGAACCCTAGGGTTGCTTTTGGACCCATGCCACCCCATGGGGAAGATGCCCAGGATGTGATATATCTGCTCACGGTTGTCCTGCCATCCTGGAGAAGGGAAGCACCCCACAGTGTTGCAGGAGCCACCCAGGCTGGGGTATATTTCTGCACCCAACCCCACCATCCTACAACACCAGTGGGGCTTTGATGGTGGGATGCATGGGAATTCAGACCCACTGCATCTCTCCCTACGCACATGAACACCCTGAGACCACCCCACCTTCAGGCATGTCCCCTCCAGCTGCATGACTGGCATGGTCCAAGCTCTCCAGCCCCATGTCCACCAAGTTCTCCAGCTGCTGGTTGGGGTGCAGGTGACTCCCCAGCATCCACATCCCCTATGTTCATGTTCAGGAGCATCATACCTTCTCCAGACATTGTCAGATCCAGCTGGAGATGGAGGTGGGGTGGGGAGCCACTGGGGACTCCCACATCACTCTCCATCTTTCCCCACCTTGAGCAATCAAATCATCATCCCGCAATCCTGGAAACTCAGTTCTACTTTATTGCACCTCATTTAAAGTGAGGACCAGTTGAGTGATTGTGAGTGAGAATCAAGGGGCAGGCTAGTGTGAGTGACACTGTTGTTGGTGTTTACTACAGGCCCCCTGATCAGGAGGAGAGAGTTGACAATGCCTTCTACAAGCAGATAGGAGTCACCTCATGATCCCAGGTGCTGGTCCTTATGGGGAACTTCAATTACCCAGGTATTTGTTGTGTGAGCAACAGGGCCAGGCATGTGTGGTCCAGACAGGTTCTGCAGTGTGTGGAAGACAACTTTCTGATACAGATGGTGGAGGAGCTGACAAGGGGGGGGTAGGTACTGGATCTTGTTCTAACCAACGAGGATGGGCTCATTAGGGAATTAAAGGTCAGGGGCAGCTTGGGACAAAGCAACCATGAGATGGTGGAGTTCAAGATCCTGGGTGGAAGAAGCAAGCCAAAATGTAGGATAGCTAGCCTGAACTTCAGAAGAGCAAACTTTGATCTCTTCTGCAACCTAATAGAAGCCATCCCGTGGGCTGTGCTGTTAGAGTGTAAGGGAGCCTGTGAGAGCCGGTCAGCATTTAAACAGCGCTTCTTCCAAGCACAGGACCGGTGCATCCCTTGGAGCAAGAAATTGGCAAGTTCTTGTTTCTCAGGTATGGTTCATCCAGGTTTAACTTCTCCCATTGGTGCAGAGATCTATTCATCTTTTTCAGGTAAAAGAGCTGTGGTAAGGTGTCAGTCCATTTAAGGTGTGCTTCCTGACAAATTATAGAAACTTGTCTTTTGAGAGTCAGATGTTTTGTTTTGGGGGGAAGCCTGGTACATTGAGCAGCTTACGCATGTCCAGTGAGTGACGTCCCTGTGTCCCACACCCTGGGTTCCCCTTCAGTCCTGTCCTGCAGTGCTCCCCTGAAAAGTTTCTCACTTGCACCAGGGCTGGCTGGGGTGGAGGTTGTTTTCTGGAGCAGGTTCCCACTCCAGGGAAAACTCCTTCTCCTTCAAGTCATCCTGCTTCAGTTTCTCCAGGGTCTTTGGAACATTGGAGGGCAAAGCAATGTGAGTGGCATGGAGCATCCACTGCTCATGACAATCTTCACCCTTGTCTGCAACACCCTAAATCAATCAACACACAATCTCCATGTCTCTGTGTCCTTCTCTGTTGTCAAGCTGAATTCAGAGTGGTGGGAACAGGCCACCATCTCCATCTCACCATGGGGCAGGATGTCACGCTGCCTTGTCAGTTGGATGCTTGGAGCTTGGGTATCAGGGGGATCCAGCACCATGTCTATGAAACGGTGCACCACTGCTGAGATGGGGAGCTCCTGTCCAGGGAGCAGTTGGAGAAGCATGTTGGGATGACAGAGTTGGTCAGACATAGTCTCTCCATGTCTGGAGAGAAGTCTGGACTTGTGAATCTTGGGATGAGACCCTCTGATGATGGTCAGTACATCTTCACAGTGAAATATGGTGCCTTTTATGGAGAAAGTGGTGTATTTGGATGTGGCAGGTTTGTGGTTGGTGTGGTGTTGCCAGGGGGTGGTTCTGGTATCCCTGGACTTTTGTGTCACTCCCAGACCTCTGTCCTGTCCCTTTGTGCCACAGGACACCCTACATATTTTCTGGAAGCGTTAGGGCTTCTTGAGCAAAGATGGGTTGTTGCAGGTGCTGCCTTGAGATGCTGAATCTCAGTAGATCAGTCTTGCTGTGCCAGAGTGTTTGGAGGGAGATCTGGGGCTGTTGGGCATCAGTGCTCTGTGTTTCTGCACAAGTTGGGGTAGGTTTTGTGGCCAGTCCTGCAGCCCTGTTGGGACCTATGATTGCTCTGCTATCAGATGTGTTCATCGCTTTGAGCTGAGGCCATCCCTACCTGACTGCTGTAGGTTTGCATGCAAGGTTTTGCAGAAGGGAGAGCTGCAGGGGTGTCTTCTGCAAGAAGCTGCTAGAAGCTTCCCCCAGGTCCAACCAGCCAGCTCAAGGACAAACTCACCGATGACTAATGCCGAGACAATATGCAGTAATGGTAGTGTCTCTGATCCTTCCCCAGCCACAGGCTCTGGCCCTCAGTTCTCTCTGGGTGGTTACAAGAGCAGAGCCACCCGGTTGCTGTGTCATTTGGCTGGGTGGTGCCTGCAACCAGAGGTGCTGTCGAAAAGACCCTGACAGGTAGTGTCTCCCAGAGATGTTCCTCTGAGGTGAGGGGCCTGTTTGATACCGAATATATTACTGTGGTGACAGGAACCAGAAGTGGGAAATGGTCCTGTGCAGTCAGGAACAGCCTCCTCGACCAGGAGCAATACATGTCCCTGCACAACTCCAGTGTAATGGCTGCAGCCAGCCCCTGTGGGGGGAAGAAGTGAGTGAAATTATGACTAAAATCTGCTAAGAGAGGAGGGGTGGGGGGAAGTAGAGGTAGTTTAAGATCTGGAGAAGGAAAGCAGCTTGTGAGGAATTGACTGGAACCCCACTCAACATTCCCTGCCCCTCCTCGTGCCACGTTGCTGGGGAAGAAGGGAGTAAAATCATGAGTTAAGTGAAGTTTGCTAAGAAGGAAGGGCTGGGGGAAAGTGCTTTAAGACCTGGCCACGCTTCTCATTACCCAACTCCGGTGTAACTGGGTGTGCAGTGTAGTTGTCATAAATTAGTTTTCTTTCTTCTGTGTTGACCCTGTTTTGCCCAATGCACTCTGTCCCTATCTTGAATCGTTAGCCTCTCAATATATATTTTCTCCCCTTTATGACTGAAAAGGGGAGTGAGCGAGCAGCTTTGGTGGGCATTTCACCTCTAGCCAGGGCCAAACCACCTCACAGAGGAATGAGATGCAGCACTGGGTGAGTGTCTGTGAGATCTGGGTCACTGTGCGGTCCTATTCCCAGGTGCTCTGTGCTCGGCCCTTTGCCTCCTTGCCCATCCTCTCCATCCTGGCATCCCTGGGGCTGGGAAACCCCATGGCAATGTGCCTGGGATGGTGGGCAGCTCGAGCAGACCAGCATAGGGATGGACCCTCTGCCCTGGACAGAGTTGCTGGGACCGGCTCTGGGACGTGACCAGCTCTCCTCTCTCCTTGTAGCCTGGAGGAAGTTTCTGCTGCCCCACACTCCAGGTAATTGGGGGTTTGGTTGCTGCTCACATCCATGGGAGGTGGTTCTCCTCCCACACCTCATGTTCAAGGGGCATCTGGGGTGGTTAGTGTCTGGGGCCAAGCTGTGCCTGGGTGTGTTGGGTGACTCCCACACCCAGACTGTGGCACTGGGCTGTTCCCACACTGTGTTGGGCCTGTGCCACACCTCATGAGCTTCATCAGTGGGGCCAAGAGGAGCCAACTCCACTCTGACACCAAGGG
Source organism: Gallinula chloropus (assembly GCF_964237585.1). Lineage (NCBI taxonomy): Eukaryota > Metazoa > Chordata > Aves > Gruiformes > Rallidae > Gallinula > Gallinula chloropus. The sequence goes on along the minus strand of NC_140117.1, from coordinate 2,229,520 downwards.
CACTGCCCAGACCCTGCCACTGTCTCCCCAACCTGCATCTCCACACTGGGGCAGAGGCCCCTCCAGTGCCTGTTGCCGCGGGTTGGACCTTGGCAGTGGCTGGGTCCAGCCCCAGGATGGGATCTCTACAAGGATGACCCCAAGATGGGATCTCCTGCCCCACAGGGCATATCCTGGCCCCTGGGGTGGTGGCCAAACCCCAAACCCCTCTCTTTTTCCTTCTAACATCAGGCATGATGTGCTACAGCCTGGGATATTTGTCAGTAGATTGGGGCATGTCCATGGTTGTGTCCACTTATGACATCACACTGTGCCACCACTGCTCAGACCCATCACTGTGATACCAATCCAGCTTCTCTCAAAAATCCTTGTAAGGGGTTGGCTGTGGCTGCACAGAAGGTGCCCACAGAGCTTCTCCATCACTTCCCTCCTCAGCAGGGCAGGGAGGGGAGGAGAAAAAGATGGAACAGGAACAAACTCCCAACCAAGGCAGCTGAATAAAGCAAAAGCCTCAGGCAGAAGTAAAGGAAAACCAAAAGTTTTATTCACTGTTTCCCCATCAGCATTTATTCCCCATCAGCAGGTGATGTCTGGCCACATCCCAGGAAAAGGTGCTCCAGTATGTTCAGTGGTTGCTCCAGAAAGCCAACACTGTAAATAAGAAACATCCTCTGCTCATCCTCCTTTCTCTCAGCTTTCATAACTGAGCAGATGCCACATGGTTTGGAATATCCCTTTGGTCATTTGGGGTCAGCTGTCCTGGCTGTGCCCCCTCCCAAGGTCTTGCCCACTCACAGCCTCCTGGCAAGGGGTATGTTGGAGGGACTGTCTGGATGCTGGGCCAGCCCCGATCCTCAGCAGCCAAATCCCTGGGCTGGTACCAACACCCTGCTCACTCCCAATGCACAGCATGTCCAGGGCTGCTGGGGGGAAATGAACTCCACCTCAGCCAGACCCAACACAGTCCTAAACACGGCACTATGCTGGGCTGCTGGGAAGAAAACCTGCTCTACCCCATGATCCAAGGCTGGGAAACAAGCACAGGAAGGAAGTAAGGCAAACAAGGCATTTACCCCAGCCAGAAGAGCCACCAGTGTAGCACCATGTGCTGGTGCAGCACGATCAGCTCTCTGCAGGCAGCTCCCAGCCTCTCCAGTCGGTGACAGTGCAGGGGCCACATCCAGGCCCCCCAGTCACTCATAGAGCAGTAAGACTGTGATCACTGCAAGGATGGGAGGAAGAGACAGTGTCACCCAGGTCAAAGTCCCTGTCCCCAACCCTCTGCTTTGGTGGTCTCAGAGTCCCCCACCAACAGCCCAGTGTCACTCTGACCATGGGTCTCAAGGGGGAGCACAGAGAGCTGGGCCTGCCCCATCCACCCCCCCAGTCCCATGTCATACCTTTGGCCAAGCTGCCAGAGCTCCCACCCATGTCTATGGGGGAGAAACAGCTGCGAGCTGCCACCTCATGCTGGCTGTGGGCACAGTGCATACAAACGGAGAGAGAAAAAGGCATCAGCATCCACTGTGCTTCACCATCAGGCTAGGGAGCTCCTCAGAGTGCTGTGGCTTGTGCTCACAGTTCCTACCAGCCCCCTGGGCTCTGCCTTCCACCCACACTCTGGGGCTTTACCTGATCTGCACTTCCAGATGATGAATCCGGTGATGCCAATGACAGCCAGGATGACAAGGGGAACAACCACCCCCAGCACGATGGCTGATGAGTTGGACTCTGGCTCTGGGGATGAGCAGGGTGGTGAGGAGGGGAAGGGGAATACCACCAGCCCACCCCTCCACATGCCCAAGGCCACCAGACTCACCCCACGCAAAGACCCCCGGCTCGCCCAGGCTGGCGTGCTCCACACGGCACCGGTACTTGTCCTGCTCCCCAGGAGGGGCCTCAATGGACACCCAGGTGTAGTAGGTGCCGTCGCTGTTGGGCACGATGCTGCCCCGCTGGGTCTCCTGGTCCCTGACCTCACCGTCCTTCAGCCAGCTGATGGTGATGGGCCGTGGGTAGAAGCCATAAGCGCGGCAGTGCAAGGTCAGGTTCCCCTGGGTCTCCTTCTTCAACACTCGGACCGTGGGGGTCTCTGGGGAGGGGGTGGCAGTGAGGGCTGGCACACACATCCAGGCTGGCCCCTCCCCAGGGTCCCCATCTCCCCTCACCTTTCCTCTCCAGCACGGCCTGCCCATAGCTCACGTATTTCCTCAGCCACTCAGGGCAGGTGTTCTCCAGGTAGTCCTTCATGTGCTTAATGGCAGCCCTGTCTGCCTTCCAGTTCCTCTTGGTGATTTGTGCTGCTGCATCTGCTGCAGTGAATGTCATCGTGTCCATGTTGAAGGCGATGAAGTCCCTCCCATCGTAGGCAATTTGCCAATACCCCCTGGTGCTATTGTCTTCCAGGAGGTCACAGCCGACTATGCTCTGCAGTGTGTGAGCCCCTGAAACATGACCAGAGAGATGGGGCTGAGGGGCTGCTGCAGCCCTTGGTCTTCAGTGGGGCAAGGCCCCCCTGGCAGCACCCCCCACTCCATCACTGTGTCATCCCAAAGGAACTGGGCACTGACACGAGAGCTGCCTCCACCCTGCCCAGGGCCCACAGCACTCAGGGCATCACGTAAAGCTGTGACGCAGAGCCCCTGGACCCAGGACATGGCTGACCTGGCACCCAGCCCCGCAGAACCCTGGAACAGCAAGGGGATGGGACAGAGTCCTGAATGCTGGGTGAGCGAGCAGATAGGAGATGGGATGGCTTTCAGGATCCCCTCTGGCTCTGGGGTGGGTTGTACAAAGGAATGGTGAGGGGCTGGGACATGGGGTGGAAACCCCTCTGGTTCTGGGGGTATTCACTGCCACAGGATGGTGAGGGCTGTGATGTGGCAGCCAGGCCTGGGATGGGGTGCTGGGCATGGTGGGGAGAAGGCCAGAATGTGCTTTGTGGAGCACCCAGAAGCCTTCCTAGCTCTGACACAAAGGAATCCCATGGAGTGTGGGGCTGGGGAACAGGGCTGCTTGGAGTGCTCTGCCAACAGCACTGGGCTGGGAAGGATCGGCACATCACAGGGCAGTGGCATGAGAAAGGGTAGTGTCTTCATGGGGGAGAAGGGAGTGGACATCTCCCCTCCCACAGAGCCCCTTCCCAGTCCACACTCACCCTCACTCTGGTTGTAGCGGCTCTGCAGCGTGTCCAGGTTCACTGTGGAAATCTCCTGATTTTTCTGTTCAATCTGGGTCTGCTGGTCCCAGTGCTGCTGGTCCAGGTTGGCCGCCATCCAGTCTGCCCGGGGCACCGCCCTCCCCTTCTCGCTGTCGTAGCGCGAAATGAGGTTCCCATCCACGTATCCCATGGACACAAACTGGGGTACTCCTGGGCTGGGCTCTGACACTGCGGTGTGGAAGTAGCACAGGGAGTGGAGCTCTGTGGGGACACAGGGGTCAGTGAGGGGTGGGGGGTGCAGGGTGAGGGTGCCCATAGTGATGGGGTGCAGGATTGGGTTGTGAGCCTGAGTGGTGGTCCCAGAACAGCAGATTGGGGGTGTGGGGGGCAGCTTCAAGGAGAAGTGTCTGGTGGGGGGAATCTGTGTCCAGAAAGGTGTCCCCTTTCCCACATAGGGAAGCCAGGGGGTCCTGGTGACAATGAAAGTGGGGCTCTGGCAATGAAGAATCCAAGGTTCCCAGGAAGAGGGGTCCAAGGGAGTCCCTGGCACCAAGGAGAAACAGATCTGTGGGAGTGTCTGGGAAGAGGATGGAAAATATTGGAAAGGAATGGAAAGGGATGGAAAGGGATGGGAGGGGGTGTAAGAGTAGTGTTCTGAGGGGGCACTTGGTGTTCAGGGATTGTGACCAGGGTTCCCCGTGCCTCGAGGTGGTCTGGTGTATGGGGAATGGAGAACAGTTGTCAAGAAACAGGATCAAAGGGGGTTCCCAGGTCCCCACCCACACTCACCGCATGAGGCCCAGCCAAAGACCCCCAGCAGCAGCAGCAGCAGCCCCAGCACCCAGCCCGGCCCCAGCACTCCTCTCTGCTCCAGGTCCCCGATGTCATGAGCTGAATGAGCCCTGGTCTGAGGCACACTTTGCTGCAAGCCCCACCCCGACCTACATGATTGGCTGCGACACAACCCATCTGCCAATGGCAGCCTGAGACACTTCTTACCAGTTACTCCCCCACAGGACCACCCAGACCCCCAACCCCTCCTTGGGGCCCCAGACCCACCCACTGCCCCACTTCACCTATATCCCCCACCCTGGGGACACCCCTGGGCACCCGAAGTAGCGGTTCTTCCCCCCTACCCCAGCCCTTCTCTTGTCCCATTCCCCTGGGGAACCTCAAGACCCCCAGATCTGCCTGTCCCAGGGAGGACCCAGGCATCTGGTGCCCCATGGCTCCCCCCACCCGGCTCTGACACCCTGGGGGTTAGTGAGTGAAACTGATGGGACAACAACAAAAACCTGCCAGGGAGTGTGGGCACCCCCGGGGTTTGGGGGAGCTGTCCCTTGCCCCCACTGCCCCTCATGCACTGGGCTGCTTGTGCCCGCCATTGCCTGTGCTCAGCGTACCTTGGGTCTGGCAGCGCTCCTGCCTGGCACTGCTTGTACTGCATCTCCTGCACAGGTCCATCAACTTACCAGTCCAAAACAGCAAAAACACCTTCCAGAAGGATCTGGACTATCTTCTGCCCTGTCTCAGAGAATTCCTCTGCTCTCTTGCCCCATACGATGATGTCATCAGTGTACTGCAGGTGTTCTGGGGCTTCACCCCTTCCAGCGCAGTCAGGATCAGCCCAGGGCAGAGGGTGGAGTTGTGTTTCCACCCCTGGGGCAGTCAATTCCAGGTGGACTGGGCACCCTCCCAGGGACAGCAAACTGTGCCCTGCTCTCTGCTGCCAAAGGCATCCAGAAAAATCCAGTAGTGATATCAACTGGGGCGTCCCACTGTGCTGCCTCTGACTCCAGTTCCTGCTGAAGCTCCAGCATGTCCAGCACAGCAGTGCACGTGGGCGGCGTGACTCCATCCAGCCCACAACAGCCTGCTGTCAGCCTCCACTCTCCACTGGACTTCACACTGTTCTTAACAGAGGAAGCTCTCTGTGCCCACACACATCAAGGATCTGAGTCCAAGTCAGTGCAGAACGTCCCGTGCCCACCTGAGCAGGGGGTACCCAGGCTGGGTCTCACTTTGCTGGTACCCAGGGATGAGCACCCAGAGCCCAGGGGGACAGGAGGGCAGGGCTGCTGCCCATTCATCCCAGAGCTGGCTCGGTGGGTACAGCTCCGGCAGCGCTCGGCAGGGCCCCAGCCACGGGACACGGGGAAAGCTGGGAACTCCAAGCGGGTCGGTGCGGTGTGATACGAGGAGGACACGGGCACAGCCCAGTGCCTGGATACTCCCTGCCATCCATCACTGTGTTGCCAAAGCAGTTGTGGCCACAAATCCTTGTCAGGGGTTGATGATGGCTGGACAGCAGTGCCCAACAAGCTGCTCCATCACTCCCCTCCTCATCAGGATGGGGATGGGAGAAAAATAAGATGGAAAAAAACACATCAGTCAAAATAAAGAACGTGTAGTATAGCAAAAAATTGAATGAGCCAAAGGAAAACCAAAGGATTTATTCACTATTTCCCACCATCAGTAATGTCCAGTCACCTCCCAGGAAGCCAGGATTCAGAACTTGCAGTAATTTCTCCAGAAGACAAACATCATGAATAACAAACATGCCCTGTGCCTGCTCCTTCCTCTCAGCTGGATACTCCCTGCTGATGGTGCACAGGCTGAGCCTGCCCCAGGGTCAGACTGTTCACCCCAGGGCAGCTGGGGGCAAAGCAGCTCCCACCAGGATGCTGCCTGGAAGGGCTCCCGACTCCCACTGACTCGGCACGGCTGAGCCACAGCGGGAAGTGGGGAGTCACAAGCGGCACCTCCCAGTGGGTGCTGGGGAAAAGGAGGGGAGGACATGGGGAGCGCTGAGGGCTTGTGGAATCAAAACCCACAGGAACACACCCACAGCCTTCCACACACACATCCCCACTGTTACCCACATCCTTAACATACACCACACCCACAACCGACACCAGACAACACACACCTCCAGGAAACTGTCAAGCTGAGCAGCACAGTCAGCAGTGCAGAACCGGTCCCTGACTGGCCAGAAACGAACCGTTTGGGAAAGGTTTTGCCATGTTTGGGTTTCTCTCACTGGATGGCTACGCGGTCTCCTTCAGCCTTTGAGGATGCCTGTAGCTACAACAGTTACAACTTGTATTAGAATCAGCTGTATTCAGCACACCATTGTAAGGTTGGTGTCAGTTGTACAATATGCTCCCTTAGGACCTGGTGATGTAAATGCCACCCCAATACAGCCAGAGGACAAGTCAGACACCCAAACCACAATGAGCATTAAGACCCAGCAAAGCTGGGCCCCCTTTTAGTGGCAGAGGCAGGAGCTGATGGTAGAAATGGAATCCCTTGAGAGGCCCATTTTGAGTCAGACTCAGAACACTGGTCTGTGGCCAGGGGCTCTCTCCATTGGTTGGGATGGCACGTGCAGTTTATGTTCTACAGGGATCCTCCTGATGCACTGACCTGGGGCTTTTCCAAGCCCACCTTCTGTCCCCCAACCCCTTTTTGGCCCTCTCCTTGGTCCTGGTTGAAGTTTTATTTTCAGATCCGTGGAGCCCTGTCCCCTCCTGGGAGGTTTTTGGGTTTCTTCCTCATTGCTCTGAAGCATCAGAGAAGAAAGAGCATGGAACTTTCCTCTGTTGCTTGGGATGGGCTTGAGCACTCCTGCTTCTTCATCCCATGACCTCTGGGGGTTTTATTCTTCTCCCTCTTGAAGGTTTGGGGCAATGGCTCCAGCCCCAGCTGCTGCAGATGTTTTACTGCTGCTGGCAGAGCCTGTGACCTTCAAGGAGGTGGCCATGTCTTTCACCAAGGACTCAGCAATGGTTCCTGATGGACCCACATTTTTTGTGGATGTCATGCTTAAGAACTATGAGGCTGTGATGTCTCTGGGTAAGGAGTCCTGTCCTATCCAGGGCTGGAGCCAAGATCTCCTGCAAGTTTGGCCTGTGGTCTTTGTGTTAAAGTTGCTTTTAATTTTCAGATGGCTCCAGGCCTGCAGCACTCAGGAATGAGACAGACCATCTCCTTGATGCTCCTGGGAGACATGGTGGGGAGGAACATCGAGGAAAAGCCATTTTGTCCTTCTCTTCTGTGTCATTTTCCAGTCTTCCTGCAGGGGTAGCTTCCCTTTCCCTAGACTAGTTCCATCCCAGCACTTGTTTTTGGGACAATGTTTGATGCTTGTCCTCTGTGGAGCTTGGGGTGAGGATGCACATTCACCCAGGCACCTGGTGTTCTGCATGACCAAACCATCTGAGAGTTTGAATTTCTCTAACCTCGCAAATACTCTACAATTCTCAGGTCCCTCATGTTGTTATCTCCCAATTTCACCCTCTGGAACAGGCTTTCCCGTGGCCAAACTGGATTTGCCCCGAGATGTAAGAGTGAGGAGAGCACTGGGGTCCTGATCTTCAAGGAATGGAGAAAAAAGGAGACCTGAGCAGCAGGCTCACAGGTGAGGATGGGATGTCTGTACCAATAACCACCTACACCAGCACACACTATTACATCCTAGCACTATCACATGCCAGGTTTTTAGCCAATGTGTGGAGGGTCCTCCTAGAAGATACAGCTCCACTGATCCTGGCTGGAAACCAGAATAACTTTCTTCTCTAAATGACAAAATATTCCTTGTCTGTGGACTTCTCCTTCTTCCACGTTCCTCACACCCTTCCCATGCTGCATCGTGGGGTCCCACCCATGGGGGACAGTCCTCCATGTAAATCCTCTCCCACAGGGCTTCAGCCCTTCCCCAGCTGCCCCAGCGTGGATCACTGCTTTGGAGTGCAGTCATAGATAACAGAATGTCTTTTAGTCTCTCATGCCCAGACTGCTCCAGCCTGGTCCTCCATGGAGTCACAAGCCTCCTCCTACAGCATGGGTGCTCCTCCCCCACCCCGCTTTCCCTCCATGGGCTGCATGTGCTGGCAGGGGCTGGCTCCAACATGGCTCACAGCATCTCCTGTCTGTCTCCCCCTGCTGCAGCCTGGGGCCTCTCCACGGGCTGCAGGTGGAGTCTGGTCCTTTCCCATGGGCTGCCAGGGCACTCCTGCTCCACCATGGGTTTCTCCAGGGGCAGCAGGGACATCTTTCTCTCTGGCACCTGGGGCAACTCCTCTCCCCCCCTTCCCTGCCCTTGTTTTCTGCACAGTTTCTTACATCTTCTCAGTCCCTTCTCTGGGGGCACAAAGCAGCTGCTTGTGGGTACTTCTCTCTTATCTGTGATTCCCAGAGGCGCTGTGACCATCGCTGATGGGCTCAGCCATGGTCAGCATCCAGTCTGGCCTTGAACCCAACTGTTCTTTACACTCTAGGCCCTACAGAAAGCTTCTCTCTGCTTTTTACAGAAGCCACCCCTGTGGCACCCCCTTCTCCACCAGAACCCTTCCACAAAAAACTACAACACCTTTCTGTGCACCAGAAAACTCACAGAGGAGAGAAACAAACTTGGAGCATGAGTCTTGGAGGAGTGGCTTAAAGAACTGGGGGGATTTAGCCTGGAGGCGCTTGAGGGGAGACCTGATCACTCTCAACAGCTGCCTAAAAGGAGGTTGAAGTAAGGTGGGGGTTGGTCTGTTCTCCCAAGGAACTAACAATAGAACAAGAGCAAATACTCTCATGTTGCAATGGGACTGGGTTTAGATTTGAGATTAAGAAAAAATTCTTCACCAAAAGAGGGGTCAGACATCGGATCAGGCTGCCTAGAGAGGTGGTGGAGTCACCATCCCTGGAGGGATTCAAAAGATGTGTGCACATGGCACTCCAGGAGATGGTTTAGAGTCCATGGTAGTATTGGACAGGCAGTTGGACTTGTTGATCTCAGTGGTCTTTTCCAACTGTAAAGATCCTATGAAATGGGTGCTGCAGGAGTGGAAGTTCATTCAGTGTGAGATCCTGCCTTGGTAAAGATCAGAAGCTGCACATATATAGAACATCTGAGGGCACAACACTTAGTTGGAAGAACACTTTGTCAGTGTGTTTGCACCAGTAGAAACTCAGAAAATCATTCAGTGAGAACAAAACTCCATTAAAAATAAGCTGTTCTGCATGTCAGCAGGACTATGAAATATTTCATAGGGTCGGTCAAGGAGGAAAAGAAGCTGTTAATTGCTGTGTGTGGGGCAGTTGGGCTCATGAAGTGTGGTGGGCTTTGTACGACCTGTGTGGGACTCATATTTATATAGGCCAGTTTGTCCCCAGAAAAAGCAGCTTTTAGGTGGTTCTCATCATGTTTCTCATGATATCTGGCTGGTTGTTTATGTCTGAAGCACTCCAGGTTCAGGAACCCAATCGGGTAAACAGAAAAAGGCACCACACCTAACAACCTGTGCACGAGTTGGGGACTGAAGCATCAAACTGCACGTTTCCTGTTGTTGTGCCACAGGAAGCCTCATGCAGGCAACACCCTTGCTGTGGTCTGAGGTGCAGTGTGATCACAGAATGACAGAATCATACAATCATAGAATGGTTTGGGGTCCCATCCCTTGCCATGGGTGGGGACACCTCTCACCAGACCAGGCTGCTCAAGCCCCCATCCAACCCAGACAAGAAAACCTACAAGGAGGCTGCAGCCACCACTTCCCTGGGCCCCCTGTTCCAGTGCCTCACCACCCTCGTAGTAAAGAATTTCTTCCTAATATCCAAACTAAATCTAACACTTTCCAATTCCAAACCATTCCTTCATGTCCTATCACTCCAGGCCCTACTAAAAAGTACCTTCCCAGCTTTCTTGCAGGGCCCCTTTAGGTACTGGAAGGCCACCATAAGATATCCCTGGAGCCTTCTCTCCTCCAGGCTGGACAACCCCAACTCTCTCTGCCTGTCTTCACAGGAGAGGTGCTCCAGCCCTCTAATCATTTTTATGGCCTCCTTTGGACTTGTTCCAACAGATCCATGTCTTTCTTATGTTGGTGACTCCAGAACTGGACACAGTACTCCTGGTGGGATCTCACAAGAGCAGAGTAGAGGGACAGAATCACCTCCTTTGATCCACTGTCCATGCTCCTTTTGACGCAGCCCAGGATATAGTTGGTCTGCTTGTAGCTGTTAAGGTGGACTAGCTCAGAAACATCTTGGAAAGGCTTTTCTGGAGCCATCCAGACCAGGATCAGAAATGGTGGGGACCTCCCCAGCCCCACTCTGTCCCAGTATTTCCAGATGCTAGGAGCTGCATTACAGGGTTACAGGAGGAGGGACTTGCCACAGGCAGGTGAAAGGATGGACATGCTGCCTGAGGACAAGAACAAAGACCTCAGGGAATGTTTGGGTTTGCAGCACCTGTCTGTTATTTTCCTATATATTCCCACACCCCCCACTCAACAATACCTCCCAGAAGCACAAAAGAAGGTCGTTCCTGATGTATGGAAATAGACTCTGTAACTCAAAAGTTATAAAGTCGGTATGTTTATTCAGCGCTGGGTGCACGGGGGATCGCTCCACCACGGACATGCACCCTGAAGCAGCGGACCGACCCTACATTTATACAGTAAAACAATGAATAATCTATTAACACCTGTACATAATTATTACCTAAACCTGCCTACTCCTGCTTCACATGCTAATTAGCTTATCAGTCCTTTGCACTTGCACAGATCCTTCCAAGAATTGTGGTCAAATGTCTTCAGAATATGAGTGGTGGTCCCCTTATCTGGAATGTGATGTTTTCTGCAAGCTTGCGGTGTTCTCATCGGTCTGAGCTAATTTATGTCCTTGTTAACCATCTGTTTTCCTTTAGCAAGTGAATCTATGGACGTAGGAGTCATCCTGTTTTCGAATTCTTGCCCCTTATAACCACTTTCTCAAGGTAATGTGAGATTTTCACAAGCGAGCCTTTTGTTGGGAAAGAAAAACAGGCTTTCTCCTCCATGGACTGTAAGAAGAATTTCCTGCCCCTTTTCTTTGATTTCCTCTAGTATATGTTGTAAATCTTCACGTTTTAAAAAAATCTTGTATACTACTTATATTTAATCCTATGGGGACAGGATGTACCATCTGTGATAGGTAAGATTGGCCCTTAAGAGTTGGTGAGTAATTATTGGGGCCGAGTAACTAAGATCACATCCTTTGCTGAGGTGACACCAAATCTGGTCCTCTATCCGAGGACATCACCGCTGGAACTCCAAACCTGGGTATTGTTTCTTGGAGCAGTACTTTGGTTACTTCCCAGACTTTAGCAGTTCTACACGTGAAAGCTTCTGGCCAGCCTGAAAAGGTATCAGTTAGTACTAATAGATATTGATACCCCCCCTTTTCTAGGGAGTTCTGAGAAATCAATCTGCCAATGTTGTCCCGGACCATTTCCTTTTCTGATCTTTCCAAATTTTGGCCCTTTTACAATTTTAGGGTTAGTCTGGAAACAAAGATCACATTGTTGGGTTACTTGCCTAACGGTAGTATATAGGTTTCATGCTATTATGTTTCTCATAAGAACTTTATATAGGGCTTCTGCCTCCCCACCCCAGTGCCTTTACCTATGTTCTTCTCAGACTACGGACCATATCATGTAGGAAGGGATTACTATCTTCCCATGTGGGGTTATAGCCCACCCTTCCTCATTATATGATCCCTTGAGGTCATTAAGAAGTTTACAGTCTTCTTTCATATATTCTGGATTACCTTCTAAAGATACTTCTCCGTCAGGTATTAGCGCACCGTCTACCGTAATTGTTTCCCTGGCTGCTTGTTTTGCTTCCCTGTCTGCCAACTCATTCCCTCTTTCCAGTTCTGTGCTCACTTTCTGCTGTGCCTTTTAATTGCCACCTTTTCAGGAAGTTGGACTGCATTCAGGAGTTTCAAGATTTCTTCTGCATATCTGATGGTCTTTCCTTGAGAATTTAACAGTCCTCTTTCTTTCCAGATTGCTCCATGAGCATGTACCACTCCAAAAGCATATTTAGAATCTGTCCAAATGTTTATAATTCTTCCTCGGGCTCTTTCCAGGGCTCAGGTACGAGCTATAATCTCAGCCTTTTGGGCTGCTGCATTGGCTGGTAGTGGCCTGGACTCTATTACCCTTTCGGTGGTAGTGACAGCATATCCTGAATGTCGCCTTCCATTCAGCATATAGCTGCTTCCATCAGTGAACCAATGTTCAGCTCTGTGGACAGGGGCATCTTTAAGATCTGTGTGGCTAGAGTACGTGGCCTCGATCGTTTCCAAGCAATCGTGACTCACCAGCTCTCTGATGTTCATCAGGAAGTCCCAATGCTGGTGCCAACATCTGGGCTTTCTTCTGCTGATGGAAAGCTCAATCTGATTCTGCATCCCACTGGAGATGTCGCTGGTTAGCTGCCATCAGGGAATATAGTGGCTTAACAAGCAGACCATAATCACATATCCAAAGTCCGTAGTTCCTTTGTAGTTTGTGGTCGGGGGAGGTTGGCATATGGACTCTTTCCGGGCTTGTCCTAAGACCCGTTGTCCAGCACTGATCTCGTACCCCAGGTACGTCACCTGCTGTAAGACCACCTGTGACTTTTTCTGGGAAACCCAATACCCCTGTAGTCCCAGAAAATTTAACAGACTCATGGTCCAGGTGATACAGGATTCTTCAGTTTTAGTAGCGATGAGAAGATCATCCATGTATTGTAGCACTTTCCCTTCTTCTGATGGCGGTTCCCATGATTCCAATTCTTTTGCCGACTGGTTCCCGAATAGCGGTCCTGTCCCAAGTGCTCTGTGCTCATCCCTTTACCTCCCTGCCCATCCTCTCCATCCCAGCAATCCAGGATCTGGGAAAGCCCAAGACCATGTGCCTGGGAGGATGGGTACCTCAGGGAGGTGTCCTGTCTCCGCTCCCATTGACCTCTGTGAACAATCCATGTGACACGACCACTGTGGAAAGAGACATTCCTTGGGTTTTAGGGTCCATTTCTGCTATTGACAAAGAAAATTGTGGATCATTAAAAAGTGGTTAAGCTCTTGTTTCAGCAGCTTTGGGATGGTAAATTGTCCCTGCTGATCTGATATTTCTTTTTCTGTTTGCTTCCCAGAGGAACGAGATGAAACATGGGGTGAGTGTCCGTGAGCTCCGGCATGGTGTGGGGTCCTGTCCCGGGCGCTCTGTGCTGGGCCCTTTCCCTCCCTGCCCATCCTCTCCATCCCAGCATGCCTCGGTATGGGAAAGCCTAAGGCCATGTGCCTAAGACGGTGGGCAGACCAGTGTGGGGATGGACCCTCTGCTGTGCACAGAGCTGCTGTGGACCGGCTCTGGAATGTACTAGGCTGGAGGGAGCAATTCCTGGGATTTGGGGGCTTTTTGCAGTTCCCAAAAAAGTATTCTGGAGTCTGTCCAAGCTCTGTTTACTTCTTCATGAGCAGTTACCACATGAAAAGCTGTTCCCTCTCATAAAATATTGCTTTTTTATTTTTAATTCCAGGGGAGTGAGATGCAGCACGGGGTGAGTCCCGCTATGACCTCCTTTACAGTGTGGGGTCCTGTCCCGGGTGCTCTTTGCTCGGCCCTTTCCCTCCTTGCCCATCCTCTCCATCCTGGCATCCCTGGGTCTGGGAAAGGCCAAGACCATGTGCCTGGGAGAGTGAGTGGACTGAAGAGACCAGCACGGGACTGAACCGTCCCAGTTGCCAAGAGGACCGGGCACCAGGCGTCGGATGTGTCCATGGTGGCAAGGAGCCATGCCTGTAACTTCATGGGGCTTTTACGATTACCCAAAGGGAAGAATTTTAAGTCCTGCCTGAGCTCTGCCCCTCTTCCCTCTCTAGAGCACCAGCCATGGGACTTGACCATGCAGGGAGTAGTTTTTCAGGTTTGGGGTCTTTCCGCACTTCCCATGTCACCAGTTTGATGTATTTCCCAGGCTCTGGCTGCTCACTCTTGAACACTTAAGTGATAAGAAGCTCTGTCCTCTGATTGAAATACGCTTTTGCTTTACAGAGATTAGACATGGTGTGATTGGTGAGTCTCCACGAGCTCTGGCAGAGTGTGGGGTCCTTTCTTGGGCGTTCCATGCTCAGCCTTTTCCCTCCTTGCCCATCCTCTCTACCCCAGCATCCCTGCAGCTGGGACAGCCCAATACCATGTGCCTGGGAGGGTGGGAAGCTCGGGCAGACCACCACAGGGATGAATCCTGTGCCCTGCCCAGAGCTGCTGGGGACCATCTCTGGGATGTGACCAGACTGGTAGGGAGAAATTCCTGGGGTTTGAGGGATTTTGCACTTCCCAAAAATGTATTCTGGGTTCTGTCCAAGCTCTGTTTTCTTCATTTTGAGCTGTTACCACATGAAAAGCCATCCCCTCTCATATGACATTGGTTTTTTCCCTTTCCAGTGGAAAGACATGCAGCATGGGGTGAGTCTCTTTATGTCCTCCTTCATGGCGTGGGGTCCTGTCCTGAGTGCTCTTTGCTCAGCCCTTTCCCTTCTTTCCCTTCGTCTCCATCACTGCATCCCTGGGTTTGGAAAACCCCAAGGACAAGAGCCTGGGAGGGTGGGCAGCACAGGGGGAGGTTTGCGTTCTGCCTCAGTGACAGTGGCCACACACAAGGACATCAGCCCTTTTTGGGAGGAGAAACAGCTCCTGAGGTGCCAAACCTGGCTGGCTGCTGATCCCCAGCACCGGCTGCCAGGAGAGGTGCCGCTCAAGAAAAAGCCACCTCCAGTACTGGCACCCAGGCAGGGATGGGAGGTGGTTTGGGGTCCCTTCGCTGTCTTGTCCCTGGGAGCTGCTTAACGCTTTGTTTTCTGAGTCTGGGCTCTGCTAGGAGGATGCTCCTCACCTGGGGAGGAGCCTCAAGGCACACCCAAATGTGGTTAATCCAGATGTGGGAAAATTTCTGTTATTCTAATCAACCTGCTGCATCAGGCAGCTCATTTCCTTCTCACAAGTGACTTGTATGTCTCTCAGTGTTGAGAACACTTCCCTTCATTTGGAGCCATTATTGGATCTGGGATAACTCCTAGAGAGGTGCAGTGGGGCAGAGTAGGGGCTGCCCAGGGGACCCATCTGCGGTCCCATCCTGCCCTCAAGCACGTGTTTCTGGCACTGTTGGGGTGCTGGTGCAGGGGCTTTGGGGATTTTGGAGCCTCTTTGGGGCAGGGGCAGTCCTTCTTCACCAGATCCCCTCTGGAGCGGCTATGACCTCCATCGACAACCTCTGACTCCCTTGCCCTCCCTCCTCTCCAGTGAAGCTGCAGCTGTAGATGTGTCTCTCAGTGAGCCCTGGGGACCTCCTGAGCTACTGGGTGACTCTCCACGTGCTCCAGCTGGGATCAGGTAGGGATCCTGCAGGGCTGGTGGGGGCTTTCACCCACTCTGGGTGACAGATGTGGGGCAGGAAGCTGCTGGGGGTGGGGAGCCAGTCCCGGAGCTCAGCCCCGCATGCTTTGGCTTTCCCTTGGCCAGTGAAGCTCGCAGCAGGGCTGGCTGGGGTGGAGGTTGTTTTCTGGAGCGGGTTCCTGCTCCCAGGAAACCTCCTTCTCCTTCCAGTCCTCCCACTCCCGATCCAGTTTCTCCGGGGTCTCTGGACCATGGGAGGGCAAAGGAATGCCCACTGCATGAAGTGTGCCCTGCTCACACCAAGCTCAGCCCTGGCCTGCAATACCCTCAGTTAACACAGATGCCATCTCCGTGTCTCTGTGTCCTTCTCCATGGCTAAGCTGACTTCAGAGTGGTGGGACCAGTACGCCCTCTCCGTGTCACTGTGGGGCAGGACATCGTGCTGCCGTGTCACTTGTCCCCAGCCATGGATGCTCAGAGCTGGGACATCAGGTGGATCCGGCACAGGGTCTCTGAAACGGTGCACCACTACCGACATGGGGAGGACGTGTCCAGGGAGCAGATGGAGGAATATGCTGGGAGGACAGAGCTGGCCAGAGATGGTCTCTCCAGAGGAAGCCTGGACTTGCGAATCTCTGGGCTGAGACCCTCTGATGATGGTCTGTACGTCTGCACCGTGACAGATGGTGCCATTTATGGAGAAGCTTTGGTGGAGCTGGAGGTGTCAGGTTTGTGTCTGGTGTAGTTTTTACAGGGGTGATCGTGGTGTCCCTGGGATTTTGCATTCCTCCCAGACCTGTGTCCCGTCTCTTGGTGCCCCAGGAGAACTGGCACGGTGTCTGGAATCCTTGGGGCTTCTTGAACAAAGAGGGGTCGGGGCAGACACTGTCTTGAGGCGCTGAAGCTGGGCAGCTCACTCCTGCTGTGCTGGAGGTTTAGGAGGAGATCTGGGCATGTTGGGCATCAACAGTCAGCGGTTCCTGCCCAGGTTGGGGTGGGTTTGGTGGGAGCTGTGAGAGGTCTGCTCAGGGATGCAGTTGTGGCCTTGGAGCTGAGCCCATCCCTCCCTGACCCCAACCCTGGGCTCTTCCCCAGCCACAGGCTCTGGCCCTCAGCTCTCTCTGGAGGGGTACGAGTCCGGAGGCATCCGGGTGCTGTGTCGATCGGCCGGATGGTTCCCGCAACCAGAGGTGCTGTGGAAAGACCCCAACGGGCACCGTGTCCTCTCGGTCTCCCAGAGATGTTCCCCTGATGCCAGGGGCCTGTTTGACACCAAAGACGCCATCGTGGTGACGGGGACTGGAGAGGGAAACTGGTCCTGTGTGGTCAGGAACCGCCGCCTGGACCAGGAGCAGGAGGCGTCCCTGCGCATCTCTGGTGTGACGGCTGCAGCCAGCCCCTGCAGCGCTGGAGCAGGGCAGGGGTTGGCTGCCTTGCTTGGAGCAGCTTTGGTCTTCGGTTCTTTATGAAGTCTTGAAAATTAACCCTGATCAACTGGGCAAAAGAGGCCTGGGAAGCTTTTAATACACTTAAAAAGGAACTTAAGAGAGGTCTAGACTTGCTCTTTTTACATGAAAAACCAGGAGTAAACCTGGGAGTCCTGGCTCAACATTTAGGACCTGTGGTGGTTTTACCCCAGCTGAGAGCCGAGATCCATGCAGCTGCCTGCTCCTTAAAGGAAAAGAGGAGGGGGAGAAGTGGGGGGCGGGGGGATGGGGGGTGAGGGAAGGGAAGGGAAGGGAAGGGAAGGGAAGGGAAGGGAAGGGAAGGGAAGGGAAGGGAAGGGAAGGGAAGGGAAGGGAAGGGAAGGGAAGGGAAGGGAAGGGAAGGGAAGGGAAGGGAAGGGAAGGGAAGGGAAGGGAAGGGAAGGGAAGGGAAGGGAAGGGAAGGGAAGGGAAGGGAAAATAACAACCCAAAACCAAGAAACCAAAAGCCTGTGGGTTGGGATAAGGATAGTTTACTAGAATAGCAGAAAAATAAAATATAACAATGCTAACAGGACTTTAGAGCAAAAAATATATGAAGCTGTTGATACACAATGCAGTTTCTTACCAAACTCACAGCTCAGGCCGTGCCACCCAGAGCTGTTCCGGAACCCGACCGTCCCCCAAGAACCGCGCGTCCTGGAGCTGCCCGCTCCTCCTCCCATCAGTCCCCCTTTATACTGGGCATGACGTAATTGGCATGGAATCCTCTCTTTGGCCAGTTTGGGTCACCTGTCCTGGCTTCGCCCCTCCTTTCTCATTGATAGAGAAATATGAAGAGCTGAGAAAGTCCTTGACTACTTGACACAACTAAAACCATCAGGGTGTTATCAGCACTGCTTTCATTTTAACTCTCAAACACAGCATTCCATCCGCTGCTACCGAAGAAGTTAACTCCATCCTGACCCAAACCAGGACAGCTATGCAAATTGAAACAACACAGACACCCTTCTCCTTCAAGGAACATGGTGTTCATTTAAATAAGGTTGACTGATCGTAGGTGATAAGGTAATTACCACCCAATTAGTGACAATTGAGGTGGGTGTTTCTAATCCTGTAGATTGGTGAGTGGTGGTGTTGTAGTCCAACCAACCCTTTAATTGCACAAAGCTATTGAAAACTTCCTTCTGCAGCCCTAAATTTAGGGGAGTTTCATCAAATTTGAAATGCATTTGTTTAATTTCCGGTGGGTTTTTTGAGCAAATAAAGGAGACAGAACAAAACCATCCTTGGTTTTGTTTTTTAAGGATTTTAAGGATTAATTTCTTTTTCTTGCACAGAGGAAATGAATTTTCTTTGGGCAGATGATGCCCCTTTTTGGGGGCCTCTAAAACAACAACTTCTTAACTTTTAGTTCTTCCTGGGATGGATTTTGGGCTCAGATTGTGTTTGTCACACGCAAATAATTTTAGTTTAAGGAAATTTGTGATGCAGTGGCTGCAGGAAAAAGATGGACAAAAGGAAGGAAAAAGGGGACAACAAAGGGGGAGGAAAGACAGGGGTAGGGGGAAAAAAGACCACAAAAACCAAAGAAATGGGAAAATAGAAAGGGGTGTAAGAAAAAAAGGGGGAAGGGGGGGAACAAAGGGGGAGAAGGGGAAAGTAAAAAGGACAAATGTAAAAAAAAGGGAGGAGATTAAAAAAGGGGGGAAAGGTGATCATAAAGATTGATAATGCTAAGAAATAAAAGGAGGAAAAAAAAAAGATAAAAAAGTAAAAAAACCCAAAAAAACAAAGGAGTAAAACGGTTGAAAAAGGAAGGAAAAGAGAAATAAAAAAGGCCAAGCTGGAAGAGGACGTTTCTTCCCCAAAGGGTGGGGGTTGCCCCATCCTTCCTCATCCCTGGGACCAGGTGGGTTTGGGTCTGCCCTCCCCGCCCACGGCGGGCGTGGAGGTACCGCAGAGCCCCACGCTGAGCTGGCGGGGGATGCGCGGGGCTGGGGGCTGCTGAGCCCCGGCCATGGCTGCGCTGGAGTCTACGCAGGTAGGGAGGAGCCGGGGTGACAGCAGGGGGA
Organism: Gallinula chloropus; assembly: GCF_964237585.1. NCBI lineage: Eukaryota > Metazoa > Chordata > Aves > Gruiformes > Rallidae > Gallinula > Gallinula chloropus. The sequence goes on along the minus strand of NC_140117.1, from coordinate 2,210,662 downwards.
GCCCTCGGACCCTGCGCAGTCAGGAGGAGGGGGACCAGCTGCAGAGGGAGGGTCTGACCTCAGGGCTGGGGGTTACTGCGGGGGGAACGTTGGGGCGCCGAGTTTTTCCTTCCTTTGATTTTCTTTTTAAATCTTTCAAGCTTTGTGTCTGACTTCGGTTTTGAAATTTTAGTTCATGGCTTTTAATTGTATTTCTCACCTCATGGTTTGTTGGGTTTTAAAATCTATTTCTGAGGTTTTCATTTTCTTACTTTGGAATTTTAATTTTTTTTTGTTGGTTTAATTTTATTTTAAAATTTTTAATATGTTTTTTAAATTTTATATCTTAGAATTAAATTTTATTTCTTACTTTGCTTTTTATTTTCTCTCAATTTTCTTTTAAGACTAGTTCTCACTTTGGTTTTTGTTTCTTTGATTTTCTTTTTTTTAAAAATTGTTCTTTAGGTTTATAAATGTACTTATTTTTCAATGTTAGCTCTTTGGGGGACTTATTTTATATTGGCTTAGGTTTCTTTTTTCAGTTGGATATTTTCACTCCCATGTTTCAGTTTCTTGTAATTTTGGTTCTTTGCTTTGTATTTTGGATCTTAGTTAGTTTTGGGGTTTTCCCCTTCTCCTTTCATTTTGGGAGCCACCTGTCAGCTTCTCTGTGCCACCTGTAACACTTCCTTGCTCCCCTCTCCACCCCCATTGGGGTTAGGATGCCCAAGGGGATGGTGTGTGTTTGATCTTCCCAGATCAACCCCAGGGACAAACGGCTTTTGCTCCCAGGCTGATGGGGGTGATACCAGTAAAGGTGAAGGTGCTGCCTGTGCTCATGAGATGGGGATCAACCCGAAATCTTGCTGGGTTTCCCTTCTCCAGCTCTGAGGGTGCATCTCACAAACCTTCCATGGCTCCTTTTGGCACGGTGCTCAATAACAAGGTGGTTTTAATTAACTCTGTCCCAGACAATCATATCCCCATCTGTCCCCATGTCACTGATACCACTCCCATATCCTTCCATGTCTTCCCTGAGCCCCGTGTTCTGTCTCCCATGTCATCCTGTGATGCTCCCCAATCCCATGCCTCTCATGTCCTGCCCCTCCTGTGTCCCCATATTCCCCCCATATTCCCTTGTGTTCTCCCGTGACCCGCCCCCACACCCTTTCCCCATTTCCCTCCTATGTCCCCCCTAACTGAAACAATATATTTGTCCATTGTGGTGGTTTAGCCCTGGCTGGAGTCCAGACACCCACCAAAGTCGGTCTATCACTCCCCTTTTTAGTTGGACAGAGGAGAAAATGCATTTTGAGAGGCTGAGGAGTGGAGATAAGGACAGGGAAAGATCATCCTGTTACCAACGACGTGGGCAAAACAGACTCAACACAGAGTGAAGGGAAGAAAATTCTGTGATTGGTTTCACTGTGTGTGTAGTGTAATAAGAGTCAGGTAATGAGAAGCATGACCAAATCTTAAAACAATGTGACCAGATCTTAAAGCACCTTCCCCCCACCCCTCTGTTCTCAGCAGACCTTAGTCAGGATTTTGCTCTCTTCTTCCCCCGCATTGTTGCATGGTGGGGGCAGGGACTGGGAAAGTGGGGTCTTTGGTCAGTTCCTTGCAGGTTGGTTTCCCTCTTGGCTGGGGTGGGGCATTCATTCCACACCCTCCCCCTGCTGCACTGTGGGGTCCCACCCATGGCAGACAATCCTCCATGAACTTCTCCAACGTGAGTCCTTTCCCACAGGGCTTCAGCTCTTCACCAGCTGCCCCAGCGTGGGTCACTGCTATGGGTGCAGTCATAAATAATTGTCTCTCAGTCCCAGTCCTCCACAGGGTCACCAGCCTCCCCCAACAAACCTGTTCCGGTGCAAATCTCTCCCTTGCTCATCTCTGTGTCTCTGTCTCTCTCCATGGGCTGCAAGTGCTGGCAGGGGCTTGCTCCAACGCGGGTCACAGCATCTCCTGTCTGTCTCCCCTGCTCCATCCAGTGTGGGGCCTCTCCACGGGCTGCAGGTGGGGTCTGGGCCTTTTGCATGGGCTGCAGGGGGACACCCGCTCCACCATGGGTTTCTCCAGGGGCTGCAGAGGCATCTTGCTCTCTAGTACCTGGGGTGCCTCCTCTCCCTTTCCTCACCAGCCTTGGTGCCTGCACAGCTCCTTACATCTTCTCACTCCCTTCTCTGGGGGCAAAATGCAGCTGCCTGCATTTTTTTTTTTCTCCTAAATGTGATTCCCAGAGGCGCTGTGACCATCACTGATGGGCTTGGCCTTGGTCACCAGCAACTCTGGCCATGAATAGGCCGATGTTTACTCTCTGGGGCCTGCAGAGAGCTTCTGGCTGCTTCTTGCAGCAGCCTTCTCTGCAGCCCCCCTTCTCTACCAGCACCCAGCTATGCAAAACTACAACACTCTTCCATACGTCCCCACTACGGGACTGTGAAGAGCGGTGTCACTGGGAGGAAGAGGATGAGGGAATGCTGTGAACAGCCAGAAACCAGAGCCATGAGACTACCCCAGCACTGGGCAGTGGCTGGAGCCAGACCAGCCAGACCAGCCAGACCAGAAAAGCTTATGAGTAGAAGCTGTAAGCACAGCAGTGCAAGGTCAGGATCCTCTCACCTTTCCTATCCAGCACAGCCTGCCTGTAGCTCACATATTTCCTCAGCTCCTCTATACAGGTGTTCTCCAGGTAGTGCTTCCAACTCTCAGTGACAGTCCTGTCTGCTTTCCACTTCCTCTTGGTGATTTGTGCTGCTGCATCTGCTGCAGTCAATGTCATCGTGTCCATGTCGAAGGCAATGAAGTCCCTCCCATCGTAGGTGATTTGCCAATACCCCCTGGTGCTATTGTCCTCCAGGAGGTCACAGCTGACTCTGCTCTGCAGTGTGTGAGCCCCTGAAACATGACCAGAGAGACCGGGCTGAGGGGCTGCTGCAGCCCTGGGCCTTCAGTGGGGCAAGGCCCCCCTGGAATCACCCCCCACGCCATCTCTATGTGAGGCCCAAGGGAATGAGGCACCAACACGAGAGCTGCTCCCACCCTGCGCCAGGCCCACAGCACCCTCTGCGCCCAGGTTGTGGGAGCTCCTCTGGTTCTGGGGTTCTTGGCTTTGAACATCCAGCCCAGCACCAGCAGTTGGGGTGCCAGGAGGAGCTGTGCTCCCAGCTTATTGATTGCCTCCTCCTTCTCAGAGACAGGGCGGGATGAGAGGCTGAAAAGTCCTTGACTGCTTGGCAACAATTAAACCATCAGGGTGGTACCAACACCCTAAATCCCAAACACAGCACTACACTCACTGCAAGATGAAAATTAACTGTAACCCTGCTGAAAACAGGACAGCAACTGACACAGAACCTCATGCAACAGGGTAGGACAGTTAAACAGGAAAAAGGGAAAAAAAAAGAAAAAAAGAAAAAAAAAAGAAATAGAAAAAAAAAAGAAAGAAAAAAGAGAAAGGAAACAAACAGCAACCTAAAAAAAACCAACCCTGAAACCACTGTCTCCAACACACATTAACAACCCACTGGTTCAGGATATCAGTCAGGATGTCAGTATTACAGCACTGCCTTAGGAGCTGCTAAGATTTATGGTTGATCACTCAAAGAACACATAATCACTCAGCTGTGGGAGATGTGGTCTCTGGATCTCTGCAGAACATGAACTGCAGGTGCTGCCCCAACACATGGAGAGAGCCCCTGACCACAGACATCTCTGAGTGTGACTCAGAATAGCACTCGTGGAATTCAATTTCTACCATCAGCTCCTGCCTCTGCCACTAAAAGGGAGCGCAGCCTTGCTGAGTCGTAACGCTCATTGCAGTTGGGGTGTCTGACTTGTCCTCTGGCTGCATTGGGGTGGCATTTACAACACCAGGTCCTAAGGGAGCATATTGTACAACTGACACTGACCTTACTACGGCGCGCTGAATACAACTGATTCTAATACAAGTTGTAACTGTTGTAGCTACAGGCATCCTCAAAGGCTGAAGGAGACCGTGTGGCGGGCACAAGTGACCCAGGGCATAAGGGGCACTGGGCACAAGGGACAGCAGGGGGAGATGGGGCTGAGGGCCTGCTGCATCCCTGGGCCTTCAGTGCGGCAAGGCCCCCCTGGCAGCACCCCCCACTCCATCTCTGTCTGATCCCCAAGGGAACTGGGCACTGACATGAGAGCTGCCCCCACCCTGCTCAGGGCCCACAGCACTCAGGGCATCATGTAAAGCTGTGACACAGATCCCTTGTGCCCAAGCCATGGCTGAGCTGGCAACCAGCCCCATGGCACCCTGTGACAGCAAGGGGATGGGACAGAGTCCTGAATGCTCGGTGAGCGAGCAGATAGGAGATGGCATGGGTTGCAGGAGCCCCTCTGGCTCTGGGGTGGGGTGTACAAAGGAATGGTGAGGGGCTGGGACACGGGGTGGGAGCCCCTCTGGTTCTGGGGGTATTCACTGCCACAGGATTGTGAGTGGGGAGAAGGCCAGAATGTGCTTGGTGGGGCACCCAGAAGCCTCCCTGGCTCTGGCACAAAGGATCCCATGGAGTGTGGGGCTGGGGAACAGGGGTGCTTGGAGCGCTCTGCCAACAGCACTGGACTGGGAAGGATCGGCACATCGCAGGGCAGTGGCATGAGGAAGGGTAGTGTCTTCATGGGGGAGGAGGGAGTGGAGATCTCCCCTCCCACAGAGCCCCTTCCCAGCCCACACTCACCCCCACTCTGGTTGTAGCGGCTCTGCAGTGTGTCCAGGTTCACTGTGGAAATCTCCTGATTTTTCTGTTCAATCTGGGTCTGCTGGTCCCAGTACAGCTGGTCCAGGTTGGCCGCCATCCAGTCTGCCCGGGGCACCGCCCTCCCCTTCTCGCTGTTGTAGCGCGAAATGAGGTTCCCGTCCACGTACCCCACGGACACAAACTGGGGTACTCCTGGGCTGGGCTCTGCCACTGCGGTGTGGAGGTAGCGCAGGGAGTGGAGCTCTGTGGGGACATGGTGGGCAATGAGGGGTGGGGGGTGCAGGGTGAGGGTGCCCATAGTGATGGGGTGCAGGATTGGGTGGTGAGCCTGGGTGGGGGTCCCAGAGCAGCAGATTGTGGAGGGGGGGTGGGAGACAGCTTCAAGGGGAACTGTCTGGTAGGGGGGAATCTGTGTCCAGGAGGGGGCCCTCCTTCCCACAAAGGGAAGCCAGGGGTTCCCAGTGACGATGAAAGAGGGGGCCTTGCAGTGAATAACCCAAGGTTCCCAGGAAGGGGGTCCAAGGAGGTCTCTGGCGTCAAGGAGAAACAGATCTGTGGGAGCGTCTGGGAAGGGGATGGAAAGGGATAGAAAAGGGAGTGTTCTGAGGGGGCACCTGGTGTTCAGGGAGTGTGACCGGGGGACCCTGTGCCCTGGGGTGGTCCAGTGCATGGGGAATAGAGAACTGTTGTCAAGAAACGGGATCCAAGGGTGTTCCCAGGTCCCTACCCGCACTCACTGCACATCACGCAGCCGAGTAGCCCCAGCAGCAGCAGCAGCTCCAGTGCCCGGTCTGGCCCCATCGCTCCGCTCCTGGTCCCCGATGTCATGAACCGAACGAGCCCGGCTCCAGGACAAACTGTGCTGCAAGCCCCGCCCTGGGGACCCAGACATCTGGCACCCTGTGACTCCCCCCACCCAGCTCTGACACCCTGGGGATTTGTGGGTGAAACAGATGGGACAAGTGTGAAAACCTCCTGGGGAGCGTGGGCACACCCAGGCCTTGGGGGAGGTGTCCCTTGACCCTGCTGTCCCTTGTGCCCAGTGCCCCTTATGCCCTGGGTCACTTGTGCCTGCCACACAGTCTCCTTCAGCCTTTGAGGATGCCTGTAGCTACAACAGTTACAATTTGTATTAGAATCAGCTGTATTCAGTGTGCCGTAGTAAGGTCAGTGTCAGTTGTACAATATGCTCCCTTAGGACCTGGTGATGTAAATGTCACCCCAATGCAGCCAGAGGACAAGTTGGACACCCCAACTGCAATGAGCTTTAAGACTCAGCAAGGCTGCGCTCCCTTTTAGTGGCAGAGGCAGGAGCTGATGGTAGAAATTGAATTCCACGAGTGCTATTCTGAGTCACACTCAGAGATGTCTGTGGTCAGGGGGTCTCTCCATGTGTTGGGACAGCACCTGCTGTTCATGTTCTGCAGAGATCGAGAGACCTCATCTCCCACAGCTGAGTGATTATGTGTTCTTTGAGTGATCAGCCATAAATCTCAGCAGCTCCTATAGGCAGTGGCGTAATATGACACCCTGAACCAGTGGGTCGTTAATGTGTGTTGGAGACAGAGCGGTTTCAGGGTTGGGTTTTTTTTAGGTTGCTGTTTGTTTCCTTTCTTTCTTTTTTTTCCTGTCTAACTGTCCTGCCCTGTTGCATGAGGTTCTGTGTCAGTTGCTGTCCTGTTTTCAGCAGGGTTACAGTTAATTTGTATCTTGCAGTGAGTGTAGTGCTGTGTTTGGGATTTAGGGTGTTGGTACCACCCTGATGGTTTAATTGTTGCCAAGCAGTTAAGGACTTTTCAGCCTCTCATCCTGCCCTGTCTCTGAGAAGGAGGAGGCAGTCAATAAGCTGGGAGCACAGCTCCTCCTGGCACCCTGACTGCTGGTGCTGGGCTGGATGTTCAAAGCCCTCACGATCCCCATGGCAGTCAAGACCCCCAGAACCAGAGGGGCTCCTACAACCTGGGCGCAGGGTGTCTGTGTCACATGTTTACGTGATGCCCCAAGTGCTGTGGGCCCTGGGCAGGGTGGGAGCAGCTCTCGTGTTGGTGCCCCATTCCCTTGGGCTTCACACACGGATGCAGTAGGGGTGCTGCTGGGGGGCCTTGCCCCACTGAAGGCCCAGGGCTGCAGCAGCAACTCAGCCCCGTCTCCCTGGTTGTGTTTCAGGGGCTCACACACTGCAGTACATGTTTGGCTGTGACCTCCTGGAGGATGGCAGCACCAGGGAAAATTGGAAAATCACCTACAACGGGAGGGACTTCATTGCCTTCGACATGGACACGATGACATTGACTGCGGCAGATGCAGCAGCACAAATCACCAAGAGGAAGTGGGAGATGGACAGGACTGTTGCTGAGCACATGAAGCACTACCTGGAGAGCACCTGTATAGAGGAGCTGAGGAAATATGTGAGCTACAGGCAGGCTGTGCTGGATAGGAAAGGTGAGAGGATCCTGACCTTGCACTGCTGTGCTTACAGCTTCTACTCACAGCCCATCACCAGTGGCTGGCTGAAGGACAGGAGAAGGACAGAGCCCAGAGGGCTGGCAGGGGCTGTGGGTATGAGCCGCAGTGCTCTGGGGAGCCCAGAAGTACTGGGGGGGATGCAGATGTCTTTGTCTCTCTGCAGGGAGGAAGGGCTACATCAAGGCATCAAGTAAATACCAGGGCCAGGTCTGGCTCCAGCCACTGCCCAGTGCTGGGGTAGTCTCATGGCTCTGGTTTCTGGCTGTTCACAGCATTCCCTCATCCTCTTCCTCCCAGTGACACCGCTCTTCACAGTCCCGTAGTGGGGGCGTATGGAAGAGTGTTGTAGTTTTGCATAGCTGGGTGCTGGTAGAGAAGGGGGGCTGCAGAGAAGGCTGCTGCAAGAAGCAGCCAGAAGCTCTCTGCAGGCCCCAGAGAGTAAACATTGGCCTATTCATGGCCAGAGTCGCTGGTGACCAAGGCCAAGCCCATCAGTGATGGTCACAGCGCCTCTGGGAATCACATTTAGGAGAAAAAAAAAATGCAGGCAGCTGCATTTTGCCCCCAGAGAAGGGAGTGAGAAGATGTAAGGAGCTGTGCAGGCACCAAGGCTGGTGAGGAGAGGGAGAGGAGGCACCCCAGGTGCTGGAGAGCAAGATGCCTCTGCAGCCCCTAAAGAAACCCATGGTGGAGCGGGTGTCCCCCTGCAGCCCATGGAAAAGGCCCAGACCCCACCTGCAGCCCGTGGAGAGGCCCCACACTGGATGGAGCAGGGGAGACAGACAGGAGATGCTGTGACCCATGTTGGAGCAAGGCCCTGCCAGCACTTGCAGCCCATGGAGAGAGACAGAGACACAGAGATGAGCAAGGGAGCGATTTGTGCTGGAACAGGTTTGCTGGGGGAGGCTGGTGACCCCGTGGAGGACTGGGACTGAGAGACAATTATTTATGACTGCACCCATAGCAGTGACCCATGCTGGGGCAGCTGGTGAAGAGCTGAAGCCCTGTGGGAAAGGACTCACGTTGGAGAAGTTCATGAAGGACTGTCTGCTGTGGGTGGGACCCCACAGTGCAGCAAGGGGAGGGTGTGAGGAATGAATGCCCCACCCCAGCCAAGAGGGAAACCAACCTGCTAGGAACTGACCAAAGACCCCACTTTCCCAGTCCCTGCCCCTCCCTGTGCCACAATGCGGGGGAAGAAGAGAGCAAAATCCTGACTAAAGTCTGCTGAGAACAGAGGGGTGGGGGGAAGGTTCTTTAAGATCTGGTCACATTGTTTTAAGATTTGGTCATGCTTCTCATTACCTGACTCTTATTACACTACACACACAGTGAAACCGATCACAGAATTTTCTTCCCTTCACTCTGTGTTGAGTCTGTTTTGCCCACGTCGTTGGTAACAGGATGATCTTTCCCTGTCCTTATCTCCACTCCTCAGCCTCTCAAAATGCATTTTCTCCTCTGTCCAACTAAAAAGGGGAGTGATAGACCGACTTTGGTGGGTGTCTGGACTCCAGCCAGGGCTAAACCACCACAATGGACAAGTATATTGTTTCAGTTAGGGGGGACATAGGAGGGAAATGGGGAAAGGGGGTGGGGCCGGGTCACGGGAGAACACAAGGGAATGTGGGGGGAATATGGGGACACAGGAGGGGCAGGACATGAGAGGCATGGGATTGGGGAGCATCACAGGATGACATGGGAGACAGAACATGGGGGTCAGGGAAGACATGGAAGGATATGGGAGTGATATCAGTGACATGGGGACAGATGGGGATTAGGGGGACACCGGGGGAAGACACAGTTGGAACATGAGGGACACGAGAGAACACAAGGCAACATGGTGAGGCACAGGGAGAAATGGGACACAGAGGGACATGAAGGGAGGACACAGGAAGATGTGGGAGGACTAGGAAGGCATAGGAAGACATGGAGGAAGCATGGACATAGGTGAGACACAGGGCGGAGGGGCTGACACCATGATTCCCCCTGTCTCCTGTGGCAGCTAAAGACAGGGCTCAGGCATTTCCACTGAGGTCTCAGCTGATTGTCCAGGACAGAGTTAATTAAAACCACCTTGTTATTGAGCACTGTGCCAAAGGAGCCATGGAAGGTCTGTGAGATGCACCCTCAGAGCTGGAGAAGGGAAACCCAGCAAGATTTCGGGTTGATCCCCATCTCATGAGCACAGGCAGCACCTTCACCTTTACTGGTATCACCTCCATCAGCCTGGGAGCAAAAGCCGTTTGTCCCTGGGGTTGATCTGGGAAGATCAAACACACACCATCCCCTTGGGCATGCTAACCCCAATGGGGGTGGAGAGGGGAGCAAGGAAGTGTTACAGGGGGCACAGAGAAGCTGACAGGTGGCTCCCAAAATGAAAGGAGAAGGGGAAAACCCCAAAACTAACTAAGATCCAAAATACAAAGCAAAGAACCAAAATTACAAGAAACTGAAACATGGGAGTGAAAATATCCAACTGAAAAAAGAAACCTAAACCAATCTAAAATAAGTCCCCCAAAGAGCTAACATTGAAAAATAAGTACATTTATAAACCTAAAGAACAATTTTTTAAAAAAAGAAAATCAAAGAAGCAAAAACCAAAGTGAGAACTAGTCTTAAAAGAAAATTGAGAGAAAATAAAAAGCAAAGTAAGAAATAAAATTTAATTCTAAGATATAAAATTTAAAAAACATATTAAAAAATTAAAATAAAATTAAACCAACCCCCAAAAAAATAAAATTCCAAAGTAAGAAAATGAAAACCTCAGAAATAGATTTTAAAGCCCAACAAACCATGAGGTGAGAAATACAATTAAATGCCATGAACTAAAATTTCAAAACCAAAGTCAGACACAAAGCTTGAAAGATTTAAAAAGAAAATCAAAGGAAGGAAAAACTCGGCGCCCCAACGTTCCCCCCGCAGTAACCCCCAGCCCTGAGGTCAGACCCTCCCTCTGCAGCTGGTCCCCCTCCTCCTGACTGCGCAGGGTCCAAGGGTTCCCCCTGCCCGTCCGGCCCCGGCTCCTCCCTACCTGCGCCGGCTCCAGCCCGGCCATGGCCGGGGCTCAGCAGCCCCCAGCCCCACGCATCCCCCGCCAGCTCAGCGCGGGGCTCCGCGGTACCTCCACGCCCGCCGTGGGCAGGGAGGGCAGACCCAAACCCACCTGGTCCCAGGGATGAGGAAGGATGGGGCGACCCCCACCCTTTGGGGAAGAAACGTCCTCTTCCAGCTTGGCCTTTTTTATTTCTCTTTTCCTTCCTTTTTCAACCGTTTTACTCCTCTTTTCTTTTAATTTTTTTCTTTTTTCTCTTTCTCCTTTTATTTCTTACCATTATCAATCTTTTTGATCACCTTTCCCCCCTTTTTTAATCTCCTCCCTTTTTTTACATTTGTCCTTTTTACTTTCCCCTTCTCCTCCTTTGTTCCCCCCCCCCCTTCCCCCCATTTTTTCTTACACCCCTTTCTATTTTCCCATTTCTTCTCTGGTTTTTGTGGTCTTTTTTCCCCCTACCCCTGTCCTCCCTCCCACTTTGTTGTTCCCTTTTTCCTTCCTTTTGTCCATCTTTTTCCTGCAGCCACTGCATCACAAATATCTTTAAACTAAAATTATTTGCGGGTGACAAACACAATCTGAGCCCAAAATCCATCCCAGGAAGAACTAAAAGTTAAGAAGTTGTTTTAGAGGCCCCCAAAAAGGGGCATCATCTGCCCAAAGAAAATGCATTTCCTCTGTGCAAGAAAAAGAAATTAATCCTTAAAAAACAAAACCAAGGATGGTTTTGTTCTGTCTCCTTTATTTGCTCAAAAAAACCCACCGGAAATTAAACAAATGCATTTCAAATTTGATGAAACTCCCCTAAATTTAGGGCTGCAGAAGGAAGTTTTCACTTGCTTTGTGCAATTAAAGGATTGGTTGGACTACAACACCACCATTCACCAATCTACAGGATTAGAAACACCCACCTCAATTGTCACTAATTGGGTGGTAATTACCTTATCACCTACGATATCACCTACGATCAGTCAACCTTATTTAAATGAACACCATGTTCCTTGAAGGAGAAGGGTGTCTGTGTTGTTTCAATTTGCATAGCTGTCCTGGTTTTGGTCAGGATGGAGTTAACTTCTTCTGTAGCAGCGGATGGAATGCTGTGTTTGAGAGTTAAAATGAAAGCAGTGCTGATAACACCCTGATGGTTTTAGTTGTGTCAGACAGTCAAGGACTTTCTCAGCTCTTCATATTTCTCTATTCATGAGAAAGGAGGGGCGAAGCCAGGACAGGTGACCCAAACTGGCCAGAGAGAGTATTCCATGCCAATTACGTCCTACTTGGTATAAAGGGGGGCTGATGGGAGGAGGAGCAGGGACAGATCCAGGACGCGCAGCTTTTGGGGGACGGTCGGGTTCCGGGACGGCTCTGGGTGGCACGGCCTGAGCTGTGGGTTCTGTGAGAAACTGCATTGTGTATCAACAGCTTCATATATTTTTTGCTCTAAAGTCCTGTCAGCATTGTTATATTGCATCTTTCTGTTATCTTAATAAACTATCCTTATCCCAACCCACAGGCCTTCTAGTTTCTTGGGTTTGGGTTGTTGTTTGCCCCTTCCCTTTCCGTTCCCTTCCCACACCCCCCTCCCCCACTTCTCCCCCTCCTCTTTTCCTTTAAAGAGCAGGCAGCTGCATGGATCTCGGCTCTCAGCCAGGGTAAAACCACAACAGGTCCTAAATGTTGAGCCAGGACTCCCAGGTTTACTCCTGGTTTTTCATGTAAAAAGAGCAAGTCTAGACCTCTCTTAAGTTCCTTTTTAAGTGTATTAAAAGCTTCCCAGGCCTCTTTTGCCCAGTTGATCCGGGTTAATTTTCAAGAGTTCATAAAGAACCAAAGACCAAAGCTGCTCCAAGCAAGGCAGCCAACCCCCACCCTGCTCCAGCGCTGCAGGGGCTGGCTGCAGCCGTCGCACCAGAGATGCGCAGGGACGCCTCCTGCTCCTGGGCCAGGCGGCTGTTCCTGACCACACAGGACCAGTTCCCCTCTCTGGTCCCTGTCACCACGATGGCATCTTCGGTGTCAAACAGGCCCCTGGCATCAGGGGAACATCTCTGGGAGACCGAGGGGACACGGTGCCCGTTGGGGTCTTTCCACAGCACCTCCGGTTGCGGGAACCATCCGGCCGATCGACACTGCACCCGGATGCCTCCGGCCTCGTACCCCTCCAGAGAGAGCTGAGGGACAGAGCCTGTGGCTGGGGAAGAGCCCAGGGTTGGGGTCAGGGAGGGATGGGCTCAGCTCCAAGGCCACCACTGCATCCTCGAGCAGACCCCTCACAGCTCCCACCAGACCCACCCCAACCTGGGCAGGAACTGCCAAGCGTTGATGCGCAACAGCCTGAGATCTGCCCCAAAATCTTCCGGCACAGCAAGACTGAGCTGCCCAGCTTCAGCGCCATAAGGCAGCGTCTGCACCCCCCCACAAGGCTTCCAGACACCGTGCCAGCTCTCCTGGGGTACCAAGGGATGGGACACAGGTCTGGGAGGTACACATGAGCCCAAGAATACCACGACCACCCCGGCAAACACCGCACTGGATACAAACCTGACACCTCCAGATACACCAAAGCTTCTCCATAAGAGGCACCATCGGTCACAGTGCAGACATACTGACCATCATCAGAGGGTCTCAGCCCAGAGATTCGCAAGTCCAGGCTTCCATTGGAGAGACCATCTCTGGGCAGCTCTGTCCTCCCAACATATTCCTTCATCTGGTCCCTGGACACATCCTCCCCATGTCGGTAGTGGTGCACCGTTTCAGAGACCCTGTGCCGGATCCACCTGATGTCCCAGCTCTGAGCGTCCACGGCTGGGGACAAGTGACAGGGCAGCACAACGTCCTGCCCCATGGTGACACGGAGAGTGCGGCCTGGTCCCACCACTCTGAAGTCAGCTTGGCCATGGAGAAGGACACAGAGACACGGAGATGGCGCCTGCATTAATTGAGGGTGTTTCAGGCCAGGGCCGAGCTTGGTGTGAGCTGGGGATGCTCCATGCTGCAGGCATTGCTTTGCCATCCCATGTTCCAGAGACCCCAAGGAAACTGGAGCGGGAAATGGGAGGACTGGAAGGAGAAGGAGGTTTCCCAGGAGAGGAACCCTCCTCCAGAAAACAACCTGCACCCCAGCCAGCCCCGGTGGGAGACACAACAGCCAAGGGAAAGCAAAAGCATGCATGGCTGAGCTCTGGGCTGGGCTTTTTTTGCCCCACAGCAGCTCCCAGCCCCACATCTGCCACATGGAGCAGCCAAACCCCCCCACCAGACTTGCAGGATTCCTACCTGATCCCAGCTGGAGCACGTGGAGAGTCACCCAATACCTCAGGAGACCCCCAGGGCTCACCGGGAGCCACATCTGCAGCTGCACTGGAAAGGAGGGAGGGGAAGGGAGGCAAAGGAGGGCAATGGGTGTCACAGAGGAGATCTGGCAAAGAAGGGCTGTCCCTACCCCAAAGAGGCTCCGAAATCCCCAGAGCCCCTGCACCAGCACCCTGCTGGCACATGAAACCAGTGCTCAAGGGCAGGACAAGGCTGCATACGGCTCCTCTATTCAGTCCCTGCTCTGCCCCACTACCCCTCTCCAGGAGTTATCCCAACTCCATTACTGACTGTGAATGAAAGGAAATATTCTAAATACCTTTCAGAAGGAGAAGTTGCTCTTGGGATGGAAACAAGTTGCTGGCTGCAGCTGGCTGATGAAAAGAATAGAAAGTTCCCTTCTTAGAGAATTACCATTTCTGTGCAGGACTTGAGGCCCCACCCATTCCCCTCCACATTTTGCCTCACTAAACCCCCAGAGAAAGACACACTCACTGGATGTAAACAAGCTGCCAGGTGCTGATCAAGACCCAACCCTTTCCCAGTTTCAGAATTCAGTTATGGGAGTGTGACTTGTGGCTCCATCCCCCACACAAGGAGCTGAAGTTCTGCCTGCAGGCACCAATGTCCACAGTCATGAAGTGAAGCTTTAAGCAGGCCCCAGGTACAAGAGGGTGAAGGGAACTCAACCCCCTCTGCATCCCTGCCTGGGTGCAGGTGCTAGAGGTGGCTGTTCCCAGACCAGCACCTCTCCCAGCAGCCTGTGCTGGGGAACAGCACCCAGCGAGGTTTGGCACCTCAGGAAGTGTTTCCCCTCCCAAAAAGTGCTGCTGTCTTTGTGTATGACCACCATTGCTGAGGCAGTGAGAAAACCCCGACCAGAGCCTGGAGAATGGTATGTCTGAGTCAGGGCCACTTGGTCCATCTCTGGGGGTTATGGGGTCCCAGGACATTGGTTTGTTCTGGAGGAAAAGGCTGAAAACCGTCAGCCCCAGGAGTTGAAGGAAGGGGAAATGTTGCCTCTTTCGAGCGACGGAGGGAAGTCAAGGATACGCTCAATATGAGTAATCAGCAGGCTTCCATTTATTATGGCTAACGGCTTTCTGTTATACTATCGTTAATACACATTAATTGTCACTAATGCATATTATAATTGTTACAACTTGATTGGTTCTTGGTTAAAGGTTACATCACACATCTTGCGGTCTGGGAACGGTGCTTCTTTCACATTCTCAGGAACAGCAGATCCTTGAGGAGGGTTCAGAGGAGGGCCACAAGGATGATTAGAGGGCTGGAGCACCTGCCCTACAAAGAGAGACTGAGGGAACTGGGCTTGTTCAGCCTGGAGAAGAGAAGGCTGCGGGGGGACCTCATTGCAGCCTTCCGGTACCTGAAGGGAGCTTATAGGCAGGATGGGATTTGACTTTTTAAAAGAGCAGATAATGGCAGGACAAGGGGGAATGGACTAAAGCTAAAGGAGGGAAGGTTTAGATTAGATATTAGGGGGAAGTTTTTTACAGAAAGAGTGGTGAGGTGCTGGAACAGGCTGCCCAGAGAGGTAGTGGATTCCCCGTCCTTGGAGGTGTTCAAGGCCAGGTTGGATGGGGCCCTGGTCAGCCTTGTGTAGATCCAGGCCTGGAGGTTGGTGTCCCTGCCTGTGGCAGGGGGGTTGGAGCTCTATGATCCTTGGGGTCTCTTCCAACCCAGACCATTCTATGATTCTATGAAACATACATCTTGTTTCTACACCTTGTTCCTGTGTAACATCGCTATCAAAAATACTGACCTTCCTCTCTATCATTTGCGTCGGGATGGTGCAAGGCCTACTCGTACTATTAAGTTACACAGGAGACTGCTTGAACAATGGCTCCATAGAGCCATGGCCTTGCTTCTCACGTAGCCACTCTTCCACAATAGTGTTCCCATAAGGCTCCTATAGGGTGTCCATAGGGTATGTATAGGGTCCACAGGGGATCTATAGGGTGCCCGCAGGGGATCTATAGGGTGCTTGCAGGGGATCTATGGGGTGCCTGTACTGTGCCCATTGGGATCTGTGCTGCCTGGTGCCCCCTGCACTCCCCACCCATCCCATGCAGACACAGAAAGGTTCTCAAGAAATGGCTTTTAATGAAAAATTGGAACAAAACGGTAATCAAAGGTACTAACTACAGAATCAACACCCTCCCTCCCTCTCTCCCTCCCTCTCATTTCCCCCCCATCCCTGCAACAGGGCTAAGTGAGATGGTAGAGCCTGGCAGGGTGTCGTCTTCCATGGGGACATCTGTGTCCACAGAGATGTCACAGACTGTGACAGTGTCCACATCCATAGGGACAGGACAGGTGTCCCAGCCTGAGACACTGTCCACATCCATGGGGACCGGACTGTCTGTGTCTCCACTGGAGAGGATGGACTGTGTGCAGACAGGGAGCGGGTGGGATTGGGGAAGCGATGCTGCTGTCCCCTGATGGCTGTAGGGCAGGAACAGTTGTGCTTGTCCCTGGGGGGCCATTGGTGTAAGCAGGCTGCTGGGTGTCTGCAGCTGTGTGGTCCCTGAAGCACAGTGCCAGGCAGAGGAGCGATGCCGTGACTGAGCAGTGAGGGGGTTGCCAGAGGCAGACTGGTACTGGAACTGGGGAGCTCTGAGCAGCTGCCGCTTGGCAGATCTGCAGGGGGGAGAGGGAGATGTGTCAGGCTGGGGGGCGGAGGGAATCCCTCAGGCACCCACCGAGCAGGCCCCAAGTGTGGACCAACCTCTGGTCTGTCCCAGGTGAGTGGGAGGGTGCAGGGAAGGGCTGCTGCTGCTGCTGCTGCCCTGGCAGTTGGTGGAGGTTGGTGGGTCCTGAGAGAGAGACATGAACACACGCTGGTGACCATATCCCCAGCTGGGCCAGGAGCGTGCGCGAGGGCACTGAGAGGGAGCAGGGAGAGGGGCGAGAGGGGCTGTGGAGTTCCCCAGAGTGTGTCCCTGAGCAGCCAGGAGTGGGGTCAGGCCTTACCTCCAGTGTAGGGCTTTGGGAAGATGGGTGGCATCATGGTGGGGGCAGAGAGACCCCATGAAGTGCACCACAGAGGTGGGAGCGCCATGGTCGCTGGAGGGTCAGCTACAGGATGGTGTCTGGATGCTTCTGTTTGCGCGTATCCTTGGTAGCAACGGGGCCACTCCCAGAGTCCTTTGCTGCCCCAACAGCTTTGCCAGCCCTCCATGGGCATGGAAAGGGTTAACAAATGGTTACAGGAAGAGTTACCCTCCATGGCTTCATGTCCAAGTGGAAACCACTACAAAGTGCTGCCCCTCCAAGGTTCATCCTGCCACCCATCCTGTTGGATATTTGTACCCGTGCCATGCACAGTGGGATCGAGTGCACCCTCAGCAAGGTGTGGGTGACACGGAGCTGTGTGGTGACTTTATACAGTGGACAGAAGGGATGGTGTCCAGAGGAAAACTTGGCACATGTGGTTTTGTGTGCCTTTTGGAAGCTTTCCCTATACTGATAAAGAAAACATCAGCTGGCTCAAGGCCGGAGTCTCAGAATCACAGAATCACACGATTGGGAAAGACCACCAAAGACCACCAAAAGGATGGTGATGGACTCCAGGCCGGGCAGAAGCTTTTCTGGGTGATTTCTGACCAGAGAAATGTGAGCCCTCATCACCTTAAAAACACATTTCCCACTTGTCTAATTGCCTAGTGATCATAGAATCATAGAATTGTAGGGGTTGGAAGGGACCTCGAGAGAGAGGAGGAAAACACTGGTGCCCAAGGTGGCTTTTCCTCCTTTTTCTGAACAGGCTGGGAAATCTCACACCTCTCAACTCCTGGCTACACGGCTGGTACTAAGGCCAGGGGTTTGGCTTGGACGACAAGGGGATGTTCTTTGGTGACTCCAACCTGTTGGAGAGGGACAGGATCCACCTGTCTAGAAGGGGCCCTCAGGAATCCCAGACCTGGGAGGTAGGATAAAGTCTGGAGAAAGGGCAGACTGAGTAAATACCGGCTTTACCATCTCTACCATCACCTGGCTGAGCCATCAAAGAGAAGACTTAAGCAATGAAGAAAAGAAGGAAAGGAAATTCCTCCCAGGCTGCCCAGGGAGGCTGGGGAGTCTTCTTCTCTGGAGGGATTCAAAACCTACGTGGACACTGTTGTGTGTGACCTGCTCAAGGTGATCTCCCCAGACAAGACTAGAGGTGATCTTCACAGACAAGGCTGGAGGTGCTTCCCCTCTGGGAAGTGACCTCCCAGGTGATGCCCCTCTGACAGAGATGTCACTGGTTGGTCACCAGAGGCCCCTGGCAACTGTTGCTATTCTAGACTTCTATTGGGTGTTTGCTTGGCAGCAGATACAGGACTGATTTTTTTTTAATTACTATTTTTTAAGAGAATAGGCATAGCACTAAAGTCCTAGTAATAAAAGAAGTGAGAATGAATAAAACCTGAAGTATCTCTGTTTACAAATCTAGTACCTATACCAGTTAAATCTAAAAAATAAATAATAAATTGATTAAAGAAGTTGCACCTGACAATTTGACATTACTTTGGTTCTAGTGTAGGATTTTGATTTTAAAGGAGTTAGAGCAGCTGTGAGAATATAAGGGGGAAAAAAACAAAGAACCCCAAAAAACCCCACTCCAACATGACTGATGAAATACTGTTTATAGGGTCAACGCCGCTCCAGTCCCAAACAGCTTCACACCAGCACGGCTTTTTTTTATAAAATTTAAATATTTAATGCAATAAAATAAATAAATATTTCTCTTTTCACATTTAACAGACAAAAACAGAACAACAAACCCAACCCCACGTTGCAGGGACTTGGTCAAACTTTAGAAGAGAAACTAAACTAAGAGTCTAAACTAAACTAAAGAGTCTTAACTAAACTAAACTAAGAGTCAGTCCAAGGGGATCACAGTGTGACTGCAGTGGTGCCCGTCTCACAGCAGCTGCTGGTGGATTATGTCCCACACCATCTTCCTGTGGAAGTGAGGGATGTGACTCTGGAAAGAGAAGGAGAGAGAAAGCTGTTAAACAGGAAGTCAGGGTGGCAAGGAGGCACAAACACCCGGTTCGTTAGGGACGGGGAGCACAGCTCTGCCCTGCTGAGGCCACCCCGAAGTGCCGACCCCAGCAAGCGCGCGCCCGGCTTTCTTCTGGCAGGAATTTGCTGTTTAACCCAAAAGAGAACAAAAGATGCTCTTCATCTCCAGCATTTAGTCCCACAAAAAGGCAGCTGCTGAAGGAGACTCCCACAACAGCAGAAGCTCATTTAGGAAGCCCCCAGACCACGCCTTGTCAGAGGAGGGACAGGAGAACCAAGCAAGGAACTGCAATGCCCACCCTGTACCCACACACCAGGTGCACCTCCAGGAAGAGGAAATACAAAAGCTTTTGGGTGGAGGAAGTTCCCAGGCCGGGGGCTGGGACAATACCTGGTGTCTGCCCTCCAACACATGGTGTTACAACCACCAGCTTACGTGGATTCAAAGCTCTGCTGCCACAGAGAGTCACCAACAGCATGAAAAAAGGACTAAAGAGCACCACGTAACCACAAGCCTGAGTTAAGCAGCGGGTACCTAAGGGGGTGCAGTAATGTGTCACCCTCCACAAGTCCAGACAACCAGATACTACGTCCTCCTGCTGTGTGGTGCAGCTACAGTCTACCCACCAAGTGGGACAGGTACGAGTCATGGGGATACTCACAGGTCCCAGATGGAAAGGGATCTCCTCCATATTTCTGTTGGTGCAGGTGATACACAGTTGTCACTGGTTGACTGGAGAATGTTGGAAGACGGGGCAATGATGGAACACAGAGCAAGGATGGAACAGCAGAGTAGGATGGCACATGGCAGTAGTAGGATGGAAAGTGGAAGTAGGATGGCACACGGTAGTAGTAGGACAGCACGCTGGAGTAGTAGGATGGCACACGGTTGTAGTAGGACGGCACACCGGAGTAGGATGGAACACAGCAGTAGGGTGGAAGACTGGTGTGTGATTTAACTCCAGAGTAGATTCGAGCAGTGGTGTAGATTGGAGGACTGTACAAGACTGGAGCAGGGGGGAAGGCTGGAGCGGTCGAGGAGGCTGGAGCAGTCGAGGAGGCTGGAGGAGTCGAGGAGGCTGGAGGAGTCGAGGAGGCTGGAGGAGTCGAGGAGGCCGGAGCACTTTGGTGCAGGAAAAAACAACAGAGAAGAACCACAGTGTTTATAAGCACGGCATTTGGTATTGACACATGTCAGAGCACCAGAAAGGAGACAGTTTATTCCTACACAGCTGTCTACATGTGAGTGGGGAGCCACAGCTACAGCAATAGAAATACCTAAAGTACAACGAGACTGTCAAACCCCTGGACAGAAACATCCTGCACTGGTGCCACCACAAAACACAGCGGGCATTTCTGTGCAGAGACCCTTCACACTCAGCTGGGTGACTCTGAACTCGGGAAGACCAGAGGGGCAGGACTCAAATTTGTCACCTTAGTGTTACCCAAAAGAGAAAACTGCCTCTAAGTCCTGCAAGAAGCACCAGGGGAGGTGGAAAGGAAGAGAGAAAATCCTGGCATCCCCTGTCATTACCTTACATTTCACATCCCCAGATTTAAAAAAATAATCTTCTCTAGTTGGGAGGGGAGGAAGGAAAAATAAAAAGCTACTGAAGGTTCACCTCCCTTAGGAGAGCAGCCCAGGAAACCCTGGAAAAACATCCCTGTGTGGACTCAGAGGCAAATGTTAGGCAGCACAGAGGAAGATCAGGAATGAAATGGAAAGCAAACCTTTCAGAGAAGAAAGTCAAAGCAAACAGAAGGGTTTTACCTGGCACAAGGAGCTGTCTTGCCCCACAGGGAGAGTGTTCCGTTGCCCAAGGGAGTCCCACAAGGCATTTGATCTACGAGGGGAGAGCGTAAGCAAATCAGCCACTGTTAAAGGCAACTGAGGAGGTTGATGAGCTTCCCCAAAGGTCAATATTTCCTCTCTCCCCTACGTCCCCACATTCCCTGTGTTCTGTTGCTTTAGAACAGGCTCAGATTTTCTTACTGGCAACTGCAGCAAGTTGCCCTGGGCACGAGGTATCGCCAGGCTGAAGCCCAGATTAAACCCCAAAAAGGGTTCTGGGGATCTAACACCCCAAACCAAACCAGTTTCCTCCTGGCCAGCTGGCAGCGGCCATATCGCAGCTGGAGCTGGCTGCATCCAAGGCAGCTCCGGGACTGAGATGCCGAGCGAAACGCCCGGCCCCGACCCAGCAGCAGCGCAGGGATGCAGGGAAGAGACTGAGTTCCCACCCCAGCACTGCCAGACGCTACCGAGGGGCGATGCCACCACAGCCCGTCCGTGAGCCGAGGGGGAGAGTCGCACCACACGCCAGGAAGAGCGCAGGAGAAACAAGCTCACGCCCTGACGTCAGCCTTACCAGTCTGCACCAGTTCTTCTCCTGGCACAGCACTTCTGGGTCTTTTCACTGCAGGCTCAGATGACAGGGCCTGAGTCTGGAACAGAAACAAACAAAGCACCGCCCTGAGTTTAACCTCAACACCAGTCCAAGACAGCGGAAGCTTCCGGAAAGGGAGGCAGCTCTGGTCTGATTTAGGGACCAGGATTTGCTGGCTCAGAGCGCAGCAGAAGGATCTGTGCAGGATCTCTGACCAGCACGCTGCCCTTTGGGTTTGATTGTTAATAGGGGCTCTCCCCCACGCAGGGATTAAACCCCCTCAGGCTTCCTGCCCAGTTCCCCTCGGGCAGCTCCTCAGCATTCCGGAGTTCAGCCCTGACTCTGGCTTGGGGAGAGCTGAGCCCCTCAGAAAGGGGTTTTGTACAAACAAAGAGTCAGTGGTGCTCTCAGGGACAAATAACAGAGCACGAGGGTTTCTTACTCCTCTCACCCTACAGGGCAGTAAGAAAAAGAACACGGCACCTCCCAACCAAACTAAGGGGTCAAGCAGCTCAGGACTCGTTTTTACAGAGCCAAAGTCCTAGGGGAATCCTCTCCCGGGCCGGTGGATACCCAACCCAGCAGAGAGGGCTTTATCCAGAGGAAGCAGGCGATTGTTCTCCCAAGGTCATGTAGTTTGGGTGCTCCTTCCTCAGCTCCACGTGCCAGAGCAGAGCAGGCAAACCTGAGCCAGGCAAACCCAGCACACCAGAGGCGCCTGCTGTCAAGGGCAAAGAAGAGCCTGAGGCTGCACAGGTTCAGGAAAGTCTCTGCTAACCTCTCCCACAGACTCTGCTCCTGGAGCGGCATCGCTGCCCGAAGCTCGGCGTTTCCTTGCTGCCCTGGCTGGTACCTTCACCACAGTAGCAGAAACCTCTTCAGCCTTCTCTTCACACCCAGGGATGGCAGCATCTAAACAACAAAGGCAGACCACACAACAGCGTGACTTAAGAGGGGGTTCGGATTGCCATTTGCATGGCAGCCCAGCTCCTCAATCCCACCCAAAGCACTGGGATTCATTCCAAGCTGCACACCCTTCTGCACTTTCAGACTCCCCTCAGTTTTCCAAGGGACACCAAACCCCAGAAGAACCAGGGCTGTGAACTACCTTTGTCATGGGCGCCACCTGGTTGTAGCTTTGGAGGTTCCTGCCCATCAGGATGTTCTGCAGGCGGCTGAGGGCTGAGGAGAGAAGACACAGAACAAGGATTTACAACCACGGCTCAGCTTCACACAAGCACAACTCCCAGAGCTAATTGCTGTAGTTCCCCTTCCAAGCCCCCCTGGGATCATCTCAGACACACACACAGACACCGCAGAGCATCCCCCGCCTCTCTCAGCCAAGGCACCGCTAATTATCCCACTGCAGTGGGGTAATTCCCTTCTGTTAATGCTTCTTCATGAGTTACACTTGTTCCCAGCACCAAACCCATGGCTTTGGCTAACGTGGAACGGGCTTTGTTTCACTCTTCACAGGTTAACCCCCCCAAGCCACACACTGCCCTTCAGCGGGGCAATGCCCCTGTGCACAACGCTGAGTTACTCTCCCCGGGGGGTTCACCACCCACACTCTCAGGTCCCTTCCAACCCCACAACCACCCACCATCTGTGCCTGGGAGCTCCGGGACGCCGGCACCGCTTCAGCCCCGGGAAGGCAGCCCCGTGTCTCCACACGCCCTACGCCGGGACTCCCCCCCAGCCGCTGCTCCCCCTCACACACACACACACAGAGCCCTCTGCTCCTGCCCCACGCGCGCTCCCAGGGCCCGTTTCTTTCCCAACTCCCCGCTTCCCAGACGGAAAAGCCCCCGGGGGGCCAAGGGGGGCGGGGCCGCCAGGGGCCTTCTCGGGGCGGGGGGACCCGCAGCTCCGCTCCCGCCCTGGGCTCCAACGCCCAGGAGAGGTCCCGCAGGCCGCACCCGGGAGGCCGCGGGGCCTCAGGGACGGGGCGAGGCCCTCGGGCGGCCGGACGGCCTCGGGCCGGAGCGCTGACCTGGGGGGCGGCCTCTGCAGCGGCGGCGCGGCCGGGGACGGCTCGGGGGGCGCGGCGGGCGGCGGCCAAGAGGCCGCCGAGGGGCCCCGGCAGCCATCGGCACAGAGGCACCGGCAGCCCGCGGCGGGAACGCGCCCGTCCTGCGCCGCGCCCGGCACGGCCCGGCCCCTCCCACCAGGGGCTGGGGCAGCCCCGCCATTGGCTCCGACCGCTGCCTGTCTGGGCGGAGCTGGGCCGGGCTGGGCCGTCCCTCCCCGGCTCTGCCCCCCGCTTGCCCGGCCCGGCCCTGCCCGGCCGCCCCTCCATCGGCTCCTCCCGCCGCCTGTCTGGGGAGGCAGAGCCCGGGCAGGAGAGGGGCGGCTCTCTCCTCTCCTCTCTCTCTCTCCGCCCCCCCACCGCAGGTTCTGCGGCCCGAGGGACGCAGGTGGGTGGGAGCGGCCGGCGGCCCGGCCCCTGGGCAGGTTCCCCCTCCGGTCTCCTCCCCCCGGCTCAGCGGGGGAGAGGACGGAGACCCGGGGCTTACCGAGCCCTTTCCCCAGCGCTCTCCCGGCGCTCGGGGCCTGTCTCCGCTCCCGCTCCCGCAGCACCGACCGGCTCAGCCATGGCCGAAGGCTCGACTGAGCGAGAGCGGCGGGTGGGCAGGACGCGTGTCCCGGGACACGGAGCGGGGACTTGGGAAGCGTTGAACGGCCCCGCCCGGCACCGGCCGGACCGGCTGCCCGGGCAACGGCGACGCGCGACCGGCCGCCGAACCCGCCGGGAACGGCCGAACCCAGCGGGCGGGAACGGGGCGGGTTTCCCCTGTCCCGCTGGGTTCGGCTGGGTCCCGCAGCCACCCCGCTCCCCCTGCCCTGCCCGAGCCAGAAGGGCGGGGATGCGGGGAGGGAGGGAGGGAGCTGCGCGGGCAGCCGGGGTGAGGCTTCTCGGGGTGCCCCCGGGTTTCCACCCCGAACATCCCGGCACCCCCTGTGTTTCCCTCAC
The DNA here is from genome assembly GCF_964237585.1 of Gallinula chloropus. Classification (NCBI taxonomy): domain Eukaryota; kingdom Metazoa; phylum Chordata; class Aves; order Gruiformes; family Rallidae; genus Gallinula; species Gallinula chloropus. The sequence goes on along the minus strand of NC_140117.1, from coordinate 2,186,719 downwards.
GTTTCTCCTTCCCGGGGAGAACAGGATTCCCCACCGAGGCAAAACTCCTCCGTGTCAGACGGGAGGAGGATCGATCCCTTTGAACAGCCAGCGCTGGGGATCTCCTGCCTTCAAGTCAGGCTGCCAGCACTAGAACTAGATGCTGCCTCTCTCAGCACAGAGCAGATGAAGCCCCCAGCCCCACTTACACCAGCTACAAAGTCCCCACCACAAAGGCAGGGCTTATTCTCCCTGTCGTGACTTGTTGGCGCTGGTGGGCAGCGGATCAGCCGGGCTTCGAGGCCATTCTCCCTTCCCTTGTTGGAGCAGCTGTTGGTCCATCTTCTTCTCTCCTTGCTGAACATCCTGGCAGAAGGGAGGGAGAGAAAGAATTAAAACAGGAGCTGAGGAGCTCAGGGTGTGAAGGGAACGTTTGTGATCTGGGGACAGAGCAAACTGCACAGGCTGTTCCCAAGGCACTGGAACGTTTGATGGGGGGGGGACAACGTATATAAGGGAGCATAAGAAATCGCATTTATAATAACTAACACATCAATAAGAGTAAATTCAATTACTAACTATTGCAAGATGCTTGGAGGGAAAGCTGATAAGGAGAACATAATAAATGGGAGCAAGGCTGTGACTCGTGACCTCAGCATTCCAAGGCAGGTGGCACCTGGGACGGATAAGGAGGAAGCATGAGAAGGAAGGTAGTTCTTGGGATGGATGAGGAGGAGCCCCCTACTCACTCAGATCACTGTGGGGACAGACAGGGACCATCTGTCAGCAGACAGACGGTCTGTTTCCAGACAGGCAGGAAGCCGGGTTTATCCCCCACCACGGGACCCCGCTCCAGGGTTCCGCATCCCTCAGGGGGGAAGGGATGGGGATGTCCCGGGTCACAGAAGCTCTGGTAAAGGAAAGAAAGAGCGCAAGATCCATCTGTCTTTGACCATCTCGGGGTGCACCGCTCCCGGAGGCACTGCAATACCGGGACGATGCGCGGAGCGGAGGGAGCAAGCTCCGGGTCCAACTCCCAGACCCAGAAATCCGTTTAATATAAAGTTCTCTCATCGAGGACGTATCAGATAGTAAACTGATAAGAACAGATACTACACTTGATCTTAGCCAAAAGGCCGAGAAGCGATGCTAATCGTACCCCCAGCACCTCCACACACCCCCGCCGGCACTCACACAACTCACGGATGCTCCACATCGGACCCAAAACTCCCCCACGTCCCGCTCGCATTCGCATTCCCCTGCCTATCCCGCCTCTTCCCGCCGGGATCCGCTGCTCCCGGCTCCGGGAAACCGGCGGAGAGCTCCGCACCGAGCACTCCCAGCAGCCCGTGCGCGCCCCGCTGCTCTCGATTTGCATGGACACGCCCCTCTCCAGCCGCTGCTCTGGCCGCTGCCCTCCCCAAACAGCACCCAGCTTCTTCCTTCCCCCTTCCTGCTCCTCCCGCCCGTCCTTATCCTTCCTTTACCTTCCCTCCCCCACTCCCGCCCCCGCCCCCTCCCCCGCCCGCTCCCCCCCAGCCTTTCCCCCCTGGTTCCCAGCACCGGACACTCAGCCGAGCGCTGCGAAGCTCCCCGAGCCCCCGGGGATGGAGCAGCGGGAGCCGAGGGGAAGGTTCTCCCCGCTCCCGCTCTACACATCGTGTAGATCCACACAAGGCTGCCCAGGGCCCCATCCAGCCCGGCCCTGAACACCTCCCGGGACTGAGCATCCCCCACCTCTCTGGGCAGCCTGTTCCAGCAGGAAGAAATGGACGTTTTAAGAAGTACAAATGCCAGAGTTCATTGGATACACAAGAATACGCTGACCGATCAGTGACCCTTCTGTTCTCACCAAGAGGCCATGGGGGGGGGCTGGCCTCACTCAGCTGCACAGGCGACCGCTTGGCCAGTGGCTCCAGAGGCTCATGGCCTTGCTGCTCAAGCCACTCTGCAACAGCCCTGCCCTGGGTTGGAACAATCCTCATTACCAATACAGGCTGGGGGATGATGTGCTGGAGAGCAGCCCTGAGGGAAAGGACTTGGGGGGACTCCTGGATGAGAAGCTGGACATGAGCCACCAATGTGCATCTGCAGCCCAGAAGGGCAACCCCATCCTGGGCTACATCACCAGAACTCTGGCCAGCACAGAGAGAGGGGATTCTGCCCCAGTGCTCTGCTCTGGGGAGACCTCACCTGCAGTGCTGGGTCCAGCTCTGGAGCCCTCAGCACAAGGACATGGACCTGCTGGAGTGGGTCCAGAGGAAGATCTGAGGGCTGGAGCACCTCTCCTGTGAAGCCAGGCTGGGAGAGTTGGGCTGGTTCAGCCTGGAGAAGAGAAAGCTCTGGGGGCACCTTACAGTCCCTTTCAGACCCCTGAAAGGTGCCTGTAGGAAGCTGGGGCAGAACTGTTCCTGCGTCACCACACAGCTCAGTGTCACCCACACCTTGCTGAGGGTGCACTCGATCCCACTGTGCGTGTCACGGGTACAAATATCCAATAGGATGGGTGGCAGGATGAACCTTGGAGGGGCAGCACTTTGTAGTGGTTTCCACTTGGACATGAAGCCATGGAGGGTAACTCTTCCTGTAACCTTTGTGTTAACCCTTTCCATGCCCATGGAGGGCTGGCAAAGCTGTTGGGGCAGCAAAGGACTCTGGGAGTGGCCCCGTTCCTACCAAGGATACGCGCAAACAGAAGCATCCAGACACCACCCTGTAGCTGACCCTCCAGCGACCATGGCGCTCCCACCTCTGTGGTGCACTTCATGGGGTCTCTCTGCCCCCACCATGATGCCACCCATCTTCCCAAAGCCCTACACCGGAGGTAAGGCCTGAGCCCACTCCTGGCTGCTCAGGGACACACTCTGGGGAACTCCACAGCCCCTCTCGCCCCTCTCCCTGCTCCCTCTCAGTGCCCTCGTGCACGCTCCTGGCCCAGCTGGGGATATGGTCACCAGCCTGTGTTCATGTCTCTCTCTCAGCACCCACCAACCTCCACCAACTGCCAGGGCAGCAGAGGCAGCCCTTCCCTGCACCCTCCCACTCAGCTGGGACAGACCAGAGGTTGGTCCACACTTGGGGCCTGCTCGGCGGGTGCCTGAGGGATTCCCTCCGCCCCCCAGCCTGACACATCTCCCTCTCCCCCCTGCAGATCTGCCAAGCGGCAGCTGCTCAGAGCTCCCCATTTCCAGTACCAGTCTGCCTCTGGCAACCCCCTCACTGCTCAGTCACGGCATCGCTCCTCTGCCTGGCACTGTGCTTCAGGGACCACACAGCTGCAGACACCCAGCAGCCTGCTTACACCAATGGTCCCCCAGGGACAAGCACAACTGTTCCTGCCCTACAGCCATCAGGGGACAGCAGCATCGCTTCCCCAGTACCACCCGCTCCCTGTCTGCACACAGTCCATCCTCTCCAGTGGAGACACAGACAGTCCGGTCCCCATGGATGTGGACAGTGTCTCAGGCTGGGACACCTGTCCTGTCCCTATGGATGTGGACACTGTCTCAGTCTGTGACATCTCTGTGGACACAGATATCCCCATGGAAGATGACACCCTGCCAGGCTCTACCATCTCACTTAGCCCTGCTGCAGGGATGGGGGGGAAATGAGAGGGAGGGAGGGTGTTGATTCTGTAGTTAGTACCTTTGATTACTGTTTTGTTCCGATTTTTCATTAAAAGCCATTTCTTGAGAACCTTTCTGTGTCTGCAGGGGATGGGCGGGGAGTGCAGGGGGCACCAGGCAGCACAGATCCCAATGGGCACAGTATAGGCACCCCATAGATCTCCTGCAAGCACCCTATAGACACCCTATAGATCCCCTGCGGGCACCCTATAGATCCCCTGTGGACCCTATACATACCCTATGGACACCCTATAGGAGCCTTATGGGAACACTATAAGCACCCAATGGGCACAGTACAGGCACCCTCTAGATCCCTTGCGAGCACCCCATAGACACCCTATAGATACCCTATGGACACCCTATAGGAACACTATAAGCACCCAATGGGCACAATACAGGCACCCTATAGATCCCTTGCGAGGACCCCATAGACACCCTATAGATACTCTATTGACACCCTATAGGAACCTTATGGGAACCCTATTGACACCCAATGGGCACAACACAGTCACCCCATAGATCCCCTGCGGGTACCCTATAGATCCTCTGTGGGCACCCTGTAGATACCCTATGGACACCCTCTAGAAGCCTTATTGAAACCCTATAGGCATCCAATGGGCACAGTATAGGCACCCTATAGATCCCCCGCAGGCCCCCTATAGGGACCCTATGGATCCCCTGCTAGCACCCTATAGATCCTCTGTGGGCATCCTATATATACCTTATAGACACCCTATAGATACCCTATTGACACCCTACAGGAATTTTATGGGAACACTATTGACACCCAATGAGCACAAAACAGGCATCTATAGACACCCTACAGCTACCCTATAGGCACCCTATAGATACCCTATTGACACCCTATAGAAACCTTATGGGAACCCTATAGAGACACAGTGGGCACAATACAGACACCCTATACAACCCCTGGGGGCACCCTATAGGCACGCTGCCGTGCTGAGACGCCCCTGGGTAGAGCCTTGCATCAGTCCGGGTGGGGACAGCGCGGTTTGAGGACCCTGCGCTCGGGGGAGGCTGTGGAGCATCCATCACACCCCCCCAGCATCCCCAGGGAGCCCAAGGCAGGGTGTCCTGGGGCAAGACCGCTCTCTGCACAGAGGTGTGACCCCATTAGGGGACCAGCAGCAGGAGCTGGGTGTCCCCCAGACTCCCCTGCTCCCTCTTTTGGGGCTCAGAGCTGAGACCTGTAGCTCGGTGGAGATGGGACGCCAGCCAGCCTGTGGCATGGGACAAGCCCCAGCCTTGAGAAGAGCCCCCCTGGCTCCTCTTCCCTTGATTCCTGCCTCAGTTTCCCCATCTTGAGCAGCTCCTGGGCATCACCCCACTTCTCTCCCAAGTCACACCTGTCGCTGTCACCCCAGCTTTCCTCCCCTCCCCACAATGAATTTTGGGGAGGATGGAGAGACCGGCCAGCGCTCACGACCCCCAAAGTACCTGCATCCTGGAGGGGACCCGGGCTCCCCGCAGCACCCCGATGGCCTCGTGGGGTCAGGGCGGCGTAACCATCCTCATCCTCCATACCGGGGACGACTGAGAGTGGTGGTGACACGGTGCAGGTGACAGGAAACCGATGACCCCAGGGCCGCCCGGGAGGCGTGAACTGGCAGAGGGGCCTGAGCTTCCTGACACCGTCACAGCTAAATAACCCGAGAGCTGCTGGGCAAAGCAGCCCCGAGGCCGAGGTGAGGGGTGAAAGGGGGGTTCCCTATAGAGGAGGGAAAACCAGGGTCCTCTACTGCTCCCCTGCGAGGGAGAGGAGAGGGAGCTGCTGGGGGCAGAAATCCTTCCCGGGGAGGGGGAGGCCCTGCCACAGGGTGCCCAGAGAAGCTGGGGCTGCCCATCTATATTCTTATTCCATAAAAATCATTGATTAACTTTGCTTATAGTTTTAAATGCAAAGAGGAGAGAGATGTTGAGCCTGGAGGAGGCTGAGGGGAGACCTTCTCCCCACCTCCCCTGCCCTGCCAGGAGGGTGCAGAGAGGTGGGCGATGGTCTCTTCAGCCAGGGGACAGGAGACGGGACAAGGGGCAATGGGCTCAAGCTGCCCCAGGGCAGGGTCAGAGCAGCTGGGAGGGCACAGTTCTTCCCTGGCAGAGTTGTGGGGCTGTGGCACAGGCTGCCCAGGGAGGGGCTGAGTCGTGGCAGATGAGCTACTGAGGGGTCTGTGTCAGCACAGGACAGGAACGGTTGGGCTCGGTTCTCTCAAAGGTCTTTTCTCACCCGTTCACTCGGTGAGGAGTAGCATATTTATGTATTTCCTGGAAGTCCCTCTCAGCTGCAGATGTCCCCAGCACACGTGTGGTTACGTTGAGCGGGGCTCCAGGCACACACCGTCCCGGTTCCCTATTGCTAAGGGCCTGAACGTGCTTCGTGTTCTCAGAGCTGCTGTAACTGCTCTAAAATCAAAATCATATTCGAAGCTAAACCCCAAATACCCCAGAATTCCAGCTATTTCAGTAGGGTGACAGTAAGAGGAGGAGCCCGAAGCGAGAGGCGGGCTGTCCCGCCCTCAGGTGAAGAACAACGACCTGGGGCAAGATGGCGGCTCCGCCCAGGGGCAGCGCTACTAGAGTTTTACCGCCCACAGGCGGGCGGCTCGCTGATTGGCTGCCTGTCCCGCCACTCTTCCATCGTGAAGCGCTGATTGGTCGGTCGGAGCCGTTTCGGTGATCCCGCCTCTTTGGCCTGAGGTGTTCGCCGCGTCCGTGAGGCGCAGGAGCGGATACGGATCGGGACTGGAAGGAGAATGGGGTGGCGGCTGCTGCTTGGGAAACTCGGCGGTAACAGCGGTGGAACGAGCCCCGTGTGGGGGTATATCCCGAGACACGGGGTGTCCCCCCAGTGTCGTGACCACCCCCGTGTGTCCTGAGCCCCGCACACCGTGTCACCCCCCACAGGTACGTCCCGAGCTCCCCGCCCCGTGTGTTCCCGCCCCCCCACCCGGTGCATCCCGAGCCCCTCGTGGCTCCCCCCCGGTTTGTCCTGACCTCAAATACACCCAGCCAGCTCGTTAAATGTAAATTCCTGGGGAAATTAGGGGCCAGCTCACTGCAAGCGGATGGGGAAAGGGGGTGGGGATGCCACAGCCCCCCTCGGCTCAGAGCTGGGTGGATCCTTTCTGGCAGATCCACCGCATTCCCTCGGTGCAGCTCAGAGCTGATCCTGTTCCCCCTCAGCCTTTGCTTCCACACCCCGGGGCGCAGCAGAAACCTTTGGGTAACCGTCCCGGTTACCTATTGCTAAGGGCCTGAACATGCTTTAGGTTCTCAGAGGTGCTGTAACTCCCTTAAAATCGAAATCATATTCTAAAATAAACCCAAATAAATCCAGAATTCCAGCTATTTCAGTAGGGTGACTGTAAGAGGAAGAGGTAGGGGGCAACAAAGTCACCGATTGGCTGTCTCTCCTGCCACTCTTCCATCGCTAAGCGCTGATTGGTCGGTCGGAGCCGTTTCGGTGATCCCGCCTCATTTGCCTCAGCGGTTCGCCGGAGGAGCGGGGCGAGAGAAGCGGGGCTGGGGAGGGAGTGCGGCGGGGAATGGGTGCGAAATGAGTGGAAAAGGGGGGAACGAAGGAGGAGCTGCCGTGCAGGGAACTTTGTGGGCTGTCGGTGCCCTCGGGTTGCTGAGGGAGTGGCTGTTTATGGTGGTTTCCTGCCCTCCACCCTGTGTCCCCGCAGCCGAGGCCAGGCTGGATTTCTCCCCAGGAGGGAGAAGGATTTCCCTTCTGAGCCCCCCTTCAGGTGCTGCTTCAGCCCGAACCCCCTAGGAAAGAAGCCTGTTTGTGTCGATCCCTGTCTTTCTCTTGGAATTAGCTCTTCCCCAGGGCACTGGCTACATCAGCTGTTCCTGAGAAGCCAGAAACAACTGGAAAAAGAAATGCAAAGCTAGTCATTCCTTTGTTAACGAAATTGCAGGATGCATCCTTCTTGGGTCTGAAGGAAGGTCCCACCCAGCCCAAGGGGCTGGTGGGGAGGGCGCTGGCTCTGCTGGTGACCAAGGGCCAGTGCATTCCACTCTGTAGGTCTGCATTGTGTGTCACCAGTCTCATGTGTTTTGCTATAACATCTGTTGTTTATTATTATTATAATATATCTCTGTTATCCTGGTAAACTCTCCTTATCCCAACCTGTGAGGTTTTGGGTTTTCCCTCCCTTTTCCCCTCCCTCAATTTCCCCCTTAAAGAGTGAGCAGCTGCGTTGGGCCTGGCTCTTGCCTGGGGCAAAATGACCAGGCTGCTCCAGCCTGATCCTCCACAGGATCACAAGCCCCTCCAGCAAACCTGCTCCGGTGTGGATCTCTCTCTTACTCATCTCTGTCTCTGTCACCACAGGCTGCAAGTGCTGGCAGGGGCTTGTTCCAACACAGATCACAGCATCTCCTGTCTGTCTCCCCCTGCTCCAGAGTGGGGCCTCTCCATGGGCTGCAGGTGGGGTCTTGGCCTTGTCTATGGGTTGCAGGGGCATCTTTCTCTCCTCCTTCCCCTTCTTCACTGCCTTGGTGTCTGCACATCTCCTCACATTTTCTCACTTCCTTTTCTGGGGACACAAAGTGGCTGCTTGCAGCTTTTTTGTCCTCATTGTGACTCCCAGAGGTGCTGTGACCGTCACTGCTGGGCTTGGCCTTGGTCATCAGCGACTCTGGCATTGAGCTGGCTTGTGTTTGCTCTATGGGGCCTGCAGAGAGCTGCTGGCTGCTTCTTGCAGAAACCACCCCTGCAGCCCTTCTCCACCTGAACCCAGCCATGCAAAACTGACACGCCCCTGAGCTCATCTTTCTTCTCATCCGATTCGGACGGGCTGCTTTTGCTGGTTGATGGAGGTTGAGTCGCTGCTGCTCAACTAGATGGGCACAGAAAGCTCTGTGGAGCTCCCTGCCCCGTGCTGCCTGTGGTGTCAATGCTGCCTTTCTGCTTTGATGCTCATTAAAAGAGGCAAACTCCCGGGAGTGTCGTGTCTGCTCAGGGCAGCCCTGTCCCGTCCTCTATGGCCGGCTCAGGGCAGCCCTGTCCCGTCCTCTATGGCCGGCTCAGAGCAGCCCTGTCCCTTCTCTCCCGCCTCCCACTATGACTGCAGGAAGTTATGCCTGAGCTGAAGGATCAAAGGGGGTTGAGGAAGAACTCTGGGAGAGAAGTAGGCTAAGACCCCACAGAAGCAGTTGACGGGCTGTGCTCCTCCTCCTCCTGAGACAGGGACGTCTTCTTGGTAAGTGATTGCAACTTCATGCTTCTGGGGGACACACTTGTGGAGTATTTTGCTGGCTCTTTCTTATAATTGTAGCATTTTAATTACAATCAGCATCATTATATATATTCTATATGCAATGATATGTATTATATATCAATATATTATTATATAAACATTACAACATATTATATACTATATAATTATATACACTATATAATTTTATATACTATATACAATATAGTATATATTTATGTATATGATACCTTTATATATAATATAGAGATATATATTTTAAAACATATAATATGAAATAGTTACTAATATATATTATATATTTTAACATATTTTATATAGTATACAATTATATATAATATACATTATCATTATATTAGCACTGTTGCAACGAGTGTGTTTATCAGTGGCAGTCATGAGCTTTTTTATCTGTTAGTTTCACTGGCTGGGTAGATGGAGGGAGAGCAGTGGATGTCTGGATGTCATCAACCTTGACTTCAGCAAGGCTTTCGATACTGTCTCCCATGACATCCTGATAACAAAGCTGAGAGAGTGTGGGATACTCTGAGCTGAGAGAGTGGACAGTGAGGTGGGTTGAGACCCGGCTGTCGGGCCGAGCTCAGAGGATGGTGATCAGTGGAGCAGAGTCTGACTGAGGACCTGTGACTAGCGGTGTTCCCCAGGGCTCGGTGTTGGGTCCAGTCTTGTTTAATATCTTCACTGATGACCCTGATGAGGGAACAGCATCCACCCTCAGCAAGTACCTGATGATACAAAGCTGGGAGGAGTGGCTGACATGCAGGAACACTGTGCTGCCATCCAGTGAGGCCTGGACAGGCTGGAGAGCTGGGCAGGGAGAAACCAGATGAGCCTTAATAAAAGCAAGTGTAGAGTCTGGCACCTGGGAAGGAATAACTGCTGGAATCCGTACAGGCTGGGGGATGAGCTGTTGGAGGGGAGCTCTGCAGAGAAGGACCTGGGGGTCCTGGTTGATGATAGGTTGGCCATGAGCCAGCAGTGTGCCCTGGGGGCTGAGAGAGTCAATGGGGTCCTGGGGGGCATCAGGAGGAGTGTGGGCAGCAGGTCGAAGGAGGTGATCCTCCCCCTCTGCCCTGGTCAGGCCTCACCTGGAGTGTTGTGACCAGTTCTGGGCTCCCTGGGATCAAACAGCCAGGGATCTCCTGGAGAGAGTCCAGAGGAGGCTACAAAGATGATGAAGGGCCTGGAGCATCTCCCCTGTGAGGGAAGGCTGAGCTGGGGCTGTTCAGCCTGGAGAGAAGAAGCTGAGAGGAGATCTGATCAATGGGGATCAATATCTGAAGGGTGGGACACAGGGGGACATGGGCAGCCTCTTCTCAGTGTCTGTGGGGACAGGACAAGGGGTGATGGCCTCAAGTTGGAGCACAGGGAGTTCCACACCAATCTGGGGAAGAACTTCTTCTCAGTGAGGGTGGGGGAGCCCTGGGACAGGCTGCCCAGGGCTTGTGCAGTCTCCTTCTCTGGAGAGATTCCAGCCCCATCTGGAAGATTTAGGGAGCTGCTTTGGCAGGAGGGATTGTACCTGATGATCTCTTGAGGTCCCTTCCAACCCCTGTGATCCTGGGATTCTGTGATGGGGTGACACCAAAGCCTCCCCAGTGAGACACAGATGGGGTGACACCAAAGCCTCCCCAGTGAGACACATCTCACCTGACACTGAGTTACTCATTCAGGGTCAATTTTGACTCTCCAACAAGCTCCTCCAGCTCCCAGCCTGGCGCCCTCCAATGTCCAACTGGTCCCTGAGCACAATGTCACGTGGTTTGGATATCCTTGTCATGGGATTGTCATCCTGCCTTGGAGTAATTAAGCCTGGGAACCCATCAGCCTCAGATTGTCATCCTGCCTTGGAGTAATTAAGCCTGGGAACCCATCAGCCATGGGCTGGGAAACCCCAGCATCCAACCTCCAGAGGGGCCCATCACCACTGTGGTGTTTAACAGTGCTGGGCCACCATCTCCTTGGGATCCCTTGACTCCCAGACCCCTTGGGCACACCACCTTTGGGGTGATTAACCACAGTGGTCCAGCCCTCCTTCAGCCCATCACCCTCTGGATGCTGAGCCCTGGGGGCCCAGCACTTTGTCTTTCAAAAGACCTTCAGGCTGTGGTGCCCACTAAGGTGCCCACAAGAAGCCACCAGAAGAGTTTTCTACCATCCTGGGTGGCATCTGCAGGGCTTGTGGGCTCCTTCCTCTCCACCCATCACTGATGATGATGATGAGCCCACCCTTTGAACACGGGGCCCAAGTTCTGGGCTACCAGGAGAAGAGCCTGAGCGACTGTGAGAGACCAGTGAAGGGCCCCTGAGCTGCTCCATGTCTGGATGCCTCTTGGAGAAGCTGGTCAGCCAGAACTGACCAGCCTAGAGAAGATTTGGCTGCAGGAGGTCTGCCCATGTGACATCTCAGCCATGGCAGTGACAGGACAGGAGGTGCAGGACACAAATCTGGACAGACAGTGATTTGGGAAGATGCTTTTTTACTGTGGGGGTGCCCAAGGCTCTTTGGGGAGATTCTGGGGTCTCTAAGAGTGGAGGGAAGTAGGGCCAGCAGGATGGGGCTGTGGTGGTCTCCAGGGCTTCTTTGAGCCCTTGAAGGGCACTGCTTGCCCCTAGGATCTCCCAGGGCTGTTTGGGACCCCTTCAGGACCCCACAACAGTCCCAGCTCCCCCCGGGGTACAATGGTGTTTCCCTGGGCAGGGGACAGGAGGTGGCACAGGCCAGATTGGGGGGGTGGGGCTCAGCATCCCCCCCAGGCCAGCATGTGGAGGCGGTGGGCAGCATCGCGCAGCCGCCCGCGGTGCTCGAGGCAGCAGTGCAGCCCAGGGGGGACCTGGGCCAGCCCCCAGCGCAGCCCCCAGCACCCCGTGGCGATGGTCCCCGTCGAGTCGCTGTCCCCGCCGTGCAGCACCCCCCTGGCACAGAGGTCGTCCCAGCACCCCCCGGCTGCCAGCAACGCCTCCAGGGCCACCATGGGCGCATCGTGGCCGCTGCGCCCCGGCCACCCCTGCAGTGCCCAGCCCAGGTACGCTGCGTCCCGCTCGGCCGGGGAGGGCAGGGGGGGCAGCGTCGCTGGGCCACCGCCCTCCAGAAGGCCCCGGGACTCCAGGTACCTGAGGGGACATGGAGGTCACTGGGAGCACTGGGGGCCCTGGGAATGCCGGGGGGCAGCAGGGACAGCGGGGGAATGGGGGAACTGGAGTCAGTGGGGATGTAGTGTCACTGGGGTCACTGGTGACACTGGACTGGTGGATGCAGTGGGGACACCGGTCACAGCAGGGAAACCAAGAGCATTGGGGATACTGGGGTGACCGGGGACACTGGGGGCAGAGGGGGTGCTCAGCACTTCTCAGACACGCTTCCAATATTGAGGGTGGCAACACTGGAGGGGTCCTGGGGACACTGGGGGCATCCTGGAGGCACTGGGGGCAGCAGGGACACAGTGGGCACTGGTGACCCTGCAGATTGACTGGGCACCAGGGTGGGCAGTGACAGTGGGGCAGGGGACACTGGGGACATCAAGGCTCTGGCACAGCACAGTGACACCAGTGCACTGCGCTGCCAGGACTGGGAGAGAGCCTTGTGGCAATGGGTGACGCCAGCAACCCGCTGTGCCCCTCCCGGTATCCCCACCACCCCCTCCCAGTGCTCCCAGTGACCCCAGCGAACCCTCCCAGTGCCCCCTCACCGGTGCCAGGCATCCCTGAAGAAGGGCCAGGCCTCAGCATTGTCCCCAACAGCCACCCCGGCAATTTCCACGTAGTCCCAGGCCAGGGGCAGGACCCGCATCAGCTCAGCCCCCCAGCGCTCCGGGGGCTCCCCCCGAGCCCCCAGCGCCCCAAAAAGGGCCACCGCCAGTGCCCCGAGGTACCCTGTGTGGATGGGGCTTTCAGAGGGGCTGCAGCGTGTCCCCCTGCCCTGCCCCCTCCTGCCTGGCACCCACCTGTGGGGTGGTGGTGGGTCATGCGCCCACTCTCGATGCTCACCCGGATCAGCGTCGGCAGCTCCCGGGCGTGCGGGTACCTACACCGGCACCACCCTGTGCCCCCCTGGCCGGGACCCCCGTCCCGATGCTGCCCCCCCCTTGGCCGTGATGTGCTGTTCCCCCATTTGCCCCTCCCCCCATGGCCCATCCCCCACATTCCTGTACGCCCCATCCCCGCCCATCCCCTACCCCAGCCTGACACCCTCCTATCCCCACCCCCCAACTCTGACACCCCCATGTCCCCCCCTCCGTGTCCCCATGTCCTCTTGTCCAGCCACTCACCCTCATCCCCGTGACCGCCTGTAACCTCCCCCAGCCCTTCCACCCCCGACCCCTGTCCCCGCAGTGAAACCTCCCCAAGCCCTGACAGACCCCCCTCCCTGAGCCCCCTGTGTCCCCCCATATCCCCACCTCTAGCCCTGACACCCCTCCCCTCCCTGAGCCCCCTGTGCCCCCATGTCCCCACCCAGACCCTCCCTGAACCCTTTGTGCCCCCCATGTCCCTGCCCCCAGCCCTGACCCCACCCAACCCCCTGTGCCCACCCATGTCCCCGCCCCTAACCCTCCCCAAAAATCCCTGTACCCCCATGTCCCCCCCATCCCTGATCCCTCCTTGAACCCCCGGTACCCCCCCATGTCCCCCTCCAGCCCTCACACCCCCCCACCTCCCTGTAACCCCCCCATGTCCCCGCCCCAGCCCTGAACCCCCACAACCCCTGTGCCCACCCATGTCCCTGCCCCTTACCCTCCCCAAGCACCCTGTACCCCCATGTCCCCGCCCAGACCCTCCCCAACCCTTTGTGCCTCCCCCATGTCCCCACCCTCAGCTCTGACCCCTCCCCGAGCCCCCTGTGCCCACCCATGTCCCAAACCCCAGACCTGAACCCCCCCAACCCCCTGTACCCCCACATCCCCACCGCCAGCCCTGACCCCTCCCCAAGCACCCTGTACCCCCATGTCCCCGCCCAGACCCTCCCCAACCCTTTGTACCCCCCATGTCCCAGTCCTGAACCCCCCAAACCCCTGTACCCCCATGTCCCCCCCAGTCCTGAACTCCCCCAACCACCTGTACCCCCATGTCCCCCTCCAGCCCTCAACCCCCAACCCCCTGTACCCCCATGTCCCTGCCCCAGCCCTGACGCCCCCCCACGTCCCCGCCCCAGCCCTGAACCCCCCAACCCCTGTGCCCCCCGCCCCACCTGAGGCCTATGGCCAGGCTCCGCATGGCGGCCCTGCACCCGCTGCCCGTGGGGTTGAAGGGGATGCGGTACCCCGCCGGCTCCCCAGGCCGCAGCTGTGAGGTGCCTGGCGGGGGGGGTTGGGGAGAAGGGTTGGGGCCGTGAGACCCCCTGACCTGACCCCCCCGGCCCCCCCCCGGCCCCCCACTCACCCAGGATACTGGTGGGGCCCGGCTTGCGGCCCTCCATGTCGCTCATGGCGGCCACGTAGCGCTGAGCCAGCTCCTGCAGCAGGGCTTCCCCCTCCAGCCCTGGGGGCACGGCGTGAGGCCCCTCTGGGCGGGGGCACCCACAGCCCTCCCCCGGACCCCTCGAATGCAGGGACATGTGGGCACACCCCCCACTGATTCCCCCCCCCCAGTGACCCCCCAAAGCTTTGGGGTACAATAGAACCCACCCCCAGGAAAGGGGAGATGGGGAACACCCCCCGTGGGGTTTTGGGGGGACATTCAGAGACTCTCTGGAGCCCCCACCTCTCAGGGGGTGGTTGGGGGCACCTAAAAGCCCCCCCCAGTTTGAGTCAGGGTGATAATGGTGACCTGCCCTCCCCCCCCCCTTCAGAAATCCCCCAAAGAAATAAGGTCCCCCCAAGATCTCCATGTACAGCCCAGGTGTACAGCAGGGAATCCCCTCCCACCCCTCCCTCCCATCCCTGGGGTACATTGGCGACCCTCCCCTGTATCTGTGGGGGGCTATGGTGAGATTCCCCCCATAAAAATCCCCCCAAGCCCTGAGGAGCCCCCAGCCCCCCCTGTACATCCCAGTGGTATACCCCCCCATGCCCCCCCATCCCTCGGATACAATGGGGGACACCCCCCCCCCCCATCTGAGGGGGGCTATGGTGAGATCCCCCCCATAAAAATCCCCCCAAGCTCTGAGGAACCCCCAAACCCCCCTGTACAGCCCAGGGGTATACCCCCTACCCCCCCTCCCATCCCTGGGGTGCACTGGGGACCCTCCCCTGCATCTGGGGGGGGGCTATGGTGAGATCCCTCCCCCTGAAAATCCCCCCAAGCTCTGAAAAACCCCCAAACCTCCTCCCCATACAGCCCAGGGGTATACCCCCCATGCCCCCCCAGCCCTGGGGTACAATGGGGACCCTCCCTTGCATCTGTGGTGTGCTATGGTGAGATCCCCCACATAAAAATCCCCCCAAGCTCTGAGGAACCCCCAGACCCCACCCTGTACAGCCCAGGGGTATACCCCATCATGCCCCCCCATCCCTGGAGTACAGTGGGGACACCCCCCTGCATCTGAGGGGTGCTATGGTGAGTTCCCCCCCTAAAAATCCCCCCAAGCTCTGAGGAACCCCCAGACCCCACCCTGTGCAGCCCCCCCCACACCTCCTCCATCCCTGGGGTACAATCGGGACCCCCCCCGCATCTGAGGGGTGCAGTGGGGGGCACAACCTGTGGCCAGGCCCTCGGCAGTCGCAAGGTGCAGGACGGTGTCATCGCTGACGGGCCACTGCGGGGGCTCGAGGGTGATGGCCCCCAGCCCTCCCAGTTCAGCCAGTTCGGCGTGGATCTGGGCTCCGGAGGTGCAGTACTCCCAGAGACCCCCCCGGTAGCCCAGCGCGTCCCCCACCCCGCTCAGCACCATGGCGGCTTCGTAGGCTTCCAGCGAAGGGACGCTGCGGTGAGGGGCTTCAGGGGGGGCTCAGATGTGGGGGGACACCAGGGCCCACCCCCACCCCCCTCCCTGGGACACTCACGTCTCCTCCATGGCGGGACCGGGTGCCCCTCAGGGTTCAGGCACAGGGCCAGCGCCAGGAGGGTGAGGGTGTCCCTGGGAGTGGGGGGACACAAGGGGGGTCCCCGTAGCATTGGGGGTGGGAGGGGAGGGATCCCAGGAGGGGTGCTGGGAAGGGAAGAAGTCCCCAAACTGAACTGAGAGGGGGCAGGGGGTCTTGGTGGGGGGACCCAGAGGGACGAGGAGAGGGTGGCAGAAAGCAAAGGGCTGGGGGTATCCCAAGGAGCCCCCGAATTGGAGGGGGAGGAGGGGGGCTGGGGGTGGTCTCAGCGAGCCCTGGAGGGGGTGGGGGAGCAGAACCAAGGTTCATCCCCACAGAGAAATGTCCCAGATTTATTCCCCTGGGCCACAGTTTTGGGTGTGACCCCCCACACACCCCAATCCACCCCTCCCATCTCCCCCGGATTGGGCCCCGCTCCCAGCCAATTAAGGGGTTTGGTTAATTAATAAAGTGGCTCATGGCAGCGAGAGGGTCGGTCTGTGGGTCACATCCAGGGTGGGGCTGGACACCCCCAACCCTGTCCCTGCTGACCCCCAGAGATCCTTCCCAGCCCCCCCAGGACCCCCCCAAAGGTCCCAGCTCCCCCAGGTACAATGGGGGACAGGAGGTGGCACAGGCCAGAGTGGGGGGCTCAGCATCCCCCCCAGGCCAGCACAGGGGGGACACGCGCCAGCCCCCCCAGCCTCCCCAGCACTGGTCCCCGTCCAGTCGCTGTCCCCACCATGTGGCACCCCCCTGGCACAGAGGCCCCCCCAGCACCCCCCGGCTGCCAGCAGCCTCCAGGGCCACCATGGGCCAGCACAGCCGGGGAGGGGGAGGGAAGGGGGGGCAGCGTCGCTGGGCCCCCACCCCCCAGAAGGCCCCGGGACTCCAGGGACCGGCAGGTGAGGGACCCACGGGGCCACCCAGACCCCCGGGGGTACCTACACCCCTCCCCATAGGGTGTCTATAGGGTGCCCACAGGGGATGTATAGGGTGTCTGTGTTGTGCCCACTCAGTGTCTATAGGGTTCCTATAAGGTTTCTATAGGATGTCAATAGGGTATCTATAGGGTGCCTATAGGGTATCTGTAGGGTGTCTATAGGTGCCTGTATTGTGCTCATTGGGTGTCTATAGGGTTCCCATAATGTTCCTGTAGGATGTCCATAGGATATCTATAGGGTGTCTATAGGGTGCTCGCAGGGGATCTATAGGGTACCTATACTGTGGCCATTGGGTGTCTATAGGGTTCCCATAATGTTCTTATAGGGTGTCCATTGGGTATCTATAGGGTGTCTATAAGGTATCTATAGGATGCCCACAGAGGATCTATAGGGTGCTAACAGGGGATCCATAGGGTCCCTATAGGGGGCCTGCGGGGGATCTATAGAGTGCCTGTACTGTGCCCATTGGATGTCTATAGGGTTCCCATAAGGCTTCTATAGGGTGTCCATAGGGTATCTATAGGGTGCCCACAGATGATCTATAGGATGTCTATAGGGTACCCGCAGGGGATCTATGGGGTGACTGTGTTGTGCCCATTGGGTGTCAATAGGGTTGCCATAAGGTTCCTATAGGGTGTCTATGGGGTGCTTGCAGGGGATCTATAGGGTGCCTGTATTGTGCCCATTGGGTGCTTATAGTGTTCCCATAAGGCTCCTATAGGGTGTCCATAGGGTACGTATAGGGTCCACAGGGGATCTATAGGGTGCCCACAGGGTGTCTATAGGGTGTCTATAGGGTGCCCGCAGGGGATCTATAGGGTATCTATAGGGTGCCCGCAGGGGATCTATGGGGTGCCTATACTGTGCCCATTGGGATCTGTGCTGCCTGGTGCCCCCTGCACTCCCCGCCCCTCCCATGCAGACACAGAAAGGTTCTCAAGAAATGGCTTTTAATGAAAAATCGGAACAAAACAGTAATCAAAGGTACTAACTACAGAATCAACACCCTCCCTCCCTCTCATTTCCCCCCCATCCCTGCAACAGGGCTAATTGAGATGGTGGAGCCTGGCAGGGTGTCGTCTTCCATGGGGACATCTGTGTCCACAGAGATGTCACAGACTGTGACAGTGTCCACATCCATAGGGACAGGACAGGTGTCCCAGCCTGAGACACTGTCCACATCCATGGGGACCGGACTGTCTGTGTCTCCACTGGAGAGGATGGACTGTGTGCAGACAGGGAGTGGGTGGTACTGGGGAAGCGATGCTGCTGTCCCCTGATGGCTGTAGGGCAGGAACAGTTGTGCTTGTCCTTGGGGGGCCGTTGGTGTAAGCAGGCTGCTGGGTGTCTGCAGCTGTGTGGTCCCTGAAGCACAGTGCCAGGCAGAGGAGCGATGCCGTGACTGAGCAGTGAGGGGGTTGCCAGAGGCAGACTGGTACTGGAAATGGGGAGCTCTGATCAGCTGCCGCTTGGCAGATCTGCAGGGGGGAGAGGGAGCTGTGTCAGGCTGGGGGGCGGAGGGAATCCCTCAGGCACCCGCCGAGCAGGCCCCAAGCGTGGACCAACCTCTGGTCTGTCCCAGGTGAGTAGGAGGGTGCAGGGAAGGGCTGCTGCTGCTGCTGCCCTGGCAGGTGGTGGAGGTTGGTGGGTCCTGAGAGAGAGACATGAACACAGACTGGTGACCATATCCCCAGCTGGGCCAGGAGCGTGCGCGAGGGCACTGAGAGGGAGCTGTGAGAATATGAGGGGAAAAAACAGAAAGAACCCCAAAAAACCCCACTCCAACACGATTCTTGAAATATTGTTTATAGGCTCAATGCCGCTCTGGCCCCAAACAGCTTCACACCAGCACAGCTTTTTTTTTTTTATAAAATTTAAATATTTAATGCAATAAAATAAATAAATATTTCTCTTTTCACATTTAACAGACAAAAACAGAAAAACAAACCCAACCCCACGTTGCAGGGAGTTGGTTGAACTTCAGAAAAGAAACTAAACTAAGAGTCTAAACTAAACTAAAGAGTCTTAACTAAACTAAACTAAGGGTCAGTCCAAGGGGATCACAGTGTGACTGCAGTGGTGCCCGTCTCACAGCAGCTGCCGGTGGATTATGTCCCACACCATCTTCCTCTGGAAGTGAGGGATGTGACTCTGGAAAGAGAAGGAGAGAGAAAGCTGTTAAATAGGAAGTCAGGGTGGCAAGGAGGCACAAACACCCGGTTCGTTAGGGACGGGGAGCGCAGCTCTGCCCTGCTGAGGCCACCCCAAAGTGCCGACCCCAGCAAGCGCGCGCCCGGCTTTCTTCTGGCAGGAATTTGCTGTTTAAACCAGAAGAGAACAAAAGATCTTCTTCATCTCCAGCATTTAGTCCCATAAAAAGCCAGCTGCTGAAGGAGACTCCCACAACAGCAGAAGCTCATTTAGGAAGCCCCCAGACCTCACCTTGTCAGAGGAGGAACAGGAGAACCAAGCAAGGAACTGCAATGCCCACCCTGTACCCACACACCAGGTGCACCTCCAGGAAGAGGAAATACAAAAGCTTTTGGGTGGAGGAAGTTCCCAGGCTGGGGGCTGGGACAATGCCTGGTGTCTGCCCTCCAACACATGGTGTTACAACCACCAGCTTACGTGGATTCAAAGCTCTGCTGCCACAGAGAGAGTCACCAACACCACGTAACCACAAGCCTGAGTTAAGCAGCGGGTACCTAAGGGGGTGCAGTAATGTGTCACCCTCCACAAGTCCAGACAACCAGATACTACGTCCTCCTGCTGTGTGGTGCAGCTACAGTCTACCCAGCAAGTGGGACAGGTATGAGTCATGGGGATACTCACAGGTCCCAGATGGAAAGGGATCTCCTCCCTATTTCTGTTGGTCCAGGTGATACACAGTTGTCACTGGTTGACTGGAGAACGTTGGAAGACTGGACAATGATGGAACACAGAGCAAGGATGGAACAGCAAAGTAGGATGACACGTGGCAGTAGTAGGATGGAAAATGGAAGTAGGATGGCACGATGTAGTAGTAGGATGGAACACGATAGTAGTAGGACGGCACACCGGAGTAGGATGGGACACAGCAGTAGGGTGGAAGACTGGTGTGTGATTTAACTCCAGAGTAGATTCGAGCAGTGGTGTAGATTGGAGGATTGTACAAGACTGGAGCAGGGGGGAAGGCTGGAGGAGTCGAGGAGGCCGGAGGAGTCGAGGAGGCTGGAGGAGTCGAGGAGGCTGGAGGAGTCGAGGAGGCTGGAGGAGTCGAGGAGGCTGGAGCACTTTGGTGCAGGAAAAAACAACAGAGAAGAACCACAGTGTTTATAAGCACGGCATTTGGTATTGACACGTGTCAGAGCACCATAAAGGAGACAGTTTATTCCTACACAACTGTCTACATGTGAGTGGGGAGCCACAGCTACAGCAACAGAAATACCTCAAGTACAACAAGACTGTCAACCCCCTGGACAGAAACATCCTGCACTGGTGTCACCACAAAACACAGCAGGCATTTCTGTGCAGAGACCCTTCACACTCAGCTGGGTGACTCTGAACTCGGGCAGACCAGAGGGGCAGGAGTCAAATTGGTCACCTTAGTGTTACCCAAAAGAGAAAACTGCCTGTAAGTTAAGTGAGAAGGACCAGGGGAGGAGGAAAGGAAGAGAGAAAATCCTGGCATCCCCTCTCATTACCTTACATTTCACGTCCCCAGATTAAAATAAAAATCTTCTCTAGTTGGGAGGGGAGGAAGGAAAAATAAAAAGCTACTGAAGGTTCACCTCCCATAGGACAGCAGCCCAGAAAACCTTGGAAAAACATCCCTGTGCGGACACAGAGACAAATGTTGGGCAGCATGGAGGAAGTTCAGGAATGAAATGGAAAGCAAACCTTTCAGAGAAGAAAGTCAAAGCAAACAGAAGGGTTTTACCTGGCACAAGGAGCTGTCTTGTCCCACAGGGAGAGTGTTCCGTTGGCCAAGGGAGTCCCACAAGGTATTTGATCTACGAGAGGAGAGCGTAAGCGAATCAGCCACTGTTAAAGGCAACTGAGGAGGCTGATGAGCTTCCCCAAAGGTCAATGTTTCCTCTCTCCCCTACGTCCCCACACTCCCTGTGTTCTGTTGCTTTAGAACAGTCTCAGATTTTCTTACTGGTAACTGCAGCAAGTTGCCCTGGGCACGAGGTATCGCCAGGCTGAACCCCAGATTCAACCCCAAAAAGGGTTCTGGGGATCTAACACCCCAAACCAAACCAGTTTCCTTCTGGGCAGCTGGCAGCGGCCGTATCGCAGCTGGAGCTGGCTGCATCCAAGGCAGCTCCGGGACTGAGATGCCGAGCGAAATGCCTGGCTCCGACCCAGCAGCAGCGCAGGGATGCAGGGAAGAGACTGAGTTCCCACCCCAGCACTGCCAGACGCTACCGAGGGGCGATGCCGCCACAGCCCGTCCGTGAGCCGAGGGGGAGAGTCGCACCACACGCCAGGAAGAGCGCAGGAGAAACAAGCTCACGCCCTGACGTCAGCCTTACCAGTCAGCACCAGTTCTTCTCCTGGCACACAGCTTCTGGGTCTTTTCACTGCAGGCTCAGATGACAGGGCCTGAGTCTGGAACAGAAACAAACAAAGCACCGCCCTGAGTTCAACCTGAACACCAGCCCAAGCCAGCGGAAGCTTCCGGAAAGGGAGGCAGCTCTGGTCCGATATAGGGACCAGGATTTGCTGGCTCAGAGCGCAGCAGAAGGATCTTTGCAGGATCTCTGACCAGCACGCTGCCCTTTGGGTTTGATTGTTAATAGGGGCTCTCCCCCACGCAGGGATTAAACCCCCTCAGGCTTCCTGCCCAGTTCCCCTCGGGCAGCTCCTCAGCATTCCGGAGTTCAGCCCTGACTCTGGCTCGGGGAGAGCTGAGCCCCTCAGAAAGGGGTTTTGTACAAACAAAGAGTCAATGGTGTCTCAGGGACAAATAACAGAGCACGAGGGTTTCTTACTCCTCTCACCCTACAGGGCAGTAAGTAAAAGAACACGGCACCTCCCAACCAAACTAAGGGGTCAAGCAGCTCAGGACTCGTTTTTACAGAGCCAAAGTCCTAGGGGAATCCTCTCCCGGGCCGCTGGATACCCAACCCAGCAGAGAGGGCTTTATCCAGAGGAAGCAGGCGATTGTTCTCCCAAGGTCATGTAGTTTGGGTGCTCCTTCCTCAGCTCCACGTGCCAGAGCAGAGCAGGCAAACCTGAGCCAGGCAAACCCAGCACACCAGAGGCACCTGCTGTCAAGGGCAAAGAAGAGCCTGAGGCTGCACAGGTTCAGGAAAGTCTCTGCTAACCTCTCCCACAGACTCTGCTCCTGGAGCGGCATCGCTGCCCGAAGCTCGGCGTTTCCTTGCTGCCCTGGCTGGTACCTTCACCGCAGCAGCAGAAACCTCTTCAGCCTTCTCCTCACACCCAGGGATGGCAGCATCTAAACAACAAAGGCAGGACACGTGACAGCGTGACTTAAGAGGGGGTTCGGATTGCCATTTGCATGGCAGCCCAGCTCCTCGATCCCACTCAGAGCACTGGGATTCATTCCAAGCTGCACACCCTTCTGCACTTTCAGACACCCCTCAGTTTTCCAAGGGACACCAAACCCCAGAAGAACCAGGGCTGTGAACTACCTTTGTCATGGGCGCCACCTGGTTGTAGCTTTGGAGGCTCCTGCCCATCAGGATGTTCCGCAGGTGGATGAGAGCTGAGGAGAGAAGACACAGAACAGGGATTTACAACCACGGCTGAGCTTCACACAAGCAAAACTCCCAGAGCTAATTGCTGTAGTTCCCCTTCCAAGCCCCCTGGGATCATGTCAGACACACACAGAGACACCACAGAGCATCCCCCACCTCTCCCAGCCAAGGCACCGCTAATTATCCCTCCACAGTGGGGTAATTCCCTTCTGTTAATGCTTCTTCAGGAGTTACCCTTGTTCCCAGCACCAAACATATGGCTTTGGCTAACGTGGAACGGGCTTTGTTTCACTCTGCACAGGTTAAACCCCCCCCAAGCCACACACTGCCCTTCAGCGGGGCAATGCCCCTGTGCACAACGCTGAGTTACTCTCCCCGGGGGGTTCACCACCCGCACCCGCAGTTTTGCCTCTTTCTACCTCAAGGGGCAGAAAGAACGACCAGCCTGTGGCTGAGAGCTCCGTGCAAGGACTCCCGCAGGGGCCCTGGGAACACCTTTGCCACCTCCCAGCCCGTCCCAGCCAGCACTGCTGGGAAACCCCTTGGCAGCGGGAGAGCAGCTGGAGCACCTGACGCGGCTTCCCTGGCACCGCCTCGCCCGCCTTTCCCAGCGAGGGGTCGCTGAGGGAAACCGGCTCTCCCGCTCCCATCGTGCCGGGACAGCCAGCAGCGCCTGCACAGGCACCTTCCTGCCCTGGCCCTGCGCTCTGCACGGCTGCTGGGAGCTGCTCCTGCTGCGGCCAGCGTCTCTCTCCACAAGACGCTCCCTCTCCTCAGGGACACACAAGCCACAGGCACGGCACGGCCATCGGTGCCCAGAGCAGGGGGGCCGGAACAAGACGGGTCTCTCCGGTCCCTTCCAACCCCACAACCACCCACCATCTGTGCCTGGCAGCTCCGGGACGCCGGCACCGGTTCAGCCCCGGGAAGGCAGCCCCGTGTCTCCACACGCCCTACGCCGGGACTCCCCCCCAGCCGCTGCTCCCCCTCACACACACACAGAGCCCTCTGCTCCTGCCCCACGCACGCTCCCAGGGCCCGTTTCTTTCCCAACTCCCCGCTTCCCAGACGGAAAAGCCCCCGGGGGGCCAAGGGGGGCGGGGTCGCCAGGGGCCTTCTCGGGGCGGGGGGACCCGCAGCTCCGCTCCCGCCCTGGGCTCCAACGCCCAGGAGAGGTCCCGCAGGCCGCACCCGGGAGGCCGCGGGGCCTCAGGGACGGGGCGAGGCCCTCGGGCGGCCGGACGGCCTCGGGCCGGAGCGCTGACCTGGGGGGCGGCCTCTGCAGCGGCGGCGCGGCCGGGGACGGCTCGGGGGGCGCGGCGGGCGGCGGCCAAGAGGCCACCGAGGGGCCCCGGCAGCCATCGGCACAGAGGCACCGGCAGCCCGCGGCGGGAACGCGCCCGTCCTGCGCCGCGCCCGGCACGGCCCGGCCCCTCCCACCAGGGGGTGGGGCAGCCCCGCCATTGGCTCCGACCGCTGCCTGTCTGGGCGGAGCTGGGCCGGGCTGGGCCGTCCCTCCCCGGCTCTGCCCCCCGCTTGCCCGGCCCGGCCCTGCCCGGCCGCCCCTCCCAGGGCTGTGCGGGGCAGCCCCTCCAGTGGCTCCTCCCGCCGCCTGTCTGGGGAGGCAGAGCCCGGACAGGAGAGGGGCGGCTCTCTCCTCTCCTCTCCTCTCTCTCTCCGCCCCCCCACCGCAGGTTCTGCGGCCCGAGGGACGCAGGTGGGTGGGAGCGGCCGGCGGCCCGGCCCCTGGGCAGGTTCCCCCTCCGGTCTCCTCCCCCCGGCTCAGCGGGGGAGAGGACGGAGACCCGGGGCTTACCGAGCCCTTTCCCCAGCGCTCTCCCGGCGCTCGGGGCCTGTCTCCGCTCCCGCAGCACCGACCGGCTCAGCCATGGCCGAAGGCTCGACTGAGCGAGAGCGGCGGGTGGGCAGGACGCGTGTCCCGGGACACGGAGCGGGGACTTGGGAAGCGTTGAACGGCCCCGCCCGGGACCGGCCGGACCGGCTGCCCGGGCAACGGCGACGCGCGACCGGCCGCCGAACCCGCCGGGAACGGCCGAACCCAGCGGGCGGGAACGGGGCGGGTTTCCCCTGTCCCGCTGGGTTCGGCTGGGTCCCGCAGCCACCCCGCTCCCCCTGCCCTGCCCGAGCCAGAAGGGCGGGGATGCGGGGAGGGAGCGAGGGAGCTGCGCGGGCAGCCGGGCTGAGGCTTCTCGGGGTGCCCCCGTGTTCCCACCCCGAGAATCCCGACACCCCCTGTCTGTGTTTCCCTGACTTTTCTCCTTCCCGGGGAGAACAGGATTCCCCACCGAGGCAAAACTCCTCCGTGTCAGACGGGAGGAGGATCGATCCCTTTGAACAGCCAGCGCTGGGGATCTCCTTCCTTCAAGTCAGGCTGCCAGCACTAGAACTAGATGCTGCCTCTCTCAGTACAGAGCAGATGAAGCCCCCAGCCCCACTTACACCAGCTACAAAGTCCCCACCACAAAGGCAGGGCTTATTCTCCCTGTCGTGACTTGTTGGCGCTGGTGGGCAGCGGATCAGCCGGGCTTCCAGGCCATTCTCCCTTCCCTTGTTGGAGGAGCTGTTTGTCCATCTTCTTCTCTCCTTGCTGAACATCCTGGCAGAAGGGAGGGAGAGAAAGAATTAAAACAGGAGCTGAGGAGCTCAGGGTGTGAAGGGAACGTTTGTGATCTGGGGACAGAGCAAACTGCACAGGCTGTTCCCAAGGCACTGGCACGTTTGATGGGGGGGGACAACGTATATAAGGGAGCATAAGAAATCGCATTTATAATAACTAACACATCAATAAGAGCAAATTCAATTACTAACTATTGCAAGATGCTTGGAGGGAAAGCTGATAAGGAGAACATAATAAATGGGAGCAAGGCTGTGACTCGTGACCTCAGCGTCCCAAGGCAGGTGGCACCTGGGAGGGATAAGGAGGAAGCATCAGAAGGAAGGTAGTTGTTGGGGTGGATAAGGAGGACCCCCCTACTCACTCAGATCCCTGTGGGGACAGACAGGGACCATCTGTCAGCAGACAGACGGTCTGTTTACAGACAGGCAGGAAGCCAGGTTTATCCCCCACCCCGGGACCCCGCTCCAGGGATCCGCATCCCTCAGGGGGGAAGGGATCGGGATATTCGAGGTCAAGGGAAACTCCGGTAACCAAAAGAAACAGCCCAGATCCGTCTGTCTTTGACCATCTCGGGGTGCACCGCTCCCGGAGGCACTGCAATACCGGGACGATGCGCGGAGCGGAGGGAGCAAGCTCCGGGTCCAACTCCCAAACCCAAAAATCCGTTTAATATAAAGTCCTCTCATCGAGGACGTATCAGATATTAAACTGATAAGAACAGATACTACACTTGATCTTAGCCAAAAGGCCGAGAAGCGATGCCTGACATACACCCAGCACCACCACACACCCCCGCCGGCACTCACACAACTCACGGATGCTCCACATCGGCCCCAAAATACCCCCACGTCCCGCTCGCGTTCGCATTCCCCTGCCTATCCCGCCTCTTCCCACCGGGATCCGCTGCTCCCGACTCCGGGAAACCGGCGGAGAGCTCCGCACCGAGCACTCCCAGCAGCCCGTGCGCGCCCCGCTGTTCCAGATTTGCATGGACACGCCCCTCTCCAGCCGCTGCTGCGGCCGGCGTCCTCCCCAAACAGCACCCAGCTTCTTCCTTCCCCCTTCCTGCTCCTCCCGCCCGTCCTGATCCTTCCTTTACCTTCCCTCCCCCACTCCCGCCCCCGCCCCCTCCCCCGCCCGCTCCCCCCCAGCCTTTCCCCCCTGGTTCCCAGCACCGGACACTCAGCCGAGCGCTGCGAAGCTCCCCGAGCCCCCGGGGATGGAGCAGCGGGAGCCGAGGGGAAGGTTCTCCCCGCTCCCGCTCTGCACATCGTGTAGATCCACACAAGGCTGCCCAGGGCCCCATCCAGCCCGGCCCTGAACACCTCCCGGGACTGAGCATCCCCCACCTCTCTGGGCAGCCTGTTCCAGCAGGAAGAAATGGACGTTTTAAGAAGTACAAATGCCAGAGTTCATTGGATACACAAGAATACGCTGACCCATCAGTGACCCTTCTGTTCTCACCAAGAGGCCATGGGGGGGGCCTGGCCTCACTCAGCTGCACAGGCGACCGCTTGGACAGCGGCTCCAGAGGCTCATGGCCTTGCTGCTCAAGCCACTCTGCAACAGCCCTGCCCTGGGTTGGAACAATCCTCATTACCAATACAGGCTGGGGGATGATGTGCTGGAGAGCAGCCCTGAGGGAAAGGACTTGGGGGGACTCCTGGATGAGAAGCTGGACATGAGCCACCAATGTACATCTGCAGCCCAGAAGGGCAACCCCATCCTGGGCTACATCACCAGAACTCTGGCCAGCACAGAGAGAGAGGGGATTCTGCCCCAGTGCTCTGCTCTGGGGAGACCTCACCTGCAGTGCTGGGTCCAGCTCTGGAGCCCTCAGCACAAGGACATGGACCTGCTGGAGTGGGTCCAGAGGAAGATCTGAGGGCTGGAGCACCTCTCCTGTGAAGCCAGGCTGGGAGAGTTGGGCTGGTTCAGCCTGGAGAAGAGAAAGCTCTGGGGGCACCTTACAGTCCCTTTCAGACCCCTGAAAGGTGCCTGTAGGAAGCTGGGGCAGAACTGTTCCTGCGTCACCACACAGCTCAGTGTCACCCACACCTTGCTGAGGGTGCACTCGATCCCACTGTGCGTGTCACAGGTACAAATATCCAATAGGATGGGTGGCAGGATGAACCTTGGAGGGGCAGCACTTTGGAGTGGTTTCCACTTGGACATTAAGCCATGGAGGGTAACTCTTCCTGTAACCATTTCTTAACCCTTTCCATGCCCATGGAGGGCTGGCAAAGCTGTTGGGGCAGCAAAGGACTCTGGGAGTGGCCCCGTTGCTACCAAGGATACGCGCTAACAGAAGCATCCAGACACCATTCTGTAGCTGACCCTCCAGTGACCATGGTGCTCCCACCTCTGTGGTGCACTTCATGGGGTCTCTCTGCCCCCACCATGATTCCACCCATCTTCCCAACCCCCTACACTGGAGGTAAGGCCTGAGCCCACTCCTGGCTGCTCAGGGACACACTCTGGGGAACTGCACAGCCCCTCTCGCCCCTCTCCCTGCTCCCTCTCAGTGCCCTCACGCACTCTCCTGGCCCAGCTGGGGATATGGTCACCAGCGTGTGTTCATGTCTCTCTCTCAGCACCCACCAACCTCCACCAACTGCCAGGGCAGCAGCAGCAGCCCTTCCCTGCACCCTCCCACTCAGCTGGGACAGACCAGAGGTTGGTCCACGCTTGGGGCCCTCTCGGCGGGTGCCTGAGGGATTCCCTCCGCCCCCCAGCCTGACACAGCTCCCTCTCCCCCCTGCAGATCTGCCAAGCGGCAGCTGATCAGAGCTCCCCATTTCCAGTACCAGTCTGCCTCTGGCAACCCCCTCACTGCTCAGTCACGGCATCGCTCCTCTGCCTGGCACTGTGCTTCAGGGACCACACAGCTGCAGACACCCAGCAGCCTGCTTACACCAACGGCCCCCCAGGGACAAGCACAACTGTTCCTGCCCTACAGCCATCAGGGGACAGCAGCATCGCTTCCCCAGTACCACCCGCTCCCTGTCTGCACACAGTCCATCCTCTCCAGTGGAGACACAGACAGTCCGGTCCCCATGGATGTGGACAGTGTCTCAGGCTGGGACACCTGTCCTGTCCCTATGGATGTGGACACTGTCACAGTCTGTGACATCTCTGTGGACACAGATGTCCCCATGGAAGATGACACCCTGCCAGGCTCTACCATCTCACTTAGCCCTGCTGCAGGGATGGGGGGCAAATGAGAGGGAGGGAGGGTGTTGATTCTGTAGTTAGTACCTTTGATTACTGTTTTGTTCCGATTTTTCATTAAAAGCCATTTCTTGAGAACTTTTCTGTGTCTGCGGGGGATGGGCGGGGAGTGCAGGGGGCACCAGGCAGCACAGATCCCAATGGGCACAGTATAGGCACCCCATAGATCCCCTGCAAGCACCCTATAGACACCCTATAGATCCCCTGCGGGCACCCTATAGATCCCCTGTGGACCCTATACATACCCTATGGACACCCTATAGGAGCCTTATGGGAACACTATAAGCACCCAATGGGCACAGTACAGGCACCCTCTAGATCCCTTGCGAGCACCCCATAGACACCCTATAGATACCCTATGGACACCCTATAGGAACACTATAAGCACCCAATGGGCACAATACAGGCACCCTATAGATCCCTTGCGAGGACCCCATAGACACCCTATAGATACTCTATTGACACCCTATAGGAACCTTATGGGAACCCTATTGACACCCAATGGGCACAACACAGTCACCCCATAGATCCCCTGCGGGTACCCTATAGATCCTCTGTGGGCACCCTGTAGATACCCTATGGACACCCTCTAGAAGCCTTATTGAAACCCTATAGGCATCCAATGGGCACAGTATAGGCACCCTATAGATCCCCCGCAGGCCCCCTATAGGGACCCTATGGATCCCCTGCTAGCACCCTATAGATCCTCTGTGGGCATCCTATATATACCTTATAGACACCCTATAGATACCCTATTGACACCCTACAGGAATTTTATGGGAACACTATTGACACCCAATAAGCACAAAACAGGCACCTATAGACACCCTACTGCTACCCTATAGGCACCCTATAGATACCCTATTGACACCCTATAGAAACCTTATGGGAACCCTATAGAGACACAGTGCGCACAATACAGACACCCTATACAACCCCTGGGGGCACCCTATAGGCACGCTGCCGTGCTGAGATGCCCCTGGGTAGAGCCCTGCGTCAGCCCAGGTGGGGACAGCGCGGTTTGAGGACCCTGCGCTCGGGGGAGGCTGTGGAGCATCCATCACACCCCCCCAGCATCCCCAGGGAGCCCAAGGCAGGGTGTCCTGGGGCAAGACCGCTCTCTGCACAGAGGTGTGACCCCATTAGGGGACCAGCAGCAGGAGCTGGGTGTCCCCCAGAACCCCCTGCTCCCTCTTTTGGGGCTCAGAGCTGAGACCTGTAGCTCGGTGGAGATGGGACGCCAGCCAGCCCGTGGCATGGGACAAGCCCCAGCCTTGAGAAGAGCCCCCCTGGCTCCTCTTCCCTTGATTCCTGCCTCAGTTTCCCCATCTTGAGCAGCTCCTGGGCATCACCCCACTTCTCTCCCAAGTCACACCTGTCGCTGTCACCCCAGATTTCCTCCCCTCCCCACAATGAATTTTGGGGAGGATGGAGAGACCGACTAGCGCTCACGACCCCCAAAGTACCTGCATCCTGGAGGGGACCCGACCTCCCCGCAGCACCCCGCTGGCCCCATGGGGTCAGGACGGCGTAACCATCCTCATCCTCCATACCGGGGACGACTGATTGTGGTGGTGACACGGTGCAGGTGACAGGAAACCGATGACCCCAGGACCGCCCGGGAGGTGTGAACCGGCAGAGGGGCCTGAGCTTCCTGACACCGTCCCAGCTAAATAACCGGAGAGCTGCTGGGCAAAGCAGCCCCGAGGCCGAGGTGAGGGGTGACAGTGGGGTTCCCTCTAGAGGAGGCAAAACCAGGGTCCTCTACTGCTCCCCTGCAAGGGAGAGGACACGGAGCTGCTGGGGGCAGAAATCCTTCCCGGGGAGGGGGAGGCCCTGGCCCAGGGTGCCCAGAGAAGCTGGGGCTGCCCATCTATATTCTTATTCCATAAAAAGTCATTCAATAACTTTGCTTATAGTTTTAAATGCAAAGAGGAGAGTGATGTTGAGCCTGGAGAAGAGGAGGCTGAGGGGAGACCTTCTCCCCACCTCCCCTGCCCTGCCAGGAGGGTGCAGAGAGGTGGGCGATGGTCTCTTCAGCCAGGGGACAGGAGATGGGACAAGGGGCAATGGGCTCAAGCTGCCCCAGGGCAGGGTCAGAGCCTATTGCTAAGGGCCTGAACGTGCTTCATGTTCTCACCGCTGCTGTAACTGCTCTAAAATCAAAATCATATTCGAAGCTAAACCCCAAATACCCCAGAATTCCAGCTATTACAGTAGGGTGACAGTGAAAGGAGGAGCCCGAAGCGAGAGGCGGGCTGTCCCGCCCTCAGGTGAAGAACAACGACCCGGGGCAAGATGGCGGCTCCGCCCAGGGGCAGCGCTACTAGAGTTTTACCGCCCACAGGCGGGCGGCTCGCTGATTGGCTGCCTGTCCCGCCACTCTTCCATCGTGAAGCGCTGATTGGTCGGTCGGAGCCGTTTCGGCGATCCCGCCTCTTTGGCCTGAGGTGTTGGCCGCGTCCCTGAGGCGCAGGAGCGGATACGGAGCGGGACAGGAAGGAGAATGGGGTGGCGGCTGCTGCGTGGGAAGCTCCGCGGTACCGGCGGTGGAAGGAGCCCCGTGTGGGGGTATATCCCGAGACACGGGGTGTCCCCCCAGTGTCGTGACCACCCCCGTGTGTCCTGAGCCCCGCACACCGTGTCACCCCCCCACAGGTACGTCCCGAGCTCCCCGCCCCGTGTGTTCCCGCCCCCCCACCCGGTGTGTCCCGAGCCCCGGGGTGTCCAGAGCCCCCCGTGAGTCACCCCCGGTGTGTCCCAGCCCCGCTCCGTGTGACCCCACTCGCCGGTGTCTCCCCAGCATCGCTCCCTGTGTCTCCCCCCCACCTCGGTGCATCCCGAGCCCCCCCCCGAGCTCCCCCGGGTCCCCCCTCCCCGGTGTGTCACCCCAGACGGTTTCATTTCCCAAACAAGCGGTTTGAAAGCGACTTTCAATATTTCCTTCCTTTTTTAGGGGTTTTCTCGCGCCCCCCCCCCCCCTTTCCTGGTCCCCCTTCCCGCGGCTTCACCCCCCTGCTCCATCCGAAGCTGCCGGAGCATCGCGGAGCCGGAGCCGTTGGTCGGTTACCCAGGAGGATGCTCCGAGTATCCCCGGGTGACGAGTTTTGGGGGCATCTCAATGGTTTTGACAGGTGACTCGGCTGCTCGTGGCTCCCCCCCCGGTTTGTCCTGACCTCAAATACACCCAGCCAGCTCGTTAAATGTAAATTCGTGGGGAAATTAGTGGCCAGCTCACTGCAAGCGGATGGGGAAAGGGGGTGGGGATGCCACAGCCCCCCTTGGCTCAGAGCTGGGTGGATCCTTTCTGGCAGATCCACCGCGATCCCTCGGTGCAGCTCAGAGCTGATCCTGTTCCCCCTCAGCCTTTGCTTCCACACCCCGGGGTGCAGTAGAAAAACCTCTGGGTGACCGTCCCGGTTACCTATTGCTAAGGGCCTGAACATGCTTTAGGTTCTCAGAGGTGCTGTAACTCCCTTAAAATCGAAATCATATTCTAAAATAAACCCAAATAAATCCAGAATTCCAGCTATTTCGGTAGGGTGACTGTAAGAGGAAGAGCTAGGGGGCAACAAAGTCACCGATTGGCTGTCTCTCCTGCCACTCTTCCATCGCTAAGCGCTGATTGGTCGGTCGGAGCCTTTTCGGTGATCCCGCCTCATTTGCCTCAGCGGTTCGCTGGAGGAGCGGGAATGAAACGGCGGGGCGAGAGAAGCGGGGCTGGGGAGGGAGTGCGGCGGGGAATGGGTGTGAAATGAGTGGAAAAGGGGGAAACGAAGGAGGAGCTGCCGTGCAGGGAACTTTGTGGGCTGTCGGTGCCCTCGGGTTGCTGAGGGAGTGTCTGTTTATGGTGGTTTCCTGCCCTCCACCCTGTGTCCCCGCAGCCGAGGCCAGGCTGGATTTCTCCCCAGGAGGGAGAAGGATTTCCCTTCTGAGCCCCCCTTCAGGTGCTGCTTCAGCCCGAACCCCCTAGGAAAGAAGCCTGTTTGTGTCGATCCCTGTCTTTCTCTTGGAATTAGCTCTTCCCCTGGGCACTGGCTACATCAGCTGTTCCTGAGAAGCCAGAAACAACTGGAAAAAGAAATGCAAATCTAGTCATTCCTTTGTTAACGAAATTGCAGGATGCATCCTTCTTGGGTCTGAAGGAAGGTCCCACTCAGTCCAAGGGGCTGGTGGGGAGGACGCTGGCTCTGCTGGTGACCAAGGGGCTAGTGTGTTCCACTCCGTAGGTCTGCATTGTGTGTCACCAGTCTCATGTATTTTGCTATAACATCCGTTGTTTATTATTATTATAATATATCTCTGTTATCCTGGTAAACTCTCCTTATCCCAACCTGTGAGGTTTTGGGTTTTCCCTCCCTTTTCCCCTCCCTCAATTTCCCCCTTAAAGAGTGAGCAGCTGCGTTGGGCCTGGCTCTTGTCTGGGGCAAAATGACCAGACTGCTCCAGCCTGGTCCTCCACAAGATCACAAGCCCCTCCAGCAAACCTGCTCCGGTGTGGATCTCTCTCTTACTCATCTCTGTCTCCACAGGCTGCAAGTGCTGACAGGGGCTTGTTCCAACGCAAATCACAGCATCTCCTGTCTGTCTCCCCCTGCTCCAGACTGGGGCCTCTCCATGGGCTGCAGGTGGGGTCTCGGCCTTGTCCATGGGTTGCAGGGGCATCTTTCTCTCCTCCTTCCTCTTCTTCACTGCCTTGGTGTCTGCACATCTCCTCATGTGTTCTCACTTCCTTTTCTGGGGACACAAAGTGGCTGCTTGCAGTTTTTTTGTCCTCATTGTGACTCCCAGAGGTGCTGTGACCGTCGCTGCTGGGCTTGGCCTTGGTCAGCAGCGACTCTGGCATTGAGCTGGCTGGTGGTTGCTCTATGGGGCCTGCAGAGAGCTGCTGGCTGCTTCTTGCAGAAACCACCCCTGCAGCCCTTCTCCACCTGAACCCAGCCACGCAAAAGTACAACACCCTGTTGAGTTCATCTTTCTTCTCATCCGATTCGGACGGGCTGCTTTTTGCTGGTTGATGGAGGTTGAGTCGCTGCTGCTCAACTAGATGGGCACAGAAAGCTCTGTGGAGCTCCCTGCCCCGTGCTGCCTGTGGTGTCAATGCTGCCTTTCTGCTTTGATGCTCATTAAAAGAGGCAAACTCCCGGGAGTGTCGTGTCTGCTCAGGGCAGCCCTGTCCCATCCTCTATGGCCAGCTCAGGGCAGCCCTGTCCCATCCTCTATGGCCGGCTCAGGGCAGCCCTGTCCCTTCTTCCGTGGCCGGCTCAGGGCAGGCAGCCCTGTCCCTTCTCTCCTGCCTCCCACTATGACTGCAGGAAGTTATGCCTGAGCTGAAGGAATAAAGGGGGTTGAGGAAGAACTCTGGGAGAGAAGTAGGCTAAGACCCCACAGAAGCAGTTGACGGGCTGTGCTCCTCCTCCTCCTGAGACAGGGACGTCTTCCTGGTAAGCGATTGCAACTTCATGCTTCTGGGGGACACACCTGTGGAGTATTTTGCTGGCTCTTTATTATAATTGTAGCATTTTAATTACAATCAGCATCATTATATATATTATATATACAATAATATGTATTATATATTAATATATTATTATATAAACATCACAACATATTGTATATACTATATAATTATATATTATATACACTATATAATTTTATATACTATATAAAATATAGTGTATATTTATGCATATGATACCTTTATATATAATATAGGGATATATATTATAAAACATACAATATGAAATAGT
This sequence comes from Gallinula chloropus, assembly GCF_964237585.1. Lineage (NCBI taxonomy): Eukaryota > Metazoa > Chordata > Aves > Gruiformes > Rallidae > Gallinula > Gallinula chloropus. Next base: position 2,152,626 of record NC_140117.1, on the reverse strand, counting down.
TACTATTATATATTTTAACATTTTATATAGTATACAATTATATATAATATACATTATCATTATATTAGCACTGTTGCAATGAGTGTGTTTATCAGTGGCAGTCATGACCTTTTTTATCTGTTAGTTTCACTGGCTGGGTAGATGGAGGGAGAGCAGTGGATGTCTGGATGTCGTCAACCTTGACTTCAGCAAGGCTTTCGCTACTGTCTCCCATGACATCCTGATAACAAAGCTGAGAGAGTGTGGGATACTCTGAGCTGAGAGAGTGGGCAGTGACGTGGGTTGAGAACTGGCTGTCGGGCCGAGCTCAGAGGGTGGTGATCAGTGGAGCAGAATCTGATTGGAGACCTGTGACTAGCGGTGTTCCCCAGGGCTCAGTGTTGGGTCCAGTTCTGTTTAACATCTTCATTGACGACCTTGATGAGGGAACAGCATCCACCCTCAGCAGGTACCTGATGATACAGAGGTGGGAGGAGTGGCTGACACGCAGGAACACTGTGCTGCCATCCAGAGAGACCTGGACAGGCTGGAGAGCTGGGCAGGGAGAAACCAGATGAGCCTTAATAAAAGCAAGTGTAGTGTCTGGCACCTGGGAAGGAATAACTGCTTGTATCAGTACAGGCTGGGGGATGAGCTGTTGGAGGGGAGCTCTGCAGAGAAGGACCTGGGGGTCCTGGTTGATGACAGGTTGGCCATGAGCCAGCGGTGTGCCCTGGGGTCTGAGAGAGACAATGGGATCCTGGGGGACATCAGGAGGAGTGTGGGCAGCAGGTCACAGGAGGTGATCCTCCCCATCTACTCTGCCCTGGTCAGGCCTCACCTGGAGTGTTGTGTCCAGTTCTGGGCTCCCTGGGATCAAACAGCCAGGGATCTCCTGGAGAGCGTCCAGAGGAGGATACGAAGATGATGAAGGGCCTGGAGCATCTCCCCTGTGAGGAAAGGCTGAGTGAGCTGGGGCTGTTCAGCCTGGAGAGAAGAAGCTGAGAGGAGATCTGATCAATGGTTATCAATATCTGAAGGGTGGGACACAGGGGGACATGGGCAGCCTCTTCTCAGTGTCTGTGGGGACAGGACAAGGGGTGATGGCCTCAAGTTGGAGCACAGGGAGTTCCACACCAATCTGGGGAAGAACTTCTTCCCAGTGAGGGTGGGGGAGCCCTGGGACAGGCTGCCCAGGGGGTTGTGGAGTCTCCTTCTCTGGAGAGATTCCAGCCTCGTCTGGACACCGACCTGTGTGCCCTGTTCTAGGGACCCTGCTTTGGCAGGGGGTTGGACCCCATGGGCTCTGGGGGTCCCTTCCAACCTCTACAATTCTATGAGTCTTTGAACAGGCTGGTAGGGGTGTGGGGGGGGTCGCTGTCCCTGGGGGTGTTTAAAGAAGGAGCAGATGGTTTAATGGTTAGGGTGGTGTAGTGCTGACGGTTGGCCTTGAAGGTCTTGTGAAATTTTGATAGATGTTTCTGCTGGAGTGGGCCCTTCCTTCTTTTCCCCGGCTGTTGGCTTAATCTCCTTCTGGCAGGAACCTGTCCTTACCTCAAAAAGAGCAAAAACCTGTTATAATTTACAGATGCTGTGACAGGAGCTGCTCTGCACGTGTTCCCAGAAACAGTTGTGGATTAACAGCCTGAGTCTGGGAGCTTCTGATACTGGCAGCAGCCACGTCCACGTGTTTCTATGTGGGCTCCAAAGAGCTGCTGCAAGATGTGCAAGGGTCTGTCTCCTAACTGGGGAGAAACATCACTGACAGGCCCTCTTCCCCAACCTGGTTTGTCTCCTCCCTCCCCCTGACTTCTGTCTCTCTGCTGAGCCCCCTGTGAGAAGCTTTGCTGGGGTGTCTGTCCCACTGCTCCCCCTGGATAACTGAGTTCCCAGCCCCTTGCTGGCTCTGACGGTAGGCACTACCCCAGCCCCAGCCTTGGTTTCTGCTGGCACTGGTGTGATGAGCTGTGGAGGGTCAGCAGAAGGGCTGGGGGAGACCCTGTGCTCCCCCAGTCCCGGGGTCCTGCTCGTGGTGGAGCTGGGGGGGCTAAGCGGTGGGAACAGGGGTGCCCCCAGCCAGCGAGTGCCTTGCAGCCTGTCTGGAAAGGGTGCTGCAACAAGCTCCTCCAGCTCCCAGCCTGGCACCCTCCAATGTCCAACTGGTCTCTGAGCACAATGTCACGTGGTTTGGATATCCTTGTCATGGGATTGTCATCCTGCCTTGGAGTAATTGCCTGGGAACCCATCAGCCATGGTCTGGGAAACCCCAGCATCCAACCTCCAGAGGGGCCCATCACCACTGTGGTGTTTAACAGTGCTGGGCCACCATCTCCTTGGGATCCCTTGACTCCAAGACCCCTTGGGCACACCACCTTTGGGGTGATTAACCACAGTGGTCCAGCCCTCCTTCAGCCCATCACCCTCTGGATGCTGAGCCCTGGGGGCCCAGCACTTTGTCTTTCAAAAGACCTTCAGGCTGTGGTGCCCACTAAGGTGCCCACAAGAAGCCACCAGAAGAGTCTTCTACCATCCCGGGTGGCACCTGCAGGGCTTGTGGGCTCCTTCCCCTCCACCCATCACTGATGATGATGAGCCCACCCTTTGAACACGGGGCCCAATTCTGGGCTACCAGGAGAAGAGACTGAGCGACTGTGAGAGCCCAGTGAAGGGCCCCTGAGCTGCTCCATGTCTGGATGCCTCTTGGAGAAGCTGGTCAGCCAGAACTGACCAGCCTAGAGAAGGTTTGGCTGCAGGAGGTCTGCCCATGTGACATCTCAGCCATGGCAGTGACAGGACAGGAGGTGCAGGACACAAATCTGGACAGACAGTGATTTGGGAAGATGCTTTTTTACTGTGGGGGTGCCCAAGGCTCTTTGGGGAGATTCTGGGGTCTCTAAGAGTGGAGGGAAGTAGGGCCAGCAGGATGGGGCTGTGGTGGTCTCCAGGGCTTCTTTGAGCCCTTGAAGGGCATTGCTTGCCCCTAGGATCTCCCAGGGCTGTTTGGGACCCCTTCAGGACCCCACAACAGTCCCAGCTCCCCCTGGGGTACAATGGTGTTTCCCTGGGCAGGGGACAGGAGGTGGCACAGGCCAGAGTGGGGAGGGGGAGGGCTCAGCATCCCCCCCAGGCCAGCGTGTGGAGGCGGTGGGCAGCATCGCGCAGCCGCCCGCGGTGCTCGAGGCAGCGGTGCAGCCCAGGGGGGACCCGGGCCAGCCCCCAGCGCAGCCCCCAGCACCCCGCGGCGATGGTCCCTGTCGAGTCGCTGTCCCCGCCGTGCAGCACCCCCCTGGCACAGAGGTCCTCCCAGCACCCCCCGGCTGCCAGCAACGCCTCCAGGGCCACCATGGGCGCATCGTGGCCGCTGCGCCCCGGCCACCCCTGCAGTGCCCAGCCCAGGTACGCTGCGTCCCGCTCGGACGGGGAGGGCAGGGGGGGCAGCGTCGCTGGGCCACCGCCCTCCAGAAGGCCCCGGGACTCCAGGTACCTGCGGGGACATGGAGGTCACTGGGAGCACTGGGGGCCCTGGGAATGCCAGGGGGCAGCAGGGACAGCGGGGGAATGGGGGAACTGGAGTCAGTGGGGATGTAGTGTCACTGGGGTCACTGGGGTCACTGGTGACACCGGAGCAGTGGATGCAGTGGGGACACTGGTCACAGCAGGGAAACCAAGAGCACTGGGGATACTGGGGACACTGGGGACAGTGGGAGTGTTCAGCACTCCTCAGACATGCTTCCAATGTTGAGGGTGGCAACACTGGAGGGGTCCTGGGGACACTGGAGGGATCCTGGGGACACTGGAGGGATCCTGGGGACACTGGGGACATCCTGGGTGCACTGGGGGCAGCAGGGACACAGTGGGCACTGGTGACCCTGCAGATTGACTGGGCAGTGACACCAGTGACCGTGGGGCAGGGGACACTGAGGACATCAAGGCACTGGCACAGCACAGTGACACCAGTGACAGTGGGGCAGGGGACACTGGGGACATCGAGGCTCTGGCACAGCACAGTGACACCAGTGCACTGCGCTGCCAGGACTGGGAGAGAGCCTTGTGGCAATGGGTGATGCCAGCGACCCGCTGAGCCCCTCCCGGTATCCCCACCACCCCCTCCCAGTGCTCCCAGTGACCCCAGCGAACCCTCCCAGTGCCCCCTCACCGGTGCCAGGCATCCCTGAAGAAGGGCCAGGCCTCAGCATTGTCCCCCACAGCCACCCCGGCACTTTCCACGTAGTCCCAGGCCAGGGGCAGGACCCGCATCAGCTCAGCCCCCCAGCGCTCCGGGGGCTCCTCCCGAGCCCCCAGCGCCCCAAAAAGGGCCACCGCCAGTGCCCCGAGGTACCCTGTGTGGATGGGGCTTTCAGAGGGGCTCCAGAGTGTCCCCCTGCCCTGCCCCCTCCTGCCTGGCACCCACCTGTGGGGTGGTGGTGGGTCATGCGCCCACTCTCGATGCTCACCCGGATCAGCGTCGGCAGCTCCCGGGCGTGTGGGTACCTACACCGGCACCACCCTGTGCCCCCCAGGCCGGGACCCCCGTCCCGATGCTGCCCCCCCCTTGGCCCTGATGTGCTGTTCCCCCATTTGCCCCTCCCCCCATGGCCCATCCCCCACATTCCTGTACGCCCCATCCCCGCCCATCCCCTACCCCAGCCTGACACCCTCCTATCCCCACCCCCCAACTCTGACACCCCCATGTCCCCCCCTCCGTGTCCCCATGTCCTCTTGTCCAGCCACTCACCCTCATCCCCGTGACCGCTTGTAACCCCCCCCAGCCCTTCCATCCCCGACCCCTGTCCCCGCAGTGAAACCTCCCCAAGCCCTGACAGACACCCCTCCCTGAGCCCCCTGTGTCCCCCCATATCCCCACCTCCAGCCCTGACACCCCTCCCCTCCCTGAGCCCCCTGTGCCCCCATGTCCCCACCCAGACCCTCCCTGAACCCTTTGTGCCCCCCATGTCCCTGCCCCCAGCCCTGACCCCACCCAACCCCCTGTGCCCACCCATGTCCCCGCCCCTAACCCTCCCCAAAAATCCCTGTACCCCCATGTCCCCCCCATCCCTGATCCCTCCTTGAACCCCCGGTACCCCCCCATGTCCCCCCCCAGCCCTCACACCCCCCCACCTCCCTGTAACCCCCCCACGTCCCCGCCCCAGCCCTGAACCCCCACAACCCCTGTGCCCACCCATGTCCCTGCCCCTTACCCTCCCCAAAAATCCCTGTACCCCCATGTCCCCGCCCAGACCCTCCCCAACCCTTTGTGCCTCCCCCATGTCCCCACCCTCAGCTCTGACCCCTCCCCGAGCCCCCTGTGCCCACCCATGTCCCAAACCCCAGACCTGAACCCCCCCAACCCCCTGTACCCCCACATCCCCACCGCCAGCCCTGACCCCTCCCCAAGCACCCTGTACCCCCATGTCCCCGCCCAGACCCTCCCCAACCCTTTGTACCCCCCATGTCCCAGTCCTGAACCCCCCAAACCCCTGTAGCCCCATGTCCCCCCCAGTCCTGAACTCCCCCAACCACCTGTACCCCCATGTCCCCCTCCAGCCCTCAACCCCCAACCCCCTGTACCCCCATGTCCCTGCCCCAGCCCTGACGCCCCCCCACGTCCCCGCCCCAGCCCTGAACCCCCCAACCCCTGTGCCCCCCGCCCCACCTGAGGCCTATGGCCAGGCTCCGCATGGCGGCCCCGCACCCGCTGCCCGTGGGGTTGAAGGGGATGCGGTACCCCGCCGGCTCCCCAGGCCGCAGCTGCGAGGTGCCTGGCGGGGGGGGGTTGGGGAGAAGGGTTGGGGCCGTGAGACCCTCTGACCTGACCCCCCCAGCCCCCCCCGGCCCCCCACTCACCCAGGATACTGGTGGGGCCCGGCTTGCGGCCCTCCATGTCGCTCATGGCGGTCACGTAGCGCTGAGCCAGCTCCTGCAGCAGGGCTTCCCCCTCCAGCCCTGGGGGCACGGCGTGAGGCCCCTCTGGGCGGGGGCACCCACAGCCCTCCCCCGGACCCCTCGAATGCAGGGACATGTGGGCACACCCCCCACTGATTTCCTCCCCACCCCCCAATGACCCCCCAAAGCTTTGGGGTACAATAGAACCCACCCCCAGGAAAGGGGAGATGGGGAACACCCCCCGTGGGGTTTTGGGGGGACATTCAGAGACTCTCTGGAGCCCCCACCTCTCAGGGGGTGGTTGGGTGCACCTAAAAGCCCCCCCCAGTTTGAGTCAGGGTGATAATGGTGACCTGCCCTCCCCCCCCCTTCAGAAATCCCCCAAAGAAATAAGGTCCCCCCAAGATCTCCATGTACAGCCCAGGTGTACTGCAGGGAATCCCCTCCCACCCCTCCCTCCCATCCCTGGGGTACATTGGCGACCCTCCCCTGTATCTGTGGGGGGCTATGGTGAGATTCCCCCCATAAAAATCCCCCCAAGCCCTGAGGAGCCCCCAGCCCCCCCTGTACAGCCCAGGGGTATACCCCCCCATGCCCCCCCATCCCTCGGATACAATGGGGGACACCCCCCCCCCCCATCTGAGGGGGGCTATGGTGAGATCCCCCCCATAAAAATCCCCCCAAGCTCTGAGGAACCCCCAACCCCCCCTGTACAGCCCAGGGGTATACCCCCTACCCCCCCTCCCATCCCTGGGGTGCACTGGGGACCCTCCCCTGCATCTGGGGGGGGGCTATGGTGAGATCCCTCCCCCTGAAAATCCCCCCAAGCTCTGAAAAACCCCCAAACCTCCTCCCCATACAGCCCAGGGGTATACCCCCCATGCCCCCCCAGCCCTGGGGTACAATGGGGACCCTCCCTTGCATCTGAGGGGTGCTATGGTGAGATCCCCCACATAAAAATCCCCCCAAGCTCTGAGGAACCCCCAGACCCCACCCTGTACAGCCCAGGGGTATACCCCCTCATGCCCCCCCATCCCTGGAGTACAATGGGGACCCTCCCTTGCATCTGTGGTGTGCTATGGTGAGATCCCCCACATAAAAATCCCCCCAAGCTCTGAGGAACCCCCAAACCTCCTCCCCATACAGCCCAGGGGTATACCCCCCCACACCTCCTCCATCCCTGGGGTACAATCGGGACCCCCCCAGCATCTGAGGGGTGCAGTGGGGGGCACAACCTGTGGCCAGGCCCTCGGCAGTCGCAAGGTGCAGGACGGTGTCATCGCTGACGGGCCACTGCGGGGGCTCGAGTGTGATGGCCCCCAGCCCTCCCAGTTCAGCCAGTTCGGCGTGGATCTGGGCTCCGGAGGTGCAGTACTCCCAGAGACCCCCCCGGTAGCCCAGCGCGTCCCCCACCCCGCTCAGCACCATGGCGGCTTCGTAGGCTTCCAGCAAAGGGACGCTGCGGTGAGGGGCTTCAGGGGGGGCTCAGATGTGGGGGGACACCAGGGCCCACCCCCACCCCCCTCCCTGGGACACTCACGTCTCCTCCATGGCGGGACCGGGTGCCCCTCAGGGTTCAGGCACAGGGCCAGCGCCAGGAGGGTGAGGGTGTCCCTGGGAGTGGGGGGACACAAGGGGGGTCCCCGTAGCATTGGGGGTGGGAGGGGAGGGATCCCAGGAGGGGTGCTGGGAAGGGAAGAAGTCCCCAAACTGAACTGAGAGGGGGCAGGGGGTCTTGGTGGGGGGACCCAGAGGGACGAGGAGAGGGTGGCAGAAAGCAAAGGGCTGGGGGTACCCCAAGGAGCCCCCGAATTGGAGGGGGAGGAGGGGGGCTGGGGGTGGTCTCAGCGAGCCCTGGAGGGGGTGGGGGAGCAGAACCAAGGTTCATCCCCACAGAGAAATGTCCCAGATTTATTCCCCTGGGCCACAGTTTTGGGTGTGACCCCCCACACACCCCAATCCACCCCTCCCATCTCCCCCGGATTGGGCCCCGCTCCCAGCCAATTAAGGGGTTTGGTTAATTAATAAAGTGGCTCATGGCAGCGAGAGGGTCGGTCTGTGGGTCACATCCAGGGTGGGGCTGGACACCCCCAACCCTATCCCTGCTGACCCCCAGAGATCCTTCCCAGCCCCCCCAGGACCCCCCCAAAGGTCCCAGCTCCCCCAGGTACAATGGGGGACAGGAGGTGGCACAGGCCAGAGTGGGGGGCTCAGCATCCCCCCCAGGCCAGCACAGGGGGGACACGCGCCAGCCCCCCCAGCCTCCCCAGCACTGGTCCCCGTCCAGTCGCTGTCCCCACCATGTGGCACCCCCCTGGCACAGAGGCCCCCCCAGCACCCCCCGGCTGCCAGCAGCCTCCAGGGCCACCATGGGCCAGCACAGCCGGGGAGGGGGAGGGAAGGGGGGGCAGCGTCGCTGGGCCCCCACCCCCCAGAAGGCCCCGGGACTCCAGGGACCGGCAGGTGAGGGACCCACGGGGCCACCCAGACCCCCGGGGGTACCTACACCCCTCCCCATAGGGTGTCTATAGGGTGCCCACAGGGGATGTATAGGGTGTCTGTATTGTGCCCACTCAGTGTCTATAGGGTTCCTATAAGGTTTCTATAGGATGTCAATAGGGTATCTATAGGGTGCCTATAGGGTATCTGTAGGGTGTCTATAGGTGCCTGTATTGTGCTCATTGGGTGTCTATAGGGTTCCCATAATGTTCCTGTAGGATGTCCATAGGATATCTATAGGGTGTCTATAGGGTGCTCGCAGGGGATCTATAGGGTACCTATACTGTGGCCATTGGGTGTCTATAGGGTTCCCATAATGTTCTTATAGGGTGTCCATTGGGTATCTATAGGGTGTCTATAAGGTATCTATAGGATGCCCACAGAGGATCTATAGGGTGCTAACAGGGGATCCATAGGGTCCCTATAGGGGGCCTGCGGGGGATCTATAGAGTGCCTATACTGTGCCCATTGGATGTCTGTAGGGTTCCCATAAGGCTTCTATAGGGTGTCCATAGGGTATCTATAGGGTGCCCACAGATGATCTATAGGATGTCTATAGGGTACCCGCAGGGGATCTATGGGGTGACTGTGTTGTGCCCATTGGGTGTCAATAGGGTTGCCATAAGGTTCCTATAGGGTGTCTATGGGGTGCTTGCAGGGGATCTATAGGGTGCCTGTATTGTGCCCATTGGGTGCTTATAGTGTTCCCATAAGGCTCCTATAGGGTGTCCATAGGGTACGTATAGGGTCCACAGGGGATCTATAGGGTGCCCACAGGGTGTCTATAGGGTGTCTATAGGGTGCCCGCAGGGGATCTATAGGGTATCTATAGGGTGCCCGCAGGGGATCTATGGGGTGCCTATACTGTGCCCATTGGGATCTGTGCTGCCTGGTGCCCCCTGCACTCCCCGCCCCTCCCATGCAGACACAGAAAGGTTCTCAAGAAATGGCTTTTAATGAAAAATCGGAACAAAACAGTAATCAAAGGTACTAACTACAGAATCAACACCCTCCCTCCCTCTCATTTCCCCCCCATCCCTGCAACAGGGCTAAGTGAGATGGTAGAGCCTGGCAGGGTGTCGTCTTCCATGGGGACATCTGTGTCCACAGAGATGTCACAGACTGTGACAGTGTCCACATCCATAGGGACAGGACAGGTGTCCCAGCCTGAGACACTGTCCACATCCATGGGGACCGGACTGTCTGTGTCTCCACTGGAGAGGATGGACTGTGTGCAGACAGGGAGTGGGTGGTACTGGGGAAGCGATGCTGCTGTCCCCTGATGGCTGTAGGGCAGGAACAGTTGTGCTTGTCCTTGGGGGGCCGTTGGTGTAAGCAGGCTGCTGGGTGTCTGCAGCTGTGTGGTCCCTGAAGCACAGTGCCAGGCAGAGGAGCGATGCCGTGACTGAGCAGTGAGGGGGTTGCCAGAGGCAGACTGGTACTGGAAATGGGGAGCTCTGATCAGCTGCCGCTTGGCAGATCTGCAGGGGGGAGAGGGAGCTGTGTCAGGCTGGGGGGCGGAGGGAATCCCTCAGGCACCCGCCGAGCAGGCCCCAAGCGTGGACCAACCTCTGGTCTGTCCCAGGTGAGTAGGAGGGTGCAGGGAAGGGCTGCTGCTGCTGCTGCCCTGGCAGGTGGTGGAAGTTGCTGGGTCCTGAGAGAGAGACATGAACACAGACTGGTGACCATATCCCCAGCTGGGCCAGGAGCGTGCGCGAGGGCACTGAGAGGGAGCTGTGAGAATATGAGGGGAAAAAACAGAAAGAACCCCAAAAAACCCCACTCCAACACGATTCTTGAAATATTGTTTATAGGCTCAATGCCGCTCTGGCCCCAAACAGCTTCACACCAGCACAGCTTTTTTTTTTTTATAAAATTTAAATATTTAATGCAATAAAATAAATATTTCTCTTTTCACATTTAACAGACAAAAACAGAACAACAAACCCAACCCCACGTTGCAGGGAGTTGGTTGAACTTCAGAAAAGAAACTAAACTAAGAGTCTAAACTAAACTAAAGAGTCTTAACTAAACTAAACTAAGGGTCAGTCCAAGGGGATCACAGTGTGACTGCAGTGGTGCCCGTCTCACAGCAGCTGCCGGTGGATTATGTCCCACACCATCTTCCTCTGGAAGTGAGGGATGTGACTCTGGAAAGAGAAGGAGAGAGAAAGCTGTTAAATAGGAAGTCAGGGTGGCAAGGAGGCACAAACACCCGGTTCGTTAGGGACGGGGAGCGCAGCTCTGCCCTGCTGAGGCCACCCCGAAGTGCCGACCCCAGCAAGCGCGCGCCCGGCTTTCTTCTGGCAGGAATTTGCTGTTTAAACCAGAAGAGAACAAAAGATCTTCTTCATCTCCAGCATTTAGTCCCATAAAAAGCCAGCTGCTGAAGGAGACTCCCACAACAGCAGAAGCTCATTTAGGAAGCCCCCAGACCTCACCTTGTCAGAGGAGGAACAGGAGAACCAAGCAAGGAACTGCAATGCCCACCCTGTACCCACACACCAGGTGCACCTCCAGGAAGAGGAAATACAAAAGCTTTTGGGTGGAGGAAGTTCCCAGGCTGGGGGCTGGGACAATGCCTGGTGTCTGCCCTCCAACACATGGTGTTACAACCACCAGCTTACGTGGATTCAAAGCTCTGCTGCCACAGAGAGTCACCAACAGCATGAAAAAGGGACTAAAGAGCACCACGTAACCACAAGCCTGAGTTAAGCAGCGGGTACCTAAGGGGGTGCAGTAATGTGTCACCCTCCACAAGTCCAGACAACCAGATACTACGTCCTCCTGCTGTGTGGTGCAGCTACAGTCTACCCACCAAGTGGGACAGGTACGAGTCATGGGGATACTCACAGGTCCCAGATGGAAAGGGATCTCCTCCCTATTTCTGTTCGTCCAGGTGATACACAGTTGTCACTGGTTGACTGGAGAAGGTTGGAAAACTGGACAAGGATGGAACACACAGCAAGGATGGAACAGCAGAGTAGGATGACACGTGGCAGTAGTAGGATGGAAAATGGAAGTAGGATGGCACATGGCAGTAGGATGGCATGATGTAGTAGTAGGATGGCACACGGTAGTAGTAGGACGGCACACCGGAGTAGGGTGGAACACAGCAGTAGGTTGGAAGACTGGTGTGTGATTTAACTCCAGAGCAGATTCGAGCCATGGTGTAGATTGGAGGACTGTACAAGACTGGAGCAGGGGGGAAGGCTGGAGGCGTCGAGGAGGCTGGAGGCGTCGAGGAGGCTGGAGGCGTCGAGGAGGCTGGAGGCGTCGAGGAGGCTGGAGGCGTCGAGGAGGCTGGAGGCGTCGAGGAGGCTGGAGGAGTCGAGGAGGCTGGAGGCGTCGAGGAGGCTGGAGGAGTCGAGGAGGCTGGAGGAGTCGAGGAGGCTGGAGGAGTCGAGGAGGCTGGAGGAGTCGAGGAGGCTGCAGCACTTTGGTGCAGGAAAAAGCAACAGAGAAGAACCACAGTGTTTACAAGCACAGCATTTGGTATTGACACGTGTCAGAGCACCAGAAAGGAGACAGTTTATTCCTACACAACTCTCTACATGTGAGTGGGGAGCCACAGCTACAGCAATAGAAATACCTAAAGTACAACGAGACTGTCAAACCCCTGGACAGAAACATCCTGCACTGGTGTCACCACAAAACACAGCGGGCATTCCTGTGCAGAGACCCTTCACACTCAGCTGGGTGACTCTGAACTCGGGTAGACCAGAGGGGCAGGAGTCAAATTTGTCAAATTTTTGTGTTACCCAAAAGAGAAAACTGCCTCTAAGTTGTGCGAGAAGGACCAGGGGAGGAGGAAAGGAAGAGAGAAAATCCCAGGAAACCTTGGAAACACATCCCTGTGCGGACTCAGAGACAGATGTTGGGCAGCACAGAGGAAGTTCAGGAATGAAATGGAAAGCAAACCTTTCAGAGAAGAAAGTCAAAGCAAACACAAGGGGTTTTACCTGGCACAAGGAGCTGTCTTGCCCCACAGGGAGAGTGTTCCGTTGCCCAAGGGAGTCCCACAAGGTATTTGATCTACGAGAGGAGAGCGTAAGCAAATCAGCCACTGGTAAAGGCAACTGAGGAGGCTGATGAGCTTCCCCAAAGGTCAGTGTTTCCCCTCTCCCCTACGTCCCCACATTCCCTGTGTTCTGTTGCTTTAGAACAGGCTCAGATTTTCTTACTGGCAACTGCAGCAAGTTGCCCTGGGCACGAGGTATCGCCAGGCTGAACCCCAGATTCAACCCCAAAAAGGGTTCTGGGGATCTAACACCCCAAACCAAACCAGTTTCCTCCTGGCCAGCTGGCAGCGGCCGTATCGCAGCTGGAGCTGGCTGCATCCAAGGCAGCTCTGGGACTGAGATGCCGAGCGAAACACCCGGCCCCGACCCAGCAGCAGCGCAGGGATGCAGGGAAGAGACTGAGTTCCCACCCCAGCACTGCCAGACGCTACCGAGGGTCGATGCTGCCACAGCCCGTCCGTGAGCCGAGGGGGAGAGTCGCACCACACGCCAGGAAGAGCGCAGGAGAAACAAGCTCACGCCCCGACGTCAGCCTTACCAGTCTGCACCAGTTCTTCTCCTGGCACACAACTTCTGGGTCTTTTCACTGCAGGCTCAGATGACAGGGCCTGAGTCTGGAACAGAAACAAACAAAGCACCACCCTGAGTTTAACCTGAACACCAGCCCAAGCCAGCGGAAGCTTCCGGAAAGGGAGGCAGCTCTGGTCCGATTTAGGGACCAGGATTTGCTGGCTCAGAGTGCAGCAGAAGGATCTTGGCAGGATCTCTGACCAGCACGCTGCCCTTTGGGTTTGATTGTTAATAGGGGCTCTCCCCCACGCAGGGATTAAACCCCCTCAGGCTTCCTGCCCAGTTCCCCTCGGGCAGCTCCCCAGCATTCCGGAGTTCAGCCCTGACTCTGGCTCAGGGAGAGCTGAGCCCCTCAGAAAGGGGTTTTGTACAAACAAAGAGTCAATGGTGTCTCAGGGACAAATAACAGAGCACGAGGGTTTCTTACTCCTCTCACCCTACGGGCAGTAAGAAAAAGAACACGGCACCTCCCAACCAAACTAAGGGGTCAAGCAGCTCAGGACTCGTTTTTACAGAGCCAAAGTCCTAGGGGAATCCTCTCCCGGGCCGGTGGATACCGAACCCAGCAGAGAGGGCTTTATCCAGAGGAAGCAGGCGATTGTTCTCCCAAGGTCATGTGTTTTGGGTGCTCCTTCCTCAGCTCCACGTGCCAGAGCAGAGCAGGCAAACCTGAGCCAGGCAAACCCAGCACACCAGAGGCGCCTGCTGTCAAGGGTAAAGAAGAGCCTGAGGCTGCACAGGTTCAGGAAAGTCTCTGCTAACCTCTCCCACAGACTCTGCTCCTGGAGCGGCATCGCTGCCCGAAGCTCGGCGTTTCCTTGCTGCCCTGGCTGGTACCTTCACCGCAGCAGCAGAAACCTCTTCAGCCTTCTCCTCACACCCAGGGATGGCAGCATCTAAACAACAAAGGCAGGACACGTGACAGCGTGACCTAAGAGGGGGTTCAGATTGCCATTTGCTTGGCAGCCCAGCTCCTCGATCCCACCCAGAGCACTGGGATTCATTCCAAGCTGCACACCCTTCTGCACTTTCAGACACCCCTCAGTTTTCCAAGGGACGCCAAACCCCAGAAGAACCAGGGCTGTGAACTACCTTTGTCATGGGCGCCACCTGGTTGCAGCTTTGGAGGTTCCTGCCCATCAGGATGTTCTGCAGGCGGCTGAGGGCTGAGGAGAGAAGACACAGAACAGGGATTTACAACCACGGCTGAGCTTCACACAAGCACAACTCCCAGAGCTAATTGCTGTAGTTCCCCTTCCAAGTCCCCCTGGGATCATCTCAGACACACACACAGACACCACAGAGCATCCCCCGCCTCTCCCAGCCAAGGCACCGCTAATTATCCCACTACAGTGGGGTAATTCCCTTCTGTTAATGCTTCTTCATGAGTTACACTTGTTCCCAGCACCAAACACATGGCTTTGGCTAACGTGGAACGGGCTTTGTTTCACTCTGCACAGGTTAACACCCCCCCAAGCCACACACGGCCCTTCAGCGGCGCAATGCCCCTGTGCACAACGCTGAGTTACTCTCCCCGGGGGGTTCACCACCCACACTCTCAGGTCCCTTCCAACCCCACAACCACCCACCATCTGTGCCTGGCAGCTCCGGGACGCCGGCACCGCTTCAGCCCCGGGAAGGCAGCCCCGTGTGTCCACACGCCCTACGCCGGGACTCCCCCCCAGCCGCTGCTCCCCCTCACACACACACACACACTGAGCCCTCTGCTCCTGCCCCACGCGCGCTCCCAGGGCCCGTTTCTTTCCCAACTCCCCGCTTCCCAGACGGAAAAGCCCCCGGGGGGCCAAGGGGGGCGGGGTCGCCAGGGGCCTTCTCGGGGCGGGGGGACCCGCAGCTCCGCTCCCGCCCTGGGCTCCAACGCCCAGGAGAGGTCCCGCAGGCCGCACCCGGGAGGCCGCGGGGCCTCAGGGACGGGGCGAGGCCCTCGGGCGGCCCCAAGGCCTCGGGCCGGAGCGCTGACCTGGGGGGCGGCCTCTGCAGCGGCGGCGCGGCCGGGGACGGCTCGGGGGGCGCGGCGGGCGGCGGCCAAGAGGCCGCCGAGGGGCCCCGGCAGCCATCGGCACAGAGGCACCGGCAGCCCGCGGCGGGAACGCGCCCGTCCTGCGCCGCGCCCGGCACGGCCCGGCCCCTCCCACCAGGGGGTGGGGCAGCCCCGCCATTGGCTCCGACCGCTGCCTGTCTGGGCGGAGCTGGGCCGGGCTGGGCCGTCCCTCCCCGGCTCTGCCCCCCGCTTGCCCGGCCCGGCCCTGCCCGGCCGCCCCTCCCAGGGCTGTGCGGGGCAGCCCCGCCATTGGCTCCTCCCGCCGCCTGTCTGGGGAGGCAGAGCCCGGGCAGGAGAGGGGCGGCTCTCTCCTCTCCTCTCCTCTCTCTCTCCGCCCCCCCACCGCAGGTTCTGCGGCCCGAGGGACGCAGGTGGGTGGGAGCGGCCGGCGGCCCGGCCCCTGGGCAGGTTCCCCCTCCGGTCTCCTCCCCCCGGCTCAGCGGGGGAGAGGACGGAGACCCGGGGCTTACCGAGCCCTTTCCCCAGCGCTCTCCCGGCGCTCGGGGCCTGTCTCCGCTCCCGCTCCCGCAGCACCGACCGGCTCAGCCATGGCCGAAGGCTCGACTGAGCGAGAGCGGCGGGTGGGCAGGACGCGTGTCCCGGGACACGGAGCGGGGACTTGGGAAGCGTTGAACGGCCCCACCCGGGACCGGCCGGACCGGCTGCCCGGGCAACGGCGACGCGCGACCGGCCGCCGAACCCGCCGGGAAGGGCCGAACCCCGCGGGCGGGAACGGGGCGGGTTTCCCCTGTCCCGCTGGGTTCGGCTGGGTCCCGCAGCCACCCCGCTCCCCCTGCCCTGCCCGAGCCAGAAGGGCGGGGATGCGGGGAGGGAGCGAGGGAGCTGCGCGGGCAGCCGGGCTGAGGCTTCTCGGGGTGCCCCCGAGTTTCCACCCCGACAATCCCGGCACCCCCTGTGTTTCCCTCACGTTTCTCCTTCCCGGGGAGAACAGGATTCCCCACCGAGGCAAAACTCCTCCGTGTCAGACGGGAGGAGGATCGATCCCTTTGAACAGCCAGCGCTGGGGATCTCCTGCCTTCAAGTCAGGCTGCCAGCACTAGAACTAGATGCTGCCTCTCTCAGCACAGAGCAGATGAAGCCCCCAGCCCCACTTACACCAGCTACAAAGTCCCCACCACAAAGGCAGGGCTTATTCTCCCTGTCGTGACTTGTTGGCGCTGGTGGGCAGCGGATCAGCCGGGCTTCCAGGCCATTCTCCCTTCCCTTGTTGGAGCAGCTGTTTGTCCATCTTCTTCTCTCCTTGCTGAACATCCTGGCAGAAGGGAGGGAGGGGGGGAAAGAATTAAAAAACGAGCTGAGGAGCTCAGGGTGTGAAGGGAACGTTTGTGATCTGGGGACAGAGCAAACTGCACAGGCTGTTCCCAAGACACTGGCACGTTTGATGGGTGGGGGGACACGTATATAAGGGAGCATAAGAAATCGCATTTATAATAACTAACACATCAATAAGAGTAAATTCAATTACTATTGCAAGATGCTTGGAGGGAAAGCTGATGAGAACATAATAAATGAGAGCAAGGCTGTGACTCGTGACCTCAGCATCCCAAGGCAGGTAGCACCTGGGACGGATAAGGAGGAAGCATCAGCAGGAAGGTAGTTCTTGGGATGGATAAGGAGGAGCCCCCTACTCACTCAGATCACTGTGGGGACAGACAGGGACCATCTGTCAGCAGACAGACGGTCTGTTTCCAGACAGGCAGGAAGCCGGGTTTATCCCACACCCCGGGACCCCACTCCAGGGCTCCGCATCCTTCAGGGGGGAAGGGATCGGGATGTGCCGGGTCAGAGAAGTTCCGGTAAAGGAAAAAAAGAGCCGAGATCCATCTGTCTTTGACCATCTCGGGGTGCACCGCTCCCGGAGGCACTGCAGTACCGGGACGATGCGCGGAGCGGAGGGAGCAAGCTCCGGGTCCAACTCCCAGAACCAAAAATCCGTTTAATATAAAGTCCTCTCATCGAGGACGTATCAGATATTAAACTGATAAGAACAGATACTACACTTGATCTTAGCCAAAAGGCCGAGAAGCGATGCCTCATACACACCCAGCACCTCTACACACCCCCGACAGCTCTCACACAAGTCACGGATGCTCCACATCGGCCCCAAAACACCCTCACGTCCCGCTCGCATTCGCATTCCCCTGCCTATCCCGCCTCTTCCTGCCGGGATCCGCTGCTCCCGGCTCCGGGAAACCGGCGGAGAGCTCCGTACCGACACTCCCAGCAGCCCGTGCTCTGGCCGCTGTCCTCCCCAAACAGCACCCAGCTTCTTCCTTCCCCCTTCCTGCTCCTCCCGCCCGTCCTGATCCTTCCTTTACCTTCCCTCCCCCACTCCCACCCCCGCCCCCTCCCCCGCCCCCTCCCCCCCAGCCTTTCCCCCCTGGTTCCCAGCACCGGACACTCAGCCGAGCGCTGCGAAGCTCCCCGAGCCCCCGGGGATGGAGCAGCGGGAGCCGAGGGGAAGGTTCTCCCCGCTCCCGCTCTGTACATCGTGTAGATCCACACAAGGCTGCCCAGGGCCCCATCCAGCCCGGCCCTGAACACCTCCCGGGACTGAGCATCCCCCACCTCTCTGGGCAGCCTGTTCCAGCAGGAAGAAATGGACGTTTTAAGAAGTACAAATGCCAGAGTTCATTGGATACACAAGAATACGCTGACCCATCAGTGACCCTTCTGTTCTCACCAAGAGGCCATGGGGGGGGCCTGGCCTCACTCAGCTGCACAGGCGACCGCTTGGACAGCGGCTCCAGAGGCTCATGGCCTTGCTGCTCAAGCCACTCTGCAACAGCCCTGCCCTGGGTTGGAACAATCCTCATTACCAATACAGGCTGGGGGATGATGTGCTGGAGAGCAGCCCTGAGGGAAAGGACTTGGGGGGACTCCTGGATGAGAAGCTGGACATGAGCCACCAATGTGCGTCTGCAGCCCAGAAGGGCAACCCCATCCTGGGCTACATCACCAGAACTCTGGCCAGCACAGAGAGAGAGGGGATTCTGCCCCAGTGCTCTGCTCTGGGGAGACCTCACCTGCAGTGCTGGGTCCAGCTCTGGAGCCCTCAGCACAAGGAAGAGGAAGAGGAAGAGGAAGAGGAAGAGGAAGAGGAAGAGGAAGAGGAAGAGGAAGAGGAAGAGGAAGAGGAAGAGGAAGAGGAAGAGGAAGAGGAAGAGGAAGAGGAAGAGGAAGAGGAAGAGGAAGAGGAAGATCTGAGGGCTGGAGCACCTCTCCTGTGAAGCCAGGCTGGGAGAGTTGGGCTGGTTCAGCCTGGAGAAGAGAAAGCTCTGGGGGCACCTTACAGTCCCTTTCAGACCCCTGAAAGGTGCCTGTAGGAAGCTGGGGCAGAACTGTTCCTGCGTCACCACACAGCTCAGTGTCACCCACACCTTGCTGAGGGTGCACTCGATCCCACTGTGCATGGCACGGGTACAAATATCCAATAGGATGGGTGGCAGGATGAACCTTGGAGGGGCAGCACTCTGCAGTGGTTTCCACTTGGACATGAAGCCATGGAGGGTAACTCTTCCTGTAACCTTTTTGTTAACCCTTTCCATGCCCATGGAGGGCTGGCAAAGCTGTTGGGGCAGCAAAGGACTCTAGGAGTGGCCCCGTTCCTACCAAGGATACGCGCAAACAGAAGCATCCAGACACCATCCTGTAGCTGACCCTCCAGCGACCATGGCGCTCCCACCTCTGTGGTGCACTTCATGGGGTCTCTCTGCCCCCACCATGATGCCACCCATCTTCCCAACCCCCTACACTGGAGGTAAGGCCTGACCCCACTCCTGGCTGCGCAGGGACACACTCTGGGGAACTCCACAGCCCCTCTCGCCCCTCTCCCTGCTCCCTCTCAGTGCCCTCGCGCACGCTCCTGGCCCAGCTGGGGATATGGTCACCAGCCTGTGTTCATGTCTCTCTCTCAGGACCCACCAACCTCCACCACCTGCCAGGGCAGCAGCAGCAGCAGCCCTTCCCTGCACCCTCCCACTCACCTGGGACAGACCAGAGGTTGGTCCACGCTTGGGGCCTGCTCGGCGGGTGCCTGAGGGATTCCCTCCGCCCCCCAGCCTGACACATCTCCCTCTCCCCCCTGCAGATCTGCCAAGCGGCAGCTGCTCAGAGCTCCCCATTTCCAGTACCAGTCTGCCTCTGGCAACCCCCTCACTGCTCAGTCACGGCATCGCTCCTCTGCCTGGCACTGTGCTTCAGGGACCACACAGCTGCAGACACCCAGCAGCCTGCTTACACCAACGGCCCCCCAGGGACAAGCACAACTGTTCCTGCCCTACAGCCATCAGGGGACAGCAGCATCGCTTCCCCAATCCCACCCGCTCCCTCTCTGCACACAGTCCATCCTCTCCAGTGGAGACACAGACAGTCCGGTCCCCATGGATGTGGACAGTGTCTCAGGCTGGGACACCTGTCCTGTCCCTATGGATGTGGACACTGTCACAGTCTGTGACATCTCTGTGGACACGGATGTCCACATGGAACACGAAACCCTGCCAGGCTCTACCATCTCACTTAGCCCTGTTGCAGGGATGGGGGGGAAATGAGAGGGAGGGAGGGTGTTGATTCTGTAGTTAGTACCTTTGGTTACTGTTTTGTTATGATTTTTTATTAAAAGCCATTTCTTGAGAACCTTTCTGTGTCTGCAGGGGATGGGTGGGGAGTGCAGGGGGCACCAGGCAGCACAGATCCCAATGGGCACAGTATAGGCACCCCATAGATGCCCTGCAAGCACCTTATAGACACCCTATAGATCCCCTGCGGGCACCCTATAGATACCCTATGGACACCCTATAGGAGCCTTATGGAATCCCTATAGACACCCAATGAGCACAATACAGGCACCCTATAGATCCCCTGCCAGTACCCCATAGACACCCTATAGATACCCTATGGACACCCTATAGAAGCCTTATTGGAACCCCATAGACATCCAATGGGCACAGTATAGGCACCCTATAGATCCCTTGCAGGCCCCCTATAGGGACCCTATGGATCCCCTTCTAGCACCCTATAGATCCTCTGTGGACCTCCTATATATATACCTTATAGACACCCTATAGATACCCAATGGACACCCTATAAGAACATTATGGGAACCCTATAGACACTCAATGGGCACAGTATAGGTACCCTATAGATCCCCTGTGGGCACCCTATAGACACCCTATGGACACCCTACAGGAACCTTATGGGAACCCTATAGACACCCAATGATCACAATACCTATAGAAACCCTACAGATACCCTATAGGCACCCTATAGATACCTTATTGACACCCTATAGAAACCTTATGGGAACCCTATAGACACCCAATGGGCACAATACAGGTAAACTATACATCCCCTGCAGGCACCCTATGGGGAGGGGTGTGGGTACCCCCAGGGGTCTGGGTGGCCCAGAGGGTCCCTCACCTGCCGGTCCCTGGTGTCCTGGGGCCTTCTGGGGGATGGGGGCCCAGTGACACTGCCCCACCTTCCCTCCCCCTCCCCGGCCATGCAGGCCCATGGTGGCCCTGGAGGCTGCTGGCAGCCGGGGGTGCTGGGGGGGCCTCTGTGCCAGGGGGGTGCCGCACGGCGGGGACAGCGACTGGACGGGGACCAGCGCTGGGGGGGCTGGGGGGGCTGGCGGGTGTCCCCCCTGTACTGGCCTGGAGGGGATGCTGAGCCCCCCACTCTGGCCTGTGCCACCTCCTGTCCCCCATTGTACCTGGGGGAGCCGGGACCTTTGGGGGGTTCTGGGAGGGCTGGGGAGGATCTCTGGGGGTCAGCAGGGACAGGGTTGGGGGTGTCCAGCCCCACCCTGGATGTGACCCACAGACCGACCCTCTCACTGCCATGAGCCACTTTATTAATTAACCAAACCTCTTAATTGTGTGGGAGCGGGGCCCAATCCAGGGGGGATGGGAGGGGTGGATTGGGGTGGGGTGGGGGGTCTCACCCAAAACTGTGGCCCAGGGGAATAAATCTGGGACATTTCTCTGTGGGGATGAACCTTGGTTCTGCTCCCCAACCCCCTCCAGGGCTCGCTGAGACCACCCCCAGCTCCCCTCCTCCCCCTCCAATTCGGGGGCTCCTTGGGCTCCCAGCCCTTTGCTTTCTGCCACCCTCTCCTCGTCACTCTGGGTCCCCCCACCAAGACCCCCTGCCCCCTCTCAGTTCAGTCTGGGGACTTCTTCCCTTCCCACCACCCCTTCTGGGATCCCTCCCCTCCCACCCCCAATGCTACGGGGACCCCCCCTTGTGTCCCCCCACTCCCAGGGACACCCTCACCCTCCTGGCGCTGGCCCTGTGCCTGAACCCTGAGGGGCACCCGGTCCCGCCATGGAGGAGACATGAGTGTCCCAGGGAGGGGGGTGGGGGTGGGCCCTGGTGTCCCCCCACATCTGAGCCCCCCCTGAAGCCCCTCACCGCAGCGTCCCTTCGCTGGAAGCCTACGAAGCCGCCATGGTGCTGAGCGGGGTGGGGGACGCGCTGGGCTACCGGGGGGGTCTCTGGGAGTACTGCACCTCCGGAGCCCAGATCCACGCCGAACTGGCTGAACTGGGAGGGCTGGGGGCCATCACCCTCGAGCCCCCGCAGTGGCCCGTCAGCGATGACACCGTCCTGCACCTTGCGAATGCCGAGGGCCTGGCCACAGGTTGTGCCCCCCACTGCACCCCTCAGATGCGGGGGGGGGTCCCCAGTGTACCCCAGGGATGGAGGAGGTGTGGGGGGGCTGCACAGGGTGGGGTCTGGGGGTTCCTCAGAGCTTGGGGGGATTTTTAGGGGGGGAACTCACCATAGCACCCCTCAGATGCAGGGGGGTGTCCCCACTGTACTCCAGGGATGGGGGGGCGTGAGGCGGTATACCCCTGGGCTGTACAGGGTGGGGTCTGGGGGTTCCTCAGAGCTTGGGGGGATTTTTATGGGGGGGATCTCACCATAGCACACCACAGATGCAAGGGAGGGTCCCCATTGTACCCCAGGGCTGGGGGGGCATGGGGGGTATACCCCTGGGCTGTATGGGGAGGAGGTTTGGGGGTTTTTCAGAGCTTGGGGGGATTTTCAGGGGGAGGGATCTCACCATAGCCCCCCCCCAGATGCAGGGGAGGGTCCCCAGTGCACCCCAGGGATGGGAGGGGGGGTAGGGGGTATACCCCTGGGCTGTACAGGGGGGTTTGGGGGTTCCTCAGAGCTTGGGGGGATTTTTATGGGGGGGATCTCACCATAGCCCCCCTCAGATGGGGGGGGGGTGTCCCCCATTGTATCCGAGGGATGGGGGGGCATGGGGGGGTATACCCCTGGGCTGTACAGGGGGGGCTGGGGGCTCCTCAGGGCTTGGGGGGATTTTTATGGGGGGGATCTCACCATAGCCCCCCACAGATACAGGAGAGGGTCGCCAATGTACCCCAGGGATGGGAGGGAGGGGTGGGAAGGGATTCCCTGCTGTACGCCTGGGCTGTACATGGAGATCTTGGGGGGACCTTATTTCTTTGGGGGATTTCTGAAGGGGGGGGGAGGGCAGGTCACCATTATCACCCTGACTCAAACTGGGGGGGGCTTTTAGGTGCCCCCAACCACCCCCTGAGAGGTGGGGGCTCCAGAGAGTCTCTGAATGTCCCCCCAAAACCCCACGGGGGGTGTTCCCCATCTCCCCTTTCCTGGGGGTGGGTTCTATTGTACCCCAAAGCTTTGGGGGGTCACTGGGGGGGGGAATCAGTGGGGGGTGTGCCCACATGTCCCTGCATTCGAGGGGTCCGGGGGAGGGCTGTGGGTGCCCCCGCCCAGAGGGGCCTCACGCCGTGCCCCCAGGGCTGGAGGGGGAAGCCCTGCTGCAGGAGCTGGCTCAGCGCTACGTGGCCGCCATGAGCGACATGGAGGGCCGCAAGCCGGGCCCCACCAGTATCCTGGGTGAGTGGGGGGCCGGGGGGGGGCGGGGGGGTCAGGTCAGGGGGTCTCACGGCCCCAACCCTTCTCCCCAACCCCCCCCGCCAGGCACCTCGCAGCTGCGGCCTGGGGAGCCGGCGGGGTACCGCATCCCCTTCAACCCCACGGGCAGCGGGTGCGGGGCCGCCATGCGGAGCCTGGCCATAGGCCTCAGGTGGGGCGGGGGGCACAGGGGTTGGGGGGTTCAGGGCTGGGGCGGGGATGTGGGGGTACAGGGGGTTCGGGGAGGGGGCAGGGCTGGGGGGGGACATGGGGGTACAGGGGGGTGGGGGGGGTTCAGGGTTGGGGTTGGGGACATCGGTGGGCACAGAGAGTTGGGGAGGGTCTGGGCGGGGACATGGGGGTACAGGGATTTTTGGGGAGGGTTACGGGCGGGGACATGGGGGGCACGGGGGTTCGGGGAGGGGTCAGGGCTGGGGGGGTGGACATGGGGTACAAGGATTTTTGGGGAGGGTTAGGGGCGGAGACATGGGTGGGCACAGGGGGTTGGGTGGGCTCAGGGCTGGGGACAGGGACATGGGGGGCACAAA
This sequence comes from Gallinula chloropus, assembly GCF_964237585.1. NCBI lineage: Eukaryota > Metazoa > Chordata > Aves > Gruiformes > Rallidae > Gallinula > Gallinula chloropus. The sequence goes on along the minus strand of NC_140117.1, from coordinate 2,129,128 downwards.
GGGTTCGGGGAGGGTCTAGGCGGGGACATGGGGCACAGGGGGCTCGGGGAGGGGTGTCCGGGCTAGGGGTAGGGATATGGGGGGGCACAGGGGGCTCGGGGAGGGGGGTCTGTCAGGGATTGGGGAGGTTTCATGGCGGGGACAGGGGTCGGGGGTGGAAGGGCTGAGGAGGGTTACAGGGGGTCACGGGGACGGGGGTGAGTGTCTGGACAAGAGGACATGGGGACACGGAGGGGGGGACATGGGGGTGTCAGAGTTGGGGGGTGGGGATATGAGGGTGTCAGGCTGGGATAGGGGACATGGGGGGGACGGGGCGTACAGGAGTGTGGGGGATGGGCCATGGGGGGAGGGGCAAATGGGGGAACAGCACATCACGGCCAAGGGGAGGGCAGCATTGGGACGGGGGTCCTGGCCCGGGGGGCACAGGGTGGTGCCGGTGTAGGTACCCGCACGCCCGGGAGCTGCCGACGCTGATCCGGGTGAGCATCGAGAGTGGGCGCATGACCCACCACCACCCCACAGGTGGGTGCCAGGCAGGAGGGGGCAGGGCAGGGGGACACTCTGGAGCCCCTCTGAAAGCCCCATCCACACAGGGTACCTTGGGGCACTGGCGGTGGCCCTTTTTGGGGTGCTGGGGTCTCGGGGGGAGCCCCCGGAGCGCTGGGGGGCTGAGCTGATGCGGGTCCTGCCCCTGGCCTGGGACTACGTGGAAAGTGCCGGGGTGGCTGTGGGGGACAATGCTGAGGCCTGGCCCTTCTTCAGGGATGCCTGGCACCGGTGAGGGGGCACTGGGAGGGTTCGCTGGGGTCACTGGGAGCACTGGGAGGGGGTGGTGGGGATACCGGGAGGGGCTCAGCGGGTCGCTGGCGTCACCCATTGCCACAAGGCTCTCTCCCAGTCCTGGCAGCGCAGTGCACTGGTGTCACTGTGCTGTGCCAGAGCCTCGATGTCCCCAGTGTCCCCTGCCCCACTGTCACTGGTGTCACTGTGCTGTGCCAGAGCCTCGATGTCCTCAGTGTCCCCTGCCCCACGGTCACTGGTGTCACTGCCCAGTCAATCTGCAGGGTCACCAGTGCCCACTGTGTCCCTGCTGCCCCCAGTGCACCCAGGATGTCCCCAGTGTCCCCAGGATCCCTCCAGTGTCCCCAAGATCCCTCCAGTGTCCCCAGGACCCCTCCAGTGTTGCCACCCTCAACATTGGAAGCATGTCTGAGGAGTGCTGAACACTCCCACTGCCCCCAGTGTCCCCAGTATCCCCAGTGCTCTTGGTTTCCCTGCTGTGACCGGTGTCCCCACTGCATCCACCGCTCCGGTGTCACCAGTGACCCCAGTGACCCCAGTGACACTACATCCCCGCTGACTCCAGTTCCCCCATTCCCCCGCTGTCCCTGCTGCCCCCCGGCATTCCCAGGGCCCCCAGTGCTCCCAGTGACCTCCATGTCCCCGCAGGTACCTGGAGTCCCGGGGCCTTCTGGAGGGCGGTGGCCCAGCGACGCTGCCCCCCCTGCCCACCCCGGCCGAGCGGGACGCAGCGTACCTGGGCTGGGCACTGCAGGGGTGGCCGGGGCGCAGCGGCCACGATGCGCCCATGGTGGCCCTGGAGGCGTTGCTGGCAGCCGGGGGGTGCTGGGAGGACCTCTGTGCCAGGGGGGTGCTGCACGGCGGGGACAGCGACTCGACGGGGACCATCGCCGCGGGGTGCTGGGGGCTGCGCTGGGGGCTGGCCCAGGTCCCCCCTGGGCTGCACCGCTGCCTCGAGCACCGCGGGCGGCTGCGCGATGCTGCCCACCGCCTCCACATGCTGGCCTGGGGGGGATGCTGAGCCCCACCCCCCAATCTGGCCTGTGCCACCTCCTGTCCCCTGCCCAGGGAAACATCATTGTACCCCGGGGGGAGCTGGGACTGTTGTGGGGTCCTGAAGGGGTCCCAAACAGCCCTGGGACATCCTAGGGGCAAGCAGTGCCCTTCAAGGGCTCAAAGAAGCCCTGGAGACCACCACAGCCCCATCCTGCTGGCCCTACTTCCCTCCACTCTTAGAGACCCCAGAATCTCCCCAAAGAGCCTTGGGCACCCCCACAGTAAAAAAGCATCTTCCCAAATCACTGTCTGTCCAGATTTGTGTCCTGCACCTCCTGTCCTGTCACTGCCATGGCTGAGATGTCACATGGGCAGACCTCCTGCAGCCAAACCTTCTCTAGGCTGGTCAGTTCTGGCTGACCAGCTTCTCCAAGAGGCATCCAGACATGGAGCAGCTCAGGGGCCCTTCACTGGGCTCTCACAGTCGCTCAGGCTCTTCTCCTGGTAGCCCAGAACTTGGGCCCCGTGTTCAAAGGGTGGGCTCATCATCATCATCAGTGATGGGTGGAGAGGAAGGAGCCCACAAGCCCTGCAGATGCCACCCAGGATGGTAGAAGACTCTTCTGGTGGCTTCTTGTGGGCACCTTAGTGGGCACCACAGCCTGAAGGTCTTTTGAAAGACAAAGTGCTGGGCCCCCAGGGCTCAGCATCCAGAGGGTGATGGGCTGAAGGAGGGCTGGACCACTGTGGTTAATCACCCCAAAGGTGGTGTGCCCAAGGGGTCTGGGAGTCAAGGGATCCCAAGGAGATGGTGGCCCAGCACTGTTAAACACCACAGTGGTGATGGGCCCATCTGGAGGTTGGATGCTGGGGTTTCCCAGCCCATGGCTGATGGGTTCCCAGGCTTAATTACTCCAAGGCAGGATGACAATCTGAGGCTGATGGGTTCCCAGGCTTAATTACTCCAAGGCAGGATGACAATCCCATGACAAGGATATCCAAACCATGTGACATTGTGCTCAGGGACCAGTTGGACATTGGAGGGCGCCAGGCTGGGAGCTGGAGGAGCTTGTTGGAGAGTCAAAATTGACCCTGAATGAGTAACTCAGTGTCAGGTGAGATGTGTCTCACTGGGGAGGCTTTGGTGTCACCCCATCACAGAATCCCAGGATCACAGGGGTTGGAAGGGACCTCAAGAGATCATCAGGTACAATCCCCCCTGCCAAAGCAGCTCCCTAAATCTTCCAGATGGGGCTGGAATCTCTCCAGAGAAGGAGACTCCACAAGCCCTGGGCAGCCTGTCCCAGGGCTCCCCCACCCTCACTGAGAAGAAGTTCTTCCCCACATTGGTGTGGAACTCCCTGTGCTCCAACTTGAGGCCATCACCCCTTGTCCTGTCCCCACAGACACTGAGAAGAGGCTGCCCATGTCCCCCTGTGTCCCACCCTTCAGATATTGATCCCCATTGATCAGATCTCCTCTCAGCTTCTTCTCTCCAGGCTGAACAGCCCCAGCTCAGCCTTCCCTCACAGGGGAGATGCTCCAGGCCCTTCATCATCTTTGTAGCCTCCTCTGGACTCTCTCCAGGAGATCCCTGGCTGTTTGATCCCAGGGAGCCCAGAACTGGTCACAACACTCCAGGTGAGGCCTGACCAGGGCAGAGGGGGAGGATCACCTCCTTCGACCTGCTGCCCACACTCCTCCTGATGCCCCCCAGGACCCCATTGACTCTCTCAGCCCCCAGGGCACACTGCTGGCTCATGGCCAACCTATCATCAACCAGGACCCCCAGGTCCTTCTCTGCAGAGCTCCCCTCCAACAGCTCATCCCCCAGCCTGTACAGATTCCAGCAGTTATTCCTTCCCAGGTGCCAGACTCTACACTTGCTTTTATTAAGGCTCATCTGGTTTCTCCCTGCCCAGCTCTCCAGCCTGTCCAGGCCTCACTGGATGGCAGCACAGTGTTCCTGCATGTCAGCCACTCCTCCCAGCTTTGTATCATCAGGTACTTGCTGAGGGTGGATGCTGTTCCCTCATCAGGGTCATCAGTGAAGATATTAAACAAGACTGGACCCAACACCGAGCCCTGGGGAACACCGCTAGTCACAGGTCCTCAGTCAGACTCTGCTCCACTGATCACCATCCTCTGAGCTCGGCCCGACAGCCGGGTCTCAACCCACCTCACTGTCCACTCTCTCAGCTCAGAGTATCCCACACTGTCTCAGCTTTGTTATCAGGATGTCATGGGAGACAGTATCGAAAGCCTTGCTGAAGTCAAGGTAGATGACATCCAGACATCCACTGCTCTCCCTCCATCTACCCAGCCAGTGAAACTAACAGATAAAAAAGGTCATGACTGCCACTGATAAACACACTCGTTGCAACAGTGCTAATATAATGATAATGTATATTATATATAATTGTATACTATATAAAATAGGTTAAAATATATAATATATATTAGTAACTATTTCATATTATATGTTTTAAAATATATATCTCTATATTATATATAAAGGTATCATATACATAAATATATACTATATTGTATATAGTATATAAAATTATATAGTGTATATAATTATATAGTATATAATATGTTGTAATGTCTATATAATAATATATTGATATATAATACATATCATTGCATATAGAATATATATAATGATGCTGATTGTAATTAAAATGCTACAATTATAAGAAAGAGCCAGCAAAATACTCCACAGGTGTGTCCCCCAGAAGCATGAAGTTGCAATCGCTTACCAAGAAGATGTCCCTGTCTCAGGAGGAGGAGGAGGAGCACAGCCCGTCAACTGCTTCTGTGGGGTCTTAGGCTACTTCTCTCCCAGAGTTCTTCCTCAACCCCCTTTGATCCTTCAGCTCAGGCATTACTTCCTGCAGTCATAGTGGGAGGCGGGAGAGAAGGGACAGGGCTGCTCTGAGCCAGCCATAAAGGATGGGACAGGGCTGCCCTGAGCCGGCCATAGAGGACGGGACAGGGCTGCCCTGAGCCGGCCATAGAGGACGGGACAGGGCTGCCCTGAGCAGACACAACACTCCTGGGAGTTTGCCTCTTTTAATGAGCATCAAAGCAGAAAGGCAGCATTGACACCACAGGCAGCACGGGGCAGGGAGCTTCACAGAGCTTTCTGTGCCCATCTAGTTGAGCAGCAGCGACTCAACCTCCATCAACCAGCAAAAGCAGCCCGTCCGAATCGGATGAGAAGAAAGATGAGCTCAGGGGCGTGTCAGTTGTGCATGGCTGGGTTCAGGTGGAGAAGGGCTGCAGGGGTGGTTTCTGCAAGAAGCAGCCAGCAGCTCTCTGCAGGCCCCATAGAGCAACCACCAGCCAGCTCAATGCCAGAGTCGCTGCTGACCAAGGCCAAGCTCACCAGCGACGGTCACAGCACCTCTGGGAGTCACAATGAGGAAAAAATGCTGCAAGCAGACACTTTGTGTCCCCAGAAAAGGAAGTGAGAACACATGAGGAGATGTGCAGACACCAAGGCAGTGAAAAAGGGGAAGGAGGAGAGAAAGATGCCCCTGCAACCCATGGACAAGGCCGAGACCCCACCTGCAGCCCATGGAGAGGCCCCACTCTGGAGCAGGGGGAGACAGACAGGAGATGCTGTGATCTGTGTTGGAACAAGCCCCTGCCAGCACTTGCAGCCTGTGGAGACAGAGATCAGTAAGAGAGAGATCCACACCGGAGCAGGTTTGCTGGAGGGGCTTGTGATCTTGTGGAGGACCAGGCTGGAGCAGTCTGGTCATTTTGCCCCAGACAAGAGTCAGGCCCAAAGCAGCTGCTCACTCTTTAAGGGGGAAATTGAGGGAGGGGAAAAGGGAGGGAAAACCCAAAACCTCACAGGTTGGGATAAGGAGAGTTTACCAGGATAACAGAGATATATTATAATAATAATAAACAACGGATGTTATAGCAAAATACATGAGACTGGTGACACACAATGCAGACCTATGGAGTGGAACACACTAGCCCTTGGTCACCAGCAGAGCCAGCGCCCTCCCCACCAGCCCCTTGGACTGAGTGGGACCTTACTTCAGACCCAAGAAGGATGCATCCTGCAATTTCGTTAACAAAGGAATGACTAGCTTTGCATTTCTTTTTCCAGTTGTTTCTGGCTTCTCAGGAACAGCTGATGTAGCCAGTGCCCGAGGGAAGAGCTAATTCCAAGAGAAAGACGGGGATCGACACAAACAGGCTTCTTTCCTAGGGGGTTCGGGCTGAAGCAGCACCTGAAGGGGGGCTCAGAAGGGAAATCCTTCTCCCTTCTGGGGAGAAATCCAGCCTGGCCTCGGCTGCGGGGACACAGGGTGGAGGGCAGGAAACCACCATAAACAGCCACTCCCTCAGCAACCCGAGGGCACCGACAGCCCACAAAGTTCCCTGCATGGCAGCTCCTCCTTCGTTCCCCCCTTTTCCACTCATTTCGCACCCATTCCCCGCCGCACTCCCTCCCCAGCCCCGCTTCTCTCACCCCGCCGTTTCATTCCCGCTCCTCCAGCGAACCGCTGAGGCAAATGAGGCGGGATCACCGAAACTGCTCCGACCGACCAATCAGCGCTTAGCGATGGAAGAGTGGCAGGAGAGACAGCCAATCGGTGACTTTGTTGCCCCCTAGCTCTTCCTCTTACAGTCACCCTACCGAAATAGCTGGAATTCTGGATTTATTTGGGTTTATTTTAGAATATGATTTTGATTTTAAGGGAGTTACAGCACCTCTGAGAACCTAAAGCATGTTCAGGCCCTTAGCAATAGGTAACCGGGACGGTTACCCGGAGGTTTTTCTACTGCACCCCGGGGTATGGAAGCAAAGGCTGAGGGGGAACAGGATCAGCTCTGAGCTGTGCACCGAGGGATCGCGGTGGATCTGCCAGAAAGGATCCACCCAGCTCTGAGCCGAGGGGGGCTGTGGCATCCCCACCCCCTTTCCCCATCTGCTTGCAGTGAGCCGGCCCCTAATTTCCCCACGAATTTACATTTAACGAGCTGGCTGGGTGTATTTGAGGTCACGACAAACCGGGGGGGAGCCACGAGCAGCCGAGTCACCTGTCAAAACCATTGAGATGCCCCCAAAACTCGTCACCCGGGGATACTCGGAGCATCCTCCTGGGTAACCGACCAACGGCTCCGGCTCCGCGATGCTCCGGCAGCTTCGGATGGAGCAGGGGGGTGAAGCCGCGGGAAGGGGGACCAGGAAAGGGAGGGGGGGGGCGCGAGAAAACCCCTAAAAAAGGAAGGAAATATTGAAAGTCGCTTTCAAACCGCTTGTTTGGGAGATGAAACCGTCTGGGGTGACACACCGGGGAGGGGGGACCCGGGGGAGCTCGGGGGGGGGCTCGGGATGCACCGAGGTGGGGGGGAGACACAGGGAGCGATGCTGGGGAGACACCGGCGAGTGGGGTCACACGGAGCGGGGCTGGGACACACCTGGGTTGACTCACGGGGGTCTCTGGACACCCCGGGGCTTGGGACACACCGGGTGGGGGGGCGGGAACACACGGGGCGGGGAGCTCGGGACGTACCTGTGGGGGGTGACACGGTGTGCGGGGCTCAGGACACACGGGGGTGGTCACGACACTGGGGGGACACCCCGTGTCTCGGGATATACCCCCACACGGGGCTCCTTCCACCGCCGTTACCGCGGAGCTTCCCACGCAGCAGCCGCCACCCCATTCTCCTTCCTGTCCCGCTCCGTATCCGCTCCTGCGCCTCACGGACGCGGCCAACACCTCAGGCCAAAGAGGCGGGATCACCGAAACGGCTCCGACCGACCAATCAGCGCTTCACGATGGAAGAGTGGCGGGACAGGCAGCCAATCAGCGAGCCGCCCGCCTGTGGGCGGTAAAACTCTAGTAGCGCTGCCCCTGGGCGGAGCCGCCATCTTGCCCCAGGTCGTTGTTCTTCACCTCAGGGCGGGACAGCCCGCCTCTCGCTTCGGGCTCCTCCTTTCACTGTCACCCTACTGAAACAGCTGGAATTCTGGGTTATTTGGGGTTTAGCTTCGAATATGATTTTGATTATAGAGCAGTTACAGCAGCTCTGAGAACACGAAGCACGTTCAGGCCCTTCAGGACAAGGCTCTGACCCTGCCCTGGGACAGCTTGAGCCCATTGCCCCTTGTCCCATCTCCTGTCCCCTGGCTGAAGAGACCATCGCCCACCTCTCTGCACCCTCCTGGCAGGGCAGGGGAGGTGGGGAGAAGGTCTCCCCTCAGCCTCCTCTTCTCCAGGCTCAACATCACTCTCCTCTTTGCATTTAAAACTATAAGCAAAGTTATTGAATGACTTTTTATGGAATAAGAATATAGATGGGCAGCCCCAGCTTCTCTGGGCACCCTGGGCCAGGGCCTCCCCCTCCCTGGGAAGGATTTCTGCCTCCCAGCAGCTCCGTGTCCTCTCCCTTGCAGGGGAGCAGCAGAGGACCCCGGCTTTCCCTCCTCTAGAGGGAACCCCCCTGTCACCCCTCACCTCGGCCTCGGGGCTGCTTTGCCCAGCAGCTCTCCGGTTATTTAGCTGGGACGGTTAAAGGAAGCTCAGGCCCCTCTGCCAGTTCACACCTCCCGGGCGGTCCTGGGGTCATCGGTTTCCTGTCACCTGCACCGTGTCACCACCGCTCTCAGTCGTCCCCGGTATGGAGGCTGAGGGTGGTTACACCGTCCTGACCCCACGGGGCCAGCGGGGTGCTGCGGGGAGCCCGGGTCCCCTCCGCAATGCAGGTACTTTGGGGGTCGTGAGCGCTGGTCGGTCTCTCCATCCTCCCAAAAATTCATTGTGGGGAGGGGAGGAAAGCTGGGGTGGCAACGACGGGTGTGACTTGGGAGAGAAGTGGGGTGATGCCCAGGAGCTGCTCAAGATGGGGAAACTGAGGCAGGAATCAAGGGAAGAGGAGCCAGGGGGGCTCTTCTCAAGGCTGGGGCTTGTCCCATGCCGCGGGCTGGCTGGCGTCCCATCTCCACCAAGCTACAGGTCTCAGCTCTGAGCCTCAAAAGAGGGAGCAGGGGGGTCTGGGGGACACCCAGCTCCTGCTGCTGGTCCCCTAATGGGGTCACACCTCTGTGCAGAGAGCGGTCTTGCCCCAGGACACCCTGCCTTGGGCTCCCTGGGGATGCTGGGGGGGGGTGTGATGGACGCTTCACAGCCTCCTCCGAGTGCAGGGTCCCCAAACCGCGCTGTCCCCACCCGGGGTGACACAAGGCTCTACCCAGGGGCATCTCAGCACGGCAGCGTCCGCCCGTCTGTGCATGCAGGGCTGTGGGCTCTGCCCCACGGGCTGATGCTGGATGGGACCAAGTGGTACCGGGCTACGGACAGGACTCCTCCATTCTACCGTGAGCAGGACAAGACTGCCTCTCCCCCCTCAGCTCCCCTCTGAGCTCTGGGTCTTCCTCACAGCCACGAGACCCCCAGCTCTTGGGCGCTGGGTAGGACCCAGCCAACCTCCTGCCCCGGTGCCGTTGGGGTCGGTGTGAGATAAGGGGAGCAGCAGCAGAGGGATGTGGGGGTGACAAAAGGCTGCGAGCAAAGTGCAGAACCGCCTCAAAAGGGTTTTTGGGAGCAGAAAATAGCCCAAACCTGCACTGCAAGCCTGTCTCGCCGGATGTGGGGTTGGGGCAGTGTTGTTGCTCTTCTCACAGCTCTTCCCCTCGCAGGACCGGGCTGTCCCCCGTGGCACCGAACCGCGCTCTGGGCCAGCTGCCTTGGGCACCTCCTCCTGGGAGCGGCAGTGGTGGCGCTGGGAAGTTGGGGTGAGGAGCTGCTGGGGCCTGGGACACCCCAGGGCCCATCGCGAGAGGCGGGAGGGGGGTCCCAACCTGATGCTGCCTGTGTAGGAGGCGTGTCTGCTGCTCAGGGCCTGCGCTGCTGAGGTGTTGGAACGTGGTTTTGATCAGAACTCTTCAGAGCTGTACGTGGAGGAGCCTTGGGCGGGGAGGGGAAACCACTGGAAACTTCTCAGTGGAGGCGGAGCCGCGTTTTCACACCCTTGGAGGAGCTGGGGCCACGCGGAGCCCGGACGGAATTAGTCTGGGGCCAGGGGGAGGTGATGCTGCCTGGGGGGCCCACGGCAGCCCCAGCCCTCAGCCGGGCGGATCCAGGGGAGGAGAATCCTCTGCAGCAGGAGGAGAGCGTGGAGCTGGCACTGGGGAGGGATCTGCCGGGGCTCTGGGGCTGTGGATGGGGAGCAGAGACATGGGGATCCGCTGCCCAGAGCGGTGTCTGGCTGGGAGCCGCTCTCCCTGTCTGCACTGGATCCCGCCCCGACCCTCTCCCCTGCTCCATCGCTCCATCCTTCCCGCACAGCTTGCCGACAGTCATTGGGGAACATGGGAGGCCAGGAGAATGTGGGGAGCCAGAAGAACGAGTGTGTGATCATAGGAAACAACGCCACACTGGAGAGAATTGTCTTGGAGCTGAGGAAAGGTCTCTGCCCATCACAGTCACCAGGTACTTGACCCGGCCGTCAGGCTCCCCAAAGCTTAGAGCACCCTGAGCTGGATTGCGGGGTGTTCCCATGTTCCTGGGGTGAAACCCTCATCCTCTGTGGAGTTGCAGGGGACAAGGCGGCTTCTGTGTGGCTGAGCGTGGCTCTGGCTGCCTTGCAGAGGGTGAGGGGTGCAGGCTCTGCCCCACGGGCTGGACGCTGAACAGGAACAAGTGTTACTGGGTTGCTGACAATGCTACTCCTGGGAGCTGGACCCAGAGCCGTGAGGACTGTGAGAACCGGGGGTCTGAGCTGCTGGTGCCGGAGGATCAGGATGAGCTGGTAAAGGCACCGATGGCATCGGGGATGCGGGATGGGTCTCAGGACTGCACCTGAGCGGCGGGTGGCCCCTGGGGAAAGGCGTAGGGCTGTCCCAGGAACGGGGGGGTCGGTGCCAAGCTCCTGGGTGCCTTTGCCAATGTGGGGACAGTGGTGGGGCTCGTTTCTGGGATGGGTCTGCAGAGGCCGGGCTGGAGCCTGTTTTGGGATGGCACGTGGCATCACCACCCACCCTCTCCCCGCTCCAGGACTCCATCAGTAAAATCCTACAGAGCTCCAGTCGCTACTGGATCGGCCTCTCCTTCACTGAGCAGGGCTGGAACTGGCTGAACGGCTCCCGCCTGGACCAGAGCTGGTGAGTGCTTTGGGGAGGGGTGGGTGTTGGGGCGGGAATCCCCCCCTGTCGCCCTTGGGACCTCGTGCCGTGACGTGGGCTGCCTCCTGCACCCCCAGGTTATTGCTGACCCCTGGGGATGACAGCGTGGGCTGTGGAAGACTGAAGAGGAACAGGATCGGCTCTCAGAGCTGCACCGAGAGATCGCGGTGGATCTGCCAGAAAGGATCAACACAGCTCTGAGCCGAGGGGTGCTGTGGCATCCCCACCCCCTTTCCCCATCCGCTTGCAGTGAGCTGGCCCCTAATTTCCCCACGAATTTACATTTAATGAGCTGGCTGGCTGTATTTGTATATTGGGGGGGAGCTACCAACAGCCAAGTCACCTGTCAAAACCATTGAGATGCCCCCAAAACTCATCACCCGGGGATACTCGGGGCATCCTCCTGGGTAACTGACCAACGGCTCCGGCTCCGCGATGCTCTGGCAGCTTTGGATGGAGCAGGGGGGTGAAGCCACGGGAAGGGGGACCGGGCAAGGGTGTGTGTGGGGGGAGAAAACCCCTAAAAAAGGAAGGAAATATTGAAAGTCGCTTTCAAACAGCTTGTTTGGGAAATGAAACCGTCTGGGGTGACACACTGGGGAGGGGCACCTGGGGGAGTTCGGGGGGGGGGACTCGGGGTGCACCAGGGTCGGGGGGAACACACAGGGAGCAATGCTGGGGAGACACCGGCGAGGGGGGGACACACGGAGCGGGGCTGGGACACACCGGGGGTGACTCACGGGGGGCTCTGGACACCCCGGGGCTTGGGACACACCGGTTGGGGGGGGCGGGAACACACGGGGCGGGGAGCTCGGGACGTACCTGTGGGGGGTGACACGGTGTGCGGGGCTCAGGACACACGGGGGTGGTCACGACACTGGGGGGACACCCCGTGTCTCGGAATATACCCCTGGTGCTGGAGGATCAGGATGAGCTGGTAAAGGCACTGATAGCCTACCTGCGTGGCCAGATGCTGCCACCGCCTGTCACACGATGTCCTCAACTGGTCTCAACTGCCACCTGATGCCACCACCCATCACCAATGGGTCCCCACTGCCACCCGGTGTCACCACCCTTCACTAACAGGTCCCCACTGCCACCCGGTGTCACCACCCATCACTAACGGGTACCCACTGCCATCCGGTGTCACCACCCATCCCTACCATGACTCACCAGCACACCATGTCAGTAACCGTCCTCAGTGCATCCCCAGCTATCCCTGTTATACCCATAGGACATCTCCATCATGTCCCTGCAATGTCCCCAGCCATCACTACCATGTCCCAAACACATCCCTGCTGTGTCCCCAGATGTCTCCCCCACATGTCCAGCTGTGTCCTCATCATGTTCCCATCTCATCACTGTATCCCTGCTGTGTCCTCAGTTTTTGCCCTCCATGTCCCCGCCAAGTCCCCTGCAATGACATATATATTCATATATATTCATATTTATTTACATGAGGGGGGTATATATATAAAATATATATTTTATTTATTTATTTATATAAAGCATCTATTGATAAACATTCTTTGGATCCACTCTGTCAGCAGAGGGAAGACAGGAGTCAGCCTGTCAGTCCCTCAGCGCTGCTGCTTCCAACCGATTTAAAACCAAACCAGACCAAGAGGCACAAGACTTTGCTGCCAGCTCGCTCGGCTGGTGTTTAATGCTGCTGCTCCCTCAGGGTAGCAGTACTGCCACACCCATCCCCACCATCTCCTTGCCACATCCCTGCCGTGTTCCCAGCCCTGTCCCACCTGTGTCCCCATCACATCCCCTCCCATATCCTCACCGTATCCCCCCTGGCATCCCTGCTGTGTCCCCAGCCATCCCCTCTGCTGAATGTGGCTGCCATCCCCCAGGAGCTGCTGCTCTTCTCCCGCTCACTCCACGCAGCATCGTGTATGGACCGGAGAGCTGGAGCTGGGAACAGGTGACAGTGGCAGCCACCCAGGCAGGTGCCCACACCTTTATCACCTGCTTGCCCTGGCGCTATGACACAGGAAGGAGGTGACCCCCAAACTCATTGTCCTTGTGTCCCCACGCTGACCCCCATCTCACACAGAGGTGGGCGAGCTGGGGATACAGATCTCGGGGGACAGTGGCAGGGGGTGGCCATCGCTTGGGCCCTGGTGAGGGATGCTCATGTCCACTGTCCTTTGCTCCAGGAAGCTTCACTGCCTCGATTCTGGTGCATCATTAACCTTGATGCATGACCTGGGCGATGGCTGCAGTGCTCAGGTCAGGTCCAATCTCCATCATGAGCCCTCCTGTCTGTGGTGTCTCAGCCCCCATGTCCCACAGGCCCAAGGAACTACGAACAACTCACGACGACCTTCCCACTCCAGGTCTACCTGAGCATCTCCAGTTTTAGCCACCTGGTCTCCTTGGTCCTTGTCTTGATGCTCTCCAGGGACACAGTTCTTGGACATCTACATAATGGGGGTCTGCCCAGGCAGCAGTGTCCAGGCCCAGCTGCCTGGCTGTGACTGCTGCAGCTTCACTTGAAGGAACACAGTTGGAGAGAGACTTTTACCAAGGCCTGGAGGGGCAGGACAAGGGCCGTGGTTTGCTACTGAAGGAGGGGAGATCGAGGTCTGCTTGTAGGTCCACAGCCCAGGGAAGTGCTCTGGGTCTCAGCCAAAATGGTGGGGACTCTTCTGAGAGCAAAAACCAGTGTTCCAACAGAGAAAATCTCTCCCAAGATTCATGATGCATCCACACAGACAGAAGTGGTAAGGAAGGAGACTGCAGTACAGGCAGGAGGTGTTGGTGAGTGCTTGCACCCTTCTCCTGCCAAAAAGGTAAGTGCCTGCACAAGGTGGGCACAGGGTGATGATCGGTGGCATCAGGTGCCCGAGCTTCAGAGAAGAAAAATAAGATGAAAAAAGACCTGTGGGGACCAAGGCAAAGGTAGTTCAGTAAGGCAAAAGCAAAAGCCATGTGGAGAAGCAAAGGGAAAACAGAAGAATCATTCGCTATTTCCCATCATCAGGAGATGCCCAGCAACATCCCGGGCAGCCGGGCTTCAGTACGCGCAGCGGCTGCTCCAGAACACAAGCATGGTCAGTAACAAACCATGTGCTGGTGCAGTGTGGTCAGCTCTCTGCAGGCAGCTCCCAGCCTCTCCAGCTGCTGAGACCACAAGGGCCACATCCAGCTGCCCCAGTCACTCATGGAGCAATAAGACTGTGATCACTGCAAGGATGGGAGGAAGAGACAGTGTCACCCAGGGCAAAGTCCCTGTCCCCAGCCCTCTGCTATGGTGGTGTCAGCATCTCCCACCAGCAGCCCAGTGTTGCTCTGACCATGGGACTCAAGGGAGAGCACAGAGAGCTGGGCCTGCCCCATCCACCCCCTCAGTCCCATGTCATACCTTTGGCCAAGCTGCCAGAGCTCCCATCCATGCCTATGGGGGAGAAACAGCTGCGAGCTGCCACCTCGTGCTCGCTGTGGGCACAGTGCACATAAGAGAAGAGGGGAAGAGGCATCAGCATCCACTGTGTGTAGCTGTCAGGCTTGGGGGCCTCCTAGAGCACTGCAGCTTGTGCCCACAGCCACTGCCAACCCCCTGGGCTCTGCCTTCCTCCCACACCCTGGGGCTTTACCTGATCTGCGCTTCCAGATGATGAATCCAGTGATGGCAAGGACAGCCAGGATGGCAAGGGGAACAAGTGTCCCCAGCATGATGGTCGATGTGTTTGACTCCGGCTCTGAAGATGTGCAGAGCGGTGAGAAGGGGAAGGGAAATCCCCCAGTCCACCCCTCCACATGCCCAATGCCACCAGACTCACCCCACACAAAGACCCCCGGCTCAGCCAGGCTGGCGTGCTCCACACGGCACCGGTACTTGTCCTGCTCCCCAGGAGGGGCCTCGATGGACACCCAGGTGTAGTAGGTGCCGTCGCTGTTGGGCACGATGCTGCCCCGCTGGGTCTCCTGGTCCCTGACCTCACCGTCCTTCAGCCAGCTGATGTTGATGGGCCGTGGGTAGAAGCCGTAAGCGCGGCAGTGCAAGGTCAGGTTCCCTTGGGTCTCCTTCTTCGACACTCGGACCGTGGGGGGCTCTGGGGAGGGGGTGGCAGTGAGGGCTGGCACACAGATCCACGCTGGCCCCTCCCCAGGGTTCCCATCTTCCCTCACCTTTCCTCTCCAGCACAGCCTGCCCATAGCTCACATATTTCATCAGCCACTCAGGGCAGATGCTCTCCAGGTAGTCCATGCGCTTAATGACAGTTCTGTCTGCCTCCCAGTTCCTCTTGGTGATTTGTGCTGCTGCATCTGCCGCAGTCAATGTCATCGTGTCCATGTCAAAGGCAATGAAGTCCCTCCCATCTTAGGCGATTTGCCAATACCCCTTGGTGCTATTGTCCTCCAGGAGGTCACAGCTGACTATGCTCTGCAGTGTGTGAGCCCCTGAAACACGACCAGGGAGACGGGGCTGAGGGGCTGCTGCAGCCCTGGGCCTTCAGTGGGCCAAGGCCCGCTGGCAGCACCCCCCACTCCATCTCTGTGTCATCCCCAAAGGAATTGGGCACCAACACGAGAGCTGCCCCCACCCTACCCAGGGCCCACAGCACTCAGGACATCATGTAAAGCTGTGACACAGAGCCCCTGGACCCAGGACATGGCTGAGCTGGCACCCAGCCCCACAGCACCCTGTGACAGCAAGGGGATGTGACAGTCCTGAATGCTGGGTGAGCGAGCAGAAGGAGATGGCATGGGTTGCAGGAGCCCCTCTGGCTCTGGGGTGGGGTGTACAAAGGAATGGTGAGGTGCTGGGACATGGGGTGGAAACCCCTCTGGTTCTGGGGGTATTCACTGCCACAGGATGGTGAGGGCTGTGATGTGGCAGCCAGGCCTGGGATGGGGTGCTGGGCATGGTGGGGAAAAGGCCAGAATGTGCTTGGTGGGGCACCCAGAAGCCTCCCTGGCTCTGACACAAAGGAATCCCATGGAGTGTGGGGCTGGGGGACAGGGCTGCTTGGAGCCTTCTGCCAACAGCACTGGGCTGGGAAGGATCGGCACATCCCAGGGCAGTATCATGAGGAAGGGTAGTGTCTTCATGGGGGAGAAGGGAGTGGAGATCTCCCCTCCCACAGAGCCCCTTCCCAGCCCACACTCACCCCCACTCTGGTTGCAGCGGCTCTGCAGTGTGTCCAGGTTCGCTGTGGAAATCTCCTGATTTTTCTGCTCAATCTGGGTCTGCTGGTCCCAGTACTGCTGGTCCAGGTTGGCCGCCATCCAGTCTGCCCGGGGCACCGCCCTCCCCTTCTCGCTGTCGTAGCGCGAAATAAGGTTCCCGTCCACGTACCCCATGGACACAAACTGGGGTACTCCAGGGCTGGGCTCAGACACTGCGGTGTGGAAGTAGCGCAGGAAGTGGAGCTCTGTGGGAACACAGGGGACAATGAGGGGTGGAGGGTGCAGGGTGAGGGTGCCCATAGTGATGGGGTGCAGGATTGGGTGGTGAGCCTGGGTGGGGGTCCCAGAGCAGCAGATTGGGGATGTGGGGGTCAGCTTCAAGGGGATGTGTCTGTTGGGGAGGGGTATCTGTCCAGGATGGGGTCCTCCTTCCCATGAAGGGAAGCCGGGGGGTCCTGGTGATGATGAAAAGGGGGCCCTGGCAGTGAAAAACCCAAGGTCCCAGGAAGAGGGTCCAAGGGTGTCCCCAGCATCAAAGAGAAACAGATCTGTAGGAGCATCTTGGAATGGGATGGAAAGGGTTGGAAGGGGGTGGAAAGGGATGGAAAGGGGAGTATTCCAAGGGAGCACGTGGTGTTCAGGGATTGTGACCGGGGGTCCCTGTGCCCTGGGGTGGTCCGGTGCACAGGGAATGGAGAACCGTTGTCAAGAAACAGGATCCAGGGGGGTTCCTGGGTCCCCACCCACACTCACCGCACGCTGCCCAGCCAAGGATCCCCAGCAGCAGCAGCCCCAGTGCCCGGCCCAGCCCCATCGCTCATCACTCCACTCTGGGTCCCCGATGTCATGAGAATAAGGAGCCCTGCTCTGGGACAAACTTTGCCACAAGCCCCGCCCCTCACCCCGCGATTGGCTCTGCCACCACCCACCAGCCAATGGTAGCCTGAGACGCTTCTTACCAGTGACTCCCCCACAGCACCACCCAGTCCCCCCACGTCCTCCTAACCTATCCCCTCCTCAGGGCCCTAGAGCCCCCCATGGCCCCATATCACCTGTATCTCCCAGCCTGGGGACACCTCTGGGCCCCCCAAGTCACAGATCTCCCCTCCACCCTGGCCCTACTCTCCTCCCCTTACCCTGGGGCACACCAAGACCCCCAGACCTGCCTGTCCCGGGGGGACCCAGGTGCCTGGTGCCCCATGGCTCTGCCCACCCGGCTCTGACACCCTTAGGGTTTGTGGGTGAAATAGATGGGTCAAGTGTGAAAACCTCCTGGGGACCATGGGCAAACCCCAGGGCTTGAGGGAGGTGTCCCTTGACCCCAATGTCCCTTGTGCCCGGTGCCCCTCCTGCCCTGCGTGGCTTGTGCCCTCCATCGCCTGTGCCCAGTGTGCCTCAGGCCTGGCAGCTCTCCTGCCTGGCACTGCTCATACTGCATCTTCCTGCACAGGTCCTTCAACTCACCAGGTCAAGCCAGCAAAACCACCTTCCAGAAGGATCTGGACTATCTTCTGCCCTGTCTCAGAGAATTCCTCTGCTCTCCTGCCCCATACGATGATGTCATCAGCGTCCTGCAGGTGCTCTGGGGCTTCACTCACTCCAGCACAGTTGGGGTCAGCCCAACTGACCAGGGCAGATGGTGGAGTTGTGTTTCCACCCATGGGGCAGTCGATTCCAAGTGGACTGGGCACCCTCCCAGGGACAGCAAACTGTGCCCTGCTCTCTGCTGCCAAAGGCATCCAGAAAAATACAGTAGCAATATCAACTGGGGCGTCCCACTGCACTGCCTCTGACTCCAGTTCCTGCTGGAGCTCCAGCATGTCCAGCACAGCAGCGCTCGTGGGTGGCGTGACTCCATCCAGCCCACGACAGCCTGCTGTCAGCCTCCACTCTCCACTGGACTTCACACTGGTCTTAACAGAGGAAGCTCTCTGTGCCCGCACACATCAAGGATCTGAGTCCAAGCCAGTGCAGAACACCCTGTGCCCACCTGAGCAGGGGGTACCCAGGCTGGGTCTCATCTCGCCAGATGAGCACCCAGAGCCGAGGGGGACAGGAGGGCAGGGCTGCTGCCCATCCATCCCAGAGTTGTCTCGGTGGGCACAGCTCTGGCAGCGCTCGGCAGGGCCCCAGCCACGGGACATGGGGAAAGCTGGGAACTCCGAGTGGGTCGGTGTGGTGTGATATGAGGAGGACACGGGCACAGCCTGGTGCCTGGATACTCCCCGCTGCTGGTGCACAGGCTGAGCCCACCCCAGGGTCAGACTGTTCACCCCAGAGGGACTGGGGGCAGCCGGGCAAAGCAGCTCCTGCCAGGACGCTGCCCGGAAGGGCTCCAGACTCCCACTGACTCGGCATGGCTGAGCCACAGCAGGAAGCAGGGAGTCACAAGTGGCAGCTCACAGAAGGCAGTGGGGAAAAGGAGGGGGGACACGGGGAGCACTGAGGGCTCGTGGAACCTAAACCTAGAGAAACACACCCCACAGCCTTCCACACACACATCCCCACCGTTGCCCACATCCTCAACGTACACCAAACGCACAGCAGCAACTCACACCAGAGCAGCAAGAGCCCGTCCTCAAGGAGGGCACAGGGGAAGGACAAGGGCTGGAGGGACAAACACAATGAGCGTTATGACTCAGCGAAGTGCAGCCACCTTTGGGCAGAGGCAGGAGCTGCTGGTAGAAATGCAATCCCTCAAGAGGGACCTTTTGTGTCACTTGTGGCAGATCTGTGCTAAGAGGCTCACAGTTTCAGTTTAAGTAAAACCTAGTTTAAAACAACATTCTATGTTGAAGAACCACTTGTGGTTTTTTGTTGGTTTTGTCAGATTTTTCTCCTGTCTAAATGTCCTGCCCTGTTGTGTGAGGTTCTGTGACAGTTGCTAATTCCTCAGAATTAGAGTTAATGCCAATCTTGCAGTGTGTGTAGTGCCGGGCAAAGCAGCTCCCACCAGGACTCTGCCTGGAAGGGCTCCCGATTCCCACTGACTTGACTGAGCCACAGCGGGAAGCGGGGAGTCACAAGCGCTGGTTTCCAACGGGCAGTGAGGAAAAGGAGGGGGAGCCCCAGGGAGCGCCAAGGGCTCAGGGAGCCAAAACCTAGAGAAACACACCCACTCACTGCCCCACACACACCCCCACCATTGCCCACATCCACAACGTACACCAAATCCACACCAGACACCTCCAGAAAACTGCCGAGCTGAGCAGTACAGTCAGCAGTTCAGAACCGATCCTTACCTGGCCAGGAACGAACCGTTTGGGAAAGGTTTTGCCATGTTTGGTTGTCTCTGGATGGCTAAGGGGTCTCCTTCAGCCTTTGAGGATGCCTGTAGGTACAACAGTTACAACTTGTATTAGAATCAGTTGTATTCAGCGCGCCATAGTAAGGTCAGTGTCAGTTGTACAATATGCTCCCTTAGGACCTGGTGATGTAAATGCCACCCCAATGCAGCTACAGGACAAGTCAGACACCCCAACTGCAATAAGCGTTACGACTCAGCAAGGCTGCGCTCCCTTTTAGTGGCAGAGGCAGGAGCTGATGGTAGAAATTGAATTCCACGAGTGCTACTCTGAGTCACACTCAGAGATGTCTGTGGTCAGGGGGTCTCTCCATGTGTTGGGACAGCACCTGCAGTTCATGTTCTGCAGAGATCCAGAGACCTCATCTCCCACAGCTGAGTGATTTTTTTTTCATTATTTGAGTCATCAACCATAAATCTTAGGAGTTTCTGAGTTAGAGGTGTAATACTGACATCCTGACCAACACCCTGAACCACTGGGTTGTTAATGTGTGTTGGAGACAGAGCGGCTTCAGGTTTGTATTTTTAGGTTGCTGTTTGTTTCCTTTCTCTTTTTTTTTTCTTTCTTTTTTTTTTCTTTTTCTTTTTTTTTTCTTTTTCCTGTCTAACTGTCCTGCCCTGTTGCATGAGGTTCTGTGACAGTTGCTGTCCTGTTTTCAGCAGGGTTACAGTTAATTTTCATCTTGCAGTGAGTGTAGTGCTGTGTTTGGGATTTAGAGTGTTGGTACCACCCTGATGGTTTAATTGTTGCCAAGCAGTCCAGGACTTTTCAGCCTCTCATCGTGCCCTGTCTCTGAAAAGGGGGAGGCAGTTATTAAGCTGGGAGCACAGCTACTCCTGGCACCCTGACTGCTGGTGCTGGGCTGGATGTTCAAAGCCCTCATGGTTCCCATGGCAGTTGAGACCCCCAGAACCAGAGGGGCTCCCACAACCTGGGTGCAGGGGGTCTGTGTCACAGCTTTACGTGATGTCTCAAGTGCTGTGGGCCCTGGGCAGGGTGGGGGCAGCTGTTGTGTCAGTGCCCAATTCCCTCGGGCCTCACACAGGATTGGAGTGGGGGGTGCTGCCAGGGGGCCTTGCCCCACTGAAGGCCCAGGGCTGCAGCAGCCCCTCAGCCCCATCTCCCTGGTCATGTTTCAGGGGCTCACACGCTGCAGCACATGTTTGGCTGTGACCTCCTGGAAGACAGTAGCACCAGGGGCTATCTGCAAGGGGCAGTCTCCTGGCTCTGATTTCTGACTGTCTCCAGTGTATTCCCCTTCCTCCCTGTGCCCCCCCCCTCTTTACAGCCCCATAGTGGGAACATGTGGAAGAGGTTCTGTGTCACCTCTGGTGCTCGCAGTGCCATCCTTCTCTCCTCGTGGCTGCAGTGTGGCCATGGCTCTTGGGCCAGGTCCTGGCACATGCACCGAGTCCGCAGTGAGCACAGGGCTGGCAGTTCATGACTGTTTCTCCCTCACCAGCACGGACAGGAGTTCTGGCAGCTTGGGCAAAGGAACAGTGTGGGACCAGGGTAGGGTGGATGTGGCTGTGCCAGTTCTCCCCTGTACCAATGTGCTCCCTGTGGAACCCATGGCCTGAGGCACATCAGCTGGTGGAGGGGGATGTTGAGACCCCCAGAGCAGAGAACTGGGGACAGGGAAGTGGGCCTGCATGACACTGTCTCTTCCTGCTGTCCCTGCAGTGATCCCTGCCTGACCATTCCATGAGGGTTGGGGGCTGGATGTGGCCCCTGAGCTCTCACTGGCTGCTGGAGGTGGCCAGGAGCTACCTGCAGAGAGCTGATCATGCTGCAGCTGCCCACGGTGCTTTACTGGTGGCTCTGCTGACCAAGGAAAACGCCTTGTTTCCCTTATTTCAAAGACTGGGCAATCGTTTTTTACCAATTTTGAGATTGCAAGTGATTTCTGCTGCGTGTGCACAGGCACTAAATGGTCCCACCTCCTCTCCCAGTACCTGGGCTGCTCTCACATCCTTAGGTTGAGTGCTGTGCTGTTTTTCCCTGGGATAGAGATGCTTTTCTTCCCAGCAGCGCAACATGGTGCTGTGTTTAGGACTGGGTTGGGTCTGGCTGAGGTGAAGTTCATTTCCCCCCAGCAGCCCTGGCCATGCTGTACATCAGGAGTGAGCAGGGTGTTGGTACCAGCCCAGGGATTTGGCTGCTGGGGAGCGGGGCTGGCCCAGCATCCAGACTGTCTCTCCAACATCCCCCTTGCCAGGAGGCTGTGGGTGGGCAAGACCTTGGGAGGGGACACAGCCAGGACTGCTGACCCCAACTGACCAAAGGGATATTCCAAACCTTGTGGCATCTGCTCGGTTATGAAAGCTGAGAGAAAGGAGGATGAGCAGAGGATGTTTGTTATTTACGGTGTTGGGTTTCTAGAGCAACCGCTGCACATACTGGAGCCCCTTTTCCTGGGACGTGGCCAGACATCACCTGCTGATGGGGAATAAATGCTGATGGGGAGAAGGTGAATAAAACTTTTGGTTTTCCTTTACTTCTGCCTGAGGCTTTTGCTTTATTCAGCTGCCTTGGTTGGGAGTTTGTTCCTGTTCCATCTTTTTTTCCTCCCCTCCCTGCCCTGCTGAGGAGGGTGGTGATGGAGAAGCTCTGTGGGCACCTTCTGTGCAGCCACAGCCAACCCCTTACAAGGATTTTTTGATAGAAACTGGATTGGTATCAAAGTGATGGGTCTCAGCAGTGGTGGCACAGTGTGATGTCATAAGTGGACACAACCATGCACGTGCCCCAATCTATTGAGAAATATCCCAGGCTGTAGCACATCATGCCTGATGTTAGAAGGAAAAAGAGAGGGGTTGGGGATTTGGCCACCACCCCAGGGGCCAGGATACGCCCTATGGGGCAGGAGATGGGGCATCACCTTCCTTGTAGAGATCCATCCTGGGGCTGGACCCAGCCACTGCCAAGCTCCATCGCATGGCAACAGGCACTGGTGGGGCCTCTGCCCCAGTGTGGAGATGCAGGATGTGGAGGCAGTGGCAGGGTCTGGGCAGTGCCCTGGGTGTCAGAGTGGAGTTGGCTACTCTTGGCCCCACTGATGGAGCTCATGAGGTGTGGCACAGGCCCAACACAGTGTGGGAACAGCCCAGTGCCACAGTCTGGGTGTGGGAGTCACCCAACACACCCAGGCACAGCTTGGCCCCAGAGACTGTCTGACCCAGATGCCCCTTGAACATGAGGAATGGGAGGAGAACCACCTCCCATGGATGTGAGCAGCAACCAAACCCCCAATTACCTGGAGTGTGGGGCAGCAGAAACTTCCTCCAGGTTACAAGGAGAGAGGAGAGCTGGTCACATCCCAGAGCTGGTCCCAGCAGCTCTGGCCAGGGCAGAGGGTCCATCCCTATGCTGGTCTGCTCGAGCTGCCCACCATCCCAGACACATGGCCTTGGGCTTTCCCAGCCCCAGGGATGCCAGGATGGAGAGGATGGGCAAGGATGGAAAGGGCCGAGCACAGAGCACCTGGGAATAGGACCCCACAGTGTCCCAGATCTCACAGACACTCACCCAGTGCTGCATCTCATTCCTCTGTGAGGTGGTTTGACCCTGGCTAGAGGTGAAATGCCCATCAAAGCCTCTCGCTCACTCCCCTTTTCAGCCATAAAGGGGAGAAAATATATATTGGGAGGCTTAGGATTCAAGATAAGGACAGAGGGATCACTCTGCAACTAGTGTCATGGACAAAACAGACTCATCACAGAAGAAAGAAAACTATTTTATGACAACTACACTGCACACCCAGTGAACCAGAGTCAGGTCTTAAAGCAGCTTTCCCCCCACCCCTCCTTTCTTAGCAAACTTCACTTCATTGATGATTTTACTCCCTTCTTCCCCAGCAAACCCACAGCAGTCAGGTAGGGGTGGCCTCAGCTCAAAGCTGATGGACACATCTGATAGTGGACCCATCATAGGTCCCAATGGACCAACCACCAAACCCACCCCAACTTGTGCAGGAACAACACGGCATTAATGCCCAACAGCCCAGATCTCCCCGCAAACACCCCATAGAACAAGTCCAACCTGTCAAGCCTCAGTACCTGAAGGCAGTGTCTGCACTGACCTGTCTTTGTTCAAGAAGCCCCAAGGCTTCCAGAAAACGTGCCAGGTCTCCTGTGGCAAAGACAGACAGGAGTGAGGTCTGGGAGTGACAAACAACTCCAGGGATGTGAGGATCAACTCATAGAAACACTGCATGAGAAACTTAACATGAGCCAGCAGTGGCTCTTGCAGCTTGGAAGGCCAATGGTATCCTGGGCTCCATCAGAAGAGGAGTGGCCAGCAGGGACAGGGAGGGGATTATCCCTCTCTGCTCTGCTCTTACGAGGCCCCATCTGGAGTCCTGTGTCCAGAGCTGGGGCCCCCAATACAAGAAAGATGTGGAACTGTTGGAGAGGGTTCAGAGGAGGGCCACAAGGATGATTAGAGGGCTGGAGCACCTGCCCTACGAAGAGAGGCTGAGGGAGCTGGGCTTGTTCAGCCTGGAGAAGAAAAGGCTGCAGGGGAACCTCATTGCAGCCTTCCAGTACCTGAAGGGAGCTTATAAGCAGGAGGGGATTCAACTTTTTAAAAGGATAGACAATGGCAGGACAAGGGGGAATGGATTAAAACTAAAGGAAGGAAGGTTTAGATTAGATATTAGGGGGAAGTTTTTCACAGAGAGAGTGGTGAGGTGCTGGAACAGGCTGCCCAGAGAGTGGATGCCCCATCCCTGGAAGTGTTCAAGGCCAGGTTGGCTGGGGCCCTGGGCAACCTTGTGTAGATCCAGGTCTGGAGGTTGGTGCCCCTGCCTGTGGCAGGGGGGTTGGAGCTCTAGGATCCTTGGGGTCCCTTCCAACCCAGACCATTCTATGATTCTATGAAAGGGACAAAAGAATTGCATGGCTTTAAAAAGGACATTCTATGATTATATGAGTCTATGAATTAAACCATCAGGGTGGTACCAACATCCGAAATCCCAAACACAGCACTACACACACTGCAAGATTAACATTAACTATAATTGTAAGGAATTAGCAACTGTCACAGAACCTCACACAACAGGGCAGGACAATTAGACAGGAAAAAAAAACCACAAAACCAAGAAAAACCACAAAGAGAATGGTTCTTGAACATAGAAGGTGGTTTTAAACTGGGTTTTACACAAACGGAAACTGTGAGCCTCTGAGCACAGATCTGCTGCACGGGAAACGAAAGGTCCCTCTTGAAACATTCTATTTCTACCAGCAGCTCCAGCCTCTGCCCGAAGGTGACTGCACTTTGCTGAGTCGTAACGCTCATTGTGTTTGTCCCTCCAGCCCTTGTCCTTCCCCTGTGCCCACCTTGAGGACGGGCTCTTGCTGCTCTGGTGTGAGTTGCTGCTGTGCGTTTGGTGTACGTTGAGGATGTGGGCAACGGTGGGGATGTGTGTGTGGAAGGCTGTGGGGTCTGTTTCTCTAGGTTTAGGTTCCACGAGCCCTCAGTGCTCCCCATGTCCCCCTTCCTTTTCCCCACTGCCCATTGCGAACTGGTGCTTGTGACTCCTCGCTTCCCGCTGTGGCTCAGCCGTGCCGAGTCAGTGGGAGTTGGGAGCCCTTCTGGGCAGTGTCCTGGCAGGAGCTGCTTTGCCCGGCCACCCCCAGCTCCCCCAGGGTGAACAGTCTGACCCTAGGATGGGCTCAGCCCGTGCACCAGCAGCAGGGAGTATCCAGGCACCGGGCTGTGCCCGTGTCCTCCTCGTATCACACCGCACCGACCCGCTCGGAGTTCCCAGCTTTCCCCGTGTCCCGTGGCTGGGGCCCTGCCGAGCGCTGCCGGAGCTGTGCCCACCGAGCCGGCTCTGGGATGGATGGGCAGCAGCCCTGCCCTCCTGTCCCCCTGGGCTCTGGGTGCTCATCCCTGGGTACTGGCGAGGTGAGACCTGCCCTGGGTACCCCCTGCTCAGGTGGGCACCGGGCGTTCTGCACTGGCTTGGACTCGGACCCTTGATGTGTGTGGGCACAGAGAGCTTCCTCTGTTAAGAACAGTGTGAAGTCCAGTGGAGAGTGGAGGCTGACAGCAGGCTGTCGTGGGCTGGATGGAGTCACACCACCCACGAGCGCTGCTGTGCTGGACATGCTGGAGCTCCAGCAGGAACTGGAGTCAGAGGCAGCGCAGTGGGATGCCCCAGTTGATATCACTACTGCATTTTGCTGGATGCCTTTGGCAGCAGAGAGTAGGGCACAGTTTGCTGTCCCTGGGAGGGTGCCCAATCGACTGTCCCAGGGGTGGAAACAGCCCCACTCTCTGCCCTGGGCTGACCCTGACTGTGCTGGAGTGAGTGAAGCCCCAGAGCACCTGCAGTACACTGATGACATCATCATATGGGGCAGGAGAGCAGAGGAATTCTCTGAGACAGGGCAGAAGATAGTCCAGATCCTTCTGGAAGGTGGTTTTGCTGGTTTGAACTGGTAATCTGATGGACCTGTGCAGGAGATGCAGTAGAAGCAGTGCCAGGCAGGAGCTCTGCCAAGTCCAAGGTATGCTGGGCACAGGTGATGGCAGACACAACTGACCCAGTGCATGAGTGACAGCAGGGACAAGGGACAGCTAGCCCAAGCCCCAGGGGTGCCCACGCTCCCTGGGAGGTTTTTATCCTTGTCCCATCTGTTTCACCCACAAACCCACATGGTGTCAGAGCCGGGTGGGGAGAGCCACGGGGTGCCAGATGTCTGGGTCCCCCTGGCACAGACAGGTCTGGGGGTCTCAGGGTATCCCAGGGTAGGGGATGAGAACGGTGCTGGTGTGGGGGGAAGAACTGTGATTCGGGGTGCCTAGGGGTGACCCCAGCCTGGGGGATACAGGCTAAATGGGGCTGTGGGGGGGATTGGAACCCTGAGGGGGTGGGGAGGCTAGGCGGTCCCTTGGGGGAGTTATTAGTAAGAGTCTCCAGCTGCCATTGGTGGGCGGGTGGTGGCGCAGCCAATCGCGGGTCTCGGGGCGGGGCTGGCAGCGAGGTTTGTCCTGGAGCGGGGCTCCTTTGGCTCAGAACATCTGGGACCCAGAGAGGATGGATGGGGCTGGACCGGGCACTGGGGCTGCTTCTGCTACTGAGGGTCCTCGGCTGGGCGGCGTGTGGTAAGTGCGGGTGGGTCCCGGGAACCCCACTGGACCCAGTTTCTTGATAACGGTTCTCCATTCCCTGCACACTGGATCACCCTGAGGCACAGTGACACCCAGTCACTCTCCCTAGAGAATGGGTGCCCCCTTGGAACACTCCCCTTCCATCCTCTTCCATCCCTTTCCATCCCCTTCCCAGATGCTCCCACAGATCAGTTTCTCCTTGGTGCCAGAGACCCCCTTGGATCCCCTTCCTGGGCACCTCGGGTCCTTCACTGACAGAGCCCCCCTTTCCTCATCACCAGGACCCTCCGGCTTCCCTTCATGGGAAGCAGAACCCCATCCTGGACACAGATTCCTCCCACCAGACACTTCCCCTTGAAGCTGACCCCCGCACCCCAATCTGCTGCACTGGGAACCCCACCCAGGCTCACCACCCACTCCTGCACCCCATCACTATTGGCACCCTCACCCTGCACCCCCCACCTCTCACTGACCCCTGTGTTCCCACAGAGCTCCACTCCCTGCGCTACTTCCACACCGCAGTGTCAGAGCCCAGCCCAGGAGTACCCCAGTTTGTGTCCATGGGGTACGTGGACGGGAACCTCATTTCGCGCTACGACAGCGAGAAGGGGAGGGCGGTGCCCCGGGCAGACTGGATGGCGGCCAACCTGGACCAGCAGCACTGGGACGAGCAGACCCAGATTGAACAGACCAATCAGGAGATTTCCACAGTGAACCTGGACACACTGCAGAGCCGCTACAACCAGAGTGGGGGTGAGTGTGGGCTGGGAAGGGGCTCTGTGGGATGGGAGATCTCCACTCCCTCCTCCCCCATGAAGATATTACCCTTCCTCATGCTGCTGCACTGGGATGTGCCGATCCTTCCCAGCCCAGTGCTGTTGGCAGAGGGCGCCAAGCACCCCTGTTCCCCAGCCCCACACTCTATGGGATCCTTTCTGCCAGATCCAGGGAGGCCTCTGGGTGCCCCACCAAGCACATTCTGGACTTCTCCCCACCATGCCCAGCACCCCATCCCAGGCCTGGCTGCCACATCCCAGCCCTCACCATCCTGTGGCAGTGAATACCCCCAGAACCAGAGGGGTTCCCATCCCATATCCCAGCCCATCACCATTCCTTTGTACACCCCACCCCAGAGCCAGAGGGGCTCCTGCAACCCATGCCATCTCCTATCTGCTCGCTTACCCAGCATTCAGGACTCTGTCCCATCCCCTTGCTCTTCCAGGGTTCTGAGGGGCTGGGTGCCAGCTCATCCATGTCCTGGGTGCCGGGGCTCTGTGTCACAGCTTTACGTGATGCCCCAAGTGCTGTTGGCCCTGGGCAGGGTGGGGGCAGCTCTCGTGTCAGTGCCCAACTCCCTTGGGGATCACACAGAGATGGAGTGGGGGGTGCTGCTAGGGGGGCCTTGCCCCACTGAAGGCCCAGGCCTACAGCAGCCCCTCAGGCCCATCTCTCTGGTCGTGTTTCAGGGGCTCACACACTGCAGAGCAGAGTCAGCTGTGACCTCCTGGAGGACAATAGCACCAGGGGGTGTTGGCAAATCGCCTACAATGGGAGGGACTTCATTGCCTTCGACATGGACACAATGACATTGACTGCAGCAGATGCAGCAGCACAAATCACCAAGAGGAACTGGGAGGCAGACAGGACTCCCATTAAGCACATGAAGGACTACCTGGAGAACATCTGCCCTGAGTGGCTGATGAAATACATGAGCTATGGGCAGGCCATGCTGGAGAGGAATGGTGAGTGGAGATGGGGACCCTGGGGATGGGCCAGCGTGGATGTGTGTGCCAGCCCTCACTGCCACCCCCTCCCCAGAGACCCCCACGGTCCAAGTGTCGAAGAAGGAGACCCATGGGATCCTGACCTTGCACTGCCGCGCTTACGGCTTCTACCCACGGCCCATCACCATCAGCTGGCTGAAGGATGGTGAGGTCAGGGACCAGGAGACCCAGCGAGGCAGCATCGTGCCCAACAGCGATGGCACCTACTACACCTGGGTGTCCATTGAGGCCCCTCCTGGGGAGCAGGACAAGTACCGGTGCCGTGTGGAGCACGCCAGCCTGGGCGAGCCGGGGGTCTTTGTGTGGGGTGAGTCTGGTGGCCTTGGGCATGTGGAGGGGTGGGCTGGGGGTACTGCCCTTCCCCTCCTCACCACCCTGCTCATTCCCAGAGCCAGAGTCCAACTCACTGGCCATCATGCTGTGGGTGGTTGTTCCCCTTGCCATCCTGGCTGTCATCAGCATCACTGGATTCATCATCTGGAAGTGCAGACGTAAAGCATCTGGAAGTAGAGGTAAAGCCCCAGGGTGTGGGAGGAAGGCAGAGCCCAGGGGGCTGGTAGGAACTGTGAGCACAAGACACAGCACTCTGGAGAGCTTCCTAGCCTGATGGTGAAGCACAGTGGATGCTGATGCTTCTTTCTCTCTCCTCTTATGTGCACTGTGCCCACAGAGAGCATGAGGTGGCAGCTCGCATCTGTTTCTCCTCCATAGACACGGATGGGAGCTCTGGCAGCTTGGCCAAAGGTATGACATGGGACTGGGGGGGTGGATGGGGCAGGCCCAGCTCTCTGTGCTCCCCCTTGAGACCCATGGTCAGAGTGACACTGGGCTGGGGGGGGACACGCTGAGACCACTATAGCAGAGTATTGGGGACAGGGACTTTTCCCTGGGTGACACTGTCTCTTCCTCCCATCCGTGCAGTGATCACAGTCTTACTGCTCCATGAGTGACCGGGGGACCTGGATGTGGCCCCTGCGCTGTCACCAACTGGAGAGGCTGGGAGCTGCTTGCAATGAGCTGATCATGCTGCACCAGCACATGGTGCTACACTGGTGGCTCTTCTGGCTGGGGTAAATGCCTTGTTTGCCTTACTTCCTTCCTGTGCTTGTTTCCCAGCCTTGGATCATGGGGTAGAGGTGTTTTTCCCTGGGATAGAGCTGGGTTTCTTCCCAGCAGCCCATCATGGTGCCGTGTTTAGGACTGGGTTGGGTCTGGCTGAGGTGGAGTTCATTTCCCCCAGCAGCCCTGGCCATGCTGTGCATCAGGAGTGAGCAGGGTGTTGGTACCAGCCCAGGGATTTGGCTGCTGGGGAGCGGGGCTGGCCCAGCATCCAGACAGTCCCTCCAACATACCCCTGGCCAGGAGGCTGTGAGTGGGCAAGACCTTGGGAGGGGACACAGCCAGGACAGCTGACCCCAACTTACCAAAGGGATATTCCAAACCCTGTGGCATCTGCTCGGTTATGAAAGCTGAGAGAAAGGAGGATGAGCAGAGGATGTTTGTTATTTACAGGGCTGGCTTTCTGGAGCAACCGCTGCACATACTGGAGCCCCTTTTCCTGGGAAATGGCCAGACATCACCTGCTGATGGGGAATAAATGCTGGTGGGGAAACAGTGAATAAAACTTTTGGTTTTCCTTTACTTCTGCCTGAGGCTTTTGCTTTATTCAGCTCCTTGGTTTGGAGTTTGTTCCTGTTCCATCTTTTTCTCCTCCCCTCCCTGCCCTGCTGAGGAGGGGAGTGATGGAGAAGCTCTGTGGGCACCTTCTATGCAGCCAGAGCCAACCCCTTACAAGGATTTTTGATAGAAACTGGACTGGTATGACAGTGATGGATCTCAACAGTGGTGGCACAGTGTGATGTCATAAATGGACACAATCACACACATGCCCCAATCTAATGAGAAATATTCCAGGCTGTAGCACATCATGCCTGATGTTAAAAAGGAAAAAAAGAGATGTTTTGCCAACTCTTCTTGGGCCATCGCCCTGTGGAGGTGATGAGCTCTGAGCCCTCACAGACAGGCACTGAGAAGAAAGTTTCTTCCTCTGAAACCATCTAGATGTGCACTAAGGAGGCCTCCTGCCTGGAGGCCACACAGTTATTGCAAAGAAGTCTCTTGCCCTGAGGTCTTGCAGATGGGCACTGAGAAGAAGGGCTCCTTCCCTGAGGCAAATGAGGTGACATGGTGGATGTCTACACAGTGGACTCTTGCCCTGAGAGGGAGCAGAGGCAGAAGCAACCTGGTCCCATCCCTGACAGGACTGTGAGATGTGGGCAATGCTTTTATCCATCAGGCAGGTGGAGACATCTGTTCCCTTGTGGCTCCCGTGCTGGCATGGTTGGGTCAGAGGGAGAAACCCAGAAGGCTGGGAAGCCCAGCATTTATCTATTGCTGGGGACTGTGGCATTGATGTAACAGAAGGGGGCAGCCTCGTGCAGCCTCTGGAGATGGCTCCAACTGAGCGTGAAGGCAAAGTATCCTTTCAAGGAAGATCACATAACGCAGCCAAGGAAATGGTCCACCAGTGTGGAAGGTACCTGAGGGCATTTGTGCTGGGCTGCAGTGATCTGGACAGTACTCAGGCCCCCAAAGATCAGGATGACACTCAGCACGCACAGTCTCTGCAGCAGATGTTGGTGTGGTGTACAGTGATGGGTGCCAGCAAACTGGCTGTGGTGGACTGGGCAGACATTGAGGCACCAACTGTCCATAACCATGGACAGGACATGAGAATATGGGTGGTGCCTCTACCTCAGTCGTGGGAGCCCAGGTACAAGAATTGCAGAGAAAAACTGGCTGAAAACAGACCATCAGGAAGATCCCTGCTCCAGTTGCTGCTGAGCAATTCCCCAGGCAGGGTAGATGTGTTGAGGACACCTCTCCTCATCCTGACCTGGTGAACTGTACGTCTGTGTGAGGTCAACTTCACATTCAGTGCTATGGAAAGGCCATGTTGGACCACTGTAGGATCACCCCTGTGACCAGTCCTTGCACTTTAGCCTGGGCAAGAGACATGGGCTCCTCTCCAGGTGACAAGCTGGCTGGTTTGCAATTACAGGAAGCTGTTAATAAAGGCTCTGGTAAGGACAAGGGGTCCTGCCTCCAGCAAGGCAGAGGAAAGGGGGAAAATTGATTCCGTGGCTTTGAGAGGGACATCTTCATCTCGACCAGGTTCTCACAACTTGACCCTGAACACTGCCAATGACGGGGCATCCACAGGGTTGCTCAGGCCAACCTGTGCCAGTGCCTCACCACTCACTATGAAATGTCTCTGACATCCGGTCTCACAGCTTCACAGAGCTGTAGGGGTTGGAAGATCTAGTCCAACCCCACTGATAGAGCAGGATCACCTCCAGTAGGTCACTCAGGATCGTGTCCCAGCTGGTTTGGGATCTCTCCAGGGAAGGAGAATCCATAACTGGACAGCCTGTTCCAGCCCTCAGGCACTCACAGGGTGAAGCACTTTTTCCTCATGTTGGGATGGACCTTCCTATGTTCCAGTTTGTGCTCATTGTTCCTTGTCCTATTGCTGGGTACCACTGGGAAGAGTCTGGCCCCATTCCCTTAACACCTGCTGTTAGATATTGATGAGCATTGATCTCAGTCTTTGCCAGATTAAACAGCCCCAGCTCCATCAGCCTTTCCTCATATGAGAGATGCTCCAGTCCCCTCATCATCTGTGTACCCTCCGCTGGACTCTCTCCAGGAGTTCCAGTCGTTGGTGAATCCTTGCTGGCCATTCCTGATAACCTTTGTTTCCTCCACATGCTTATTGATGACCCAGAAGAAGCTGTTCCATCACCTTTCCAGGGATGGAGGTGAGACTGACTGGCCTGCAGTTTCCTTCATCCTCCTCCTGGCCCTTGTGAAAGACTGGAGCAATGTTGGCTTTCCTCCAGTCTTTCCTCAAGGGGAGCCTGAGTTGTGAGTCCCCTCACCTCCTACCCCTTACCCCATGATCATCCTGCCAGGAGCTGCCCCCAGGCTCCTGCTCCAGCCACTGCTCCACATCCGCTGCAAACCCCCTTCAGCAGCAGCCAGGAATCAATGCAACCCTCCTTCCCCTAGGTACCCCCACAGCTGGACACCATGTTCACCTGCAAACCTTTGTTGAAGGCCATCCTGCTCTGCCTGGGCAGGATGGGCTGGGGCAGGGCCGAGAGGGACATCTGCTCCTGCGGCACTGAGGAGAGGAGTGTGTGCAGTGTCTGCAGAAGGGCAGGGAATCTGCAGGGGACCTGCCCCTGGCCACAGATGCTTTGGGCTGTCCTGATCTCACAGGGATTCATCCAGAGCTACCCATCCCTTTGACTCAAGGTGACTCTGGAGTTGCAGCCTGTTGGTACAGCAGCACAGGCACAGCCGCAATGCCCTGGCTGTCAGGCAGCCCAGGGGTACGTACAGCCATTGCTGTCACCAAACTCCTCCCAGACACAGCATGGGATGCTGATCAGCTCGACAGCACTACAGCCAGCAGTGAAAGTGAAAAGCAGCCATGAATGTGCACAGGACACTGATAGCCAGGAAGGCAAGCTAGCCCCATGGCAGGCCCCATAGCCTGACACCGAGAGATAACAGCAGTGACAGTTGGAAATATAATCTAGCACAGGGCATGCAAACTTATCCCAGCCACAGCCTGCATATTACCACATGGCTCCTAAGGATTCCATCATCACACTGTTCTCAGCTCTGTCTGCAGCAGGAATACAACACACAGCCCGTACCAGCCACTGAGAAGAAATGAGCTCCAGCCCAGCTGAAAGCCTCAGAGCCCCCTGCTCCCTGGGCTGGGACCGGGCTGAGAGGGACATCTGCTCCTGCAGCTCTGAGGACAATGAACATAGGCAGTGTCTGCAGAAGGGCCGGGGCTCTGTGGGGGGAGGGTAGAAGGGTTGCAGGAGGTGTTATCTCTGTAGCACAGCTCTGTGACCTCTGTCCACAGTGAATGTAACGTACCGAAGCCCAGAGTCAGAAAATAACATTGAGAGCAGGAACCAGAGACCAGAGAGCAAAGGGAAACCAACCCCCTCCCCGTCCCCACCTGGGTGCTGGTGCTGGAGGTGGCTTTTCCTGGAGCTGCACCTCTCCCTGCAGCCTGTACTGGGGAACAGCACTCGGTGAGGTTTGACATGGTCAGTAGCTGTTTCCCATCCAAAAAAAGGCTGATGCTTTTGTGTGTCACCACTGTCACTGAAGAAATGAGCTAAGGCCCAGCCAGACCCCAGTGAATTGTCCATCTGAGCCAGGGCCATTGGGTCCATCTCTTGGGTTTGGGGGTTTCAGGACATACTGGTCTATTCTTAAAAAAATGCAGGAGCCCATCAGTCCCAGGAACCAAAAAAGGAGGAGAAGGAAGGGAAAAGAAGCTGTGAGGTCAAGAGGAGAGGGGGAGAAGGGGTCAAGACAGTGTGTGGGGTAGTCTTGAAGTGTCAAGACATGACAGCTATGTCCTGTCCCTCTGCCATGTCCCCTCAAGAACCTCAGATTGCCAAAGAGGACATGTCCCCAGCTTCCCATCCCCATGTACGGGCAGCCCATCCTCAAGAGGTTCTGGTCATTCCAGGTGGCTGTACCCAGAGAAGGGGGTGGTTACAAGGATTCCTCAGGACCTACGGTTGGGTACCAGAAGGAGCCCCATTGAAACTTGGTTTGTCAGGGAGCATGGACCCAGCCCTAGGTGGGTCTGGGAGGGGCAGGAGTGGTTTGGGAGGCAGAAGGAGGGCCAGTAAAGCCCCAAGGTGGGTGCTGCAGTGGGGTCCCATCCCCAGTCTTGGTCATCCGCTGTGTGTTGCCTGTGAGGTGTCAGCAGCATCGCCAAGAGCAGCTCAGAGAATCAGTGCTGGCTCCAAGCAGCCCAGTGCCTGGGCTCAGCTTTATTCTTGGTTCCTGCAGCTCCAGACCTTTCCCGCTTGTCCCCACCACTTCCTCTTCCCCAGAGGGCTCAGCCAACCCCAGACCCCACTCAGAGTCCTACCCCATCCATACCCAGCTAAGTCCAACTCATTCAATCCCAACCTAAGCCACCCACATCCCAACACAACCCATCCAAGCCCACGCCAACCCACTGCCCCCGGCTCCGCTGTAGCACCAAACCCCATAGCAGCAGGCACAGCAGTCAGTACTGCTGAATGTCACTTTGCTACATAGCACCTCAGTTTGGGAAATTCTCTCCCTGCTCAGGAGTTTCATCTTCTGCCACCCCTAAAGCCACTGTTACAAAGAGGCTTTTGTGCATGGACCCCAACCCCACAAACAAGCACAGAGCCAATGCTATATGGAGCGAGTGCCCAGCTCGGAAGGGCAGTAGGGGAAGACAATGTAGTCTTGCCCCTGACAGGACTGCACAGTGTGGAAGGATGCAGACAGAGCAGGGATGCCCCTGTGACACAGGGAGCTGGCAGAGTTGGGGGCTCCCCAGAACCAAGACAAGAAGGGCCTCAGTTGTGAGTGGCCCTGGCCTCTCTCCTCCCCTGTGCTCACGCTGCTGGCAGCTGCCCCCAGGCTCCTGCTCCAACCACTGCTCCAAGCCTGGTATAAATCCCCTGCAGCAGCAGCCAGGAATCAGGACAAACCACCCCCAGGAACACTCATGTCTGGACTCCATGTTCACCCACAAAGCTTTATTGAAGCCCATCCTGCTCTGCCTGGGCAGGATGGGCTGGGGCAGGGCTGAGAGGGACATCTGCTCCTGTGGCATGGAGGAGAGGAGCATGGGCAGGATCTGCAGAAGGGCAGGGGCTCTGCAAGGGGACTTTCCCAGCCATGGATCTTTGGGCTGCCCTGATCTTGTGAGGCCTCATCCACAGATCACCCATCAATTTGACTCGAGGTAACACTGGAGTTGCAGCTGGTGCAGAGCAGTGGCACAGGCACAGCCACGATGCCCTGGCCGTCGAGCAGCCCAGGGGTACGTACGGCTATTGCTGTCACCAGACTCTTCCCAGACACAGCACGGGACGCTGATCAGCTCAACAGCACTACAGCCAGCAGCAAAAGCAAAAAGCAGCCTTAAGACGGGAAACTGATAGCCAGGAAGGCAAGGCAGCCCCACAGCCCCATAGCCTGACACCGAGAGATAACAGCAGTGACAGTTGGAAATAACAGTCTAGCACAGGGTGAGCAAACCTGTCCTGGCCATACCCTGCCTATCACCACATGGCTACATCATCACACTGTTCTCAGCTCTGTCTGCAACAGGAATACAACACACAGCAAGTACCAGCCACTGAGAAGAAATGAGCTCCAGCCCAGCCGAAAGCCTCAGAGCCCCCTCACTGCCCCTCTGCTCCCTGGGCTGGGGCAGGGCAGGGAGAAACATCTGCTCCTGCACCTCTGAGAAGCAGAGCATGGGCAGTGTCTGCAGAAGGGCAGGGGCTCTGTGGGGCTGTGGGAAGTGTGGATGGGGGTCAGGAGGTGCTGTCCCTGAGGCACAGCTCGGTTCCCTCTGTATGCAGCCATAACCAGGGACGGATTGTATCTCCATTAAATGAGGCTGGTGGGAAAGTGAAGATCTCCTCTCCACTGTCAGCATCAATGAAAGTCACCAGCCCCTGCGGGCAGTCCAGACAGACCCAGAATCTGCTGGAGACCAGAGAAATGGAAAGGGGCGTGGGAGGAGAGGTGAGAGACACAAACTGCCCAAACCAGTGCTCCACAGCCCATATCCCTCTTTCAGGGCTCATGTCTGTATCATCCTCCCTGTTCACAGAGTCCCTGGCCACCCCCACAGCCCACCCTGAATTACCTCCCACTTCCCCCTTCACCTCCACCTCCCAGCAGTGCCTCCCCTCACTGAACCCCTCCTGGCCCAGCACGCAGCGGATACGGGTAAATTTCTGTGAGGTATCCAGCAGATTCTGCCATGCTCTTCCCCATCTCACACTTCTCCCATCTGCTGACAGGATAAGTTGGGGATGAGCAGTGTTGGGATCCAGGGTCACCACATCTGCAGAAGACAGGAGGAGCCAGAGCATCAGGAGCAAAGCTCAACACCGGGCAGGTTTCACCACCCTGGGGCCAGGATCTGCCCCCTGGGCAGGAGAGGGGCATCTCCTTCATCCTAGAGACCTTATCACAGGGTTGGGCCCAGCACGATACGGCCATGTACAAGCTCAGCCCTGTGGGAACAGGCAATAGTGGGGCTCTGGCCCCTGCGGGGAGGAGCAGGATGGGGTGTCATTAGGTGGGTCTGTGCAGTGCCTGGGGTATCACTGGGGAGAAGGCTCCTCTTGGCCCCACTGATGGAGCTCATAACAGGTAGAAGAGGTTCACAATGGGTAGAACAGGCAAGAACACAGCAGAGGAACAGGCCAGTGCCATGATCTGTGGTGTGGGAGTCACTAAACATACTCAGACACGGACAGTCCCACACACTGGCCAGCCCAGGTCAGTACATGAGGAGAGGGAGGAGAACCACCCAGAGGGGCAACAAAATACCCAATTACCCGGACTGTGGGGAAGCAGAAACTTTCTCCAGGCTACAAGGAGAGAGGAGAGCTGGTCACATCCCAGAGCTGATCCCCAGCAGCTCTGGACAGGGCAGAGGGTCCACGCCCACGCTGGTCTGCCCAGGCTGCCAACCCTTCCTATCACATTGCATTGGGCTTTCCCAAACGCAGGGATGGAAAGGATGGGAAAGGAGGGAAAGGAACAAGCACAGAGCACATGGGACAGGACCTCTCGCTGTGTGGGAGCTCAGGAACACTCACCCAGGGCTGCATCTCATTTCCCTGGAAAGCAAACCCAAAAAGCGATGTGTGACCAGAGGGAACAACTACTCATCCCGTAAGTGCTTCTGTAGGAGCTGACAGAGCTCCGGGTGATACAGAATTCCTTCTTTTGAGGAGTAGGACAAGACTGCCTTGCTCCAGGAAATGGCTCCTACCAGCTTATCCCCCCTGTCAGCCCACCCAGGCTTTCTGGAGTTAAGACCAAATGTCAGGAACAACCCAAAGCCAAATCCCTTTCAGGGGATCCTGTGCGAGGAGGCTTTGCTGGGGGATGGGGTCAGAAGGTCTCACTCATCTCTCTGGACAGCAGCACTGAAAAACAAAGCCAGAGGAAGGGGTGGGGGGTCAGGAAGGTAGTTTTCTTCCTCAGTAGGAAGACCCAAGACACCCTCTTGAGATGTTCCCACTCAAGAGGGTCTCTTGGATGTTTCCACTGGCCAGAGAGTCAGGCCATGCTCCCTGTCGTCCCACCCACACCCCACCGTGTCCTCGTCCCCTTCTGTCCTTGGCCCAAAGATCTTTTGGATGAAGGCAACACACACTTCTGAGACAAACACACCTTTCCTTCTCCAGAGAGAAGCTGCAAGGCCAAAGAACCCAATGGAGAGTACAAGGAGCACACCCAGACCAGCCATCCAGGGACGGGCATCATGGAAAAAGGGAGCTGGGAAACAAACAGATCCACAGGGAAAGGGACCAATTTCCACTCACGTCTGTGGGGAGAAGGACCAAGAGACCCCCGCCCCACACCTCCAAGACTTTGTCCCGTGAGCTCTGGACTCAAGGGGACAGAGTCCTCTCTTACCCTGGAAATATCAACACTACCCTGAAGCACATGAGGCTCAGGTTCTCTCATGTCCTAAAACTAGTCAAAAGGTGTGCACCCCTCCCATGCCCCCACACTTCCACACTGCACCCCAACCCCAGACCAAAACTGCTCCAAGCAAGGCAGCCACCCCCCGCCCTGCTCCAGCGCCGCAGGGTCTGGCTGCAGCCGTCGCACCGGAGATGCGCAGGGACACCTCCTGCTCCTGGGCCAGGTGGTGGTTCTGGACCACACAGGACCAGTTCCCATCTCTGGTTCCCGTCACCACGATGGCATCTTCGGTGTCAAACAGGCCCCTGGCATCAGGGGAATGTCTCTGGGAGACCGAGGGGACACGGTGCCCGTTGGGGTCTTTCCACAGCACCTCCGGTTGCGGGAACCATCTGGCCGATCGACACAGCACCCGGATGCCTCCGGCCTCGTAACCCTCCAGAGAGAGCTGAGGGCCAGAGCCTGTGGCTGGGGAAGAAGGATGGGGGTCTCGGAGTGCCCCAGGGTAAGGGGAGGAGAGTAGGGCTGGGGTGGAGGGGAGATCTGCGACTTGCGGGGCCCAGGGGTGTCCCCAGGCTGGGAGATACAGGTGATATGGGGCCATGGAGGGCTCTGGGGCTCTGAGGAGGGGACGGGTAGGGGGGCGTGGGGGGACTGGGCGGTGCTGTGGGGGAGTCACTGGTAAGAAGCGTCTCAGGCTACCATTGGCTGGTGGGTGGTGGCAGAGCCAATCGCGGGGTGAGGGGCGGGGCTTGTGGCAAAGTTTGTCCCAGAGCAGGGCTCCTTATTCTCATGACATCGGGGACCCAGAGTGGAGCGATGAGCGATGGGGCCGGGCCAGGCACTGGGGCTGCTGCTGCTGGGGATCCTTGGCTGGGCAGCGTGCGGTGAGTGCGGATGGGGACCCAGGAACCCCCCTGGATCCTGTTTCTTGACAACTGTTCTCCATTCCCTGTGCACCAGACCACCCCAGGGCACAGAGACCCCCGGTCACAATCCCTGAAGACCAGGTGCCCCCTTGGAATACTCCCCTTACACTCCCTTCCATCCCCTTCCAACCATTTCCATCCCATTCCAAGATGCTCCCACAGATCTGTTTCTCTTTGATGCCAGGGACACCCTTGGATCCCCTTCCTGGGAACCTTGGGTTTTTCACTGCCATGGCCCCCCTTTCCTCATCACCAGGATCCCTGTCTTCCCTTCATGGGAAGTAGGATCCCCTCCTGGACACATACCCCTCCCCAACAGACACTTCACCTTGAAGCTGCACCCCACACCCCCAATCTGCTGCTCTGGGACCCCCACCCAGGCTCACCACCCAATCCTGCCCAAACCTTCACTATGGGCACCCTCACCCTGCACCCCCCAACCCTCATTGTCCCCTGTGTCCCCACAGAGCTCCACTCCCTGCGTTACTTCCACACCGCAGTGTCAGAGCCCAGCCCAGGAGTACCCCAGTTTGTGTCCATGGGGTACGTGGATGGGAACCTCATTGTGCGCTACGACAGCGAGACGAGGAGGATGGTGCCCCGGGCAGACTGGATGGCGGCCAACCTGGACCAGCTGTACTGGGACCAGCAGACCCAGATTGAACAGACCAATCAGGAGATTTCCACAGTGAACCTGGACACACTGCAGAGCCGCTACAACCAGAGTGGGGGTGAGTGTGGGCTGGGATGGGACTCTGTGGGATGGGAGATCTCCATTCCCTTCTCCCCCATGAAGACACTACCCTTCCTCATGCCACTGCCCTGTGATGTCCCAATCCTTCCCAGCTCAGTGCTGTTGGCAGAGCACTCCAAGCAACCGTGTCTCCTCACCCCACACTCCATGGGATCCTTTGTGCCAGAGCCAGGGAGGCTTCTGGGTGCCCCACAAAGCACATTCTGGCCTTCTACCCACCATGCCCAGCACCCATCCCAGGCCTGGCTGCCACATCACAGCCCTCCCCATCCTGTGGCAGTGAATACCCCCAGAATCAGAGGGACTCCCACCCCATGTCCCAGTCCCTCACCATTCCTTTGTACACCCCACCCCAGAGCCAGAGGGGCTCCTGCAACCCATGCCATCTCCTATCTGATCCCTCTCCCAGCATTCAGGACTCTGTCCCATCCCCTTGCTGTTCCAGGGTTCTGTGGGGCTGGGTGCCAGCTCAGCCATGTCCTGGGTCCAGGGGCTCTGCGTCACAGCTTTATGTGATGCCCCAAGTGCTGTGGGCCCTGGGCAGGGTGGGGGTAGCTCTTGTTTCGGTGCCCAATTCCCTTGGGGATCACACAGAGATGGAGTGGGGGGCGCTGCGGGGGGGCCTTGCCCCACTGAAGGCCCAGGGCTGCAGCAGCAACTCAGCCCCATCTCCCTCGTCGTGTTTCAGGGGCTCACACACTGCAGAGCAGAGTCAGCTGTGACCTCCTGGAGGACAATATCACCAGGGGGTGTTGGGAAATTGCCTATGATGGGAGGGACTTCATTGCCTTCGACATGAATACGATGACATTGACTGCGGCAGATGCAGCAGCAGAAATCACCAAGAGGAACTGGGAGGCAGACAGGACTGCCATTAAGCACATGAAGGACTACCTGGAGAACATCTGCCCTGAGTGGCTGATGAAATATGTGAGCTATGGGCAGGCTGTGCTGGAGAGGAAAGGTGAGGGGAGATGGGGACCCTGGGGAGGGGCCAGAGTGGATGTGTGTGCCAGCCCTCACTGCCACCCCCTCCCCAGAGCCCCCCACAGTCCGAGTGTCAGGGAAGAAGACCCATGGGAACCTGACCTTGCACTGCCGCGCTTACGGCTTCTACCCACGGCCCATCACCATCAGCTGGCTGAAGGACGGTGAGGTCAGGGACCAGGAGACCCAGCGGGGCAGCATCGTGCCCAACAGCGACGGCACCTACTACACCTGGGTGTCCATCGAGGCCCCTCCTGGGGAGCAGGACAAGTACCGGTGCCGTGTGGAGCACGCCAGCCTGGGCGAGCCGGGGGTCTTTGCGCGGGGTGAGTCTGGTGGCCTTGGGCACATGAAAGATTGGACTGGGGGGTTCCCCTTCAGCTCCTCACCACCCTGTTCATCCCCAGAGTCAGAGTCCAACTCGTCGACCATCGTGCCGTGGGTGGTTGTTCCCCTTGTCATCCTGGCTGTCATTGCCATCACTGGATTCATCATCTGGAAGTGCAGATCAGGTAAAGCTCCAGGGTGTGGGAGGAAGGTAGATGACAGGGGGCTGGTAGGGGCTGTGGTCATGAGCCACAACTCTCTGTAGAGCCCCTGAGCGTGAGGGTAAAGTTCAGTGGATGTTGATGCCTCTTCCCCTCTTCTCTTATGTGCACTGTGCCCACAGCGAGCACGAGGTGGCAGCTCGCAGCTGTTTCTCCCCCATAGACATGGATGGGAGCTCTGGCAGCTTGGCCAAAGGTATGACATGGGACTGGGGGTGGATGGGGCAGGCCCAGCTCTCTGTGCTCCCCCTTGAGACCCATGGTCAGAACGACACTGGGCTGCTGGTGTGGGACGCTGAGACCACCATAGCAGAGGGTTGTGGACAGGGATTTTGCCCTGGGTGACACTGTCTCTTCCTCCCATCCTTGCAGTGATCACAGTCTTACTGCTCCATGAGTGACCAGGGCAGCTGGATGTGGCC
This sequence comes from Gallinula chloropus, assembly GCF_964237585.1. Classification (NCBI taxonomy): domain Eukaryota; kingdom Metazoa; phylum Chordata; class Aves; order Gruiformes; family Rallidae; genus Gallinula; species Gallinula chloropus. Next base: position 2,087,635 of record NC_140117.1, on the reverse strand, counting down.
CTTGTGGTCTCAGCAGCTGGAGAGGCTGAGAGCTGCCTGCAGAGAGCTAACCACACTGCACCAGCACATGGTTTGTTACTGACCATGCTTGTGTTCTGGAGCAGCCACTGCGCGTACTGAAGCCCGGCTGCCCGGGATGTTGCTGGGCATCTCCTGATGATGGGAAATAGCGAATGATTCTTCTGTTTTTCCTCTGCTTCTCCACATGGCTTTTGCTTTTGCCTTACTGAACTACCTTTGCCTTGGTCCCCACAGGTCTTTTTTCATCTTATTTTTCTTCTCTGAATCTCGGGCACCTGATGCCACCAATCATCACCCTGTGCCCACCTTGTACAGGCACTTACCTATTCGGCAGGAGAAGGGTGCAAGCACTCACCAACACCTCCTGCCTGTACTGCAGTCTCCTTCCTTACCACTTCTGTCTGTGTGGATGCATCATGAATCTTGGGAGAGATTTTCTCTGTTGGACACTGGCTTTTGCTCTCAGAAGAGTCCCCACCATTTTGGCAGAGACCCAGAGCACTTCCCTGGGCTGTGGACCTACAAGCAGACCTCGATCTCCCCTCCTTCAGTAGCAAACCACGGCCCTTGTCCTGCCCCTCCAGGCCTTGGTAAAAGTGTCTCTCTATCTGTGTTCCTTCAAGTGAAGCTGCAGCAGTCACAGCCAGGCAGCTGGGCCTGGACATTGCTGCCTGGGCAGACCCCCATTATGTAGATGTCCAAGAACTGTGTCCCTCGAGAGCATCAAGACAAGGACCAAGGAGACCAGGTGGCTAAAACTGGAGATGCTCAGGTAGACCTGGAGTGGGAAGGTCGTCGTGAGTTGTTCGTAGTTCCATGGGCCTGTGGGACATGGGGGCTGAGACACCACAGATAGGAGGGCTCATGATGGAGATTGGACCTGACCTGAGCACTGCAGCCATCACCCAGGTCATGCATCAAGGTTAATGATGCACCAGAATCGAGGCAGTGAAGCTTCCTGGTGCAAAGGACAGTGGACATGAGCATCCCTCACCAGGGCCCAAGCGATGGCCACCCCCTGCCACTGTCCCCCGAGATCTGTATCCCCAGCTCACCATCCTCTGTGTGAGATGGGGATCAGCGTGGGGACACAAGGACAATGAGTTTGGGGGTCACCTCCTTCCTGTGTCATAGCGCCAGGGCAAGCAGGTGATAAAGGTGTGGGCACCTGCCTGGGTGGCTGCCACTGTCACCTGTTCCCAGCTCCAGCTCTCCGGTCCATACACGATGCTGCATGGAGTGAGCGGGAGAAGAGCCGCAGCTCCTGGGTGATGGCAGCCACATGCAGCAGAGGGGATGGCTGGGGACACAGCAGGGATGCCAGGGGGGATACGGTGAGGATATGGGAGGGGATGTGATGGGGACACAGGTGGGACAGGGCTGGGAACACGGCAGGGATGTGGCAAGGAGATGGTGGGGATGGGTGTGGCAGTACTGCTACCCTGCTACCCAGCAGCATTAAACACCAGCCGAGCGAGCTGGCAGCAAAGTCTTGTGCCTCTTGGTCTGGTTTGGTTTTAAATTGGTTGGAAGCAGCAGCGCTGAGGGACTGACAGGCTGACTCCTGTTCTTCCCTCTGCTGTCAGAGTGGATCCAAAGAATGTTTATCAATAGATGCTTTATATAAATAAATAAATAAATAAAATATATATTTTATATATATACCCCCCTCACGTAAATAAATATGAATATATATGAATATATATGTCACTGCAGGGGACATAGCAGGGGACTTGGCGGGGACATGGAGGGCAAAACTGAGGACACAGCAGGGATACAGTGATGACATGGCAGGGACGAGATGGGAACATGATGAGGACACAGCTGGACATGTTGGGGAGACATCTGGGGACACAGTAGGGATGTGTTTGGGACATGGTAGTGATGGCTGGGGACATTGCAGGGACATGATGGAGATGTCCCATGGGTATGACAGGGATAGCTGGGGATGCACTGAGGACGGTTACTGACACGGTGTGCTGGTGAGTCATGGTAGGGATGGGTGGTGACAACGGGTGGCAATGGGGAACTGTTGGGGATGGGTGGTGGCAACAGGTGGCAGTGAGGACCAGGGACAGGGGACAGGGGGACAGGAGGACATCGTGTGACAGGCGGTGGCAGCACCTGGCCACGCAGGTAGGCGTGCTGGCGGTCAGTGATGGAGTGACAGTCCAGTAGCACCCTCCCGGTCCTCGGTGGTTGCAGGCACAGGACCAGGGACACCAGGGGGATCTTATTATTTCAGGTGAAGCCGTTTATTGGGTGAAATCCCACAGATTAGAGACATTTGTTACTGCAAACGTGGCAAGCTGAAAAACTGCTACTTGGTTACACACACTGTTGACACCCCACTGATTGGTTAGTGATTATAACGAGTTCTGATAACCCATCTTATCGCTAAATATCCTTAGTTTACCTTTGGTGCCTGAAAGCATCCACACACCGGCTGTGTGACCATCTTATTATGGCTGGTTCTTGACATGTTCCGTTACTCCCAAGTTCTTCCCATCACAACTCCTTGGTTTAGGGCAGCCTGTACCCCTGTCATCAAGGCCGCTGTGTTTTGGGAATGTGATTATTAAGTTCCTCTCAGCGTGAGTAACTTGTCCTGTCTCATGGGCACACGAGGATGTTGTCAGGGCCTATGTTTTGGGTGAAGAGAGCTAGGCCGCTGCCAGGCCTGCTGTCTTCCCTGACAATTCCCCCTTGTTGTATTTGTGTTACAGAAACTGCCTGTAGAGATCTCTGCAGGGCCCTTTGCAGAAAGCTCAACAAACATGGCAGTAAGAGTAAGACAACCACTACAACTGCTAAAATCAGCAATCCGGTTCTGGACAGTGACAATACCCATCCTGACATTCCCCACCCATGAAACCAATTATCCAATCCAAAGAATCCATTTTCTTGATGTATCTTTTGTGTTTGATCTATTAATTTCTGAATGCTGGCATGAATGGACTGAGAGTGGTCAGACAGGTTCCTGCAGCACGTGCCATCAGAATCTTGACACCCGTGTCCGTGAGCCAGTGATAGGAAATCAGTTGCTGCAGGATTCTGTGAGGGGGCAGGTCTCACAGAATCCACATCCGTAGCCTCAGCTACCTTTGCTGTTGTATTTGTTTGCTTTGCCAATCAGGAGTGTCAGGAGTGTCTGGGTGTAGGTAACATCAGCTTCTCTTCTGGTACAGGCAGCCATTATTGTCCGTGACCTTAGGCCGTGGGGAAGTCATTATTGCACTAAATTACAGGTGTATTTCAAAGACTGTTAAATAGTTCAATATTTCCCAAAACACAACTCAAGTCCACCGTGTCTGCACTTGGAACACTTGAGTTCAGTTCCTGGGATCAGGATCCCATCCTGGTTCATGCAGACTTGCTTTCTTCTGGATCCACAGCTTCATCCACTTGGCTGGTCCCCACTTGGTTCCCGTATCTGTAATGACACAGGCAGATCTCCTTCCCCAAGTTAGTACCTGTAACTTCATTTCTTACTAACACCTGACATGGACTTTCTTTGATCCCTTCCAAACCTCCTTTCAAACCTACTCCATGTTTCACCATTGGAGGTGCCAAACTGTCCTGTGGCAGACTTAAATAATGTTTAGTCGATCAGCTGGAGAGATCTCCTTCTCTCCCCCTTTTTGTTTGTGAGGCAAACGCTTGAGAGTTTGATTCATTCATTCCACCATGGCCTGGCCTGTGAGCGAATGTGGTGTCCCTGTGACATGGGTAATGCCCCAGAACTGGAAGAAGGTTTGTGTTCCCTTTGCTCTATATCCTGGGCTGTTGTCGGTTTTGATTTCAGGGGGTACCCCAAGTGCTGTTGTGGCAGAGCACACGTGGCTTTGGACATGTTTACTGGATTCCCCCATTTGTGCAGTAGCCCCACACTGCCAGAGAAAAGGGATCTAGACAAACATGGACATACTTTTGCCCACCAAATTCTGGGACGTGCCATGAGGATTCACACCAGGGGCAAGGCCACTGGTGAACTGCTGACAGTCCAGGCACGACTGTACAAGCCCTTTAGCCTCAGCAACTGACAGGTGGTGTTGTCGTTGAAGCTCCCTGGCAGATTGATGAAAGGATTCATGTGATCTCCAAGTATATGTATATGTATTTTTGATTTTGTTACTAATGACTTCCAGGGCCTTTCAATGTCCAAGTTTGTTCCCACAATCGGTACCTCATCCATGTGATGATAAAAGATGAGATCAGGATGGGCTCTTCGTACTGGAGCAAGTGCCCAGGCTACATAAGCCTGGCACACAGTGGGTGAATTTTTCATGCCTTGTGGGAGCACCACCCAATGACACCTTTCCATGGGTTCAGTTTTGTTTACAGTCGGGACTGAAAAGACAAATTTCTCATAATCATCAGGGTGTAGGGGAATAGTGAAAAAACAACCCAAATGTCCCAATTTTTAGGTCTCACGTTTGGAGGTGGCAGACCGGGCTGCGAAGCTCCCGCATCGTCCATCACTTCACTGACTTTTCTTACCTCGTGCACCAAGCGCCATCTCCCGTCCTGTTCAGGGATGGTAAAAATAGGCGAGTTCCACAGGCTTGTGGAGGGCTGGATGTGTCCCTTGGCCAGTTGCTCCTCTATTCAGTCCTGGAAGTGGGCAAGTTTTTCTTTAGGAAGCGGCCATCGCTCGACCAAACGGGGGGTTGTGTTTCCCAGGTGAATTTTCAAGGAAGCTGCCCACTTTCAATGGTCGCCATCCAAACTCCTTCTGCTCTGTGCCCAGCCTTGCTCTCAGTGGATAAACGCATCCCTGAGCCTGGGGCACATCCCAACAAATGCTGCCAACCGATTCCTCAGGAGACAGTGATTTCTGGGTGGGTTGGGTGGGAGGTGTGGATGGGAGCGGTGGGTGTAGAGACCAAGTGGGTCCCTGATCCGATGGCTGACAAGGCAGATTCTGGCCAGGCGGCTTCTGGACCGTCTCTGTGGGGCTTTTGTCCGTGTGCATAGGCTCCTTGTCAGTGTCCATGGGCTCAGAGAAGGGGGGAAGAATGAAAAAAGAGTGGAAAGAGAGAGAGAGAGAGAGAGATTTCAATCTCTACCACCACAGAGCTGCAGTGTCCTGTCAGGCCAATGTCTTCAGGTCCAGTGGGGGAACGTTCCCTCTACGTTGGTCACCTCTGTTCTTTTATTGTGTTGTATTCACTCCTTCCAGGAATCAATCAGCATATTCCAAGAGCTACTTTGTTTAGCCACCCCCCTTGCAGTGGTGGTGTGCCTGCCCACTACCGTCACTGGGAGGTTTCAGGTGGTCTTCAGGGGTCTCCAGGCCCCTCTCTCTTCCAGACCCCGGGTCTGGGTGCATGCGCAGGGCTTGGGTTAAATTCACTCAGCTCTGCATTCGGGGCCATAGGAAGGCAGGAAGCATCTGGTCTTGCAGTGTGAGCATTGGGGCACTGCTGACAGTGGGGAGAGCTGGTGGTGGAATGTTCCAGCAGGATTGAGACAAACACCTGACACAGTGTCTGAATTGTTGGAGACGGTCCCCTACACCACTCTCTGGCTCCACAGGGCTGTTTCCTTCATGGGACGCCAGGGTGGCGTGAATGACAGGAGGTCAAGCAAGGAAGAAGGACAAGAGAGAGCATGTTCCCAGCAGCTAACAGCACCCAATGAACTCTGGCATTTGTACTTCTTAAAATGTCCATTTCTTCCTGCTGGAACAGGCTGCCCAGAGAGGTGGGGGATGCTCAGTCCCGGGAGGTGTTCAGGGCCGGGCTGGATGGGGCCCTGGGCAGCCTTGTGTGGATCTACACAACGTGTAGAGCGGGAGCGGGGAGAACCTTCCCCTCGGCTCCCGCTGCTCCATCCCCGGGGGCTCGGGGAGCTTCGCAGCGCTCGGCTGAGTGTCCGGTGCTGGGAACCAGGGGGGAAAGGCTGGGGGGGAGCGGGCGGGGGAGGGGGCGGGGGTGGGAGTGGGGGAGGGAAGGTAAAGGAAGGATCAGGACGGGCGGGAGGAGCAGGAAGGGGGAAGGAAGAAGCTGGGTGCTGTTTGGGGAGAACAGCGGCCAGAGCAGCGGCTGGAGAGGGGCGTGGCCATGCAAATCGAGAACAGCAGCGGGGCGCGCACGGGCTGCTGGGAGTGCTCGGTGCGGAGCTCTCCGCCGGTTTCGCGGAGCTGGGAGCAGCGGATCCCGGCGGGAAGAGGGGGATAGGCAGGGGAATGCGAATGCGAGAGGGACGTGGGGGAGTTTTGGGTCCGCTGTGGAGCATCCGTGAGTTGTGTGAGTGCCGGCGGGGGTGTGTGGAGGTGCTGGGAGTGAGTCAGGCATCGCTTCTCGGCCTTTTGGCTAAGATCAAGTGTAGTATCTGTTCTTATCAGTTTAATATCTGATACGTCCTCGATGAGAGGACTTTATATTAAACGGATTTTTGGACTTGGGAGTTGGACCCGGAGCTTGCTCCCTCCGCTCCGCGCATCGTCCCGGTATTGCAGTGCCTCCGGGAGCGGTGCACCCCGAGATGGTCAAAGGCAGATGAATCTGGGCTCTTTCTTTACTTTGTCAGAGCTTCTCTGATCCGGCACATCCCGATCCCTTCCCCCCTGAGGGATGCGGATCCCTGGAGCCGGGATCCCGGGGTGTGGGATAAACCCGGCTTCCTGCCTGTCTGGAAACAGACCGTCTGTCTGCTGACAGATGGTCCCTGTCTGTCCCCACAGTGATCTGAGTGAGTAGGGGGCTCCTCCTTATCCATCCCAAGAACTACCTTCCTGCTGATGCTTCCTCCTTATCCGTCCCAGGTGCCACCTGCCTTGGGCTGCTGGGGTCACGAGTCACAGCCTTGCTCCCATTTATTATGTTCTCATTATCAGCTTTCCCTCCAAGCATCTTGCAATAGTTAGTAATTGAATTTACTCTTATTGATGTGTTAGTTATTATAAATGCGATTTCTTATGCTCCCTTATATACGTGTCCCCCCCCCCCATCAAACGTGCCAGTGCCTTGGGAACAGCCTGTGCAGTTTGCTCTGTCGCCAGATCACAAACGTTCCCTTCACACCCTGAGCTCCTCAGCTCCTTTTTTCATTCTTTCTCCCCCTCCCTCCCTTCTGCCAGGATGTTCAGCAAGGAGAGAAGAAGATGGACAAACAGCTGCTCCAACAAGGGAAGGGAGAATGGCCTGGAAGCCCGGCTGATCCGCTGCCCACCAGCGCCAACAAGTCACGACAGGGAGAATAAGCCCTGCCTTTGTGGTGGGGACTTTGTAGCTGGTGTAAATGGGGCTGGGGGCTTCACCTGCTCTGTGCTGAGAGAGGCAGCATCTAGTTCTAGTGCTGGCAGCCTGACTTGAAGGTAGGAGATCCCCAGCGCTGTCTGTTCAAAGGGATCGATCCTCCTCCCGTCTGACACGGAGGAGTTTTGCCTCGGTGGGGAATCCTGTTCTCCCCGGGAAGGAGAAACGTGAGGTAAACACAGGGGGTTCCGGGATTGTCGGGGTGGAAACCCGGGGGCAGCCCGAGAAGCCTCAGCCCGGCTGCCCGCGCAGCTCCCTCCCTCCCTCCCCGCATCCCCGCCCTTCTGGCTCGGGCAGGGCAGGGGGAGCGGGGTGGCTGCGGGACCCAGCCGAACCCAGCGGGACAGGGGAAACCCGCCCCGTTCCCGCCCGCTGGGTTCGGCCGTTCCCGGCGGGTTCGGCGGCCGGTCGCGCGTCGCCGTTGCCCGGGCAGCCGGTCCGGCCGGTCCCGGGCGGGGCCGTTCAACGCTTCCCAAGTCCCCGCTCCGTGTCCCGGGACACGCGTCCTGCCCACCCGCCGCTCTCGCTCAGTCGAGCCTTCGGCCATGGCTGAGCCGGTCGGTGCTGCGGGAGCGGGAGCGGAGACAGGCCCTGAGCGCCGGGAGAGCGCTGGGGAAAGGGCTCGGTAAGCTCCGGGTCTCCGTCCTCTCCCCCGCTGAGCCGGGGGGAGGAGACCGGAGGGGGAACCTGCCCAGGGGCCGGGCCGCCGGCCGCTCCCACCCACCCGCGTCCCTCGGGCCGCAGAACCTGCGGTGGGGGGGCGGAGAGAGAGAGGAGAGGAGAGGAGAGAGCCGCCCCTCTCCTGCCCGGGCTCTGCCTCCCCAGACAGGCGGCGGGAGGAGCCACTGGAGGGGCTGCCCCGCACAGCCCTGGGAGGGGCGGCCGGGCAGGGCCGGGCCGGGCAAGCGGGGGGCAGAGCCGGGGAGGGACGGCCCAGCCCGGCCCAGCTCCGCCCAGACAGGCAGCGGTCGGAGCCAATGGCGGGGCTGCCCCACCCCCTGGTGGGAGGGGCCGGGCCGTGCCGGGCGCGGCGCAGGACGGGCGCGTTCCCGCCGCGGGCTGCCGGTGCCTTTGTTCCGATGGCTGCCGGGGCCCCTCGGCGGCCTCTTGGCCGCCGCCCGCCGCGCCCCCCGAGCCGTCCCCGGCCGCGCCGCCGCTGCAGAGGCCGCCCCCCAGGTCAGCGCTCCGGCCCGAGGCCTTAGGGCCGCCCGAGGGCCTCGCCCCGTCCCTGAGGCCCCGCGGCGTCCCGGGTGCGGCCTGCGGGACCTCTCCTGGGCGTTGGAGCCCAGGGCGGGAGCGGAGCTGCGGGTCCCCCCGCCCCGAGAAGGCCCCTGGCGACCCCGCCCCCCTTGGCCCCCCGGGGGCTTTTCCGTCTGGGAAGCGGGGAGTTGGGAAAGAAACGGGCCCTGGGAGCGCGCGTGGGGCAGGAGCAGAGGGCTCTGTGTGTGTGTGTGTGAGGGGGAGCAGCGGCTGGGGGGGAGTCCCGGCGTAGGGCGTGTGGAGACACGGGGCTGCCTTCCCGGGGCTGAACCGGTGCCGGCGTCCCGGAGCTGCCAGGCACAGATGGTGGGGGGTTGTGGGGTTGGAAGGGACCGGAGAGACCCGTCTTGTTCCGGCCCCCCTGCTCTGGGCAGCGATGGCCGTGCCGTGCCTGTGGCTTGTGTGTCCCTGAGGAGAGGGAGCGTCTTGTGGAGAGAGACGCTGGCCGCAGCAGGAGCAGCTCCCAGCAGCCGTGCAGAGCGCAGGGCCAGGGCAGGAAGGTGCCTGTGCAGGCGCTGCTGGCTGTCCCGGCACGATGGGAGCGGGAGAGCCGGTTTCCCTCAGCGACCCCTCGCTGGGAATGGCGGGCGAAGCGGTGCCAGGGAAGCCGCGTCAGGTGCTCCAGCTGCTCTCCCGCTGCCAAGGGGTTTCCCAGCAGCGCTGGCTGGGACGGGCTGGGAGGTGGCAAAGGTGTTCCCAGGGCCCCTGCGGGAGTCCTTGCACGGAGCTCTCAGCCACAGGCTGGTCGTTCTTTCTGCCCCTTGAGGTAGAAAGAGGCAAAACTGCGGGTGTGGGTGGTGAACCCCCCGGGGAGAGTAACTCAGCGTTGTACACAGGGGCATTGCCCCGCTGAAAGGCAGTGTGTGGCTTGGGGGGGGGTTAACCTGTGCAGAGTGAAACAAAGCCCGTTCCACGTTAGCCAAAGCCATGTGTTTGGTGCTGGGAACAAGTGTAACTCATGAAGAAGCATTAACAGAAGGGAATTACCCCACTGTGGAGGGATAATAAGCGGTGCCTTGGCTTGGAGAGGCGGGGGATGCTCTGTGGTGTCTGTGTGTGTGTCTGAGATGATCCCAGGGGGGCTTGGAAGGGGAACTTCAGCAATTAGCTCTGGGAGTTTTGCTTGTGTGAAGCTCAGCCGTGGTTGTAAATCCCTGTTCTGTGTCTTCTCTCCTCAGCTCTCAGCAGCCTGCGGAACATCCTGATGGGCAGGAACCTCCAAAGCTACAACCAGGTGGCGCCCATGACAAAGGTAGTTCACAGCCCTGGTTCTTCTGGGGTTTGGTGTCCCTTGGAAAACTGAGGGGTGTCTGAAAGTGCAGAAGGGTGTGCAGCTTGGAATGAATCCCAGTGCTCTGGGTGGGATCGAGGAGCTGGGCTGCCATGCAAATGGCAATCCAGACCCCCTCTTAAGTCACGCTGTCACGTAGCCTGCCTTTGTTGTTTAGATGCTGCCATCCCTGGGTGTGAGGAGAAGGCTGAAGAGGTTGCTGCTGCTGCGGTGAAGGTCCCAGCCAGGGCAGCAAGGAAACGCCGAGCTTCGGGCAGCGATGCCGCTCCAGGAGCAGAGTCTGTGGGAGAGGTTAGCAGAGACTTTCCTGAACCTGTGCAGCCTCAGGCTCTTCTTTGCCCTTGACAGCAGGCGCCTCTGGTGTGCTGGGTTTGCCTGGCTCAGGTTTGCCTGCTCTGCTCTGGCACGTGGAGCTGAGGAAGGAGCATCCAAACTACGTGACCTTGGGAAAACAATCGCCTGCTTCCTCTGGATAAAGCCCTCTCTGCTGGGTTGGGTATCCACCGGCCCGGGAGAGGATTCCCCTAGGACTTTGGCTCTGTAAAAACGAGTCCTGAGCTGCTTGACCCCTTAGTTTGGTTGGGAGGTGCCGTGTTCTTTTTCTTACTGCCCCGTAGGGTGAGAGGAGTAAGAAACCCTCGTGCTCTGTTATTTGTCCCTGAGAGCACCATTGACTCTTTGTTTGTACAAAACCCCTTTCTGAGGGGCTCAGCTCTCCCCGAGCCAGAGTCAGGGCTGAACTCCGGAATGCTGAGGAGCTGCCCGAGGGGAACTGGGCAGGAAGCCTGAGGGGGTTTAATCCCTGCGTGGGGGAGAGCCCCTATTAACAATCAAACCCAAAGGGCAGCGTGCTGGTCAGAGATCCTGCTAAGATCCTTCTGCTGCGCTCTGAGCCAGCAAATCCTGGTCCCTAAATCGGACCAGAGCTGCCTCCCTTTCCGGAAGCTTCCGCTGGCTTGGGCTGGTGTTCAGGTTAAACTCAGGGCGGTGCTTTGTTTGTTTCTGTTCCAGACTCAGGCCCTGTCATCTGAGCCTGCAGTGAAAAGACCCAGAAGTTGTGTGCCAGGAGAAGAACTGGTGCAGACTGGTAAGGCTGACGTCAGGGCGTGAGCTTGTTTCTCCTGCGCTCTTCCTGGCGTGTGGTGCGACTCTCCCCCTCGGCTCACGGACGGGCTGTGGCGGCATCGCCCCTCGGTAGCGTCTGGCAGTGCTGGGGTGGGAACTCAGTCTCTTCCCTGCATCCCTGCGCTGCTGCTGGGTCGGGGCCGGGCGTTTCGCTCGGCATCTCAGTCCCGGAGCTGCCTTGGATGCAGCCAGCTCCAGCTGCGATATGGCCGCTGCCAGCTGCCCAGAAGGAAACTGGTTTGGTTTGGGGTGTTAGATGCCCAGAACCCTTTTTGGGGTTGAATCTGGGCTTCAGCCTGGCGATACCTCGTGCCCAGGGCAACTTGCTGCAGTTGCCAGTAAGAAAATCTGAGCCTGTTGTAAAGCAACAGAACACAGGGAATGTGGGGACGTAGGGGAGAGAGGAAACATTGACCTTTGGGGAAGCTCATCAACCTCCTCAGTTGCCTTTAACAGTGGCTGATTTGCTTACGCTCTCCTCTCGTAGATCAAATACCTTGTGGGAGTCCCTTGGGCAATGGAACACTCTCCCTTTGGGACAAGACAGCTCCTTGTGCCAGGTAAAACCCTTGAGTTTGCTTTGACTTTCTTCTCTGAAAGGTTTGCTTTCCATTTCATTCCTGAACTTCCTCTGTGCTGCCCAACATTTGTCTCTGAGTCCGCACAGGGATGTTTTTCCAAGGTTTCCTGGGCTGCTGTCCTAAGGGAGGTGAACCTTCAGTAGCTTTTTGTTTTTCCTGCCTCCTCTCCCAACTAGAGAAGATTTTTTTTTAAATCTGGGGATGTGACATGTAAGGTAATGACAGGGGATGCCAGTATTTTCTCTCTTTCTTTCCACCTCCCCTGGTCCTTCTCGCACAACTTAGAGGCAGTTTTCTCTTTTGGGTAACACTAAGGTGACAAATTTGACTCCTGCCCCTGTGGTCTGCCCGAGTTGAGAGTCACCCAGCTGAGTGTGAAGGGTCTCTGCACAGGAATGCCTGCTGTGTTTTGTGGTGGCACCAGTGCAGGATGTTTCTGTCCAGGGGTTTGACAGTCTCATTGTACTTTAGGTATTTCTGTTGCTGTAGCTGTGGCTCCCCACTCACATGTAGACAGCTGTGTAGGAATAAACTGTCTCCTTTCTGGTGCTCTGACATGTGTCAATACCAAATGCTGTGCTTATAAACACTGTGGTTCTTCTCTGTTGTTTTTTCCTGCACCAAAGTGCTCCAGCCTCCTCGACTCCTCCAGCCTCCTCGACTGCTGCGGCCTCCTCGACTACTCCAGCCTTCTCCAGTGCTCCAGTCCTGTACAGTCCTCCAATCTACACCACTGCTCGAATCTACTCCGGAGTTAAATCACACAGCAGTCTTCCATCTTACTGCTGTGTTCCATCCTACTCCGGCGTGCCGTCCTACTACTTCAGCGTGCTGTCCTACTACCATGTGCCATCCTACTTCCATTTTCCATCCTACTACTGCTACGTGCCATCCTACTCTGCTGTTCCATCCTTGCTGTGTGTTCCATCCTTGTCCAGTCTTCCAGCCTTCTCCAGTCAACCAGTGACAACTGTGTATCACCTGGACCAACAGAAATAGGGAGGAGATCCCTTTCCATCTGGGACCTGTGAGTATCCCCATGACTCGTACCTGTCCCACTTGGTGGGTAGACTGTAGCTGCACCACACAGCAGGAGGACATAGTATCTGGTTGTCTGGACTTGTGGAGGGTGACATATTACTGCACCCCCTTAGGTACCCGCTACTTAACTCAGGCTTGTGGTTACGTGGTGCTCTTTAGTCCTTTTTTCATGCTGTTGGTGACTCTCTCTGTGGCAGCAGAGCTTTGAATCCACGTAAGCTGGTGGTTGTAACACCATGTGTTGGAGGGCAGACACCAGGTATTGTCCCAGCCCCCGGCCTGGGAACTTCCTCCACCCAAAAGCTTTTGTATTTCCTCTTCCTGGAGGTGCACCTGGTGTGTGGGTACAGGGTGGGCATTGCAGTTCCTTGCTTGGTTCTCCTGTTCCTCCTCTGACAAGGCGTGGTCTGGGGGCTTCCTAAATGAGCTTCTGCTGTTGTGGGAGTCTCCTTCAGCAGCTGGCTTTTTGTGGGACTAAATGCTGGAGATCAAGAGGATCTTTTGTTCTCTTCTGGTTTAAACAGCAAATTCCTGCCAGAAGAAAGCCGGGCGTGCGCTTGCTGGGGTCGGCACTTTGGGGTGGCCTCAGCAGGGCAGAGCTGCGCTCCCCGTCCCTAACGAACCGGGTGTTTGTGCCTCCTTGCCACCCTGACTTCCTATTTAACAGCTTTCTCTCTCCTTCTCTTTCCAGAGTCACATCCCTCACTTCCACAGGAAGATGGTGTGGGACATAATCCACCAGCAGCTGCTGTGAGACGGGCACCACTGCAGTCACACTGTGATCCCCTTAGACTGACTCTTAGTTTAGTTTAGTTAAGACTCTTTAGTTTAGTTTAGACTCTTAGTTTAGTTTCTCTTCTGCAGTTTGCCCAAGTCCCTCAACGTGGGGTTGGGTTTGTTGTTCTGTTTGTGTCTGTTAAATGTGAAAAGAGAAATATTTATTTATTGTATTTCATTAAATATTTAAATTTTATAAAAAAAAAAGCCGTGCTGGTGTGAAGCTGTTTGGGACCGGAGCGGCGTTGACCCTATAAACAATATTTCATCAGTTATGTTGGAGTGGGGTTTTTTGGGGGTTCTTTCTTTTTTTCCCCTTTATATTCTCACAGCTGCTCTAAGTCCTTTAAAATCAAAATTGAATCCTACACTAGAACCAAAATAACGTAGAAGTGAAGCTATTTTATTAGGGTGACTGTCACATTTCCCCCTTTGGAAGTATTGATAATCATACTCAATACTTGCACAAACTCAGCTTTTGGCTTCATTGAATGTCAAATTGTCATGTGCAACTTCTTTAAGAAGTTGCATTGTAACTGACTGGTGTGGCTGCTGCTGCTGTGGGGATTTGTTCTGCAGTGGAGCCAGGGGCAGTGGGGTGGTGTAGGGATGGCGTGGGTTAGGATGTGCCTGAGGTTGGTTTGAGTTGATCTGAGTGAAGTTCAGTTGAGTTGAGTTCACTTGACTTCAGTTGACTTGAGCTGACTTGAGGTGATGTGTTGACTTGTGGTGACTTGGGTTGACTTGAGACAACTTCAGTTGACTTGAGCTCCCTTGAGGTGACTTTTTTAACTTGAACTGGCTTGTTGACTTGACTTGAGGTGACTTGTTTTGAGTTGCCTTGAGTTGGCATGGGATAGGTTCTGTTGGGATGTGGAGGTGTGGGATGCATTGGGATGCTGCTGTGAGTGGTGTCTAGGGGTGGCTGAGCTATCCAGGGCATGGGAATGGGCGGTGGACGTGGAGAAAGGGGTTGGATGTTTTGGAACCTGAGCACCTGGCTTCTCAGAGCTAATATCCAATGCTCAGAGCTGCTCCTGGTGATGCTGCTGCCATGTTGGAGATGGGGATGGGACCTCACTACTTCCCTGGCCTTGTGGGTTTGGGACCCCTTCTTCTTCCTCCCAACCCGCTTCTGTCCCTCCTGGACTGGAGCCCCCTCAGCTGTATCTGTGCTCCCCAACAGCCCTGGGGTCGATGGGGTTTGCCCTGATCCCCCTCCCCAGATCTGGGTGTGGCCACCGAGACCCCTGTACCAACACCTTTCTCTGGATACATTCAAGTGGACCCCATGCACCTCTTTTGTTGGGGTTGGGCTGTCCCTGCATGGGGATAGGTGGTTGGGGACAGCTGGGGACACATCCTGCCTGGGGATCTGAGGTCCCTGAGGGGACAGGGAAGAAGGACAAGCAACGGCTGGCTAATCTCAACACTTGAAGATCCCCCCACTCCATCCTGTCCTCTCCTACCCCTTTCCACATGATGTCCTGCTATCTTTCCCCTTCCTTCAACTCCTGGGGCTGACGGTTTTCAGCCTTTTTCTCCAGAACAAACCAATGTCCTGGGACCCCATAACCCCCAGAGATGGACCAAGTGGCCCTGACTCAGACGTACAGTTCCCCAGGCTCTGGTCGGGGTTTTCTCACTGCCTCAGCAACGGTGGTCACACACAAAGACAGCAGCACTTTTTGTGAGGGGAAACACTTCCTCAGGTGCCAAACCTTGCTGGGTGCTGTTCCCCAGCACAGGCTGCTGGGAGAGGTGCTGGTCTGGGAACAGCCACCTCTAGCACCTGCACCCAGGCAGGGATGCGGAGGGGGTTGAGTTCCCTTCACCCTCTTGTACCTGGGGCCTGCTTAAAGCTTCATTTTATGACTGTGGACATTGGTGCCTGCAGGCAGAACTTCAGCTCCTTGTGTGGGGGATGGAGCCACAAGTCACACTCCCATGACTGAATTCTGAAACTGGGAAACGGTTGGGTCTTGATCAGCCTGGTGCACCTGGCAGCTTGGTTCCATCCAGTGAGCAACTTGTCTTTCTCTGGGGGTTTAGTGAGGCAGAATGTGGAGGGGAATGGGTGGGGCCTCAAGTCCTGCACAGAAATGATAATTCTCTAAGAAGGGAACTTTCCATTCTTTTCATCAGCCAGCTGCAGCCAGCAACTCGTTTCCATCCCAAGAGCAACTTCTCCTTCTGAAAGGTATTTAGAATGTTTCCTTTCATTCCCAGTCAGTAATGGATTTGGGATAACTCCTGGAGAGGGGTAGTGGGGCAGAGCAGGGACTGAATAGAGGAACCGTATGCAGTCCTGTCCTGCCCTTGAGCACCGGTTTCATGTGCTGTTAGGGTGCTGGTACAGGGGCTCTGGGGATTTCTGAGGCAATTTGGGGTAGGGGCAGCCCTTCTTTGCCAGATCTCTTTTGTGACACCCATTGCCCTCCTCTGCCTCCCGTCCTCTCCCTCCTTTCCAGTCCAGCTGCAGATGTGGCTCCCGGTGAGCCCCGGGAGCCTCCTGAGGTATTGGGTGACCCTCCACATGCTCCAGCTGGGATCAGGTAGGTCTCCTGCAAGTCTGGTGGGGGGGTTTTGGCTGCTCCATGTAGCAGATGTGGGGCAGGGAGCTGCTGTGGGGCAAGAAAAGCCCAGCCCAGAGCTCAGCCATGCATGCTTTTGCTTTCTTTTGGCTGTTGTGTCTCTCAGTGGGCCTTGCTGGGGTGGAGATTGTTTTCTGGAGGAGGGTTCCTCTCCTGGGAAACCTCCTTCTCCTTCCAGTCCTCCCACTCCCGCTCCAGTTTCCCTTGGGTCTCTGGACCATGAGAGGGCAAAGCAACACCCACGGCATGGAGCGCGCCCGGCTCATACCAAGCTCAGCCCTGTCCTGCAACACCCTCAATTAACATAGGTGCCATCTCCGTGTCTCTGTGTCCTTCTCCATGTCCAAGCTGACTTCAGAGTGGTGGTGCCACGCCATGCTCTCCGTGTCACCGTGGGGCAGGACATCGTGCTGCCGTGTCACTTGTCCCCAGCCGTGGACACTCACAGCTGGGACATCAGGTGGATCCGGCACAGGGTCTCTGAAACGGTGCACCACTACCGACATGGGGAGGACCTGTTTATAGAGCAGATGGAGGAATATGCTGGGAGGACAGAGCTGGTCAGAGATGGTCTCTCCAATGGAAACCTGGACTTGCGAATCTCTGGGCTGAGACCCTCTGATGATGGTCAGTACGTCTGCACCGTGACCCATGGTGACTCTTATGGAGAAGCTACGATATATCTGGAGGTTTCAGGTTTGTGTCTGGTGCAGTGTTTGCAGGGGTGGTCATGGTATTCTTGGGCTCATATGTCCCTCCTAGACCCATGTCCCATCTCTTGGTACCCCAGGGGAGCTGGCATGGTGTCTGGAAGCCTTGGGGGGGTGCAGATGCTGCCTGGAGGTGCTGAAGCTGGGCAGCTCAGTCTTGCTGTGCCGGGAGGTTTGGGGGGAGATCTGAGGCTGTTGGGCATCAACGCTGGGTGGTTGTTGCACAGGCTGGGGTAAGTTTGGTGGGATCTGTGGTCAGTCTGCTCAGGGATGCGGTTGTGGCCTTGGAGCTGAGCCCATCCCTCCCTGATTCCAACCCTGGGCTCTTCCCCAGCCACAGGCTCTGTCCCTCAGCTCTCTCTGGAGGGTTATGAGGCCGGAGGCATCCGGGTGCTGTGTCGATCAGCCGGATGGTTCCCGCAACCGGAGGTGCTGTGGAAAGACCCCAACGGGCACCGTGTCCCCTCGGTCTCCCAGAGACGTTCCCCTGATGCCAGGGGCCTGTTTGACACCGAAGACGCCATCGTGGTGACAGGGACCAGAGAGGGGAACTGGTCCTGTGTGGTCAGGAACCGCCGCCTGGCCCAGGAGCAGGAGGCGTCCCTGCGCATCTCCGGTGCGACGGCTGCAGCCAGACCCTGCGGCGCTGGAGCAGGGCGGGGGGTGGCTGCCTTGCTTGGAGCAGCTTTGTTCTGGGCTTGGTTTGCAGTGTGGGGGTGTAGGGGCATGGGAGGACTCTGTCCCCTTGAGGACAGGTCTCACGGGACAAGGGCTGGGAGGTGTGGGGTGGGGGTCTCTGGGTCCTTCTCCCCATGGACATTGTAAATTGGTCCCTTTCCCTGTGGATCTGTTTGTTTCTCAGCTCCCTTCTTCCGTGATGCCCATCCCTGGATGGTCGGTCTGGGCGTGCTCCTTGTGTTCTTGTTTGGGTTCCTTGGCCTTGCTACTTATCTCTGCAAAAGGAAAGGTACGTTTGCCCCCCAGGGACATGTTGCCTTCATCAAAAAAGCTCTTTGGGCAAAGGACTAAAGGGGACGAGTTCACGATGGGGTGTGTGATGGAGGTCAGGGAGCACGGCCAGAGCGCCTGGCTGGTGGGAAGGTCCCAGAGACCCTCTGGAGCTGTTCCCACTGAGGAAGCAAGCTGCTCTCCTGACTTTCTCTTCCTCTGGCTTTGCTTTTCAGTGCTGCTGTCCAGAGAGCTGGGTGAGTCCTTCTGGCCCCTTCTACCAGAATAACGTCCTGTCACAGGATCCCCAGGGAGGGACTTGGCTTTGGGTAGTTCCTAACATTGGGGTTTAACTCCAGAGAGCTTGAGTCGGCTGATGAAGGGTAGGCTGTCAGGGAGCCATTCCAAGGACCAAGGCAGTTTTGTCCTAATCCCCAAAGAGGATATTGGGATCGGGCTGATCTCTGTTCCTGTGGGAGGAGCCATGGGGAAGTAGTTGTAATCTTTTTTTGGTTTTGTTTGCACCAAAACGAGATGCAGCACTGGGTGAGTCTGGTAGAGGGAGCCATTCCTGGGGTTTGGTGGCTTCCTGAACTTCTCAAACTGCAATTTGAGTCTGCCCCAGTTTTCTGTGCTCTTCAAGTTATGGGATGAATAAGTGTCCCAACTGTTCAAATATTTCTTTTTCCTTTCTTTCCAGAGGAACGAGATGCAGCACTGGGTGAGTTCCTCTTTGACAGGTGTGGGGTTCTGTTCTGGTGCTCTGTGCTCGGCCTTTTCCCTCCTCTCCCATCCTCTCCATCCCTGCATCCCTGGGGCTGGGAAAGCCCAAGGTGATGTTCCTGGGAGGGTGGGCAGCTTGTGGAGACAACACAGGGATGGACCCTTTGACCTGCCCAGAGTTGCTGGGGACCAGCTCAGGGATTTGATCAGCTCTCCTCTCTCCTTGCAGTCTGGAGAAAGTTTCTGCTCCCCCAGAATCCAGGTAATTGGATGTTTGGTTGCTGCTCTGAGTGGTTCTGCTCCCTTTCCTCATATACAAGGGGCATGTGGACTGGCCTTCTGCATAGGGCTGGACACACCTCGGTTTGTCTGTGACCTCCATATCCCAGACCACGGCACTGGCCTGTTCCCCTGCTGTGTTCTGGCCTGTCCTACTCTTTGTGAGCTCCATCAGTGGGGCCGAGAGGGGCCATCTCCCCCCTGACACCCCAGGCACTGCCCAGACCCAACTGCTGCGCCCCCCATCCTGCTCTTCTGCACTGGGGATGCAGCCCCACTGGTGCCTGTTCCCACGGCACCGAGCTCAGCTGTGACTGTGCTGGGTGGGGATGGGATGGGATCTCTTGGAGGAAAGAGATGCCCTGTGTGGGCAGATCCTGGCCCCAGGGGGGTGAAACCTGCCCAGTGCTGAGCTCTGCCCCTGATGCTCTGGCTCCTCCTGTCCCTGCAGACGTGGTGACCCTGGATCCCAACACGGCTCATCCCGAGCTTGTCCTGTCAGAGGATGGGAGAAGTGTGAGAAGGGGAAAAGCACGTCAGACGCTGCCTGACACCCCTCAGAGATTTGACACACGACGCTGTGTACTGGGCCGGGAGGGGTTCAGGGAGGGGAGGCACTGCTGGGAGGTGGAGGTCAAGGGGAAAGTAGGACCTGATTCACGGTGGGCTCTGGGGGTGGCCAGGGAGTCTGTGAACAGGAAGGGCTATATGTACCTGAGTTCTGAAGCAGGGATTTTTGGGTTGAGGCATTGTAATAGGCACTTTGAGTCTCTAACCTTTCCTCATTCCTCTCTGTCACTGTCCCCAGTTCCCAGCAGATTTTGGGTCTGTCTGGACTGCCCGCGGGGGCTGGTGACTTTCATTGATGCTGACAGTAGGGTCGAGATCTTCACTTTCTCACCAGTCTCATTCAATGGAGAGATCATCCAACCCTGGTTTTGGTTGGGGACAGAGGGAACTGAGCTGTGCCTCAGGGACAGCACCTCCTCCTCCACTTCCACTCTCCCAGCAGGCCTGCAGAGCCCCTGCCCTTCTGCAGACACTGCCCACACTCCTCTCCTCCCTGCCACAGAAACAAAAGTCCTCAGCCCTGCCCCAGCCCATCCTGCCCAGGCAGAGCAGGATGGGACTCAATAAAGGTTTGCCTGTAAACAGTCTGGCTGGGGGAGGTCTTGTGTTTTTTTTCCTGATTCCTGGCTGCTGCTGAAGGGGATTTGCAGTGGGCTTGGAGCAGTGCTTGGAGCAGGAGCCTGGGGGCAGCTCCTGGCAGAGTGAGCACGGGGCAGGGGGTGAGAGGTGGGGGGCACTCGCAACTCAGGCTTCCCCTTGTCTTGTTCTGGTGAGCCCCCAGCTCTGCCAGCACCATATGTCCTTGGGATGCCCCTGCTCTGTCTGCATCCTTCCATGCCACACAATCTTGTTGAGATCAAGCCTGAGGTGTGCTTCTGTCATGGTTTAGCCCTGGCTGGAGGCCAGATGCCCACCAAAGTCAGTCTATTACTCCCCTTCTTAGTTGGACAGGGGAGAAAATATATTTTAAGAGGCTCAGGAGTCAAAATAAGGACAGGGAGAGATCATTCTGTTATCCACGGCATGGGCAAAACAGACTCAACACAAAGTGAAGAGCGAAACTACTCTATTACACTACACTACAACTACAAAGAACAGAGAAGAAACTGGAGTTGAGAGCATGACCAGATCTTAAAACAAACGTAACCAGATCTTAAAACACTTTCCCATTCCTGTCTTAGCAGACTTTAGCCATGATCTTGCTCCCTTCTTCCCCCTGCTCGCAGTACAGGGTGGGCAGGGACTGGGAAACAATGGGGTTCTTGGTTACTTCTTCATGAGCTGTTTTCCTTTTCCAGATCTTAAGACACCTCTAACCTCCCTCCCCACTCCCTTCTTAGCAGACTTCACTCTAGTCATGATTTCACTCCCTTCTTTCCCCAGCTCACAGCACAGAGGGGCAGGGACTGGGAGATGGGGGCTTCGCTCAGTCCCTTGCAAGTTGGTTTCCCTCTCGGCCGGGGTGTGTGTGGGAGCCATTCACTCTACACCCTCCCCCTGCTGCACCGCAGGGTCTCACCCACAGGAAATAGTCCTCAAAAAACTTCTCCAACTTGAATCCTTTCCCCAGGGCTTTATCTATTCACCAGCTGCCCTGGCGTGGGTCACTGCTATGGGTGCAGTCATAAATCACAGTGTCTCTCAGTCCCAGTCCTCTGTGGGGTCACCAGCCTCCCCCAGCAAACCTGTTCTGGTGCAAATCTCCCTCACTCATCTCTGTGTCTCTCATTCTCCTCAAGGCTGCAAGTGCTGGCACGGGCTTGTTCCAACATAGGGTCACAGCATCTTCTCTATGTCTCCACCTGCTCCATCTAGCATGGAGCCCCTCCATGGGCTGCAGGTGGGGCCTGGGCCTTTTCCATGGGTTTCTCCAGGGGCTGCAGGGGCATCTTTCTCTCCAACACCTGGGCCGCCTCCTCCCCAGCCCTTTCCCGGCCTTGGTGCCTGCACAGCTCGTTACATCTTCTCCCTCCCTTCTCTGGAGGCAAAATGCAGCTGCTTCTGGGTTGTTTTCTCCTCTATGTGATTCTCAGAGGTGCTATGAATCCATCTCTGTTTGGCTCAGGCCTGGTCAGAGCGACTTTGGCCTTGAATTGCCTGATGTTTACACTTTTGGGGCCTGGCAGAGCATTCCAGCAGCCAATTTCTGCAGCCCCTGGTCTCTCTCTCAGCACCCAGCTACGCAAAACTGCGACACCACCCTGTTACCCACCCCCAGGTCCTTCTCCACAGAGCTCTTCTCCAGCAGGTCACCCCCAGCCTGGTCTGATACAAGAGGTTGTTCCTTCCGAGGTGCCAGACTCCACACTTGCTTTTGTTGAACTTCATCTGGTGTCTCCCTGCCCAGCTCTCCAGCCTGGCCAGGTCTCGCTGAATGGCAGCTCCATGTCCTGCCTGTCATCCACTCCTCCCACCTCTCTATCATCAGGTACTTGCTGAGGGTGGATGCTATTCCCTCATCAAGGTTGTCAATGAAGATGTTAAACCAAGGGGAGATGGTGCTCAACCAATCTCATAACCTTCTATGATCTCATCACTGGCTGGGTGGATGGAGGGAGAGCAGTGGATGTCTGGATGTCATCTGCCTTGACTTCAGCAAGGCTTTCGATACTGCCTCCCATGACATCCTGATAGCAAAGCTGAGAGAGCATGGGATGGATGAGTGGACAGTGAGGTGGGTTGAGAATTGGCTGTCGGACCGAGCCCAGAGGGTTGTGATTCGAGGAGCAGAATCTGACTGGAGGCCTGTGACCAGCGGTGTTCCCCAGGGATTGGTGTTGGGTCCAGTCCTGTTTAATATCTTCACTGACGACCTTGATGAGGCAACAGCATCCACCCTCAGCAAGTACCCGATGAGGTGAGGAGTCTTCAAGTGTTGGGACAAACCAGCTGTTGCCTGTCCCTCTGCCCTGAGCCCTTGGGGACCTCAGATCCCTGGGCAGGAAATGTCCCTAGCTGTCCAACTGCCCATCCTCACGCAGGGGCAGCCAACCTCCAACAGAAGGGGTTCAGGGGGCCCAGGGGACTGTACCCAGAGCTGGGTGTGGATACAAGGGTTCCTGAGGCCATACACAGATCAGGGGAGAGGGATCAGGGTGAGTCCCATTGACACCAAGGCTGTCGGGAAGCACAAACACAGCCCAGGGGGATCTGGGAGGGGCAGAAGGGGGTTAGGAGGTAGAAGGAGGGGCCATTAACCCCCAAGGCCAGTGCAGCAGTGCTGTCCCACCCCCATCTCCAACATCATTTTCCTTTTTCCTACATGGCAGCAGCAGCATCACCAGGAGCAGCTCTGAGCATCTGCACCAGTTCCAAGCAGCTGGGAGCATGGGGTCAGCTTTGTTCTTGGCTCCTGCAGCCCCAAATGATTCCACTGTGTCCCCCGCCCCTTCCTGTGGCCTGGAGGGCTCGGCCACCCCCACACCCGAATCACAGCAACACCCCAATCCCATCATATCCCAACCCATCCCAATTCAAATCAAGTCAAATCAGACAGTCACCTCAAGGCAAACCAAGTCAACTGAAAGCAACTGAAGCCAAGTCAAGTGAACTCAACTCCGGTCAACCCAAACCAATCCCACACACATCCCAACCCACCTCATCCAAACACAACATTCCACTTACCCACCCCAC
Organism: Gallinula chloropus; assembly: GCF_964237585.1. NCBI lineage: Eukaryota > Metazoa > Chordata > Aves > Gruiformes > Rallidae > Gallinula > Gallinula chloropus. The sequence continues at coordinate 2,064,820 of NC_140117.1, read as the reverse complement.
TGCTCCCGGCTCCACTGCAGCACCAAACTCCACAGCGGCAGCAGCAGCCACCCCAGTCAGTACTGGTAACTATCACTTTCCCAGAGCCCCAGGGGGGGAAATCCTTTCCCTGCTCAGGATTTTCCTCTTCTGCTGCCCCTGAAGCTGCTCTGGTACAAAGAGGCTTTCGTGCACAGAGCCCAGTCCCTAAACCAGCCACGAGCCGCCGCCGCCTGTACCAAATGTCCGGCTCGGAGGGGCAGGAGGGAAACACACCTCAGGCTTGATCCCAACAGGATTGTGCCATGTGGAAGGATATGGACAGAGTAGGGGCTTTCTGGTGACACAGGGTGCTAGCAGAGCAGTGAGTTCCGCAGATTCAAGAAAAGGGGGGGGTCTGATTTGGAAGTTCCCCTGGCCTCCCACCCCCTGCTGTGTGCTCACCCTGCCCAGGGCTGCCCCCAGGCTCCTGCTCCAACCACTGCTCCAAGCCTGATACAAATCCCTTTCGGTGGCAGCCAGGAATCAGGACAAACCCCCCAGGAACCCCCACAGCCACACTCCATGGTCATCTGCAAAGCTTTATTGAGTCCTGTCCTGCTCTGTTGAGTCAGGATGGTCTGGGGCAGGGCTGAGGGGGACATCTGCTGCTGTGGCACCGAGGAGGGTAGTGTGGGCAGGGTCTGCAGAAGGGCAGGGGCTCTGCGGGGAGGTGCTGGATGTGGAAGGTGAATGGGAGGTGCTGTCCCTGAGGCACAGCTCTGTTCCCTTTCTCCCCACCAAAAACCACGGTCGGATGGTCTCTCCACTGAATGAGGCTGGTGGGAAAGTGAAGATCTCGGCCCCACTGTGACCATTGATGAAAGTCACCAGCCCCTGTGGGCAGTCCAGACAGACCCAGACTCTGCTGGGGACCCGGGACACGGACAAGAGGGTGTGAGGAGAGGTGAGGGACTGAAACTGCCCATCCCAGTGCTCGATGCCCCAGACCCCTTCTTCAGGGCCCAGGTATATATACCCCTTCCTGCTCACAGAGTCCCTGGCCACCCCCACAGCCCACCATGAAGCACCACCCACCTCCCCCTTCACCTCCACCTCCCAGCAGTGCCTCCCCTCACTGAACCCCTCCCAGCCCAGCACACAGGGCAGAGATGTAAATCTCTGAGGGGTGTTGGGCAGGTCCTGATATGTTGTTCCCCATCTCACACTTCTCCCATCCTTGGACAGGACAAGGTTGGGATGAGCTGTGTCAGGATCCAGGGTCACCATGCCTGCAGGGACAGGAGGAGCCAGAGCATCAGGGGCAGAGCTCAGCACTGGGCAGGTTTCACCCTCCTGGGTCCAGGATCTGCCTTGCAGGGCAGGACATGGGGCATGTCCTTCTTCCAAGAGATCCCATCCCAGGGCCAGTCCCAGAGTGGCCATGGCTGAGCACTGTCCCATGGGAACAGGCAACAGTGGGGCTGCAGTGCAAGCACAGAGGAGCAGGATGGGGAGGCAGCGTCTCAGCCTGTGCAGTGCTCTGGGTGCCAGGGGGGAGATGGCTCCTCTTGGCCCCACAGATGGAACTCATGAGGGGTGGGACAGGCCAGAATACAGCAGAGAACAGCCCAGTGCCATACTCGGGGTCGGGGAGTCACCCAACACACCCAGAAACAGCCAGTCCCACACACTGTCCAGCCCAGATATCCCTTGCTCATGAGGAACGGGAGGAGAACCACACAGAGCAGCATCCAACCCCCCCAATTACCTGGACTGTGGGGCAGCAGAAACTTCCTCCAGGCTACAAGGAGAGAGGAGAGCTGGTCACATCCCAGAGCCAGTCCCAGGCAGCTCTGGGCAGGACAGAGGGTCCATCCCTGTGGTGGTCCCCCCGAGCTGCTCACCCTCCCAGGCACATGGCGTTGGGCTTTCCCAGCTCCAGAGATACCAGGATGGAAAGGACAGGCAGGGAGGGGAAGGGTGAAGGACCAAGATAACAGGACAAAACTTGAGGCTGTGCCAGAGCTCATGGATACTCACCCAGGGCTGCATCTTGTTTCCCTGGAAAGCAAAACCAGGAAACAATGTGTGACCAGAGGAAACAACCACTCACCCCAGGTCTGATCCTGCAGGAGCACACAGAGCTTAGGCTGATCCCCAGCTCCTCCTTTTTGGGGAGTAGAACCAGACCGCCTTGCTCCTGGGAATGGCTCCCTGCCAGTCCATCCTCCGCCAGCCCACCCACGATCTTTAGAGCTCAGCCTCAAAGTCAGGAACCGCCCCAAGGCAAGTCCCTCCTGGGGGCTCCTGTGCCAGGAGGTTTTGCTGGGGGAAGGGGCCAGAAGGACTCACCCAGCTCTCTGGAAAACAGCAGCGCTGCAAAGCAAAGCCGGAGGAAGAGGAGGTCAGGAGAGCAGCTTGCTTCCTCAGCAGGAACAGCTCCAGAGGGTCTCTGGACCTTCCCAGCAGCCAGGCACTCTGGCCATGATCCCTGTCCTCCTGCCCACACCCCACCGTGTCCTTGCCCCATTTCGTCCTTGACTAAAGAGCTTTTTGATGGAGGCAACATGTCCTTTGGGGGCAAACGCACCTTTCCTTCTCCAGAGATAAACACCAAGGCCAAGGAGCCCAATGGAGAGCACAAGGAGCACACCCAGACCGATCATCCAGGGACGGGCATCACGGAAAAAGGGAGCTGAGAAACAAACAGATCCACAGGGAAAGGGACCAATTTACACTCGGGTCTGTGGGGAGAAGGACCCAGAGACCCCCACCCCACACCTCCAAGCCCTTGTCCCGTGAGCCCTGGGGAGTCCTCCCGTGCCCCCACACCCCCACACTGCACACCAAGCCCAGACCCAAGCTGCTCCAAGGAAGGCAGCCAACCCCCGCCCTGCTCCAGCGCCGCAGGGGCTGGCTGCAGCCGTCTCACCGGAGATGCGCAGGGACGCCTCCTGCTCCTGGGCCAGGTGGTGGTTCCTGACCACACAGGACCAGTTCCCCTCTCTGGTCCCTGTCACCACGATGGCATCTTCGGTGTCAAACAGGCCTCTGGCATCAGGGGAACGTCTCTGGGAGACCGAGGGGACACGGTGCCCGTTGGGGTCTTTCCACAGCACCTCCGGTTGCGGGAACCATCCGGCCGATCGACACAGCACCCGGATGCCTCCGGCCTCATAACCCTCCAGAGAGAGCTGAGGGCCAGAGCCTGTGGCTGGGGAAGAGCCCGGGGTGGAGGTCAGGGAGGGATGGGCTCAGCTCCAAGGCCACAACCGCATCTCCAAGCAGACCCCTCACAGCTCCCACCAAACCCAACCCAACCTGTGCAAGAACCACTGAGCGTTGATGCCCAACAGCCCCAGATCTCCCCCCAAACCTCCCGGCACAGCAAGACTGAGCTGCCCAGCTTCAGCACCTCCAGGCAGCGTCTGCACCCCGCAAGGCTGCCAGACACTGTGCCAGCTCTCCTGGGGCACCAAGGGATGGGACACGGGTCTGGGAGGAACAAATGAGTCCAGGGACACCACAACCACCCCTACAGACACCGCACTGGACACAAACCTGAAACCTCCAGCTCCACCAAAGCTTCTCCATAAGAGGCACCGTCAGTCACGGTGCAGACGTACAGACCATCATCAGAGGGTCTCAGCCCAGAGATTCGCAAGTCCAGGCTTCCATTGGAGAGACCATCTCTGGCCAACTCTGTCCTCCCAACATATTCCTTCATCTGGTCCCTGGACACGTCCTCCCCATGTCGGTAGTGGTGCACCGTTTCAGAGACCCTGTGCCGGATCCACCTGATGTCCCAGCTCTGAGAGTCCATGGCTGGGGACAAGTGACAGGGCAGCACAACGTCCTGCCCCACGGTGACACGGAGAGGCCGGTCTGGTCCCACCACTCTGAAGTCAGCTTGGCCATGGAGAAGGACACAGAGACACAGAGATGGCACCTACGTTAATTGAGGGTGTTGCAGGCCAGGGCCAAGCTTGGTGTGAGCTGGGCACACTCCATGCCGCGGGTGTTGCTTTGCCCTCCCATGGTCCAGAGACCCCAGAGAAACTGGAGTAGGAGTGGAAGGACTGGAAGGAGAAGGAGGTTTCCCAGGGGCGGGGACCTGGTCCAGAAAATGACCTCCACCCCAGTCAGCCCCGCTCTAGCCACAGCGGCCAAGGGAAAGTGAAAGCATGCAGGGCCAAGCTCCAGGCTGGGCTCCCCCCCACCCCATGGCAGCTCCTGCCCCACATCTGCCATCCAGAGCGTGTGAAAGCCCCCACCAGCCCTGCAGGATCCCTACCTGATCCCAGCCGGAGCACGTGGAGAGTCACCCAATACCTCAGGAGGCCCCTGGGGCTCGCCGGGAGACACATCTGCTGCCACACTGGAGAGGGAGAGGAAGGGGAAGGGAGGCAGAGTAGGGCGGTGGGGGTCACAGGCACCCCAGAGGGGATCTGGCAAAGAAGGGCTGCCCCTGCCCCCGAAGAGGGGCTGAAATACCCAGAGCCCCTGCACCAGCACCCTGATGGCACCAGAAACTGGTGCTCAAGGGCAGGACGGGACTGCAGATGGGTCCCCAGGGAAGCCCCTGCTCTGCCCCACGGCCCCTCTCCAGGAGTTGTCCCAAATCCCGTATCAGCTCGAAACGCAGGGAAATGTTCTAAATGCCCTGGAGAAGGGACTCTTCGCTCAGAAAGGAAATGAGCTCTGGAACTCAGCAGGATGAGGAAAGCATAGGATCTTTTCCGAGTTTCCTGTCAGGGGGTGGGATTTGAGGCCCTGCAGCACAAACAACCAGCTGACATTCCACACTTCCTGCCAAAGGCTTGAAAAGCCGGAATCTAAACTCAACAGCCTCGGTGTCTGTGAAGCGGGTCGGCTTTATCCCAGCGCTGGGCAGACTGGAGATCGCTCCTTCGGATGCAGGAGCGCCGCTTCAAGCCAAGTTTCTCATATTTCACAGAATCACAAAGTTGGAAAAGACCTCTGAAGATCATCAAGTCCAACCAATCCCATCCTAAACTAAACCAGATCCCTAAGTACCTCATCAACCCTTTTATGAACACACCCAGGGAAGGTAACTCAGCCCCTCCCTGGGCAGCCTGTTCCAGCCCTGACAACTCTTTCAGGAAACATTTTTTTCTAATATCCAATCTAACCCTGCCCTGGCACAGCTTGAGGCCATTTCCCCTTGTCCCATCCCCTGTCCCCTGGCTGAAGAGACCAGTGCCCACCTCTCTGCAACCTCCCTTCAGGTAGTTGTAGGTGGTGATAAGGTCTCCCCTCAGCCTCCTCTTCTCCAGGCTAAACAGCCCCACCTCCCTTAGCCATTCCTCATATGATTTTCCCTCCAGCCCCTTCACCAGCCTGGTTGCCCTTCTCTGGACTCACTTGAGGATCTCAATGTCCTTCCTATGGTGAAGAGGCCAGAACTAGACACAGTACTTGAGGTGGCCTCACCAATACCCAGTACAGGGGCACACTCCCCTCTCCAGACCTGTAGGCCACATTATTTTTGATATAAGCCAGGATGCCATTGGCCTTCTTGGCCGCCTGGGCACACTGCTGGCTCATATTCAGCCTGCAGTCACCCAACACCCCCAGGTCCTTCTCCTCCTGACAGCTCTCCAGCCAGTCTCCCCCCAGCCTGTAGTGCTGCACGGGGTTGTTATGTCCCATGTGCAGCACTCTACACTTGGCCATGTTAAACTTCATCCCCTTGGTCTCAGCCCATGGGTCCAGCCTGTCCAGATCCCTCTGAAGAGCCTCCCTACCCTCAGGCAGATCAACACTTCCTCCTAGTTTAGTGTCATCTGCAAACCTACAAAGGGAGCATTCAATCCCTTCATCCAGGTCATTGATAAAGATGTTGAACAGAACTGGACCCAGGACTGAGCCCTGGGGGACGCCACTCGTGACCGGCCTCCATCTGGATTTGGTTCCATTCACCGCCACCCTTTGGGCCCAGCCAGCCAGCCAGTTTTAACCCAGCTGAGGGTCCACCTGTCCAGGCCAGTGGCAGCCAGTTTCTCAGTCAGAATGCTGTGAGATACCATGTCAAAGGCTTTCCTGTCTCTCCATGTCCCCCACTATTTCTGTGCTCTATCACTGTGGTGACCGGCAGAGAGCAACACCCAATTCGATATGAATTTCAGGTGAAGCCGTTTATTGGGTGAAATCCCACAGATTAGAGACATTTGTTACTGCAAATGGGACAAGCTGAAAAACTGCTAATGTAAACATACAAAAACCCCTGCTAATGTAAACATACACTGTTTACTCCCCACTGATTGGTTAATGATTATAACGAGTTCTGATAAACCCAGACTTCTAGTGAGCCTGTGCCAGGAGCATTGACACCAGGGGCAAGGCCACTGGTGAACTACTGACAGTCCAAGCACGACTGTACAAGCCCTTTAGCCTCAGCAACTGACAGGTGGTGTTGTTGTTGAAGCACCCTGGCTGATTGATGAAAGGATTCATGTGATCTCCAAGTATATGTATATGTATTTTTGATTTTGTTACTAATGACTTCCAGGGCCTTTTTAGCTGCTTCTGACAGGATTCTGGGTGCTCCTGCACCACCTCCTCCCTCTAGCAATGCCACTACAGGTTCCAGTTCCCTATTCGTAATGCCACACAATGGTCTAACCCAGTTAGTATCTCCAAGCAGCTTTTGAGCATCATTTAACGTGCTGACCTCAGCTGGGATCTCAATCCTTTGGGGTGTTACGGTACTTTTATCAATCTGCCACCCCAGAGATTTCCACACTGGCTCCTTTTGAATTCTCTCTGGAGCAATCTGTAACCCCTTGCTTTCCAAATGCCCTGTCAACTCATGAATCAAACTGTCAATGTCCAAGTTTTTTCCCACAATCAGTACCTCATCCATGTGATGATAAAAGATGAGATCAGGATGGGCTCTTCGTACTGGAGCAAGTGCCCAGGCTACATAAGCCTGGCACACAGTGGGTGAATTTTTCATGCCTTGTGGGAGCACCACCCAATGACACCTTTCCATGGGTTCAGTTTTGTTTACAGTAGGGACTGAAAAGGCAAATTTTTCATAATCCTCAGGGTGTAAGGGAATAGTGAAAAAACAATCCAAACGTCCCAATTTTTAGGTCTCACGTTTGGAGGTGGCAGACCGGGCTGCGAAGCTCCCGCATCTTCCATCACTTCACTGACTTTTCTTACCTCGTGCACCAAGCGCCATCTCCCGTCCTGTTTAGGGATGGTAAAAATAGGCGAGTTCCACGGGCTTGTGGAGGGCTGGATGTGTCCCTTGGCCAGTTGCTCCTCTATTCAATCCTGGAAGTGGGCAAGTTTTTCTTTAGGAAGCGGCCATCGCTCGACCCAAACGGGGGGTTGTGTTTCCCAGGTGAATTTCCAAGGAAGCTGCCCACTTTCAATGGTCGCCATCCAAACTCCTTCTGCTCTGTGCCCAGCCTTGCTCTCAGTGGATAAACGCATCCCTGAGCCTGGGGCACATCCCAACAAATGCTCCCAACCGATTCCTCAGGAGACAGTGATTTCTGGGGGAGTTGGGTGGGAGGTGTGGATGGGAGCGGTGGGTGTAGAGACCAAGTGGGTCCCTGATCCGATGGCTGACAAGGCAGATTCTGGCCAGGCGGCTTCTGGACCGTCTCTGTGGGGCTTTTGTCCGTGTGCAGAGGGGAGGACGCCGGCCAGAGCAGCGGCTGGAGAGGGGCGTGGCCATGCAAATCGAGAGCAGCGGGGCGCGCACGGGCTGCTGGGAGTGCTCGGTGCGGAGCTCTCCGCCGGTTTCCCGGAGCCGGGAGCAGCGGATCCCGGCGGGAAGAGGCGGGATAAGCAAGGGAATGCGAATGCGAGCGGGACTTGGGGCCGCTGTGGAGCATCCGTGAGGTGTGTGAGTGCCGGCGGGGGTGTGTGGAGGTGCTGGGGGATGAAATGAAGCCATCCGGTTTCCACTTGTAGGATGTTGGGAACTACAGGGTGGGCTGAATAGTTCGCACCCGCCTTGGGGTGATCAGCGCTGGGGCAGAGATGCGCCTGCCCAGACTGGCTGAAATCCTCTGTCTGCTGCCAGCTGGAGCAGCTGCTACTGGAGAAACTGGTGTCCCGGGTGAACCCGTGGGACCGGCTGGTGCGGGAGCTGGACTGGCGCGAGTGGACGTGAGAGTCCCGAGGGGGAGGATGATGATGGGCGGGGTGTCCGACCCCCTCTGGCCCTCCCTGCAGGGCGCAGGAGGAGGATGCTCGCTTGGAGCGAGGCCTCAGCCAGCAGCGCCGCAACTTCCCTCGCAGGGAGACCTGTGTCATCACCTGAGGGATCCCCCACGGGACACCCCCCCACCACCACCAAAGACCGGGAGGAAGAGGAGGAAGAAGGAGCAGCAAAGCCCTTGCGATCTGACCCCCATCCCCAAGCCCCTCTGCCGCTGCGGGAGGAGGGGGGAGGGGGGAAATGGGGCAGCCTCCCAACCAGCCCCCCAAAACCCAACATTCCCACAAAGATTCACACATCCCACCAACAACCCCTGGGGATTCTCCTCCCCCAGGAACCCCCAACACCCCAAAGCCCCAACCCCGCTTCCTACAGGCTCCCCCTTCCTCCCCAGCTGCCCCCCTCCCCTTTACCTCCTCCCCCCCGAATCCCACCCAGGCCCCCCTTCCTCCCCAGCTGCACCCTCCCCCCTTTACCCCCCCAATAGCCCCCAACAAGCCCCATCCACACATTAAATCTCCTTTATTGCTTCTGGCTGCACTCAGTGACCTCCGGGGGAGGGTTGGGGGGGGGGGGGGGTGGAGTCCCGGGGGAAGGGGGTGTCCCATGGGGGGTCCCTCAGGTGATGACACAGGTGGGGTGACACCAAAGACTCCCCAGTGAGACACAGGTGGGGTGACACCAAAGACTCCCCAGTGAGACACATCTCACCTGACACTGAGTTACTCATTCTGGGGTGATCTTTCAATTTTGGCTCTCCAACAAGCTCCTCCAGCTCCCAGCCTGGCACCCTCCAATGTCCAACTGGTCCCTGAGCACAATGTCTCATGGTTTGGATATCCTTGTCATGGGATTGTCATCCTGCCTTGGAGTAATTAAGCCTGGGAACCCATCAGCCATGGGCTGGGAAACCCCAGCATCCAACCTCCAGAGGGGCCCATCACCACTGTGGTGTTTAACAGTGCTGGGCCACCATCTCTTTGGGATCCCTTGACTCCAAGACCCCTTGGGCACACCACCTTTGGGGTGATTAACCACAGTGGTCCAGCCCTCCTTCAGGCCATCACCCTCTGGATGCTGAGCCCTGGGGGCCCAGCACTTTGTCTTTCAAAAGACCTTCAGGCTGTGGTGCCCACTAAGGTGCCCACAAGAAGCCACCAGAAGAGTCTTCTACCATCCCGGGTGGCACCTGCAGGGCTTGTGGGCTCCTTCCTCTCCACCCATCACTGATGATGATGAGCCCACCCTTTGAACACGGGGCCCAAGATCTGGGCTACCAGGAGAAGAGACTGAGCGACTGTGAGAGCCTAGTGAAGGGCCCCTGAGCTGCTCCATGTCTGGATGCCTCTTGGAGAAGCTGGTCAGCCAGAACTGACCAGCCCAGAGAAGGTTTGGCTGCAGGAGGTCTGCCCATGTGACATCTCAGCCATGGCAGTGACAGGACAGGAGGTGCAGGACACAAATCTGGACAGACAGTGATTTGGGAAGATGCTTTTTTACTGTGGGGGTGCCCAAGGCTCTTTGGGGAGATTCTGGGGTCTCTAAGAGTGGAGGGAAGTAGGGCCAGCAGGATGGGGCTGTGGTGGTCTCCAGGGCTTCTTTGAGCCCTTGAAGGGCACTGCTTGCCCCTAGGATCTCCCAGGGCTGTTTGGGACCCCTTCAGGACCCCACAACAGTCCCAGCTCCCCCTGGGGTACAATGGTGTTTCCCTGGGCAGGGGACAGGAGGTGGCACAGGCCAGAGTTGGGGTGGGGGGGGCTCAGCATCCCCCCCAGGCCAGCGTGTGGAGGCGCTGGGCAGCATCGCGCAGCCGCCCGCGGTGCTCGAGGCAGCAGTGCAGCCCGGGGGGGACCCGGGCCAGCCCCCAGCGCAGCCCCCAGCACCCCGCGGCGATGGTCCCCGTCGAGTCACTGTCCCCGCCGTGCAGCACCCCCCTGGCACAGAGGTCCCCCCAGCACCCCCCAGCTGCCAGCAATGCCTCCAGGGCCACCATGGGCGCATCGTGGCCGCTGCGCCCCGGCCACCCCTGCAGTGCCCAGCCCAGGTACGCTGCGTCCCGCTCGGCCGGGGAGGGCAGGGGGGGCAGCATCGCTGGGCCACCGCCCTCCAGAAGGCCCCGGGACTCCAGGTACCTGCGGGGACATGGAGGTCACTGGGAGCACTGGGAATGCCGGGGGGCAGCAGGGTCTGTGGGGGAATGGGGGAACTGGAGTCAGCGGGGATGTAGTGTCACTGGGGTCACTGGTGACACCGGAGCGGTGGATGCAGTGGGGACACCGGTCACAGCAGGGAAACCAAGAGCACTGGGGATACTGGGGATACTGGGGACACTGGGGGCAGCGGGGGTGTTCAGCCTTCCTCAGACACGCTTCCAGTGTTGATGGTGGCAACACTGGAGGGGTCCTGGGGATACTGGAGGGATCTTGGGGACACTGGAGGGATCTTGGGGACACTGGGGACATCCTGGGGGCACCGGGGGCAGCAGGGACACAGTGGGCACTGGTGACCCTGCAGATTGACTGGGCACCAGGGTCGGCAGTGACACCAGTGACCGTGGGGCAGGGGACACTGGGGACATCGAGGCTCTGGCACAGCACAGTGACACCAGTGACAGTGGGGCAGGGGACACTGGGGACATCGAGGCTCTGGCACAGCACAGTGACACCAGTGCGCTGCGCTGCCAGGACTGGGAGAGAGCCTTGTGGCAATGGGTGATGTCAGCAACCCGCTGAGCCCCTCCCAGTATCCCCACCACCCCCTCCCAGTGCTCCCAGTGACCCCAGCGAACCCTCCCAGTGCCCCCTCACCGGTGCCAGGCATCCCTGAAGAAGGGCCAGGCCTCAGCATTGTCCCCAACAGCCACCCCGGCACTTTCCACGTAGTCCCAGGCCAGGGGCAGGACCCGCATCAGCTCAGCCCCCCAGCGCTCCGGGGGCTCCCCCCGAGCCCCCAGCGCCCCAAAAAGGGCCACCGCCAGTGCCCCGAGGTACCCTGTGTGGATGGGGCTTTCAGAGGGGCTCCAGCATGTCCCCCTTCCCTGCCCCCTCCTGCCTGGCACCCACCTGTGGGTGGTGGTGGGTCATGCGCCCACTCTCGATGCTCACCCGGATCAGCGTCGGCAGCTCCCGGGCGTGCGGGTACCTACACCGGCACCACCCTGTGCCCCCCGGGCCGGGACCCCCGTCCCGATGCTTCCCCCGCCTTGGCCCTGATGTGCTGTTCCCCCATTTGCCCCTCCCCCACACTCCTGTACGCCAGGGTCCCCCCCATGGCCCCTACCCCAGCCTGACACCCTCATATCCCCACCCCCCAATTCTGACACCCCCATGTCCCCCCCTCCGTGTCCCCGTGTCCTCTTGTCCAGCCGCTCACCCCCGTCCCCGTGACCGCCTGTAACCCCCCCCAGCCCTTCCACCCCCGACCCCTGTCCCCACCGTGAAACCTCCCCAAGCCCTGACAGCCCCCCCTCCAAGCCCCCAGTGCCCCCCCATATCCCCACCCCCAGCCCTGACACCCCTCCCCGAGCCCCCTGTTCCCCCATGTCCCCACCCAGACCCTCCCCGAACCCTTTGTGTCCCCCATGTCCCTGCCCCCAGCCCTGACCCCATCCAACCTCCTGTGCCCACCCATGTCCCCGCCCCTAACCCTCCCCAAAAATCCCTGTACCCCCATGTCCCCACCCTCAGCCCTGACCCCTCCCTGAACCCCCTGTGCCCCCCCATATCTCCACCCCCAGTCTGACACCCTTCCCCTCCCCAAGCCCCCTGTGCCCCCATGTTCCCGCCCAGACCCTCCCCAAACACTCTGACCCCCCATGTCCCCGCCCCCAGCCCTGACCCTACCCAACCCCCTGTACCCCCATGTCCCCGCCCAGACCCTTCGTGCCCCCCCATGTCCCCACCCTCAGCTCTGAACCCTCCCCGAGGCCCCTGTGCCCCCACGTCCCCGCCCCAGCCCTGAACCCCCCCAACCCCTGTGCCCCCCGCCCCACCTGAGGCCTATGGCCAGGCTCCGCATGGCGGCCCCGCACCCGCTGCCCGTGGGGTTGAAGGGGATGCGGTACCCCGCCGGCTCCCCAGGCCGCAGCTGCGAGGTGCCTGGCGGGGGGGGTTGGGGAGAAGGGTTGGGGCCGTGAGACCCCCTGACCTGACCCCCCCGCCCCCCCCCAGCCCCCCACTCACCCAGGATACTGGTGGGGCCCGGCTTGCGGCCCTCCATGTCGCTCATGGCGGCCACGTAGCGCTGAGCCAGCTCCTGCAGCAGGGCTTCCCCCTCCAGCCCTGGGGGCACGGCGTGAGGCCCCTCTGGGCGGGGGCACCCACAGCCCTCCCCCGGACCCCTCGAATGCAGGGACATGTGGGCACACCCCCCCCGATTCCCGCCCCCCCCCCCCAACTGACCCCCCAAAGCTTTGGGGTACAATAGAACCCACCCCCAGGAAAGGGGAGATGGGGAACACCCCCTGTGGGGTTTAGGGGGGACATTCAGAGACTCTCTGGAGCCCCCACCCCTCAGGGGATGGTTGGAGGCACCTAAAAGCCCCCCCTAGTTTGGGGCAGGGTGATAATGGTGACCTGCCCCCTCCCCCCCCCTTCAGAAATCCCCCAAAGAAATAAGGTCCCCCCAAGATCTCCATGTACAGCCCAGGCGTACAGCAGGGAATCCCTTCCCACCCCTCCCTCCCATCCCTGGGGTACATTGGCGACCCTCCCCTGTATCTGTGGGGGGCTATGGTGAGATCCCCCCCATAAAAATCCCCCCAAGCCCTGAGGAGCCCCCAGCCCCCCCTGTACAGCCCAGGGGTATACCCCCCCATGCCCCCCCATCCCTCGGATACAATGGGGGACACCCCCCCCCCATCTGAGGGGGGCTATGGTGAGATCCCCCCCATAAAAATCCCCCCAAGCTCTGAGGAACCCCCAAACCCCCCTGTACAGCCCAGGGGTATACCCCCTACCCCCCCTCCCATCCCTGGGGTGCACTGGGGACCCTCCCCTGCATGTGGGGGGGGGCTATGGTGAGATCCCTCCCACTAAAAATCCCCCCAAGCTCTGAAAAACCCCCAAACCTCCTCCCCATACAGCCCAGGGGTATACCCCCCATGCCCCCCCAGCCCTGGGGTACAATGGGGACCCTCCCTTGCATCTGTGGTGTGCTATGGTGAGATCCCCCCCATAAAAATCCCCCCAAGCTCTGAGGAACCCCCAGACCCCACCTTGTACAGCCCAGGGGTATACCCCCTCATGCCCCCCCATCCCTGGAGTACAGTGGGGACACCCCCCTGCATCTGAGGGGTGCTATGGTGAGTTCCCCCCCTAAAAATCCCCCCAAGCTCTGAGGAACCCCCAGACCCCACCCTGTGCAGCCCCCCCCACACCTCCTCCATCCCTGGGGTACACTGGGGACCCCCCCCCCCGCATCTGAGGGGTGCAGTGGGGGGCACAACCTGTGGCCAGGCCCTCGGCAGTCGCAAGGTGCAGGACGGTGTCATTGCTGACGGGCCACTGCGGGGGCTCGAGGGTGATGGCCCCCAGCCCTCCCAGTTCAGCCAGTTCGGCGTGGATCTGGGCTCCGGAGGTGCAGTACTCCCAGAGACCCCCCCGGTAGCCCAGCGCGTCCCCCACCCCGCTCAGCACCATGGCGGCTTCGTAGGCTTCCAGCGAAGGGACGCTGCGGTGAGGGGCTTCAGGGGGGGCTCAGATGTGGGGGGACACCAGGGCCCACCCCCACCCCACCTTCCCCGGGACACTCACGTCTCCTCCATGGCGGGACCGGGTGCCCCTCAGGGGTCAGGCACAGGGCCAGCGCCAGGAGGGTGAGGGTGTCCCTGGGAGTGGGGGGACACAAGGGGGGGTCCCCGTAGCATTGGGGGTGGGAGGGGAGGGATCCCAGGAGGGGTGGTGGGAAGGGAAGAAGTCCCCAGACTGAACTGAGAGGGGGCAGGGGGTCTTGGTGGGGGGGACCCAGAGGGACGAGGAGAGGGTGGCAGAAAGCAAAGGGCTGGGGGTACCCCAAGGAGCCCCCGAATTGGAGGGGGAGGAGGGGGGCTGGGGGTGGTCTCAGTGAGCCCTGGAGGGGGTGGGGGAGCAGAACAAAGGTTCATCCCCACAGAGAAATGTCCCAGATTTATTCCCCTGGGCCACAGTTTTGGGTGTGACCCCCCACACACACCCCAATCCACCCCTCCCATCCCCCCCTGGATTGGGCCCCGCTCCCACCCAATTAAGGGGTTTGGTTAATTAATAAAGTGGCTCATGGCAGCGAGAGGGTCGGTCTGTGGGTCACATCCAGGGTGGGGCTGGACACCCCCAACCCTGTCCCTGCTGACCCCCAGAGATCCTTCCCAGCCCCCCCAGGACCCCCCAAAGGTCCCAGCTCCCCCAGGTACAGTGGGGGACAGGAGGTGGCACAGGCCAGAGTGGGGGGCTCAGCATCCCCCCCAGGCAAGCACAGGGGGGATACGTGACAGCCCCCCCAGCCCCCCCAGCGCTGGACCCCGTCCAGTCGCTGTCCCGGCCGTGCGGCACCCCCTGGCACAGAGGCCCCCCCCAGCACCCCCTGGCTGCCAGCAGCCTCCAGGGCCACCATGGGCCAGCACGGCCGGGGAGGGGGAGGGAAGGGGGGGCAGCGTCGCTGGGCCCCCACCCCCCAGAAGGCCCCGGGACTCAAGGGACTGGCAGGTGAGGGACCCTCTGGGCCACCCAGACCCCCGGGGGTACCCACACCCCTCCCCATAGGGTGACTGTAGGGTGCCCACAGGGGATCTATAGGGTGTCTATAGGGTGCCCGCAGGCGATCTATAGGGTGTCTGTATTGTGCCCACTGGGTGTCTATAGGGTGCCTATAGGGTATCTGTAGGCTGTCTATAGGTGCCTGTATTGTGCTCATTGGGTGTCTATAGGGTTCCCATAAGGTTCCTATAGGGTGTACAGAGGGTATCTATAGGGTGTCTATGGGGTGCCTGCAGGGGATCTATAGGGTGCTTGTATTGTGCCCATTGGGTGCTTATAGTGTTCCCATAAGGCTCCTATAGGGTGTCCATAGCGTATGTATAGGGTCCACAGGGGATCTATAGGGTGCCCGCAGGGGATCTAGAGGGTGTCTATACTGTGCCAATTGGGATCTGTGCTGCCTGGTGCCCCCTGCACTCCCCACCCCTCCCATGCAGACACAGAAAGGTTCTCAAGAAATGGCTTTTAATGAAAAATTGGAACAAAACAGTAACCAAAGGTACTAACTACAGAATCAACACCCTCCCTCCCTCTCATTTCCCCCCCAGCCCTGCAACAGGGCGAAGTGAGATGGTAGAGCCTGGCAGGGTGTCGTCTTCCATGGGGACATCTGTGTCCACAGAGATGTCACAGACTGTGACAGTGTCCACATCCATAGGGACAGGACAGGTGTCCCAGCCTGAGACACTGTCCACATCCATGGGGACCAGACTGTCTGTGTCTCCACTGGAGAGGATGGACTGTGTGCAGACAGGGAGCGGGTGGTACTGGGGAAGCGATGCTGCTGTCCCCTGATGGCTGTAGGGCAGGAACAGTTGTGCTTGTCCCTGGGGGGCCGTTGGTGTAAGCAGGCTGCTGGGTGTCTGCAGCTGTGTGGCCCCTGAAGCCCAGTGCCAGGCAGAGGAGCGATGCCGTGACTGAGCAGTGAGGGGGTTGCCAGAGGCAGACTGGTACTGGAACTGGGGAGCTCTGAGCAGCTGCCGCTTGGCAGATCTGCAGGGGGGAGAGGGAGATGTGTCAGGCTGGGGGGCGGAGGGAATCCCTCAGGCACCCGCCGAGCCGGCCCCAAGCATGGACCAACCTCTGGTCTGTCCCAGGTGAGTGGGAGGGTGCAGGGAAGGGCTGCTGCTGCTGCTGCCCTGGCAGTTGGTGGAGGTTGGTGGGTCCTGAGAGAGAGACATGAACACAGGCTGGTGACCATATCCCCAGCTGGGCCAGGAGCGTGCGCGAGGGCACTGAGAGGGAGCAGGGAGAGGGGCGAGAGGGGCTGTGCAGTTCCCCAGAGTGTGTCCCTGAGCAGCCAGGAGTGGGGTCAGGCCTTACCTCCAGTGTAGGGGGTTGGGAAGATGGGTGGCATCATGGTGGGGGCAGAGAGACCCCATGAAGTGCACCACAGAGGTGGGAGCGCCATGGTCACTGGAGGGTCAGCTACAGGATGGTGTCTGGATGCTTCTGTTTGCGCGTATCCTTGGTAGCAACGGGGCCACTCCCAGAGTCCTTTGCTGCCCCAACAGCTTTGCCAGCCCTCCATGGGCATGGAAAGGGTTAACACAAAGGTTACAGGAAGAGTTACCCTCCATGGCTTCATGTCCAAGTGGAAACCACTACAAAGTGCTGCCCCTCCAAGGTTCATCCTGCCACCCATCCTATTGGATATTTGTACCCGTGCCATGCACAGTGGGATCGAGTGCACCCTCAGCAAGGTGTGGGTGACACTGAGCTCTGTGGTGTCTTTATACACTGGACAGAAGGGATGGTGTCCAGAGGAAAACTTGGCACATGTGGTTTTGTGTGCCTTTTGGAAGCTTTCCCTATACTGATACAGAAACCATCAGGTGGCTCAAGGCCGGAGTCTCAGAATCACACGATTGGGAAAGACCACCAAAGAAAGACCACCAAAGACCACCAAAAGGATGGTGATGGACTCCAGGCTGGGCAGAAGCCTTTCTGGGTGATTTCTGACTGAGAAATGTGAGCCCTCATCTCCTTAAAAACACATTTCCCACTTGTCTAATTGCCTAGTGATCATAGAATCATAGAATTGTAGGGGTTGGAAGGGACCTCGAGAGAGAGGAGGAAAACACTGGTGCCCAAGGTGGCTTTTCCTCCTTTTTCTGAATGGGCTGGGAAATCTCCCACCTCTCAACTCCTGGCTACACGGCTGGTACTAAGGCCAGGGGGTTGGCTTGGACAACAAGGGGATGTTCTTTGGTGACTCCAACCTGTTGGAGAGGGACAGGATCCACCTGTCTAGAAGGAGCCCTCAGGAATCCCAGACCCGGGAGGTAGGATAAAGTCTGGAGAAAGGGCAGACTGAGTAAATACCGGCTTTACCATCTCTACCATCACCTGGCTGAGCCATCAAAGAGAAGACTTAAGAAATGAAGAAGAGAAGGAAATTCCTCCCAGGCTGCCCAGGGAGGCTGGGGAGTCTCCTTCTCTGGAGGGATTCAACACCTACCTGGACACTGTCGTGTGTGACCTGCTCAAGGTGATCTCCCCAGACCAGACTGGAGGTGCTTCCCCTCTGGGAAGTGACCTCCCAGGTGATGCCCCTCTGACAGAGATGTCACTGGTTGGTCACCAGAGGTCCCTGGCAACTGTTGCTATTCTAGACTTCTATTGGGTGTTTGCTTGGCAGCAGATACAGGACTGATTTTTTTTTTAATTACTATTTTTTAAGAGAACAGGCATAGCACTAAAGTCCTAGTAATAAAAGAAGTGAGAATGAATAAAACCTGAACTATCTCTGTTTACAAATCTAGTACCTATACCAGTTAAATCTAAAAAATAAATAATAAATTGATTAAAGAAGTTGCACCTGATAATTTGACATTATTTTGGTTCTAGTATAGGATTTTGATTTTAAAGGAGTTAGAGCAGCTGTGAGAATATAAGGGGGAAAAAAAGAAAGAACCCCAAAAAACCCCACTCCAACATGACTGATGAAATATTGTTTATAGGGTCCCAAACAGCTCCGGTCCCAAACAGCTTCACACCAGCACGGCTTTTTTTTATAAAATTTAAATATTTAATGCAATAAAATAAATAAATATTTCTCTTTTCACAATTAACAGACAAAAACAGAACAACAAACCCAACCCCACGTTGCAGGGAGTTGGTCAAACTTTAGAACAGAAACTAAACTAAGAGTCTAAACTAAACTAAAGAGTCTTAACTAAACTAAAGAGTCTTAACTAAACTAAAGAGTCTTAACTAAACTAAAGAGTCTTAACTGAACTAAACTAAGGGTCAGTCCAAGGGGATCACAGTGTGACTGCAGTGGTGCCCGTCTCACAGCAGCTGCCGGTGGATTATGTCCCACACCATCTTCCTGTGGAAGTGAGGGATGTCACTCTGGAAAGAGAAGGAGAGAGAAAGCTGTTAAACAGGAAGTCAGGGTGGCAAGGAGGCACAAACACCCGGTTCATTAGGGACGGGGAGCGCAGCTCTGCCCTGCTGAGGCCACCCCGAAGTGCCGACCCCAGCAAGCGCGCGCCCGGCTTTCTTCTGGCAGGAATTTGCTGTTTAAACCAGAAGAGAACAAAAGATCTTCTTCATCTCCAGCATTTAGTCCCACAAAAAGGCAGCTGCTGAAGGAGACTCCCACAACAGCAGAAGCTCATTTAGGAAGCCCCCAGACCTCACCTTGTCAGAGGAGGAACAGGAGAACCAAGCAAGGAACTGCAATGCCCACCCTGTACCCACACACCAGGTGCAGCTCCAGGAAGAGGAAATACAAAAGCTTTTGGGTGGAGGAAGTTCCCAGGCTGGGGGCTGGGACAATACCTGGTGTCTGCCCTCCAACACATGGTGTTACAACCACCAGCTTACGTGGATTCAAAGCTCTGCTGCCACAGAGAGAGTCACCAACAGCATGAAAAAAGGACTAAAGAGCACCACGTAACCACAAGCCTGAGTTAAGTAGCGGGTACCTAAGGGGGTGCAGTAATGTGTCACCCTCCACAAGTCCAGACAACCAGATACTACATCCTCCTGCTGTGTGGTGCAGCTACAGTCTACCCAGCAAGTGGGACAGGTACGAGTCATGGGGATACTCACAGGTCCCAGATGGAAAGGGATCTCCTCCCTATTTCTGTTGGTCCAGGTGATACACAGGGGTCACTGGTTGACTGGAGAAGGTTGGAAGACTGGACAATGATGGAACACACAGCAAGGATGGAACAGCAGAGTAAGATGGCACGTGGCAGTAGTAGGATGGAAAATGGCAGTGGGATGGCACGATGTAGTAGTAGGATGGCACACGGTAGTAGTAGGACGGCACACCGGAGTAGGATGGAACACAGCAGTAGGGTGGAAGACTGGTGTGTGATTTAACTCCAGAGTAGATTCGAGCAGTGGTGTAGATTGGAGGATTGTACAAGACTGGAGCAGGGGGGAAGGCTGGAGGAGTCGAGGAGGCTGGAGGAGTCGAGGAGGCTGGAGGAGTCGAGGAGGCTGGAGGAGTCGAGGAGGCTGGAGGAGTCGAGGAGGCTGGAGGAGTCGAGGAGGCTGGAGGAGTCGAGGAGGCTGGAGGAGTCGAGGAGGCTGGAGGAGTCGAGGAGGCTGGAGCACTTTGGTGCAGGAAAAAACAACAGAGAAGAACCACAGTGTTTATAAACATGGCATTTGGTATTGACACGTGTCAGAGCACCATAAAGGAGACAGTTTATTCCTACACAACTGTCTACATGTGAGTGGGGAGCCACAGCTACAGCAACAGAAATACCTCAAGTACAACAAGACTGTCAACCCCCTGGACAGAAACATCCTGCACTGGTGTCACCACAAAACACAGCAGGCATTTCTGTGCAGAGACCCTTCACACTCAGCTGGGTGACTCTGAACTCGGGCAGACCAGAGGGGCAGGAGTCAAATTGGTCAAATTTTTGTGTTACCCAAAAGAGAAAACTGCCTCTAAGTTGTGCGAGAAGGACCAGGGGAGTTGGAAAGGAAGAGAGAAAATCCTGGCACCCCCTGTTATTACCTTACATTTCACGTCCCCAGATTAAAATTCAAGTCTTCCCTAGTTGGGAGGGGAGGAAGGAAAAATAAAAAGCTACTGAAGGTTCACCTCCCTTAGGAGAGCAGCCCAGGAAACCTTGGAAAAACATCCCTGTGCGGGCACAGAGACAAATGTTGGGCAGCACGGAGGAAGTTCAGGAATGAAATGGAAAGCAAACCTTTCAAGAAAGTCAAAGCAAACAGAAGGGTTTTACCTGGCACAAGGAGCTGTCTTGCCCCACAGGGAGAGTGTTCCGTTGCCCAAGGGAGTCCAACAAGGCATTTGATCTACGAGAGGAGAGCGTAAGCAAATCAGCCACTGTTAAAGGCAACTGAGGAGGTTGATGAGCTTCCCCAAAGGTCAATGTTTCCTCTCTCCCCTACGTCCCCACACTCCCTGTGTTCTGTTGCTTTAGAACAGGCTCAGATTTTCTTACTGGCAACTGCAGCAAGTTGCCCTGGGCACGAGGTATCGCCAGGCTGAACCCCAGATTCAACCCCAAAAAGGGTTCTGGGGATCTAACACCCCAAACCAAACCAGTTTCCTCCTGGCCAGCTGGCAGCGGCCGTATCGCAGCTGGAGCTGGCTGCATCCAAGGCAGCTCCGGGACTGAGATGCCGAGCGAAACGCCCGGCCCCGACCCAGCAGCAGCGCAGGGATGCAGGGAAGAGACTGAGTTCCCACCCCAGCACTGCCAGACGCTACCGAGGGGCGATGCCGCCACAGCCCGTCCGTGAGCCGAGGGGGAGAGTCGCACCACACGCCAGGAAGAGCGCAGGAGAAACAAGCTCACGCCCTGACGTCAGCCTTACCAGTCTGCACCAGTTCTTCTCCTGGCACACAACTTCTGGGTCTTTTCACTGCAGGCTCAGATGACAGGGCCTGAGTCTGGAACAGAAACAAAGCACCGCCCTGAGTTCAACCTGAACACCAGCCCAAGCCAGCGGAAGCTTCTGGAAAGGGAGGCAGCTCTGGTCCGATTTAGGGACCGGGATTTGCTGGCTCAGAGCGCAGCAGAAGGATCTTGGCAGGATCTCTGACCAGCACGCTGCCCTTTGGGTTTGATTGTTAATAGGGGCTCTCCCCCACGCAGGGATTAAACCCCCTCAGGCTTCCTGCCCAGTTCCCCTCGGGCAGCTCCTCAGCATTCCGGAGTTCAGCCCTGACTCTGGCTCGGGGAGAGCTGAGCCCCTCAGAAAGGGGTTTTGTACAAACAAAGAGTCAGTGGTGTCTCAGGGACAAATAACAGAGCACGAGGGTTTCTTACTCCTCTCACCCTACAGGGCAGTAAGAAAAAGAACACGGCACCTCCCCACCAAACTAAGGGGTCAAGCAGCTCAGGACTCGTTTTTACACAGCCAAAGTCCTAGGGGAATCCTCTCCCGGGCCGGTGGATACCCAACCCAGCAGAGAGGGCTTTATCCAGAGGAAGCAGGCGATTGTTCTCCCAAGGTCATGTAGTTTGGGTGCTCCTTCCTCAGCTCCACGTGCCAGAGCAGAGCAGGCAAACCTGAGCCAGGCAAACCCAGCACACCAGAGGCACCTGCTGTCAAGGGCAAAGAAGAGCCTGAGGCTGCACAGGTTCAGGAAAGTCTCTGCTAACCTCTCCCACAGACTCTGCTCCTGGAGCGGCATCGCTGCCCGAAGCTCGGCGTTTCCTTGCTGCCCTGGCTGGTACCTTCACCGCAGCAGCAGAAACCTCTTCAGCCTTCTCCTCACACCCAGGGATGGCAGCATCTAAACAACAAAGGCAGGCCACATGACAGCATCACTTAAGAAGGGGTTCAGATTCCCATTTGCATGGCAGCCCAGCTCCTCGATCCCACCCAGAGCACTGGGATTCATTCCAAGCTGCACACCCTTCTGCACTTTCAGACACCGCTCAGTTTTCCAAGGGACACCAAACCCCAGAAGAACCAGGGCTGTGAACTACCTTTGTTATGGGCGCCACCTGGTTGTAGCTTTGGAGGTTCCTGCCCATCAGGATGTTCCGCAGGCGGATGAGGGCTGAGGAGAGAAGACACAGAACAGGGATTTACAACCATGGCTGAGCTTCACACAAGCACAACTCCCAGAGCTAATTGCTGTAGTTCCCCTTCCAAGCCCCCCTGGGATCATCTCAGACACACACACAGACACTGCAGAGCATCCCCCGCCTCTCCCAGCCAAGGCACTGCTCATTATCCCTCCACAGTGGGGTAATTCCCTTCTGTTAATGCTTCTTCATGAGTTACATTTGTTCCCAGCACCAAACCCATGGCTTTGGCCAACGTGGAACGGGCTTTGTTTCACTCTGCACAGGTTAACCCCCCCCAAGCCACACACTGCCCTTCAGTGGGGCAATGCCCCTGTGCACAACGCTGAGTTACTCTCCCCGGGGGGTTCACCACCCACACTCTCAGGTCCCTTCCAACCCCACAACCACCCACCATCTGTGCCTGGGAGCTCCGGGACGCCGGCACCGCTTCAGCCCCGGGAAGGCAGCCCCGTGTCTCCACACGCCCTACGCCGGGACTCCCCCCCAGCCGCTGCTCCCCCTCACACACACACACACACACACACACAGAGCCCTCTGCTCCTGCCCCACGCGCGCTCCCAGGGCCCGTTTCTTTCCCAACTCCCCGCTTCCCAGACGGAAAAGCCCCCGGGGGGCCAAGGGGGGCGGGGTCGCCAGGGGCCTTCTCGGGCCGGGGGGACCCGCAGCTCCGCTCCCGCCCTGGGCTCCAACGCCCAGGAGAGGTCCCGCAGGCCGCACCCGGGAGGCCGCGGGGCCTCAGGGACGGGGCGAGGCCCTCGGGCGGCCGGACGGCCTCGGGCCGGAGCGCTGACCTGGGGGGCGGACTCTGCAGCGGCGGCGCGGCCGGGGACGGCTCGGGGGGCGCGGCGGGCGGCGGCCAAGAGGCCGCCGAGGGGCCCCGGCAGCCATCGGCACAGAGGCACCGGCAGCCCGCGGCGGGAACGCGCCCGTCCTGCGCCGCGCCCGGCACGGCCCGGCCCCTCCCACCAGGGGGTGGGGCAGCCCCGCCATTGGCTCCGACCGCTGCCTGTCTGGGCGGAGCTGGGCCGGGCTGGGCCGTCCCTCCCCGGCTCTGCCCCCCGCTTGCCCGGCCCGGCCCTGCCCGGCAGCCCCTCCCAGGGCTGTGCGGGGCAGCCCCGCCATTGGCTCCTCCCGCCGCCTGTCTGGGAAGGCAGAGCCCGGGCAGGAGAGGGGCGGCTCTCTCCTCTCCTCTCCTCTCCTCTCTCTCTCCGCCCCCCCACCGCAGGTTCTGCGGCCCGAGGGACGCGGGTGGGTGGGAGCGGCCGGCGGCCCGGCCCCTGGGCAGGTTCCCCCTCCGGTCTCCTCCCCCCGGCTCAGCGGGGGAGAGGACGGAGACCCGGGGCTTACCGAGCCCTTTCCCCAGCGCTCTCCCGGCGCTCGGCGCCTGTCTCCGCTCCCGCTCCCGCAGCACCGACCGGCTCAGCCATGGCCGAAGGCTCGACTGAGCGAGAGCGGCGGGTGGGCAGGACGCGTGTCCCGGGACACGGAGCGGGGACTTGGGAAGCGTTGAACGGCCCCGTCCGGCACCGGCCGGACCGGCTGCCCGGGCAACGGCGACGCGCGACCGGCCGCCGAACCCGC
The DNA here is from genome assembly GCF_964237585.1 of Gallinula chloropus. Classification (NCBI taxonomy): domain Eukaryota; kingdom Metazoa; phylum Chordata; class Aves; order Gruiformes; family Rallidae; genus Gallinula; species Gallinula chloropus. Next base: position 2,041,301 of record NC_140117.1, on the reverse strand, counting down.
CGGGAACGGCCGAACCCAGCGGGCGGGAACGGGGCGGGTTTCCCCTGTCCCGCTGGGTTCGGCTGGGTCCCGCAGCCACCCCGCTCCCCCTGCCCTGACCGAGCCAGAAGGGATTCCCCACCGAGGCAAAACTCCTCCGTGTCAGACGGGAGGAGGATCGATCCCTTTGAACAGCCAGCGCTGGGGATCTCCTGCCTTCAAGTCATGCTGCCAGCACTAGAACTAGATGCTGCCTCTCTCAGCACAGAGCAGATGAAGCCCCCAGCCCCACTTACACCAGCTACAAAGTCCCCACCACAAAGGCAGGGCTTATTCTCCCTGTCGTGACTTGTTGGCGCTGGTGGGCAGCGGATCAGCCGGGCTTCCAGGCCATTCTCCCTTCCCTTGTTGGAGCAGCTGTTTGTCCATCTTCTTCTCTCCTTGCTGAACATCCTGGCGGAAGGGAGGGAGGGGGAGAAAGAATTAGAAAAGGAGCTGAGGAGCTCAGGGTGTGAAGGGAACGTTTGTGATCTGGGGACAGAGCAAACTGCACAGGCTGTTCCCAAGACACTGGCGTGTTTGATGGGTGGGGGGGACGTATATAAGGGAGCATAAGAAATCGCATTTATAATAACTAACACATAAGTAAGAGTAAATTCAATTACTAACTATTGCAAGATGCTTGGAGGGAAAGCTGATGAGAACAAAATCAATGAGAGCAAGGTTGTGACTCGTGACCCCAGCATCCCAAGGCAGGTGGCACCTGGGACGGATAAGGAGGAAGCATCAGCAGGAAGGTAGTTCTTGGGATGGATAAGGAGGACCCCCCTACTCACTCAGATCACTGTGGGGACAGGCAGGGACCATCTGTCAGCAGACAGACGGTCTGTTTCCAGACAGGCAGGAAGCCGGGTTTATCCCCCACCCCGGGACCCCGCTCCAGGGATCCGCATCCCACAGGGGGGAAGGGATCGGGATATCCCGGGTCAGGGGAAACTCCGGTAGAGAAAAGAAATAGCCCAGATCCATCTGTCTTTGACCATCTCGGGGTGCACCGCTCCCGGAGGCACTGCAATACCGGGACGATGCGTGGAGCGGAGGGAGCAAGCTCCGGGTCCAACTCTCAGACCCAAAAATCCGTTTAATATAAAGTCCTCTCATCGAGGACGTATCAGATATTAAACTGATAAGAACAGATACTACACTTGATCTTAGCCAAAAGGCCGAGAAGCGATGCTCGTCGCACACCCAGCACCTCTACACACCCCCGCCGGCATTCACACAACTCACGGATGCTCCACAGCGGCCCCAAAACACCCGCACGTCCCGCTCGCATTCGCATTCCCCTTCGTATCCCGCCTCTTCCCGCCGGAATTCGCTGCTCCCGGCTCCGGGAAACCGGCGGAGAGCTCCGTACCGAGCACTCCCAGCAGCCCGTGCGCGCCCCGATGCTCTCGATTTGCATGGACACGCCCCCCTCCAGCCGCTGCTCTGACCGCTGTTCTCCCCAAACAGCACCCAGCTTCTTCCTTCCCCCTTCCTGCTCCTCTCGCCCGCCCTTATCCTTCCTTTACCTTCCCTCCCCCACACCCACCCCCGCCCCCTCCCCCGCCCGCTCCCCCCCAGCCTTTCCCCCCTGGTTCCCAGCACCGGACACTCAGCCGAGCGCTGCGAAGCTCCCCGAGCCCCCGGGGATGGAGCAGCGGGAGCCGAGGGGAAGGTTCTCCCCGCTCCCGCTCTACACGTTGTGTAGATCCACACAAGGCTGCCCAGGGCCCCATCCAGCCCGGCCCTGAACACCTCCCGGGACTGAGCATCCCCCACCTCTCTGGGCAGCCTGTTCCAGCAGGAAGAAATGGACATTTTAAGAAGTACAAATGCCAGAGTTCATTGGGTGCTGTTAGCTGCTGGGAACATGCTCTCTCTTGTCCTTCTTCCTTGCTTGACCTCCTGTCATTCATGCCACCCTGGCGTCCCATGAAGGAAACAGCCCTGTGGAGCCAGAGGCTGGTGTAGGGGACCGTCTCCAACAATTCAGAGACTGTGGCAGGTGTTTGTCTCAACCCTGCTGGAACATTCCACCACCAGCTCTCCCCACTGTCAGCACTGCCCCAACGGTCACACTGCAAGACCAGATGCTTCCTGCCTTCCTATGGCCCCCAATGCAGAGCTGAGTGAATTTAACCCAAGCCCTGCGCATGCGCCCAGACCCGGGGTCTGGAAGAGAGAGGGGCCTGGAGACCCCTGAAGACCACCTGAAACCTCCCAGTGACGGTACTGGGCAGGCACACCACCACTGCGTGTGTTTGGGGGGGGTGGCTAAACAAAGTAGCTCTTGGAATATGCTGATTGATTCCTGGAAGGAGTGAATACAACACAATAAAAGAACAGAGGTGACCAACGTGGAGGGAACGTTCCCCCACTGGACCTGAAGACATTGGCCTGACAGGACACTGCAGCTCTGTGGTGGTAGAGATTGAAATCTCTCTCTCTCTCTCTCTCTTTCTCTTTCCACTCTTTTTTCATTCTTCCCCCCTTCTCTGAGCCCATGGACACTGACAAGGAGCCTGTGCACAGGGACAAAAGCCCCACAGAGACGGTCCAGAAGCCGCCTGGCCAGAATCTGCCTTGTCAGCCATTGGATCAGGGACCCACTTGGTCTCTACACCCACCACTCCCATCCACACCTCCCACCCAACTCCCCCAGAAATCACTGTCTCCTGAGGAATCGGTTGGCAGCATTTGTTGGGATGTGCCCCAGGCTCAGGGATGCGTTTATCCACTGAGAGCAAGGCTGGGCACAGAGCAGAAGGAGTTTGGATGGCGACCATTGAAAGTGGGCAGCTTCCTTGAAAATTCACCTGGGAAACACAACCCCCCGTTTGGGTCGAGCGATGGCCGCTTCCTAAAGAAAAACTTGCCCACTTCCAGGATTGAATAGAGGAGCAACTGGCCAAGGGACACATCCAGCCCTCCACAAGCCCGTGGAACTCGCCTATTTTTACCATCCCTAAACAGGACGGGAGATGGCGCTTGGTGCACGAGGTAAGAAAAGTCAGTGAAGTGATGGAAGATGCGGGAGCTTCGCAGCCCGGTCTGCCACCTCCAAACGTGAGACCTAAAAATTGGGACTTTTGGGTTGTTTTTTCACTATTCCCTTACACCCTGATGATGATGATAAATTTGCCTTTCCAGTCCCTACTGTAAACAAAACTGAACCCATGGAAAGGTGTCATTGGGTGGTGCTCCCACAAGGCATGAAAAATTCACCCACTATGTGCCAGGCTTATGTAGCCTGGGCACTTGCTCCAGTACGAAGAGCCCATCCTGATCTCATCTTTTATCATCACATGGATGAGGTACTGATTGTGGGAAAAAACTTGGACACTGAAAGTTTGATTCATGAGTTGACAGGGCATTTGGAAAGCAAGGGGTTACAGATTGCTCCAGAGAAAATTCAAAAGAAGCCAGTGTGGAAATCTCTGGGGTGGCAGATTGATAAAAGTACCGTAACACCCCAAAGGATTGAGATCCCAGCTGAGGTCAGCACGTTAAATGATGCTCAAAAGCTGCTTGGAGATACTAACTGGGTTAGACCATTGTGTGGCATTACGAATAGGGAACTGGAACCTGTAGTGGCATTGCTAAAGGGAGGAGGTGGTGCAGGAGCACCCAGAATCCTGTCAGAAGAAGCTAAAAAGGCCCTGGAAGTCATTAGTAATAAAATCAAAAATACACATACCCATGGATGGGATGCTGAGTGGGACATAGGAGTCACAGTTGTTAATCAAACAGAACATGTGTTTGCTATTATAATGCAGTGGACTAATGACAAAGGTCCCTTAAGGCTGTTAGAATGGGTGTTCCTGCCCATGCAGCCAAAGGGAACTGTAACTCTGTGTTTGGAGGCGACAGCCCAGGTCAGTGTAAAAGGCCACAATCACGTAGTAGAAACTGCAGGAACAGAACCCACATTTATTGTTGTTCCATCAGCAGCAGAGTATTTAGCTTGGGCCTTGAGGAACAGCACTGCCCTGCAAATAGCTTTATCAGACCATGCAGGGGAAGTGAAAGTGCATTACCCACCACACAGAATCTCTACAGCAGCACAGAACTGTCCAACAGAAGAAAAGCCCTTGTTGTCTGGGTGTGCGGTTCGGGGTGTTCCAGTGTTCACTGATGCAGGGGGAAGAGCTCAGAAGGCTGCGATTCCATGGCAGGAGAATGGGAGATGGCAGGATTTGCTATTCAAAGGAGCCCAAGCCTCAATCAGCAGCTGGAGCTGCAGGCGGTTGTGAGAGTGTGTGACAAGCGGAAAGCCGAACCGGTTCCTCTGGTCTGTGACTCCCTGTGTGTGGTGGGAATAGTGACCCGAATGGAACGGGCACTATTGAAAGGGGTTTCAGATGAGAGATTATATAGATTGTTTAAGGAATTCTGGCTCCTCCTGTCTAACCAACAGCATCAGTACTTTATTACCCATATTGGCAGCCACACGGGACTAACTCAGGGTCTGGCAGAAGGCAATCAGAGAGCAGCCAGGTTGGCAGCACCAGCGTGGGCTGCTCCCTCAGCAGAGCGCTGTGCACAGGCTCGGAGATCACAGGAATCCTTTCATCAATCTGCCAGGGAGCTTCAACGACAACACCACCTGTCAGTTGCTGAGGCTAAAGGGCTTGTACAGTCGTGCCTGGACTGTCAGCAGTTCACCAGTGGCCTTGTTTGTCTAGATCCCTTTTCTCTGGCAGTGTGGGGCTACTGCACAAACGGAGGAATCCAGTAAACATGTCCAAAGCCACGTGTGCTCTGCCACAGCAGCACTTGGGGTACCCCCTGAAATCACAACTGACAACAGCCCAGGATGTAGAGCACAGGCAACACAAACCTTCTTCCAGTTCTGGGGCATTACCCATGTCACAGGGACACCACATTCGCTCACAGGCCAGGCCATGGTGGAATGAATGAATCAAACTCTCAAGCGTTTGCTTCACAAACAAAAAGGGGGAGAGAAGGAGATCTCTGCAGCTGATCAACTAAATAATATTTAAGTCTGCCACAGGACAGTTTGGTACCTCCAATGATGAAATATGGAGTAGGTTTGAAAGGAGGTTTGGAAGGGATCAAAGAAAGTCAATGTCAGGTGTTAGTAAGAAATGAAGTTACAGGTACTAACTTGGGGAAGGAGATCTGCCTGTGTCATTACAGATACAGGAACCAAGTGGGGACCAGCCAAGTGGATAAAGCTGTGGATCCAGAAGAAAGCAAGTCTGCATGAACCAGGATGGGATCCTGATCCCAGGAACTGAACTCAAGTGTTCCAAGTGCAGCCACAGTGGACTTGAGTTGTGTTATGGGAAATATTGAACTATTTAACAGTCTTTGAAATATGCCTGTAAATTAGTGCAATAGTGACTTCCCCACAGCCTAAGGTCACTGACAGTAATGGCTGCCTGTACCAGAAGAGAAGCTACTGTTACCTACACCCAGACACTCCTGACACTCCTGACTGGCAAAGCAAACAAATACAACAGCAAAGGTAGCTGAGGCTACGGATGTGGATTCTGTGAGACCTGCCCCCTCACAGAATCCTGCAGCAACTGATTTCCTATCACTGGCTCACGGACACGGGTGTCAAGATTCTGATGGCACGTGCTGCAGGAACCTGTCTGACCACTCTCAGTCCATTCATGCCAGCATTCAGAAATTAATAGATCAAACACAAAAGATACATCAAGAAAATGGATTCTTTGGATTGGACAATTGGTTTCATGGGTGGGGAATGTCAGGATGGGTATTGTCACTGGCCAGAACCGGATTGCTGATTTTAGCAGTTGTAGTGGTTGTCTTACTCTTACTGCCATGTTTGTTGAGCTTTCTGCAAAGGGCCCTGCAGAGATCTCTACAGGCAGTTTCTGTAACACAAATACTCAAAGGGGGAGTTGTCAGGGAAGACAGCAGGCCTGGCAGTGGCCTAGCTCTCTTCACCCAAAACATAGGCCCTGACAACTACCTCGTGTGCCCATGAGACAGGACAAGTTACTCACGCTGAGAGGAACTTAATAATCACATTCCCAAAACACAGCGGCCTTGATGACAGGGGTACAGGCTGCCCTAAACCAAGGAGTTGTGATGGGAAGAACTTGGGAGTACCGGAACATGTCAAGAACCAGCCATAATAAGATGGTCACACAGCCGGTGTGCGGATGCTTTTAGGCATCAAAGGTAAACTAAGGATATTTAGTGATAAGATGGGTTATCAGAACTCGTTATAATCAGTAACCAATCAGTGGGGTGTGAACAGTGTGTGTAACCAAGTAGCAGTTTTTCAGCTTGCCACGTTTGCAGTGTTATCAACGTTTGCTGATTCTTCCCTTGGGAAACTATAGTGGGCATAATCATTATGAAACTTGATTGTTAGTTTTAAGAAGGGGTCTCCTTGGGAACCTTTATGCTTGCATAAGTTTAAACAAATATAATTGTGTTCCGAATCATAGTATATCTTGGGTCTTAGCCAACTTCGAAAGCATGGAATGAGCAAAAAGAAAGAGACAAGCTGACCAAAGGGGAAAACACCTTGCAGCCATGACAACCTTTGGAGCCCATACCTTGATCACAATGATGGGAGAGGGGCTCACCGAAACTAACCTTGAACGCATCAACGATTTGCGTGGAGACGGATTGTAAAAAAAACCTTGTTAATGATTAAACTAAGAATGAAGGAATAGAAATTTCGGGGGCTTTTGTCTTGTCAGCTACCCAAATGTATAGATTGATTACTTTATTCTGTTGATGGGTATAAATATCTGTAATCTACCTCTCGACAGTGCGGAGTGGTGAGACTTAGGTCTCCTCCCGCCCAGCGCTGTTTCTTTCTCTCTGAATAAACTGCTGCTAATCATACTCCCAGCGTGAGTGTCTCGTTTGTCGATAACAATTTTGGTGCCGTGACTCGGATCCGGTAATTGATCACCAGATACTTCTACGGGAGGCGCCCCACTCTATTTTGAGTGGCCCGAGGGAGGTTTTTTGGTGATCAGTCCCGGATTTTCCGAACGGCAGAGAGAAAGAAAGAAAAAAAAATCTGGTTTCCGTGCACGAAGAATACCGAACGAAGAAGCTCACCAGACGTTGTGGGCTTTCGGGCTTCCAGTACAGTGGCCCTACGGTTCCGGTTTTTACCGAAGGTACTGGTAAGTCATTGCGTTTCCGTTCGGAGGTATTTTTAAAAATGGGCCAGGGGAACAGTAAAACTAAACTAACCCCCGATTCCAAGGTTCCCCCGGAAAGTCCATTAGGACTGATGATACGTCATTGGGGAGAATCTTCTACGAGAAAAGGAAAATCTAAGGAGAAAATGATGCATTATTGTGCAAATTTATGGGGAGAAAAAGAAATTGGCAAAAATATTTTTTGGCCCCAATTTGGTTCCTTTGAGGATTGGGTATGTCAAGCTCTAAATTTGAGTGTAAATGTAAAGGAACCCTTTAGTTTAGAATGCAGCCCTTTGGATAATTTCTGAAACAAGGGCAAATTTATACACTTTAAGTGCAAGAGAACCCCTTACGAGAAGTGGCAATGGGGGATGAGAAAATGTTTAAAGAAGACTAGGGGTGTCAAGAACTTTATTTGCTGGGGATAAGGAGTAAGACAGAGCCCCTGGTAAAACTGAAAGTATGTCCCAAGCAGTAAGAAATTGAGTTCCTCGTGGACTCAGGGACGGAAAGATCTACCATCCAAAGTTTACCCCCGGGGATGTAAAATTTCCTCGGAGACAGTACAGGTAATTGGCGCAAAAAAGAAACCCTTTGCAGTACCCGTGGTCAAGGAAATATTATTTGAAAGCAACTCCAAAATTGGCTTAGAATCATTGTTGCTGGTGCCTGAAGCCGACTATAATTTATTGAGATGAGACTTAATGGTTAAACTAGGAATTTCTTTGGAAATAAATAAAAAAAAACCAAAAAAAAAACAATTACGAGTTAAATTATGCTCCCTTAAAGTCGAAGACGAAAAGCAAATTAACCCTGAGGTATGGTATACCCCAGAGACCACGGGAAGATTAAATATTAAACCTTTTGTGATCGTGATTAAGGACCCTGAGGTCCCGGTACAAATTAAACAATGCCCACTACCTGAGTAGGGTAGGAAGGGATTGAAACCAGAAATTAAAAGACTAACAACTTTTACGGGAATATGAGCCGGGCCAAGGAGTAACCCTCGTCCAGTATGTGGACGACTTGTTGTTGGTCGAAGAACATAAGGAAACAATTAGACAGGAGAGTATTAAACTTTTAAACTTTTTAGGTTTACAGGGTTTAAAGGTGTTTAAACAAAATTACAGTCTGTAGAAGAAGTAGCAAAGTACCTAGGACACAGACTCAGTAAAGGAACTAAGAAATTGGATCATGAAAGGGTTAATGGAATACTCTCTATGCCTCTGCCCAGAAATAAGTGACAAGTGTAACAATTATTGGGACTTTTTGGGTATTGTAGACAATGGGTTGAGAATTTTAGTGGAAAAGCAAAATTTTTATATGCTAAATTAGCTCAGGATGGGTTGCTAAAGTGGACTCCAGAGGAAGGACAAAAATTGGAAACACTTAAGAGGGAATTGACAAATGCCCCCATGCTCAGTTTACCCGACTTGCGGAGACCCTTTTTATTATTTGTTAATACAGAGGGGGGTGTCGCATACGGGGTATTGGCTCAGGAGTGGGCAGGAAGCAAAAACCTATAGCCTATCAAACTATTAGACCCGATTAGTAGGGGATGGCCCACTTGTCTGCAAATAATAGCAGCCACGGCACTATTGGTGGGGGAAGCTCTCACAATTACCTTTGGAGGAGAGTTGAAAGTAATCAGGGGAATATTACAACAAAAAAGTGGACAAATGGATATTAATTGCTTCTCCAAAGTTGTCTCTAGAAACTACCTCTCTGCAGAATCCGGCCCAATTTTTTATATCTTGAACCATATTCACAGACTCAAAATATGCTTTTGGAATAACTTATACATTTAGAAGGTTTGGGAATAGAGAGGGTTAACAAATTTACAAGGAAAAAGACTAATCCATCAAGAGCTTACAAGCCATAAGGGGCCTTAAGAAAATTGCAGTGGTACGCTTGAGGGGACACCAGAAAGGGTTAACCCCGCAAATAAGAGCAAATAGTTTAGCTGACCAAGAAGCTAAAAGAGCTGCTTTACTAATTCTGGAGACTAGGGACACAGATATATCGGATAAGAGGCAGAAAGAACTAAATCAACAGGTACCGAAATTCATACCACAGGAGTAAGAAAAACTAATAAAGATGGGAATACAAAAGAATAGTTCAGGAACCTGAGAATTACCTGACAGCCGAGAGGTTTTTTTTTCTAAAACAATGGCCCTCAAAATTTTACAAAGAATACACAGTGGTACACACTGGGGCACTTAAGCCTTAATTGACCAATTTGTAATTAAGTATATGTGCATTGGTTTATATGATCTGGCTGAGCAAATTTTAAGAGGATGTATAACGTGTCAAAGGGTCAATAGACAATATCTAAGAAAAATAAAGCAGCTGAATCCTGTAGTCACACAAAATGTTTTAACTAGTAATATTGGCACAACGCCTCCCCCTTGGATATGGTGATACGCAAGATACAACTGGGTGACAAAGTCCCGATAAAGACTTGGAAAGAGACTAATTTGACTCCCCGATGGGAGGGACCTTATCTTGTTTTGCTCACAACAGATTCGGCAGTACGGACAAAAGAAAAGGGGTGGACACACGCCAGTCGGGTGAAGAAGGTGCACGCAACAGAGAAATGGATTTCCACCCCACATCCGGACTCCCTGAAGCTTACTTTGAGAAGGCAGACTGAATGAATGAATGAATGAGGAAGAAAATTTAAAGGTCTGGTTTGGACTGCCAACCTCTGAGACATTAAGGAGGGTATCGTATGTTTTTTGGGTAAAGGGGAGGATACCATATCAAGGGGAAAAAGGAGGACTTTATAGAGCTTGTGAGGAAGGACGAACCCTAGCTCTGTGTTGTGAAGTAGAAACTGAAATTCCTTCACAACCTCTTCAGTTTAAACGAATAGCTTGTGTAAAACACCCTTTGTCTGAACACGAAGCTTGGACTCAATGTGTATGTTACAATTGTAAACAAATTTGGAATTGTATCTCTCGCTTCAGACAGGTTTATTGCATAAATTGTAGACAACATCGAAATCCCGAATCGGGACAGATAAATGTTTTGAAGCTTTTCTGTGGATGGGAGTTGTTGATCCCATACTGGTGGGAGTTCTTTGAAACTGACCGGACTAGAGTAATAATTAAATGTAAAAAGCGATTCCGGTACAAGCAAACATTGGATATTAATACCCGTTCTATGGATAGGAACTAAATACATAGGTTCAAAATTTGACAGTTACTATAAACATTAATTGGTCTAAGTGAAAGTGGTATAATATAATTAAAGCGACTATCAGATCCCGGGCCAAGACAGGATAAAGAGGTTGGGGACCGCCCCTGAAGACAACCGGTTGTTGCCGAGAAGACAATATATACCCAGTTACTCCTTGCCACGGGGTAGACTGAGGAAGGCAAAACGGTTCTAACATGTGGGGCAGACGGTCCATGTTACGATTGGTCACTCTCCTTCTAGTTGCTATATGGAGGGGAAAGTCCCACCAACCTTTTGAGTGGACATTGAGGAGCGTAAGGAATGGAGAAACGGTGTCACAAACTATGATAACCACAGAGGCTCCAGAATTCCTTACTACACCCTGTGAATTGGCTGATGTTATAGTAACTGGTGGTCGATGTGAAAACCGCTTTCACTTTTACATGTGTCCCACCTCAAATCCTGGAAAAGGTTATTGTAACTCTCCAGGGCATTACTTTTGTGGATACTGGGGATGCGAAACCATTGCTACCGCCTGGTCACCTGCAGAGACAGACCGATTCCTATCTATAGAATGGGCCCCAAAAGGGTGTAGACTCCCATTTGGTATGGGAGGAAAAGTCTCCCACAGACCCGGACAATGGAATATAGGGTCCCAAACTCCCATATGTAATGGAAGTATATATCTGAAAATTCACCAACCAGATGACTCGGGGTGGTTAATAGGAAAAACTTGGGGCTTACGATATTACATTAGAGGAAGGAACTCCAGAGGATTTTTCTCCATTCAGAAGAAGGTATTTACTCCACCACTTTCGGCCGTGGGACCTAATCAGGTTCTCCACCCTCCTCCTGAGCGAAATTCTACCCTCCAGCCTACTAACACACCTTCTCATACCTTGTTTCACTCAGTATCTACCCCACAGGAAGAACAGGAGTACAACTTCGTTCAAAAAAATCCTCTTTGGACCTTAATGAAGGCAGCCTTTACGGTGATTAATCAAACGCATCCTAACATTACTAAGGATTGTTGGTTTTGCTACGGAATGCGCCCCCCCTATTACGAGGGAATAGAGGATTTAACACAACTAGAAAGATCAATCTCATATCTTGAAAAATCCTTAACTTCCCTGTCAGAAGTTGTACTCCAAAACAGGAGGGGGTTGGATCTAGTATTCCTTAAGGCCATGATTCATTAGCTAAGGTACGAGAAAGGCTGGAACGGAGAAAAAGAGAAAGAGAATCTCAAGCTCCTGGGTATGAAAATTGGTTCAAGGGGTCACCCTGGCTTACAACTCTATTGTCAACTATTACAGGGCCAGTTATCATTATTATCCTTCTGTTGACTTTCGGACCATGTATATTAAACAGGATTGTGACATTACTTAAGAATCGAATAGATAGAATTGAAATTCTTACTCTCCGAGCGGTGGAATCAGCAAACAGGTGATTAAAAAGAAAAGGGGTGGAATTGTTATCAACGTTTGCTGATTCTTCCCTTGGGAAACTATAGTGGGCATAATCATTATGAAACTTGATTGTTAGTTTTAAGAAGGGGTCTCCTTGGGAACCTTTATGCTTGCATAAGTTTAAACAAATATAATTGTGTTCCGAATCATAGTATATCTTGGGTCTTAGCCAACTTCGAAAGCATGGAATGAGCAAAAAGAAAGAGACAAGCTGACCAATGGGGAAAACACCTTGCAGCCATGACAACCTTTGGAGCCCATACCTTGATCACAATGATGGGAGAGGGGCTCACCGAAACTAACCTTGAACGCATCAACGATTTGCGTGGAGACGGATTGTAAAAAAAACCTTGTTAATGATTAAACTAAGAATGAAGGAATAGAAATTTCGGGGGCTTTTGTCTTGTCAGCTACCCAAATGTATAGATTGATTACTTTATTCTGTTGATGGGTATAAATATCTGTAATCTACCTCTCGACAGTGCGGAGTGGTGAGACTTAGGTCTCCTCCCGCCCAGCGCTGTTTCTTTCTCTCTGAATAAACTGCTGCTAATCATACTCCCAGCGTGAGTGTCTCGTTTGTCGATAACATGCAGTAACAAATGTCTCTAATCTGTGGGATTTCACCCAATAAACGGCTTCACCTGAAATTCATATCGAATTGGGTGTTGCTCTCTGCTGGTCTCCACAGGGGTGGAGCACAGAAATAGTGGGGGACATGGAAAAACAGTGTGGAGGGCATGGGACATGGCAGGGACTGTGGGGACACAGTGGGGACATGGCAGGGGGGGCATGGGGACACAGATGTAGTGGGGAGGGTATGGGGACATGGTGGGATCAAGGTAGGACTGCATTGGGAGGGCAGGGGGTACTGAGGGAGAGTGCGCAGGGTGTCACCTCTGTCCCCCCAGAGAGTGTCCCTGGAGTTGTGCCCTGGAGAGGTGCTGGTGGTGGTGCCCTCCTGGGGACAGGGAAGATCACCCTGGTGTCCCTGGTCCTGTGCCTGCAACCACCGAGGACCAGGAGGGTGCTACTGGACTGTCACCCCATCCCTGACTGCCAGCACGCCTACCTGCACGGCCAGGTGCTGCCACCACCCCTCACACGATGTCCCCAACAGGTTCAAACTGCCACCTGCTGCCACATCCCATCACCAATGGGTCCCCACTGCCACCCAGTGTCACCACCCATCACTAATGGGTCCCCACTGCCATCCGGTGTCACCACCCATCCCTACCATGACTCACCAGCACACCATGTCAATAACTGTCCTCAGTGCATCCCCAGATATCCCTGCCATGCCCATGGGACATCCCCATCTCATGTCCCTGTCATGTCCCCAGCCATCACCACCATGTCCCAAACACATCCCTGCTGTGTCCCCAGATGTCTCCCCCACATGCCCAGCTGCATCCCCGTTGTATTCCCATCCCCATCATGTCCCTGCCATGTCACCACTGCATCCCTGCTGTGTCCTCAGTTTTCCCTTCCATGTCCCTACCAAGTCCCCTGCTATGTCCCCTGCAGTGAGGGGGGATAGAAATATAGACACTTACTTTATTTATTTATTTATTTATTTATTTATTTATCTATCTATTCATTTATGTATTTATAAAGCATTTATTGACAAACATTCTTTGGATCCACTCTGACAGCAGGGGGAAGAACAGGAGTCAGCCTGTCAGTCCCTCAGCGCTGCTGCTTCCAAGTGATTTAAAACCAAACCAGACCAAGAGGCACAAGACTTTGCTGCCAGCTCGCTCGGCTGGTGTTTAATGCTGCTGCTCCCTCAGGGTAGCAGTACTGCCACACCCATCCCCACCATCTCCTTGCCACATCCCTGCCGTGTTCCCAGCCCTGTCCCACCTGCGTCCCCATCACATCTCCTCCCATATCCTCACCGTATCCCCCCTGGCATCCCTGCCGTGTCCCCAGCCATCCCCTCTGCTGCATGTGGCTGCCATCCCCCAGGAGCTGCGGCTCTTCTCCCGCTCGCTCCACACAGCATCGTGTATGGACTGGAGAGCTGGACCTGGGCACAGGTGACAGTGGCAGCCACCCAGGTGGATGCCCACACTGTTATCACCCACTTGCCCTGGGGCTACATCACAGGAAGGAGGTGACCCCCAATCTCATTGTCCCTGTGTCCTCAGTCTGACCCCCATGTCACACAGAGGTGGAGAGCTGGGGATACAGATCTCGGGGGACAGTTGCAGGAGGTGGCCCTAATTCAGGCCCTGGTGATGGATTCTCGTGTCCACTGTCCTTTGTACCAGGAGGCTTCACTGCCTCGATTCTGGTGCATCATTATCTTTGCTGAATGACCTGGGCGATGGCTGCAGTGCTCAGGTCAGGTCCACTCTCCATCATGAGCCCACCTGTCCGTGGTGTCTCAGCCCCCATGTCCCACAGGCCCATGGAACTATGAACAGCTCACGACGACCTTCCCACTCCAGGTGTACCAGAGCATCTCCAACTTTAGCCACCTGGTGTCCTTGGTCCTTGTCTTGATGCTCTCCAGGGACACAGTTCTTGGACACCTACGTGACAGGGGTCTGCCCAGGCAGCAATGTCCAGGCCCAGCTGCCTGGCTGTGACTGCTGCAGCTTCACTTGAAGGAACACAGATAGAGAGACACTTTTACCAAGGCCTGGAGTGGCAGGACAAGGGCCATGGTTTGCTACTGAAAGAGGGGAGATCGAGGTCTGCTTGTAGGTCCACAGCCCAGGGAAGTGCTCTGGGTCTCTGCCAAAATGGTGGGGACTCTTCTGAGAGAAAAAGCCAGTGTCCAACAGAGAAAATATGTCCCAAGATTCATGATGCATCCACACAGACAGAAGTGGTAAGGAAGGAGACTGCAGTACAGGCAGGAGGTGTTGGTGAGTGCTTGTACCCTTCTCCTGCCGAAAAGGTAAGTGCCTGCACAAGGTGGGTACAGGGTGATGATTGGTGGCATCAGGTGCCCGAGCTTCAGAGAAGAAAAATAAGATGAAAAAAAAACCTCTGGGGACCAAGACTAAGGTAGTTCAGTAAGGCAAAAGCAAAAGCCATGTGGAGAAGCAAAGGGAAAACAGAAGAATCATTCGCTATTTCCCATCATCAGACGATGTCCAGCAACATCCTGGGCAGCCGGGCTTCAGTACGCGCAGCGGCTGCTCCAGAACACAAGCATGGTCAGTAACAAACCATGTGCTGGTGCAGTGTGGTCAGCTCTCTGCAGGCAGCTCCCAGCCTCTCCAGCTGGTGAGACCACAAGGGCCACATCCGGCTGCCCCAGTTGCTCATGGAGCAGTAAGACTGTGATCACTGCAAGAATGGGAGGAAGAGACAGTGTCACCCAGAGCAAAGTCCCTGTCCCCAACCCTCTGCTATGGTGGTCTCAGCATCCGCCGCAGGCAGCCCAGTGTCACTCTGACCATGGGTCTCAAGGGGGAGCACAGAGAGCTGAGCCTGCCCCATCCACCCCTCCAGTCCCATGTCATACCTTTGGCCAAGCTGCCAGAGCTCCCATCCGTGCCTATGGGGGAGAAACAGCTGCGAGCTGCCACCTCGTGCTCGCTGTGGGAACAGTGCACATAAGAGAAGAGAGGAAGAGGCATCAGAATCTACAGTGCTTCACTGTCAGGCTCGGGGGATTCCCAGAGCTCTGTGGACTGTGCCCACAGCCCCTGCCAGCCCCCTGGCTCTGCCTTCCTCCCACACCCTGGGGCTTCACCTGATCTGCGCTTCCAGATGATGAATCCAATGATGCCGATGACAGCCAGGATGACAAGGGCAACAACTGCCCACAGCACGCTGGCTGATGAGTTGGACTCTGGTTCTGAGGATGAGCAGGGTGGTGAGGAGGGGAAGGGGAACCCCCCCAGCCCACCCCTCCACATGCCCAAGGCCACCAGACTCACCCCACACAAAGACCCCTGGCTCAGCCAGGCTGGCGTGCTCCACACGGCACCGGTACTTGTCCTGCTCCCCAGGAGGGGCCTCGATGGACACCCAGGTGTAGTAGGTGCCGTCGCTGTTGGGCACGATGCTGCCCCGCTGGGTCTCGTGGTCCCTGACCTCACCGTCCTTCAGCCAGCTGATGGTGATGGGCCGTGGATAGAAGCCGTAAGCGCGGCAGTGCAAGGTCAGGATCCCCTGGGTCTCCTTCTTCAACACTCGGACCGTGGGGGGCTCTGGGGAGGGGGTGGCAGTGAGAGCTGGCACACACATGCACGCTGGCCCCTCCCCAGGGTCCCCATCTCCCCTCACCTTTCCTCTCCAGCACAGCCTGCCCATAGCTCATGTATTTCCTCAGCCACTCAAGGCAGGTGTTCTCCAGGTAGTGCTTCATGTCCTCAGCGACAGTCCTGTCTGCTTCCCACTTCCTCTTGGTGATTTGTGCTGCTGCATCTGCTGCAGTGAACGTCATCGTGTCCATGTCGAAGGCAATGAAGTCCCTCCCATCGTAGGCAAACTGCAGATACCCCCTGGTGCTATTGTCCTCCAGGAGGTCACATCCGTACATGTGCTGCAGTGTGTGAGCCCCTGTAACACGACCAGGGAGATGGGGCTGAGGGGCTGCTGCAGCCCTGGGCCTTCAGTGGGGCAAGGTTCTCCAGCAGCACCCCCCACTCCAGCCCTGTGAGGCACAGGGGGATTGGACAGCAGCAAGAGTGTTGCCTCTCCACTGCCCAGGGCCCACAGCACTCGGGGCATCACGTAAAGCTGTGATGCAGGCCCCCTGCACCCAGGGCATGGCTGGGCTGGCACCCAGCCCTATTGCAACCTGCAACAGCAAGGGGATGGAACAGGGTCCTGAATGTTGTGGGAGTGGGGTTAGGAGGTTGGATGGATTGGGGAACCCTTCTGCCTCTATGTTGGGAGGTACAAATCATAGAATCTCTTGAGTTGGAAGGGACTCTTAAGTATCACAGATTTCAAGTCCTGGCTCTACATAGGCCCAGCCAAGTCAGAGCATGGGACTGAGTACATCGTCCAGACGCTTCTTGATCTCAGGCAAGCTCAGTGCTGTGACCACCTCCCTGGGGAGCCTGTTCCAGTTCCCAACCATCCTCTCAGTACAGAACCTCTTCCTAACAGCCAACCTAAACCACCCCTGTCACGAGGGGGGTCATGTAAATCCCTTGGGTTCTATCATAGCCAAAGAGGAGAGATCAGTGCCTGACCCTTCACTCCCCCTTGTCAGGAAGCCACAAAGGACCATGAGGTCTCCCCTCAGCCTCCTCTTCTCCAGGCTGAACAAACCAAGGGACTTCAGTCTCTCCTCATAAGACTTCCCCTCCAGCCCTTTCCCCATTCTCATTGCCCTCCTCTGGACACTCTCCAACAGTTTTGTGTCCCCCCCTGTACTGTGCCGCATAAAACTGCACCCAGTATTCAAAGTGAGGCCACACCAGAGCAGTACAGAGCAGGACAATCTGCTTGATGGACCCCAGGATAAGCTTGGCCCTCCTGGCTGCCTGGGCACACTGCTGGCTCCTGGGTAACTTGCTGTCAACCAAGATCCACAAATCCCTCTCAGCATGGCTGGCCTCCATAGGAAGGGTGAGGTGCTGGGATATGGGGTTGGAGCCTCTCATTGAATCACTTGGGTTGGAAGAGACCTTCAAGATTTTAGAGTCCAACCACAGTCTAACTCTGCCTAATCCACCTCTAGACCATGTCCCCAAGCACAGTATCTACATGCCTTTTAAATACCTCCAGGGATGGTGACTCCACCCTGTTCCAATACTTGACTACACTTTCGGTAAATCATAGAATCATAGAATGGTCTGGGTTGGAAGGGACCCCAAGGATCATAGAGCTCCAACCCCCCCTGCCACAGGCAGGGCCACCAACCTCCAGGCCTGAAGCTACACAAGGTTGCCCAGGGCCCCATCCAACCTGGCCTTGAACACCCCCAGGGATGGGGCATCCACCCCCTCTCTAGGCAGCCTGTTCCAGCCTCTCACCACTCTCTCTGTAAAAAACTCCCCCCTAATATCTAATCTAAACCCTCCTTTAGTTTTAATCCATTCCCCCCTGTCTTGCCATAGTCTACCCTTTAACAAGCTCATTCCCCTCCTGTTTCTCTGCTCCCTTCAGGTACTGGAAGGCTGCAATGAGGTCCCCCTGTAGCCTTCTCTTCTCCAGGCTGAACAAGCCCAGCTCCCTCAAACTCTCTTTGTAGGGGAGGTGATAAATTATTTCTGATACCTAACCTCCCCTGGTGCAGTTTGAAACCATTTCCTCTCATCCTATCACTTGTTACCTGAGAGAAGAGACTGACCCCCACCCCCCTACACCCTCCTTGCAGGTAGTTGTAGAGAGCAGTAAGGTCTCCCCTCAGCTTCCTTTAATTAAGACTAAAAAAGCCCAGTTTCCTCAGCCACTCCTCATAAGACCTGTGCTCCAGACCCTTCACCAGCTTCGTTGCTCTTGTCTGGAGGTGCTGCAGCATCTCCACATCCTTCTCGTAGTGAGTGGCCTAAAACTGGATGGGGCACCCAGAAGCCTCTCTGGGTCTGGGACAAGGGACGCCAAGGACTGTGTGGCTGGGACAGACAGCCAACCTCCTTTGCACTAGAGGACAGGGGGCTGGGAGCCCTCTGACAATGGGACAGGGAAGGGTCAGCACAGGCCAAGGCAGTAGTGTGGGGAAGGGCAGGGTCTCCTTGGAGGGTGGGAGCTCTCCCATCCCACAGGGCACCATCCCAGCCCATACTCACTGGTGCTCTCGTTGTAGCGGCTCTGCAGCGTGTCCAGGTCCACATGGTAAAACTGATGATTGTTCTGCCCAATATGGGTGTCCCTGTCCCAGTACTGCTGGTCCAGGTTGGCCGCCATCCAGTCTGCCCGGGGCACCGCCCTCCCCTTCTTGCTGTCGTAGTGTGAAATGAGGTTCCCATCCACGTACCCCACGGACACAAACTCTGGCACCCCCGGGCTGGGCTCTGACACTGCAATGTCAAAGTAGTGCAGGGTGTGGAGCTCTGTGAAGATACAGAAGATGGTAAAGGTTGGGAGCTGATGGTGCCCAAGATCAGGGGCTCCAGGGGTGGGCAGTGAGGTTGGGTGGGGGTCCCAGAGAACAGATCAAAGGGTGGGGGGGAATATGACCGGTAGGGGGGATGATGAGGGAGCAATGTGTGTCCAGAAGGGGGTCCTGCTTCCTGGGACCGGACAGCCAGGGGTCCCCAGAGTCAATGAAAGGGGGCCTGAGGTGTAGGACAAGAGGTACCCAGGAAGGGGGATCCATGGGGTCAAGGAGAAGTAGATCTGAGGAAGATTCTGGGCAGAGGATGTGGGATGATGTCTGGAGGTAATGGTAACTTAAAAGTTAAACCCTATTTCCAAAGGCTCAGCATTTGCAGAACATTCCAGGGTGATAAGCAGCTGAGATGCCAGGCACCCACTCAACCATAAAGTTCCTCAACACCCTCCTTCAAAATAAATCCCAAAGCAAACTTTAAGGTTAATAATGTCAGGGGAGCTTGACGTATTGACCCTGAGACAGCTACGCAGAGGATGGAACAAAGTGGAGATATCACAGCCAAACTGCGATAACACAGAACTCCCCTGGGAGTGCATCCCCTGGGAAAATTAGAAATCTCTCTAGAGTTACTGGACATCTTTTAACATGTTAGTAAAGACCTTTAGTATTTACTAATGTTTGCAGACAGTGAATTTATCACTGCCAATCCAAAGAATCTGTGACTGTTGCTTGAATAAAATCCTCTTTCATTTGAGCCTGTCGTGTTAGTGCTCATTGAACGCAACTGAACTCCTTAGGCAGCTGTGGTAGTTCAAGTAACGCGACTGTATTGACCAAGTATCTTGCTATTTGTGATAGTTCAGTGCACAGAACAGAACTGGGCTTGTAACGACTAATTAGGTATATCATTACAATTAATTAATGTAATTGGGGGCGGGGGAGGGGGAAGGGATTGTGCCTGGGGAAGGGGAGCCCGGGGAGGTCCTGGTGGCTCAGGATGGAGGGGGATCAAGAGGGATCCCACTGCCCAGGGAATGGAGCAGCGGAGTCAGCAAAGGGGGTCCAGGGGGTTCTGGCACCCAGAGGATTGCCCGGGTCCCCGCCCGCACTCACCGCACACCACCCCGCTGAGAAGACCCAGCAGCAGCCCCAGCACCCGGCACGGCCACATCGCTCCACATTGCTCTGCTCTGGGACCACGACCAAAAAGGCCGATCAACCCCCGTGAATGCCCTAAACCATGCTGCAAGCTCCGCCTCGAGCCGCTTGATTGGCACCACCACCCGCCCGCCAATGGGAGCCTGAGTGTCCAAGGGACCGCCCACCCCTCAGCACTAGTGTGCTTCCCTGTGCCCTGTGGAACCCATGGCCTGAGTCATATCGGGCTGGTGAAGGGGGATGCTGAGACCCCCAGAGCAGAGTGTTGGGGACAGGGAGATGTCCCTGGGTGACACTGTCTCTTCCTACTGTCTCTTCACTGGTCTGGTCCCCATTGGGGTTGGGATGCCCAAGGGGATGGTTTGTGTTTGCTCTTCCTGCCTCAAACCCAGGGACAAATGGCATTTTGTTCCCAAGCTGATGGAGGTGACACCAGGAAAGGGGAAGCTGCTGCCTCTGCTTATGGGATGTTGGGTCAACCTGAAATCTCATTGGGTTTCCCTTCTCCAGCTCTAGGAGGTGCATCTCACAGAGCTTCTGCATCTCCTCTGGGCACGGTGTTTGAAAACAACATGGTTTTAATTAAATGTGTCCCAGACACTTGGCTGAGACCTCTGTGGAAAAGCCTGAGCCCTGGTGCTCCAAGCATCCCAGCCTGGGCAGGAGGATGCTCTTCTGGGAGATGATCTGCTGGTCCTGCCTGGGAGCTGGGGCTCAGCGCCTCTTCTGGGCTCACACTGCCCTCTCCTGACACTTGGGGGTGGAAACGTCCCCAGGGCTCCTCCAGCCCTGAGACCTCGAGTTGTGGACTCACAGAATGCTCTGGGTTGGAAGGGACCCTGTCCTGGTTTCGGCTAGGATGGAGGTAATTTCTTTTCTAGTAGTGGATGGAATGCTGTGTTTGGGAATTAGGATGAGAGCAGTGCTGATAACACCCTGATGTTTCTAGTTGTTGTCCAGCAATCAAGGACTTTTTCAGTTGTTCTTATTTCCCTACTAAAGAGAAGGGAGGGGACGCAGCCAGGACAGGTGACCTAAACTGGCCAAAGTGGATATTCCATGCCAATCACCTCATGCTCAGTATAAAGGGGGGCTGGTGAGAGGAGGAGCGGGTGACTCCAGGATGCGTGTTTTTTGGGGAAGGTCCAGTTTGTCGGGACAGCTCTGTGCTGCCCAGCCTGAGTTGTGTGGTTCAATGAGAAACTGCATTGTGTATCAATGGGGTGGCATGGGTCCAAAAGGGATCCCAGGGTGGACACTGCTGGGTGGTGGGGCCGGTGGCTGTGTGAAGGGCAAGGGGCAGTTTGGGGAAGGTGGGATTTGCTGGCTGTGGTGAAAATCACCCGTCCTGGTGCCCTGGAGTTCTGCACCCCGCCATTGGCAGAGGTCACAGTGGGGATGCCCTGACCTGCTGTTCCCCAGCACAGGCTGCTGGGAGAGGTGCAGCTCTGGGAAAAGCCACCTCCAACACCTGCACCCAGGTACTGCAGCTGTATTTTCTCCCTCTGGGCTTTGGTAGGAGGATGCAGAATTTCAGCTCCTTGCCTGGCAGTGGGGCCTCAAATCCTGCCCACAGATGTAAATCTGCACCTCAAAGCCAGCAGAGGATGGGGTTTTAAAGCAGCCTGGTGCATCCGGCAGCTCCTGAGCACCCGGTGAGCAACTTCCCTTTCCACAGGAGATTTGTATTTCCTGCCATGTAGAGTCAGTAACGGATTTGCAATAACTCCTGGGGAGGGGCAGTGGGGCAGAGCAGGGCTGCACTGGGGAGCTGTGTGTGGTCCCATTCTGTCCTTGAGGACCGTTTTTTTCCAGTGTCAGGGTATTCGTGCTGGGGGGTTGGGAGATATTAGAGCCTCTTTAGCATGGAGAGCCCTTCTTTGCCATCCCAACTGGGCACCTGCGATCCCCATTGCCCTCCTCTATCTTCCCCTTCCTCCTCTCCAGCACAATCAGAGCTGTGGCTTTTAAGGAGCCCTGGGGATCCAGGGACACCACATCTGCTGGGGGCAGGAGTAGCCAGAGTATCAGGGGCAGAGCTCAGAGCTCAACAGGTTTCATCACCCTGGGGCCAGGATCTGCCCCGCAGGGCAGGAGATGGGACATCTTCCTCCTAGACATCCCATCCTTGGGATGCACCAGCAGGGCCATGGCCAAGCTGAATCCCATGGAAACAGGCACTGGTGGGGCTGCAGCCCCAGTGCAGAGGGGCAGGATGGGGAGGCAGTGGCTGTGTTCAGGCAGCACCTGGGGGTTTGTGGGGGAGACTTTCTCCTGTCCTTCAGCCAGCTGGTGGTGATGGGCTGTGAGTAGAAGCTGTAAGCACAGCAGTGCAAGGTCAGGCTTTCCTCTCCAGCACGGCCTGCCCGTAGCTCATGTATTTCCTCAGCCACTCAGTACAGGTGTTCTCCAGGTAGTGCTTCATGTGCTCAGCGACAGTCCTGTCCACCTCCTACTTCCTCTTGGTGATTTGTGCTGCTGCATCTGCCACAGTGAATGTCATCGTGTCCATGTCGAAGGCAATGAAGTCCCTTCCATCGCAGGGATTTGCCAATACCCCCTGGTGCCTTTGTCCTCCAGGAGGTCACAGCTGACTATGCTCTGCAGTGTGTGAGCCCCCTCAGTGAAATGAGGCTGAGGGGCTGCTGCAGCCCTGGGCCTTCAGTGGGGCAAGGCCCCTCTGGAATCACCCCCCCACTCCAGCCCTGTGTGAGGCCTGGGGAATCGGGCACTGAAATGAGAGCTGCCCCCACCCTGCCCAGAGCCCACATCACTCAAGGCACCATGTAAAGCTGTGTCACACACTGAACCCAGGGCGTGGGAGCCCCTCTGGTTCTGGGGGTCTCAATTGCCATGGGGACCATGAGGGCTTTGAACATCCAGCCCAGCACCAGCAGTTGGAGTGCCAGGAGGAGCTGTGCTCTCAACTTATTGACTGCCTCCTCCATCTCAGAGACAGGGCAGGATGAGAAGCTGAAATGTACTTGACTGCTTAGCAACAACTAAACCAGTAGGGTGGTTCCATCACCATAAATCCCTAACACAGCCCTACACTCACTGCAAGATTAACATTAACTCTAACCCTGCTGGAAACGGGAGAGCAACTGTCACAGAACCTCACACAACAGGGCAGGACAGTGAGACAGGAAAAAGAAAAAAGGAAAATAAAACAACAAAACCCCCACCTGAAACCTCTCTGGCTCTAACAGACGTTAATGACCCACTGGTTCAGCGTGTTGCTCAGGATGTCAGTATTACACAGTTGACTCAGAGCTCCTAAGATTTATGCTTGATGACTCAAAGAGCACATAAGCACTCACCGATGGGAGATGAGGTCTGTCAGTCTCTGCAGAAGGTTTTGTGGAGGTCAGTGCTGCTGATGTGCGTTTGGTGTATGTTGCAGATGTGAGCAGTTGTGGGGATGTGCGTGAAGGAGGCTTTGGGGTGTGTTTCTCTAGGTTTCGGTTCCATGAGCCCTCACCACTCCCTGTGTCTCCTCCTCCTTTTCCCTGCTGCCCACTGGGAGCCGCCGCTTGTGACTCCTGGCTTCCCGCTGTGTCTCAGTCAGTGGGAGTCGGGAGCCCTTCCGGGCAGTGTCCTTTCCCTGGCCGCCCCCAGCCCCCTGGGGTGAACAGTCTGAACCTGTGATGGGCTCATCCCCTGCACCAGCAGCAGGGAGTATCCAGGCACCGGGCTGTGCCCGTGTCCTCCTCGTATCACACCGCACCGACCCGCTTGGAGTTCCCAGCTTTCCCCGTGTCCCGTGGCTGGGGCCCTGCCGAGCGCTGCCGGAGCTGTGTCCACTGAGCCAGCTCTGGGATGGATGGGCAGCAGCCCTGTCCTCCTGTCCCCCTGGGCTCTGGGCTATTGTCCCTGGGTACTGGGGAGGTGAGACCCAGCCTGGGTACCCCCTGCTCAGGTTGGCACAGGGCGTTCTGCACTGGCTTGGACTCGGACCCTTGATGTGTGTGGGCACAGAGAGCTTCCTCTGTTAAGAACAGTGTGAAGTCCAGAGGAGAGTGGAGGCTGACAGCAGGCTGTCGTGGGCTGGATGGAGTCACACTGCCCACGAGCGCTGCTGTGCTGGACATGCTGGAGCTCCAGCAGGAACTGGAGTCAGAGGCAGCGCAGTGGGACGCCCCAGTTGATATCACTACTGCATTTTTCTGGATGCCTTTGGCAGCAGAGAGCAGGGCACAGTTTGCTGTCCCTGGGAGGGTGCCCAGTCCACCTGGAATCAACTGCCCCAGGGGTGGAAACAGCCCCACCATCTGCCCTGGGCTGACCGCGACTGCGCTGGAAGGGGTGAAGCCCCAGAGCACCTGCAGTATGCTGATGACATCATCGTATGGAGCAGGAGAGCAGAGGAATTCTCTGAGACAGGGCAGAAGATAGTCCAGATCCTTCTGGAAGGTGGTTTTGCTGGTTTGGACTGGTAAGCTGAAGGACCTTTGCAGGAGATGCAGTACAAGCAGTGCCAGGCAGGAGCGCTGCCAGGCCTGAGGCATGCTGGGCCCAGGCGATGGAGGGCACAAGTAACCCAGGGCAGGAGGGGCACTGAGCACAAGGGATAGCAGGGGCAAGGGGCACCTCCCCCAAGCCCTGGGGTTTGCTCACACTCCCCAGGAGGTTTTCACACTTGAGCCATCTATTTCACCCACAAACCCCAAGGGTGTCAGAGCCGGGTGGGCAGAGCCATGGGGCACCAGGTGCCTGGGTCCCCCCGGAACAGGCAGGTCTGGGGGTCTCAGGGTGCCCCAGGGGAAGAAGACAAGAGTAGGGCTGGGGTGGAGGGGAGATCTGTGACTTCGGGGCCCAGAGGTGTCCCCAGGCTGGGAGATACAGGTGATATGGGGCCATGGTAGGGTCTGGGGCTCTGAGGAGGGGACAGGTAGGGGGCCATGGGAGGACTGGGCAGTGCTGTGGGGGAGTCACTGGTAAGAAGCGTCTCAGGCTACCATTGGCTGGTGGGTGGTGGCAGAGCCAATTGCGGGGTGAGGGGCGGGGCTTGTGGCAAAGTTTGTCCCAGAGCAGGGCTCCTTATTCTCATGACATCGGGGACCCAGAGTGGAGCGATGAGCGATGGGGCTGGGCTGGGCCGGGCGCTGGGGCTGCTGCTGCTGGGGATCCTTGGCTGGGCAGCGTGCGGTGAGTGCGGGCGGGTACCCAGGAAACCCCCTGGATCCTGTTTCTTGACAACGATTCTCCATTCCCTGTGCACCCAACCACCCCAGGGCACAGGGACCCCCAGTCACAATCCCTGAACACCACGTGCTCCCTGGGAATACTCCCCTTTCCACCCTCTTCCATCCCCTTCCAACCCTTTCCATCCCATTCCAAGATGCTCCCACAGATCTGTTTCTCTTTGATGCTGGGGACACCCTTGGACCCCTCTTCATAGGAACCTTGGGTTTTTCACTGTCATGGCCCCCTTTTATCATCACCAGGATCCCCGGCTTCCCTTCATGGGAAGTAGGATCCCCTCCTGGACACATACCCCTCCCCAACAGACACTTCCTCTTGAAGCTGCACCCCACACCCCCAATCTGCTGCTCTGGGACTCCCACCCAGGCTCAACACCCAATCCTGCACCCCATCACTATGGGCACCCTCACCCTGCACCCACCACCCTTCACTGACCCCTGTGTCCCCACAGAGCTCCACTCCCTGTGCTACCTCCACACCGCAGTGTCAGAGCCTAGCCCAGGAGTACCCCAGTTTGTGTCCGTGGGGTACGTGGACGGGAACCTCATTTCGTGCTACGACAGCGAGAAGGGGAGGGCGGTGCCCCGGGCAGACTGGATGGCGGCCAACCTGGACCAGCAGTGCTGGGACAAGCACACCCAGATTGAGCAGAACAATCAGAAGATTTCAAAAGTGAACCTGGACACACTGCAGAGCCGCTACAACCAGAGCGGGGGTGAGTGTGGGCTGGGAAGGGGCTCTGTAGGATGGGAGATCTCCACTCCCTTCTCCCCCATGAAGACACTACCCTTCCTCATGGCACTGGACCAGCACATGCCGATCCTTCCCAGCCCAGTGCTGTTGGCAGAGGGCTCCATGCACCCCTGTCCCCCAGTCCCACACTCCATGGGATCCTTTGTGCCAGAGCTAGGGAGACTTCTGGGTGCCCCACCAAGCACATTCTGGCCTTCTCCCCACCATGCCCAGCACCCCATCCCAGGCCTGGGTGCTGCATAACAGACCTCACCATCCCATGGCAGTTCTCAGAACCTGAGAACTCTGAGAGGAGCTCCCACCCTGTGTCCCAGCCCCTCACCATTCCTATGGCACTTTGTACACACCACCCCAGAGCCAGAGGGGCTCCTGCAACCCATGCCATCTCCTATCTGATCCCTCTTCCAGCATTCAGGACCCTGTTCCATCCCCTTGCTGTTAGAGTGTGCCATGGGGCTGGGTGCCAGCTCAACCATGCCCTGGGCACAAGGAGGCTGCATCACAGCTGTACGTGATGCCCCAAGTGCTATGGACGCTGGGCAGGGTGGGGACAGCTCTTGTGTCAGTGCCCGATTACCTCAGACCTCACACAGGGCTGGAGTGGGAGGTGCTGCTGGGGGCCTTGCCCCACTGAAGGCCCACGGCTGCAGCAGCCCCTCAGCCCGGTCTCTCTGGTCGTGTTTCAGGGGCTCACACGCTGCAGAGCAGGGTCAGCTGTGACCTCCTGGAGGACAATAGCACCAGGGGGTGTTGGAAAATTGCCTATGATGGGAGGGACTTCATTGCCTTCGACACGGACACAATGACGTTCACTGCGGCAGATGCAGCAGCACAAATCACCAAGAGGAACTGGGAGGCAGACAGGGCTGCCATTAAGCACATGAAGGACTACCTGGAGAACATCTGCCCTGAGTGGCTGAGGAAATACGTGAGCTATGGGCAGGCTGTGCTGGAGAGGAAAGGTGAGGGGAGATGGGGACCCTGGGGAGCGGCCAGCGTGGATGTGTGTGCCAGCCCTCACTGCCACCCCCTCCCCAGAGCCCCCCACGGTCCGAGTGTTGAAGAAGGAGACCCAGGAGATCCTGACCTTGCACTGCCGCGCTTACGGCTTCTACCCACAGCCCATCACCATCAGCTGGCTGAAGGATGGTGAGGTCAGGGACCACGAGACCCAGCGGGGCAGCATCGTGCCCAACAGCGACGGCACCTACTACACCTGGGTGTCCATTGAGGCCCCTCCTGGGGAGCAGGTCAAGTACCGGTGCCGTGTGGAGCATGCCAGCCTGGCTGAGCCGGGGGTCTTTGCATGGGGTGAGTCTGGTGGCCTTGGTCATGTGGAGGGTTGGACTGGGGGTCCCCCTTCCCTTCCTCACAACCCTGCTCATCCCCAGAGCCAGAGTCCAACTCACCGCCCATCATGCTGTGGGTGGTTGTTCCCCTTGTCATCCTGGCTGTCATTGCCATCACTGGATTCATCATCTGGAAGCGCAGATCAGGTAAATCCCCAGGGTGTGGGAGGAAGGCAGAGCCTGGGGGGCTGGCAGGGGCTGTGGTCATGAGCCACAACTCTCTGTAGAGCCCCTGAGCCTGAGGGTGAAGCACTGTGGATGCTGATGCCTCTTCCCCTCCTCTCTTATGTGCACTGTGCCCACAGCGAGCACGAGGTGGCAGCTCGCAGCTGTTTCTTACCCATAGGCATGGATGGGAGCTCTGGCAGCTTGGCCAAAGGTATGACATGGGACTGGGGGAGTGGATGGGGCAGGCCCAGCTCTCTGTGCTCCCCCTTGAGACCCATGGTCAGAGCAACACTGGGCTGCTGATGGGGGATGATGAGACCACCATAGCAGAGGGTTGAGGACAGGGACTTTGACCTGGGTGACACTGTCTCTTCCTCCCATCCTTGCAGTCATCACAGTCTTACTGCTCCATGAGTGACCGGGGGGCCTGGATGTGGCCCCTGCGCTGTCACCGACTGCAGAGGCTGGGAGCTGCCTGCAGAGAGCTGATCATGCTGTGCCAGCACATGGTGCTACACTGGTGGCTCTTCTGGCTGGGGTAAATGCCTTGTTTCCCTTACTTTCTTCCTGTGCTTGTTTCCCAGCCTTGAATCATGGGGATAGAGCAGATTTTCTTCCCAGTAGCCCAGCATGGTGCCCTGTTTAGGACTGTTTTGGTTCTGGCTGAGGTGGAGTTCATTTCCCCCAGCAGTCCTGGCCGTGCTGTGCATCAGGAGTGAGCAGGGTGTTGGTACCAGCCCAGGGATTTGGCTGCTGGGGAGCGGGGCTGTCCCAGCATCCAGACTGTCTCTCCAACATAGCCCTTGCCAGGAGGCTGTTGGTGGGCAAGACGTTGGGAGGGGACACAGCCAGGACAGCTGACCCCAACTGACCAAAGTGATATTCCAAACCCTGTGGCATCTGCTTGGTTATGAAAGCTGAGAGAAAGGAGGATGAGCAGAGGATGTTTGTTATTTACAGTGTTGTTCTACTAGAGCAACCGCTGAACATACTGGAGCCCCTTTTCCTGGGACGTGGCCAGACATCACCTGCTGATGGTGAATAAATGCTGATGGGGAAACAGTGAATAAAACTTTTGGTTTTCCTTTACTTCTGCCCAGGGCTTTTGCTTTATTCAGCTGCCTTGGTTGGGAGTTTGTTCCTGTTACACCTTTTTTTCCTCCCCTCCCTGCCCTGCTGAGGAGGGTGGTGATGGAGAACCTCTGTGGGCATCTTCTGTGCAGCCACAGCCAACCCATTACAAGGATTTTTGATAAAAACTGGATTGGTATCAGACTGATGGATCTCAACAGAGGTGGCACAGTGTGATGTCATAAGTGGACACAACCACGTACATGCCCCAATCTAATGAGAAATATCCCAGGCTGTAGCACATCATGCCTGATGTTAAAGAGGAAAAATAGAGGGGTTTGGGGTTTGGCCACCACCCCAGGGGCCAGGATATGCCCTGTGGGGCAGGAGATGGGGCATCACCTTCCTTGTAGAGATCCCATCCTGGGGCTGGACCCAGCCACTGCCAAGCTCCAACCCATGGCAACAGGCACAGGTGGGGCCTCTGCCCCAGTGTGGAGATGCAGGATGGGGAAGCAGTGGCAGGGTCTGGGCAGTGCCCTGGGTGTCAGAGTGGAGTTGGCTCCTCTTGGCCCCAGTGATGGAGTTCATGAGGTGTGGCACAGGCCCAACACAGTGTGGGAACAGCCCAGTGCCACAGTCTGGGTGTGCGAGTCACCCAACACACCCAGGCACAGCTTGGCCCCAGACACTGGCTGACCCAGATGCCCCTTGAACATGAGGAATGGGAGGAGAACCACCTCCCATGGATGTGAGCAGCAACCAAACCCCCAATTACCTGGAGTGTGGGGCAGCAGAAACTTCCTCCAGGCTACAAGGAGAGAGGAGAGTTGGTCACATCCCAGAGCCGGTCCCTCACAGCTCTGGCCAGGACAGAGGGTCCATCCCTATGCTGGTCTGCTCGAGCTGCCCACCCTCCCAGACACATGGCCTTGGGCTTTCCCAGACCCAGGGATGGGGGATGGAGAGGATGGGCAGGAAGGGAAAGGCCCGAGCACAGAGCACCTGGGAATAGGACCCCACAGTGTCCCAGATCTCACAGACACTCACCCAGTGCTGCATCTCGTTCCTCTGTGAGGTGGTTTGGCCCTGGCTAGAGGTGAAATGCCCACCTAAGCCACTTGCTCACTCCCCTTTTCAGCCATAAAGGGGAGAAAATACATATTGGGAGGCTTAGGATTCGAGATAAGCACAGAGGGATCACTCTGCAATTAGTGTCATGGGCAAAACAGACTCAGCACAGAAGAAAACTAATTTATGACAACTACACTGCACACCCAGTTACACCAGAGTCGGGTAATGAGAAGCACAGCCAGGTCTTAATGCACCTTTCCCCCACCCCTCCCTTCTTAGCAAACTTCACTTCATTGATGATTTTACTCCCTTCTTCCCCAGCAACACGTCATGAGGAGGGGCAGGGAACGTTGAATGGGGTTCCAGTCAGTTCCTCACAAGCTGCTTTCCTTCTCCAGATCTTAACCTCTCCTCTCTTAGAAGACTTTAGTCATAATTTCGCTCCCTTCTTCCCTCCTCAATTGTGGCGTGGAGAGGGACAGGGAATGGGGAGTGGGGGTTTTCAGTCCGTTGCTCCATAGTTGTTTTCCTTCTTAGCTGGGGCAGGAGGGTGCATTCCATACACACACCCTTCTCTTGCTGCACCGTGGGGTCCCACCCATGGGAGACAGTCCTCCAAGAACTTCTCCAGCATGAGTCCTCTCTATCAGGGAGCCATCTCCTTACCAACTGCCTCAGCACAGCTCCCTTCCATGGGGTGCTGACCTTCGGGCCAAGACTACTCTGGCCTGGTGCTCCACAGAGTCACAAGTCCCCCAGCAAACCTGCTGAGGTGTGGGTTGGTCTCTCAACAGGCCGTAGATGGTCTCAGCTCCCTGTCCTTATCCATGGGCTGTGAGAGGACACCCGCTCCACCATGGTCTTCACCATGGGCTGCAGGGGAATCTCTCTCTTTCCAGCACCCGAAGGGCCTCATTCTTCCCCCCGCCCTCCTTCTTCCCTGGCCTTGGTGTCTGCACAGCTCACATCTTCTCACTTGCTTCTCTGGGGGAAAAATGAGGCTGCTTGTGTTTTCCTTTTCTCCTCACTGTGATTCCCAGAGGCGCTGTGACCATCGCCGATTGGCTCGGCCCTGGTCAGCAGCAACTCCGGCCTTGAACTGGCCGATGTTTACAATCTGGGTCCTCCAGAGAGCTTCTGGCTGCTTCCTGCAGGAGCCATCTCTGCAGCCCCCTCCTTCTCTACCAGCACATTGCTATGCAAAACTGCAACAGGTTCACATGGGCCCACTCCTCCAGTTTCTCCAGGTTCCTCTATATGACACCCCATCCTTCTGGTGTGTCAACTGCACTGCTCAGCTTGGTGTCATAAGCAAACTTACTAAGGGTGCGGTGTTGAGTCAGTGGTGTAGTGTTAACATCCTGACTGATATTCTAAACTGGTGGGTTGTTAATGCCCTTTTGAGGCAGAGCAATTTCATTGTTTCAGTTACCTTATTTCCCTTCTATCTTGTAGAATAATCACACACACACAATCACACAACAGTCAGGGTTGGAAGGGACCTCTGGAGATCATCTAGTCCAACCCCCTGCCAGAGCAGGATCACCTCAAGCAGGCTGCACAGAATTATGTCCAGGCGGGTTTTGAATGTCTCCCGAGAAGGAGACTCCACAACCTCTCTGGGCAGCCTGTCCCAGTGCTCTGCCAGCCTCACAGTAAAGACATTCCTCCTCATGTTTAGGTGGAGCTTCCTATATTCCGGTTTCTACCCATTGCCTCTTGTCCTGTCGCTGGGCATCAATGAAAAAGGACTGACTCCACCCTCCTGCCACTCACCCCCTCAAGGATTTATAAGCTTTGATAAAATCCCCCCTCAGTCTTGTTTTCTCAAGGCTAAAAAGTCCCAAGTCCCTCAGCCTCTCTTCCTAAGAGAGATGTTCTAGTCCCCTCATCATCTTTGTAGCCCTTTTTTGTACCCTCTCCAGTAGCTCCTTGTCCTTCTTGGACCGGGAAGCCCAGAACTGCAGGCAATATTCCAGACTCTGTCTAATTCTGAATTTGTATCTCTGCTGAATGGTTGATGTCAACAGCAGGAGAGAGGACAGATGAACTCCATGAATACACACGATGATGCTTTCCTTCACAGTAATATCTGACAGCATCATCCCACACTCCGGGCTCTCTGCAACAGCAACATGCAGGTACGCTCACGTTGGTAAATTCTTGTGGTAAAATGCATTTTGTTGCCCTTTTGATGCCCAGGCATCAGTGATGCAGCATAATATGAAAGTTGGACCTTCTGCCTTCTCTGCCAGCCTGCTCTTCTGGGTTTTTTTTTTTTTTTTTCAGTTTAACTATCCTGACCTGATGCGTGAGGTTCTATTGGGTGTCCTGTTCTAAGCAGGGTTAGAAATATTTTTCATCTTGCAGTAGTTATGTGCTGGCTTTAGGATTTAGGGTGAGAATCATGTTGATACCACACTGATGGTTTAGTTGTTGCCAAGCAGTCAAAGACTTTTCAGATCTCATCCTGCCCTGCCACTGAGAAGGGGAAGGGGAAAATGGGGGGTGGGCACCCAAAGATCTGGGAACACTGCTCCTACTTCTTTCTACATATCATACAAGTGATGTGATGTGGAGTAAGTGGGTTGCACTAACCCTGCAGTGGGCTTATTGAAGAGAAGGAAAAAGAGGTAAATGCCCCAAATCTCCCAGCCCTTGTCCTGGGAGCCCTGGCCTCAAGGGGACAGAGTCCTCTCTCCCCCTGGAAATACCAATACTACCCTGAAGTGCACAAGGCTCAGCTTCTCTCATGCCTGACAACTGACCAGAAGTTGCCCCTGCACCCACACACTGCACCCCAAGCCCAGACCAAAGTTGCTCCAAGCAAGGCAGGAAACCCCTGCCCTGCTCCAGCTCCACAGGGGCTGGCTGCAGCCGTTACACTGGAGATCTGCCAGGGACATGTATTGCTCCTTGTTGAGGAGGCTGTTCCTGACCACACAGGACCATTTCTCACTTCTTGTATCTGTCATCACAATGACGTCTTCAGTGTCAAAAAGGCCCCTTGCCTCAGATGAACATCTCTATGAGGCCAATGGGAGACATTATCTGCCAAGGTCTTTCCACAGCACCTCTGGTTGCAGGCACCATCCAGCCAAATGATACAGCACCCAGATGCCTCTGCCCTTGTAACATCCAGAGAGAGCTGAGGGAGAGAGCCTGCAGCTCGGGAAGGACCCGAGATACCACCACTGCTGCTGATTGGCTCAGCATTAGCCATCAGTGAGTTTGTCCTTGAGCTGGCTGGTAGGACCTGGGAGAAGCTTCTAACAGCTTCTTGCAGAAGCCACCCCCTGCAGCATCCTGACTCCACAAAACCTTGCATGCAAACCCACAGCAGTCAGGTAGGGATCGCCTCAGCTCAAAGCTGATGGACACATATGACAGCAGACCCATCACAGATCCCAACGAACTGATCACCAAACCGACCCCAACGTATGCAGGAGCAACATGGCATTAATGCCCAACAGCCTCAGATCTTCCCCCAAACATCCCAGAGAGCAAGTCCAAGCTGTTGAGTTTCAGTGCCTGAAGGCAGTGCACTGACCTGTCTTTGTTCAAGAAGCCCCAAGGCTTCCAGAAAATGTGCCAGGTCTCCAGTGGCAAAGACAGACAGGACAGAGGTCTGTGAGGGACAGACAACCCTAGGGACATGAGGATCATCCCCTGGAAACACTGCATCGGCCACAAACCTGACACCGCCAGATGCTCCAAAGCTTCTCCATAAGGGGCATGGTTTCTTCGTGTGCAGATGTACTGACCATCATCAGAGGGTCTGAACCCAGAGATTCGCAAGTCCAGGTTTCCACCAGAGAGTTCATCTCTGGCCAAACTCTGTCATCCTAACATATTCCTCCAACGGCTCCCTGGACAGATCCTCCCCATTTCAGTAGTGGAGCACCGTTTCAGAGACATGATGATGGATCCACCTGATGTCCCAGCTCCGAGTGTCCACGCCAGGGGACAACTGACATGGCAGTGTGACATCCTGCCCCATGGTAACATGGAGAGGGTGGCCTGGTCCCACCACTCTGAATTCAGCTTGACAACAGAGAGGGATACAGAGACATAGAGACTGAGTGTTGATTGGTTTAGGGTGTTGCAGGCCAGGGTGAAGATTGGCATGAGCAGTGCACGCCCCATGCCACTGGTTTTGCTTTGCCCTCCAATGGTCTAGAGACTCTGGAAAACTGGAGTGGGTGTGGAAGGAATGAAAAGAGAAGCAGTTTTCCCTGAAGTGGGAACCTGGTCCAGAAAAGGACCTCCATCCCAGCCTGCCCCAGTGCTAGTGAGAAACATTTGAGGGGAGGATTGCAGGACAGGACTGAAGGGGAACCCAGGGCAAGGGATGTACAGTGTAAAGAACCCAAAGGAAAGTGAAG
The DNA here is from genome assembly GCF_964237585.1 of Gallinula chloropus. Lineage (NCBI taxonomy): Eukaryota > Metazoa > Chordata > Aves > Gruiformes > Rallidae > Gallinula > Gallinula chloropus. The sequence goes on along the minus strand of NC_140117.1, from coordinate 2,007,323 downwards.
CCCATGTGGGGCCAAGCTCTGGGCTGAGCTGCCCATGACCCATGGCAGCTTCCTGCCCCACATCTGTCACCTGGAGTGGGATCCCTACCTGCAGGAACACATGGAGAGTCACAGAATACCTCAGGAGGACCCCAGGACTTGCCAGGAGTCACATCTGCATCCTTGCTGGAGAGAAGGGAGGGGAAGGGATGCAGAGGTGGGCGATGGGGGTTACACCTGTCCAAGAGGGGATGGCAAAGAAGGGTTGCACTTGCTCCCCAAAGAGGGTCTGAAGTCCCCAAACCCCCTGCACAAGCACCCCAATGGTGGAAGAAACCAGTGCTCAATGGCAGGACAGGACTGGGCATGGGTCCCTGGTGCAGCCTCCTACTCTGTCCCACTGTTCCTCACCAGGTTTTCTTGCAAACCCGTTACTGGCCCTAAATGAAAGTAATATTTGAAAGCCCCTGTAGAAGGAAAAGTCGCTCAGCACATGGCCACGAGCTGCCGGATGCACCAGGCTGACTAAAACCTGAACAACCATTAAGCCAGTGTCAGTTGCAGATTTACTGTCCGTAGGTGGAATGTGAGTCACCCTGTGCCTCTCACAGCAGCTTGTGCTGGAGAATAGCTCTAGGGGAGTTTCAGCACTTTTAGAAGATATTTCCATCTCTTTCACAGTGGTGGTTTTAGTACATTTGGGGGTTCAGGACAATGAAGGAATAATGCAGCAGACCATCAGTTCAAAGAAAAATAAAGGAGAAGAAGGAAGGGAAAAGAAGCCCAGAGGTCATGGGGAGATAGTGAGAAGGGAACACGATGGCCTTCAGGAGTTTCCTCTTCTGCTGCAGAAGGGCAGAGGCTTTGTGGGGCACTTGTTCCTGGCCACAGACACTTTGGGGTGCCCTGTTATTCTGGGGACTCATCCACAGGTCATAATTCCTTTGACTCAAGGTGATGCTGGAGTTCCAGCCTGTGCAGTACTGCAGGACAGGAATAGCCATGATACCCTGTGTCTGGCAGCCAAGGAGTATGTTCAGCCATTGCTGTCACCAAACACCAAGCTGGCTCCAGTGTGGGTATCCCACTGCATCACAGCATCCTTCTTAAATATGTTATCACAGAGGCACTACCACTATCACTGATTGGCTTGACATTGGTCAGCAGTGGGTCTGTCCTTGAGCTGGCTGGTACTGGCTCTGTGGGACCTGGGGGAAGCTTCTAGAAGTTTCTGGCAGAAGTCAATTCCTATGGCTGCAACCCCATCCCCACCCCTAACACCTTGCCATGCAAACCACAACAGTCAGGTAGGTGTGCCCTCAGCTCAAAGGTGATGAACACATCTGATAGCAGAACCATCATACGTCCCAACAGGGCTGCAGGACTGGCCACCAAACCCACCCCAACTTGTGCAGAAACACAGAGCGTTGGTGCCCAACAGCCCCAGATCCCCCTCCAAATGTCCTGGCACAGCAAGACTGATCTGCTGAGATTCAGCATCTCAAGGCAGCACCTGCAACAACCCACCTTTGTTCAAGAAGCCCTAACTCTTCCAGAAAACATGTAGGGTGTCCTGTGGCACAAAGGGACAGGACAGAGGTCATCTACCTGGACTTGTGCAAGGCCTTTGACACAGTGCCCAACCACATCCTTATCTCTAAATTGGAGAGATGTGGATTTAATGGGTGGACCATCCAGTGGATAAGAAAATGGTTAACAGACCGTAGCCAAAGGGTGGTGGTCAATGGGTCTATGTCCAGGTGGAGGCCGGTGACACATGGTGTCCCCCAAGGGTCTGTCTTGGGACCGGTGCTCTTTAACATCTTTATCAATGACATGGATGATGGAATTGAGTGCACCCTCAGTAAGTTTGCGGATGACACCAAGCTGAGTGGTGTGGTTGACACCCCAGAAGGAAAGGAGCCATCCAGAGGGATCTTGACAGGCTGGAAAGATGGGCCCGGGGGAACCTAATGAGGTTCAACACTGCCAAGTGTCAGGTGCTGCACTTGGGCCGGAAGAATCCCAGACACAGATACAGACTGGGAGAAGAGCTCCTGGAGAGCAGCCCTGCTGAGAAGGACTTGGGGATTCTGGTGGACAAGAAACTTCACATGAGCCAGCAGTGGCTCTTGCAGCTCACAAGGCCAGTGGTATCCTGGGCTCCATCAGCAGAGGGGTGGCAGCAGGGACAGGGAGGGGATTGTCCCTCTCTACTCTGCCCTTGTGAAGCCCCAGCTGGAGTCCTGTGTCCAGATCTGGTGTCCCCAATACAAGAAAGATATGGAACTGTTGGAGAAGGTTCAGAGGAGACACAAAGATGATTAGAGGGCTGGAGCAGCTCCCCTACAAAGAGAGGCTGAGGGAACTGGGCTTGTTCAACCTAAAGAAGAGAAGGCTGTGAGGGGACCTCATTGCAGCCTTCCAGTACCTGAAGGGAGCAGAGAAACAGGGGGGGAATCAACATTTTAAAAGGGTAGATACTGGCAGGACAAGGGGGAATGGACTAAAGCTAAAGGAAGGAAAGTTTAAATTAGATATTAGGGTAAAGTTCATTACAGAGAGAGTGGTGGGGTGCTGGAACGGATTGCCCAGAGAGCGGGTGGATGCCCCATTCCTGGAAGTGTTCAAGGCCAGGTTGGATGGGGCCCTGGGCAACCTTGTGTAGCTCCAGACCTGGAGGTTGATGGCCCTGCCTGCGGCAGGGGGGTTGGAGCTCGAGGATCCTTGGGGTCCCTTCCAACCCAGACCATTCTATGATTCTATGATTGTTGTAAGAAATGTACCATCTGTTGCATGAACAACCCAAGAATCAGAAAGGATTTGTGAAACAAGGAATAACTCCTGGGGCATGCTGGCCAATAGACTTTTCAGAATTATGTAAATGCAACCAGTATAAACATGTATTGGTGTTGCTGATACCTTCTGTGGCTGGCCAGAGGCATTCCCTTGTCATACCAACAAAGCTAGAGAAGAAACTAAAATCTTGTTAAAAGAAATGATGCCTTGATTTCCTGTTCCAGAGGGAACCTCCTCTGATAATGGGCTTCATTTTATTGCAGAAACAATACAGGAAATTTCCAAATTTTTGCAGATTAGGTGGGAACTACACACCCCCTGGAGGCCTCAATCTAGTGGGAAAGTAGAAGGAATGACTCTGGCTCTCAAAAGACAAGTTTCTAACATTTGCCAGGAAGCACACCTTAAATGGACTGATGCCTTACCCACAGAGCTTTTGCCTGGTAAAGATGAATGGATCTCTGCACCAACAGGAGAAGTTAAACCTGGATGAACCATACCTGAGAAACAAGCACTTGCCTAAATGAAGTGTTGTTTAGAACTAACAGTTCAGTTAACTATTGGCTTGATTGTTTATGTATGAAAAGAAATTTTCTGCCTCAGGGATAACTATAGAGCCTTCTAAGAAAGCGTGATGAATTTCACTCTGCTAAGATGGCAAATATTACAATAGTGTGTTCCTGGCCTGCTGGCATCTGCCCTCCAACTAGGGTGAAAGCACCAAAGGGATTCAGACTATTTCCTGTCATTTAGAGATTTGCAATAACTCCTGGTGAGGGGCAGTGGGGCAGAGCAGGGGCTGGGATCAGGTAGGGAGCCTGTAGGGCTGTCGGGGTTTTTGCCCGCTCCAGGTGGGAGATGTTGGGCCAGAAGCTGCTGTGGGGTGGGGGCAGCCCAGTCTAGAGCTCGACTCCATATGGGTTTCACTTTCTCTTGGGCTCTTTATGCCATATGTCCCTTGCCCTGGGTTCCCCTTCAGTCCTGTCCTGCAATGCTCCCCTCAAATGTTTCTCACTAGCACTGGGGCAGGCTGGAGTGGAGGTTGTTTTCAGGAGCAGGTCCCCACTGCAGGGAAACCTCGTCCTTCCAGTCTTCCTGCTCCATTTTCTCCAGGGTCTCTGGACCGTGGGAGAGCAAAGCAACACCTGTGGCGTGCAGTGTGCACCGCTCATGCCAAGCTCGGCACAGGCCTGCAACAACCTCAATTAACACAGGCAAAATCCATGGCCTTGGAGCCTCTCTGCAGGTAAGGAAAGGTACGTCTGTGTCAGAAGAACATTTTGCCTTCATCAGAAAGCTCTTTGGGCAAAGGACAGAAGGGGACAAGGATATGTTGGGGTGTGGGCAGGAGGACAGGGAGCACCTCCAGACCATCTGGCTGGTGGGAAGGTCCCAGAGACCCTCTTGAGAGGTTCCCGCTGAGGAAGCAAGCTGCTCTTCTGAAACCCTCTTCCTCTGGCTTTGCTTTTCAGTGCTGCTGTGCAGAGAGCTGGATGAGGCTCCAGGATGGACTTGGTTTTGGGCAGTTCCTCACTTCAGGGCTGAACTCCAGAAAGCCTGGGTGGGATTTGGTTTTGCTTTCCAGGGAAATGAGCTGCAGCACTGGGTGTGTCTGGTGGAGGGAGCCATTCCCGATTCAGGATTTTTTGCACTTCTCAAACAGCTATTTTGAGCCTCCCTGATCTCTGTGGGCTCTTCATCAGCAGTTATGGGATTGCAGGATGTCCTACCTGATCCAATATTCCGTGTTTTGGTTTTGTTTCTAGGAAAACAAGATCCAGAACTGGGTGAGTGTCTGTAAGCTCCAACATGGTGTAGAGTACACTCCTGGACACTCCATGCTTGGCCCTTTTCCTCTTTACCCATCCTCTGAATTCATGCCTCTCCCCTGAGACTTGGGGAGACAAGTCCAAGGTTTTCCCCTCTCCCCTGTCACCAGCCATGCGATGTGCCTGATCAGACAGAGAAATTCCTGGGGACTGGGGTTGTTTAAATTTTCTCAAAAAGCTGTGATGGTTTGACCCTGGTTGGAGGCCAGACAACCATCAGAGCCACTCTATCACTCCCCTTTTCAGGAGAAAATAGATATTGAGTGGCTCAGGAGAGGAGATAAAGACAGGGAGAGATCATCCCGTAATCAACGTCACGGTCAAAACAGACGCAACACAGATAAAGGACAGAAAACTCTCTAATTAATGGCACTGCTGCAGCCCCAGTGACACCAGAGTTGGGTGATGAGAAGTGTGGACCCTATTGTGGCACAGGGAGGGGCAGGGACTGGGAAATGGGGGTTCGGTCAGTCCCTCACAAGTTGTTTTCCTTTTTAGCGGGAGGGAGGACATTCCTCATCCCCTTCCCCTGCTCCAGTGTGGGGTCCCACCCACGGGAGACAGTCCTCCAACACAGTTCTCCAATGTGAGCCCTTTCCCACAGGGCTTCAGCTCTTCCCCAGCTGCTCCAGCGTGGGTCACTGCTATGGGTGTAGTCAAAAATCACAGAATGTCTCTCAAGCCCAGACTGCTCTAGCCTGGTCCACCACAGAGTCACACCCCTCCCCTTGCCCAGCAAACCTGCTCCAGCATGTGTGTCTCTCTCTGTGTGTGTCTCCATCTCTCTGCATTGGCTCCAAGTGCTGGCAGAGGATGCTCCAGCGTGGGGTCACAGTGTCCTCCATGTGTCTCCACCTGCTCCAGCCTGGGGTCTCTCCACAGGCTGCAGGTGGGGTATCTGCTCCCTGTCATCTTCCATGGGCTGCAGGGGGACACACGCTCCACCATGGGCTTCTCCAGGGGCTGCAGGGAGCATCATTCTCTGTGGTGCCTGGAGCGCCTCCTCCACCTTGACATTCTTCACTGGCCTTGGTGTCTGCACCATTCTTACATCTTCTCACTCCCTTCTCTGGGGGCAAAAAGCATCTGCTTGCATTTTCTTTCTCTTAAATGTGATTCCCAGAGGTGCTGTGACCATCACTGATTGGACCGGCCTTTGTCAACAAGTCTGCCCTTGAGTCAGCTGTTTACTCAGTCAGGCTCAGGGAATACTTCTAGCTTCTTTTAGAAGCCACCCCTGCAGCCCCCATCCTCCACCAGAACCTGGCCACACAACACTACAACACAAGGAATTTGGGTTCTTCCAGAGTTCTGACTGCTCTTCCACATCAGTTATAGCGTGAATATCTCTCCCACCATATCAAATACTGCTTTTTGGGTTTTCTGTGTACAGACAAAAGATGCTCAGTGAGCTTCCATGAGCTTCTGTGAGCTCAAGCAAAGCATGGGGTCCTGTCCCACGTGCTCTGTGCTTGGCCCTTTCCCTCCTTGTCCATCCTCTCCATCCCATCATCTCCGGGTCTGGGAAAGCCCAAGGCCATGTGCATGGGAGGGTGGGCAGCTTGGGGACACCAGCACTGGAATAGATTCTCTCTTCTGCCCAGATCAACTGGGTACCAGCTCTTCTCTCTCCTTGTAGCCTGGAGAACGCTTCTGCTGCCCAACAGTCCAGGTATGGCATGTTCTGACATTTGAAGGCCCCCACTCCATTTTGTCCCCTTCCTGCCTTCTCCCTATTACCTCCCAGCTTCTTTTCCCTCCCTTCTCCTTCTTTTTTGGTTCTTGGGACTGATGGGCTCCTCCTTTTTCCTCCAGAACAGATCCACATCCTGAAACCCTAAACTCTAAGAGAGGGATCCAGTGGCCCTGGCTCAGGTGGACAATTCCCCAGGGCCTGGTCGGGGTTTGCTCATTGCCACAGCTACAGTGATCACACACCAGAACATCAGCCCTTTTTGGGACAGGACACACCTACTGAGGGTGCCAAACCTTGCCATAAAGTGATGTTCCCCAGCAGAGGCTGCCAGGGGAAGAGCAGTGCCAGGAAAAGCCCCCTTCAGCACCTGCCACCCAGGGAGGCTTAGGTTGGATGTTGGTTCTACTTTGTTGTCTTTCTCTCTGGGTCCTGCCTGCAGCTTTATCTTCTGACTCTGGGCTTGGGCAGGAGGGTGCAGAAATTCAGCTAATTTCCTGGGGAATGGGGCCTAAGGGTCTGGCCATAGATTGGAATTCTGAAATTTAGCAAAGGACAAGTGCTTTTGAGATGCCTTGTGCATCCGGCTGCTTGTGCCCGCCCAGTGAGTGACTTTTCTTTCTGCAGGGCGGTTAGAATATTTCCTGTCAGAGTCAGTACCGGATTTGAAAAAACCCTGGTGAGGAGCAGTGGGGCAGAGCAGGGGCTGCACCAGGGAGCTGTGTGCAGTCCCGTCCTGCCCTCAAACACTGGTTTCTTCTGCCATCAGGGTCTTTGTGCAGTGGTTTGGGAATTTCGGAGCCTCTTTGGGGACAGGGGCAGCCCTTCTTCACCATCTCCGCACTGGAAGCTGTAACCCCAATTGCCATCCTCTGCCTCCTCTCCCCTCCCTCCTCTCCAGTGATGCTGCAGATGTGTCTCCCGGTGACTGCCGGCAGCCTCCTGAGATGTTTGGTGACTCTCCACATGCTCTGGGTGGGATCAGGTAGGGATCCTGCAGGGATGGCGGGGGTTTTTGTCTGCTCTGGGTGGGAGATGGGAGACAGGGAGCTGGCGTGGGGTGAGGTGAGTCCAGTCCAGAGCTCAGCCCCACATGGTTTCACTTTCCCTTGGGCTCTTTACACCATCCGTCCCTTGCCCTGGGTTCCCCTTCAGTCCTGTCCTGCACCAGAGCTGGCTGGACTGAGGGTTGTTTTCTGGAGCAGGTTCCCGCTCCAGGGAAACCTCCTTCTCCTTCCAGTCCTCTTACTCCCACTCCACTTTCACCGGGGTCTCTGGACCATGGGAGGGCAAAGCAACGCCCCCGGCATGGAGCGTGCCCCGCTCACACCAGGCTTGGGCCTGGCCAGCAAGGCCCAAAATTAATGTAGGTAAAATCTCAGTGTCTCTATGTCCTTCTCCATCCCAAGCTGACTTCAGAGTGGTGGGACCAGACCACACTCTCCGTGCCACCATGGGGCAGGATGTCGTGCTGCCGTGTCACTTGTCACCCGCCATGGATGCTCGGAGCTTGGACATCAGGTGGATCCGGCACAGGGCCTCTGAAACAGTGTGCCACTACCGAAATCAGGAGTACCTGCACAGGGAGCAAATGAGGGAATATGTTGGGAGGACAGAGTTGGTCAGAGATGGTCTCTCCAGTGGAAGACTGGACTTGCGAATCTCTGGGCTGAGACCCTCTGATGGTGGTTATTACGTCTGCACTGTGAAGGATGGTGCCTCTTATGGAGAAGCTTTGGTGTATCTGGAGGTGACAGGTTTGTGGCCATTCTGGTCTTTCCAGGGGGGTTTCCTGGTGTCCCTGTGTATGTGTCCCCCTCCCAGACCTCTGTCCCATCCCTTTGTGGTGCCTCAGAATACCTGGCATGTTGTTGTGAGACTTGGGGCTTCTTGAACAAAGATGAGTTTATGCAGACACTGCCTTGAGGTGCTGAAGCCCAGCAGATGGGTCTTGTTCTGTCAGGATCTTTGTGGGGAAATCTGAGGCCATTTGGCATCAACACTTGGTGGTTCCTGCCCAGGTTGGGGTGGGTTTGGTGGGAGCTGTGAGGAGTCTGCTTGGGGATGCGGTGGTGGCCTTGGATCTGAGTCCATCCCTCCCTGACCCCAACCCCGGGGTCTTCCCCAGCCACAGGCTCTGGCCCTCAGCTCTCTCTGGAGGGTTACGAGGCCGGAGGCATCCGGGTGCTGTGTTGATCGGCCGGATGGTTCCCGCAACCGGAGGTGCTGTGGAAAGACCCCAACAGGCACCGTGTCCCCTCGGTCTCCCAGAGACATTCCCCTGACTCCAGGGGCCTGTTTGACACCGAAGACGCCATCGTGGTGACAGGAACCAGAGAGGGGAACTGGTCCTGTGTGGTCAGGAACCGCCGCCTGGCCCAGGAGCAGGAGGCGTCCCTGCGCATCTCCGGTGAGACGGCTGCAGCCAGCCCCTGCGGCGCTGGAGCAGGGCAGGGGTTGGCTGCCTGGCTCAGGAGCAGCTTTGGTCTGGGCTTGGGGTGCAGCGTGGGGTGTGGTGCCGTAGCAGGGGTGCACACCTTCCAAGGAGTTGTAGGGCACAAGAGAACCTGAGGCTTGTCCACTTCAGGGTAGCATTGGTATTTCCAGGGGGAGGGAGGACTCTGTCCCCTTGAAGCCAGGGCTCCTGGGACAAGGGCTGGGAGGTGTGGGGCGGGGGTCTCTTGGTCCTTCTCTCCATGGATGCGAGTGGAAATCAGTCCCTTTTCCTGTGGATCTGTTTGTTTCTCAGCTCCTTTTTTCCACGATGCCCATCCCTGGATGGCCAGTCTGGGTGTGCTCCTCGTACTCTCTGTTGGGCTCCTTGGCTTCAGAGCTTCTCTCTGCAGAAGGAAAGGTATGTTTGCCTCCACCCAAAAGCTCTTTGGGAAGGACAGAAGGGGAAAAGGACACTGTGGGATGTGGGCAGGAGGACATGGAGCACGGCCAGAGCGCCTGGCTGGTGGGAAGGTGCCAGAGACCCTCTGGAGCTGTGTCTACTGAGGAAGCAGGCTGCTCTCCCAACCTCCTCTTCCTCTGGCTTTGCTTTTTAGTGCTTCTGCTTTCCAGAGAGGTGGGTGAGTCTTTCTGGCCCCTTTCCCCAGCAAAACCTCCTGGCTCAGGAGCCCCCAAGATGGACTTGGCTTTGTGGGGTTCCTGATATTTGGGCTGAGCTCCAGAGAGCCTGGGTGGGTTGTCAGGGAGAGACCAGTGTGGGAATGGACCCTGTGCCCTGCCCAGAGCTGCTGGGACCGACCCTGGGATGTGACCATCTCTCCTCTCTCCTTGTAGCCTGGAGGAATTTTCTGCATCCCCACAAACCAGGTAATTGGGGTTTGGGTGCTGCTCTGGGTGGTTCTCCTCCTATTCTCATGTGCAAGGGGCATCCGGGCTGGCCAGTGCATGGGACTGGCCCTGCCTGAGTGTGTTGGGTGACTCCCAGACCCCGAGTGTGACACTGGGCTTTTCCCCGACTTTTTTCTGTCCTATCCCACCCCTCTCAAGCTCCATCAGTGGGGCCAAGAGCAGCCATCTTTCCCCTGACTGTCCGGGCTCTGCCCAGACCCAGCCACTGCCTTCCCATCCTTCTCCAAGCTGGGGAGAGGCCCCACCAGTGCCTGTTCCCATGGCACTGAGCTTGGCCGTGGCCATGCTGGAACTGGCCCTGGCAAGGAATATCTAGGAGGAAGGAGATACCCCATGTCCTGCCCCACGTGTCAGATCCTGGCTCCAGGGGGGTGAAACCTGCCCAGTGTTGAGCTCTGCCCCTGATGCTCTGGCTCCTCCTGTCCCTGCAGATGTGGTGACCCTGGATCCCAACACGGCTCATCCCGAGCTTGTCCTGTCCAAGGATGGAAGAAGTGTGAGATGTGGAAGCAAATGTCAGGACCTGCCTGACTCCCCTCAGAGATTTACATCTTGGTTATGCGTGCTGGGCCAGGAGGGGTTCGTGGAGGGGAGGCGCTGCTGGGAGGTGGAGGTGAAGGGGGAGGTGGGAGGGGATTCATGGTGGGCTGTGGGGGTGGCCAGGGACTCTGTGAACAGGAAGGGGGATATTGACATGAGCCCCAAAGAAGGGATCTGGGGGATTGAGTACTGGGAAGGGAAGTTTCAGTCTCTCACCTCTCCTCGCACCCCCCTTTCTGTGTCCCGGGTCCCCAGCAGAGTCTGGGTCTGTCTGGACTATCCGCGGGGGCTGGTGACTTTCATCGATGGTCACAGTGGGGCCAAGATCTTCACTTTCCCACCAGCCTCGTTCAATGGAGAGACCATCCGACCATGGCTTTGGGTGGGCACACAGAGCACCGAGCTGTGTGTCAGGGACAGTACCTCCTGACCCCCTTCCTCCCTTCCTGCAGCCCCACAGAGCCCCTGCCATTTGGCAGAACCTGCCCACACTCCTCTCCTTGGTGCTGCATGAGCAAATGTCCCCTCAGCCCCATCCCAGCACAGGGAGCAGGGGGGGAGTGAGGGGGCTCCGAAGGTTTCGGCTGGGCTGGAGCTCATTTCCCCACTGTTGTTGGTACAGGCTGTGTGTTGTATTCTGCTGCAGGTAGATCTGGTAACAATGTGATGATGCAATCATTAGTAGCCTTGTGGGTATGCTCAAGCCACAGCCGGGACACGTTTGTTCGGCCTGGGCTCCATGGTATCTCCAGCTGTGCCAGCTGTTATCTCTTTGTAGAAGGCTCTGGGACGTGCTGCGGGGCTCTGTTGCCTTCCTGGCTATCAGCATCCCCTGCTCTTTCGTGGCTGCTTTTGCTTTCACTACTGGCTTTAGTGCTGTCAAGCTGATCAGCTTGCTGTGCTCTGCCTGGGAAGAGTTTGGTGACAACAATGCCTGTACATACACCTGGGCTGCCCAATGGCCAGGGCATCATGGCTGTTCCTGTGCCACTGTACCACACCAGCTGCAACTCCAGCATCACCTCGACTCAAAGGGACGGTGACCTGTGGATGAGGGTTCAGGAGAGCAGCAGAGTCTGAAGCATCCATGGACAAGAATAAGTCCTACTGAGCCCCTGCCCTTCTGTAGAACCTGCCCATGCTTCTCTCCCCACTGTCGTAGGAGCAGATGTCCCTTTTGGCCCTGCCCCAGCCCATTCTGACCAGGCAGAGCAGGATGGGACTCAATAAAGCTTTGTGGGTGAACATGGAGTGTGGCTGTGGGGGTTCCTGGGGGGTTTGTGCTGATTTCTGGCTGCAGCTCAAGGGGATTTCATAGATCATAGAATTGTAGGGGTTGTAAGGGACCTCGAGAGATCGTCGGGTCCACCCCCCCGCCAAAGCAGCTCCCTAGGACATATCACTCAGATAGGCGTCCAGGCGGGTCTTGAATATCTCCAGTGAAGGAGACTCCACCACCTCCCTGGGCAGCCTGTCCCAGGGCTCCCTCATCCTCACTGTGAAAAAGTTCTTCCGCATGTTGGTGCAGAACTTCCTGTGCTCCAACTTGCAGCCATTGCCCCTTGTCCTATCCCCACAGACACTGAAAAGGGGCTGGCTGATTCCACCTGCATGCCCTGCTTAAGATAATTACAGACTTTAATTAGGTCCCCCCTTAGTCTTTTCTCTTCTCCAGGCTGAACAGTCCCAGCTTACTCAGCCTCTCCTCACAGGGGAGATGTTCCAGGCCCCTAATCATCTTCGTAACCCTTCTCTGGACTCTCTCCAGGAGATCCCTGTCCTTTTTATACCAAGGAGCCCAGAACTGGACACAATACTCCAAGTGGGGCCTGACCAGGGCAGAGTAGAGGGGGAGGATCACCTCCTTTGACCTGCTGGCTATACTCCTCCTGATGCCCCCCAGGATTCCATTGGCTCTCTCAGCCACCAGGGCACACTGCTGGCTCATAGACAAACTGTCATCAACCAGGACCCCCAGGTCCTTCTCCACTGAGCTCTTCTCCAGCAGGTCATCCTCCAGCCTGTGCTGATACAAATGGATGTTCCTTCCCAGGTGCCAGACTCTACACTTGCTTTTGTTGAACCTCATCTGGTTTCTCCCTGCCCAGCTCTCCAGCCTGTCCAGGTCTCTCTGGATGGCAGCGCAGTGTCCTGTGTGTCAGCCACTCCTCCCAGCTTTGTATCATCGGGTACTTGCTGAGGGTGGATGCTATTCCCTCATCAAGGTCGTCAATGAAGATATTAAACAGGACTGGACCCAACACCGAGCCCTGGGGAACACCGCTAGTCACAGGTCTCCAGTCAGATTCTGCTCCACTGATCACCACCCTCTGGGCTCGGTCCGACAGCCAGTTCTCAACCCACCTCACTGTCCACTCATCTATCCCATGCTCTCTCAGCTTTGTTATCAGGATGTCATGGGAGACAGTATCAAAGGCCTTGCTGAAGTCAAGGTAGATGACATCCACTGCTCTCCCTCCATCTACCCACCCGGTGATGACATCATAGAAGGCTATGAGATTGGTCGAGCACGATCTCCCCTTGGTGAATCCATGATGACTACTCCTCATGACCTTCTTCTCTTCCAATTGCTTGGAGATGGCATCCAGAACAAGCTGTTCCATCACCTTTCCAGGGACAGAGGTGAGGCTGACTGGCCTATAGTTACCCGAATCCTCCTTCTTGCCCTTTTTAAAGACTGGAGTGACCTTGGCTGTCCTCCAGTCTTCAGGCACTTCTTCTGTTAGTTGTTCTGCCTTCCTGGAGAGGAGAAGCCCTTTCTGAACCTTGATCAATAAAATCATGATCCCACACTCCCAGAAGCCCAGTTTTACCTTATTATAAATTGGAGACCCACAAACAAGCTGTCACAGCCACACCAAATTCTCTGTGGTGCATTTTGAAGGTGGCCACATAAAAATCAGATGTCACTGAGCATGAGGGGGAAACTGGGGAAGAAAACTTGAGTTTGTAAATCTCCACACTAGATCAAACAGATGAGGCAAACAGATCAAACACTCTGGGGTACGGATACCCCTCGGTTTCAGGATAGGTTTTTCTTAAAATATGTAAATGGTTTTGAAGGTAGGAAGCTAAAAAGAGGCTTTTTAGCCTCTATAGAAGGATCTAGATGTTCTGCTCCATCAGTTTTCCGACAGATGAGCCAAGCTGAGCTGTCAGGAAACCCCACAGCTCTTTATCGCAGCTGGACATTGGCATCCCCACAGCTACCCCAGGGCTGGGGACTGACCAGCCACCACTGTCCCTTATCTTACGACCCAGCAGCTTTAAAGCCACATGAACCAGAGTGCAAAGCCTTCCTCACCCACCCAACTGCCCCAAAAACTCAACTGGATTGATGAGATGTCATCCAGAGGGACCTGGACCAGCTGGAGAGGGGGGCCCATGCAAGCCTCATGGAGTTCAACAAGGCCAAGCTCAATGTCCTGCACTTGGGTTGGGACAATCCTTGCTCCCAATACAGGCTGGGGGATGATGTGATAGAGAGCAGCCCTGCAGAAAAGCACTTGGCCCAGTGCATCCTGGACTGTAGTACATCCAGCACATTGAGAGAGGTGATTCTCCCTCTCTGCTCTGCTGAGACCCAAGTGCAGTACTGACTCCAGCTCTAGAGCCCTCAACAAAAGGAGGACATGGACCTCTTGGAGTGGGTCCAGAGGAGGTCACAAGGATTATCAAGGGGTGAAGTATGTATGAAGACAGGCTGAGAGAGTTGGAGTGGTTCAGCCTGGATGCTGAGCCCCTTCCAGTACCCAGCACAGGTTGCCCAGAGAGGTGGTGAAGGCTCCATCCCTTCAAGGTCAGTCTTGATGAAGCTCTGAGCAACCTGATGTAGTGAAAGGTGTCCCTGCTCACAGCAGGGGGTTGGACGAGATGTCCTTGAAAGGTCCCTTCCAACCCAGAGCATTCTGTGATTCCACAACTCAAGTCTCAGGGCTGGAGGAGCCCCAGGAACATCTCCACCCCGAAGTGTCAGGAGAGGGCAGTGTGAGCCCAGAAGAGCCGCTGAGCCCCAGCTCCCAGGCAGGACCAGCAGATCACCTCCCAGCAGAGCATCCTCCTGCTCAGGCTGGGATGCTTGGAGCACCTGAATGTGTGTCTGAGGGATGCTTTTGGTCCAGCCCTGCTCAACAGCACGCTGCTGGGAGAGGAGTTACAAGAAATCAGTTCATTTTCAGCCTGACTGGTGCAGGTGAGGCCATCCTGCAGACTGGGAACCCAGCCAACTTCCCTCACCTTGAGGTCTCAGACAGTTGGGAGAGGTAAAACAATTCCCATCAACTCCAGAAAACTGAGGGTTATGAGCTGTGAAGAGAGCCCTGGTGTAGCTCTCTCTTCACTGCAGTGAGGCAGTAGATGAGCCTTTACCATGTTTCCACACCCACACCTCTCCCCCAGATACTGTTTTCTTTGCAGGGATGCATCTTCCTGATCCTCATCTCCCCTCTCATCTCAGGGATGAAGAGAGCTGTCCAATAAGCACAGACATCCCCCAGTCTCAGCAGAGTCTTCTTGTTGAACCATGGCTCCCAGCTCCTCTTGTTAATTGCCCATGCTGCGTGCATTGGTACAGATGCACTTCAGATGGACTGATGATGCCAACACTCTTTGTGAGTGTGGGCCCTCATTCCTACCTGACCCTTCTTAGGTGTTTCTGTGGTTTCTGAACCACCAATGACCCTTGCCTCTTTGTTTCCCATTGTCTCTCTAGCCCCTATCTCAGCTGGTATGGCAGGGCGAGAGTCTTTGCTAGCACACCATCCTATAAAGCCTGGCATGCTTCTCCCAGGCTTATTCTTGGCAGGCCCAGTTTTACCCCCTTCCTCCTTCAAAACTACTTTCAAGCTCTCTCAGTGAGCGCTGCTAACTCAAGAAGAGAGATTATGAAAATTAACTGTACTCTAGCCAAACCCAGGATGAAGGGACAAGAAGCTGGGAGGCTGTGGGGAGAGGGGGAGGAAGAGACAAGACTGGGTGAGGGGTTTTCAAGTGTCAGGACATACCAGCCGTGCCCTGTCACTCTGCCCTGTCATCTTGGGGACCTCAGATTCATGGGCAGGACGTGTTCCCAGCGGTACCCAACTGTCCATCCCCATGAAGTGGCAGCCCATCCACAACAGAAAGGCGTGCAGAGGGGTCTGGGGGGCTGTACCCAGAGCAGGGTGTGGGTATGGGGCCTTCAGGGGGCCACACCCAAATCTGAGGAAGGAAACCAGGGCAAGCCACATCGAACCCAGGTCTGTTGGGAAGATCAGACTGAGCCCAAAGTGTGTCCAGGAAGGGCAGAAAAGGGGTTGGGATGCAGAAAGAGGGCCAGCAAGCACCCCAAGGTTGGTATAGTGAGGGGTCCCATCCCTGGCCATCCTCTGTCCGTTACCTGCCTGGTGGCAGCAGCATCATGACAAACACCTCCAAACATCAGTACTGGCTCCAAGCAGTGAGGTGCTCAGGTCCAACTTTGTTCTTGGTTCCTGTAACCCCATACCCTTCGTGCACATTCCCTGTCATTTCCCATACCCTGGAGGCATCAAGCAGCCCCAGGCCCCACTCACAACACCATCCCATTGCATGGCATCCAACCCTACCCAAACCCCTTGCCATCCAACACCCTCCCACCCCATCCTGTATGAACTGTTCCCACCCCATCCCCATCCTGCCCCAACAAAACACACCCAGTTCCACTGCAACACCAACCCCCACAGCAGCAGCAGCCACCAGAACAATCAATATTGCTAACTACCACTTTCCAAGGGCCTCAGCTTGGGAAATTCTTTCTCCACTCAGGAGTTTCTTCTTCTGCTGTCCCTAGAGCTGCTCTGTTACAAAGAGGCTTTCGCGAATGGACCCCAACCCCTAAAACAAGCCACAAGCCTTCACTGTCTGTACTGAGTGCCCAGCCTGGAAGGGCAGTATGGAAAGACAGCTCAGCCCTACTCTGAACAGGACTGTGTGGCACGGAAGAATGTGGACAGAGCAGGGGAATCAGGAGCAGGAGCCCAAAACAAAGACAAGGAGGGGCCTGAATTGCGAGTGACCCTGCCTGTAAAACCCCTTCCCCATGCTCACCCTGCAGGGAGCTGACCCCAGGCTCCTGCCCCAAGCACTGCTCCAAGCCCACTGCAAATCCCCTTCAGCAGCAGCCAGGAATCAGGACAAAGCCCACCAGGACTGCCACGGACATGTTCAGCTGAAAAAGTTTATTGAGGACCATCCTGGGCAGTGTAAAAACCAGATGCTGACAGAGCAGGGACATCAGGGGACATGGGGTGGTGACAGAGTTCAGGGCTCCCCAAAACCAAAACAAGGGAAGATCAGAGTTGCAAGTGCCCCCCACGTCCCACCACTTGCCTCATGCTCACCCTGCTGGGATCTGCCCCCAGGCTCCGCTCCTGCTCCAACCACTGCTCCAAGCCCACCGCAAATCCCCTTCAGCAGCAGCCAAGAATCAGGTCAACCCCCTACAGAAACTCCCACAGCCAGACTCCTTGTTCAGCTGAAAAAGTTTATTGAAGCCCATCCTGCTCTGCCTGGGCAGGATGGACTGGGGCAGAGCTGAGAGGGATGTCTGCTCCTGCAGCACTGGGGAGAGGAGTGTGGGCAGTGTCTGCAGAAGGGCAGCAACTCTACAGGTCTTCCAGAAGGCCATAGGAAAGGGTCAGAAGGTGCTGTCCCTGACATACAGCTCCGTTTTCTGTGTTCCCAAACGAAACCATGGGTGGATGGTCTCTCCATTGAACGAGGCTGGTGGGAAAGTGAAGATCTCGGCCCCACTGTGACCATTGATGAAAGTCACCAGCCCCCGGGGGCAGTCCAGACAGACCCAGACTCTGCTGGGGATGTGGGACAGGGACAGGGGGGTGGGAGGAGAGGTGAGAGATACAAACTGCCCTTTAGAGTGTTGCAAACCCCAGATCCCCCCTTCAGGGCTCAGGTCAATTTCCCCCCTCCTCCTCACAGAGGCCCTGGCCACTCCCAGAGCCCAACATGAATCACCTGCCACCTCCCCCTTCACCTCCACCTCCCAGCAGTGCCTTCCCTTCATGAACCCCTCCCGACCCAACACGCAGCACCAAGATGTAAATCTCTGAGGGGTGTCGGGCAGGTCCTGCCATGATCTTCCGTTTTTCACGCTTCTCCCATCTTCAGTCAGGACAAGCTCGGGATGAGCCGTGTTGGGATCCAGGGTCACCACGCCTGCAAGGGATACGAGGAACCAGAACATCAGGTGCAGAGTTCAACAAAGGGCACGTTTCACCACCCTGGGGCCAGGATCTGCTCCACGGGACAGGAGACTGGGCATCTCCTTCCTACAATAGATGCCATCCTGGAGCCAGCCCCAGGACAGCAATGGGTGAGCTCGGTCCCATGGGAACATGCAATGGTGGGGCTGCAACCCCAGTATGGAGAAGCAGGATGTGTAGGCTAAGTCTGGGAATGGGCAGTACATGGGGCTTCAGTGGGGAATATGTCTCTCCTTGGCCCCACTGGTGTTGCTCTGAAGGGGAGGGACAGGCAAGAACAAAGCGGGGGAACAGCCCAGTGCCAGGGTCTGAGTGTAGGAGTCACCAAACACACCCAGTCATGGCTAGTCCTGCCCACTGCCCAGCCCAGATTGCCCTTGCACACAAGGAATGGGAGAAGAACCATCTAGAGTGGCAACCAAACCCCCAATTACCTGGACTGTGGGGCAGCAGAAACTTTCTCTGTGCTGCAAGGAGAGAAGAGAGCAGATGAAATCCCTGAGCCAGTCCCCAGTGGCTCTGGGTAGGGGAGAGGGTCCAGCCCCATGCTGGCATCCCCGGGCTGCCCACCCTCCCAGGCACATTACCTTGAGGTTTCTCAGACTCAGGGATGAAGAGATGGAGTGGATAGGCAAGCCAGGAAAGGGCTGAATACAGTGTGCCCAGGATAGGACCCCGCACTGTACCAGAGCTCAACAGACACTCACTCATCAGAGCTGCATCTCGTTTCCCTGGAAATCAAAACCAAAAAACGGTGTGTGAACAGAGGGAAAAACTCACCCCATGGCTGCTCCCACAGGAACAGGCAGAGGTCAGGCCAATCACAAACTTCCTCTATTTTTGCAAATAAGTCAAGACTGCCCTGATCCCCTCCCTAGGGCTCCTGTGACAGGAAGTTTTGCTGGACAAAGGGGCCAGAAAATTCACCCAGCTCTCTGGATAGCATCTCTGAAAAGCAAAGCCAGAAGATGAAGGGGTCTGGAGAGCAGCTTGCTTCCTCAGAAGGAACATCTCAAGAGAGTCTCTCAAACCTTCCCACAAGCCAGATGCTCTGGCCATGCTCCCTGTCCTCCTGCTCACAGCCCACCGTGTCCTCATCCCCTTCCATCCTTTGCCCAAGGAGCTTTTTCATGAAGTAAAACATCCTTCTGACACAAACATACCTTTCCTTCTCCAGTTACAAGCATTGAGGCCAAGGAACCCAATGGAGAGCACGAGGAGCACACCCAGACCAGCCATCCAGGGACGGGCATCATGGAAAAAAGGAGCTGAGAAACAAACAGATCCACAGGAAAAGGGAACGATTTACACTCACATCTGTGGGGAGAAGGACCAAGAGACCCTCGCTCCACCCCTCCCAGCCCTTGTCCCAGGAGCTCTGGCCTCAAGGGGACAGAGTCCTCTCTCTTCTTGAAAATACCAATGCTACCCTGAAGTGGACAAGCCTCAGGTTCTCTTGTGTCCTACAACTCCTTGGAAGGTGCGTACCCCTCCCATGACCCCAAACCCCCATGCTGCACCCCAAAGCCCAGCCCAAAGCTGCTCCAAGCAAGGCAGCCAACGCCGCTCTGCTCCAGAGCCGCAGGGGCTGGCTGCAGCTGTCTCACCGGAGATGTGCAGGGACGCTTCCAGCTCCTGGTCCAGGCGGCGGTTCCTGACCACACAGGACCAGTTCCCCTCGCTGGTTCCTGTCACCACGATGGCATCTTCGGTGGCAAACATGCCCCTGGAGTCAGGGGAACGTCTCTGGGAGACCGAGGGGACATGTTGCCCATCAGGGTCTTTCCACAGCACCTCCGGTTGCGGGAACCATCCGGCCGATCGACACAGCACCCGGATGCCTCCGGCCTCGTAACCCTCCAGAGAGAGCTGAGGGCCAGAGCCTATGGCTGGAAAAGAACCCAGGGTTGGGGTCAGGGAGGGATGGTCTCAGCTCCAAGGCCACCACCACATCCCCAAGCAGAGCCCTCACAGCTCCCGCCAAACCCACCCCAACCTGGGCAGGAACCACCAAGTGTTGATGCCAAATGGCCTCAGATTTCCCCACAAAGATCCTGACAGAACAAGACCCATCTGCTGGGCTTCAGCACCTCAAGGCAGTGTCTGCATAAACTCATCTTTGTTCAAGAAGCCCCAAGTCTCACGACAACATGCCAGGTATTCTGAGGCACCACAAAGGGGTGGGACAGAGGTCTGGGAGGGGGACACATACACAGGGACACCAGGAAACCCCCCTGGAAAGACCAGAATGGCCACAAACCTGTCACCTCCAGATACACCAAAGCTTCTCCATAAGAGGCACCATCCTTCACAGTGCAGACGTACTGACCATCATCGGAGGGTCTCAGCCCAGAGATTCGCAAGTCCAGTCTTCCACTGGAGAGACCATCTCTGACCAACTCTGTCCTCCCAACATATTCCCTCATTTGCTCCCTGTGCAGGTACTCCTGATTTCGGTAGTGGCACACTGTTTCAGAGGCCCTGTGCCGGATCCACCTGATGTCCAAGCTCCGAGCATCCATGGCGGGTGACAAGTGACACGGCAGCACGACATCCTGCCCCACGGTGGCACGGAGAGTGTGGTCTGGTCCCACCACTCTGAAGTCAGCTTGGGATGGAGAAGGACATAGAGACACTGAGATTTTACCTACATTAATTTTGGGCCTTGCTGGCCAGGCCCAAGCCTGGTGTGAGCGGGGCACGCTCCATGCCGGGGGCGTTGCTTTGCCCTCCCATGGTCCAGAGACCCCGGCGAAAGTGGAGTGGGAGTAAGAGGACTGGAAGGAGAAGGAGGTTTCCCTGGAGCGGGAACCTGCTCCAGAAAACAACCCTAAGTCCAGCCAGCTCTGGTGCAGGACAGGACTGAAGGGGAACCCAGGGCAAGGGACGGATGGTGTAAAGAGCCCAAGGGAAAGTGAAACCATGTGGGGCTGAGCTCTGGACTGGACTCACCTCACCCCACGCCAGCTCCCTGTCTCCCATCTCCCACCCAGAGCAGACAAAAACCCCCGCCATCCCTGCAGGATCCCTACCTGATCCCACCCAGAGCATGTGGAGAGTCACCAAACATCTCAGGAGGCTGCCGGCAGTCACCGGGAGACACATCTGCAGCATCACTGGAGAGGAGGGAGGGGAGAGGAGGCAGAGGATGGCAATTGGGGTTACAGCTTCCAGTGCGGAGATGGTGAAGAAGGGCTGCCCCTGCCCCCAAAGAGGCTCCGAAATTCCCAAACCACTGCACAAAGACCCTGATGGCAGAAGAAACCAGTGTTTGAGGGCAGGACGGGACTGCACACAGCTCCCTGGTGCAGCCCCTGCTCTGCCTCACTGCTCCTCACCAGGGTTTTTTCAAATCCGGTACTGACTCTGACAGGAAATATTCTAACCGCCCTGCAGAAAGAAAAGTCACTCACTGGGCGGATGCACAAGGCATCTCAAAAGCACTTGTCCTTTGCTAAATTTCAGAATTCCAATCTATGGTCAGACCCTTAGGCCCCATTCCCCAGGAAATTAGCTGAATTTCTGCACCCTCCTGCCCAAGCCCAGAGTCAGAAGATAAAGCTGCAGGCAGGACCCAGAGAGAAAGACAACAAAGTAGAACCAACATCCAACCTAAGCCTCCCTGGGTGGCAGGTGCTGAAGGGGGCTTTTCCTGGCACTGCTCTTCCCCTGGCAGCCTCTGCTGGGGAACATCACTTTATGGCAAGGTTTGGCACCCTCAGTAGGTGTGTCCTGTCCCAAAAAGGGCTGATGTTCTGGTGTGTGATCACTGTAGCTGTGGCAATGAGCAAACCCCGACCAGGCCCTGGGGAATTGTCCACCTGAGCCAGGGCCACTGGATCCCTCTCTTAGAGTTTAGGGTTTCAGGATGTGGATCTGTTCTGGAGGAAAAAGGAGGAGCCCATCAGTCCCAAGAACCAAAAAAGAAGGAGAAGGGAGGGAAAAGAAGCTGGGAGGTAATAGGGAGAAGGCAGGAAGGGGACAAAATGGAGTGGGGGCCTTCAAATGTCAGAACATGCCATACCTGGACTGTTGGGCAGCAGAAGCGTTCTCCAGGCTACAAGGAGAGAGAAGAGCTGGTACCCAGTTGATCTGGGCAGAAGAGAGAATCTATTCCAGTGCTGGTGTCCCCAAGCTGCCCACCCTCCCATGCACATGGCCTTGGGCTTTCCCAGACCCGGAGATGATGGGATGGAGAGGATGGACAAGGAGGGAAAGGGCCAAGCACAGAGCACGTGGGACAGGACCCCATGCTTTGCTTGAGCTCACAGAAGCTCATGGAAGCTCACTGAGCATCTTTTGTCTGTACACAGAAAACCCAAAAAGCAGTATTTGATATGGTGGGAGAGATATTCACGCTATAACTGATGTGGAAGAGCAGTCAGAACTCTGGAAGAACCCAAATTCCTTGTGTTGTAGTGTTGTGTGGCCAGGTTCTGGTGGAGGATGGGGGCTGCAGGGGTGGCTTCTAAAAGAAGCTAGAAGTATTCCCTGAGCCTGACTGAGTAAACAGCTGACTCAAGGGCAGACTTGTTGACAAAGGCCGGTCCAATCAGTGATGGTCACAGCACCTCTGGGAATCACATTTAAGAGAAAGAAAATGCAAGCAGATGCTTTTTGCCCCCAGAGAAGGGAGTGAGAAGATGTAAGAATGGTGCAGACACCAAGGCCAGTGAAGAATGTCAAGGTGGAGGAGGCGCTCCAGGCACCACAGAGAATGATGCTCCCTGCAGCCCCTGGAGAAGCCCATGGTGGAGCGTGTGTCCCCCTGCAGCCCATGGAAGATGACAGGGAGCAGATACCCCACCTGCAGCCTGTGGAGAGACCCCAGGCTGGAGCAGGTGGAGACACATGGAGGACACTGTGACCCCACGCTGGAGCATCCTCTGCCAGCACTTGGAGCCAATGCAGAGAGATGGAGACACACACAGAGAGAGACACACATGCTGGAGCAGGTTTGCTGGGCAAGGGGAGGGGTGTGACTCTGTGGTGGACCAGGCTAGAGCAGTCTGGGCTTGAGAGACATTCTGTGATTTTTGACTACACCCATAGCAGTGACCCACGCTGGAGCAGCTGGGGAAGAGCTGAAGCCCTGTGGGAAAGGGCTCACATTGGAGAACTGTGTTGGAGGACTGTCTCCCGTGGGTGGGACCCCACACTGGAGCAGGGGAAGGGGATGAGGAATGTCCTCCCTCCCGCTAAAAAGGAAAACAACTTGTGAGGGACTGACCGAACCCCCATTTCCCAGTCCCTGCCCCTCCCTGTGCCACAATAGGGTCCACACTTCTCATCACCCAACTCTGGTGTCACTGGGGCTGCAGCAGTGCCATTAATTAGAGAGTTTTCTGTCCTTTATCTGTGTTGCGTCTGTTTTGACCGTGACGTTGATTACGGGATGATCTCTCCCTGTCTTTATCTCCTCTCCTGAGCCACTCAATATCTATTTTCTCCTGAAAAGGGGAGTGATAGAGTGGCTCTGATGGTTGTCTGGCCTCCAACCAGGGTCAAACCATCACAGCTTTTTGAGAAAATTTAAACAACCCCAGTCCCCAGGAATTTCTCTGTCTGATCAGGCACATCGCATGGCTGGTGACAGGGGAGAGGGGAAAACCTTGGACTTGTCTCCCCAAGTCTCAGGGGAGAGGCATGAATTCAGAGGATGGGTAAAGAGGAAAAGGGCCAAGCATGGAGTGTCCAGGAGTGTACTCTACACCATGTTGGAGCTTACAGACACTCACCCAGTTCTGGATCTTGTTTTCCTAGAAACAAAACCAAAACACGGAATATTGGATCAGGTAGGACATCCTGCAATCCCATAACTGCTGATGAAGAGCCCACAGAGATCAGGGAGGCTCAAAATAGCTGTTTGAGAAGTGCAAAAAATCCTGAATCGGGAATGGCTCCCTCCACCAGACACACCCAGTGCTGCAGCTCATTTCCCTGGAAAGCAAAACCAAATCCCACCCAGGCTTTCTGGAGTTCAGCCCTGAAGTGAGGAACTGCCCAAAACCAAGTCCATCCTGGAGCCTCATCCAGCTCTCTGCACAGCAGCACTGAAAAGCAAAGCCAGAGGAAGAGGGTTTCAGAAGAGCAGCTTGCTTCCTCAGCGGGAACCTCTCAAGAGGGTCTCTGGGACCTTCCCACCAGCCAGATGGTCTGGAGGTGCTCCCTGTCCTCCTGCCCACACCCCAACATATCCTTGTCCCCTTCTGTCCTTTGCCCAAAGAGCTTTCTGATGAAGGCAAAATGTTCTTCTGACACAGACGTACCTTTCCTTACCTGCAGAGAGGCTCCAAGGCCATGGATTTTGCCTGTGTTAATTGAGGTTGTTGCAGGCCTGTGCCGAGCTTGGCATGAGCGGTGCACACTGCACGCCACAGGTGTTGCTTTGCTCTCCCACGGTCCAGAGACCCTGGAGAAAATGGAGCAGGAAGACTGGAAGGACGAGGTTTCCCTGCAGTGGGGACCTGCTCCTGAAAACAACCTCCACTCCAGCCTGCCCCAGTGCTAGTGAGAAACATTTGAGGGGAGCATTGCAGGACAGGACTGAAGGGGAACCCAGGGCAAGGGATATATGGCATAAAGAGCCCAAGAGAAAGTGAAACCCATATGGAGTCGAGCTCTAGACTGGGCTGCCCCCACCCCACAGCAGCTTCTGGCCCAACATCTCCCACCTGGAGCGGGCAAAAACCCCGACAGCCCTACAGGCTCCCTACCTGATCCCAGCCCCTGCTCTGCCCCACTGCCCCTCACCAGGAGTTATTGCAAATCTCTAAATGACAGGAAATAGTCTGAATCCCTTTGGTGCTTTCACCCTAGTTGGAGGGCAGATGCCAGCAGGCCAGGAACACACTATTGTAATATTTGCCATCTTAGCAGAGTGAAATTCATCACGCTTTCTTAGAAGGCTCTATAGTTATCCCTGAGGCAGAAAATTTCTTTTCATACATAAACAATCAAGCCAATAGTTAACTGAACTGTTAGTTCTAAACAACACTTCATTTAGGCAAGTGCTTGTTTCTCAGGTATGGTTCATCCAGGTTTAACTTCTCCTGTTGGTGCAGAGATCCATTCATCTTTACCAGGCAAAAGCTCTGTGGGTAAGGCATCAGTCCATTTAAGGTGTGCTTCCTGGCAAATGTTAGAAACTTGTCTTTTGAGAGCCAGAGTCATTCCTTCTACTTTCCCACTAGATTGAGGCCTCCAGGGGGTGTGTAGTTCCCACCTAATCTGCAAAAATTTGGAAATTTCCTGTATTGTTTCTGCAATAAAATGAAGCCCATTATCAGAGGAGGTTCCCTCTGGAACAGGAAATCAAGGCATCATTTCTTTTAACAAGATTTTAGTTTCTTCTCTAGCTTTGTTGGTATGACAAGGGAATGCCTCTGGCCAGCCACAGAAGGTATCAGCAACACCAATACATGTTTATACTGGTTGCATTTACATAATTCTGAAAAGTCTATTGGCCAGCATGCCCCAGGAGTTATTCCTTGTTTCACAAATCCTTTCTGATTCTTGGGTTGTTCATGCAACAGATGGTACATTTCTTACAACAATCATAGAATCATAGAATGGTTTGTGTTGGAAGGGACCCCAAGGATCTTCGAGCTCCAACCCCCCTGCCGCAGGCAGGGCCATCAACCTCCAGGTCTGGAGCTACACAAGGTTGCCCAGGGCCCCATCCAACCTGGCCTTGAACACTTCCAGGAATGGGGCATCCACCCGCTCTCTGGGCAATCCGTTCCAGCACCCCACCACTCTCTCTGTAATGAACTTTACCCTAATATCTAATTTAAACTTTCCTTCCTTTAGCTTTAGTCCATTCCCCCTTGTCCTGCCAGTATCTACCCTTTTAAAATGTTGATTCCCCCCCTGTTTCTCTGCTCCCTTCAGGTACTGGAAGGCTGCAATGAGGTCCCCTCACAGCCTTCTCTTCTTTAGGTTGAACAAGCCCAGTTCCCTCAGCCTCTCTTTGTAGGGGAGCTGCTCCAGCCCTCTAATCATCTTTGTGGCTCCTCTGAACCCTCTCCAACAGTTCCACATCTTTCTTGTATTGGGGACACCAGATCTGGACACAGGACTCCAGCTGGGGCCTCACGAGGGCAGAGTAGAGAGGGACAATCCCCTCCCTGTCTCTGCTGCCACCTCTCTGCTGATGGAGCCCAGGATACCATTGGCCTTGTGAGCTGCAAGAGCCACTGCTGGCTCATGTGAAGTTTCTTGTCCACCAGAATCCCCAAGTCCTTCTCAGCAGGGCTGCTCTCCAGGAGCTCTTCTCCCGGTCTGTATCTGTGTCTGGGATTCTTCCGGCCCAAGTGCAGCACCTGACACTTGGCAGTGTTGAACCTCATTAGGTTCCCCCGGGCCCATCTTTCCAGCCTGTCAAGATCCCTCTGGATGGCTCCTTTCCTTCTGGGGTGTCGACCACACCACTCAGCTTGGTGTCATCCGCAAACTTGCTGAGGGTGCACTCAATTCCATCATCCATGTCATTGATAAAGATGTTCAAGAGCACTGGTCCCAAGACAGACCCCTGGGGGACCCCGCTTGTCACCAGCCTCCACCTGGACATAGACCCATTGACCACCACCCTTTGGCTACGGTCTGTTAACCATTTTCTTATCCACTGGATGGTCCACCCATTAAATCCACATCTCTCCAATTTAGAGATAAGGATGTGGTTGGGCACTGTGTCAAAGGCCTTGCACAAGTCCAGGTAGATGACCTCTGTCCTGTCCCTTTGTGCCACAGGACACCCTACATGTTTTCTGGAAGAGTTAGGGCTTCTTGAACAAAGGTGGGTTGTTGCAGGTGCTGCCTTGAAATGCTGAATCTCAGCAGATCAGTCTTGCTGTGCCAGGACATTTGGAGGGGGATCTGGGGCTGTTGGGCACCAACGCTCTGTGTTTCTGCACAAGTTGGGGTGGGTTTGGTGGCCAGTCCTGCAGCCCTGTTGGGACCTATGGTGGTTCTGCTATCAGATGTGTTCACCGCTTTTGAGCTGAGGGCACACCTACCTGACTGTTGTGGTTTGCATGGCAAGGTGTTAGGGGTGGGGATGGGGTTGCAGCCATAGGAGTTGACTTCTGCCAGAAACTCCTAGAAGCTTCCCCCAGGTCCCACAGAGCCAGTACCAGCCAGCTCAAGGACAGACCCACTGCTGACCAATGTCAAGCCAATCAGTGATAGTGGTAGTGCCTCTGTGATAACATATTTAAGAAGGATGCTGTGACGCAGTGGGATACCCACACTGGAGCCAGCTTGGTGTTTGGTGACAGCAATGGCTGACATACTCCTGGGCTGCCAGACACAGGGTATCATGGCTATTCCTGTCCTGCAGTACTGCACAGGCTGGAACTCCAGCATCACCTTGAGTCAAAGGAATTATGACCTGTGGATGAGTCCCCAGAATAACAGGGCACCCCAAAGTGTCTGTGGCCAGGAACAAGTGCCCCACAAAGCCTCTGCCCTTCTGCAGCAGAAGAGGAAACTCCTGAAGGCCACCGTGTTCCCTTCTCCCTATCTCCCCATGACCTCTGGGCTTCTTTTCCCTTCCTTCTTCTCCTTTATTTTTCTTTGAACTGATGGTCTGCTGCATTTTTCCTTCATTGTCCTGAACCCCCAAATGTACTAAAACCACCACTGTGAAAGAGATGGACTCAGTGGAACTGGCTGAGGTGGACAATTTGCCAGGGTCTGGTCAGGGCTGTGCTCATTGCCTCAGCAATAATGGTCATACATGAGAACATCAGCCCATTTTGGGAAGGAAATATCTTCCAAAAGTGCTGAAACTCCCCTAGTGCTATTCTCCAGCACAAGCTGCTGTGAGAGGCACAGGGTGACTCACATTCCACCTACGGACAGTAAATCTGCAACTGACACTGGCTTAACGGTTGTTCAGGTTTTAGTCAGCCTGGTGCATCCGGCAGCTCGTGGCCATGTGCTGAACAACTTTTCCTTCTACAGGGGCTTTCAAATATTACTTTCATTTAGGGCCAGTAACGGGTTTGCAAGAAAACCTGGTGAGGAACAGTGGGACAGAGTAGGGGGCTGCACCAGGGACCCATGCCCAGTCCTGTCCTGCCATTGAGCACTGGTTTCTTCCACCATTGGGGTGCTTGTGCAGGGGGTTTGGGGACTTCAGACCCTCTTTGGGGAGCAGGTGCAACCCTTCTTTTCCATCCCCTCTTGGACAAGTGTAACCCCCATCACCCACCTCTGCATCCCTTCCCCTCCCTTCTCTCCAGCAAGGATGCAGATGTGACTCCTGGCAAGTCCTGGGGTCCTCCTGAGGTATTCTGTGACTCTCCATGTGTTCCTGCAGGTAGGGATCTTGCAGGGCTGTTGGGGGCTTTCGCCCACTCCAGGTGACAGATGTGGGGCAGGAAGCTGCCATGGGTCATGGGCAGCTCAGCCCAGAGCTTGGCCCCACATGGGTTTCACTTTCCTTTGCATTCTTTATACTGTACATCCCTCGCCCGGTGTTCCCCTTCAGTCCTGTCCTGCAATCCTCCCCTCAAATGTTTCTCACTAGCACTGGGGCAGGCTGGGGCGGAGGTCCTTTTCTGGGCCAGGTTCCCACTTCAGGGAAAACTGCTTCTCTTTTCATTCCTCCCACACCCACTCCAGTTTTCCAGAGTCTCTGGACCATTGGAGGGCAAAGCAAAACCAGTGGCATGGGGCATGCACTGCTCATGCCAATCTTCACCCTTGCCTGCAACACCCTAAATCAATCAACACTCAGTCTCTATGTCTCTGTATCCCTCTCTGTTGTCAAGCTGAATTCAGAGTGGTGGGACCAGGCCACCCTCTCCATGTCACCATGGGGCAGGATGTCACACTGCCATGTCAGTTGTCCCCTGGCGTGGACACTCGGAGCTGGGACATCAGGTGGATCCATCACCATGTCTCTGAAACGGTGCTCCACTACTGAAATGGGGAGGATCTGTCCAGGGAGCCGTTGGAGGAATATGTTAGGATGACAGAGTTGGCCAGAGATGAACTCTCTGGTGGAAACCTGGACTTGCGAATCTCTGGGTTCAGACCCTCTGATGATGGTCAGTACATCTGCACATGAAGAAACCATGCCCCTTATGGAGAAGCTTTGGAGCATCTGGCGGTGTCAGGTTTGTGGCCGATGCAGTGTTTCCAGGGGATGATCCTCATGTCCCTAGGGTTGTCTGTCCCTCACAGACCTCTGTCCTGTCTGTCTTTGCCACTGGAGACCTGGCACATTTTCTGGAAGCCTTGGGGCTTCTTGAACAAAGACTGATCAGTGCAGACACTGCCTTCAGGCACTGAGGCTTGACAGCTTGGACTTGTTCTATGGGATGTTTGGGAGGAGATCTCGGGCTGTTGGGCATTAATGCCATGTTGTTCCTGCATAGGTTTGGTGATCAGTCCATTGGGACCTATGATAGGTCTGCTGTCAGATTTGTCCCTCACCTTTGAGCTGAGGCCATCCCTACCTGACTGCTGTGGGTTTGCATGCAAGGCCCTGCGGAGTGGGGAGCTGCAGGGGTGGCTTCTGCAAGAAGCTCCGAGAAGCTTCTCCCAGGTCCAACCAGCCAGCTCAAGGATAAACTCACTGGTGAATAACGTCAAGCAAATCAGAAGCAATGGTAGTGCCTCTGGTCCTTCCCCAGCCACAGGATCTCACCCTCAGCTCTCTCTGGAGGGTTACAAGCTCAGAGCCCCCTGGGTGCTGTGTCATTTGGCTGGATGGTGCCTGCAACCAGAGGTGCTGTGGAAAGACCCTGACAGGTAATGTCTCCCACTGGTCTCCCAGAGATGTTCCTCTGAGGCAAGGGGCCTGTTTGACACCAAAGATGTCATTGTGGTGACAGGAACCAGAGGTGGGAAACGGTCTTGTGTGGCCCGGAACAGCCACCTCAACCAGGAGCAATACGTGTCCCTGCACAAGTCCAGTGTAATGGCTGCAGCCAGGCCCGGTGATGCTCAGCTGGGTGGGGGTTGGCTGCCTTGCTTGGAGCAGCTTTGGTGTGGGCTTGGGGTGCAGTGTGTGGGTGCAGGGGCACCTTCTGCTCAGCTGTCAGGCATGAGAGAAGCTGAGCCTTGTGTGTTTCAGGGTAACATTGGTATTTCCAGGGGGGAGAGAGAACTCTGTCCCTTTGAGGCCAGGGCTCCTGGGACAAGGGCTGGGAGATTTGGGGCATTTATCTCTTTTTCCTTCTCCTCAATGAGCCCACTGCAGGATTAGTGCGACCCACTTACTTCACATCACATCAGTTGTATGATATGTAGAAAGAGGTAGGAGCTGTGTTCCCAGATCCTTGGCTGCCCAGAGAGGGGCTGGATGCCCCATCCCTGGAGGTGTTCAAGGCCGGGTTGGCTGGGGCCCTGGACAACCTTGTGTAGATCCAGACCTGGAGGTTGGTGGCGCAGCCTGTGGCAGGGTGGGGGTAGAACTCTATGACCCTTGGGGTCCCTTCTAACCCATATCATTCTATGATTCTATGATCTCCTTCCTCAGAGTGATCCCATCCCAGAGCCATCCCTGGTCTCATGGGAAGAATGATACCATGAAAAGCTGAAATCAAGACTCATAGTCATATGAGACCATAGTCCTTGGTGACTACGAAGCAGGTATTCCTTCTGCAGTGCTGGGTGCATGGGGGATCGCTCCGAACGTACACGCCGTAAGGGGTCAGTGACACAGTTTTTATCCAAGACATATGTGCATATTCATGCTACATGCATATTGATAGGGTTTCCAAGGAATGACTAATTCTTCTGTTATGAGAGCCCATTATCACCCACCCGCCTACCCCACCCCAATAATATCTAGGTGGGCTTAATTTACTCTTACTACAGGTCCTTTTGGTGAGCTTTAGCCTTAGTCTTGCTGTCAAAGCCATGGAGCTGGTCCTGCAGACTTGAGGCCCCTCCTGTTGTTGCTCCCTCGTCCTCTCTATTGCTCCCTTGTCAGAGAGAAGGTGTTTCTCCTGAGCTATCACAACGCACACACTTTGCTAACATTGCAATCTTGTTCTCCATTTTACAGGAACCAGTGGAGCTAGAGCCCTAGCACAGAGGAGCAGGACTGGGGAGGCAGCAGCTGGGTCTGGGCAGTGCCTGGTGTGTCAGGGGGGAGATGGCTCCTTTTTTGGCACCACTGATGGATCTCAAGAGGGCTGGGACTTGCCAGAAGACAGTGGGGAAACAGCCCGTTGCCACGGTCTGGGTGTGGGAGTCACCCAACACACCCAGGCACAGCTTAGCCCCAGAAACTGGCCAGCCAAGATGCCCCTTGTACACGAGGAATGGGAGGAGAACCACCCAGAGCGGCACCCAAACCCAAAATTACCTGGAGTGTGGGGCAGCAGAAACTTTCTTCAGACTACAAGGAGAGAGGAGAGCTGGTCACATCCCAGAGCCGGTCCCTCGCAGCTCTAGGCAGGAAAGAGGGTGCAGCCCCGTGCTGGTCTTCCTGAGCTGCCCACCCTCCCAGGCACATCACCTTGGTCTTTCCCAGACCCAGGGATGCTGGTATGGAGAGGGCTGAGCACAGAGTTCATGGACAAGACCCCATACCATGTTGGAGCTCAAGAAGACTCACCCAGTGCTTCAAATCGTTCCTCTGGAATGCAAATCAAAAAGCAATGAGGTGATCAGAGGGAACAACTACTCACCCCATGGCTGATCCTATGGGAGCAGCCAGAAATCAGGGTTGTTGCCCAACTCCTTCTTTTTGGGCAGTAGGACAGGACCACCGGGAATGGCTCTGTGCCAGCCAATCCAGCCATCAGCACACCCAGGCTCAATGGAGTTCTGCCTGCATGTGAGGAATCCCCCAAACCCGAGTCCCTCCTGCAGGCTCCTGTGCCAGGAGGTTATTCTGGGGGAAGGGTCCAGGGGGACTCACACAGCTCTCTGTACAGCAGCAGCGCTGAAAAGCAAAGCCAGAGGAAGAGGGCATCTGGAGAGCAGCTTGCTTCCTCAGCAGGAACATCTCAAGAGGGACTCTTCCCACCAGAGAGACGGTCTGGCAGTGCTCCCTGTCCTCCCGCCCACAGAACACCGTGTCACTGTCCCCTTCCATCCTTTGCCCAAGGGGCATTTTGATGAAGGCAAAACGTCCTTCTGAAGCAAATGTACCCTTCCTTCTCCAGAGAGAAGCTCTGAGG
Source organism: Gallinula chloropus (assembly GCF_964237585.1). NCBI lineage: Eukaryota > Metazoa > Chordata > Aves > Gruiformes > Rallidae > Gallinula > Gallinula chloropus. Next base: position 1,975,711 of record NC_140117.1, on the reverse strand, counting down.
CCAAGGAGCCCAACAGAGAGCACGAGGAGCACACCCAGACTGGCCAAACAGGGACGAGCACCGTGGAAAAAGGAGGCTGAGAAACAAACATCCAAAACAAACACACAGAGACTCGCGTCTCTGGGGAGAAGGACCAAGAGACCCCTGCCCCACACTGTCCAGCCCTTATCCCATGAGCCCTGGCCTCAAGGGGACAGAGTCCTCCCATGCCCCCACACCTCCATGCTATCTCATCGCTTATTAGTGTTTCTTTTTGTTTTCCAGAGAAACAAGCTGCCACACGGAGTGAGTGTCCACGTGATCTGGCACAGCATGGGGTCTTGTCCCGGGCACTCTGTGCTCACCCCTTTACCTCCTTGCCCATCCTCTCCATCCCGGCATCCCTAAGTGTGGGAAAGCCCAAGGCCATGTGCCTGAGAGGGTGGGCAGCTGGGGGAGGCCAGCACGGGGATGGATCCTTTTCCCTGACCAGGGATGCTTGGGCACCAGCCATGGGATGTGACCAGGCTGCAGAGATCCATTCCTGGGGCTTGGGGGCTGTTTGCACTTTTGGGAGAAGTAGTTTTGGGTCTGCAAGAGCTCTTCCTTCTCTTTCATGAGCAGTGACGAGATGTCAAGATGTCCCCTCTGATCAAATATATTTTTTTCTTTCCAGGGAAACGAGATGCAGCACGGAGTGAGTCCCTACATAACCTCATTCACGGCATGGGGTCCTGTCCCGGGTGCTCTGTGCTGGGCCCTTTCCCTCCCTCCCTATCCTCTCAATTCATGCATCTTGTCTGCCACAGGTACACCAGACCTTAACTGCTCAATTCATGACCAGTACTGCATGAAAACCTACCCCCTCCCATCAAATATTGCTTGCTTTTTTTCTTTCCAAGGGAATGACATGCAGCACTTTCCCCACTTTCCCGTCCTTTTTCTCTCTATCCCAGCATCTCTGGGTGTGGGAAAGACCAAGGCCATGTGCCTGTGAGGGTGGGCAGCTCTTGGAAACCGGCACAGGGATGGACCCCAGAGCTGATGGGGACCAGTTCTGGAATGTGACCAGGCTGGCAGAAATGTATTCCTGGGGTTGGGGTCTTTTTGCACTTCCCAAGAATGTATTCCAGGGTCTGTCCAAGCTCTGTTTGCTTCTTTATGAATAGTTACATCATGAAAAACTGTTCCCTCTCATAAAATATTGCTTACATTGTTTCTTTTTTATTCCAGAGGAGCGAGAAGTAAAACGGGGTGGAGACCCTCTATGACGTCCTTCATAGCGTGAGCCCTTTCCTGGGTGCTCTTTGCTCACCACTTTCCCTCCTTGCTTGTTCTCTCCATCCTGGCATTGCTACATCTGGGAAAGCCCAAGGCTATGTGTCTGGGAGGGTGGGCAGCTTGGGGAGACCAGCATGGGGATGGACCCCAGAGCTGCTGGGGGATGGTTCTTGGATGTGACCAGGCTGGCAGAGATCCATTCCTGGGGTTTGGGTCTTTTTGCACTTCCCAAGAAAGTGTTCTCAGGTCTGTCCAAGCTCTGTTTACTTCTTCATGAGCAGGTACCATGAAAAGCTGTCCCCTCTCATAAAATATTGTTGGTTTTGTTTTTTTTATTCCAGAGGAACGACATGCAAAACAGGGTGAGTCCCTCTTCGACCTCCTTCATGGCGTGAACCCTTTCCTGGGTGCTCTTTGCTCGGCACGTTCCTTCCCTGTCCTCTCCATCCTGGCATTGCTATGTCTGGGAAAGCCCAAGGCCATGTGCTTGGGAGGGTAGGCAGCTGGGGGAGGTTAGAATGGGGATGGACCCTTTTTGCTGACCAGGGATCCTTGGGCATCAGCCATGGGATGTGACCAGGCTGCAGAGATCCATTCCTGGGGCTTGGGGGCTGTTTATACTTTTGGGAGAAGTAGTTTTGGGTCTGCAAGAGCTCTTCCTTCTCTTTCATGGCCAGTGATGGGATGACAAGATGTGTCCCCTCTGATCAAATACTGTTTTTCTTTCCAGTGAAACGATATGCAGCACGGAGTGAGTCCCTCCATAACCTCATTCATAGCGTGGGGTCCTGTCCCAGGTGCTCTGTGCTGGGCCCTTTCCCTCCCTCCCTATCCTCTCAATTCATGCATCTTGTCTGCCATGGGGACACCAGACCTTAACTGCTCATTTCATGACCAGAACTGCATGAAAAGCCACCCATTCACGTCAAATATTGCTTGCTTTTTCTTTCTTTCCAAGGGAATGAGACTCAGCACTTTCCCCACTTTCCTGTCCTTTTTCTCTCTATACCAGCATCCCTGGTTGTGTGAAAGACCAAGGCCATGTGCCTGTGAGGGTGGGCAGCTCTTGGAAACTGGCACGGGGATGGACCCCAGAGCTGCTGGGGACCAGTTCTGGAATGTGACCAGGCTGGCAGAGATGTATTCCTGGGGTTTGGGGTCTTTTTGCACTTCCGATGCAATATTGCTTGCTTTGTTTTTTTTTTTTGTTCCAGAGGAATGATATGCAAAATGGAGTGAGTCCCTCTATGACCTTCTTCATGGCGTGAGCCCTTTTCCGGGTGCTCTTTGCTCAGCACTTACCTTCCTTGCACATCGTCTCCATCCTAGCATCCCTAAGTTTGGGAAAGCCCAAGGCGAAGTGCCTGGGAGGGTGGGCAGCTCAGGGAGACCAGCGTTGGGCTGGACCCACTCACTAGACGAGGGCCCCTTGGGCATCAGCCATGGTATGTGACCAGGCTGCAGAGATCTGTTCCTGGGGCTTGGGGGTTTGTTTGCACTTCTAGGAGTAGTTGTTTTGGGTCTGCAAGAGCTCTTCCTTCTGTGTCATGAGCAGTGACAGGATGACAAGATGTCCCCTGTGATCAAACATTTTTTTCTTTCCAGTGAAGCGAAAAGCAGCACTGGGTGAGTCCCTCCATAACCTCATTCATGAAGTGCGGTCCTATCCTGAGTGCTCTGTGCTCAGTCCTTTCCCTCTTTGCCTGTCCTCCCCATCACAGCACCCTGGGGTCTGGGAAAGCCCAAGGCTTTGCCTGGGAGGGTGGGTGGACTGAAGAGACTAGCGCTGCTCTGGACCCTCTCAATTGCTAAGAGCACCAGGCACCTGGTATCGGATGTGCCCGTGCTGGAAGGGAGCCATGGCTGTAACTTCACGGGGCTTTTACCAATACCCGAAGGGAAGAAATTTAAGTCCTGCCCAAGTTCTGCCCTTCTTCCCTCTCTAGAGCACCAGCCATGGGACATGGCCAGGCAGGGAGTACTTTTGTGTGTTTGGGGTCTTTCTGCACTTCCCATATCACCAGGTTGATGCAATTCCCAGCTCTGCCTGCTCACTCCGGAGCTCCTAGGGTTAGGGTTAGTGTTCAGGTTAGGGGCAGGGTTAGGGATGAGAAGCTCTGTCCTCTTATCAAATATTGGTTTTGCTTTACAGAGAAAGTCTGTAAGCTCACAGGTGAGTCTCCATGAGCTCTGGCATGGCGTGGGGTCCTGTCCTGAGTGCTCTGTGCTTGGCCCTTCCCCTCCTTGCCCATCCTCTCAATTCAGGCAGCTCCTCAGCCTTGAGGACCCCAGACCAGAGTTGTCTCCTCTCTCGTCTGCTCGTCCCAGGCACCAGCCATGGGATTTGACCAGGCTGGCTGGTTCCGAGGGTTTGGGGGTTTTGCACTTCCCAAGAAAGCAGTCTGGGTTCTGTCCAAAATCTGTTTAATTCTTCATGACCAGTTATTGCATGAAAAGATGTCCTCTCTCATAATATATTGTTTTGGTGTATTTTTCTTTCCAGCGGAGTGAGATGCAGCACTGAGTGAGTCCCTCTATCACCTCCTTCATGGCGTGATCCCTTTCCCGGGTGCGCTTTGCTCAGCACTTTCCCTCCTTGCCTGTCCTCCTCATCACAGCACCCTGGGGTCTGGGAAAGCCCAAGGCTTTGCCTGGGAGGGTGGGTGGACTGAAGAGACTAGCGCTGCTCTGGACCCTCTCAATTGCTTAGAGCACCAGGCACCAGGCATCGCATGTGCCCGTGCTGGAAGGGACCCATGTCTGTAACTTCACGGGGCTTTTATCAATAGCCGAAGGGAAGAAATTTAAGTCCTGCCCAAGCTCTGCCCTTCTTCCCTCTCTAGAGTACCAGCCATGGGACTTGACCAGGCAGCTTGTTTCTCTGGAAAGCAAAAAGAAACAGTAATAAGCGATGAGATGGAAAAGATTTTCGTGTCATAACTGATGATGACAAACAGATAGAATGTGGATAGACACCAAACTTATTATTTGAAAAATGAAAATGAAACCCCAAAACCCCAGACATGGCTTGTTCCAGCCTGGTTACATCCTGTGGCTGCTTCCCTGGGAGATGCACGGGCAGGGGAGGACAACCCCTTCTGTGGCAGACACAATACTCTTACTGTGGCAGAGGAGATCCATAAGTTTAGAGGAAAGGCAAGAAGCAAAAAGGGCTGAGCACAGAGCGTCCAGAACAGGACCCTTTTACCTGCCAGAGCTCACGAAGTCTCACCTTGTGCAGCTGCTCTGTGCAGGGCAGAAGGTCCATGCTCGTGCTGGCCTCCCCAAGCTCTCCACCCTCCCAGGCTCATGGCCTTGGGCTTTCCCAGACTCAGCGATGCTGGGATGGAGAGGACTGTAAGCTACTTCTTTAAGTTCAATATATCCCCCAAACACAGTAATGTCTCCTGCCAGCCTGATCATGTCCCATGGTTGGTGCCCAAGTTCCTGGGACAGGGGAGAAGGTCCATCCCTGTGCTGGTCTTCTCAAGCTGCCCACCCTCCCAGGAATGTTGCCTTTTGCTTTCCTAGACCCAGGGCTACCAGGATGGAGAGCACGTGCAAGGAGAGAATGGGATGAGCAAAAAGTGAGCAAGATAGGACACCATGCTCTGCCACAGTTCATGAGGCTCACCGTGTGATGAAGATCCTATGCCTGGAAAGCAAAGAAAGGGAAGTATCTGATCAGGTGGCAGGATTTTCAGGTCATAACTGCTCATGAAGCACAGGCAGAGATAAGGCAGACCCAGATTTTTTTTTTGGGGAAACAGTAATCATCCCCAAACCCCAGGAATGGCTCTTCACAGACTGATCACATTAGAGATGGAGAGCATGGGCAAGGAGGGAAAGAGCCAAGCATAGAGCACCCAGGACAGGGTCCAGCCCTGTGTCAGACATCAACAAGACTTACCCATTTCTTCAGTTTCTGCAACTGAAAAGCAAACCAGGAGATGTATTTGATAAGGTGCCACAGATTTACGTGCCAGCTGCTCATGAATATCATGGAAAGCTTGTGCAGACCTCAACTTGCTTATTTGGAAAATGGGAAAAGACACCCAAAGCCCAGGGACAGGTCCCTTCCAGCATGTCATGTCCCTTGGCTTGTGCCAAGTGCCTTTGGTCAGGGGAGAGATTTCATCTCTGGCTGGTCTCTCTGAGCTACCCACCCGCCAAAGCACATGGTCTTGCACTTTCTCAGACCCAGGTATGGGGGATGGAGAGGACAGCAGGGAGGGAAAGGGCCGAGCAGAAAGAAAAGACCTCACGCTGTGCCAGCACTTGACACTCACACAGTGCTGCAGCTTGTTCCTGCCAGCCAATCCCTCCGTCAGCCCACCCAGGCACACTGGATTTAACCCCAAATGTCAGAAGCCACCCAAACCCAAAGTCCCATCCAGGGATGGTGGGGGTCCCCAGTGCAGCCCCTGCTCTGCCCCACTGCCCCTCACCAGGAGTTACTGCAAACCCATTACTTAGTCTAAATGACGGGGAATATTCTAAACCCTCTGTGGAAAAGAAAATCACTCACCAGATGGACACGTGCTGCTGGTGCTTCAGTCTGCTCGAAAACCCCAGAACTTCACTCAGCTTCACGACTAATGTCTGCTTGTGACTTCAGGCCCCACCCCCAAGTGAGGAGCTGAAGTTCTGCATCCTCCTACCAAAGCCCAGAGACAGAAAATAAAGCTCTAAGCAGCACCCAGTGACAAGAGAGCGAAGGAAACCAACCCCCCTCCCCGCCCCTGCCTGGGTGCAGGTGCTGGGGGTGGCTTTTCCCAGAGCTGCACCTCTCCCAGCAGCCTGTGCTGGGGAACAGCACCTGGTGAGGTTGGGCACCTCAGGCGGTGTTAGCGGCAGAGTGAAACATCTTGGGATGGTCAGGGATGCAAGAGATAATGGCCACCCATAGCAAGGCAGGGATCTTTACTGGCAGAAATGACCTTCTATGGTTTCTGGGAATTATTGGAGGTGGGATTGGAGTTGGGAATGTAGAGGAAAATAACAGACATGCTGCAAACCAAAATATTCCCCAAGGTCTTTGTTCATGTCCTTAGACATAACGCAGCTCCCAGCATCTGCAGATTCTGAGACGGACTGGGGCTATGCCTGCTGGGGATGTCCCCACCATTGATGATCCTGGTCCAGATGGCTCTAGAAGAGACTTTCCAAGATGTTTCTGAGGTAAGGAGAGCTAGTCCACCCTAAGGTGACTAGCAGGAGCCTGCCTGCACCAGGTACTCCTGCATCATGCTGCACCTCAGACTACAGTGAGGGTGGTGCCTGCATGAGGATTCCTGCAGCAAAACACAGGAAACGTGTGGTTTGCTCTGCTGCTGAAGCTCTCAAGTCGCACATAGGCTGTGGGTCACAGTGCTGTGCTTTGTTTCCTGTCTTTGGTTCCTTCATTCAAAACCCAGAGTCACTTGGTGGGGTTCAGACACAACCAACCAGCCAGACATCATGAAGAACACGATGAGAACCACCTAAAAGCTGCTCTTCCCAGGGACAAACTGGCCCGTTTAAATATGAGACCCACACAGGTCGTACAAAGCCCACTGCACTTCATGAGCCCAACTGCCCCCCACACAGCAATTAACAGCTTCTTTTCCTCCTTGACCGACCCTCTGATACATTTCATAGTCCTGCTGACATGCAGACCAGCTCATTTTTAATGGAGTTTTGCCCTCCCTGAATTATTTTCTGAGCTTCTACAGGTGCAAACACACTGACAAAGTGTTCTTCCAACCACGTGTGTGCCCTCAGATGTTCTATATATGTAGCTCCTGATCAAGGCACACTGAATGACCTTCCACACCTGCAGCACTGATTTCTCTCCTCTGTGAGTTTTCTGGTGCACTGAAGGGTGTGAGCTCTGCCCAAAGCTCTGCCCATGCTCACCACACATGCACAGCTTCTCCATGTGCATGCATACATGTTGAATCACCTTGGATCACATGCTGAAGCACTTCCCATGCTCTGAGCACTGGTAGGGCTTTACTCCCATAAGGTTCATTGGTGGATGATGAGATCCAAGCCCCGTATGAAGCTTTTCCCACAGTCAGGACCTGGATACAGTCTGTTTCTGATGTGTTGATGCTAGTTCAACATTTGCTGAAGGGCTTCCTGCACTTGTAGCACTGGTAGGTGGGTTCCCTGTGGGTTCTCCCATGTGGGTTCCCTGGTGCATCTGGGCTCAACATACATCTCTCTGTGAAGCTTTTCCCACACCTTGGGGTACCTGTACATCTCCTAGCTGGTGTGCACTATCTGGTGCATCACAAGGCTGGAGCTCCTGTTGAAGCATCTCCCGCACTCGGGTCACTGGTAGGGCTTTTCCCCTGTGTGTGTGTGTGTTCGCTGGTGGACAATGAAGTCAAAACTCTGCATGAGATTCTCATACACCCAAGGGACTTGAAAGCTTTTGCTCCTGCATCATGAGCACAAGCACCCCATCCTCACCTGTGGGCCTGCTGCTCAGGTTTATTTTTCTCTGTTCCTTGAGGATCAGAGCCCCAGTGCTCTCCTTGCTCCTGCATCTGGGTAATCAAGTTCAGCTTGGGTTGAGGAAAACATGTTTCAGAGGGTGAAACTGGGAGATAGCAGCTTGAGGAACTCGAGAATCTTGGAGAGTATTTTAAAAGTAAGAGAAATTCAAACTGCTTGAGGGACACGGGGTGGGAGGATGGTAGTTTGGTCATCCAGAACACCAGATTCATGGGTGAATGTGCATCCTCCATCATAGCTCCACAGAGGGAGCCACCCAAAATCAACTGTTGGAATGGATCTACTCCAGAAAAAGGGAAACTATCCCTGCAGGAAAGACTGATGTTTCCTTCCAATGGAAAATGACACAGAAGACAAGAACCAAAGGGCTTTTCTTCAATGTTTCTCCTCCCTCTGTCTTCCAGGAGTGTCAAGGAGATAGTCTACCTCATTTTTGAGCACTGCAGACCTCAAGCTATCTGAAAATGAGAGTATCTGTAACACCACGGCCACAAGCCAAACCTTCAGGAGCCCCATTCTGCCTGATAGGGCTGGGGGTCCATCATTTTTTGGGGAAAATTTGCCTGGTGACTTTCCTTCTGGCATGCCAGCGAGTTGCTCCACCAGTCAATCTCCCTCTTACAGTCTTAAATGCTTCTCAGTCTCTCCACCTCTTCTTTGAGCTCTGCCCCCATGCTGAACAGATCTTCCACTTGCTCACACCTCATACAGGTGGAATTGCCACACAAGCTACTGGGTCAGCACTGTGCACGCGCTGACCTCCCCTCTCTGTGTCTGGTGGGCAGCGACATGTTGCTGCCCTCTCTGAGGATTTTTCAAGGCGATGGGCAGTGCTGGGGCTGCTTTTGCCCTGGCAACGCCTACACCACATCAGCCTCTCTCGCAAGAGAGCTACTGCTTAGTACTGGGTGTCTCCACTTCACAGGGGGTTCTCCTGGCAGAGCAATCACTCCAAACGCTCTTGCAGTTCACGATCTATCACTACAGCTCTGGCTGTGCTGGTTCCGAGCAGTTGACCTTGTGTTGTCGTGTCTCTACAGGCCCTGACCACATTCCTATATTCTTCCCCGGTGCTCAGACCCTTTTTCCACAATTCATAGATCTTCTGCTTCCCTTTGAGTTTACGCATTAGCTCTCTGCTCATCCACGCACATCTTTTGCCTCTCTTTCCCAATTTCTTGCCTAAAGGGATGCACATATCCTGTGCTTGAAAGAAGCGCTGTTTAAATGCTCACAGGCTCCCTTACCTTCTAACAGCGTAGCCCATGGGACAGCTCCTGTTAGGTTGCAGAAGAGATCAAAGTTTGCTCTTCTGAAGTTCAGGGTAGCTATCCTACTTTTTGGCTTGCTTCTTCCACTCAGGATCTTGAATCTACCATTTCATGGTCACTTTGTCCCAGGCTGCCCCCAACCTTCACTTCCCCAACGAGACCCTCCTTGTTGGTAAAAACAAGGTCCAGCACCCGGCCTCCCCTTGTAGGTTCCTACACCATCTGCAGCAGGAAATTGTCTTCTACACACTGCAGAAATTGTCTGGACTGCATACGACTGGCCCTGTTGCTTGCCCAGCAAATAGCTGGGTAATTGAAGTCCCCCATAAGGACCAGCACCTGGGATCTCGAGGCTACTTCTAGCTGCTTGTAGAATGCACTATCAAGTCACTCCTCCTGATCAGGGGGCCTGTAGTACACACCCACAACAGTGTCACTCACACTTGCCTGCCCCTTGATTCTTACCCACAAGCACTCAACTGATGGATCATCCTTCCCCAGGTGGAGCTCAATACATTCTAGGTGCTCTCTCACATAAAGAGCAACTCCTCCACCTCACCGCCCTAGCCTGTCTTTCCTAAAAAGCACACAGCCATCCATGACAGCATGCCAGTCGTCCAGTCTGTCCCACCACGTCTCTGTAATTGCAATGAGATCATGGCCCTGCGACCACACAAATATCTCTGACTCTTCCTGTTTATTACCCATGCTACGCGCATTCATATAGAGGCACGTTAGGGGGGCAGCAGATGCAGGTATCCTCAACAGGTCACAGGGAGATTTCCAACAGGGGATGGGCAATGGTGGCTCCACTGAGGAGTCCTCAGGGCAATCCACAGAATCATAGAATCACAGAAACACAAGGCTGGAAAAGACCTTTTGTCGTGGTTTTACCCCGGCACAGGGCCAAGATCCACGCAGCTGCCTGCTCCTTAAAGGAAAAAAGCAGGGAAAAGGGAAGGGGGGGGGGGGGGGGGTGGTGGTGGTTGGTGAGTAAGGGAAAGGAAAAGGAAGGGGCAAATAACCCCAAAACCAAGAAATTAAGAGGCCCGTGGTTTGGGATAAGGATAGTTTACTAAGATAACAGAAAGATACAATATAACAAAAATTTGTTTTATCGGCAGTATCTGCTGTAGGGTAGCAGTAGCTGCAGCATCAGTTGGACAGGTTGCAGTAGCCACATTCCCTGTCACAGGGGTTGCAGTAGCTACAGTGCTAGTCACAGTGGTTACAGTAGCTGCAGTGCCGGTCATAGGGGTTGCAGCAGTTACAGTCTCTGCTGGTCTGTTTTCCTTCCTTTCCCTCTGACAGTGCTGCCTGCTATCAAGCAGTGTTTAGTACATAGTGGCCAGGGCCCAGCACAGTGCAGTAAGCTGTGCATCTCTGGGAAACTTACGGCAATTTCTTTTCAGATATGCAGTCACTTTATCAGGGTCCTGTAGCTGTTCAGGAGTGAAACTCCAAACCATCAGGCGTGAGAAAGTGCCTAGGTAGTTGCCCATACTCTGCCACATACCCTGCCACTCGTGATGATCTGGCCTCACAGAAAACTCTTGAGTGGTATTCATAAACCTTTGCTTAATATTTAACAAAAGCTGGACCATGTTCACCAAACCTAAAAACAGCAAAATGCTACTTTGAATATCCCAGGGGTATTGGAAATTTTCAAACACTGTTACCAGAGCTGTTGTATTTAGCCCAGAGGAAGAGAAAGCAGCGTAGATATTTCTTGCTGTACTCCCACCATACCAGCTGTCGTTATTAAGTCCTCCCTGTCTAAAGAATAGACAGAGCAGCAAAATCTCATACAAGTACCAGCACAAGTTCACGATCATCGATGTCACTGTATCATAGACTGTTGTCATAAATTACACCAAAAGGAGGTACGGGAACGAAAACAGGAGCTGCAGCCCCAAGATGTTAAAAAATCCTGCCAGGATTGCATACAGCAGACAGTGCTTTTGCTGCCACAGCTGTGAGCACAGCCTTGTGAGTAAATACCAGAGCTTCGTGACCAGAGACTGCTTAAACCAAAGTGCTTATCACAACTTTGTCTTAATTACAATCAGGTCAGGGTCAGATCTACTGTTATACCAACCTTTCAGGCCCCACGTTGGGCGCCAAAAAGACTGTTGTGGTTTCACCCCGGCTGAGGGCCAAGATCCACGCAGCTGCCCTCTCCTTAAAGGAAAAGAGCAGGGAAAAGGGAAGGGGGGTGAGGGGTGAGAAGTAAGGGAAGGGAAAAGGAAGGGGCAAATAACCCCAAACCCAAGAAATTAAGAGGCCCGTGGGTTGGGATAAGGATAGTTTACTAAGATAACAGAAAGATACAATATAACAATGCTGACAGGACTTTAGAGCAAGAAATATATGAAGCTGTTGATACACAATGCAGTTTCTCACCAAACACACAGCTCAGGCCGTGCCACCCAGAGCCGTCCCAGAACCCGACCGTCCCCCAAGAACTGCGCGTCCCAGAGCCGCCCCAGGCCTTCCTCCCGTCAGCCCCCGATATCCTGGGCAGGACGTAACTGGCGTGGAATACTCTCTTTGGTCAGTTAGGTCACCTGTCCTGGCTTCGCCCCTCCTTTCTCATGAAGAGCTGAGAAAGTCCTTGACTGTCTGACAGCAACTAACAACATCAGGGTGTTATCAGCACTGCTTTCATTCTTAACTCTCAAACACAGCATTTCATCCGCTGCTACAAATGAAGCTAACTCCATCCTGACCAAAACCAGGACACCTTTGAAGATCATCAAGTCCAACCATCCCCATCCTATGCGAAACCATATCCCTAAGTACCTCATCTGCCCTTTTTATGTACACATCCAGGGATGGTGACTCAATCACATCCCTGGGCAGCCTGTTCCAGCCCTGACAACTCTTTCTGTAAAAATTTTTTTCTAATATCTAATCTAAACCTCCCTGGCACAGCTTCATGCCATTTCCCCTTGTCCTGTCTCCTCTCCCCTGGCTGAAGAGACCATCGCCCACCTCTCTTCAACCTCCCTTCAGGTAGTTGTAGGTGGTGAGAAGGTCTCCCCTCAGCCTCCAGGCTAAACAGCCCCAGCTCCCTCAACTGTTCCTCACAGGATTTGCCCTCCAGCCCCTTCACCAGCCTCATTACCTTTCTCTGGACTCGCTCCAGGACCATAATGTGATTCCTATGGTGAGGAGCCCAAAACTGGACACAGTACTCAAGGTGTGGCCTCACCAGTGCCCAGTCCAGGGGCACAATCACCTCCCCAGACCTACTGGCCACACTATTTTTGATACAAGCCAGGATGCCATTGGCCTTTCTGGCTGCCTGGGCACACTGCTGGCTCATATTCAGCCTGCAGTCAACCAACACCCCCAGGTCCTTCTCTTCCTGACAGCTCTCCAGCTAGTCTCCCCCAAGCCTGTGGCGCTGCATGGGGTTGTTATGTCCCATGGGCAGCACTCTACAGTTGGCCTTGTTAAACTTCATCCCACTGGTCTCAGCCCATCAGTTCAGTATGTTCAGATCCCTCTGAAGAGCCTCCCTACCCTCAGGCAGATCAACACTTCCTCCCAGCTTAGTGTCATCTGCAAACTGACTGAGGGAGCATTCAATCCCTTCATCCAGGTCATTGATAAAGATGTTGAACAGAACTGGACCCAGGACCGAGCCCTGGGGGACGCCACTCGTGACCGGCCTCAGCTGGATTTGGTTCCATTCACCACCACCCTTTGGGCCCATCCATCCATCCAGTTTATAACCCAGCTGAGGGTCCCCCCCTCCCCCACCCAAGCCAGTGGCAGCCAGTTTCTCAATCAGAATGCTGTGAGAAACCGTCAAAAAGGATTTACTGAAGCCCAGGTAGACACATCCACAGCCTTCCCCTCATCCATTAAGCAGGTCACCTTGTCATAGAAGGTGATCAGGTTAGTTTGACAAGATCTACCTTTTGTAAAGCCATGTAGACTGGGCCTGATCCCCTGGCCATCACGCATGTGCTGCATGATAGCTCCCAAGATGACCCTCTCCATGATCTTCCCTGGGACTGAGGTCAGGCTGACAGGCCTGGAGTTCCCCAGATCCTCCTTCCAACCCTTCCTGTATATAGGTGTCACATCTGCCAGCCTCCAGTCGAGTGGAACTTCCCCAGTCTGCCAGGATTTCTGGTAGATGATGGAAAGGGGTTTGGCTAGGACATCTGCCAGCTCTCTCAGCACCCTCGGGTGAATCCCATCAGGTCCCATTGACTTGTTAGCGTCTAACTGGCTAAGTAGATTGCTAATCATTTCCTCCTTAACCATGGGAATTTTGCTATTCTTCACCTCTCTGTCAGCCAGTTCCTGAGGATGAGTGCTCAGGGAATATCCATCTTTACTATTATAGATTGAGGTAAAGGAGGAATTAAGGACCTCAGCCTTGTCCTCATCCCTTGTCACTAATGTTCCCTCTGCATTCAATCAGGGCTGGAGATTCTCCTTGACCCTCCTCTTACTGTTAATATACCTATAGAAGGACTTTTTATTATCTTTTACAGAACTGGCCAGTCTGAGTTCCAGTTCAGCTTTAGCCCTTCTGACTTTCTCCTTACATGATCTTACTTCATGGGACATGAGGTGGACCAGACCCTATGTGTCTGAAATGGTGCACCACTACCCAAATGGTGAGGACCTGTACAGGGAGCAGATGAGGAAATATATTGGGAGGTCGGTACGTCTGCACTGTGACAGATGGTTCCTCTTATGGAGAAGCTACAGTGGACCTGGAGTTGTCAGGTTTGTGGCTGGTGCTGTGTTTCCAGGGGTGGTCATGATGTCCCTGGGCTTGTATGTCCCTCCCAGACCTGCATCCCATTCCTTTTGTGTCACAGGAGACCTGGCATATTGTCTGGAAACCTTGGGGCTTCTTGAATAAAGATGGGTCAGTGCAGACACTGCCTTGAGGCAGTGCCTTGAAGGTCAGCAGCTTGGCCTTGCTCTGCTGGGGTTTTTGGTGGGAGATCTAGGACCATTGGACATAAGTGGTCTGTGGTTTCTGCACAACTTGGGCTGGGTTTGGTGGCCAGTCCCGCAACCCAGTGGGACCTGTGAGTGGTCTGCAGTGGTGGCCTTAGAGCTGAGCCCATCCCTCCCTGACCCCAACCCTGGGCTCTTCCCCAGCCACAGGCTCTGGCCCTCAGCTCTCTCTGGAGGGTTACGAGGCCAGAGGCATCCGGGTGCTGTGTCGATCGGCCGGATGGTTCCCGCAACCGGAGGTGCTGTGGAAAGACCCCGATGGGCACCGTGTCCCCTTGGACTCCCAGAGACATTCCCCTGATGCTGGCGGCCTGTTTGACACCGAAGACGCCATCGTGGTGACGGGGACTGGAGATGGGAACTGGTCCTGTGAAGTCAGGAACCACCGCCTGGATCAGGAGCAGGAGGCATCCCTGCACATCTCTGGTGCGATGACTGTAGCCAGTCCCTGCGGTGTGATGCCTCAGAAAGCTGGAATCCAAACTCACCAGCCTTGGTGACTATGAAGCAGGGATCCTCTATTGCAGCTCTGGGCACACAGGGGATCGATCGCTCCTCTGAATGTGTGTGCCTATTAAAGCTAAATTTCTCATATTTATACAGATTAACTCTACATATTCATTATCATTTCTAAGAAAAGGCAGGGTTATGCAGATTATTTCCAGGAAATCATTTCCATTAACTTCTCCCAGATAGAGCATGCTCAGTGACACTTAGGGGGTGTCTCCCGGTGGTCTTCAGGCCTCTTCCTCACTCTCAGCACATGCTCTTTACGTGGTTATCTGAGCTCAAAACCACATTCCTTTTTGCTGAAACCAAGATACACACTGTCTCCCAATTGGTTGTCAGTCTCACTATCCATGACTCCCCTACCTTCTACTCCCTCCGGCTGCAAGGCTGCTACGCTATTGTTATGGATATGTTTTGCAGACGCTTTCAGGAAACAGCTCATGTGATTACAGACAGATTCTGCTAAAATCAAAACTAACCTATTCCTGAAAACACACAAATTCTTACTTCTTTATCTTCAAGGCTGTTACTATTGCATAGTTATGGCTAAGTTTTGCAGCTGCTCTCACAAGCAGCTTATACAGTTACAGCTTTCTCTTAAGCTAATCAATTCATAAAACAAAGAAAATTCTTACATCAAAGTTACATTAATTGTCTCTTAAGCTGCACCTACATTAATCCACTCAGAATGATTACATTTCATTGAATCAGGTGCCATAGTAGGGCGGGGGTTTGCTGCCTTGCTTGGAGCAGCTTTGGCATAGGCTTGGGGGGCAGCATGGAGGTGTGGGGGCATGGGAGGACTCTGTCCCCTTGAGGCCAGGGCTCGTGGGATAAGGGCTGGACAGTGTGGGGCAGGGGTCTCTTGGTCCTTCTCCCCAGAGACGCGAGTCTCTGTGTGTTTGTTTTGGATGTTTGTTTCTCAGCCTCCTTTTTCCACGGTGCTCGTCCCTGTTTGGCCAGTCTGGGTGTGCTCCTCGTGCTCTCTGTTGGGCTCCTTGGCCTCAGAGCTTCTCTCTGGAGAAGGAAGGGTACATTTGCTTCAGAAGGACGTTTTGCCTTCATCAAAATGCCCCTTGGGCAAAGGATGGAAGGGGACAGTGACACGGTGTTCTGTGGGCGGGAGGACAGGGAGCACTGCCAGACCGTCTCTCTGGTGGGAAGAGTCCCTCTTGAGATGTTCCTGCTGAGGAAGCAAGCTGCTCTCCAGATGCCCTCTTCCTCTGGCTTTGCTTTTCAGCGCTGCTGCTGTACAGAGAGCTGTGTGAGTCCCCCTGGACCCTTCCCCCAGAATAACCTCCTGGCACAGGAGCCTGCAGGAGGGACTCGGGTTTGGGGGATTCCTCACATGCAGGCAGAACTCCATTGAGCCTGGGTGTGCTGATGGCTGGATTGGCTGGCACAGAGCCATTCCCGGTGGTCCTGTCCTACTGCCCAAAAAGAAGGAGTTGGGCAACAACCCTGATTTCTGGCTGCTCCCATAGGATCAGCCATGGGGTGAGTAGTTGTTCCCTCTGATCACCTCATTGCTTTTTGATTTGCATTCCAGAGGAACGATTTGAAGCACTGGGTGAGTCTTCTTGAGCTCCAACATGGTATGGGGTCTTGTCCATGAACTCTGTGCTCAGCCCTCTCCATACCAGCATCCCTGGGTCTGGGAAAGACCAAGGTGATGTGCCTGGGAGGGTGGGCAGCTCAGGAAGACCAGCACGGGGCTGCACCCTCTTTCCTGCCTAGAGCTGCGAGGGACCGGCTCTGGGATGTGACCAGCTCTCCTCTCTCCTTGTAGTCTGAAGAAAGTTTCTGCTGCCCCACACTCCAGGTAATTTTGGGTTTGGGTGCCGCTCTGGGTGGTTCTCCTCCCATTCCTCGTGTACAAGGGGCATCTTGGCTGGCCAGTTTCTGGGGCTAAGCTGTGCCTGGGTGTGTTGGGTGACTCCCACACCCAGACCGTGGCAACGGGCTGTTTCCCCACTGTCTTCTGGCAAGTCCCAGCCCTCTTGAGATCCATCAGTGGTGCCAAAAAAGGAGCCATCTCCCCCCTGACACACCAGGCACTGCCCAGACCCAGCTGCTGCCTCCCCAGTCCTGCTCCTCTGTGCTAGGGCTCTAGCTCCACTGGTTCCTGTAAAATGGAGAACAAGATTGCAATGTTAGCAAAGTGTGTGCGTTGTGATAGCTCAGGAGAAACACCTTCTCTCTGACAAGGGAGCAATAGAGAGGACGAGGGAGCAACAACAGGAGGGGCCTCAAGTCTGCAGGACCAGCTCCATGGCTTTGACAGCAAGACTAAGGCTAAAGCTCACCAAAAGGACCTGTAGTAAGAGTAAATTAAGCCCACCTAGATATTATTGGGGTGGGGTAGGCGGGTGGGTGATAATGGGCTCTCATAACAGAAGAATTAGTCATTCCTTGGAAACCCTATCAATATGCATGTAGCATGAATATGCACATATGTCTTGGATAAAAACTGTGTCACTGACCCCTTACGGCGTGTACGTTCGGAGCGATCCCCCATGCACCCAGCACTGCAGAAGGAATACCTGCTTCGTAGTCACCAAGGACTATGGTCTCATATGACTATGAGTCTTGATTTCAGCTTTTCATGGTATCATTCTTCCCATGAGACCAGGGATGGCTCTGGGATGGGATCACTCTGAGGAAGGAGATCATAGAATCATAGAATGATATGGGTTAGAAGGGACCCCAAGGGTCATAGAGTTCTACCCCCACCCTGCCACAGGCTGCGCCACCAACCTCCAGGTCTGGATCTACACAAGGTTGTCCAGGGCCCCAGCCAACCCGGCCTTGAACACCTCCAGGGATGGGGCATCCAGCCCCTCTCTGGGCAGCCAAGGATCTGGGAACACAGCTCCTACCTCTTTCTACATATCATACAACTGATGTGATGTGAAGTAAGTGGGTCGCACTAATCCTGCAGTGGGCTCATTGAGGAGAAGGAAAAAGAGATAAATGCCCCAAATCTCCCAGCCCTTGTCCCAGGAGCCCTGGCCTCAAAGGGACAGAGTTCTCTCTCCCCCCTGGAAATACCAATGTTACCCTGAAACACACAAGGCTCAGCTTCTCTCATGCCTGACAGCTGAGCAGAAGGTGCCCCTGCACCCACACACTGCACCCCAAGCCCACACCAAAGCTGCTCCAAGCAAGGCAGCCAACCCCCACCCAGCTGAGCATCACCGGGCCTGGCTGCAGCCATTACACTGGACTTGTGCAGGGACACGTATTGCTCCTGGTTGAGGTGGCTGTTCCGGGCCACACAAGACCGTTTCCCACCTCTGGTTCCTGTCACCACAATGACATCTTTGGTGTCAAACAGGCCCCTTGCCTCAGAGGAACATCTCTGGGAGACCAGTGGGAGACATTACCTGTCAGGGTCTTTCCACAGCACCTCTGGTTGCAGGCACCATCCAGCCAAATGACACAGCACCCAGGGGGCTCTGAGCTTGTAACCCTCCAGAGAGAGCTGAGGGTGAGATCCTGTGGCTGGGGAAGGACCAGAGGCACTACCATTGCTTCTGATTTGCTTGACGTTATTCACCAGTGAGTTTATCCTTGAGCTGGCTGGTTGGACCTGGGAGAAGCTTCTCGGAGCTTCTTGCAGAAGCCACCCCTGCAGCTCCCCACTCCGCAGGGCCTTGCATGCAAACCCACAGCAGTCAGGTAGGGATGGCCTCAGCTCAAAGGTGAGGGACAAATCTGACAGCAGACCTATCATAGGTCCCAATGGACTGATCACCAAACCTATGCAGGAACAACATGGCATTAATGCCCAACAGCCCGAGATCTCCTCCCAAACATCCCATAGAACAAGTCCAAGCTGTCAAGCCTCAGTGCCTGAAGGCAGTGTCTGCACTGATCAGTCTTTGTTCAAGAAGCCCCAAGGCTTCCAGAAAATGTGCCAGGTCTCCAGTGGCAAAGACAGACAGGACAGAGGTCTGTGAGGGACAGACAACCCTAGGGACATGAGGATCATCCCCTGGAAACACTGCATCAGCCACAAACCTGACACCGCCAGATGCTCCAAAGCTTCTCCATAAGGGGCATGGTTTCTTCGTGTGCAGATGTACTGACCATCATCAGAGGGTCTGAACCCAGAGATTCACAAGTCCAGGTTTCCACCAGAGAGTTCATCTCTGGCCAACTCTGTCATCCTAACATATTCCTCCAACGGCTCCCTGGACAGATCCTCCCCATTTCAGTAGTGGAGCACCGTTTCAGAGACATGGTGATGGATCCACCTGATGTCCCAGCTCCGAGTGTCCACGCCAGGGGACAACTGACATGGCAGTGTGACATCCTGCCCCATGGTGACATGGAGAGGGTGGCCTGGTCCCACCACTCTGAATTCAGCTTGACAACAGAGAGGGATACAGAGACATAGAGACTGAGTGTTGATTGATTTAGGGTGTTGCAGGCAAGGGTGAAGATTGGCATGAGCAGTGCATGCCCCATGCCACTGGTTTTGCTTTGCCCTCCAATGGTCCAGAGACTCTGGAAAACTGGAGTGGGTGTGGGAGGAATGAAAAGAGAAGCAGTTTTCCCTGAAGTGGGAACCTGGCCCAGAAAAGGACCTCCGCCCCAGCCTGCCCCAGTGCTAGTGAGAAACATTTGAGGGGAGGATTGCAGGACAGGACTGAAGGGGAACACCGGGCGAGGGATGTACAGTATAAAGAATGCAAAGGAAAGTGAAACCCATGTGGGGCCAAGCTCTGGGCTGAGCTGCCCATGACCCATGGCAGCTTCCTGCCCCACATCTGTCACCTGGAGTGGGCGAAAGCCCCCAACAGCCCTGCAAGATCCCTACCTGCAGGAACACATGGAGAGTCACAGAATACCTCAGGAGGACCCCAGGACTTGCCAGGAGTCACATCTGCATCCTTGCTGGAGAGAAGGGAGGGGAAGGGATGCAGAGGTGGGTGATGGGGGTTACACTTGTCCAAGAGGGGATGGAAAAGAAGGGTTGCACCTGCTCCCCAAAGAGGGTCTGAAGTCCCCAAACCCCCTGCACAAGCACCCCAATGGTGGAAGAAACCAGTGCTCAATGGCAGGACAGGACTGGGCATGGGTCCCTGGTGCAGCCCCCTACTCTGTCCCACTGTTCCTCACCAGGTTTTCTTGCAAACCCGTTACTGGCCCTAAATGAAAGTAATATTTGAAAGCCCCTGTAGAAGGAAAAGTTGTTCAGCACATGGCCACGAGCTGCCGGATGCACCAGGCTGACTAAAACCTGAACAACCGTTAAGCCAGTGTCAGTTGCAGATTTACTGTCCGTAGGTGGAATGTGAGTCACCCTGTGCCTCTCACAGCAGCTTGTGCTGGAGAATAGCACTAGGGGAGTTTCAGCACTTTTGGAAGATATTTCCTTCCCAAAATGGGCTGATGTTCTCATGTATGACCATTATTGCTGAGGCAATGAGCACAGCCCTGACCAGACCCTGGCAAATTGTCCACCTCAGCCAGTTCCACTGAGTCCATCTCTTTCACAGTGGTGGTTTTAGTACATTTGGGGGTTCAGGACAATGAAGGAAAAATGCAGCAGACCATCAGTTCAAAGAAAAATAAAGGAGAAGAAGGAAGGGAAAAGAAGCCCAGAGGTCATGGGGAGATAGGGAGAAGGGAACACGGTGGCCTTCAGGAGTTTCCTCTTCTGCTGCAGAAGGGCAGAGGCTTTGTGGGGCACTTGTTCCTGGCCACAGACACTTTGGGGTGCCCTGTTATTCTGGGGACTCATCCACAGGTCATAATTCCTTTGACTCAAGGTGATGCTGGAGTTCCAGCCTGTGCAGTACTGCAGGACAGGAATAGCCATGATACCCTGTGTCTGGCAGCCCAGGAGTATGTTCAGCCATTGCTGTCACCAAACACCAAGCTGGCTCCAGTGTGGGTATCCCACTGCGTCACAGCATCCTTCTTAAATATGTTATCACAGAGGCACTACCACTATCACTGATTGGCTTGACATTGGTCAGCAGTGGGTCTGTCCTTGAGCTGGCTGGTACTGGCTCTGTGGGACCTGGGGGAAGCTTCTAGGAGTTTCTGGCAGAAGTCAACTCCTATGGCTGCAACCCCATCCCCACCCCTAACACCTTGCCATGCAAACCACAACAGTCAGGTAGGTGTGCCCTCAGCTCAAAGGCGGTGAACACATCTGATAGCAGAACCACCATAGGTCCCAACAGGGCTGCAGGACTGGCCACCAAACCCACCCCAACTTGTGCAGAAACACAGAGCGTTGGTGCCCAACAGCCCCAGATCCCCCTCCAAATGTCCTGGCACAGCAAGACTGATCTGCTGAGATTCAGCATCTCAAGGCAGCACCTGCAACAACCCACCTTTGTTCAAGAAGCCCTAACTCTTCCAGAAAACATGTAGGGTGTCCTGTGGCACAAAGGGACAGGACAGAGGTCATCTACCTGGACTTGTGCAAGGCCTTTGACACAGTGCCCAACCACATCCTTATCTCTAAATTGGAGAGATGTGGATTTAATGGGTGGACCATCCAGTGGATAAGAAAATGGTTAACAGACCGTAGCCAAAGGGTGGTGGTCAATGGGTCTATGTCCAGGTGGAGGCTGGTGACAAGCGGTGTCCCCCAGGGGTCTGTCTTGGGACCGGTGCTCTTTAACATCTTTATCAATGACATGGATGATGGAATTGAGTGCACCCTCAGCAAGTTTGCGGATGACACCAAGCTGAGTGGTGTGGTCGACACCCCAGAAGGAAAGGAGCCATCCAGAGGGATCTTGACAGGCTGGAAAGATGGGCCCGGGGGAACCTAATGAGGTTCAACACTGCCAAGTGTCAGGTGCTGCACTTGGGCCGGAAGAATCCCAGACACAGATACAGACCGGGAGAAGAGCTCCTGGAGAGCAGCCCTGCTGAGAAGGACTTGGGGATTCTGGTGGACAAGAAACTTCACATGAGCCAGCAGTGGCTCTTGCAGCTCACAAGGCCAATGGTATCCTGGGCTCCATCAGCAGAGAGGTGGCAGCAGGGACAGGGAGGGGATTGTCCCTCTCTACTCTGCCCTCGTGAGGCCCCAGCTGGAGTCCTGTGTCCAGATCTGGTGTCCCCAATACAAGAAAGATGTGGAACTGTTGGAGAGGGTTCAGAGGAGCCACAAAGATGATTAGAGGGCTGGAGCAGCTCCCCTACAAAGAGAGGCTGAGGGAACTGGGCTT
Organism: Gallinula chloropus; assembly: GCF_964237585.1. Lineage (NCBI taxonomy): Eukaryota > Metazoa > Chordata > Aves > Gruiformes > Rallidae > Gallinula > Gallinula chloropus. The sequence goes on along the minus strand of NC_140117.1, from coordinate 1,953,972 downwards.
GTTCAACCTAAAGAAGAGAAGGCTGTGAGGGGACCTCATTGCAGCCTTCCAGTACCTGAAGGGAGCAGAGAAACAGGGGGGGAATCAACATTTTAAAAGGGTAGATACTGGCAGGACAAGGGGGAATGGACTAAAGCTAAAGGAAGGAAAGTTTAAATTAGATATTAGGGTAAAGTTCATTACAGAGAGAGTGGTGGGGTGCTGGAACGGATTCCCCAGAGAGTGGGTGGGTGCCCCATTCCTGGAGGTGTTCAAGGCCAGGTTGGATGGGGCCCTGGGCAACCTTGTGTAGCTCCAGACCTGGAGGTTGATGGCCCTGCCTGTGGCAGGGGGGTTGGAGCTCTGTTATGCTTGGGGTCCCTTCCAACCCAAACCATTCTATGATTCTATGATTGTTGTAGAGAAATGTACCATCTGTTGCATGAACAACCCAAGAATCAGAAAGGATTTGTGAAACAAGGAATAACTCCTGGGGCATGCTGGCCAATAGACTTTTCAGAATTATTTAAATGCAGCCAGTATAAACATGTATTGGTGTTGCTGATACCTTCTGTGGCTTGCCAGAGGCTTTCCCTTGTCATACCAACAAAGCTAGAGAAGTAACTAAAATCTTGTTAAAAGAAATGATGCCTTGATTTCCTGTTCCAGAGGGAACCTCCTCTGATAATGGGCTTCATTTTATTGCAGAAACAATACAGGAAATTTCCAAATTTTTGCAGATTAGGTGGGAACTACACGTCCCCTGGAGGCCTCAATCTAGTGGGAAAGTAGAAGGAATGACTCTGGCTCTCAAAAGACAAGTTTCTAACATTTGCCAGGAAGCACACCTTAAATGGACTGATGCCTTACCCACAGAGCTTTTGCCTGGTAAAGATGAATGGATCTCTGCACCAACGGGAGAAGTTAAACCTGGATGAACCATACCTGAGAAACAAGCACTTTCCTAAATGAAGTGTTGTTTAGAACTAACAGTTCAGTTAACTATTGGCTTGATTCTTTATGTCTGAAAAGAAATTTTCTGCCTCAGGGATAACTATAGAACCTTCTAAGAGAGTGTGATGAATTTCACTCTGCTAAGATGGCAAATATTACAATAGTGTGTTCCTGGCCTGCTGGCATCTGCCCTCCAACTAGGGTGAAAGCACCAAAGGGATTCAGACTATTTCCTGTCATTTAGAGATTTGCAATAACTCCTGGTGAGGGGCAGTGGGGCAGAGCAGGGGCTGGGATCAGGTAGGGAGCCTGTAGGGCTGTCGGGGTTTTTGCCCGCTCCAGGTGGGAGATGTTGGGCCAGAAGCTGCTGTGGGGTGGGGGCAGCCCAGTCTAGAGCTCGACTCCATATGGGTTTCACTTTCCCTTGGGCTCTTTATGCCATATGTCCCTTGCCCTGGGTTCCCCTTCAGTCCTGTCCTGCAATATTCCCCTCAATTGTTTCTCACTAGCACTGGCGCAGGCTGGAGTGGAGGTTGTTTTCAGGAGCAGGGTCCCCACTGCAGGGAAACCTCCTCCTTCCAGTCTTCCCACTCCCGCTCCAGTTTCTCCAGGGTCTCTGGACCGTGGCAGAACAAAGCAACACCTGTGGCGTGCAGTGTGCACCGCTCATGCCAAGCTCGGCCCAGGCCTGCAACAACCTCAATTAACACAGGCAAAATCCATGGCCTTGGAGCCTCTCTGCAGGTAAGGAAAGGTACGTCTGTGTCAGAAGAACATTTTGTCTTCATCAAAAAGCTCTTTGGGCAAAGGACAGAAGGGGACAAGGATATGTTGGGGTGTGGGCAGGAGGACAGGGAGCACCTCCAGACCATCTGGCTGGTGGGAAGGTCCCAGAGACCCTCTTGAGATGTTCCTGCTGAGGAAGCAAGCTGCTCTTCTGAAACCCTCTTCCTCTGGCTTTGCTTTTCAGTGCTGCTGTGCAGAGATCTGGATGAGGCTCCAGGATGGACTTGGTTTTGGGCAGTTCCTCACTTTAGGGCTGAACTCCAGAGATCCTGGGTGGGATTTGGTTTTGCTTTCCAGGGAAATGAGCTGCAGCACTGGGTGTGTCTGGTGGAGGGAGCCATTCCCGATTCAGGATTTTTTGCACTTCTCAAACAGCTATTTTGAACCTCCCTGATCTCTGTGGGCTCTTCATCAGCAGTTATGGGATTGCAGGATGTCCTACCTGATCAAATATTCCGTGTTTTGGTTTTGTTTCTAGGAAAACAAGATCCAGAACTGGGTGAGTGTCTGTAAGCTCCAACATGGTGTGGAGTACACTCCTGGACACTCCATGCTTGGCCCTTTTCCTCTTTACCCATCCTCTGAATTCATGCCTCTCCCCTGAGACTTGGGGAGACAAGTCCAAGGTTTTCCCCTCTCCCCTGTCACCAGCCATGCAATGTGCCTGATCAGACAGAGAAATTCCTGGGGACTGGGTTTTTTTAAATTTTCTCAAAAAGCTGTGATGGTTTGACCCTGGTTGGCGGCCAGACAACCATCAGAGCCACTCTATCACTCCCCTTTTCAGGAGAAAATAGATATTGAGGCTCAGGAGTGGACATAAGGACAGGGAGAGATCATTCTGCAATCAGCATCACGGGCAGAACAGACTCAACACAGATAAAGGACAGAAAACTCTCTAATTAATGGCACTGCTGCACCCCCAGTGACATCAGAGTTGGGTGATGAGAAGTGTGACCAGATCTTAAAGCATCTCCCCCATACCTCCCTGCTTTGCAGACTTCACTTTAGTCAGGATTTCACTCCTTTCTTTCCCCCTATTATGGCACAGGGAGGGCCAGGGAATGGGAAATGGGGTTTTGGTCAGTCCGTCACAAATTGTTTTCCTTTTTAGTGGGAGGGAGGACATTCCTCATCCCCTTCCCCTGCTCCAGTGTGGGCTCCCACCCACGGGGGACAGTCCTCCAACACAGTTCTCCAATGTGAGTCCTTTCCCACAGGGCTTCAGCTCTTCCCCAGCTGCTCCAGTGTGGGTCACTGCTATGGGTGCTGTCATAAATCATAGAATGTCTCTCAAGCCCAGACCGCTCTAGCCTGGTCCACCACCGAGTCACACCCCTCCCCTTGCCCCAGCAAACGTGCTTCAGCATGTGTGTCTCTCTCTCTCTGTGTGTCTCCATCTCTCTGCATTGGCTCCAAGTGCTGGCAGAGGATGCTCCAACGTGGGTCACCAGCACTGGGATAGATCCTCTCCCCTGCCCAGATCAACTGGGTACTGGCTCTGGGATGTGACCAGCTCTTCTCTCTCCTTGTAGCCTGGAGAATGTTTCTGCTGCCCTACAGTCCAGGTATGGCATGTTCTGACATTTGAAGGCCCCCACTCCATTTTGTCCCCTTCCTACCTTCTCCCTATTACCTTCCAGCTTCTTTTCCCTCCCTTCTCCTTCTTTTTTGGTTCTTGGGACTGATGGGCTCCTCCTTTTTCCTCCAGAACAGATCCACATCCTGAAACCCCAAACCCTGAGAGTGGGACCCAGTGGCCCTGGCTCGGGTGGACAATTCCCCAGGGCCTGGTCGGGGTTTGCTCATTGCCACAGCTACAGTGATCACACACCAGAACATCAGCCCTTTTTGGGACAGGACACACCTACTGAGGGTGCCAAACCTTGCCATAAAGTGATGTTCCCCAGCAGAGGCTGCCAGGGGAAGAACAGTGGCAGGAAAAGCCCCCTTCAGCACCTGCCACCCAGGGAGGCTTAGGTTGGATGTTGGTTCTACTTTGTTGTCTTTCTCTCTGGGTCCTGCCTGCAGCTTTATCTTCTGACTCTGGGCTTGGGCAGGAGGGTGCAGAAATTCAGCTAATTTCCTGGGGAATGGGGCCTAAGGGTCTGACCATAGATTGTAATTCTGAAATTTAGCAAAGGACAAGTGCTTTTGAGATGCCTTGTGCATCCGGCTGCTTGTGCCCGCCCAGTGAGTGACTTTTCTTTCTGCAGGGCGGTTAGAATGTTTCCTGTCAGTCAGTACCGGATTTGCAAAAAACCCTGGTGAGGAGCAGTGAGGCAGAGCAGGGGCTGCACCAGGGAGCTGTGTGCAGTCCCGTCCTGCCCTCAAACACTGGTTTCTTCTGTCATCAGGGTCTTTGTGCAGGGGCTTGGGAATTTCGGAGCCTCTTTGGGGGCAGGGGCAGCCCTTCTTCACCATCTCCGCACTGGAAGCTGTAACCCCAATTGCCATCCTCTGCCTCCTTTCCCCTCCTTCCTCTCCAGTGATGCTGCAGATGTGTCTCCTGGTGACTGCCGGCAGCCTCCTGAGATGTTTGGTGACTCTCCACATGCTCTGGGTGGGATCAGGTAGGGATCCTGCAGGGATGGCGGGGGTTTTTGTCTGCTCTGGGTGGGAGATGGGGGACAGGGAGCTGGTGTGGGGTGAGGTGAGTCCAGTCCAGAGCTCAGCCCCACATGGTTTCACTTTCCCTTGGGCTCTTTACACCATCCGTCCCTTGCCCTGGGTTCCCCTTCAGTCCTGTCCTGCACCAGAGCTGGCTGGACTGAGGGTTGTTTTCTGGAGCAGGTTCCCGCTCCAGGGAAACCTCCTTCTCCTTCCAGTCCTCTTACTCCCACTCCAGTTTCTCCTGGGTCTCTGGACCATGGGAGGGCAAAGCAACGCCCCCGGCATGGAACAAGCACTGCTAACACCAAGCTTGTGCCTGGCCAGCAAGGCCCAAAATTAATGTAGGTAAAATCTCAGTGTCTCTATGTCCTTCTCCATCCCAAGCTGACTTCAGAGTGGTGGGACCAGACCACACTCTCCGTGCCACCGTGGGGCAGGATGTCGTGCTGCCATGTCAGTTATCCCCCACCATTGACGCTCGCAGCTTGGACATCAGGTGGATCCGGCACAGGGCCTCTGAAACAGTGTGCCACTACCGAAATCAGGAGTACCTGCACAGGGAGCAAATGAGGGAATATGTTGGGAGGACAGAGTTGGTCAGAGATGGTCTCTCCAGTGGAAGACTGGACTTGCGAATCTCTGGGCTGAGACCCTCTGATGGTGGTTATTACATCTGCACTGTGAAGGATGGTGCCTCTTATGGAGAAGCTTTGGTGTATCTGGAGGTGACAGGTTTGTGGCCATTCTGGTCTTTCCAGGGGGGTTTCCTGGTGTCCCGGTGTATGTGTCTCCCTGCCAGACCTCTGTCCCATCCCTTTGTGGTGCCTCAGAATACCTGGCATGTTGTCGTGAGACTTGGGGCTTCTTGAACAAAGAGTTTATGCAGACACTGCCTTGAGGTGCTGAAGCCCAGCAGATGGATCTTGTTCTGTCAGGATCTTTGTGGGGAAATCTGAGGCCATTTGGCATCAACACTTGGCAGTTCCTCCACAGTTTGGGGTGGGTTTGGCGGGAGCTGTGAGGGCTCTGCTTGGGGATGTGGTGGTGGCCTTGGAGCTGAGACCATCCCTCCCTGACCCCAACCCTGGGTTCTTTTCCAGCCATAGGCTCTGGCCCTCAGCTCTCTCTGGAGGGTTACGAGGCCGGAGGCATCCGGGTGCTGTGTCGATCGGCCGGATGGTTCCCACAACCGGAGGTGCTGTGGAAAGACCCCAATGGGCACCATGTCCCCTCGGTCTCCCAGAGACGTTCCCCTGACTCCAGGGGCATGTTTGCCACCGAAGATGCCATCGTGGTGACAGGAACCAGCGAGGGGAACTGGTCCTGTGTGGTCAGGAACCGCCGCCTGGACCAGGAGCTGGAGGCATCCTTGCACATCTCCGGTGAGACGGCTGCAGCCAGCCCCTGCGGCACTGGAGCAGGGCGGGGGTTGGCTGCCTTGCTTGGAGCAGCTTTGGTCTGGGCTTGGAGTGCAGCCTGGGGGTTCGGGGTCATGGAAGGGGTACGCACCTTCCAAGGAGTTGTAGGACACAAGAGAACCTGAGGCTTGTCCACTTCAGGGTAGCATTGGTATTTCCAGGGGGAGGGAGGACTCTGTCCCCTTGAGGCCAGAGCTCCTGGGACAAGGGCTGGGAGGGGTGGAGCGAGGGTCTCTTGGTCCTTCTCCCCACAGATGTGAGTGTAAATCGTTCCCTTTTCCTGTGGATCTGTTTGTTTCTCAGCTCCTTTTTTCCATGATGCCCGTCCCTGGATGGCTGGTCTGGGTGTGATCCTCGTGCTCTCCATTGGGTTCCTTGGCCTCAATGCTTGTAACTGGAGAAGGAAAGGTATGTTTGAGTCAGAAGGATGTTTTACTTCATGAAAAAGCTCCTTGGGCAAAGGATGGAAGGGGATGAGGGCACGGTGGGCTGTGAGCAGGAGGACAGGGAGCACGGCCAGAGCATCTGGCTTGTGGGAAGGTTTGAGAGACCCTCTTGAGATGTTCCTGCTGAGGAAGCAAGCTGCTCTCCAGACCTCTCCTTCTTCTGGCTTTGCTTTTCAGAGGTGCTATCCAGAGAGCTGGGTGAATTCTTCTGGCCCCTTTGTCCAGCAAAACTTCCTGTCAGAGGAGCCCTAGGGAGGGACTTGGGTTTTATGTGGTTCCTGATGTCAGGGCTTAACTTCAGAGAGTTAAGCTAGTCAAGAAGCCATTCCTGGGACCAAGGCAGTCTTGACTTACTTGCAAAAATAGAAGAAGTTTGGGATTGGCCTGACCTCTGCCTGTTCCTGTGGGAGCAGCCATGGGGTGAGTTTTTCCCTCTGTTCACACACCGTTTTTTGGTTTTGATTTCCAGGGAAACGAGATGCAGCTCTGATGAGTGAGTGTCTGTTGAGCTCTGGTACAGTGCGGGGTCCTATCCTGGGCACACTGTATTCAGCCCTTTCCTGGCTTGCCTATCCACTCCATCTCTTCATCCCTGAGTCTGAGAAACCTCAAGGTGATGTGCCTGGGAGGGTGGGCAGCCCGGGGATGCCAGCATGGGGCTGGACCCTCTCCCCTACCCAGAGCCACTGGGGACTGGCTCAGGGATTTAATCTGCTCTCTTCTCTCCTTGCAGCACAGAGAAAGTTTCTGCTGCCCCACAGTCCAGGTAATTGGGGGTTTGGTTGCCACTCTAGATGGTTCTTCTCCCATTCCTTGTGTGCAAGGGCAATCTGGGCTGGGCAGTGGGCAGGACTAGCCATGACTGGGTGTGTTTGGTGACTCCTACACTCAGACCCTGGCACTGGGCTGTTCCCCCGCTTTGTTCTTGCCTGTCCCTCCCCTTCAGAGCAACACCAGTGGGGCCAAGGAGAGACATATTCCCCACTGACGCCCCATGTACTGCCCATTCCCAGACTTAGCCTACACATCCTGCTTCTCCATACTGGGGTTGCAGCCCCACCATTGCATGTTCCCATGGGACCGAGCTCACCCATTGCTGTCCTGGGGCTGGCTCCAGGATGGCATCTATTGTAGGAAGGAGATGCCCAGTCTCCTGTCCCGTGGAGCAGATCCTGGCCCCAGGGTGGTGAAACGTGCCCTTTGTTGAACTCTGCACCTGATGTTCTGGTTCCTCGTATCCCTTGCAGGCGTGGTGACCCTGGATCCCAACACGGCTCATCCCGAGCTTGTCCTGACTGAAGATGGGAGAAGCATGAAAAACGGAAGATCATGGCAGGACCTGCCCGACACCCCTCAGAGATTTACATCTTGGTGCTGCGTGTTGGGTCGGGAGGGGTTCATGAAGGGAAGGCACTGCTGGGAGGTGGAGGTGAAGGGGGAGGTGGCAGGTGATTCATGTTGGGCTCTGGGGGTGGCCAGGGCCTCTGTGAAGAGGAGGGGGGAAATTGACCTGAGCCCTGAAGGGGGGATCTGGGGTTTGCAACACTCTAAAGGGCAGTTTGTATCTCTCACCTCTCCTCCCACCCCCCTGTCCCTGTCCCACATCCCCAGCAGAGTCTGGGTCTGTCTGGACTGCCCCCGGGGGCTGGTGACTTTCATCAATGGTCACAGTGGGGCCGAGATCTTCACTTTCCCACCAGCCTCGTTCAATGGAGAGACCATCCACCCATGGTTTCATTTGGGAACACAGAAAACGGAGCTGTATGTCAGGGACAGCACCTTCTGACCCCTTCCTATGTCCTTCTGGAAGACCTGCAGATGCCCTGACCTTTTGCAGACACTGCCTGTGCTCCCCTCCTTGGTGCCACAGGAGCAGACGTCCCTCTCAGCTCTGCCTCAATCCATCCTACCCAGGCAGAGCAGGATGGGCTTCAATAAACTTTTTCAGCTGAACAAGGAGTCTGGCTGTGGGAGTTTCTGCAGGAGGTTGACCTGATTCTTTGCTGCTGCTGAAGGGGATTTGCAGTGGGCTTGGAGCAGTGCTTGGAGCAGGAGCCTGGGGGCAGCTCCCTGCAGGGTGAGCATGGGGAAGGGGTTTTACAGGCAGAGCCACTCGCAATTCAGGCCCCTCTTGTCTTTATTTTGGGCTCCTGCTCCTGATTCCCCTGCTCTGTCCACATCCTTCCATGCCACACAGTCCTGTTCAGAGTAGGGCTGAGCTGTCTTTCCATACTGCCCTTCCAGGCTGAGCACTCAGTACAGACAGTGAAGGCTTGTGGCTTGTTTTAGGGGTTGGGGTATATGCACAAAAGCCTCTTTGTAACAGAGCAGCTCTAGGGACAGCAGAAGAAGAAACTCCTGAGTGGAGAAAGAATTTCCCAAGCTGAGGCCCTTGGAAAGCGATAGTTAGCACTACTGATTGTTCTCGTGGCTGCTGCTGCTGTGGGGGTTGGTGTTGCAGTGGAACTGGGTGTGTTTCTTTGGGGCAGGATGGAGATGGGGTGGGAACAGTTCATACAGGATGCCCCGCCGTGAATCAGTGCAATGGGTGCAGTCATGAATCACATGCAGAGTGAAGGTTTGCATGGACATGGGGTGCTGAGCAGAGCACCTTGAACAGGTTGGAAAAGACCTTTGAGATCATCAGGTTCAACCATAAACCTGACCCAGACAAGTCTACCACTAAACCATGCAGACAAGGAATAGGAGGAGAATCACCCAAAGTGGCAACCGAAAACCCAACTACCTGGATCGTGGGGCAGCAGAAACTGCCTACCAGGAGAGAGGAGAGCAGATCACATCTGTGAGCCAGTCCCCAGCAGCTCTGGGTAGGGGAGAGTCTGGCGCTGGTCTCTCTGACCTGCCCACCCTCCCAGGCACATCGCTTTGGGCTTACCCATACTGAGTGATGCAGGGACGGAGAGAATGGGCAAAGTGCTGAGCACAGAATGCAAGAATAGGACCCCATGTGGTACTGGAGCTCATGGAGACTCGTGCAGTTCAGCAGCTCATTTCCCTGGAAGGCAAAACTGCCACAATGGAGAGACGGGACACAGCTTGATGCCAGCAAAAGTCGATTTATTGTATAAAATCATTCCTTTAAATATGCTCAGATGATGGCACTCTTTAAACAGATTGGTCCTTTTGTACATACACTGCTCGCTGGGCTGCATCTGATTGGTCAGCAGTCTGCCTGTCACACCAGCTACTTTATCTTATCCTGCTAACAGAACTTCTAAAACCTGCCACATAGCAGGCATACCTGAACAAAAAAAGAGGCTTCTTCTGGAGCCTGTTCCGTCAGGGGGCATGAAACTTTGTTTATTACATGGCTGCACCTTTGTTTAGTTTCCCCATGGGTTATGGCCTAAAGACTCCATCGTGTTATCTATCAACCTAGCACTGCTTGAGGCTTTGTTTTTCATGCCCCATGCCACACAAAATCAAAAAGCGGTATGTGATCAGAGGGAACACCTACTCACAGGACTGGAAGCTTTCTGGTGATGTCGTTGTCCTGGGCCCCAGGGAGGCTGCACACCCCCCTACAGGTTGGGTCAGGTCTGCATATGGGGCCCCCTGTTTCCCTGAGAAGGGGATTGCCTCCCACAGTTCCCCTTCTTTCTTTCCTGGCAGAGGCAGTCTCAAGGCATGGGGATGACTGCCTCACTCTAGGCACCTGCTTCCTCTGAGGCAGAGGGTCTTCCTTTGACTCCTCCCTTCAATTTCCAGGGCCCCAAACTTATTGCTGAGGGGAACCTGGGGGAGTGGGGTAGGCAGGTGGGGCATGTGCCTACGATGTTCACCCGGGACTTTCTTCCAACCCTCCCTGTTACTTAGGTCCCCCTCCTCTACTTGACAGGAGCAGGGCCCCAATTGTGGGGTAGCTCCCTGATGCCCTCCCCTCTGGGACTCCAGGGAGCTACTCCACCAGTCGATCTCCCGCTCCCAGTCCCTGATGGCCCTTAGTCTTTCAACCTCCACTTTCAGCTCAGTCCCCATGCTGAGCAGACCATCCACCTGCTCCCACCTCATGCAAGGGGAATTGTCATTGGGAATTCTTGATGCTTCACCCTGGCAGCAGCAGGATCAGGCACTCTCTGCATTCAGAGACCTGGAGAGCAACATCTCTAGGGGGGCCCTGTGTCTGGGTGGCCACAGATCTCTTGGGGCAAGCTTTCTGTCTGGTGGAGACCATGGTTAACTGTCCTGGTGCCCAGCAGACAGGAACATCCTTTGCTCACCCTGCGTGCTCTGTGGGCGGAAGCTCGTAACTCAACTTACCTTCTGAACTGTGAGAGGCCGTGCTATCCCTGCTCACCCTGCCTGCACAAACTGCCCCACAAACTACCACCCCACACTCTGTTTGCCTGTCCTGTTCACTACGATCCATGTTGGTTGTGCTCCAGGGCGGCTCTTGTACTGAGAGGGGTTGGTCCTGTCACCCTTTGCTCTGTGTCCAATGAGCCACTGTGGCATGCAATCCATGCAGGAGGTCACTTCTTGTTTTGCTGGCAGTCCCTGGAGGGGAAGCTGGGTGTCTCTCGCTCGCTCACTCGCTCTTTCTCCCTGTGCTTTTTTTTTACCCTTGCAGTTCTGGTCTCAGTTTTGCTGTTTTCAGGAAGGGTCCCCTGACGTGGTCGCTCACTCTAGAGCCCTTTGTATCAGTGACTCTTTTCCCTTCCTTTCCTCATTTTTGGTTCCTGAGGTTGATGGGCTTCTGCATTATCCTCCAGAACAGCCCAATGTCCTGAGATCCGCAAAACCCTCAAGATGGACCCTGTGGCCCTGGTTCAGGTGGACAATTCCCCAGAGGCTGGTTGGGGTTTGCTCACTGCCTCAGTGACAGTAGTCACACACAAGGATATCAGCCCTTTTTGGAGGGAAAACACCTCCTGACATGCCAAACCTTGCACAGTCTTGTTCCCGAGCACAGGCTGCCGGGAGAGGCGCCGCTCTGGGAAAAGCCTACTACAGCACCAGCACTGAGGCGAGGACGCAGAGGGGCTTGGGGTCCCTTTGCTCTCTTGTCTCTGGGGCCAGCATTCAGCTTTATTTTCTAGGAGCTTGGTAGGATGCAGAACTTCAGCTTCTCGCCTGTGGTGGAGCCTCAAGTCCCACCCAAGTCCCGTGGTAAATCTGAAACTGGGTAAATTTCCGTTCTTTTCATCAACCTGCTGCAGCCGGCAGCTCGTTTCGATCCCACAAGCGAATTCTTCTGTGAGGGATAGAGAATATTTCCCTTCATTTAGAGTCCTTATTGGTTTGCAACTCTTGGAGAGTGGCAGTGGGGCAGAGAAGGGACTGCCTTGGGGAGCCGTGATTGGTCCTGTCCTGCAATCGAGCTCTGATTTCTGGTGCTGTCGGGGTGCTCGTGCCAGAGCTTTGGGGATTTTGGAGCGTCTTTGAGCCAGTCGCAGCCCTTTGTTGCCAGATCCCTCCTAGGGCGGCTGTGACCCCCTCCTCTGCCTTCCTTCCTTTTCCTCCTCTCCAGTGAGGCTGCAGATGTGGCTCCCAGTGAGCCCAGGGGACCTCCTGAGCTATTGGGTGACTCTCCACATGATCCGGCTGGGATCAGGTAGGGATCCTGCAGGGCTGGTGGGGGCTTTTGCTTGGTCTGGGTGGCAGATACAGGGCAGGGAGCAGCTGTACAACAAGGGGAGCCAAGCTCGGAGCTCAGCCCCACATGCTTTCGCTTTCCCCTGGCTGTTGTGGCTGGAGCAGGGCTGCGTGGGGTGGGGGTTGTTTTCTGGAGCAGGTTCCCGCTCCTGGGAAACCTCCTTCTCTCTGGGGTCTCTGGACCATGGGAGGGCAAAGCAACACCCACGGCATGGAGCGTACCCTGCTCATGCCACGTTCGGCCCTGGCCTGAAACACCCTTAATTGACGTAGGTGCAATCTCCATGTCTCTCTGTCTTTCTCTGTGGCCAAGCTGACTTCAGAGTGGTGGGACCAGGCCATGCTCTCCGTGTCACCGTGGGGCAGGACGTTGTGCTGCCGTGTCACTTGTCCCCAGCCATGGACGCTCAGAGCTGGGACATCAGGTGGAGTCGGCACAGGGTCTCTGAAACGGTGCACCACTACCAACATGGGGAGGACGTGTCTGGGGACCAGATGGAGGAATATGTTGGGAGGACAGAATTGGCCAGAGATGGTCTCTCCAGAGGAAGGCTGGACTTGCGAATCTCTGGGCTGAGACCTTCTGATGATGGTTATTACCTCTGCACCGTGACTGATGGCGTGTCTTATGGAGAAGCTTTGGTGGAGCTGCAGGTGACAGGTTTGTGTCCGGTACAGTGTTTGCAGGGGTGGTTGTAGTGTCCCTGGTCTTGTGTGTGCCTCCCCAACCTGTGTCTCATCCCTTGGTGCCCCAGGAGAGCTGGCACGGTGTCTGGCAGCCTTGGGGGGGTGCAAATGCTACCTTAAGGCACTGAAGCTGGGCAGCTCAGTCTTGCTGTGCTGGGCGGTTTGGGGGGAGATCTGGGGCCATTTGGCATCAACGCTGCTGCAGATGCTGGGGTGGGTTTGGTAGGAGCTGTGAGGAGTCTGCTCTGGGATCTGGTGGTGGCCTTGGAGCTGAGCCCATCCCTCCCTGACCCCAATGCTGTGCTCTTCCCCAGCCACAGGCTCTGGCCCTCAGCTCTCTCTGGAGGGTTACGAGGCCGGAGGCATCCGGGTGCTGTGTCGATCGGCCGGATGGTTCCCGCAACCGGAGGTTCTGTGGAAAGACCCCGACGGGCACCGTGTCCCCTCGGTCTCCCAGAGATGTTCCCCTGACACCAGGGGCCTGTTTGCCACCGAAGATGCCATCGTGGTGACGGGGACCAGCGAGGGGAACTGGTCCTGTGTGGTCAGGAACCGCCACCTGGACCAGGAGCAGGAGGCGTCCCTGCGCATCTCCGGTGCGACGGCTGCAGCCAGTCCCTGCGGTGCTGGAGCAGGGCGGGGTGTGGCTGCCTTGCTTGGAGCAGCTTGTGTCTGGGCTTGGGGTGCAGTGTGGGGGTGTGGGGGCATGGGAGGACTCTGTCCCCTTAAGGCCAGGGCTTGTGGGACAAGGGCTGGGAGATGTGGGGCAGGGGTCTCTTGGTCCTTCTCCCCATGGACGCGAGTGTAAATTGGTCCCTTTCCCTGTGGATCTGTTTGTTTCTCAGCTCCCTTTTTCCACAATGACCGTCTCTGGATGCCCAGTCAGGGCATGTTCCTTGTTGTCCTCATGCTCTCCGTTGGGCTCCTTGGCCTTGGAGCTTCTCTCTGGAGAAGGAAAGGTACGTTTGTCCCCACAGATGTGTTGCCTTCATCAAAAGGCTCTTTGGGCAAGGATGGAAGGGGACAAGGACAAGGTGGGTTGTGGATGGGAGGACAGGGAGCACGGCCAGAATGCCTGGCTGGTGGTAAGATCCAAGAGACCCCTCTTGACCTCTTCCCTCTGAGGAAGCAAGCTGCTCTCCTGACCTCTTCCTCCGGCTTTGCTTTTCAGCGCTGCTGTCCAGAGAGCTGGGTGAGTCCTTCTGGCCCCTTCCCCCAGCAAAACCTCCTGGCAGAGGTGCCCTAGGAAGGGACTTGCATTTAGAGTGGTTCCTAGTTTGCAGATGACACTAAGCTGGGAGGAAGTGTTGATCTGCTCTTCAGACAGACCTGAACAGACTGGACTGATAGGCTGAGACCAATGGCATGAGGTTTAATAGGGCCAAGTGCAGAGTCCTGCCCATGGGACATAACAACCCCATGCAGCGCCACAGGCCTGGGGGAGACTGGCTGGAGAGCTGTCAGGCAGAGAAGGACCTGGGGGTGTTGGGTGACTGCAGGCTGAATATGAGCCAGCAGTGTGTCCGGGTGGCCAGGAAAGGCAAACGGCATCCTGGCTTGTATCAAAAACAGTGTGGCCAGTAGGTCTGGGGAGGTGATTGTGTCCCTGTACTTGGCATGGGTGAACCCACCTCAAGTGGTGGGTTCTGTTCTGGACTCCTCACTACAAGAAGTACATCGAGGCCCTCGAGAGAGTCCAGAGAAGGACAACGAGTCTGGTAAAGGGGCTGGAGGGCAAATTATATGAGGAGCAGCTGAGGGAGCTGGGGGTGTTCATCTTGGAGAAGAGGAGGCTGAGGGGAGACCTTATCACCACCTACAGTGACCTGATGGGAGGGTGTAGAGAATTGGAGATGGTCAATTCAGCCAGATGACAGGTGATAGGACAATGGAAAATGGAACAAAGCTGCACCAGGGCACGTTCAGATTAGATATTAGGAAATAATTTTTCACAGAAAGAGTTGTGAGGGCCTGGAACGGGCTGCCCAGGGAGGGGGCTCAGTCACCATCCCTGCATGTGTTTAAAAAAGGGATAGATCAGGTACTTAGGGATATGGTTTAACACAGGACAGGAACGGTTGGACTCAATGATCTTAAAGGTCTTTTCCAACCTTGTGATTCTGTGATTCTGTCATTTGGGGGGGGTTGCCCTTCCCAAGCAGCAGTTTGGGGTTTGCCTGAGCTCTGATGGCTCTTCATGGGCAGTTCTGGGATGACAAAATATCCTACTGGCTTTCTCTTTGCTTTCCAGAGGATCGAAATGCAGTACTGGGTGAGTCTCCGTGAGCTCGGGAATGGCATGGGGTTCTGTCCCTGGCCACTCTGTGCTCACCCCTTTCCCTCCTTGTTCATCCTCTCTATCCCAGCATTCTGGGGTCTGGGAAAGCCCAAGGCCATGTTCCAGGGAGAGTATGGAATTGGGGGAGGCCAGCACTGGGGTGGACCCTCTACTCAGCCCCGAGCTCCCGGGGACCAGCTCTGGGATGTGATCAGGCTGGAGGGAGCAGTTCCTGGCTTTTGGGAGATTCCTGCACTTCCTAAGAAAGTATTCCAGGATCTGCCCAAGCTCTGTTTACTTCTTCATGAGCACTTAGAGCATGAAAAGCTGTCCCCTCTCACAAAATATTGAGTTTTAAAATTTTTTTTAGTATTCCAGAGGAGCAAGTCACAGCACTGAGTGAGTCTCTCCAAGACCGTCTTCATGGCATAGGGTCCTGTCCTGGGAGCTCTGTGCAGGGCCCTTTCCCTCCCTCCTTGTCCTCTCCATCCCATCATCTTTGGGTCTGGGAAAGCCCAAGGCCATGTGCCTGGGAGGGTGGGCAGCTCAGGGAGGCCAGCGTTGGTCTGGAACTGCTCCCCTGACCATGGGCCACATGGACACCATCCATGGGATGTGACCAGGCTGCAGAGATCCATTCCTGGGACTTGGGGGCTTTTGCACTTTTGGGAGAAGTAGTTTTGGGTCTGCAAGAGCTCTTCTTTCTCTTTCATGAGCAGTGACAGGATGACAAGATGTCCCCTCTGATTAAATATATTTTTTCCTTTCCAGGGACACGAGATGCAGCACGGGGTGAGTCCCTCCATGTCCTCCTTCATGGCGAGGGCCCTGTGCTGGGTGCTCTGTGCTCACCCCTTTCCCCCTCTCCCTTTCCTCTCCACCCCAGTATCCCTGGGTCTGTTGAAAACCCAAGGCCATGTGCCTGGGAGGGGGTAGTGAGCTCAGGCAGATGAGCACAGGGATGGACATTCTCACCTGTCCAGGGGACCTGGGCACCAGCTATGAGATGTATCTAGGCTGGCAGGAGCAGTTCCTGTGGTTTGGGGGTGATTTTACAGTCCCCAAACAGAAATTTGGGGTCTGCCTGAGCTCTTCCTACCCCTTCATTAGGAGTTATGACATACATGCCCATCCCATGTGATCAACAACTACTTTTTGCTTGTTTTCCAGATAAACGAGATGCAGCTCTGAGTGAGTCTCCATGAGCTCTGGCACAGCATGGGATCCTTTTCCTAGGCACTCTGTGCTTGGCCCATTCCCTCTTTGCCTGTTCTCTCCATCCCGACATCCCTGGGTCTGGGAAGGTCAGAGGCCATGTGTCTGAAAGGGTGGGAACTCGGGGAGGCCAGTGTGGAGCTAGACCTCCTCTACCCCCATCCCTGGGTCTGCAAAAGCCCAAGGTGATGTGCCTGGGAGGATGTGGGAGGATGGGTACCTCAGGGAGGTGTCCTGCCTCCCCTCTCTAGACCCCTGTGAACAAGCCATGTGACACGACCACTGCGGAAAGAGAGATTCCTTAAGTTTTAGGGTCCATTCCTACTTAGAGGAAAAGAAAATTGTGGATCATCACAAAGTGGTTCTGCTCCTGTTTTAGCAGTTGTGGGATGGTAAATTTCCCCTGCTGACCTAATATTTCTTTTTGTATTTGCTTCCTAGAGGAACGAGATGAAGCACTGAGTGAGTGTCTGCAAGCTCTGGCCCGGCGTGGGGTCCTTTTCCTGGATGCTTTGTGCAGAGCCCTTTCCTTCCCTCCTCGTCCTCTCCATCCCATCATCCCTGGGTCTGGGAAAGCCTGAGGCCATGTGCCTGGGAGGGTGGGCAGCTCAGGGAGGCCAGCGTTGGACTGGAACCTCACCTGAAGAAGGCCCCTTGGGCACCATCCATGGGATGTGACCAGGCTGCAGAGATCCATTCCTGGGACTTGGGGGCTGTTTGCACTTCTGGGAGAAGTAGTTTTGGGGCTGCAAGAGCTCTTCCTCCTCTTTGAAGAGCAGTGACGGGATGACAAGATCTCCTCTCTGTTCAAATATATTTTTTCCTTTCCAGGGACACGAGATGCAGCACGGGGTGAGTCCCTCCATGTCCTCCTTCATGGCGAGGGCTCTGTGCTGGGTGCTCTGTGCTCGCCCTTTCCTGCTCTCCCTTTCCTCTCCATCCCAGTATCCCTGGGTCTGTTGAAAGCTCAAGGCCATGTGCCTGGGAGGGTGGGAAGCTCAGGCAGATGAGCACAGGGATGGACATTCTCACCTGTCCAGGGGACCTGGCCACCAGCTATGGGATGTATCCAGGCTGGCAGGAGCAGTTCCTGTGGTTTGGGGGTAATTTTACAGTCCCCAAACAGAAATTTGGGGTCTGCCTGAGCTCTTCCTACCCCTTCATTAGGAGTTATGACATACATGCCCATCCCATGTGATCAACAACTACTTTTTGTCTTTTTTTCCAGATAAACGAGATGCAGCTCTGAGTGAGTCTCCATGAGCTCTGGCACAGCATGGGATCCTTTTCCTAGGCACTCTGTGCTTGGCCCGTTCCCTCTTTGCCTGTTCTCTCCATCCCGGCATCCCGGGGTCTGGGAAGGTCCGAGGCCCGAGGCCGTGTGCCTGGGATGGTCGGCAGCTCAGGGAGACCAGCGTTGGGCTGGAACCTCTCCACTGAAAAGGGCCCCTTGGGCACCAGCCATGGGATGTGACCAGGCTGCAGAGGTCCATTCCTGGGTTTTGGGGCTGTTCGCACTTTTCATTGAAGTAGTTTTGGGTTGTCATGAGCTCTTCCTTCCCTCTCATGGGAAGTGATGGCATTACAAGATGTCCCTCTGATCAATTTTTTTTTTCTTTCCAGGGAAACGAGATGCAGCACGGGGTGAGTCCCTCCATAACCTCATTCATGGCGTGAGGTCCTATCCCGAGTGCTCTGTACTCGGCCCTTTCCTGCTCTCTGTGTCCTCTCAAACCATGCATCTTGTCTGACACGGGTTCACCAGTCCTCAACTACTCAATTCATGAGCAGTACTGCATGAAAAGCCGTCCCCTCCCATCAAATATTGCTTGCTTTTTTTTACTTTCCAGGCAAACGAGATGCAGCACAAGGTGAGTCTTTGTGACCTCTGGCACGGCTCTGGGTTCTGCCACATCTCACTGTGCTCGGTCCTTTCCCTCCTTGGCCTTGCTCTCCATCCCAGTGTTTTTGAGTGTCGTATTGTCCTCAGGCCCCGGAGAGTAACCACCAGCCGACTCAAGGCCAGAGTTGTTGCTGACCAAGGCCGAGCCCATCAGCGATGGTCACAGCACCTCTGGGAATCACATTTAGGAGAAAAAAAAACCCGCAAGTAGCCCCTTTTGCCCCCAGAGAAGGGAGTGAGAAGATGCAAGAAACTGTGCAGACACCAAGACCAGGGAAGGGGGGGAGGATATACCCCAGGTGCCGAAGAGAAAGATGTCCCTGCAGCCCATGGAGAGGCCCCACGCTGGAGCAGGGATGACAGAGAGGAGATGCTGTGACCTGCGTTGGAGCAAGCCCCTGCCAGCACTTGCAGCCCATGGAGAGAGACAGAGACAGAGAGATGAGCAAGAGAGAGAGAAAGCTGCGGCAGGGGACTGGTGCAAGGAATGCCTCCCCTCCCCCACCCCCTGGCTAAGAGGGAGAACATCTCATGAGGAACTGACTGAAACCCCCATTCCCACAGTCCCTGCCCCTCCCTGCGCCATGATGCGGTTGGAAGAAGAGAGAGAAATCATGACTAAAGCAATGTCTGCTAAGAAGGGAGGGGTGGGGGGAAGGTGCTTTAAGATCTGGTCTCGCTTCTCTGGTGTCACTGGGTGTTCAGTGTAGTGTTATCAATTAGAGAGTTTCCTGTTCTTTATTCTGTGTTGAGTCTCTCCTGCACATCACACTGATTGCAGAATGATCCCTCCCTGCTGCTATCTCCACTCAGGAGCCTCCCAATAGATATTTCTCCCCTGTCCAGCTGAAAAGAGGAGTGATAAGAGTGACTTTGGTGGGCATCTGGCCTCCAGACAGGGCAAAACTGCCAGAGCAGTCCCACTGGAGTCCCTGTGGTGCCTGGGTGGGAGGGGCTGCAGGAGCCTGAGGACCAGGGCAACCCCAGAGACTTCCTATGTGGCTTTGGGGCTGTGGTTATGGGGACCTGGTCCTTAGTTGCCCCTGGCATTGTCGCCCTTGTCCTTGGCGCCTAGGGGAGGGGGGTTGGTTCGCTGGGGATGTGGGTGTTCCATATCCTGGGGGCCTGGTTCACTGAGCCTGGGGCCTGGTTCCCTGGTGATGGGGTGTGGGATGGGACCTGGTTTCCAGGGTCAGGTCCTGGACAGCTGAGGATGGAGCCTGGGTGTGCGGCCTGGTTACCCATAGATGGGGCCTGGGGAATGGGCCTGGTTCCCTGGTGATGGGGCCTGGTTCCCTGGGGCCTGGCCCTGGTTCCTTGAGGATGGGGCCTTGTTCCCAGGGCCTGGGTATGAGTGAAACAGATGGACCTGAGGACCTGGGGATGAGGCCCGCTTGCCTGCAGGTGAAGCCTGAGGGTCTGGTCACCTGGGGATGGGGTCTAGGGATGGGCATGGGGATGGGCCTGGTTCCCCTGTCCTGGGGGCCTGATGATGGGACATGGGGATGGGGCCTGGGGGTCTGGGGAGCAGCTGTGGGTTTGTATGGCAGTTTGGGGTGGGGGCTGCAGGGGCGGCTTCTGCAAGAAGTTGCCTGAAGCT
Organism: Gallinula chloropus; assembly: GCF_964237585.1. Taxonomy (NCBI): domain Eukaryota; kingdom Metazoa; phylum Chordata; class Aves; order Gruiformes; family Rallidae; genus Gallinula; species Gallinula chloropus. The sequence goes on along the minus strand of NC_140117.1, from coordinate 1,934,477 downwards.
TCCCCCATGTCCAACAGAGGCAACACAGGGCTCAAGGCAGCCCTGCTGCTCACCACAGCCAAGCCCATCAGTGATGGTGGCAGAGCCTCTGTGATAGGAAAGAAACGCAACCAGCCGTGTTTTGCTCCCAGAGAAGGGAGCGAGATGATGTGAGACACTCGGCAGACACCAGGGCAAGGGAATAAGGGGAGGGGAGGGGGCACTGCTGGAGCCAGAGGAGAGATTCTACCTGACTGGCTAGAGAGCTGTCAGGGAGAGAAGGACCTGAGGGTGTTGGGTGACTGCCGACTGAATATGAGTCAGCAGTGTGCCAGGGTGGCAAGAAAAGCCGATGGCATCCTGGCTTGTATCAAAAATAGTGTGGCCAGTAGGTCTGGGGAGGGGACTGTGACCCTGTACTCAGCACTGGTGAGTCCGCACCCCAAGGCTCGGCCTTGGTCAGCAGCAAATCCAGCCTTGAGCCAGCTGGTGTTTGCTTTGCAGAGACTGCAGAGAGCTTCTGGCTGCTTCTTGCAGCAGCCCCCCCTGCAGCCTCCCTTCTCCACCAGAATCCAGCCACGCAAAACTGCAACAGCCCATTCCACAGCCATCAGGCCAGATGCCAAGTCAACCATCCCATGGTCCAAGAACCCAAAGTTCAGTGGCGGCACTTTCAGCCACTTGTTCAATGCCTGGGTTCTTCAGCCCGCTCTGAATCTCTCACCTCACTGGAAAGGATAGAGAAGCTGAGCCCATCCGTCCCTGAAACCCAACTAGGGGCTCTTCCCCAGCCACAGGCTCTGTCCCTCAGCTCTCTCTGGAACGTCTCTGGGAGACCTGGGAGAAGCTTCTCGGAGCTTCTTGCAGAAGCCACCCCTGCAGCTCCCAACTCCGCAGAGACTTGCATGCAAACCCACAGCAGTCAGAGGGACAACTGAGATGGCAGCATGACATTCTGCCCCATGGTGACATGGAGAGGGTGGCCTGGTCCCACCACTCTGAATTCAGCGTGGCAACAGAGAAGGATACAGAGACAAGGAGATTGAGTGTTGATTGATTTAGGGTGTTGCAGGCAAGGGTGAAGATTAGCATGAGCAGTGCATGCCCCATGCCACTGGTGTTGCTTTGCCCTCCAATGGTCCAGAGACTCTGGAAAACTGGAGTGGGTGTGGGAGGAATGAAAAGAGAAGCAGTTTTCCCTGAAGTGGGAACCTGGTCCAGAAAAGGACCTCCACCCCAGCCTGCCCCAGTGCTAGTGAGAAACATTTGAGGGGAGCATTGCAGGACAGGACTGAAGGGGAACCCCGGGCAAGGGATGTACAGTGTAAAGAACCCAAAGGAAAGTGAAACCCATGTGGGGCCAAGCTCTGGGCTCGGCTCCCCGTGACCCATGGCAGCTTCCTGCCCCACATCTGTCACCTGGAGTGGGCGAAAGCCCCCAACAGCCCTGCAGGATCCCTTCCTGCAGGAAGACATGGAGAGACACACAATACCTCAGGAGGACCCCAGGACTTGCCAGGAGTCACATCTGCATCCTTGCTGGAGAGAAGGGAGGGGAAGGGATGCAGAGGTGGGTGATGGGGGTTACACTTGTCCAAGAGGGGATGGAAAAGAAGGGTTGCACCTGCTCCCCAAAGAGGGTCTGAAGTCCCCAAACCCCCTGCACAAGCACCCCAATGGTGGAAGAAACCAGTGCTCAATGGCAGGACAGGACTGTGCATGGGTCCCTGGTGCAGCCCCCTACTCTGTCCCACTGTTCCTCACCAGGTTTTCTTGCAAACCCGTTACTGGCCCTAAATGAAAGTAATATTTGAAAGCCCCTGTAGAAGGAAAAGTTGTTCAGCACATGGCCACGAGCTGCCGGATGCACCAGGCTGACTAAAACCTGAACAACCGTTAAGCCAGTGTCAGTTGCAGATTTACTGTCTGTAGGTGGAATGTGAGTCACCCTGTGCCTCTCACAGCAGCTTGTGCTGGGGAAGAGCACTAGGGGAGTGCATGTATTGGTGTTGCAGATACCTTCTGTGGCTGGCCAGAGGCTTTCCCTTGTCATACCAACAAAGCTAGAGAAGTAACTAAAATCTTGTTAAAAGAAATGATGCCTTGATTTCCCGTTCCAGAGGGAACCTCCTCTGATAATGGGCTTCATTTTATTGCAGAAACAGTACAGGAAATTTCCAAATTTTTGCAGATTAGGCGGGAACTACACACCCCCTGGAGGCCTCAATCTAGTGGGAAAGTAGAAGGAATGACTCTGGCTCTCAAAAGACAAGTTTCTAACATTTGCCAGGAAGCACACCTTAAATGGACTGACGCCTTACCCACAGCGCTTTTGCCTGGTAAAGATGAATGGATCTCTGCACCAACAGGAGAAGTTAAACCTGGATGAACCATACCTGAGAAACAAGCACTTGCCTAAATAAAGTGTTGTTTAGAACTAACAGTTCAGTTAACTATTGGCTTGATTCTTTATGTATCAAATTAAATTTTCCTCCACAGGGATAATTATAGAACCTCCTCAGAAAGCATAATTGATTTAACTCTGCTAAGATGGCGAATATTACAATACTGTGTTCAGTATTAGCTGAAGGTGGGGTGGCCTCAGGTTGTTCCTTTGCATGGGGAGCGCTGCCATGGGTCTCAATTCACATGGATCCCACCATCAAGGACACCATGGGGTTATGGGATGGTGAGTGTCCTGGTTTTGGTCAGGATGGAGTTAACTTCATTTGTAGCAGCAGATGGAATGCTGTGTTTGGGTGTTAAAATGAAAGCAGTGCTGATAACACCCTGATGTTTCTAGTTGCTGTCAGACAGTCAAGGACTTTCTCAGCTCTTCATATTTCTCTATTCATGAGAAAGGAGGGGCGAAGCCAGGACAGGTGACCCAAACTGGCCAAAGAGAGTATTCCATGCCAATTCCGTCCTGCCCAGGATATCGGGGGGGCTGATGGTAGGAAGAGCAGGGGCGGCTCCGGGACGCGCGGTTCTTGGGGGACGGTCGGGTTCTGGGACGGCTCTGGGTGGCACGGCCTGAGTTGTGTGGTTTGGTGAGAAACTGCATTGTGTATCAACAGCTTCATATATATTTTGCTCTAAAGTCCTGTCAGCATTGTTATATTTTATCTTTCTGCTATTTTAGTAAACTGTCCTTATCCCAACCCACAGGCTTTTGGTTTCTTGGTTTTGGGGTTGTAATTTGCCGCTTCCTTTTCCCTTCTCTTCCCTTGCCTCACCTCTCCCTCCCCGCTCCACCCTGCCCCGCCCCCCCCCCCCCCCCCCCCACACACACCTTTCCCTGCTCTTTCCTTTAAAGATCAGGGAGCTGGGTGGATCTCAGCTCTCAGCCGGGGTAAAACCACGACAGTGAGGATGGGCTCTGAGGTGTGTTCCAGCCCCAGTGGGTCCTACATCACTGTGGGGTGTTTCCCTTCTGCAGGATGGCAGAACAACCATTGAGCAGGTATATCCAGGACATCTTCCCCATAGGGTGGCAGTGGTCTGAAAGGGATGCCAGGGTGGACAGAGAAGGGCAGTGGGCACGGTAGCTGTAGGGAAGGGAAAGACAGGTAGTTGGGGAAGGTGGGATCTGCTCCATTGTTTGAAAATCACCTGGCACGGTGTACGGGACTACTGACATCTACCCTCCAACCAGGGTCAAAGCACCAAAGGGATCTAGAATATTTCCTGTCATTTAGAGATTTGCAATAACTCCTGGTGAGGGGCAGTGGGGCAGAGCAGGGGCTGCACCAGAGATCTCTGTGTGGTGCCGTTGTGCCCTCAAGCACTGGTTCCTTTTGCCATTGTGGTGCTCGTGCAGGTGGTTTTTGGGATTTCAGAGTCTTTTTTGTGGGCAGGGTCAGCCCTTCCTGACCATCCCTTCTTGGGTAGCTGTAACCCCCATTGCCCTCCTCTGCCTCCCTTCATGTCCTTCCTCTCCAGCACAGCTACAGATGTGGTTCCTGGCGAGCCCCAGGGACATTGTGAGCTATTGGGTGACTCTCCATGTGCTCCGGCTGGGATCAGGTAGGGAGCCTGTAGGGCTGTCGGGGTTTTTGCCCGCTCCAGGTGGGAGATGTTGGGCCGGAAGCTGCTGTGGGGTGGGGGCAGCCCAGTCTAGAGCTCGACTCATATGGGTTTCACTTTCCCTTGGGCTCTTTATGCCATATGTCCCTTGCCCTGGGTTCCCCTTCAGTCCTGTCCTGCAATGCTCCCCTCAAATGTTTCTCGCTACCACTGGGGCAGGCTGGGGTGGAGGTTGTTTTCAGGAGCAGGTCCCCACTGCAGGGAAACCTCCTCCTTCCAGTCTTCCCACTCCCGCTCCATGTTTCTCCAGGGTCTCTGGACCATGGGAGAGCAAAGCAACACCTGTGGCGTGCAGTGTGCACCGCTCATGCCAAGCTCGGCCCAGGCCTGCAACAACCTCAATTAACACAGGCAAAATCCATGGCCTTGGAGCCTCTCTGCAGGTAAGGAAAGGTACGTCTGTGTCAGAAGAACATTTTGCCTTCATCAGAAAGCTCTTTGGGCAAAGGACAGAAGGGGACAAGGATATGTTGGGGTGTGGGCAGGAGGACAGGGAGCACCTCCAGACCATCTGGCTGGTGGGAAGGTCCCAGAGACCCTCTTGAGAGGTTCCTGCTGAGGAAGCAAGCTGCTCTTCTGAAACCCTCTTCCTCTGGCTTTGCTTTTCAGTGCTGCTGTCCAGAGAGGTGGATGAGGCTCCAGGATGGACTTGGTTTTGGGCAGTTCCTCACTTTAGGGCTGAACTCCAGAGATCCTGGGTGGGATTTGGTTTTACATTCCATGGAAATGAGCTGCAGCACTGGGTGTGTCTGGTGGAGGGAGCCATTCCCGATTCAGGATTTTTTGCACTTCTCAAACAGCTATTTTGAGCCTCCCTGATCTCTGTGGGCTCTTCATCAGCAGTTATGGGATTGCAGGATGTCCTACCTGATCAAATATTCCGTGTTTTGGTTTTGTTTCTAGGGGAACAAGATTCAGAACTGGGTGAGTGTCTGTAAGTTCCAACATGGTGTGGAGTACACTCCTGGACACTCCATGCTTGGCCCTTTCCCTCTTTGCTCATCCTCTGAATTCATGCCTCTCCCCTGAGACTTGGGGAGACAAGCCCATGTTTTTCCCCTCTCCCCTGTCACCACCCATGCAATGTGCCTGATCAGACAGAGAAATTCCTGGGGACTGGGGTTGTTTAAATTTTCTCAAAAAGCTGTGATGGTTTGACCTTGGTTGGAGGCCAGATGCCCACCAAAGCCACTCTGTCACTCCCCTTTTCATCTGGACAAAAGAGAAAATAGATACTGTGAGGCTCAGGAGTGAGGATAAGGACAGGGAGAGATCATCCCATAATCAGCGTCACGGGCAGAACAGACTCAACAGGGAATAAAGGACAGAAAACTCTAATTGATGGCCCTGCCCTGCATCCCCAGTGACACCAGACTCGGGTGATGAGAAGTGTGACTAGATCTTAAAGCATCTCCGCCCACCCCTCCTTTCTCAGCAGACTTCACTTTAGTCAGGATTTCTCTCCCTTCTTCCCCCCAGTGTGGCACTGACAGTGCCAGGGACTGGGAAATGGGGGTTTTGGTCAGTTCCTCAAGAGTTGTTTTCCTTTCTAGGAGGAGGGAGGGCATTCCTCAAACCCTTCCCCTGCTCCAGTGTTGACTCCCACCCACGTGAGACAGTCCTGCAACACAGTTCTCCAATGTGAGTCCTTTCCCACAGGGCTTTAGCTCTTCCCCAGCTGCCCCGGCATGGGTCACTGCTATGGGTGCTGTCATAAATCACAGAATGTCTCTCAAGCCCAGACTGCTCTAGTCTGGTCCACCACCGAGTCACAACCCCACACCTACCCCCAGCAAACCTGCTCCAGCGTGGGTGTCTCTCTTTTGCTCTCTGTGTCTCCCTTTCTCTCTTGGTGTCTCCATCTCTCTCCATGGGCTGCAAGTGCTGGCAGAGGATGCTCCAATGCGGGTCAAAGTGTCTTCCATGTGTCTCCACCTGCTCCAGCCTGGGGCCTCTCCACAGGCTGCAGGTGGGGTCTCTGCTCCCTGTCATCTTCCATGGGCTGCAGGGGGACACACGCTCCACCATGGGCTTCTCCAGGGGCTGCAGGGGAACCTTTCTCTGTGGTGCCTGGAGCGCCTCCTCCCCCCGATATTCTTCACTGGCCTTGGTGTCTGCACCCTTCTTACATCTTCTCACTCTCTTCTCTGGGGTCAAAAAGCATCTGCTTGCATTTTCTTTCTCTTAAATGTGATTGGAGCAGCCTTGGTCAACTATGAGTCTGGCCTTGAGTCAGTTGGTGTTTACTCAGTCAGGTTTATGGAATACTTCTAGCTTCTTTTAGAAGCCACCCCTGCAGCCCCCATCCTCCACCAGAACGCAGCCAAGCAAAACTACAACACAGGGAATTTGGGTTCTTCCAGAGTTCTGACTGCTCTTCCACATCAGTTATATGGTGATATCAAATACTGCTTTTTGGTTTTTCTGTGTACAGATAAAAGATGCTCAGTGAGCTTCCATGAGCTCCAGCACAGCATGAGGTCCTGTCCAAGGCTCTTTGTTCTTGGTCCTTTCCCTCCTTGTCCATCCTCCCCATCCCAGCATCTTAGGGCCTGGGAAAGCCCAAGGCCATGTGCCTGGGAGGGTGGGCAGTTTGGGGACACCAGCACTGGGACAGACCCTCACGCATTGCCCAGATCTACTGAGTACTGGCTCTGGGATGTGACCAGCTCTCCTCTCTCCTTGTAGTCTGGACAGGTTTTCTGCTGCCCCAAAGTCAAGGTAGTTGGGGGTTTGGATGCTGCTCTGGGGGCTTCTCCTCCCATTCCTCGTGTGCAAGGGCAATCTGGGCTGGCCAGTGGGCAGGACTAGCCATGACTGAGTGTGTTTGGTGACTCTCACACTCAGACCGCGGCACTGGGCTGTTCCCCCACTTTGTTCTTGCCTGTCCCACCCCTTCAGAGCAACATCAGTGGGGCCAAGGAGAGACATATTCCCCACTGAAGCCCCATGTACTGCCCATTCCCAGCCTTAGCCTACACATCCTGCTTCTCCATACTGGGGTTGCAGCCCCACCATTGCATGTTCCCATGGGACCGAGCTCACCCATGGCTGTCCTGGGGCTGACTCCAGGATGGCATCTATTGTAGGAAGGAGATGCCCAGTCTCCTGTTCCATGGGGGAGATCCTGGCCCCAGGGTGGTGAAACCTGCCCTTCGTTGAACTCTGCACCTGATGTTCTGATTCCTCGTATCCCTTGCAGGCGTGGTGACCCTGGATCCCAACACGGCTCATCCCGAGCTTGTCCTGACTGAAGATGGGAGAAGCAAGAAAAAGGGAAGATCATGGCAGGACCTGCCCGACACCCCTCAGAGATTTACGTCTTGGTGCTGCATGTTGGGTCGGGAGGGGTTCAGTGAGGGGAGGCACTGCTGGGAGGTGGAGGTGAAGGGGGAGGTGGCAGGTGATTCATGTTGGGCTCTGGGGGTGGCCAGGGCCTCTGTGAAGAGGAGGGGGGAAATTGACCTGAGCCCTGAAGGGGGGATCTGGGGTTTGCAACACTCTAAAGGGCAGTTTGTATCTCTCACCTCTCCTCCCACCCCCCTGTCCATGTCCTGGGTCCCCAGCAGAGTCTGGGTCTGTCTGGACTGCCCCCGGGGGCTGGTGACTTTCATTGATGGTCACAGTGGGGCCGAGATCTTCACTTTCCCACCAGCCTCGTTCAAAGGAGAGGTCATCCACCCATGGTTTCGTTTGGGAACACAGAAAACGGATCTGTATGTCAGGGACAGCACCTTCTGACCCTATCCTATGACCTTCTGGTGGTCCTGACCCTGACCTTCTGCACTGCCTGCGTTCCCCTCCTTGGTGCCACAGGAGCAGATGTCCCTCTCAGCTCTGCCCCAGCCCATCCTGCCCAGGCAGAGCAGGATGGGCTTAAATAAAGTTTTGCAGCTGTGAGAGTTTCTGCAGGGGGTTGACCTGATTCTTTGCTGCTGCTGAAGGGGATTTGCAGTGGGCTTGGAGCAGTGCTTGGAGCAGGAGCCTGGGGGCAGCTCCCTGCAGGGTGAGCATGGGGAAGGGGTTTTACAGGCAGGGCCACTAGCAATTCAGGCCCCTCCTTGTCTTTATTTTGGGCTCCTGCTCCTGATTCCCCTGCTCTGTCCACATCCTTCCATGCCACACAGTCCTGTTCAGAGTAGGGCTGAGCTGTCTTTCCATACAGCCCTTCCAGGCTGAGCACTCAGTACAGACAGTGAAGGCTTGTGGCTTGTTTTAGGGGTTGGGGTCCACACACAAAAGCCTCTTTGTAACAGAGCAGCTCTAGGGACAGCAGAAGAAGAAACTCCTGAGTGGAGAAAGAATTTCCCAAGCTGAGGCCCTTGGAAAGTGGTAGTTAGCAATATTGATTGTTCTGGTGGGTGCTGCTGCTGTGGTGGTTGGTGCTGCAGTGAAACTGTGGTAATTGGACAGGGGAGAAAATACATATTTAGAGGCTTAGGAGTCAATGTAAGGACAGGGAGAAATCATCCTGTCAGCAACGATATGGGCAAACAAACTCAACACAGTGAGGAAAGAAAACTCTCCAATTTATTACACTACACTACACTACACACACAGTGAAACCAGAGTCAGATAATAAGAAGCACAACCAGATCTTAAAACAACATGACCAGATCTTAAAACACCTTCCCCCACCCCTCCCTTCTTAGCAGACATTAGTCAGGTTTTTGCTCCTGTCTTCCCTCTGTTGTGGCATCGAGGCGGGGGGTGGGGAGGGGAAAATGGGCTTCTTGGTAGCACCTTCCCGCCACCCCTCCATTCTCAGCAGACCTCTCTTTAGTCATGATTTTGCTCCCTTCTTCTCCCCATCATGGGATGGGGTGGGGGGCAGGGACTGGCAAAATGGGGACCTCAGTCAGTTCCTTCAAAGTTGGTTTCCTTCTTGGCTGGGGAGGCATGCATTCCACACTCCCTTCCCCTGCTGCACCGTGGGGTCCCACCCATGGCAGACAGTCCTCCATGAACTTCTCCAATGTGAGTCCTTTCCCACAGGGCTTCAGCTCTTCACCAGCTGCCCCAGTGTGGGTCACTGCTATGGATTCAGTCATAAATCACAGTGCCTCTCAGTCCCAGTCTTCCACGTGGTCACCAGCCTCCCCCAGCAAACCTGTCCCAGCACAAATCTCTCTCTTGCTCATCTCTGTGTCTCTGTCTCTCTCCACGGGCTGCAAGTGCTGGCAGGGGCTTGCTCCAACGCGGGTCACAGCATCTCCTGTCTGTCTCCCCCTGCTCCAGCGTGGGGCCCCTCCACGGGCTGCAGGTGGGGTCTCAGCCCTTGCCATGGGCTGTGGGGGGACACCCGCTCCACGAGGGGTTTCTCCAGGCACTGCAGGGGCATCTTTCTCTCCAGCACCTGAGGCGCCACTTCCCCCATTTCCCTGCCCTTGGTGTCTGCACAGTTTCTTCTCTGGTGTTAAAAAGCATCTGCTTGCGTTTTTTTTCTCCTAAATGTGATTCCCAGAGGCGCTGTGACCGTCACTGATGGGCTCGGCCTTGGTCAGCAGTGACTCTGGCCTTAATGTGGCTGATGTTTACTCTCTGGGGCCTGCAGAGAACTTCTAGATGCTTCTTGCAGCAGCCATATCTGCATCTCCCCCTTCTCTACCAGTGCCAGCTACACAAAACTGCGACACCCTCCCACCCACTCCCCAAATCCCACAGCCCACTGAGCAACAATTTCTCCTTTTCTTGGGCTGAGCGATGTTGTGGGTGTCTGGTCCCCAGGGTTGGGGGATGCTGTACCATCCTCCCAGGCTCTACCAGTGCATCCCCTTGATGCCCAGCCCAGCTCAGCCCAACTCTGCCCTCAGCAGAGGCCATCACTCCATGTTGCTGGCCAGGCTGCTGTGCTGAGGCACAGGAAAAAGCCAGGGGGGATACAGGGGAGAGGGACGTGGGTGGATGGTTCTGACTATGCTGAGTCTGAGTGGAGATGAGGACCAGGAAGATATATCCCTGCAAAGAAAAGAGTATCTGGGGGTGGGGTGTGGGTGTGGAAGCGTGGTAAAGGCTCTTCTACTGCCTCACTGCAGTGAAGAGAGAGCTACAACAGGGCTCACTTCACAGCTCATAACCTTCAGTTTACCCATACCCAGTGATGCAGGGATGGAGAGAATGGGCAAGGAGGGAAAGTGCTGAGCACAGAATGCGAGAATAGGACCCCATGTGGTACTGGAGCTCATGGAGACTCATGCAGTTCAGCAGCTGATTTCCTTGGAAAGCAAAACCAAAAGCGATATGTGATCAGAGGGAACACCTACTCACAGGACTGGAAGCTTTCTGGTGATGTCGCTGTCCTGGGCCCCAGGGAGGCAGCACACCTCCCTGCGTGTTGGGTCAGGTCTGCATAAGGAGCCCTCCATTCCCCTGAGAAGGGAATCGTCTCCCACAGTTCCCCTTCTTTCTTTCCTGGCTGAGGCAGTCTCAAGGCGTGGGGTGACCACCTCATTCTAGGCACCTGCTTCCTCTGAGGCAAAGGGTCTTCCTTTGCCTCCTCACTCACCTCCCTTCAACTTCCAGGGCCCCAAACCTATTGCTTAGGGGAACCTGGGGAAGTGGGGTAGGTAGGCAGGTGGGGCGTGTGCCTACGATGTCAAGCCAGGACTCTTTTCCAACCCTCCCTGTCACTCAGGTCCCCCTCCGCTACTTGACAGGGGCAGGGCAGGGGGTCTGTCACCAATTGTGGGGTATCTCCATGGAGCCCTTCCCTCTGGGACGCCAGGGAGCCACTCCACCAATCGATCTCCCGCTCACGGTCCCTGGTGGCCCTCAGTCTTTCAACCTCCACTTTCAGCTCAGTCCTGCTGAGCAGACCATCCACCTGCTCCCACCTCATGCAAAGGTAGTTCTTGATGCTTTGCCCTGGCAGCAGCAGGATCAGGATCTCCCTGCATCCAGAGACCTGGGCATTACATCTCTAGGAAGCTTTTTTCACATCCATGAAGGGTCCCCCGACACAGTCACCCACTCAGGAGCCCTTTGCCTCAGCGAGTGCACTATTTTACCTTCCTTCTCCTCCCTTCTTGGTTCCTGGGGCTGATGAGCTCCTGCCTTCTCCTCCAGAACAGACCAATGTCCAGGGATCCACAAACCCCCAGAGATGGACCCAGTACCCCTGGCTCAGGTGCACAGGTCCCCAGGGTCTGGTTGGGGTTTGCTCACTGCCTCAGCAACAGTGGTCACACACAAAGTTATCAGCCCTTTTTGGGATGAGAAACACTTCCTGAGGTGCCAAACCTCACCAGGTTCTGTTCCCCAGCACAAGCTGCTGAAATAGTTGCCACTCCAAGAAAAGCCACCTCTAGCATGGGCACCCAGGCAGGGAAAGGGAGGGGGTTGGGGTTCCTTTGCTGTGTTGTCCCTGGGGCCAGCATTCAGGTTTATTTTCTGACTCTGGGCTCTGGTAGGAGGATGCAGAACCTCATCTCCTCACCTGGGGTGGGGCCTCAAGTCCTGCCCAAAAATGGTAAAACCAAAACTTGGCATGTTTCCTTTGCTTTCAGAAACCTCCTGCTGCTGGCAGCTCATTTCTGTCCTACAAGCAACTACTCTTTCCACGGGGAGTTGAGAACATCTCTTCATTTTGAGCTGTTACTGGATTTGGGAAGACTTCTGGAGAGGGGCCAGGGAGCAGAGCAGGGGCTGCCCCGGGGACACGTGAGGTCCCATACTGCCCTTGAGCACTGATTTCTTGTGCTGTCAGGGTGCTGGTGCAGGGGCTTTAGAGATTCCAAAGCCTCTTTGGGGCAGGGGCAGCCCTTCTTTGCCAGATCCTCTCTGGGTGGCTGTGACCCCCATCACTGTCCTCTGCCTCCCTTCCCCTCCCTCCTTTCCAGCGTGGCCACAGATGTGTCTTCCGGCGAGCCCCAGGGGCCTCCTGAGGTATTGGGTGACTCTCCACGTGCTCCAGCTGGGATCAGGTAGGGATCCTACAGGGCTGGTGGGGGCTTTCTCTCATTCCATGTGGCAGCAACTTGGCAGGAAACTGCAGTGGGGCGGAGGAACCAAGCCTGGAGCTCGGCCCCGGATGCTGTTGTTGCTTGCAGCGGGGCTGGCTGGGGGGAGGTCATTTTCTGAAGCAGGGTCCTGCTCCTGGAAACCTCGTTCTCCTTCCAATCCTCCCACTCCTGATCCAGTTTCTCTGGGGTGTCAGGACCATGGGAGGGCAAAGCAATGACTGCAGCATGGAGCGTGCCCCACTCACACCAAGCTCGGCCCTGGCCTGCAACACCCTCAATTAACGTAGGCACCATATCCGTGTCTTTGTGTCCTTCTCCATGGCCAAGCTGACTTCAGAGTGGTGGGACCAGGCCATGCTCTCCATGTCACCGTGGGGCAGGACGTTGTGCTGCCGTGTCACTTGTCCCCTGCTGTGGATGCTCAGAGCTGGGACATCAGGTGGATCCGGTACAGGGACTCTGAAACGGTGCACCACTACCGACATGGGGAGGACGTGTCTGGGGAGCAGCTGGAGGAATATGTTGGGAGGACAGAGCTGGCCAGAGATGGTCTCTCCAGCGGAAGGCTGGACTTGCGAATCTCTGGGCTGAGACCCTCTGATGATGGTCAGTACGTCTGCATCGTGACAGACAGTGCCTCCTATGGAGAAGCGTTGGTGGATCTGGAGGTGACAGGTTTGTGTCCGGTGCGGTGTTTGCAGGTGTGGTCGTGGTGTCCCTGGGCTCTTGTCTGTGCCTCCCAAACTTCTGTCCCATCCCTTGGTGCCCCGGGAGAGATGGCACGGTGTCTGGAAACCCTGGGGCTTCTTGAACAAAGAGGGGTCTGTGCAGACACTGCTTTGAGGCACTGAAGCTGGGCAGCTCAGTCTTGCTGTGCTGGGCGGTTTGGGGGGAGATCTGGGGCTGATGAGTTTCAACGCAGGGCAGTTCCTGCACAGGTTGGGGTGGGTTTGGTGGGAGCTGTGAGGGGTCTGCTTGGGGATACAGTGGTGGCCTTGGAGCTGAGCCCATCCCTCCCTGACCCCAACCCTGGGCTCTTCCCCAGCCACAGGCTCTGGCCCTCAGCTCTCTCTGGAGGGTTACGAGGCCGGAGGCATCCGGGTGCTGTGTCGATCGGCCGGATGGTTCCCGCAACCAGAGGTGCTGTGGAAAGACCCCGACGGGCACCGTGTCCCCTCGGTCTCCCAGAGACGTTCCCCTGATGCCAGGGGCCTGTTTGACACCGAAGACGCCATTGTGGTGACGGGGACCAGAGATGGGAACTGGTCCTGTGTGGTCAGGAACCGCCACCTGGACCAGGAGCAGGAGGCGTCCCTGCGCATCTCCGGTGAGACGGCTGCAGCCAGCCCCTGTGGTGCTGGAGCAGGGCGGGGGGTGGCTGCCTGGCTGGGAGCAGCTTTGGTCTGGGCTTGGGGTGCAGTGTGGGGGTGTGGGGGCACGGGAGGACTCTGTCCCCTTGAGGCCAGGGCTCACGGGATAAGGTCTAGGAGGTGTGGGGTGGGGGTCTCTTGGTCCTTCTCCCCACAGACACACATAGAAATTGGTCCCTTTCCCTGTGCATCTGTTTGTTTCTCAGCTCCATTTTTTGCCCATCCCTGGATGGTCACTCAGAGCATGATCCTCGCACTCTCCATTGGGCTCCTTGGCCTGGGAGCTTCTCTCTGGAGAAGGAAAGGTATGTTTGCCACAAAGGGACGGGTTGCCTTCATCAAAAAGCTCTTAGGGCAAGGATGGAAGGGAATGAGGGTGTGGGTGGGAGGACAGGGAGCATGGCCGGAGTGCCTGGCTGGTTGGAAGGTCCAGGAGACTCTCCTGAGATGTTCCCACTGAAGAATCCAACTGCTCTCCTGACCTCCTCTTCCTCTGGCTTTGCTTTTCAGCACAGTTGTCCAGAGATCTGGGTGAGTTTTTCTGGCCCCTTCCCCCAGCAAAACTTCCTGGCACAGGAGCCCCCAGGCAGGGACTTGGCTTTGGGGGGTTCGTGACGTTGGGGCTGAGCTCCAGAGAGCCTGGGTAGGCTGGCAGGGGGATGGGCTGGCAGAGAAAAATTCCTGGGGGCAAGGGAGACTTTTTCTACTACCCAAAAAGGACAAGCTGGGGATTATCCTGAGCTCTGACTTCTCCGTTTGGAGCATCAATGGATGAGTTCCCTCTGGTTACATATCGCTTTTTGGTTTCTTTCTCTCAGAAGAACGAGATGAAATACAGGGTGAGTGTCCCTCCTCTCCCATCCTCTCCATCCCTGCATCCCCTGGTCTGGTAAAGCCCAACACCATGTGACTGGGAAGGTGGGCATCTTGGGGAACCCAGCGAGGCAAGGGATCCTTTGCTCTGCTCACAGTCCTATGCACCATCCATTGGATGTTACCAGGCTTACTCAAGGCATTCCTGGGGTTTTGGGGGTATTTTTCACTTCACAAATGAGCAATGTAGGGTCTGCATGACCTCTGCCTGCTCCGCAGGAGCAGTTATGGTGTGAATATCTGTCCCACATCATTAAATATTGGTTTTACTTTGATTTCCAGACTTACAAGATGAAGCAGAGGGTGAGTGTCCATGAGCTCTGGCACAGCATGGGTCCTCTCCTGGGCACTCTGTGCTCAGCCCTTTCTCTTGTCTCCCATCCTCTCCATCCTGGCATCCCCCAATCTCGTAAAGCCCAATGCCATTTGCCTGGGAAGGTGGTCATCATGGGGAGCCCAGTGAAGCAAGGGATCCTTTGCTCAGCTCACTGTCCTATGCACCATCCATTGGACGTTACCAGGCTTACTCAAGGCATTCCTGGGGTTTTGGGGGTATTTTTCACTTCACAAATGAGCAATGTAGGGTCTGCATGACCTCTGCCTGCTCCGCAGGAGCAGTTATGGTGTGAATATCTGTCCCACATCATTAAATATTGGTTTTACTTTGATTTCCAGACTTACAAGATGAAGCACAGGGTGAGTGTCTGTGAGCTCCAGCACAGCATGGGTCCTGTCCTGGCCACTCTGTGCTCAGCCCATTCCCTCCTATCCCAACTTCTCCATCCTGGCATCCCCCAATCTGGTAAAGCCCAATGTCATGTGCCTGGGAAGGTGGGCATCTTGGGGACCCCAGCGAGACAAGGGATCCTTTGCCCTGCTCACAGTCCTATGCACTATCCATTGGATGTTACCAGGCTTACTCAAGGCATTCCTGGGGTTTTGGTTTTGGGGGTATTTCTCACTTCTCAAATGAGTAATGTAGGGTCTGCGTGAGCTCTGCCTTCTCTGCAGGAGCAGTTATGGTGTGAATATCTGTCCCACATCATTAAATATTGGTTTTACTTTGATTTCCAGACTTGGAAGACGAAGCACAGGGTGAGTGTCCATGAGTTCCAGCACAGCATGGGGTCCTCTCCTGGGCACTCTGTGCTCAGCCTTTTCTCGTCTCCCATCCTCTCCATCCCTGCATCCCCTAATCTGGTAAAGCCCAATGCCATGTGCCTGGGAAGGTGGGCATCTTGGGGAGCCCAGTGAAGCAAGGGATCCTTTGCTCAGCTCACTGTCCTATGCACCATCCATTGGATGTTACCAGGCTTAAGCAAGGCATTCCTTGGGTTTTGGGGGTATTTTTCACTTCCCAAATAAGCAATGTAGGGTCTGCATGACCTCTGCCTGCTCTGCAGGAGCAGTTATGGTGTGAATATCTGTCCCACATGCCTAAATATCTGTTTTCTTTGATTTCCAGACTTGGAAGATGAAGCACAGGGTGAGTGTCCGTGAGCTCTGGCACAGCATGGGTCCTGTCCTGGGCACTCTGTGCTCAGCCCTTTCTCTTGTCTCCCATCTTCTCCATCCCTGTATCCCCCAGTCTGGTAAAGCCCAACACCATGTGCCTGGGAAGGTGGACATCCTGGGTAGCCCAGCAAGTCAATGGATCCTTTGCCCTGCTCACAGTCCTATGCACCATCCATTGGATGTTACCAGGCTGAAGTGAGCCATAACTGGGGTTTGGAGGTGTTTTTCACCTCCCAAATAAGCAATGTAGGGTCTGTGTGAGCTCTGCCTGCTCCGCAGGAGCAGTTATGGTGTGAATATCTGTCCCACATCATTAAATATTGGTTTTACTTTGATTTCCAGACTTACAAGATGAAGCACGTGGTGAGTCTCCTACCTCCAGCATGGTGCAGGGTCCTGTCCCAAGCACTCTGCGCTTGGTCCTTTCCATCCCTGCCCATCCTCTCCATCCTGGCATCCCTGGGTCTATTAAAGCCCATGGCCATGTGCCTGGAATGGTTGGCAGCTCAGGGAGACCATCACGGGGATGAACCCTGCCCAGAGCTGCTGAGGAATGGCTCTGGGATGTAACCAGCTCTCCTCTCTCCTTATAGGCTGGAGCAATTTTCTACTCCACCTCTGACCAGGTAAATGGGGGTTTGGTTGCTGCGCTGCATAATTCTCCTCCTGTTTCTCATGTTCAAGGGGCATCTGGGCTCGCTAGTGTATGGGACTGGCTGTGCCTTTGTGTGTTGGGTGACTCCCACACACCCTGAGCATGACACTGGGCTGTTCCCCTGCGGTGTTCTGGCTTGTCCCACCCCTCATGAGTGGGGCCGAGGAGCCATCTTCACCCTGACACCTTGGGCTCTGCCCAGACCCAGCTGCTGCCTCCCCATCCTGTTCCTCTATTCTGGGGCCACAGCCCCACTGGTGCCTGTTCCCATGGGACTGAGCACGGCCATGGCCATGCTGGGACTGGCCCCAGAATGGGATCTCTCACAGTACAAATATTCCCCATGTGCTGCCCTGTGGGGCATATACTGGTCACACAGTACTGAAAACTGACCAGCGCAGAGCTCTGCTCCTCCTGTCCCTACAGATGTGATGACCCAGGATCCCAACATGGCTCATCTCAAGTTATCCTGCATCAATTTACCAGGCTTTTCAGAATCCTGCCACAGGAACAAATGGGGCAGATTGTGTGTGCTGGGTGCTGCCTTTGTGGAATTACCACCTAGCACCTGTCTCTGCACAGAATCAATCCAGTCCCTCTGTGGGAGCCTCCCAAGCTGATCGAGGCCACTGCTACTTGGACTTGCAAAAACAGCCTTAAGAATTCACTAACAAGTGGCTGAAAAGCCTGGGAATGAGAAACTGTATTGAGATCTCATGATACTTCAAAATTCCGTTGTGGTGATAAAGACCTGATACGGTGCAGATGGCCTTTTCCCCCCATATTCTGGCCCCTAGTTAAGTAACCCTCAGAAGTATACAGGCAGCTACTGGTTTGAATAAAGTGAACGGATTACTTTTAACCATATTTGTGTGTAGTCTCTTCCTAGTGCTTCTCTGCACTTCCAAAGCCCCTGGATATAAATTATTTTCCAAGATGTGGATTTTGGACACAGGAACTTGCAACATCCCTCTGCTCCCTGTATGTGTTGGTGTCCTGCACAGTGGGTCACAAACCAAGTTTTGGGACAGCCATGGGGTTTGCTTGCCAGCAACCCATGTCCCCGGGATGCCCCAGCTCTGTCTGCATCCTTCCACGCAATCTTGTTGGGATCAAGCCTGAGGTGTGTTTCCCTCCTGCCCTTCCGAGCTGGGCACTCGGTACGGGCAGCGGCTCGTGGCTGGTTTAGGGACTGGGCTCTGTGCACAAAAGCCTCTTTGTGCCAGCTTTAGGGGCAGCAGAAGAGGAAAGGATTTCCCTCCCTGGGGCTCTGGGAAAGTGAGATTTACCAGTACTGACTGGGGAGGCTGCTGATGTGGGGTTTGGTTCTGCAGCTGAGCCGGGGCTGATGAGGTGGGATGGGATGGTGTATGATGGGTGGGATTGAGTTGAATTGGGTTTGGATGGGTTGTGTTAGGATGTGATGTGATGGGCTGCAATTGGATGGGATGCAACAAGATGGGTCTGTAGACCTGGGTCCAGGGGAGCCCTCCAGGGCTCGGGAAGGGATGTGGGATGATGTGCAGGAATGGTCTGGCTTTGAAGGAACCAAAAGGCAGTTGGAGCTCAGGCACCCGGCTGCTCAGAGCTGATACCAATGCTCAGATCTGCTCATGGTGACGCTGCTGCCACTGTGCAGGTAACTGGCAGAGGATGCTGGGACTGGTACCTCCCTGCTGCACTGACAGGTGGGGCTTTGCAGGCCCACCTTCTCCCTCCTAACCCCTTTCTGTCCATCTCCTTGGCTCCTGTTTGCAGTTTTATTTTCAGACCTGAGAGTCTTAGGCTCCTCCTGAGAGGTCCTTGGTTTTTGTCCTCATTGCTCTGAAGCATTGAGGAAGAAATACAGTGAAGCTTTCCTCCACTGCTTGGCATGGGCTTGAGCATCTCTGCTTCTTCATCCCAGGATCCCTGGAGCGTTTCTTCTTCTCTCTTTTGAACAGTTGGGACCAATGGCTCAAACCCCAGGTACTGAAGATTTTTTGGTGCTCTGCTGCAAGATCCAATGAGTTTTGAGGAGGTGGCCATGCATTTTACCAAGGAGCAATGGGCTCTGTTGGAGCTGACACAGAGGACACTCTATTTAATGTTGTACTAGAGAACTACAAGACTGTGATGTTGCTGGCTAAGGAGTCCTGTCCAATCCAGGGCTGGAGGCAAGAGCTACTGAAGGTTTGGCTTGTGCTGTGGTGTTGCAGATGCTTTCAGATAGCTTGAGGTCTGCAGTGCTCAGGAACGAGGCAGACCATCTCCTTGATGCTCCTGGGAGACACATTGAAGAAAAGCCCTTTGGTTCTTGTCTTCTGCGTCATTTTCCATTGGATGGAAACATCAGTCTTCCCTGCAGGGATAGTTTCCCTTTCCCTGGACTAGCTCTATCCCAACAGTTTTGGGATGACTTTTGATGCTCACCCTCTGTGGAGCTATGATGGAGGATGCATATTCACCCAGGTACCTGGTGTTCTGGATGACCAAACCACCATTTTTCCCACCACATTTCCCTCAAGAAGTTTGAATTTCTCTAACTTTGCAAATACTCTATAATTCTCAAGTCCCTCATGCTGTTATCTCCCAGTTTCACCCTCTGGAACAGGCTTTCCTGTGGCAAAGCCAGATGTGATCATCCAGATGCAAGAGAAAGGAGAGTGCTGGGGCCAGGATCCTCAAGGAATGGAGAAAAAAGATGGCCTGAGCAGCAAGTGTGCAGGTGAGGCTGGGGTGCCCATACTCATCACCACATACATGAGCACACACTATTATATCCTATAAAAAACACACCAGGATTTTAGCCAACATGTGGTGGATCCCTCTAGGAGATTCAGCTCCACTGATCCTGGCTGGAAACCAGAATAACTTCTCTAAATCACAATAAACTCCGTCTTTGTGGATTTCTTGCATCCCCAGGGAACCATGGAGGCAGAACTGCTGCTCCCCCAGCCAATTTTCCTCACTGATTAATTAACTTTTTCTTCCCCTTCTCCTTTACATTATGTTTTTCTTACCTGGCCTGAGAAATAACCATCTGGCATCTCTCCATGTCACAACTGGTGTACGCTGCAAAATAAGCAGCAACACAGTTTGCAGAGGAGGAAATGCTACGAGTGCAAGAAGCCCTTCAGAACATGTTGAACCTTGTTAAAAACCAGCATCAGCAAACCAGAGACAGACCATAAGAAATATTTCAGAGGGTCGGTCAAGGAGGAAAATGTGTTGGGATTTGCTGTGTGTGAGGCAGTCGGGCTCATAAAGGGCTTTGTACAACCTGTGTGGGTCTCATATTTAAACGGGCCAGTTTGTCCCTGGGAAGAGCAGCTTTTAGGTGGTCCTCATCATGTTCCTCGTGATGTCTGGCTGGTTGGTTGTGTCTGAACCCCACCAAGTGACGCTGCATTTTGGGTGAAGGAACCAAAGACAGGAAACAAAGCACAGCACTGTGACCCACAGCCTATGTGCGACTTGAGAGCTTCAGCAGCAGAGCAAACCACACATTTCTTGTGTTTTCCTGCAGGCATCACCCTCACTGTAGTCCGAGGTGCAGCATGATACAGGAGTACCTGGTGCAGGCAGGCTCCTGATAGTCACCTTAGGGTGGACAAGCTCTCCTTACCTCAGAAATATCTTGGAAAGTCTCTTCTAGAGCCATCTGGACCAGGATCACCAATGGTGGGGACATAGCCCCAGTCCGTCTCAGAATCTGCAGATGCTGGGAGCTGTGTTACAAGGGTTACAGGAGGAGGAACCTTCCATGGGCTGGGTGGGAGGGTGGACACGATGTCCGAGGACATGAACCTTGGGGAATAAGTGTCTGTTATTTTCCTCTACATTCCTACTCTAATCCCACCTCCAATAATTCCCAGAAACCATAGAAGGTCATTTCTGCCAGTAAAGATCCCTGCCTTGCTATGGGTGGCCATTATCTCGTGTATCCCTGACCATCCCAAGATGTTTCACTCTACCACTAACACCTCCTGAGGTGCCCAACCTCACCAGGTGCTGTTCCCCAGAACAGGCTGCTGGGAGAGGCACTGCTCCTGAAAAAGCCACCCCCAGCACCTGTGTCCAGGCGGGGATGGGGAGGCACTTGGGTTTCCTTTGCTCTCTTGTCTCTGGGTACTGTATAGAGCTTTATTTTCTGGCTGGGAGGGTGTGCAGCTCAGGCAGACCACCGCAGGGATATACCGGAGTGGCAAGGGGAATGCCCTGCCTCCATGGCTCATACATGCTTGAATACACACAGCCTTTTTGCACTGATTCTGCCAGCCCAGATAGCTTAATGGAACCAGCAGTTCTTCACCCAATCCTGTCCCTGGGGTGAGGGACAAGATTAGTGCATCTCAACATTCTATAACTTATCTATCCTCTCGGCCAGGGAAAAGACATCATTAGAGATATTGACTGCCTTAGGGGCGGCCATACTATAATTATGTACAGACTTCACAGGGGCAATACATTCTGAGAGGGCCATACCGTGGTATCCAAATTTTCTCCTATTCACTCTCAGGAGGTCACACTGTAGTTACACAGTTTATGTTACCAATATCATACACTCTTTACTCTTTCCTCTTTACTGGGAATGCTAGCACGGATGGTGAGACCCAGTTGCCCCATGTATCCTGTATTTCCTTCCAATCCGTGAGACCAAGTTTTTCCTCTTGCAGCTCCTTTTTACTTTTGATGGAGAAAGTTAGGTTTTTAATTTAATCTATTCCAAATTCCTCCTCCTCTGAGCTGGAATCAATTATGAGCCACTCGCCTTGACTAGTGTCTGACTCAAAGCCGGAACTCAAACTGCCAAGCCACTTCCAAGTTCTTACTCCTTTTTGTCGGGCTCCAGCCTCGCCCACAACATCTGTTTTGCATCGTTGTTGTTTCCTCCCCCTTGACCCGCGCTGCCTTCTAGTCGGCGGGTTCTGATTGATTCTCCGCCTGTCGCTCAAGTTGTTTTCCCTTTCCTGTTCACGTGAGCTAGCTGGCTGCGGTATTTCCTCCTTGTTCCCGCCAGAGGCACCTTCACCCCGACCTTCTTCTCTGCTGTTGGTGCAATCTTGGGGTGCACATGGCGGCGGCCATGTTTCCTGAAATTCTGAGGTCTCAGCGGCGCCTCTGGCTCCCTCAGCTAGCCCACCCCGCAAAGATCTTGCTTGCTCTTATCCCTCTGTAAGTGTGTTGAGGTTCAGGGGTTGAGGAGGCGCATTACCCTCAGATGAACCTTTAGGTTCTGTAGTCCCATAAAATTTGGGAGCTGCAAAGTTTGTGTGGCAGCCCCGACTCCCAATTTCGGGGTAGCCAGCAAACATTCCCTTGCCGCTCTCCAGGTGTCCTGCTCTTGTAAGGCTTTTCGCAAAGCCCATACAACTTTTCCCCACGATAAAAGGTATTTGCCTTTGCCTGAAGACATAGCCTGCTCGGCCAGGGCATTGGTGCATTTATCCCACACTGCAGGGTGGACAATATCCACCGGCTGCTCAATAACCCCAGTTTGTAAAAGTCTTGCAACGGCGAGAGTAAAATCTTTAGCCTTACAATCGATACCCCATTGCTTACGTAATTGTAATATGACCTTCGTAAGGGCTTCCATCCTCCTCACGGACCCGGTAGCGTCCTCCCCACCGGGCTGGTCCAGCTGTGCCGGCTGCCATTCCCTGAATTCCAGACGAGGTTCCCGAAATCCAGGCGAGGTTCCTGGGTTTCGGCACCACTTGTTGCCTTTCGCGGCATGGCGACCTGGTTCAGTAATGGCACGGCGGCCACCCCCTGGCCACTCAGGCCATCAGCACGCAGACACCAGTGTGGTGGATGGCAAATGGCGTTTAATGGTGACTGCAACAGCCTTATATAGCTTACATTCATGACATCAGAAAGGAGAGAAAAAAAGCAGCTGACAATTTGGAGGCTCTAGCCCTGCTACCAGCACCTCCTTGGAAGCTTTTGAATAGTGGATTTTTCAGCCCCTGTGTTTAATAAATCTTCCTCTTTATGGGGACCAATTAATAATTTTATCAAGGGCTCCGTTGATGTTGCAATCCCTAGAAGATACAGCCCCTGACACCCCTGTTCTTCTCTGCTTGTCCCCGTTCAGGACAGCTCCTCTGAACATGTCCCTTCTTGTGGCAATAGTAACAAAGGGGAATTGTGAATCTCTCTCCACTGGGCTGTTCCCTAGGTGCTCTTGTCACTCCCTCTTCCCCTATTTCCCTTCTGACGAGGTTCCACCCTTTTGAACTTCTCCCACTGCCACCTTGAAGACCCTGGCCCTTGCTTAAATCATACCAAACTGCCGTGCCAGGTTTCTTGTCCTGCCCCTCCTCATACCCCTCAATATACACCTTCTGTGCTTCCAACTACTCTAATCCCCTTTCTTGCCAGTCCTCAAGCTTTTCTAATTTCCTTCTTATGTTACCTCCACTAGGATTTAGCTACAAATCGTGTTCTAAGGAGTGTGGTTCTGGCCACTGTATTCGGACTGATTCCAGAATACATTTGTGGGCTTTTCCCAAATGCCTCAGATTCTGTCTCCCTTGGGGTTGTGGATGATCCCAGTGGGGATCCACATTTGGCCATTTTTGGTCTCCCAGGGGTCCTGCCTGATTCTGTATTTCCCAAATTCTCGCTCCAGCATGCTAATCTTTCCTTTCTTGAAATTGCTTACATTTGTGGTGTTTGATGGGACTGCCACAAACCCAATGCCTCCCTGATTACCTCTGAGGGGTACCTCTCATAAGGGATACAGAGAAGCTCCCTCAGATACAGCAGTCCTACTTCTTGTACATGCAGCTGGAGGTCGGTCTAATTCCAGTGCTGTTGATAGAGGGGGCAGAGGCAACGGTAGTACTGGTGGAAATACCACAGCCACCAGAGGTGGTGACATTGCTGGGTTTGGGTTGTTAAGATATGGGAGTGGCAGGTTATCCAATGGTTCCCATTTATCATCTTTTTTCTTTTTCCTGTCTTTCTTCTTCAAGTCCTTCTGCTTTTTGTGCAAACATTGAAGCTGGAAAAGGATGTGAAGTCCTGATTGCACAATCACTCACCTCCTGACTAAAAGGCCTTTTTGAATTTACATGTATGTCTGAGACCTGGCAAAACCAGTCTTCAATGGATCCAAAACCAGGCCAAAAGACATGTGGTCTTAAAAACTCCTCTGGCCATTCTACCATACAATATTGAACTAATTTTAATTTACTTTTTCCTTTTCTGGGGCCCCTATTATTCCAATTTGTGATCATTATTCCTAATGGACTCTCTGCAGGTATATCTGGTAATTTGCTCCCTTTTCTTTGGTCCAGGGTCTTTGTTTTTGTCTGACCCACGTAGGAATTTTACTATGGCAATTCCTACAGCCCTTGGTTACCAGTAAGAATGTCTTGCATGGGGGTTAGGACCTATCACCCACCCACGATTCCTATAGGACTCGCTTCAGTCCCTCACCAGCCAAGTCCCTCGCAGGAGATTGGAACCGTGGTTAGAAGACCTCCACACTGGCTTCGGAACTACGTTCCATCTCAGTCACACACTCTTACACCCACAGGCAACCGATTCCCACCCAACTGAATGGTATACGCCTAACACATTAAATACTTATGACTCCATCATCTTCATTTCAGATCTAACCAAATGGGGCGTCATCTTCATTCGGGATCGAACTGAATGGTGTATCTTCATTCCGATCTTCACACGCAGAATTACGGGCAAAATAAACTGCTGCAGCCAGCAAGAGAGCTCATATAAAAAAATCAAATTCTTTGCTTGCCTTTATTCAGGTTTGGGATGACATTAGTCCCGACCCAACCTGATCAGGCGTCCCTCCTAGATCAAGTCAGTATTCGGGAACCATGGCCATCCCGGACGAGACCCCAATTGTGATAAATGACTCGGTCCCAAACAGGATTATAACCAAAATTAAAAATTTATTAAAAGAATAAAGGCAGGTAAACAGCACTGGGGTGCACAAACAGCACTGGGTGCGCCAGGATTCTCCGATCCACCAAGATACACACTGTACAGTTCCAGTCCCTGGCTTATATGTCTTCCAGGGACAAGCACATCTTCTTTCTACGCATGGCCTCTGCCCCATCTGGTGGATGTTTTGGCTTCACCACACACGGGCTTAAACTGACATGCTGGAGTGCCCACCAGGTGACCCCAGCAAGACTCAATAACCGTATACATCTTAAAATGTATAGGTGCGTGGCCATACAAGGGTATGTAAGAATGTCATGTTTTGTTATTGAGGTCCCAACATTATTCCATATTAACACGAATCAGACATATTTCACAATGGTAAAAACCTTCCAGGGAGCATGGGCACTCCTGGGGCATGGGGGGTGTCCCTTGCCTCTGCTGTCCCTTGTGCTGTCCTTGAGCCCAGACGGTGTTGGCGCATTTGGACCGGGGAGAAGCTTCAGGCAACTTCTTGCAGAAGCCGCTCCTGCAGTCCCTGCCCCAAACTGTGACACAGACCCACAGCTGTACTCAAGAACCCATTGCCAGGCCTGATCCCCATCCCCAGGCCCTGGCCCATCCTCAGACGCCCAGGACAGAGTTAGGGTTAGTGTTCAGGTTAGGGGCAGGGTTAGGGATGAGAAGCTCTGTCCTCTTATCAAATATTGGTTTTGCTTTACAAAAGTCCGTAAGCTCACAGGTGAGTCTCCATGAGCTCTGGCATGGCGTGGGGTCCTGTCCTGAGCGCTCTGTGCTTGGCCCTTCCACTCCTTGCCCGTCCTCTCAATTCAGGCAGCTCCTCAGCCTTGAGGATCCCATCCTTGAGGCCACATCCAGCCCCCTGGTCGCTCATGGAACAGTAAGACTGGGATCACTGCAAAGATGGGAGGCAGTGTCACCCAGGGAAAAGACCCTGTCCCCAACCCTCTGCTGTGGTGGTCTCAGCGTCCCCCACCCGCAGCCCAGTGTTGGTCTCACCATGGGACTCAAAGGGGAGCACAGAGAGCTGGGCCTGCCTCATCCACACCCCTCCAGTCCCATGTCATACCTTTGGCCAAACTGCTTTGGTCAGCAGCAACTCTGGCCTTGAATCAGCTGGTGTTTACTTTCTGGGACCTGCAGAGAGCTTCTAGCTGCTACTTGCAGCAGCCGTCTCTGCCAGCACCAAGCTATGCAAAACTGCGACACGCTTCCATACATCCCCACTATGGGGCTGTGAAGATGGGTGTCACAGGCATGAAGGGGATGGGGGAATGCTGTGAACGGCCAGAAACCAGAGCCACGAGCCTACCCCAGCACTGGGAAGTGGCTCAAGCCAGACTGGCCCTGGTACTCAATTGATGCCTTGATGCAGGCCTTCCTCCCTGAAGAGAGAAAAAGATATCTGCATCCACCCCCACTGCTCGGGGGCTCCCCAGAGCACTGTGGCTCATACCCACAGCCCCTGCCAGCCCTCTGGACTCTGTCTTTCTCTTGTCCTTCAGCCGGCTGGTGGTGATGGGCTGTGAGTAGAAGCTGTAAGGACAGCAGTGGAAGGTCAGGAACCTCTCAGACTTCCTCTCCAGCACGGCCTGCCCATAGCTCATGTATTGCCTCAGCCACTCGGTACAGGTGTTCTCCTGGTAGTCCTTCATGTGTTCAGCAACAGTCCCATCCGCCTCCCAGTTCCTCTTGGTGATTTGTGCTGCTGCATCTGCCGCAGTGAACGTCATCGTGTCCATGTCGAAGGCAATGAAGTCCCTCCTGCAGTAGGCATCCTGCTGATACCCCCTGGTGCTGTTGTCCTCCAGGAGGTCACAGCCGTGCATGTGCTGCAGCGTGTGAGCTCCTGAAACACGACCAGGGAAATGGGGATGAGGGGCTGCTGCAGCCCTGGGCCTTCAGTGGGGCAGTGCCCAGACCCCAGCAGCACCCCTCACTGCAGCCCTGTGTGATCCCCAAGGAAATTGGGCACCAACAGAAGAGCTGCCTCCACCCTACCCAGGACCCACAGCACTCAGGGCGTCATGTAAAGCTATGACACAGACCCCCTGTGCCCAGGGCATGGCTGAGCTGGCACCCAACCCCATGGCACCCTGTGACAGCAAAGGAATGGGGCAGGGTCCTGAATGCTGGGTGCAGGGGGGGAAGACAGGAGATGGCATGGGTTGCTGGAGCCCCTCTGGCTCGTGGTAGGGGTACAAAGTACCACAGGAGTGGTGAGGGGCTGGGACATGAGGTGGGAACCCCTCTGATTTGAAGACCTCCACTACCTCAGGGATACTGTGGGCTGTGATGTAGCACCCAGGCCTAGGATGGGGTGCTGGGCCTTGTGGGGGGGAAGCCCAGGATGTGCTTGGTGAGGCACCCAGAAGCCTCCCTGGGTCTGGCATAAAGGATCCCATGGAGTATGGGGCTCGGACAGGCAGCTGACACCCCTCACACTGCGGAAAAGGGATGCTGGGAGGCCTCTGACAACAGCACTGGGCTGGGAAGGATTGGCAGGTGCCAGGGCAGTAGCATGAGGAAGGGTAGTGTCTCCATGGGGGAGGAGGGAGTGGAGATCTCCCATCCCACAGAGCCCCTTCGCAGCCCACACTCACCCCCACTCTGGTTGTAGCAGCTCTGCAGTGTGTCCAGGTTCACTGTGGAAATCTCCTGATTGGTCTGTCCCACCTGGGTCTGCTGGTCCCAGTGCTGCTGGTCCAGGTTGGCCGCCATCCAGTCTGCCCGGGGCACCGCCCTCCCCTTCTCGCTGTCGTAGCGCACAATGAGGTTCCCGTCCACGTACCCCATGGACACAAACTGGGGTACTCCTGGGCTGGGCTCTGACACTGCGGTGTGGAAGTAGCGCAGGGAGTGGAGCTCTGTGGGAACACAGGGGTCAGTGAGGGGTGGGGGGGTGCAGGGTGAGGGTGCCCACAGTGATGGGGTGCAGGATTGGGTGGTGAGCCTGGGTGGGGATCCCAGGGCAGTATGACTGTGTGTGGGGGGGAGGGGCAGTTCAAGGGGAAGTATCTAGTGGGGGGAATCTGTGTCCAGGATGGGGTTCTGCTTCCCATGGAGGGAAGGTGGGTGATCCTGGGGCTGATGAAAACTGGGCCGTATCAGGGAAGGACCCAAGATGCCCAGGAAGGGGGGGTGCAAGGGGGTCCCCGGCATCAAGGAGAAACAGATCTGAGGAGCGTCTGGGAAGGGGATGGAAAAGATGCAAGAGGAGTGTTCCGAGGGAGCTCCCGATCTTCAGGGAGAGTGACCGGGGGTCCCTGTGCCCCAGGGTGGTCTGGTGTGCAGGGAATGGAGCACCATTATCAAGAAACAGGATCCAAGGGGGTTCCCAAGTCCCCACCCACACTCACTGCACACCGCCCAGCCAAGGACCCCCAGCAGCAGCAGCAGCCCCAAGTGCCCAGTTTGGCCCCATCACTCCACTCCGGGTTTGCTGTTCCGAGCCAAACCAGCCAGGTTCCAGGACAAACCTCACTGCCAGCCTCTCCCTGAGCCCTGCAATTGGTTGTGCCACCACACACCCGCCAATGGCAGCCCAAGACTCTGACCAGTGCCTCCCCTACAGGGCTACCTAGCCCCCCCTCCCCCTCAGGGCTCCACACCCCCCATGGCCCCACTTCACCTGGGGGAGGTGTCCCTTGTTCCTGCTGTCCCTTGTGCCCATTGTCCTTCATGCTCTGGGCCACTTATGCCCACCATTGCCTGTGCCCAGCGTGCCTCAGGCCTGGCAGCACTCCTGCTGGTACTGCTAGTACTGCTGAGTACTGCTAGTACTGCTGAGCATGCCCCATAACCCACAGAAACACCCCACAGCCTGCCCTACATGCATCCCCACCCTTGCTCACACCAGCAACACACACTCCACAAAACCTTCTGCAGAGACTAACAGACCTCATCTCCCACGGCTGAGTGCTTATGTGCTCTTTGGGTCATCAACCATAAATATTAGGAGCTCTGAGTCAATGGTGTAGTACTGACATCCTGGCCGACACCCTGAACCAGTGGGTCGTTAATGTCTGCTGGAGCCAGAGCAGTTTCACAGTTTCAAGTTTTGGGTTTTTTCAGGCTTGGGGTTTTTTCCTTTCTTTTTTTCTTGTCCCTGTCTAACTGTCCTGCCATGTTGCATGAGGTTCTGTGACAGTTGTTCTCATGTTTTCAGCAGGGTTAGAGTTAATTTTCATCTTCTGGGCTTGTTCAGCCTGGAGAAGAGAAGGCTGTGGGGGGACCTCATTGCAGCCTCCCAGTACCTGAAAGGAACATACAAAAAGGAGGGGAATCAACTTTAAAAGACCAGATAATGGCAGGACAAGGGGGAATGGACTAAAGCTAAAGGAGAGAAGGTTTAGATTAGATATTAGGGGGAAGTTTTTTACAGAAAGAGTGGTGAGGTGCTGGAACAGGCTGCCTAGAAAAGTAGTGGATGCCCTGTCACTGGAGGTGTTCAAGGCCAGGTTGGATGGGGCCCTGGGCAGCCTTGCGTAGATCCAGGCCTGGAGGCTGGTGTCCCTACCTGTGGCAGGGGAGTTGGAGCTCTGTGACCCTTGGGGTCCCTTCCAACCCAGACCATTCTATGATTCTATGATTCTATGATACAGCCAGGACAGCTGACTCCAGAGTGATATTCCAAACCCTGTGATGTCTGGTCATCCATAAAAGTTGAGAGAAAGGAGAAGGAACAGGGCATGTTTGTTACTTGTGATGTTTGTCTTCTTGAGAAACTGCTGTAAGTTCTGAAGCCTGGCTTCCTGGGAGGTGACTGGACATTGGCTGCTTATTGGAAATAAAGTATAAATGCTTTGGTTTTCTTTTGTTTCTTTCCTTATTTCCTTTATTTTGACTGATGAGTTCTTTTTTCATCTTATATTTCTTACCCTCCCTGTTCTGCTGAGGAGGGGAGTGATGGAGCAGCTTGTTGGGCCCTGCTGTCCAGCCAACATCAACCCCCTGCAACGATTTGTGACCAGAATTGTGTTGGCAACACAGTGATGGATCTCAACAGTGGTGGCAGAGTGTGATGTCAAGAAGGACAACACCAGATAGAGATCCCAAACTAATTCCAGGCCACAGCATGTAGATGCTTGGGAATAAAAAGGAAAAGAGAGGGGTTGGGGGCATGTTGCAGTTTTGCATAGCTGGGTAGTGGTAGAGAATGGGCGACTGCAGAAATGGCTGCTGTAAGAAGCATCTAGAAGCTCTCTGCAGATCCCGGAGAGTAAACATCAGCCTATTCATAGCCAGAGGTGCTGCTGACCAAGGCTGAGCCCATCAGCAATGGTCACCGCACCTCTGGGAATCACATTTAGGAGAAAAAAAAACCCTGCAAGCAGCTGCATTGTGCCCCCAGAGAAGGGAGTGAGAAGATGTAAAGAGCTGTGCAGACACCAAGGCTGGGGAGGCGGGGAGGAGGCGCCCCAGGTGCCAGAGAGAAAGACGCCCCAGCAGCCCCTGGAGAAACCCATGGTGGAGCGGGTGTCCCCCCACAGCCCATGAAAAAGGCCCAGACCCCACCTGCAGCCCGAGGAGAGGCCCCACGCTGGATGGAGCAGGGGGAGACAGACAGGAGATGCTGTGACCCGCGTTGGAGCAAGGCCCTGCCAGCACTTGACCCCATGGAGAGAAAGAGAGACACAGGGATGAGCAAGGGAGAGATGTGCTCCGGAACAGGTTTACTGGGGGAAGGCAGATGACCCTGTGGAGGACTGGGACTGAGAGATTGAGATACACTGTGATTTATGACTGCCCGACATAGCAGTGACTCATGCCGGGGCAGGTGGTGAAGAGCTGAAGCCCTGTGGGAAAGGACTCATATTGGTGAAGTTTGTGAAGGACTGTCTGCTGTGAGTGGGACCCCACGGTGTGTTAGGGGAAGGGTGTGAGGAATGAATGCCCTTCCTGTCCAAGAAGGAAACTGTGACATATGACTCAGTCCCAAACAGGATTTTAACCAAATTGAACAATTTATTAAACAAACAAATTTTTGACTCAGGGCTATCAATTACAGTTTTCTGTCCTTTATTCTGTGTTGAGTCTGTTCTGCCCGTGACGCTGATTGCAGAATGATCTCTCCCTGCCCTTATCTCCACTCCTCAGCTTCTCAGTATCTATTTTCTCCCCTGTGCAGCTGAAAAGGGCAGTGACAGAGTGGCTTTGGTGGGCATCTGGCCTCCAACCATGGCCAAACTGCCAGAGCAGTCCCACTGGAGTCCCTGTCATGAAGGGGTGGAAGGGGCAGCAGGAGCCTGAGGACCAGGGCAACCCCAGGGACTTCTTATGAGGCTGCGGGACTGGGGCTGTCAGGACCTGGTCTTTGGTTGCCCCTGGCATGGTTGCCCTTGTCCTGGGGGAGGGGGCTGGTTCCCTGCAGATGGGGCCTGGGCATGGGGCCTGTTTCCTTGGGCCTGAGGGCCTGGGATGGGCCTGAGAGCCTGGGGGTGATCCAGGTCCTGGGGGTCTGGTTCCCTGTGAATGAAACCTGGTTCCCAGCATCTGGTCCTTGGTGGCTGAGGATGGGGCCTGAGGGCATGAGCCTTGGGATGGGGCCTGAAGGCTTGGGTCTTGGTTTCCAGGGCGTGGGGGTGGGGCCTGGCAACCTGGGCCTGGGGATGGGCTTGGGGAATGGGCCTGGCTCCCTGGGGAGGTGTCTAGGGATGGGGCCTGGTTCCCTGGGGCCTGGGCCTGGTTCCCTGAGGACGGGGCCTTGTTCCTGGGGCCTGGGTATGAGCAAGACGGATGGGCCTGAGGACCTGGGGATGAGGCCTGGTTCCCTGGGGGTGGGGCCTGAGGGCCTGGTCAGCTGGGGATGGGGTCTAGGGATGGGCCTGGGGATGGGGATGGACCAGGTTGTCCTGGGGGTCTGAGGATGGGTGGGGGCCTGGGAGTGTTGAGTCTGTTCTGCCCATGACGTGACGCTGATTGCAGAATGATCTCTCCCTTTCCTTATCTCTACTCCTCAGCCTCTCAATATCTATTTTCTCCCCTGTCTAACTTGGGTGAGCATCTGACCTTCAGCCAGTCCTGAACCACCAAACACATTCATGCAATTTGTAGGCAACATGGAAAGAGGGCTAGGGCCTGGCACAGATGGCTCAGGATGGGACCCTGTGCCAGGCCGGATCTCATAGAGCCTCCCTTGCTGCTGCTGCTCCGTTCTGTGGAAAGCAAATAATAAAGTGATTAGAGGGGAGAGCTTTTCACCTCCTGAGCATTCATGAAGGAGAGACTGGAGCAGAAGCAGACCTCAAACTCTCTCTTGAAAAGGTGGGGTATAAGCCCAGGTGTTGAGTCTGTGCTGCTGGAAAGACAAAAAGCAAGGGTGAGAGAGCTCTTCATCCCAAAGCTGCTCACCGAGGAGCAGGAAGAGGTCGTGCAGAGAACAAATTCATTCTTTCTGAGCAGCAGAAAATCCCTTCAAAACCCAGGAATGATGCCCTCCAGCTGGGTTCCATCCTGTGACTATTGCAGAGCTTCACAGGACAGGGGAGAGATCAAGGCGACTCACCCCGTGCTGCATTGAGTGCCGCTGGAAACGAAAAAAGGAAAGCAGTATTATACAGGAGGGGAGAGGTTTTCATGCAGTAACTGCTCATAATGAAGCAAAGAGAGCAAGAACATACCTGGGCCTCCTTACTCGGGAACTGCAAAAAGCCCCAGAGCCCAGAAATTGTTCCTTGCCAGCCTGGTCACATCCCACAGCCAATCCCCAGCAGCTCTGGGCAGGGCAGAGGATCTATCCCCGTGCTAGTCTCCCTGAGCTTCCCACCCTACAGGTACATCGCCTTGGGCTTTCCCAGACCCAGGGGTGCTGCAATGCAGACGACAAGCCAGGAGGGAAGGTGCTGAGCAAAGAGCACCCGAGAAAGGGATCACACCATGAAGGAGGTCATAGAGGGACTCACCCCGTGCTAAATCTCGCTCCTCTGGAAAGAAAAAAATGTTTGATCAGAGGGGACATCTTGTCATCCCGTCACTGCTCATAACAGAGAAGGAAGAGCTCTTACAGACACAAAACTACTTCTCCCAGAAGTGGAACAGCCCCAAGTCCCAGGAACAGATCTCTGCTGCCTGGTCATATCCCATGGACAATGCCCAAGAGACCATGGTCAGGGATAGGACCAGGCAGCACTGGGCCGGTCTCCCTCAGCTTCCCACCCTCCAGGCACTTTGCCTTGTGCTTTCCCAGACCCAGGGGTGCTGCAATGGAGACAACAGGCAACAAGGGAAAGTGCTGAGCAAAGAGCACCCAAGAAAGGGCTCACGCCGTGAAGGAGGTGATAGAGGGACTCACTCAGTACTGCATCTCGCTCCACTGGAAAGAAAAAAAAGTTTAATCAGAGGGGACATCTTGTCATCCCATCACTGCTCATGACAGAGAAGGAAGAGCAATTACAGAGCCAAAACTACTTCTCCCAGAAGTGCAAACAGCCCCAAGCCCCAGGAACGGATCTGTGCTGCCTGGTCATATCCCATGGCTTATGCCGAAGGGCCCATGGTCAGGGAAAAGGGTGCAGCACTGGGCCGGTCTCCCTGAGCTTCCCACCCTCCAGGCACTTCGCCTTGGGCTTTCCCAGACCCAGGGGTGCTGCAATGGAGAGGACGGGCAAGGAAGGAAAGAGCTGAGCAAAGAGCACCCAGGACAGAACTGCACACCATGAAGGAGGTCATAAAGGGACTCACCCCGTGCTGCATCTCGCTCCACTGGAAAGAAAAAAAAAAAACAATACAATATATTATGAGAGGGGATGTCTTTTCATGCAATAACTGGTCATGAAGAATTAAACAGAGGTTGGACAGAACCCAGACTGCTTTCTTGGGAAGTGCAAAACCCCCAAACCCTCGGAACCAGCCAGCCTGGTCACATCCCATGGCTGGTGCCCGGGACGAGCAGACGAGAGAGGAGACAACTCTGGTCTGGGGTCCTCAAGGCTGAGGAGCTGCCTGAATTGAGAGGACGGGCAAGGAGGGGAAGGGCCAAGCACAGAGCGCTCAGCACAGGACCCCACGCCATGCCAGAGCTCATGGAGACTCACCTGTGAGCTCACGGACTTTCTCTGTAAAGCAAAACCAATATTTGATAAGAGGACAGAGCTTCTCATCCCTAACCCTGCCCCTAACCTGAACACTAACCCTAACCCTAGGAGCTCCGGAGTGAGCAGGCAGAGCTGGGAATTGCATTAACCTGGTGATATGGGAAGTGCAGAAAGACCCCAAACACACAAAACTACTCCCTGCCTGGCCATGTCCCATGGCTGGTGCTCTAGAGAGGGAAGAAGGGCAGAACTTGGGCAGGACTTAAATTTCTTCCCTTCGGGTATTGGTAAAAGCCCCGTGACGTTACAGCCATGGCTCCCTTCCAGCACGGGCACATCCGATACCAGGTGCCTGGTGCTCTTAGCAATTGAGAGGGTCCAGAGCAGCGCTAGTCTCTTCAGTCCACCCACCCTCCCAGGCAAAGCATTGGGCTTTCCCAGACCCAAGGCGGTGGGATAGGGAAGACAGACAAGGAGGGAAAGGGCTGAGCAAAGAGCACCCAGGACAGGACCGCACACCATGAAGGAGGTGATAGAGGGACTCACCCAGTGCAGCATCTCGCTCCTCTGGAAAGAAAACAATGTTTGATCAGAGGGGACGTCTTGTCATCCCGTCACTGCTCATAACAGAGAAGGAAGAGCTCTTACAGACACAAAACTACTTCTCCCAGAAGTGGAACAGCCCCCAGCCCCAGGAACAGATCTCTGCTGCCTGGTCATATCCCATGGACAATGCCCAAGAGACCATGGTCAGGGAAAAGGGTGCAGCATTTGGCTGGACTCCCTGAGCTGCCCACACTCCCAGGTACATCGCCTTGGGCTTTCCCAGACCCAGGGGTGCTGCAATGGAGACAACAGGCAACAAGGGAAAGTGCTGAGCAAAGAGCGCCCAAGAAAGGGCTCACGCCGTGAAGGAGGTGATAGAGGGACTCACTCAGTCCTGCATCTCGCTCCACTGGAAAGAAAAAAAAGTTTGATCAGAGGGGACATCTTGTCATCCCATCACTGCTAATGACAGAGAAGGAAGAGCTCTTACAGACACAAAACTACTTCTCCCAGAAGTGCAAACAGCCCCAAGCCCCAGGAACGGATCTGTGCTGCCTGGTCATATCCCATGGCTGATGCTGAAGGGCCCATGGTCAGGGAAAAGGGTGCAGCACTGGGCCGGTCTCCCTGAGCTGCCCACCCTCCAGGCACTTCGCCTTGGGCTTTCCCAGACCCAGGGGTGCTGCAATGGAGAGGACAGGCAAGGAAGGAAAGTGCTGAGCAAAGCGCACCCAGGACAGGACTGCACACCATGAAGGAGGTCATAAAGGGACTCACCCCGTGCTGCATCTCGCTCCACTGGAAAGAAAAAAAAAACCCAATACAATATATTATGAGAGGGGATGTCTTTTCATGCAATAACTGGTCATGAAGAATTAAACAGAGGTTGGACAGAACCCAGACTGCTTTCTTGGGAAGTGCAAAACCCCCAAACCCTCGGAACCAGCCAGCCTGGTCACATCCCATGGCTGGTGCCTGGGACGAGCAGACGAGAGAGGAGACAACTCTGGTCTGGGGTCCTCAAGGCTGAGGAGCTGCCTGAATTGAGAGGACGGGCAAGGAGGGGAAGGGCCAAGCACAGAGCGCTCAGGACAGGACACCACGCCATGCCAGAGCTCATGGAGACTCACCTGTGAGCTCACAGACTTTTGTAAAGCAAAACCAATATTTGATAAGAGGACAGAACTTCTCATCCCTAACCCTGCCCCTAACCTGAACACTAACCCTAACCCTAGGAGCTCCGGAGTGAGCAGGCAGAGCTGGGAATTGCATCAACCTGGTGATATGGGAAGTGCGGAAAGACCCCAAACACACAAAAGTACTCCCTGCCTGGCCATGTCCCATGGCTGGTGCTCTAGAGAGGGAAGAAGGGCAGAGCTTGGGCAGGACTTAAATTTCTTCCCTTCGGGTATTGGTAAAAGCCCCGTGAAGTTACAGCCATGGCTCCCTTCCAGCACGGGCACATGCAATGCCTGATGCCTGGTGCTCTTAGCAATTGAGAGGGTCCAGAGCAGCGCTAGTCTCTTCAGTCCACCCACCCTCCCAGGCAAAGCATTGGGCTTTCCCAGACCCCACGTGGTGGGATGGGGAAGACAGACAAGGAGGGAAAGGGCTGAGCACAGAGCACCCAGGACAGGATCGCAGACCATGAAGGAGGTGATAGAGGGACTCACCCAGTGCAGCATCTCGCTCCACTGGAAAGAAAAAAAAGTTTGATCAGAGGGGACATCTTGTCATCCGTCACTGCTCATGACAGAGAAGGAAGAGCAATTACAGAGCCAAAACTACTTCTCCCAGAAGTGCAAACAGCCCCAAGCCCCAGGAACGGATCTGTGCTGCCTGGTCATATCCCATGGCTTATGCCGAAGGGCCCATGGTCAGGGAAAAGGGTGCAGCACTGGGCCGGTCTCCCTGAGCTGCCCACCCTCCAGGCACTTCGCCTTGGGCTTTCCCAGACCCAGGGGTGCTGCAATGGAGAGGACGGGCAAGGAAGGAAAGAGCTGAGCAAAGAGCACCCAGGACAGAACTGCACACCATGAAGGAGGTCATAAAGGGACTCACCCCGTGCTGCATCTCGCTCCACTGGAAAGAAAAAAAAAAAACAATACAATATATTATGAGAGGGGATGTCTTTTCATGCAATAACTGGTCATGAAGAATTAAACAGAGGTTGGACAGAACCCAGACTGCTTTCTTGGGAAGTGCAAAACCCCCAAACCCTCGGAACCAGCCAGCCTGGTCACATCCCATGGCTGGTGCCCGGGACGAGCAGACGAGAGAGGAGACAACTCTGGTCTGGGGTCCTCAAGGCTGAGGAGCTGCCTGAATTGAGAGGACGGGCAAGGAGGGGAAGGGCCAAGCACAGAGCGCTCAGCACAGGACCCCACGCCATGCCAGAGCTCATGGAGACTCACCTGTGAGCTCACGGACTTTCTCTGTAAAGCAAAACCAATATTTGATAAGAGGACAGAGCTTCTCATCCCTAACCCTGCCCCTAACCTGAACACTAACCCTAACCCTAGGAGCTCCGGAGTGAGCAGGCAGAGCTGGGAATTGCATTAACCTGGTGATATGGGAAGTGCAGAAAGACCCCAAACACACAAAACTACTCCCTGCCTGGCCATGTCCCATGGCTGGTGCTCTAGAGAGGGAAGAAGGGCAGAACTTGGGCAGGACTTAAATTTCTTCCCTTCGGGTATTGGTAAAAGCCCCGTGACGTTACAGCCATGGCTCCCTTCCAGCACGGGCACATCCGATACCAGGTGCCTGGTGCTCTTAGCAATTGAGAGGGTCCAGAGCAGCGCTAGTCTCTTCAGTCCACCCACCCTCCCAGGCAAAGCATTGGGCTTTCCCAGACCCAAGGCGGTGGGATAGGGAAGACAGACAAGGAGGGAAAGGGCTGAGCAAAGAGCACCCAGGACAGGACCGCACACCATGAAGGAGGTGATAGAGGGACTCACCCCGCGCTGCATCTCGCTCCTCTGGAAAGAAAACAATGTTTGATCAGAGGGGACGTCTTGTCATCCCGTCACTGCTCATAACAGAGAAGGAAGAGCTCTTACAGACACAAAACTACTTCTCCCAGAAGTGGAACAGCCCCCAGCCCCAGGAACAGATCTCTGCTGCCTGGTCATATCCCATGGACAATGCCCAAGAGACCATGGTCAGGGAAAAGGGTGCAGCATTTGGCTGGACTCCCTGAGCTGCCCACACTCCCAGGTACATCGCCTTGGGCTTTCCCAGACCCAGGGGTGCTGCAATGGAGACAACAGGCAACAAGGGAAAGTGCTGAGCAAAGAGCGCCCAAGAAAGGGCTCACGCCGTGAAGGAGGTGATAGAGGGACTCACTCAGTCCTGCATCACGCTCCATAGGAAAGAAAAAAAAGTTTGATCAGAGGGGACATCTTGTCATCCCATCACTGCTAATGACAGAGAAGGAAGAGCAATTACAGACACAAAACTACTTCTCCCAGAAGTGCAAACAGCCCCAAGCCCCAGGAACGGATCTGTGCTGCCTGGTCATATCCCATGGCTGATGCTGAAGGGCCCATGGTCAGGGAAAAGGGTGCAGCACTGGGCCGGTCTCCCTGAGCTGCCCACCCTCCAGGCACTTC
The DNA here is from genome assembly GCF_964237585.1 of Gallinula chloropus. Classification (NCBI taxonomy): domain Eukaryota; kingdom Metazoa; phylum Chordata; class Aves; order Gruiformes; family Rallidae; genus Gallinula; species Gallinula chloropus. The sequence continues at coordinate 1,896,923 of NC_140117.1, read as the reverse complement.
GCCTTGGGCTTTCCCAGACCCAGGGGTGCTGCAATGGAGAGGACGGGCAAGGAAGGAAAGTGCTGAGCAAAGCGCACCCAGGACAGGACTGCACACCATGAAGGAGGTCATAAAGGGACTCACCCCGTGCTGCATCTCGCTCCACTGGAAAGAAAAAAAAAACCCAATACAATATATTATGAGAGGGGATGTCTTTTCATGCAATAACTGGTCATGAAGAATTAAACAGAGGTTGGACAGAACCCAGACTGCTTTCCTGGGAAGTGCAAAACCCCCAAACCCTCGGAACCAGCCAGCCTGGTCACATCCCATGGCTGGTGCCCGGGACGAGCAGACGAGAGAGGAGACAACTCTGGTCTGGGGTCCTCAAGGCTGAGGAGCTGCCTGAATTGAGAGGACGGGCAAGGAGGGGAAGGGCCAAGCACAGAGCGCTCAGGACAGGACCCCACGCCATGCCAGAGCTCATGGAGACTCACCTGTGAGCTCACGGACTTTTGTAAAGCAAAACCAATATTTGATAAGAGGACAGAGCTTCTCATCCCTAACCCTGCCCCTAACCTGAACACTAACCCTAACCCTAGGAGCTCCGGAGTGAGCAGGCAGAGCTGGGAATTGCATCAACCTGGTGATATGGGAAGTGCGGAAAGACCCCAAACACACAAAAGTACTCCCTGCCTGGCCATGTCCCATGGCTGGTGCTCTAGAGAGGGAAGAAGGGCAGAGCTTGGGCAGGACTTAAATTTCTTCCCTTCGGGTATTGGTAAAAGCCCTGTGAAGTTACAGCCATGGCTCCCTTCCAGCACGGGCACATCCGATACCAGGTGCCTGGTGCTCTTAGCAATTGAGAGGGTCCAGAGCAGCGCTAGTCTCTTCAGTCCACCCACCCTCCCAGGCAAAGCATTGGGCTTTCCCAGACCCCAGGCGGTGGGATAGGGAAGACAGGCAAGGAGGGAAAGGGCTGAGCACAGAGCACCCAGGACAGGATCGCAGACCATGAAGGAGGTGATAGAGGGACTCACCCAGTGCAGCATCTCGCTCCACTGGAAAGAAAAAAAAGTTTGATCAGAGGGGACGTCTTGTCATCTCGTCACTGCTCATGACAGAGAAGGAAGAGCTCTTACAGACACAAAGCTACTTCTCCCAGAAGTGTAACAGCCCCAAGCCCCAGGAACAGATCTCTGCTGCCTGGTCATATCCCATGGCTGATGCCGAAGGGCTCATGGTTAGGGAAAAGGGTGCAGCACTGGGCTGGTCTCCCTGAGCTGCCCACACTCCCAGGTACATCGCCTTGGGCTTTCCCAGACCCAGGGGTGCTGCAATGGAGACAACAGGCAACAAGGGAAAGTGCTGAGCAAAGAACGCCCAAGAAAGGGCTCACGCAATGAAGGAGGTGATAGAGGGACTCACTCAGTCCTGCATCTCGCTCCACTGGAAAGAAAACAATGTTTGATCAGAGGGGACATCTTGCCATCCCGTCACTGCTCATGACAGAAGGAAGAGCTCTTACAGACACAAAACTACTTCTCCCAGAAGTTCAAACAGCCCCAAGCCCCAGGAACGGATCTGTGCTGCCTGGTCATATCCCATGGCTGATGCTGAAGGGCCCATGGTCAGGGAAAAGGGTGCAGCACTGGGCCGGTCTCCCTGAGCTGCCCACCCTCCAGGCACTTTGCCTTGTGCTTTCCCAGACCCAGGGGTGCTGCAATGGAGAGGACGGGCAAGGAAGGAAAGAGCTGAGCAAAGAGCACCCAGGACAGGACTGCACACCATGAAGGAGGTCATAAAGGGACTCACCCCGTGCTGCATCTCGCTCCTCTGGAAAGAAAAAAAAAAAACAAGCAATATATTATGAAAGGGGATGTCTTTTCATGCAATAACTGGTCATGAAGAATTAAACAGAGGTTGGACAGAACCCAGACTGCTTTCCTGGGAAGTGCAAAACCCCCAAACCCTCGGAACCAGCCAGCCTGGTCATATCCCATGGCTGGTGCCTGGGACGAGCAGACGAGAGAGGAGACAACTCTGGTCTGGGGTCCTCAAGGCTGAGTAGCTGCCTGAATTGAGAGGACGGGCAAGGAGGGGAAGGGCCAAGCACAGAGCGCTCAGCACAGGACCCCACGCCATGCCAGAGCTCATGGAGACTCACCTGTGAGCTCACGGACTTTCTCTGTAAAGCAAAACCAATATTTGATAAGAGGACAGAGCTTCTCATCCCTAACCCTGCCCCTAACCTGAACACTAACCCTAACCCTAGGAGCTCCGGAGTGAGCAGGCAGAGCTGGGAATTGCATTAACCTGGTGATATGGGAAGTGCAGAAAGACCCCAAACACACAAAACTACTCCCTGCCATGCCATGTCCCATGGCTGGTGCTCTAGAGAGGGAAGAAGGGCAGAGCTTGGGCAGGACTTAAATTTCTTCCCTTCGGGTATTGGTAAAAGCCCCGTGAAGTTACAGCCATGGCTCCCTTCCAGCACATGCACATGCGATGCCAGGTGCCTGGTGCTCTTAGCAATTGAGAGGGTCCAGAGCAGCGCTAGTCTCTTCAGTCCACCCACCCTCCCTGGCAATGCATTGGGCTTTCCCAGAACCCAGGCGGTGGGATAGGGAAGACAGGCAAGGAGGGAAAGGGCTGAGCACAGAGCACCCAGGACAGGACCGCACACCATGAAGGAGGTGATAGAGGGACTCACCCCGCGCTGCATCTCGCTCCACTGGAAAGAAAACAATGTTTGATCAGAGGGGACATCTTGTCATCCCGTCACTGCTCATGACAGAGAAGGAAGAGCTCTTACAGACACAAAGCTACTTCTCCCAGAAGTGCAAACAGCCCCAAGCCCCAGGAACAGATCTCTGCTGCCTGGTCATATCCCATGGCTGATGCCCCAAGGGCCCATGGTCAGGGAAAAGGGTGCAGCACTGGGTCATCTCCCTGAGCTTCCCACCCTCCAGGCACTTCGCCTTGGGCCTTCCCAGACTTAGGGATGCTAGGATGGAGACGATGGGCAAGGAGTGAAAGTGCTGAGCAAAGAGCACCCGGGTAAGTGTTCATGCCATGGAGGAGGTCATAAAGGGTCTCACCCCGTTTTGCATGTCGTTCCTCTGGAATAAAAAAAAAAAAAAAAAAAAAGCAATATTTTATGAGAGGGGACAGCTTTTCATGGTAACTGCTCATGAAGAAGTAAACAGAACTTGGACTGACCCCAGAACACTTTCTTGGGAAGTGCATAAAGCATCCAAAGCTCAGAAATTGCTCCCTCAAGCCTATTCACATCCCAGAACCTGTCCCCAGCAGCTTTGGGATCCATCCTTGGGCTGGTCTCCCCAAGCTGCCCACCCTCCCAGGCACATGGCCTTGGTCTTTCACAGACATAGCAACGCTGGGATGGAGAGGACGAGCAAAGAGGGAAAGTGTTGAGCAAAGACCACCCAGGAACGGGCTCAGGCCGCGAAAGAGATCGTAGAGGGAATCACCCTGTTTTACTTCTCGCTCCTCTGGAGTAAAAAAAAAAAACAAAGCAAGCAATATTTTATGAGAGGGGACAGTTTATCATGGTAACTGCTCATGAAGAAGTAAACAGAGCTTGGACAGATCCCAGAATACATTCATGGGAAGTACAAAAAGACCCCGAACCCCAGGAATGGATCTCTGCAGCCTGGTCACATTCCATGGCTGATGCCCAAGGGGACCTGGTCAGGGAAAAGTGTCTGGCCTCATGCTGGCCTCCCCAAGCTGCCCACCCTCCCAGGCACATGGCCTTGGGCTTTCCCAGACCTAGGGATGCCGGGATGGATAGGATGGGCAAGGAGGGAAAGTGATGAGCAAAGAGCACCCAGGAAAGTGCTCACGCTATGAAGGAGGTTGTAGATGGAATCACCGCATGCTGCATGTTCTTCCTCATGAATAATAATTTAAAAATTAATATTTTATGAGAGGCTATGGTTTTTCATGCAATAACTGCTCATGAAGAAGTAAACATAGCTTGGACAGACCCCATACTGCTTTCTTGGGAAGTGCAAAAAGACCCCAACCCCCAGGAATACATCTCTGCCAGCCTGGTCACATCCCAGAACTGGTCCCCAGCAGCTCTGGGGTCCATCCCCGTGCTGGTTTCCAAGAGCTGCCCACCCTCACAGGCACATGGCCTTGGTCTTTCCCACAACCAGGGATGCTGGTATAGAGAGAAAAGGACAGGAAAGGAGGGAAAGTGCTGCATCTCATTCCCTTGGAAAGAAAGGAAAAGCAAGCAATATTTGACGTGAATGGGTGGCTTTTCATGCAGTACTGGTCATGAATTGAGCAGTTGAGGTCTGGTGACCCCGTGTCAGACAAGATGCATGAATTGAGAGGATAGGGAGGGAGGGAAAGGGCCCAGCACAGAGCACTCGGGAAACGACCTCACGCTATGAATGAGGTTATGTAGGGACTCACCCCGCGCTGCATCTCGTTTCACTGGAAAGAAAAACAGTATTTGATCAGAGGGGACATCTTGACAACCCATCACTGCTCATGAAAGAGAAAGAAGAGCTCTTGCAGACCCAAAACTACTTCTCCCAAATGTACAAAGATCCCCCAAGCCCCAGGAATGGATCTCTACAGCCTGGTCACATCCCATGGCTGATGCCCAAGGATCCCTGGTCAGCGAAAAGGATCCATCCCCATGCCAGCCTCCCCCAGCTGCCCTCCCTCCCAGGCACATGGCCTTGGGCTTTCCCAGATATAGCAATGCCAGGATGGAGAGGACAGGGAAGGAACGTGCCGAGCAAAGAGCACCCAGGAAAGGGTTCACGCCATGAAGGAGGTCGAAGAGGGACTCACCCCGTTTTGCATGTCGTTCCTCTGGGATAAAAAAAACAAAACCAACAATATTTTATGAGAGGGGACAGCTTTTCATGGTACCTGCTCATGAAGAAGTAAACAGAGCTTGGACAGACCTGAGAACACTTTCTTGGGAAGTGCAAAAAGACCCAAACCCCAGGAATGGATCTCTGCAGCCTGGTCACATCCCATCGCTGATGCCCAAGGATCCCTGGTCAGCGAAAAGGGTCCATCCCCATGCTAGCCTCCCCCAGCTGCCCACCCTCCCAGGCACATGGCCTTGGGCTTTCCAGATTTAGAAATGCTGGGATGGAGAGAACAAGCAAGGAGGGAAAGTGGTGAGCAAAGAGCACCCAGGAAAGTGCTCACGCTATGAAGGACGTCATAGAGGGTCTCACCCCGTTTTACTTCTCGCTCCTCTGGAATAAAAAAAAAAAGCAAAGCAAGCAATATTTTATGAGAGGGGACAGTTTTTCATGATGTAACTATTCATAAAGAAGTAAACAGAGCTTGGACAGGCCCTGGAATACATTCTTGGGAAGTGCAAAAAGACCCCAACCCCCAGGAATACATCTCTGCCAGCCTGGTCACATCCCAGAACTGGTCCCCAGCAGCTCTGGGGTCCATCCCCGTGCCGGTTTCCAAGAGCTGCCCACCCTCACAGGCACATGGCCTTGGTCTTTCCCACACCCAGAGATGCTGGGATGGAGAGAAAAAGGACAGGAAAGGAGGGAAAGTGCTGCAACTCATTCCCTTGGAAAGAAAAAAAGCAAGCAATATTTGACGTGAATGGGTGGCTTTTCATGCAGTACTGGTCATGAATTGAGCAGTTAAGGTCTGGTGTCCCCATGGCAGACAAGATGCATGGTTTGAGAGGCTAGGGAGGGAGGAAAAGGGCCCAGCACAGGAGCACCCGGGACAGGACCCCATGCCATGAATGAGGTTATGTAGGGACTCACCCCGCACTGCATCTCGTTTCCCTGGAAAGAAAAAAATATAATTGAACAGAGAGGACATCTTGACATCTCATCACTGCTCATGAAAGAGAAAGAAGAGCTCTTGCAGACCCAAAACTACTTCTCCCAAAAGTGCAAACAGCCCCCAAGCCCCAGGAATGGATCTCTGCAGCCTGGTCACATCCCATGGCTGGTGCCCAAGCATCCCTGGTCAGGGAAAAGGATCCATCCCCGTGCTGGCCTCCCCCAGCTGCCCACCCTCCCAGGCACATGGCCTTGGGCTTTCCCACACTTAGGGATGCCGGGATGGAGAGGATGGGCAAGGAGGTAAAGGGGTGAGCACAGAGTGCCCGGGACAAGACCCCATGCTGTGCCAGATCACGTGGACACTCACTCCGTGTGGCAGCTTGTTTCTCTGGAAAGCAAAAAGAAACAGTAATAAGCGATGAGATGGAAAAGATTCTCATGTCATAACTGATGATGACAAACAGATAGAATGTGGATAGACACCAAACTTATTATTTGAAAATGAAAATGAAACCCCAAAACCCCAGGCATGGCTTGTTCCAGCCTGGTTACATCCTGTGGCTGCTTCCCTGGGAGATGCACGGGCAGGGGAGGACAACCTCTTCTGTGGCAGACACAATACTCTTACCGTGGCAGAGGAGATCCATAAGTTTAGAGGAAAGGCAAGAAGCAAAAAGGGCTGAGCACAGAGCGTCCAGAACAGGACCCTTTTACCTGCCAGAGCTCACGAAGTCTCACCTTGTGCAGCTGCTCTGTGCAGGGCAGAAGGTCCATGCTCGTGCTGGCCTCCCCAAGCTCCCCACCCTCCCAGGCTCATGGCCTTGGGCTTTCCCAGACCCAGTGATGCTGGGATGGAGAGGACTGTAAGCTACTTCTTTAAGTTCAATATATCCCCCAAACACAGTAATGTCTCCTGCCAGCCTGATCATGTCCCATGGTTGGTGCCCAAGTTCCTGGGACAGGGGAGAAGGTCCATCCCTGTGCTGGTCTTCCCAAGCTGCCCATCCTCCCAGGAATGTTGCCTTTTGCTTTCCTAGACCCAGGGACGCCAGGATGGAGAGCACATGCAAGGAGAGAATGGGATGAGCAAAAAGTGAGCAAGATAGGACACCATGCTCTGCCACAGTTCATGAGGCTCACCGTGTGATGAAGATCCTATACCTGGAAAGCAAAGAAAGGGAAGTATCTGATCAGGTGGCAGGATTTTCAGGTCATAACTGCTCATAAAGCACAGGCAGAGATAAGGCAGACCCAGATTTTTTTTGGGGGAAACAGTAATCCTCTCCAAACCCCAGGAGAGCATGGGTAAGGAGGGAAAGAGCCAAGCATAGAGCACCCAGGACAGGGTCCAGCCCTGTGTCAGACATCAACAAGACTTACCCATTTCTTCAGTTTCTGCAACTGAAAAGCAAACCAGGAGATGTATTTGATAAGGTGCCACAGATTTACGTGCCAGCTGCTCATGAATATCATGGAAAGCTTGTGCAGACCTCAACTTGCTTATTTGGAAAATGGGAAAAGACACCAAAACCCCAGGAACAGGTCCCTTCCAGCATGTCATGTCCCTTGGCTTGTGCCAAGTGCCTTTGGTCAGGGGAGAGATTTCATCTCTGGCTGGTCTCTCTGAGCTACCCACCCGCCAAAGCACATGGTCTTGCACTTTCTCAGACCCGGGTATGGGGGATGGAGAGGACAGCAGGGAGGGAAAGGGCCGAGCAGAAAGAAAAGACCTCACGCTGTGCCAGCACTTGACACTCACACAGTGCTGCAGCTTGTTCCTGCCAGCCAATCCCTCCGTCAGCCCACCCAGGCACACTGGATTTAACCCCAAATGTCAGAAGCCACCCAAACCCAAAGTCCCATCCAGGGATGGTGGGGGTCCCCAGTGCAGCCCCTGCTCTGCCCCACTGCCCCTCACCAGGAGTTACTGCAAACCCATTACTTAGTCTAAATGACGGGGAATATTCTAAACCCTCTGTGGAAAAGAAAATCACTCACCAGATGGACACGTGCTGCTGGTGCTTCAGTCTGCTCGAAAACCCCAGAACTTCACTCAGCTTCACGACTAATGTCTGCTTGTGACTTCAGGCCCCACCCCCAAGTGAGGAGCTGAAGTTCTGCATCCTCCTACCAAAGCCCAGAGACAGAAAATAAAGCTCTAAGCAGCACCCAGTGACAAGAGAGCGAAGGAAACCAACCCCCCTCCCCGCCCCTGCCTGGGTGCAGGTGCTGGGGGTGGCTTTTTCCAGAGCTGCACCTCTCTCGGCAGCCTGTGCTGGGGAACAGCACCTGGTGAGGTTGGGCACCTCAGGCGGTGTTAGCGGCAGAGTGAAACATCTTGGGATGGTCAGGGATGCAAGAGATAATGGCCACCCATAGCAAGGCAGGGATCTTTACTGGCAGAAATGACCTTCTATGGTTTCTGGGAATTATTGGAGGTGGGATTGGAGTTGGGAATGTAGAGGAAAATAACAGACATGCTGCAAACCAAAATATTCCCCAAGGTCTTTGTTCATGTCCTTAGACATAACGCAGCTCCCAGCATCTGCAGATTCTGAGACGGACTGGGGCTATGCCTGCTGGGGATGTCCCCACCATTGATGATCCTGGTCCAGATGGCTCTAGAAGAGACTTTCCAAGATGTTTCTGAGGTAAGGAGAGCTAGTCCACCCTAAGGTGACTAGCAGGAGCCTGCCTGCACCAGGTACTCCTGCATCATGCTGCACCTCAGACTACAGTGAGGGTGGTGCCTGCATGAGGATTCCTGCAGCAAAACACAGGAAACGTGTGGTTTGCTCTGCTGCTGAAGCTCTCAAGTCGCACATAGGCTGTGGGTCACAGTGCTGTGCTTTGTTTCCTGTCTTTGGTTCCTTCATTCAAAACCCAGAGTCACTTGGAGGGGTTCAGACACAACCAACCAGCCAGACATCATGAAGAACACGATGAGAACCACCTAAAAGCTGCTCTTCCCAGGGACAAACTGGCCCGTTTAAATATGAGACCCACACAGGTTGTACAAAGCCCACTGCACTTCATGAGCCCAACTGCCCCCCACACAGCAATTAACAGCTTCTTTTCCTCCTTGACCGACCCTCTGATACATTTCATAGTCCTGCTGACATGCAGACCAGCTCATTTTTAATGGAGTTTTGCCCTCCCTGAATTATTTTCTGAGCTTCTACAGGTGCAAACACACTGACAAAGTGTTCTTCCAACCACGTGTGTGCCCTCAGATGTTCTATATATGTAGCTCCTGATCAAGGCACACTGAATGACCTTCCACACCTGCAGCACTGATTTCTCTCCTCTGTGAGTTTTCTGGTGCACTGAAGGGTGTGAGCTCTGCCCAAAGCTCTGCCCATGCTCACCACACATGCACAGCTTCTCCATGTGCATGCATACATGTTGAATCACCTTGGATCACATGCTGAAGCACTTCCCATGCTCTGAGCACTGGTAGGGCTTTACTCCCATAAGGTTCATTGGTGGATGATGAGATCCAAGCCCCGTATGAAGCTTTTCCCACAGTCAGGACCTGAATACAGTCTGTTTCTGATGTGTTGATGCTAGTTCAACATTTGCTGAAGGGCTTCCTGCACTTGTAGCACTGGTAGGTGGGTTCCCTGTGGGTTCTCCCATGTGGGTTCCCTGGTGCATCTGGGCTCAACATACATCTCTCTGTGAAGCTTTTCCCACACCTTGGGGTACCTGTACATCTCCTAGCTGGTGTGCACTATCTGGTGCATCACAAGGCTGGAGCTCCTGTTGAAGCATCTCCCGCACTCGGGTCACTGGTAGGGCTTTTCCCCTGTGTGTGTGTGTTCGCTGGTGGACAATGAAGTCAAAACTCTGCATGAGATTCTCATACACCCAAGGGACTTGAAAGCTTTTGCTCCTGCATCATGAGCACAAGCACCCCATCCTCACCTGTGGGCCTGCTGCTCAGGTTTATTTTTCTCTGTTCCTTGAGGATCAGAGCCCCAGTGCTCTCCTTGCTCCTGCATCTGGGTAATCAAGTTCAGCTTGGGTTGAGGAAAACATGTTTCAGAGGGTGAAACTGGGAGATAGCAGCTTGAGGAACTCGAGAATCTTGGAGAGTATTTTAAAAGTAAGAGAAATTCAAACTGCTTGAGGGACACAGGGTGGGAGGATGGTAGTTTGGTCATCCAGAACACCAGATTCATGGGTGAATGTGCACCAGATTCATGGGTGAATGGTGGCTCCACTGAGGAGTCCTCAGGGCAATCCACAGAATCATAGAATCACAGAAACACAAGGCTGGAAAAGACCTTTGAAGATCATCAAGTCCAACCATCCCCATCCTATGCTAAACCATATCCCTAAGTACCTCATCTGCCCTTTTTTTTGTACACATCCAGGGATGGTGACTCAACCACATCCCTGGGCAGCCTGTTCCAGCCCTGACAACTCTTTCTGTAATTTTTTTTTCTAATATCTAATCTAAACCTCCCCTGGCACAGCTTGAGGCCATTTCCCCTTGTCCCATCACCTGTCACCTGGCTGAAGAGACCATCGCCCACCTCTCTTCAACCTCCCTTCAGGTAGTTGTAAGTGGTGATAAGTTCTCCCCTCAGCCTCCAGGCTAAACAGCCCCAGCTCCCTCAACCCTTCCTCATAGGATTTGCCCTCCAGCCCCTTCACCAGCCTTATTACCTTTCTCTGGACTTGCTCCAGGACCATAATGTGATTCCTATGGTGAGGAGCCCAGAACTGGACACAGTACTCAAGGTGTGGCCTCACCAGTGCCCAGTCCAGGGGCACAATTACTTCCCTAGACCTACTGGCCACACTGTTTTTGATACAAGCCAGGATGCCATTGGCCTTTCTGGCTGCCTGGGCACACTGCTGGCTCTTATTCAGCCTGCAGTCAACCAACACCCCCAGGTCCTTCTCCTCCTGACAGCTCTCCAGCCAGTCTCCCCCAGGCCTGTGGCGCTGCATGGGGTTGTTATGTCCCATGGGCAGCACTCTACAGTTGGCCTTGTTAAACTTCATCCCATTGGTCTCAGCCCATCAGTCCAGTCTGTTCAGATCCCTCTGAAGAGCCTCCCTACCCTCAGGCAGATCAGCACTTCCTCCCAGCTTAGTGCCATCTGCAAACTGACTGAGGGAGCATTCAATCCCTTCATCCAGGTCATTGATAAAGATGTTGAACAGAACTGGACCCAGGACTGAGCCCTGGGGGACGCCACTCGTGACCGGTCTCCAGCTGGATTTGGTTCCATTCACCACCACCCTTTGGGCCTGGCCAGCCAGCCAGTTTTTAACCCAGCTGAGGATCCCCCCCTCTCCCACCCAGGCCAGTGGCAGCCAGTTTCTCAATCAGAATGCTGTGAGAAACCCTCAAAAAGGCTTTCCTGAAGTCCAGGTAGACACATCCACAGCCTTCCCCTTGTCCATTAAGCGGGTCACCTTGTCACAGAAGGTGATCAGGTTAGTTTGACAAGATCTACCTTTTGTAAACCCACGTTGACTGGGCCTGATCCCCTGGCCATCACGCATGTGCTGCATGATAGTGCCCAAGATTACCCTCTCCATGATCTTCCCTGGGACTGAGGTCAGGCTGATAGGCCTGGAGTTTTCCAGATCCTCCTTCTGACCCTTCTTATATATGGGGGTAACGTCTGCCAGCCTCCAGTTGAGTGGAACTTCCCCAGTCTGCCAGGATTTCTGGTAGATGATGGAAAGGGGTTTGGCTAGGACATCTGCCAGCTGTCTCAGCACCCTCGGGTGAATCCCATCAGGTCCCATTGACTTGTGGGTATCTAACTGGCCAAGTAGGTCACTAATCATTTCCTCCTTAACCATGGGAATTTTGCTATTCTTCACCTCTCTGTCAGCCAGTTCCTGAGGATGAGTACTCAGGGAATATCCATCTTTACTATTATAGATTGAGATAAAGGAGGAATTAAGGACCTCAGCCTTGTCCTCATCCCTTGTCACTAATGTTCCCTCTGCATCCAATCAGGGCTGGAGATTCTCCTTGACCCTCCTCTTACTGTTAATATACCTATAGAAGGACTTTTTATTATCTTTTACAGAACTGGCCAGTCTGAGTTCCAGTTCAGCTTTAGCCCTTCTGACTTTCTCCTTACATGATCTTACTTCATGGGACATGAGGTGGACCAGAACCTATGTGTCTGAAATGGTGCACCACTACCAAAATGGTGAGGACCTGTACAGGGAGCAGATGAGGAAATATGTTGGGAGGTCGGTACGTCTGCACTGTGACAGATGGTTCCTCTTATGGAGAAGCTACAGTGGACCTGGAGTTGTCAAGTTTGTGGCTGGTGCTGTGTTTCAGGGGTGGTCATGATGTCCCTGGGCTTGTATGTCCCTCCCAGACCTGCATCCCATTCCTTTTGTGTCACAGAAGACCTGGCATATTGTCTGGAAGCCTTGGGGCTTCTTGAATAAAGATGGGTCAGTGCAGACACTGCCTTGAGGCATTGAAGGTCAGCAGCTTGGCCTTGCTCTGCTGGGGTTTTTGGTGGGAGATCTAGGACCACTGGGGACCTTGAGGCTCGTGGGATAAGGGCTGGACAGTGTGGGGCAGGGGTTTCTTGGTCCTTCTCCCCAGAGACGCAAGTCTCTGTGTGTTTGTTTTGGATGTTTGTTTCTCAGCCTCCTTTTTCCACGGTGCTCGTCTCTGTTTGGCCAGTCTGGGCGTGCTCCTCGTGCTCTCTGTTGGGCTCCTTGGCCTCAGAGCTTCTCTCTGGAGAAGGAAAGGAGCATTTGCTTCAGAAGGACGTTTTGCCTTCATCGAAATGCCCCTTGGGCAAAGGATGGAAGGGGACAGTGACACGGTGTTCTGTGAGCGGGAGGACAGGGAGCACTGCCAGACCGTCTGTCTGGTGGGAAGAGTCCCTCTTGAGATGTTCCTGCTGAGGAAGCAAGCTGCTCTCCAGATGCCCTCTTCCTCTGGCTTTGCTTTTCAGCGCTGCTGCTGTACAGAGAGCTGTGTGAGTCCCTCTGGACCCTTCCCCCAGAATAACCTCCTGGCACAGGAGCCTGCAGGAGGGACTTGGGTTTGGGGGGTTCCTCACGTGCAGGCAGAACTCCATTGAGCCTGGGTGTGCTGATGGCTGGATTGGCTGGCACAGAGCCATTCCCGGTGGTCCTGTCCTACTGCCCAAAAAGAAGGAGTTGGGCAACAACCCTCATTTCTGGCTGCTCCCATAGGATCAGCCATGGGGTGAGTAGTTGTTCCCTCTGATCACCTCATTGCTTTTTGATATGCGTTCCAGAGGAACGATTTGAAGCACTGGGTGAGTCTTCTTGAGCTCCAACATGGTATGGGGTCTTGTCCCATGAACTCTGTGCTCAGCCCTCTCCATACCAGCATCCCTGGGTCTGGGAAAGACTAAGGTGATGTGCCTGGGAGGGTGGGCAGCTCAGGAAGACCAGCACGGGGCTGAACCCTCTTTCCTGCCTAGAGCTGTGAGGGACCGGCTCTGGGATGTGACCAGCTCTCCTCTCTCCTTGTAGTCTGAAGAAAGTTTCTGCTGCCCCACACTCCAGGTAATTTTGGGTTTGGGTGCTGCTCTGGGTGGTTCTCCTCCCATTCCTCGTGTACAAGGGGCATCTTGGCTGGCCAGTTTCTGGGGCTAAGCTGTGCCTGGGTGTGTTGGGTGACTCCCACACCCAGACCGTGGCAACGGGCTGTTTCCCCACTGTCTTCTGGCAAGTCCCAGTCCTCTTGAGATCCATCAGTGGGGCCAAAAAAGGAGCCATCTCCCCCCTGACACACCAGGCACTGCCCAGACCCAGCTGCTGCCTCCCCAGTCCTGCTCCTCTGTGCTAGGGCTCCAGCTCCACTGGTTCCTGTAAAACGGAGAACAAGATAAAAAGATTGCAATGTTAGCAAAGTGTGTGCGTTGTGATAGCTCAGGAGAAACACCTTCTCTCTGACAAGGGAGCAATAGAGAGGACGAGGGAGCAACAACAGGAGGGGCCTCAAGTCTGCAGGACCAGCTCCATGGCTTTGACAGCAAGACTAAGGCTAAAGCTCACCTAAAGGACCTGTAGTAAGAGTAAATTAAGCCCACCTAGATGTTATTGGGGTGGGGTAGGCGGGTGGGTGATAGTGGGCTCTCATAACAGAAGAATTAGTCATTCCTTGGAAACCCTATCAATATGCATGTAGCATGAATATGCACAGATGTCTTGGATAAAAGCTGTGTCACTGACCCCTTACGGCGTGTACGTTCGGAGGAGCGATCCCCCATGCACCCAGCACTGCAGTAAAGAATACGTGCTTTGTAGTCACCAAGGACTATGGTCTCATATGACTATGAGTCTTGATTTCAGCTTTTCATGGTATCATTCTTCCCATGAGACCAGGGATGGCTCTGGGATGGGATCACTCTGAGGAAGGAGATCATAGAATCATAGAATGATATGGGTTAGAAGGGACCCCAAGGGTCATAGAGTTCTACCCCCACCCTGCCACAGGCTGCGCCACCAACCTCCAGGTCTGGATCTACACAAGGTTGTCCAGGGCCCCAGCCAACCCGGCCTTGAACACCTCCAGGGATGGGGCACCCAGCCCCTCTCTGGGCAGCCAAGGATCTGGGAACACAGCTCCTCGTCCCCTCTACATATCGTACAACTGATGTGATGTGAAGTAAGTGGGTCGCACTAATCCTGCAGTGGGCTCATTGAGGAGAAGGAAAAAGAGATAAATGCCCCAAATCTCCCAGCCCTTGTCCCAGGAGCCCTGGCCTCAAGGGGACAGAGTCCTCTCTCCCCCCTGGAAATACCAATGTTACCCTGAAGCACACAAGGCTCAGCTTCTCTCATGCCTGACAGCTGAGCAGAAGGTGCCCCTGCACCCACACACTGCACCCCAAGCCCACACCAAAGCTGCTCCAAGCAAGGCAGCCAACCCCCACCCAGCTGAGCATCACCGGGCCTGGCTGCAGCCGTTACACTGGACTTGTGCAGGGACACGTATTGCTCCTGGTTGAGGTGGCTGTTCCGGACCACACAAGACCGTTTCCCACCTCTGGTTCCTGTCACTACAATGACATCTTTGGTGTCAAACAGGCCCCTTACCTCAGAGGAACATCTCTGGAAGACCAGTGGGAGACATTACCTGTCAGGGTCTTTCCACAGCACCTCTGGTTGCAGGCACCATCCAGCCAAATGACACAGCACCCGGGTGGCTCTGCGCTTGTAACCCTCCAGAGAGAGCTGAAGGTGAGATCCTGTGGCTGGGGAAGGACCAGAGGCACTACCATTGCTTCTGATTTGCTTGACGTTATTCACCAGTGAGTTTATCCTTGAGCTGGCTGGTTGGACCTGGGAGAAGCTTCTCGGAGCTTCTTGCAGAAGCCACCCCTGCAGCTCCCCACTCCGCAGAGCCTTGCATGCAAACCCACAGCAGTCAGGTAGGGATGGCCTCAGCTCAAAGGTGAGGGACAAATCTGACAGCAGACCTATCATAGGTCCCAATGGATCACAAAACCCACCCCAACCTATGCAGGAACAACAAGGCATTAATGCCCAACAGCCTGAGATCTCCTCCCAAACATCCCATAGAACAAGTCCAAGCTGTCAAGCCTCAGTGCCTGAAGGCAGTGTCTGCACTGACCTGTCTTTATTCAAGAAGCCCTAAGGCTTCCAGAAAATGTGCCAGGTCTCCAGTGGCAAAGAGGGACAGGACAGAGGTCTGTGAGGGACAGACAACCCTAGGGACATGAGGATCATCCCCTGGAAACACTGCATCGGCCACAAACCTGACACCGCCAGATGCTCCAAAGCTTCTCCATAAGGGGCATGGTTTCTTCGTGTACAGATGTACTGACCATCATCAGAGGGTCTGAACCCAGAGATTCGCAAGTCCAGGTTTCCACCAGAGAGTTCATCTCTGGCCAACTCTGTCATCCCAACATATTCCTCCAACGGCTCCCTGGACAGATCCTCCCCATTTCAGTAGTGGGGCACCATTTCAGAGACATGGTGATGGATCCACCTGATGTCCAAGCTCCGAGTGTCCACGCCAGGGGACAACTGACATGGCAGTGTGACATCCTGCCCCATGGTAACATGGAGAGGGTGGCCTGGTCCCACCACTCTGAATTCAGCTTGACAACAGAGAGGGATACAGAGACATAGAGACTGAGTGTTGATTGATTTAGGGTGTTGCAGGCCAGGGTGAAGGTTGGCATGAGCAGTGCACGCCCCATGCCTCTGGTGTTGCTTTGCCCTCCAATGGTCCAGAGACTCTGGAAAACTGGAGTGGGTGTGGGAGGAATGAAAAGAGAAGCAGTTTTCCCTGGAGTGGGAACCTGGCCCAGAAAAGGACCTCCGCCCCAGCCTGCCCCAGTGCTAGTGAGAAACATTTGAGGGGAGCATTGCAGGACAGGACTGAAGGGGAACCCCGGGCAAGGGATGTACAGTGTAAAGAACCCAAAGGAAAGTGAAACCCATGTGGGGCCAAGCTCTGGGCTGAGCTGCCCATGACCCATGGCAGCTTCCTGCCCCACATCTGTCACCTGGAGTGGGATCCCTACCTGCAGGAACACATGGAGAGTCACACAATACCTCAGGAGGACCCCAGGACTTGCCAGGAGTCACATCTGCATTCTTGCTTGAGAGAAGGGTGGGGAAGGGATGCAGAGGTGGGTGATGGATGTTACACTTGTCCAAGAGGGGATGGAAAAGAAGGGTTGCACCTGCTCCCCAAAGAGGGTCTGAAGTCCCCAAACCCCCTGCACAAGCACCCCAATGGTGGAAGAAACCAGTGCTCAATGGCAGGACAGGACTGCGCATGGGTCCCTGGTGCAGTCCACTACTCTGTCCCACTGTTCCTCACCAGGTTTTCTTGCAAATCCGTTACTGGCCCTAAATGAAAGTAATATTTGAAAGCCCCTGTAGGAGGAAAAGTTGCTCAGCACATGGCCACGAGCTGCCGGATGCACCAGGCTGACTAAAACCTGAACAACCGTTAAGCCAGTGTCAGTTGCAGATTTACTGTCCGTAGGTGGAATGTGAGTCACCCTGTGCCTCTCAAAGCAGCTTGTGCTGGAGAATAGCACTAGGGGAGTTTCAGCACTTTTAGAAGATATTTCCTTCCCAAAATGGGCTGATGTTCTCATGTATGACCATTATTGCTGAGGCAATGAGCACAGCCCTGACCAGACCCTGGCAAATTGTCCACCTCAGCCAGTTCCACTGAGTCCATCTCTTTCACAGTGGTGGTTTTAGGACATTTGGGGGTTCAGGACAATGAAGGAAAAATGCAGCAGACCATCAGTTTAAAGAAAAATAAAGGAGAAGAAGGAAGGGAAAAGAAGCCCAGAGGTCATGGGGAGATAGGGAGAAGGGAACACGGTGGCCTTCAGGAGTTTCCTCTTCTGCTGCAGAAGGGCAGAGGCTTTGTGGGGCACTTGTTCCTGGCCACAGACACTTTGGGGTGTCCTGCTATTCTGGGGTCACCATAGGTCACCATCCCATTGACTCAAGGTGATGCTGGAGTTCCAGCCTGTACAGTACTGCAGGACAGGAATAGCCATGATACCCTGTGTCTGGCAGCCAAGGAGTATGTTCAGCCATTGCTGTCACCAAACACCAAGCTGGCTCCAGTGTGGGTATCCCACTGCGTCACAGCATCCTTCTTATATATGTTATCACAGAGGCACTACCACTATCACTGATTGGCTTGACGTTGGTCAGCAGTGGGTCTGTCCTTGAGCTGGCTGGTACTGGCTCTGTGGGACCTGGGGGAAGCTTCTAGAAATTTCTGGCAGAAGTCAACTCCTATGGCTGCAACCCCATCCCCACCCCTAACACCTTGCCATGCAAACCACAACAGTCAGGTAGGTGTGCCCTCAGCTCAAAGGCGGTGAACACATCTGATAGCAGAACCACCATAGGTCCCAACAGGGCTGCAGGACTGGCCACCAAACCCACCCCAACTTGTGCAGAAACACAGAGCGTTGGTGCCCAACAGCCCCAGATCCCCCTCCAAATGTCCTGGCACAGCAAGACTGATCTGCTGAGATTCAGCATCTCAAGGCAGCACCTGCAACAACCCACCTTTGTTCAAGAAGCCCTAACTCTTCCAGAAAACATGTAGGGTGTCCTGTGGCACAAAGGGACAGGACAGAGGTCATCTACCTGGACTTGTGCAAGGCCTTTGACACAGTGCCCAACCACATCCTTATCTCTAAATTGGAGAGATGTGGATTTAATGGGTGGACCATCCAGTGGATAAGAAAATGGTTAACAGACCGTAGCCAAAGGGTGGTGGTCAATGGGTCTATGTCCAGGTGGAGGGCGGTGACAAGCGGGGTCCCCCAGGGGTCTGTCTTGGGACCGGTGCTCTTGAACATCTTTATCAATGACATGGATGATGGAATTGAGTGCACCCTCAGCAAGTTTGTGGATGACACCAAGCTGAGTGGTGAGGTTGACACCCCAGAAGAAAAAGAGCTATCCAGAGGGATCTTGACAGGCTGGAAAGATGGGCCCGGGGGAACCTAATGAGGTTCAACACTGCCAAGTGTCAGGTGCTGCACTTGGGCCGGAAGAATCCCAGACACAGATACAGACTGGGAGAAGAGCTCCTGGAGAGTAGCCCTGCTGAGAAGGACTTGGGGATTGTGGTGGACAAGAAACTTCACATGAGCCAGCAGTGGCTCTTGCAGCTCGCAAGGCCAGTGGTATCCTGGGCTCCATCCGCAGAGGGGTGGCAGCAGGGACAGGGAGGGGATTGTCCCTCTCTACTCTGCCCTGGTGAGGCCCCAGCTGGAGTCCTGTGTCCAGATCTGGTGCCCCCAATACAAGAAAGATGTGGAACTGTTGGAGAAGGTTCAGAGGAGACACAAAGATGATTAGAGGGCTGGAGCAGCTCCCCTACAAAGAGAGGCTGAGGGAACTGGGCTTGTTCAACCTAAAGAAGAGAAGGCTGTGAGGGGACCTCATTGCAGCCTTCCAGTACCTGAAGGGAGCAGAGAAACAGGGGGGGAATCAACATTTTAAAAGGGTAGACACTGGCAGGACAAGGGGGAATGGACTAAAGCTAAAGGAAGGAAAGTTTAAATTAGATATTAGGGTAAAGTTCATTACAGAGAGAGTGATGGGGTGCTGGAACGGATTGCCCAGAGAGTGGGTGGGTGCCCCATTCCTGGAGGTGTTCAAGGACGGGTTGGATGGGGCCCTGGGCAACCTTGTGTAGCTCCAGACCTGGAGGTTGGTGGCCCTGCCTGTGGCAGGGGGTTGGAGCTCTGTGATCCTTGGGGTCCCTTCCAACCCAGACCATTCTATGATTCTATGATTGTTGTAGAGAAATGTACCATCTGTTGCATGAACAACCCAAGAATCAGAAAGGATTTGTGAAACAAGGAATAACTCCTGGGGCATGCTGGCCAATAGACTTTTCAGAATTATGTAAATGCAGCCAGTATATACATGTATTGGTGTTGCTGATACCTTCTGTGGCTGGCCAGAGGCTTTCCCTTGTCATACCAACAAAGCTAGAGAAGTAACTAAAATCTTGTTAAAAGAAATGATGCCTTGATTTCCTGTTCCAGAGGGAACCTCCTCTGATAATGGGCTTCATTTTATTGCAGAAACAGTACAGGAAATTTCCAAATTATTGCAGATTAGGCGGGAACTACACATCCCCTGGAGGCCTCAATCTAGTGGGAAAGTAGAAGGAATGACTCTGGCTCTCAAAAGACAAGTTTCTAACATTTGCCAGGAAGCACACCTTAAATGGACTGATGCCTTACCCACAGAGCTTTTGCCTGGTAAAGATGAATGGATCTCTGCACCAACAGGAGAAGTTAAACCTGGATGAACCATACCTGAGAAACAAGCACTTGCCTAAATAAAGTGTTGTTTAGAATTAACAGTTCAGTTAACTATTGGCTTGATTGTTTATGTATGAATAGAAATTTTCTGCCTCAGGGATAATTATAGAGCCTTCTAAGAAAGTGTGATGAATTTCACTCTGCTAAGATGGCAAATATTACAATAGTGTGTTCCTGGCCTGCTGGCATCTGCCCTCCAACTAGGGTGAAAGCACCAAAGGGATTCAGACTATTTCCTGTCATTTAGAGATTTGCAATAACTCCTGGTGAGGGGCAGTGGGGCAGAGCAGGGGCTGGGATCAGGTAGGGAGCCTGTAGGGCTGTCGGGGTTTTTGCCAGCTCCAGGTGGGAGATGTTGGGCCGGAAGCTGCTGTGGGGTGGGGGCAGCCCAGTCTAGAGCTCAACTCCATATGGGTTTCACTTTCTCTTGGGCTCTTTATGCCATATGTCCCTTGCCCTGGGTTCCCCTTCAGTCCTGTCCTGCAATGCTCCCCTCAAATGTTTCTCACTAGCACTGGGGCAGGCTGGGGTGGAGGTTGTTTTCAGGAGCAGGTCCCCACTGCAGGGAAACCTCCTCCTTCCAGTCTTCCCACTCCTGCTCCAGTTTCTCCAGGGTCTCTGGACCATGGGAGAGCAAAGCAACACCTGTGGCGTGCAGTGTGCACCGCTCATGCCAAGCTCGGCACAGGCCTGCAACAACCTCAATTAACACAGGCAAAATCCATGGCCTTGGAGCCTCTCTGCAGGTAAGGAAAGGTACGTCTGTGTCAGAAGAACATTTTGCCTTCATCAGAAAGCTCTTTGGGCAAAGGACAGAAGGGGACAAGGATATGTTGGGGTGTGGGTAGGAGGACAGGGAGCACCTCCAGAACATCTGGCTGGTGGGAAGGTCCCAGAGACCCTCTTGAGATGTTCCCACTGAGGAAGCAAGCTGCTCTTCTGAAACCCTCTTCCTCTGGCTTTGCTTTTCAGTGCTGCTGTCCAGAGCGCTGGGTGAGGCTCCAGGATGGACTTGGTTTTGGGCAGTTCCTCACTTTAGGGCTGAACTCCAGAGATCCTGGGTGGGATTTGGTTTTGCTTTCCAGGGAAATGAGCTGCAGCACTGGGTGTGTCTGGTGGAGGGAGCCATTCCTGATTCAGGATTTTTTGCACTTCTCAAACAGCTATTTTGAGCCTCCCTGATCTCTGTGGGCTCTTCATCAGCAGTTATGGGATTGCAGGATGTCCTACCTGATCAAATATTCCGTGTTTTGGTTTTGTTTCTAGGAAAACAAGATCCAGAACCGGGTGTCTGTAAGCTCCAACATGGTGTGGAGTACACTCCTGGACACTCCATGCTTGGCCCTTTTCCTCTTTACCCATCCTCTGAATTCATGCCTCTCCCCTGAGACTTGGGGAGATAAGTCCAAGGTTTTCCCCTCTCCCCTGTCACCACCCATGCAATGTGCCTGATCAGACAGAGAAATTCCTGAGGACTGGGGTTGTTTAAATTTTCTCAAAAAGCTGTGATGGTTTGACCCTGGTTGGCGGCCAGACAACCATCAGAGCCACTCTATCACTCCCCTTTTCAGGAGAAAATATATATTGAGTGGCGCAGGAGAGGAGATAAAGACAGGGAGAGATCATCCCGTAATCAACGTCACGTTCAAAACAGATGCAACACAGATAAAGGACAGAAAACTCTCTAATTAATGGCACTGCTGCAGCCCCAGTGACACCAGAGTTGGGTGATGAGAAGTGTGGACCCTATTGTGGCACAGGGAGGGGCAGGGACTGGGAAATGGGGGTTCGGTCAGTCCCTCACAAGTTGTTTTCCTTTTTAGCGGGAGGGAGGACATTCCTCATCCCCTTCCCCTGCTCCAGTGTGGGGTCCCACCCACGGGAGACAGTCCTACAACACAGTTCTTCAATGTGAGTCCTTTCCCACAGGGCTTTAGCTCTTCCCCAGCTGCTCCAGCGTGGGTCACTGCTATGGGTACAGTCATAAATCACAGAATGTCTCTCAAGCCCAGACTGCTCTAGCCTGGTCCACCACAGAGTCACAACCCCGCACCTACCCCCAACAAACCTGTTCCAGTGTGGGTGTCTCTCTCTCTCTGTGTCTCCATCTCTCTGCATTGGCTCCAAGTGCTGGCAGAGGATGCTCCAACGTGGGGTCACAGTGTCCTCCATGTGTCTCCACCTGCTCCAGCCTGGGGCCTCTCCACAGGCTGCAGGTGGGGTCTCTGCTCCCTGTCATCTTCCATGGGCTGCAGGGGGACACACGCTCCACCATGGGCTTCTCCAGGGGCTGCAGGGAGCATCATTCTCTGTGGTGCCTGGAGCGCCTCCTCCCCCTTGACATTCTTCACTGGCCTTGGTGTCTGCACCATTCTTACATCTTCTCACTCCCTTCTCTGCGGGCAAAAAGCGTCTGCTTGCATTTTCTTTCTCTTAAATGTGATTCCCAGAGGTGCTGTGACCATCACTGATTGGACCGGCCTTTGTCAACAAGTCTGCCCTTGAGTCAGCTGTTTACTCAGTCAGGCTCAGGGAATACTTCTAGCTTCTTTTAGAAGCCACCCCTGCAGCCCCCATCCTCCACCAGAACCTGGCCACACAAAACTACAACACAAGGAATTTGGGTTCTTCCAGAGTTCTGACTGCTCTTCCTCATCAGTTATAGCGTGAATATCTCTCCCACCATATCAAATACTGCTTTTTGGGTTTTCTGTGTACAGACAAAAGATGCTCAGTGAGCTTCCATGAGCTTCTGTGAGCTCAAGCAAAGCGTGGGGTCCTGTCCCATGTGCTCTGTGCTTGGCCCTTTCCCTCCTTGTCCATCCTCTCCAACCCAGCATCTCTGGGTCTGGGAAAGCCCAAGGCCATGTGCATGGGAGGGTGGGCAGCTTGGGGACACCAGCACTGGAATAGATTCTCTCTTCTGCCCAGATCAACTGGGTACCAGCTCTTCTCTCTCCTTGTAGCCTGGAGAATGTTTCTGCTGCCCCACAGTCCAGGTAGGGCATGTTCTGACATTTGAAGGCCCCCACTCCATTTTGTCCCCTTCCTGCCTTCTCCCTATTACCTCCCAGCTTCTTTTCCCTCCCTTCTCTTTCTTTTTTGGTTCTTGGGACTGATGGGCTCCTCCTTTTTCCTCCAGAACAGATCCACATTCTGAAACGCCAAACCCTGAGAGAGGGACCCAGTGGCCCTGGCTCGGGTGGACAATTCCCCAGGGCCTGGTCGGGGTTTGCTCATTGCCACAGCTACAGTGATCACACACCAGAACATCAGCCCTTTTTGGGACAGGACACACCTACTGAGGGTGCCAAACCTTGCCATAAAGTGATGTTCCCCAGCAGAGGCTGCCAGGGGAAGAGCAGTGCCAGGAAAAGCCCCCTTCAGCACCTGCCACCCAGGGAGGCTTAGGTTGGATGTTGGTTCTACTTTGTTGTCTTTCTCTCTGGGTCCTGCCTGCAGCTTTATCTTCTGACTCTGGGCTTGGGCAGGAGGGTGCAGAAATTCAGCTAATTTCCTGGGGAATGGGGCCTAAGGGTCTGGCCATAGATTGGAATTCTGAAATTTAGCAAAGGACAAGTGCTTTTGAGATGCCTTGTGCATCCGGCTGCTTGTGCCCGCCCAGTGAGTGACTTTTCTTTCTGCAGGGCGGTTAGAATATTTCCTGTCAGAGTCAGTACCGGATTTGAAAAAACCCTGGTGAGGAGCAGTGGGGCAGAGCAGGGGCTGCACCAGGGAGCTGTGTGCAGTCCCGTCCTGCCCTCAAACACTGGTTTCTTCTGCCATTGGGGTTTTGTTGCAGGGGTTTGGGAATTTCGGAGCCTCTTTGGGGGCAGGGACAGCCCTTCTTCACCATCTCCTCACTGGAAGCTGTAATCCCAATTGCCATCCTCTGCCTCCTTTCCCCTCCCTCCTCTCCAGTGATGCTGCAGATGTGTCTCCCGGTGACTGCCAGCAGCCTCCTGAGATGTTTGGTGACTCTCCACATGCTCTGGGTGGGATCAGGTAGGGATCCTGCAGGGATGGCGGGGGTTTTTGTCTGCTCTGGGTGGGAGATGGGAGACAGGGAGCTGGCGTGGGGTGAGGTGAGTCCAGTCCAGAGCTCAGCCCCACATGGTTTCACTTTCCCTTGGGCTCTTTACACCATCCGTCCCTTGCCCTGGGTTCCCCTTCAGTCCTGTCCTGCACCAGAGCTGGCTGGACTGAGGGTTGTTTTCTGGAGCAGGTTCCCGCTCCAGGGAAACCTCCTTCTCCTTCCAGTCCTCTTACTC
Organism: Gallinula chloropus; assembly: GCF_964237585.1. NCBI lineage: Eukaryota > Metazoa > Chordata > Aves > Gruiformes > Rallidae > Gallinula > Gallinula chloropus. The sequence goes on along the minus strand of NC_140117.1, from coordinate 1,873,010 downwards.
CCACTCCAGTTTCTCCTGGGTCTCTGGACCATGGGAGGGCAAAGCAACGCCCCCGGCATGGAACAAGCACTGCTAACACCAAGCTTGTGCCTGGCCAGCAAGGCCCAAAATTAATGTAGGTAAAATCTCAGTGTCTCTATGTCCTTCTCCATCCCAAGCTGACTTCAGAGTGGTGGGACCAGACCACACTCTCCGTGCCACCGTGGGGCAGGACGTCGTGCTGCCATGTCAGTTATCCCCCACCATTGACGCTCGCAGCTTGGACATCAGGTGGATCCGGCACAGGGCCTCTGAAACAGTGTGCCACTACCGAAATCAGGAGTACCTGCACAGGGAGCAAATGAGGGAATATGTTGGGAGGACAGAGTTGGTCAGAGATGGTCTCTCCAGTGGAAGACTGGACTTGCAAATCTCTGGGCTGAGACCCTCTGATGATGGTCAGTATGTCTGCACTGTGAAGGATGGTGCCTCTTATGGAGAAGCTTTGGTGTATCTGGAGGTGACAGGTTTGTGGCCATTCTGGTCTTTCCAGGGGGGTTTCCTGGTGTCCCTGTGTATGTGTCCCCCTGCCGGACCTCTGTCCCATCCCTTTGTGGTGCCTCAGAATACCTGGCATGTTGTCGTGAGACTTGGGGCTTCTTGAACAAAGATGAGTTTATGCAGACATTACCTTGAGGTGCTGAAGCCCAGCAGATGGATCTTGTTCTGTCAGGATCTTTGTGGGGAAATGTGGGGCCATTTGGCATCAACACTTGGCGGTTCCTGCACAGATGGGGGTGGGTTTGGTGTGAACTGTGAGGAGTCTGCTTGGGGATGTGGTGGTGGCCTTGGAGCTGAGACCATCCCTCCCTGACTCTAATCCTGGGTTCTTTTCCAGCCATAGGCTCTGGCCCTCAGCTCTCTCTGGAGGGTTACGAAGCTGGAGGCATCCGGGTGCTGTGTCGATTGGCCGGATGGTTCCCGCAACCGGAGGTTCTGTGGAAAGACCCTGATGGGCAACATGTCCCCTCGGTCTCCCAGAGACGTTCCCCTGACTCCAGGGGCATGTTTGCCACCGAAGACGCCATCGTGGTGACAGGAACCAGCGAGGGGAACTGGTCCTGTGTGGTCAGGAACCGCCGCCTGGACCAGGAGCAGGAGGCGTCCCTGCGCATCTCCGGTGAGACGGCTGCAGCCAGCCCCTGCGGCGCTGGAGCAGGGCGGGGGTTGGCTGCCTTGCTTGGAGCAGCTTTGGTCTGGGCTTGGGGTACAGCCTGGGGGTTCGGGGGCATGGGAGGGGTACGCACCTTCCAAGGAATTGTAGGGCACAAGAGAACCTGAGGCTTGTCCACTTCAGGGTAGCATTGGTATTTTCAAGAAGAGAGAGGACTCTGTCCCCTTGAGGCCAGAGCTCCTGGGACAAGGGCTGGGAGGGGTGGGGCGAGGGTCCCCACAGATGTGAGTGTAAATCGTTCCCTTTTCCTGTGGATCTGTTTGTTTCTCAGCTCCTTTTTTCCATGATGCCCGTCCCTGGATGGCTGGTCTGGGTGTGCTCCTCGTGCTCTCCATTGGGTTCCTTGGCCTCAATGCTTGTAACTGGAGAAGGAAAGGTATGTTTGTGTCAGAAGGATGTTTTACTTCATGAAAAAGCTCCTTGGGCAAAGGATGGAAGGGGATGAGGACACGGTGGGCTGTGAGCAGGAGGACAGGGAGCATGGCCAGAGCATCTAGCTGGTGGGAAGGTTTGAGAGACCCTCTTGAGGTGTTCCTGCTGAGGAAGCAAGCTGCTCTCCAGACCCCTCCTTCTTCTGGCTTTGCTTTTCAGAGCTGCTATCCAGAGAGCTGGGTGAATTCTTCTGGCCCCTTTGTCCAGCAAAACTTCCTGTCAGAGGAGCCCTAGGGAGGGACTTGGGTTTTATGTGGTTCCTGATGTCAGGGCTTAACTCCAGACAGTTAAGCTAGTCAGGAAGCCATTCCTGGGACCAAGGCAGTCTTGACTTACTTGCAAAAATAGAAGAAGTTTGGGATTGGCCTGACCTCTGCCTGTTCCTGTGGGAGCAGCCATGGGGTGAGTTTTTCCCTCTGTTCACACACCGTTTTTTGGTTTTGATTTCCAGGGAAACGAGATGCAGCTCTGATGAGTGAGTGTCTGTTGAGCTCCGGTACAGTGCGGGGTCCTATCCTGGGCACACTGTATTCAGCCCTTTCCTGGCTTGCCTATCCACTCCATCTCTTCATCCCTGAGTCTGAGAAACCTCAAGGTGATGTGCCTGGGAGGGTGGGCAGCCCGGGGATGCCAGCATGGGGCTGGACCCTCTCCCCTACCCAGAGCTACTGGGGACCGGCTCAGGGATTTCATCTGCTCTCTTCTCTCCTTGCAGCACAGAGAAAGTTTCTGCTGCCCCACAGTCCAGGTAATTGGGGGTTTGGTTGCCACTCTAGATGGTTCTTCTCCCATTCCTTGTGTGCAAGGGCAATCTGGGCTGGGCAGTGGGCAGGACTAGCCATGACTGGGTGTGTTTGGTGACTCCTACACTCAGACCCTGGCACTGGGCTGTTCCCCCGCTTTGTTCTTGCCTGTCCCACCCCTTCAGAGCAACATCAGTGGGGCCAAGGAGAGACATATTCCCCACTGACGCCCCATGTACTGCCCATTCCCAGACTTAGCCTACACATCCTGCTTCTCCATACTGGGGCTGCAGCCCCACCATTGCATGTTCCCATGGGACCGAGCTCACCCATTGCTGTCCTGGGGCTGGCTCCAGGATGGCATCTATTGTAGGAAGGAGATACCCAGTCTCCTGTCCGGTGGGGGAGATCCTGGCCTCAGGGTGGTGAAACCTGCCCTTCGTTGAACTCTGCACCTGATGTTCTGGTTCCTCGTATCCCTTGCAGGTGTGGTGACCCTGGATCCCAACACGGCTCATCCCGAGCTTGTCCTGACTGAAGATGGGAGAAGCATGAAAAACGGAAGATCATGGCAGGACCTGCCCGACACCCCTCAGAGATTTACATCTTGGTGCTGCGTGTTGGGTCAGGAGGGGTTCAGTGAGGGGAGGCACTGCTGGGAGGTGGAGGTGAAGGGGGAGGTGGCAGGTGATTCATGTTGGGCTCTGGGGGTGGCCAGGGCCTCTGTGAAGAGGAGGGGGGAAATTGACCTGAGCCCTGAAGGGGGGATCTGGGGTTTGCAACACTCTAAAGGGCAGTTTGTATCTCTCACCTCTCCTCCCACCCCCCTGTCCCTGTCCCACATCCCCAGCAGAGTCTGGGTCTGTCTGGACTGCCCCCGGGGGCTGGTGACTTTCATCAATGGTCACAGTGGGGCCGAGATCTTCACTTTCCAAAGAGCCTCATTCAGTGGAGAGACCATCCACCCATGGTTTCGTTTGGGAACACAGAAAACAGAGCTGTGTGTCAGGGACAGCACCTCCTGACCCTTTCCTATGGCCTTCTGGCAGTCCTGTAGAGCCGCTGCCCTTCTGCAGACACTGCCCACACTCCTCTCCCCAGTGCTGCAGGAGCAGACATCCCTCTCAACTCTGCCCCAGCCCGTCCTGCCCAGGCAGAGCAGGATGGGCTTCAATAAACTTTTTCAGCTGAACAAGGAGTCTGGCTGTGGGAGTTTCTGTAGGGGGTTGACCTGATTCTTGGCTGCTGCTGAAGGGGATTTGCGGTGGGCTTGCAGCAGTGGTTGGAGCAGGAGCGGAGCCTGGGGGCAGATCCCAGCAGGGTGAGCATGAGGCAAGTGGTGGGACGTGGGGGGCACTTGCAACTCTGATCTTCCCTTGTTTTGGTTTTGGGGAGCCCTGAACTCTGTCACCACCCCATGTCCCCTGATGTCCCTGCTCTGTCAGCATCTGGTTTTTACTCTGCCCAGGATGGTCCTCAATAAACTTTTTCAGCTGAACATGTCCGTGGCAGTCCTGGTGGGCTTTGTCCTGATTCCTGGCTGCTGCTGAAGGGGATTTGCAGTGGGCTTGGAGCAGTACTTGGAGCAGGAGCCTGGGGGCAGCTCCCAGCAGGGTGAACATGGGGAAGGGGTTTACAGGAAGGACCACTCACAATTCAGGCCCCTCCTTGTCTTTGTTTTGGGCTCCTGCTCCTGATTCCCCTGCTCTGTCCAAATCCTTCTGTGCCACACAGTCCTGTTCAGAGTAGGGCTGAGCTGTCTTTCCATACTGCCCTTCCAGGCTGGGCACTCAGTACAGACAGTGAAGGCTTGTGGCTTGTTTTAGGGGTTGGGGTATATGCACAAAAGCCTTTTTGTAACAGGGCAGCTCTAGGGACAACAGAAGAGGAAACTCCTGAGAGGAGAAAGAATTTCCCAAGCTGAGGCCCTTGGAAAGTGGTAGTTAGCAATATTGATTGTTCTGGTGGCTGCTGCTGCTGTGGGGGTTGGTGTTGCAGTGGAACTGGGTGTGTTTTGTTGGGGCAGGATGGGGATGGGGTGGGAACAGTTCATACAGGACTGTTGCAGAACGGCTTGAGCAGCAAGGCCATGAGCCTATGGAGCAGCTGTCCAAGCGGTCGCCTGTGCAGCTGAGTGAGGCCAGGCCCCACGGCCTCTTGGTGAGAACAGAAGGGTCAACGATTGGTCAGCGTATTCTTGTGTGTCACACAGCACGGGCACAAGGTGTGGGAGCAGGAGGTGTGATAAGGAGTCAGTGTTCCTGGGACTGAGAAGAAGACATGATTCACAGGCTACAAGATGGGTGGAGTATGTAAATGTAACTTTTAGTTAAGAGCCAATTAGAATATGACAGGTACAACATGTGGTAGGAATGGTATCACAGGAAGGGTGTGCTCGCAAGGGAGTTGAAGTGCTTTATCGATCACATTGATTGGCAGCATCTTCCCTCTCGTCGCGGTAAAAGGCTTTACTGAAGTCCAGGTAGACACATCCACAGCCTTCCCCTTGTCCTTAGGTCCAAGTGGGTCACCTTGTCACAGAAGGTGATCAGGTCAATTTGACAGGATCTACCTTTTGTAAACCCATGTTGACTGGCCCTGATCCCCTGGCCATCACGTGTGTGCTGCATGATAATGCCCAAGATAACCCTCTCCATGATCTTCCCTGGGACTGAGGTCAGGCTGACAGGCCTGGAGTTCCCTGGATCCTCCTTCTGACCCTTCTTGTCTATGGGTGTCACATCTGCCAGCATCCAGTCGAGTGGAACTTCCCCAGTCTGCCAGGATTGCTGGTAGATCATGGAAAGGGGTTTGGCTAGCACATCTGCCAGCTCTCTCAGTATTCTCAGGAGGATCCCATCTGGCCCCTAACTGGCCAAGGAGGTCACTAATCATTTCATGGGAGCTTTGTTCTGCTCTCCGTCCCTGTCAGCCAGTTCCTGAGGATGAATGCCCAGGGAACATCCTACTTTACCATTAAAGACCAAGGTAAAGAAAGAGTTGAGTACCTCAGCCTTGCCCTCATCCCTTGTCACTTATGTTCCCCCTGCATCCACTAAGGGCTGCAGATTCTCCTTTTACTCTTGATTATCTATAGAAGGATTTTTTACTATGTTTCACAGAACTGGCCACTTGGGCTTTAGCCCTTCTGACTGTCTACATGATCTCACTACATTCCCATAGTCATGCCAAGACACCTTCCCCTTCTTCCACAGCTCATAGATTTCCCACTTTTTCCTAGAATCCTCCCAGATCTACCTACTCAGCCAAGCTGGCTTCTTTCCTCACTGACTCCTCTTCTGACAGTCTGAGACAGGCTGTTTTTATGCCACCAAGATTTCCTTCGTGAGGAGCATCCAATCCTCTTGGGCTCCTTTGCCCTCAAGAGCTGCCTCCCATGGAATCTTATCAAGCAATTTTCTGAACAGCCTAAAGTCAGCCCTATGGAAAGTCCAAGGTGGCTGTTCTGTTGTCCCCCTACTTCAAAGTAGTAGTTTAATGTCTGCCTTAGTCCTGTAGGCTCTTCCTGAGCAGTTATTGCCTGAGGGCATTCTGCTCGGAGAGACCAGAATGGGGCTGGACCCTCTCTGCTGCCTAGAGACCTTTGGCACCAGTCACTGAATATGACCAGGATGGCTGGGAGCCAATCCCATGGGTTTAGGGAATTTTCTTAGTTCCCTTATAAGCCAGATGGGGTCTGCACTAGCTCTGCCTGATCTTCATGAGCGGTTATCACATAAATACCTCTCCAGCTGATCAAATATGGCTTTGTTTTGCAGAGAAACAAGCTGCAGCACTGGGTGAGTCTCCATTAGCTCTGAAATGGCATGAGCAGACAGAGCTCATGCATACTTAAAACTGCTTATTTGGGAAACGGGAAAACATCCTCAAAACTTAGAACTATGTCCCTACCACCATGTCATGTCCCTTGGGTCATGCCCAGTGCCCTTGGGCAGAGGAGAGGGTTCATCCCTGTCTGGTCTCTCCAAGCTGTCCACCCTCCCAGGCACATCGCCTTGGTCTTTCCTTCACTTGGGATGGTGAGGGATGGGACGTGGTAGTCAGGCCTGGAATGGGGTGCTGGGCACGTGGCGGGGGGGCAGTGTATGTGTAATGTGCTGGGTTGGGGGGGCCTCACCAGCTCTGGGACAAGAAACCCCCTCACACTGAGAACCTGCTGACAGTGGCACTGAGCAGGGCAGGATCAGCACAGGCTGGGACACTATCATGGGGCAGGGAAGGGTCTTCTGGGGGTGGTGGGAGCTCTCCCACCCCACAGAGCCCCAGCCCAGCCCACAGTCACCCCTGTTCTGGTTGTAGCACTCCTGCACTGTGGCCAGGACCACACAGTTCATCTGCTGACTGTTCTGTCCCATTGGGGTATTCCTGTCCCAGTGCTGCTGGTCCAGGTTGGCCGCCATCCCCTCTGCCCGGGGCACCATCCTCCCCTTCCTGCTGTCACAGTGAGAAGGTTCCCATCCACATTCCCAGTGACACAAACTTGGGCACCCCCGGGCTGGGCTCTGACACCCCGATGTGGAAGTGGCGCAGGGAGTGGAGCTCTGTGGGGACACGGGGCACGGGGAGGGGTGGGGGGTGCGGGGACCCACAGTGCGGGGGGGATGGGACTGGTGGGGGGATGTTGAGGCACCGAGGTGTGTCCAGGAGGGGGTCCTGCTTCCCGGAAGGGAAGACCGAGGGGTCCCCAGTGTCAATGAGGGGGGTCCCGGGAGGTCGAGGGGTGTCCCAGGGAGAAGCAGACCTGGAGGGTGGGGGTTGGAGGGGGGAGAAGGCAAAGCCAGGCCGGGGGTGGGGGGAGAGTTCCGAGGGGACTCCCTGTGTCCCGCGGGAGGGACTGGGGGCTCCCTTCCCCCGGGGGGGTTCCCAGTGCCCAGAGAAGGGCAGCCCGGGGTGGTCCTGGTTCTCCGGGGTGGAGGAGGGTCAGGAGGGGTCCCGGTGCCCGGTGTCAGGAAAGGGGGTCCAAGGGGGTTCCAGCGCCCAGGGAAAGGGCTCCGGGTCCCGCCCGCACTCACCGCACGCCGAACGAGCCTCGCTCCCGGACAGAACTCGCTGCCAGCCCCGCCCCGCGATTGGCTGCGACGCCACCCGGCCGCCAATGGCAGCCCGAGACGGGTCTGACGTCACCGGGTGCCGGGCAGATCCTGTCTCTGCTGGATGACACAATTAGAAGCGCCAAAAGCAGCGCGGGGAAGGGGCGGGCACAGCTCCCTCCGCTGCCGTACCCTCGGCCCAGGAACCAGGGCGTGCTCAGTCCCCTCGCCCCTCCTCATGCTCCAGACCCCCCCACGGCCCCACTTCGCCGTATCCCCCACCTGGGGTCATCCCTGGGCCCCCCAAGTCCCAGTTTTTCCCCTCCCGGCCCCGCTCCCGGCCGCTTCCCCCGGGGCACCCCGAGACCCCCAGACCTGCCTGTCCCAGGGGGACCCAGGCGTCTGGTGCCCCGTGGCTGCCCCCTCCCGGCTCTGACACCCTGGGGGCTCGGGGGTGAAACAGATGGGACAAGGGTAAAACCCTCCCTGGGAGCGTGGGCACCCCCGGGGCTCGGGGAAGGTGTCCCATGCCCCCGCTGTCCCTTGTGCCGTCCTTGAGCCCGGATGATGTGGGTGTCTGGGAGGTATGTGGGGCCCGGGGGGGTCCCGGGGTGGTCACCTCCACGAGCGCCTGCAGCAGGAAGATGTTCAGGGCTGCCCCCCCCAGCCGGATGCGCCGCTTCTGCGGGGAGGGGTGCGGGGGCGCTGGGGGACCCCCCAACACAGAGACACCCCACCCCCCCAAACACACCTGCATCCTCTGCATACCCCAATTTTCACTCGTGAGGAGCCATCTATAGACAGCTCTTCTCCAGCTCCCGACTCGGTATCTCTTCAGTCTGGCCTCTCTTCACTCTGGGTCTCAATTACTTCTAAGCAATTACGCAGCAATTCCTCCAGGGGTCTCCCAACAACTGCTGGGCTCTGGGCAGAGGCCCCTCTCAATTCTAAATCTGGGGAGTCTGTTAATACAGCTTCATACTTTAGGATCCGGCTGCCTGTTAACCATTCCTCTGCTTTTTGTTGTGAAACATCCCTGACATTGTGTGGGGTATATACCTTTACAGGAGAGCTCAAGGTGATCTTCCTAACTTCTTCTATTAATAATGCTGTAGCTGCCAAAGCTCGGAGACCAGCAGGCCATCCCCTGCTTAGTGGATCAAGACATTTAGAACAATACCCCACGGGTTTTTTGATGCCTGCCCAGTCCTGAGTAAGAACTCCATTTGCTGTCTGGTTTGATGTATTTACAAATAAATAAAAAGGTTTTTCTAGATCTGGGAGGTCCAATACAGGTGCTTGTATTAATGTCTTCTTTATTTCCTCAAATCTTTGATCATCTTCAATAAACCACTTTAACTAATAACCAGTTTATTTCTCATATAGGAATTTTACCGTTTCACTATAATTTTCAAGCCACGGTCTGCAATATCCTAATAACCCCAATACTTGCCTAATCTCCTTCTTAGTTTGGGGGGGTCTTAAGGATAGAATCCCAGATACTCTATCAGGATCTAACTTTTTCTTCCCCTTACTTAGCCAATGTCCTAAGTATTTTACTTCCTGCTCTACAAACTGACACCTTTAATCCCTTTCCCCCTAAAAAGTTTAATAATTTAATGGTGGCGTTTCGGGTCCCCTCTTCAGTTTCTCCTGCTATAGATCATCCACATATTGTAATAATTTTACCTCCCTGGGCATAGTGAAATCTTGCAGAACTTTTTCTAAAGTTTGTCCAAATAGATTTGGTGACTCTGTAAACCCCTGTGGCAACACAGTCTGTCTTAATTGTTGTTTTCATCCCATATTGGGGTCCTCCCATTGAAAAGCAAAATAATCTCTGGATGCCTGTTGCGAGTTCCTGCCTCCAAAATCCAGATCTTGGGAAATAATTTATCTCCAGGGGCTTTGGAAGTGCAAAGAGGCGCTAGGAAAAGACTGCACAGCAATAAGGTTAAAAGCAACAAGTTCACTTTATTCAAGCTGGCTGCTGTTTAAATACCTTCGAGGGTTACGTAACGAGGGGCCAGGATAGAGGGGGCAAAGGCCACCTGCACCGTATCAGGTTTCCATCACCACAATGGAATTTCTAAGTATGCAGAGCCCTTGTTACAGTTTCTTGTTCCCATGCTTTTAGCCCTTTGTCAGTGATTCCTCAAGGCTGTTTTCCAAGCAGGACTGTGGCGATGTGTAGCTGTGGCCTTGATCAGCCAGCCAGGTTCCCACCGATGCCTCAACCAGAGGACAAGTCCAAAAAGCATCCTTCAAATCTATGACACTATACCAAGTGTGTTTGGGAGATATATGACTCAATAAGGTATATGGATTTGCCACCACAGGGAATTTGGTAATTGTTGGCTGATTTACCGCTCTTCAGTCCTGCACCATCTGGTATGACCCATCTGGGTTTTTTACAGGGAGAATGGGCGTGTTGTGAGGTGACATACATGGCTCTAGAGGTCCTTGTTCCAAAGGTCTGTCAACTACAGGTTTTAATCCTTTCCAGCCCTCCATAGGTATAGGGTATTGTTTGAATCTGGTTGGGTGGTGCGGGTCTATTATTTGAATGCTACCTCTACATCTTTTAAAATAGGCACTTTAAAAGGTTCTCCTTTTGCTCCTACTACTGACATACAGTTCTTCCCTTTGTCTATTCCTTTTGGAAGTTTTTGAATGGTTGATTTTTCAGCCCCGGTATCTGCTAAGAATAAAACTTCCTCTTTATGGGGAACAATTAATAATTTTATCAAGGGCTTTGTTGATGTTGAAGTTCCCAGAAGATAAAGCCCCTGACACCCCTAATCTGCAAAAAAGCCCCCCACAAGTGATATTTTATGGAAGGGGACAGCTTTTCATGTGGTGACTGCTCATGAGAGAGTAAACAGAGCCCCCAAAGCCCAGGAATGGATCTCTGCAGCCTGGTCACATTTCATGGCTGGTGCACAAGGATCCGTGGTAAGGGAAGAGAATCCAACCCAATACTGGTCTCCGTGACCTGCCCAACCTCCCAGGCACATGGCCTGGAGCTTTCCCAGCCCCATGGATGCCGGGATGTACAGGACAAGTAAGGAGAGAAAAGGCCGAGCACAAAACATCCAGGAAAAGGGCCCCACGCCATGCTGGAGCTCATGGACACTCGCCCAGAGCTGCATCCCGTTGCCCTGGAAAGCAAAACCAAGAAGTGATGTGTGACCAGAAGGAACAAACACTCACCCCAGGGCTGATCCCACAGGAGCACACAGAGCTTGGGTTGATCCCCAACTCCTCCTTTTTGGGGAGTAGGACCAGACCACCTTGCTCACGGGAATGGCTCCCTGCCAGCAAATCCCCCACCAGCCCACCCAGGCCCTCTGGGGCTCAGCCCCAACATTAGGACCCCAAAAGTCTAGTCCCTGCTGGGGTCCCCTGTGCCAGTTCCAGAGGGTCTCTGGGACCTTCCCACCAACCAGGCACCCTGTCCTCCCACCCACACCACACTATTTCCTCATACCCTTCTGTCCCTGCCCAAAGAGCTTTTTGATGAAGGCAACATGTTCCTCAGGGGCAAACGTATATTTCCTTATCCAGAGATAAGCTCCGAGGACAAGGAACCCAATGGAGAGCACGAGAAGCACACCCAGAGCGGCCATCCAGAGACGGGCATCATGGAAAAAGGGAGCTGAGAAACAAACAGATCCGCAGGGAAAGGGATCAATTTACACTCAAGTTTGTGGGAAGAAGGACCAAGAGACCCCCGCCCCACACCTCCCAGCCCTTGTCCCGTGAGCGCTGGCCCCAATGGGACAGAGTCCCCTTGTGCCCCACACCCCCACGCTGCACCCCGAGCCCAGAACAAAGCTGCTCCCAGCCAGGCAGCCACCCCCCGCCCTGCTCCAGCGCCGCAGGGGCTGGCTGCAGCCGTCTCACTGGAGATGCACAGGGACGCCTCCTGCTCCTGGTCCAGGCGGCTGTTCCTGACCACACAGGACCAGTTCCCCTCTCTGGTTCCCGTCACCACGATGGCGTCTTCGGTGTCGAACAGGCCTCTGGCATCAGGGGAACGTCTCTGGGAGACCGAGGGGACATGGTGCCCGTTGGGGTCTTTCCACAGCACCTCCGGTTGCGGGAACCATCCAGCCGATCGACACAGCACCCGGATGCCTCCGGCCTCGTAACCCTCCAGAGAGAGCTGAGGGCCAGAGCCTGTGGCTGGGGAAGAGCCCGGGGTTGGGGTCAGGTGGGTGTCAGGATTGGTGTCAGCCAGCACCGCATCCTAGAGCAGACCCATTACAGGTCTCCCCAGGATGCAGGTCTAGCCACCAAACCCACCCCAACTTGTGCAGGAACCACAGAGCATTAGTGCCCAACCATCCCATATCTGCACCCAAAACATCCTGGCAGAGTAAGACCGAGCTGCCAAGGTTCAGTGCCTCAAGGCAGTGTCTGCACTGACAGGTCTTTTTTCAAGAAGCCCCAACACTTCCAGACAATTTGCCAAGTCATAAAAGTAATGGGACACAGGTCTGGGTGGGACACACAAGCCCAGGGACACCACGACCACCCCCTGGAAACACCACACCAGCAACAAACCTGACACCTCCAACACTGCCATAGCTTCTCCATAAGAGGCACCATCTGTCACGGTGCAGACGTACTGACCATCATCAGAGGGTCTCAGCCCAGAGATTCGCAAGTCCAGGCTTCCGTTGGAGAGACCATCTCTGACCAACTCTGTCCTCCCAACGTATTCCTCCATCTGCTCCCTGGAGAGGTCCTCCCCATGTCGGTAGTGGTGCACCGTTTCAGAGACCCGTTTCCGGATCCACCTGATGTCCCAGCTCTGAGCGTCCATTTCAGGAGACAAGTGACACGGCAGCACAATGTCCTGCCCCACGGTGCCACGGAGAGCATGGCCTGGTCCCACCACTGTGAAGTCAGCTTGGCCATGGAGAAGGACACAGACACACAGAGTGCACCTACGTTAATTTAGGGAGTTGCAGGCAATGGACAAGTTTGGCTTGAGCGGGGCACGCCCCATGCTGTGGGCGTTGCTTTGCCCTCCCATGGTCCAGAGAACCCAGAGAAACTGGTACAGGAGTGAGACGACTAGAAAAAGAAGGAGCTTTCCTGAGAGCAGGAACCTGTCCAGAAAATATCCTCCACCCCAGCCAGCCCTGTTGAGAGCAAGAAGTGAGGGGAGCACTGCAGGACAGGACTGGAGGGGAAGTCAGGGCAAGGACATAAAGACCCCAAAGGAAAGTGAAACCATGTGCGGCTAAGCTCTGGGCTGGGCTCGCCTCACCCCATGGCAGCTCCCTGCCCCACATCTGCCAAAAGAGCAGAAAAATGCCCCCACAAGCCCTGCAGTATCCCTACCTGATCCCAGCTGGAGCACATGGAGAATCAGCCAATACCTCAGGAGGCCACTGGGTCTCGCTGGGAGCCACATCTGTAGCTGTGCTGAAGAGGAGGGAGCGGAAGGGAAGAGATGGGAGTTACAGCTACTTGGGAGGAGATGGCAAAGAAGGGCTGCTCCTGCCTCCAAAGAAGCTCCAAAGTCCACCAAAACCCCTGCACGAGCACCTCGACAGTGGAAGAAACCAATGCTTGAGGTCAGGACGGATGCCCCAGGCTGCTCAGAAACCCAACGGCTGCCCAGTTTCAGAATGACTGTTTCTGGGCGGGACTTGAGGCCCCATCCCCCAGGCACTGAGAGGAACTTCCTCATGCAGGCACCAAAGTTCACAGTCAGTAAAGAAAGCTGCAAGCAGGCCCCAGGGACACAATAACAAAGGGAAACCAACCCCCTCCCTATCCCTGCCTGGGTGACAGGTGCTGGAGGTGGCTTTTCCTGGAGCTGCACCTCTCCCAGCAGCCTGTGCTGGGGAACAGCACTGGGGGAGGTTTGGCACTCTCAGTGGGTGTTTCCCATGCCAGAAAGGGATGATGTTCTTGTGTATGAGCACTGTTGCTGAAGCAACAATGAAACCCTGACCAGACCCTGTTGAAATTTTCCCCCTGAGCCAGGGCCACTGGGTCCATCTCTGGGGATTTGTGGGTCTCAGGACATTGGTCTGTTCTGGAGTAAAAGGCAGGAGCCTGACAGGTCCAGGAACCAAAAAATAAGCAGAAGGAATGGAAAAGAAGCTGAGAGCTTAAGGGGTGAGGGGGAGAAAGGATCAAGATGGGCTGTGGAGGGGGCTTCAAGTGTTGGGACATGCCAGCTGTGCCCTGTGCCACGGTCTTGTCACCTCCGTGACCTCTGATTCGCAGGGAAGATGTGTCCCCAGCCATACCCAACTCCCCGCCCCCCACCGCCCCCCTCATGCAAGGACAGCCCTTCCCCAACAGCAGTAGTGCAGGGGGGTCTCAGACTCTTTACCCAGAGTTGGGTGAGGGTATGGGGGTTCCACGTGGCAATAGGGATGGAGAACCAGGGCACATCACATCAAACCCAGGGCCATCAAGGAGGTTGGATCTAGCCCCAGAGGTGACTGGGAAGGGTATAAGGGGGTGTACTGGCAGAAGGGGTTTCACAGTCCCCATCCCTGTCTCATGCCATCCTTTGCCCATTTCCCATTTCACTGCATCACCAGGAATTGCATTGCATCCAATTTCTGCTTGGATCCCACAGCCCCAGCCCAAGCCCCTTTGTGCACACCACCTGCCCCTTCCCATGGCCTGGAGGGTTCATCACTCTTGGATGCCACTCCCAGCAGCATCCTATCCCATCCCAACCCATCACATATGACTCCCATTGCATTCAATCCCATCCAATCCCAACCTACCCCAGCCCATCCAAACGCCACCCTACCTCACCTCCCCTCACCTTACCTTACCACCTCACCTCCCCAACTTCACTGCATAGAGCATTTCAACTCATGCACACTTATGATAGAGCAGTCAGAGCTGAAGCAGACCTCCAAATCTTTCTTTCACTTGAGAGGATCCCCCCAAACCCCAGGAACAGCTGCCTGTAAGCCTAGTCATGTCAGATAGCTTGTGCCAAAAATATCTGGGCAGGGGACAGGGTACGTCCCCAAGCTGATCTCCCAGAGATGCCAACCCTCCTAGGCACATTGCCTTGGACTTTCCCAGACCCAGGGATGATGGGATGGAGATGACTGGCAAGGATGGAAAGGGCTGAACACAGACCACCTGGAACAGGACTCCACATCACACCCAAACTCAAGTAGACTCACTCAGATCTTCAGCATAAAAATCTGAAAAGAGAAAACACAACAATTTGATCAGATGCCTTGTAATCCTGCAACTGCTCATGAAGAGCAGGTAGAGCTTGAGCAGACCCAAATTGCTTAATCAGGAAATGGGTAAAGCCCTGAAAACCTCCTGCCTGGTCATGTCCCATGGCTGGTGCACAGGATGTTGAGTACAGGAGAGTGTCCATCCCTGTGCTGGTCTCCCCATGTTGCCCACCCTCCCAGGCACATCACCTTGGACTTGCCCAGACCCAGGGGTGCAGGAGTAGAGAGAAGCAGCAAAGAGGGAAAGGGTCGAGACCAGAGCACCTGAGACGGGACCCCACACCGTGATGGAGCTCAAGGAGACTCACCCCATGCTGCAGTTTGTTCCTCTGGAATTCAAATAATAAAGTGATATGTGATCGGAGGAGACATGTTTTCATCTCTTCAGCACTCATAAAGGAGCAAACTGAGGCAGAGCTCCAACTCTGCAACACTTGTCATTTCCCACAGCACACAGTCCAGTCAGCCCAGGACAGGACCCCACACTGTGTTGTAGCTCTCAGAGATACTCACCAGTTGCTGCAGCTTGTTCCTCTGGAAACAAACAAACAAACAAACAAACAAACAAACAAACAAACAAACATCATGTCACAAAGGCTCATTGCATAGCTTGGACAGAACCCAAATTTCTCATTTGCATATTGGACAGTACCCCAAAACCCAGCCTGATCATATTGCATAATTAGGAAGAAATTCTTCAGTATAAGGGCGGGGAGACACTGGAACAGGTTGCCCAGGGAAGTGGTGGCTTCCCACTCCCTGGAAGTGTTCATAGGCAGGTTGGATGGGGCCTTGAGCAACCCGGTCCAGTGAGGGTGTCCCTGCCCATGGCAGGGGGGTTGGAATTTGATGATCTTTAAGGTCCCTTCCAGTCCAAACCATTCTATGATTCTATTATTGTATGAACTGGTTCCCAGGACCTTTGGTCAGGGGAGTGGGTCCATTCCCACTGTGGTCTCCTGAGCTCTCTCTTCGAGAGATAAGCACTGAGACCAAGGAAACAAACAAAGAGCACAAGGAGCATGCCCAAATCCAGCATCCGGGGATGGGCATCATGGAAAAGAGGAGCTGAGAAACAGACAGATGCACAGGAAAAGGGAATGACTTACATTCAAGTCTGTGGGGAAAAGGACCAAGAGACCTGTGCCCCACACCTCCCAGCCCTTGTCCTGGGAGACCTGGCCTCAAGGGGACACAGTCCTCCCACTGGAAATATCAACTCTACCCTGAAGCACATGAGACTCAGGTTGTCTCATGCCCTACAACTGCTCAAAAGGTACACACTCCTCCCATGCCCCCACACACCCACACTGCACCCCTAGAGCCTAGAGCAACGCTGCTCCAAGCAAGGCAGCAAATCCCCACCCTGCTCCAGCGTCTGACGGGCTGGTTGCAACAGTCACACCAGGAGATGTGCAGGGACGCCTCCTGCTCCTGGTCCAAGTGCCTGTTCCTGACCACGCAGAACCAGTTCCCCTCTCCAGCCCCCATCACCATGGTGATGTCTTCAGTGTCAAATAGGTCCCTCACATCAGAAGAATGTCTCTGGGGGACCAAAGGGACAGGTTGCCCACCGGGGTCTTTCCACAGCACCTCCGGTTGTGGGAACCATCCAGACGATTGACACAGCACCCAGATGCCTCCAGCCTCTTAACCCTCCAGAGAGGGCTGAGGGACAGAGCCTGTTTCTGGGGAACAGCCCAGGGTTGGTGTCAGGGAGGGATGTGCTCAGCTCCAAGGCCACCACCGCATCCCAGAGCAAACCCATCTCATTACCCAATGTGGCTGCGGGACTGGCCACCAAACCCACCCTAACCTATGAACCACAGAGCACTGATGCCCAATGGTCCCATGTGGGAGCCTGGCTAGCTGATCAAGACCACAGCTACTTGCGCTTGAAAAACAGCCTTAAGAATTCACTAACAAGGGGCTGAAAAGCGTGGGAATGAGAACCTGTAATGAGATCTCATGGTACTTAGAAATTCCATTTTGGTTATAAAAACCTGATACGGTGCAGATGTTTTCCCCCCCCCCCCCCCCCTTCTCCTGACCCCTCAGATGTATTTAAGGAGCAGCCGGCTTGAATAAAGTGAACTGATTGCTTTTAACCATATTGGTGTGGTCTGTTCCGAGAGCCTCTTTGCACTTCCAAAGCCCCTGGATATAAATTATTTCCCAAGATCTGGATTTTGGACACAGGAACTCGCAACAATTGGCACCTGAACAAGGGACCCAGACTGACAAAGACCAGGAACGACCAGGGACCGGGAAGAAGGTTACAGAGACGATTGCAGCAGCCAGGCTGGAGCAAGTGGAACCCTCCTGAAAGAGGCTGTGGCAGATGGGCTGGTGCCGCTGAAAGAGTAAGTGTTGTAGTAGCTGGAAAAGCGGGGTCGCTCCCCGTCCTCTGCATCCACGATGGAGTGGGAAGCTGTGGAGAAACTGCTCCTTAGTATTCTAAGAGAGATAAGCAAGTGTCTCCAAAAGGCTGATAAAATGGGCTCGTCGCTCCAGACATTTGACAGAGGTGGCACTAATATTTAGTGTCTCTGAATGGCCAGAGATTGGGGATCATATGTGGGATGCCCTTATTACGGGTGGTAAAGATGAGAAACTGCTTCCATCTCGGACCGACCTGGCGTGTGGTGGTTAACACTTTAAAAGCAATGCAGGCTGAATGCCAGGTGGCCGCTGCTGTGTTAACAGGGTCTCCAGTTCTATCGGAGGCAGTGTTTGAGAGGCCAGTCCGTGGCTTAGTACATTCTGTGTTCCACAGCCGTGGAACTGCAAAACTTGGTGGCAAAAAAGGATGGCACTTTGCCCTTGGCGGGGTCTGCTGAACAACGAGAGCCTACAAAGTGTCCTGAAAGTGCAGGCTCCTCAGACTTGAATTGTTCCCCTGAAACATCTAACAATTCCTCTGATCTGGGGGGAACAGAGGGAGAAGTGCAAGAGCTTACTGAGCGTCTCCAAAAGCTTAAATTAAAACAGAATAATCAGATAGCTAATTCAGTGCTGCCGACACCGGAACTGTGCAAGATGCCTGTGCCTTCATCGCCACCTCGTGGGGGAGTTGCGCCAGGTACAGTTCCCTCGCGTTGAACAGGAGTGATTCGTAATGCGGTCATAGAAGGACAATGGGAAGCGGCTTGCGAGTTCCTGCCCCGTAGTATATACTCAAGACGGGGGTAGCTGGGAACCTCACGATTGGAAACTGTTGCAGCAGGTGCATAAAAGTGTCACTGACTATTGCTTGCGTTCTGAAGTGTCCAAACAAATCATTCAGTGGATCTTTACTGCAGATGTGAATACGCCTTCTGATAGCCATAATTTGGGATATTTGCTGTTAACTCTCTCAGAGAATTTGTTGTTTCTTTCGGAATGGTTTGAGCGTGCTACACGGGAAGCAGCTACTCCTAGACAGCCAAATGATCCTTTTTACGGGATAACAGCTGAGATGGTGGTGGGAGTGGGACAGTGTGCATCTCCCAAGGTCCAAATAACTTTTCCTGCTACTTTCCACAGGCTCTCCACTTGCCTTACTTTAGAAGCGATTTCCGCTATACTGGTTGGCAAAAAAAGAACCTGCCATTGCCAGTATTAATCAGGGAGCTAAGGAATCATTTGGACAATTCGTAGATGGAATGTGGATTGCTATTCTAGATAGTAAGTTCTCTGAAGACACTAAACAGCAATTATTTTGTGTTATGGTTCACGGCAACGCCAACCCTAGCACTCGTTCTATCCTAGCCTCACTTCCCCAGGGATCATCTGTGGAAATGATGCTGCAGAGAGTGGCTCGAACAGAGCAAGGTCATCAGGTAAGTCAGATTGCTACTGCTGTACAAGCTGCATTCATTCGAAAAGGCGGAACATTAAATAGACAAAAGCTACAAGCTGTTCGTTGCTACCGCTGTGGAGTATGGGGACATGTTCATCAAGAGTGTATGGAGAAGGTCTGGTGTGATCACTGTCATCAAGACACCCATGCCACTCAAGCTTGTCGTCAGTCGGGAAACAGTCAATGCAGCGTGAAGCACCGGCGTGCCAAGACACAAATGCCAAGCGTCAACCCAACCCTCTGGGATACCTTGATGAGCACCAACCAGCAACCAGAGGGAGCCTTGGGGTGGGTGTGGCAACAGCAGTAGGTATCCTTCTACAAGATACCAGCGTGCAAAAAATCAACTACAAGTGAAAGGGCCTTTATCATCCTCTCGACACTTACACGCTATTTTGATGGGGTGATCCTTTTTGGCGTTGTCTGGGGTAGTGTTAGTTCCAGGGGTAATTGATGCTGATTATGTGGGAGACATCTGTGCATTACTGTTCAGAATAACTCCACCTATATTCATTCCAGCAGGAACCCATATAGCACAACTCATAGTTGTACCTGCAGAAGCCCCAATTTGGGAGCTGATATTTCTATCATGTGCTCAGTCCACTGGCCTCCTCAGTGGCCCCAGAGGCAGTCAGTAACAGTGTGGGAGGTGGGGGTTTAGCCAGCACAGTACCATCAAAGTTTCCAGTTGTCGTACAAGTTACCAGGGAAAACCCCGTCACCGTGCTGCTACAGGTAACTCACCTGCCCAGCAGCTTACAGATGCTGCTCAGTAGGGCCAGATGGGAGTGCGCCTGACAAATCAGGGGTTTAGCCTGGGCCACTGTAGCGCCGCCACCAGTAGCCCTTACACAGCTGACTAATGAGCCAGTATGGGTGGAGCAGTGGGCATTGAGTCAAGAGTGCTTGAATATTGTTAAACAGTTGGTAAAGGAACAATTGGATGCAAAACATATTCAACCTTCCACCAGCCCATGGCATACCCCCATATTTGTTGTGCCAAAAAAAATCCAGCAAGTGGTGTTTATTACATGATTTACACAGAAATAATGAATGAATGGAAACAATGGGAGCCCTCCAGCCTGGTCTGCTGTCGCCTACAATGCTGCCTTCAGGATGGCATATTCGTATCATTGATTTGAAGGATTGCTTTTTTACCATTCCTGTTGCAGAACAGGATTGTAAAAGATTTGACTTTTCTGTGCCATCAGTTAACAAGGACGAACCAGCTGATCGATACAAGTGGGTAGTTCTGCCTCAGGGCATGAAGAACTCTCCCACTATGTGCCAATTGTTTGTAGCACAGGCCTTGGAAGCCCCTACAGGAGCAATATCCTAGTATGATACTTTATCATTACATGGATGATGCTCTGTTCTGCCAAGCTGAGAATTTTCCTAGCTGTTGGAATCAGGTGGTGGTTACCCATTTGCAGAAATATGGCCCTAAAGTAGCCCTAGAAAAAAAAAAAATTAGTACACCTTATTTGTATCTAGGATGGAAAATCACTGATGCTATTATAGTGCCCCAGAAAGTAGCATTTGCTACAAAAATTACTAACCTTCATGATCTGTAGACAGTTTTAGGGCAGATACACTGAGTGCGATGCCAGGATGGGATTTCTAACCAACCATGACTTGCGCTTTTGCATGGTCGCGATCACTCTGGCCCTGTCTGCTTATCAGAGGCCTCACAAGGAGCCTTACACACAGTTGCTGAGCGAATTCAGAACACAGCCAGTGCGAGGAGACTCGCTGGAGTTCCCTTGTCGTGAGGCATTTTCACCCCAATGGCCCATGAATTTGAGTTGATTTGTCAATGGCAAAAGAAAAAGGGGGACTCCACCCAGGAGCCACAGATACAGAAGCCTCGTGCTGTGCCATTGCCAGATCAGCCTCATCAGTCTCGATTTCCTCCAGTTTCTTCCTTTGCCTTTTTCTCTATTTTGGAATGGATTTTTTCGATCTGCTCAGCTCTCCACTTCTGCCGTAACCAGGATGGAGGTTGTAGCCCAACTAATACAAAAGGGCTGAGAGCGGATTGTCTCCATATCAGGCCAAGAGCCATCAGACATGAGTCTGCTGCTGACAATGGCAAATCTCGATTGGGCACTGCAACATTGTGATTCCCCAGCACCAGCTATTGAAGGGTATTCTGACAGATACATAACAAAAGACCAGATGATGGGGTTGTGCAGTAATGATCATTGGCATAAAGAGGTAATACCAGGCCGACCAAAGGACACATTGCAGACATTAGAACTTAAGGTAGTCATCTGGGCCTTTTGCCAATGGGATCAGGAGCCTTTAAATGAGGTCTCAGATTCCCTGTATGTTGTGGGCGTATGCGCTCGACTTGAAGATGCCTATCTAAGGGAAAACAAGAATTCTCAGTTAAAGACATTGTTTGTTCAACTGCGAGCTGCATTACGAAGAAGGACTCAGGAATATGCAGTCTTGCATGTAGACCGTCATAAAACTGAGAAAGGGCTAGGGGAAGGCAATGCAGTAGCTGACCAGGCCATTATGACAACACCTAGCAGCTCCTTTGAGGCAGCCTGAGCTTCTCATGAAATGTTCCATCAGAATGCAGAAGGTCTACAATGGCAATTTTACACCTCAGCTGTGGATGCCAAACTAGTAGTTCAGTCATGTCCCCAGTGTTCACATCATAATGAGGGCTTAGGGTTTGGGACTAATCTGCGTGGTTTACAAGCCCTGGAGTTGTGGCAGTCTGATGTCACACGTGTCCCCAGTTTTGGACAGTTGCAATTTTTACACGTGAGTGTAGATACCTTTTCAGAGATGATTTGGGCAAACCCTATGACCAGGGAGACTGCAAAGCCTGTCATCAAGCACTGGACCTCATGTTTTGCTATCATGGGGGTCCCAAAACAGATTAAAACAGATAATGGTCCAGCTTATCATTCACAGTCTGTCCAAGGATTCTTGCAACAATGGGGAGTGCTGCACGTCTATGGTATCCCTCATTCCCCAACAGGACAGGCGATCATTGAACGGACACATGTTGTGTTAAAAGACCATCTGTATAGGCTGTCAGGACAGAACTTGCCTATTGCAGAGTTAGTGGACAGAACACTTTTACTTTAAATCATTTCTGTATTAAAGGGCGGCGAATGCTTCCTGCTATTACTCTGCATCACACATCTATTAATCTATGAATGCTTACAGATAGCCCACAAATAATGTATATGTCGTGGTTTTGCCCTGGCTGGAGGCCAGACATCCACCAAAGTCAGTCTATTACTCCCCTTCTTAGTTGGTCAGGGGAGAAAATATATATATTAAGAGGCTCAGGAGTCAAAATAAGGACAGGGAGAGATCACTCTGTCATCGACATGGGCAAAACAGACTCAACACAAAGTGAAGAAGAGAGAAACTACTCTATTACACTACACTACAACTACAAAGAACAGTGAAGAAACTGGAGTTGAGAGCATGACCAGATCTTAAAACAAACGTAACCAGATCTTAAAATACTTTCCCCCCACCATTCCCTTCTTAGCAGACTTTAGTCAGGATTATGCTCCCTTCTTCCCCCCTGTATGCAGTACAGGGGGGCAGGGACTGGGGAAGATGGGGTTCTCAGTAGCACCTTCCCCCCACCCCTCCATTCTAAGCAGACTTCCCTTTAGCCATGATCTTGCTACCTTCTTCCCCCTGCTCGCAGTACAAGGGAGCAGGGACTGGAAGATGGGGGCTCGGTCAGTCCCTTGCAAGTTGGTTTCCCTTTTGGCCAGGGTGTGTGTGTGGGGGGGCCATTCATTCTACACCCTCCCCCCTGCTGCACTGTGGGCTCTCACCCTCTCAGTCCTCCAAAAACTTCTCCAACTTAAATCCTTTCCCCAGGGCTTTATCTATTCACCAGCTGCCCTGGCGTGGGTCACTGCTATGGGTGCAGTCATAAATCACAATGTCTCTCAGTCCCAGTCCTCTGTGGGGTCACCAGCCTCCCCCAGCAAACCTGTTCCGGTGCAAATCTCTCACTCACCTCTGTGTCTCTGTTTCTCCTCATGGCTGCAAGTGCTGGCAGGGGGTTGTTCCAATGTAGGGTCACAGCGTCCTCTCTATGCCTCCACCAGCTCCATCCAGCGTGGAGCCCCTCCACGGGCTGCAGGTGGGGTCTTGACCTTTTCCATGGGTTTCTCCACAGGCTGCTGGGGCATCTTTCTCTCTGGCACCTGTGCCGCCTCCTCCCCGGCCCTGTTCCGGCCTTGGTGCCTGCACAGCTCGTTACATCTTCTCACTCCCTTCTCCAGTGGCAAAATGCAGCTGCTTCCGGGTTGTTTTCTCCTCTATGTGATTCTCAGAGGCGCTATGGGTATCTCTAGCTGCGACTTTGGCCTTGAATTGCCCGAAGTTTACACTGAGGCTGGCAGAAAACTGTACCTGCTGCTTACAAAAACCATCTCAGCAGCACAGCCTCACAAAACTGCAACACCCTCCATCAGGTTCCCAATGCATGGGCCATGCTGAGCAGTGCCCAAAGCCCACAGTCCTCCATCCCAGTGGGACAGCGGCATCCCTGCAGCCATTCCTGCCCCTTATCTTATGACCCAGCAACTCTAAAGCCACTTGAACCAGAGTGCAAAGCCTTCTTCATCCACCCAACTGCCCCAGAAACCGAATGGGAGACAGCTTTCCTCCCTGCTCACTCCCCTCCTGGACCACAGCTGGGTCCCATACTGGGACCAGTAGTGTTTTGTATCTTCATCAATGACATCAACATTGGGATCAAGGGCACCGTCTGCAAGTTGCAGGTAACACCAAGCTGAGCAGAGGGTCAACATGCCAGAGGAACAGGATGTCATCCAGAGGGACCTGGACCAGCTGGGGAGGTGGGCCCATGCAAGCCTTATGGAATTCAACAAGGCCAAGTGCAAGATACTGCACTTGGATCGGGACAATCCTCACTCCCAATACAGGCTGGGGGATGATGTGATAGAGAGCAGCCCTGCAGAAAAGCACTTGGGGCTCCATAACACAATTCATCCTGGGCTGCATCACAAGAAGTTTGGACAGCAGGTCAAGATGTGATTCTCCCTCTCTGCTCTGCTGAGACCCCACCTGCAGTGCTCTGGAGCCCTGAGCACAACAAGTATATGGACCTCTTGGAATGGGTGCAGAGGAGATCACTAGGAAGATGATCAGAGGACTTGAGCACCTCTCCTACAAAGACAGTCTGAGAGAGTTGTGCTTGTTGAGCCTGGAGAAGAAAAGGGGGGAACTCAGAGCCCCTTTCCAGAACCTGGCACGGGTTTCCAGAGAGGTGTTGGAGGCCCCATCCCTGGAGGCATTCAAGATCAGGCTTGATGAAGCTCTGAGCAATGTGATGTAGTGAAAAGTGTCCCTGCTCACTGCAGGGGATTGGACTAGCTGACCTTTGAAGGTCCCTTCCAACCCTGGGGAGCCCTGTGAAGAGGGTGAAAGGGGGGCAGGAGCTGCTCTCCCTGAGGCACAGCTCTGTGCCCTCTGTCTCCACCCAAAACCATGGTCAGATGGTCTCTCCACTGAATGAGGCTGGTGGGAAAGTGAAGATCTTGACCCCACTGTGACCATCGATGAAAGTCACCAGCCCCCATGGCGACCCAGACTGTGCCGGGGACCCAGGTTCAGGGCTCTACCTGCCTCTTCTCACCACTCCACCTCTGAAGATGAGCCCAAGGGCTCATCCAAAGCAGGCTTTGGTAACAAGCATCCTGCATGGCTCCACCATGGGTTTCTCCATGGGCTGCAGGGGAATCTTTCTCCCCAGCAACTGGGGCACCTCCTCTCCCCACTTCCTCCCTGGCCTTGGTGTCTGCACAGCTCCTCAGATCTTCTCAGCCTCTTCTCTGGTGGCAAAGAGCAGTTGCTTGTGGATTTTTTCTCCTAAATGTCATTCACAGAGGTGCTGTGACATCATTGACAGGCTCAGCCTTGGTCAACGCCAACGTCAACCTTGATCCCGCCTGGTTTTGGCTCTGTTGGACCTGGGGCAAACGTCTAGCTTCTTCTAGCACCCCCCCAGCAGCCCATCACCTCCACCAGAACCCCACCACCCAAACCAAAACTGTGGCTTTATTTAAGACTCTGGGGCTCTGTAGGAGGATGCAGGACTTGACCTGCTAACCTGGGGCGGGGCCTCAAGTACAACCTAGAAAGAGAAATTCTATAAACAGCAAATTTCCGTTCTCTTCATCAACCTGCTGCATCCGACAGCTCGTTTCCTGCCCTCAAGCACCAGTTCCTGGTACCATCAGGGTGCTGGTGCAGGGGCTCTGGGGATTTTGGCAACTCTTTGGGCAGGGGCAGCCCTTCTTTGCCAGATTCCCTCTGGGGGGGGTGTCTGTGACCCCCATCACCCTCCTTTGCCTCCCTTCCCCTCCTCCTCTCCAGTGGGGCTGCAGATGTGGCTCTTGGCAAGCCCTGAGGACCTCCTGAGGTATTGGGTGACTCTCCACGTGCTCCGGCTGGGATCAGGTAGGGATCCTCCAGGGCTGGTGGGGGCTTTTGCCCGCTCTGGGTGGCAGATGTTGGGCAGGAGCTGCCATGGGGCTGGGGGAGCCCAGCCTGGAGCTCAGCCCTGCATACTTTCACTTTCCCTTGGCTGTTGTAGCTGGAGCAGGGCTGGCTGGGGTGGAGGTCATTTTCTAGAGCAGGTTCCTGCTGCAGGGAAACCTCCATCTCCTTCCAGTCTTCCCATTCCCACTCCAGTTTCTCCAGGGTCTCTGGACCATGGGAGGGCAAAGCAACACCCGCGTGGAGTGTGTCCCCAGTCACACCAAGGTCAGCCTGGCCTGCTATGCGCTCAATTAACGTAGGTGCATCTCCTTGTCTCTGTGTCCTTCTCCATGGCCAAGCTGACTTCAGAGTGGTGGGACCAGGCCGGCCTCTCCATGGCACCGTGGGGCAGGATGTTGTGCTGCCCTGTCACTTGTCCCCACCCATGGATGCTCAGAGCTGGGACATCAGGTGGATTCGGAAACAGGTCTCTGAAACGGTGCACCACTACCAACATGGGGAGGACATGTCCAGGGAGCAGATGAAGGACTATGTTGGGAGGACAGAGCTGGCCAGAGATGGTCTCTCCAGAGGAAGGCTGGACATGCGAATCTCTGGGCTGAGACCCTCTGATGATGGTCAGTACGTCTGCACTGTGACCCATGGTGACTCTTATGGAGAAGCTACGGTATATCTGGAGGTGTCAGGTTTGTGTGCGGTGCGGTGTTTGCAGGGGTGGTCATGGTGTTCCTGGGCTCATATGTCCCTCCCAGACCCATGTCCCATCCCTTTGTGACCCAGGAGAGGTGGCACAGTGTCTGGCAGCCTTAGGGGGTGCAGACACTGCCTCAAGGCGCTGAAGCTGGGCATCTTGGTCTTTCTGTGCCAGGAGGTTTGGGGGGGAGATCTGGGGCTGTTGGGCATCAATGCTGGGTGGTTCCTGCCCAGGTTGGGGTGGGTTTGGTGGGAGCTGTGAGGGGTCTGCTCGGGGATGCGGTGGTGGCCTTGGAGCTGAGCCCATCCCTCCCTGACCCCAACCCTGGGCTCTTCCCCAGCCACAGGCTCTTGTCCTCAGCTCTCTCTGGAGGGTTACGAGGCCGGAGGCATCCGGGTGCTGTGTCGATCGGCCGGATGGTTCCCGCAACCGGAGGTGCTGTGGAAAGACCCCGACGGGCACCGTGTCCCCTCGGTCTCCCAGAGACGTTCCCCTGATGCCAGGGGCCTGTTTGACACTGAAGACGCCATCGTGGTGACAGGGACCAGAGAGGGGAACTGGTCCTGTGTGGTCAGGAACCGCCGCCTGGCCCAGGAGCAGGAGGCGTCCCTGCGCATCTCCGGTGCGACGGCTGCAGCCAGACCCTGCGGCGCTGGAGCAGGGCGGGGGTTGGCTGCCTTGCTTGGTGCAGCTTGGCTCTGGGCTTGGGGTGCAGTGTGGGGGTGTGGGGGCACGGGAGGACTCTGTCTCCTTGAGGCCAGGGGCTCACAGGAAAAGGTCTGGGAGGTGCGGGGCAGGGGTCTCTTGGTCCTTCTCCCCACAAGCACAAGTGGAAATCGATCCCTTTCCCTGTGGATCTGTTTGTTTCTCAGCTCCCTTTTTCCGTGATGCCCGTCCCAGGATGGTTGGTCTGGGTGTGCTCCTATTGCTCCTTGTGCTCTCCGTTGGGGTCCTTGTCCTCAGAGCTTCTCTCTGGAGAAGGAAAGGTGTGTTTGCCCCTGAGGGACGTGTTACCTTCATCAAAAAAGCTCTTTGGGAAAGAGGGAAGGGGACAAGCACCTGGTGGGGTGTGGGTGGGGGGACAGGGAGCACAACCAGAGCACCTGGCTGGTGGGAATGTGCCAGAGACCGTCTTGAACTGTTCCCACTGAGGAAGCAAGCTGCTCTCCTGACCTCCTCTTCCTCTGGCTTTGCTTTTCAGTACTGATGTTCTCCAGAGAGCTGGGTGAGTCCTTCTGGTCCCTTCCCCCGGGAAAACCTTCTGGCTCAGGAGCCCCTGGGAGCGACTAGACTTTGGGGGGTTCCTGATATTGGCGCTGAGCTCCAGAGACCCTGGGTGGGCTGGTGGGGAATCGGCTGGCAGGGAGCCATTCCTGGGAGTGAGGTGCTCTGTTCCTAGTCTGCCAAAAGCAGGAGTTTAGGATCAGCCCGAGCTCTGTGTGCTCCTGCAGGATCAGCCCTGGAGTGAGTGGTTCCCGGTGGTCACACATCGCTTCTTGGTTTTGTTTTCCAGGGCACCGGGACGCAGCCCTGGGTGAGTCTGGTGGAAGGAGCCATTCCTGGGATTTGGGGGTTTTTGCCCTTCCCAAACAGCAATTTGGGGTCTGCCTGAGCATTGACAGCTCCTCATGGGCAGTTCTGGGATGATGAGATGTCCCACCTGATCAAACATTGCTTTCCCTTTGCTTTGCAGAGGAACGAGATGCAGCCCTGAGTGAGTGTCCATGAGATGCAGCACATCGTGGGGTCCCTTCCAGGACTTTGTTCCCCACCTGTCCTGTCCATCCTGGCACTCCATGTACCTGGGAGGGTGGGCAGTGCCGGGAGACCAGCGTGGGGATGGACCCTTTGTCCTTGCCCTAGCTGTTGGGGACCGGCTCTGGGATGTGGTCAGGCTGGCAGGGAGCCATTCCTGGGCTTTGGGAGCATTTCCCAGTTGCAAATCATGAATTCCATCTTTGCCCAAGCTCTGTTTTCCCTTCATGAGCAGTTCTGACATGAAAACCTGTCCCCCCTGATCCAATATCTCTGTTTCCTTTGCAGAGGAACAAGCTGCAGCACTACGTGAGTGTCTCATTTTCTCCAGCACGGCGTCGGGTCCTGTCCTAGGATCTTGGTGCTCAGCCCTTTCCCTCCCTGCCCATCCTCTCCATCCCCCATCCCTGGGGCTGGGAAAGCCCAAGGCCATGTGCCTGTCTGGGTGGGAAGCTCAGGCAGACCAGCGTGGGGATGGACCCCCTGCCCTGCCCAGAGCAGCTGTGGACCGGCTCTGGGATGTGAGCAGCTCTCCTCTCTCCTTGTAGCCTGGAGGAAGTTTCTGCTGCCCCACACTCCAGGTAACTGAGGTTTGGGTGGTTCTCCTCCCGTTCCCTGTGTGCAAGAGGCATCTGGTCTTGTCAGTACATGGGACTGGCCATGCCTGGGTGTGTTGTGTGACTCCATGACCCAGAGTGTGGCACTGGGCTGTTTCCACACTGTCTTCTAGCATATCTCACCCCTCGTGAGCCCCCTCAGGTGGGCCAAAAAGGAGCCATCTACCCCCTGACACATTTGGCACTGCCTAGACCCAGCCGCTGCCTCCCCATCCTAGTCCTCTGTGCTGAGGCCTCAGCCCCACTAGGGCCTCTTCCCACGGGACTGAGTTTGGCCTTGGCCATTCTGGGAACAGCACCTGGATGGGATTTCTTGGAGGAAAGAGATGTCCCCTGTCCAGCCCTGTGGGGCAGATCCTGGACCCAGGAGATTGAAACCTGCCCAGTGCTGAGCTCTGCCCCTGATGCTCTGGCTCCTCCTGTCCCTGCAGATGTGGTGACCCTGGATCCTGATACGGCTCATCCCTGGCTTGTCCTGTCCGAAGATGGGAGGAGCGTGAGAAGGGGAAGAAAACCCCAGGACCTGCCTGACACCCCTCAGAGATTTACGTATCGGCCCTGCGTGGTGGGCCAGGAGGGGTTCAGTGAGGGGAGGCACTGTTGGGAGGTGGAGGTGAAGGGGGAGGTGGGAGGGGATTCATGGTGGGCTCTGGGGGTGGCCAGGGACTCTGTGAACAGGAAGGGGCATATGCACATGAGCTCCAAAGAAGGGATCTGGGGGGTGGAGCACTGGGAACGGAAGTTTCGGTCTCTCACCTCTCCTCGCACCCCCCTGTCCCTGTCCCAGGTCCCCAGCAGAGTCTGGGTGTGTCTGGACTGTCCACAGGGGCTGGTGACTTTCATGGATGGTCACAGTGGGGCTGAGATCTTCACTTTCTCAAACGTCCCATTCAATGGAGAGACCATCCGCCCCTGGTTTGCAGTGTGGACAGATGGAACTGAGCTGTGTCTCAGGGACAGCACCTCCTGCCCCACTTCCATGCCACCCACAGCTCTGAAGAGGCCCAGTCCTTCTGCAGACCCTGCCCACACTCCTCTCCTCCCTGCCACAGGAGCAGATGTCCCCCTCATCCCTGCCCCAGCCCATTCTGCCCAGGCAGAGCAGGATGGGACTCAATAAAGCTTTGTGGTGCACATAGAGTCCAGCCATGGGGGTTCCTGGGGGGTTTGTCCTGATTCCTGGCTGCCGCTGAAGGGGATTTGCAGTGGGCTTGGAGCAGTGGTTGGAGCAGGAGCCTGGGGGCAGCTGCCAGCAGGGTGAGCACGGGGCAGGGGGTAGGAGGTGGGGAGCACTCAGGACAAATCAGGCCCTCTTGTCTTGGTCCTGGGGAGACCCCACTCTGCCAGCACCCCGTGTCCCTGGGATGCCTCAGGTCTGCATCCTTCCATGCTGTGACATCCTGTTGGGAGGAAGCCTGAGGTGTCTTTCCCTGCTGCCCTTCCGAGCTGGGCACTCGGTACAGGTGATGGCTCCTGGCTAGTTTAGGGACTGGGCTCTGTGCACGAAATCCTCTTTGTACCAGAGCGGCTTTAGGGGTAACAGAAGAGGAAAGTCCTGAGCAGGGACAGGATTCTCCCCCTGGTGCTCTGGGAAAGTGATATTTACCAGTACTGACTGGTGTGGCTGCTGCTGCCGCTGTGGAGTTTAGTGCTGCAGAGGAGCCGGGGGCAGTGGGGTGGTGTAGGTGTGGGTTGGGATGTGTGTGGGGTTGGTTTGGTTGACCTGAGTTGAGTTGAGTTCAATGACTGGGCTTCAGTTGACCAGTGTTAACCTGAGTTGACTGGTTTTGAGGGGTCTTGGCTTGAGTTGACTTCAGTTGAGGTGCCTTGAGGTGCCTTGGGGTGACTTGTTGTCTTGACTTGACTTGACTTGGGGAGGGATATGATGGGATGGAATTGGATAGGATGCTGCTGGAAGTATGGTTAGGGGTGGCCGGACCCTCCAGGGCATGGGAAGGGGTGGTGGACGCAGGGGAATGGGTTGGGGCTGTGGTCATGCACAAGCCCTTTTTTTGGAGGGAAACACCTCCTGAGGTGCCAGACCTCACGTGGTGCTGTTCCCCAGCACAGGCTGTGGGAGAGGCACCGCTCCAGGAAAAGCCACCTCCAGCACCAGATCCCATGCGGAGGCGGGGAGGAGGTTGGGGTCCCTTTGCTCTCTTGTCCCTGGGAGCTGTTTAATGCTTCATTTTATGAGTGTGGGCTTCTGTAGGAGGATGCAGAAGGTCAGCTCCTTGCCTGGGGTGGGGCCTCAAGTCCCACCCATATGTCTAAATACAACACAGGGCAAATTCCTGCTGGGTAGATGGAGGGAGAGCAGTGGATGTCATCTACCTTGACTTCAGCAAGGCCTTTGATACTGTCTCCCATGACGTCCTGATAGCAAAGTTGAGAGAGCATGGGATAGATGAGTGGACAGAGAGGTGGGTTGAGAACTGGCTGTCAGACCGAGCCATTCGCAGTGGTCTTGTCCTACTCCCCAAAAGGATGGAGTTGGGGAACAACCCTGATTTCTGGCTGTTCCCGCAGGATCAGCCATTGATATGGGGGGGGGCATATAGAAATAGAAAGAATAGCTCACAAGATTTAAGTCATGTATTTATGTAGCTTGAATAAACCAACCAAGGGGTTATTGCATGTGGTAGAAGAGGTAGAGAAAAGAAAGAGTTTGAAGCCGGTGAGGTGTAAGGATGGAGGAGATGGTGGCTGTATATACTCATAACGGCCGCGCTGCCGTGTTCCAGTGGTCCAAAGATTAGCCTGAGAGATGCTTACAAAGGATTAAGGGGTGCTTACTAACAAGATGATTTGAAGTGCCATAGTGAGTGATTAGTATTCTTGTACTTTAAGTAAAAGAATTTACTTACTATAATAGAAAAAGGGGGGATTGATATGGGAGGGACATATGGAAATAGAAAGAATAGCTCACAAGATTTAAGTCATGTAATTATGTAGCTTAAAGAAACAGATAAGGAGGCCCACAGGAACTGGCTTGCAGGGAGGTAGATTTTGTAGGGAACAGCTGTAGGAATTCAGGATTCAGGAGACAGAATGGGAGCAGGATAACATCCATCACAGAGATGTCAATTATCTCTTTGCTAATGAGGGAACAGGTAGCTGGAATACATCCGTAGGTCTCCCTGTAGGGACATAAATTGGTCCAAATGGATAAGAACACTGCAGGTTGGCAAGATTCTTGCGTTCCAGGCAAGAAAGCTGAAAAGTACATCGTGAGGAAGACTCGGGGCCTTCATCCCATGGACCACCGGAGACCCAGGCCCATCATTTTCTGAAGGATCTGTGCAAGTGTGAAAGATGATAAACTAATTAGCATACGAGGCGAGGGTAGGCGGGTACGGGTAATTAATAGGTATAGGCGTAAAATGAATATTCGTTATTAGATGGTATAAATACACGAACGGCTTGCTGTGTGGGTGTGCACACTTGTGGTGGAGAGATCGTCCATGCACCCAGCGCTGAATAAACATACCTACTTTATAACTTTTGAGTTATAGAGTCTATTTTCCGCACGTCAAAGGTTTTGAAGTTCTTCCTTTGGGTTTGGGTTTTTTTTATTAATTCTTTGGATTTAATTTTATTTATTTGGCTTTTATTTTGTGCATGGGGCTGGGTATGGGGCCTGAGGATGGTCCTAGGAATGGGGTCTGTGGCCTGATCCTTGTGGCCTGAGGATGGAGCCTGCGCCTGGTTGCCTAGGGATGGGGTGTGGTTCCCCAGGGGCCTGGTTCCCTGAGGGTAGGGCCTGGGCCTGGGCCAGGAGCAGGGCTTAGGTCTAGGCCTGGGCCTGAGGCTGGGCCTGAGGCTAGAGCTGGGGGCTGGGCCTGGGGTTTGGCCTGGGCTTATAGCTAGGCCTGGAGCTAGGTTTAGGGCTGGTCCTGGGGCTGGACCTGAGCCTGGGCCTGGGCCAGGGGCAGGGGCAGGGGCAGGGCTTAGGTTTGGGCCTGGTCCTGGGGCTGACCGGGGGGGGGGGCTATGCCTGGGCTTTGGGCTGGTGCCTGGGGATGGGGCTGGGGGCTGGGGCCAGGGTTTGGCCTGGGCCTGGAATTGTGCCTGGACCTCGGCTTAGGGCTGGGCCTGGGACCGGGCCTGGGGCTGGGGCTGCAGGAGGAGCAGCTTCCCCAAAACTGGTAGGTCCTCAGCACCCAACATCCCTCAGACACCTGTCCAGGTGCTACAAGTATCCCAGCCTGGGCAGGAGGATGCTCTGATGGGAGGTGTTCTGCAGGTCCTGCCTGGGAGCTGGGGCTCAG
Source organism: Gallinula chloropus (assembly GCF_964237585.1). NCBI lineage: Eukaryota > Metazoa > Chordata > Aves > Gruiformes > Rallidae > Gallinula > Gallinula chloropus. The sequence goes on along the minus strand of NC_140117.1, from coordinate 1,840,627 downwards.
CGGCTCTTCTGGGCTCACACTGCCCTCTCCTGACACTTGTGGGTGGAGATGTCCCCGGGGCTGCTCCAGCTCTGAGGATTCACAAGCTGTGTTAGGTTGGAAGGGACCTTTAAAACCATGAGCTGGGCTTAGGGACTGGCCTCCATGCGCGACAGCCTCTGTATCAGAGCAGCTTTAGGGGCAGCAGAAGAGGAAAGTCCTGAGTAGGGAAAGGATTTCCCCCCCTGAGGCTCTGGGAAAGTGATATTTACCAGTGCTGACTGGTGTGGCTGCTGCTGCCACTGTGGGGTTTGGTGCTGCAGCGGAGCTGGGAGCAGTGGGGTGGTGTAGGGATGGGGTGGGTTAGGATGTGTGTGGGGTTGGTTTGGGTTGATCTGAGTGAAGTTGAGTTGAGTTCACTGGACTTGACTGTAGGTAGTTAAGGCCTGGCAGTCAGAAGATGTCGTGCTGTACGGAAAGGTAGGACCCTTTCAGGTAGCCAATAGCGTTAAGCCTATGATGTAAGCAGGTGGAAGTGATGTCATGAATCTAAGCTATATAAGGCTGTTGCAGTCACCATTAAACGCCATTTGCCGTCCACCACATTGGTGTCTGTGTGCTGATGGCCCGAGCGGCCAGGGTGTGGCCACCGTGCCGTTACTGAACCAGGTCACCACGCCGGGAAAGGCAACAAGTGGTGCCGAAACCCGGGATTGAACCAGGGACCTTTTGGGGCTTGTCATACCATCTACGGGTTTGTATGAACATCAACCACGGGAATGGGTGCTAGGAAGATGGGAGGATCAAAAAATATTAAAAAAAATCATCACCTCAGGGCCCCTGAGCTTTGAGGTGTCCCCCTGTGACCTAGTCCCAGTGAAGCCTTGTTTGGAGGATGTAAGGTACTATGTATGTCCTAGCTTTAATCCTGGCAAATCTCATTGCAACTCCCCTAGTCACTACTATTGTCCTTCTTGGGGATGTGAGACCATAGCCTCTGACTGGAAACCAGGAGCAGGACCGGATAAGTACCTAAAGGTTCAATTCGGACCTCAGAAATGCCTTAGGTACAAAGATCAAACATGGGTGAGAACTTTGAGGATTCAGATGGCAATAAGACCTAAGGATAGAGAGTTATGTGAATATCTTATGTTAAATGTAACCAATGAAAATGACCTGGGATGGACTATCGGTAAAACCTGGGGATTTAGGTACTGGGAATCTGGCAAGGATAGGGGAGGACTGTTTTTTATTAAAAAACAGGAGCTAAGAAGCATCTCAGCAATCGGTCCCAATGTCAGGATCAAAAGCAATAATCAACAAGGAAAAGAAAACCTGCCAATTCCTACTTCTGTCCCAACCAGTCCCCTACCAGCTAAACGAATGGTCTCCTTAGGCAAACCAATCACACACTCTCACCATTTGACCGACAAACCATTCTTTGGTGTGTTGGATGCTACCTTACGGTCACTGAATTAATCCAACCCGAATCTCTTGTTGGCTATGTTATGATGTGTATCCTCCTTTCTATGAGGGCATTGCCCTCGACACTCCTTTTAGCTATTCATCGGACGATAACGCAGCTCAGTGCAGGTGGGATACACCACGGAGAGGAATCACTCTGAACCAGGTTAGAGGCCAAGGCATATGTTTTGGCAATGCCACCTTAGCGAGCTGGAACAGCGCGGTCTGTGCAAAAACGATTGCGATCGATAGAACCTATAAATGGGCAATTCCATCAGCATCAGGGATGTGGATCTGTCATCAGACAGGTCTAACCCCCTGTGTGTCCCTTGAGTGTTTCAACCCTGCAACTGACTTTTGTGCACAAATTTTGATTGTTCACAGGGTCCTATATCATTCAGATGAAGAAATATACTATCACTGGAGAGAAGTTGACAACAGACTCCAAAAGAGAGAAATACTGACAGCTGTGACAATAGCAACACTGCTTGGCCTGGGAGCAGCCAGCACAGCCACGGGAGTGGCCTCTCTGGTGACGCGACAGCGAGACCTGTCTCAACTACAAACCGCCATCGATGAAGATCTGCAAAACCTCGAGCAATCTATAACCTTTCTAGAACAGTCTGTCTCCTCACTCTCAGAGGTTGTTTTGCAGAACAGACGAGGATTAGACCTCCTGTTCGTGCAACAAGGAGGCCTTTGTGCCGCCTTGAAAGAGGAATGTTGCTTTTATGCTGACCACACTGGGGTAGTTAGAGATTCGATGGCCCAACTAAAAGGAAGGTTGGCTGAGAGAAAAAGGGAAAGGGAGGCCCAACAAGGATGGTTGGAATTGTGGTTTAATTATTCACCGTGGCTGACCACCCTAATATCTGCTCTAACAGGGCCTATCGCAATGGTCATAATAGCATTAATTTTCAGACCCTGTATACTCAACAAGCTCACATCATTTGTCAAGAGTCAGTTAGAGAAGGTTAACATTTTCTTTCTAGACAACCAACAGGTGCTTTAAGAATGCAACTTATAAGTACTATCTTTACTATCTTGTAGTTGTCCTTAGTACAAACTACTATCCAAATTACCTCTCTCCTTTACCTAGTGTGCCTTATACTGTCAGTATTACAAGCTATCAGTATTATAAGCTATCATTACTATAAGCTATCAGTGTTGTAAGCCACTTTGCACTTTCAGTAGATTAATTAAACATAAGGGGGGGGGAGATGTAGGTAGTTAGGGTCCGACGGTCGGAAGATGTCGTGCTGTACGGAAATCTAGGATGCTGTTAGGCCTATGATGTAAGCAGGTGGAAGTGATGTCATGAATGTAAGCTATATAAGGCTGTTGCAACGACCATTAAATGCCATTTTGCCGTCCACCACATTGGTGTCTGTGTGCTGATGGCACGAGTGGCCAGGGGGTGGCTGCCGTGCCGTTACTGAACCAGGTCGCCACACCGGGAACGGCGACACCGAGGGCAGGTTTAGATTGGATATTAGAAAAAAATTTTTTACTGAAAGAGTTGTCAGGGCTGGAACAGGCTGCCCAGGGAGGGACTGAGTCACCTTCCCTGGATGTGTTCAAAAAAAGGGTAGATGAGGTACTTAGGGATATGGTTTAGCATAGGATGGGAATAGTTGGATTCAATGATCTTCAAAGGTCTTTTCCAACCATGTGATTCTGTGAACTCACTGAAAGTGTGCAAAAAGCAGCTTGTTATCAGCTGATGCATGACAGGCGGCTTGAACCTCATCACCCCTCTCCCATGTTGTTATTTGCCAATCCAGATATAATGACTTCTTTAATTAGAGGATTTCCTGACTCATTGAAGCTCTGTGCTATACAAATTCAAGACCAACTTAGAACTCATGTTGCCAGAGGTCCTCAGGCAGGACCTGGACTTACCTGGGGAGAGACTGCACAAGAGCTAATCAATTACAGGCGACGTGGGGTTTATTGGAAGAGAGGCAGTAGGTCAAACAGGCATCCAAAGGGATGAATGAGAAGCTTCCTTGGCCAGGATATGGGAACATTGGAGGGAAAGCCAAAACTGAGTGAGGGGATCTCTGGGGGGAAGGATTAATAAAGGGTATTCCTAAAAATGTAATGCATGGAACTCTGCTTCATTCATGCAAATGCTTGTAAAAAGATGGCAGCTAACAGATAAGGGCTCACCAGTGCTAGAACAAATGTGGAAGCCAGAAGATAATGACAGCAGACAGGGTGGAAAGGTCATGCATAATCTCACATGGGATTTGATTCAAGGTTTCATACAAGTACAGAACTCTACAGACCTTGGGATATGTATCACTATGCCTAGATGTGCTGAAGATGGTTGAAGATTTTTTGCTATTCCCATTAATCTGTCTTTTGTGTTTAATATCACTAACTCAACAAGCCCCACCCACCTCACAAACTTATGGATTAATGTGGTGGTTCAGCCCCAAGCAGTGGCTGAGCACCACAAGCCACTCGCTCACTCGCAGAGGAGAAACGGACAGAGGCTGCAATGGACACTGAGAATGTCTCCCACCCTCAGCCCCCACAGACGGACATTAGGAATGTCTCCTGCCCTGAGGCCATGCAGACAGGCATTGAGAAGAAGTCTCCTGCCCTGGGGCCATGTGGACAGGTTTGAGGTGACACAGTCACTGACTAAATCAGGGACTAACCTCTGAACTATCATCATTATGCTATCATCATTAGGCAAGGAGACACAGTGGATGTCTACACAGTATACTCTTGCCCTGAGAGGGAGCAGATGCAGAAGCAACCTGGCCCCATCCCTGACACGGCTGTGAGATGCAGGCAACGCTTTTATCCATCAGGCAGGTGTTCCCTGGTGTCTTCCATGCTGGCATGGTGAGGCCAAGAGGGAGGAACTAGAAGGCAGGGAAGCCCAGCAACTGTGATCCACTGCTGGGGCTTATGAGATTGATGGATTGGAAGAGGGGCAGCCTCCTGCAGACTGGAGATGGATCCTCTCAAAGAAGATCATGTAACCCAGCAAGGGAAGTGGTCCACCAGAGTGGAAGGTACGTGGTACCTGAGGGTGGTCTGCAGTGACACGGACGATACTCAGGCCCCCAAAGATCAGAATAACACTCAGCACACACAGTCTGTACAGTGGATGTTGCTGTGGAGTACAGCCATGGGGACAGCAATCTGGCTGTGGTGGACTGGGCAGACGTTGAGGCACCAACTGTCCATTGCCAGGGGGAGGACATAAGAACATGGATGATGCCCCTACCCTGGTCCTGGAAGCCCAGGTACAAGAATTCCAGCAAGAAAATGGGCTGAAAAGGCACCGTCCAGGAAGATTCCTGCTCTGGTTGCTGTTGAGCAATTCCCCAGGCAGGGTGGATGTGTTGAGGATACCTCCCCTCCTTATCCTGACCTGGTGGCTGTATGTCTACGTGGGGTCAACCTCAGGCCCAGTGCCATAGAAAGGCCATGTTGGACTACTATTGGATCACTCCTGTGACCAGTCTTTGCACTTTAGCCTGGGCAAGAAACACAGGCTCCTCTCAGGGTGAAAAACTGCCTGGTTTGCAATTACAGGAGCTGTGTAATGAATGCTCTGGTAAGGACAAGGGGTCCTGCCTCCAGCCAAGCACGGGAAAGGTGCAAAAGAATTCCATGGTTTTGAAAGGGACATCTTCCCCTAGACCAGGTTGCTCACAGGTCCTGTCCAATTTAACCCCGAACACTGCCAATGACAGGTATCCACAGGTTGTCAGGGCAACCTGTGCCAGTGCCTCACCACTCTCACTGTGAAATGTTTCTGACATCACAGCTGCACAGTGTCACAGAGCAGTTGGGGTTGAGAGGGACCTCTGGAGATCATCTAGTCCAAGCCTTTTGCTAGAGCAGGATCACCTCGAGCAGGTTGCACAGGACTGAATCCAGGCAGGTTTGGGATCTCTCCAGAGAAGGAGAATCCATAACTGGGCAGGTTGCACCAGTGCTCGGGCACCTCATATTGGGATGGACCTTCCTGTGTTCCAGTTTGTGCCCACTGCCACTTGTCCTTTTGCTGGGAACCACTGAGAAGAGTCTGACCCCATCCCCTTGACACTCACCTTTAGATATTGATGAGCATTGATCAGTTTCCCTCTCAGTCTTCTCCAGATTAAACAGCCCCAGCTTGCACCCAGCTCTGCAGTAAATATCCCTTATAAAAGGCTTTATAACCTCCTATGGGTTGTGAAGTTTGTTTCCACATATCAGCTCCATCCCTGGAGACTTTCAGTGTCAGGCTTGATGAAACCAAGCGATCTGCTCTAGTTTAAGGTGTCCCTGCTCTCTGCAGGGTGTTGGGACTAGATGGCTTTTAAAGGACCCTTCCAGCATAACACAGACTGTGAACTCTCAGAGCTGGAGGAGGCCTGGGGACGTCTCCACCCCCAAGTGTCAGGAGAGGGCAGTGTGAGCCCAGAAGAGCCACTGAGCCCCAGCTCCCAGGCAGGACCAGCAGATCACCTCCCAGCAGAGGATCCTCCTGCCCAGGCTGGGATGCTTGGAGCACCTGAAGGGGTGTCTGAGGCACATTGGGTGCTGAGGACCTACCAGTGCTGGGGCAGCTGATCCTCCTGCCTGAGGGCAAAGTGTGTGTGTGGGGGGAGTGGGGGAATGAGCACAGCACGGGCACAAGGGACATGACATGAGGGACACGGGAGTGACAGGGGAGACATGGGAGGGAAAGAGAGAGGAGAGAGGTGCTGCTGGAGCTTGTACTAACACCTTCATGGTTGAGAACGTGAAGGTTGGGGGCATCATGGGCTGCAGTGACCATGAGATGGCAGAGTTCAGGATCCTGCGTGGAAGGAGCAGGGCAATGAGTAGGATTACAACCCTGGATTGGAGGAGAGCTAACTTTGGCCTCTTCAAAGACCACTTTGGGAGAATCCCATGGGTTCAGGCTCTGGAAGGTAGAGGGGCCCAAGGGAGCTGGTCAGTATTCAATCACCACTTCCTCCAAGCTCAAGATTGTTGCATCCTGAAGAAAAGAAAATCAAGCAAAGTAGGCAGGCGACCTTCATGGATGAGAAGAGAACCCCAGAAAAGCATCAAGAAGAAAGCTTAGAGCATGTGGAAAGAGGGAGTGGCCACTTGGGAGGACTATAGGGATGTATTCAGAGAATGTATGAACAAGCAGCAAGGAAAGCTGAGGCCCATTTGGAATTAAAGTGGCAAGGGATGTCCAAGAGAACAAGAAGGGTGTCTTCAGATGCATCAGCAGCAAAAGGAAGACTGCAAGAGCAGCGATTATGGTTCAGAGGTGAGTTCCTGCTTTAGTCAGTGAGCATTTGACCACATGACCTTGAAGGAGGAAACTTTCTCAATGCCCCTCTGCATGGCCCCAGTGCAGGAGTCCTTCTCAGTGCCCACCTACATGGTTTCAGAGCAGGAAACCTCAGTACTTGTCTGCACGGGCTGGTCACTTCCAGAAGGAGATGGATGACCTGGCAGTTCCCAAGGAAAAGCTGGCCAATCTCCAACTCCTTTTTCCTTTTTATCATCAGCCATGACATGCTACAGCCTGGAGTATCTCTCATTGCTTTGTGTCATCTGCCTGGCTGTGGCCCTCTCCACATCACACTGTGCCACCACTGTTGACATCCATCACTGTGTTGCCAAAGCAGTTTTAGCCACAAATCCTTGTCAGGGGTTGATGATGGCTGGACAGCAGTGCCCAACAAGCTGCTCCATCACTCCCTTCTTTAGCAGGACAGGGATGGGAGGAAAATAAGATGGAAACGGAACTGAAGAGTCAAAATAGAGAACATGTAATATAGCAAAAATTTGACAGAACCAAAGGAAAATCAAAGGTTTTCTTCAATATTGCCCATTAGCACATGATGTCCAGTCACCTCCCAGAAATCCAGACTTCAAAACTTGGGCAATCTCTCCAGAGACAAACATCACATATAACAAACATGCCCTGGTCCTCCTCCTTCCTCTCAGCTTTTATGGCCAAGCAGACACCACTGGGTTTGGAATATCACTTTAGTCAGTTGGGGTCAGCTGTCCTGGCTGTGTCCCCTCCCAAGGTCTTGCTCACCCACAGCCTACCACTGAGGGGGATGTTGGAGAGACAGTCTGGATGCTGGGCCAGCCCCACTCCCCAGCAGCCAAATTCCTGGGCTGGTACCAACACCCTGCTCACGCCTGATGCACAGCACGGCCAGGGCTGCTGGGGAGAAATGAACTCCACCACAGCCAAACCCAACACAGTCCTAAACACGGCACCATGCTGGGCTGCTGGGAAGTAAACCAGCTCTAGCCCAGGGAAAACCGGCTCTAGTCCAGGAAAAACTAGCACAGCCCATGATCCAAGGCTGGGAAACAAGCACAGGAATGAAGTAAGGGAAACAAGGCATTTACCCTAGCCAGAAGAGCCACCAGTGTAGCATTGTGTGCTGGTGCAGAATGATCAGCTCTCTGCAGGCAGCTCCCAGCCTCTCCAGCTGCTGAGAGATCAGGGGCCACATCCAGTCCCCCCGTTTGCTCACGGAGCAGTAAGACTGTGATCACTGCAAAGATGGGAGAAAGAGACTGTCACCCAGGGCAAATTCCCTGTCCCCAACCCTCTGCTATGGTGGTCTCAGTGTCCCCCACCAACAGCCCAGTGCTGCTCCGACCATGGCTCTCAAGGGGGAGCACAGAGAGCTGGGCCTGCCCCATCCACCCCGCCCAGTCCCATGTCATACCTTTGGCCAAGCTGCCAGAGCTCCCATCCGTGCCTATGGGGGAGAAACAGCTGCGAGCTGCCACCTCGTGCTCGCTGTGGGCACAGTGCCCATAAGAGAAGAGAGGAAGAGGCATCAGCATCCACTGCACTTCACCCTCAGGCTCAGGGGCTCTACAGAGAGATGTGGCTCATGACCACAGCCCCTACCAGCTCTCCAGGCTCTGCATTCCTCCAACACCCTGGAGCTTTACCTGATCTGCACTTCCAGATGATGAATCCAATGATGCTGATGACACCCAGAATGACAAGGGGAACAACCACCCACGGCACAATGGTCGATGAGTTGGACCCTGGCTCTGGGGATGAGCAGGACTGTGAAGAAGGGAAGGGGGACCCCTCCAGCCCACCCCTCCATGTGCCCAAGGCCACCAGACTCACCCCACACAAAGACCCCCGGCTCAGCCAGGCTGGCGTGCTCCACACGGCACCGGTACTTGTCCTGCTCCCCAGGAGGGGCCTCGATGGACACCCAGGTGTAGTAGGTGCCATCGCTGTTGGGCACGATGCTGCCCCACTGGGTCTCCTGGTCCCTGACCTCACCGTCCTTCAGCCAGCTGATGGTGATGGGCCGTGGGTAGAAGCCGTAAGCGCGGCACTGCAAGGTCAGGATGCCCTGGGTCTCCTTCTTCGACACTCGGACCGTGGGGGGCTCTGGGGAGGGGATGGCAGTGAGGGCTGGCACACACATCCACGCTGGCCCCTCCCCAGGGTCCCCATCTCCCCTCACCTTTCCTCTCCAGGACAGCTTGACAATAGCTCACGTATTTCCTCAGCCACTTGTTACAGGTGTTCTCCAGGTAGTGCTTCCAGTGCTCAGCAACAGTCCTGTCCGCCTCCCAGTTCCTCTTGGTGATTTGTGCTGCTGCATCTGCTGCAGTCAATGTCATCGTGTCCATGTCGAAGGCAATGAAGTCCCTCCCGTCGTAGGCAATTTGCTGATACCCCTTGGATATACCATCCTCCAGGAGGTCACAGCTGTGCATGTACTGCCGTGTGTGAGTCCCTGAAACATGACCAGGGAGATGGGGCTGAGGGGCTGCTGCAGCCCTGGGCCTTCAGTGAGGCAAGGACCCCCAGCAGCAACCCCCACTCCAGACCTGTGTGAGGCCCAAGGGTATTGGGCACCAACACGAGAGCTGCCCCCACCCTGCGCAGGGCCCACAGCACTTGGGGCTGTGATGCAGAGCTCTCGTGCTCAGGGCAGGGCTGGGCTGGCACCCAGGCCCATGGCCCCCTTAACAGCAAAAGTATGGGACAGAGTCCTGAATGCTGGGTGAGCAAGTGAATAGGAGATGGGATGTGTTGCAGGAGCCCCTCTGGCTCTGGGGTGGGGTGTGCAAAGGAATGGTGAGGGGCTGGGACACAGGGTGGGAGTCCCTCTGGTTCTGGGAGTATTCACTGCCAAGGGATGGTGAATGCTGTGATGTGGCAGCCAGGCCTGGGATGGGGTGCAGGGCATGGTGGGGAGAAGGACAGAATGCACTTGGTGGGGCACCCAGAAGCCTCCCTGGCTCTGGCACAAAGGATCCCATGGAGTGTGGGGATGGGGAACAGGGGTGCTTGGAGCGCTCTGCCAACAGCACTGGGCTGGGAAGGATCGGCACATCCCAGGGCAGTAGCATGAGGAAGGGTAGTGTCTTCATGGGGGAGAAGGGAGTGGAGATCTCCCCTCCCACAGAGCCCCTTCCCAGCCCACACTCACCCCCACTCTGGTTGTAGCGGCTCTGCAGTGTGTCCAGGTTCACTGTGTAAATCTCCTGATTGCTCTGTCCAATCTGGGTCTCCTGGTCCCAGTACAGCTGGTCCAGGTTGGCCGCCATCCAGTCTGCCCGGGGCACCGCCCTCCCCTTCTCGCTGTCGTAGCGCACAATGAGGTTCCCGTCCACATACCCCATGGACACAAACTGGGGTACTCCTGGGCTGGGCTCTGACACTGCGGTGTGGAAGTAGTGCAGGGAGTGGAGCTCTGTGGGGAAACAGGTCAGTGAGGGTTGGGAGGTGCAGGGTGAGGGTGTCCACAGTGATGGGGTGCAGGAGTGGGTGGTGAGCCTGGGTGGGGGTCCCAGTGCAGTAGACTGGATGGGGGTTTGGGGGGCAGCTTCAAGGGGAAGTGTCTGGTGGAGGGAATCTGTGTCCAGGATGGGGGTCCTGCTTCCCATGAAGGGAAGACGGAGCTCCTGGTGATGATGAAAGGGGGGCCCTGTCAGTGAAGGACCCAAGGTGCCCAAGAAGGGGATCCAAGGGGGTCTCCGGCATCAAGGAGAAACAGATCTGTGGGAGCGTCTGGGAAGGGGATGGAAAGAGATGGAAGAGGATGGAAGGGGAGTGTTCCAAGGGGGCACCCATTCTCTGGGGAGAGTGACTGGGGGTCTCTGTGCCCCGGGGTGGTCCAGTGTGCAGGGAGTGGAGAACCGTTATCAAGAAACTGGGTCCAGTGGGGTTCCCGGGACCCACCCCCACTTACCACACGCCGCCCAGCTGGGGACCCTCAGCAGCAGAAGCAGCCCCAGTGCCCGGTCCAGCCCCATCCATCCTCTCCGGGTCCCAGATTTTCTGAGCCAAAGGAGCCCTGCTCCAGAACAAACCTCGCTGCCAGCCCTGCCCTGAGACCCGTGATTGGCTGCGCCACCACCCGCCCACCAATGGCAGCCAGAGACACTTACCAGTAACGCCCCCACGGGACCGCCCAGACCTTCCACCCCCTCAGCGTCCCAGACTCCCCCACAGCCCCACTTTGCGTGTATACCCCAGCCTGGGGTCACCCCTAGGCACCCCATGTCACAGTTCTTCCCCCCACACCAGTGCTGCTCTCATCCCCTACCCTGGGACACCCTGAGACCTCCAGACCTGTCTGTCCATGGGGGACCCAGGCATCTAGTGCCCCTTGGCTCCCCCAACCGCCTCTGACACCATGTGAGTTTGTGGGTGAAACAGATGGGACAAGGATAAAAACCTCCCAGGGAGCGTGGGCACCCCCAGGGCTTGGGCTAGCTGTCCCTTGACCCCGATGTCCCTTGTCCCTGCTGTCCCTCCTGCCCTGGGTTGCTCGTGTCCACCATCAACTGTGCCCAGCGTGCCTCAGGCCTGGCAGCACTCCTGCCTGGCACTGCTTGTACTGCATCTCCTGCACAGGTCCATCAACTTACCAGTTCAAACCAGAAAAACCACCTTCCAGAAGGATCTGGACTATCTTCTGCCCTGTCTCAGAGAATTCCTCTGCTCTCCTGCCCCATACGATGATGTCATCAGTGTCCTGCAGGTGCTCTGGGGCTTCACCCCTTCCAGCGCACTCAGAGTCAGCCCATGGCAGAGGGTGGGGCTGTTTCCATCCCTGGGGCAGTCAATTCCAGGTGGATTGGGCACCCTCCCAGGGACAGCAAACTGTGCCTTGCTCTCTGCTGCCAAAGGCATCCAGAAAAATGCAGTAGTGATATCAACTGGGGCGTCCCACTGCGCTGCCTCTGACTCCAGTTCCTGCTGGAGCTCCAGCATGTCCAGCACAGCAGCGCTCGTGGGCAGTGTGACTCCATCCAGCCCACGACAGCCTGCTGTCAGCCTCCACTCTCCACTGGACTTCACACTGTTCTTAACAGAGGAAGCTCTCTGTGCCCGCACACATCAAGGATCCGAGTCCAAGCCAGCTCATAACGCCCTGTGCCCACCTGAGCAGGGGGTACCCAGTCTGGGTCTCACCTCTCCAGTACCCAGGGACGAGCACCCAAAGCCCAGGGGTACCGGAGGGCAGGGCTGCTGCCCATCCATCCCAGAGCTGGCTCAGCGGGCACAGCTCCGACAGCACAGCCAGCAGTGCAGAACTGATCCTGTCTGGGACAGGAACAAGCCATTTGGGGAAAGGTTTTGCCATGTTTGGTTGTCTCTCACTGGATGGCTAAGGGGTCTCCTTCAGCCTTTGAGGATTCCTGTAGCTACAACAGTTGCAACTCGTATTGGAATCAGTTGTATTCAGCACGCCATAATAAGGTCAGTGTCAGTTGTACAATATGCTCCCTTCAGACCTGGTGATGTAAATGCCACCCCAATACAGCCAGAGGACAAGTCAGACACTCCAACTGCAATGAGCATTACGACTCAGCAAGGCTGTGCTCCCTTTTAGTGGCAGAGGCAGGAGCTGACGGTAGAAATTGAATTCCCACAAGTGCTATTCTGAGTCACACTCAGGGATGTCTGTGGTCAGGGGGTCTCTCCATGTGTTGGGGCAGCACCTGCAGTTCATGTTCTGCAGAGATCAAGAGACCTCATCTCCCACAGCTGAGTGATTATTTGTTCTTTGAGTCATCAGCCATAAATCTTAGGAGGTTCTGAGTCAGAGCTGTAACACTGACGTGCAGACACCTTGAACCAGTGGGTTGTTAATGTCTCTTGGAGACAGAGCGGTTTCAGAGTTTCAGGGTTTTGTTTCTTCAGGTTGCTTTTTGTTTTCTTTCCTTTTTTTCCTTTTTCTTTTTGTCTTTTTCCTGTCTAACTGTCCTACCCTGACACAAGCAACCCAGGGCAGGAGGGGCAGCGGGGGCAAGGGACAGCTCCCCCAAACCCTGGGGGGTACCAGCACTCCCTGAGAGGATTTTGGTTTTGTCCCATCAGTTTCACCCCCAAACCCCCAGGGTGTCAGAGCCAGATGGGGGGAGCCATGGGGCACCAGACACCTGAGTCCTCCCTGGGACAGACAGGTCTGGGGGTCTTGGGGTTCCCCAGGGGAAGGGGACAAGAGAAGGGCTGGAGTAGGGGGGAAGAAATGCTACTTGGGGGGCCCAGGGGTGTCCCCAGGGTGGGGGATATAGGTGAAGTGGGGCTGTGGGGGGGGGATTCTGGGGCCCTGAGGAGGGGTTGGGTTCTCGTGGTCCTGTGGGAGAGTAACTGGTAAGAAGTGTCTCAGGCTGCCATTGGCGCAGCCAATCACACAGGTCGGGGTGGGGCTTGCAGCAAAGTGTGCCTCAGAGCAGGGCTCATTCAGCTCATGACATCGGGGACCTGGAGCAGAGAGGAGTGCTGGGGCTGGGTCGGGTGCTGGGGCTGCTGCTGCTGCTACTGCTGCTGAGAGTCCTCGGCTGGGCATCATGTGGTGAGTGCGGGTGGGGACCTGGGAACCCCCTTTGATCCTGTTTCTTGACAACTGTTCTCCATTCCCCATGCACCAGACCACCTCGCGGCACAGGGGCCCCCGGTCACACTCCCTGAACAACAGATGTCCCCTCGGAACACTCCCCTTCAACCCCCTTCCATCCCTTTCCATCCCCTTCCATCCCTTTCCATCCCCCTCCCAGACACTCCCACAGATCTCTTTCTCCTTGATGCCAGGGACCCCCTTGAACCTCCCTCCTGGGCACCTTGGGTCCTTCACAGCAAGGGCCCCCCTTTCATCATCACCAGGACCACGCAGTTCCCCTTCATGGGAAGCAGGACCCCCTCCTGGACACAGATTTCCTCCACCAGACACTTCCCCTTGAAACCCCCCCACACCCCCAGTCTGCTGCTCTGGGACCCCACCCAGGCTCACCACCCAATCCTGAACTCCAGCACTATGGGCACCCTCACCCTGCACCCCCCACCCCTCACTGACCCCTGTGTCCCCACAGAGCTCCACTCCCTGCGCTACTTCCACACCGCAGTGTCAGAGCCCAGCCCAGCAGTACCCCAGTTTGTGTCCGTGGGGTACATGGACAGGAACCTCATTGTGCGCTACGACAGCAAGAAGGGGAGGGCGGTGCCCCGGGCAGACTGGATGGCGGCCAACCTGGACCAGCAGCACTGGGACCAGCAGATCCAGATTGAACAGACCAATCAGGAGATTTCCACAGTGAACCTGGACACACTGCAGAGCCGCTACAACCAGAGTGGGGGTGAGTGTGGGCTGGGAAGGGGCTCTGTGGGATGGGAGATCTCCTCTCCCTCCTCCCCCATGAAGACACTAACCTTCCTCTTGCCACTGACCTGGGATATGCCGATCCTTCCCAGCCCAGTGCTGTTGGCAGAGGGCTCCATGCACCCCTGTTCCCCATCCCCACACTCCATGGGATCCTTTGTGCCAGAGCCAGGGAGGCTTCTGGGTGCCCCACCAAGCACATTCTGGCCTTCTCCCCACCATGCCCAGCACCCATCCCAGGCCTGGTTGCCACATCACAGCACTCACCATCCTGTGGCAGTGACTACCCCCAGAACCAGACGGTTTCCCACCCCATGTCCCAGCCCCTCACCATTCCTTTGTACACCCGACCCCAGAGCCAGAGGGGCTCCTGCAACCCATGCTATCTCCTGTCTGCTCGCTCACCAAGCATTCAGGACTCTGTCCCATCCCCTTGCTGTTCCAGGGTTCTGAGGGGCTGGGTGCCAGCTCATCCATGTCCTGGGTCCAGGGGCTCTGTGTCACAGCTTTACATGATGCCCTGAGTGCTGTGGGCCCTGGGCAGGGTGGGGGCAGCTCTCGTGTCAGTGCCCAATTTCCTTGGGGATCACACAGAGATGGAGTGGGGGGTGCTGCACCCAGGGTGTGGATACCTCTCTGGTTCTGGGGGTCTTGACTGCCATGAGGACAGTGAGGGTTTTGAACATCCAGTCCAGCACCAGCAGTCAGGGTGCCAGGAGGAGATGTGCTCCCAGCTTATTGACTGCCTCCCCCTTCTCAGAGACAGGGCAGGATGAGAAGCTGAAAAGTTCTTGACTGCTTAGCAACAAGTGGAGGGCCACGAAGATGATTAGAGGGCTGGAGCACCTGCCCTATAAAGAGAGGCTGAGGGAGTTGGGCTTGTTCAGCCTGGAGAAGAGAAGGCTGTGGGGGGACCTCATTGCAGCCTTCCAGTACCTGAAGGGAGCTTATAAGCAGGAGGGGAATCAACTGTTTAAAAGGACAGGCAATGGCAGGACAAGGGGGATGGATTAAAACTAAACGAAGGAAAGTTTAGATTAGATATTAGGGGGAAGCTTTTTACAGAGAGAGTGGTGAGGTGCTGAAACAGGCTGCCCAGAGAGGTAGTGGATGCCCCATCCCTGGAAGTGTTCAAGGCCAGGTTGGATGGGGCCCTGGGCAACCTTGTGTAGATCCAGGCCTGAGGTGGTGGCCCTGCCTGTGGCAGGGGGGTTGGAGCTCTAGGATACTTGGGGTCCCTTCCAACCCAGACCATTCTATGATTCTATGAAAGGGACAAAAGAATTGCATGGCTTTAAAAAGGACATTCTGTGATTCTATGAATTAAACCATCAGGGTGGTATCAACACCCGAAATCCCAAACACAGCACTACACACACTGCAAGATTGGCATTAACTCTAATTCTGAGGAATTAGCAACTGTCACAGAAGCTCACACAACAGGGCAGGAAGTTAGACAAGAAAAAAACCCCTCACAAAACCAAGAAAAACCACAAAGAGAATGGTTGTTGAACATAGAATGTGGTTTTAAACTAGGTTTTACACAAACTGAAACTGTGAGCCTCTGAGCACAGATCTGCTGCAAGTGAAACAAAAGGTCCCTCTTGAGGGACTGCATTTCTACCAGCAGCTCCTGCCTCTGCCCGAAGGTGACTGCACTTTGCTGAGACTTAACGCTCATTGTGTTTGTCCCTCCAGCCCTTGTCCTTCCCCTGTGCCCACCTTGAGGATGGGCTCTTGCTGCTCTGGTGTGTGTTGCTGCTGTGCGTTTGGTGTACGTTGAGGATGTGGGCAACGGTGGGGATGTGTGTGTGGAAGGCTGTGGGGTCTGTTTCTCTAGGTTTAGTTTCCACGAGCCCTCAGTGCTCCCCGTGTCCCCCCCTCCTTTTCCCCGCTGCCCATTGCGAACTGGTGCTTGTGACTCCCCACTTCCCGCTGTGGCTCAGCCGTGCCGAGTCGGAGTCGGGAGCCCTTCTGGGCAGCGTCCCGGTGGGAGCTGCTTTGCCCAGCTGCCCCCAGCTCCCCCAGCGTGAACAGTCTGACCCTGGGATGGGCTCAGCCCGTGCACCAGCAGCGGGGAGTATCCAGGCACCGGGCTGTGCCCGTGTCCTCCTCATATCACACCGCACCGACCCGCTCGGAGTTCCCAGCTTTCCCTGTGTCCCGTGGCTGGGGCCCTGCCGAGCGCTGCCGGAGCTGTGCCCCTGAGCCAGCTCTGGGATGGATGGGCAGCAGCCCTGCCCTCCTGTCCCCCTGGGCTCTGGGTGTTCGGACCTGGGTACCAGCAAAGTGAGACCCAGCCTGGGTACCCCCTGCTCAGATTGGGAGCGGGACGTTCTGTACTGTCTTGTACTCGGATCCTTGATGTGTGCGGGCACAGAGAGCTTCCTCTGTTAAGAACAGTGTGAAGTCCAGTGGAGAGTGGAGGCTGACAGCAGGCTGTCGTGGGCTGGATGGAGTCACCCTGCCCACGAGCGCTGCTGTGCTGGACATGCTGGAGCTCCAGCAGGAACTGGAGTCAGAGGCAGCGCAGTGGGATGCCCCAGTTGATATCACTACTGCATTTTTTTGGATGCCTTTGACAACAGAGAGCAGGGCACAGTTTTCTGTCCCTGGGAGGGTGCCCAATCCACCTGGAATCGACTGTCCCAGGGGTGGAAACACAGCCCCACTATCTGCTCTGAGCTGATCCTGACTGCGCTGGAAGGGGTGAAGCCCCAGAGCACCTGCAGTACACTGATGACATATGGGGCAGGACAGCAGAGAAATTCTCTGAGACAGGGCAGAATATAGTCCAGATCCTTCTGGAAGGTGGTTTTGCTGGTTTGAACTGGTAAGCTGATGGACCTGTGCAGGAGATGTAGTACAAGCAGTGCCAGGCAGGAGTGCTGCCAGGCCCGAGGCACACTGGGCACAGGTGATGGCAGACACAAGTGACCCAGTGCATAAGGGACAGCGGGGACAAGGGACAGCTCCTGCAAGCCCCAGGGGTGCCCACACTCTCTGGGAGGTTTTTATCCTTGTCCCATCTGTTTCACCCACAAACCCACATGGTGTCAGAGGCGGGTGGGGAGAGCCACAGGGTGCCAGATGCCTGGGTCCCCCATGGACAGACAGGTCTGGGTGTCTCAGGGTGTCCCAGGGTAGGGGATGAGAGTGGCACTGGTGTGGGGGGAAGAACTGCGATTCGGGGTGCCTAGGGGTGACCCCAGCCTGGGGGATACAGGTGAAATGGGGCTGTGGAGGGGTTCTGGGACCCTGAGGAGGGGTGGGCTTCTGGGCGGTCCCATGGGAGGAGTTACTGGTAAGAGTCTCTGGCTGCCATTGGTGGGCGGGTGGTGGCGCAGCCAATCGCGGGTCTTGGGGCGGGGCTGGCAGCGAAGTTTGTCGTGGAGCGGGGCTCCTTTGGCTCAGAACATTTGGGACCGGGAGAGGATGGATGGGGCTGGACCGGGCACTGGGGCTGCTTCTGCTGCTGAGGGTCCTCGGCTGGGCGGCGTGTGGTAAGTGCGGGTGGGTCCTGGGAACCCCACTGGACCCAGTTTCTTGATAACAGTTCTCCATTCCCTGCACACTGGACCACTCCGGTGCACAGTGACACCCAGTCACTCTTCCCAGAGAATGGGTGCCCCCTTGGAACACTCCCCTTCCATCCTCTTCCATCCCTTTCCATCCCCTTCCCAGATGCTCCCACAGATCAGTTTCTCCTTGATGCCAGAGACCCCCTTGGATCCCCTTCCTGGGCACCTCGGGTCCTTCACTGACAGAGCCCCCCCTTTCCTCATCACCAGGACCCTCCGGCTTCCCTTCATGGGAAGCAGGACCCCACTCCTGCACCCCATCACTATGGCCACCCTCACCCTGCACCCTCCACCCCTCACTGACCCCTGTGTCCCCACAGAGCTCCACTCCCTGCGCTACTTCCACACCGCAGTGTCAGAACCCAGCCCAGGAGTACCCCAGTTTGTGTCCATGGGGTACGTGGACGGGAACCTCATTGTGCGCTACGACAGTGAGAAGGGGAGGGCGGTGCCCCGGGCAGACTGGATGGCAGCCAACCTGGACCAGCAGTACTGGGACCAGCACACCCGGATTGAACAGACCAATCAGGAGATTTCCACAGTGAACCTGGACACACTGCAGAGCCACTACAACCAGAGTGGGGGTGAGTGTGGGCTGGGAAGGGGCTCTGTGGGATGGGAGATCTCCACACCCTCCTCCCCCATGAAGACACTACCCCTCCTCATGCTACTTCCCTGGGATGTGCCGATCCTTCCCAGCCCAGTGCTGTTGGCAAAGGGCTCCAGGCACCCCTGTCCACCAGTCCCACACTCCATGGGATCCTTTGTGCCAGAGCCAGGGAGGTTTCTGAGTGGCCCACCAAAAACATTCCGGCCTTCTCCCCACAATGCCCTGCACC
Organism: Gallinula chloropus; assembly: GCF_964237585.1. Taxonomy (NCBI): domain Eukaryota; kingdom Metazoa; phylum Chordata; class Aves; order Gruiformes; family Rallidae; genus Gallinula; species Gallinula chloropus. Next base: position 1,822,132 of record NC_140117.1, on the reverse strand, counting down.
CCGTCCCAGACCTGGGTGCTACGTCACAGCCCTTACCATCCCGTGGCAGTGAGTACTCTCAGAACCTGAGAACTCTCTGAGGAGCTCCCACCCTGTGTCCCAGCCCCTCACCATTCCTATGGTACTTTGTACACCCCACCTCAGAGCCAGAGGGGCTTCCTCTACCCATGCCATCTCTTATCTGAACCCTCTCCCAGCATTCAGGACCCTGTTCCATCCCCTTGCTGTTACAGTGTGCCATGGGGCTGGGTGCCATCTCAGCCATGCCCTGGGCACAAGAGGTCTGCGTCACAGCTGTACGTGATGCCCCAAGTGCTGTGGGCCCTGGGCAGGGTGGGGGTAGCTCTTGTTTCGGTGCCCGATTCCCCAGGCCTCACACAGGGCTGGAGTGGGAGGTGCTGCTAGGGGGGCCTTACCCCACTGAAGGCCCAGGGCTGCAGCAGCCCCTCAGCCCCATCTCCCTGGTCATGTTTCAGGGGCTCACACACTGCAGAGCATAGTCAGCTGTGACCTCCTGGAGGACAATAGCACCAGGGGGTATTGGAAAATCGCCTACGATGGGAGGGACTTCATCGCCTTCGACACGGACACAATGACGTTCACTGCGGCAGATGCAGCAGCAGAAATCACCAAGAGGAACTGGGACGTGATTGGCACAGTCACTGAGCACATGAAGCACTACCTGGAGAACACCTGCCCTGAGTGGCTGAGGAAATACGTGAGCTATGGGCAGGCCGTGCTGGAGAGGAAAGGTGAGGGGAGATGGGGAGCCTGGGGAGGGGCCAGCATGGATGTGTGTGCCAGCCCTCACTGCCACCCCCTCCCCAGAGCCCCCCACGGTCCAAGTGTCTAAGAAGGAGCCCAATGGGATCCTGACCTTGCACTGCCGCGCTTACGGCTTCTACCCACGGCCCATCACCATCAGCTGGCTGAAGGATGGTGAGGTCAGGGACCAGGACACCCAGCGGGGCAGCATCGTGCCCAACAGCGACGGCACCTACTACACCTGGGTGTCCATCGAGGCCCCTCCTGGGGAGCAGGACAAGTACCGGTGCCGTGTGGAGCACGCCAGCCTGGCTGAGCCTGGGGTCTTTTCGTGGGGTGAGTCTGGTGGCCTTGGGTATGTGGAGGGGTGGGCTGGTGGTATTCCCCTTCCCCTCCTCACCACCCTGCTCATTCCCAGAGCCAGAGTCCAACTCATCGGCCATCGTGCTGTGGGTGGTTGTTCCCCTTGCCATCCTGGCTGTCATTGCCATCACTGGATTCATCATCTGGAAGTACACATGTAAAGCATCTGGAAGTATAGGTAAAGCACCGGGGTGTGGGAGGAAGGCAGAGCCCAGGGGGCTGGTAGGAACTTTGAGCACAAGCCACAGCACTCTGAGGAGCTCCCTAGCCTGATGGTGAAGCATAGTGGATGTTGATGCCTCTTCCCCTCTTCTCTTGAGTGCACTGTGCCCACAGCGAGCACGAGGTGGCAGCTCACGGTTGTTTCTCCCCCATAGACACGGATGGGAGCTCTGGCAGCTTGGCCAAAGGGATGACATGGGACTGGGGGGGTGGATGGGGCAGGCTCAGCTCTCTGTGCTCCCCCTTGAGACCCATGGTCAGAGCGACACTTGGCTGTTGGTGGGGGACACTGAGACCACCATAGCAGAGGGTTGGGGACAGGGACTTTGACCTGGGTGACACTGTCTCTTCCTCCCATCCTTGCAGTGATCACAGTCTTACTGCTCCATGAGTGACCACGGGGCCTGGCTGTGGCCCCTGCACTGTCACTGACTGCAGAGGCTGGGAGCTGCCTGCAGAGAGCTGATCATGCTGCACCAGCACACGGTGCTACACTGGTGGCTCTTCTGGCTGGGGTAAATGCCTTGTTTCCCTTACTTTCTTCCTGTGCTTGTTTCCCAGCCTTGGATCATGGGGTAGAGCAGGTTTTCTTCCCAGCAGCCCAGCATGGTGCCGTGTTTAGGACTGTGTTGGGTCTGGCTGAGTTGGAGTTCATTTCCCCCCAGCAGTCCTGGCCGTGCTGTGCATTGGGAGTGAGCAGGGTGTTGGTACCAGCCCAGGGATTTGGCTGCTGGGGAGCGGGGCTGTCCCAGCATCCAGACTGTCTCTCCAACATACCCCTTGCCAGGAGGCTGTTGGTGGGCAAGACCTTGGGAGGGGACACAGCCAGGACAGCTGACCCCAACTGACCAAAGTGACATTCCAAACCCTGTGGCATCTGCTCGGTTATGAAAGCTGAGAGAAAGAAGAATGAGCAGGAGATGTTTGTTATTTACAGTGCTGGCTGTCTAGAGCAACCGCTGAACATACTGGAGCCCCTTTTCCTGGGACGTGGCCAGACATCACCTGCTGATGGGGAATAAATGCTGATGGAGAAACAGTGAATAAAATTTCTGGTTTTCCTTTACTTCTACCCAGGGCTTTTGCTTTATTCAGCTGCCTTGGTTGGGAGTTTGTTCCTGTTCCATCTTTTTTTCCTCCCCTCCCTGCCCTGCTGAGGAGGGGAGCGATGGAGAAGCTTGGTGGTCACCTTCTGTGCAGCCACTGCCAAGCCCTGACAATATTTTTGATAGAAACTGGATTGGTATCACAGTGATGGGTCTCAACAGTGGTGGCACAGTGTGATGTCATAAATGGACACAACCACGCACGTGCCCCAATCTATTGAGAAATATCCCAGGCTGTAGCACATCATGCCTGATGTTAAAAAGGAAAGCTCACTCAGCCTTTCCTCACAGGGGAGATGCTCCAGCCCCTTCATCATCTCCGTAGCCTCCTCTGGACTCTCTCCAGGAGATCCCTGTCCCTTTTATCCCAGGGAGCCCAGCACTGGACACAACACTCCAGGTGGGGCCTGACCAGGGCAGAGTAGAGGGGGAGGATCCCCTCCTGTGACCTGTTGGCCACACTTCTACTGATGCTCCCCAGGATCCCATTGTCTCTCTCAGCCCCCTGGGCACACTGCTGGCTCATGGCCAACCCTAACCCCTAACCCTAACCCTAACCAGGACCTCCAGGTCCTTCTCCATAGAGCTCCTCTCCAGCAGGTCATCCCCCGGCCTGTACTAATACAAGAGGTTGTTCCTTCCCAGGTAATATGATTCTGTGATACAGGGTGCTGGCAAGCAAGCCCTATGGCTGTCCCAAAACCTGGTTTGTGATCCACTGGTACAGGACACAAACACACAGACAGAGCACAGGACTGGATTCATTCTGTGCATACACAGGTGCTGGGTGGTAATTCCACAAAGCCAGCACCCAGCACACACAATCTGCTGTGTTTGTACATGTGACAGGGTTCGGAAAAGCCTGGTAAATAGATGCTAATTGGTTAGTAATTACTCCATCATCTACTACTGGTCAAGCAGATCTAAATTAGCATGCAAGCTCTTTGCAAGTTTGAGGTGGGCATTAATTGTGTCAGTGCTCATGATTACCCCCTGCCACATTTCCTCCTCCCTCACCTCCACTTCCCAGCAGTGTGTCTATGAACCCTCCATGAACCCCTCCTGGCCCAGCACACAGGCCTAAGACATAAATCTCTGAGAGGTGTAGGGCAGGTCCTGGGCTTCTCTTCTCCTTCTCACACTTCTCCCATCCTCGGACAGGACAAGCTTGGGATGAGCTGTGTTGGGATCCAGGATCACCACGACTGCGGGGACAGGAGGAGCCAGAGCATCAGGAGCAGAGCTTATCACTGGGCAGGTTTCACTCCCCTGGGGCCAGGATCTGCCTTGTGAGGCAGGACACAGGGCATCTCCTTCCTGCAAGAGATCCCATCCCAGGGCTGGTCCCAGCATGGCCACGGCCAAGCTCAGTCCCATGGGAACAGGCACTGGTGGGGCTGCAGCCCCAGTGTGGAGGAGCAGGATGGGGAGGCAGCGGCTGGATCTGGTCAGTGCTCCGAGTGTCCATGGCTGGGGATAAGTGACAGGGCTGGGCTGACTCTCTCCAGGAGTTATCCCAAATCTGATAGTGGCTCGAAATGAAGGGAAATGTTCTAAACCCCTGTGGAAAGAGAAGTTGTTCATGGGACAGAAACAAGCTGCTGGATGCAGCTGGTTGCTGAAAATAACAGAAATTTGCCCTGTTTTGCATTTACCATGTTTGAACGGGACTTGAGGAACCAACACCAGGTGAGGAGCTGAAGTTTCACATCCTCATACCAAAGCCCAGAGTCAAAAAATAAAGCTTTAAGCAGGCCCCAGGGACAACACAACGAAGCGACCCCCAACCCCCTCCTTGTCCCCACATGGCTGTCAGTGCTGGAGGTGGCTTTTCCCAGAGTAGTGCCTCTCCCAGCAGCCTGTGCTTGGAACAGCACCACGCGAGGTCTGGCACCTCAGGAAGTGTTTTTCCTCCCAAAAATGGCTGATGTCCTTGTGTGTGACCACTGTTGCTGAGGGAGTGAGCAAACCCAACCAGACCCTGAGCAACTGTCCACCTGGGCCAGGGCCACTGGGTTTTGGGGTCCCGGGACATTGGTCTGTTCTGGAGGAAAAGGCAGGAGCCCGACAGCCCCAGGAACCAAAAAAGGAAGAGAAGGAAGGGGAGAGATGGTGGGACATCATGGGGAGAGGGTGAGGAGAGGAAAGGTTGTGGTGGGGTTTTCTTCAAATGTTGGGACAAGCCAGAAGTTGCTTGTTTTTCTCCCCTGTCCCCTCAGGGACCTCAGGTCCCTGGTGCCCAGCACACAGGAATACCCTTTGCTCGCACTGTGTGCTCTGTGGGTGGAAGCTCATCAAGTCAAGTTACCTTTTGAACCATTAGAGAGACCACGCCAACTGCCGTGCCAGACCCTGTTTGCCAGCCCTGTTCTCTCACTCCCAAGGGGTGGCTCCTGTACCCAGAGAGGCTGGTCCTGTCATCCTTTGCTCCGTCTCCAATGAGTCACGGCTGTGTGTGATCCATGCAGGACATGTCATGTTGTTTCACCAGCACTCGATGTAGGGGGGACTTGGGTGCCTCCCTCCCTCTCTATCTCAGTCTCTCTTTCTCCCTGTGCTTTCTTTTCCCTTGCAGGTCTCCTCTGCTGGGAGAGGCACTGCTTTGGGAAAAGCCACCTCCAGCACTGGCACCCAAATGGGGACAGGGAGGGGGTTGGGGTCCCTTCGTTGTGTTGACCCTGGGGCCTGCTTAAAGCTTTATTTTTATGATTCTGGGCTTTGGTAGGAGGATGTAGAACTTCAGCTTCTTGCCTGCGGTGGGGCCTCAAATCCTGGCCAAGTGTGATAAATGCAAAACAAGCAAATTTCTGCTGTTTTCAGATGCTTCCTACAGCTGACAGATCATGTCATTCTCATTATAAACTTCTCTTTCTCTCAGGGGTTTAAAAAGTATCTCTTCATTTTGAGCCGTTATCAGATTTGGGATAACTCCTGGAGAGGGGACATGGGGCAGAGCAGGGCCTGCCCCGGACACCTGTCTGCAGTCCTGTCCTGCCCTCAAGCACCATTTTTTTGAACCATCGGGGTGCTGGTGCAGGGGCTCTGGGGATTTTGGTGCCTCTTTGGAGCAGGGGCCACCCTTCTTCACCAGATCCCCTCTGAGGCGCTGTGACTCCCATGGCCCACCTCTGCCTCCCTTCCCCTCTCTCCATTCCAGGGTGGCCACAGAGGTGGGTCATGTCAAGTCCTGGGGGCCTCCTGTGGTACTGGGTGACTCTCCACATGCTCCAGCTGGGATCAGGTAGGGATCCTGCAGGGCTGGCGGGGGCTTTATTCCTCTCAGTGTGGCAGATGTGGGGCAGGAGCTGCTGTGGGGCCGGGGGAGGCCAGCCTGAAGCTCAGGCCCACATGCTTTCGCTTTCCCTTGGACACTGTGGCTTGCAGCAGGGCTGTCTGGGGTAGAGGCTGTTTTCTGGAGCAGGTTCCCACTCCTGGGAAATCTCCTTCTCCTTCCAGTCCTCCCACTCCCGCTCCAGATTCTATGGGGTCCCTGGACCATGGGAGGGCAAAGCGACACCCTTGGCATGGAGCGTGCCCGGCTCACACCAAGCTCAGCCCTGGCCTGCAACACCCTCAATTAACGCAGGTGCTGTCTCTGTGTCTCTGTGTCTCTGTGTCCTTCTCCATGGCCAAGCTGACTTCAGAGTGGTGGGACCAGGCCATGCTCTCCGTGGAACCGTGGGGCAGGACATCGTGCTGCCCTGTCACTTGTCCCCAGCCATGGATGCTCAGAGCTGGGACATCAAGTGGATCCGGCACATAGTCTCTGAAACGGTGCACCACTACCGACATGGGGAGGACGTGTCCTGGGAGCAGATGGAGGAATATGCTGGGAGGACAGAGCTGGACAGAGATGGTCTCTCCAGAGGAAGGCTGGACTTGCAAATCTCTGGGCTCAGACCCTCTGATGATGGTCAGTACGTCTGCATGGTGACAGATGGTGCCTCTTATGGAGAAGATTTGGTGGAGCTGGAGGTGACAGGTTTGTGTCTGATGCCCCAGGGGAGCTGGCACAGTATCTGGAAGCCTTGGGGCTTCTTGAACAAAGAGGAGTTGGTGCAGACCCTGCCTTACGGTGCTGAAACTGGGCAGCTTGGTCTTGCTGTGCCGGGAAGTTTGGGGGGAGATCTGGGGCTGTTGGGCATCAGCGCTGGGTGATTCCTGCCCAGGTTGGGGTGGGTTTGGTGGGAGCGGTGAGGGGGTCTGCTCAGGGATGTGGTGGTGGCCTTGGAGCTGAGTCCATCCCTCCCTGACCCCAACCCCGGGCTCTTCCCCAGCCACAGGCTCTGTCCCTCAGCTCTCTCTGGAGGGTTACGAGGCCGGAGGCATCCGGGTGCTGTGTCGATCAGCCGGATGGTTCCCGCAACCGGAGGTGCTGTGGAAAGACCCCAACGGGCACCGTGTCCCCTCGGTCTCCCAGAGACGTTCCCCTGACGCCAGAGGCCTGTTTGACACCGAAGACGCCATCGTGGTGACAGGGACCAGAGAGGGGAACTGGTCCTGTGTGGTCAGGAACAGCCGCCTGGACCAGGAGCAGGAGGCGTCCCTGCGCATCTCCGGTGCGACGGCTGCAGCCAGCCCCTGCGGCGCTGGAGCAGGGCGGGGGTTGGGTGCCTGGCTGGGGGCAGCTTTGGGCTGGGCTTGGGGTGCAGTGTGGGGGTGTGGGGGCATGAGAGGACTTTGTCCCCTTAAGGCCAGGGCTCGCAGGACAAGGGCTGGGAGTTGTGGGGCGGGGGTCTCTGGGTCCTTCTCCCCACGGACACGAGTGGAAATCGGTCCCTTTCCCTGCGGATCTGTTTGTTTCTCAGCTCCCTTTTTCCACGATGCCCGTTCCTGGATGGCCGCTCTGGGCGTGTTCCTGGCGCTCTCCCTTGGGCTCCTTGGCCTCACAGCTTCTCTCTGGAGAAGGAAAGGTGTGTTTGTCCCCAAAGGACGTGTTACCTCCATCAAAAAGCTCTTTGGGAAGGACAGAAGGGGATGAGGACATGGTGGGTTGTGGGCAGGAGGACACGGAGCGCGGCCAGAGCACCTGGATGGTGGGAAGGTCCCAGAGACCCTCTGGAGCTGTTCCCACTGAGGAAGCAAGCTGCTCTACTGACCTCCTCTTTCTCCGGCTTTGCTTTTCAGTTCTACTGTCCAGAGAGCTGGGTGAGTCCTTCTGGCCCCTTCCCCCAGCAAAACCTCCTGGCACAGGAGCCCCTGGCAGGGACTTGGCTTTGGGGAGTTCCTGGGCTCTCGGTGCTCAGCCCTTTCCCTCGCTGCCTGTCATCTCCATCTCCAATATCTGGGGCTGGGAAAGCCCAACGAAATGTGCCTGGGAGGGTGGGCAGCTCAGGGAGACCAGTTGTGGGATGTACACTCTGCCCTGCCGAGAGCCTCTGGGACCAGCTCTGGGATGTGACCAGCTCTCCTCTCTCCTTCTAGCCTGGAGGAAGTTTCTGCTGTCCCATGGAACAGGTAATTGTGGCTTTGGGTGCCGCTCTGGAAGGTTCTCCTCCCCTTCCTTGTGTGCAAGGGGCATCTGGGCTGGCCAGTGCGAGGGACTGGCTGTGTCTGGGGATGTTGGGTGACTCCCAGACCCCGAACGTGGCACTGGGCTGTTTCCCCACTGTGCCACCCCTTGTGAGCTCCATCAGTGTGGCCAAAAGGAGCCATCTCCCCCTTGACACCCCGGGTGCTGCTGCTGCCTCCCCATCCTGCTCTTCTGAGCTGGGGCTGCAGCCCCACTGGTTCCTGTTCCCTTGGGACCGAGCTCGGCCATGTCTGTGATGGGACTGGCCCTGGGATGGGATCTCTTGGAAGAAGGAGATGCCCCATGTCCTGATACCCCAGATCCTGTCCCCAGGGGGGTGAAAGCTGCCCAGCGCTGAGCTCTGCCCCTGATGCTCTGGCTCCTCCTGTCCCTGCAGATGTGGTGACCCTGGATCCCAACACGGCTCATCCCAGGCTTGTCCTGTCCCAGGATGGGAGAAGTGTGAGATGGGGAAGCGAATGTCAGGACCTGCCCGACACCCCTCAGAGATTTATGTATTGTGCCTGTGTGCTGGGCCAGGAGGGGTTCAGTGAGGGGAGGCACTGCTGGGAGGTGGAGGTGAAGGGGGAGGTGGGAGGGGATTCACGGTGGGCTGTGGGGGTGGCCAGGGACTCTGTGAACAGAAAAGAGAAAATATACCGGAGCCCCAAAGAAGGGATCTGGGGGGTGCAGCACTATGAAGGGAAGTTTCAGTCTCTCAGCGATCCTCGCACCCCCCTGTCCCTCTCCTGGGTCCCCAGCAGAGTCTGGGTGTGTCTGGACTGCCCGTGGGGGCTGGTGACTTTCATCGATGGTCACAGTGGGGCCGAGATCTTCACTTTCCCACCAGCCTCGCTCAATGGAGAGACCATCCGCCCATGGTTTTGGGTGGAGACAAAGGGAACTGAGCTGTGCCTCAGGGACAGCACCTCCAGTTCCCCTTCTACCTCCAGCACCTCCCTGCAGAGGCCCTGCCCTTCTGCAGACCCTGCCCGTGTTCCTCTCGGCCCTGCCCCAGCCCATTCTGCCCAGGCAGAGCAGGACAGGACTCAATAAAGCTTTGTGGGTGAACATGGAGTGTGGCTGTGGGGGTTCCTGGGGGATTTGTCCTGATTCTTGGCTGCTGCTGAAGGGGATTTGCAGCGGGCTTGGAGCAGTGGTTGGAGCAGGAGCCTGGGGGCAGCTGCCAGCAGGGTGAGCACGGGGCAGGGAGTAGGAGGTGGGGACCATTCAGGACAAATCAGGTCCCTCTTGTCTAGGTCCTGGGGAGCCCCCCACTCTGCCAGCACCCTGTGTCCCTGGGATGCCTCAGGTCTGCATCCTTCCATGCTGTGACATCCTGTTGGGAGGAAGCCTGAGGTGTCTTTCCCTCCTGCCCTTCCGAGCTGGGCACTTGGTACAGGTGGTGGCTCCTGGCTGGTTTAGGGACTGGGCTCTGTGCACGAAATCCTCTTTGTACCAGAGCGGCTTTAGGGGTAACAGAAGAGGAAAATCCTGAGCAGGGACAGGATTCTCCCCCTGGTGCTCTGGGAAAGTGATATTTACCAGTACTGACTGGTGTGGCTGCTGCTGCCGCTGTGGAGTTTAGTGCTGCAGAGGAGCCAGGGGCAATGGGGTGGTGTAGGGGTGGGTTGGGATGTGTGTGGGGTTGGTTTGGTTGACTTGAGTTGAGTTGAGTTCAATGACTTGGCTTCAGTTGACCAGGGTTAACCTGAGTTGACTGGTTTTGAGGGGTCTTGCCTTGAGTTGACTTCAGTTGAGGTGCCTTGAGGTGCCTTGGGGTGACTTGTTGTCTTCACTTGACTTGACTTGGGGTGGAATATGATGGGATGGAATTGGATAGGATGCTGCTGGAAGTACGGTTGGGGTGGCCGGACCCTCCAAGGCATGGGAAGGGGTGGTGGACGCAGGGGAATGGGTTGGGGCTGTGGTCATACACAAGCCCTTTTTGGGAGGGAAACACCTCCTGAGGTGCCAGACCTCACGTGGTGCTGTTCCCCAGCACAGGCTGTGGGAGAGGCGCCGCTCCAGGAAAAGCCACCTCCAGCACCGGATCCCACGCGGAGGTGGGGAGGAGGTTGGGGTCCCTTTGCTCTCTTGTCCCTGGGAGCTGCTTAATGCTTTATTTTATGAATGTGGGCTTTTGTAGGAGGATGCAGAAGGTCAGCTCCTTGCCTGGGGTGAGGCCTCAAGTCCCACCCATATGTCTAAATGCAACACAGGGCAAATTCCCGCTGGGTAGATGGAGGGAGAGCAGTGGATGTCATCTACCTTGACTTCAGCAAGGCCTTTGATACTGTCTCTCATGACACCCTGATAGCAAAGCTGAGAGAGCACGGGATAGATGAGTGGACAATGAGGTGGGTTGAGAATTGGCTGTCGGACCGAGCCCAGAGGGTTGTGATTCGTGGAGCAGAATCTGACTGGAGGCCTGTGACTAGCGGTGTTCCCCAGGGCTCGGTGTTGGGTCCAGTCCTGGTTAATATCTTCAGTGACGACCTTGATGAGGGAACAGCATCCACCCTCAGCAAGTACCCGATGATACAAAGCTGGGAGGAGTGGCTGACACACAGGAACACCGCGCTGCCATCCAGAGAGACCTGGACAGGCTGGAGAGCTGGGCAGGGAGAAACCAGATGAGGTTCAACAAAAGCAAGTGGAGAGTCTGGCACCTGGGAAGGAACAACCGTTTGTATCAGTACAGGCTGGGGGATGACCTGCTGGAGAAGAGCTCAGTGGAGAAGGACCTGCGGGTCCTGGTTGATGACAGGTTGGCCATGAGCCAGCAGTGTGCCCTGGTGGCTAAGAGAGCCAATGGGATCCTGGGAGGCATCCGGAGGAGTGTGGCCAGCAGGTCACAGGAGGTGATCCTCCCCCTCTACTCTGCCCTGGTCAGGCCCCACCTGGAGTATTGTGTCCAGTTCTGGGCTCCCTGGTATAAAAAGGACCGGGATCTCCTGGAGAGAGTCCAAAGAAGGGCTACAAAGATGATGAAGGGCCTGGAGCATCTCCTCTGTGAGGAAAGGCTGAGTGAGCTGGGGCTGTTCAGCCTAGAGAAGAGAAGACTAAGGGGGGACCTAATTAAAGTTTATAATTATCTGAAGCAGGGGATGCAGGGGGAATCAGCCAGCCCCTTTTCAGTGGTCTGTGGGGATAGGACAAGGGGCAATGGCTGCAAGTTGGAGCACAGGAAGTTCCGCACCAACATGCGGAAGAACTTTTACCCAGTGATGGTGACAGAGCCCTGGGACAGGCTGCCCAGGGAGGTGGTGGAGTCTCCGTCTCAGGAGAGATTCAAGACCCACCTGGACGCCTATCTGAATGATATGTCCTAGGGAGCTGCTTTGGCAGGGGGGTTGGACCCGATGGTCTCTCGAGGTCCCTTCCAACCCCTACAATTCTATGATTCTGTGATTCTATGATCCACCTGATGTCCAAGCTCCAAGCATCTGTGCAGGGGCAAGTGACACAGCAGCACAACATCCGGCCCCACAGTGACACAAAGAGCGTGGTGTAGTCCTACCATTCTGAAGTCAGCTTGGCCATGGAGAAGGACACAGAGGTGTGGAGATTGTGCCTACACTTATTTAGGGTGTTGCAAGCCAGGGCGAGCTTGGTGTGAGCGGTGCACGCTCAGTGCCACAGGACTGAAGGGGAAACCAGAGTGAGGGACATATGGCGTAAAGGGGCTAAGGGAAAGTGAAACCCATGATCTGGGGCGGGCTTCCCCCTGACCCATGGCAGCTCCCTGCCCCGCATCTACCACTTGTATCGGGCAAAAGCCCCCACCAGCCCTGCAGGATCCCTACCTGATCCCAGCCGGAGCACGTGGAGAGTCACCCAGTACCTCAGAAGACCCCTGGGGCTCGCTGGGAGCCACATCTATGGCCACGCTGGAGAGGAGGGACGGGGAGGCAGAGGAGGGTGATGAGGGTCACAGCTGTCCCAGAGGGGATGCTGAAGAATGTTTGCCCCTGCCCCAAAGAGTCTCCAATATCCTCCAAACCCCTTGCATGAGCACCCCACTGGTGGAAGAAACCAGTACAATTTTGCAGATAACACCAAGCTGATCAGAGGGTTAATGTAGTCAAAGGTGTCTGCTTACTGCAAGGGGTTTGGACTAGATGGCCTTTAAGAGTCCCTTCCAACCCAGAGCATTCTGTGACTCTGTGACTCACAACTCAGGGCTGGAGGAGCCCTGGGGACATCTCCACCCCCAAGTGTCAGGAGAGACACCCCCAGCAGGGTCATCCCCACCGCCGCGCCGGGGATGCGGGTGGCCGTGGCGTTAGGGGGTGACGAGGTGTTGGCAGGAAGGGACGAGGACATCGTGGTGGGTGGGGAGGAGCTGTGGGGAGATGGGGACACAGAATCTTCCAGAGAAAACACAGGGCTCCCTCCATCCTTCCCTCCCTCCCTCCCTCCCTCCCTCCTTCCTTCCTCCTCCCTCCCTCCTTCCACCTGTCCATCCATCCGTCCATCCATCCTTCTCTCCACCCCTCTCTTGCCCCACCCCCCATCCCTCCACCCCACCTCCCACCCACCCCAGGCCTCCACCTCACACCCCTCCTTCCTCCTCCCCCTCTCTGAGGTGTCCTCCTCTCCCTCTTTTAACCCTCCAGGATCTTCCCACCTTGGCATCCCCCAGACCTTCCAGTTGTTCCCTCCCCATCTCCCACTGGGCCACCCTCCCACTCACCTCCACACCTCCAACCTCCCAGTTGACCCCCCCAGACATCCCAGTTGCCCATGCAGACTCCCAGTTACCCACAAAACCTCCAAGTTGGCCACCACCCCACACATTTTCCCTCCCAGTTTCCACCCTCAGGGAATCCCAGTTTCCCCCCAGACCTCCCAGTGAGCTCACACCACACCCCCAGGTGCCCCCACCAAACCTCAAGTCACCTCCTAATCAACGTGTCCCAGGTCTCTCCAGTGTCCCCCCCACTCCTCAACAAAGACCTCCTACCCCACCCACCTTACCTCCTGTACCTTGGGAACTCACATATCCCTTCCCAGAGGTCCTGGCCTGGGTGATGGACCTTCTGTGTCCCTGACACGGGTGGTGGCCAGTGACGGCTCAGTGTCACTTCCCCTCCACCCAGCTCCGGGCAGGAAACACTCGTGCAAGAGGAAGGAGGGAGGAAAACCGCAGGGGAGGAAGAGTATCTGCGGTGTGGGGAAGGACCATGGACCTTGAATTGTCCCCTTGTGTGGGGGAGGAGGTGACGGGAAGGGTGGCACTGCCAGGAGGTCCCCCAGCAATGAAGAGGGGGGTGGGTGTGTGTCTGGTTGCTTCATCACACGGCTGAGGAAGAGATGAGAACACCCTGCAGTGGGCTGGAGGGGACAGGGGAGGTTGGCTTCTACTCACAGTGTGGCCAACAGGCCTTCTCTTCCTTTCCTCCATCCATCCATCCATCCATCCATCCATCCATCCATCCATCCATCCATCCATCCGTCCATCCATCCAAACATAGAATCATAGAATCCCAGACAGGTCTGGGTTGGGAGGGACCCCAAGGATCATAAGAGTTCCACCCCCCCTGCCACAGGCAGGGACACCAACCTCCAGGCCTGGAGCTACACAAGGTTGCCCAGGGCCCCATCCAACCTGGCCTTGAACACCTCCAGGGATGGGGCACTCACCCCCTCTGTGGGCAGCCTGTTCCAGCCCCTCACCACTCTCTCTGGAAAGAACTTCCCCCTAAGATCTCATCTAACTCTTCCCTCCTTTAGCTTCACTCTATCCCCTTTGTCCTGCCTTTATCCACCCTTTTCACGAGCTGGTTCCTCTCCTGTTCCTCTGCTCCCTTCAGGTACTGGAAGGCTGCAATGAGGTCCCCCTGCAGCCTTCTCTTCTCCAGGCTGAACAAGCCCAGTTCCCTCAGCCTCTCTTCACAGGGGAGGTGCTCTAGCCCTCTGATCATCTTCATGGCCTCCTCTGAACCCTCTCCAACAGTCCCACATCTCTCTTGTACTGGGGCCCCAGTTCTGGACACAGGACTCCAGATGGGGCCTCACGAGGGCAGAGCAGAGAGGGACAATCACCTCCCTATCCCTGCTGGCCACCCCTCTTTTGAGGGAGTCCAGGATACCATTGGCCTTCCGAGCAGCAGGAGCACACTGCTGGCTCATGTTAAGTTTCTCATCTATCAGAATCCCCAAGTCTTTCTCAGCAGGGCTACTTTCCTCTGACTGCCTGGAGGCAGGACTCCTCATCCTTACCAGAGCATTCACTACCTGTGTCCTGTAATTGCAAACCAGGCAGCTTTTCACCCGGAGAGGAGCCCACATCTCTTGCCCAGGCTAAAGTGCAAGGACTGATCACAGGGGCAATCCCACAGTGGTCTAACATGGCCTTTCCATGGCACTGGGCACAAAGGTTGACCCCAGGTAGACACATACATCCACCAAGTCAGGATAAGGAGAGGAGGTACTCTCAGCACATCCACCCTGCCTGGGGAATTGCTCAACAGCAACCAGAGCAGGAATATTCCTGGACGGTGCCTTTTCAGCCAGTTTTCCTGATGCAATTCCTGTACCTGGGCTTCCAGGACCAGGGTGGGGGCATCGTCCATGTTCTCATGTCCTCCACCTGGCAATGGACAGATGGTGCCTCAACGTCTGCCCAGTCCACCACATCCAGATTGCTGGTCCCCATGGCTGTACTCCACACCAACATCCACTGTACAGACTGTTCATGCTGGGTGTCATCCTGATCTTTGGGTGCCTGAATATTGTCCGGGTCACTGCAGACCACCCTCAGGTACCACGTACCTTCCACTCTGGTGGACCACTTCCCTTGCTGGGTTACATGATCTTCTTTGAGAGGATCCATCTCCAGTCTGCAGGAGGCTCCCCCTCTTCCAATCCATCAATCCATAATCCCCAGCAATGGATCACAGTTGCTGGGCTTCCCTGCCTTTTAGTTCCTCCCTCTTAGCCCCACCATGCCAGCATGGGAGACACCAGGGAACACCTTCCTGATGGATAAAAGCGTTGCCTGCATCTCACAGCCCTGTCAGGGATGGGATCAGGTTGCTTCTGCATCTGCTCCCTCTCAGGGCGAGAGTCTACTGTGTAGACATCCACTGTGTCTCCTTGCCTAATGATGATAGCATAATGATGATAGTTCAGAGATGAGTCCCTGCTTTAGTCAGTGATTGTTGGTGTCACCTCAAACCTGTCCACATGGCCCCAGGGCAGGAGACTTCTTCTCAATGCCTGTCTGAATGGTCTCAGGGCAGGAGACATTCCTAATGTCCATCTGTGGGGGCTGAAGGTGGGAGACATTCTCAGTGTCCATTGCAGCCTCTGTCTGTTTCTCCTCTGGGAGTGAGCAAGTGGCTTGTGGTGCTCAGCCACTGTTTGGGGCTGAACCACCACATTAATCCATAAGTTTGTGAGGTGGGCAGGGCTTGTTGCATTAGTGATATTAAACACAAAAGACAGATTAATGGGAATAGCAAAAAATCTTCAACCATCTTCAGCAGATCCAGGCATAGTGATACACAGTCCATGGTCTGTAGAGTTCTGTACTTGTATGAAACCTTGAATCGATTCCCATGTGAGATTATGCATGACCTTTCCACCCTGTCCACTGACACTATTTTCCAGCTTCCACATTTTTTCTAGCACTGGTGAGCCCTTATCTGTTAGCTGCCATCTTTTTACAGGCATTTGCATTGATGAAGCAGAGTTCCATGCATTACATTTTTAGGAATACCCTTTATTAATCCTTCCCCCCAGAGATCCCCTCACTCAGTTTTGGCTTTCCCTCCAATGTTCCCATATCCTGGCCAAGGAGGCTTCTCATTCATCCCTTTGGATGCCTGTTTGACCTACTGCCTCTCTTCCAATAAACCTCACATGTTGCCTGTAATTGATTAGCTCTTGTGCAGTCTCTCCCCAGGTAAGTCCAGGTCCTGCCTGAGGACCTCTGGCAACATGGGCTCTAAGTTGGTCTTGAATTTGTATAGCACAGAGCTTCAGTGAGTCAGGAAATCCTCTAATTAAAGAAGTCATTCTATCTGGATTGGCAAATAACAACATGGGAGAGGGCTGATGAGGTTCAAGCTGCCTGTCGTGCATCAGCTGAAGACAAGCTGCTTTTTGCACACGTGCAGTGAGTTGATTCAACCCAGGGGTAGGAATGGCAACGGGGTCTCCCTTGCAATGGGATCTAACCCCAACGCCCAATATGCAATTCACTGAGTCAGGGACCAAGGTTCTCAGGCATCACTTACTCTAAGGAATATATCTGGATCCCAGTATCCTTGAGCTTCTTCTTCCAAGAGCCTTATTCTGTCTCCTCCAGTGAGGGAAACTCACCATGCATATTCAGTTTCAGTTTCTCTGGTCTACTGTCTTCTTGTAATTTTGCCAGTTCAGTTGCACTCTAGGGTATCTGTTTAGTGGTGACAGTGAGCTCTGTGTCCTCATCACCCTCATAGGACACTTCAGTTTTTAGGAGCTGCAGGAGGTTTTGAGAAGGATCACATTCAGCTTTTGCTTTTTCCATTTCCTCTCAGGGATAGTGGCAGGGGAACCTTTGTTTTGATAAGGTCTCTTTCTTTAGGCAAACTAGAAAGAACAGGTTCATTCTCAAGATCATCATCACGTGTCTGGTAAGCCAATTCTAATCTTAATTGCCTTTCCCTTTCAAAAGCCTCTGGCAGGTTGCTCCCCAAGCATCTCCCAACTCATTTTTCACTTTTGCTTGCCACCCATTCTAATCTCACCTGTAGTTCTTTTACCACCTCCAGAAGAGATTTCTTATTCTCTTGACTTTGCAGAACAATGTCCTTCTGAGCTGCAATTAACACGGCTCACAAAACACCACAAAACACTGCTTTTCCCTTACAGACTCTAAGGGGATTTATTTTCTTTTGCCAAGTCCCTTATCTGCTCTGCTACAGCTGTCAGGGATTGCCAATGTCCCTCTGCCCAACTGCACACTTCAGAAGTTGGACAAGCTTTAAAACTTTTCAACAAATCCAAAAGCAGGGAGCAGTCAAGATCAGGTTTATCCCAGGTTACCATGATCTTCTGCCAGAGAAATCAGTTCTCCTTTAAAGAACATGCCTGCTATCCCTTATTCCAAACCCTCCTTACCACTTCTCACAGA
Organism: Gallinula chloropus; assembly: GCF_964237585.1. NCBI lineage: Eukaryota > Metazoa > Chordata > Aves > Gruiformes > Rallidae > Gallinula > Gallinula chloropus. The sequence continues at coordinate 1,805,034 of NC_140117.1, read as the reverse complement.
GGATCCCTCCAAATTCAGTGTCATGGTCCCCAGGTGGGCAAACCAGAGAGATTCAGACCTGTCTATCCCATCCCAGCAGATGGATACATGTGGAGTTAACCTTTTACCTGCCCTCTCTTAGCTAGTCTTTTAACAACCACACCTGCAAGATGAGCTGCTGTAATCCTCTGTGCAGAACTCAGGAGTAACAACTACCCAGGAGGTCCAAAGCACAACTTTGCTTAAAAGCCCACTTGGTTATAAAGCTTGCAAACAAAACCACACCACACTATATGCTCAGAGCAACAGATCACAATTAGTAGCATTTAGCAAAACAGGAAATGCTGCTACTATTGTGTGCCAAGAATAAGGTTAGAAGTTCAGGGAGAGAGAAGAGAGTAAAAGAGGAAAAATAAGATATCACCACCCAGGGATCCTGCAAGGATCAGCATAAAGTTGCAGCTCTTGGATGGCAGGCATGCACCAGGTGTCCCAAATCTGTATCTTTTATGCTCTCTGGCCCCACCCTTCTGCAAGGCTGAGGTGGTTCAGCCCCAACCAGTGTCTGAACAGCACACACCACTCACTCACTCCCAGAGGAGAAAGAGACAGAGCCTCCATAGGTGGGGATGAAGACAGTTTATTGACAAAATCACCATGAAAGCAGAGCAGTAACAGCCAATTACACTCACACCTGGTGATAACACAAAGCACTTTACCAACCCAATGATTACAGAGCGCTGCACAACACAAGGACCAACCCAACCCCAGTCACACTCAGACTGCTCTGGAGGCACCAAGCCACTGCCCCTCCCCAACTAGCCCCTTTGATGTCAGTGATGTCAGGTGGCATGGAAAACAGCCCTGGCAAACTCATCTCACCTGTGCTGGCTGCTTGGAGAGGTTGACTTTGGCCTGGCCACAGACAGGACACAGGCTGAGCACACATTATGCAGTGTTCTGGAAATGAGTTAGTGGGGAATGGGGATTCCAAGGGGTATTTGACCCCCTGACTGGGCTGATGGAGCAATGAATCCTTTCAGTGGCCTCAAACAGGATTTTAGCAAGAAGGGGCTCTGCCTCCACAGGGCCCTGCTCTCCTGTCACCATCCCTTATCAGATAGGGACAGGATCCTGTTTGTCAGAGTGGATGCTGCCTGAGGGGCTGCCCTTGCAGGGACAGTGTCCAGATGGTTTATCAAATGAGGAAGTATAATGTCCAGTTTGTCAGAACAGCTGCTTTGAGATCAAGACTCTACAGGCCCTTCCAGCCTTGGGAGGATGGAGGCCCTAGTCCAAGGCCGCGCAGATGTTTGCAGGATCAAGCCCCTTGTGAAGTGAGACCCAGTCCACAGAACATTACCCTGACTCTGCAGGTTCTGTTACCTTGCAAGACAGATTGTTTGAGGCAAACCACTCATCCCAGTTCCATGAAATGATATCTAGAACAATACCCAGGGGGCCACATCCAGCCGCCCCATTCACCATTGGAGCAGTAAGACCTGAGCAGGGGTACCCAGGCTGGGTTTCACCTCCCCAGTACCCAGGGATGAGCACCCAGAGCCCAGGGGGACAGGAAGGCAGGGCTGCTGCCCATCCATCCCAGAGCTGGCTTGGTGGGCACAGCTCCGGCAGCGCTCGGCAGGGCCCCAGCCACGGGACACGGGGAAAGCTGGGAACTCCAAGTGGGTCGGTGCGGTGTGATGTGAGGTGGACACGGGCACAACCTGGTGTCTGGATACTCCCTGCTGCTGGTGCACGGGCTGAGCCCATCCCAGGTTCAGACTGTTCCCCCCCAGGGAGGCTGGGGGTGGCTGGGCAAAGCAGCTCCCACCAGGACGCTGCCCGGAAGGGCTCCCGACTTCCACTGACTCGGCATGGCTGAGCCACAGCGGGAAGCGGGGAGTCACAAGCGGTGGCTCCCAGCAGGGAAAAGGAGTGGGGGGACACAAGGAGCACTGAGGGCTTGGGGAGCCCACCCCACACTTTTCCCCAGACACATGCCCACTGTTGCTCATAACCTCAACATACAGCAAACCCACACCAGACAAGATACACCTCCACACAACCAAAAAGAGGAGCAGTGCAGCCAGAGGTTCAGAACTGATCTTTGCCTGGTCAGGAACGAACTGTTTGGGAAAGGTTTTGCCATGTTTGGGTTTCTCTCACTGGATGGCTACGCGGTCTCCTTCAGCCTTTGAGGATGCCTGTAGCTACAACAGTTGCAACTTGTACTAGAAGCGTTTGTATTTAGCGCACCGTAGTAAGGTCAGTGTCAGTTGTACATTGTGCTCCCTTAGGACCTGGTGATGTAAATGCCATCCCAATACAGCCAGAGGACAAGTGAGACAACCCAACCACAATGAGTGTTATGACTCAGCAAGGCTGTGCTCCCTTTTAGTGGCAGAGGCAGGAGCTGATGGTAGAAATGGAAACCGTCAAGAGGGACATTTTGAGTCTCTTTCTCTCAGAGCAGGGGTCTGTGGTCAGGGGCTCTCTCCATGGGTTGGGACGGCACTTGCAGTTCATGTTCTGCAGAGATGGAGAGACCTCATCTCCCATGGGTGAGGGCTTATGCACTATTTGGGTCATCAACCATAAATCTTGGGAGCTCCTAAATGAGTTGTGACATCCTGACTGGCATCCTGAACTAGCAGGTGTCATGATCCACAACCAGACAGAATAATTTGGCAGAGGTTGAACCCCTTTGCATTCTGACTGACCTCAGATTGCTCTGGGTGGCTGGGGGCGGTTATGCCTAACCTCTGAGTGATGTCCAATTAGGTGTTTCATCGTGACGAGGTCTTTGCAATTCTCGGGAATGGAATTAAGACTCAAAACGGAGTCAAGGGTCAAGTCACTTTATTTGGCCAACAACAAGCATGCAAGAGAAGGGGAGAAGAAAGAGAAAAGAGTGGAAAAAGAGAGAGAGAGAGAGAGACTGCGACATCTACCATCACAGGGCTACCGAGTCCCATCAGTCCAATGTCTTCAGGTCTGATGGGGGAACATTCTTCGATGATGGCCATCTCTGTTCTTTTGTTGTGTTGTATTCACTCCTTCCAGGAATCAATTAGGATATTCCAAGAGCTATTTTCTTTAACTGCACCCACCACTTGGCGGTGGTGCACATGCCCAATACCATCACTGGGCAGTCTCTAGGAGTTTTTAGGTGGTCTTCAGGGGTCTCTGGTTCCCTCTGTCTTCCAGAACCCGGGTCTGGGTGCATGTGCAGGGATTGGGTTAAATTTAATCAGCTCTCCACCTCCATAAGAAAGAAGGAAGGAAGCATCTGGTCTTGTGGTCAGACCGTTGCTCCATTGCTGCAGAGGTGATAGCTGGTGGTGTAGTATTCCAGCAATGCTGTGACAAACATCTCCCAGAGTCTCTTAATCTTTTGACCCAGTCCCCTACAGTGGGTTGATAATGTCTGTTGGAGCGAAAGCAGCTTCACAGTTTCTGTTAGAATAAAACTTAGTTCAATATTTCTTCCCTTTCTATCTTGGGGGTTTTTGTTGGGTTTTGTGGGTTTTTTTTTCTCTCTGTCTTGGTCTGTTGTGTGAGGTTCTGTGACAGTTGCTTTCTTGTTTTCAGCAGGATTAGAGTTAATTTTCATCTGGCAGTGTGTGTAGTGCTGTGTTTGGGATTTAGGGTGTCAGAGGGACATCCATGCCTCTGACATCCATGCCCATGAGCCAATAACAAAAAGTCAATTTCTGCACAATTTTGTAAGGTGTCATGTCTTCCAGAATCCAGGTCTGTAGCTAGGGCACTTAATACTTCTGTTGTTGCGTTTGTTTGCTTTGCCAACAAACAGGCTACCTTATTTAAACCTTCGTCAAACCCTTTGTAGCAGCAGCTTCTGGAAAAAACAAACTGGCAGCAATTATCTCCCCTCTATTCAGGTAACACAGGCTTCACATTTTGTGCAGCATCCATTGTGGTCCATGATCTGTAGAGACACAAGCATACGCCCTTTCCCCTGTCAAAAGATCATGCAGACCAGACCATTGGCCTGTGACTAGGACCCTAATTCCTTTTTGCAGAGTCAATTTAGAAAAAACAGAAGTGAAGAAAAATTGGAGGAACATCAGAATCATCTCTGCAAGATAAAAAGTTAAGAACATAAAGAGCTTTGTCCAGCCATGCCTGTGACATTCTTGTATTTGAAGCTGATGCTTCAGTGTGCCATGAGCATGTTCAATAATTGCTTGTCCCGTCAGGGAATGAGGAATACCAGTAATGTGAGAAACCCCCCACCCCACCCCCACCCCCCCAAGCAAAAAAACCACTGGACTTTTAATGAATCATAAGCCAGACCATTGTTTGTTTTCACTTGCTCTGGCACCCCCAAAATGGAAAATGACTTTTGGAAGTGTCGAATAATATCCTTTCCAGTTTCACCTGTGTGGGCCATGGCTACCAGTGCATGAGAGTCCGTATCCACAGTTACATGCACATATTTCAAGTGCTCATATTCATTAACATGTAACATCTGACTGCCAAAGCTGCAATGCTTGCAGTTTGTAGGGGTTGGTACCATAGAAAACTGGTATGTGATTCCCCTGACATTCTGGACCGGCAGCCACAATGGAGTGTGCTTCCAAATGTGATCATCCAAACGGTTTCCTCAAGGCTCAAAAGCCTTGGTGAAAAAACTGATGAGAAAGGATCATGACAAAATACAGTTCTTGTCTTTGCTGTCTCAGCTTCCACAGAGCAAGCAACACTGCAAACTGTAGTCGATTGTCCAAGGTGGTAAAGACTACCTTATCCAACCATTTCACTAAATTTGCTACATAGACTGAGTCTGTAACAATATTTACAGGGCCTGGAAACAGTTCAAAGTCTAGAACCATAGCACGCAATTCTACTGCTTGGGGAGATCCTTGTTGCAGTGCTATTTCAGATTTCCACGTCTGTTCTCTTGTCAGACTACTGTAGCTTTTTCAGTTTTTCCTGATCCATCTGTAAAGACTGTTGGACCAGGTGTGGGTTCAGACTGACTGAGCAGCTTTTGGTCAAAAGGTATTTCTTGTGCTAATTTTAGCAGAGGGTGTGAGGGCAGATAATAAGCAACCTGTCCCTCAAATCCAGCTAGGGCAGCTTGTAGCTCGTAATTGGTGGCAAAACACCATTCAAAGTATGAATTCTGTACAGGTAAAACAATTCAACTAGGATCTCTTCCGGTCAGTTCAACACATCTTTTCCTGGCCTTTATAATAATGTCAGCAATCAAGTCAAACAATCCAGGGGCTGTTTTTTGAGAATGGAATGGTAAAAATAACCATTCTAAAGCATGCAAAGGATCAGCCCATTTTTCATTCTATTGTGTCAATAGAGAAAAAGGTATTAACTTATCGATTAGCACAAACACTTGTACTTCACACAACAAGTTGCAGGGAGGTTACCCTCTCCACAGACAGGGATTTGTCTAGATTGGAACGTGCTAGGAAGAGTCTGCACACCAATACGGTTACAAGCAGCAATTCGTTTTCTTGTTACAGTGTACAGGATTATATACTGTGCAAGGAGGAATTGCAACATACAGCCGGCAAGTCATGCAACTTCAGGATTCGGTTTCATCTGGGGCCTCAGATTAGGGTGACCTTTTCCTGAACCACTGTGTTCAGCAGAATGTTCCTCTTGTCTTGTTCCCCATATTCTAAATTGGTTCGCCCAGCTGAAGACACCGTTGCTCCATGAGGGTCTGGTACTCGCTGCTTTGCTTGCATTGCTCCAAAGACACACATGACCACCCTGGTGTAACCAGTCCTCCACAATTTCCCCTTTTTCTTTATGCACAAGCAAAACAGTGGCACCCATTTTTGCTAGTAAGCGCTTGTCGTGGTTTTACCCCGGCTGAGAGCAGAGATCCACGCAGCTGCCTGCTCCTTAAAGGAAAAGAGAGGGGGGAGGTGTGTGTGTGGGAGGGGTGTGAGGCAAGGGAAGGGAAGAGAAAGGGGGAAATAACCCCGAAACCAAGAAACTAAAAGGCCTGTGGGTTGGGATAAGGATAGTTTACTAAGATAACAGAAAGATACAATATAACAATGCTAACAGGACTTTAGAGGAAGAAATATATGAAACTGTTGATACACAATGCAGTTTCTCACCAAACCCACAACTCAGGCCGTACCACCCAGAGCCGTCCCGAAACCCGACTGTCCCCCAGAAACTGCACGTCCCGGAGCCGCCCCCACCTCCTCCCATCAGCCCCCCGTTGTACCGGGCATGACGGAATTGGCATGGAATACTCTCTTTGGCCAGTTTGGGTCACCTGTCCTGGCTTCACCCCTCCTTTCTCATGAATAAAGAAATATGAAGAGCTGAGAAAGTCCTTGACTGTCTGACAGCAACTAAAACCATCAGGGTGTTATCAGCACTGCTTTATTTTTAACTCTCAAACACAGCATTCCATCCGCTGCTACAAAAGAAGTTAACTCCATCCTGACTGAAACCAGGACAGCGCTTTACAATGTTAACAACAATCATTAAAATTATAAGACCAACAATTATAACAATGAACAATCTCAACCTTTCTTTTAACAAGTCTCGTATCCACCCTGTTATGCCCAGTCCTTGTAACCACTTGTCAAATGGACTGATGTTCTTTTGCATTTCATTCATATTCTGTTTCATGGTGTCTAATGCTTTATGTATCGATTTACTGTGATCGCTCAAATTGAAACAACACATCCCTTCAAAATCTTCACATCCATGTCTTTGTGCTAATAATAAAAAAATCAATTGCAGCTCGATTCTGTAATAAAGCCTGGCATAAGCTTTGTTGATCTAACAACATCTAATTTAAAATCTGTGTGGTTAAATTAGCCTGTTTCTCAGACCAATAAGCCAAATGCTCTAAGTTCTTTAATGCATTATCTGCAGCTGCACCTGGTACAAATACAGCTAAGGCTACTCTGGCTGCCACTGATAAAAGTTCAACGTTATCATTATAGATATGGTGTAGAGATGTGGCTATGGTTGTCCGAATCATACAGAAACAATGGACCATGATTTGTAGAAAGGCAAAAATATCCTCTTCCCACAAATATGATTGTGACAGGTCCTTCCCAATTACCAGTAATAGAGTTTTTATACATATTGGGCCAGATAAGGTGTGAGGTAAGAGTTACGTCTGCTCCAGTGTCCAAAAGGCCCTGGACTCGAATGGATGACGGTGAGTGGGGTCTGTTGACAAGTATGCAGGACAGCTGGGGTCGCTGATGGGTCACCTGCTGCAACCACAGAACGTGAGGAGGTCCAGTCAACCTGAATCATAGAATCACAGAATCATAGAATTGTAGGGGTTGGAAGGGACCTCAAGAGATCATCGGGTCCAACCGCCCTACCAAAGCAGCTCCCTAGGACATATCACCCAGATAGGCGTCCAGGTGGGTCTTGAATATCTCCAGAGAAGGAGACTCCACCACCTCCCTGGGCAGCCTGTCCCAGGGCTCCCTCACCCTCACTGGGGAAAAGTTCTTCCTCATGTTGGTGCGGAACTTCCTGTGCTCCAACTTGCAGCCATTGCCCCTTGTCCTATCCCCACAGACCACTGAAAAGGGGCTGGCTGATTCCCCCTGCATCCCCTGCTTAAGATATTTATAAACTTTAATTAGGTCCCCCCTTAGTCTTCTCTTCTCAAGGCTGAACAGTCCCAACTTGCTCAGCCTTTCCTCACAGGGGAGATGCTCCAGGCCCTTAATCATCTACATAGCCCTTCTCTGGACTCTCTCCAGGAGATCCCGGTTCTTTTTATACCAGGGAGCCCAGAACTGGACACAATATTCCAGGTGGGGCTTGACCAGGGCAGAGTAGAGGTGGAGGATCACCCCTTTTGACCTGCTGGCTACACTCCTCCAGATGCACCCCCAGGATCCCATTGGCTCTCTTAGCCCCCAGGGCACACTGCTGGCTCATGGCCAACCTGTCATCAACCAGGACCCCCAGGTCCTTCTCCACAGAGCTCTTCTCCAGCAGGTCATCCCCCAGCCTGTACTGATACAAATGGTTGTTCCTCCCCAGGTGCCAGACTCTACACTTGCTTTTATTGAACCTCATCTGGCTTCTCCCTGCCCAGCTCTCCAGCCTGTCCAGGTCTCTCTGGATGGCAGCGCAGTGTTCCTGTGTGTCAGCCACTCCTCCCAGCTCTGTATCATCGGGTACTTGCTGAGGGTGGACACTATTGCCTCATCGAGGTCGTCAATGAAGATATTAAACAGGACTGGACCCAACACCGAGCCCTGGGGACCACCGCTAGTCACAGTCCTCCAGTCAGATTCTGCTCCTCGAATCACCACCCTCTGGGCTCGGTCCGACAGCCAATTCTCAACCCACCTCACCATCCACTCATCTATCCCATGCTCTCTCAGCTTTGCTATCAGGGTGTCATGGGAGACAGTATCAAAGGCCCTGCTGAAGTGAAGGTAGATGACATCCACTGCTCTCTCTCCATCTACCCAGTTGGTGATGACATCATAGAAGGCTGTGAGATTGGTCGAGCACGATCTCCCCTTGGTGAATCCATGCTGACTGCTCCTCATGACCTTCTTCTCTTCCAATTGCTTGGAGATGGCATCCAGAACAAGCTGTTTCATTACCTTTCGTGGGACAGAGGTGAGGCTGACTGGCCTATAGTTACTAGGTTCCTCTTTCTTGCCCTTTTTAAAGACTGGAGTGACATTGGCTATCCTCCAGTCTTCAGGCACTTCTCCTGTCCTCCAAGACCTGTTGAAGATGATAGAGAGCGGCTCAGCAATCACCTCCGCCAGCTCCCTCAGGACACGTGGATGAAACCCATCAGGGCCCATGGATTTGTGTGCATTAATCCCTTTGAGCCACTCCTGGACCTCCCCTACCTCAACCAGAGGGAAATTCTTCGTTTCCCCAACACTCCAATTTTCATACAGGATCTGTGGGTCCCGAGGGGCCTTTGAAGTGAAGACCAAAGCAAAGGCAGCATTCAGTATCTCCACCTTCTCAGCATCCCCTGTTACCAGGACATCCTCCGCATTCAGCAAGGGTCCTACATTATCCCTGGTCATCCTCTTACTATTCACGTATCTAAAAAAACCCTTTTTATTATCCTTTATGTCCCTTGCCAGCTTCATTTCCAAGAGGGCTTTAGCCTTCCTAGTTGCATCCCTACAGGTCCTGACCACATTCCTGTATTCTCCCCAGGTGCTCAGACCCTTTTTCCACAATTCATAGATCTTCTGCTTCTTTTTGAGTTTACTCAATAACTCTGTGTTCATCCATGCAGGTCTTCCGCCTCTCTTTCCTGATTTCCTGCTCAAAGGGATGCATCGTTCCTGTGCTTGGAAGAAGCACTGTTTGAATAATAGCCAGCTCTCACAGGCTCCCATTCCTTCAAACAGTGTAGCCCACAGGATAGCCCCTATTAAGTTGCGGAGGAGATCAAAGTTAGCTCTAACCTGAATCGGTCACATTTGACAACAATATAGTGATTCTGTTGTAGTATTTTCACAGCAGGGTATGTCTGAACATATTTTTTCCCACGTTGTCCTCCAATGGGACCAATTTATCTTGTTACAGTATTTCCAGTTATAAGCTCCTGCTTTCTGGTCCCAAATACAATCAGGGCCTACAGTGTTACGTCAGCTGACATTAGATGTAAGAGACAAAAATTGGGGAAATGAGTTCAGTAGTCCTCATCATTCACCCAGGCATACAGATATGACTTATGTTTTGATATGTCCATTCACATGTACTATTGCCTAAAAAAAAAGGGCCATCCATTTGTGTTCTAGCCAAACAATATTTACCTTTTTCTGAAATTTGTGTGTGCCATGGTGAATCATGTGGGTCTTCCCATGTTTTATTCTCTTTTGTATCTCACTATATCACCATTAACCATTTTGATAGCAAGGGTATAGCTGCCCAAGGCCAACTTGATAGAGCAAATGGTCCTCCATGTATCCAGCATTTTGTGAAATTATAAACACTTGCTACTTGTTCAGCCAATTGTACAAAGGAATTCTTTACATCACTCCTTTCATTCCTAAAATCTTGGAGGGGAGAGATGATTTCTCTAGAGGTTGTGGTCCATACAATGCACCAAAACAACAAAGTTGCCATTTTGATCTACAAATCCATCTCAAGCTTATAGAGATTACAAAACCAATTACAAAAATACAACTTATTAAAATTGCACGTTGGTCTTCCTGCATTCGGTCCTGTTCCCACAGGGATCTCCTCTGAAATGAAAAATCGATGGACCCCTCTTGGGTTCCACCTACAAAGTTGAAATGAGGGAACAATCTAGCATATGTTAATTTTGAATTCTTTTCCTCGGGGATCTTTAGCTTTCCAAGCATCTACAGCCCGGTATTTCCACTGTTTACCCTTATGTTTAGCAGAGACATCTGTAAACAACACATTTCACAGCTCCTCTGAAACTGGTGGGGCAGTCTTAACAGAAGGGGGAGGGGAATCCTCCTCCCAGATGTTTGTTATCTCTTCTTGTATGTATAACACCTTCAGGGGCACCTTCAGTGACAATCCTCACAGTATGTCTTTGAGCCACTCCATCAGGGGGAGGGGACCCTGCCAGCACAGGTTTGATTACTTAAAAGGATCCCCTTAGAACTATAGGTTTTTGGCGTATGGTTCGCTCCACCTCTCTAAGAGCTAAAGTCACTACAAACAAACCCTTTTCCCTGGGTGTCGTGCTATTGTCTCCTTTCAGCACGTCTATACCCAAAAGATTCATCTGAAAAGATCCTGTGGCCACTGTGGTACTAATGGGGGATTCCTGGCAGCCACAGTGTCACCAAAGTCACAGGCATTGACTATATTTTCCCCAGAGCAGTTAAATTTATCAGATTTTTTAGATGGTATCGAGACCCCACACTGTTTTGCCTCAGTTTGCGTTAATGCAGTAATTTGTGCCCCGGTATCGTCAAAAAGGTTACTTGTCTTCTCTTTAGCCATACAGCAATGGTGATTAACAAATACCCTTTTGCATTCCCAGTGAGTTGTCTTAAAAACATCCATTCTCTGTTTACCCCTCCACCTTCGAGGAGCTGAAGGTCAAGTTTCCTGCTGGCTCTTCCTTAAGGTCTATCAGGGGTGGAGCCTCAGGGACTAATCCAAGGGTAGCAGTTCTTCCTGACCATTTTGTACTAGTTTTTCTAATTTTTGGGGGGTCAGGAGTCCATCCATGAGGTCTTGGGGAATGCCTTTCTGAAGGCCTAAATGTAGAAACACACCCAGACCTCAATCATCTCCTCCTGACAGAGACACTCGCAGTCATGATGCAGTGGTTCACTGGTGTTTCTGCTGAGAAAGGAAGCTGGGTTGACAATGTTAGTAACTATGATTTCCACATCATCCTGTTACCATATGAGACACCAGGACAGTCACTTTCTGGCCCAGGGTAAATTTTCAGGCTTCCTCTATGTTTAATATTACAGCTACAACCACTCGCAAGCATCCAGGCCAACCCTTTGCAGTTGCATCCAATTGTTTGGTGAAATAGGCAACTGCTCATTGATATGGGCCCAGGTCTTGTGCTAATATTCCTAGGGCAATCCCTTGGTTTTCATGAGAGAAAAAGAAAACCGGCTTACTCACATCTGGTAGCCCTAAAGCCAGGGCCGATTTCAATGTCTTCTTCAATGACTCAAAGGCTTGTGTGATCTCCTTGTTCCATGTAAGGCACTTTGTATGGTAGCTATCAATGGTTTCACAAGTAACCCACAGTTATAGATCCACAGTCGGCACCACCCAGTCATTCCTAAGAAAGTCCATAACTCATTAACCATTTGAGGTCTCTGAGTTTGGCACATTGCTTCTTTACGGGCCTGTCCCAAAGTTCTTTGTCCAGTGCTAATCTCATAGCCCAAGTAGATCACTTTACACTGCATTATTTGGACCTTCTTCTTAAATACCCAGTACCCTTGGAGTCCCAAGAAATTTAATAGACTCACCGTCTGAGTCATGCAACTGTCCTCTGCTTTAGTGGCAATTAGAATGCCATCTACATACTGCAATACTTTTCCTTCCTCAGAAGGGGTTTCCCAGGATTCCAAGTCTTTTGCGAGTTGATTGCTGAAGATGCTACGACTATTCTTAAATCCTTGTAGCAACACCATCCAGTGAGCTGGGTTTTCCAACCACTTTGGGGATTTTCCCATTCAAATGCAAATAGTTTCTGGCTGGCTTCATGGAGAGGGAGCCAGAAGAAGGCATCTTTTAAATCTAAAACAGTAAACCAGCTTCATTCAGGAGTTAATACAGTCAGCAGAGTATATGGGTTTGCTGCTACTGGGTAAAGGTCTTCTGTTATTTTGTTTACAGCCTGGAGGTTCTGAACTACCCGGTATGACCCATTGAGTTTTCAGACAGGCAGTATAGGGGTGTTAAAATTTGGCTCACATTCTTTCTCTAATCCCAATTGTAAAAAAATTTATTCCTTCTTTATCCTCCTGTTTCAGGGGTGTTTAACTCTTACCGGCTGCAGGCTTTCTTTGACTCTAACTTCAGCAGGTGAAGCATTCTTTGCTCTTCCAGGTACATCAGTGGCCCATACCCCAAGGTATACCTGGTTTAGGATCTCCTTGGGAACCTTTTAATCTGTGGGGGAACATCTGGTTAAAAATAAACTCTATACCTGTATATATTGTTGATCCTCTACCTTCAGAGTAATTTCTCCTTTTTCAAATGTGATTTTTGCACCTAATTTTCCAGCAACACTCTACCCAAGAGTACCCTTGAACAGGGCATATAGTCACTCCCCAGGGGCATTAAAGCTTGATTCAAAACTGAATATATTGCCCCTGTGTCTACCAAAAAATTTACCTTTTGTTGTTCCTTCCCCATCTTCATTACAACCAGCTTAGTTCGTGACTCACAAGTAGGGTCAAAGCACTGAGGATTAGTCTGCCATGAATAACTGTGGTGGCTAGACACTTGATGGCATACCAAATACATAAATTTCATCCAATTCCTGTGTCCTTTTTTGTGATGTTTTATACAGACTGCTTGTAAAATATGTTTCCCCACTTTTATACAGGCCTGATCGCCCAGCCTGGGCCGGGATTGTCTCTCCCCACCGAGTGTAAGAGGTTTTTCTTAAATCTTGGTCACGTGAAATTTGAAACCACTGATAAACCTGCTCCACTTTCTCTATTATTGTTGGCTAATAAGTCTCTGAGTCTTTTACAAAGTTCCCTATCCCATCCTTCATCAAACATTAATCTCCAGCCAGTGTCCTTGTGGAGATGTGAAAATGCAGACTTGGACTCCTCACTTGCTTTACAGTAAACTGCATCTCATGTGCTCAGTCATTCATTCGCATAACATAACACCAAAACTTTTACAACATACAAAATATAACAACAATCTTACACATAAAATAAAACATGAAATTTAAACTCAAATTTCCCAAGTGTTAATCATACAATTTTTACTCCAATTAATGTTTGTCCAACAGCTGCATAAATAAGAGAAAAAGAAAGTAAAGACCAAACAATCACATGGAGGGACACTTACCCTTCTCCTGCCTCTTATATACCAGTCGTTGACAGGCCCATCCTGGCTCCCGACACCGGAATGATATCGGGATGCAGCGGTGACCTCGGATTTGCTCGATCTGCTCCCAAGATCACTAGCGGCCGTCCCATCCATCAGCAAATCTCCTCCTTACCAGGGTGTTTTTTCCCACAGGGACTCTGCTGCACACCAGACGTCTCTGCGCGATTTACCAGCTGCCCCGGCCACGCTCAGGGGGCTGAGCATTGCACACAATATTCCCAATGAGGCCTCACCAGGGCAGAGCAGGAGGGCAGGAGAACCTCCCTCAACCTGCTGCCTACACATTTTTCTTCCTTGATCCCAAGATTCTGTTTGTTGGCTTCCCAGGGCCCTGAGAGCACATCGCTGGTCATGGTCAGCCTGGTATTTGCCAGGACTGCCACATCTTCAATAGCTCTGCTTTCCAGCAGGTCAGCTTCTAACCTGTACTGGTGCAGAGGATTATTCCTCCCAAGTTGAAGTACCCTACACTGACCTTTACTATTTTGTCCCTGGTTCCTGATTCCAGCTTCAGTTATTAAGTTTGGGCTTTGGTAGGAGGGTGAAGGATCCTTTTTTTAAACACATCCAGGGAAGGTGAAGTTTGATGGGAGGTTTAAACACCTCCGTGGGCAGTAGAGTAACTCACTGGCTGAGTGACCTTAAAAGTCCAATCTTGTGATTCTGTGAACATAAGCAAAGTATCTGGGCTGGGGCCTCAAGTCCCGCCCAGACTGGTAGTTCCAAACCACAAATATAAAATGATGAGATATTTTGAGAGGCATGTTTCATTCAGAGGATCATTCTTTATGAGAAAGGACCTCTCTTTTTGCAGGGGGGTGGAATATTTCTGGTAATTCAGTCAGTAATGGATTTATCAGAAATCGTGGAAAAAGTGGAAGTGGGGCAGAACAGAGATTGCAATGGGGAGCTGTGCATGGTCCCATGCTGCCCTTGAGCACCAGTTTCTTCGGCCGCTCTGCTCATGCAGGGGGGTTTCAGATTTTCAAGCCTCTTTGGGGGTAGGGACAGCTCTTCTTCACCAGATCCCCTCTGGGGTGACTGTGACCCTCATCGTCCTCCTCTGCCTCCCTTCACCTCCCTCCTCTCCAACGCAGGCACAGATGTGGCTCCCGGTGAGCCCTGGGGACCTCCTGATTTATTGGGTGACTCTCCACATTCTCCAGCTGGGATCAGGTAGGGATCCTGCAGGGCTGGTGGGGGCTTTTGCCTGGTCTGCATGAGAGATGTGGGGCAGGGAGCTCTGGTGGGGCGGGGGGACCCCAGTCCAGTGTTCAGCCCAGCATGGCTTCACTTTCCCTTGGGCTCTTTACACTATATGTCCGTCACCCTGGGACTATATGTCCGTCTCCAGTTCTGTCCTGCAGTGCTACCGTCAAACAGCTCTCACTTATACCGGGGCTGACTGGGGTGGACGTCATTCTCTGGAGCAGGTTCCTGCTCCTGGGAAACCTCCTTCTCCTTCCAGTCCTCCCGCTCCAGTTTCTCCAGGGTCTCTGGACCATGGGAGGGCAAAGCAACGCCCATGGCATGGAGTGTGCACCGCTCATGCCAAGCTCGGCCCTGGTCTGCAACACCCTCAATTAATGTAGGTGCCATCTCCCTGTCTCTGTGTCCCTCTCCATGGTCAAGCTGACTTCAGAGTGGTGGGACCAAGCCATGCTCTCCGTGTCACCGTGGGGCAGGACATCATTCTCCTGTGTCACTTGTCCCCCAGTGTGGATGCTCAGAGCTGGGACATCAGGATATGGCACAGGGTCTCTGAAACAGTGCACCACTACTGACATGGGGAGGACGTGTCTGGGGAGCAGATAAAGGAATACGTTGGGAGGACAGAGTTGCCCAGAGATGGTCTCTCCAGAGGAAGGTTGGATTTGCGAATCTCTGTGCTGAGAACCTCTGATGATGGTCAGTATGTGTGCACCGTGACAGATGGCATGTCTTATGGAGAAGCTTTGGTGGATCTTGAGGTGACAGGTTTGTGTCTGTTGCGGTGTTAGC
Organism: Gallinula chloropus; assembly: GCF_964237585.1. Lineage (NCBI taxonomy): Eukaryota > Metazoa > Chordata > Aves > Gruiformes > Rallidae > Gallinula > Gallinula chloropus. Next base: position 1,789,491 of record NC_140117.1, on the reverse strand, counting down.
AGGGGTGGTTGTGGTGACTCTGGGCTTGTGTGTCCCTCCCAGACCTGTGTCCCATCCCTTGGCGCCCCAGAAGAGATGGCATGGTGTCTGGCAGTCTTGGGATTTCTTGAACAAAGATGCTGCCTTGAGGCACTGAAGCTCAGCAGCTCAGTCTTGCTGTTCCGGGTGGTTTGGGGGAGATCTGGGGCCGTTGGGCATCAATGCTGGGTGGTTCCTGCACAGGTTGGGGTGGGTTTGGTGGGAGCTGTGAGGGGTCTGCTTGGGGATGCAGTGGTGGCCTTGGAGCTGAGCCCATCCATGCCTGACCCAAACCCCGGGCTCTTCCCCAGCCACAGGCTCTGTTCCTCAGCTCTCTCTGGAGGGTTACGAGGCCGGAGGCATCCGGGGTGCTGTGTCAATCGGCCGGATGGTTCCCACAACCGGAGGTGCTGTGGAAAGACCCCAATGGGCACCGTGTCCCCTCCATCTCCCAGAGACGTTCCTCTGATTCCAGGGGCCTGTTTGACACTGAAGACGCCATCGTGGTGACGGGAACCAGAGATGGGAACTGGTCCTGTGTGGTCAGGAACAGCCGCCTGGACCAGGAGCAGGAGGCGTCCCTGCGCATCTCCGGTGAGACGGCTGCAGCCAGCCCCTGCGGCGCTGGAGCAGGGCGGGGGTTGGCTGCCTTGCTTGGAGCAGCTTTGATCTGGGCTTGGGGGGCAGTGTGGGAGTGTCGGGGCACAGGACGACTCTGTCCCCTTGAGGCCAGGGCTCCCAGGAAAAGGGTTGGGAGGTGTGGGGTGTTGGTCTCTGGGTCCTTCTCCCCATGGACGCGAGTGTAAATTGGTCCCTTTCCCTGTGGATCTGTTTGTTTCTCAGCTCCCTTTTTCCATGATGCCCGTCCCTCGATGGCCAGTCTGGGTGTGCTCCTTTTTCTCTCCATTGGGCTCCTTGGCCTCAGAGCTTATCACTGCAAAAGGAAAGGTAGGTTTGCCCCCGAAGGACGTGTTGCCTTCGTCAAAAAGCTCTTTGGGCAAGGACAGAAGAGGACAAGGACATGGTGGGGTGGGGGTGGGAGGACAGGGAGCATGGCCACACCATCTGGCTGGTGAGAAAGTCCCAGAGACCCTCCTGAGCTGTTCCTGCTGAGGAAGAAAACTGCTTTCCTGACACCCTCTTCTTCCAGCTTTACTTTCCAGTGCTGCTGTTTTCCAGAGAGCTGGGTGAGTCCTTCTGGACCCTTCCCCCAGCAAAACGACCTGGCACAGGAGCCCTTGGGAGGGACTTGCCTTTGGGGGGTTCCTGACATTCAGGCTGAGCTCCAGTTAGCCAGGGTGGGCTCATGGGGGGATAGGCTGGCAGGGAGCCTTTACCGGGAGCAAGACGATCTGGTCCTATTCCCCAAAAAGAATTAGTTGGGCATCAGTCCGAGCTCTACCTGCTACTGTTGAGCAGCCATGAGATAAGAAGCTTTTCCCTCTGACCACACATGGCTTTTTGCTTTTCAATGACAAGACATAGTACCTGATAAATATTGATTTTTGTTTTTCTTTCCAGAGGAACAAGATGCAGCACTGAGTGAGTGTCCATGTGCTCCTGCACAGCCTGGGGTCCTGTCCTGGGTGCTTTGTGCTTGGCATTTTCCCTCCTTGCCTGTCCCCTCAATTCATGCACTTTCCCTGCTTTGGGGAGACCAGCACAGATTTTTCCACTCTCCCCTTTGCTTCTCCCTGGGCATTAGCCATGGGACATGACCCATTCCCAGGGACTGGGGTGTTCTACCATTTCCCAAAGAAGTTTCCCAAGTTCTGCCAGCTCCTGCAGGAGCACTTACAGGATGAGTAGCTGTTCCCTCTGGTCACACATCGCTTTTTGGGTTTGCTTTCCAGGGAAACAAGATGCAGCCCTGGGTGAGTGTCTGTGAGATCTGGGATACCATGGGGTCCTGTCCCAGGTGCTCTGTGCTCAGCCCTTTCCCTCCCTGCCCATCCTCTCCATCCTCAAATCCCTATGTTTGGGAAAGCCCATGGCCATGTACCTGGGAGGGTGAGCAGCTCAGGAAGACCAGCGTGGGGATGAATCCTCTACCCTGGCCAGAGCTGCTGGGATCAGCTCTGGGATGTGAGCAGCTCTCCTCTCTCCTTGTAGCCTGGAGGAAGTTTCTGCTGCCCCACACTCCAGGTAATTGGGGGTTTGGTTGCAGGTCCCATCCAGGGGAGGTTGTTCTCCTCCCATTCCTCATGTCAAGGGGCATATGGGGTGGCCAGTTTCCAAGGCTAAGCTGTGCCTGAGGGTGTTGGGTGACTCCCACACCCAGGCTGTGGCATTGGGCTGTTCCCCCGCTATCTTCTTGTCTGTCACACCCCCTTATGAGCTCCATCAATGGAGGCAAGTGGAGTCATTTTCCCCTGACACCCTGGGCACTGCCCTGACCCATCCACTGCCTCCCCATTCTTCTCCTCTATGCTGTGGCAGAGGCCTCACCAGTTTCTGTTGCCACGGGATGGAGATTGGCAGTGGCTGTGCTGAGGCCAGCCCCAGAATGGGATCTCTATGAGGAAAAAGATCACAGAATCACACAGAATCACAGAATCTTAGGGGTTGGAAGGGACCTCAAGAGATCATCGGGTCCAACCCCCCTGCCAAAGCAGGCTCGCTATCTCATATTACACAGATAGGCATCCAGACGAGACTTGAATATCTCCAGAGAAGGAGACTCAACCACCTCCCTGGGCAGCCTATTCCACTGCTCCGTCACCCTCACTGTGAAAAAGTTCTTCCGCATGTTGGTGCGGAACTTCCTGTGCTCCAGCTTACAGCCATTGCCCCTAGTCCTGTCCCCACAGACCACTGAAAAGGGGCTGGCCAAATCCCCCTGCGTCCCAAGTCTAAGATATTTATAAACACTAATTAGGTCTCCCCTAAGCCTTCTTTTCTCCAGGCTGAACAGACCCAGCTTACTCAGCCTTTCCTCATATGGGAGATGTTCCAGGCCCTTAATCATCTTCGTGGCCCTTCTCTGGACTCTCTCCAGGAGATCCCTGTCTTTTTTATACCATGGAGCCCAGAACTGGACACAGTACTCCAGGTGGGGCCTGACCAACGCAGAGTAGAGGGGGAGGATCACTTCCTTCGACCTGCTGGACATACTCTTCCTGATGCATCCCAGGATCCCATTGGCTCTCTTCGCCACCAGTGCGCACTGCCGGCTCATAGCCAACCTGTCATCAATCAGGACCCCCAGGTCCTTCTCCACAGAGCTCCTTTCCAGCAGGTCATCCCCCAGCCTGTACTGATACAGTCAGTTGTTCCTCCCCAGGTGCAAGACTTTACACTTGCTCTTGTTGAACCTCATCTGGTTTCTCCCAGCCCAGCTCTCCAGCCTGTCAAGGTCTCGCTGGATGGCAGCGCAGTGTTCCTGCGTGTCAGCCAATCCTCCCAGCTTTGTATCATCGGCGTACTTGCTGAGGGTGGATGCTATACCCTCATCAAGATCGTCAATGAAGATATTAAACAGGACTGGACCCAACACCGAGCCCTGGGGAACACCGCTAGTCACAGGCCTCCATTCTGATTCTACTCCACTGATCACGACCCTCTGAGCCCGGTCCGACAGCCAGTTCTCGACCCACCACACTGTCCACTCATCTAACCCTTGTTCCCTCAGCTTCTCTATCAGGATGTCGTGGGAGACAGTATCGAAAGCTTTGCTAAAGTCAAGGTAGATGACATCCACTGCTCTCCCTCCGTCCACCCAGTTGGTGATGACATCATAGAAGGCTATGAGATTGGTCGAGCACGATTTCAAGATGCCCTGTCTCCTGCCTCATTGGGCAGATCCTGGCCCCAGGGTGGGGAAACCTGCCCAGTGCTGAGCTCTGCCCCTGATGCTCTGGCTCCTCCTGGATGGGAGAAGTGTGGTAAGGGGGAGAGAACAGCAGAAACTGCCTGACACCCTTCAGAGATTTATGTATTGGTCCCGCGTGCTGGGCCAGGAGCAATTCATGGAGGGGAGGCACTGCTGGGAGGTGGAGGCGAAGGGGAATCACAGAATCACAGAATCATAGGGGTTGGAAGGGACCTCAGGAGCTCATCAGGTCCAACCCCTCTGCCAAAGCAGCTCCCTAGGACAGGTTGCACAGGTCGGCGTCCAGACAGGTGTTGAATATCTCCAGAGAAGGAGACTCCATAGCCCCCTGGGCAGCCTGTCCCAGGGCTCTGTCACCCTCAGTGTGAAAAAGTTGTTCCACATATTGGTGTGGAATTTCCTGTGCTCCAACTTGCAGCCATTGCCCCTTGTCCTGTCTCCACAGACCACTGAAAAAAAGGCTAGCCATTCCCCCTATGTCCCACATGTAAGATATTTATAAACATTAGTAAGATCCCCTCTGAGGCTTCTTTTCTCAAGGCTGAACAGTCCTAGCTCTTTCAGCCTATCCCCATAGGGGAGATACTCCAGTCCTTTAATCATCTCTGTAGCCTCCGCTGGACTCTCTCCAGGAGATCCCTGTCCCTTTTATACCAAGGAGCCCAGAACCAGATACATTATTCCAGGTGGGGCCTGACCAGGGCAGAGTAGAGGGGGAAAAGGAAGGGAAGGTGGGAGGTGATTCAGGGTGGGTTCTTGGGTGGCCAAGGACTCTCTGAACAGGAAGGGGTTTATGGACATGGGCCCAGAAGAAGGGATCTGGGGGGTGGAGCACTGGGAAGGGAAATTTCGGTCTCTCACCTCTCCTCTCCCCTGTCCCTGTCCCCGGTCCCCAGCAGAGTCTGGGTCTGTCTGGACTGCCCACAGGGGCTGGTGACTTTCATCGATGGTCACAGTGAGGCCGAGATCTTCACTTTACCATGACCTCATTCAATGGAGAGACCATCCAACCATAGTTTTGGCTGTGGACAAAGAGAACAGTGCTGTCCCTTGGGGAGAGCACCTCCTTTGCCTGGGAAGTAAACTGTCCTCAATGCAACTTGTGGGGCACAGGGCTCTGTCTCCTAGGGGAAGCTGAGACCAGCGTGTGGTGCTCAGCTACTACCTGGGACTGAACCACAACTGTCCTTTTTTTGGACAACCATAGGACCTGAAGGATTGGGATAACCTAGATCCCACCTCATCATGTTAAAAAAACTGTGATATATATTTATCTTGTTATTCAAAGAGTTGCTGGTAGTGATGTTTTGTTTGGTCATGTGGCTCTGGTATGTGAACCCACACTTGCATTTTGTTATCCCCACGCTGTTGTTTGTCACTTCAGGGAAGGGAGTCAGGATTCTAATTCTACCCTACTGGGCCCATTTCCCACCCCACAACCTTCACCGTGCCCACCCACCCAGCACCTTGCACAGTCTCCCCAGTCTATGCAGCACATGGGTTGGGGCTGCCCATGTGATGTGGAGCAGAGGTTCACATGGATGTGGAGTGCTGGGCAGACCATGCTGAACAGATTGGAAAAGAACTTTGAGATCATTGAGTCCAACCATAAAGCTGTCTACCACTGAACCGCAGGGGCTTCATTCTGCTCCCCCTCCCTTCTCTTTAAGTTCAGGAGCTGGGTACCCTGAGAGCAACTGTTCTTTGTCCATAGGACAGAGGGTTGGACTTGATGATCTTCATCGTCTTTTCCAACCATAAATATCTGGTTATTCTATGACAGACGACATCAAGCACCACAGCCTTTTCCTCACCCTTTATCACCCCCAGCATCTAACAAAGGATGGAGACTTTCCTTTTCCCTTCTTTGCTGTTGAGGGCTTTAATAGCAGGAGCCATATCAGCTCTAGTTGGTTTTTGGCCCTTCTCATTTTCTCCCTGCATAGCCATATACATCTTGTAGAGCCCCCTAAGTTACTGGGGATGAGCCACGTCCCTGCTGGGAGTTCCTGTGCCAGCAGGCTTTGCTGGGGGAAGGGGCCAGAAGGACTCACCCAGCTCTCTGGACAGCAGTGCTGAAAAGCAAAGCTGGAGGAAGAGGAGGTCAGGAAAATAGCTTGCAAAAACATCACAAGAGGGTCTTTTGGACCTTCCCATCATCCAGATGGTCTGGCCGTGCTCTGCATCCCAGAGCAGACCGATCACAGGTCCCACCAGGGCTGCAGGACTGGCCACCAAACCCACCCCAACTTGTGCAGGAACGACATAGCATTGATGCCCAATGGACTCAGATCTCCCCGTAAACATCCTGACAGATAAAGACTGAGCTGCCCAGCTTCAGCGCCTCGAGGCAGCATCTGCACTGGCAAAACTTTATTCAAGAAGCTGCAAGGCTTCCAATGTGCCAGGTCTCCTGTGACACAAAAGGAACACAAGAGAGGTCTGGGAGGGACATTCAAGCCCAAGGACACCAGGACTACCCTCTGCAAACACCGCAACGGACACAAACCTGACACCTCCAGGTCCATTGTAGCTTCTCCCATAGGCATTATCATCCGTCACAGTGCAGACGTACTGACCATCATCAGAGGGTCCCAATCCAGAGATTTGCAAGTCCAGCCTTCCAATGGAGACATCATCTCTGACCAACTCTGTCCTCCCAACTTATTCCTCCATCTGATCCCCTGAGAGGTGCTCCCCATGTCGGTAGTGGTGCACCGTTTCAGATATCTGGTGCCGGATCCACCTGATGTCCCAGCTCTGAGCATCCGTGTCTGGGGACAAGTGACACGGCAGCACGATGTCCTGCCACACGGTGACACGGAGAGCATGGTCTGGTCCCACCACTCTGACGTCAGCTTGGCCATGGAGAAGGACACAGAGACATGGAGATTGTGCCTATAATTATTTAGAGCTTTGCAGTACAGGGCTGAGGTTGGTGTGAGTGGTGCACGCTCCATGCTGTGGGCATTGCTTTGTCCTAAAATGGTCCAGAGACCCCAGAGAAAGTGCAGGAAGAGTGGGAAATCTTGAAGTAGAAGGGGGTATCCCAGGACAGGGAACCTGCTCCAGAAAACAACCTCCACTGCAGCCAGACCTGGTGAGAGGCAGAATCGTTGCAGGCAAGCACTGGAGAATGGGACTGAAGGGGCACTCAGGGAGAGGGAAGTATAAAGAGCCCAAGGGAAAGCGAAACCATGAGGGGCCAAGCTCTAGGCTGGGCTCCCACCACCCCAGAGAAACTCTCTGCCCCACATCTGCCACCAGAAGTGGGCAAATGCACTTCCTGATGAAGTCCAGTGTTCCTGACCCACGTGGTGTAAGTTACTGTGGAGTGCACCAGGTTCATATGCCAACTCACTGGCCATAATAGACTAGGGGAGGGAAGAAGCATGAACAGTGGACTATCATGGCCTGGATGGAGTCACACTGTCCATGGGTGCTGCAGTGCTGGACATGCTGGAACTCCAGAATGAAAGAGAGTCAAAAACAGCCAAGTGGCATGGCACAATCGATACTGCAAATGCTTTCCTTTCAATTCCTTTGGTGGCAGAGAGCAGGCCACAGCAGGCATTGCCTTTGTTGCACCCCACCAACAAGTGAGGGTCGTATTGGTAGGGTGGTCCATCCTTCCATGGTCATCCTCCATTCCACAACTCCTCACCAGCCCCTGGAAAGAGCTGCTGTACTGGGTACCAAACCATTGTGGGCAAAACGTAACTCCATCTCCATCTAACCCTGCAGGAAACAGGATGTGGACGGAGGATGAAGGCAGCTGTGTGGAGCAGGGGTGTCCTGATGGAGCTGAAGCAGGTGAAATGGTGGTAAAATCAGAAGGGAATAACCTTGGGAGAGCTTGTGAGGACAATTGGGGGATGCAGGGATGCCTGGGGATGGAGCAGAAAGGTGAATGCACCCAGGGCAAGGAGGATTGACTGCTCTTTTCAGAAGAAAGTCTCAACAAATGTTCCCACTGCAAGAAATGCCTCCAAGACAGGTCAGAGCTCAATTGCCATCAGAGGTTGCACAGAGGAGGAAAGACTTTTAAATGCCAAAGGTGTGGGAAGGAGTGGGAAGAGCTCGGACCTCAGTTCCCATCAGAAAAGCCAGAAAAGCCTTCACTCAGAGATCAGAGCTCACCATCTATCAGCGAACACACACTGAGGAGAAGCCCTACCAGTGTTCCCAGTGTGAAAATCCTTCTGGGGGAGATACAGTTTCTTCAGATATGAGAGGCTGCACATGGGGGAGAAACCCTTCGAGTGCTCCAAGTGTGGGAAGAGCTTCAGCCTGAGCAGGGACCTTATCACTCACCAATGCTTCCACACAAGGAAGAAGCCACTGCTCCACATGTGGGAAGTTCTTCTTGAGAACCTCCCAAGAGCATGGAAGAGGAGAAATGGCTTGGGTTGGCTTGGCATCAAGATCACACAAGACAAGAAGAAACAAGGGCAGCATGGGTCATCCACCTGTGTGAGACTTAACCTTTTGTGTGTGTGTTTTCTGCTCATGGGAAGAAAAGACTTGAACTCTGCAGTGTGGATTCATCAGTGAGGCCTGTGTGGAGCCAGGACTTGGACTCAGTGATGCTTATGGGTCCATTCCAACTCATGAGATTCTATGACTCGTACATCCCAACCTCAAGGCAGGGGGCTCCCCCAACCTATCCCACTTCCTAACCCTCCTCCCCCAACATTCAGGACCCCGCCCCAGCCCCTTGCTGTTGCAGGGTGCTGTGGGACTGGGTGTAGCCCAGAGACTCCCTGGGTATAGGGGTTCTGAGTCACAGCTTTGTATGATGTCCCGAGTGCTGTGGGCCCTGGGCAGGGTGGGGGCACCACTCTTTCTGCTGCCCAATTCCCCTGTACCTCACAGGGCTGGAGTAGGGGGTGCTGCTGGGGGGCCTTGCCCCACTGAAGGACCAGGGTTGCAGCAGCCCCTCAGCCACATCTCCCTGGTCGTGTTTTAGGGGCTCACACGCTGCAGCACATGCATGACTGTGACCTGGAGGACAATAGCACCAGGGGGTATTGGCAAATCACCTATGACAAGAGGGACTTCACTGCCTTTGACATGGACACGATGACGTTCACTGCGGCAGATGCAGCAGCACAAATCACCAAGAGGAGGTGGGACACAGATGGGATGTTGGGGGAGGGAGTGGGTCTGCCAGCAACCCGGCCCTGATGGCCAAAGGAATTGACCTTGACAACATTCCTGCATTCCCTTGAGATAGAGAAATCACTCACTTCGTAGCAAGTCCACAGAACAGGGTGACCATGGAGACAGGGTGCAGACTGCCCAGAGACAAGTAGAAGGTGGAAAAAGATGACCAGAGGAAAAAGTGTAAAACGACCCTTTAGCCTATAGCGTTCTTACGTGTTGTTGAGTTAATATTATAAAGAGTCTGTGCAGTTGCAATAAAGGGGCTGGAGCATTCTAAAACGCATTGATCACTGAATGTTGTGTCGTGTCTGTCTCTATAATGACATTTGGTGACCAGGGACATGATGTGATGAAACCTGGGCTGATGTGCAGCAGAGACGGAGCCTGGCAAAGCTGAGAGCAGCAGGCGGAGCTGCCAGGTCCAGACAAGTATACAGACACCTGATAAGATGAGCCACTGGGGAACCGGACTGGGAATGGGGCAATATATGACAAAAGAGGAGCAGATGGTATTTTCTACATGGAAAGCTCTGCTCGCCCCAAAAGGCATAAAAACTAATGACTGTGAGCTGCAGCAAATACTCTTGTGGGCTGCTCAGCAGGGGTTTTCAGCAGATGCAATAGTAGCATTTAGTGTCTCATGTTGGGAGAAAGTGGGGGAAAAGCTTTGGGATGCATCCCCACAGGATCTAGAGATAATTGGCCACTACCTGGCATTTGCTGTTGGAAACCTTATGAGAGTGGAAAAATGAAAAGGGCTTCAAAGAGTGTGAACTGGATGGTGCAACTGGGGAAGAAACAAAAGGTGAAGGCTCTGAACTTTCCCATAAGCCCGCCCAGCTGCCTTCACCCCCTACCGAGCCCCCCACTCCAGCAACTACTTCAATTTTTGCCGAACTCAATTTGCTGCTGCCTAAAAAAATCCCGCACAACTCCAGAGGAGTGTCTGGATAATCGGCCAAATTGAAAAACCCTAGTACAACAATTAGCCAAGAGAAAAGATCGGTGATTTAGTAAAACACCAGTGCAACAATTACCCAAGATGCATTTAGTCGCTAAGCCTTTGAAGCCTTCTGCACCTCCTGGGGAGGAGGCTTCACTCCACTCTATGTGTCTCTATCCACCCTTGCCTGACAGAGGGGACAGTAATGAGGAGGAAGAAGGATCTGTTAATCAGATATTCCAAAGGGGCGTCCGGCTTGCCCACATAAAAGGCAAACAATGGATCAAACACAAAAGGTCCAAAAAGAAAACAGATTCTTTGGACTGGAGGGCTTGTTTAATGAGTGGGGAATTTCAGGATGGATATTGTCAATGGTCAAAACCAGATTATTTGTTTCGGTGATTGTAGTAGTAGGGAGGCAGAGGAAGTGATGGGGGTCACAGCCACCCCAGAGGGGCTGGTGAAGAAGGGCTGTCCCTGCCTCCACCCCCAAAGAGGCTTGAAAATCCCCAAACCCCCAGCATGAGCAGGACAGCCAAAGAAACTGGTGCTTAAGGGCAGGACCGGACCACACACAGCTCCCCAGGGCAACCCCTGCTCTTCCCCACTTCCACTCACCTCGATTTTTGTTAAATCCGTTACTGACTCTAAATGACAGGAAATGTTCTATCCCCACTGTGAAAAGAGAGAGCTCTTCAAAGAGAGAATGAGCTGCTGTATGAAATAGGCTTCTCAAAATGACTCATTTTATATTTGTGGTTGGGACTTGAGGCCCCAGCACAGGTGCTTTGCTGAAGTTCTTCACCCTCCTACTGACTTGTGAAAACACACTCTACAACCCAGAAGGTTGCACAGTAGGTATGTTTATTACAAGTAGATGCACAGGGGATCGCTCCACATCAAACATGCATCCCAAACATGGCAATTCACCTCAGTTACACACAGTAGAATGTTACATATTAATGGCATTTTGCAATATACCTGTCTCCGCTTCATATTGAAATTAGTCCCATGAAGTCATCTCCACAAACTCCTTCCAATTGCACCTGCGCACTGTCTCCTGCTGGTGGTCATTGGGGGTCTCAGGTTGAAGGCTCAGGGTCTTCATCAGGTTGGACCTTTCACCTTCTCCCCTGGCACATGCAGATTTGTGATCCTTCAGCTGGGCAGGATTATCCTCCTTATCAGTCACAAACATTCGTTGAGATACTTCCTCCTTATCAGCTACAGGTGCTTACATTGCTTGGGATGCTTGGGTCAGGAGTCACAACCTTGCTCTGATTTACTTTGTTCCCCTTATTGGCTTTCCTCCCCAAGCATCTTGCAGTAGTTAGTAATTGAATTTACTCTTATTTATGTGTTAGTTATTATAAATGTGATTTTTTATGTTCGCTTATATACCCCCTATCAGTGAAGTTTGTTTCTGTGAGTCAGTCTGACCCTGGGGCAGGCTCAGCCTGTGCACCAGCAGCAGAGAGTATCCAGACACCGGGCTGTGCCCATGTCCTCTTTGTACCATGCTGCACCAACCCACTCGGAGTTCCCAGCTTTCCCCATGTGCCGTGGCTGGGGCCCTGCCAAGCGCTGCCAGAGGTATGCCCACTGAGCCAGCTCTGGGATGGCCGGGCAGCAGCTGAGGTTCAACACAGCCAAGTGCCGGCACTTGCATTTGGGTCATAATTCCCAAGCCGTGCTACAGGTTTGGGGCAGAGTGGCTGGAAAGCTGCCTGGCTGAGAAGGACCTTCAGCCATTGACTGACAGCTGGTGGGACATGAGCCAGCAGTGTGCCCAGGGCATGGAGAAGGCCAGCGGCATCCTGGCCTGAGTTAAGAACAGTGCGGTGAGTAGGACTGGGGAGGTCACTGTCCCCCTGTGCTCGGCACTGGTGAGGCGACACCTTGAGTGCTGTGTTCAGGTTTGGGCCCCTCACCGCAGAGAAGACTGCCTTCCGTTCCTGAGGGCTGGCTTCTCTCCTTCCTCCCCAAGAGTCTCTCTTGTGCCTGCAGTGGAGAGTGGAGGCTGGCAGCAGACTGTCATGGGCTGGATGGGGTCACACTGCCCATGAGTGCTGCGAGTCTAACTGGGAATGACTGGGAAACGCTCCCCATTGCAATTGGCCCAGAGGATCCGTGTGTCCCAGCCTGAACGACCTCCTGGGAGGGAATTTCAAGGACTCAAAACGGTCCCGATGAGCAGCAATTCTTTTGCCTCTGCCAACCTGCAGAGACGGGATCTGCCTGGCGCCTGGTGATGTCAGATGCGGCTCAAGCTGCTATTGGCAGACAGGTGGTGTTGAAGCCTGGGTGGTGACACAGGGCCCGGGGCCGGACTTCCAGCTATTGCTGGACTGCACGGGAGTCCAGTCATTCGCCTCCTGCAGTCCGAGCACTGGAGTGGAGCCATGTGGCTGGCCAGGGAGCTGGGGCTGCTGCTGGACGTCCTCGTCGGGACAGTGTGTGGTGAGTGCAGGCGGGGACCAGGAGCCCTTTCCCTTGGCACTGGGACCCAGCTGGATCCCCTTTCCTGGCCACCGGTGCTGCATTCCCTGGGCACTGGGACTTCTCTTGACCTTATTCCACCCCGTGCTCTCCTGCCCTGGACCCCAGGAACTTCCCCTGGTAGAAAGGAGCCTTCGGTCCATCCCACGGGACACCGAGTGCCCCCTCGGAATGCTCCCCCCCTTCCCACCCACCCCCGGCCCAACTTTGCCTTCTTCCCCTCCAACCCCCACGCCCTGATCTGCTTCTCTGTGGGACACCCCCATCACTGACACCAGGGACCCCTCAGTCTTCCCTTCCTGGGAAGCAGGACCCCCTCCTGGACACACCTCAGTGCCCCAACATCCCCCCACCAGTCAGATCCCCCTGCCACACCGGGATCCCTGCACCCCCAACCCTCACCATCACCCATGTCTCCACAGAGCTCCACTCCCTGCACTACTTTGACATCGGGGTGTCAGAGCCCAGCCCAGGGTTGCCCGAGTTTGTGTACGTGGGGTATGTGGACGGGAATGTCATTGTGTGCTATGACAGCGAGAAGGGGAGGGCGGTGCCCCGGGCAGACTGGATGGCGGCCAACCTGGATGGCAGCACTGGGACCTGGAGACCCAGATCGGACAGAGCAATCAGCAGACTTACCACGAGAGCCTGGACACACTGCAGGAGCGCAACAACCAGAGTGGGGGTGAGTGTGGGCTGGGATTGGGCTCTGTGGTTTGGGAGAGCTCCCATCCCAACCTCCAAGAAGACCCTTCCCTGCTCCATGTTACTGCCCCAATCTGTGATGACCTGACCCAGCCCAGCGCCACTGTCAGCAGGTTTCTAGCGTGAGGGGGTGCCTTGCCCCAGAGATAGGGAGGCCCCCTCACCCAGCAAATTCTCCCCTTCCCCAGTGCCCAGCACACCATCCCAGGCCTGGCCCCCACATCTCACCCCTTACCATCCATGTGGCAGTGGAGACCCCCAGATCCAGAGGGGCTCCTGCTGGATGTCCCAGGCCCCCACCCTTACTGCGGCACTTTGTACTCACCCCAGAGCCGGAGGGGTTCCCCCAACTAAACCCATCCCATCTCCTGTACCTGTCCCCACAGCTTTCAGAACCCTGTCCCATCCCCTTGCTCTTAAGGGTGCCATGGGGCTGGTGTCCTGGTTCTGGTCAGGATGGAGTTAATTTCATTTGTAACAGCAGATGAATGCTGTGTTTGAGAGTAAAATGGGAGTAGTGCTGATAACAACCTGATGTTTCTAGTTGCTGTCAGACAGTCAAGGACTTTCTCAGCTCTTCATGAGAAAGGAGGGGCGAAGCCAGGACAGGTGACCGAACTGACCAAAGAGAGTATTCCACGCCAGTTACGTCCTGCCCAGGATATCGGGGGCTGACGGGAGGAAGGCCTGGGGCGGCTCCGGGACGCGCGGTTCTTGGGGGACGGTCGGGTTCTGGGACGGCTCTGGTTGGCACGGCCTGAAGTTGTATGGTTTGGTGAGAAACTGCATTGTGTATCAACAGCTTCATGTATTTTGCTTTGAAGTCCTGTTAGTATTGTTACATTGTATCTTTCTGTTATCTTAGTAAACTATCCTTATCCCAACCCACGGGCCTCTTAATTTCTTGATCTTGGGGTTATTTGCCCCTTTCTATTCCTTTTCCCTTCCCTTACTTCTCACCCCCCCCCCCCCCCTTCCCTTTAACCTGCTCTTTTCCTTTAAGGAGCAGGCAGCTGCGTGGATCTTGGCCCTCAGCCGGGTGAAACCACGACAGTCTTTTTGGCGCCCAACGTGGGGCCCGAAAGGTTGGGATAACGGTAGATCTGACCCTGACTGGATTGTAATTAAGTCAAAGTTGTGATAAGTACTTTGATTTAAGCAGTCTCTGGTCACGATGCTCTGGTATTTACTTACAAGGCTGTGCTCACAGCTGTGGCAGCAAAAGCACCGCCTGTTGTATGCAATCCTAGCAGGATCCTTTAACATCCTGGGACTGCAGCTCCTGTTTTCGTTCCCATACCTCATTTTGGTGTATTTCATGAAAACAGTTTATGATACAGTGATATCGATGATCATGAACGTGTTCTGGTATCTGTATGAGATTTTGCTGCCCTGTCCATTCTTTAGACAGGGAGGGATTAACAATGGCAGCTGGTATCGTGGGAGTACAGAGAGAAATATCTATGCTGTTTTCTCTTCCTTTGGGCTAAATACAACAGCTCTGGTAACAGTTTTTGAAAATTTCCAATATCCCTGGAATATTCAAACTAGCATTTTGCTGTTGTTATGTTTGGTGAATACGGTTCTGCTTTTGTTCAATATGAAGCAAAGGTTTATGAATACCACTCAAGAGTGTTCTGCGAGGCCTGATAATCACGAGTGGCAGGGTACGTGGCAGAGTATGGGCAACTACCTAGGCACTTTCTCACGTCCGATGTTTTGGAGTTTCACTCCCGAACAGTTACAGGACCCTGATAAAGTGGCTGCATATCTGAAAAGAAATTGCCGTAAGTTTCCCAGAGATGCACAGCTTACTGCACTGTGCTGGGCCCTGGCCACTATTTACCAAACACTGCTTGATAGCAGTCAGCAGTGTCAGAGGGAAAGGAAGGAAAACAGACCAGCAGAAACTGCAGCTACTGTAACCACTGGGACTAACACTGAGGCCACTGTAACTTCTATGACTAGAACTGTGGCTACTGCAACCTGCCCAACTGAAACTGCAGCTACTGTAACCACTGGGACTAACACTGAGGCCACTGTAACTTCTGTGACTAGCACTGTGGCTACTGCAACCTGTCCAACTGATGCTGCAGCTACTGCTGCCCCTACAGCAGATACTGCCGGTAAAACAAAAAATCAACCCACATCAGTGTTGGTTGCTCCTGTACGAAAGAGGAAATACACAAAGAAAGTTGTTCCTGTAGTGAAGGATGAGGATGAGGATGAAATTGAATCAGGGCCACCCGATGAAGGTCAGGATAAAGCGGGGTCATCTGATGAAGGTCAGGATAAGGCAGGGCCATCCAAACCATCTCAGGATAAGGCAAAGCCATCTCAACCATCCCGGGATAAGGTTGTTCCATCTCAACCATCTCAGGATGAGGTTGTTGTCACACGATCCCTGTCCCTGAGTGAGCTGCGTGAAATTCGAAAGGATTTTCAGCCGCCGCCCAGGTGAGCACATCATCACTTGGTTGCTCCGATGCTGGGATCACGGGGCCAGTAGTCTGGAATTAGATGGCAGGGAGGCCAAGCAGTTGGCATCCCTAGCTAGAGAAGGAGGCATTGATAAGGCAATTGGGGAAAAGCCTGAAATCCTCAGCCTCTGGAGGCGACTACTGTCAAGTGTGAGGGAAAGGTATCCCATAAAGGAATACATTACATGTCAAACACCCAAGTGTAACAACCTAGAGGCAGTTATCCAGCACCTGAGAGAATTAGCTGTACGGGAGGTAATTTATTATGATCTGGACAACCCACAGCTTCCCTCTGATCCTGATGACGTCCTATGCACCCCAGATATGTGGCGTAAGGTTGTATGAAGTGCACCAGCAGGGCACACCAATTCATTGGCAACAATGGACTGGAGTGATACATATCCACCAACCGTATCTGAGGTGTCCGGCCACCTTCGGAGATATCAGGACAATGTTTCTCTCTCTGTGATCGCAGCAGTAGAGAAATTGGTCAAACGGCTTGACGAAAATGTGTCCATCTCCCAACCCGTATGCAGCCATGTTGCAGCTATTGGGAGAAAGCGTCCATCGTCCCAGAAGGGAGGATACAGTAGGTACACACCGCGAGAGACGCTGTGGTTTTACCTGCGTGACCATGGTGAGGACATGAGTAAGTGGGGTATGCAGCCCACCTCAGCCCTTCAAGCACGAGTAAATGAGCTGCGAGGTAAAAGAATCGCACAACGTGATTCTGCCAGGAAGAACACTGCACCAGTGAACAGCCAACACAGTCAGCGACAATAGAGGTGCCCTGCCTCCAGCCAGGTGGAGGAGAGGGATAACCGTGTTTATTGGACTGTGTGGATCCGATGGCCTGGCACGTCAGACCCACAAGAGTACAAGGCTCTGGTGGATACTGGTGCCCAGTGTAGGATAATGCCATCGAATCATTTTGGGACTGAACCTGTCAGCATTTTTGGAGTGACAGGGGGATCCCAACAATTGACTGTGTTAGAGGCTGAAGTGAGCTTAACTGGGAAGGACTGGGAGAAACACCCAATTGTGACTGGCCCAGAAGCTCCGTTCATTTTAGGTATAGATTATCTCCATAGAGGTTATTTTAAGGACCCAAAAGGGTACCGATGGGCTTTTGGAATAGCTGCTTTGGAGACAGAAGAAATTGAGCAATTGCGTGCCTTGCCTGGACTCTCGGACAATCCTTCTGTTGTGGGGTTGTTGAAAGTCGAAGAACAGCAAGTGCCAATTGCTACAACAGTGCACAGGAGACAATACCGTACTAACCGGGATTCCCTGATCCCCATCCATAAGCTGATTCGTCAACTGGAGAGTCAAGGGGTGATCAGCCGAACTCGCTCACCCTTTAACAGTCCCATATGGCCAGTGCGGAAGTCTGATGGAGAGTGGAGGCTGACAGTGGATTATCGTGGCCTAAATGAAGTTACTCCAGGTATGAGTGCTGCTGTACCGGACATGCTGGAACTGCAGTATGAACTGGAATCAAAGGCAGCCAAGTGGTATGCCACAATTGACATTGCAAATGCTTTCTTCTCAATACCACTGGCGCCAGAGTGCAGGCCACAGTTTGCTTTCACCTGGAGGGGCATCCAATACACATGGAATCGTCTGCCCCAGGGGTGGAAACACAGCCCCACCATCTGCCATGGACTAATTCAGACTACACTGGAAAAGGGTGAAGCCCCAGAGCACCTGCAGTATATTGATGACATCATTGTATGGGGTAATACAGCAGAGGGAGTATTTGAGAAAGGAAAAAGGATAATTCAAATCCTTCTAGAAGCTGGCTTTGCTATAAAACAAAGTAAAGTCAAGGAGCCTACGCAAGAAATCCAGTTTTTAGGAATAAAATGGCAGGATGGGCGTCGTCAGATCCCAATGGACATTATCAATAAAATAGCAGCTATGTCTCCACCAAGCAACAAAAAGGAAACACAAGCTTTCTTAGGTGTTATAGGTTTTTGGCGGATGCATGTCCCAAACTACAGTCTCATTGTGAGCCCACTTTACCACGTAACTCGGAAGAAGAATGATTTCCAATGGGGCCCTGAGCAGCAGCAAGCCTTTGAGCAGATCAAACGCGAGATAGTCCATGCAGTGGCCCTTGGGCCTGTCCGGACAGGGACAGATGTTAAAAATGTGCTTTACACGGCAGCTGGGGAGAATGGCCCTACCTGGAGTCTCTGGCAGAAAACACAAGGGGAGACTCGAGGTCGACCGCTGGGGTTTTGGAGTCGGGCCTACAAAGGATCTGAGGCCAATTATACTCCAACAGAAAAGGAAATACTGGCCGCCTATGAAGGGGTTCGAGCCGCTTCAGAAGTGATTGGAACAGAAGCCCAGCTCCTTCTAGCACCCCGACTGCCGGTGCTGGGCTGGATGTTCAAAGGGAAAGTCCCTTCTACACATCATGCCACTGATGCTACGTGGAGCAAGTGGGTTGCACTAATTACTCAGCGGGCTCAAATAGGAAACCCTAATCGCCCAGGAATTGTGGAAGTGATCACAGACTGGCCTGAAGGCAAAGACTTTGGGATGTCACCAGAGGATGAGGAGGTAACACGGGCTGAAGAAGCCCCACCTTACAACAAATTGCCAGAGAATGAGAAGCAATATGCCCTTTTCACTGATGGCTCCTGTCGCCTTGTGGGAAAGCAACGAAGATGGAAAGCTGCTGTATGGAGTCCTACAAGACGAGTAGCAGAAGCCACTGAAGGAAAAGGTGAATCAAGCCAGTTCGCTGAGGTGAAAGCCAGCCAGTTAGCCCTGGACATTGCTGAGAGAGAAAAGTGGCCAATGCTCTACCTTTATACTGATTCATGGATGGTAGCCAATGCCCTGTGGGGTTGGTTGCAGCAGTGGAAAAAGAACAACTGGCAGCGTAGGGGCAAACCCATATGGGCTGCTGACTTATGGCAAGATATTGATGCCCGGTTAGAGAAACTTGTTGTAAAGGTACGTCATGTTGATGCCCATGTGCCTAAGAGTCGGGCCATGGAGGAACATCAAAACAACCATCAGGTAGATAAGGCTGCTAGGATTGAAGTGGCCCAGGTAGATCTAGACTGGCAACGTAAAGGTGAATTATTCCTAGCTCGATGGGCTCATGATTCCTCAGGTCATCAAGGGAGAGATGCAACATATAGATGGGCTCGAGATCGAGGGGTGGACTTATCCATGGATGCTATTGCACAAGTTATCCATGAATGTGAGACGTGTGCCGCAATCAAGCAAGCTAAGCGCTTGAAGCCACTTTGATATGGAGGACGGTGGATGAAATATAAATATGGGGAGGCCTGGCAGATTGACTACATCACCCTCCCACGCACCCGCCATGGCAAGCGTTATGTGCTTACGATGGTGGAGGCAACCACTGGCTGGCTAGAGACATATCCTGTACCCCATGCCACTGCCCGGAATACAATCCTGGGTCTGGAAAGGCAAGTCCTATGGCGACACGGCACCCCAGAAAGAATTGAGTCAGACAATGGAACTCATTTCCGAAATGCTCTCATAGACACCTGGGCCAAAGAGCATGGCATTGAGTGGGTGTACCACATTCCTTATCATGCACCAGCCTCTGGGAAAATTGAACGATATAATGGACTCTTAAAGACCACCCTGAAAGCGATGGGTGGTGGAACATTCAAACACTGGGATACACATTTAGCCAAAGCCACGTGGTTAGTTAACTCTAGAGGATCCACCAATCGACCTGGTCCTGCCCAGTCAAAATCTCCACGTACTGTAGAAGGAGACAGAGTCCCAGTGGTGCATATGAAGAGTACATTAGGGAAGACGGTTTGGGTCATCCCTGCTTCAGGCAAAGGTAAACCCATGTCTGGGATTGCTTTTGCTCAAGGACCTGGTTGTACTTGGTGGGTAATGCAGAAGAATGGAGAAGTTCGATGTGTACCCCAGAGGGATTTGATTTTAGGTGAGACTGGCCAATATAATTAATAAGGTAGAAATTGTATTATAATAATTGCTCTGTACATTCATTATTGCTATTATTGCTGTATGTTGTTGTATGTTGTACCAATGGAGTTAAAGCCGGAGTCATACAAGTCAATGAAGGAAGAGTGCCACGAGGACAGGACCAAGACCTGGTGTTCCAAGAACTTTTTCCTCCTTCCCTTTGAAAATGAACATCTTTGATTCACAGACTATGAACATGGACCATGTCAGATGTATCGGCCGAGAGCCCGAGATGCAACGATCCAATGGCGCATACTGACACCATGAGAGACTGTTACGAAGAATGAAGCCTGAAAATCATCATGGACTAAATGTTCATTCACTCAACAAACTCAGAGGAATGGACTAAGGGAATAATACCTGTATGCACATATGTGCGTATACATGTGTGCACACATATATGTGTGTCTGAAACAAGAAATGGTTGGATTTGGTCATGACGTAAATGGTATGGAATAAGGGGTGGATAATGTCCTGGTTTGGGTCAGGATGGAGTTAATTTCATTTGTAACAGCAGATGAATGCTGTGTTTGAGAGTAAAATGGGAGTAGTGCTGATAACAACCTGATGTTTCTAGTTGCTGTCAGACAGTCAAGGACTTTCTCAGCTCTTCATGAGAAAGGAGGGGCGAAGCCAGGACAGGTGACCGAACTGACCAAAGAGAGTATTCCACGCCAGTTACGTCCTGCCCAGGATATCGGGGGCTGACGGGAGGAAGGCCTGGGGTGGCTCTGGGACGCGCGGTTCTTGGGGGACGGTCGGGTTCTGGGACGGCTCTGGGTGGCACGGCCTGAGCTGTGGGTTCGGTGAGAAACTGCATTGTGTATCAACAGCTTCATATATTTTGCTTTGAAGTCCTGTTAGTATTGTTACATTGTATCTTTCTGTTATCTTAGTAAACTATCCTTATCCCAACCCACGGGCCTCTTAATTTCTTGATCTTGGGGTTATTTGCCCCTTTCTATTCCTTTTCCCTTCCCTTACTTCTCACCTCCCCCCCCTCCCCTTCCCTTTAACCTGCTCTTTTCCTTTAAGGAGCAGGCAGCTGCGTGGATCTTGGCCCTCAGCCGGGTGAAACCACGACAATCTCATACCACCCCTGTGTGATCAGCATAAAAGCAACATTCTTCTCCTAGAGCAGCACAGAGCACCCCCTTGCTGTAGAAAAAGAATATCCATTCCCCTTCTATTCTGTAACACTACCTCTGATAGTGAAGTCAGAGACTTTTCTAACGCGGTGATTGACTATTCGTTCCAAATCCTCATTTACTGCTGCTCTCAGGGAGTTGAAACCTTGTTGTTGTTGGATAAGAGACGTTATTCCCATCCCTGCCCCCACTGCCCCAATACCCAACAATGTGGCTATTGTGATGGCAGTTATGGGCTCCCTTTTTGTGATATGGGGTGTTCCCATATCCCAGATCATAGACTACCTTCTTTGAATGATATAATATTCTTGGGACAATGATAACCTGGACACAGTATTCGCTAGAAGATATAAACACCTTTAGGGATACACACGGAGTAAGGCCTGTTCTTGAGCATATCCACCAGGCCCCTACTGAGGGAATGACCCAGATTTTGCTAGTTTTACTTATTGTGGGAAGGAAAGAGCTGCAAAACCTTCATTTTGGTTCCCATATGTTGCCTATGCAGGCTCCTGTCCCAGAGATGTGTTGCATGGTGTCCTGGTTTCAGTCAGGATGGAGTTAACTTCTTCTGTAACAGCGGATGGAATGCTGTGTTTGAGAGTTAAAATGAAAGCTGTGCTGATAACACCCTGATGTTTTTAGTTGCTGTCAGACAGTGAAGGACTTTCTCAGTTCTTCATATTTCTCTATTCATGAGAAAGGAGGGGCGAAGCCAGGACAGGTGACCCAAATGGGCCAAAGAGAGTATTCCATGCCAATTCCGTCCTGCTCAGTATAAAGGGGGCTGGTGGGAGGAGGCGCAGGGGCGGCTCCAGGACGCGCGGTTCTTGGGGGATAGTCGGGTTCCGGGACGGCTCTGGGTGACACAGCCTGAGTTGTGGGTTCAGTGAGAAACTGCATTGTGTATCAACAGTTTCATATATTTTTTGCTCTAAAGTCCTGTTAGCATTGTTATATTTTATCTTTCTGCTATTTTAGTAAACTATCCTTATCCCAACCCACGGGCTTTTGGTTTCTTGGTTTTGGGTTGTTATTTGCCCCTTCCTTTTCCCTTCCCTTCCCTCACCCCCCATCCCCCTCCCCCACTTCTCCCCCTCGCCTTTTCCTTTAAAGAGCAGGCAGCTGTGTGGATGTTGGCTCTCAGCTGGAGTAAAACCACCACAGGTCCTAAATGTTGAGCCAGGACTCCCAGGTTTACTCCTGGTTTTTCATGTAAAAAGAGCAAGTCTAGACCTCTCCTAAGTTCATTTTTAGGTGTATTAAAAGCTTCCCAGGCCTCTTTTACCCAGTTGAGCAGGGTTAATTTTCAAGAGTTCATAAAGAGGCTTCGCTATTATTCCACAACTGACTCTAGCTCACAATTCTGAAAAATGTTCTGAGTTCTCTTACCATCTGAGGGTCTTACAGATGGCTTCTTTTGCTCAGTATCCAATTCTCCTTGTCTTCCAGAAATTTCACATCCCAGATAGGTTACTCATTGTTGTACCATTTCAGCTTTCTGTTGAGAGACTTGATATCCATTTAGCCCCCAAAAATTCAACAAACTTGTCCCTTGAATCCAGTCAGGTTTTGTTTCATTTACTATTAATAGGCCATTCACATACTGCAGAAAGATTTCGTCTCTGGAGGGAGGGTCTCATGCTTCAAGTTCTCCTGCAAACTGATTCCCAAAGATTGATGAATTTATTTTTAAAACCTTGGGGTAACACTGTCCAGGTAAGCTAGGTTCTCCTACCAGTGGTAGGATTTAAAATGCAAATAACTTTTCATCTTCTTTGGCTAATGGCAGGCAGAAGAAAGCATCTTTTACGTCTAAGACTGTAAACCAAACCTCTGTATTCTTAAGCTTTGTTAGCAGTGTTGTTGCACCAATTACACCAAAAATAGAACAAACTGCAAATTTCTAGTGGGTAGTTTTCTCTCTCTCACAGACACGCTGCGACTCAGGCACTCACCACTCACACCAGAGTCAACTCATTTCACTCACACCCACCGTTCATCAAATCCAAATCACTTTTCAGAAGTCAGTTCCTTGTCACAATATCCAAAGTTAAGAGCAGTCACTCAGTGCCAGCAGAGCAGCGTTGGGAATCAAACCCTGGTCTCCCTGTGACAGGCAGGAGCTCTCTCACTGACCGCAGAGCAGCACGCTGTGACACAAGTTGGCAGCAGCACTCCACACTCACCCCCTGATCACTGAAACGCCTCGGTCACACTGCACAAGATCTTTATATGATAAATCTAAACCAGAACAATACTCACTCGATACAGTTACGGAGATTCCGATTGTTAGCAGCATTTACAGGCTACTAACCAGGTGTATACAATCAGCCACCAGTGACCTGGGATACGACATTCACGTGGGACGTCTCCCAACAGCTTACAGTATCCCCAGATGACCGGTCTCCAGAAACCAAATACCAAGATACCCAAGTACACCAGATACAGACGGGCATCCATCAAACCAGGAGCTCAAATCAAGTTAAAGGAACACCTTAACAATGGGAGGATGGTCCTGGTCTGCTGCAGTGACCCAAGCAGGGCGAGGAGTCCCTGTGGGAAATCCCAGGGTGCGCCTGGGGAGTCCTGTTCCTCACCGGGTCCTGCAGCCCAGCAGAGAGGGTCCCATCTGGGTGCCAAACTGATGCCTCAGAAAGCCGGAATCAAAACTCACCAGCCTTGGTGACTATGAAGCAGGAATCCTTTATTGCAGCTCTGGGCACACAGGGGATCACTCCTCCCAATGAGTGTGCCCATTAAAGACAAATTTCTCATATTTATACAGATTAACTCTACATATTCATTATAATTTCTAAGATAAAGCGGGGTTATGCTAATTATTTCTAAGAAGTCATTTATAGTAATTCCTCACAGACAGAGCATGCTCAGTGACACTTAGGGGGTCTTCCGGTGGTCTTCAGGGATGAAGGCTGGACGTCTTCCTCTCTCTCAGCTGTAGATAGTTAAGGCTTGGCGGTCGGAAGATGTTGTGCTGTACGGAAATGTAGGACCCCTCTCCGGATAGCCAATAGCATTTAGTCTATGATGTAAGCAGACGGAAGTGACGTTGTAAATCTAAGCTATATAACACTGTACCACTCGCCAATAAACACCATTTGCTGTCCACCACATTGGTGTCTGTGAGCAGATAGCCCGAGCGGCCTGGGGTTGGTCCTGAATCAGGTCACTACATCTCCGAAGGCAACACTCAGCACATGCTCTTTACGTTTCTTTTCCATGGTTACCTGAGCTCGAAAACACATTCCTGCACAAACTAGTTAGGAACCCCTTTTTCACTGAAAACAAGATATACTCTGTCTCTTAATTGGTCGTTAGTCTCATTATTTACAACTCCCCTATCTCCACTTTCTCTGGTTTCAAGGCTGTTGCACTGTTCAGGCTAAGTTTTGTAGCCGCTTTCACAAAACATATATGATTGCAGCCAAATTCTGCTAAAATCCAAAAGGAATCTATTCTTAAAACCCATGGAAATTCATATATAAAAGTTATATTAATTGTGTCTTAAGCTACACCTACATCAATCTATTCAGCATGATTACATTTCATTGAATCCCCGTTTCACTGGAAAGCAAAACCAAGAAGAGGTGTGTGACCAGAGGGAACAACCACTCATCCTAGGGCTGATCCCAAAGGATGAAACAGAGCCCAGGCTGATCCCCAGCTCCTCCTTTTTGGGGAGTAGGACCAGACTGCCTGGCTCCTGGGAATGCCCCAACATCCCACTCAGGCTCTCTGGAGCTCAGCCCCAACGTCAGGATCCCCCAAATCCAAGTCCCTGCCGGGGGCTCCTGTGCCAGGAAGTTTTGCTGGGGAAAGGGTCAGAAGGACACCCCCACCTCACAGGAAACCAGCTGCAATGAAAAGCAAAGCCAGAGGAAGAGGAGGACAGGAGAACAGCTTGCTTCCTCAGCGGGAACAGCTCACCTACAACTACCTGAAGGGAAGTTGTAGAGAGGTGGGCGATGGTCTCTTCAGCCAGGTGACAGAAGATAGAACAAGGGGAAATGGCCTCAAGCTGTGCCAGGGCAGGGTCAGATTGAATATTAGAAAAAAAATTTTTACTGGAAGAGTTGTCAGGGCTGGAACAGGCTGCCCAGGGAGGGGATTGAGTCACCTTCCCTGGATGTGTTCAAAAAAAGGGTAGATGAGGTACTTAGGGATCTGCTTTAGCTTAGGATGGGAATGGTTGGAATCGATGATCTTCAAAGGTCTCTTCCAACCTTGTGATTCTTGTGATTCCTGTGAAGAGGGTCTCTGGGACCTTCCCAGCGGCTGAACACTCTAGCCCCGCTCTCTGTCTTCCCCGCCCACAGACCACCGTGTCCTTGTCCCCTTCTGTCCTTGCCCAAAGAGCTTTTTGATGAAGGCAACATGTCACTAGGGAGCAAATGTACCTTCCATTACGCAGGCATATATAAAAATGCAAATGCAGAACAATACGCAGAGCGAGAGGATCCCAAGGGGCACACCCAGACCGATCATCCAGGGACGGGCATCACGGAAAAAGGGAGCTGGGAAACAAACAGATCCACAGGGAAAGGGACCAATTTACACTCACATCTGTGGGGAGAAGGACCAAGATACCCCAGCCCCACACCTCCCAGCCCTTGTCCCATGAGCCCTGGCCTCAAGGGGACAGACACCTCCCATGCCCCCACACCCCCACTCCACACCAAGCCCAGCCCAAAGCTGCTTCAAGCAAGGCAGCCAACCCCCACCCTGCTCCAGCGCCGCAGGGGCTGGCTGCAGCCATCTCACCAGAGATGCGCAGGGACGCCTCCTGCTCCTGGGCCAGGCGGCTGTTCCTGACCACACAGGACCAGTTCCCATCTCTGGTCCCTGTCACCACGATGGCGTCTTCAGTGTCAAACAGGCCTCTGGCATCACGGGAACGTCTCTGGGAGACCGAGGGGACACGGTGCCCGTTGGGGTCTTTCCACAGTACCTCTGGTTGCGGGAACCATCCGGCCGATCGACACAGCACCCGGATGCCTCCGGCCTCGTAATCCTCCAGAGAGAGCTGAGGGCCAGAGCCTGTGGCTGGGGAAGAGCCAAGGGTTGGGGTCAGGGAGGGATGTGCTCAGCTGCAAGGCCACCACTGCATCCCTGATCAGACCCCTCACAGCTCCCACCAAATCGACCCCAACCTGTGCAGGAACCACCCAGCGTTGATGCCCAACAGCCCCAGATCTCCCTCTAAACCTCCTGGCACAGCAAGACTGAGCTGCCCAGCCTCAGCGCCTCCAGGCAGCATCTGCACCCCCCTCCCCCCAAGGCTGCCAGAGACTGTGCCAGCTCTCCTGGGGCACCAGGGGACAGCACATAGGTCTGGGAGGGACACACGAGCCCAGGGACACCACAACCACTCCTGCAAACACTACACCGGACACAAACCTGAAACCTCCAGCTCCACCAAAGCATTTCCATAAGAGTCACCATCTGTCACAGTGCAGACGTACTGACCATCATCAGAGGGTCTCAGCCCAGAGATTCGCAAGTCCAGCCTTCCTCTGGAGAGACCATCTTTGTCCAACTCGGTCCTCCCAACATATTCCTCCATCTGCTCCCCGGACACGTCCTCCCCATGTTGGTAGTGGTGCACCGTTTCAGAGACCTCATTACGGATCCAGCTGATGTCCCAGCTCTGGGCATCCACACTCGGGTGCAAATAACACGGCAGCAGGATGTCCTGCCCCACGGTGGCATGGAGAGTGTGACCTGGCCCTACCACTCTGAAGTCAGCTTGGCCATGGAGAAGGACATAGAGATGGCACCTACATTAGTTGAGAGCTTTGCAGGCCAGGGCCCAGCTTAGCATGAGCGGGGCACGCTCCATACCATGTGTGTTACTTTGCCCACCCATGGCTCAGAGACCCCAGAGAAACTGTAGCAGGAGTGGGAGGACAGGAAGGAGAAGGAGGTTTCCTGGGAGCAGAGACCTGTTCCAGAAAACAACCTCCACTCCAGTCAGCCCCACTGCAGCCACAACAGTCAAGGGAAAGCGAAAGCATGTGGGGCCAAGCTCCCGGCTGGGCTTTCCCACCCCCCAGCAGCTCCTGCTCCACATCTGCCACCCAGAGCAGGCAAAAGCCCCCACCAGCCCTACAGGATCCCTACCTGATCCCAGCTGGAGCACGTGGAGAGTCACCCAATACCTCAGGAGGCCCCCAGAGCTCACCGGGAGACACATCTGTGGCCACTCTGGAGAGGAGGGAGGGGAAGGGAGGCAGAGGAGGGTGATGGAGGTCACAGCCCCCCCAGAGGTGATCTGGCGAAGAAGGGCTGCTCCTGTCCCAAAGAGGGGCTGAAATCCCCAGAGCCCCGGCACCAGCACCCCAATGGTACCAGGAACTGGTGCTCGAGGGCAGGAAACGAGCTGTCGGTTGCAGTGGGTTGATAAAGAGAACGGAAATTTGCTGCTTATAGAATTTGTCTCTCTCGGTTGTTGCCTTTCGCAGCGTGGCAACCTGGTTCAGGAACGGCACGGCGGCCACCCTCTGGCCGCTTGGTCCATCAGCTCACAGACATCAATGTGGTGGATGGCAAATGGCGTTTAATGGTGACTGCAACAGCCTTATATAGCTTACAGTCATGACATCACTTCCGCCCACTTACATCATAGGCTTAATGCTATTGGCTACCTGGAGGGGGTCCTACCTTTCCATACAGCACGACATCTTCTGACCACCAGGCCTCAACTACCTACATCTCCCTCCCCCCCACCCCCATGCTTATTTAAACCACTTAAAGTGCAAAGTGGCTTACAACACTGATAGCTTATGATACTGATACCATAAGGCACACTACGTGAATGACAGTCAGAGGTAATTTGGATAGTAGGTTGTACTAGGAACAATTACGGAATAGTAGAGATAGTACTTATGCACTCTTAAAGCATTTGTTTGTTTTCTATGAAGAGAATGTTAACCTTCTCTAACCGACTCTTGACAAATGAGGCAAGCTTGTTCAGTATACAGGGTCCAAAAATTAATGCTATTATGACCATTGTGATAGGCCCTATTAGAGTAGATATTAGGGTGGTCAGCCACGGTGAATAATTAAAGCACAGTTCCAACCATACTTGTTGGGCCTCTCTTTCCCTTTTTCTCTTAGCCAACCTTCCTTTTAGTTGGGCCGTCGAATCTCTAACTATCCCGGTGTGGTCAGCATAAAAGCAACATTCCTCTTTCAAGGCGGCACAAAGGCCTCCTTGTTGCATGAACAGGAGGTCTAATCCTCGTCTGTTCTGCAAAACAACCTATGAGAGTGAGGAGACAGATTGTTCTAGAAACATCATAGATTGCTCGATTTTTTGCAGATCTTCATCGATGGCGGTTTGCAGTTGAGACAGGTCTCGCTGTCGTGTCACCAGAGAGGTCACTCCCGTGGCTGTGCCGGCTGCTCCCAGGCCAAGCAGTGTTGCTATTGTCACAGCTGTCAGTATTTCTCTCTTTTGGAGTCTGTTGTCTACTTCTCCCCAGTGATAGTATATTTCTTCATCCGAATGATATAGGACCTTGGGAACAATCAAAATTTGTGCACAAAAGTCAGTTGCAGGGTTGAAATGCTCAAGGGACACACAGGGGGTTAGACCTGTCTGATGACAGATCCACATCCCTGATGCTGATGGAATTGCCCATTTATAGGTTCTATCAATTGTAACGGTTTCTGCACAGACCGCACTGTTCCAGCTCGCTAAGGTGGCATTGCCAAAGCTACCTGAGAAAGTCCTGAAAAGGTCCTGGAAGGTTCCTAGAAGGGTCCTAGAAGGGTCCTACCTTTCCGTACAGTACGACATCTTCCGACCGCTGGACCCTAACTACCTACACCTGGACAGTGGCATCTCCAGGCAGGCCCTCTGCCTGGGTGGCCACAGTTCTTCTCTTGGGGCAAGCTCTCTGTCTGGTGGTGCCCAGCATGCTCTGTGGGCAGAAGCTGAACTCAACTGACCTTCTGAACCATGAGAGAGACCGTGCTCTCCCTGCTCACCCTGCCCACACAAACCACCGAGCCAACTGCTGTGCCCGGCCCTGTTTGCCCATCCCATTCGCTTGGCTCCAAGGGGCGGCTCTTGTACCGAGAGGGGTTGGTCCCGTCATCCTTTGCTCCATCTCCAATGTCACCATGGTGTGTGATCCATACAGGACATGACATGTAGTTTCTCTGGTGCTCAACGGAGGGGGAAGCTGGGTGCCTCTCCGTCCGTCTGTCTCTCTTTCTCTCTGTTCCTCTTTCTCCCTGTGTTTTCTTTTGACCTTGCAGTTCTGGTCTCGGTTTTGCTGCTATCAGGAAGGGTCCCCTGACATGGTCACACACTCGGGGGCCCTTTGCCTCAGCAACTGCACTCTTTTCCCTTCTTTCTCCTTATTTTGGTTACACATTAAGAAAAGGTCCTTTTCCGAAAGGGTCATGGGGCACCGGGAAAGGCTGCTGTCACGATCCACAACCTAGACAAGACTTAATTTAGCAGAGGTTAAACCCCTTTGTGTTCCAGAACCTCAGATTGATCTTGGTGGCTGGGGTTGGCAGAGCTTAACCCCTGAGTGATGTCCGATTATTAGGTGTTCTAGTGTGATCAGTTCTTCACAATTCTCAGAGAACAGAATTAAGACTCGAAACGGAGTCAAGGTTCAAGTCACTTTATTTGCCCCACAACAAACGTGCAGGGGAAGGGGAGAAGAAAGAGAAAAGGGTGGAAAAGAGAGAGGGAGAGAGAGAGTGGAAAAGAGGAAGAGAGAGAGAGGGGCTATATCTACCACCATGGAGCTACAGCATCCCATCAGTCTGATGACCTCAGGTCTGATGGCAGAGCATTCTTCAGGTCTGATGGGGGGGAAGTTCCTTGGTGTCTCCATGTCTTCTTGTTTTCTTCTTGTGATATGTTGTTCCCTTTTTCCCATGGCAGAATGCTCTGTTTTCTGTAGTCATCCTTGGCATTGCCACACCTTCCACCTGGCTGTGGGAATGCTCCAGGGTGGATGATGGAAGGCCTGATGTGTGAAGGGCTCCTGATGTCTCTCCCGATATCTTTTGGATGGAATGTGGAAGGAATGCTCTCCTGATGTTGGCTCATTGCATTGTCATTAGGTCCTTGGCACAAGCCACTTTCAGCCTGAGGGGTGGTGGTGTGGTAGAAATGAGGTTTGGTAGGTGAGAGGAGAAAGGTTTGGTAGATGGTAGGAAAAGCATGAGGCTTGGTAGGTGAGAGGAGAGGAATGAGGTTTGGTAGGTGAGAGGAAAAATTGGGGATACAATTCTGTTCTGTTGGTGATTATTAAGGCATACTTCCAGTACCTTACAGCTGCCCAAGGAGGCGGTTGGGACACCAACTCTGGATGCGTTTAACAGATGGGTAGATGAGGTGCTCAGGAATATGGGTTAGTGGAGGATGGGTCTAGTCGGACATGATGTTCTCAAAGGTCTTTTCCAACCTGGTAACTCTGTGATTTGATGATTCCCACCATCTTTCCCCTTCCTTCTCCTCCTTTTTTAGTTCCTGGGGTTGACAGGCTTCTGCCTTTTCCTCCAGAACAGAACAATGTCCCAGGACCCCCAGACCCCCAGAGATGGACCCAGTGGCCCTGGCTCAGGTGAACAATTCACCAGGGTCTGGTCGGGGTTTGCTCACTGCCTCAGTGACAGTGGTCACACACAAAGACATCAACACTTTTTGGGAGGGGAAACAGCTCCTGAGGTGCCAAACCTCACTGGGTGCTGTTTCCCAGCACAGGCTGCTGGGAGAGTCGCCGCTCCGGGAAAAGCCACCTCCAGCACCGTCACCCAGGCAGATGGGGAGTCGGTTGGGGGTCCTTTCGATCTCTTGTCCCTGGGAGCTCCTTAACACTTTACTTTCTGACTCTGGGCTTTGGTGCCTAGAGGCGGAATGTCAGCTCCTCAGCTGGGGGATGGGGCACCATCTCTGCACAGGAATTCTGAAACTAGGCAAACTTCCTTTATTTTCACCAGCCTATTGCAGCTGGCCAGCACTGGAGTTTCCATCTCACCAGCAACTTCTCCTTCCCCAGGGGCTTTAGAACATTTCCCTTCATTTCAAGCCGTTATCAGATTTGAGATAACTCCTGGAGAGGGGCCATAAGGCAGAGCAGGGGCTGCCCCTGGGACCATCTGCAGTCCCATCCTGTCCTCGAGCACCAGTTTCTGGTGCCATCAGGGTGCTGGTGAGGGGCTCTGGGGATTTTGGTGCCTCTTTGGGGCAAGGGCAGCCCTACTATGCTAGATCACCTCTGGGGTGGCTATGACACTCATCACCATCCTCCGCTTCCCTTCCTCTCCCTCCTCTCCATCATAGCCACAGATGTGGCTCCCAGCGAGCCCTGGGGGTCTCTTGATGTATTGGGTGACTCTCCACGTGCTCCAGCTGGGATCAGGTAGGGATCCTGCAGGGCTGGTGGGGCTTTCGCTTGATAAGGGTGGCAAATGTGGGCCAGGGAGCTGCCATGGGGCAGGGGGAGCCCAGCCCGTAGCTCAGCCCCGCATGCTTTCACTTTCCCTTGGCTGTTGTGGCTCACAACAGCAGGGCTGGCTGGCGTGGAGGTCATTTTCTGGAGCAGGTTCCCACTCCCAGGAAACCTCCTTCTCCTTCCAGTCCACCCACTCCCGTTCCAGTTTCTCCAGGGTCTCTGGACCATGGGAGGGCAAAGATACCCCCCACAGAATGGAGCGTGCCCTGCTCACGCCAAGCTCGGCCCTGGCCTGCAACACCCTCAATTAACATAGGCTCAAGCTCCATGTCTCTGTGTCCTTCTCTGTGGTCAAGCTGACTTCACAGTGGTGGGACCAGACCACACTCTCCATGTCCCTGTGGGGCAGGACATCGTGCTGCTGTGTCACTTGTCCCCAGCCATGGACGCTCAGAGCTGGGACATCAGGTGGATCCGTCATGATGTCACTGAAACGGTGCACCACTACCGACATGGGGAGGACGTGTCCTGGGACCAGATGAAGGAATATGTTGGGAGGACAGAGCTGATCAGAGGTGGTCTCTCCAGAGGAAGGCTGGTCTTGCGAATCTCTGGGCTGAGACCCTCTGATAATGGTTATTACATCTGCACTGTGACAGATAGTGACTCTTATGGAGAAGCTTTGGTGGAGTTGGACGTGTCAGGTTTGTGTCTGGCACAGTGTTTGCAGGGGTGGTCGTGGTGTCCCCAGGTTTGTGTGTCCCACCCAGACCTGTGTCCCCTCTCTTGGTGCCCCAGGAGAGCTGGCACAGTGTCTGGCAGCCTTAGGGGGTGCAGATGCTGCCTGGAGGTGCTGAAGCTGGGCAGCTCAGTCTTGTTGTGCCGGGAAGTTTGGGGGGAGATCTGGGGCTGTTGGGCATCAATGCTGGGTGGTTCCTGCACAGGTTGGGGTGTGTTTGGTGGGAGCTGTGTTGTGTCTGCATTGGGATGTGGTGGTGGCCTTGCAGCTGAGCCCGTCCCTCCCTGATCCCAACCCTGGGCTCTTCCCCAGCCACAGGCTCTTGTCCTCAGCTCTCTCTGGAGGGGTACGAGGCCGGAGGCATCCGGGTGCTGTGTCGATCGGCCGGATGGTTCCCGCAACCGGAGGTGCTGTGGAAAGACCCCGACGGGCACTGTGTCCCCTCGGTCTCCCAGAGACGTTCCCCTGATGCCAGGGGCCTGTTCGACACCGAAGACGCCATCGTGGTGACGGGAACCAGAGATGGGAACTGGTCCTGTGTGGTCAGGAACCGCCGCCTGGACCAGGAGCAGGAGGCATCCCTGCGCATCTCCGGTAAGACGGCTGCAGCCAGCCCCTGCGGCGCTGGAGCAGGGCGGGGCGTGGCTGCCTGGCTGGGAGCAGCTTGGGTCTGGGCTTGGGGGGTACCATGTGGGGGTGTGGGGGCACGGGAGGACTCTGTCCCCTTGAGGCCAGGGCTCGCGGGACAAGGGCTGGCAAGTGTGTGGCAGGGGTCTCTTGGTCCTTCTCCCCATGGATGCAAGTGTAAATTGATCTCTTTCCCTGTGGATCTGTGTGTTTCCCAGCTCCCTTTTTACGTGATGCCCGTCCCTGGAAGGCTGTTCTGACCGTGCTTTTCCTGTTCTCCATTGGGCTCTTTGGCCTCAGAGCTTATCTCTGGAGAAGGAAAGGTATGTTTGTCTCCAAAGGACGTGTTGCCTTCATCAAAAAGCTCTTGGGGAAGGACGGAAGGGGATGAGGACATGGTGGGGTGTTGGCAGGAGAACAGGGAGCATGGCCAGAGCATCTGGCTGGGGGGAAGGTCCCAGAGACCCTCTTGAGCTGTTCCTGCTGAGGAAGCAAGCTGCTCTACTGACCTCCTCTTCCTCTGGCTTTGCTTTCCAGCTTTGCTGTCCAGAGAGCTGGGTGAGTCCTTCTGGCCCCTTCCCCCAGCAAAACCTCTTGTCACATGAGCCCCCAGCAATGGCTTGGCTTTTGGGAGTTCCTGACTTAGGGACTGAGCTCCAGAGATCATTGGTGGGCTGTCAGGGGATGTGTTGGCAGGGAGCCATTACGAGGAGTGAGGCAGTTTTGTACTTCTCCCCAAAAAGAAGGAGTTGGGGATCAGCCTGAGCTCTGTGTGCTCCTGTGGGATCAGCCCTGGGGTGTGTGGTTGTTCCCACTGGTCACACATCACTTCTCGGCTTATTGTTCTCGGAAAACCTGATGCAGCCCCGAGTGAGTGTCTGTGAGCTCCAGCACGGAGTTCAGTCCTTTCCTGAGATCTCTGTGCACAGCGCCTTCCCTCCCTGCTAGTCCTTTCCATCCTGGCATTCCTGGGACTCGGAAAGCCCAAGGCCATGTGCCTGGGAGGGTGGGCAGCTCAGGCAGAGCAGTGCGGGGATGGGTCCTCTGCCCTGCCCAGAGCTGCTGGGACCGGCTCTGGGATGTGACCAGCTCTCCTCTCTCCTTGTAGCCTGGAAGAAGTTTCTGCTGCCCCACACTCCAGGTAATTGGGGGTTTAGGTGCCACACTTGGGGGTTCTCCTTCTGTTCCTCGTGTTCAAGGGGCACCTGGGCTGGTCACTGGTTGGGACTGGCTGCGCCTGGGTGTGTTGGGTGACTCCCAGACCCCGAGTGTGGCACTGGGCTGTTCCTCTGCTGTGTTCTGGCCTGTACCACCCCTCATGAACTCCATCACCCTGCTGACACCCCATGCACTGCCCAGACCCAGACACTGCCTCCCCTCCCTGCTTCTCTGTGCTGAGGTTGCAGACTCACTGGTGCCTGTTCCCATGGGGAACAGCTTGGCTGTGGCCATGCTGGGACTGGCTCTGCGATGGGATCTCAAGGAGCAAGGAGATTTCCCTTGTCCTGCCCCACGGGGCAGAATCTGGCCCCAGGGTGGTGAAACCTGCCCAGTGCTGAGCTTTGCCCCTGATGCTCTGGCTCCTCCTGTCCCTGCAGACATGGTGACCCTGGATCCTGACACGGCTCATCCTGAGATTGTCCTGTCCAAGGATAGGAGAAGCATGAGTGTGGGAAGAACATGGCAGGGCCTGCCCAAATTCTCTCAGAGATATACATCTTGGACCTGTGTGCTGGGCCAGAATAGGTTTACAGATGGGAAGCACCTTTGGGAGGTGGAGGTGAAGGGGGAGGTGGGAGGTGATTCAAGGTGGGCTCTGGGGGTGGCCAGGGACTCTGTGAACAGGAAGATGTATATGGAAGGGTAAGTTTCTGTCTCTCACCTCTCCTCCCACCCTCCTGCCCCTGTCCGGAGTGCCCAGCAGAATCTGGGTCTGTCTGGACTGCCCGGGGGGGCTGGTGACTTTCATTGATGGTCACAGTGGGGTCGAGATCTTCACTTTCCCACCAGCCTCATTCAATGGAGAGACCATTCGCCCATGGTTTTTGGTGCAGACAGAGGGAACAGAGCTGTGCCTCAGGAAGAGCACTTCCTGGCCCACTTCCATGTCTGCCCCAGCCCCACAGAGCCCCTGCCCTTCTGCAGACCCTGCCTGTTCTCCTCTCCTCGCTGCCACAGGAGCAGATGTCCCTCTCAGCCCTGCCCCAGCCCATCCTGACCCAGTAGAGCAGGACAGGACTCAATAAAGCTTTGTGGGTGAACACGGAGTCTGGCTGTGGGGGTTCCTGGGGGCTTGTTCTGATTCTTGGCTGCTGCTGAAGGGGATTTGCAGCAGGCTTGGAGCAGTGGTTGGAGCAGGAGCCTGGGGGCAGCTGCCAGCAGGGTGACTGGGGCTGGAGTTGGGGAGCATTCAGGGCAACTCAGGCCTCGGTCTTGGTTCTGGGGAGCCCCAACTCTGACAGCACCCCGTGTCACCGGGATGCCACAGCTCTGGATCCTTCCAAGCCACAAAATCCTGTTGGGATCAAGCCTGAGATGTGTTTCCCTCCTGCCCGTCTGAGCTGGGCACTCGGTGCAGGCGGTGGCAGCTCCTGGCTGGGTTTAGGGACTGGGCTCCATTTGCGAAAGTCTCTTTGTACCAGAGCAGCTTCAGGGGCAGCAGAAGAGGAAAGTCCTGAGTGGGGACAGGATTTCTCCCCCTGCGGCTCTGGGAAAGTGATATTTACCAGTGCTGACTGGTGTGGCTGCTGCTGCTGTGGGGATTTGTGCTGCAGTGAAGCCGGAGTGGGGGGGGGGGGGGTGAGGTGGGGTGTGTGTGTTGTATAGGAGTGGGTTGTGTTTGGGTGTGTTGGGTTGGACTGTGTGTGGGGTTGGTTTGGGTTGACCTGAGTTGATTTCCTTTGACTTGGCTTCAGTTAATTTCAATTAAAAATGCAGCAACCAGACAGTGTTCAAGGACGATGGAGAGAAGAGAAAACAACACCCTGCAGCAGTACAGCTGAGAAGGTGAGCAGCTGTTACAGCTGTGGGGAATGAGTTCTCTACTGAGGAAAGGGCCATGGGCAGGATTTGAGCAAAAACCCTTTCAAAGAGGCATAAAATGGGATGAGCCGACGCTGGAGCGTCGGCTGCGGGGGTGTCGTGACCATGGAGTTTCACTCCAACTGCACTTAGTGCTCAGTGTAAACACCTGGCGAGGGGTGGGGGATAAATTATGGGATGTGGTCTGCAGGGGAGACAAGAAGGTCAAGAGAGTTGCTGCTGCTGGGAAACTTGTGATGTCCACTCAGGAAAGAATAAAAGTGGAGCAGACAGATGCCACGGGCATGGCCTGCTGGGAAAGGGTTTGAGCCCCCAGTCCCAGGACAGCCTGTGTCCCCCCCCACCCCCAAAGACTATGAATACAAAGAAACACAGACCAAAGCACCAGTCATTGTTGTCCCCACAGCACCTCCTGAGCCGATGGACACTGACAAGGACCCTGTGCACACGGACAGAAGCCCTACAGAGACGGTCCAGAAGCCGCCTGGCCAGAATCTGCCTCGTCAGCCATCGGATCAGGGACCCACTTGGTCTCTACGCTCCCATCCACACCTCCCACCCAACTCCCCCAGAAATCACTGTCTCCTGATGAATCGGTTGGCAGCATTTGTTGGGATGTGCCCCAGGCTCAGGGATGCGTTTATCCACTGAGAGCAAGGCTGGGCACAGAGCAGAAGGAGTTTGGATGGCGACCATTGAAAGTGGGCAGCTTCCTTGAAAATTCACCTGGGAAACACAACCCCCCGTTTGGGTCGAGCGATGGCCGCTTCCTAAAGAAAAACTTGCCCACTTCCAGGATTGAATAGAGGAGCAGCTGGCCAAGGGACACATCCAGCCCTCCACAAGCCCGTGGAATTCGCCTATTTTTACCATCCCTAAACAGGACGGGAGATGGCGCTTGGTGCACGAGGTAAGAAAAGTCAGTGAAGTGATGGAAGATGCGGGAGCTTCGCAGCCCGGTCTGCCACCTCCAAACGTGACACCTAAAAATTGGGACGTTTGGATTGTTTTTTCACTATTCCCTTACACCCTGATGATTATGAGAAATTTGCCTTTTCAGTCCCTACTGTAAACAAAACTGAACCCATGGAAAGGTGTCATTGGGTGGTGCTCCCACAGGCATGAAAAATTCACCCACTGTGTGCCAGGCTTATGTAGCCTGGGCACTTGCTCCAGTACGAAGAGCCCATCCTGATCTCATCTTTTATCATCACATGGATGAGGTACTGATTGTGGGAACAAACTTGGACACTGAAAGTTTGATTCATGAGTTGACAGGGCATTTGGAAAGCAAGGGGTTACAGATTGCTCCAGAGAGAATTCAAAAGGAGCCAGTGTGGAAATATCTGGGGTGGCAGATTGATAAAAGTACCATAACACCCCAAAGGATTGAGATCCCAGCTGAGGTCAGCACGTTAAATGATGCTCAAAAACTGCTTGGAGATACTAACTGGGTTAGACCATTGTGTGGCATTATGAATAGGGAACTGGAACCTGTAGTGGCATTGCTAAAGGGAGGAGGTGGTGCAGGAGCGCCCAGAATCCTGTCAGAAGAAGCTAAAAAGGCCCTGGAAGTCATTATTAACAAAATCAAAAATACAGATACCCATGGATGGGATGCTGAGTGGGACATAGGAGTCACAGTCATTAATCCAACAGAACATGTGTTTGCTATTATAATGCAGTGGACTAATGACAAAGATCCCTTAAGGCTGTTAGAATGGGTGTTCCTGCCCATGCAGCCAAAGGGAACTGTAACTCTGTGTTTGGAGGCGACAGCCCAGGTCAGTGCAAAAGGCCACAATCACGTAGTAGAAACTGCAGGAACAGAACCCACATTTATTGTTGTTCCATCAGCAGCAGAGTATTTAGCTTGGGCCTTGAGGAACAGCACTGCCCTGCAAATAGCTTTATTAGACCACACAGGGGAAGTGAAAGTGCATTACCCACCACACAGAATCTCTACAGCAGCACAGAACTGTCCAACAGAAGAAAAGCCCTTGTTGTCTGGGTGTGCGGTTCGGGGTGTTCCAGTGTTCACTGATGCAGGGGGAAGAGCTCAGAAGGCTGCGATTCCATGTCAGGAGCATGGGAAATGGCAGGATTTGCTATTCAAAGGAGCCCAAGCCTCAATCAGCAGCTGGAGCTGCAGGCGGTTGTGAGAGTGTGTGACAAGCGGAAAGCCGAACCGGTTCATCTGGTCTGTGACTCCCTGTGTGTGGTGGGAATAGTGACCCGAGTGGAACAGGCACTATTGAAAGGGGTTTCAGATGAGAGATTATATAGATTGTTTAAGGAATTCTGGCTCCTCCTGTCTAACCAACAGCATCAGCACTTTATTACCCATATTGGCAGCCACACGGGACTAACTCAGGGTCTGGCAGAGGCAATCAGAGAGCAGCCAGGTTGGCAGCACCAGCCTGGGCTGCTCCCTCAGCAGAGCGCTGTGCACAGGCTCGGAGATCACATGAATCCTTTCATCAATCTGCCAGGGAGCTTCAACGACAACACCACCTGTCAGTTGCTGAGGCTAAAGGGCTTGTACAGTCGTGCCTGGACTGTCAGCAGTTCACCAGTGGCCTTGCCCCTGGTGTCAATGCTCGTGGCACAGGCCCACTAGAAGTCTGGGTTCATCAGAACTCGTTATAATCATTAACCAATCAGTGGGGTGGAAACAGTGTATGTTTACATTAGCAGGGTTTTTTTATGTTTACATTAGCAGTTTTTCAGCTTGCCACGTTTGCAGTAACAAATGTCTCTAATCTGTGGGATTTCACCCAATAAACGGCTTCACCTGAAATTCATATCGAATTGGGTGTTGCTCATTGCCAGTCACCACAGTGATAGAGCACAGAAATAGTGGGGGACATGGAGAGACAGGAAAGCCTTTGACATGGTATCTCACATCATTCTGACTGAGAAACTGGCTGCCACTGGCCTGGACAGGTGGACCCTCAGCTGGGTTAAAACTGGCTGGCTGGCTGGGCCCAAAGGGTGGCGGTGAATGGAACCAAATCCAGCTGGAGGCCGGTCACGAGTGGCGTCCCCCAGGGCTCAGTCCTGGGTCCAGTTCTGTTCAACATCTTTATCAATGACCTGGATGAAGGGATTGAATGCTCCCTTTGTAGGTTTGCAGATGACACTAAACTAGGAGGAAGTGTTGATCTGCCTGAGGGTAGGGAGGCTCTTCAGAGGGATCTGGACAGGCTGGACCCATGGGCTGAGACCAAGGGGATGAAGTTTAACATGGCCAAGTGTAGAGTGCTGCACATGGGACATAACAACCCCGTGCAGCACTACAGGCTGGGGGGAGACTGGCTGGAGAGCTGTCAGGAGGAGAAGGACCTGGGGGTGTTGGGTGACTGCAGGCTGAATATGAGCCAGCAGTGTGCCCAGGCGGCCAAGAAGGCCAATGGCATCCTGGCTTATATCAAAAATAATGTGGCCAACAGGTCTGGAGAGGGGAGTGTGCCCCTGTACTGGGTATTGGTGAGGCCACCTCAAGTACTGTGTCTAGTTCTGGCCTCTTCACCATAGGAAGGACATTGAGATCCTCAAGTGAGTCCAGAGAAGGGCAACCAGGCTGGTGAAGGGGCTGGAGGGAAAATCATATGAGGAATGGCTAAGGGAGCTGGGGCTGTTTAGCCTGGAGAAGAGGAGGCTGAGGGGAGACCTTATCACCACCTACAACTACCTGAAGGGAGGTTGCAGAGAGGTGGGCACTGGTCTCTTCAGCCAGGGGACAGGGGATGGGACAAGGGGAAATGGCCTCAAGCTGTGCCAGGGCAGGGTTAGATTGGATATTAGAAAAAAATGTTTCCTGAAAGAGTTGTCAGGGCTGGAACAGGCTGCCCAGGGAGGGGCTGAGTCACCTTCCCTGGGTGTGTTCATAAAAGGGTTGATGAGGTACTTAGGGATATGGTTTAGTTTAGGATGGGATTGGTTGGACTTGATGATCTTCAGAGGTCTTTTCCAACTTTGTGATTCTGTGAAATATGAGAAACTGGGCTTGAAGCGGCGCTCCCACATCCAGAGAAGCGATCTCCAGTCTGCCTGGCGCTGGGATAAAGCCGACCCGCTTCACAGACACCGAGGCTGTTGAGTTTAGATTCCGGCTTTTCAAGCCTTTGGCAGGAAGTGTGGAATGTCAGCTGGTTGTTTGTGCTGCAGGGCCTCAAATCCCAGCCCCTAATGGGAAACTTGGAAAGGATCCAATGCTTTCCTCATCCTGCTGAGTCCCAGAGCTCATGTCCTTGCTGCGAGAAGATTCCCTTCTCCAGGGCGTTTAGAACATTTCCCTACATTTCAAGCTGATACGGGATTTGGGATCACTCCTGGAGAGGGACCGTGGGGCACAGCAGGGGCTGCCCTGTGGACCCATCTGCGGTCCCATCCTGCCCTTGAGCACCAGTTTCTGGTTCCATCAGGGTGCTGGTGCAGGGGCTCTGGGTATTTCAGCCCCTCTTCGGGGGCAGGGGCAGCCCTTCTTTGCCAGATCCCCTCTGGAGTGGCTGTGACACCCATCACCCTCCTCTACCTCCCTTCCCCTCCCTCCTCTCCAGTGTGGCAGCAGATGTGTCTCCCGGCGAGCCCCAGGGGCCTCCTGAGGTATTGGGTGACTCTCCACGTGCTCCAGCTGGGATCAGGTAGGGATCCTGCAGGGCTGATGGGGGCTTTCACACGCTCTGGATGGCAGATGTGAGGCAGGAGCTGCCATGGGGTGGGGGGAGCCCAGCCTGGAGCTTGGCCCTGCATAATTTCACTTTCCCTTGGCTGCTGTGGCTGGAGCAGGGCTGACTGGGGTGGAGGTCATTTTCTGGAGCAGGTCCCCGCCCCTGGGAAACCTCCTTCTCCTTCTAGTCCTTCCACTCCTACTCCAGTTTCTCCGTGGCCTCTGGACCATGGGAGGGCAAAGCAACACCCATGGCATGGAGCGTGCCCGGCTCACACAAAGCTCAGCCCTGGCCTGCAACACCCTCAATTAACATAGGCGCCATCTCCTTGTCTCTGTGTCCTTGTCCATGGCCAAGCTGACTTCAGAGTGGTGGGACCAGGCCATGCTCTCCGTGTCACCGTGGGGCAGGACATTGTGCTGCCATGTCACTTGTCCCCAGCCATGGACGCTCAGAGCTGGGACATCAGGTGGATCCGGCACAGGGTCTCTGAAACGGTGCACCACTACCGACATGGGGAGGACGTGTCTGGGGAGCAGATGGAGGAATATGTTGGGAGGACACAGTTGCCCAGAGATGGTCTCTCCAGAGGAAGGCTGGATTTGTGAATCTCTGGGCTGAGACCCTCTGATAATGGTCAGTACGTCTGCACTGTGACAGATGGCAAATCTTATGGAGAAGCTTTGGTGGATCTGGAGGTTTCAGGTTTGTGTCCGGTGTGGTGTCTGCAGGGGTGGTCGTGGTATTCTTGGGCTCATATGTCCCTCCCAGACCCCTGTCCCATCCCTTGGTACCCCAGGAGAGCTGGCACAGTGTCTGGAAGCCTTGGGGGGGTGCAGACGATGCCTCAAAGTGCTGAAGCTGGGCAGCTCAGTCTTGCTGTGCCGGGAGGTTTGGGGGGAGATCTGGGGCTGTTGGCCATCAATGCTGGGTGGTTCCTGCACAGGTTGGGGTGAGTTTGGTGGGAGCTGTGATGGGTCTGCTATGGGATGCAGTGGTGGGCTTGGAACTGAGCCCATCCCTCCCTGACCCCAACCCTGGGCTCTTCCCCAGCCACAGGCTCTTGTCCTCAGCTCTCTCTGGAGGGTTACGAGGCCGGAGGCATCCGGGTGCTGTGTCGATTGGCCGGATGGTTCCCGCAACCGGAGGTGCTGTGGAAAGACCCCAACGGGCACCGTGTCCCCTCGGTCTCCCAGAGACGTTCCCCTGATGCCAGGGGCCTGTTTGACACCGAAGACGCCATCGTGGTGATGGGGACCAGAGATGGGAACTGGTCCTGTGTGGTCAGGAACCGCCGCCTGGCCCAGGAGCAGGAGGCGTCCCTGCGCATCTCCGGTGAGACGGCTGCAGCCAGCCCCTGCGGTGCTGGAGCAGGGCGGGGGTTGGCTGCCTTGCTTGGAGCAGCTTTGGGTTGGGCTTGGTGTGCAGTGTGGCGGTGTCGGGGCACGGGAGGACTCTCTCCCCTTGAGGCCAGGGCTCGCGGGACAAGGGCTGGGAGGTGTGGGGCGGGGGTCTCTTGGTCCTTCTTCCCTCAAACTTGAGTGTAAATCGGTCCCTTTCCCTGTGGATCTGTTTGTTTCTCAGCTCCCTTTTTCCATGATGCCCGTCCCTGGATGGCCGCTCTGGGTGTGCTCCTCACCCTCTCCATAGTGCTGCTTGGACTCGTAGTTTATCTTTGGAGAAGGAAAGGTACATTTGCCCCTGTGGGACGTGTTGCCTTCGTCAAAAAGCTCTGTGGGCAGGGACGTAATGGGATGAGGACACGGTGGGGTGTGGGCGGGAGGACAGGGAGCCAGTGCGCCTGGCTGGTGGGATGGTCCCTGAGACCCTCTGGAGCTGTTCCTGCCGAGGAATCCAGCTGCTCTCCTGACCTGTGCTTCCTTCAGCTTTGCTTTCCATCTCCTCTGTCCAGAGAGCTGGGCGAGTCCTTCTGGCCCCTTCCCCCAGCAAAACCTCCTGGCACAGGAGACCCCAGCAGGGACTTGGCTTTCAGGGTCCTAATGTTGGGGCTGAGCCCCAGAGAGCCTGGGTGGGCTGGCGGGGGATTTGCTGGCAGGGAGCCATTCCCATGAGCAAGGTGGTCTGGTCCTACTCCCCAAGAAGGAGTTGGATCAGCCCGAGCTCCGTGTGCTCCTGTGGGATCAGCCCTGGGGTGAGTGTTTGTTCCTTCTGGTCACACATCACTTCTTGGTTTTGCTTTCCAGGGCAATGGGATGTAGCCCTGGGCAAGTGTCCCTGAGCTCCAGCATGGCGTGGGGCCCTTTTCCTGGATGCTTTGTGCTCGGCCTTTTCCCTCCTTAATGGTCCTGTACATCCCAGCATCCATGGGGCTGGGAAAGCTCCAGGCCATGTGCCTGGGAGGGTGGGCAGGTCACAGAGACCAATATTGGGCTGTATCCTCTTCCCTTACCACGGATCCTTGTGCACCAGCCATGACATGTGACCAGGCTGCAGAGATCCATTCCTGGGTTTGGGGGCTCTGTTTACTCTCTCATGAGCAGTCACCACATGAAAAGCTGTCCCCTTCCATAAAATATCACTTGTGGGGTTTTTTTTTGCAGATTAGGGATGTCAGGGGCTTTATCTTCTGGGAACTTCAACATCAACAAAGCCCTTGATAAAATTATTAATCGGTCCCCATAAAGAGGAAGTTTTATTCTTAGCAGATACCGGGGCCAAAAAATCAACCATTCAAAAACTTCCAAAAGGAATAGACAAAGGGAAGAACCATATGTCAGTAGTAGGAGCAAAAGGAGAACCTTTTAAAGTGCCTATTTTAAAAGATGTAGAGGTAGCATTCAAATAATAGACCCGCACCGCCCAATCAGATTCAAACAATACCCTATACCTATGGAGGGCTGGAAAGGATTAAAACCTGTAGTTGACAGACCTTTGGAACAAGGAACTCTAAACCTATGTATGTCACCTCACAACATGCCCATTCTCCCTGTAAAAAACCCAGATGGGTCATACCAGATGGTGCAGGACTGAAGAGCGGTAAATCAGCCAACAATTACCAAATTCCCTGTGGTGGCAAATCCATATACCTTATTGAGTCATATATCTCCCAAACACACTTGGTGTAGTGTAATAGATTTGAAGGATGCTTTTTGGACTTGTCCTGTGGATGAGGCATCGGTGGGAACCTGGCTGGCTGATCAAGGCCACAGCTACACATCGCCACAGTCCTGCTTGGAAAACAGCCTTGAGGAATCACTGACAAAGGGCTAAAAGCATGGGAACAAGAAACTGTAACAAGAGCTCTGCATACTTAGAAATTCCGTTGTGGTGATGGAAACCTGATATGGTGCAGGTGGCCTTTCCCCCCTCTATCCTGGCCCCTCGTTACATAACCCTCGAAGGTATTTAAACAGCAGCCAGCTTGAATAAAGTGAACTTGTTGCTTTTAACCATATTGGTGTGCAGTCTTTTCCAAGCGCCTCTTTGCACTTCCAAAGCCCCTGGATATAAATTATTTCCCAAGATCTGGATTTTGGAGGCAGGAACTCGCAACAGGCATCCAGAGATTATTTTGCTTTTCAATGGGAGGACCTCGATACGGGATGAAAACAACAATTAAGACAGACTGTGT
Source organism: Gallinula chloropus (assembly GCF_964237585.1). NCBI lineage: Eukaryota > Metazoa > Chordata > Aves > Gruiformes > Rallidae > Gallinula > Gallinula chloropus. Next base: position 1,745,589 of record NC_140117.1, on the reverse strand, counting down.
TGCCACAGCGGTTTACAGAGTGACCAAATCTATTTGGACAAACTTTAGAAAAAGTTCTGCAAGATTTCACTATGCCCAGGGAGGTAAAATTGTTACAATATGTGGATGATCTGTTAATAGCAGGAGAAACTGAAGAGGGGACCCGAAACGCCACCATTAAATTGTTAAACTTTTTAGGGGGAAAGGGATTAAAGGTGTCAGTTTGTAGAGCAGGAAGTAAAATACTTAGGACATTGGCTAAGTAAGGGGAAGAAAAAGTTAGATCCTGATAGACTATCTGGGATTCTATCCTTAAGAGCCCCACAAACTAAAAAGGAGATTAGGCAAGTATTGGGGTTATTAGGATATTGCAGACCATGGCTTGAAAATTATAGTGAAAAGGTAAAATTCCTATATGAGAAATTAGCTAATAACCAGTTTAAGTGGTTTATTGAAGATGATAAAAAATTTGAGGAAATAAAGAAGACATTAATACAAGCACCTGTATTGGACCTCCTAGATCTAGAAAACCCTTTTTATTTATTTGTAAATGCATCAAACCAGACAGCATATGGAGTTCTTACTCAGGACTGGGCAGGAATCAAAAAACCCATGGGGTATTGTTCTAAATGTCTTGATCCACTAAGCAGGGGATGGCCTGCTGGTCTCCGAGCTTTGGTAGCTACAGCATTATTACTAGAAGAAGTTAGGAAGATCACCTTGAGCTCTCCTGTAAAGGTATATACCCCACACAATGTCAGGGATGCTTCACAACAAAAAGCAGAGGAATGGTTAACAGGCAGCCGGATCCTAAAGTATGAAGCTGTATTAACAGACTCCCCAGACTTAGAATTGAGAGGGACCTCTGCCCAGAGCCCAGCAGTTGTTGGGAGAGCCCTGGAGGAATTGCTACGTAATTGCTTAGAAGTAATTGAGACCCAGAGTGAAGAGAGGCCAGACTGAAGAGATACCGAGTCGGGAGCTGGAGAAGAGCTGTTTATAGATGGCTCCTCACGAGTGAAAATTGGGGTATGCAGGGGATGCAGGTGTGTTTGGGGGGGTGGGGTGTCTCTGTGTTGGGGGGCCCCTCAGACCCCCCGCGCCCCTCCCCGCAGAAGCGGCGGATCCGGCTGGGGGGCGCAGCCCTGAACATCTTCCTGCTGCAGGCGCTCATGGAGGTGACCCCCCCGGAACCCCCCTGGGCCCCACATACCTCTTGGACACCCACATCATCCGGGCTCAAGGACGGCACAAGGGACAGCGGGGGCAAGGGACACCATCCCCGAGCCCCGGGGGTGCCCACGCTCCCTGGGAGGGTTTTACCCTTGTCCCATCTGTTTCACCCCCGAGCCCCCAGGGTGTCAGAGCCGGGTGGGGGCAGCCACGGGGTGCCAGACGCCTGGGTCCCCCCGGGACCGGCAGGTCTGGGGGTCTCAGGGTGCCCCGGGGGAAGCGGCCGGGAGCGGGGCCGGGGTGTGGGGGAAGAACCGCGACTTGGGGGGCCCAGGGGTGACCCCAGGCTGGGGGATACGGCGAAGTGGGGCCGTGGAGGGGTCTGGAGCATGAGGATGAGCCAGGGGGCTGAGAGCGCCCTGGTTCCTGGGCCGAGGGTACGTGAGCGGAGGGGGCTGTGCCCGCCCCTTCCCCGCGCTGCTTTCGGCGCTTCTAATTGTGTCATCCAGCAGAGACAGGATCTGCCCGGCACCCGGTGACGTCATACGCGTCTCGGGCTTCCATTGGCGGCCGGGTGGCGTCGCAGCCAATCGCGGGGCGGGGCTGGCAGCGAGTTCTGTCCCGGAGCGAGGCTCGTTCGCCTCCTGCTGCTGGGGCTCCTCGTCGGCGCGGCGTGCGGTGAGTGCGGGCGGGACCCGGAGCCCTTTCCCTGGGCGCTGGGACCCCCTTGGACCCCCTTTCCTGACACCGGTGCTCCATTCCCTGGCACCGGGACCCCTCCTGCCCCTCCTCCACCCCGGAGAACCAGGACCACCCCGGGCTGTCCTTCTCTGGGCACTGGGAACCCCCCGGGGGAAGGGAGCCCCCAGTCCCTCCCGCGAGACACAGGGAGCCCCCTCGGAACTCTCCCCCCACCCCCGGCCTGGCTTTGCCTTCTCCCCCCTCCAACCCCCACCCCCCAGATCTGCTTCTCCTTGGGACACCCCTCGACCTCCCAGGACCCCCCTAATTGACAGCGGGGACCCCCCAGTCTTCCCGGGAAGCAGGACCCCCTCCTGGACACACCTCGGTGCCCCAACCAGTCCTACCAGTCCTACTCCCCCCGCACTGAGGGTCCCTGCACCCCCCACCCGTCCCCGTGCCCCGTGTCCCCACAGAGCTCCACTCCCTGCGCTACTTCCGCATCGGGGTGTCAGAGCCCAGCCCGGGGGTGCCCGAGTTTGTGTCACTGGGAATGTGGATGGGAACCTGCTCACTGTGACAGCAGGAAGGGGAGGATGGTGCCCCGGGCAGAGGGGATGGCGGCCAACCTGGACCAGCAGCACTGGGACAGGAATCCCCAATGGGACAGAACAGTCAGCAGATGAACCGTGTTGTCCTGGCCACAGTGCAGGAGAGCTACCACCAGAGCAGGGGTGTGTAGTTCCGTGCCCCCCCCGCGGTGCCAGCCCCCCTACACCCCTCCTTGCAGAAGCAGCGGATCCGGCTGGGGGGGGCAGCCCTGAACATCTTCCTGCTGCAGGCGCTCCGGGAGGTGACCCCCCTTGGCCCCACATACCTCCCGGACACCCACACAGAGTGTTCACAGAGCCCCAGCCCAGCCCACAGTCACCCCTGCTCATCCCTTTCCCTCCTTGCCTGTCCTTTCCATCCCAGCATCCCTGGGTCTGGGAAAGCCCAAGGCCATGTGCCCGGGAGAGTGGGTTGCTCAGGGACACCAGTGTGGGGCTTTACCCTCTCAGGTTCCCAGATCATAGAATCATAGGGGTTGGAAGGGACCTCAAGAGCTCATCGGGTCCAACCCCCCTGCCAAAGCAGCTCCCCAGCTCATATTGCACAGGTTGGTGTCCAGACAAGTCTTGCATCTCTCCAGAGAAGGAGCCTCCACACCCCCTGGGCAGCCTGTCCCAGGGCTCCCTCACATAGATTGGGGCACATGTGTGATTGTGTCCATTTATGACATCACACTGTGCCACCACTGTTGAGATCCATCACTGTGATACCAATCCAGTTTTTATCAAAAATCTTGTAAGGGGTTGGCTGTGGCTGCATAGAAGGTGTCCACCAAGCTTCTCCATCACTCCCCTCCTCAGCAGGGCAGGGAGGGGAGGAAAAAAAGATGGAACAGGAACAAACTCCCAACCAAGGCAGCTGAATAAAGCAAAAGCCCTGGGCAGAAGTAAAGGAAAACCAAAAGTTTTATTCACTGTTTCTCCATCAGCATTTATTCACCATCAGCAGGCAATGTCTGGCCACGTCCCAGGAAAAGGGGCTCCAGTATGTGCAGTGGTTGCTCTAGAAAGCCAGCACTGTAAATAATATATATCCTCTGGTCATCCTCCTTTCTCTCAGCTTTCGTAACTGAGCAGATGCCACAGGGTTTGGAATATCCCTTTGGTCAGTTGGGGGCAGCAGTCCTGGCTGTGTCCCTTCCCAAGGTCTTGCCCACCCCCAGTCTACCGGTGAGGGGGATGTTGGAGAGACAGCCTGGATGCTGGGGCAGCCCTGCTCCCCAGCAGCCAAACCCCTGGGCTGGTGGTACCCACACCATGCTCATTCCTGATGCACAGCACAGCCAGGGCTGCTGGGGGGAAATGAACTCCACCTCAGCCAAACCCAACACTCCTAAACACAGCACCACACTGGGCTGCTGGGAAGAAACCCAACTCTATCCCAGGGAAAACCAGCACAGTCAATGACTGTGGGAAAGAAACACAGGAAGAAAGTAAGGCAAACAAGGCATTTACCCCAGCCAGAAGAGCCACCAGTGTAGCACCATGTGCTGGTGCAGCATGATCAGCGCTTTGAAGGCAGCTCCCTGCCTCTCCAGCCAGTGACAATGCAGGAGCCACATCCAGGCCCCCCGGTCACTCATGGAGCAGTAAGACTGTGATCACTGCAAGGATGGGAGGAAGAGACAGTGTCACCCAAGGCAAAGTCCCTGTCCCCAACCCTCTGCTTTGGTGGTCTCAGAGTCCCCCACCAACAGCCCAGTGTCGCTCTGACCATGGGTCTCAAGGGGGAGCACAGAGAGCTGGGCCTGCCCCATCCAGCCCCCCAGTCCCATGTCATACCTTTGGCCAAGCTGCCAGAGCTCCCATCTGTGCCTATGGGGGAGAAACAGCTGCGAGCTGCCACCTCGTGCTCGCTGTGGGCACAGTGCATAAAAACGGAGAGAGAAAAAGGCATCAGCATCCACTGTGCTTCACCCTCAGGCTAGGGAGCTCCTCAGAGTGCTGTGGCTTGTGCTCACAGTTCCTACCAGCCCCCTGGGCTCTGCCTTCCTCCCACACCCTGGTGCTTTACCTATACTTCCAGATGCTTTACATCTGTACTTCCAGATGATGAATCCAGTGATGCTGATGACAGCCAGGATGGCAAGGGGAACAACCACCCACAGCACGATGGTCGATGAGTTGGACTCCATCTCTGGGAATGCGCAGGGTGGTGAGGAGGGGAAGGGGAATACCCCCAGCCCACCCCTCCACATGTCCAAAGCCAACAGACTCACCCCACACAAAGACCCCCGGCTCGCCCAGGCTGGCGTGCTCCACACGGCACCGGTACTTGTCCTGCTCCCCAGGAGGGGCCTCGATGGACACCCAGGTGTAGTAGGTGCCGTCGCTGTTGGGCACGATGCTGCCCCGCTGGGTCTCCTGGTCCCTGACCTCACTGTCCTTCAGCCAGCTGATGGTGATGGGCCGTGGGTAGAAGCCGTAAGCGCGGCAGTGCAAGGTCAGGATCCCATGGGTCTCCTGCTTAGACACTCGGACCGTGGGGGTCTCTGGGGAGGGGGTGGCAGTGAGGGCTGGCACACACATCCACACTGGCCCCTCCCCAGGGTCCCCATCTCCCCTCACCTTTCCTCTCCAGCACGGCCTGCCCATAGCTCACGTATTGCCTCAGCCACTCAGGGCAAGTGTTCTCCAGGTAGTGTTTCATGTCCTCAGCGACAGTCCCGTCCATCTCCCAGTTCCTCTTGGTGATTTGTGCTGCTGCATCTGCCGCAGTGAACGTCATCGTGTCCATGTCGAAGGCAATGAAGTCCCTCCCATCGTAGCTGTACTGCTCATACCCCCTGGTGCTGCCATCCTCCAGGAGGTCACAGCCGAGCATGCGCTGCAGTGTGTGAGCCCCTGAAACACAACCAGGGAGATGGGGCTGAGGGGCTGCTGCAGCCCTGGGCCTTCAGTGAGGCAAGGCCCCCTGGCAGCACCCCCCACTCCAGCCCTGTGTGAGGCCTGAGGGAATTGAGCACTGACAGGTGAGCTGACACCACCCCTCTGGCTCTGGGGTGGGGGCTACAAAGTACCATAGGAATGGTGAGGGGCTGAGACATGAGGTGGGAGCCCCTTTGGTTCTGGGGATCTCCACTGCCACAGGGATGGTGAGAGCTGGGATATGGCAGCCAGTCCTCAGAAGGGGTGCTTAGTATGGTGGGGTGGAGGCCAAAATGTGCTTGGCGAGGCACCCTGACACCTCTCTGGCTCTGGCACAAAGGATACCATTGAGTGTGCAGCAGGGACAGGCAGCTGACACCCCTCACGCTGGGGGACAGGGGAGCTGGGAGCCCCCTGACAGCATCACTGGTCTGGGAAGGATCGGAACGACTGGGCAAGTAGCATGAGGAAGGGTAGTGTCTTCATGGGGGAGGAGAGAGTGGAGATCTCCCATCCCGCAGAGCCCCTTCCCAGCCCACACTCACCCCCACTCTGGTTGTAGCGGCTCTGCAGTGTGTCCAGGTTCACTGTGTAAGTCCCCTGATTGGTCTGTTCAATCTGGGTCTGCTGGTCCCAGTACTGCTGGTCCAGGTTGGCCGCCATCCAGTCTGCCCTGGGCACCATCCTCCTCGTCTCGCTGTCGTAGCGCACAATGAGGTTCCCGTCCACGTACCCCACAGACACAAATTCTGGCACCCCTGGGCTGGACTCTGACACCACAATGTCAAAGTAGTGCAGGGAGTGGAGATCTGTGGGGACACAGGGGTCAGTGAGGGGTGGGGGGGGCAGGGTGAGGGTGCCCACAGTGATGGGGTGCAGGATTGGGTGGTGAGCCTGGGTGGGGGTCCCAGAGCAGCAGATTGGGGGTGTGGGGGTCAGCTTCAAGGGGATGTGTCTGTTAGGGAGGGGTATGTGTCCAGGAGGGGATCCTCCTTCCCATGAAGGGAAGCTGGGGGGTCCTGGTGATGATGAAAGGGGGGCCCTGGCAGTGAAAAACCCAAGATCGCAGGAAGAGGGTCCAAGGGTGTCCCCAGCATCAAAGAGAAACAGATCCATGGGACCATCTTGTAATGGGATGGAAAGGGTTGGAAGGGGATGGAAGGGGGTGGAAAGGGGAGTATTACAAGGGAGCACATGGTGTTCAGGGAGTGTGACCAAGGGTCCCTGTGCCCTGAGGTGGTCCAGTGCACAGGGAATGGAGAACCATTGTCAAGAAACCAGATCCAGGGGGGTTCCTGGGTCCCCACCCGCACTCACCGCACGCTGTCCAGCCAAGGATCCCCAGCAGCAGCAGCCCCAGTGCCTGGCCTGGCCCCATCGCTCATCACTCCACTCGGGGTCCCCGATGTCATGAGAATAAGGAGCCCTGCTCTGGGAAAAGCTTTCCCACAAGCCCCGCCCCTCACCCTGTGATTGGCTCTGCCACCCCCCACCAGCCAATGGTAGCCTGAGACGTTTCTTACCAGTGACTCCCCCACAGCACCACCCAGTCCCCCCACGCCCCCCTACCCGTCCCCTCCTCAGAGCCCCAGACCCTACCATGGCCCCATATCACCTGGATCTCTCAGCCTGGGGACACCTCTGGGCTCCCCAAGTCGCAGCTCTCCCCTCCACCCCGGACCTACTCTCCTCCCCCTCCCCTGGGGCACCCTGAAACCCCCAGACCTGCCTGTCCCGGGGGGACCCAGGTGCCTGGTACCCCATGTCTCTCCCCACCCAGCTCTGACACCCTTGGGGTTTGCGGGTGAAATAGATGGGTCAAGTGTGAAAACCTCCTGGGGAGTGTGGGCAAACCCCAGGGCTTGGGGGAGATGTCCCTTGACCCCGATATCCCTTGTGCCCGGTGCCCCTCCTGCCCTGGGTTACTTGTGCCCTCCATCACCTGTGCCCAGCATGCCTCAGGCCTGGAAGCACTCCTGCCTGGCACTGCTTGTACTGCATCTCCTGCACAGGTCCTTCAACTCACCAGGTCAAACCAGCAAAACCACCTTCCAGAAGGATCTGGACTATCTTCTGCCCTGTCTCAGAGAATTCCTCTGCTCTCCTGCCCCATACAATGATGTCATCAGCGTCCTGCAGGTGCTCTGGTACTTCACCCCTTCCAGCGCAGTCAGGATCAGCCCAGGGCAGATGGTGGGACTGAGTTTCCACCTCTGGGACAGTCGATTCCAGGTGGATTGGGCACCCTTCCAGGGACAGCAAACTGTGCCCTACTCTCTGCTGCCAAAGGCATCCAGAAAAATCCAGTAGTGATATCAACTGGGGCGTCCCACTGCGCTGCCTCTGACTCCAGTTCCTGCTGGAGCTCCAGCATGTCCAGCACAGCAGCGCTCGTGGGCAGTGTGACTCCATCCAGCCCACGACAGCCTGCTGTCAGCCTCCACTCTCCACTGGACTTCACACTGTTCTTAACAGAGGAAGCTCTCTGTGCCCACACACATCAAGGGTCCGAGTCCAAGACAGTGCAGAACACCCAGTGCCCACCTGAGCAGGGGGTACCCAGGCTGGGTCTCATCTCGCCAGTACCCAGGGATGAGCACCCAGAGCCCAGGGGGACAGGAGGGCAGGGCTGCTGCCCATCCATCCCAGAGCTGGCTCGGTGGGCACAGCTCCTGCAGTGCTCGGCAGGGCCCCAGCCACGGGACACGGGGGAAGCTGGGAACTCCAAGCGGGTCGGTGCGGTGTGATACGAGGAGGACACGGGCACAGCCCGGTGCCTGGATACTCCCCACTTCTGGTGCAGGGGCTGAGCCTGTCCCAGGGTCAGACTGTTCCTCCCAGGGAGGATGAGTGCAGCTGCGCAAAGCAGCTCCTGCCAGGACGCTGCCCAGAAGGGCTCCCGACTCCCACTGACTCGGCACGGCTGAGCCACAGCGGGAAGTGGGGAGTCACAAGCACCAGTTCGCAATGGGCAGCGGGGAAAAGGAGGGGGGGACACGGGGAGCACTGAGGGCTCGTGGAACCTAAACCTAGACAAAGAGACCCCACAGCCTTCCACACACACATCCCCACTGTTACCCACATCCTCAACGTACACCAAACGCACAGCAGCAACTCACACCAGAGCAGCAAGAGCCCGTCCTCAAGGTGGGCACAGGGGAAGGACAAGGGCTGGAGGGACAATCACAATGAGTGTTATGACTCAGCAAAGCTGCAGTCAACTTCGGGCAGAGGCAGGAGCTGCTGGTAGAAATGGAATGTTTCAAAAGGGACCTTTCATTTCCCGTGCAGCAGATCTGTGCTCTGAGGCTCAGTTTCAGTTTGTGTAAAACCTAGTTTAAAACCACCTTCTATGTTCAAGAACCACTCTCTTTGTGGTTTTTCTTGGTTTTGTGGGGTTTTTTTCCTGTCTAACTGTCCTGCCCGGTTGTGTGAGGTTCTGTGACAGTTGCTAATTCCTTACAATTAGAGTTAATGCCAGTCTTGCAGTGTGTGTAGTGCTGTGTTTGGGATTTTGGGTGTTGGTACCACCCTGATGGTTTAATCCATACAATCATAGAATCATAGAATGTCCTTTTTAAAGCCATGCAATTCTTTTGTCCCTTTCATAGAATCACAGAATGGCCTGGGTTGGAAGGGACCCCAAGGATCAGAGAGCTCCAACCCCCCTGACACAAGCAGGGGCCACCACCTCAGGCCTGGATCTACACAAGGTTGCCCAGGGCCCCATCCAACCTGGCCTCGAACACTTCCAGGGACGGGGCATCCACTACCTCTCTGGGCAGCCTGTTCCAGCCCCTCACCACTCTCTCTGTAAAAAACTTCCCCCTAATATCTAATCTAAACCTTCCTTCCTTTAGTTTTAATCCATTCCCCCTTGTCCTGCCATTGTCTATCCTTTTAAACATTTGAATCCCCTCCTGTTTATAAGCTCCCTTCAGGGACTGGAAGGCTGCAATGAGGGCCCCCCGCAGCCTTCTCTTCTCCAGGCTGAACCAGCCCAGCTCCCTCAGCCTTTCTTTATAGGGGAGCTGATCCAGCCCTCTGATCATCTTCGTGGCTCCTCTGAACCCTCTCCAACAGTTCCACATCTTTCTTGTATTGGGGCCCCAGCTCTGGACACAGGACTCCAGATGGGGCCTCACGAGTGCAGAGTAGAGAGGGACAATCCCCTCCCTGTCCCTGCTGGCCACTCCTCTTCTGATGGAGCCCAGGATACCATTGGCCTTCCAAGCTGCAAGAGCCACTGCTGGCTCATGATAAGTTTCTCATTCACCACAATCCCCAAGTCCTTCTCAGCAGGGCTACTCTCAAGAAGCTCTTCTCCCAGTCTGTATCTGTGTCTGGGATTCTTCCAGCCCAAGTGCAACACCTGACACTTGACAGTGTTGAACCTCATTAGGTTCACCCAGTTCCACCTTTCCAGCCTGTCAAGATCCCTCTGGATGGCTTCCTTTCCTTCTGGGGTGTCGACCACACCACTCAGCTTGGTGTCATCCGCAAACTTGCTGAGGGTGCACTCAATTCCATCATCGATGTCATTGATAAAGATGTTAAAGAGCACCGGTCCCAAGACAGACCCCTGGGGGACACCGCTTGTCACCGGCCTCCACCTGGACACAGACCCATTGACCACCACCCTTTGTCTATATTCTGTCAACCAGTTTCTTATCCACTGGATGCTCCACCCATTAAATCCACATCTCTCCAATTTAGAGATAAGGATGTGGTTGGGCACTGTGTCAAAGGCCTTGCACAAGTCCAGGTAGATGACCTCTGTCCTGTCCCTTTGTGCCACAGGACACCCTACATATTTTCTGGAAGAGTTAGGGCTTCTTGAGCAAAGATGGGTTGTTGCAGGTGCTGCCTTGAGATACTGAATGTCAGCAGATCAGTCTTGCTGTGCCAGGACGTCTGGGAAGAGATCTGGGGCTGTTGGGCATCAATGGTCTGTGTTTCTGCACAAGTTGGGGTGGGTTTGGTGGCCAGTCCTGCAGCCCTGTTGGGACCTATGATGGTTCTGCTATTGGATGTGTTCATTGCCTTTGAGCTGAGGGCACACCTACCTGACTGTTGTGGTTTGCATGGCAAGGTGTTAGGGGTGGGGATGGGGACTGTAGGAGTTGACTTCTGCAAGAAACTCCTAGAAGCTTCTCCAGGTCCCACAGAGCCAGTACCAGCCAGCTCAAGGACAGACCCACTGCTGACCAATGTCAAACCAATCAGTGACAGTGATAGTGCCTCTGTGATAACATATTTAAGAAGGATGCAGTGACTCAGTGGGATGCCCACACTGGAGCCAGCTTGATGTTTGGTGACAGCAATGGCTGAACATACTCCTGGGCTGCCAGACAGCCAGGGTATCATGGCTATTCCTGTCCTGTGGCACTGCACAGGCTGGAACTCCAGCATCACCTTGAGTCAAAGGGACAGTAACCTGTGGATGAGTCCCCAGAATAGCAAGGCACCTCAAAGTGTCCATGGCCAGGAATAAGTGCCCCACAAAGCGTCTGCCCTTCTGCAGCAGAAGAGAAAACTCCTGAAGGCCACAATGTTCCCTTCTCCCCAAGACCTCTGGGCTTCTTTTTCCTTCCTTCTTCTCCTTTATTTTTCTTTGAACTGATGGTCTGCTGCATTTTTCCTTCATTGTCCTGAACCCCTAAATGTACTAAAACCACCACTGTGAAAGAGATGGACTCAGTGGACCTGGCTCAGGTGGACAATTTGCCAGGGTCTGGTCAGGGCTGTGCTCATTGCCTCAGCAACAATGGTCATACATGAGAACATCAGCCCATTTTGGGAAGGAAACATCTTCTAAAAGTGCTGAAACTCTCCTAATGCTATTCTCCAGCACAAACTGCTGTGAGAGGCACAGGGTGAATCACATTCCACCTATGGACAGTAAATCTGCAACTGACACTGGCTTAACGGTTGTTGAGGTTTTAGTCAGCCTGGTGCATCCAGCAGCTCATGACCACAGGGGGTTTGAATATTACTTTCATTTAGGTGCACTAACGGGTTTGCAATAAAACCTGGTGAGGAACAGTGGGACAGAGTAGGGGACTGCACCAGGGACCCATGCACAGTCCTGTCCTGCCATTGAGCACTGGTTTCTTCCACCATTGGGGTGCTTGGTCATGGGGTTTGGGGATTTCAGAGCCTTTTTTGGGGGCAGGTGCAACCCCTCTTTGCCATCCCCTCTTGGGCAGGTGTAATCCCCATTGCCCACCTCTGCCTCCCTTACCCTCCCTTCTCTCCAGCACGGATGCAGATGTGGCTCCTGGTGAGCCCCAGAGGCCTCCTGAGGTATTGTGTGACTCTCCATGTGTTCCTGCAGGAAGGGATCCTGCAGGGCTGGAGGGGGCTTTTTCCTGCTCCAGGTGAGAGATGTGGGACAGGAAGCTGCCGTGGGGCAGGGGAAGCCGAGGGAGCTGAGCCCCGCATGGGTTACACTTTCCTTTGGGCTCTTTACACTGTACATCCCTTGCCATGGGTTCCCCTCCCATCCTTTGAAAATCATTAAGTTCAACCAATCACATCCTAAGCTAAACCAGATCCCTAAGTACCTCATCTACCCTTTTTTTAAACTCATCCAGGGATGGTGACTCAATCCCCTCCCTGGGCAGCCTGTTCCAGCCCTGACAACTCTTTCAGTAAAAAATGTTTTTCTAATATCCAATCTAAACCTGCCCTGGCACAGCTGGAGGCCATTTCCCCTTGTCCTATCTTCTGTCACCCGGCTGAAGAGACCATCGCCCACCTCTCTGCGACCTCCCTTCAGGTAGTTGTAGGTGGTGATAAGGTCTCCCCTCAGCCTCCTCTTCTCCAAACTCAACAGCCCCAGCTCCCTCAGCTGTTCCTCATATGATTTGCCCTCCATCCCCTTCCCCAGCCTGGTTGCCCTTCTCTGGACTCTACACTTGGTCTTGTTAAACTTCATCCCGTTGTTCTCAGCCCATCGGTCCAGTCTGTTCAGATCCCTCTGAAGAGCCTCCCTACCCTCAGGCAGATCAACACTTCCTCCCAGCTCAGTGTCATCTGCAAACCTACTGAGGGAGCATCCAATCCCTTCATCCAGGTCATTGATAAAGATGTTGAACAGAACTGGACCCAGGACTGAGCCCTGGGGGATGCCACTCGTGACCGGCCTCCAGCTGGATTTGGTTCCATTCACCACCGCCCTTTGGGCCATCCATCCAGCCAGTTTTTAACCCAGCTGAGGGTCCACCTGTCCAGGCCAGTGGCAGCCAGTTTCTCAGTCAGAATGCTGCGAGAAACCTTGCAAAGGCTTTACTGAAGTCCAGGTAGACACATCCACAGCCTTCCCCTCATCCATTAAGCAGGTCACCTTGTCATAGAAGGTGATCAGGGTAGTTTGACAGGATCTACCTTTTGTAAACCCATGTTGACTGGACCTGATCCCCTGGCCATCATGTGTGTGCTGCATGACAGCTCCCAAGATGACCCTCTCCATGATCTTCCCTGGGACTGAGGTCAGACTGACAGGCCTGGAGTTCCCTGGAACCCTCCTTCCGACCCTTCTTATATGTGGGTGTAACATCTGCCAGCCTCCAGTCAAGAGGAACTTCCCCAGTCTGCCAGGATTGCTGGTAGATCATGGAAAGGGGTTTGGCAAGCACATCTGCCACCTCTCTCAGCACCCTTGGGTGGATCCCATCTGGCCTCATTGATTTGTAGGTATCTAATTGGCCAAGTAGGTCACTAATCATTTCTTCTTGGATCATGGGAGCTTTGTTCTGCTCTCTCTCCCTGTCAGCCAGTTCCTGAGGATGAATACTCAGGGAACATCCAACTTTACTATTAAGATTGAGATAAAGAAGGAATTAAGGACCTCAGCCTTCTCCTCATCCTTTGTCACTAATGTTCCCCCTGCATCCAATAAGGGCTGGAGTTTCTCCTTGACCCTCCTCTTACTGTTAATATGTCTATAGAAGGACTTTTTACTATCCTTCACAGAACTGGCCAGTTTGAGTTCCAGTTCAGCTTTAGCCCTTCTGACTTTCTCCCTACATGATCTCACTAAATTCCTATAGTCATCCCAAGACACCTGCCCCTTCTTCCAAAGCCCATATTTTTCCCTCTTTTCCCGAATATCTTCCCAAATCTCTACTCAGCCAAGCTGGCTTCCTTCCTCACTGACTCCTCTTCTAACAGACTGGGACAGCCTGTTCTTGTGCTGCCAAGATTTCCTTCTTGAGGAGCATCCAGCCCTCTTGGACTCCTTTGCCCTCAAGGGCTGCCTCCCATGGAATCTTAGCGAGCAGCTTTCTGAAAAGTCCAAAGTCAGCCCTGTGGAAGTCTAAGGCGGCTGTTTTGCTGTCTCCCTTCCTTACTTCTCCTAGTACTAAGACTTCTCCTAATACTAACTAGGAGAACTAAGTCATTCCTCTGGAAAGCAAAATCAAAAAGCAACAAGTGATCAGAGGGAACAACCACTCACCCCATGGCTGATACTGCAGGAGCAGCCAGAAATCAGGGTTATTCCCCAATTCCTTCTTTCTGGAGAGTGGGACAAGACCTCCAGGAATGGTTCCCTGCCAGCCAATCCCACCATCAGCCTCTCTAGATTTCAGCATGAATATCAGGAACACCCCAAAAAACAAGTCCTTCCCGGTGGCTCCTGGGAAGGTTTTGCTGGGGGAAGGGGCCAGAAGGACCCACCCAGCTCTCTGGACAGCAGCGCTGAAAAGCAAAGCTGGAGGAAGAGGAGTTAAGTAGAGCAGCTTGCCTTCTCAGCAGGAACAGCTCCAGAGGGTCTCTGGGACCTTCCCACCAGCCAGATGCTCTGGCTGTGCTCCCTGTCCTCCAGCCCACACCCTACTGTGTCCTTGTCCCCTTTCATCCTTATCCAAACTGATTTTTGATGAAGGCAGCACGTCCCTTGGGGGCAAACGTACCTTTCCTTCTCCAGACATAAGCTACAAGGCGAAGGAGTCCAACAAGAGAGCACAAGGAGCACACCCAGAGCGGCCATCCAGGGACGGGCATCGTGGAAAAAGGGAGCTGAGAAACAAACAGATCCACAGGGAAAGGGACCAATTTACACTCGCATCTGTGGGGAGAAGGACCAAGAGACCCCGCACCCCACACCCCCATGTAGCCCTTGTCCTTCGAGCCCTGGCCTCAAGGGGACAGAGTCCTCTCATGCCCTCACATCCCCACACTGCACCCCAAGCCCAGCCCAAAGCTGCTCCAAGCAAGGCAGCCACCCCCCACCCTGCTCGGGCGCCACAGGGGCTGGCTGCAGCCGTCGCACTGGAGATGGGCAGGGACACCTCCTGCTCCTGGTCCAGGTGGCGGTTCCTGACCACACAGGACCAGTTCACCTCTCTGGTCCCCGTCACCACGATGATGTCTTCAGTGTCAAACAGGCCCCTGGCATCCTTTCCCTGCTCAGGACTTTCCTCTTCTGCAGCTGCTAAAGCTGCTTTGATACAAAGAGGCTTTCGCACATGGAGCCCAGTGCCTAAACCCAGCTCATGGTTTTAAAGGTCCCTTCCAACCTAATGCAGCCTGTGAATCCTCAGACCTGGAGCAGCCCTGGGTATGTCTCCACCCCCAAGTGTCAGGAGAGGGCAGTGTGAGCCCAGAAGAGCTGCTGAGCACCAGCTCCCAGGCAGCACTGGCAGATCGCCTCCCTGAAGAGCATCCTCCTGCCCCGGCTGGGATGCTTGGAGCACCTGAATGGGTATCTGAGGGCTGTTGGGTGCTGAGGAACTACCAGTGCTGGGGCATATGCTCCTCCTGCCTGGGGACAAAACGGGAGGGGAGGTGGAGTGCTACAAGGAGAATGGACATGGCAGGGGCACAGGGGACATGACATGAGGGACACGGGAGGGACACGGGACTGGGGAGACATGGGAGGGAAAGAAAAAGGAGAGAGGTGCTGCTGGAGCTTGTACTAACACCTTCATGGTTGGGAATGTGAAGGTTGGGGGCATCATGGGCTGCAGTGACCATGAGAGGGAATAGTTCAGGATGCTGCCTGGAAGGAGCAGGGCAATGAGTAGGATTACAACCCTAGACTGGAGGAGAATTAACTTTGGCCTCTTCAAAGACCACTTTGGGAGAAACCCGTCAGTTCAGGCTCTAGAAGGTAGAGGGGCCCAAGGGAGCTGGTCAGTATTCAAGCATCACTTCCTCTGAGCTCAAGATTGTTGCATCCTGAAGACAAGGAAATCAAGCCAAGTAGGCAGGAGACCTTCATGGATGAGCAAGGAACCCCCAGAAAAGCATCAAGAAGAAAGCTGCAGCATGTGGAAAGAGGGAGTGGCCACTTGGGAGGACTATAGGGATGTAGTCAGAGAATGTATGAACAAGCAGCAAGGAATGCTAAGGCCCACTTGGAATTGAAGTGGCAAAGGATGTTCAGGAGAACAAGAAGGGCTTCTTCAGATGAATCAGCAGCAAAAGGAAGACTGCAAGAGCAGCAATTATAGTTCAGAGGTGAGTCTCTGCTTTAGTCAGTGACCGTTTGCCCACATGACCTTGAAGTACCCACCTACATGGCTTCAGAGTAAGAAAGCTCCTTCCAGTTCCTGGCTTGTTCAGCTTGGAGCAGGCCCTGGGGAGACCTTCAAGCACCTTTAGATTAGATATTGGGAAGACTTCTTCCCTCTGAGCGTGGTGGGACACTGTCCCAGGCTGCCCAGCTTGGTGGTAGAGGCCCCATCCCTGGAGACACTCAAAGTCAGGGTGGATGAAGCTCTGAGTAACCTGATCGAATTACAGGTTCTTTGACCTAGATGACCCCCAGAGGTCCGTCCAACCCAATGCCTTCTTTGATTCTGTTATTCTCTGACTCGCATCTCAGGGCTGGAGGAGCCCCAGGACGTCTCCAGCCCAAGTGTCAGGGGAGGGCAGTGTGAGACCAGAAGAGTCACTGAGCCCCAGCTCCCAGGCAGGACCAGCAGAGCATCCTCCTGCCCAGGCTGGGATGCTTGGAGCACCTGAACATGTGTCTGAGGGATGTTGGGTGCTGAGGACCTACCAGTGCTGGGGCAGCTGCTCCTCCTGCAGCCCCAGCCCCAGCCCCAGGCCCGGTCCCAGGCCCAGCCCTAAGCCCAGCTCCAGGCACAATTCCAGGCCCAGGCCAAACCCTAGCCCCAGCCCCCAACCCCAATCCCCGGGCACCAGCCCAAGCCCAGGCCTAGCCCCCCCAGCCAGCCCCAGGACCAGGCCCAAACCTAAGCCCTGCCCCTGGCCCAGGCCCAGGCTCAGGTCCAGCCCCAGGACCAGCCCTAAACCTAGCTCCAGGCCTAGCTATAAGCCCAGGCCAAACCCCAGGCCCAGCCCCCAGCTCTAGCCTCAGGCCCAGGCCTAGACCTAAGCCCTGCTCCTGGCCCAGGCCTAGGCCCTACCATCAGGGAACCAGGCCCCTGGGGAACCACACCCCATCCCCAGGCAACCAGGCGCAGGCTCCATCCTCAGGCCAGAAGGATCAGGCCACAGACCCCATCCCTAGGACCATCCTCAGGCCCCATACCCAGACCCAGCCCCAAAATAGAAGCCAAATAAATAAAATTAAAACCAAAGAATTAATGAAAAAAACAAAACAAACCCAAAGGAAGAACTTCAAAACCTGAATTTGGACATGAAGAATTTTTTAAAGCAAAGGAAGGAAAACTCAGCGCCCCAATGTTCCCCCTGCAGTAAGCCCCACCCCTGAGGTCAGACCTCCCCTCATCAGCAGGACCCCCTTCCCCATATCTGCTCAGGGTCCGAGGGTTCCCCCTGCCTGACACCTCCCCCCTGGCTCCCCTACCTACGCCACTCACATCAGGGGAATGTCTCTGGGAGACTGAAGGCACACGTTGCCCATTGGGGTCTGGGACTTCGCTTTAGGGGGTTCCTGATGATTGGGCTGAGCTCCAGAGAGCCTGGGTGTGCTGGTGGGGGATTGGCTGACAGGGAGCCATTCCCAGTGGTCTTGTCCTACTCCCCAAAAGGATGGAGTTGGGGAACAACCCTGATTTCTGGCTGTCCCCGCAGGATCAGCCATGGGGTGAGTAGTTGTTCCTTCTAATCACTCATCACTTTATGACTTTGCTTTCAGAGGAACAAGTTGCAGCATTGCATGAGTTTCCATGAGCTCTGGCATGGTACGGGGTCCTGTCCCAGGAACTCTGTGCTCAGCCCTTTCTGTCCTCTCCATCTCAGCATCCCCGGGTCTGGGATCCCAAGGCCATGTGCCCGGGAGGCTAAAGCTCACCAAAAGGACCTGTAATGAAGAGCATTAAATGAAGCCCACCGAGATATTATTGGGGTGGGGTAAGTGGCTGGTGGATAATGAGCTCTTATAAAGGACGAGTTAACCATTCCTTGGAAACCCTGTCAATATGCATGTAGCATGAATATGTCTTGGATGAAAGCGGTGTCACTGACCCTTTACCGCACGCACATTTGGAGGAGTGATCCCCCGTTCACCCAGCACTGCAATAAAGAATATCTGCTTCATGGTCACCAGGGATATTGAGTCTTGATTGCAGCTTTTCATGACATCACTTCTTCCCATGAGACCGAGCTGGATCATTGCTGTGCTGGGGCCGGCTCTGGGATGGGATCACTCAGAGGAAGGAGATGTCCTGTCTCTTGCCCTGTGGGGCAGATCCTGGCCCAAGAGTGGTGAAAACTGCCCAGGGCTGAGCAGGGGGGCAGGAGAACCTCCCTCAACCTGCAGGCCACACATTTCTCAAGCTCTGTCCTTGATGCTCTGGCTTCTCCTGTCGCCTGCAGATGTTGGTGACCCTGGATCCCAACACCCTGGATCCTGGATCCCCAGGAGCAGAATGAGGCCCCCACGGTTCAGTGGTAGACAGCTTTGTGGTTGGACTCGATGATTTCAAAGGTCTTTTCCAATCTGTTCAGTGTGGTCTGCCCAGCACCCCACATCCATGTGAACATATTTTCCCAACTTCTTTTTCCTCTGTAAGAATTTTTTACCCTTTCTTTTTTTTTATCTTTATCCCCTGTTTCATCCCATTCCACCTTTTTTAAATCTACACACACACTTTTTTACCTTTCTCTTTTTTAATTTTTCCCCTTTCTCCCATTTGTTTCTTTTCCTGCTTTATCTCCCTTCCCCCTCCTCATGTTTCTCTTCCCCCTTCTTTTTTCCCATTTCTTCTTTTTTTTTTCATTTCCCCATCCATTCTTTCTTGCAAGAAAAAGAATTAATCCTAAAAAAAGGATGATTTTGTTCTGTCTCCATTTTTTCTCTTAAAAAGAAAGCCTAAAAAATTAAACTACATTGCTCAAATTTGACCAAATAACCCTCAAATTTAGGCCTGCAGAGGGAGATTTTCAATCACTTTGTGCAATTAAAGGGTTACTTGGGATTCCCCCCTTCCACCCTCCCCCCAATTCTAATCAGAATTAGAAAAACCCACCTCAATTGTCATTAATTGGGCAGTAATAACCTAATATTGGTCAAGCTTATTTAAATTAACAGCATGCTCCTTGAAGGTGTGCATCTGCGGGGGGAATTTGCATAGCCCCTTAATTTGGCTTCTCTCATCACAGTACCTGCATATTCATTTCATTTCCCTGTGCTAATTATAATATTTGCCTCTTCCTTGGGCACGTGCTTCAAGTCTCTGCCCCGTGCTGTAAGAATCCTTCCATCTCGCTGCACGGCAGAGTTAAACATCTTGGGGTGCTCAGGGATGCAGAGATAATGCACACCAGTAACAACACAGGGATCTTTACTGGCAGGAACAACCTTATTTTGTGCTTCTGGGAGGTATGGGCAGGGGAGGGGAGGATGAGGGAATATAGAAGAAAGTAACAGGCAGCTGGTGCAAACTCAAATGTTCCCCAAGGTCTTTGTTCTTGTCCTCAGGCACCGTGTCCATCCTCACACCTGCCCGTGGCAAGTACCTCCTCCTGGAACCCTTGTAACGCAGCTCCCAGCATCTGGAAATACTGAGATGGACTGGGGCTGGGGAGGTCTCCACCATTTGTGATCCTGGTCTGGATGGCTCCAGAAAAGCCTTTCCAAGATGTTTCTGAGGTAGGGAGAGCTAGTCCACCCTAAGGGGTGCAGGCAGAATGCATCATGCTGCACCTCAGACCGCAGTGTTGATGGTGTCTGCATGAGGCTTCCTGTGAAAAAAAACACAGTAAATGAGCAGTTTGCTCTGCTGCTTCAGCCCCCAACTTCTGCATGGGTATTGTGGTTTTGCCCCAGCTGAGAGCCAAGCACCATGTAGTCGCTTGTACTTTAAAAGGAAAGGAGCGGGGAAGTTGGGAAGGGGAAGGGAAAGGGAAAAAAAACCCAAAACCAAGGAACCAAAACCCCGTGGGTTGGGATAAGGATAGTTTACTAGAATAGCTGAAAGATAAAATATAACAATGCTAACAGGACTTTAGAGCACAAAATATATGAAACTGGTGTCACACGATGAAGTTTCTCACCGAACCACACAACTCAGGCCATGCAGCCCAGATCTGTCCTGAAAAACTGGACCATCGCCAAAAACAGTGTGTCCTGGAGCTGCCTGCTCCTCCCTCCACCAGCCCCCCTTTTATGCTGAGCATGACATAATTGGCATGGAATACCCCCTTTGGCCAGTTCAGGTCACCTGTCCTGGATGCATCCCCTCCATTCGTGTTAATAGGGAAATATGAACAACTGAAAAAGTCCTTGATTGCTTGGCAACAACTAGAAACATCAGGGTGTTATCAGCACTGCTCTCATCCTAAGTCCTAAAGACAGCATTCATCTGCTATTAGAAAAGAAGTTAACTCCATCCTAGCCAAAACCAGGACAATGGGCTGTAGGTTGTGGTGCTTTGTTTTGTTGCATTTTTCTGGGTTCCTTCACCCAAAACCCAGGGTCATGTGGAGTGGCTCAGACAAAACCAACCAGGCAGACATCACAAGGAACACAATGAGGACCACCTCAAAGCTGCTTTTCCCAAGGGCAAACAGGCCTATGAATGAAGGGGTTAAAAGGGAGCTGACATAAAAGTAGTGCTGCTTAATAGTTTCTGTGATGCTTTACCAACCATTATACAAACTAACCAAAGCACAGGGTCCTGCATTGTTTATTGCTTAAACTAACCAAAGCAGAGAGTCTCGCATTGTTTTGATAAAGGTTAGTTCCTGAAAGCTGCTCTGTGAGCCAGCTAGAACCGACCCTGTGGTTTGGATACCAGCAGTGACATCAGCCTTCGTCCTGACTACCACCAAGGAGAGGAACTTACGGACATGAGTTCTGGGAACTAATTTTAATATGAAGCAGGGATGGGTCATGCATATGTATAGGTGTTTGGTGAAATCACTTGAATATGTAACACGTGATTCTATAAGATGAGGCGGTGAGTTGCTGCCTGGCAAGCATGACTTTGGTGGGGTTACCCCCCCCGCTGCCCGGCGCAGAATAAACATCCCTACTTCACAATCCTACAGATTGTGGAGTCTGTTTTCTGCACATCACCTATTTAAATATGAGACCCACACAGGTTGTAAAAAGCCCACTGCACTTCATGAGCCCAACCACCCTACACAAAACAATTAACAGCTGCTTTTCCTCCTTGACCGACCCTCTGAAATATTTCACAGTCCTGCTGACATGCAGAGCAGCTCATTTTTAATGGAGTTTTGTTCTCACTGAATGATTTTCTGAGCTTCTACAGGTGCAAACACACTGACAAAGTGTTCTTCCAATGAAGTGTGTGCCCTCAGATGTTCTGTATACATGTGGCTTCTGATCTTTACCAAGGCAGGATCTCACACTGAATGAACTTCCACACCTGCAGCACCAGTTTCATAGAATCTTTACAGTTGGAAAAGACGACTGACATCGTCAAGTCCAACCGCCTGTCCAATACCACCATGACAACTAAACCATGTCCTGGAGTGCCATGTGCACACATCTTTTGAATCCCTGCAGGAATGGTGACTCCCCCACCTCTCTGGGCAGCCTGGGCCAATGCCTGACCCCTGTTTCTGTCAAGAATTTTTTCCCAATCTCCAATCTAAACCCACCCCCATTGCAACATGAGAGCATTTGCTCTTGTCCTATTGATCGTTCCTTGGGAGAACAGACCAACACTCGCCTAACTTCAAACTCCTTTTAGGCAGCTGTTGAGAGTGATTGGGAACCCACTGGGTCAGGTTGTCAAAACTAAAACACTGACTTAGGAGCTCCTAAGATTTATGGTTGATGACCCAAAGAGTGCATTAAGCACTCAGCCATGGGAGATGAGGTCTCTTGAACCCTGCAGAACAATGTTCCTGTCGAGGGATTCCATTTCTACCATTAGCCTGGGTACCCCCTGCTCAGGTGGGCGCAGGGTGTTCTGCACTGGCTTGGACTCGGACCCTTGCTGTGTGCGTGCACTGAGCGCTTCCTCTGAATGTGAAGTCCAGTGGAGAGTGGAGGCTGACAGCAGGCTGTCATGGGCTGGGTGGCGTCACGCTGCCCACGAGTGCTGCTGTGCTGGACATGCTGGAGCCCCAGCAGGAACTGGAGTCAGAGGCAGCGCAGTGGGACACCCCAGTTGATATCACTACTGCATTTTTCTGGATGCCTTTGGCAGCAGAGAGCAGGGCAGAGTTTGCTGTCCCTGGGAGGGTGCCCAGTCCACCTGGAATCGACTGCACCAGGGGTGGAAACACAGCCCCACCATCTGCCATAGGCTGATCCCGACTGCGCTGGAAGGGGTGAAGCCCCGGAGCACCTGCAGTACACTGATGACATCATCATATGGGGCAGGAGAGCAGAGGAATTCTCTGAGACAGGGTAGAAGATAGTCCAGATCCTTCTGGAAGGTGGTTTTGCTGGTTTGAACTGGTAAGTTGATGGACCTGTGCAGGAGATGCAGTACAAGCAGTGCCAGGCAGGAGCGCTGCCAGGCCTGAGGTATGCTGGGCATAGGTGATGGTGGGCACAAGCAACCCAGGGCATGAGGGGCACCGGGCACAAGAGACACCAGGGACAAGGGACAGCTCCCCCAAGCCCTGGGAATGCCCACGTTCCCCAGGAGGTTTTCACCCTTGTCCCATCTGTTTCACCCACAAACCCCCACGGTGTCGAATGTGGGTGGGGGGAGACACAGGGCGCCAGACGCCTGGGTCCCCCTGGGACAGGCAGGTCTGGGGGTCTTGGAGTGCCCTGGGGGAAGGGGCCAAGAGTGGGGCCGGGGTGGAGGGGAAGAACGGTGGCTTGCGGGGCCCAGGAGTGATACAGGCGAAGTGGGGCTGTGGGGGGGTCTGGAGCCCTGAGGAGGGGTCAGGGGGCTGAGGGCTGGGCGGCCCTGTGGGGGGTCCCAGGATGAGGGTATGGGGTAAGGGGTGGAGGGGCTGTGTCCGCCCCTCCCCTTGCACTGCTTTCAGCACTTTCACTTTCACTTTTGCCAAACAGCAGAGACGGGAACTGTCAGGTGCGTCTCGGGTTGCCATTGGTGGATGGGTGGATGAGTGGTGGTGGAGCCAATCGCGGGGCTCGGGGTGGGGCTGGCGATGAGGTCTGTCCTGGAGTGGGGCTCTTTCTGCTCATTTGCCTCATGAGACCCCGAAGCGGAACGGTGGGCCCAGACTGGGCGCTGGGTCTGGAGCTGCTGCTGGTTCTCCTCATCGGGGAGACGTGCGGTGAGTGCGGGCAGGGACCCGGAGCCCTTTCCCTGGGCGCCGGGATCCCTCTTGACCTTCCTTCACCCCGGAGCACCAAGACCACTCCAGGTCCCCCTTCCCTGGGCCCCGGGAACTACCCCGGGTGAAGAGAGCCACCAGTCTCTTGCACGGGACACTGGGCCCCCTCAGAATGCTCCCCCCACTTCCCCATCTGACCCGGCTTTGCCTTCCCCAACTCCAACCCACCCCCAGACCCAGATCTGCTTCTCCTTGAGACCCCTGTCACTGAAACCAGTGATCCCCTGGTTTTCTCTTCCCAGGAAGCAGAACCCCCTCCTGGGCACGCCTCACCGCCCCAACATACTCCCACCAGTCCCATGCCCCCGGCACCGTGGCTCCCTGCACCCCACAACCCTGACTGTGCCCCATGTCCCTGCAGAGCTCCACTCCCTGCGCTACTTCTACACTGCAGTGTCGGAGCCCAGCCCAGGGGTGCCAGAGTTTGTGTCCGTGGGGTACGTGGACGGGAACCTCATTATGCGCTACGACAGCGAGACGAGGAGGATGGTGCCCCGGGCAGACTGGATGGCGGCCAACCTGGACCAGCAGTACTGGGACCAGCAGACCCAGAGCGGACAGAATGATCAGCAGATTTACCTTGTGGGCCTGGACATACTGCGGGAGCGCTACAACCAGAGCAGGAGTGAGTGTGGGTTGGGATGGCGCTCTGTGGGACAGGAGAGCTCCCATGGAAAAAGACTCTTCCCTGCCCCACACTACTGCCCCAGTCTGGGCCGCCCCTGTCTTGCCCTGCCCAGTGCCACTGTCAGCAGGTTCCCTGCGTGAGGGGGTACCTTGTCCCAGAGCTCGGGATGCTCCCCAAACCCAGCACATCCCCCCCTGCACAGTGCCCTGTACCCCATCCCAGGCCTGGCCACCACATCCCGCCCCTCACCATTCCTGGGACAGTATAGACCGCCAAAAATAGAAGGACTCCCACCCCGTGTCCTAACCCTTCACCCTTCCTATGGTACATTGTATCCCCCACCCCAGAGCCAGAGGGGGTCCCCCAACCCATCCCACCTCATGTCCCTGCCCCCACAATGTTGAGGACCCTGTCCCATTCCCTTCTTGTCACAGGGTGCTGTGGGACTGGGTGAAAGCCCAGCCATGCCCTGGGTTCAGGGGGTCTGTGTCACAGCTTTAGATGATGCCCCAAGTGCTGTGGGCCCTGGGCAAGATGGGGGCAGCTCTTGTGTCAGTGCCTGATTTATTTGGGGCTCACACAGGGCTGGAGCGTGGGGTGCTGCCAGGGGCCCTTGCCCCACTGAAGGCCCAGGGCTGCAGCAGCCCCTCAGCCCCATCTGCCTGGTTGTGTTTCAGGGGCTCACACACTGCAGCGCATGTACGGCTGTGACCTCCTGGAGGATGGCAGCATTAGGGGGTATGAGCAGAATGCCTACGACGGGAGGGACTTCATTGCCTTCGACATGGACACGATGACGTTCACTGCGGCAGATCCAGCAGCACAAATCACCAAGAGGAAGTGGGAGGCGGATGGGTTGCTTGCTGAGCGCTGGAAGCACTACCTGGAGAACATCTGCCTCGAGTCACTGAGGCAATACGTGAGCTATGGGCAGGCCGTGCTGGAGAGGAAAGGTGAGGGGAGATGGGGACCTTGGGGAGGGGCCAGCGTGGATGTGTGTGCCAGCCCTCACTGCCACCCCCTCCCCAGAGCCCCCCACGGTCCGAGTGTTGAAGAAAGAGACCCAGGGGTTCCTGACCTTGCACTGCCGCGCTTACGGCTTCTACCCACGGCCCATCACCATCAGCTGGCTGAAGGACAGTGAGGTCAGGGACCAGGAGACCCAGCGGGGCAGCATCGTGCCCAACAGCGACGGCACCTACTACACCTGGGTGTCCATCGAGGCTCCTCCTGGGGAGCAGGACAAGTACCAGTGCCGTGTGGAGCACGCCAGCCTGGCTGAGCCTGGGGTCTTTGTGTGGGCTGAGTCTGGTGGCCTTGGGCATGTGGAGGGGTGGACTGGGGGGGTTCCCTTCCCCTTCTCACCGCTCTGCTCATCTTCAGAGCCAGAGTCCAACTCATCAGCCATCATGCTGGGGACACTTGTTCCCCTTGCCATCCTGGCTGTCGTTGCCATCACTGGATTCATCATCTGGAAGCGCAGATCAGGTAAAGCCCCAGGGTGTGGGAGAAAGGCAGAGCCCAGGGGTTGGCAGTGGCTGTGGGTACCAGCTGCAGTGCTCTAGGAGGCTCCCAAGCCTGATGGTTACACACAGTGGATGTTGATGTCTCTTCCCCTCTTCTCTTATGTGCACTGTGCCCACAACGAGCACGAGGTGGCAGCTCACAGCTGTTTCTCCCCCATAGATACAGATGGGAGCTCTGGCAGCTTGGTCAAAGGGATGACATGGGACTGGGGGTGTGGATGGGGCAGGCCCAGCTCTCTGTGCTCCCCCTTGAGACCCATGGTCAGAGCGACACTGGGCTGCTGGTGGGGGACACTGAGACAACCATATCAGAGGGTTGGGGACAGGGTCTTTTCCCTGGGTGACACTGTCTCTTCCTCCCATCCTTGCAGTGATCACAGTCTTACTGTTCCATGAGCGACCGGGGCAGCTGGATGTGGCACCTGCACTCTCAGCAGATGGAGAGACCAGGAGCTGCCTGCAGAGAGCTGATCACACTGTGCCAGCACACGGCGCTGTGCTGGTGGATCTTCTGGCTGAGGAAGAGCCAGCAGTGTAGCATCAGTTCCTGTGCTTTTTTCCCAGCTTTGGATCATGGGCTGTGCTCATTCTCCATGAGATAGAGCTGGATTTCTTCCCAGCACCCAGTGTGGTGTCATGTTTAGTACTGAGTTTGGTCTGAAGGTGGAGTTCATTTTCCCCCAGCAGCCCTGGCCATGCTGTGCACTGGGATTATGCATGGTGTTGGTACCAGCTCAGGGATTTGGCTGCTGGGGAGTGGGGCTGGCCCAGCATCCAGGCTGTCTCTCCAGCATCCCCCTTTCTGGTAGGCTGTGGGTGGGCAAGACCTTGGGAGGGGACAGGACAACTGACCCCAAAAAACAAAGTGATATTCCAAACCATGTGGTGTCTGCTCGACCATAAAAGCTGAGAGGAAGGAGGAAAATGGGACCTTCATTATTTATGACTTTTGTCTTCTGGAGCAACTGTTGTGACTATTGAAGCCTGGCTTTCCTGTGTTTTGGATTTGTGAGGCAAAGTTTGGGGGACAACCACAGGGGTGGCTTCTGCAAGAAGCTCCTAGAAGCCTCCTTCTGGTCTGATAGAGCCAATACCAGCCAGCTCAAGGACAGACCCACTGCTGATCAACACCAAGCCAATCAGTGACTATGGTAGTGCTTCTGTGATAACGTATTTAAGGAAAAATCCAGCAAGTGTCAGCGTTTTGCTGCCAGAGAAATGAGTGAGAAGGTGTGAGAAACTTTGCAGCCACCAAGGTCAACGAGGAGAGGCAGGAGGTGCTCCAGATGAGAGATTCCCTTGCAACCCCTGGAGAAGACCGTGGCCAGGCAGGTTGTCCCTCTACAGCCCATGGAAGATGATGGGGAGCAGAGATCCCATGTGCAGCCTGTGGAGGACCCCATGCTGGAGCAGTTGGAGACACCTGAACAATGCTGTGGAAAGCCCATGTTGGAGCAAGCTCCTGGCAGGACCGTGGAGAGAGTCTTGCACCAGAGCAGGTTTGCTGGGGGACTTGTGACTCCTTGGGGAACCAGGCTGGAGCAGTCTCATGCTGAAGGTCTGCACCCCATGGAAGTGACCCACGCTGGGGCAGCTGGGGAAGTGCTAAAGCCCTGTGGGAAAGGACTCATGTTTCTAGAAGTTTGTGGAAGACTGTCTCCTGTGAGAGGGACCTCACAGTGCAGCAGGGGAAGTATGTGGAGGAAGCAGCAGAGACAATGCATTATGAACTGACCACAACCCCCCATTCCCTGTTCCCCCCATCCCCCTGTGTTACTCAGTGGGAGGAGGACAGAAATCATGAATAAAGTTGAGCCTGGGGAGAAGGGAAGTGTGAGGACAGGGGTGTTAATGTTTGATTTTATTTCTCATTATCCTGCTCTGTTTTGATTGGGTTAATAAATTAGATGCATTTTATCCCATGCTCAGTCTGTTTTACCCATGATGCTAATTGTGGAACGCTCTCATGGCCCTTATCTCGACCCATAAGACTCTCAATATATATTTTCTCTTCCCTGTCCTGCTTAGGAGGAGAGTGGTAGAGTGGCATTATGAGCATTGAGAAGATCCCCCTCAATCCTCTCTTCTCTGGGCTAAACAGCCCCAAATCCCTCAGCCTCTCTCTGTCTGAGATGTTCTGGTCCCCTCAACATCTCCATAGCCCATTGTTGTCCCTTCTCCAGGAGCTCCCTGTCCTTCTTGCCCCAGGGAGCCCAGCACTGCTCACACTATTCCCGATGAGGCCTCCCCAAGGTAGAGCAGAGGAGCAGGAGAACCTCCCTGACTTCTCTTGATACCCCCCGGGATGTCATTGGCTTTCTAGGCCACGAGGACACGTTGCTGGTCATGGTCAGCTTGGTGCCCACCAGCACTCCCAGGGCTTTTCCCCAGAGCTGCTTCCCAGCAGGTCACCCCTAACTGTCCTGGTGCTGGGGGGTATAACTCCCTGTGTGCAGGACCCTGCACTTGTCCTCCTTGGATTCAGTAAGATCACTCCCTGTCCAGCTCTTCAGCCTTTCCAGAGCTTGCTGGATGACAGCACAGCCTCCAGGCATGTGAGGCACTCCTCCCAGTTTGGTGTCACTCCATCCTTTCATCCAGTATGGGCCTGAGAGACTGAGAGATGCTCACTGAGAGAACAGTGAAGCTTTGGAACAGGCTGCCCAGGGAGGTGGAATCATCATCCCTTGGGCTGATCAATAACCATGTAGATATGGTGCTTCAGGGGATGGTTTAGAGGTTACAGATGTGTAGGGCTGAAGGTTGGACTTGATGATCTTGAATGTGCTTTCCAACCTTGATGATTCTATGAAACTAAGAGGCTTTTTAGCCTCTAAAGTAGAACCTAGATGTTCCCCTCCATCAGGTTCCCAATGCCTGGGCCAAGCCCAGTGGTCCCCAAACCCCAGAGCCTTCCATCCCAGTGGGATGCTGGCATCCCTGCAGCCACCCCAGGGTTGGGGACTGACCAACCACTCCTGTCCCTTAGCTTATGACCCAGAACTCTAAAGCCACATGAACCAGAGCACAAAGTATTCCTCACCCACTCAAGTGCCCCAAAAACTCAACCAGAATCAACTTTCCACCTTGCCCATTCCCCTCCTGGACCCACGACAGGGTCCCGTACTGGGACCAGTGGCATTTAATACCTTCATCAATGACATCAACAGTGGGATCCAGTGCACCCTCAGCAAGTTTGCAGATGACACCAAGCTGAGCGGAAGGGCAACACACCAGAGAGATGGGATGTCATCCAGAGGGACCTGGACATGCTGAAGAGATGTGCTCAGCCAAACCCCATGCAGTTCAACAAGGTCCTCCACTTGGGTCAGGACAAACCTCACTACCAATACAGGCTGGGGGGTGATGTGATAGAGCAGCCTTGTGGAAAAGGACTTGGGGTGCATGACCCAGTGATGTGCCAGTCCCATCCTGGCTGCATCAGCAGAAGTGTGGCCAGCAGCTCGAGAAAGGTGATTCTCCCCCTCTGCTCTGCTGAGACCCCACCTGAAGTGCTGCGTCCAGCTCTGGAGCCCTCAGCACAAGAAGGACATGGACCTCTTGGAGCAGGTCCAGAGGAGGCCACAAGGATGATCAGAGGGCTGGAGCACTTCTCTTACAAAGGCAGCTGAGAGGGTTGGGGCTGTTCAGCCCAGAGAAGAGAAGGCTCAAGGGAGACCTCACAGCTCCTTCCAGTCCCTGGAGGGACCTACAGGCAAGCTGGGAAGGACTGTTCCCAAGGGCAGGGAGTGATAGGATGAGGGGTGATGGTTTTAAACTAGAGCAGGGAAGGTTTAGATGAAACATAAGGAAGAAGTTCTGCCCTCTGAGAGTGGTGGGACACTGGCACAGCTTTCCCAGAGAAGTGATGGAGGCTCCATCCCTGGAGACATTCAAGGTCAGGCTTGATGAAGCACCAAGCAACATAATGTGGTGGAAGGTGTCCATGGTCACTGAGGGTGGGGGATGGGACACAACACATGACACGACATGATGTGGACTTGCTGGCCTTCAAAGGTCCCATCCAACCGAGAGCATTCTGTGATTCTGTAACTCGATGTCTCAGTGCTGAAGGAGCTCTGAGGACGTCTCCACACTGAACTGTCAGGAGAGGGCAGTGTGAGCCCAGAAGAGTCGCTGGGCCCCAGCTCCCAGGCAAGACCTTCAGCTCGCCTGCCAGCAGAGCATCCTCCTGCCCAGGCTGAGATGCTTGGAGCACCTGACCAGGTGTCTGAGGGACGTTGGGTGCTGAGGACCTACAATGGGGGGAGGAATGCAATTCCTAATGTGTCACCACCTCTTCGGGAAAACCTCCAGGAGATGAAGACACCTGGTTTGGAAACATTTTGGTGCATTTTCTGGGTGGATTACTGCCCTGTTGTAGACATTAATAGTTATCATGGTTTGTGGGTGTCCTGGTTTTGGTCAGGATGGAGTTAATTTCATTTGTAACAGCAGATGAATGCTGTGTTTGAGAGTAAGATGGGAGTAGTGCTGATAACACCCTGATGTTTCTAGTTGCTGTCAGACAGTCAAGGACTTTCTCAGCTCTTCATGAGAAAGGAGGGGCGAAGCCAGGACAGGTGACCCAAACGGGCCAAAGAGAGTATTCCACGCCAGTTACGTCCTGCCCAGGATATCGGGGGCTGACGGGAGGAAGGCCTGGGGCGGCTCCGGGACGCGCGGTTCTTGGGGGACGGTCGGGTTCCGGGACGGCTCTGGGTGGCACGGCCTGAGTTGTGTGGTTTGGTGAGAAACTGCATTGTGTATCAACAGCTTCATATATTTTGCTTTGAAGTCCTGTTAGTATTGTTACATTGTATCTTTCTGTTATCTTAGTAAACTATCCTTATCCCAACCCACGGGCCTCTTAATTTCTTGATCTTGGGGTTATTTGCCCCTTTCTCTTCCTTTTCCCTTCCCTTACTTCTCACCCCCCTTCCCCTTCCCTTTAACCTGCTCTTTTCCTTTAAGGAGCAGGCAGCTGCGTGGATCTTGGCCCTCAGCCGGGTGAAACCACGACAGTCTTTTTGGCGCCCAACGTGGGGCTCGAAAGGTTGGGATAACGGTAGATCTGACCCTGACCCGATTGTAATTAAGTCAAAGTTGTGATAAGTACTTTGATTTAAGCAGTCTCTGGTCACGATGCTCTGGTATTTACTTTCAAGGCTGTGCTCACAGCTGTGGCAGCAAAAGCACCGTCTGTTGTATGCAATCCTAGCAGGATCCTTTAACATCCTGGGACTGCAGCTCCTGTTTTCGTTCCCGTACCTCATCTTGGTGTATTTTATGAAAACAGTTTATGATACAGTGATATCGATGATCGTGAACTTGTGCTGGTATGTGTATAAGATTTTTCTGCCCTCTCTATTCTTTAGACAGGGAGGGATTAATAATGGCAGCTGGTATGGTGGGAGTACAGAAAGAAATATCTATGCTGCTTTCTCTTCCTTTGGGCTAAATACAACAGCTCTGGTAACAGTTTTTGAAAATTTCCAATATCCCTGGAATATTCAAACTAGCATTTTGCTGTTGTTATGTTTGGTGAATATGGTTCTGCTTTTGTTCAATATGAAGCAAAGGTTTATGAATACCACTCAAGAGTGTTCTGCGAGGCCAGATAATCACGAGTGGCAGGGTACGTGGCAGAGTATGGGCAACTACCTAGGCACTTTCTCACGTCCAATGTTTTGGAGTTTCACTCCCGAACAGTTACAGGACCCTGATAAAGTGGCTGCATATCTGAAAAAAAATTGCCGTAAGTTTCCCAGAGATGCACAGCTTACTGCACTGTGCTGGGCCCTGGCCACTATTTACCAAACACTGCTTGATAGCAGTCAGCAGTGTCAGAGGGAAAGGAAGGAAAACAGACCAGCAGAAACTGCAGCTACCGTAACCACTGGGACTAACACTGAGGCCACTGTAACTTCTGTGACTAGCACTGTAGCTGCTGCAACCCCTATGAATGGCACTGCAGCTACTGTAACCACTGGGACTAACACTGAGGCCACTGTAACTTCTACGACTAGAACTGTGGCTACTGCAACCTGTCCAACTGATGCTGCAGCTACTGCTGCCCCTACAGCAGATACTGCCGGTAAAACAAAAAATCAACCCACATCAGTGTCGGTTGCTCCTGTACGAAAGAGGAAATACACAAAGAAAGTTGTTCCTGTAGTGAAGGATGAGGATGAGGATGAAATTGAATCAGGGCCACCCGATGAAGGTCAGGATAAAGCAGGGTCATCTGATGAATCTCAGGATAAGGCAGGGCCATCCAAACCATCTCAGGATAAGGCAAAGCCATCTCAACCATCCCGGGATAAGGTTGTTCCATCTCAACCATCTCAGGATGAGGTTGTTGTCACACGATCCCTGTCCCTGAGTGAGCTGCGTGAAATTCGAAAAGATTTCAGCCGCCGCCCAGGTGAGCACATCATCACTTGGTTGCTCCGATGCTGGGATCACGGGGCCAGTAGTCTGGAATTAGATGGCAGGGAGGCCAAGCAGTTGGCATCCCTAGCTAGAGAAGGAGGCATTGATAAGGCAATTGGGGAAAAGCCTGAAATCCTCAGCCTCTGGAGGCGACTACTGTCAAGTGTGAGGGAAAGGTATCCCATAAAGGAATACATTACATGTCAAACACCCAAGTGTAACAACCTAGAGGCAGTTATCCAGCACCTGAGAGAATTAGCTGTACGGGAGGTAATTTATTATGATCTGGACAACCCACAGCTTCCCTCTGATCCTGATGACGTCCTGTGCACCCCAGATATGTGGCGTAAGGTTGTACGAAGTGCACCAGCAGGACACACCAATTCATTGGCAACAATGGACTGGAGTGATACATATCCACCAACCGTATCTGAGGTGTCCGGCCACCTTCGGAGATATCAGGACAATGTTTCTCTCTCTGTGATCGCAGCGGTAGAGAAACTGGTCAAGCGACTTGACGAAAATGTGTCCATCTCCCAACCCGTATGCAGCCATGTTGCAGCTATTGGGAGAAAGCGTCCATCATCCCAGAAGGGAGGATACAGTAGGTACACACCGCGAGAGACGCTGTGGTTTTACCTGCGTGACCATGGTGAGGACATGATGAAGTGGGGTATGCAGCCCACCTCAGCCCTTCAAGCACGAGTAAATGAGCTGCGAGGTAAAAGGATCGCACAACGCGATTCTGCCAGGAAGAACGCTGCACCAGTGAACAGCCAACACAATCAGCAACAATAGAGGTGCCCTGCCTCCAGCCAGGTGGAGGAGAGGGATAACCGTGTTTATTGGACTGTGTGGATCCGATGGCCTGGCACGTCAGACCCACAAGAGTACAAGGCTCTGGTGGATACTGGTGCCCAGTGTACAATAATGCCATCGAATCATATTGGGACTGAACCTGTTAGCATTTTTGGAGTGACAGGGGGATCCCAACAATTGACTGTGTTAGAGGCTGAAATGAGCTTAACTGGGAAGGACTGGGAGAAACACTCAATTGTGACTGGCCCAGAAGCTCCGTGCATTTTGGGTATAGATTATCTCCGTAGAGGGTATTTTAAAGACCCAAAAGGGTACCGATGGGCTTTTGGAATAGCTGCTTTGGAGACAGAAGAAATTGAGCAATTGCGTGCCTTGCCTGGACTCTCTGACAATCCTTCTGTTGTGGGGTTGTTGAAAGTCGAAGAACAGCAAGTGCCAATTGCTACAACGACAGTGCACAGAAGACAATACCGTACTAACCGGGATTCCCTGATCCCCATCCATAAGCTGATTCGTCAACTGGAGAGTCAAGGAGTGATCAGCCGAACTCGCTCACCCTTTAACAGTCCCATATGGCCAGTGCGGAAGTCTGATGGAGAATGGAGGCTGACAGTGGATTATCGTGGCCTAAATGAAGTCACTCCAGGTATGAGTGCTGCTGTACCGGACATGCTGGAACTGCAGTATGAACTGGAGTCAAAGGCAGCTAAGTGGTACGCCACAATTGACATTGCAAATGCTTTCTTCTCAATACCACTGGCGCCAGAGTGCAGGCCACAGTTTGCTTTCACCTGGAGGGGCATCCAATACACGTGGAATCGTCTGCCCCAGGGGTGGAAACACAGACCCACCATCTGCCATGGACTGATTCAGACTACACTGGAAAAAGGTGAAGCCCCAGAGCACCTGCAGTATATTGATGACATCATAGTATGGGGCAATACAGCAGAGGAAGTATTTGAGAAAGGAAAAAGGATAATTCAAATCCTTCTAGAAGCTGGTTTTGCTATAAAGCAAAATAAAGTCAAGGGACCTACGCAAGAAATCCAGTTTTTAGGAATAAAATGGCAGGATGGGCGTCGTCAGATCCCAATGGACATTGTCAATAAAATAGCAGCTATGTCTCCACCAAGCAACAAAAAGGAAACACAAGCTTTCTTAGGTGTTATAGGTTTCTGGCGAATGCATGTCCCAAACTACAGTCTCATTGTGAGCCCACTTTACCACGTAACTCGGAAGAAGAATGATTTCCAATGGGGCCCTGAGCAACAACAAGCCTTTGAGCAGATCAAACGTGAGATAGTCCATGCAGTGGCCCTTGGGCCTGTCCGGACAGGGACAGATGTTAAAAATGTGCTTTACACTGCAGCCGGAGAGAATGGGCCTACCTGGAGTCTCTGGCAGAAAGCACAAGGGGAGACTCAAGGTCGACCGCTGGGGTTTTGGAGTCGGGCCTACAAAGGATCTGAGGCCAATTATACTCCAACAGAAAAGGAAATACTGGCCGCCTATGAAGGGGTTCGAGCCGCTTCAGAAGTGATTGGAACTGAAGCCCAGCTCCTTCTAGCACCCCGACTGCCGGTGCTGGGCTGGATGTTCAAAGGGAAGGTCCCTTCTACACACCATGCCACTGATGCTACGTGGAGCAAGTGGGTTGCACTGATTACTCAACGGGCTCGAATAGGAAATCCTAATCGCCCAGGAATTGTGGAAGTGATCACAGACTGGCCTGAAGGCAAAGATTTTGGGATGTCACCAGAGGATGAGGAGGTGACACGGGCTGAAGAAGCCCCACCTTACAACAAACTGCCAGAGAATGAAAAGCAATATGCCCTTTTCACTGATGGCTCCTGTCGCCTTGTGGGAAAGCATCGAAGATGGAAAGCTGCTGTATGGAGTCCTACAAGACGAGTAGCAGAAGCTACTGAAGGAAAAGGTGAATCAAGCCAGTTCGCTGAGGTGAAAGCCATCCAGTTAGCCCTGGACATTGCTGAGAGAGAAAAGTGGCCGATGCTCTACCTTTATACTGATTCATGGATGGTAGCCAATGCCCTGTGGGGTTGGTTGCAGCAGTGGAAAAAGAACAACTGGCAGCGTAGAGGCAAACCCATATGGGCTGCTGACTTATGGCAAGATATTGCTGCCCGGTTAGAGAAGCTGGTTGTAAAGGTACGTCATGTTGATGCCCATGTGCCTAAGAGTCGGGCCATGGAGGAACATCAAAACAACCATCAGGTAGATAAGGCTGCTAGGATTGAAGTGGCTCAAGTAGACCTAGACTGGCAACGTAAGGGTGAATTATTCCTAGCTCGATGGGCTCATGATTCCTCAGGTCATCAAGGGAGAGATGCAACATATAGATGGGCTCGAGATCGAGGGGTGGACTTAACCATGGATGCTATTGCACAAGTTATCCATGAATGTGAGACGTGCGCCGTAATCAAGCAAGCGAAGCGGTTAAAGCCACTTTGGTATGGAGGCCGGTGGATGAAATACAGATATGGGGAGGCTTGGCAGATTGATTACATCACCCTCCCACGAACACGCCATGGTAAGCGTTACGTGCTTACAATGGTGGAGGCAACCACCGGCTGGCTAGAGACATATCCTGTACCCCATGCCACTGCCCGGAATACAATCCTGGGTTTTGAAAGGCAAGTCCTATGGCGACACGGCACCCCAGAAAGAATCGAGTCAGACAACGGGACACATTTCCAAAATGCTCTCATAGACACCTGGGCAAAAGAGCATGGCATTGAGTGGGTGTACCACATTCCTTATCATGCACCAGCCTCTGGGAAAATTGAACGATATAATGGGCTCTTAAAGACTACCTTGAAAGCGATGGGTGGTGGAACATTCAAACACTGGGATACACATTTAGCCAAAGCCACGTGGTTAGTTAACTCTAGAGGATCCACCAATCGAGCTGGTCCTGCCCAGTCAAAATTTCCACGTACTGTGGAAGGAGACAGAGTCCCAGTGGTGCATATGAAAAGTATATTAGGGAAGACGGTTTGGGTCATCCCTGCTTCAGGCAAAGGTAAACCCATGTCTGGGATTGCTTTTGCTCAAGGACCTGGTTGTACTTGGTGGGTAATGCAGAAGAATGGAGAAGTTCGATGTGTACCTCAAAGGAATTTGATTTTAGGTGAGAATAGCCAATATAATTAATAAGGTAGAAATTGTATTATAATAATTGCTCTGTGCATTCATTATTGCTATTATTGCTGTATGTTGTTGTATGTTGTACCAATGGAGTTACAGCCGGAGTCATACAAGTCAATGAAGGAAGAGTGCCATGATGACGGGACCAAGACCTAGTGTTCCAATAACTTTTTCCTCCTTCCCTTTGAAAATGAACGTCTTTGATTCACAGACTATGAACATGGACCATGTCAGATGTATTGGTCGAGAGCCTGAGATGCAGCATGCAACGATCCAGTGACGCATACTGACACCATGAGAGACTGTTACGACGAATGAAGCCTGAAGATCATCATGGACTAAATGTTCATTCGCTCAGAAGAATGGTCCATAGACTAAGGGAATAATACCTGTATGCACATATGTGCGTATACATGTGTGCACACATATATGTGTGTCTGAAACAAGAAATGGTTGGATTTGGTCATGACGTAAATGGTATGGAATAAGGGGTGGATAATGTCCTGGTTTTGGTCAGGATGGAGTTAATTTCATTTGTAACAGCAGATGAATGCTGTGTTTGAGAGTAAGATGGGAGTAGTGCTGATAACACCCTGATGTTTCTAGTTGCTGTCAGACAGTCAAGGACTTTCTCAGCTCTTCATGAGAAAGGAGGGGCGAAGCCAGGACAGGTGACCCAAACGGGCCAAAGAGAGTATTCCACGCCAGTTACGTCCTGCCCAGGATATCGGGGGCTGACGGGAGGAAGGCCTGGGGCGGCTCCGGGACGCGCGGTTCTTGGGGGACGGTCGGGTTCCGGGACGGCTCTGGGTGGCACGGCCTGAGTTGTGTGGTTTGGTGAGAAACTGCATTGTGTATCAACAGCTTCATATATTTTGCTTTGAAGTCCTGTTAGTATTGTTACATTGTATCTTTCTGTTATCTTAGTAAACTATCCTTATCCCAACCCACGGGCCTCTTAATTTCTTGATCTTGGGGTTATTTGCCCCTTTCTCTTCCTTTTCCCTTCCCTTACTTCTCACCCCCCTTCCCCTTCCCTTTAACCTGCTCTTTTCCTTTAAGGAGCAGGCAGCTGCGTGGATCTTGGCCCTCAGCCGGGTGAAACCACGACAGTGGGACACTCTCCACTACCCCAGGGTACCCAAAGCCCCATCCAACCTGGCCTTGAACCCTGACAGGGATACGGGGCAGCCCCAGCTTCTCTGAGAACCCTGTGCCAGGGCCTGCCCACTCCCAGTGAAGGATTTCTGCCTCCCAGCTCCTCTCCAGCTGCACTCCTGCAGCTGAAGGCCATTTCCCTGGGCCTCTCCCTCCCTGCCCATGTCACCAGCCCCTCTCCAGCATTCCTGGAGCCTCTTGAAGGACTGGAGGTCTCCCAAGTCAGAGGTCTCTCCAGAAGCAGCAGTCTCTTCTCCAGGCTGGGACAGCTGGGCTGTCCCAGCCTGGCTCCAGAGCAGAGGGGCTCCAACTCTGGGATCATCTCTGTGGCCTCCTCAGGGCTCACTCCAACAGCTCTGTGTGTCCTTCTTGTCCTGGGGACCCCAAGCTGGATGCAGCGCTGCCAGGGGGTCTCCCCAGAGCAGAGGGTCAGAATCCCCCACCTCGACCCGCTGGTCTAGCTGCAGGGGATGCAGCCCAGGATACAGTTGGCTTCCTGAGCTGCCAGCACACACAGATGGGTCAGGTTGAGCTTCTCATCAACCAATACCCAAACCCTTCTCCTCAGGCTGCTCTCAGCCCCTGCACAGCCTCTTGTTGTGCTGGGGTTGCCCTGACCCATGTGCAGCATCTCCAAGCAGCTCCAATTTCCCCTTGTAAATGTCATCTGCCATCTCCAGTGTGTGACAGCCACGGATATGCCACTCAGTGTCACCAGCCATCACCTCCAGCGTCACTAGACACCGAGGAGTCCAGAATCTTAACAGTCACAGCATGGCCAAGAGGTGTTGAGCAAACAACACTCCAGGTGTGCAGAGCAACTGTCCTGGCCACAACGTGGTTGGTGATGCCTACTTTTGGAATGCCTGTTGGAAGATGAACCCGTTGTTAACACATGACACAGAGGAGATCCTGTCTGATGACAGAGATGCTGCGAGAGGTTCAGCTCTGACCCACGCTCTAACATCTTTATAGAGGCTCCAGAGGGGCGTGCCTTGGCAAAAGCAGGTGGAACATTGACACTCTGGTAGGACCATTATCACAGAAGTAATTATAATAACAATAAGGAGAAGACAGCAAGCTCAAACTGCTCTGGAAGACACCTGGAGCACCCTGGAGAAAGAAGCAGGAACTTTACCACTGCTGGAAACATGTCCGTGGCACCGCGCTCCGGATCGCATCCTGGAGCTCCTGGTTCCTCATGCTGTAGATGAGGGGGTTCACTGCTGGAGGCACCACCGAGTACAGAACAGTCACTGCCAGGTCCAGGGGTGGGGAGGAGATGGAGGGGGGCTTCAGGTAGGCAAACACGGCTGTGCTGATGAACAGGGAGACCACAGCCAGGTGAGGGAGGCAGGTGGAAAAGGCTTTGTGCCGTCCCTGCTGCGAGGGGATCCTCAGCACGGCCCTGAAGATCTGCACATAGGACACCACGATGAACACAAAACACTACAAGTTCACAGAGACGCTGACTGCAAGAAGCCAAACTTCCCTGAGGTAGGTGCCTGAGCAGGAGAGCTTGAGCATCTGGGGGATTTCACAGAAGAACTGGCCCAGGGCGTTGCCTTGGCAGAGCGGCAGAGCGAACGTGTTGGCAGCGTGCAGCAGAGCAGTGACAAACCCACCACCCCAGGCAGCTGCTGCCATGTGGACACAAGCTCTGCTGCCCAGGAGGGTCCCGTAGTGCAGGGGTCTGCAGATGGCCACGTAGCGGTCGTAGGCCATGATGGTGAGAAGAAAATACTCCCCTAACATAAAGAAGGGAAGGAAAAAGAGTTGGGCAGCACAACCTGCATAGGAGATGGCCCTCTCATCCCACAGGGAATTGAATATGGATTTGGGGAGGGTGGTGGAGATGGCACCCAGGTCGAGGAGGGAGAGGTTGAGGAGGAAGAAGTACATGGGGGTGTGGAGGTGGTGGTCACAGGCTATGGCAGTGATGATGAGACTGTTGCCCAGGAGAGCAGCCAGGTAGATGCCCAGGAAGAGGCAGAAGTGCAGGAGCTGCAGCTCCCGTGTGTCTGCAAAGGCCAGGAGGAGGAACTGGCTGATGGAGCTGCTGTTGCACATTTTTTCCACATGCACATGGGGACCTGTGCAAGGAAGAAAATAGAGTTACAAGTCACAGCAGACTTCTCAGAGGACAACCTCTCCCAGTTCCCATGGGATCCTCCCAAAATGCCCCTCTCTTTTCAAGAGGCGTCTCCTCTGCCTGGTGCTGGTTGAGGGTGTTACCAGGAGTGATGCACAGAGGGCGCTTGGATCCCCTGCACAGAGGTGGGGCTGCTGCAGGCTCTGGAGAAGCCAGTCCTGCCCTGCATCAGTAGGTCGAGAGGAACATGGGGGGATTTCAGGTCAAACCCACTCGAGGTATCAACGAGCTTTTCAGCATTGTTCTCCCAGTTTGATGGGTGGCAGAGCAGGGCTGGGGGTCCAGATTTTGGTTTCTTCAGTTCAAGTTGCCCCACCGAGCTGAGGACTTCTTCTAAGGCAGAAAGCCCTGGCATGTCCACTGCACTCCAAGTGAAATCTTGTGCATCACGTGATGCAGGGAACTGTCCTTTGATGCAGTGTCAGGACAGCCAGACTGTCCATCACTCCTTGTCCCAGCTGCCCTGCACTGGCACCTCTCTGAGATGAGGGGCATCCAGACATTCCTCTAAGAAGAAACTGGACACTACTGAGGGCAGAGGGAGCTGGTTTCCAAGCTCACACCTCTAAACCCCTCACCTGCCTGGTGGTGGGTTTATGAGGGTCTCAGCTCTCAGCCAGGGATGTGGTGGGCTTACTGCAGCTCCCCACAGACAACCTTCAGCAGCGTTTCCATGCCCCAGGGTTTCTTCTCCACTGGACTGCTGGATAACACAGAGACACCGTGGGAGTGCTGGGCACTTCTGGAGGTCACAGAATCACAGAAAACATTGGGTTGGAAGGGACCTTGAAAGGTCATCTCGTGCAACCCCCCTGCAGTGAGCAGGGACACCTGTAACAAGAGCAGATTGCTCAGAGCTTCATCAAGGCTGACCTTGAATGCCCCCAGGGATGGGGCCTCCACCACCTCTCTGGACAGCTGTTGCAGTTTTGCCTGGCTGGGTTCTGGTGGAGAAGGGGGGCTGCAGGGGTGGCTTCTGCAAGAAGCAGCCAGAAGCTCTCTGCAGGCCCCAGAGAGCAAAGACCAGCCGGCTTAAGGCCGGACCTGCTGCTGACCAAGGCCGAGCCCATCAGTGATGGTCACAGTGAAGGGAGTGAGAAGATGTAAGAAACTACAGACACCAAGGCCAGGGAAGGGGGGAGGAGGTGCCAGAGTGAAGGATGCCTCTGCAGCCTTTCAAGAAACCCATGGTGGACCAGGTGTCCCCTTGAAGCCCATGCAAAAGGCCCAGATCCCACCTGCAGCCAGTGGAGAGGCTCCACACTGGATGGAGCAGGGGGAGACAGACAGGAGATGCTGTGACCCGCATTGGAGCCAGCCCCTGCCAGCACTTGCAGCCCATGGAGAGAGACAGAGACACAGAGATGAGCAAGGGAGAGATTTGTGCCAGAGCAGGATTGCTGGGGGGAGGCTGGTGACCCTGTGGAGGACTGGGACTGAGAGACACTGTGATTTGTGACTGCACCCATAGCAGTGACCCACACTGGGGCAGCTGATGAAGAGCTGGAGCCCTGTGGGAAAGGATTCATGATGGTGAAGTTCATGGAGGACTGTCTGCCATGGGTGGGACCCCACGGTGCAGCAGGGGAAGGGGGTGAGGAATGAATGCCCCCCTGGCTGAGAAGGAAACCAATTTATGAGGAACTGGGCAAAACCCCCATTCCCCCAGTCCCTGCCCCTCCCTGTGCCACAGTGTGGGGAAAGAAGGGAGTAAAATCCTGGCTAAAGTGAATTCTGCTGAGAAGGGAGGGGTGGGGGGAGGTGCTTTAAGATCTGGCCACACTTCTCACTACCTGACTCTGGTGTCACTGGGGTGCAGGGCAGGGCCAGCAATTGGAGAGTTTTCTGTCCTTTATTGTGTTGAGTCTGTTCTGCCCGTGATGTTGATTGCAGAATGATCTCTCCCTGTCCTTATCTCCACTCCCGAGCCTCTCAATATCTATTTTCTCCTCTGTCCAGCTGAAAAGGGGAGTGACAGTGTGACTTTGCTGGACATCTGGCCTCCAGCCAGGGTCAAACCACCCCACCACAGGCCCATCAATCCAGCTTGCCCAGGTGCCTCTGGATGACATCCCATCCCTCTGGCATCTCGACTACACCATTCAGGTCAACAAGGACCCCTCAGAGAAAGAGACAGTTGGCCTAAAGGTGGGGTGTTCTGATGGGAGGGTCAGATCATTCCCAGCCCTCCACAGCCCTGGGGCCTGGCATGGGAGTTAGGTGGTGTCCCTCAATGGCTACCTCAACACCGTTGGTGTTGTAACTGCTGTTGACTCCTCTCCCCCAAGACTACAGTGAGCAAGAACAAGGCCTGGAGAGACCAGAGGGGAACATCCCAAAGTATCAGTGTCAAGGGGTGTGGGGCTGGGAGACACACATGGGCTTTGGGGTGATTCTTCTCTTTGGTGGTCAGGCTGCTGGGAAGGCAACTCACAGCCACGTCCTTGTGTGTCCTGACTTCACCTGGGAGAAAGATGATATTCCTGCTGGTCTGGTGCTGGGGTTCACATTTAGGATGTGAGTATCGCTTGTAGCATGGTGATATTTCGGGTGTTGAGGCTGAGGTGAGGCAAGACACGGATGTTTTTGGCTTCTCCTGCTCTCCCACCAGCAGGACGACAGCTTGTGAACCAGCTGAGCATCAGTGGCATGTGTGTTGTGCTGTGCATCACTTCTTTGACATGTTCCATTGTCATCATCATCTTAATCTTCCTTTTCTGTCCTATTAAACTGTCTTTATCTCAACTCACAGTTTTAACTCTTTGTTTCCAATTCTGTCCCAAAGCCTCTGTGGGGGGAGGAGTGTGTGTGACCATCTGAGTGGTTATTTTAGCTGCCGACCTGGTTAAACCCCAACACTGTGACAGTGAGGACTGAGGGGCTTGAATGTGTGAGTGAGGAGACCAGGGAAGGCATCTGCACCCCCAGGGATGGCAAGTGCATGAATCCACCTCCCACAGCACTTCTGGGGACTGGTCCCTCTCAATCCCTTCCCCTGCCACTTACTCTCCATCCACTGCTCACAGTTCCCACCCCTCAGCTCAGCTTTACAGACACCTCCTAGGGCTGGACCCCCACCTGGGGGCACCTCTGTGTGTGCAGGGCAAAGGAGCAGCTTGTACAATTCCTAACAAGCCATGGGGTCTCAGCACCTTCTGCAGAACTGAGAAATTCTGGAAAATCCCCATGTCACACTGCTCACACTGCCAAAGCTCAAAGCAGAGACCCTTCCCTTCCAGGTGAACACTGCCTTGGCATCCTTCTTGAGCAGGACCCTCTGCAGGTATCCTCACAGCAACGTATCTTGATCACACAGCACCTCTCAACAGCAGAAGAACCCAGCCCTGCACTGCTGGGGGTTTGATCCTGCCACCAGCTGCTTCTCCCTGCAGCGCTGCAGGGACCCTGACAGGAAGGACAACCCCAGGCACCCCTGGGCAAACACCATCACAGCCCTGCAGCCTTTCCCGGGGAAACAGAGCCATTACTCCTGGTTCCATGAATTGGGACAGCAGGGGATCCCTGCTCTGGAGCACATCATTCTCCTCTAAGCCAGGGGAAAGTCCTTGGGAAAGGATCCATACCTGTGTGATGTTCCACCCTTTGGGAATACTTCCAGCAGGTTTAGTGCCCACAGCTGCAGTCTGACCATATCAAGCACAGAGAAGGTTTTTCCCTCCTGCCCCACGCTACCTTTAACCTCTCCCTTCCTTGCTCCTCTCCCCTTGCTGCCTACAGACAGAGCCTGTGGCTCTGCGGTGCTGCACAGAGGAGATGCTCCTGGGCAGAGCTGTCTCTCTGCAGTGTGTCCCATGAGCTTCCTCCATCCACAGAGCCTGGATAAGCTCAGCAGCAGAGGAGCAGCCCAAAGTGGCACTTTGTGCCCTCTGGGATCCTTTCTAGTGTCCCTCAGGCTCCAGGGGAACCTGCTGTAGAACAGGCTGAAGTCATCACGGACATCACCTCTGCCCACTGAGGAGAGGTGTGTCTTCACAGTTGGACTAGATGATCTTGGATGTCTTTTCAACCTTAATGACTCTATGATTCACAGCCCCGTGGAGAGGCAGAGTCAGGTCTAAGTAGCAACTTCCTTTGTCCCACTGTGAGACAGGACACCCAGAGAGTGCCAGGCAGGGATCCTACTGAGGGAAGAGGTTCAGCTGAGGCACCTTTTCCTTGGTTGGTGGTCCTGGGGAGGGAAGGAGACATGAGCCCATGGGAGGTGGGATTCTTCTCTCCTCTGTTCAGGTGGTCAAAGGTATGTGCAGGTACTAGAGAACAATTAAAGGTATGTGCCACCAAACATAGAGACTGGACAACATCTGAGGGGTGGGTGTGTTCTTGGGAACTTCCTTTGGGGCAGCTGGTCAAGACAAGGTTGGATGGGGCTTGGGACAACCTGGGCTAATGGAAGGGGTGGCACTAGGGGAGCTCTGAGGACCCTCCACAGAGCATGGGAGGTGTGCTACCTACCACTGCTGTGTGCTCAGTATCCTGCACCTCCACATCATCCTGCCCCTGAGAAGGGACCCCAACATCCCATGTGGGACAGGATCCCCATTCTTAGGGGACAGGGACTAGGGCTGGGTCATCCCACACAGGGAAACACATCCACTCCTGGCACAGACACCTCAATATCTGACTTTCCACTGGCATCCAGCAGCTCTGCTTTCCTCCCTTACCAGTCTCCGAAGGAAGCTCAGCTCTTCTGGTCTCCCCCCATGCTGTACTTGGTGGTGGTCCTCAACAGAGTCCACTGGCACCCTCAGAAACTTGGGTGTTTGTTTTCTTCCTTCCCAGGGCAGTCAGATACCTGCAGTTGGGGAATGTGACACCAAAGGACTCGTTAACAAGCCCAACACCCTAACAAGCCAAGTCTCTAGGGGTGATGGTTCTTAATTGCTTGGCTCTCCTGTGGTTAATTAGCAAGATTTCAGAAGTGTGGCCAAAGGGAGAAGGTTTCAGTAATTACTCCAGCAGGATCACTTCTTTCTTGAGGCCTCTTTTGTTCTCCACTCCCACGTCCAGCCACATCAGTGGTCTCTGGTGGACATTGATCCAGAGCTTTCCAAATGCAGTTGGCTGTGCAGTGAAGTCAAGACCCTTTGTATTCGACACCTCGTGGGCATCCTTCATCTCCATGTCACTGTTTCTCTCATCAGCCACCTGGGAGCCAGAGCAGCCCCTTTAAGAGCAGAGCTTTCTGTGCTCAAGGCTGTGGCTGCACAGTGTGGCCCCTCACACCAATGCCTCTCAGCTTTGCTTGGGTCCACATTACCTCTGCCAACATCCACGTTGCACACTGGAGAGCCTCAAGCAGACAGAAAACACGTTGTTGTGGCCAACACCGATCCCAAGGTGCCCCAAAGCACCTCCCATCCCCTACTCTCTTT
This sequence comes from Gallinula chloropus, assembly GCF_964237585.1. Classification (NCBI taxonomy): domain Eukaryota; kingdom Metazoa; phylum Chordata; class Aves; order Gruiformes; family Rallidae; genus Gallinula; species Gallinula chloropus. The sequence goes on along the minus strand of NC_140117.1, from coordinate 1,701,322 downwards.
GTCTTTGGGCACAGCTGGTCACATGCTGTGTTCATGAGCTCCCTCCAGTCACAGAGGGAGACAACACAAGTGACATAATCTCCTTTGAACAGCCGAATCCATGACAGCCCCAAAATATTGGGGCCCCAGGAACTTCTTCCAGCAGACACTACAGCCTTTCCATCACAGAATCACAGAATTACAGGGGTTGGAAGGGTCCTTGAGAGATCATTGGGTGCAACTTCTGATCATCATCAGATCATTTTTCATTCACTGTGGAGCACAGTGCGTGTGCCTCTCCAGGGCAGGGCTGAGCATGGTCTCCTCTGGCTTTGGACACCTTGGATGCAATCGTTGAGTCTTCCCTTTCCAGTCAAGGCAGAGAAATCCACTGTCTCCAAGCACACGTGCCTAAAAGCTTCATGCCAGAGGTTGAACCTTCTGACAAGAGATACAGAGCAACTGTCAGGAAGGAAATGAAAGAGTTTTGGATCATCATCGTCATCAGTTCCCTCACTGTGACAGATGGTGCCTGTTATGGAGAAGGTATGATGGAGCTGGAGATGTCAGGTTTGAGGTCAGTGTGGTGCTTCCAGGGGGTTGTCCTGGTGTCCCTGGGCTTGGATGTTCTTCCCAGACCTCTGTCCTGTTTCTTTTGTGCTGCAGGAGACTCGGCACATTGTTTGGAAGCCTTGGGGCTTCTTGAACAAAGATGGGTCAGTGCAGATGCTGCCTCAAGGTGCTGAAGCTGGGCAGCTCACTCTTGCTCTTATGGGCTTTCTGAGGGGAGATCTGGAGCTGTTGGGCATCAACACTCTGCGGTCCCAGCACGAGTTGGGGTGGGTTTGGTGGCCGGTCCTGCAGCCCTGGTCAGACCTGTGATGGATCTGCTTTGGGATGTGGTGGTGGCCTTGGAGCTGAGTCTATCCCCACCTGACCCCAACCCCGGGCTCTTCCCCAGCCACAGGCTCTGGCCCTCAGCTCTCTCTGGAGGGTTACGAGGCCGGAGGCATCCGGGTGCTGTGTCGATCGGCCGGATGGTTCCCACAACCGGAGGTGCTGTGGAAAGACCCCGACAGGCAACGTCTCCACTCAGTCTCCCCTGACACAAAGGGCCTGTCTGACACCAAAGCTGTCATCATGGTGATGGGAACTGTAGATGGGAACTGGTCCTGTGTGGTCAGCAATCATAGAATCATAGAATGGTTATGGATGGAAGGGACCTTAAATATCAAGTTCCAACCCCCTGCCATGGGCAGGGACACCTCTCACTAGACCAGGCTGCTCAAAGCCCCATTCAACCTGGCCCTGAACCCCTCCTGGAAGGGGTCATCCACCATTTCCCTGGGTAATCTGTTCCAGTGCCTCACCACCCTCAGAACAAAGAATTTCTCTTGAGTATCCAATCTGAATTCATCCTCTTTGGGTACAGCTCCCTCAGCCTGGAGCACGAGCCCTGCCTGCACATCTCTGGTGGTTTGACCCTAGTTGTTGGCCAGATGCCCACTAAAGCCACTCTATTACTCCCCTTTTCAGATGGACAGGGGAGAAAATATCTATTGAGAGGCTCAGGACTTGAGATAAAGACAGAGAGAGATCATTCTGCAATCAGCATCACGGGCAGAACAGACTCAACACATTAAAAAAAGCCATTGAATTTATTACATTACACTACACACACACAGAGACCAGAGTTGGGTAATAAGAAGTACAACCAGGCCTTAAAACACCTTTCCCCACCACCACCTCTCCCTTCTTTGCAGATTTAATCTATTCATGATTTCTCTCCTTTCTCCACACAGGGTGTCTCGGGGCCCGGGTGGGGGCTGGGAGGGAGCAGAAAATGGAACTTTTCAGTCAGTTTGACAGGAGTTGTTGAGAAGTGGAGGGGGACATTCCTCACACCCTTCCCCTGTTGCACTGTGGGGTCCCACCCACAGCAGACAGTCCTTCATGAACTGCTACAATGTCAGTCCTTTAAAATATTGCTTTTTGATTGCTTTCCAGAGGAACAGTCGGCGGTACTGGATGAGTCTCTGATATCTCTGGCACAGCACAGGGTCCTATCCTGGGCAGTCTGTGCTCAGCCCTTTCCCTCCCCAGTATCCCTGGGGCTGGGAAAGCCCAAGATGATGTGCCTGGGAGGGTGGGCAGCTTGGGGAGACAAGTGCAGGTCAGAATCTCTTCCCTGTCCTGAGCTGCTGGGGACCAGCTGAGGGAAGTGTCCAGGCTGGCAGGGAGCCATTCCTGGGGTTTTGAGGGCCTTTCCTACTACTTGAAATAAAGAATGTGGGGCAGCAGAAACAGTCTCCAGGCTACAAGGAGAGAGGTGCTGCTGGAGCTTGTACTAACACCTTCATGGCTGAGGATGTGAAAGTTGGAGGGGGGCATCATGGGCTGCAGTGACCATGAGATGGAAGAGTGCAGGATCCTGCACGGAAGGAGCAGGGCAATGAGTAGGATTACAACCCTGGACTGGAGGAGACCTAACTTTGGCCTCTTCAAAGACCACTTGGGGAGAATCCCATGGGTTCAGGCTCTGGAAGGTAGAGGGGCCCAAGGGAGCTGGTCAGTATTCAAGCACCACTTCCTCCAAGCTCAAGATTGGTGCATTCTGAAGACTAGGAAATCAAGCAAAGTAGGCAGGAGACCTTCATGGATGAGCAAGAAAAGCGTCAAGAAGAAAGCTTAGAGCATGTGGAAAGAGGGAGTGTCCACTTGGGAGGACTATAGGGATGTAGTCAGAGAATGTATGAACAAGCAGCAAGGAAGGCTAAGGCCCACTTGGAATTAAAGTGGCAAGGGATATCCAGGAGAACAAGAAGGGCGTCTTCAGATCCATCAGCAGCAAAAGGAAGACTGCAAGAGCAGCAATTATAGTTCAGAGGTGAGTCCCTGCTTTAGTCAGTGAGCATTTGCCCACATGGCCTTGAAGAAAGAAGCCTTCTCGATGCCCCTCTGCATGGCCCCAGTGCAGGAATCCTTCTCAGTGCCCACCTACATGGTTTCAGAGCAGGAAACCTCAGTACTTGTCTGCATGGGCTCAGGGCTGGGAGATGGATGACCTGGCAGTTCCCAAGGAAAAGCTGGCCAATCTCCAACTGCTTTTTCCTTTTTATTGTCAGTCACGATGTGCTACAGCCTGGAGTATCTCTCATTGCTTTGGGTCATCTGCCTGGCTGTGGCCCTCTCCTCATCACACTGTGCCACCACTGTTGACATCCATCACTGTGTTGCCAATGCAATTTTGGCCACAAATCCTTGTCAGGGGTTAATGATGGCTGGACAGCAGTGCCCAACAAGCTGCTCCACCACTCCCCTCTTCAGCAGGACAGGGATGGAGGGAAAATAAGATGGAAAAAGAACTCACTGTTCAAAATAAAGAACATGTAATACAGCAAAAATATATGTTGAGAGGCTCAGGAGTCAAGATCAGAACAGGGAGAGATTGTTCTGCAATCAGCATCACGGGCAGAACAGACTCAACACAGAATAAAGGACAGAAAAATAATTTATTACACTGCACTGCACACCCAGTGACATCAGAGTTGGATTCACAGATGTACAGAATTGTAGGGGTTGGAAGAGACCTCCAGAGATCATGGAGTCCCACCTCCTGCCCAACAGCAGACGATGCCCAGCAACATCCCGGGCAGCCGGGCTTCAGTACGCGCAACGGTTGCTCCAGAACACAAGCACGGTCAGTAATAAACATCCCCTGTTCATCTTCTTCTCAGCTTTTATGGCCGAGCAGATAGCACAGGGTTTGGAATAACCCTTTGGTCAGTTGGGATCAGCTGTCCTGGTTGTATCCCCTCCCAAGGTCTTGCCCACCCACAGCCTACCAGTGAGCGGGATGTTGGAGAGACAGCCTGGATGCTGGGCCAGCCCCGCACCCCAGCAGCCAAATCCCTGGGCTGGTACCAACACCCTGCTCACTCCCAATGCACAGCACGGCCAGGACTGCTGGGGGAAATGAACTCCACCTCATCCAGACCCAACACAGTCCTAAACACGGCACCATGCTGGGTTTCTGGGAAGAAACCAAGCTCTATTCCAGGGAAAACCAGCACAGTCCTCAACCCAAGGCTGCAAGAGCAACCCAGGCACAGGGAAAGATGGCACAGCCCATTGGAGGATGGGACCAGTTATTGTGTGTGCACACACAGAATAAATCCCTTTCAACCTCAAAATTAAAAGATTGGTAAAAGCTGAACTGCCCAATTATCAAAACTTTGCAAACGAAGTGTTTCCCCAGCCAGCAGAGCCACCAGCACAGCAGCGTGGGCAGGCGCAGCCTGATCAGCTCTCTGCAGGCAGCTCCCAGCCGCCTCCAGCACCTCTATGTGCAGCTGGTGGGAGCACAGGGGGCACATCCAGCTTCTCAGGTCCTTCCTGGAGCAGTTAGGCTGAGATCACTGCAAAGATGGAAGAGACACTGTCACCTAGGGCCACCTCCCAGTCCCCAACCCTCTGCTCTGGGGGTCTCCGCATCCCCCTCCCCAGCCCGAGGTTCTCAGGCAATGGGTTCCACAGGGGAGCACAGAGAGCTGGGGCTGCCCCATCCACCCCTCCCCGGCCCCACAACGTACCGCTGACCGAGCTGGAAGGCTCCCGGTCGCTGCCAGTGCCTGTGAGGGAGAACCAGCTGTGAGCTGTAACCCTGTGCTCGCTGAGGGCCTGGTGCATGTGCCAAGAGCCAGCCCAGGAGCCATGGCCGTGCTGCAGCCACCAGCAGAGGAGGATGGCACCATGTGCACCAGATGGGAGACACAACCTATTCCATATGAGCCCACTACAGGACTGTAAAGAGGGGTGGCACAGGGAGAAAGGGGATGGGGAAATGCCAAGAGCAGACAGAAACCAGAGCCACGAGACTGCCCTGGCACTGGGCAGTGGCTGGAGCCAGACCCAACCCAGGTACTCACATGGTGCCTTGTCATAGCCATTCCTCCCTGCAGAGAGAAAGAGGCATCAGAATCCACCGCACTTCACCCTCAGGCTTGGGGTCTCCCCAGAGTGCTGCAGCTTGTGCCCACAGCCCCTGCCAGCCCCCTGAGCTCTGTCTTCCTCCCACACCCTGGGGTTTTACCTGATCTGTACTTCCAGATGATGAATCCAATGATGCCAATGACGACAAACAGGATGACAACAACCACCCCCAGCATGATGGCCAGCACGTTGGACCCCCGGCTCTGGGGTTGAACACGGTGGTGAGGAGGGGAAGGAGAACCCCCCAGCCCACACCTCTACATGCCCAAGGCCACCAGACTCAGCCCACACAAAGAACCCCGGCTCAGCCAGGCTGGTGTGCTCCACATGGCACCGGTACTTGTCCTGCTCCCCAGGAGGGGCCTCGATGGACACCCAGGTGTAGTAGGTGCCGTCACTGTTGGGCACGATGCTGCCCCGCTGGGTCTCCTGGTCCCTGACCTCACCGTCCTTCAGCCAGCTGATGGTGATGGGCCGTGGGTAGAAGCCGTAAGCGCGGCAGTGCAAGGTCAGGATCCCCTGGGTCTCCTCCTTTGACACTTGGACTGTGGGGGGCACTGGGGAAGGGGTGGCAGTGAGGGTTGGTACACATATCCATGCTGGCCCCTCCTCAGGGTCTCCATCTCCCCTCACCTTTCCTCTCCAGCACAGCCTGCCCATAGCTCATATATTGCCTCAGTCGCTCGGTACGGGTGTTCTCCAGGTAGTGCTTCCATTTCTTAGTAACTGTCCCATATGCCTCCCAGTTCCTCTTGGTGATTTGTGCTGCTGCATCTGCCGCAGTGAACGTCATCGTGTCCATGTCGAAGGTAATGAAGTCCCTCCCATCGCAGGCAATTTGCCGATACCCCCTGGTGATACCATCCTCCAGCAGGTCACAGCCGTACATGTGCTGCAGTGTGTGAGGCCCTGAAACACGACCAGGCAGATGGGGCTGAGGGGCTGCTGCAGCCCTGGGCTTTCAGTGGGGTAAGGCCTCCGGTCAACACCCCGCACTCCAGCCCTGTGTGAGGCCTGAGGGAATCAGGCACTGACATGAGAGCTGCCCCCACCCTGCCAGGGCCCACAGCACTCAGGGCATCATGTAAAGCTGTGACACATACTCACTGTGCCCACGGCATGGCTGGGCTGGCACCCATCCCCACAGCACCCTGCAACAGCAAGAGTAATGGACAGGGTCCTGAATGCCTGGGCAGCCAGGAGATGGGATGAGTTGTGTGACCCCCTCTGGCTCTGGGGTGGGCAGTACAAAGTACCATAGGAAAGGTGAGGGTCTGGGACACAAGGTGGGAACCCCTCTGATTTTGAAGTTCTCCACTGCCACAGGGATGCTGAGGGGTGGGATGTGGCAGCCAGGCCTGGGATGGGGTGCTGGGCATGGTGCGTGAGAGGGCAGAATGTTCTTGGCAAGGCACCCAGAAGCCACCCTGGCTCTGGCACAAAGATCCCATGGAGTGTGAGGCTGGGACAGGCAGCTGACACCCCTCATGCTGGGGGACAGGAGGACTTGGAGCCCTCTAACAACAATGCTGGGCTAGGATGGATCAGCACGTTCCAGTGCAGTAGTGTGGGGAGGAGTAGCATCTTCATGGGGAAAGAGGGGGTGGAGCTCTCCCATCCCACAGAGCCCCTTCCCAGCCCACACTCACCCCCACTCTGGTTGTAGCGGCTCTGCAGTGTGTCCAGGTTCACTGTGGAAATCTCCTGATTGGTCTGTTCGATCTGGATCTCCTGGTCCCAGTGCTGCTGGTCCAGGTTGGCCGCCATCCAGTCTGCCCGGGGCACTGCCCTCCCCTTCTCGCTGTCGTAGAGTGAAATGAGGTTCCCGTCCACATACCCCACGGACACAAACTGGGGTACTCCTGGGCTGGGCTCTGACACTGCAGTGTGGAAGTAGCGCAGGGAGTGGAGCTCTGTGGGGACACAGGAGGTGTTAACAGTTGGGATGATGGGTGGGGGTGCAGGGTGAGGGTGCTCACAGTGATGGGGTGCAGGAGTGGGTGGTGAGCCTAGGTGGGTGTCCCAGTGAAGCAGACTGGGGCTTTGGGGGGCAGCTTCAAGGGGAAGTGTCTGGTGGAGGGAATCTGTGTCCATGATGGGGTCCTGCTTCCCATGAAGGGAAGCCGGAGGGTCCTGGTGATGAGGAAAGGGGGGCTCTGTCAGCGAAGGACCCGAGGTGCCCAGGAAAGGGATCCAAGGGGGTCTCTGGCATCAAGGAGAAACAGATCTGTGTGAGCGTCTGGCAAGGGGATGGAAAGGGATGGAAGAGGATGGAAGGGGAGTGTTCCAAGGGGGCACCCATTCTCTGGGGAGAGTGACTGGGGGTCTCTGCGCCCTGGGGTGGTCCAGTGTGCAGGGAATGGAGAACCGTTATCAAGAAACTGGGTCCAGTGGGGTTCCCAGGACCCACCCACACTTACCACACGCCGCCCAGCCGAGGACCCTCAGCAGCAGAAGCAGCCCCAGTGCCCGGTCCAGCCCCATCCCTCCGCTCCGGGTCCCAGATGTTCTGAGCCAAAGGAGCCCCGCTCCAGGACAAACCTCACTGCTCAGCTTCGGGCAGAGGCAGGAGCTGCTGGTAGAAATGCAATCCCTCAAGAGGGACCTTCTGTTTCACTTGCAGCAGATCTGTGCTCAGAGGCTCACAATTTCAGTTTGAGTAAAACCCAGTTTAAAACCACATTCTATGTTGAAGCACCATTTTCTTTGCTTTTTTTTGTTGGTTTTGTGGGGGTTTTCTTCTGTCTAAATGTCCTGCCCTGTTCTGTGAGGTTCTGTGACAGTTGCTAATTCCTCAGAATTAGAGTTAATGCCAGTCTTGCAGTGTGTGTAGTGCCGGGCAAAGCAGCTCCCACCAGGACTCTGCCCAGAAGGGCTCCCAATTCCCACTGACTCAGCTGAGCCACAGCAGGAAGCGGGGAGTCACAAGCGCTGGTTTACAATGGGCAGTGAGGAAAAGGAGGGGGATCTCCAGAGAGCACCAAGGGCTCGGGGAGCCAAAACCTAGAGAAATACACCCACTCACTTCCCCACACACATCCCCATTTGACCACATCCGCAATGTACACCAAATCCACACCAGACACCTCCAGAAAACCGCCAAGAGAAGCAGCACAGTCAGCAGTTCAGAACCGATACTTGCCTGGCCAGGAACGAACTGTTTGGGAAAGGTTTTGCCATGTTTGGGTTTCTCTCTCTGGATCGCTAAGGGGTCTCCTTCAGCCTTTGAGGATGCCTGTAGCTACAACAGTCACAACTTGTATTAGAATCAGCTGTATTCAGCACGCCACAGTAAGGTCAGTGTCAGTTGTACAATATGCTCCCTTAGGACCTGGTAATGTAAATGCCACCCCAATACAGCCAGAGGACAAGTGGGACACCCCAAATGCAATGAGCATTAAGACCCAGCAAGGCTGTGCTCCCTTTTAGTGGCAGATGCAGGAGCTGATTGTAGAAATTGAATTCCACGAGATGTCTGTGGTCAGGGGGTCTCTCCATGTGTTGGGACAGCGCCTGCAGTTCATGTTCTGCAGCAATCGAGAGACCTCATCTCCTACAGCTGAGTGATTATGTGTTCTTTGAGTCATCAACCACAAATCTTAGGAGTTTCTGAGTTATAGGTATAATACTGATATCCTGACCAACACCATGAACCAGTGGGTTGTTAATTTGTGTTGGAGACAGAGCAGTTTCAGGGGTGTTTTTTTTTAGGTTGCTGTTTGTTTCCTTTCTCTTTTTTTTCATTCTTTTTTTTTTCTTTTACTTTTTTTTTTCTTTTTCTTTTCTTTTTCCTGTCTAACTGTCCTGCCCTGTTGCATGAGGTTCTGTGTCAGTTGCTGTCCTGTTTTCAGCAGGGTTACAGTTAATTTTCACCTTGCAGTGAGTGTAGTGCTGTGTTTGGAATTTAGAGTGTTGGTACCACCCTGATGGTTAAATTGTTGCCAAGCAGTCAAGGATTTTCAGCCTCTCATCCTGCCCTGTCTCTGAGAAGGGGGAGGCAGTTATTAAGCTGGGAGCACAGTTCCTCCTGGCACCCTGACTGCTGTTGCTGGGCTGGATGTTCAAAGCTCTCATGGTTCCCATAGCAGTCAAGACCCCCAGAACCAGAGGGGCTCCTACAACCTGGGTGCAGGGGGGCCTGTGTCACATGTTTATGTGATGCCTCAAGTGCTGTGGGCCCTGGGCAGGGTGGGGGCAACTCATGTCAGTGCCCAATTCCCTCGGGCCTCACACAGGGCTGGAGTGGGGGGTGCTGCTAGGGGAACCTTACCCCACTGAAGGCCCAGGGCTGCAGCAGTCCCTCAGCCCCATCTCCCTGTTCGTGTTTCAGGGGCTCACACACTGCAGCACATGTTTGGCTGTGACCTCCTGGAGGATGGCAGCACCAGGGGGTATCGGCAAGGGGCCGTCTCCTGGCTCTGGTTTCTGACTGCCTCCAGTGTATTCCCCTTCCTCCCTGAGCCACCCCTCTTTACAGCCCAATGGTGGGAACATATGGAACAGGTTCTGTGTCACCTCTGGTGCTTGCAGTGCCATCCTTCTCTCCTCGTGGCTGCAGTGCAGTGATGGCTCTTGGGCCAGCTGCTGGCACATGCACCAAGTCCGCAGTGAGCACAGGGCTGGCAGCTCATGACTGTTTCTCCCTCACCAGCATGGACAGGAGCTCTGGCAGCTTGGCCAAAGGAACAGTGTGGGACCAGGGTGGGGTGGATGTGGCTGTGCCAGTTCTCCCCTGTGCCACTGTGCTCCCTGTGGAACCCATGGCCTGAGGCACATCGGTTGGTGGAGGTGGATGTTGAGATCCCCAGAGCAGAGAACTGGGGACAGGGAGGTGGGCCTGCATGACACTGTCTCTTCCTGATGTCCCTGCAGTGATCCCTGCCTGACCGTTCCATGAGGGTTAAGGGCTGGATATGGCCCCTGAGCTCTCACTGGCTGCTGGAGGTGGCCAGGAGCTGCCTGCAGAGAGCTGATCATGCTGCAGCTGCCCACGGTGCTTTACTGGTGGCTCTGCTGACCAAGGAAAACACCTTGTTTCCCTTACTTCAAAGACTGGGCAATCGTTTTTTACCAATTTTGAGATTGCAGGTGATTCCTGCTGCGTGTGCACAGGCACTAATCAGTCCCCACCTCCTCTCCCAGTACCTGGGCTGCTCTCACAGCCTTAGGTTGAGTGCTGTGCTGTTTTTCCCTGGGATAGAGCTGGGTTTCTTCCCAGCAGCCCAACATGGTGCTGTGTTTAGGACTGGGTTTGGTCTGGATGAGGTGGAGTTCATTTCCCCCCAGCAGCCGTGGCTGTGCTGTGCATCAGGAGTGAGCAGGGTGTTGGTACCAGCCCAGGGATTTGGCTGCTGGGGAGTGGGGCTGGCCCAGCATCCAGGCTGTCTCTCCAACATCCCCCTCACTGGTAGGCTGTGGGTGGGCAAGACCTTGGGAGGGGGCACAGCCAGGACAGCTGACCCCAACTGACCAAAGGGATATTGCAAACCCTGGGACATCTATTCAGCCATAAAAGCTGAGAGGAGGATGAACAGGGGATGTTTGTTATTTACAATGTTTGTCTTTTGGAGAACTCCTGTGTGTGCTGAAGCCTGGCTTCCTGGGAGGTGACTGGACATTGGCTGCTTAGTGGACATAGAGAATAAATGTTGTGTTTTCCCTTTGCTTCTTTCCTTATTACACATCCTTTATTTTGACCAATGAGATCTTTTCCCTCCTCTCCCTGTCCTGCTGAGGCGAGGAGTGATGCAACAGCTTGGTGGGCCCTGCTGCCCAGCCAACACCAACCCCCTACAATGATTTGTGACCAGAGCTGCGTTGGCAACACAGTGATGGATCTCAACAGTGGTGACACAGTGTGATGCTAAGAGAGACACAGTGAGGCAGAGGAACCAAACTAAAAAGATATTCCAGGACATAGTATGTAATGGTTGGGGATAAAAAGGAAAAGAGAGGGGCTGGGGGGATTGGCCAGGACATCCATCTCCTTGTGGAGGTGACCAGCTCTGAGCCCATGCAGACAAGTACTGAGAAGGTTTCTTTCTCTGAAATCATGTAAATGGTCACTGAGAAGGATTCCTGCCTTGAGGCCATGCAGAGGGGCATTGAGAAGAAGGCCATGTGGGCAAATGGTCACTGACTAAAACAGGGAGTCACCTCTGAACTATAATCGCTGCTCTTGCAGTCTTCCTTTTGCTGCTGATGGATCTGAAGAAGCCCTTCTTGTTCTCCTGAACATCCCTTGCCACTTTAATTCCAAGTGGACCTTAGCCTGCCTTGCTGCTTGTTCATACATTCTCTGACTACATCCCTATAGTCCTCCCAAGTGGCCACTCCCTCTTTCCACATGCTCTAAGCTTTCTTCTTGGAGTTTTTCTGGGGCTCTCTTCTCATCCATGAACGTCTCCTGCCTATTTTGCTTGATTTTCTAGTCTTCAGGATGCACCAAGCTTGAGCTTGGAGGAAGTGGTGCTTGAATACTGACCAGCTCCCTTGGGCCTCTCTACCTTCCAGAACCTGAACCCATGATATTCTCCCCAAGTGGTCTTTGAAGAGGCCAAAATTAGCTCTCCTCCAATCCAGGGTTGTAATCCTACTCATTGCCCTGCTCCTTCCACATAGAATCCTGCACTCTTCCATCTCATGGTCACTGCAGCCCATGATGCCCCCCTCCAACTTTCACATCCTCAGCCATGAAGGTGTTAGTACAAGGTCCAGCAGCAGCTCTCTCCTTGTAGCCTGGAGACTGTTTCTGCTGCTCCACAGTCCAGGTAATTGGGGGTTTGGTTGCTGCTCTGTGTGGTTCTCCTCCCTTTCCTCCTGTGCAAGGGGCGCCTGGGCTGGACCATGTGTGGGACAGGCCGTGCCTGGGTGTGTTTGGTGACTCCCAGACCACGGCACTGGCCTGTGCAACCCCTTGTGAGTTCCATCAGTGGATCCAAGAGGAGCCATCTCTCCCCTGACACCTCAAGCACTGTTGTGCCCCAGTCACTGCCTCCCCATCCCTCTCCTCCCCACTGGGGCCACAGCCCCACCATTGCCTGTTTCCATGGGACTGAGCTCAGGAGTGGTCATGCTGGGGCCAGTCCTGGGATGGGATCTTTAGGAGATGCCTGGTGTCCTGCCCTGTGGGGCAGATCCTGGCCCCAAGGTGATGAAACCTGCCCAGCACTGAGCTCTGCCCCTGATGCTCCTGTCCCATGCAGACATGGTGACCCTGGATCCCAACACGGCTCATCTGGTACTTATCATGTTAGCAGATGGGAGAAGTGTGATAAGAGGAAGAGTATGGAAGAACCTACTCAACACCACTCAGAGATTTACATTTCAGTGCTGTGTGCTGGGCTGGGAGGGGTTCAGTGAGAGGAGGCACTGCTGGGAGGTGAAGAGGAGGTAGGAGATGATTCAGGGTGGGTTCTGGGGGTGTCCAGGGACTCCGTGAACAGGAAGGGGTAGTTGGACCTGATGGGGGGGTACTGGGGATGCTGCACTGCTTTGGGCAGTTTCAGTCTGTCACCTCTCCTCCCAGCCTCCTGTCCCTGTCCCAGGTCCCAGCAGAGTCTGGGTCTGTCTGGACTGCCCGTGGGGGCTGGTGACTTTCATCGATGGTGACAATAGGCTCAAGATCTTTCCCAGAGGCCTCGTTCAATGGAGAGACCATCCACTCCTGATTTTGGGTGGAGACAGAGAGAGCTGAGCTGTGCCTCAGAGATAGAAGCTCCTGCTCTACTTCCACCCTCCCTGTAGCCCCATAGATCCCCTGCTCTTCTGCAGACCCTGCCTGCACTCCTGTCTTCGGGCCACACCAGCAGATGACCCTCTGTGCCCTGTCCCTGCCCAGGGAGCAGGGGGACAGTGAGGGTTTTTTCTGGGCTGGAGCTCATTTCCCCACCGTGGCTGGTACGGGCTGTGTGCTGTGTTCCTGCTGCAGACAGAGCTGATAACAGTGTGATGATGCAATTGTTAGGAGCCAAGTGGGGATGTGCAAGCTGTGGCCAGGACAGGTTTGCTCACCCTGTGTTAGATTGTATTTCCAGCTGTCGCTGCTGTAACCTCTCTGCTGCAGGCTCTGGTGCTTGTCCTGCTGAAATCTAGGAAGTAGAACTTTGCAAGCGGGTGGGACAGAAATGTTTTTGAGTCGGTGCCCAGACACGGTTAATCGGGGGTTCAGGGCTCTGCCTGGCTTTGCTCCCTCTGAAGACGAGCCCAAGGACTCATCCAAAGCATGCTTCAGTAACAAACATCCTTGGGGAGAGCTGAACATCTGAGGAAGAGAAAAGCTCCTGCCCCACCTGGGGTGAGGGCTGAGGGATGGCCAGAGAGGGATGAAGGCAACAGGAATGGACAGGAACTGGGGGCAGGGAAAGGTAGCTGGAGGAGTTTGGGATCACCCACCCAATTAAAGCACCGAGCAAGTGACCCCCCCCAAACACCTTCAAGGAACATCTGTGGTAATTTAGAAATGCTTGACCAGTAGCAGATGATGAGGTAATTACTAACCAATTAGCATCAGTTTAGGTGGCTTTTCCATGCTGGCCACTCCCCAGGGCACCAACACAAGTGCCGCCCCCACCCTGTCCAGAGCTCACAGCACTTGGGGCGTTGTGTAAGTTGTGACACAGACCCCCTGCTCCCAGAGTGTGGATACCTCTCTGGTTCTGGGGTTCTTGACTGCCATGGGGACCACGAGGGTTTTGAGCATCCAGTGCAGCACCAGCAGTCGGGGTGCCAGGAGGAGCTGTGCTCCCAGATTATTGACTGCCTCCCCCTTCTCAGAGACAGGGCAGGATGAGAGGATGAATAGTTCTTGACTGCTTGGCAACAACTAAACCATCAGGGTGGTACCAACACCCGAAATCCCAAACACAGCACTACACACACTGCAAGATTAACATTAACTCTAATTCTGAGGAATTAGCAACTGTCACAGAACTTCACACAACAGGGCAGGACAGTGAGACAGGAAAAACACCCCACGAAACAAATAAAGAAAAAAAAAAAACCACAAAGAGAATGGTTCTTCAACAGAGAAGGTGAAAAAAAAGTTAAACTAGGTTTTAGAAACACTGAAACTGTGAGCATCTAACCACAGATCTGCTCAAGTGACTCAAATGGTCCATCTTGAGGGATTCCATTTCTTCCAGCAGCTCCTGCCTCTGCCCGAAGTGACTGCACTTTGCTGAGTCGTAACGCTCATTGTGTTTGTCCCTCCAGCCCTTGTCCTTCCCCTGTGCCCACCTTGAGGACGGGCTCTTGCTGCTCTGGTGTGAGTTGCTGTTGTGCATTTGGTGTACATTGAGGATATGGGCAACGGTGGGGATGGGTGTGTGGAAGGCTGTGGGGTGTGTTTCTCTAGGTTTAGGTTCCACGAGCCCCCAGTGCTCCCCGTGTCCCCCCTCCTTTTCCCCGCTGCCCATTGCGAACTGGTGCTTGTGACTCCCAACTTCCCGCTGTGGCTCAGCCGTGCCGAGTCAGTGGGAGTCGGGAGCCCTTCCGGGCAGCGTCCTGGTGGGAGCTACTTTGCCTGCCCCCCCCCCCCCAGTCCCTCTGGGGTGAACAGTCTGCCCCTGGGACGGGCTCAGCCCGTGCACCAGCAGCAGGGAGTATCCAGGCACCGGGCTGTGCCCGTGTCCTCCTCGGATCACACCGCACTGACCCGCTCGGAGTTCCCAGCTTTCCCTGTGTCCCGTGGCTGGGGCCCTGCCGAGCGCTGCCGGAGCTGTGCCCACCGAGCCAGCTCTGGGATGGATGGGCAGCAGCCCTGCCCTCCTGTCCCCAAGGGCTCTGGGTGCTCATCCCTGGGTACCAGTGAGGTGAGATGTGGTCTGGGTACCTCCTGCTCAGGTGAGCGCAGGGTGTTCTGCACCGGCTTGGACTCGGATCCTTGATGTGTGCGGGCACAGAGAGCTTCTTCTGTTAAGAACAGTGTGAAGTCCAGTGGAGAGTGGAGGCTGACAGCAGGCTGTCGTGGGCTGGATGGAGTCACCCTGCCCACGAGCGCTGCTGTGCTGGACATGCTGGAGCTCCAGCAGGAACTGGAGTCAGAGGCAGTGCAGTGGGACGCCCCAGTTGATATCGCTACTGCATTTTTCTGGATGCCTTTGGCAGCAGAGAGCAGGGCACAGTTTGCTGTCCCTGGGAGGGTGCCCAGTCCACCTGGAATCGACTGCCCCAGGGGTGGAAACAGCTCCACCCTCTGCCCTGGGCTGATCCCGACTGCGCTGGAAGGGGTGAAGCCCCAGAGCACCTGCAGTACACTGATGACATCATCATATGGGGCAGGAGAGCAGAAGAATTGTCTGCAACAGGGCAGAAGATAGTCCAGATCCTTCTGGAAGGTGTTTTTGCTGGTTTGAACTGGTAAGTTGATGGACCTGTGCAGGAGATGCAGTACAAGCAGTGCCAGGAAGGAGCGCTGCCAAGCTCGAGGCACACTGGACACAGGTGATGGCAGGCACAAGCAACCCAGGGCAGGAGGGACAGCGGGGACAAGGGACAGCTAGCCCAAGCCCTGGGGGTGCCCACACTCTCTGGGAGGTTTTTATCCTTGTCCCATCTGTTTCACCCACAAACCCACATGGTATCAGAGCCAGGTGGGGAGAGCCACAGGGTGCCAGATGACTGGGTCCCCCTGCCACAGACAGGTCTCAGGGTCTCAGGGTGTTCCAGGGTAGGGGACGAGAGCGGCACTGGTGTGGGGGGAAGAACTGCGATTCGGGGTGTCTAGGGGTGATCCCATCCTGGGGGATACAGGCGAAATGGGGCTGTGGGGGTGTCTGGGACCCTGAGGGGGTGGGGGGGCTAGGCGGTCCCGTGGGGGGAGTTACTGGTAAGAGTCTCTGGCTGCCATTGGTGGGCGGGTGGTGGCGCAGCCAATCGCGGGTCTCGGGGCGGGGCTGGCAGCGAGGTTTGTCCTGGAGCGGGGCTCCTTTGGCTCAGAACATCTGGGACCCAGAGCGGAGGGATGGGGCTGGACCGGGCACTGGGGCTGCTTCTGCTGCTGAGGGTCCTCGGCTGGGCGGCATGTGGTAAGTGCGGGTGGGTCCCGGGAACCCCACTGGACCCAGTTTCTTGATAACAGTTCTCCATTCCCTGCACTTTGGACCACCCTGGGGCACAGAGACCCCCAGTCACTCTCCCCAAGGACCAGCTGCCACCTTGGAACACTCCCCTTCCATCCTCCTCCATCCCTTTCCATCTGTCCTGGTTTCAGTCAGGATGGAGTTAACTTCTTTTGTAGCAGCGGATGGGATGCTGTTTTTGAGAGTTAAAATGAAAGCAGTGCTGATAACACCCTAATGTTTTCAGTTGTGTCAAGCAGTCAAGGACTTTCTCAGCTCTTCATATTTCTCTATCAATGAGAAAGGAGGGGGCAGCTCCAGGACGTGTGGTTTTTGAGGGACGGCGGGTTCTGGGACGGCTCTGGGTGTCACAGCCTGAGCTATGAGTTCGGTGAGAACCTGCATTGTGTATCAACAGGTTCATATATTTTTTGCTCTAAAGTCCTGTTAGCATTGTTATATTTTATCTTTCTGCTATTTTAGTAAACTATCCTTATCCCAACCCACGGGCTTTTGGTTTCTTGGGTTTGGGGTTGTTATTTGCCCCTTCCTTTTCCCTTCCCTTGACTCACACGCCCCTTCCTCCCCCCTCTTCTCCCCCTCGTCTTTAAAGAGCAGACAGCTGCGTGGATCTCAGCTCTCAGCCGGGGTAAAACCACGCCACCATCCCCTTCCCAGACACTCCCACAGATCAGTTTCTCCTTGATGCCAGAGACCCCCCTTGAACCCCCTTCCTGGGCATCTCGGGCCCTTCACTGACAGAGCCCCCCTTTCCTCATCACCAGGACCCCCTGGCTTCTCTTCATGGGAAGCAGGACCCCATCCTGGACACAGATTCCCCCCACCAGACACTTCCCCTTGAAGCTGCCCCCCACACCCCCAATCTGCTGCACTGGGACCCCCACCCAGGCTCACCACCCGCTTCTGAACTGTGGACACCCTCACCCAACAACCCCCCCCAACAGTCACTGTTCCCCGTGTCCCTACAGAACTCCACTCCCTGCGCTACTTCCACACCGCAGTGTCAGAGCCCAGCCCAGGAGTACCCCAGTTTGTGTCCATGGGGTACATGGACGGGAACCTCATTGTGCGCTACGACAGCGAGAAGGGGAGGGCGGTGCCCCGGGCAGACTGGATGGCGGCCAACCTGGACCAGCAGCACTGGGACCAGCAGACCCAGATTGAACAGACCAATCAGGAGATTTCCACAGTGAACCTGGACACACTGCAGAGCCGCTACAACCAGAGTGGGGGTGAGTGTGGGCTGGGAAGGGGCTCTGTGGGATAGGAGATCTCCACTCCCTCCTCCCCCATGAAGACACTACCCTTCCTCATGGTACTGCCCTGGGATGTGCTGATTCTTCCCTGCCCAGTGCTGTTGTTAGAGGGCTCCAAGCAGCCCTGTCCCCCAGTCCCACACTCCATGCGATCTTTGTGCCAGAGCCAGGGAGGCTTCTGAGTGCACCACCAAGCACATTCTGGCCTTCTCCCCACCATGCCCAGCACCCCATCCCAGGCCTGGGTGCTACATCACAGTCCTTACCATCTTGTGGCAGTGAGTACTCTCAGAACCTGAGAACTCTCAGAGGGGTTCCCACCCCAGCCCCTCACCATTCCTATGGTACTTTGTACACCCCACCTCAGAGCCAGAGGGGCACCCCTACCCATGCCGTCTCCTATATGATCCCTCTCCCAGCATTCAGGACCCTGTCCCATAACCTTGCTGTTACAGTGTGCCATGGGGCTGGGTGCCAGCTCAGCCATGCCCTGGGCGCAGGGGCTCTGTGTCACAGCTTTACGTGATGCCCCAAGTGCTGTGGGCCCTGGGCAGGGTGGGGGCAGCTCTTGTATCCGTGCCCAATTACCTCGGGCCTCACACAGGGCTGGAGTGGGGAGTGCTGCTAGGGGGGCCTTGCCCCACTGAAAGCCCAGGGCTGCAGCAGCCCCTCAGCCCCATCTCCCTGGTCATGTTTCAGGGACTCACACACTGCAGAGCATAGTCAGCTGTGACCTCCTGGAGGACAATAGCACCAGGGGGTGTTGGCAAATTGCCTACAATGGGAGGGACTTCATTGCCTTCGACATGGACACGATGACGTTCACTGCGGCAGATGCAGCAGCACAAATCACCAAGAGGAAGTGGGAGGTGAATGGAACAGTCCCTGAGCACATGAAGGACTACCTGGAGAACATCTGCCCTGAGTGGCTGATGAAATACGTGAGCTATGGGCAGGCCATGCTGGAGAGGAAAGGTGAGGGGAGATGGGGACCCTGGGGAGGGGCCAGCGTGGATGTGTGTGCCAACCCTCACTGCCACCTCCTCCCCAGAGCCCCCCACAGTCCGAGTGTTGAAGAAGGAGACCCATGGGAACCTGACCTTGCACTGCCGCGCTTACGGCTTCTACCCACGGTCCATCACCATCAGCTGGCTGAAGGACAGTGAGGTCAGGGACCAGGAGACCCAGCGGGGCAGCATCGTGCCCAACAGTGACGGCACCTACTACACCTGGGTGTCCATCGAGGCCCCTCCTGGGGAGCAGGACAAGTACCGGTGCCGTGTGGAGCACACCAGCCTGGCTGAGCCAGGGGTCTTTGTGTGGGGTGAGTCTGGTGGTCTTGGGCATATGGAGGGGTGGGTTGGGAGTGGGGGGTTCCCCTTTTCCCTTCATCACACCCCTGTTTGTCTCCAGAGCTGGAGTCCAACTCATCATCCATCGTGCTGTGGGTGGTTGTTCCCCTTGTCATCCTGGCTGTCATTGCCATCACTGGATTCATCATCTGGAAGCACAGATCAGGTAAAGCCCCAGGGTGTGGGAGGAAGGCAGAGCCTGGGGGGCTGGCAGGGGCTGTGGTCATGAGCTACAACTCTCTGTAGAGCCCCTGAGCCTGAGGGTGAAGTGCAGTGGATGTTGATGCCTCTTCCTCTCTTCTCTTATCTGCACTGTGCCCACAGCGAGCACAAGGTGGCAGCTCGCAGCTGTTTCTCCCCCATAGACATGGATGGGAGCTCTGGCAGCTTGGCCAAAGGTATGACATGGGACTGGAGGGGTGGAGGCGGCAGGCCCAGCTCCCTGTGCTCCTCCTTGAGACCCATGGTTAGAGCGACACTGGGCTGCCTGTGGCAGATGCTGAGACAACCATAGCAGAGGGTTGGGGACAGGGACTTTTCCCTGGGTGACACTGTCTCTTCTTCCCATCCTTGCAGTGATCACAGTCTTACTGCTCCATGAGCAACCGGGGGGCCTGGATGTGGCCCTTGTGGTCTCACCGACTGGAGAGGCTGGAAGCTGCCCATAGAACACTAATCATGCTGCTGCAGCACACGGTGCTACGCTGGTGGCTCTTCTGGCTGGGGGAAATGATTTGTTTCCCTTACTTCATTCCTGTGCTTGTTTCCCAGCCTTGGATCATGGGATAGAGGTGTTTTTCCCTGGGATAGATCTGGTTTTCTTTCCAGCAGCTTAGCATTGTGCCGTGTTTAGGACTGTGTTGGTTCTGGCTGAGGTAGAGTTCATTTCCCCCAGCAGCCCTGGCCGTGCTGTACATCTGGAGTGAGCAGGGTGTAGGTACCAGCTCAGGGATTTGGCTGCTGGAGAGCGGGACTGGCACAGCATCCAGGATGTCTCTTTTCCTGGCTAACACCAGGAACCCCCCAAAAACCAAGTCCTTCCAGGTGGCTCCTGTGCCAGGAGGTTTTGCTGGGGGAGGGGGCCAGAAGGACTCACCCAGCTCTCTGGAAAACAGCAGTACTGAAATGCAAAGCTGGAGGAAGAGGAGGTCAGGAGAGCAGCTTGCTTCCTCAGCAGGAACATCTCAAGAGGGTCTCCGGGACATTCTCACCTGACAGATGATTTGGCCGTGCCTCTTTCCTCCCACCCAAACCCCACCATGTTCTCATCCCCTTCCGTTCTTTGCCCAAATTGCTTTTTGATGAAGGCAAAATGTCCTTTGGACATGAACGCACCTTTCCTTCTCCAGTTATAAGCACCAAGGCCAAGGAGCCCAACAGAGAGCACGAGGAGCACGCCCAGGCTGCCCATCCAGGGATGGGCAATGTGGAAAAAGGGAGCTGAGAAACAAACAGATCCGTAGGGAAAGGGACCAATTTCCACTCGTATCTGTGGGGAGAAGGACCAAGAGACCCCCGCCCCACACCTCCCAGCCCTTGTCCCAGAGTCCTCTCTCCCCCTGGAAGTACCAACACTACCCTGAAGTGCATGGGGCTCAGGATCTTTTGTGCCCTACAACTGCTCAGAAGGTGTGCACCCCTCCTGTGCCTCACACCCTCACACTGCAACGTGAAGCCCAGCCCAAAGCTGCTCCAAGCAAGGCAGCAAACCCCCACCTTGCTCCACTGCTGCAGAGGCTGGCTGCAGCCGTCCCACCAGAGATTTAGTTGTGGTTTTGCCTGGGGGAGTTCTGGTAGAGGAGGGAGGGCTGCAGGAGTATCTTCTGCAAGAAGCAGCTAGAACATTTCCCCAGGCCCAACAGAGTAAATCCCAGCTGGGCACAAGGCTGGACTCACTGCTGACCAAAGCTGAGCCCATCAGTGATGGTCACAGCGCCTTTGGGAATCATATTTGAGAGAACAAAATAACACAAGCAGCTGCATTTTTCCACCAGAGAAGGGAGTGAGAAGACCCCCACCTGCAGCCCATGGAGAGGCCTCACACTGGAGTGCGTGGAGACATACAGTGTCCCACCTGTGTCCCATGTTGGAGCAAGCCCCTGCCAGCACTTGCAGCCCATGGAGAGAGACAGAGATGAGCAAGAAAGAGACCCATGCCAGAGCAGGATTGCTGCAGGGGGAAGGCCCGTGGGGGACCAGGCTGGAGCAGTCTGGGCCTGAGAGACTGAGAGACATTCTGTGATTTATGACTGCACCCATAGCAGTGACCCACACTGGGGCAGCTGGTGAAGAGCTGAAGCCCTGTGGGAAAGGACTCGTGTTGGAGAAGCTTATGAAGGACAGTCTGCCATGGGTGGGACCCCATGGGGCAGCAGGGGAAGGGTGTGAGGAATGCCCCCCTCCACTTCTCAACAACTCCTGTCAAACTGACTGAAAAGTTCCATTTTCTGCTCCCTCCCAGCCCCCACCCGGGCCCTGGGCCACCCTGTGTGGAGAAGGGAGAGAAATCATGAATAAATTAAGTCTGCAAAGAAGGGAGAGGTGGTGGGGGGAAACGTGTTTTAAGGTCTGGTTGTACTTATTACCCAGATCTGGTCTCTATGTGTGTGTAGTATAATGTAATAAATTCAATGGCTTTTTTTAATGTGTTGTGTCTGTTCTGCCCGTGATGCTGATTGCAGAACGCTCTCTCCCTGTCTTTATCTCAAGTCCTGAGCCTCTCAATAGATATTTTCTCCCCTGTCCATCTGAAAAGGGGAGTAATAGAGTGGCTTTAGTGGGCATCTGGCCAACAACTAGGGTCAAACCACCAGAGATGTGCAGGCATGGCTCGTGCTCCAGGCTGAGGGAGCTGTACCTGAAGAGGATGCATTCAGATTGGATACTCAAGAGAAATTCTTTGTTCTGAGGGTGGTGAGGCACTGGAACAGGTTACCCAGGGAAATGGTGGATGACCCCTCCCAGGAGGGGTTCAGGGCCAGGTTGAATGGGGCTTTGAGCAGCCTGGTCTAGTGAGAGGTGTCCCTGCCCATGGCAGGGGGTTGGAACTTGATATTTAAGGTCCCTTCCATCCATAACCATTCTATGATTCTATGATTGCTGACCACACAGGACCAGTTCCCATCTACAGTTCCCATCACCATGATGACAGCTTTGGTGTCAGACAGGCCCTTTGTGTCAGGGGAGACTGAGTGGAGACGTTGCCTGTCGGGGTCTTTCCACAGCACCTCCGGTTGTGGGAACCATCCGGCCGATCGACACAGCACCCGGATGCCTCCGGGCTCGTAACCCTCCAGAGAGAGCTGAGGGACAGAGCCTGTGGCTGGGGAAGAGCCCGGGGTTGGGATCAGGTGGGGATGGACTCAGCTCCAAGGCCACCACCACATCCCAAAGCAGATCCATCACAGGTCTGACCAGGGCTGCAGGACCGGCCACCAAACCCACCCCAACTCGTGCTGGGACCGCAGAGTGTTGATGCCCAACAGCTCCAGATCTCCCCTCAGAAATCCCATAAGAGCAAGAGTGAGCTGCCCAGCTTCAGCACCTTGAGGCAGCATCTGCACTGACCCATCTTTGTTCAAGAAGCCCCAAGGCTTCCAGACAATGTGCCAGCTCTCCTACAGCACAAAAGAAACAGGACAGAGGTCTGGGAAGAACACCCAAGCCCAGGAACACCAGGACAACCCCCTGGAAGGACCACACTGACCACAAACCTGACATCTCCAGCTCCATCATACCTTCTCCATAACAGGCACCATCTGTCACAGTGCAGACGTACTGACCATCATCAGAGGGTCTCAACCCAGAGATCTGCAAGTCCAGGCTTCCACTGGAGAGACCATCTGTGGCCAACTCTGTCCTCCCAACATATTCCCCCATCTTATCCCAGTACAGGTCCTCCCCATTTCAGTAGTGGTGCATTGTTTTGGAGATCTGGTGATGGATCCAAATGATGTCCAAGCTCTAAGCATCTGTGCAGGGGCAAGTGACACAGCAGCACAACATCTGGCCCCACAGTGACACAAAGAGCATGGTGTAGTCCTACCATTCTGAAGTCAGTTTGGCCATGGAGAAAGACACAGAAATGTGGAGATTGTGCCTACATTTATTTAGGGTGTTGCAGGCAAGGGCGAGCTTGGTGTGAGTGGTGCATGCGCTGTGCCACAGGACTGAAGGGGAAACCAGAGTGAGGGACATAGAGCGTAAAGGGGCTAAGGGAAAGTGAAACCCATGGTCTGAGGTGGGCTTCCCCCTGACCCATGGCAGCTCCCTGCCCCGCATCTGCCACTTGGATCGGGCAAAAGCCCCCACCAGCCCTGCAGGATCCCTACCTGATCCCAGCTGGAGCATGTGGAGTCACCCAGTAGCTCAGGAGACCCCTGGGGCTCGCTGGGAGCCACATCTATGGCCACGCTGGAGAGGAGGGAGGGGAAGGGAGGCAGAGGAGGGTGATGAGGGTCACAGCTGCCCCAGAGAGGACGCTGAAGAACGGCTGCCCCTGCCCCAAAGAGGCTCCAAACCCCTTGCAGGAGCACCCCAATGGTGGAAGAAACCAGTACAAGTTTGCAGATAACACCAAGCTGATCAGAGGGTTGACGTAGTCAAAGGTGTCTGCTTACTGCAAGGGGTTTGGACTAAATGGCCTCTAAGAGCTCCTTCCAACCCAGAGCATTCTGTGATTCTGTGACTCATAACTCAGGGCTGGAGGAGCCCTGGGGACGTCTCCACCCCCAAGTGTCAGGAGAGGGCAGTGTGAGCCCAGAAGAGCACCTGAGCCCCAGCTCCCAGGCAGGACCAGCAGAGCATCCTCCTGCCCAGGCTGGGATGCTTGGATCACCTGAACAGGTGTCTGAGGGCTGTTGGGTGCTGAAGACCTACCAGTGCTGGGGCAGCTTCTCTTCCTGCCTGGGGACAAAGGGGAACTGGGGGATAAGAGGACACAGGAGGGACATGGGGTAACATAGGATATGAGGGGGACACAAGGGGACATGGAAAGACATGGGTGGGACATCGGGACAGGGGAAGACATGGGAGACAAAGGAGGGATGTAGGTGGACATGGGAGTGTCCAGGGTGACACAGGAGGCATAGGAAGACATGGGGGGACACACAGGTGGGACATGGAGTGGGGGGAACTCATTCCTCCCATTTCCTGTGGCAGCTGAAGACAGGCCTCAGACACCACCGTGGTCTCAGCTGAGTGTTCAGGACAGATTTAATTAAAACCACCTTGTTATTGAGCACCGTGCCCAGAGAAGCCACAGAAGCTCTGTGAGATGCCCGCCTAGAGCTGGAGAAGGGAAACCCAATGAGATTTTTGGATTAACGCCCCATCCCATGAGCACAGGCAGCACCTTCACCTTTCCTGGTGTCACCTCCATTGGCCTGGGAACCAACATTAAAAGAAAACAAAACAAAGAAGCAAAATAAAAAATTCCAACAGAAACCCCCAAAATTAATAAGAACTAAAATAACCCCCCAAAGAACTAAAATAACACAAAATAAGTAAAATTATAAAGCTGAAGAAAAATAAAAAAGGAAATAAAATTAAACAAACAAAAACCAAACTGAGAACTAATTTAAAAGAAAATTAAGAGAGAAAATAAAAAAGCAAATAAGAAAACTAAATGCTAAGAAATAAAAATTAGAAGAAAAAAACACAGAAATAAAATTAAAACATCAGAAATAAATTTTTAACACCCACTAAACATCAGATGAGAAATACAATTAAGACCTAAGAACATAAATTTCTAAACGACACAGTGGGGCACAAAGTTTGGGCTTTTCATGGAGGCATGCAGGGATCAAAGGAGGGATAGATGGAGGGAGGGATGGAGATCCAGAGGGAGAGGAGGGGTGGTTGGAGGGCTGGAGGGGGGTTGGCTGGTTGTGGGGTTGGAGACTCATCTTCCATGATGGAGGAAGTGACGGGGCACCTGAGAGAGACGGCTGGATGGAGATGTGGATGGACAGAGGGGTGGAGAAGAGATGAGTGGACAGAGGGAAGGGGTGTGTTGAGGTGTGTTGACTTGTGTGTTGGGGTGTTGTTGGGGGTGTTCGCTGTGCCCACCCAACCCCTTTCCCATCACGCCCTCCCCGTCCCACCCTCCCCACCCCCCTCCTCCTCCTCCATGGTCGTCCCCCCCTCCACCACCGTTGTCCTTCCCTCCCCCCTCCAGCTCCTCCCCCCACTTTGGGTCCCCTTGGCCATGGTCCCTTGGGAGCTGCCAGCAATGGCTGAGATGTCCAGGAGCCGAGGCAGGAGACCCCCACTGGCACCGTGGCGCAGCCCCCACCCCGCGCAGGCGTACAGGAGGGGGTTCATGGCGCTGCTGAGGAAGGCCAAGGCAGTGGCCGGTGGCCGAATCACCTTGGAGGCTGCCTCCAAAGTCCCACCACCACCTTGCAGGACCCCTGCCACCTCCAGCAAGCTGGCCAGGTGGTAAGGTCCCCAGGAGACAGCAAAGGCCACCACCACGGCGGCCACCAGCCGGAAGGTCCGACCGCGCCGGGACAGGTGGGTCTGGCGTAAGCGGCGCACCAGTAACCCGTAGCCAACGGCCACGGTGGCCAACGGGAGGGCCCAACCCAAAGTGGTCTCCAAGAGGTTGTGGGCCACCAACCAGCCCCTCGTGCTGTGTACCCGCTGGCAGTGCCCCTCCTCCACCCGCCGGAAGACGATGGATGGGATGGCCAAGATGGAAGCCACCAGCCACGTCAGGGCTGCCACCCCATGAGCCAATCGCCCTGCATGGCCCCCTGGGGTCACCACCGCTGCCACCGGCCTGGAGACCGCCAAGCAGCGGTGGAGACCCAGGAGGGCGATGAGGAAGACGCTGACGTACATGGCGGTGGCGCAGACATAGTGACACCCGCGGCAGACGGCCAAGCCCATCTCCCATTGGCCGACGCTCAAGGCCTGGAGGTAGATGGGCCCGGTGAGGAGGGTCACCACGTCGGCCACAGCCAGGTGGAAGATGAGGAGGACGGGGACAGTGCGCCTGCGGGCGGCGGCATAGCTCCAGAGGACCACGGCATTCCCGGGGAGCCCCACAGCCACCGCCACCCCCAGCAGGGTCATCCCCAATACAGCGCCGGGGATGCGGGTGGCCGTGGCGTTAGGGGGTGACAAGGTGTTGGCAGGAGGGGACGAGGACATCCTGGTGGGTGGGGAGGAGCTGTGGGGAGATGGGGACACAGAATCTTCCAGAGAAAACACAGGGCTCCCTCCCTCCCTCCCTCCATCCATCCATCCATCCATCCATCCATCCATCCATCCATCCATCCATCCATCCCTGCCTCCCTCCCTGCCTCCCTCCCTCCCTCCCTCCGTCTGTCCATCCATCCGTCCATCCATCCTTCTCTGCATCCCTCTCTTGCCCCACCTCCCATCCCTCCACCCCACCTCCTGCCCACCCCAGGCCTCCACCTCACACCCCTCCTTCCTCCTCCCCCTCTCTGAGGTGTCCTCCTTTGCCTCTTTTAACCGTCCAGGATCTTCCTACCTTGGCATCCCCCAGACCTCCCAGTTGCACCCTCCCATCTCCAACTGGGCCACCCTCCCACTCACCTCCACACCTCCAACCTCCCAGTTGACCCCCCCAGACATCCCAGTTGTCCATGCAGACCCCCAGTTACCCAGAAACACCTCACAGTGGGCCACCACCCCACCCATTTTCCTTCCAGTTTCCACCCTCAGGGAATCCCAGTTTCCCCCCAGACCTCCCAGTGAGCTCACACCACACCCCCAGGTGTTCCCACCAAACCAACAAGTCATGTTCTAGCCAACGTGTCCCAGGTCTCTTCAGTGTCCCTCCCACTCCTCTGCAATGACCTCCCACCCCACCCACCTTCCCTCCTGTACCTTGGGGACTCACATGCCCCTTCCCAGAGGTCCTGGCCCGGGTGGTGGACCTTCTGTGTCCCTGACACGGGTGGTGGCCGGTGACGGCTCAGTGTCACTTCCCCTCCACCCAGCTCCGGGCAGGAAACACTCATGCAAGAGGAAGGAGGGAGGAAAACCGCAGGGGAGGAAGACTATCTGCGGTGTGGGGAAGGACCATCGACCTTAAATTGTCCCCTTGTGTGTGGGGGAGGAGGTGGCAGGAAGGGTGGCACTGGCAGGAGGTCCCCCAGTAAGGAAGAGGGGTGTGTGTGTGTCTGGTTGTTTCATCACACGGCTGAGGAAGAGATGAGAACACCCTGCGGTGGGCTGGAGGGGACAGGGGAGGTTGGCTTCTACTCACAGTGTGGCCAATGGGCCTTCTCTTCCTTTCCATCATCCATCCATCCATCCATCCATCCATCCATCCATCCATCCATCCATCCATCCATCCATCCGTCTATCCATCCATCCAGTCATAGAATGGTCTGGGTTGGGAGGGACCCCAAGGATCACAGAGTTTCAACCCCCCTGCCACAGGCACGGCCACCAACCTCCAGGCCTGGAGCTACACAAGGTGGCCCAGGGCCCCATCCAACCTGGCCTTGAACACCTCCAGGGACAGGGCATCCACCCCCTCTCTGGGCAGCCTGTTCCAGCCCCTCACCACTCTCTCTGGAAAGAACTTCCCCCTAATATCTCACCTCACCCTTCCCTCCTTCAGTTTCACCCCAGCCTCCTTGTCCTGCCAGTCTCTGCCTTCAACAAGCTGATTCCCCTCCTGTTTCTCTGCTCCCTTCAGGGACTAGAAGACTGCAATGAGGTCCCCTCACAGCCTTCTCTTCTCCAGGCTGAACAAGCCCAGCTCCCTCAGCCTTTCTTCGTAGTGGAGGTGTTCCAGCCCTCTGATCATCTTCGTGGCCTCCACTGAACCCTCTCCAACACTCCCACATCTTCCTTGTATTGGGGGCCCCAGCTCTGGACACAAGACTCCAGATGGGGCCTCATGAGGACAGAGCAGAGAGGGACAATCACCTCCCTGTCCCTGATGGCCACCCCTCTTTTGAGGGAGCCCAGGATACCATTGGCCTTCCGAGCTGCAGGAGCACACTGCTGGCTCATGTTAAGTTTCTCATCTATCAGAATCCCCAAGTCTTTCTCAGCAGGGCTACTTTCCTCTGACTCATCCTTACCAGAGCATTCATTACCTGTGTCCTGTAATTGCAAACCAGGCAGCTTTTCACCCGGACAGGAGCCCACATCTCTTGCCCAGGCTAAAGTGCAAGGACTGATCACAGGGGCAATCCCACAGTGGTCTAACATGGCCTTTCCATGGCACTGGGCATGAACATTGACCCAGGTAGACATACATCCACCAAGTCAGGATAAGGAGAGGAGGTATTCTCAACACATCCACCCTGCCTGGGGAATTGCTCAACAGCAACCAGAGCAGGAATCTTCCTGGATGGTGCCTTTTCAGCCAGTTTTCTTGCTGCAATTCTTGTACCTGGGCCTCTATGAATGAGGTAGGGGCATCATACATATCGTCATGTCCTACCCCTGGTCATGGACAGTTGGTGCCTCTATGTCTGCCCAGTCCACCACAGCCAGTTTGCTGTCCCCATGGCTGTACTCCACGCCAACATCCACTGTACAGACTGTTCATGCTGAGTATCATCCTGATCTTTGGGAACCTGAATATTGTCCGTGTCACTGCAGACCACCCTCAGGTACCAGGTACCTTCCACTCTGGTGGACCACTTCCCTTGCTGGGTTACATGATCTTCCTTAGGAGGATCCATCTCCAGAGTCTGCAGGAGGCTGCCCCTCTTCCAATCCATCAATCCCATAGTCCTGGCTTCCCTGCCTTCTAGTTCCTCTCTCTTAGCCCCACCAGGCCAGCACGGGAGCCACCAGGGAACAGATGTCTCCACCTGCCTGATGGATAAAAGCATTGCCCACATCTCACAGCCCTGTCAGGGGTGGGACTGGGTTGCTTCTGCCTCTGCTCCCTCTCAGGACAAGAGTCCACTGTGTAGACATCCACCATGTCTCCTCGCCTGCAACTGTAATGATGATAGTTCAGAGGTGAGTCCCTGCTTTAGTTAGTGACTGTGTCACCTCAAACCTGTCCACATGACCCCAGGGCAGGAGACATTCTTAATGTCTGTCTCTGGGGGCTGAGAGCAGGAGACATTCTCAGTGTCCATCGCAGCCTCTGTCTGTTTCTCCTCTGGGAGTGAGCGAGTGGCCTGTGATGCTCAGCCACGGCTTGGGGCTGAACCACCACATTAATCTATAAGTTTGTGAGGTGCGTGGGGCTTGTTGAATTAGTGTTATTAAACACAAAAGACAGATTAATGGGAATAGCAAAAAATCTTCAACCATCTTCAGCAGATCCAGGCATAGTGATACATAGCCCATGGTCTGTAGAGTTCTGTACTTGTATGAAACCTTGAATCAATTCCCATGTGAGATTATGCATGACCTTTCCACCCTGTCCACTGACACTATCTTCCAGCTTCCACATTTGTTCTAGCATTGGTGAGCCCTTATCTGTTAGCTGCCATCTTTTTACAAGCATTTGCATGAATGAAGCAGAGTTCCATGCATTACATTTTTAGGAATACCCTTTATTAATCCTTCCCCCCAGAGATCCCCTCATTCAGTTTTGGCTTTCCCTCCAATGTCCCCATATCCTGGCCAAGGAGGCTTCTCATTCATCCCTTTGGATGCCTGTTTGACCTACTGCCTCTCTTCCAATAAACCCCACGTCACCTGTAATGGATTAGTTCTTGTGCAATCTCTCCCCAGGTAAGTCCAGGTCCTGCCTGAGGACCTCTGGCAACATGAGTTCTAAGTTGGTCTTGAATTTGTATAGCACAGAGCTTCAGTGAGTCAGGAAATCCTCTAATTAAAGAAGTCATTATATCTAGATTGGCAAATAACAACATGGGAGAGGGCTGATGAGGTTCAAGCCGCCTGTCGTGCATCAGCTGACAACAAGCTGCTTTTTGCACACTTGCAGTGGGTTGATTCAACCCAGGGGTAGGAATGGCAATAGGGTCTCCCTTGCAATGGGATCTAACCCCAACACCCAATATGCAACTCACTGAGTCAGGGCCCAAGGTTCTCAGGCATCATCTACTCTTAGAAATACACCTGGATCCCAGTATCCTTGAGCTTCCTCCTCTGAGAGCCTTATTCTGTCTCCTCCAGTGAGGGAAACTCACCATGCATATTCAGTTTCAGTTTCTCTGGTTTGTCTACTGTCTTCTTGTAATTTTGCCAGTTCAGTTGCACTCTAGGGTATCTGTTTAGTGGTGACAGTGAGCTCTGCATCCTTGTCACCCTCAGAGGTCACTTCAGTTTTTAGGAGCTGCAGGATTTTTTGTGAAGGATCACATTCAGCTTTTGCTTTTTCCATTTCCTCTCAGGGATAGTGGCAGGGGAACCTTTGTTTTGATAAGGTCTCATTCTTTAGGCAAACTAGAAAGAACAGGTTCATTCTCAAAATCATCATCACGTGTCTGATAAGCCAATTCTAATCTTAATTGCCTTTCCCTTTCAAAAGCCTCTGGCAAGTTGCTCCTCAAGCATCTCCCAACTCATTTTTCACTTCTTTTGCTTGCCACCCATTCTAATTTCACCTGTAGTTCTTTTACCACCTCCAGAAGAGATTTCTTATTCTCTTGACTTTTCAAAACAATGTCCTTCTGAGCTGCAATTAATGCATCTCCCAAAACACCACAAACCACTGCTTTTCCCTTACGGGGTTAACACTTATTTTCTTTTGCCAAGTCCCTTATCTGCTCTGCTGCAGTTGTCAGGGATTGCCAATGTCCCTCTGCCCAACTGCACACTTTAGAAGTTGGACAAGCTTTAAAACTTTTCAACAAATCCAAAAGCAGGGAGCAGTCAAGATCAGGTTTATCCCGGGTTACCATGACCTTCTGCCAGAGAAATCAGTTCTCCTTTAGACAACACACCTGCTATCCCTTATTCCAAACCCTCCTTACCAGTTCGCACAGAGGATCCCACCAAATTCAGCGTCATGTCCCCCAGGCGGGCAAACCAGAGAGATTCAGACCTCTCTGTCCCATCCCAGCAGATAGGTACACGTGGAGTTAACCTTTTACCTGCCCTCTCTTAGCTAGTCTCTTAACAACCACACCTGCAAGATGAGCTGCTGTAATCCTCTGTGCAGAACTCAGGAGTAACAACTACCCAGGAGGTCCAAAGCACAACTTTGCTTAAAAGCCCACTCAGTTATAAAGCTTGCAAACAAAACCACACCACACTATATGCTCAGAGCAACAGATCACAATTAGTAGCATTTAGCAAAACTGGAAATGCTGCTACTATTGTGTGCCAAGAATAAGGTTAGAAGGTCAGAGAGAGAAGAGAGTAAAAGAGGAAAAATAAGATATCACCACCCAGGGATCCTGCAAGGATCAGCATAAAGTTGCAGCTCTAGGATGGCAGGCATGCACCAGGTGTCCCAAATCTGTATTTTTTATGCTGTCTGGCCCCACCCTTCTGCAAGGCTGAGGTGGTTCAGCCCCAACCACTGGCTGAGTACCACACACCACTTGCTCACAAACAGAGGAGAAAGAGACAGAGCCTCCATGGGTTGGGATGAAGACAGTTTATTGACAAAATCACCATGAAAGTTGAACAGTAACAGCCAATTACACTCACACCTGGTGATAAGACAAAGTTCCTTACCAACCCAATGATTACAGAGTGCTGCACAACACAAGGACCAACCCAACCCCAGTCACACTCAGACTGCTCTGGAGACACCAAGCCACTGCCCCTCCCCAACTAGCCCCTTTGATGGGGGAGTGATGTCAGGTGCTGTGGAAATCAGCCCTGGCAAACTCATCTCACCTGTGCTGGCTGCTTGGAGAGGTTGACTTTGGACTGGCCACAGCCAGGACACAGGCTGAGCACATCTTATGCAGTGTTCTGGAAATGAGTCAGTGGGGAATGGGGATCCCAAGGGGTATTTGACCCCCTGACTGGGCTGATGGAGCAATGAACCCTTTCAGTGGCCTCACACAGGATTTTAGCAAGAAGGGGCTCTGTCTCCACAGGGCCCCGCTCTCCTGTCACCGTTCCTTATCGGATAGGGACAGGATCCTGTTTGTCAGAGTGGATGCTGCCTGAGGGGCTGCCCTTGCAGGGCCAGTGTCCAGATGGTTTATCAAATGAGGAAGTATAATGTCCAGTTTGTCAGAACAGCTGCTTTGAGATCAAGACTCTACAGGCCTTTCCAGTCTTGGGAGGATGGAGGCCCTAGTACAAGGCCCTGCAGACGTTTGCAGGATCAAACCCCTTGTGAAGTGAGACCCAGTCCACAGAACATTATCCTGACTCTGCAGGTTCTGTTATAGAATCATAGAATGCCATGGGTTGGAAGGGACCCCAAGGATCATAGAGCTCCAACCCCCCTGCCACAGGCAGGGACACCAACCTCCAGGCCTGGAGCTACACAAGGTTGCCCAGGGCCCCATCCAACCTGGCCTTGAACGCTTCCAGGGACGGGGCATCCACCACCTCTCTGGGCAGCCTGTTCCAGCACCTCACACTCTCTCCTTAAAAAACTTCCCCCTAATATCTAATCTAAACCTTCCTTTAGTTTTAATCCATCCCCCTTGTCCTGCCAGTGTCTACCCTTTTAAAAAGCTGATTCCCCTCCTGTTTCTCTGCTCCCTTCAGGGACTGGAAGGCTGCAATGAGGTCCCCCTGCAGCCTTCTCTTCTCCAGGCTGAACAAGCCCAGCTCCCCCAGCCTCTCTTCATAGGGGAGGTGCTCCAGCCCTCTAATCATCTTTGTGGCTCCTCTGAACCCTTTCCAACAGTTCCACATCTTTCTTGTATTGGAGCCCCAGCTCTGGACACAGGACTCCAGATGGGGTCTCATGAGGGCAGAGCAGAGAGGGACAATCACCTCCCTGCCCCTGCTGGCCACTCCTCTTCTGAGGGAGCCCAGGATACCATTGACATTCTGAGCTGCAAGAGCTACTGCTGGCTCATGTTAAGTTTCTCATCTACCAGAATCCCCAAGCTGTTGTCTTGCAAGACAGATTTTTTGAGACAATCCACTCATCCCGGTTCCACGAAATGGTATCTGAAACAATACCCAGGGGGCCACATCCAGCTTCCCCATTCACTCATGGGACAGTAAGACTGGGATCACTGCAAAGATGGGAGGAAGAGACAGTGTCACGCAGGGCATAGTCCCTGTCCTCAACCCTCTGCTATGGTGGTGTCAGTGTCCCCCACCAGTAGCCCAGTGTTGATCCAACCATGGGTCTCAAGGGGGAGCACAGAGAGCTGGGTCTGCCCACTCCACCCCCAGTCCCATGTCATACCTTTGGCCAAGCTGCCAGAGCTCCCATCTGTGCCTATGGGGGAGAAACAGCTGCGAGCTGCCACCTCGTGCTCGCTGTGGGCACAGTGCACATAAGAGAAGAGGGGAAGAGGCATCAACATCTACTGCACTTTACCATCAGGCTCAGGGGCTCTACAGAGAGTTGTGGCTCATGACCACAGCCCCCCTGGCTCTGCCTTCATCCCACACCCTGGAGCTTTACCTGATCTGCACTTCCAGATGATGAATCCAATGATGGCAATGACAGCCAGGATGACAAGGGGAACAACCACCCACAACATGGTCGATGAGTTGGACTCTGGCTCTGAGGATGAGCAGGGTGGTGAGGAAGGGCAGGGGGACTCCCCTTAGCCCACCCCTCCACATGCCCAAGGCCACCAGACTCACCCCACACAAAGACCCCAGGCTCAGCCAGGCTGGCGTGCTCCACACGGCACCGGTACTTGTCCTGCTCCCCAGGAGGGGCCTCGATGGACACCCAGGTGTAGAAGGAGCCGTCGCTGTTGGGCACGATGCTGCCCCGCTGGGTCTCCTGGTCCCTGACCTCACCGTCCTTCAGCCAGCTGATGGTGACGGGCCGTGGGTAGAAGCCGTAAGCGCGGCAGTGCAAGGTCAGGTTCTCCTGGGTCTCCTTCTTTGTCACTCGGACCGTAGGGGGCTCTGGGGAGGAGGTGGCAGTGAGGGTTGGCACACACATCCACGCTGGCCCCTCCCTAGGCTCCCCATCTCCCCTCACCTTTCCTCTCCAGCACAGCCTGCCCATAGCTCATGTATTTCATCAGCCACTCAGGGCAGATGTTCTCCAGGTAGTCCTTAATGTGCTTAATGGCAGTCCTGTCTGCCTCCCAGTTCCTCTTGGTGATTTGTGCTGCTGCATCTGCTGCAGTCAATGTCATCGTGTCCATGTCGAAGGCAATGAAGTCCCTCCCATCGTAGGCGATTTGCCAATACCCCCTGGTGCTATTGTCCTCCAGGAGGTCACAGCTGACTCTGCTCTGCAGTGTGTGAGCCCCTGAAACACGACCAGAGAGATGGGGCTGAGGAGCTGCTGCAGCCCTGGGCCTTCAGTGGGGCAAGGCGTCCCTGGCAGCACCCCCCACTTCATCTCTGTGTCATCCCCAAGGGAATCGGACACTGACATGAGAGCTGCCCCCACCCTGCCCAGGGCCCACAGCACTTGGGGTATCATGTAAAGCTGTGACGCAGAGCCCCTGGACCCAGGGCATGGATGAGCTGGCACCCAGCCCCTCAGAACCCTGGAACAGCAAGGGGATGGGACAGAGTCCTGAATGCTGGGTGAGCAAGCAGATAGCAGATGGGATGGGTTGTAGGAACCCCTCTTGCTCTGGGGTGGGGTGTACAAAGGAATGGTGAGGTGCTGGGACATGGGGTGGGAACCCCTCTGGTTCTGGGGGTATTCACTGCCACAGGATGGTGAGTGTTGTCATGTAGCAGCCAGGCCTGGGATGGGTGCTGGGTATGGTGGGGAGAAGGCCAGAATGTGCTTGGTGGGGCAACCAGAAGCCTCCCTGGCTCTGGCACAAAGGATCCCATGGAGTGTGGGGTTGGGGAACAGGGGTGCTTGGAGCCTTCTGCCAACAGCACTGCGCTGGGAAGGATCGGCACATCCCAGGGCAGTAGCATGAGGAAGGGTAGTGTCTTCATGGGGGAGGAGGGAGTGGAGATCTCCCCTCCTACGGAGCCCCTTCCCAGCCCACACTCACCCCCACTCTGGTTGTAGCGGCTCTGCAGCGTGTCCAGGTTCACTGTGGAAATCTCCTGATTGGTCTGTTCAATCTGGGTCTGCTGGTCCCAGTGCTGCTGGTCCAGGTTGGCCGCCATCCAGTCTGCCCGAGGCACCGCCCTCCCCTTCTCGCTGTCGTAGCACACAATGAGGTTCCCGTCCACATACCCCATGGACACAAACTGGGGTACTCCTGGGCTGGGCTCTGACACTGCTGTGTGGAAGTAGCGCAGGGAGTGGAGCTCTGTGGGGACACGGGGGACAATGAGGGGTGGGGGGTGCAGGGTGAGGGTGCCCATAGTGATGGGGTGCAGGATTGGGTGGTGAGCCTGGGTGGGGGTCCCAGAGCAGCAGATTGGGGGTTTGGGTGACTGCTTCAAAGGGAAGTGTCTGGTGGGGGGAATCTGTGTCCAGGATGGGGTCCTGCTTCCCATGAAGAGAAGCCAGGGTGTCCTGGTGATGAGGAATGGGGGGCCCTGTCAGTGAAGGACCCGAGGTGCCCAGGAAGGGCGTCCAAGGGGGGCTCCAGCATCAAGGAGAAACAGATCTGTGGGAGCGTCTGGGAAGGGGATGGAAAGGGATGGAAGAGGATGGAAGGGGAGTGTTCCAAGGGGCACCCATTCTCTGGGGAGAGTGACTGGGGGTCTCTGTGTCCCGGGGTGGTCCACTGTGCAGGGAATGGAGAACCGTTATCAAGAAACTGGGTCCAGGGGGGTTCCCGGGACCCACCCGCACTTACCACACGCCGCCCAGCCG
This sequence comes from Gallinula chloropus, assembly GCF_964237585.1. Taxonomy (NCBI): domain Eukaryota; kingdom Metazoa; phylum Chordata; class Aves; order Gruiformes; family Rallidae; genus Gallinula; species Gallinula chloropus. Next base: position 1,665,882 of record NC_140117.1, on the reverse strand, counting down.
AGGACCCTCAGCAGCAGAAGCAGCCCCAGTGCCCGGTCCAGCCCCATCCATCCGCTCCGGGTCCCAGATGTTCTGAGCCAAAGGAGCCCTGCTCCAGGACAAACCTCGCTGCCAGCCCCGCCCCAAGACCCGCGATTGGCTGCGCCACCACCCGCCCACCAATGGCAGCCAGAGACTCTTACCAGTAACTCCCCCACGTGGCCGCCCAGACCTCCACCCCTCCTCAGGGCCCCAGACACCCCCACTGCCCCATTTCACCTGTATCTCCCAGCCTGGGGACACCTCTGGGCCCCCCGAATCGCAGTTATATGCCCCCACCCCGGCCCCGCTCTCATGCACTACCCTGGGGCACACCGAGCCCCCCAGTCCTGCCTGTCCCAGGGGGACCCAGGCGTCTGGCACCCCGTGGCTCCCCCCCACCCGGCTCTGACACCCTGCAGGTTTGTGGGTGAAACAGATGGGACAACAGTAAAAACCTTCCAGGGAGCGTGGGCACCCCCGGGGCTTGGGGGAGGTGTCCCTTGACCCCGCTGTCCCTTGTACCCAGTGCCCCTCATGCCCTGGGTCACTTCTGCCCTCCATTGCCTGTGCCCAGTGTGCCTCAGGCCTGGAAGCACTCCTGCCTGGCACTGCTTGTACCGCGTGTCCTGCAAAGGTCCTTCAACTTACCAGTTCAAACCAGCAAAACCACCTTCCAGAAGGATCTGGACTATCTTCTGCCCTGTCTCAGAGAATTCCTCTGCTCTCCTGCCCCATACAATGATGTCATCAGGGTCCTGCAGGTGCTCTGGGGCTTCACCCCTTCCAGCACAGTCGGGCTCAGCCCACGGCAGATGGTGGGGCAGTGTTTCCACCCCTGGGGCAGTCGATTCCAGGTGGACTGGGCACCCTCCCAGGGACAGCAAACTGTGCCCTGCTCTCTGCTGCCAAAGGCATCCAGAAAAATGCAGTAGTGATATCAACTGGGGCGTCCCACTGCACTGCCTCTGACTCCAGTTCCTGCTGGAGCTCCAGCATGTCCAGCACAGCAGCACTCGTGGGCAGGGTGACTCCATCCAGCCCACGACAGCCTGCTGTCAGCCTCCACTCTCCACTGGACTTCACACTGTTCTTAACAGAGGAAGCTCTCTGTGCCCACACACATCAAGGATCCGAGTCCAAGCCAGTGCAGAACGCCCTGTGCCCACCTGAGCAGGGGGTACCCAGGCCGGGTCTCACCTCGCTGGTACCCAGGGATGAACACCCAGAGCCCAGGGGGACAGGAGAGCAGGGCTGCTGCCCATCCATCCCAGAGCTGGCTCGGCAGGCACAGCTCCAGCAGAGCTCAGCCAGCAGTTCGGAACCAATCCTTGCTGGGCCAGAAACAAACCATTTGGGGAAAGGTTTTGCCATGTTTGGGTTTCTCTCACTGGATGGCTACAGGGTCTCCTTCAGCCTTTGAGGATGCCTGTAGCTACAACAGTTTCAACTTGTATTAGAATCAGCTGTATTCAGCACACCACAGTAAGGTCAGTGTCAGTTGTACAATATGCTCCCTTAGGACCTGGTGATGTAAATGTCATCCCAATGCAGCCAGAGGACAAGTGAGACACCAGCAACCACAATGAGTGTTAAGGCTCAGCAAGGCTGCGCTCCCTTTTAGTGGCAGATGTAAGAGATGATTGTAGAAATGCAATCCCTTGAGAGCTATTTTGAGTCCACTTAGAGATGTCTGTGGTCAGGGGCTCTCTCCATGGGTTGGGTGGCACCTGAAGTTCATGTTCTGCAGAAATTGAGAGATGTCATCGCCCACAGCTGAGTGATTACGTGTTCTTTGTGTCAGCAACCATAAATCTTAGGAACTCCTAAGTCAGTGGTGTAATACTGACATCCTGACCGACACCCTGAACCACTGGGTCGTTTGCTGGATAGGAAAGGTGAGAGGATCTTGACCTTGCACTGCCGTACTTACAGTTTCTACTCACAAGCTTCTACTCACAGCCCATCACCATCAGCTGGCTGAAGGACAGGAGAAGGACAGAGCCCAGAGGGCTGGCAGGGGCTGTGGGTATGAGCCGCAGTGCTCTGGGGAGACCGCGAGTACTGGGGGGAATGAAGATGTCTTAGTCTCTCTGCAGGGAGGAAAGGCTACATCAAGGCATCAAGTAAGTACGGGGGCCAGGTCTGGCTCCAGACACTGCCCAGTAGTTTCATGGCTCTGGTTTCTGGCTGTTCACAGCATTCCCTCATCCTCTTCCTCCCAGTGACACCCCTCTTCACAGTCCCATAGTGGGGACGTATGGAAGAGTGTTGTAGTTTTGCATAGCTGGGTGCTGGTAGAGAAGGGGGGCTGCAGAGGAGGCTGCTGCAAGAAGTGAGCCCATCAGTGATGGTCCCAGCGCCTCTGGGAATCACATTTAGGAGAAAAAAAAAATGCAAGCAGCTGCATTTTACCCCCAGAGAAGGGAGTGAGATGTAAGGAGCTGTGCAGGCACCAAGGCTGGTGAGAAGAGGGAGAGGAGGCGCCCCAGGTGCTGGAGAGAAAGATGCCCCTGCAGCCACCTGGAGAAACCCATGGTGGAGCGGGTGTCCCCTTGAAGCCCATGGAAAAGGCCCAGACCCCACCTGCAGCCCATGGAGAGGCCCCACACTGGATGGAGCAGGGGGAGACAGACAGGAGATGCTGTGACCCATGTTGGAGCAAGCCCCTGCCAGCACTTGCAGCCCATGGAGAGAGACAGAGACACAGAGATGAGCAAGGGAGAGCTTTGCACCGGAACAGGTTTGTTGGGAGAGGCTGGTGACCCTGTGGAGGACTGGGACTGAGAGACACTATGATCTGTGACTGCACCTATAGCAGTGACCCACGCTGGGGCAGCTGGTGAAGAGCTGAAGCCCTGTGGGAAAGGACTCACGTTGGAGAAGTTCATAGAGGACTGTCTGCCATGGATGGGACCCCACAGTGCAGCAAGGGGAGGGTGTAAGGAATGAATGCCCCACCCCAGCCAAGAGGGAAACCAACCTGCAAGGAACTGACCAAAGACCCCACTTTCCCAGTCCCTGCCCCCACCATGCAACAATGCGGGGGAAGAAGAGAGCAAAATCCTGGCTAAAGTCTGCTGGGAACAGAGGGGTGGGGGGAAGGTGCTTTAAGATCTGGTCACATTGTTTTAAGATTTGGTCATGCTTCTCATTATCTGACTCTGGTTTCACTGTGTGTAGTGTAATAAATCACAGAATTTTCTTCCCTTCACTCTGTGTTGAGTCTGTTTTGCCCATGTCGTTGGTAACAGGATGATCTCTCCCTGTCTTAACCTTGACTCCTGAGCCTCTCAAAATGTATTTTCTCCCCTGTCCAACTAAAAAGGGAGTGATAGACTGACTTTGGTGGGCTAAACCACCACAATGGACAAATATATTGTTTCAGTGAGGGGGACACAGGAAGGAAACGGCGGGGGGGGGAGGGGGGGGGGCGGGACATGGGAGAACACAAGGGAATGTGGGGGGATGGGGGGAATATGGGGACACAGGAGGGGCAGGACATGAGAGGCATGGGATTGGGGACCGTCACGGGATGACATGGGAGACAGAACACGGGGCTCAGGGAAGACATGGAAGGATATGGGAGTGATATCAGTGACATGGGGACAGATGGGGATATAGGGGGACACCGGGGGAAGACACAGTTGGAACATGAGGGACACAAGAGAATACAAGGCAACATGGTGAGGCACAGGGAGACATGGGACACAGAGGGACATGAAGGGAGGACACAGGAAGATGTGGGAGGACTAGGAAGGCATAGGAAGACATGGAGGAAGCATGGACATAGGTGAGACACAGGGCGGAGGGGCTGACACCATGATTCCCCCTGTCTCCTGTGGCAGCTAAAGACAGGGCTCAGGCATTTCCACTGAGGTCTCAGCTGATTGTCTGGGACAGAGTTAATTAAAACCACCTTGTTATTGAGCACCATGCCAAAAGGAGCCATGGAAGCTCTGTGAGATGCACCCTCAGAGCTGGAGAAGGGAAACCCAGCAAGATTTCGGGTTGATCCCCATCTCATGAGCACAGGCAGCACCTTCACCTTTACTGGTATCACCCCCATCAGCCTGGGAGCAAAAGCCGTTTGTCCCTGGGGTTGGTCTGGGAAGATCAAACACACACCATCCCCTTGGGCATGCTAACCCCAATGGGGGTGGAGAGGGGAGCAAGGAAGTGTTACAGGTGGCACAGAGAAGCTGACAGGTGGCTCCCAAAATGAAAGGAGAAGGGGAAAACCCCAAAACTAACTAAGATCCAAAATACAAAGCAAAGAACCAAAATTACAAGAAACTGAAACATGGGAGTGAAAATATCCAACTGAAAAAAGAAACCTAAACCAATCTAAAATAAGTCCCCCAAAGAGCTAACATTGAAAAATAAGTACATTTATAAACCTAAAGAACAATTTTTTAAAAAAAGAAAATCAAAGAAACAAAAACCAAAGTGAGAACTAGTCTTAAAAGAAAATTGAGAGAAAATAAAAAGCAAAGTAAGAAATAAAATTTAATTCTAAGATATAAAATTTAAAAAACATATTAAAAAATTAAAATAAAATTAAACCAACCCCAAAAAAATTAAAATTCCAAAGTAAGAAAATGAAAACCTCAGAAATAGATTTTAAAGCCCAACAAACCATGAGGTGAGAAATACAATTAAATGCCATGAACTAAAATTTCAAAACCAAAGTCAGACACAAAGCTTGAAAGATTTAAAAAGAAAATCAAAGGAAGGAAAAAATTGGCGCCCCAACATTCCCCCGCAGTAACCCCCAGCCCTGAGGTCAGACCCTCCCTCTGCAGCTGGTCCCCCTCCTCCTGACTGCGCAGGGTCCAAGGGTTCCCCCTGCCCGTCCCCCCCCCCGGCTCCTCCCTACCTGCGCCGGCTCCAGCCCGGCCATGGCCAGGGCTCAGCAGCCCCCAGCCCCACGCATCCCCCGCCGGCTCAGCGCAGGGCTTCGCAGTACCTCCACACCCGCTGTGGGCAGGGAGGGCAGACCCAAACCCACCTGGTCCCAGGGATGAGGAAGGATGGGGCGACCCCCACCCTTTGGGGAAGAAACATCCTCTTCCAGCTTGGCCTTTTTTGTTTATCTTTTCCTTCCTTTTTCGACCGTTTTACTCCTCTTTTCTTTTAATTTTTTTCTTTTTTCTCTTTCTCCTTTTATTTCTTACCATTATCAATCTTTTTGACCACCTTTCCCCCCTTTTTTAATCTCCTCCCTTTTTTTACATTTGTCCTTTTTACTTTCCCCTTCTCCTCCTTTGTTCCCCCCCCCCCTTCCCCCCATTTTTTCTTACACCCCTTTCTATTTTCCCATTTCTTCTCTGGTTTTTGTGGTCTTTTTTCCCCCTACCCCTGTCCTCCCTCCCACTTTGTTGTTCCCTTTTTCCTTCCTTTTGTCCATCTTTTTCCTGCAGCCACTGCATCACAAATATCTTTAAACTAAAATTATTTGCGGGTGACAAACACAATCTGAGCCCAAAATCCATCCCAGGAAGAACTAAAAGTTAAGAAGTTGTTGTTTTAGAGGCCCCCAAAAAGGGGCATCATCTGCCCAAAGAAAATGCATTTCCTCTGTGCAAGAAAAAGAAATTAATCCTTAAAAAACAAAACCAAGGATGGTTTTGTTCTGTCTCCTTTATTTGCTCAAAAAAACCCACCGGAAATTAAACAAATGCATTTCAAATTTGATGAAACTCCCCTAAATTTAGGGCTGCAGAAGGAAGTTTTCAATTGCTTTGCGCAATTAAAGGATTGGTTGGACTACAACACCACCACTCACCAATCTACAGGATTAGAAACACCCACCTCAATTGTCACTAATTGGGTGGTAATTACCTTATCACCTACTATCAGTCAACCTTATTTAAATGAACACCATGTTCATTGAAGGGGAAGGGTGTCTGTGTTGTTTCAATTTGCACAGCTGTCCTGGTTTTGGTCAGGATGGAGTCAACTTCTTCTGTAGCAGCGGATGGAATGCTGTGTTTGAGAGTTAAAATGAAAGCAGTGCTGATAACACCCTGGTGGTTTCTAGTTGTGGTGAAGCAGTCAAGGACTCTCTCAGCTCTTCATATTTCTCTATTAATGAGAAAGGAGGGGCGAAGCCAGGACAGGTGACCAAAACTGGCCAGAGAGAGTATTCCATGCCAATTAAGTCCTACTTGGTATAAAGGGGGGCTGATGGGAGGAGGAGCAGGGACAGATCCAGGATGCGCAGTTTTTGGGGGACGGTCGGGTTCCGGGACGGCTCAGGGTGGCACGGCCTGAGTTGTGTGGTATGGTGAGAAACTGGATTGTGTATCAACAGCTTCATATATTTTTTGCTCTAAAGTCCTGTCAGCATTGTTGTATTGTATCTTTCTGTTATCTTAGTAAACTATCCTTATCCCAACCCACAGGCCTTCTAGTTTCTTGGGTTTGGGTTGTTGTTTGCTCCTTCCCTTTCCGTTCCCTTCCCTCACCCCCCACACCCGCCTCCCCCACTTGTTCCCCTCCTCTTTTCCTTTAAAGAGCAGGCAGCTGCATGGATCTCGGCTCCCAGCTGGGGTAAAACCACGACAGGTTCTAAAGGTTGAGCCAGGACTCCCAGGTTTACTCCTGGTTTTTCATGTAAAAAGAGCAAGTCTAGACCTCTCTTAAGTTCCTTTTTAAGTGTATTAAAAGCTTTCCAGGTCTCTTTTGCCCAGTTGATCAGGGTTAATTTTCAAGAGTTCATAAAGAACCAAAGACCAAAGCTGCTCCAAGCAAGGCAGCCAACCCCCACCCTGCTCCAGCGCCACAGGGGCTGGCTGCAGCCGTCTCACCGGAGATGCGCAGGGACGCCTCCTGCTCCTGGGCCAGGCGGCTGTTCCTGACCACACAGGACCAGTTCCCCTCTCTGGTCCCAGTCACCACGATGGCATCTTCGGTGTCAAACAGGCCCCTGGCATCAGGGGAACATCTCTGGGAGACCGAGGGGACACGGTGCCCGTTGGGGTCTTTCCACAGCACCTCCGGTTGCGGGAACCATCCGGCCGATCGACATAGCACCCGGATGCCTCCGGCCTCGTATTCCTCCAGAGAGAGCTGAGGGACAGAGCCTGTGGCTGGGGAAGAGCCCAGGGTTGGGGTCAGGGAGGGATGGGCTCAGCTCCAAGGCCACCACTGCATCCTCGAGCAGACCCCTCACAGCTCCCACCAGACCCACCCCAACCTGGGCAGGAACTGCCAAGCGTTGATGCGCAACAGCCTGAGATCTGCCCCAAAATCTTCCGGCACAGCAAGACTGAGCTGCCCAGCTTCAGCGCCATAAGGCAGCGTCTGCACCCCCCCACAAGGCTTCCAGACACCGTGCCAGCTCTCCTGGGGTACCAAGGGATGGGACACAGGTCTGGGAGGTACACATGAGCCCAAGAATACCACGACCACCCCGGCAAACACCGCACTGGATACAAACCTGACACCTCCAGATACACCAAAGCTTCTCCATAAGAGGCACCATCGGTCACAGTGCAGACATACTGACCATCATCAGAGGGTCTCAGCCCAGAGATTCGCAAGTCCAGGCATCCATTGGAGAGACCATCTCTGGGCAGCTCTGTCCTCCCAACATATTCCTTCATCTGGTCCCTGGACACATCCTCCCCATGTCGGTAGTGGTGCACCGTTTCAGAGACCCTGTGCCGGATCCACCTGATGTCCCAGCTCTGAGCGTCCACGGCTGGGGACAAGTGACAGGGCAGCACAACGTCCTGCCCCATGGTGACACGGAGAGTGCGGCCTGGTCCCACCACTCTGAAGTCAGCTTGACCATGGAGAAGGACACAGAGACACGGAGATGGCGCCTGCATTAATTGAGGGTGTTTCAGGCCAGGGCCGAGCTTGGTGTGAGCTGGGGATGCTCCATGCTGCAGGCATTGCTTTGCCATCCCATGTTCCAGAGACCCCAAGGAAACTGGAGCGGGAAATGGGAGGACTGGAAGGAGAAGGAGGTTTCCCAGGAGAGGAACCCTCCTCCAGAAAACAACCTGCACCCCAGCCAGCCCCGGTGGGAGACACAACAGCCAAGGGAAAGCAAAAGCATGCATGGCTCAGCTCTGGGCTGGGCTTTTCTTGCCCCACAGCAGCTCCCTGCCCCACATCTGCCACATGGAGCAGCCAAACCCCCCCACCAGACTTGCAGGATTCCTACCTGATCCCAGCTGGAGCACGTGGAGAGTCACCCAATACCTCAGGAGACCCCCAGGGCTCACCGGGAGCCACATCTGCAGCTGCACTGGAAAGGAGGGAGGGGAAGGGAGGCAAAGGAGGGCAATGGGTGTCACAGAGGAGATCTGGCAAAGAAGGGCTGTCCCTACCCCAAAGAGGCTCCGAAATCCCCAGAGCCCCTGCACCAGCACCCTGCTGGCACATGAAACCAGTGCTCAAGGGCAGGACAAGGCTGCATACGGCTCCTCTATTCAGTCCCTGCTCTGCTCCACTACCCCTCTCCAGGAGTTATCCCAACTCCATTACTGACTGTGAATGAAAGGAAATATTGTAAATACCTTTCAGAAGGAGAAGTTGCTCTTGGGATGGAAACAAGTTGCTGGCTGCAGCTGGCTGATGAAAAGAATAGAAAGTTCCCTTCTTAGAGAATTACCATTTCTGTGCAGGACTTGAGGCCCCACCCATTCCCCTCCACATTTTGCCTCACTAAACCCCCAGAGAAAGACACACTCACTGGATGTAAACAAGCTGCCAGGTGCTGATCAAGACCCAACCCTTTCCCAGTTTCAGAATTCAGTTATGGGAGTGTGACTTGTGGCACCATACCCCACACAAGGAGCTGAAGTTCTGCCTGCAGGCACCAATGTCCACAGTCATAAAATGAAGCTTTAAGCAGGCCCCAGGTACAAGAGGGTGAAGGGAATTCAACCCCCTCCACATCCCTGCCTGGGTGCAGGTGCTAGAGGTGGCTTTTCCCAGACCAGCGCCTCTCCCAGCAGCCTGTGCTGGAGAACAGCACCCAGCGAGGTTTGGCACCTCAGGAAGTGTTTCCCCTCCCAAAAAGTGCTGCTGTCTTTGTGTATGACCACCGTTGCTGAGGCAGTGAGAAAACCCCGACCAGAGCCTGGGGAACTGTACGTCTGAGTCAGGGCCACTTGGTCCATCTCTGGGGGTTTAGGGGTCCCAGGACATTGGTTTGTTCTGGAGGAAAAGGCTGAAAACCGTCAGCCCCAGGAGTTGAAGGAAGGGGAAATGTTGCCTCTTTCGAGCGACGGAGGGAAGTCAAGGATACGCTCAATATGAGTGATCAGCAGGCTTCCATTTATTATGGGTAACGGCTTTCTGTTATACTATCGTTAATACATATTAATTGTCACTAATGCATATTATAATTGTTACAACTTGATTGGTTCTTGGTTAAAGGTTACATCACTCATCTTGCGGTCTGGGAACGGCGCTTCTTTCTCATTCTCAGGAGCAGCAGATCCTTGAAACAGTTTTTTGCAGTTCTGCAAACCCTTTCCCAGCAGGGCATGCCATCGCCTGCTCTGCTTTTTCAGCTTTTCAAGGACAGGCTGAAGTTGTTGATGCCAGTTAACATTTTCAACTGCTTCATGGGGTGTTTTTAGGCTCAGTAAAAGTTAGAGGTAAGCAGATACTAAAGGCAGTCGGTTGTACGTTTGTTTCCACATTTTTCCTTCCAAAGGTATAATAGTGGGGGAGCGGCGCAGGCCGTGGTGGCAGATTTACGCGCACTACTCACTCCTCTTCCCACTCAGTTCTGACAGATTTATCACTTTGGTCTGATAACACGGCATTATTACTTAGCACAGTAAACGGGGTAGGTGAAAGAGCACCCAGAAACAAAACCACATTCTTCATAGTAGATTTTTTCCCTTTTTAAATCGGTTCTGTAGAATCCAGAACTGGTGCTAAAGCTGCAAAGGCTGAAGTAGCAGCTACGCATTCCGCTAAAGTCCTTTTACTTAATTTCCAGAGAGTTAGTAACGACTTAGTTTCTTTTGCCCGAACTGAGGGTTTGTCAAGGATTTGAGCTCCAATAGCGTCCCAAGTAGGTAAATCAAAAGCGCTGTCAAGGCTTGTTATCAGTTTTCTTTCTTCACTCCACAAAAAGGAGGGGTTTTAAAGACTTTTCATAATTTTTAGTCACTCTCTTAGACAGCAGATTGTGGCGGAGTTTCAGTACTACTTCGCCTTTTTTATCGAGCATGTATTCCCCATACTTGTCAGTGGTGGGGCAAAGGGTACTGGTGCCTCACAAGCCCCTGATGTTTTAAGGGGTTCAGCTGTTACTGATAGTCGAGTTGGGGCAGTAGGTACATAATCGCTTTCCAAGACTAACTTTCCGGGCTTACCCCCTTGATTTTATAATTGAGCAGACGCTACGGCTGCTATGTGTTTGGTTGTTTTTTTTTTCTTGAGCTCCTTCTTACAATCTATACCAGGAGTATTACGCTTTTCTAAAAAGCACCTCAGTAACCTCATTGTGATCGCTAAAACATCCCTTTGCTGCCCCATACGCTAAGAGTCCCGAAGCTCCCTCTTACAATCTATACCAGGAGCATTACGCTTTTCTAAAAAGCATTTTAATAAATCATACACCGCTGGTCTGTCAGCCATTTAACCCCGTGCACTGTAGCAGCCTTTTCCACAGACTCCGGTGGTGCGTGGCCGGCAGGACCCATCTATACGGTCGCCTGAGCGCGAAGGTAGTTGATCTGCCCTGAAGATACAAAGCTGCCTTTTCTTCTTGTGCCTCCTGGGCTGCACAGGACCGGAACCTCACTCACTCTCCGTGGGGCTGTGGCCGCAGTCGCCTGCTATCAGGTCCGTTCTCGCCGTCTTTCAGGTCCCTGTTTGGGCATCATTTGTTGTGATGGAGGGAAGTCAAGGATATGCTCAATATGAGTTATCAGCAGGCTTCAATTTATTATGGGTAACGGCTTTCTTTTATACTATTGTTAATACATATTAATTGTCACTAATGCATATTAATTGTTACAACCTGATTGGTTCTTGGTTAAAGGTTACATCACTCAACTTGCGGTCTGGGAACGGTGCTTCTTTCTCATCCTCAGGAACAGCAGATCCTTGAAACATATGTCTTGTTTCTACACCTTGTTCCTGTGTAACATCGCTATCAAAATACTGACCTTCTTCTCTATCATTTGCGTTGGGATGGTGCAACGCCTACTCGTACTAATAAGTTACACAGGAGACTGCTTAAACAATTGCTCCATAGAGCCATGGCCTTGCTTCTCACGTAGCCACTCTTCCACACAGAGGGAAGGGATGTGTTGAGATGTGTTGAGTTGTGTGTTGGGGTTGTGTTGGGGTGTTCGCTGTGTCCACCCACCCGCTTCCCCATCACGCCCTCCCCATCCCACCCTCCCCACCCCCCTCCTCCTCCTCCATGGTTGTCCCCCCCTCTACCACTGTTGTCCTTCCCTCCCCCCTCCAGCTCCTACCCCCACTATGGGTCCCCTTGGCCATGGTCCCTCGGGAGCTGCCAGCAATGGCTGAGATGTCCAGGAGCCGAGGCAGGAGACCCCCGCTGGCACTGTGGCGCAGCCCCCACCCCACACAGGCGTACAGGAGGGGGTTCATGGCGCTGCTGAGGAAGGCCAAGGCAGTGGCCGGTGGCCGAATCACCTTGGAGGCTGCCTCCAAAGTCCCACCACCACCTTGTAGGACCCCTGCCACCTCCAGCAAGCTGGCCAGGTGGTAAGGTCCCCAGGAGACAGCAAAGGCCACCACCACGGCGGCCACCAGCCGGAAGGTCCGACCGCGCCGGGACAGGTGGGTCTGGCGTAAGCGGCGCACCAGTAACCCATAGCCAATGGCCATGGTGGCCAACGGGAGGGCCCAACCCAAAGTGGTCTCCAAGAGGTTGTGGGCCACCAACCAGCCACTCGTGCTGTGCACCCGCTGGCAGTGCCCCTCCTCCACCCGCAGGAAGACGATGGATGGGATGGCCAAGATGGAAGCCACCAGCCACGTCAGGGCTGCCATCCCATGAGCCAATCGCCTGGCGTGGCCCCCTGGGGTCACCACCGCTGCCACCGGCCTGGAGACCGCCAAGCAGCGGTGGAGACCCAGGAGGGCGATGAGGAAGACGCTGACGTACATGGCGGTGGCGCAGACATAGTGACACCCGCGGCAGACGGCCAAGCCCATCTGCCATTGGCCGACGCTCAAGGCCTGGAGGTAGATGGGCCCGGTGAGGAGGGTCACCACGTCGGCCACGGCCAGGTGGAAGATGAGGAGGACGGGGACAGTGCGCCTGTGGGCGGCGGCGTAGCTCCAGAGGACCACGGCATTCCCGGGGAGCCCCACGGCCACCGCCACCCCCAGCAGGGTCATCCCCACCGCCGCGCCGGGGATGCGGGTGGCCGTGGCGTTAGGGGGTGACAAGGTGTTGGCAGGAGGGGACGAGGACATCATGGTGGGTGGGGAGGAGCTGTGGGGAGATGGGGACACAGAATCTTCCAGAGAAAACACAGGGCTCCCTCCATCCATCCCTCCATCCATCCATCCATCCATCCATCCATCCATCCATCCATCCCTCCCTCCATCCGTCCATCCATCCCTCCCTCCCTCCCTCCGTCTGTCCATCCATCCGTCCATCCATCCTTCTCTCCACCCCTCTCTTGCCCCACCTCCCATCCCTCCACCCCACCTCCTGCCCACCCCAGGCCTCCACCTCACACCCCTCCTTCCTCCTCCCCCTCTCTGAGGTGTCCTCCTTTGCCTCTTTTAACCGTCCAGGATCTTCCTACCTTGGCATCCCCCAGACCTCCCAGTTGCACCCTCCCATCTCCAACTGGGCCACCCTCCCACTCACCTCCACACCTCCAACCTCCCAGTTGACCCCCCCAGACATCCCAGTTGTCCATGCAGACCCCCAGTTACCCAGAAACACCTCACAGTGGGCCACCACCCCACCCATTTTCCTTCCAGTTTCCACCCTCAGGGAATCCCAGTTTCCCCCCAGACCTCCCAGTGAGCTCACACCACACCCCCAGGTGTTCCCACCAAACCAACAAGTCATGTTCTAGCCAACGTGTCCCAGGTCTCTTCAGTGTCCCTCCCACTCCTCTGCAATGACCTCCCACCCCACCCACCTTCCCTCCTGTACCTTGGGGACTCACATGCCCCTTCCCAGAGGTCCTGGCCCGGGTGGTGGACCTTCTGTGTCCCTGACACGGGTGGTGGCCGGTGACGGCTCAGTGTCACTTCCCCTCCACCCAGCTCCGGGCAGGAAACACTCATGCAAGAGGAAGGAGGGAGGAAAACCGCAGGGGAGGAAGAGTATCTGCGGTGTGGGGAAGGACCATGGACCTTAAATTGTCCCCTTGTGTGTGGGGGAGGAGGTGGCAGGAAGGGTGGCACTGGCAGGAGGTCCCCCAGTAAGGAAGAGGGGTGTGTGTGTGTCTGGTTGTTTCATCACACGGCTGAGGAAGAGATGAGAACACCCTGCGGTGGGCTGGAGGGGACAGGGGAGGTTGGCTTCTACTCACAGTGTGGCCAATGGGCCTTCTCTTCCTTTCCATCATCCATCCATCCATCCATCCATCCATCCATCCATCCATCCATCCGTCTATCCATCCATCCAGTCATAGAATGGTCTGGGTTGGGAGGGACCCCAAGGATCACAGAGTTTCAACCCCCCTGACACAGGCACGGCCACCAACCTCCAGGCCTGGAGCTGCACAAGGTTGCCCAAGGGGGCATCCAACCTGGCCATGAACACCTCCAGGGACGGAGCATCCACCCCCTCTCTGGGCAGCCTGTTCCAGCCCCTCCCACTCTCTCTGGAAAGAACTTCCCCCTAATATCTCATCTAACCCTTCCCTCCTTCAGTTTCACTCCATCCTCCTTGTCCTGCCAGTCTCTGCCTTCAACAAGCTTTTTCCCCTCCTGTTTCTCTGCTCCCTTCAGGGACCGGAAGGCTGCAATGAGGTCCCCCCACAGCCTTCTCTTCTCCAGGCTGAACTCCCTCAGCCATTCTTCGTAGTGGAGGTGTTCCAGCCCTCTGATCATCTTTGTGGCCTCCACTGAACCCTCTCCAACAGCCCCACATCTTCCTTGTATTGTGGGCCCCTGCTCTGGACACAAGACTCCAGATGGGGCCTCATGAGGACAGAGTAGAGAGGGACAATCACCTCCCTGTCCCTGCTGCCACCCCTCTTCTGATGGAGCCCAGGATACCATCGGCCTTCCAAGCTGCAGGAGCCACTGCTGGCTCATGTGAAGTTTCTCATCCACCATGACACCCAGGTCCTTCTCAGCAGGGCTGCCCTCAAGGAGCTCTTCTCCCAGGCTGTATCTCTGTCTGGGATTCTTCCAGCCCAAGTGCTCTCCCGAAGTTCAGGCTCCTGATCCCACTCTTTGCCAGGCCCACATTCCTCAAGATCACAAACTCAACCAGGGCATGGTCAGTGCAGCCCAGGCTGCCTCCAATCTTAACACCTTTAATGATCTCCCCCACGTTGGTGAGCACCTGGTCCAGCAGTGCATCACCTCTGGTCGGTCTGTCCAATGCCTGAACCAGGAAGTTCTCATCTATGGACCCCGGGAGTCTCCTGCGTCCCTTGCAGGTCACTGTGTGATTTTCCCAGCAGATATCTGGGTGGTTAAAGTCCCCCATCAGGATGAGTGCCTGTGACTGCAATGCCTCCTGCAGCTGGAGGAGGAAGGCCTCATCAGCAGGCTCCCCTTGATCAGGCAGCCTGTGATAGACCCCTATCACCAGCTGTCCATTATTAGTCCCATCCCTAGTTGTGGTGGTTTGGCCCTGGCTGGAGGCCACCACTTCCCAGGGCAAGAACCTGCACAGGCTGAGTTTGGGAGCCAAGAGAAAAGAAAGCAGCTCTCAGGGACAGCTGGCAATTAGTGGCACTGTCACTAATAGAAGTAACAGGACAGTGGTGTGAGGGAACTGATGATGATGATCCAAAACTCTTTCATTTCCTTCCTGACAGTTGCTCTGTATCTCTTGTCAGAAGGTTCAACCTCTGGCATGAAGCTTTTAGGCACATGTGCTTGGAGACAGTGGATTTCTCTGCCTTGACTGGAAAGGGAAGACTCAACGATTGCACCCAAGGAGTCCAAAGCCAGAGGAGACCATGCTCAGCCCTGCCCTGGGGAGGCACATGCACTGTGCTCCACAGTGAATGAAAAATGATCTGATGATGATCAGAGGTTGCACCCAATGATCTCTCAAGGACCCTTCCAACTCCTGTGATTCTGTGATTCTGTGATGGAAAGGCTGTAGTGTCTGCTGGAAGAGATTCCTGGGGCCCCAATATTTTGGGGCTGTCATGGATTTGGCTGTTCAAAGGAGATTATGTCACTTGTGTTGTCTCCCTCTGTGACTGGAGGGAGCTCATGAACACAGCATGTGACCAGCTGTGCCCAAAGACAAAGAGAGTAGGGGATGGGAGGTGCTTTGGGGCACTTTAGGATCGGTGTTGGCCACAACAACGTGTTTTCTGTCTGCTTGAGGCTCTCCAGTGTGCAACGTGGATGTTGGCAGAGGTAATGTGGACCCAAGCAAAGCTGAGAGGCATTGGTGTGAGGGGCCACACCGTGCAGCCACAGCCTTGAGCACAGAAAGCTCTGCTCTTAAAGGGGCTGCTCTGGCTCCCAGGTGGCTGATGAGAGAAACAGTGACATGGAGATGAAGGATGCCCACGAGGTGTCGAATACAAAGTGTCTTGACTTCACTGCACAGCCAACTGTGTTTGGAAAGCTCTGGATCAGTGTACATCAGAGACACTGATGTGGCTGGGCGTGGGATTGGAGAACAAAAGAGGCCTCAAGAAAGAAGTGATCCTGCTGGAGTAATTACTGAAACCTTCTCCCTTTGGCCACACTTCTGAAATCTTGCTAATTAACCACAGGAGAGCCAAGCAATTAAGAACCATCACCCCTAGAGACTTGGCTTGTTAGGGTGTTGGGCTTGTTAACGAGCCATTTGGTGACACATTCCCCAGCTGCAGGTACCTGATTGTCCTGGGAAGGAAGAAAGCAAACACCCAAGTTTCTGAGGGTGTCAGTGGACTCTGTTGAGGACCACCACCAAGTACAGCATGGGGGGAGACCAGAAGAGCTGAGCTTCCTTCAGGGTCTGGCGAGGGAGGAAAGCAGAGCTGATGGATGCCAGTGGAAAGTCAGATATTGAGGTGTCTGTGCCAGGAGTGGATGTGTTTCCCTGTGTGGGATGACCCAGCCCCAGTCCCTGTCCCCTAAGAATGGAGATCCTGTCCCACATGGGATGTTGGGGTCCCTTCCCAGAGGCAGGATGATGTGGAGGTGCAGGATACTGAGCACACAGCAGTGGTAGGTAGCACACCTCCTGTGCTCTGTGGAGGGTCCTCAGAGCTCCCCCAGTGCCACCCCTGTCATGGGCAGAGATACCCTCCACTAGCCCAGGTCATCCCAAGCCCCATCCAACCTTGTCTTGACCAGCTGCCCCAAAGGAAGTTCCCAAGAGCACACCCACCCCCCAGATGTTGTCCAGTCTCTATGTCTGGTGGCACATACCTTTAATTGTTCTCTAGTACCTTCACATACCTTTGACCACCTGAACAGAGGAGAGAAGAATCCCACCTCCCATGGGCTCATGTCTCCTTCCCTCCCCAGGACCACCAACCAAGGAAAAGGTGCCTCAGCTAACCTCTTCCCTCAGTAGGATCCCTGCCTGGCACTCTCTGGGTGTCCTGTCTCACAGTGGGACAAAGGAAGTTGCTACTTAGACCTGACTCTGCCTCTCCACGGGGCTGTGAATCATAGAGTCATTAAGGTTGGAAAAGACATCCAAGATCATCTAGTCCAACTGTGAAGACACACCTCTCCTCAGTGGGCAGAGGTGATGTCAGTGATGACCTCTGGAGCCTGAGGGACACTAGAAGGGATCCCAGAGGGCACAAAGTGCCACTTTGGGCTGCTCCTCTGCTGCTGAGCTTATCCAGGCTCTGTGGATGGAGGAAGCTCATGGGACACACTGCAGAGAGACAGCTCTGCCCAGGAGCATCTCCTCTGTGCAGCACTGCAGGGCCACAGGCTCTGTCTGTAGGCAGCAAGGCGAGAGGAGCAAGGAAGAGAGAGGTTAAAGGTAGCATCAGGCAGGAGGGAAAAGCCTTCTCTGTGCTTGATATGGTCAGACTGCAGCTGTGGGCACTAAACCTGCTGGAAGTATTCCCAAAGGGTAGAACATTACACAGGTATGGATCCTTTCCCAAGGACTTTCCCCTGGCTTAGAGGAGAATGATGTGCTCCAGAGCAGGGATCCCCTGCTGTCCCAATTCATGGGACCAGGAGTAATGGCTCTGTTTCCCCAGGAAAGGCTGCAGGGCTGTGATGGTGTTTGCCCAGGGGTGCCTGGGGTTGTCCTTCCTGTCAGGGTCCCTGCAGCGCTGCAGGGAGAAGCTGCAGGTGGCAGGATCAACCCCCCAGCAGTGCAGGGCTGGGTCCTTCCTCTGTTGAGAGGTGCTGTGTGATCAAGGTACGTTGCTGTGAGGATCTCTGCGGAGGGTCCTGCTCAAGAAGGATGCCAAGGCAGTGTTCACCGGGAAGGGAAGGGTCTCTGCTTTGAGTTTTGGCCGTGTGAGCAGTGTGACATGGGAATTTTCCAGAATTTCTCAGTTCTGCAGAAGCTGCTGAGACCCCATGGCTTGTCAGGAATTGTACAAGCTGCTCCTTTGCCCTGCACACACAAGGGTGCCCCCAGGCAGGGCTCCAGCCCTAGGAGGTGTCTGTACAGCCAAGCTGAGGGGTGGGAACTGTGAGCAGTGGATGGAGAGTGGCAGGAGCAGCTCAAGGCAGCAGTGACATGGGCAGGGGTTGAGAGGGACCAGTCCCCAGAAGTGCTGTGGGAGGTGGATTCATGAACCTGCCATCCCTGGGGGTGCAGATGCCTTCCCTGGTCTCCTCACTCACACATTCAAGCCCTTCAGTCCTCACTGTCACGGTGTTGAGGTTTAACCAGGTTGGCAGCTAAAATAACCACTCAGATGGTCACACAAACCCCTCCCCCGACAGAGGCTTTGGGAGAGAATTGGAAACAAAAAGTTAAAACTGTGAGTTGAGATAAAGACAGTTTAATAGGACAGAAAAGGAAGATGATGATGATGATGACAATGGAACATCAAAGAAGTGATGCACAGCACAACACAGATGCTCAGCTAGTTCACAAGCTGTGGTCCTGCTGGTGGGAGAGCAGGAAAAGCCAAAAACATCCATGTCTTGCCTCACCTCAGCCTCAACACCCAAAATGTCACCATGCTACAAGCAATACTCACATCCTAAATGTGAACCCCAGCACCAGACCAGCAGGAATATCATCTTTCTCCCAGGTGAAGTCAGGACACACAAGGACGTGGCTGTGAGTTGCCTTCCCAGCAGCCTGACTGCCAGAGAGAAGAATCACCCCAAAGCCCATGTGTGTCTCCCAGCCCCACACCCCTTGACACTGATACTTTGGGATGTTCCCCTCTGGTCTCTCCAGGCCTTGTTCTTGCTCCCTGTAGTCTTGGGGGAGAGGAGTCAACAGCAGTTACAACACCAACAGTGTTGAGGTAGCCATTGAGGGACACCACCTAACTCCCATGCCAGGCCCCAGGGCTGTGGAGGGCTGGGAATGATCTGACCCTCCCATCAGAACACCCCACCTTTAGGCCAACTGTTTCTTTCTCTGAGGGGTCCTTGTTGACCTGAATGGTGTAGTCGAGATGCCAGAGGGATGGGATGTCATCCAGAGGCACCTGGGCAAGCTGGATTGATGGGCCTGTGGTGGGGTGGTTTGACCCTGGCTGGAGGCCAGATGTCCAGCAAAGTCATACTGTCCCTCCCCTTTTCAGCTGGACAGGGAAGAAAATAGATATTGAGAGGCTGAGGAGTGGAGATAAGGATAGGGAGAGATCATTCTGCTGTCAGCTTCATGGGCAGAACAGACTCAACACAGAATAAAGGACAGAAAACTCTCTAATTGCTGGCCCTGCCCTGCACCCCCAGTGACACCAGAGTCAGGTAGTGAGAAGTGTGGCCAGATCTTAAAGCACCTCCCCCCACCCCTCCCTTCTCAGCAGACTGCACTTTAGCCAGGATTTTACTCCCTTCTTTCCCCACACTGTGGCACAGGGAGGGGCAGGGAATGGGGGAACGGGGGTTTTGGTCAATTCCTCACAAGTTGGTTTCCTTCTTGGCTGGGGGGGCATTTATTCCACACCCCCTTCCCCTGCTGCACCCTGGGGTCCCACCCATGGCAGACAGTCCTCCATGAACTTCTCCAATGTGAGACCTTTCCCACAGGGCTCCAGCTCTTTACCAGCTGCCCCAGTGTGGGTCACTGCTGTGGGTGCAGTCACAAATCACAGTGTCTCTCAGTCCCAGTCCTCCACAGGGTCACCAGCCTCCCCCCAGCAAACCTGTTCCAGCACAAATCTCTCCCTTGCTCATCTCTGTGTCTCTGTCTCTCTCCATGGGCTGCAAGTGCTGGCAGGGGCTTGCTCTAATGAGGTCACAGCATCTCCTGTCTGTCTCCCCCACTCCATCCAGTGTGGAGCCTCCCCACTGGCTGCAGGTGGGATCTGGGCCTTTTCCATGGGCTTCAAGGGGACACCCGCTCCACCATGGGTTTCTCCACAGGCTGCAGAGGCATCCTTCACTCTGGCACCTCCTCCCCCCTTCCCTGGCCTTGGTGTCTGCAGTTTCTTACATCTTCTCACTCCCTTCACTGTGACCATCACTGATGGGCTCGGCCTTGGTCAGCAGCAGGTCTGGGCTTGAGCTGGCTGGTCTTTGCTCTCTTGGGCCTGCAGACAGATTCTGGCTGCTTCTTGCAGAAGCCACCCCTGCAGCCCCCCTTCTCCACCAGAACCCAGCCAGGCAAAACTGCAACAGCTGTCCAGAGAGGTGGTGGAGGCCCCATCCCTGGGGGCATTCAAGGTCAGCCTTGGTGAAGCTCTGAGCAATCTGCTCTAGTTACAGGTGTCCCTGCTCACTGCAGGGGGGTTGCACTAGATGACCCTTCCAACCCAATGCTTTCTGTGATTCTATGACCTCCAGAAGTGCCCAGCACTCCCACGGTGTCTCTGTGTTATCCAGCAGTCCAGTGAAGAAGAAACCCTGGGTCATGGAAACGCTGCTGAAGGTTGTCTGTGGGGAGCTGCAGTAAGCCCACCACATCCCTGGCTGAGAACTGAGACCCTCATAAACCCACCACCAGGCAGGTGAGGGGTTTAGAGGTGTGAGCTCGGAAACCAGCTCCCTCTGCCCTCAGTAGTGTCCAGTTTCTTCTTAGAGGAATGTCTGGATGCCTCTCATCTCAGAGAGGTGCCAGTGCAGGGCAGCTGGGACAGGGAGTGATGGACAGTCTGGCTGTCCTGACACTGCATCAAAGGACAGTCCCCTGCATCACGTGATGCACAAGATTTCACTTGGAGTGCAGTGGACATGCCAGGGCTTTCTGCCTTAGAAGCAGTCCTCAGCTTGGTGGGGCAACTTGAACTGAAAAAACCAAAATCTGCCCCCCCAGCCCTGCTCTGCCACCCATCAAACTGGGAGAACAATGCTGAAAAGCTCGTTGATACCTCGATTGGGTTTGACCTGAGATCCCCCCATGTTCCTATCGACCTACTGATGCAGGGCAGGACTGGCTTCTCCAGAGCCTGCAGCAGCCCCACCTCTGTGCAGGGGATCCAAGCGCTCTCTGTGCATCACTCCTGGTAACACCCTCAACCAGCACCAGGCAGAGGTGACGCCTCTTGAAAAGAGAGGGGCATTTTGGGAGGATCCCATGGGAACTGGGAGAGGTTGTCCTCTGAGAAGTCTGCTGTGACTTGTAATTCTATTTTCTTCCTTGCACAGGTCCCCATATGCATGAGGAAAAAATGTGCAACAGCAGCTCCATCAGCCAGTTCCTCCTCCTGGCCTTTGCAGACACACGGGAGCTGCAGCTCCTGCACTTCTGGCTCTTCCTGAGCATCTACCTGGCTGCCCTCCTGGGCAACGGCCTCATCATCACTGCCATAGCCTGTGGCCAGCACCTCCACAGCCCCATGTACTTCTTCCTCCTCAACCTCTCCCTCCTCGACCTGGGTGCCATCTCCACCACCCTCCCCAAATCCATATTCAATTCCCTGTGGGATGTGAGGGCCATCTCCTATGCAGGTTGTGCTGCCCAACTCTTTTTCCTTCCCTTCTTTATGTTAGAGGAGTATTTTCTTCTCACCATCATGGCCTACGACCGCTACGTGGCCATCTGCAGACCCCTGCACTACGGGACCCTCCTGGGCAGCAGAGTTTGTGTCCACATGGCAGCAGCTGCCTGGGGCGGTGGGTTTGTCACTGCTCTGCTGCACGCTGCCAACACGTTCGCTCTGCCGCTCTGCCAAGGCAACGCCCTGGGCCAGTTCTTCTGTGAAATCCCCCAGATGCTCAAGCTCTCCTGCTCAGGCACCTACCTCAGGGAAGTTTGGCTTCTTGCAGTCAGCGTCTCTGTGAACTTGTGGTGTTTTGTGTTCATCGTGGTGTCCTACGTGCAGATCTTCAGGGCCGTGCTGAGGATCCCCTCGCAGCAGGGACGGCACAAAGCCTTTTCCACCTGCCTCCCTCACCTGGCTGTGGTCTCCCTGTTCATCAGCACAGCCGTGTTTGCCTACCTGAAGCCCCCCTCCATCTCCTCCCCACCCCTGGACCTGGTGGTGACTGTTCTGTACTCGGTGGTGCCTCCAGCAGTGAACCCCCTCATCTACAGCATGAGGAACCAGGAGCTCCAGGACGCGATCCGGAGCGCGATGGCACGGACATGTTTCCAGCAGTGGTAAAGTTCCTGCTTCTTTCTCCAGGGTGCTCCAGGTGTCTTCCAGAGCAGTTTGAGCTTGCTGTCTTCTCTTTATTGTTATTATAATTACTTCTGTGATAATGGTCCTACCAGAGTGTCAATGTTCCACCTGCTTTTGCCAAGGCACGCCCCTCTGGAGCCTCTATAAAGATGTTAGAGCGTGGGTCAGAGCTGAACCTCTCGCAGCATCTCTGTCATCAGACAGGATCTCCTCTGTGTCATGTGTTAACGACAGGTTCATCTTCCAACAGGCATTCCAAAAGTAGGCATCACCGACCACGTTGTGGCCAGGATGGTTGCTCTGCACACCTGGAGTGTTGTTTGCTCAACACCTCTTGGCCATACTGTGACCATGAAGATTCTGGACTCCTCGGTGTCTAGTGACATTGGAGGTGATGGCTGGTGACACTGAGTGACATATCCGTGGCTGTCACACACTGGAGATGGCAGATGTCATTTACAAGGAGCTGCTTGGAGATGCTGCACATGGGTCAGGGCAACCCCAGCACAACAAGAGGCTGTGCAGGGGCTGAGAGCAGCCTGAGGAGAAGGGTTTGGGTATTGGTTGATGAGAAGCTCAACCTGACCCATCTGTGTGTGCTGGCAGCTCAGGAAGCCCACTGTATCCTGGGCTGCATCCCCTGCAGCTAGACCAGCGGGTCGAGGTGGGGGATTCTGTCCCTCTGCTCTGCTCTGGGGAGACCCCCTGGCAGCGCTGCATCCAGCTCGGGGTCCCCAGGACAAGAAGGACACACAGAGCTGTTGGAGCGAGCCCTGAGGAGGCCACTAAGATGATCCAAAAGTTGGAGCCCCTCTGCTCTGGATCCAGGCTGGGAGAGCTGGGCTGGCTCAGCCTGGAGAAGAGACTGCTGCTTCTGGAGAGACCTCTGACTTGGGAGACCTCCAGTCCTTCAAGAGGCTCCAGGAATGCTGGAGAGGGGCTGATGACACGGGCAGGGAGGGAGAGGCCCAGGGGAATGGCCTTCAGCTGCAGGAGGGCAGCTGGAGAGGAGCTGGGAGGCAGAAATCCTTCACAGGGAGGGGGCAAGGCCCTGGCACAGGTTCTCAGAGAAGCTGGGGCTGCCCCGTATCCCTGTCAGGGTTCAAGGCCAGGTTGGATGGGGCTTTGGGTACCCTGGGCTAGTGGAGAGTGTCCCACAAACCATGATAACTATTAATGTCTAAAACAGGTCACTAATCCACCCAGAAAATGCACCAAAATGTTTCCCAACCAGGTGTCTTCATCTCCTGGAGGTTTTCCCGAAGAGGTGGTGACACATTAGGAATTGCATTCCTCCCCCCATTGTAGGTCCTCAGCACCCAACGTCCCTCAGACACCTGTTCAGGTGCTTCAAGCATCTCAGCTTGGGCAGGAGGATTCTCTTCTGGCAGGTCTTGCCTGGGGGCTGGGGCTCAGGGACTCTTCTGGGCTCACACTGCCCTCTCCTGACAGTTCAGAGTGGAGACGTCCCCAGAGCTCCTTCAGCTCTGAGACCTCCAGTTACAGAATCACAGAATGCTCTGGATTGGAAGGGACCTTTGAAGGCCATCAAGTCCACATCATGTCGTGTCATGTGTTGTGTCCCATCCCCTGCCCCCAGTGACCATGGACACCTTTCACTACATCATGTTGCTTGGAGCTTCATCAAACCTGACCTTGAATGTCTCCAGGGATGGAGCCTCCACCACCTCTCTGGGGAAGCTGTGCCGGTGTCCCACCACCCTCAGAGGGCAGAACTTCTTCCTCATGTCTCATCTAAACCTGCCCTGCTTTAGTTTAAAACCACCATCCCTCATCCTATCACTCCATGCCCTTGGGAACAGTCCTTCCCAGCTTGCCTGTAGGTCCCTCCAGGGACTGGAAGGAGCTGTGAGGTCTCCCCTGAGCCTTCTCTTCTCTGGACTGAACAGCCCCAACCCTCTCAGCTGCCTTTGCAAGAGAAGTGCTCCAGCCCTCTGATCATCCTTGTGGCCTCCTCTGGACCTGCTCCAAGAGGTCCATGTCCTTCTTGTGCTGAGGGCTCCAGAGCTGGATGCAGCGCTGCAGGTGGGGTCTCACCAGAGCAGAGGGGGAGAATCACCTCTCTCGAGCTGCTGGCCACACTTCTGCTGATGCAGCCAGGATGGGGCTGGCACATCACTGGGTCATGTACCCCAAGTCCTTTTCCACAGGGCTGCTCTATCACATCACCCCCCAGCCTGTATTGGTAGTGAGGTCTGTCCTGACCCAAGTGGAGGACCTTGTTGAACTGCATGGGGTTTGGCTGAGCACATCTCTTCAGCATGTCCAGGTCCCTCTGGATGACATCCCATCTCTCTGATGTGTTGCCCTTCCGCTCAGCTTGGTGTCATCTGCAAACTTGCTGAGGGTGCACTGGATCCCACTGTTGATGTCATTGATGAAGGTATTAAACACCACTGGTCCCAGTACGGGACCCTGTCATGGGTCCAGGAGGGGAATGGGCAAGGTGGAAAGTTGATTCTGGCTGAGTTTTTGGGGCACTTGAGTGGGTGAGAAATACTTTGTGCTCTGGTTCATGTGGCTTTAGAGTTCTGGGTCATAAGCTAAGGGACATGAGTGGTTTGTCAGTTCCCAAACCTGGGGTGGTTGCAGGGATGCCAACATCCTGCTGGGATGGGAGGCTCTGGGGTTTGGGGACCACTGGGCTTGGCCCAGGCATTGGGAACCTGATGGAGGGGAACATCTAGGTTCTACTTTAGAGGCTAGAAAGCCTCTTAGTTTCATAGAATCATCAAAGTTGGAAAAGACCTTCAAGATCATCAAGTCCAACCTTCAGCCCTACACACTTGTAACCTCTAAACCATCCCCTGAGGCACCATATCTACTTGGATTTTGAACAGCCCAAGGGATGATGATTCCACCTCCCTGGGTAGCCTGTTACAAAGCTTCACTGTTCTCTCAGTGAACATCTCTCAGTCTCTCAGGCCCATACTGGATGAAAGGATGGAGTGACATCAAACTGGGAGGAGTGCCTGACATGCCTGGAGGCTGTGCTGCCATCCAGCAAGCTCTGGAAAGGCTGGAGAGCTGGGCAGGGAGTGACCTTACTGAATCCAAGGAGGACAAGTGCAGGGTCCTGCACACAGGGAGTTATACCCCCCCAGCACCAGGACAGTTAGGGGTGACCTGCTGGGCAGCAGCTCTGGGGAAAAGCCCTGGGAGTGCTGGTGGGCACCAAGCTGACCATGACCAGCAACGTGTCCTCGTGGCCTAGAAAGCCAATGACATCCCGGGGGATATCAAGAGAAATCACGGAGGTTCTCCTGCCCCTCTGCTCTATCTTGGGGAGGCTTCATCGGGAATAGTGTGGGCAGTGCTGGGCTCCGCGGGGCAGGAAGGACAGGGAGCTCCTGGAGAGGGAACAACAATGGGCTATGGAGATGCTGAGGGGACCAGAACATCTCTGACAGAGAGAGGCTGAGGGATTTGGGGCTGTTTAGCCCAGAGAAGAGAGGACTGAGGGGGATCTTCTCAATGCTCATAATGCCACTCTACCACTCACCTCCTAAGCAGGACAGGGAAGAGAAAATATATAATGAGAGGCTTATGGGTCGAGATAAGGACAGGGAGAGATCGTTCTGCAATTAGCATCATGGGTAAAACAGACTGAGCACGGGATAAAATGCATCTAATTTATTAACCCAATCAAAACAGAGCAGGGTAATGAGAAATAAAACCAAACCTTAACACCCCTCTCCTCACACTTCCCTTTTCCCCAGGCTCGACTTTATTCATGATTTCTCTCCTTCCTCCTGCTGAGTAGCACAGGGGGATGAGGGGAACAGGGAATGGGGGGTTGTGGTCAGTTCATAATGCGTTGTCTCTGCTGCTTCCTCCACATACTTCCCCTACCCCAGCATGAGGTCCCTCTCACAAGAGACAGTCCTCCTTGAACTTCAATGTGAATCCTTTCCCATGCATCTTCAGCTCTTCACCAGCTGCCCCAGTGTGGGTCACTTCCATGGGGTACAGACCTTCAGCATGAGACTGCTCCAGCCTGGTTCCCCATGGAGTCACAAGTCCCCCAGCAAACCTGCTCTGGTGTGAGACTCTCTCCACGGGCTGCAGGTCCTGCCAGGAGCTTGCTCCAACATGGGCTTTCCACAGCATTGTTCAGGTGTCTCCAACTGCTCCAGCATGGGGTCCTCCACAGGCTGCACATGGGATCTCTGCTCCCCATCATCTTCCATGGGCTGTAGAGGGACAACCTGCCTGGCCATGGTCTTCTCCAGGGGTTGCAAGGGAATCTCTCATCTGGAGCACCTCCTGCCTCTCCTCGTTGACCTTGGTGGCTGCAAAGTTTCTCACACCTTCTCACTCATTTCTCTGGCAGCAAAAAGCTGACACTTGCTGGATTTTTCCTTAAATACATTATCACAGAAGCACTGCCACAGTCACTGATTGGCTTGGTGTTGATCAGCGGTGGGTCTGTCCTTGAGATGGCTGGTATTGGCTCTATCAGACCTGAAGGAAGCTTCTAGGAGCTTCTTGCAGAAGCCACCCCTGTGGTTGCCCCCCAAACTTTGCCTCGCAAATCCGAACCACAGGAAAGCCAGGCTTCAATAGTCACAACAGTGGCTCCAGAAGACAAAAGTCATAAATAATGAAGGTCCCATTTTCCTCCTTCCTCTCAGCTTTTATGGCTGAGCAGACACCACATGGTTTGGAATATCACTTTGGTTTTTGGGGTCAGCTGTCCTGTCCCCTCCCAAGGTCTTGCCCACCCACAGCCTACCAGAAAGGGGGATGCTGGAGAGACAGCCTGGATCCTGGGCCAGCCCCACTCTCCAGCAACCAAATCCCTGGGCTGGTACCAACACCCTGCTCACTCCCAATGCACAGCATGGCCAGGGCTGCTGGGGGAAAATGAACTCCACCTTCAGACCAAACTCAGTCCTAAACATGACACCACACTGGGCTGCTGGGAAGAAACCCAGCTTTAGTCAAGGGAAAACCAGCACAGCCCTTGACTCAAGGCTGCGAGAGCAGACCAGTAACCAGGAGAGGAGGCACAGCTCACCAGAGGGTTGGGACCATTTATTGCTTGTGCACATGCAGAAGAATTCACTTTCAAAATTAAAACAATGCTAAAAATGGGATTCTGCAATTACCAAAGCATGGGAAACAAGGCATTTCCCACAGCCAGCAGAGCCACCAGCGCAGCAGTGTGGGCAGGTGCAGTGTGATCAGCTCCAGCTGCCTCCAGCACCTGGGCATCGGGGAACACATCCAGCTCCCCAACCATCGTGGATCAGTTATGTGGGGATCACTGAAGGGACAGGAGGAAGTGACAGTGTCACCCAGGGGAGCCTCCTTGTCCCCAACCCTCTGCTCTGGGAGTCTGAGTGCTCCCCTCCCCCAGCCTGGGGACTGGTGACAAGGGAAAAAGGGGATGGGGAAACGTTGTGAGCAGCCAGAAACCAGAGTCATGAGACCGCCCCGGCACTGGGCAGTGGCTGGAGCCAGACCCGACCCCAGTACTCACTTGGTGCCTTGCCATAGCCCTTCATCCCTGCAGAGAGAAAGAGGAATCATCATCTGCCGTGCTTCACCATCAGGCTCAGGAGCTCCTCAGAGCGCTGAAGCCCATGCCTACAGCCCCTGCCAGCCCCCTGGGCACTGTCTTCCTCCCACACTCTGGGGATTTACCTGCATTATACTTGCAGATGAGGAATCAAATGATGGCGATGA
This sequence comes from Gallinula chloropus, assembly GCF_964237585.1. Classification (NCBI taxonomy): domain Eukaryota; kingdom Metazoa; phylum Chordata; class Aves; order Gruiformes; family Rallidae; genus Gallinula; species Gallinula chloropus. Next base: position 1,638,307 of record NC_140117.1, on the reverse strand, counting down.
CAACAAAGATACCGAGGGGAAGAAGTATCCCCAGTAACATGGTCGATGAGTTGGACTCTGGCTCTGGGGATGAGAAGGGCGGTGAGGAGGGGAACCCTTCTGTGTGCCCAAGGCCACCAGACTCACCCATTGTAAAGACCCCCGGCTCAGCCAGGCTGGCGTGCTCCACACGGCACCGGTACTTGTCCTGCTCCCCAGGAGGGGCCTTGATGGACACCCAGGTGTAGTAGGTGCCGTCACTGTTGGGCACGATGCTGCCCCGCTGGGTCTCCCGGTCCCTGACCTCACCGTCCTTCAGCCAGCTGATGGTGATGGGCCGTGGGTAGAAGCCGTAAGCGCGGCAGTGCAAGGTCAGGATCCCATAGGCCTCCCTCTTAGACACTCGGACCGTGGGGGGCTCTGGGGAGGGGGTGGCAGTGAGGGCTGGCACACACATCCACACTGGCCCCTCCCCAGGGTCCCCATCTCCCCTCACCTTTCCTCTCCAGCACAGCCTGCCCATAGCTCACGTATTTCCTCAGCCACTCGGTACAGGTGCTCTCCAGGTAGTGCTTCAGGCGCTCAGCGACAGTCCCGTCTGCCTCCCACTTCCTCTTGGTGATTTGTGCTGCTGCATCTGCCGCAGTGAACGTCATCGTGTCCATGTCGAAGGCAATGAAGTCTCTCCCATCATAGGCAATTTGCTGATACCCCCTAATGCTGCCATCCTCCAGGAGGTCACAGCCGTGCATGTGCTGCAGTGTGTGAGCCCCTGAAACACGACCAGAGAGATGGGGCTGAGGGGCTGCTGCAGCCCTGGGCCTTCAGTGGGACAAGGCCCCCGGCAGCACCCCCCCTGTGTGAGCCCCAAGGGAGTTGGGCACTGACACAAGAGCTGCCCCCACCCTGCCCAGGGCCCACAGCATTCAGGACGTCACATACAGCTCTGACACAGACCCTCTCAGCCCAGGGTATGGCTGGGCTGGCACTGAGCCCCACAGATCTCTGGGACAGTAAGGGGATAGGACAGGGTTCTGAAAGTTGTGGGGGCAGGGACAGGAGATGGGATGGGTTGGGAGAGCCCCTCTGGCTTTGGGGTGGGGGCTACAAAGTTCTAAAGGAATGGTGAGGGGCTGGGACATGGGGTGGAAGCCCCTCTGGTTCTGGGAGTCTCCACTGCCACAGGGACGGTGATGGGTGGGATGTGGTGGCCTCTCCTGGGATAGGGTTGTGGGCACTGATGGGGAGGGGGTACCCTGGGTGGGGCACCCAGAAGCCTCCCCAGCTCTGGAACAAGGGATCCCAAGGACTGTAGGGTTGGGACAGGCAGCCATGGCCCCCTCCTGCTGCAGGACAGCTGGGCTGAGAGCCCTCAGAAAATAGCACCAGGCAGGGAAGGGTTGGCACAGAGCAGTAGTGTGGGGAAGGGCACGGTCTTGTGGGAAAGTGGGTCTTGTGAGTCCTCCTGTCCCATGGTGCTGCATCCCAGCCCACACTCACCCCCACTCTGGTTGTAGCGGCTCTGCAGTGTGTCCAGGTTCACTGTGGAAATCTCCTGATTGGTCTGTTCAATCTGGGTCTGCTGGTCCCAGTGCTGCTGGTCCAGGTTGGCCGCCATCCAGTCTGCCCGGGGCACCGCCCGCCCCTTCTCGCTGTCATAGCGCACAATGAGGTTCCTGTCCACGTACCCCACGGACACAAACTGGGGTACTCCTGGGCTGGGCTCTGACACCCCGACGTGGAAGTAGCGCAGGGAGTGGAGCTCTGTGGGGATACAGGGTATGATGAGAGGTGGGGGGGTGGGGATCCAGGTTTAGGCAGTGAGGCTGGTTGGGGGTCCCAGGGTAGGTGGCAGCTTCAGGGGGGATGTGACAGGTGGGGGGATGTTGGTTGCAGTCAGGTGTGTCCAGGAGGGGGTCCTGTTTGCTGGGATGGGAAGACATGGGGTCCCTGGTGTCAATGGCAGGGGGGCCCAGCAGTGCCCTGGAAGGGGGGTCCACAGGGTCAATGAGCAGCAGATCAGGCAAGGTGCAGTGGGAGCCTAGGGATGCAGAGAGGGGGACTGGAGATGCCCTGATCCCAGAGGGGTCCCCGTGGCCCAGGGAAGGTGAACCTGGGGAGGTCCTGGTGCCCCGGGGTGGAGGTGGATCATGAGAGGCCCCACTGCCTGGGGAATGGAGCACCGGCACCCAGGAAAGGGGGTCAGGGGGGTTCTGGCACGCAGGGTGTCATCAGGCTCCCCGCCCGCACTCACCGCACGCTGCCCCGCCGAGGAGCCCCAGCAGCAGCCCCAGACCCAGCGCCCGGCCCGGCCCCATCTCTCCGCTCCGGATCCCCGACCGCAGGAGCCGAACGAGCCCCGCGTCGGGACAGACCTCGGGGCCAGCCCTGCCCCGAGTGCCGCGATTGGCTCCGTTACCACCCGAGCCCCGCGATTGGCTCTGCCACCACCCACCCGCCAACGCATCTGACATCACCGGACACCGGGCAGATCCTGTCTCTGCAGGTTGGCAGAAGCAAAAGTGCCGAAAGCAGCGTGGGGGTCGGGCACAGCCCCTCTGCCCCCAGACCCTCAGCCCGGGACTCCCCAAGGGGCCGCCCAGCCTTAAGCCCCCCCACCCCTCCTCAGGACCCAGACCCCCCCACGGCCCGACTTCGCCTGTGTCCTCCAGCCTGGGGTCACCCCTGCGTCCACAAAATTCTTCACCCCACCCCAGTCCCACTCTCGGCCCCTTCTCCTGGGGCACCCCAAGACCCTCAGACATGCCTGTCCTGGGGGGGTCCCAGCCATCTGGCGCCCTGTGGCTCCCCGAACCCAACTCATCCAGTCTCCTATCCCTGACACCATGACATCCAGGACCCTGTCCCATCCCCTTGCTGTCACAGGGTGCCGTGGGCTGGGTGCCAGCCCAGCCATGCCCTGGGCACAGAGGGTCTGTGTCACAACTTTACATGATGCTCCAAGTGCTGTGGGCCCTGGGCAGGGTGGGGGCAGCTCTTGTGTTGGTGCTCAATTCCCCAGGGCTCACACAGGGCTCACAGAGGTGGTGGAGGCTCCATCCCTCAAGACGTTCAAGATCAGGCTTGATGAAGCTCTGAGCAACTTGATGGAGTGAAAGGTGTCCCTGCTCACTGTAGGCAAGTTGGACTAGATGCCTTTAAAGGCCCCTTCGAATGCTGTGCATGCTGTGATTCCACAACTCGAGGTCTCCCGGCTGCAGGAGCCCTGGGGACGTCTCCACCCCCAAGTGTCAGGAGAGGGCAGTGTGAGCCCAGAAGAGCCACTGAGCCCCAGCTCCCAGGCAGGACCTGCAGATCACCTCCCAGCAGAGCATCCTCCTGCCCGGGCTGGGATGCTTGGAGCACGTGAACAGGTGTCTGGGGGATGTTGGGTGCTGAGGACCTACCAGTGCTGGGGCAGCTGCTGCTCCCATGTGTGAAAACCTGGGGTGCTGGGGAAACAAAGAACACGTGACAGAGACGGGGGACAAAGGACACGCACGGGTAGGGGGGACATGGGGCATACATGGGGATGGGAAGACATGGGTGGGACACAGGGTAATGGGAGGGGCACAGGGGGACATATGAAGACATGGAGGACATGGGAAGGGTATGGGGGACATGGGGGACACAGGAAGAACAGGTGGTTGGGGGGAGATCGTATAGACATGGGGACACTGGAGGGACAGGGGAACATGGGGAAACACAGGGGACATGGGAGAGGATGACAGAGTGATCATCACCAACATCCTGTCTGCTGGGCTTCTTGGTGGCTTCTCTGTGGTGTCAGTGACGGTGACCTCCTGGAGAGCCTTGGGAACACACGGGTGGAGGGAACGATTGAAAAATTAAACCATGAAAACCAAAGTAACCAAGATGAAAGGAAAAGGTGGGAAAAAACCCATTACTAAGAACCAAAATAAAAAGCAAAGAATCAAGATTAAAGATACTCAAAACAATCCAGTAAAGAAGCAAATTTAAAATTCCCAACGGAAAGACAAAAATTGAAAAGAACTAAAATAAAACCCCCAAAGATCTAAAATAAAACTATGAAGCCAAATAATGATTATTTAGAAAAATAGAAAATTGAAATAAGAAATAAAAAGCTAAGAACTAACCTTAAAAGAAAATAAAGAAATAAAATTTTAAAGAGAAAAACATTAAAAGTAAAAACAAAATAAATAATTTTTTTTAAGTGACAATTATAATTGAAACCTGAGAACAAAAGTTTCAAAGCCCAAGTCAGGCACAAAGCTTAAAAGTTTCTTTTCTATAAAAAGCAAAGGAAGGAAAAACTCAGCGCCCTGACATTCCTCCCGCAGTAACCTCCAGCCCTGAGATCTGACCCCCACCATCAGCAGCTGGTCCCCCTCCTCCCAGGCTGCACAGGGTCTGAGGGTTCCCCCTGCCTGACACCCCCAGCTCCTCCCTACCTGCGCCAGCTCCAGCGCAGCCATGGCCAGGGCTCAGCACCCCCCAGCCCTGCGCATCCCCAACTGGCTCAGCGCGGGGCTCCGCGGTACCTCCACGTCTGCTGTGGGTGGGGACGGCTGACCCGAACCCACCCGGCCCCGAGAGTGAGGAAGGATGGGGCGGCCCCCGCCCACTGGGGAGAAAAACACCTTTTCCAACTTTGCCTTTTCCCTCTTTTTCATATTTTCCCTTTGTTTTCCCCCCTTACCTTTATCCCACTTTTCTCCCCTTCCCCCTTTATTTTAGCCTTTCCTCTCCCTTTTTTTTTTTGCACATTTGTTACTTTTACTTTCTCCCTTTCCCTCCTTTATCCTTTCCCTCCTTTATCCCCCCTTTATTTTCTTCCACTCCTTTTCTATTTTCCCATTTCTTCTCCTTTTTTTGGATCTTATTTCCCCTTCCACTTTCTTCCACCCACCCCCTTCATGCCCCTTTTATTCTCCCCTTTTTCTGTCTGCTTTTCACTGTTTTTTTCCTCCATAACAACAATGCCTGAAATTTCCATTTGAAGTTATTTGAGGCTGACAAACCCAATCTGAACTCAAAGTCCACCTCAGGAAGAACTAAATGTTTAAGAAATTATTATTTTAGTGCCTCCACAAAAAGATGTCTCAACCTTCCCAGAAAAAAAAAAAAAAAATCATTTCCTTTGTGGGAAAAACCCCAACAAACCCCAAACCTTAAAAAAAAGGATGGTTTTGTTATGCCTCTGCCCAAAATCAATAAATTCCTCAAAATTGATGAAAACCCCTAATTTTAGGACTGCAGAAGAAAGTTTTCAATTGCTTTGTGCAATCAAAGGGTTAGTTGGGATCTTTGCCCCTGTCAGGATTATCTTGTTACAGGATTAGAGCCACCCACCACAATTGTCACTGATCGGGCAGTAATTACCTCATCTCCTACTATTGGCACCGTGCTGCTTGGAAGGGAAAGGTGGAGAGGGAGGGACATGGAGTGGGGGAGGTGGAGAGAGGGAGGGAGCAGGGTAGTTTCTATAGCCCTTTAATTGGGCGATCACCTTACATCATCCCAGGACATGCCTATTCATTGCAGGTCCAGCCCTGTTCTGTATATTCACTAACGACTTGGAGGAAGGGATGGAGGGGACCCAGATGGAATCTCTTGGAGGAAAGAGATGCCCTGTCTCCTGCTGTGCAGGGCAGATCCTGGCCCCAGGGTGGTGAAACCTGCCCAGCACTGAGCTCTGTCCCTGATGCTCTGGCTCCTCCTGTTCTTGAGGATGTCATGACCTTGGGTCTCAACATGGCTCATCTCAAGCTTGTCCTGCCCAAGGATGGGAGAAGTGTGAGAAAGGAAAGAGCACAGCAGAACCTCCACAACACCCCTCAGGGATTTACTTTTTGGTGCTGTGTGCTGGGCCAGGAGGGGTTCATGGATGGAAGGCACTGCTGAGAGGCAGAGGTGAAGTGGGAGATGGCAGGTGATTCATGGTTGGGGTGGCCAGGGACTCAGTGAAGAGGAAGGGGTATATGGCCTGAAGGAGGAATCTGGGGGTGGGGCACCGTGTACAGCAGTTTGTGTCTCTCACCTCTCCTTGCAGTCCCCTGTCCCTGTTCCTAGTCCCCAGCAGATTCTGTGTCTGTCTGGACTGCCCATGGGGGCTGGTGATTTTCACTGATCCTGACAAGTGGCGTCAGTATCTTCCCTTTGCCCACCAGCCTCATTCAATGGAGAGGTCATCCACCCGTGGCTTTGGCTGGAGACAGAGGGAACTGAGCTGTTCCTCATGGACAGCACCTCTGCACCTCCTTCCACCCCTCTGCAGCCTCACAGAGCTGGTGCCCTTCTACAGACACTGCCTGTGCTCCTCTCCTCAGTGCCGCAGAAGCAGATGTCCCTCTCGTCCCAGCCCCAACCCATCCTGGCCAGGCAGAGCAGGTCAGGCTTCAGTAAGGTTTGCAGGTGAATATGGTGTCTGGCTGTGGAGATTCCTGGGGGGTTTGTCCTGATTCCTGGCTGCCGCTGAAGGGGATTTGCAGCGGGGTTGGAGTAGGAGCCTGGGAGCAGCTCGCTGCAGGGTGAACACAGGGCAGGGGGTGGAAGGCCAGCAGCACTCACAACTCAGGCATCCCCTTGTCTTGGTTCTGGAGAGCCCCAAATCTGCCAGCACCCTGTGTCCCCAGGACACACCTCCTCTGTCCACATCCTTCCACACCATGTAGTCCTGTTGGGATCAAGCCTGAGGTGTGTTTCCCTCCTGCCCCCTCTGAGCTGGACACTCAGTGCAGGCGGTAGCAGCTCGTGGCTGGTTTAGGGACTGGGCTCTGTGCACAAAAGCCCCTTTGTAATAGAGCGGCTTTAGGGGCAGCAGAAGAGAAAACTCCTGAGCAGGGGAAGAACATCCCAACCTGGGACTCTTGGGAAGTGATATTTAGCACTATTGATCACTGTGACTGGTGCTCAGGGCCCAGTGTGTCAGCAGAGCCACATTGCTGGGATCAGGTAAGAGGGGGATGGGGTGGGTTCAGTTGGGATGGGGTGGTGTGGGATAGATTTGGATGGGATGGAATTTGGGTAGGTTTGAATGGGATGTGATAGGGTGGGATGTGATGGGAAGGTGCTGTGAGCAGGGTTCAGGGGTGACTGAGCCCTTCAGGCCATGGGAATGGGTGGGAGATGCTCACAAAGGGGCTGGAGCTACGGGAAGCAAGAACAAAGTTGAACACAGGCACCCGAGTGCTCGGAGCCAGTGTTGATGCTCAGACCAGCTCGCCATGCTGCTGCTGCTGGTATGTAATTAACAAACAGAGGATATTTGGGGGTGTGATCCCCCAACTGCACCAATTTTGTGTGTTTGCTGGCCCTTTTTCTCCCTCCCAGCCCCCTTCTGCCTTTCCTGGACACCCCTGGGGCTGGGTCCTATCAACCCAACAGGTCAATGGGGCTCACCCTGGTCCTGCTGCCCAGGTCTGGGAATGGCACCCTGGAGCCCCCTGGCATCCCAGGCCCCCTGGCACCCCATCTGTTGGGGATGGGCTGCCCCTGTGTGGGGCTGGGTGGTTGGGGACAGCTGGGGAAGCATTCTGAGGTCCGCAAGGGAAGAGAGCAGAGGGACAGGGCATGGCTGGCATGTCCCATCCATGTGTGATAATTTACTCAGCAGTCAGAGTCTAATGTAACTGTTAAGCAGATACTCTTCATTGCAGTGCTGGGCAGCACTGGAGATCGCTCCACCACGAGTGCCCCAACGAATTAATGAGATGCTAGAGAAGTTATGTTACAAAATCATGCATATTCAATACAACTTACAAGAGCTAATCTACATAAACATTAAACATCATTTATATACATCAGAGCTTTTGTTGCATGTGTAATAGTTCTTTCTGGTGGGATTTAGGGGTCCTCAGGTGGCCAAGGGATGAAGAAAACACTTTTCCTCAGGTGTTTGCTGATTGACCCTCTTTTATTACTCTTTTGATATCAATGACTTGACTCCTTGTGATCCAAGAAGCGGTTTGATAATCAGGTGGTTAAATGTTAATAGGCTTAATGGGTAGATTGCATAGTTGATCAGTGAGTACAATGTCCTCATCTCTCTACATGACTAAAACCAATCATACTTGATGAGTTTACACAATATGCTCATTTATCTACATGACTAGAACAAATTATCAGTTTGGCCTTTAAGGAATTCCCAGTCCTTTTCATTGGTCTCCTTCATTCCTTCATTCCCTGCTTTTCATTTCCCTCTGTGAATTCTTTCACAGCCTACAATATTCTGTCCTTTGCTAATGTCCTTTTACAATATTTGCCACTGATTATGCCGTGTTTCAGTTTGTTTCTTTTCCATTCTTCATAACTGCCCACAGAATGTTTGCAGTGCCAAAAGGCACACTGAATTAGAATACAAGTTAGGGGTATAAATATCCCCAGTCCTATCAAAAGGACAAACAATTTCTGAAGCCAATTTAAATCAGGAAGCCAGGAGGTAAGTTTGGCCCATATTTCTTCAAATCCAAAAGTAGCACCATCTTGGGCTACTTCATGTAATATATGGGGGTTTTCCCAGGTTACCTGTAAATCCATCTCAACTCGTTCTTCTTGATTAACAGATGTACAACAGCCAGTGTTGATGATTGTGCACACTCCTCCTCGAGGGGTCAATAACAGATCTAGAGCCATTTGGTTTTGCATAACTGCTTTGGATAAGCTGTTTCTATTTGCAAAGCCTGTATTGCACCTATGGTCAGAGTTTCAATGTTTTCTATGGCAGCTGAAATGTTTATCATTATCTTTTCTATTCCCTTACTCCTAACCAAGGAAGAAACCATCTAGCCAGACTATGGAATCTGGTAGGCCTTATTGCTATGGCACTGGGGGTTCTTCTTGTCCATTTTAGGAAAGTTCTGACCCACATACCCGTCCCTTCTCAACTGTTGGTTATAGTACTATATGGAATCATGGCCCCTACTGTGCAGGTTCCTATCCATCAGGGGGAAGGGCCTTTCTTGCTTCCTTTCCACACAACCAGTGCCCTCCCTGTCCCCTAGGCATATTCCAATATCCAAATTGCTTTTTCCTGTACACATACATTGACCAGCTGCAGTTTGGGCAATGACCTATGGAAATATAACCCTCTGATTGTGTCTTATTGATAGTTCTACACTTTATTTCAGCCAAATTTGGATTTTCTACCTCTAAAACTTGGAGGTGAGTATTATTTTTGTCAGTACATAGTGGATTAATCCACAAAGTATTCCAATTTTTCTTGAACTGTATAGGGACTCCTATAAGGGGCCATCCTGTGCCATCCTCTTCTAGAAGGTGTGTGCAAACCCAACAATTAATTTTGTTTAAAGTCTGTGAAAGATTTTGCTTTAGGATTGCATGTAAATTTAGGTCCTCTGCTCACCCAGTGTGACTGCAAAGCACAAGCATAATTGAGGATGAAATCATCTTCATTTGGTGCCCTCTTAGCTCAGGAGTAGCGTATCCACACAGGCTGTCCTTCAACCTTGATGGCCATCAAGAAGCATCCACAGCCTATCTTGTCCAAATCTCCCACACTCCCCACCAGCTCATGGCTTCATTTCCCTTCCTTCTCCTCCTTTTCTGTGTCCTGGGACTGATGGGCTCCTGCCTTTTCCTCCAGAACAGACCAATGTCCAGAGACCCCCAAACCCCCTCAGATGGACCCAGTGGCCCTGGCTCAGGGGGACAATTCACCAGGGTCTGGTCAGGGTTTGCTCACTGCATCAGTGACAGTGGCCATGCACAAGGACATCATGCATTTCTATGATGGGAAACACCCCATGAGGTGCCAAACCTCGCCCAGTGCTGTTTCCCAGCACAGGCTGCTGGGAGAGGCACAGTTCCAGGAAAAGCCACCTCCAGCACGCGCCAGCCAGGCGGGGACAGGGAGGATGTTGCTTTCACTTTGCTGTGTTGTCCCCAGGTCCTGCTTACAGCTGTGTTTTCTGACTCTGGATACAGAACTCCTGCTCATTGCCTGGGGGTGGAGCCTCAAGTCCCACCCACAGACGGTAAATCTGCACCTCAAACTGGGTAAAGGTGTGCTTTACTGGGCAGCCTGCTGCATCTGGCAGTTCGTGTCCATCCAGTGAGCATCTTCTCCTTCTGCAGGGGTTTTAGAATATTTTCTGCCATTCACAGTAACGGATTTGCAATAACTCCTGGAGAGGGGCAGTGGGGCAGAGCAGGGGCTGCAACAGAGAGACGTTCCATCATCAAGTTGCTTGTGAAGGGGTTTGGGGATTGAAGAGCCTCTTTGGGCCAGGTGCAACCGTTCTTCACCAGCCTCTCCTGGGTGGCTATAAACCTCTTCACCCTCCTCTGCCTCTCTTCCCCTCCCTCCTCTCCAGTGTGGATGAAGATGCAGCTCCCAGTGAACCTCAGGGACTTCCTGAGGTATTGGGTGACTCTCCACATGCTCCGGCTGGGATCAGGTAGGGATCCTGCAGGGCTGGTGGGGCTTTCACTGGTTCCTGGTGGCAGATGTGGGGCAGGGAGCTGCTGTGGGGTGGGGGAAGCCATCTCCAGAGTTCAGTCCTGTGTGGATTTTACTTTCCATTGGGCTATTTAAGCCTTACATCCCTCGCCTTGGGTATCCCTTAAGTCCTGTCCTGTAGTGCTCCCTTCAAACAGTTCTTGCTCTCACCAGGGCTGGCTGGGGTGGTGGTCGTTTTCTGGAGCAGGGTCCTGCTGCTGGGAAAACTTCTCCTTTGAGTTCTCCCAGGACAGCTCCAGTTTCACCAGAGTCTCTGGATCGCTGGAGGGCAAAGCAACTCCTGTGGCATGGAGCGTGCCCTGCTCATGCCAAGCTCAGCCCTGGCCTGCAGTACCCGAAATTAACATAGGTGCCATCTCCATGTCTCTGTGTCTTTTTCCATGGCCAAGCTGACTTTAGTGTGGCAGGACCAGGCCACCCTCTCCGTGTCACCGTGGGGCAGGATGTCGTGCTGCGATGTCAGTTGTCCCCAGCCATGGACGCTCGGAGCTGGGACATCAGGTGGATCCGGAAACAGGTCTCTGAAACGGTGCACCACTTCCGAAATGGGGAGGACTTCTCCAGGGAGCAGATGGAGGAATATGTTGGGAGGACAGAGCTGGCCAGAGATGGTCTCTCCAGTGGAAACCTGGACTTGCGAATCTCTGGGCTGAGACCCTCTGATGATGGTCAGTACGTCTGCATGGTGACAGATGGTTTCTCCTCTAGAGAGGCTACAGTGGATCTGGAGGTGGCAGGTTCGTTGCTGATGTGCTTTTTCTGGGGGGTGGTTCCAGTGTCCCTGGGCTTGTGTGTCCCTCCCAGACCTCTGTCCTGTCCCCCTGTGCTGCGGGAGTCTTTGTACTTTGTCTGGAAGCCTTGGGGCTTCTTGAACAGACAGGTCTGTGCAGAAAAAGCCTTGAGGTGCTGAAGTACAGAAGCTCAGTCTTGCTCTGCCAGGATGTTTGGGGGGAGATCTGGGGCTGTTGGGATCAATGCTCTGCAATTCCTGTACAAGTTGGTGTGTGACCTGTGATGGTTCTGCTATGGGATGCAGTCCTGGCATTTGAGCTGAGCTCATCCTTACTTGACCCTAACCACAGGCTCTTCCCCAGCCACAGGCTCTGTCCCTCAGCTCTCTCTGGAGGATTACGAGGGCGGAGGCATCCGGATGGTGTGTCGATCGGCTGGATGGTACCCGCAACCGGAGATGCTGTGGAAGGATTGTGATGGAAAACGTCTCCCATCGGTCTCCCAGCAATATTTCTCTGATGCAAGTGGCCTGTTTCACATTGAAGAGCTCATTGTGGTGACAGGGACTGGAGATGGGAAATGGTCCTGTGTGGTCAGGAACAGCCGCCTGGCCCAGGAGCAGGAGACGTCCCTGCGCATCTCCGGTGAGACGGCTGCAGCCAGCCCCTGCAGCACTGGAGCAGGGCAGGGGTTGGCTGCCTTGCTTGGAGCAGCTTTGGTCTGGGCTTGGGGTGCGGTGTGGGGGTGTGGGGCACAGGAAGGGTGCACACCTTCCAATCAGTTGATGGGCGTGACAAAACCTGAGGCCCCGTCTGCTTCAGGGTAGTGTTGGTATTTCCAGGAGGAGAGAGAACTCTGTCCCCATGAGTCCAGGGATCCTGGGACAAGGGCTGGGAGGTGTGGGGCGGGGGGTCTCTTGGTCCTTCTCCCCACAAACAGGAGTATAAGTGAGTCCCCTTTCCTATGGATCTGTTTGTTTCTCAGCTCCCTTTTTCCGCGATGCCCGTCCCTGGATGGCTGCTCTGGGTGTGCTCCTTGTGTTCTTGGTTGGGTTCATTTGCCTCAGTGTTTATCTCTGGAGAAGGAAAGGTACGTTTGTGTCAGAAGGACATTTTGCCTTCATCAAAAAGCTCTTTCTGCAAAGGACAGAGGGGGATGGGGACACACCCTCATTGAATGAAAATCTGTCTTGTGATCAAAATTGGCTTCTTTGCTTTTGCTTTCCACAAGAATTGCATGCAAGAGTGATGGGTGAGTGTCCATGAGCTCCAGCACGGCATGGGGTCCTTTCCCATGGTCTTTATGCTTAGCCCTTTCCCTCCTTGCCAATCATCTCCCTCCCTATGTCTGGGAATGCCCAAGGCAATGTTTCTGTGAGGGTGGGCAGCTCCGGTAGACCAGCATGAGGATGGACCCTCTCACCTGCCCAGAGCTGCTGGAGACAGGCTCTGGGATGTGACTAGTTCTCCTCTCTCCTTGTATCCTGGGAACAGGTTTTTCTTCCCCACAGCCCAGGTAACTGGATACTTGGTTGCTCCTCTGGGATGCTCTCCTTCCTTTCCTTGTGTGCAAGGCACATCTGGGCTGGCCAGTATGCAGGACTGGCCGTGCCTGGGTGTGTTTGGTGACTCCCACTCTCCAGACTGTGACACTAGCCTGTTTCCCCACTGTATTCTTGCCTGTTCCACCCCTTGTGAGCTCCATCGGGGGGGCCAAGAGAAGACATCTCCCCTCTGACACCCCAGGCACTGCACAGAGCCAGGCTCTGCCACCCTGTCCTGTTCTTCCACACTGGGGCCACAGCCCCACCATGGTGTGTTGTCACAGGACCAAGTTCAGCCGCTGCTGTGCTGGTGCTGGTCCTGGGATGAGATCCTGTCAGTGGACAGGAGAAGTGCAAGAAAGGGAAAGAGCATGGCAGAACCTGCCAGACACCCCTCAGAGATTTACTTTCTGACCAGGAGGGTTCATGGAGGGGGGTGCTGCTGGGAGGTGGAGGTGAAGGGCAATTTGGGAGGTGATTCTGGGTGGGTTGTGGGGGTAGTCAGGGACTCTGAGAGGAAGATGGGGGATATTGCCCTGAGGCCTGAAGGAGAGATCTGGGGGTGTGACTGTGCTTCAGGAAGTTTAGTTCTGTCACCTCTCCTCCCATGTATCTCTGGTGCCCATCTGGACCCCATTCTGGGTCTGTCTGGACTGCCAGCGGGGGCTGGAGACCTTCACTGATGCTGACAGGGGGGGTCGAGATCATCACTTTCCCAACATCCTGTTCAATGGAGAGATCATCTGCCTCTGTTTTTTGTTGCAGACATAGGGACCAGAGATTTGACTCAGGGACAGCATTTCCTGACCATCTTTCGGGCCCATCAGCAGCCCCGCAGAGCCCCTGCCCTTGTGTAGACACTGACCACACTCCTCTCCTCAGTGCCACAGGAGCAGATGTCCCTCTCAGCCCTGCTCCAACCCACCCTGCCCAAGCAGAGCAAGATGGACTTCAACAAAGTTTTCCTTGTGCACATGAAGTCCGGCTGTAAGAGTTCCTGGAGAACTTGTTCTGATTCCCGGCTGCCACTGAAGGGGATTTGCAGTGAGCTTGGAGCAGTGGTTGGAGCAGGAGCCTGGGGGCAGCTCCCTGCAGGGTGAGCATGGGGCAGGGGTTGGGAGGCTGGGCGCACACACAACTCAGGCCTCCCCTTGTCTTGGTTCTGGGAATCCCCCAACTCTGCCAGCAGCCTGTGTCCCCATGTAGCAGTTTTGAGTAGCTGGGAGAGAAGAGAGGGCTGCAGAAAATTATTGCTGTGAGGAGCAGCTAGAGCTCTCTGCCGGCTCTGGAGACTGAATATCAGCCAACTCAAGGCCAGAGTAGCTGCTGACCAGGGGAGCCAATCGGCGATGGTGACAGCACCTCTGGGAACCACATTTAGGAGGAAAAACCCGCAAGCAGCTGCATTTTGCCCCCAGAGAAGGGAGTGAGAAGATGTAACAAGCTGTGCAGACACCAAGGCTGGTGAGGGGTGGGGAGTAGGCACCCCAGGTCCTGGAGAGAAAGATGCCCCTACAGCCCGTGGAGAAACCCATGGTGGAGCGGGTGTCCCCCCACAGTCCATGGAAAAGGCAGAGACCCCACCTGCAGCCCATGGAGAGGCCCCACACTGGATGAAGCAGGGGGAGACAGACAGGAGATGCTGTGACCTCACTGGAACAAGCCCCTGCCAGAACTTCCAACCGATGGAGAGCGACAGAGACACAGAGATGAGCAAGAGAGAGATTTGTGCTGGAACAGGTTTACTGGGGAGAGGCTGGTGACCCTGTGGAGGACTGGGACTGAGAGACACTGTGATTTATGACTGCACCCATAGCAGTGACCCACACTGGGGCAGCTGGGGAAGAGCTGAAGCCCTGTGGGAAAGGACTCACGTTGGAGAAATTCATGGAGGACTCTCTGCCATGGGTGGGACCCCACGGTGCAGCAGAAGGAGGGTGAGGAATGAATGCCCCTCCCTCAGCCAAGAAGGAAACAGACTTGCAAGGAACAGACCAAACCTCCATTCCCCCAGTCCCTGCCCCTCCCTGTGCCACGATGTGGGGGAAGAAGGGAGCAAAATCCTGACTAAAGTCTGCTAAGAATGGAGGAGGGGGGAGAGGTGCTTTAAGATTTGATCACACTTCTCATTATCCAACTCCAGTTTCTCTCAGTGTGTAGATTAATAAATTAGAGAGTTTTCTATCCTTCACTTTGTGTTGAGTCTGTTTTACCCATGTCGTTGATTATGGGATGATCTCTCCCTGTCCTTATCTCCACTCCTGAGCCTCAATATCTATTTTCTCCCTTGTCCAACTGAAAAGGGGAGTGATAGGCTGACTTTGGTGGGCGTCTGGCCTCCAGCCAGAGCCAAACCACCACAGTAACAGAGAGAGAGGATGGCCAGGGATGCCTCCTCCCCACTTAACTGACTTTGAGTTTTTTTATGGCCCTTTTTCTGCCTCCTAACCCACTTTCTGCCCTTCCTGGACACCCCTGGGGCTGGGGCTGGTCTCCATGACAGCCCTGGGGTCATAGAATCATAGAATGCTTTGTGTTGGAAGGGACCTCACAGCCATGGGCAGAGACACCCATCACTAGATCAGGTTACCCAAAACCTCATCCAGCCTGGTCTTAAACACTTCCACAGATGGGCCTTCCACAACCTCTTTGGGAAAGTTGTGCTAGGGCCTCACCACCCTCAGAGTAAGGAATTTCTGCCTAATATCTAATCTAAACCTGCCCTCTTCCAGCTTAAAGCCCTCGCCCCTTGTCCTATCACTACACTCCCTTGTGAACAGCCCCTCTCCCACTTTCCTCTAGGATCCCTTGAAGTATTGGTAGGCTGTAATGAGGTGTCCCCAGAGCCTTTTCTTCTCCAGGCTGAACAAGGAGAGGCTCTCTAGCCCCTTGATGATCTTTGTGGCTCTCCTCTGGCCTCGCTCCAACAGCTCCATGTCTTTCCTGTACTGGGGCTCCCTGAGCTGGATGCAGGACTCCAGGTGGGGTCTCACGAGAGGAGAGTAGAGGGGCAGAATCACCTCCCTTGACCTGCCGGCCACAGTGTTCTTGACCCAGCCCAGGACACGGGTGGCCTTCTGAGCTGCCAGCACACTGACACTGAGCTGCTGACCACAGCAATTTGAGTGCAGTCATTTATCCAGCCATGCACAGTCCATCCATCGAACCCACGTCTCTCCAAGTTAAAGACCAGGATGTTGTGCTGGGCAGTGTCCAATGCCTTGTAGAAGTCCAGGAAGACAAAGACATGTCTGTCTCTCTTCACTTCTCCACCATCTCTGTTACTCCATCATAGAAGGCCACCAGATTTGTCAGGCACAAACTGCCCTTAGTAAAGCCATGTTGGCTGTCCCCAGTCACCTCCTCATTCTCCATGTTCCTGAGCATAGTTTCCAGGAGAATCTGCTTCATGATCTTGCCAGGCACAGAGGTGAGACTGACCAGCCTGCAGTTTCCTGTAGGTCAGAGGGGCTTGCCTTGGTCTGGGTATGGCACCATAGAGCCCCCATACCCACACCCAGCTATGGATACAGGACCCAAGGCCTTCTGCTGGGAACAAGCTGCCCCTGCATGGGGATGGGCTGTTGGGGACACGTCCTGCCCAGGGATCTGAGGTACCTGAGGGAACAGGGCACAGTTGGCATGTCCCAACTCTTGAAGCCCCCAGCCCTACCTTGTCCTCTTGTCCCATCTTCCACAAAAGGTCACCACTTAATTTCCCTTCCTTCTCCTCTTTTTATTCCTGGGACTGATGGGCTCCTGCCTTTTCCTCCAGAACAGACCAATGTCCTGAGACACCCCACACCCTCTCAGATGGTCCCAGTGGCCCTGGCTCAGGTGGAAAATCAGTGACAATGATCATACACAAGGACATCAGGCCTTTCTGTGATGGGGAACACCTCCTGAGGTGCCAAACCTCACCCAGTGCTGTTTCCCAGCACAGGCAGCTGGGAGAGGCACAGTTCCAGGAAAAGCCACCTCCAGCACATGCCAACCAGGCGGGGATGGGTTGGACGTTGCTTTCAATTTGCTGTGTTGTCCCCAGGTCCTGCTTGCAGCTGTATTTTCTGACCCTGGACTTCGGTAGGAGGATACAGAACTTCAGCTCATTGCCTGGGGGTGGAGCCTCAAGTCCCACCCACAGACAGTAAATCTGCACCTCACACTGGGCAAAGGTGCAACTGCTTTACTGGGCAGCCTGCTGCATCTGGCAGCTCGTGTCCATCCAGTGAGCGACTTTTTCTGCAGGAGATTTAGAATATTTCCTGTCATTTAGAGTCAGTAACAGATTTGCAGCAACTCCTGGAGAGGGGCAGTGGGGCAGAGCAGGGGCTGCAGAGGGGAGCTGTGTGTGGTCCCATCGTGCTGGCGAGAGCCCCTCCCCCTCTGCAGACACTGCCCACACTCCTCTCCTCAGTGCTGCAGGAGCAGACGTCCCTCTCAGCCCTGCCCCAGGAAAGACTGGAGGAAAGCCAACATTGCTCCAGTCTTTCACAAGGGCCAGGAGGAGGATGAAGGAAACTGCAGGCCAGTCAGTCTCACCTCCATCCCTGGAAAGGTGATGGAACAGCTTCTTCTGGGTCATCAATAAGCATGTGGAGGAAACAAAGGTTATCAGGAATGGTCAGCATGGACTCACCAACGACTGGAACTCCTGGAGAGAGTCCAGTGGAGGGTACACAGATGATGAGGGGACTGGAGCATCTCTCACATGAGGAAAGGCTGATGGAGCTGGGGCTGTTTAATCTGGAGAAAAACCGAGAGAGGCTCTGACCAATGCTCATCAGTATCTAAAGGTGGGCTTCCATGAACGAGGGAGGGACACCATCCATATTCTCCTGTCATCCTCCGTGCAATGGACAGTTGGTGCCTTGATGTCCACCACAGCCAGTTTGCTGGCACTCATCACTGTACTTCCACACCAACATCCGCTGTACAGACTCTGCATGCTGGGTGTTATCCTGATCTTTGGGGGCCTGAGGCCTGAGTATTTTCTGGGTCACTGCAGACAGCCATGAATGCCCTCAGGTACCAGGTACATTCCACGCTGGTGGACTACTTCCCTTGCTGGGTTACCCGATCGTCCTTGAGAGGAGACTTTGCCTTCACACTCAATTAGAGTTTGCAGGAAGCTGCCCCTCTTCCAGTCCATCAATCTCTGAGTCCCCAGCAATGGATGACAGGTGCTGGGCTTCCCTGCCTTCTAGTTCCTCCCACTTAGCCCCACCATGCCAGCACAGGACCCACCAGGGAACAGATGTCTCCACCTGCCTGATGGACAAAAGAGTTACCTGCATCTCACAGCCCTGTCAGGGATGGGACCAGGTTATTTCTGCCTCTGCTCCCTCTCAGGACAAGATTCCACCGTGTAGACATCCACCATGTCTCCTCACCTGCGAAAGTAATGATGATAGTTCAGAGTTGAGTCCCTTTAGTCAGTGACTGTCTGTGTCGCCTCAACCCAGGAGGTGTTTGGCTCAACACCTCTCCATGTGGTCTCAGAGGAGGAGACTTCTTCTCAATGCCTGTCTGCATGGCCTGAGGGCAGGAGATGCTCTCAATGTTCCTCTGTGGGGGCTGAGGGTGGGGAATATTCTCAGTGCCCACCTACATGGTTTCAGACCAATAAACCCTCTCTACCTGTCTGCATGGACTCAGTGCTCACCACCTCCACAGGGAGAGGGATGACCAGCCAGTTCCCAAAGAAACACTGTGTTTGGGTCAGCTGCCTTGTTGCGCCCGGTCTCAACATCACACTCTGCCACCACTGTTGGGATCCATCACGGTGTTGTGAATGCAGTCTTTATGGGCTGTAGTTCGTGGCAGAAACACAGTGGTGAAGATGAGTGGACAAAGTAAACGATGACCAGCATCCCTGAAGACCACTTAAAGACTGTAGCACGCATGTGGGAAAGGGTGGAAACCAATCATAGTAAATTCTGATAGAAGTAATGACTCTGTTAATCATTTCTAGAGAAAGGCCATGAATATCTGTGTACAACCTCGATATAAGCTGTGCAACTGACTCGTTCAGAGCACAGGAGGAGCGATTCCCTGTGCACCCAGTGCTGCAGTAAATACCTGCTTCATAGCACCAAGGGGAGTGAGTTTTGATTGCAGCTTTTCATGGCATCAGTTTTGCACTTGCAGCCCTGGGGCAGTAGTCGTCCTTGGTTCTGCACAGATGGTGGCAGAGGGGCACCTCAGTGACCCTTAATAGACACTCACCTACTGCAGGTGTTTCTTCTTACGGTACCTGCTGTGTGCTGCTGCTCCAGGTTCTCCTTGCAGAACTTGCTGGTGGGTGTCTGCAGCTGTTAAAGCTCCATATCTGGATTTGGTAGTGAAGCTGGAGGCTGAAGCAGACTCCTGCTTCTGTGGGTCACCAGGGTCCAAGGTGCCTCATTCTCAGCCTGCCCACTGCAGGTACTTGCAGGTTATGAAACCACCCATCTCCTTCTCTGCCCCTCACACACTGTGCAGCTGTGGGACTGTTTCCTGCAGCTCCGGCACCTGACACAACCGACCATCAGCCAGTGCCCACCTTGTGCAGACACTTACCTTTGCAGCAGGAGAAGGGGGTGTGTGCTCACTGCAACGTCCTGCCGTTACTAAAGTCTCCTTCTGTCACTGAAACCCGGGAATAAACCTCGGAACACCAGTGTGGTGTCAGACGACAGGCATTCTCTATTGCAGCGCTGGCTGCGCGGGGGACAGCTCCACCTAACGGCGCAGTCACAGAGACACAGGCTGACCGGGGTTGGCAGGGACCTCTGGACATCATCTAGCCAAACGCCTGCCATAGCAGGATCACCTTGAGCAGGCTGCACAGGACAGCATCCAGGACCACGAGGTTTGAATGTCTCCAGAGATGGAGACTCCTCAGCCTCTCTGGGCAGCCTGGCCCGGTGCTCTGCCACCCTCACAGGAAAGAATTTCCTCCTCATGGTTGGGTGGAACTTCCTCTATTCCACTTTTTGCCCATTGCCTCTTGTTCTGTCCCTGGGCACCACTAAAAAAAGGTCTGACCCCATCCTCCTGATACCCACTCCTCAAGGATTTATCAGCATTGAGAAGATCCCCCCTCAGTCTTCTCTTCTCTGGGCTGAGAGAGACTGAGTCTCTCTTCATAAGAGAAATGTTCTAATCCCCTCAGCCTCTCTGTAGCCCTTTGCTGTCCCCTCTCCAGGAGCACCCTGTCCTTTATGACCCAGGGAGCCCAGAGCTGGGCACAATATTCCAGATGAGACCTCAAAAGGGCAGAGCAGAGGGGGAGGAGAACGTCCCTGACCTGCTGCCCACACTTCTCTTGATACCACTCAGGATGCCATTGGCTTTCTTAGCCATGAGGGCACACTGCTGGCTCATGGTCAGCCTGGTGCCCACCAGCATTCCCAGGGCTTTTCCCCAGAGCTGCTTCCCAGCTGGTCACTCCTAACTGTACTGGTGGTGGGGGTCTGTTCCTCCCTGGGTGCAGGACCCTGCACTTGCCCTTGTTGAATTCCATAAAATCTTCTCCCCCCGGGCATCCCCGGGGCTTGGGGACACCTTGTCCCCGCTGTCCCTTGTGCTGTCCTTGAGCCTGGATGATGTGGGTGTCCAGGAGGTATGTGGGGCCCGGAGGGGTCCTGGGGGGGTCACCTCCACGAGTGCCTGCAGCAGGAAGATGTTCAGGGCCGCCCCCCCGAGCCGGATCCGCCGCTTCTGCGGGGGGGGGCTGGCACCGCGGGGCGGGGGGGGGGGGCACGGAACTACACTCCTCCCCCGGGGCTGCAGGGACCCCCAACACAGAGACACCCCACCCCCCCAAACACACACGCATCCTCTGCATACCCCAATTTTCACTCGTGAGGAGCCATCTATAACCAGCTCTTCTCCAGCTCCCAACTCGGTATCTCTTCAGTCTGGCCTCGCTTCACTCTGGGTCTCAATTACTTCTAAGCAATTACGCAGCAATTCCTCCAGGGGTCTCCCAACAACTGCTGGGCTCTGGGCAGAGGTCCCTCTCAATTCTAAGTCTGGGGAGTCTGGTAATACAGCTTCATACTTTAGGATCTGTCTGCCTGTTAACCATTCCTCTGCTTTTTGTTGTGAAACATCCCTGACATTGTGTGGGGTATATACCTTTACAGGAGAGCTCAAGGTGATCTTCCTAACTTCTTCTAGTAATAATGCTGTAGCTACCAAAGCTCGGACACCAGCAGGCCATCCCCTGCTTAGTGGATCAAGACATTTAGAACAATACCCCATGGGTTTTTTGATTCCTGCCCAGTCCTGAGTAAGAACTCCATATGCTGTCTGGTTTGATGCATTTACAAATAAATAAAAAGGGTTTTCTAGATCCGGGAGGTCCAATACAGGTGCTTGTATTAATGTCTTCTTTATTTCCTCAAATTTTTATCATCTTCAATAAACCACTTAAACTGGTTATTAGTTAATTTCTCATATAGGAATTTTACCTTTTCACTATAATTTTCAAGCCATGGTCTGCAATATCCTAATAACCCCAATACTTGCCTAACCTCCTTTTTAGTTTGTGGGGGTCTTAAGGATAAAATCCCAGATACTCTATCAGGATTTAACTTTTTCTTCCCCTTACTTAGTCAATGTCCTAAGTATTTTACTTCCTGCTCTACAAACTGTAGCTTAGATTGGGACACCTTTAATCCCTTTCCCCCTAAAAAGTTTAACAATTTAATGGTGGCGTTTCGGGTCCCCTCTTCAGTTTCTCCCGCTATTAATAGATCATCCACATATTGTAACAATTTTACCTCCCTGGGCATAGTGAAATCTTGCAGAACTTTTTCTAAAGTTTGTCCAAATAGATTTGGTGACCCTGTGGCAACACAGTCTGTCTTAATTGTTGTTTTCATCCCATATCGGGGTCCTCCCATTGAAAAGCAAAATAATCTCTGGATGCCTGTTGCGAGTTCCTGTGTCCAAAATCCAGATCTTGGGAAATAATTTATCTCCAGGGGCTTTGGAAGTGCAAAGAGGCGCTAGGAAAAGACTGCACAGCAATAAGGTTAAAAGCAACAAGTTCACTTTATTCAAGCTGGCTGCTGTTTAAATACCTTCGAGGGTTATGTAACGAGGGGCCAGGGTAGAGGGGGCAAAGGCCACCTGCACCGTATCAGGTTTCCATCACCACAATGGAATTTCTAAGTATGCAGAGCTCTTGTTACAGTTTCTTGTTCCCATGCTTTTAGCCCTTTGTCAGTGATTCCTCAAGGCTGTTTTCCAAGCAGGACTGTGGCGATGTGTAGCTGTGGCCTTGATCAGCCAGCCAGGTTCCCACCGATGCCTCATCCAGAGGACAAGTCCAAAAAGCATCCTTCAAATCTATGACACTATACCAAGTGTGTCTGGGAGATATATGACTCAATAAGGTATATGGATTTGCCACCACAGGGAATTTGGTAATTGTTGGCTGATGTACCGCTCTTCAGTCCTGCACCATCTGGTATGACCCATCTGGGTTTTTTACAGGGAGAATGGGCGTGTTGTGAGGTGACATACATGGCTCTAGAGGTCCTTGTTCCAAAGGTCTGTCAACTACAGGTTTTAATCCTTTCCAGCCCTCCATAGGTATAGGGTATTGTTTGACTGGTTGGGTGGTGCGGGTCTATTATTTGAATGCTACCTCTACATCTTTTAAAATAGGCACTTTAAAAGGTTCTCCTTTTGCTCCTACTACTGACATACAGTTCTTCCCTTTGTCTATTCCTTTTGGAAGTTTTTGAATGGTTGATTTTTCAGCCCCGGTATCTGCTAAGAATAAAACTTCCTCTTTATGGGGAACAATTAATAATTTTATCAAGGGCTTTGTTGATGTTGAAGTTCCCAGAAGATAAAGCCACTGACATCCCTAATCTGCAAAAAAGCCCCCCACAAGTGATATTTTATGGAAGGGGACAGCTTTTCATGTGGTGACTGCTCATGAGAGAGTAAACAGAGCCCCCAAAGCCCAGGAATGGATCTCTGCAGCCTGGTCACATTTCATGGCTGGTGCACAAGGATCTATGGTAAGGGAAGAGAATCCAGCCCAATACTGGTCTCCGTGACCTGCCCAACCTCCCAGGCACATGGCCTGGAGCTTTCCCAGCCCCATGGATGCCGGGATGTACAGGACAAGTAAGGAGAGAAAAAGCCGAGCACAAAACATCCAGGAAAAGGGCCCCACGCCATGCTGGAGCTCATGGACACTCGCCCAGAGCTGCATCCCGTTGCCCTGGAAAGCAAAACCAAGAAGTGATGTGTGACCAGAAGGAACAAACACTCACCCCAGGGCTGATCCCACAGGAGCACACAGAGCTTGGGTTGATCCCCAACTCCTCCTTTTTGGGGAGTAGGACCAGACCACCTTGCTCACGGGAATGGCTCCCTGCCAGCAAATCCCCCACCAGCCCACCCAGGCCCTCTGGGGCTCAGCCCCAACATTAGGACCCCAAAAGTCTAGTCCCTGC
Organism: Gallinula chloropus; assembly: GCF_964237585.1. Classification (NCBI taxonomy): domain Eukaryota; kingdom Metazoa; phylum Chordata; class Aves; order Gruiformes; family Rallidae; genus Gallinula; species Gallinula chloropus. Next base: position 1,615,125 of record NC_140117.1, on the reverse strand, counting down.
TGGGGTCCCCTGTGCCAGTTCCAGAGGGTCTCTGGGACCTTCCCACCAATCAGGCACCCTGTCCTCCCACCCACACCACACTATTTCCTCATACCCTTCTGTCCCTGCCCAAAGAGCTTTTTGATGAAGGCAACATGTTCCTCAGGGGCAAACGTATATTTCCTTCTCCAGAGATAAGCTCCAAGGCCAAGGAACCCAATGGAGAGCACGAGAAGCACACCCAGAGCGGCCATCCAGAGACGGGCATCATGGAAAAAGGGAGCTGGGAAACAAACAGATCCACAGGGAAAGGGATCAATTTACACTCAAGTTTGTGGGAAGAAGGACCAAGAGACCCCCGCCCCACACCTCCCAGCCCTTGTCCCGTGAGCGCTGGCCCCAATGGGACAGAGTCCCCTTGTGCCCCACACCCCCACGCTGCACCCCGAGCCCAGAGCCAAGCTGCACCAAGCAAGGCAGCCACCCCCCGCCCTTCTCCAGCACCGCAGGGGCTGGCTGCAGCCGTCTCACTGGAGATGCGCAGGGACGCCTCCTGCTCCTGGGCCAGGCGGCTGTTCCTGACCACACAGGACCAGTTCCCCTCTCTGGTTCCCGTCACCACGATGGCGTCTTCGGTGTCGAACAGGCCTCTGGCATCAGGGGAAAGTCTCTGGGAGACCGAGGGGACATGGTGCCCGTTGGGGTCTTTCCACAGCACCTCCGGTTGCGGGAACCATCCGGCCGATCGACACAGCACCCGGATGCCTCCGGCCTCGTAACCCTCCAGAGAGAGCTGAGGGCCAGAGCCTGTGGCTGGGGAAGAGCCCGGGGTTGGGGTCAGGTGGGTGTCAGGACTGGTGTCAGCCAGCACCGCATCCTAGAGCAGACCCATTACAGGTCTCCCCAGGATGCAGGTCTAGCCACCAAACCCACCCCAACTTGTGCAGGAACCACAGAGCATTAGTGCCCAACCATCCCATATCTGCACCCAAAACATCCTGGCAGAGTAAGACCGAGCTGCCAAGGTTCAGTGCCTCAAGGCAGTGTCTGCACTGACAGGTCTTTTTTCAAGATGCCCCAACACTTGCAGACAATTTGCCAAGTCATAAAAGTAATGGGACACAGGTCTGGGCGGGACACACAAGCCCAGGGACACCACGACCACCCCCTGGAAACACCACACCAGCAACAAACCTGACACCTCCAACACTGCCATAGCTTCTCCATAAGAGGCACCATCTGTCACGGTGCAGACGTACTGACCATCATCAGAGGGTCTCAGCCCAGAGATTCGCAAGTCCAGGCTTCCGTTGGAGAGACCATCTCTGACCAACTCTGTCCTCCCAACGTATTCCTCCATCTGCTCCCTGGAGAGGTCCTCCCCATGTCGGTAGTGGTGCACCGTTTCAGAGACCCGTTTCCGGATCCACCTGATGTCCCAGCTCTGAGCGTCCATTTCAGGAGACAAGTGACACGGCAGCACAATGTCCTGCCCCACGGTGCCACGGAGAGCATGGCCTGGTCCCACCACTGTGAAGTCAGCTTGGCCATGGAGAAGGACACAGACACACAGAGTGCACCTACGTTAATTTAGGGAGTTGCAGGCAATGGACAAGTTTGGCTTGAGCGGGGCACGCCCCATGCTGAGGGCGTTGCTTTGCCCTCCCATGGTCCAGAGAACCCAGAGAAACTGGTACAGGAGTGAGACGACTAGAAAAAGAAGGAGCTTTCCTGAGAGCAGGAACCTGTCCAGAAAATATCCTCCACCCCAGCCAGCCCTGTTGAGTGCAAGAAGTGAGGGGAGCACTGCAGGACAGGACTGGAGGGGAAGTCAGGGCAAGGACATAAAGACCCCAAAGGAAAGTGAAACCATGTGCGGCTAAGCTCTGGGCTGGGCTCGCCTCACCCCATGGCAGCTCCCTGCCCCACATCTGCCAAAAGAGCAGAAAAATGCCCCCACAAGCCCTGCAGTATCCCTACCTGATCCCAGCTGGAGCACATGGAGAATCAGCCAATACCTCAGGAGGCCACTGGGTCTCGCTGGGAGCCACATCTGTAGCTGTGCTGAAGAGGAGGGAGCGGAAGGGAAGAGATGGGAGTTACAGCTACTTGGGAGGAGATGGCAAAGAAGGGCTGCTCCTGCCTCCAAAGAAGCTCCAAAGTCCACCAAAACCCCTGCACGAGCACCTCAACAGTGGAAGAAACCAATGCTTGAGGTCAGGACGGATGCCCCAGGCTGCTCAAAAACCCAACGGCTGCCCAGTTTCGGAATGACTGTTTCTGGGCGGGACTTGAGGCCCCATCCCCCAGGCACTGAGAGGAACTTCCTCATGCAGGCACCAAAGTTCACAGTCAGTAAAGAAAGCTGCAAGCAGGCCCCAGGGACACAATAACAAAGGGAAACCAACCCCCTCCCTATCCCTGCCTGGGTGACAGGTGCTGGAGGTGGCTTTTCCTGGAGCTGCACCTCTCCCAGCAGCCTGTGCTGGGGAACAGCACTGGGGGAGGTTTGGCACTCTCAGTGGGTGTTTCCCATGCCAGAAAGGGATGATGTTCTTGTGTATGAGCACTGTTGCTGAAGCAACAATGAAACCCTGACCAGACCCTGTTGAAATTTTCCCCCTGAGCCAGGGCCACTGGGTCCATCTCTGGGGATTTGTGGGTCTCAGGACATTGGTCTGTTCTGGAGTAAAAGGCAGGAGCCTGACAGGTCCAGGAACCAAAAAATAAGCAGAAGGAATGGAAAAGAAGCTGAGAGCTTAAGGGGTGAGGGGGAGAAAGGATCAAGATGGGCTGTGGAGGGGGCTTCAAGTGTTGGGACATGCCAGCTGTGCCCTGTGCCACGGTCTTGTCACCTCCGTGACCTCTGATTCGCAGGGAAGATGTGTCCCCAGCCATACCCAACTCCCCCCCCCCACCGCCCCCCTCATGCAAGGACAGCCCTTCCCCAACAGCAGTAGTGCAGGGGGGTCTCAGACTCTTTACCCAGAGTTGGGTGAGGGTATGGGGGTTCCACGTGGCAATAGGGATGGAGAACCAGGGCACATCACATCAAACCCAGGGCCATCAAGGAGGTTGGATCTAGCCCCAGAGGTGACTGGGAAGGGTACAAGGGGGTGTACTGGCAGAAGGGGGTTCACAGTCCCCATACCTGTCTCATGCCATCCTTTGCCCATTTCTTGTTTCACTGCATCACCAGGAATGTCCCCAAGCATTGCATCCAATTTCTGCTTGGATCCCCACAACCCCAGCCCAAGCCCCTTTGTGCACACCACCTGCCCCTTCCCATGGCCTGGAGGGTTCATCACTCTTGGATGCCAGTCCCAGTAGCTTCCTATCCCATCCCAACCCATCACATATGACTCCCATTGCATTCAATCCCATCCAATCCCAACCTACCCCAGCCCATCCAAACGCCACCCTACCTCACCTCCCCTCACCTTACCACCTCACTTCCCCAACTTCACTGCATAGAGCATTTCAACTCATGCACACTTATGATAGAGCAGTCAGAGCTGAAGCAGACCTCCAGATCTTTCTTTCTGCAACACTTGTCATTTCCCACAGCACAGTCAGCGCAGGACAGGACCCCACACTGTGTTGTAGTTCTCAGAGATACTCACCAGTTGCTGCAGCTTGTTCCTCTGGAAACAAACAAACAAACAAACAAACAAACATCGCATCATAAAGGCTCATTGCATAGCTTGGACAGAGCCCAAATTTCTCATTTGCAAATTGGACAGTACCCCAAAACCCAGCATGATCATATTCCATAATTAGGAAGAAATTTAAGGGTGGGGAGACACTGGAACAGGTTGCCCAGGGAAGTGGTGGCTTCCCACTCCCTGGAAGTGTTCATAGGCAGGTTGGATGGGGCCTTGAGCAACCCGGTCCAGTGAGGGTGTCCCTGCCCATGGCAGGGGGGTTGGAATTTGATGATCTTTAAGGTCCCTTCCAGCCCAAACCATTCTATGATTCTATCATTGTATGAACTGGTTCCCAGGACCTTTGGTCAGGGGAGTGGGTCCATTCCCACTGTGGTCTCCTGAGCTCTCTTCTTGAGAGATAAGCACTGAGACCAAGGAAACAAACAAAGAGCACAAGGAGCATGCCCAAATCCAGCATCCGGGGATGGGCATCATGGAAAAGGGGAGCTGAGAAACAAACAGATGCACAGGAAAAGGGAATGATTTACACTCAAGTCTGTGGGGAAAAGGACCAAGAGACCTGCGCCCCACACCTCCCAGCCCTTGTCCTGGGAGACCTGGCCTCAAGGGGACACAGTCCTCCCACTGGAAATATCAACTCTACCCTGAAGCACACGAGACTCAGGTTGTCTCATGCCCTACAACTGCTCAAAAGGTACACAATCCTCCCATGCCCCCACACACCCACACTGCACCCCGAAGCCTAGAGCAACGCTGCTCCAAGCAAGGCAGCAACCCCCCACCCTGCTCCAGCGTCTCACGGGCTGGTTGCAACAGTCACACCAGGAGATGTGCTCAGCTCCAAGGCCACCACCGCATCCCAGAGCAAACCCATCTCATTACCCAATGTGGCTGTGGGACTGGCCACCAAACCCACCCTAACCTATGAACCACAGAGCATTGATGCCCAATGGTCCCATGTGGGAGCCTGGCTAGCTGATCAAGGCCACAGCTACTTGCGCTTGAAAAACAGCCTTAAGAATTCACTAACAAGGGGCTGAAAAGCGTGGGAATGAGAACCTGTAATGAGATCTCATGGTACTTCAAAATTACATTGTGGTGATGGAAACCTGATATGGTGCAGATGGCTTTTTTCCCCCCTCTCTCCTGGCCCTCAGATGTATTTAAGCAGCAGCTGGCTTGAATAAAGTGACTTGTTGCTTTTAACCATATTGGTGTGCAGTCTGTTCCGAGAGCCTCTTTGCACTTCCAAAGCCCCTGGAGATAAATTATTTCCCAAGATCTGGATTTTGGACACAGGAACTTGCAACAATTGGCACCTGAACAAGGGACCCAGACTGATGAAGACCAGGAACGACCAGGGACTGGGAAGAAGGTTATGGAACCGGTTGCAGCAGCCGGGCCGGAGCAAGAGGAACCCTCCTGAGAGAGGCTGTGGCAGATGGGCTGGCGCCGCTGAAAGAGTAAGTGTTGTGGTAGCTGGAAAAGCGGGGTCGCTCCCCGTCCTCTGCATCCACGATGGAGTGGGAAGCTGTGGAGAAACTGCTCCTTAGTATTCTAAGAGACATGAGCAAGTGTCTCCAAAAGGCATAGTGGAGCTGATAAAATGGGCTCGTCACTCCGGACACTAATATTTAGTGTCTCTGAATGGCTAGTGATTGGGGATCATATGTGAGATGCCCTTATTATGGGTGGTAAAGATGAGAAACTGCTCCCATCTCGGACCGACCTGGCGTGTGGTGGTTAACACTTTAAAAGCAATGCAGGCTGAATGCCAGGTGGCTGCCGCTGTAGTGCAGGTGTTAACAGGGTCTCCAGTTCCATCCGAGACAGTGTTTGAGAGGCCGGTTCGTGGCTTAGTACATTCTGTGTTCCATGGCCGCGGAACTGCAAAACTTGGTGGCAAAAAAGGATGGCACTTTGCCCTTGGCGGGGTCTGCTGAACAACGAGAGCTTACAAAGTGTCCTGAAAGTGCAGGCTCTTCAGCCCTGAATTGTTCCCCTGAAACATCTAACAATTCCTCTGATCTGGGGGGGAACGGAGGGAGAAGTGCAAGAGCTTACTGAGCGTCTCCAAAAGCTTAAATTAAAACAGAATAATCAGATAGCTAATTCAGTGCTGCCGACACCGGAACTGTGCAAGATGCCTGTGCCTTCATCGCCACCTTGTGGGGGAGTTGCGCCAGGTACAGTTCCCTCGCGTTGAACAGGGGTGATTCGTAATGCGGTCATAGAAGGACAATGGGAAGCGGCTTGCGAGTTCCTGCCCCGTAGTATATACTCAAGACGGGGGTAGCTGGGAACCTCACGATTGGAAACTGTTGCAGCAGGTGCATAAAAGTGTCACTGACTATTGCTTGCGTTCTGAAGTGTCCAAACAAATCATTCAGTGGATCTTTACTGCAGATGTGAATACGCCTTCTGATAGCCATAATTTGGGATATTTGCTGTTAACTCTCTCAGAGAATTTGTTGTTTCTTTCGGAATGGTTTGAGCGTGCTACACGGGAAGCAGCTACTCCTAGACAGCCAAATGATCCTTTTTACGGGATAACAGCTGAGATGGTGGTGGGAGTGGGACAGTGTGCATCTCCCAAGGTCCAAATAACTTTTCCTGCTACTTTCTACAGGCTCTCCACTTGCCTTACTTTAGAAGCGATGTCCGCTATACTGGTTGGCAAAAAAAGAACCTGCCATTGCCAGTATTAATCAGGGAGCTAAGGAATCGTTTGGACAATTCGTAGATGGAATGTGGATTGCTATTCTAGATAGTAAGTTCTCTGAAGACACTAAACAGCAATTATTTTGTGTTATGGTTCACGGCAACGCCAACCCTAGCACTCGTTCTATCCTAGCCTCACTTCCCCAGGGATCATCTGTGGAAATGATGCTGCAGAGAGTGGCTCGAACAGAGCAAGGTCATCAGGTAAGTCAGATTGCTACTGCTGTACAAGCTGCATTCATTCGAAAAGGCGGAACATTAAATAGACAAAAGCTACAAGCTGTTCGTTGCTACCGCTGTGGAGTATGGGGTCATGTTCATCAAGAGTGTATGGAGAAGGTCTGGTGTGATCACTGTCATCAAGACACTCATGCCACTCAAGCTTGTCGTCAGTCGGGAAACAGTCAATGCAGCGTGAAGCACCGGCGCGCCAAGACACAAATGCCAAGCGTCAACCCAGCCCTCTGGGATACCTTGATGAGCACCAACCAGCAACCAGAGGGAGCCTTGGGGTGGGTGTGGCAACAGCAGTAGGTATCCTTCTACAAGATACCAGCGTGCAAAAAATCAACTACAAGTGAAAGGGCCTTTATCATCCTCTCGATGCTTACACGCTATTTTGATGGGGTGATCCTTTTTGGCGTTGTCTGGGGTAGTGTTAGTTCCAGGGGTAATTGATGCTGATTATGTGGGAGACATCTGTGCATTACTGTTCAGAATAACTCCACCTATATTCATTCCAGCAGGAACCCATATAGCACAACTCATAGTTGTACCTGCAGAAGCCCCAATAGCCATGGGGCCGGCGTGGACCGGGGGCTTTGGCTCAACTGGGAGGCTGGCCTGCTTAACCACCCAGCTGGGAGAACGGCCTTTGGTGACGGTAACGTTGTGGCAGGGTTCAAGTAGTGTCACGGTAACCGCATTGCTGGATTTGGGAGCTGATATTTCTATCATGTGCTCAGTCCACTGGCCTCCTCAGTGGCCCCAGAGGCAGTCAGTAACAGTGTGGGAGGTGGGGGTTTAGCCAGCACAGTACCATCAAAGTTTCCAGTTGTCGTACAAGTTACTGGGGAAAACCCCGTCACCGTGCTGCTACAGGTAACTCACCTGCCCAGCAGCTTACAGATGCTGCTCAGTAGGGCCAGATGGGAGTGCGCCTGACAAATCAGGGGGTTTAGCCTGGGCCACTGTAGCACTGCTACCAGTAGCCCTTACACAGCTGACTAATGAGTCAGTATGGGTGGAGCAGTGGGCATTGAGTCAAGAGTGCTTGAATATTGTTAAACAGTTGGTAAAGGAACAATTGGATGCAAAACATATTCAACCTTCCACCAGCCCATGGCATACCCCCATATTTGTTGTGCCAAAAAAAATCCAGCAAGTGGTGTTTATTACATGATTTACACAGAAATAATGAATGAATGGAAACAATGGGAGCCCTCCAGCCTGGTCTGCTGTCGCCTACAATGCTGCCTTCAGGATGGCATATTCGTATCATTGATTTGAAGGATTGCTTTTTTACCATTCCTGTTGCAGAACAGGATTGTAAAAGATTTGACTTTTCTGTGCCATCAGTTAACAAGGACGAACCAGCTGATCGATACAAGTTGGTAGTTCTGCCTCAGGGCATGAAGAACTCTCCCACTATGTGCCAATTGTTTGTAGCACAGGCCTTGGAAGCCCCTACAGGAGCAATATCCTAGTATGATACTTTATCATTACATGGATGATGCTCTGTTCTGCCAAGCTGAGAATTTTCCTAGCTGTTGGAATCAGGTGGTGGTTACCCATTTGCAGAAATATGGCCCTAAAGTAGCCCTAGAAAAAAAAAATTAGTACACCTTATTTGTATCTAGGATGGAAAATCACTGATGCTATTATAGTGCCCCAGAAAGTAGCATTTGCTACAAAAATTACTAACCTTCATGATCTGCAGACAGTTTTAGGGCAGATACACTGAGTGCGATGCCAGGATGGGATTTCTAACCAACCATGACTTGCGCTTTTGCATGGTCGCGATCACTCTGGCCCTGTCTGCTTATCAGAGGCCTCACAAGGAGCCTTACACACAGTTGCTGAGCAAATTCAGAACACAGCCAGTGCGAGGAGACTCGCTGGAGTTCCCTTGTCATGAGGCATTTTCACCCCAAAGGCCCATGAATTTGAGTTGATTTGTCAATGGCAAAAGAAAAAGGGGGACTCCACCCAGGAGCCACAGATACAGAAGCCTCGTGCTGTGCCATTGCCAGATCAGCCTCATCAGTCTCGATTTCCTCCAGTTTCTTCCTTTGCCTTTTTCTCTCTTTTGGAATGGATTTTTCTATCTGCTCAGCCCTCCACCTCTGCCATAACCAGGATGGAGGTTGTAGCCCAACTAATACAAAAGGGCTGAGAGCGGATTGTCTCCATATCAGGCCAAGAGCCATCAGACATGAGTCTGCTGCTGACAATGGCAAATCTCGATTGGGCACTGCAACATTGCGATTCCCCAGCACCAGCTATTGAAGGGTATCCTGGCAGATACATAACAAAAGACCAGATGATCAGGTTGCCCAGTGGATAGCCCTAACAGAGTGAGTAAAGAAGCCATTGTTCTCCTTGCAACCAGTACAAGGTAAAACTGTATATATAGATGCAGGGAAACACAGTAAGTCAGCAGCCTGTATCTGGTGGGATAATGATCATTGGCATAAAGAGGTAATACCAGGCCGACCAAAGGACACATTGCAGACATTAGAACTTAAGGCAGTCGTCTGGGCCTTTTGCCAATGGGATCAGGAGCCTTTAAATGAGGTCTCAGATTCCCTGTATGTTGTGGGCGTATGCGCTCGACTTGAAGATGCCTATCTAAGGGAAAACAAGAATTCTCAGTTAATGACATTGTTTGTTCAACTGCGAGCTGCATTATGAAGAAGGACTCAGGAATATGCAGTCTTGCATGTAGACCGTCATGAAACTGAGAAAGGGCTAGGGGAAGGCAATGCAGTAGCTGACCAGGCCATTATGACAACACCTAGCAGCTCCTTTGAGGCAGCCTGAGCTTCTCATGAAATGTTCCATCAGAATGCAGAAGGTCTACAATGGCAATTTTACACCTCAGCTGTGGATGCCAAACTAGTAGTTCAGTCATGTCCCCAGTGTTCACATCATAATGAGGGCTTAGGGTTTGGGACTAATCTGCGTGGTTTACAAGCCCTGGAGTTGTGGCAGTCTGATGTCACACGTGTCCCCAGTTTTGGACAGTTGCAATTTTTACACGTGAGTGTAGATACCTTTTCAGAGATGATTTGGGCAAACCCTATGACCAGGGAGACTGCAAAGCCTGTCATCAAGCACTGGACCTCATGTTTTGCTATCATGGGGGTCCCAAAACAGATTAAAACAGATAATGGTCCAGCTTATCATTCACAGTCTGTCCAAGGATTCTTGCAACAATGGGGAGTGCTGCACGTCTATGGTATCCCTCATTCCCCAACAGGACAGGCGATCATTGAACGGACACATGTTGTGTTAAAAGACCATCTGTATAGGCTGTCAGGACAGAACTTGCCTATTGCAGAGTTAGTGGACAGAACACTTTTACTTTAAATCATTTCTGTATTAAAGGGCGGCAAATGCTTCCTGCTATTACTCTGCACCACACATCTATTAATCTATGAATGCTTACAGATAGCCCACAAATAATGTATATGTCGTGGTTTTGCCCTGGCTGGAGGCCAGACATCCACCAAAGTCAGTCTATTACTCCCCTTCTTAGTTGGTCAGGGGAGAAAATATATATATTAAGAGGCTCAGGAGTCAAAATAAGGACAGGGAGAGATCACTCTGTCATCGACGTGGGCAAAACAGACTCAACACAAATTGAAGAAGAGAGAAACTACTCTATTACACTACACTACAACTACAAAGAACAGTGAAGAAACTGGAGTTGAAAGCATGACCAGATCTTAAAACAAACGTAACCAGATCTTAAAACACTTTCCCGCCACCATTCCCTTCTTAGCAGACTTTAGTCAGGATTATGCTCCCTTCTTCCCCCTGCTCGCAGTACAGGGGAGCAGGGACTGGAAGATGGGGGCTCTGTCAGTCCCTTGCAAGTTGGTTTCCCTTTTGGCCAGGGGGTGTGTGTGGGGGCCATTCATTCTACACCCTCCCCCTGCTGCACCGTGGTGTCTCACCCACAGCAGACAGTCCTCCAAAAACTTCTCCAACTTGAATCCTTTCCCCAGGGCTTTATCTATTCACCAGCTGCCCTGGCGTGGGTCACTGCTATGGGTGCAGTCATAAATCACAATGTCTCTCAGTCCCAGTCCTCTGTGGGGTCACCAGCCTCCCCCAGCAAACCTGTTCCGGTGCAAATCTCTCACTCATCTCTGTGTCTCTGTTTCTCCTCATGGCTGCAAGTGCTGGCAGGGGGTTGTTCCAATGTAGGGTCACAGCGTCCTCTCTATGCCTCCACCAGCTCCATCCAGCGTGGAGCCCCTCCACGGGCTGCAGGTGGGGTCTTGACCTTTTCCATGGGTTTCTCCAGGGGCTGCAGGGGCATCTTTCTCTCTGGCACCTGGGCCGCCTCCTCCCCCGCCCTGTTCCGGCCTTGGTGTCTGCACAGCTCGTTACATCTTCTCACTCCCTTCTCCAGTGGCAAAATGCAGCTGCTTCCAGGTTGCTTTCTCCTCTATGTGATTCTCAGAGGCACTATGGGTATCTCTAGCTGCGACTTTGGCCTTGAATTGCCCGAAGTTTACACTGAGGCTGGCAGAAAACTGTACCTGCTGCTTACAAAAACCATCTCAGCAGCACAGCCTCACAAAACTGCAACACCCTCCATCGGGTTCCCAATGCATGGGCCATGCTGAGCAGTGCCCAAAGCCCACAGTCCTCCATCCCAGTGGGACAGCGGCATCCCTGCAGCCACTCCTGCCCCTTATCTTATGACCCAGCAACTCTAAAGCCACTTGAACCAGAGTGCAAAGCCTTCTTCATCCACCCAACTGCCCCAGAAACCGAATGGGAGACAGCTTTCCTCCCTGCTCACTCCCCTCCTGGACCACAGCTGGGTCCCATACTGGGACCAGTAGTGTTTTGTATCTTCATCAATGACATCAACATTGGGATCAAGGGCACCGTCTGCAAGTTGCAGGTAACACCAAGCTGAGCAGAGGGTCAACATGCCAGAGGAACAGGATGTCATCCAGAGGGACCTGGACCAGCTGGGGAGGTGGGCCCATGCAAGCCTTATGGAATTCAACAAGGCCAAGTGCAAGATACTGCACTTGGATCGGGACAATCCTCACTCCCAATACAGGCTGGGGGATGATGTGATAGAGAGCAGCCCTGCAGAAAAGCACTTGGGGCTCCATAACACAATTCATCCTGGGCTGCATCACAAGAAGTGTGGACAGCAGGTCAAGATGTGATTCTCCCTCTCTGCTCTGCTGAGACCCCACCTGCAGTGCTCTGGAGCCCTGAGCACAACAAGTATATGGACCTCTTGGAATCGGTGCAGAGGAGATCACTAGGAAGATGATCAGAGGACTTGAGCACCTCTCCTACAAAGACAGTCTGAGAGAGTTGTGCTTGTTGAGCCTGGAGAAGAAAAGGGGGGAACTCAGAGCCCCTTTCCAGAACCTGGCACGGGTTTCCAGAGAGGTGTTGGAGGCCCCATCCCTGGAGGCATTCAAGATCAGGCTTGATGAAGCTCTGAGCAATGTGATGTAGTGAAAAGTGTCCCTGCTCACTGCAGGGGATTGGACTAGCTGACCTTTGAAGGTCCCTTCCAACCCTGGGGAGCCCTGTGAAGAGGGTGAAAGGGGGGCAGGAACTGCTCTCCCTGAGGCACAGCTCTGTGCCCTCTGTCTCCACCCAAAACCATGGTCAGATGGTCTCTCCACTGAATGAGGCTGGTGGGAAAGTGAAGATCTTGACCCCACTGTGACCATCGATGAAAGTCACCAGCCCCCATGGCGACCCAGACTGTGCCGGGGACCCAGGTTCAGGGCTCTACCTGCCTCTTCTCACCACTCCACCTCTGAAGATGAGCCCAAGGGCTCATCCAAAGCAGGCTTTGGTAACAAGCATCCTGCATGGCTCCACCATGGGTTTCTCCATGGGCTGCAGGGGAATCTTTCTCCCCAGCAACTGGGGCACCTCCTCTCCCCACTTCCTCCCTGGCCTTGGTGTCTGCACAGCTCCTCAGATCTTCTCAGCCTCTTCTCTGGTGGCAAAGAGCAGTTGCTTGTGGATTTTTTCTCCTAAATGTCATTCACAGAGGTGCTGTGACATCATTGACAGGCTCAGCCTTGGTCAACGCCAACATCAACCTTGATCCTGCCTGGTTTTGGCTCTGTTGGACCTGGGGCAAACGTCTAGCTTCTTCTAGCACCCCCCCAGCAGCCCATCACCTCCACCAGAACCCCACCACCCAGACCAAAACTGTGGCTTTATTTAAGACTCTGGGGCTCTGTAGGAGGATGCAGGACTTGACCTGCTAACCTGGGGCGGGGCCTCAAGTACAACCTAGAGAGAGAAATTCTATAAACAGCAAATTTCCGTTCTCTTCATCAACCTGCTGCATCCGACAGCTCGTTTCCTGCCCTCAAGCACCAGTTCCTGGTACCATCAGGGTGCTGGTGCAGGGGCTCTGGGGATTTTGGCAACTCTTTGGGCAGGGGCAGCCCTTCTTTGCCAGATTCCCTCTGGGGGGGGTGTCTGTGACCCCCATCACCCTCCTTTGCCTCCCTTCCCCTCCTCCTCTCCAGTGGGGCTGCAGATGTGGCTCTTGGCAAGCCCTGAGGACCTCCTGAGGTATTGGGTGACTCTCCACGTGCTCCGGCTGGGATCAGGTAGGGATCCTCCAGGGCTGGTGGGGGCTTTTGCCCGCTCTGGGTGGCAGATGTTGGGCAGGAGCTGCCATGGGGCTGGGGGAGCCCAGCCTGGAGCTCAGCCCTGCATACTTTCACTTTTCCTTGGCTGTTGTAGCTGGAGCAGGGCTGGCTGGGGTGGAGGTCATTTTCTAGAGCAGGTTCCTGCTGCAGGGAAACCTCCATCTCCTTCCAGTCTTCCCATTCCCACTCCAGTTTCTCCAGGGTCTCTGGACCATGGGAGGGCAAAGCAACACCCGCGTGGAGTGTGTCCCCAGTCACACCAAGGTCAGCCTGGCCTGCTATGCGCTCAATTAACGTAGGTGCATCTCCTTGTCTCTGTGTCCTTCTCCATGGCCAAGCTGACTTCAGAGTGGTGGGACCAGGCCGGCCTCTCCGTGGCACCGTGGGGCAGGATGTTGTGCTGCCCTGTCACTTGTCCCCACCCATGGATGCTCAGAGCTGGGACATCAGGTGGATTCGGAAACAGGTCTCTGAAACGGTGCACCACTACCAACATGGGGAGGACGTGTATGGGGAGCAGATGAAGGACTATGTTGGGAGGACAGAGCTGGCCAGAGATGGTCTCTCCAGAGGAAGGCTGGACATGCGAATCTCTGGGCTGAGACCCTCTGATGATGGTCAGTACGTCTGCACTGTGACCCATGGTGACTCTTATGGAGAAGCTACGGTATATCTGGAGGTGTCAGGTTTGTGTGCGGTGCGGTGTTTGCAGGGGTGGTCATGGTGTTCCTGGGCTCATATGTCCCTCCCAGACCCATGTCCCATCCCTTTGTGACCCAGGAGAGGTGGCACAGTGTCTGGCAGCCTTAGGGGGTGCAGACACTGCCTCAAGGCGCTGAAGCTGGGCATCTTGGTCTTTCTGTGCCAGGAGGTTTGGGGGGGAGATCTGGGGCTGTTGGGCACCAATGCTGGGTGGTTCCTGCCCAGGTTGGGGTGGGTTTGGTGGGAGCTGTGAGGGGTCTGCTCGGGGATGCGGTGGTGGCCTTGGAGCTGAGCCCATCCCTCCCTGACCCCAACCCTGGGCTCTTCCCCAGCCACAGGCTCTTGTCCTCAGCTCTCTCTGGAGGGTTACGAGGCCGGAGGCATCCGGGTGCTGTGTCGATCGGCCGGATGGTTCCCGCAACCGGAGGTGCTGTGGAAAGACCCCGACGGGCACCGTGTCCCCTCGGTCTCCCAGAGACGTTCCCCTGATGCCAGGGGCCTGTTTGACACTGAAGACGCCATCGTGGTGACAGGGACCAGAGAGGGGAACTGGTCCTGTGTGGTCAGGAACCGCCGCCTGGCCCAGGAGCAGGAGGCGTCCCTGCGCATCTCCGGTGCGACGGCTGCAGCCAGACCCTGCGGCGCTGGAGCAGGGCGGGGGGTGGCTGCCTTGCTTGGAGCAGCTTGGCTCTGGGCTTGGGGTGCAGTGTGGGGGTGTTGGGGCACGGGAGGACTCTGTCTCCTTGAGGCCAGGGGCTCACAGGAAAAGGTCTGGGAGGTGCGGGGCAGGGGTCTCTTGGTCCTTCTCCCCACAAGCACAGGTGGAAATCGATCCCTTTCCCTGTGGATCTGTTTGTTTCTCAGCTCCCTTTTTCCGTGATGCCCGTCCCAGGATGGTTGGTCTGGGTGTGCTCCTATTGCTCCTTGTGCTCTCCGTTGGGGTCCTTGTCCTCAGAGCTTCTCTCTGGAGAAGGAAAGGTGTGTTTGCCCCTGAGGGACGTGTTACCTTCATCAAAAAAGCTCTTTGGGAAAGACGGAAGGGGACAAGCACCTGGTGGGGTGTGGGTGGGGGGACAGGGAGCACAACCAGAGCACCTGGCTGGTGGGAATGTGCCAGAGACCGTCTTGAACTGTTCCCACTGAGGAAGCAAGCTGCTCTCCTGACCTCCTCTTCCTCTGGCTTTGCTTTTCAGTACTGATGTTCTCCAGAGAGCTGGGTGAGTCCTTCTGGTCCCTTCCCCCGGGAAAACCTTCTGGCTCAGGAGCCCCTGGGAGCGACTAGACTTTGGGGGGTTCCTGATATTGGCGCTGAGCTCCAGAGACCCTGGGTGGGCTGGTGGGGAATCGGCTGGCAGGGAGCCATTCCTGGGAGTGAGGTGCTCTGTTCCTAGTCTGCCAAAAGCAGGAGTTTAGGATCAGCCCGAGCTCTGTGTGCTCCTGCAGGATCAGCCCTGGAGTGAGTGGTTCCCGGTGGTCACACATCGCTTCTTGGTTTTGTTTTCCAGGGCACCGGGACGCAGCCCTGGGTGAGTCTGGTGGAAGGAGCCATTCCTGGGATTTGGGGGTTTTTGCCCTTCCCAAACAGCAATTTGGGGTCTGCCTGAGCATTGACAGCTCCTCATGGGCAGTTCTGGGATGATGAGATGTCCCACCTGATCAAACATTGCTTTCCCTTTGCTTTGCAGAGGAACGAGATGCAGCCCTGAGTGAGTGTCCATGAGATGCAGCACATCATGGGGTCCCTTCCAGGACTTCGTTCCCCACCTGTCCTGTCCATCCTGGCACTCCATGTACCTGGGAGGGTGGGCAGTGCCGGGAGACCAGCGTGGGGATGGACCCTTTGTCCTTGCCCTAGCTGTTGGGGACCGGCTCTGGGATGTGGTCAGGCTGGCAGGGAGCTATTCCTGGGCTTTGGGAGCATTTCCCAGTTGCAAATCATGAATTCCATCTTTGCCCAAGCTCTGTTTTCCCTTCATGAGCAGTTCTGACATGAAAACCTGTCCCCCCTGATCCAATATCTCTGTTTCCTTTGCAGAGGAAC
Organism: Gallinula chloropus; assembly: GCF_964237585.1. Lineage (NCBI taxonomy): Eukaryota > Metazoa > Chordata > Aves > Gruiformes > Rallidae > Gallinula > Gallinula chloropus. Next base: position 1,599,127 of record NC_140117.1, on the reverse strand, counting down.
AAGCTGCAGCACTACGTGAGTGTCTCATTTTCTCCAGCACGGCGTCGGGTCCTGTCCTAGGATCTTGGTGCTCAGCCCTTTCCCTCCCTGCCCATCCTCTCCATCCCCCATCCCTGGGGCTGGGAAAGCCCAAGGCCATGTGCCTGTCTGGGTGGGCAGCTCAGGCAGACCAGCTTGGGGATGGACCCCCTGCCCTGCCCAGAGCAGCTGTGGACCGGCTCTGGGATGTGACCAGCTCTCCTCTCTCCTTGTAGCCTGGAGGAAGTTTCTGCTGCCCCACACTCCAGGTAACTGAGGTTTGGGTGGTTCTCCTCCCGTTCCCTGTGTGCAAGAGGCATCTGGTCTTGTCAGTACATGGGACTGGCCATGCCTGGGTGTGTTGTGTGACTCCATGACCCAGAGTGTGGCACTGGGCTGTTTCCACACTGTCTTCTAGCATATCTCACCCCTCGTGAGCCCCCTCAGGTGGGCCAAAAAGGAGCCATCTACCCCCTGACACATTTGGCACTGCCTAGACCCAGCCGCTGCCTCCCCATCCTAGTCCTCTGTGCTGAGGCCTCAGCCCCACTAGGGCCTCTTCCCACGGGACTGAGTTTGGCCTTGGCCATTCTGGGAACAGCACCTGGATGGGATTTCTTGGAGGAAAGAGATGTCCCCTGTCCAGCCCTGTGGGGCAGATCCTGGACCCAGGAGATTGAAACCTGCCCAGTGCTGAGCTCTGCCCCTGATGCTCTGGCTCCTCCTGTCCCTGCAGATGTGGTGACCCTGGATCCTGATACGGCTCATCCCTGGCTTGTCCTGTCCGAAGATGGGAGGAGCGTGAGAAGGGGAAGAAAACCCCAGGACCTGCCTGACACCCCTCAGAGATTTACGTATCGGCCCTGCGTGGTGGGCCAGGAGGGGTTCAGTGAGGGGAGGCACTGTTGGGAGGTGGAGGTGAAGGGGGAGGTGGGAGGGGATTCATGGTGGGCTCTGGGGGTGGCCAGGGACTCTGTGAACAGGAAGGGGCATATGCACATGAGCTCCAAAGAAGGGATCTGGGGGGTGGAGCACTGGGAACGGAAGTTTCGGTCTCTCACCTCTCCTCGCACCCCCCTGTCCCTGTCCCAGGTCCCCAGCAGAGTCTGGGTGTGTCTGGACTGTCCACAGGGGCTGGTGACTTTCATGGATGGTCACAGTGGGGCTGAGATCTTCACTTTCTCAAACGTCCCATTCAATGGAGAGACCATCCGCCCCTGGTTTGCAGTGTGGACAGATGGAACTGAGCTGTGTCTCAGGGACAGCACCTCCTGCCCCACTTCCATGCCGCCCACAGCTCTGAAGAGGCCCAGTCCTTCTGCAGACCCTGCCCACACTCCTCTCCTCCCTGCCACAGGAGCAGATGTCCCCCTCGTCCCTGCCCCAGCCCATTCTGCCCAGGCAGAGCAGGATGGGACTCAATAAAGCTTTGTGGTGCACATAGAGTCCAGCCATGGGGGTTCCTGGGGGGTTTGTCCTGATTCCTGGCTGCCGCTGAAGGGGATTTGCAGTGGGCTTGGAGCAGTGGTTGGAGCAGGAGCCTGGGGGCAGCTGCCAGCAGGGTGAGCACGGGGCAGGGGGTAGGAGGTGGGGAGCACTCAGGACAAATCAGGCCCTCTTGTCTTGGTCCTGGGGAGACCCCACTCTGCCAGCACCCCGTGTCCCTGGGATGCCTCAGGTCTGCATCCTTCCATGCTGTGACATCCTGTTGGGAGGAAGCCTGAGGTGTCTTTCCCTGCTGCCCTTCCGAGCTGGGCACTCGGTACAGGTGATGGCTCCTGGCTAGTTTAGGGACTGGGCTCTGTGCACGAAATCCTCTTTGTACCAGAGCGGCTTTAGGGGTAACAGAAGAGGAAAGTCCTGAGCAGGGACAGGATTCTCCCCCTGGTGCTCTGGGAAAGTGATATTTACCAGTACTGACTGGTGTGGCTGCTGCTGCCGCTGTGGAGTTTAGTGCTGCAGAGGAGCCGGGGGCAGTGGGGTGGTGTAGGTGTGGGTTGGGATGTGTGTGGGGTTGGTTTGGTTGACCTGAGTTGAGTTGAGTTCAATGACTGGGCTTCAGTTGACCAGTGTTAACCTGAGTTGACTGGTTTTGAGGGGTCTTGGCTTGAGTTGACTTCAGTTGAGGTGCCTTGGGGTGACTTGTTGTCTTGACTTGACTTGACGTGGGATATGATGGGATGGAATTGGATAGGATGCTGCTGGGAGTATGGTTAAGGCTGGCCGCACCCTCCAGGGCATGGGAAGGTGTGGTGGACACAGGGGAATGGGTTGGGGCTGTGGTCACACACAAGCCCTTTTTGGGAGGGAAACACCTCCTGAGGTGCCAGACCTCACGTGGTGCTGTTCCCCAGCACAGGCTGTGGGAGAGGCACCGCTCCAGGAAAAGCCACCTCCAGCACCAGATCCCATGCGGAGGCGGGGAGGGGGCTGGGGTCCCTTTGCTCTCTTGTCCCTGGGAGCTGCTTAATGCTTCATTTTATGAGTGTGGGCTTTTGTGGGAGGATGCAGAAGGTCAGCTCCTTGCGTGGGGTGAGGCCTCAAGTCCCACCCATATGTCTAAATGCAACACAGGGCAAATTCCCACTGGGTAGATGGAGGGAGAGCAGTGGATGTCATCTACCTTGACTTCCGCAAGGCCTTTGATACTGTCTCCCATGACATCCTGATAGCAAAGCTGAGAGAGCACGGGATAGATGACTGGACAGTGAGGTGGGCTGAGAACTGGCTGCCGGACCAAGCCCAGAGGGTGGTGATCAGTGGAGCAGAATCTGACTGGAGACCTGTGACTAGCGGTGTTCCCCAGGGCTCGGTGTTGGGTCCAGTCCTGTTTAATATCTTCATTGATGACCCTGATGAGGGAACAGCATCCACCCTCAGCAAGTACCTGATGATACAAAGCTGAGAGGAGTGGCTGACACACAGGAACACTGCGCTGCCATCCAGAGAGACCAGGACAGGCTGGAGAGCTGGGCAGGGAGAAACCAGATGAGGTTCAACAAAAGCAAGTGGAGAGTCTGGCACCTGGGAAGGAACAATCGTTTGTATCAGTACAGGCTGGGGGTGACCTGCTGGAGAAGAGCTCTGTGGAGAAGGACCTGGGGGTGCTGGTGGGTGACAGGTTGGCCATGAGCCAGCAGTGTGCCCTGGTGGCTGAGAGCCAATGGGATCCTGGGGTGTATCAGGAGGAGTGTGGCCAGCAGGTCAAAGGAGGTGATCCTCCCCCTCTACTCTGCCCTGGTCAGGCCCCACCTGGAGTATTCTGTCCAGTTCTGGGCTCCTTGGTATAAAAAGGACAGGGGTCTCCTGGAGAGAGTCCAAAGAAGGGCTACAAAGATGATTAAGGGCCTGGAGCATCTCCCCTATGAGGAGAGGCTGAATAAGCTGGAGCTGTTCAGTCTTGAGAAGAGAAGACTAAGGGGGGATCTAATTAATGTTTATAAGTATCTTAAGAATGGAATGCAGGGGGAATCAGCCAGCCCCTTTTCAGTGGTCTGTGGAGACAGGACAAGGGGCAATGGCTGCAAGTTGGAGCACAGGAAGTTCCACACCAACATGCGGAAGAACTTTTACCCAGTGAGGGTGAGGGAGCCCTGGGACAGGCTGCCCAGGGGGTGGGGAGTCTCTTTCTCTGGAGAGATTCCAGCCCCATCTGGATGCCAACCTGTGCAATATGAGCTGGGGAGCTGCTTTGGCAGGGGGGTTGGACCCGATGATCTCTCGAGGTCCCTTCCAACCCGTACAATTCTGTGATTCTGTGATTCTCTGGGAGCACAAAGCGGCTGCTTGTGGGTTTTTCTCCTCACTGTGACTCCCAGAGGCTCTGTGACCATCACTGATGGGCTTGACCTTCGTCAGCAGCCACTCCGGCCTTCAATCAGCCCATGTTTACTCTCTGGGTCCTGCAGAGAGCTTCTGGCTGCTTCTTGCAGGTGCCATCTCTGCAGCCCCCCCCTTCTCCACCAGAACCCAGCTACACAAAACTGTGACAGTCAGCAAATTCCTTAAAATTGTTTTACTTCTCCAGATGTTCTACACCTTCTCACAGGTACACTTTACACCTTCTCACAGGTACACATTACACATTCTCACGGGTACACATTACACATTCTCACGGGTACACTTTGATATCTTCAAGGCCTAGCTCTATATTCTCAATCAAGGGGTCTACAGGCCCGCCGCAGCCCCCCACAATCTACCTCTTGTAAACCCCTGTTGACTGGGCCTGATCCCCTGGCCATCACACATGTGCTGCAGGATGGCTTCGAAGATGACCCTTTCCATGATCTTCCCTGGGACTGAGGTCAGACTGACAGGCCTGGAGTTCCCCAGATCCTCCTTCTGACCCTTCTTGTCTATAGGTGCAAAGACCTGCCAGCCTCCAGTCGAGTGGAACTTCCCCAGTCTGCCAGGATCACTGGGAGATCATGGAAAGGGGTTGGGCAAGCAGCTCCCTCAGTACCCTCAGGTGGATCCCATCCAGCCTCACTCATTTGTACGTGTCTAATTGGCCAAGTAGGTAGCTAATAATTTCCTCCTGAACCATAGGAACTTTGTTATTCTTCCTGTCCCTGTCATCCAGTTCCTGAGGATGAGGACTCAGGGAATATCCATCTTTACTAGTAAAGACTGAGGCAAAGAAGGAATTAAGGACCTCAGCCTTGTCCTCATTCCTTGTCACTAATGTTCCCCCTGCATCCAGTAAGGGCTGGAGATTCTCCTTCCCCTCCTTTTACTGTTAATAAGTCTATAGGAGGACTTTTTGTTCTCTTGTACAGAACTGGCCAGACTGGGTTCCAGTGGGGCTTCAGCTTTCCTGACTTTCTCCCTACATGATCTCACTACAACTATAGAGTCATCCCAAGACACCTTCCCCTTCTTCAAAAGCTCATATTTTTCCCTCTTTTCCTGAATATCTTCCTGGAACTCTCTCCTCAGCCAAGCTGGCTTGCTTCCACAAAGGGTGGCTGGGGCACAGCTGACTGGGGCATCTGCTCCTGGGCCAGTGAGGAGAGGAGCACGGGCAGGGTCTGCAGAGGGGCAGGGGCTCTGTGGGGATGGGGTTAGTGGAATCAAAAAGGGTCAGGAGGTGCTGTCCCTGAGACACAGCTCGGTGCCCTCTGTCCCCACTGCAAACCATGGTCGGATGGTCTCTGCATTGAAGGAGGCTGGTGGGAAAGTGAAGATCTCAGCCCCACTGTGACCATCGATGAAAGTCACCAGCCCCCGCTGGTAGTCCAGACACACCCAGATTATGCTGGGGACCCGGGACAGGGACAGGGGGATGCGAGGAGAGGTGAGAGACTGAAACTTCCCTTCATAGTGCTCAACCGCCCAGATCCCTTCTTTGGGGCTGCGGTGTACATCCCCCTTCCTCTTCACAGAGTCCCTGGCCACCCCCAGAGCCCACCATGAACCCCCTCCAACCTCCCGCTTCACCTCCACCTCCCAACGGTGCCTTCCCTCACTGAACCTCTCCCGACCCAGCACACAGCGCCAATACATAGATCTATCAGGGATGTCAGGCAGGTCCTGCCATTCGCTTCCCAATCTCACACTTCTCCCATCCTGGGACAGGACAAGCCTGGGATGAGCCGTGTTGGGATCCAGGGTGACCATGTCTGCAGGGACAGGAGGAGCCAGAGCATCAGGGGCAGAGCTCAGTGCTGGGCAGGTTTCATGCCCTTGGGACAGGATCTGGGGTATCAGGACACGGGGCATCTCCTTCCTCTAAGGGATCCCATCCCAGGGCCAGTCCTATCACAGCCACAGCTGAGCTAGAGCCCATGGGAACAGGAACCAGTGGGGCTGTGGCCCCAGCATAGAGGAGCAGGATGGGGAGGCAGTGGCTGGGACTGAACAGTGCCCAGGGTGTCAGGGGGGAGATGGCTCCTCTTGGCCCCATTGATGGAGCTCACGAGGGGTGGGAAAGGCCAGAACACAGTGGGGGAACAGCCCAGTGCCACATCTGGGGTCTGGGGGTCACCCAACACCCCAGGCACAGCCAGTCCCACGCAATGCCCAGCCCAGCTGCCCCTTGCACACGAGGAATGGGAGGAGAACCCCCCAGAGTGCCACCCAACCCCCCAATTACCTGTTCCACGGGACAGCAGAAACTTCCTCCAGGCTACAAGGAGAGAGGAGAACTGGTCACATCCCAGAGCCGGTCCCAGCAGCTCTGGGCAGGGCAGAGGGTCCATCCCCACACTGGTCTCCCTGAGCTGCCCACCCGCTCAAGCACATGGCCTGGGGATTTCCCAGCCCCAGAGATGGGGGATGGAGAGGACGGGCAGGGAGGGAAAGGGACGAGCACCGGGAGCCCAGGAACTCCCAAAGCCAAGTCCCTGCCGGGGCTTCTGTGCCAGGAGGTTTTGCTGGGGGAAGGGGCCCGAAGGACTCACCCAGCTCTCTGGAAAACAGCAGCACTGGAAAGCAAAGGCAGAGGAAGAGGAGGTGAGGAGAGCAGCTTGCTTCCTCAGCAGGAACATCTCCAGAGGGTCTCTGGGACCTTCCCAGTAGCCAGGTGCTCTGGCTATGCTCCGTGTCCTCCCACCCACACCCCATCATGTCACTGTCCCCTCCCACCCTTCCCAAAGAGCTTTTGGGTGGAGGCAACATGTCCCTCGGGGGAAAACACACCTTTCCTTCTCCAGAGATAAGCTCCGAGGCCAAGGAGCCCAAGGGAGAGCGCCAGGAGCACACCCAGAGCGGCCATCCAGGGACGGGCGTCATGGAAAAAGGGAGCTGAGAAACAAACAGATCCGCAGGGAAAAGGACCGATTTCCACTCATGTCCGTGGGGAGAAGGACCAAGAGACCTCCACCCCACATCCCCATGCAGCCCTTGTCCCGCGAGCCCTGGCCTCAAGGTGGATATTGCCACACCCCCACACTGCACCCCAAGCCCAGACGAAAGCTGCCCCCAGCCAGGCAGCCACCCCCCGCCCTGCTCGGGCGCCGCAGGGGCTGGCTGCAGCCGTCTCACCGGAGATGCGCAGGGACGCCTCCTGCTCCTGGGCCAGGCGGCTGTTCCTGACCACACAGGACCAGTTCCCATCTCCGGTCCCCGTCACCATGATGGCATCTTCAGTGTCAAACAGGCCCCTGGCATCAGGAGAATATCTCTGGGAGACCGAAGGGACATGTTGCCCGTTGGGGTCTTTCCACAGCACCTCCAGTTGCGGGAACCATCCAGCCGATCGACACAGCACCCGGATGCCTCCAGCCTCGTAACCCTCCAGAGAGAGCTGAGGGACAGAGCCTGTGGCTGGGGAAGAGCTTGGGGTCAGGGAGGGATGGGCTCAGCTTCAAGGCCACCACCACATCCCTGAGCAGACCCTTCACCGCTCCCACCAAACCCACCCCAACCTGGGCAGGAACCGCCCAGCGTTGATGCCCAACAGCCCCAGATCTCCCCCCAAACCTCCCGGCACAGCAAGACTGAGCTGCCCAGCTTCAGCACCTCCAGGCAGCATCTGCACCCCCAAGGCTGCCAGACACTGTGCCAGCTCTCCTGGGGCACCAAGGAAAAGGACAGGGGTCTGGGAGTGACACACGAGCCCAGGGACACCACAACCACCCCTGCAAACACTGCACCAGACACAAACCTGACACCTCCAGAGACACCAAATCTTGTCCATAAGAGTCACCATTGGTCACCATGCAGACATACTGACCATCATCAGAGGGTCTCAGCCCAGAGATTTGCAAGTCCAGCCTTCCTCTGGAGAGACCATCTCTGGCCAACTCTGTCCTCCCAGCATATTCCTCCAGCTGCTCCCCAAACACGTCCTCCCCATGTCGGTAGTGGTGCACCGTTTCAGAGACCCTGTGCCGGATCCACCTGATGTCCCAGCTCTGAGCGTCCACAGCTGGGGACAAGTGACAGGGCAGCACGACGTCCTGCCCCACGGTGACACGGAGAGTGTGGTCTGGTCCCACCACTCTGAAGTCAGCTTGGCCATGGAGAAGGACACAGAGACAGGAGATGGTGCCTACGTTAATCGAGGGTGTTGGAGGCCAGGGCTGAGCTTGGTGTGAGTGGGGCATGCTCCATGACATGGGCATTGCTTTGTCCTCCCATGGCCCAGAGACCCCAGAGGAACTGGAGCGGGACTGGGAGGACTGGAAGGAGAAGTGAGAACCTGCTCCAAAGAACGAGTTCCACCCCAGCCAGCCCTTCTGCGAGCCACAGCAGCCAAGGGAAACTGAAAGCATGCAGGGCCAAGCTCCAGGCTGGGCTCCCCCTGCCCCATGGCAGCTCCCACCCTGGAGTGTTAGAAGACCCCCACCAGCCCCACAGGATCCCTACCTGATCCCAGACGGAGCACATGGAGAATCACCCAATATCTCAGGAGGTCACCGGGGCTCCCCGGGAGCCACATCTGTAGCCGCACTGGTGAGGAGGGAGGAGAAGGGGGGCATAGGAGGTTGATGGGGGTCACAGACCCCCCAGAGGGAATCTGGCAAAGAAGGGCTGCCCCTGCCCCAAAGAGGCGCTGAAATCTCCAGAGCCCCTGTACCAGCACACCGACGGCGCCAGGAACTGGTGCTTGAGGGCAGGATGAGATTGGAGACGGGTCCCCGGGGCAGCCCCTGCTCTGCCCAACGGCCTCTCTCCAAGAGTGATCCCAAATCTCTCCAGAAATGGTGCTCACTGGCTGGGCACAAGCTCCCGCCTGCTCCAGGCTCTCAAGAGACCTGAACTTTGCCCAGTTCCAGAGTTCCCATCTCTGGGCAGGACTTGAGGCCCCACCCCAGGGAAGGAGCTGAAGTTCCGCATCCTCCTACCAAAGTCCAAGCTCATAAAATAAAGCTGGATGCCCCAGGGACAAGAGATCAAAGGGATCCCAACCCCCTCCCCTTCCCTGTCTGGGTGCTGCTGCTGGAGGTGGCTTTTCACTGGATCAGTGTGTCTCTCTCAGCCTGTGCTGGGGAACAGCACCCGGAGAGGTTTGACACCTCAGGAGCTGTTTCCCCTCCCAAAAAGTGCTGATGTCCTTGTGAGTGACCACAGACCTAAACCGTTCCCCTGTATTCCCCCCCTCTTTCCATGCTCGGCAGGGCTCAGCCACCCCTCACCCCATTCCCAGCAGCATCCTATCCCTTCCCACCCAATGCTATCCCAACAGAACCCATCCCATCCCAAGTCAAGTCAAGTCAACACAACAAGTCACCCCAAGACATCTCAAGGCAACTCAACTGAAGTCAAGAACTGAAGTCAATTGAAGTCAATACAGGTCAACACTGGTTAACACTGGTCAACACTGGTCAATGCAAGTCTACACTGGTCAACGCAGGTCAAAACTGGTCAACACTTGTCAACACTGGTCAACGCAGATCAACACAGTTCAACACAGGTCACACTGGTCAAGGCAGGCCAATGCTGGTCAACACTGGTCAAGGCAGGCCAATGCAGGTCAACACTAGTCATGACACATGAACGCAGCTCACCGCAGGACAACACCAGTCAACAGTGGTCAAGACAGGTCAACACTGGTCAACACTGGTCAATACAGGTCAACTGAAGCAAAATCGACAAAAATCAACTCAAATCAGGTCAACCAAAACAACCACACACACATCCCAACTCACGCCATCCAAACACAACACACCCCTACAGCACCCCACTGCCCCTGACTCTGTTGAAGCACCAAACCCCACAGCAGCAGCAGCCACCCCAGTCAGTACGGGGAAATGTCACTTTGCCAGAGCCCCAGGGGGGGAAATCCTTTCCCCACGCAGGACTTTCCTCTTCTGCTTCCCCTGAAGCCACTGTGGGACAAAGAGGCTTTGGCACAGGGAGCCCAGTCCCTAAACCAACCAGGAGCTGCCACCTATACCGAATAAGGGATGGAGGGAAACACAGCTCAGGCTTGATCCCAACAGGACTGTGCTGGGAAGAAGGATGTGGACAGAGCTGGGGCATCCCGGGGACACAGGGTGCTGGCAAGCAAGCCCCCTGGTTGTCCCAAAACCAGGCTCATGACCCGCTGTGCAGGACACCAACACACACACAGAGCAGAGGGACAGGATTTGTTCCGTGTCTGCAGAGGCAGGTGCTGGGTGGTCATTGCACAAAGCTGGCACCCAGCACACACCATCTGCCCCATCCTGTGACGGGGTAGAAAGACCCACTGGGGGGGGGGTTGATCCTGGCTGGGGGCCAGATGCCACCAAAGCCACTCTGTCACTGCCCTCCTCAGCTGGACAGGGGACAAAACAGGTATTGAGAGGCTGAGGAGTTGGGATAAGGACGGGGAGAGATGATTCTGCAGTTGGTGCCACCAGACTCAACACAGAATTAAATATGACTAATTAATAACCCAAGAAATCATAGGATAATGAGAAATAAACCCCCATCTTAACACCGCTCCCCCCACCCCTCACTTCTTCCCAGACTCAACTTTATTCCCCATTTCTCCCTCTCCTCCCCCCAGCAGCACAGGGGAATGGGATGGGGTATGGGGTCAGTCCATCACACATTGTCTCTGCTGCTCCTTCCTCCTCAGGGGAGGGCTCCTCACCCCCCTCCCCTGCTGCACCCTGGGGTCCCACCCACGGCAGACAGTCCTCCCCGAACTTCTCCAGAGTGAGTCCTTCCCCATGGGGCTTCAGCTCTTCCCCAGCTGCCCCAGTGTGGATCACTGCTCTGGGTGCAGTCATCAATCACTGAATGTCTCTCTGTCTCTCAGGCCCAGACTGCTCCAGCCTGGTCCCCCACGGGGTCACAAGTCTTCCCCTAGCAAAGCTGCTCTGCTGTGGGTCTCTCTCTCCATGGGTGCAGGTGGGGTCTCTGCTCCCCGTCCCCTTCCATGGGCTGCAGGGTACAACCTGCTCCTCCATGTTCTTCCCCACGGGCTGCAAGGGAATCTCTGGTCCTGCCCATTCCTGCTGCCTTCATCCTGCTCCAGCTGGGCAGGAGCTTTCCTCTTCCTCAGACGTTCAGCTCTCCCCAGGGACGCTTGTCTCCAGAGTGTCCTCTGGATCAGTCCTCAGGCTAGTCTTCAGAGGGGGGTTGTGAGCAGAGCCAGGCAGAGCCCTGACCCCTCATTAACTGTGTCCGGGCACCGACCCAAACACATTTCTGTCCCACCTGCCTGCAAAATTTGCCTTCATAGAGTTCAGCCCAGCCAGAGCCAGAGCTGCAACCAACAGGTCACAGCTGGGACAGCAGGAGATACGATGGAGCCCGGGGGAAGCAACCCTGTCCCGGCCGTGGATTGCGCAGCCCCACATGGCTCCTAACGATTGTATCATCACAGCGTGATCAGCTCTGCCTGCAGCAGGAATACAACACACAGCAGGTACCAGTGACATGGGGAAATGAGCTCCAGCCCAGCTGAAACCTTCTCAGCCCCCTCACTGCCCCCTTGCTCCCTGTGCTGGGAGAGGGCTGAGGGGGACATCTGCTGCTGGGGCAGGGAGGAGAGGAGTGCAGGAAGGGTCTGCAGAGGGGCTGGGGCTCTGTGGAGCTGTGGGGAGGGAGGAAGGAGAACAGAGGTTGCTGTTCCTGAGGCACAGCTCAGTTCCCTTTGTCTTCACGCGAAAGAGGGGTCTGATGGTCTCTGCATTGAATGAGTCTGGTGGGAAAGTGAAGATCTCAGCCCCACTGTGATCATTGATGAAAGTCACCAGCCCCCGCGGGCAGTCCAGACAGACCCAGACTCTGCTGGGGACCCGGGACAGGGACAGGGGGGTGGGAGGAGAGGTGAGGGACTGAAACTTCCCTTTGTCGTGCTCAACCGCCCAGATCCCTTCTTTGGGTCTCCAGTACACATGCTCTTTTCTGTTCACAGAGTCTCTGGCTACCCCCAGGCCCCACCACGAATCCCCTCCCACCTCCCCCTTCACCTCCACCTCCCAGCAGTGCCTCCCCTCACTGAACCCCTCCCGGCCCAGCACACAGCGCCAATACATAAATCTCTGAGGGGTGTCGGGCAGGTCCTGCCATTCGCTTCCACATCTCATGCTTCTCCCATCCTGGGACAGGACAAGCTCGGGATGAGCCGTGTTGGGATCCAGGGTCACCACGTCTGCAGGGACAGGAGGAGCCAGAGCATCAGGGGCAGAGCTCAGCACTGGGCAGGTTTCACCTCCCTGGGGACAGGATCTGCCCTGCGGGGCAGGACATGGGGCATTTCCTTCCTCCAAGAGATCCCATCCCAGGAACCAGTGGGGCTGTGGCCCCAGTGTGGAGGAGGAAGATGGGGAGGCAGTGACTGAGTCTGGGAAGTGCCCAGGGTGTCAGGGGGGAGATGGCACCTCTGGCCCCACTGATGGAGCTCACGTTGGGTGGGACAGGCCAGAAAACAGCAGGGGAACAGCCCAGTGGCACACTCAGCGCCTGGACGTCACCCAACACCCCCAGGCACAGCCAGCCCCATGACTGGCCATCCCGGATGCCCCTTGCACATGAAAACAGGAGGAGAACCCCCCAGAGCGGCACCCAAACCCCCAATTACCTGGAGTGTGGGGATGCAGAAACGTCCTCCAGGCTACAAGGAGAGAGGAGAGCTGGTCATATCCCAGAGCCGGTCCTAGTAGCTCTGGGCAGGGCAGAGGATCCATCCCTGTGCTGGTGTCCCCAAGATGCCCACCCTCCCAGGCACATGGCCCTGGGCTTTCCCAGCCCCAGGGATGGGGGATGGAGAGGACGGGCAGGGAGGGAAAGGGCAGAGACCAAGATCCCAGAACACCACCCCAGGCTGTGCGGTAGCTCTGGGACACTCACCCATTTCTGCATGCTGTATCCCTGGAAAGCAAAAAGAGATACTCGATCAGAGGGAATGATTTTCATGTCAGACCCCAGGACAGGACCCCAGGCTGTGTTGGAGCTCAGGGACACTCACCCAGGGCTGCATCTCGTTCCTCTGAAAGCAAAGAGAAATCATGTGTGATCAGGAGGGAGATCTCGTCATCCCCCAACTGCCCATGAGGAGCCAGAGCTCGGGCACACCCCAAATTCCTCTTTGGGAAGGGAAAACCCCCCAACCCCAGGAATGGCTCCTTCCAGCAGACTCACCCAGGGCTGCATCCCGCTTCCCTGGAAAGCAAAACCAAGAAGCAATGTGTGACCAGAGGGAACAACCACTCACCCCAGGGCTGATCCCACAGGAGCACCCAGAGCTCGGGCTGATCCCCAGCTCCTCCTTTTTGGGGAGTAGGAACAGACAGCCTGGTTCCCAGGAATGGCTCCCTGCCAGCCCAGCCCGCCCAGGCTCTCTGGAGCTCTGCCCCAACATCAGGACCCCCAAAACCAAGTCCCTGCTGGGGGCTCCTGTGGCAGGAGGTTTTGCTGGGGGAAGGGGCCAGAAGGACTCACCCAGCTCTCTAGAAAACAGCAGCGCTGGAAATCAAAGGCAGAGGAAGAGGAGGTGAGGAGAGCAGGTTGCTTCCTCAGCAGGAACAGCTCCAGAGGGTCTCTGGGACCTTCCCACCATCCAGGCACACTGGCCATGCTCCCTGTCCTCCCACCCACAACCCACCGAGTCCTTGTCCCCTTCCGTCCTTCCCAAAGTGCTTTTTGATGAAGACAACACGTCCCTTGGGGGCAAACGCACCTTTCCTTCTCCAGACACAAGCTGTGAGGCCAAGGAGCCCAAGGGAGAGCGCCAGGAACACGCCCAGAGCGGCCTTCCAGGGATGGGCATCATGGAAAAAGGGAGCTGGGAAACAAACAGATCCGCAGGGAAAGGGACCGATTTCCACTCGTGTCCGTGGGGAGAAGGACCCAGAGACCCCCGCCCCACACCCCCATGCAGCCCTTGTCCTGCGAGCCCTGGCCTCAAGGGGACAGAGCCCCCCCCGCCATGTCGGGGCAGGCCACAGGCCTGCCCACTGCCTAGCTCTCTTCTTGTAGGCCCTGACAATATCCTCGTGTTCCCATGAGGCAGGAAAAGTTCCTCATGCTGAGAGGATCTTAATAATCACATTCTCAAAACACGGCAGCCTTGATGACAGGGGTACAGGCTGCCCTGAGTCAAGGAGTTGTGATGGGAAGAACTTGGGAGTAACGGAACATGTCAAAAACCAGCCATAAGAAGATGGTCAAACAGCCAGTGTGCGGATGCTTTTAGGCATCAAAGGTAAACTAAGGGTATTTAGCTGTAAGACATGTTATCAGAACTCATTATAATCACTAACCAATCAGTGGGGTGTGAACAGTGTGTGTAACCAATTACCAGTTTTCAGCTCACCACGTTTGCAGTAAGAAATGTCTCTAATCTGTGGGATTTCACCAATAAACGGCTTCACCTCAAATCCATATAGAGTTGGGTGTTGCTCATCGCTGGGCTCCACATCCCCACACCCCACGCTGCACCCCAAGCCCAGCCCAAAGCTGCCCCCAGCCAGGCAGCCACCCCCCGCCCTGCTCGGGCACCGCAGGGGCTGGCTGCAGCCGTCTCACCGGAGATGCGCAGGGACGCCTCCTGCTCCTGGGCCAGGCGGCTGTTCCTGACCACACAGGACCAGTTCCCCTCTCTGGTCCCCGTCACCACGATGGCGTCTTCAGTGTCAAACAGGCCCCTGGCATCAATGGAACGTCTCTGGGAGACGGAGGGGACACGGTGCCCGTTGGGGTCTTTCCACAGCACCTCCGGTTGCGGGAACCATCCGGCCGATCGACACAGCACCCGGATGCCTCCGGCCTCGTACCTCTCCAGAGAGAGCTGAGGGACAGAGCCTGTGGCTGGGGAAGAGCCCAGGGTTGGGGTCAGGGAGGGATGGGCTCAGGTCCAAGGCCACCAATACATCCCCGAGCAGACCTCTCACAGCTCCCACCAAACACACCCCAACCTGGGCAGGAACCACCCAGCGTTGATGCCCAACAACCCTAGATCTCCCCCCAAACCTCCTGGCACAGCAAGACCAAGCTGCCCAGCTTCAGCACCTCGAGGCAGCGTCTGCACAGACCAAGGCTGCCAGGCACCGTGTCAGCTCTCTTGGGGCTCCAAGGGATGGGACACGTGTCTGGGAGGGACACACGAGCCCAGGGACACCACGACCACCCCTGCAAACACCTCACACAAACCTGACACCTCCACATCCATCAAAGCTTCTCCGTAAGTGTCACCATCAGTCACGGTGCAGACGTACAGACCATCATCAGAGGGTCTCAGCCCAGAGATTCTCAAGTCCAGTCGTCCGCTGGAGAGACCATCTCTGGCCAGCTCTGTCCTCCCAACATATTCCTCCAGCTGCTCCCCAGACACGTCCTCCCCATGTCGGTAGTGGTGCACCGTTTCAGAGACCCTGTGCCGGATCCACCTGATGTCCCAGCTCTGAGCGTCCACAGCTGGGGACAAGTGACACGGCAGCACCATGTCCTGTTCCACGGTGACACGGAGAGGGTGGTCTGGTCCCACCACTGTGAGGTCAGCTTAGACATGGAGAAGGACACAGACACAGAGATGGTGCCTACGTTAATCGAGGGTGTTGCAGGCCAGGGCCGAGCTTGG
Organism: Gallinula chloropus; assembly: GCF_964237585.1. NCBI lineage: Eukaryota > Metazoa > Chordata > Aves > Gruiformes > Rallidae > Gallinula > Gallinula chloropus. The sequence continues at coordinate 1,583,649 of NC_140117.1, read as the reverse complement.
CGTGAGCGGGGCACACTCCATGCCACGGGAGTTGTTTTGCCCTCACATGGCCCAGAGACCCCAGAGGAACTGGAGCGGGACTGGGAGGACTGGAAAGAGAAGGAGGATTCCCGGGAACGTGCTCCAGAAAATGATCTCCACCCCAGCCAGTCCCACAACAGCCACAGCGGCCAAGGGAAAGCGAAAACACATGGGGCTGAGCTCCAGGCTGGGCTCCCCCCACCCCATGGCAGCTTCTTCCCCACATCTGCCACCTGGAGCAGTGAAAAGCCCCCGCCAGCCCCACAGGATCCCTACCTGATCCCAGCCAGAGCACGTGGAGAGTCACCCAAATCCTCAGAAGATCGCTAGGGCTCCCCAGGAGCCACATCAGCCTGGAGCTGGAGAGCAGGGAGGGGAAGGGAGGCAGAGGAGGACGATGGGCGTCACAGGCCCCCCAGAGGGGATCTGGCAAACAAGGGTTTCCCCAAAGAGGCTCAGAAATCCTCAGAGCTCCTGCACCAGCACTCCGATGGTGCCAGGAACCAGTGCTCGAGGGCCGGACAGGACCACAGACGGGTCTCTGGGGCAGCCCCTGCTGTACCCCACGGCCCCTCTCCAGGAGGGATCCCAAATCTCTCAAGAAAAGTCACTTACTGGCTGGGCACTAGCTGCTGCCTGCTCCAGGCTCTCAAGAGATCTGAACTTTGCCCAGTTCCAGAGTTCCCGTCTCTGGGCAGGACTTGAGGCCCCACCCCAGGGAAGGAGCTGAAGTTCCGCATCCTCCTACCAAAGTCCAGGCTCATAAAATAAAGCTGGATGCCCCAGGGACAAGAGAGCAAAGGGACCCCAACCCCCTCCCCTCCCCTCCTGGGTGCTGCTGCTGGAGGTGGCTGTTCCTGGAGCAGCGCCTATCCCCGCAGCCTGTGCTGGGGAGCAGCACCTGGAGAGGTTTGGTACCTCAGCACCTGTTTCCCCTCCCAAAAAGGCCTGATGTCCTTGTCCTTGAGCATTGTCACTGAGGCAGTGAGCAAACCCTGACCAGACCCTGGTGAATTGTCACCTGAGCCAGAGTTACTGGGTCCATCTGAGGGGCTTTGGGGGTCTCAGGACATGGGTCTGTTCTGGAGGAAAAGGCAGGAGCATATCAGCCCCAGAGACAAAAAAGGGCCCAGTAAGAGGATAAAAGACTGTTGAGGAAGGCAACGGGCCGGCCAGCAACCTAACTCTCCTCACTGAAGGGATTGGCCTTGACAACATCCCTTCATAGGGAAGTTGCTCATGCTGAAGGAACACGGTGGCCTTGGAGGCAGGGGGGGTGGGGGGTGGTGGTGTGCAGACCCCCCCCAGCCCAGCAAGGGGCTGTAGGAAGGTATTTGGGAGTAAGGAAATGTGTTGTGAACCAGCCTTGATGCATGGTGGGCACAGCAGGTCTGCAGATAGTTTTAGATATCACAGAGGAGCCAATAATGCTCAGGCAGGCACCAGATAAAGAAATATAGTAAAGAATAACAAGATATGTTCATCAGAACCTGGTATATGTCCTAACCAATCACCTTAATGAACACAGCACATGTATTGCCTGTGGTCAGCCTATGTAATCAATTAACAGTCATTGAAATACTACGTTTGCAGTTAAAAAGTGCATGAAACCTGTGTGCTTTGGCTCAATAAACGGCTTCACCTTGGTTCATACTGAATTGCGTGTTGCCCATGGTCGATCTCCGCTTATGGTGACCCCCGACGTGCTCCTGAAACAGGGACTGAAGAAGTGGGTGAAACATCGAAGGAGAAGACTGGATGGAAACATCACTGAGGCAGCCAGAGCGCCCTCAGGGGCAGGGGAGGGAAGAGAACCCCGGGAGGAGGAACAAAGATGCACTGCAGTGGTACCCCTAAGAAAGGAGCAGCTGGTGGGGTGATGGGGAATGACTTAACTAAGGAAGAAGGGACCAAAGTCAGGATATTAGTAAAGATCCTTTCCTAGAGAGGTGTAAAATACCATGAGCCAAGTCTGAGGTGTCTGTTGCTGTGGTGTCGTGATCATGGATTTTCAACTGACCCACAGTCGGTGCTCAGTGTAAATACCTGGTGAGGGGTGGGGGATAAACTATGGGATGCAGTCAGTAGGGGAGACAAGAAGACAAAGGGACTTGCTGCTTCTTGGACACTTGTGATTTCTACTCTGGAGGAAATAATAGCAGAGCAGGCAGCCTCCTTGGGAGCCACTAAAGCTCTCGTGACAACGGCATGTCCTGATGTTAAAGGGTTTGAGCATCTAGTCTCAGGAACCCCAGCCCCCCACCTGAAGTCTACGGAGATGAAGAATCACCAGCTAAAGCATCGGTCAGTGTTGCCCCCATGGGACCTCCGGAACACATGGAACACAGACAAGGAACCTATTGACACGGACAGGAGCCCTATGGAGACAGACAAGAGCCAAGAGCCCTATGGATATGGACAAGAGCCCTATGGAGACACACAAGGAACCTATGGACACAGACAAGAGTCCTATGGAAACAGACAAGAATCCACTTCACCACAAGTGAGGTGGCATCAGAGCAAGAGAAATGGTTAAATCAGGGTATTTTGATTCAAACTGGAGGGAACTGCAGTCCTGCTCAACCATGGAAATTACTGGGGACGAGCAGGTGGTGGAGACAGTTGGTGGTGGGGCGGTGGGAGGTGGAGGGGGCATGGGAATGACATTTCTCCGATGGGCTGGTTTGCAGCGCTCATCCTTCTGGGATGTGGGTTCCTAGTTGTCTGTTGGGAAGGGATGCTCTTAGCCAAAAGGGAGCAAGGCTGGATACTGAGCAGAAGGATTTCTGATGGTGGCCACTGAAAGTGGGCAACCCCCTTCAAAATTAACCTGGGAACCAGAACACCCCAGTTTGGGTTGATCAGTGGTGGGTTACTCAAGAAAAACTTGCCCACCTACAAGATTTAATTAAGGAGCAATTGGCTGAGTGAGGGACATGTCAAACCCCAACTGAGGGACATGTCAGACCCCCAACTTGGGGACATGTCCAGCCTTCCACCAGTCCCTGGGACACTCCGTCTCACACTTCCCAATCAGGACGGTAGATGATGCTTGTTGCATGGCTTGAGACAAGTCAGTGAGCTGATGGAGATACTGGAGCCCCGTGGCCTGGGAGAGGCTGAAGGAGCCGAGCTGGTTCAGCCCGGAGAGGAGAAGGCTGCAGGGGGACCATGTCCCATGTGTCCCCCATGTCCCATGTGTTCCCCAGGTCCTTGGTCCCCATGTCCCCTTGGTCCCTGTGTCCCCCAGGTCCTTGGTCATCATTTCCCCTTGGTCTCCATATCCCCTTGGTCCCTGTGTGTCGTTCAAGGGACAGACAGAACACACCAGGCAGTGATCAATGTGCTTCAGGATGCTTCTGGCTTTATTGCACCGGCCTTTTTATAGCATCACCCAAACAACACGTCCAAACGCTACAGGCTGAAAGGCTGGTTTTCACTTGTCCCATTGTTTGGCCTTTTTTACCTCGTCCTTGGCTGGGTGTGGGCTGCACACCCTGTCTGCATGGTCAGTGTGTTCCCTGAACTGGTTACAAAGCTTTCAGCATGAGTGACTTCCCCACCTCAAGGGAATGCAGGGCTATTGGCAAGGTCAGAGCCTTCTGCCATGAGAGCTGGGCTGCTGCCAGACCTACTGCCTCCCCGGGGGTGGGGGGGAATCACAGAGTTGGAGAGGATCTTTGCAACCATCAAACCCAACCCTTCCTGTCCTGTCCTACCCAGATCTCTGAGCGCTTCATCTACCCATCGAGGCACCTGCCAACATCGCCTGACTGGGCAAGGATCAGGCAGCCAGGACTGTGGAGGAGGAAGAGGGAGAGGCAGAGAAGAAGAAATGGGAACAAAAGAGGGTGGGAAGGGGTGGGGAGAAGGAATAAGGGGGGAAGAAAGGAGAAAGTAAGAAAAAGAGAAAGGTAAAACAAGGGGAGGAGGAAGTGTGGTGGTTTGACCCTGTCTGGAGGCCAGATGCCCACCAAAGCCGCTCTGTCACTGCCCCTCCCAGCTGGACAGGGGAGAAAATGGCTATTGAGAGCCTCCAGCCACCCCCCGCTCTCGCCCCAGCTGGGCAGGAGCTTTCCTCTTTCCCAGACGCTCAGCTCTCCCCAGGGATGCTTGTCACCAGAGTGTCCTTTGGATGAGTCCCCGGGCTCGTCTTCAATGGGGTGTCAGAATCCACAACCTAGACAAGGCTTAATTTGGCAGAGGTTAAATCCCCTTGTGTTCCAAGGGATCCTCAGATCACTCTGTGTGGCTGGGGGCAGCTGGGCTCAACCCCCGAGTGATGTCCAGTTCTCAGGGGTTTGATCTGATTGGTTCAGCCCAGTTCTCAAAGAGAATTAAGACTCAAAACAGAGTGAAGGATCCAGTTGCTTTATTTGGCCCATAACAAATGTGCAGGGGAGGGGGTAAGAAAGAGAAAAGGGTGGACAAGAGAGATAGAGAGAGGGAGAGAGAGTGGAAAAGAGGAAGGGGTGGGGGGCTATATCTACCACCACTGATCTAGGGCGTCCCATCCAATGGCAGAGTATCCTTCAGTGTCACTGGGTCCAAGGGGGGGATGACGTTCCCTGATGTCTCCATGTCTTCCTTGGTTGTCTTGTTCCCCCATTGCTTGGCTCCTCTGGTTGCTTGGTTCTGGGTTGCTTCCTCTCTCATTGCTTGGTTCCCCTTTTCTAGTCATCCTTGGCAGAGCCACAACCTTCCACCTGGCTGTGGGAATGCGTCAGGGTGGATGAGGGAATGTCTGATGTGGGAATGGCTCCTGATGTGGGAATGGCTCCTGATGTGGGAATGGGTCCCCACAGGGCTCCTGATATCTTTTGGGTGGGATGTGAAAGGAATGCTCTCCTGGTGTTGGCTCCTTGCATAATCATTAGGTCCTTGGCACAAGCTACTTGAAGGCTGAGGGGTGGTGGTGAGGTGGTGTGGTAGGAATGAGGTTTGGAAGGTGAGAGGAATGAGGTTTGGTAGGTTTCTGTTGAGGATTAAGGCACATTTCCTGTACCTTACAGGGGGGTGTGAGCAGAGCCAGGCAGAGCCCTGACTTCCCGTTAACCGTGTCCGGGCACCAACCCAAACACATTTCTGTCCCACCCTCCTGCAAAATTCGACTTCATAGAGTTCAGCCCAGCCAGAGCCACAGCTGCAATGAACAGGTCACAGCTGGGACAGCTGGAGATACGATGGAGCCCAGGGTGAGCAACCCTGTCCCAGTCGCAGGTTGCGCATCCCCACGTGGCTCCTGACAATTGTATCATCACAGTTTGATCAGCTCTGCCTGCAGCAGGAATACAACACACAGCCCGTACCAGGGACATGGGGAAATGAGCTCCAGCCCGGCCCAAACCTTCCCAGCTCCCTCACTGTCCCCCTGCTCCCTGCGCTGGGACAGGGATGAGGGGGACATCTAGTCCTGGGGTATCGAGGAGAGGAGTGTGGGCAGAGTCTGCAGAGGGGCTGGGGCTCTGTGGGGCTGTGGGGAGGGAGGAAGTAGAACAGGATGTGCTGTCTGTCGCCATTCCCGGCGTGGCGACCTGGTTCAGTAACGGCACGGCAGCCACCCTCTGGCCACTCGGGCCATCAGCTCACAGACACCAATGTGGTGGACGGCAAATGGCGTTTAATGGTGACTGCAATAGTATTATATAGCTTAGATTCATGACATCACTTCCGCCCACTTACATCATAGGCTTAATGCTATTGGCTACCTGGAGGGGGTCCTACCTTTCCGTACAGCACGACATCTTCCGACCGCCGGACCCTAACTACCTACACCTGGACAGTGGCATCTCCAGGCAGGCCCTCTGCCTGGGTGGCCACAGTTCTTCTCTTGGGGCAAGCTCTCTGTCTGGTGGTGCCCAGCGTGCTCTGTGGGCAGAAGCTCAACTCAACTGACCTTCTGAACCATGAGAGAGACCGTGCTCTCCCTACTCACCCTGCCCGCGCAAACCACCGAGCCAACTGCTGTGCCCGGCCCTGTTTGCCCATCCCATTCACTCGGCTCCAAGGGGCGGCTCTTGTACTGAGAGGGGTTGGTCCCATCATCCTTTGCTCCATCTCCAATGTCACCATGGTGTGTGATCCATACAGGACGTGACATATAGTTTCTCTGGTGCTCAACGGAGGGGGAAGCTGGGTGCCTCTCTGTCCATCTGTCTGTCTCTCTTTCTCTCTGTTCCTCTTTCTCCCTGTGTTTTCTTTTGACCTTGCAGTTCTGGTCTCGGTTTTGCTGCTATCAGGAAGGGTCCCCTGACATGGTCACACACTCGGAGGCCCTTTGCCTCAGCAACTGCACTGTTTTCCCTTCTTTCTCCTTATTTTGGTTACACATTAAGAAAAGGTCCTTTTCCGAAAGGGTCATGGGGCACCGGTAAAGGCTGCTGTCAGGATCCACAACCTAGACAAGACTTAATTTAGCAGAGGTTAAACCCCTTTGTGTTCCAGAACCTCAGATTGATCTTGGTGGCTGGGGTCGGCTGAGCTTAACCCCTGAGTGATGTCCGATTATTAGGTGTTCTATTGTGATCAGTTCTTCACAATACTCAAGAGAACAGAATTAAGACTCGAAACGGAGTCAAGGTTCAAATCACTTTGTTTGGCCCACAACAAACGTGCAGGGGAAGGGGAGAAGAAAGAGAAGAGGGTGGAAAAGAGAGAGGGAGAGAGAGAGTGCAAAAGAGGAAGAGAGAGAGAGGGGCTATATCTACCACCATGGAGCTACAGCATCCCATCAGTCTGATGACCTCAGGTCTGATGGCAGAGCATTCTTCAGGTCTGATGGGGGGGAAGTTCCTTGGTGTCTCCATGTCTTCTTGTTTTCTTCTTGTGATATGTTGTTCCCTTTTTCCCATGGCAGAATGCTCTGTTTTCTGTAGTCATCCTTGGCATTGCCACACCTTCCACCTGGCTGTGGGAATGCTCCAGGGTGGATGATGGAAGGCGTGATGTGTGAAGGGTTCCTGATGTCTCTCCTGATAGGAGATGGAGATGTGGAAGGAATGCTCTCCTGATGATGGCTCATTGCATTGTCATTAGGTCCTTGGCACAAGCCACTTTCAGCCTTGAGGGGTGGTGGTGACATGGTGTGGTAGGAATGAGGTTTGGTAGGTGAGAGGAGAAAGGTTTGGTAGATGGTAGAAAAAGCATGAGACTTGGTAGGTGAGAGGAATGAGGTTTGGTAGGTGAGAGGGAAAATTGGAGATACGGTTCTGTTGGTGATTATTAAGGCATACTTCCAGTACCTTACAGCTGCACAGGGAGGTGGTTGGGTCACCGACCCTGGATGTGTTTAACAGATGGGTAGATGAGGTGCTCAGGAATATGGGTTAGTAGAGGATGGGTCTAGTTGGACATGATGTTCTCAAAGGTCTTTTCCAACCTGGTAACTCTGTGATTTGATGATTCCCACCATCTTTCCCCTTCCTTCTCCTCCTTTTTTAGTTCCTGGGGTTGACAGGCTTCTGCCTTTTCCTCCAGAACAGAACAATGTCCCAGGACCCCCAGGCCCCCAGAGATGGACCCAGTGGCCCTGGCTCAGGTGGACAATTCACCAGGGTCTGGTAGGGGTTTGCTCACTGCCTCAGTGACAGTGGTCACACACAAGGACATCAACACTTTTGGGGAGGGGAAAGGTGCCAAACCTCACAGGGTGCTGTTCCCAGCACCGGCACCCAGGCAGATGGGGAGTCGGTTGGGGGTCCCTTTGATCTCTTGTCCCTGGGAGCTCCTTGACGCTTTCCTTTCTGACTCTGGGCTTTGGTGCCTGGAGGCGAAACTTCAGCTCCTCATCTGGGGGATGGGACACCATCTCTGCACAGGAATTCCAAAACTAGGCAAACTTCCTTTATTTTCACAGCTGGTCAGCACTGGAGTTTCCATCTCACCAGCAAATTCTCCTTCCCCCGGGGCTTTAGAACATTTCCCTTCATTTCAAGCTGTTATCAGATTTGAGATAACTCCTGGAGAGGGGTCGTGGGGCAGAGCAGGGGCTGCCCCTGGGACCATCTGCAATCCCATCCTGTCCTTGAGCACGTTTCTGGCACCATCAGGGTGCTGTTGCAGGGGATCTGGGGATTTCGGTCCCTCTTTGGGGCAGGGGCAGCCCTTCTTTACCAGATCGCCTCTGGGGCAGCTGTTACCCCATTGCCCTTCTCTGCCCTCTTTCACCTCTCTCCTCTCCAGTGTCGCCGCAGATGTGGCTCCCGGCTTGCCCTGGGGGACTCCTGAGGTACTGGGTGACTCTCCACATGCTCCAGCTGGGATCAGGTAGGGATCCTGCAGGGCTGGTGGGGGCTTTAACCCACTCTGGGTGGCAAATGTGGGGCAGGAAGCTGCCATTGGGCAGGGGGAGCCCAGCTCGGTGCTTGGCCCCACATGCTTTTGCTTTCCCTTGGCTGCTGTGGCTGGAGTGGGGCTGGCTGGGGTGGAGGTGGTTTTCTGGAGCAGGTGCCCACTCCCTGGAAACTTCCTTCTCCTTCCTGTCCACCCATTCCCACTCCAGTTTCTCCGGGGTGTCTAGACCATGGGAGGGCAAAGCAACACCCGCAGCATGGAGCGTGCACCGCTCACACCTAGCTCGGCCCTGGCCTCCAATGCCCTCAATTAACGTAGGCACCATCTCCGTGTCTCTGTGTCCTTCTCCATGGCCAAGCTGACTTCAGAGTGGTGGGACCAGGTCGCCCTCTCCATGTCACCGTGGGACAGGACATCATGCTGCCATGTCACTTGTCCCCAGACATGGACACTCAGAGCTGGGACATCAGGTGGATCCGGCACAGGGTCTCTGAAACGGTGCACCACTATGGACATGGGGAGGATGTGTCTGGGGAGCAGATGGAGGAATATGTTGGGAGGACAGAGTTGCCCAGAGATGGTCTCTCCAGAGGCAGCCTGGACTTGCGAATCTCTGGGGTGAGACCCTCTGATGATGGTCAGTATATCTGCACTGTGACTGACGGTGCCTCCTATGGAGAAGATTTGGTGTATCTGCAGGTGTCAGGTTTGTGTCCAGCGCAGTGTTTGCAGGGGTGGTTGTGGTGTCCCTGAGCTCATATGTACCTCTCAGACCTATGTGCTATCCCTTGGTGCCCCAGGAGAGCTGGCACAATGTCTGGCAGACTTGGGGGGTGGGTGCAGACTCTGCCTCGAAGTGCTGAAGCTGGGCATCTTGGTCTTGCTGTGCCAGGAGGATTGGTGGGAGATCTGGGGCCGTTGGGCATCAACGCTGGGTGGTTCCTGCACAGGTTGGGGTGGGTTTGGTGGGAGCTGTGAGGGGTCTGATCAGGGATGCAGTGAGCCCATCCCTCCCTGACCCCAACCCTGGTCTCTTCCCCAGCCACAGGCTCTGTCCCTCAGCTCTCTCTGGAGGGTTACGAGGCCGGAGGCATCCAGGTGCTGTGTCGATCGGCCGGATGGTTCCCGCAACCGGAGGTGCTGTGGAAAGACCCCAACGGGCACCATGTCCCCTCGGTCTCCCAGAGACGTTCCCCTGATGCCAGCGGCCTGTTTGACACCGAAGACACCATCGTGGTGACGGGGACCGGAGAGGGGAACTGGTCCTGTGTGGTCAGGAACCTCCACCTGGACCAGGAGCAGGAGGCGTCCCTGCGCATCTCCGGTGCGACGGCTGCAGCCAGCCCCTGCGGCGCTGGAGCAGGGCGGGGGTTGGCTGCCTGGCTGGGAGCAGCTTTGGTCTGGGCTTGGGGTGCAACGTGGGGGTTGTCAGGGCACAGGAGGACTCTGTGCCTTGAGGTCAAGGTTCACAGGACTAGAGCTGGGAGGTGTGGGGTGGGGGGTCTCCTGGTCCTTCTCCCCACAGAGCCGAGTGTAAATTGATCCCTTTCCCTGTGGATCTGTTTGTTTCTCAGCTCCCTTTTTCCACAATGCCTGTCCCTGCGTGGACTGTGAGATTGTGCTCCTCATGCTCTATGTTGGGATCTTCTTTTGGCTCTTTGTTGCACTCCTTGGCCTGGGAGCTTATCTCTGGAGAAGGAAAGGTACGTTTGCCCCCGAAGGACATGTTGCCTTCATCAAAAAGCTCTTTGGGAAGGACAGAATGGGACGAGAACACATTGGGGTGTGGGAGGAAGGACAGGGAGCACGGCCAGAACACCTGTCTGGTGGGAAGGTCACAGAGATACCCTGGAGCTGTTCCTGCTGAGGAAGCAAGCTGCTCTCCTGACCTCCTCTTCCTCTGGCTTTGCTTTTCAGTGCTGCTGTCCAGAGAGCTGGGTGAGTCCTTCTGGCCCCTTCCCCCAGCAAAATCTCCTGGCACAGGAGCCCCTGGCAGGGACTTGACTTTGGGAGGTTCCTGATATTGGTGCTGAGCTCCAGAGAGCCTGGGTCAGCTGGTAAGGCATTAGCTGGCAGGGAGCCATTCCTGGAGGTGAGGTGGTCTGTTCCTAGTTCCCAAAAAGGAAGAGTTGGGGATCAGCCTGAGCTTTGTGAGCTCCTGTGGGATCAGCCCTGGGGTGAGTGGTTGTTCCCTCAGGTCACACATTATTTCTTGTTTTTGCTTTCCAGGGAAGCAGGATGCAGCCCTGGGTGAGTGTGGTGGAAGGAGCCATTTCTGGGGTCAGGGGTTTTCCCTTCCCAAAGAGGAATTTGGGGTCTGTCTGAGCTCTGACAGCTCCTCATGGGCAGTTGGGGGATGACGAGGTGTCCCACCTGATCAAACATTGCTTTCTCTTTGCTTTCCAGAGGAACGTGATGCAGCACTGGGTGAGTGTCCCTGAGCTGCACCACATCATGGGGTCCCTTCCAGGACTTTGGTGCTCAGCACTTTCACTCCACACCTGTCCTGTCCATTCTGGCACCCCTGGGTCTGGGAAAGCCCAAGGCCATGTGCCTGGGAGGGTGGGCAGCTCAAGCAGACCAGCGTGGGGATGGGCCCTCTGCCCTGACCAGAGCAACTGTGGACCGGCTCTGGGATGTGACCAGCTCTCCTCTCTCCTTGTAGCCTGGAGGAAGTTTCTGCTACCCCACACTACAGGTAACTGGGGGTTTGGGTGGTTTTCCTCCCGTTCCCTGTGTGCAAGGGGCATCTGGTCTTGTCAGTACCTGGGACTGGCCATGCCTGGGTGTGTTGTGTGACTCCATGACCCAGAGTGTGGCACTGGGCTGTTTCCACACTGTCTTCTGCCTTATCCCACCCCTCATGAGCCCCCTTAGGTGGGCCAAAAAGGAGCCATCTACTCCCTGACATAATTGGCACTGCCTAAACCCAGCCGCTGCCTCCCCATCCTAGTCCTCTGTGCTGAGGCCCCAGCCCCACTAGAGCCTGTTCCCACGGGACTGAGCTTGGCCGTGGCCATGCTGGGAACAGCACCTGGATGGGATCTCTTGGAGGAAAGAGATGCCTCGTGTCCCACCCTGTGGGGCAGATCCTGGCCCCAGGGGGGTGAATTGTACCCTGTGCTGAGCTCTGCCCCTGATGCTCTGGCTCCTCCTGTCCCTGCAGACGTGGTGACCCTGGATCCCAACACGGCTCATCCCAAGCTTGTCCTGTCCCAGGATAGGAGGAGTGTGAGAAGGGGAAGAGAACCCCAGGACCTGCCTGACACCCCTCAGAGATTTATGTATTGGCCCTGTGTGGTGGGCCAGGAGGGGTTCAGTGAGGGGAGGCACTGCTGGGAGGTGGAGATGAAGGGGGAGGTGGGAGGTTCTTCATGGTGGGCTGTGGGAGTGGCCAGGGACTCTGTGAACAGGAAGGGGCATATGCACATGAGTTCCAAAGAAGGGATCTGGGGGGTGGAGCACTGGGAAGGGAAGTTTCAGTCTCTCACCTCTCCTCGCACCCCCCTGTCCCTGTCCCAGGTCCCCAGCAGAGTCTGGGTGTGTCTGGACTGTCCACAGGGGCTGGTGACTTTCATGGATGGTCACAGTGGGGCTGAGATCTTCACTTTCTCACCAGCCTCATTCAATGGAGAGACCATCCGCCCATGGTTTGCAGTGTGGACAGATGGAACTGAGCTGTGTCTCAGGGACAGCACCTCCTGCCCCACTTCCATGCCACCCACAGCCCTACAGAGGCCCTGCCCTTCTGCAGACTCTGCCCACACTCCTCTCCTCCTTGCCACAGCACAAGATGTCCTCCTCACCCCTGCCCTAGCCCATTCTGCCCAGGCAGAGCAGGATGGTACTCAATAAAGCTTTGTGGTGCACATAGAGTCTGGCCATGGGGGTTCCTGGGGGGTTTGTGCTGATTCCTGGCTGCCGCTGAAGGGGATTTGCAGTGGGCTTGGAGCAGTGGTTGGAGCAGGAGCCTGGGGGCAGCTGCCAGCAGGGTGAGCATGGGGCAGGGGGTAGGAGGTGGGGAGCACTCAGGACAAATCAGGCCTCTCTTGTCTTGGTCCTGGGGAGCCCCCACTCTGCCAGCACCCCGTGTCCCTGGGATGCCTCAGCTCTGCATCCTTCTGCCCAGGGCATTCCTGTTGGGATCAATCCTGAGGTGTCTTTCCCTCCTGCCCTTCTGAGCTGGGCACTCGGTACAGGTGGTGGCTCCTGGCTGGTTTAGGGACTGGGCTCTGTGCACGAAAGCCTCTTTGTACCAGAGCGGCTTTAGGGGTAACAGAAGAGGAAAGTCCTGAGCAGGGACAGGATTCTCCCCCTGGTGCTCTGGGAAAGTGATATTTACCAGTACTGACTGGTGTGGCTGCTGCTGCCGCTGTGGAGTTTAGTGCTGCAGAGGAGCCAGGGGCAGTGGGGTGGTGTAGGGGTGGGCTGGGATGTGTGTGGGGTTGGTTTGGTTGACCTGAGTTGAGTTGAGTTGAGTTCAATGACTTGGCTTCAGTTGACCAGTGTTAACCTGAGTTGACTGGTTTTGAGGGGTCTTGGCTTGAGTTGACTTCAGTTGAGGTGCCTTGAGGTGCCTTGGGGTGACTTGTTGTCTTAACTTGACTTGACTTGGGGTGGGATATGATGGGATGGAATTGGATAGGATGCTGCTGGAAGTATGGTTAGGGGTGGCCGGACTCTCCAGGGCATGGGATGGGGTGGTGGATGCAAGGGAATGGGTTGGGGCTGTGGTCACACACAAGCCCTTTTTGGGAGGGAAACACCTCCTGAGGTGCCAGACCTCACGTGGTGCTGTTCCCCAGCACAGGCTGTGGGAGAGGCACCGCTCCAGGAAAAGCCACCTCCAGCACCAGATCCCACGCAGAGGTTGGGAGGAGGTTGGGAGGAGGTTGGGGTCCCTTTGCTCTCTTGTCCCTGGGAGCTGCTTAATGCTTTATTTTATGAGTGTGGGCTTCTGTAGGAGGATGCAGAAGGTCAGCTCCTTGCCTGGGGTGGGGCCTCAAGTCCCACCCATATGTCTAAAAGCAATACAGGGCGAATTCCCACTGGGTGGATGGAGGGAGAGCAGTGGATGTCATCTACCTTGACTTCCGCAAGGCCTTTGATACTGTCTCTCATGACACCCTGATAGCAAAGCTGAGAGAGCATGGGATAGATGAGTGGACAATGAAGTGGGTTGAGAATTGGCTGTCGGACCGAGCCCAGAGGGTTGTGATTCGTGGAGCAGAATCTGACTGGAGGCCTGTGACTGGCAGTGTTCCACAGGGCTCGGTGTTGGGTCCAGTCCTGGTTAATATCTTCATTGACGACCTTGATGAGGGAACAGCATCCAGCCTCAGCAAGTACCCGATGATACAAAGCTGGGAGGAGTGGCTGACACACAGGACACTGCGCTGCCATCCAGAGACACCTGGACAGGCTGGAGAGCTGGGCAGGGAGAAACCAGATGAGGTTCAACAAAAGCAAGTGGAGAGTCTGGCACCTGTGAAGGAACAACCATTTGTATCAGTACAGGCTGGGGGATGACCTGCTGGAGAAGAGCTCAGTGGAGAAGGACCTGGGGGTCCTGGTTGATGACAGGTAGGCCATGAGCCATCAGTGTTCCCTGGTGGCTAAGAGAGCCAATGGGATCCTGGGAGGCATCCGGAGGAGTGTGGCCAGCAGGTCACAGGAGGTGATCCTCCTCCTGTACTCTGCCCTGGTCAGGCCCCACCTGGAGTATTGTGTCCAGTTCTGGGCTCCCTGGTATAAAAAGGACCAGGATCTCCTGGAGAGAGTCCAGAGGAGGCTACAAAGATGATGAAGGGCCTGGAGCATCTCACCTGTGAGGAAAGGCTGAGTGAGCTGGGGCTGTTCAGCCTAGAGAAGAGAAGACTAAGGGGGGACCTAATTAAAGTTTATAATTATCTGAAGCAGGGGATGCAGGGGGAATCAGCCAGCTCCTTTTCAGTGGTCTGTGGGGATAGGACAAGGGGCAATGACTGCAAGTTGGAGCACAGGAAGTTCCGCACCAACATGCGGAAGAACTTTTACCCAGTGATGGTGACAGAGCCCTGGGACAGGCTGCCCAGGGAGGTGGTGGAGTCTCCATCTCTGGAGAGATTCAAGACCCGCCTGGACGCCTATCTGAATGATATGTCCTAGGGAGCTGCTTTGGCAGGGGGGTTGGACCCGATGATCTCTCGAGGTCCCTTCCAACCCCTACAATTCTATGATTCTGTGATTCTATGATCCACCTGATGTCCAAGCTCCAAGCATCTGTGCAGGGGCAAGTGACACAGCAGCACAACATCCGGCCCCCACAGTGACACAAAGAGCATGGTGAAGTCCTACCATTCTGAAGTCAGCTTGGCCATGGAGAAGGACACAGAGATGTGGAGATTGTGCCTACACTTATTTAGGGTGTTGCAAGCCAGGGCGAGCTTGGTGTGAGCAGTGCTTGCGCCATGCCACAGGACTGAAGGGGAAACCAGAGTGAGGGACATATGGCGTAAAGGGGCTAAGGGAAAGTGAAACCCATGATCTGGGGCGTGCTTCCCCCTGACCCATGGCAGCTCCCTGCCCCGCATCTGCCACTTGTATCGGGCAGAAGCCCCCACCAGCCCTGCAGGATCCCTACCTGATCCCAGCCGGAGCATGTGGAGTCACCCAACAGCTCAGGAGGTCTCCGCGGCTTTCTGGGAGCCACATCTGCAGCCGCACTGGAGAGGAGGGAGGGGAAGGGATGCAGAGGAGGGTGATGAGGGTCACAGCTGCCCCAGAGAGGATGCTGAAGAACGGCTGCCCCTGCCCCAAAGAGTCTCCAATATCCTCCAAACCCCTTGCATGAGCACCCCAATGGTGGAAGTTTGCAGACGAGACCAAGTTGATGAGAGGGCTGATGTAGTCAAAGGTGTCTGCTTGCCGCAAGGGGTTTGGACTAGATGGCCTCTAAGAGCCCCTTCCAACCCAGAGCATTCTGTGATTCTGTGACTCACAACTCAGGACTGGAGGAACCCCAGGGATGTCTCCACCCCCAAGTGTCAGGAGAGGGCAGTGTGAGCCCAGAAGAGCCACTGAACCCAGCTCCCAGGCAGGACCAGCAGATCACCTCCCAGCAGAGCATCCTCCTGCCCAGGCTGGGATGCTTGGAGCACCTGAAGGGGTGTCTGAGGGCTGTTGGGTGTTGAGGACCTACAAGTGCTGGGGCAGCTTCTCCTCCTGCCTGGGGACAAAGGGGGACTGGGGGATAAGAGGACATGGGAGGGACATGGGGTAACATAGGATATGAGGGGTCACAAGGGGACATGGAAAGACATGTGTGGGACATCAGGACAGGAGAAGGCATGGGGGACACAGGAGGGATGTGGGTGGACATGGGAATGTCCGGGGTGACACAGGAGGCATAGGGGGGGACACAGGTGGGACATGGAGCAGAGGGAACTCATTCCTCCCATTTCCTGAAGACAGGCCTCAGGCACCACTGTGGTCTCAGCTGAGTGTTCAGGACAGATTTAATTAAAGCCACCTTGTTATTGAGCACCGTGCCCAGAGAAGCTGCAGAAACTCTGTGAGATGCCCCTCTAGAGCTGGAGAAGGGAAACCCAATGAGATTTTGGATTAACCCCCCGTCCCATGAGCACAGGCAGCACCTTCACCTTTCCTGCTGTCACCTCCATTGGCCTGGGAACCAACATTAAAGGAAAACAAAACAAAGAAACAAAATAAAAAATTCCCAACAGAAACCCCAAAAATTAATAAGAACTAAAATAACCCCCAAAGAACTAAAATAACACAAAATAAGTAAAATTATAAAGCTGAAGAAAAATAAAAAAGGAGATAAAATTAAACAAACAAAAACCAAACTGAGAACTAATTTAAAAGAAAATTAAGAGAGAAAATAAAAAAAACAAAGTAAGAAAACTAAATGCTAAGAAATAAAAATTAGAAGAAAAACCACAGAAATAAAATTAAAACATCAGAAATAAATCTTTAACACCCACTAAACACCAGGTGAGAAATACAATTAAAACCTAAGAACATAAAATTCTAAACGCCACAGTGGGACACAAAGTTTGGGCTTTTCATGGAAGCATGCAGGGATCAAAGGAGGGATAGATGGAGGGAGGGATGGAGATCCAGAGGGAGAGAAGGGGTGGTTGGAGGGCTGGAGGGTGGTTGGCTGGTTGTGGGGTTGGAGACCCATCTTCCATGATGGAGGAAGTGACGGGGCACCAGAGAGGGACGGCTGGATGGAGATGTGGATGGACAGAGGGAAGGGGTGTGTTGAGGTGTGTTGAGTTGTGTGTTGGGGTTGTGTTGGGGTGTTCACTGTGTCCAATCCCTTTCCCCCATCACGCCCTCCCCGTCTCACCCTCCCCACCCCCCTCCTCCTCCTCCATGGTCGTCCCCCCCTCCACCACCGTTGTCCTTCCCTCCCTCCTCCAGCTCTTCCCCCCACTCTGGGTCCCCTTGGCCATGGTCCCTCGGGAGCTGCCAGCAATGGCTGAGATGTCCAGGAGCCGAGGCAGGAGACCCCCCCTGGCACCGCGGCGCAGCCCCCACCCCGCGCAGGCGTACAGGAGCGGGTTCATGGCGCTGCTGAGGAAGGCCAAGGCAGTGGCCGGTGGCCGAATCACCTTGGAGGCTGCCTCCAAAGTCCCACCGCCACCTTGTAGGACCCCTGCCACCTCCAGCAAGCTGGCCAGGTGGTAAGGTCCCCAGGAGACAGCAAAGGCCACCACCACGGCGGCCACCAGCCGGAAGGTCCGACCGCGCCGGGACAGGTGGGTCTGGCGTAAGCGGCGCACCAGTAACCCGTAGCCAACGGCCACAGTGGCCAACGGGAGGGCCCAACCCAAAGTGGTCTCCAAGAGGTTGTGGGCCACCAACCAGCCCCTCGTGCTGTGCACCCGCTGGCAGTGCCCCTCCTCCACCCGCCGGAAGACGATGGATGGGATGGCCAAGATGGAAGCCACCAGCCACGTCAGGGCTGCCACCCCATGAGCCAATCGCCCGGCGTGGCCCCCTGGGGTCACCACCGCTGCCACCGGCCTGGAGACCACCAAGCAGCGGTGGAGACCCAGGAGGGCGATGAGGAAGACGCTGACGTACATGGCGGCGGCGCAGACGTAATGACACCCGCGGCAGACGGCCAAGCTCATCTCCCATTGGCCGACGCTCAAGGCCTGGAGGTAGATGGGCCCGGTGAGGAGGGTCACCACGTCGGCCACGGCCAGGTGGAAGATGAGGAGGACGGGCACAGTGCGCCGGCGGGTGGCGGCGTAGCTCCAGAGGACCACGGCATTCCCGGGGAGCCCCACGGCCACCGCCACCCCCAGCAGGGTCATCCCCACCATGGCGCCAGGGATGCGGGTGGCCGTGGCGTTAGGGGGTGACGAGGTGTTGGCAGGAAGGGACGAGGACATCGTGGTGGGTGGGGAGGAGCTGTGGGGAGATGGGGACACAGAATCTTCCAGAGAAAACAGAGGGCTCCCTCCCTCCTTACCTCCCTCCCTCCATCCATCCCTTCCTGCATCTGTCTGTCCATCCAACCGTCCATCCAATCTTCTCTCCACCCCTCTCTTGCCCCACCCCCCATCCCTCCACCCCACCTCCCGCCCACCCCAGGCCTCCACCTCTCACCCCTCCTTCCTCCTCCCCCCTCTCTGAGGTGTCCTCCTCTTCCTCCTTTAACCCTCCAGGATCTTTCCACTTTGGCATCCCTTAGACCTTCCAGTTGCTCCCTCCCCATCTCCCACTGGGCCACCCTCCCCCTTATCTGCACACCTCCAACCTCCCAGTTGACCCCCCCATACATCCCAATTGTCCATGCAGACCCCCAGTTACGCAGAACACCTCACAGTGGGACACCACCCCACCCATTTTCCTTCCCAGTTTCCACCCTCAGGGAATCCCAGTTGTCCCCCAGACCTCCCAGTGAGCTCACACCACACCCCCAGGTGTTCCCACCAAACCTCAAGTCACCTCCTAATCAACGTGTCCCAGGTCTCTCCAGTGTCCCCCCCACTCCTCCCCAAAGACCTCCCACCACACCCACCTTCCCTCCTGTACCTTGGGAACTCACATATCCCTTCCCAGAGGTCCTGGCCTGGGTGGTGGACCTTCTGTGTCCCTGACACGGGTGGTGGCCGGTGACGGCTCAGTGTCACTTCCCCTCCACCCAGCTCCGGGCAGGAAACACTCGTGCAAGAGGAAGGAGGGAGGAAAACCACAGGGGAGGGAGAGTATCTGCGGTGTGGGGAAGGACCATGGACCTTAAATTGTCCCCATGTGTGTAGAGGAGGAGATGACAGGAAGGGTGGCACTGCCAGGAGGTCCCCCAGTAAGGAAGAGGGGGGTGGGTGTGTGTCTGGTTGCTTCATCACAAGGCTGAGGAAGCGGTGAGAGCACGCTGCGGTGGGCTGGAGGGGACACGGGAGGTCGGCTTCTACTCACGGTGTGGCCAACGGGCCTTCTCTTCCTTTCCTCCATCCATCCATCCATCCATCCATCCATCCATCCATCCATCCATCCATCCATCCAATCATAGAATGGCATAGGTTGGAAGGGACCCCAAGAATCATAGAGTTCCAACCCCCCCGCCACAGGCAGGGACACCAACCTCCAGGCCTGGAGCTACACAAGGTTGCCCAGGGCCCCATCCAACCTGGCCTTGAACACCTCCAGGGATGGGGCACCCACCCCCTCTCTGAGGAGCCCATTCCAGCCACTCACCACTCTCTCTGGAAAGAACTTCCCCCTAAGATCTCATCTAACTCTTCCCTCCTTTAGCTTCACTCCATCCCCTTTGTCCTGCCTTTATCTACCCTTTTCACGAGCTGGTTCCTCTTCTGTTCCTATGCTCCCTTCAGGTACTGGAAGGCTGCAATGAGGTCCCCCCGCAGCCTTCTTCTCCAGGCTGAACCAGCCCAGCTCCCTCAGCCTCTCTTCACAGGGGAGGTGCTCTAGCCCTCTGATCATCTTCATGGCCTCCTCTGAACCCTCTCCAACAGTCCCACATCTCTCTTGTACTGGGGCCCCAGCTCTGGACACAGAACTCCAGATGGGGCCTCACGAGGGCAGAGCAGAGAGGGACAATCACCTCCCTGTCCCTGCTGGCCACCCCTCTTTTGAGGGAGCCCAGGATACCATTGGCCTTCCGAGCTGCAGGAGCACACTGCTGGCTCATGTTAAGTTTCTCATCTATCAGAATCCCCAAGTCTTTCTCAGCAGGGCTACTTTCCTGACTGCCTGGAGGCAGGACTCCTCATCCTTACCAGAGCATTTATTACCTGTGTCCTGTAATTGCAAACCAGGCAGCTTTTCACCCGGAGAGGAGCCCACATCTCTTGCCCAGGCTAAAGTGCAAGGACTGATCACAGGGGCAATCCCACAGTGGTCTAACATGGTCTTTCCATGGCACTGGGCATGAACATTGACCCAGGTAGACATAGATCCACCAAGTCAGGATAAGGAGAGGAGGTACTCTCAACACATCCACCCTGCCTGGGGAATTGCTCAACAGCAACCAGAGCAGGAATCTTCCTGGACAGTGCCTTTTCAGCCAGTTTTCTTGCTGCAATTCTTGTACCTGGGCCTCCATGAATGAGGTAGGGGCATCATACATATTGTCATGTCTTACCCCTGGTCATGGACAGTTGGTGCCTCTATGTCTGCCCAGTCCACAGCCAGTTTGCTGTCCACACCAACATCCATTGTACAGACTGTTCATGCTGAGTGTCATCCTGATCTTTGGGAACCTGAATATTGTCCGTGTCACTGCAGACCACCCTCAGGTACCAGGTGCCTTCCACTCTGGTGGACCACTTCCCTTGCTGGGTTACATGATCTTCCTTAGGAGGATCCATCTCCAGTCTGCATGAGGCTGCCCCTCTTCCAATCCATCAATCCCTTAATCTCCAGCAGTGGATCACAGTTGTTGGGCTTCCCTGCCTTCTAGTTCCTCCCTCTTACCCCCACCATGCCAGTATGGGAGCCACCAGGGAACAGATGTCTCCACCTGCCTGATGGATAAAAGCTTTGCCCACATCTCACAGCCCTGTCAGGGATGGGACCAGGTTGCCTCTGCCTCTGCTCCCTCTCAGGGCAGGAGTCCACTGTGTAGACATCCACCATGTCTCCTCGCCTGCAAATGTAATGATGATAGTTCAGAGGTGAGTCCCTGCTTTAGTTAGTGACTGTGTCACCTCAAACCTGTCCACATGACCCCAGGGCAGGAGACTTCTTTTCAATACCTGTCTGCATGGCCTCAGGGCAGGAGACATTCTCAGTGTCCATTGCAGCCTCTGTCTGTTTCTCCTCTGCGAGTGAGCAAGTGTCCTGTGATGCTCAGCCACTGCTTGGTGCTGAACCGCCACATTAATCCATAAATTTGTGAGGTGGGTGGGGCTTGTTGCATTAGTGATGTTAACCATCTTCACCTCTTAAGACCACCGGAAGGTCCCGGCTTGTCGACGTTGAAGGTGGCTGCAGCCACGGTGCTGATGGTGTTGGGGCTCAGCTTGTTCATCATCTGTGTCTACCAGTACAGGGCCAGACCACCAGCACCGGGTGAGTGGTCAGGGAGGGTTAGGGACGGGGACAGGGACAGTGACTGGGTGTGACATAGACCCTCCTCACCTCCTCTACTCCCTCTTGCAGGTTACACTCCTCTCCCTGGAGACAACTACCCTGCAGGTAATGGCACATCAACCCCAGCCCTGCCTCCTGTCCCCAAGGGCCATGTCACCCCTTCTGACACCCTGTGTTCCCCCCAGGCAGCATCTGAGGACTCCCAGGACCGCGACCTCCTGGCCTCTATGGCCACCCCCTGCCAACGTCACGGGGGTGACACTGTGGCACCCACAATAAAGATGCTGAGTGACACTGGGGTGGTTTGGTGTGTGGCACCTGTAGTGTCCCACTGAGGGGACACAGACACATGACATGGCACAAGCAGGCAGGGCAGGGGGGATGAGGTGCACTGGGCATGAGGGGCACTGGGCACAAGTGGTGCTGGACACAGGGAGACTGGACATGAGGGACACTGGGCACACGCCATGCCAGACATGAAGGACACCAAGCACAGGCAATGCTGGGCACAAGGACACTGGGCACAAGGGACACTGGGCATGAGGGGTGCCAGGCATGAGGACACTGGGCACAAGGAATATGGGAACAGACTGTGCCAGGCCCAAGGCACGTTGGGCACATGTGATGGTGGGCACAAGCAACGAGGGGCATGAGGGGCACCAGACACGAGGGACACTGGGGGCGAGAGACACACATCCCCTCTCTGCCCCGAGCCCCGGGGGTGCCCACGCTCCCTGGCAGGTTTTTACCCTTGTCCCATCTGTTTCACCCCGAAACCCCCAGGGTGTCAGAGCCGGGTGTCAGAGCCACAGGGCGCCAGACGCCTGGGTCCCCCATGGACAGGCAGGTCTGGGGGTCTCCGGGGAGGGAGCTGAGCGGCCCCGTGGGGGGTCCCGGGCCGAGGGTACGGCGGGGGGGGGGGCTGTATCCGCCCTTCCCACCTCCACGAGCTGCTTTCGGCGCTTTCGCTTTCACTCGCCAACCTGCACAGACGGGATCTGCCCGGCGCCCGGTGACGTCAGAGGCATCTCGGGTTACCATTGGCGGGCGGGTATTGGCGCAGCCAATCGCAGGGCGCGGGGCGGGGCTGGCAGCGAGGTGTGTCCCGGAGCGAGGCTCGTTCTCCGCGCTCGGCTCATCCGGAGCTGGAGCGGAGCGATGGGGCCGGTTTGTGCGCTGGGTTTGGGGCTGCTGCTGGGGCTCCTCGGCCGGGCGTCCTGTGGTGAGCGTCCTGTGGTGAGTGCGGGCGGGGGCCCGGAGCCCTTTCCCTGGGCTCCGGAACCCCCCCGGACCCCCTTTCCCTGGCATCCGTGATCACCCCGGACCCTCTTTCCCTGGGCTCCGGGGCCCCCCCGGACCCTGTTTCCCTCGGCTCCGGGACCCCCCCGGACCCCCTTTCCCGGGCTCCGGGACCCCCCCTGACCCCCTTTCCCTGGGCTCCACGACCCCCCCGGGCTCCCTTTCCTGGGCTACGGTGCTCCATTCCCTGGGCACCGGGACCCCTCTTGACCCTCCTCCACCCCAGAGAACAAGGACCATCCCGGGCTGCCCTTCCCTGGGCCCCGGGAACTCCCCCGGGGCGGAGGCCCCGGTCCCTCTCACGGGACAGCAAGAGCCCCCTCGGAACGCTCCCCCACTCCAATCCCAGCACATCCCGCTTTTGCCTTCCCCCCGCCCTCCAACCCCTTGTCCCCGGCTTCCCATCTGCTTTGCCTTGGGACCCCCCTGCCCCCCTTCCCCGTCACTGACACAGGGGACACACCGATCTTCCCTTCCCTGGCAGGGAAACGCCCTCCTGGACACATCCCACCAGTCCCATCCCCCCCGCCCTGAGGGTCCCTGCACCCCCCACCCCTCACTGGGACATGGGTCCCTGAGCCCCCCACCCCTCACTGTGCCCCGTGTCCCCACAGAGCTCCACTCCCTGCGCTACTTTGACATCGCGCTGTCAGACCCCAGCCCGGGAGTGCCCGAGTATGTTGCCGTGGGGTACGTGGATGGGAACCTCATTTTACGCTATGACAGCGACACGGGGAGGGCGGTGCCCCGGGCAGACTGGATGAAGAACAACCTGGACCAGCTGTACTGGGACTGGCACACCCAGGTTGGACAGACCAATCAGCTGAAGAACCGTGTGTACCTGGCCACACTGCGTGAGCGCTACAACCAGAGTGGGGGTGAGTGTGGGCTGGGGCTCTGTGGGACAGGACAGTTCCCACCCCTCTCAGAAGACCCTTCCCTGCCCCACGCTGCTGCCCTGGCCTGTGCCCACCCTGCCCTGCCCGGT
The DNA here is from genome assembly GCF_964237585.1 of Gallinula chloropus. Lineage (NCBI taxonomy): Eukaryota > Metazoa > Chordata > Aves > Gruiformes > Rallidae > Gallinula > Gallinula chloropus. The sequence continues at coordinate 1,560,473 of NC_140117.1, read as the reverse complement.
GCCACTGCCAGCAGGTTCACAGTGCGAGAGGGTCCCTTGTCCCAGAGCTGGGGAGGCCCCACAAACACAGCACAACCCACCCCAGTGCAGTACCCAGCACCCTGTCCCAGGCCTGGCTGCCACATCCCACCCCTCACCATCCCTGTTGCAGTGGAGACCCCCAAAAATAGAGGGGCTCCTACGCTATGTTCCAGCCCCACCCCCTCCCATTCCTATGGTGCTTTGTACTTCCCACCCCAGAGCCAGAGGGGGTCTCCCAACCCATCCCTGTATCCCCCCACCCCAGAGCCAGAGGGGGTCCCCCAACCCATCCCACCTCCTGTCCCTGTCCCCACAACAGTCAGGACCCTGTCCCATCCTCTTGCTGTCCCAGGGTGGGTGGGGCTGGGTGCCAGCCCACCCATGCCCTGGGCGCAGGTGGTCTGTCTCACAGCTCTGTGTGACACCCTGAGTGCTGTGGGCCCTGGGCAGGGTGGGGGCAGCTTTTGTGTCGGTGACCAATTCCCTTGGGGCTTACACAGGGCTGAAGTGGGGATGCTGCTGGTGGTCCTTGCCCCCCTCAAGGCCCAGGGCTGCAGCAGCCCCTCAGCCCCATCTCCCTGATCGTGTTCCAGGGGATCACACATGGCAGTACATGCTCGGCTGTGACCTCCTGGAGGATGGTACCATCAGGGGGCATCGGCAGTTTGCCTATGACGGGAGGGACTTCCTTGCCTTCGACATGGACACGATGACGTTCACTGCGGCAGATGAAGCAGCACAAATCACCAAGAGGGACTGGGAGGCAGATGGGACTCTCATTGAGCACCTGAGGCACTACCTGGAGATCACTTGCCCTGAGTGGCTGAGGAAATACGTGATCTATGGGCAGGCCGTGCTGGAGAGGAAAGGTGAGGGGAGATGGGGACCCTGGGGAGAGGCCAGTGTGGATGTGTGTGCCAGCCCTCACTGCTACCCCCTCCCCAGAGCCCCCCACGGTCCGAGTGTCGAAGAAGGAGACCCATGGGATCCTGACCTTGCACTGCCGCGCTTACGGCTTCTACCCACGGCCCATCACCATCAGCTGGCTGAAGGACGGTGAGGTCAGGGACCAGGAGACCGAGCGGGGCAGCATCGTGCTCAACAGCGACGGCACCTACTACACCTGGGTGTCCATCGAGGCCCCTCCTGGGGAGCAGGACAAGTACCGGTGCCGTGTGGAGCACGCCAGCCTGGCTGAGCCAGGGGTCTTTGCATGGGGTGAGTGTGGTGGCCTTGGGCATGTGGAGGGGTGGGCTGGGAGGGGGTTCCCCTTCCCCCTCTCACTCCCCTGCTCATCCCCAGAGCCGCAGTCCAACTCATCAGGCATCGTGCTGGGGGTGGCTGTTGCCCTTGGCATCCTGACTGTCATCATAATTGCCATCATTGGATTTGTCGTCTGGAAGCGCAGATCAGGTAAAGCCCCAGGGTGTGGGAGGACAGCAGAGCTTGGGGGGCTGCCAGGGGCTGTGGGCACCAACTGCAGCGCTCTGGGGAGCCCACGAGGGTGAAGTGTGATGGATGCTGATGCCTCTTTCTCTCTACAGGGAAGAAGGGCTCTGGCAAGGCACCAAGTGAGTACCAGGGTCAGGTCTGGCTCCAGTCACTGCCCAGTGCTGGAGCCATTTTGTGGGTCTGGTTTCTGGCTGCTGCTGGTGTTACCCCACCCCCTTCCTCCCTGTGCCACCCTCTTTACAGCCCCATAGTGGGGATGTTTGGCAGAGGGGGTGTCTCCCCTCCGGTGCTCATGGTGCCATCCTGCTCTGCCAGTGGCTGCAGCGTGGCCACAGCTCCTGGCACGTGCACTGAGCCTGCAGTGAGCACAGGGCTGGCAGCTCATGGCTCTTTCTCCCTCACAGGCAGAGACAGATTGCCTTCCAGCTTGTCCAGCAGTACGTTGTGGGGCCGGGGGGGTGGATGGGGCAGCCCCAGCTCTCTGTGCTCCCCCACGGAACCCATGGCCTGAGCAACTTCAGGCTGGGGAGGGGGATGCGGAGATCCCCAGAGCAGAGTGTTTGGGACAGGGAGGTGGCCCTGGGTGACGCTGTTTCTCCCTTGTGTCCTTGCAGCCTAACTGTTCCAGGAAGGTCCTGGGAGCAGTGCTGGATGTGGCCTCTGCGCTCCCACTGGCTGCACGCAGAGCTGCTGATGCAGGGAGCTGATGATGATGCGCTGGTGGCTCTGCTGGCTGGGGACACGCTTCATTTTCAAAGCTTTGATAATTGGGCAATTAGTTCTTTATCAATGTTTTAGTTTTCAGATTGAAAGGGATCTTCTCCGTTGTTTTAATGATATGCACTAATGCTGAGTAGATTGATGCTGCTGTAGCTTAAGAGACAATTCACTAACATAACATTTCTATAAGGAGAATCTGTGTGTTTTGAGCACAGACAGAATTGATCCTGCTGTAGCTTAAGAGACAATTCACTAACATAACATTTCTATAAGGAGAATCTGTGTGTTTTGAGCACAGACAGAATTGATGCTGCTGTAGCTTAAGAGACAATTCACTAACATAACATTTCTATAAGGAGAATCTGTGTGTTTTGAGCACAGACAGAATTGATCCTGCTGTAGCTTAAGAGACAATTCACTAACATAACATTTCTATAAGGAGAATCTGTGTGCACAGGCAGAATTTGCCTGGTTTGCATTTCAGTAGAATCCAGCTGTAGCCGTGTGAGCTGGTTCGTTAGAGCAGCGACACAATTTACCCTAACAGGGGAACAGCCTTGAAGATAACAAGCTGAAGACAGGGGGGTGTTGCAGCGTTTGCATGTCTGGGTCCTGGTGGAGGAGGGGGTCTGCAGGGGTGGCTGCTGCAAGGAGCAGCCAGCAGCTCTCTGCAGGCCCCACAGAGCAAACACCAGCCGGCTCAAGGCAGCAGTCGTTGCTGACTAGGGCTGAGCCCACCAGCGATGGTCACAGCGCCTCTGGGAATCACAGTGAGGAGGAAAAAATGCAAGCAGCCCCATTTTGCCCCAGAGAAGGGAGTGAAGGATGCTGTGGTCCCGTGGGAAGCCCGTGTTGGAGCAAGCTCCCGGCAGTGAAACCTGCAGCCTGTGGAGAGACTGACCCAGACCAGAGCAGGTTTCCTGGGGGAATAGTGACTCTGTGGGGGAGCAGGCTGGAGCAGTCTGGGCCTGATGGTCAACACCCCATGGAAGGAGTCACGCTGGGGCAGCTGGGGAAGAGCTGAAGCCCTGTGGGAAAGGACTCACGTTGGAGAAGTTCGTGAAGGACTGTCTGCCGTGGGTGGGACCCCAGGGTGAAGCAGGGGAAGGGTGTAAGAATGCCCCCCACACATATCTAAGAAGAAATACACTAAGAAATCCAGTTTTTAGGGACAATGGCCTGGTTCTGGCCAGGCCAGAGCTCACCTCCCCAAGCAGCCATCCCAGGGGAGCTGAGTCAGCCCAGGCTGTTTTCCACACCACTTGACACTGCTTCCCCATAAAAGGGGCTGGTTGGGGAGGGGAATGGGCTGGGTGTCTCCAGGACAGTCTGAGTGCAGCTGGGCTGTTGGCTCAGTCCTTGTGTTGTGCAACACTCTTGTGTTATCACCCATTGTTCTCCTTTCATGGTGCTTTTTGTCAGTAAACTGTCCTTATCCCAGCCCATGGAGGCTCTGTCTGATTCTCCTCCGGGAGTGAGTGAGGCCACTGCTTGAGGCTGAACCAGCACAAGGGGTTTCACCAGAGGAGAAGCCAGTGGGAGTGTGAGAAAAGGGAATTGGGATGGAATTGGTTGTGCTGTTGGGTTTTCCACCCTCTGAAATGGTCTGGAATGGCAGAGAGAGTGTGAGCTTACAATAGCACAGGATCCCTTAGTACTGGCTTTAGAAAAAAGATTTAAAAAAGAGAGAAAGAGAAACTACTGAAGAGATGGTGCTCTGCTTGTAAAATAGGGGAGTGTGGTACATGGAATGGGGCTTCTAGAAGAAAATGGGGATGCAATACCAGAACTGGATGAATTAGAATCCCCTCCCTTTTCTGTTGAGAGAGAAAGTGAATCAGATGAAGAAACATCCAACCACTCCAGCTCTGGTCCTGTTGGAAGTCGAACCAGAAGTAAAACTAATCAAGGCCCACAGTTACCAGCCCCTCTACGAGAAGTTGTGGGACCGGCCAGGGAAACACTTAAAGACCCCCCTTTACAATCAGTGATTTGGTCAATGGGAAGGAAACAGCTAAAGGATAGAGGGACGACTTCTCTAAGGTGGCAAAAAGATTTGAATTGATGGTGAAGAATTTGGATCCAGACTGGAGGGATATCGATTTAATGTGTAGTGGAATGACAGAGACTGAGAAGCCGTTAATGTCGCAAGCTGCCCGGACTCATGTGTGGGCACAGGGAAAGGGAAAATCTTTGGATGGGCATGTAGATGAACATATTCCCTTCACAAATCCATATTGGGAACTAAATGCTAGTAGAGATTATAAAAGACTAATCCAATATGGAGCATGGATAAGGCTGGGCATAGAGACTGCTGTCCCTAAGGCGGTGAACTGGTCTGCAATGTGTGCTGTTAAACTAGGGCAGACCAAAATTCCTACTGCCTTTTTAGACAGATTGAGGGAAGCTAGGAGAAAATAGGCTACTCTGGATCCCCCTTCTGATGTGGGAAAGCAGGAGTTGGTCTCTGTTTTTGGGACAGTCAGCTTCAGATGTTACGAGAATGCTTCAGAAAATGAAAGAACCTGAGGTGTGGGAATTGGAAAGGTTGTTAGAAACAGCTTGGGGAGTGACAGAAATAGGGGGGAAGGAGGGAAAAAAAAGTTGACCAAAGTAATGATGATTGGAGGGGCAAGGAGAGGGAAAGAGAGGATACCAAGACCAAGGGAAAAGAAGGTTTGGGACTGGCAAAGGAACGTGTGGAAATTTAGGGTGAAATCAGTGTGCATGCTGTAGGAAAAAAGGGTGCTGGAAAAAGAAATGTCTGGAATTTCAGCAAGGGTCTGGAATTTCAGCAAGCTACTATTTCCGTTTTAAATCAAGACTTGATACCCCCAAGGAAAGGTTTTGTTAACAGAGCGGGAGCAACTGGGCAACAGGAAAAGGCATTCTTCTGTGAACCTCTCAGATTCAAACTGGGGACATAAATTGGGATACACTGATTTTTGTATGTCCCAAATTCTCCTAAATCTCTATTGGGAAGAGATTCATTGGAACAATTGGAAGCAATGATAGAATTTAAAGAAGGGAATATGAAATGGAAAGTAAAAGAGGACCAGTTGATTTGATATTTTCAGCCGAGCCAAAGTTACTTTTACCAAATCTTTTGAAGTAACACCGGACTGTGAGGAATTAAATAATCAGGTAAAGGCAGGAGTATGGGCTTCAGGAATTCCAGGACGGGCAAAAATCACTATCGCAATAGTGATTGAACTCAAAGAGGGAGCAACTCCAGTTAGGAAAAAACAATATCCTTTGAAATGAGAAGATGGTAAAGGAATAGAAAGCCCAATTAATAACTTTATACAATCTGGATTGCTGGAGGAATGTGAATCAGAAGGGAATACTCCTATTTTACCAATTAAAAAGCCCAATGGACCATATCAAATAGTACAAGACCTCAGGGCAACAAATAATAACGATTTGCACCCAGTGCAGGCCAATCCCTACACCTTCTTGACTGAGTTGAGAAATAACCAACTGTGTTTTACAGCGCTTGACTTAAAAGATCCTTTCTTCCGCCTGCCATTATCCAATGCACTGGAGTTTTGCGTAGCTGTGTTGCTGAGACGGCTTCTGCAAGCAGCAGACAGTAAACAGACTGCAGGCCCCAGACTGTAAACATCGGCCAGTTCAAGGCCAGAGTTGCTGCTGACCAGGGCCAAGCCAGTTGGCGATAGTCACAGCGCCTCTGGGAATCACAGTGAGGAGAAAAACATCTGCAGGCAGGAGCATTTTTCCCCCAGAGAAGGGAGTGAGAAGATGTAACAAGCTGCACAGACACCACGGCCGGGCCCAAAGGAGATGGGGGGGAAGAATGAGGCCCTTTGGGTGCTGGAGAGAGAGATTCCCCTGCAGCTTGTGGAGAAGACCATGGTGGAGCTGGTGTCCCCGCGCAGCCCATGGATAAGGACGGGGAGCAGAGACATCTACAGCCTGTGAAGAGATTGATCCACGCCTCAGCAGGTTTGCTGGGGGACTTGTGACTCTGGGGGGGACCAGGCCGGAGCAGTCTGGGCCCAAAGGTCAGCCCCCATGGAAGGGAGCCCTGCTGAGAGGCCTGTGGTGAGGAGATGACTCCCCAGTAGAGAGGACTCATGCTGGAGAAGTTGGTGGAGGACTGTCTGCTGTGGGGGGGACACCACAGTGCCGCAGGTGAAGAGGGTGTATGTGTGGAATTTCCCTCAGCTAAGAAGGAAGACAACTCAGGAGGAACGGACTGAAAACCCCCATTCCCCATTCCCTGCCCCTCCCCATGCCATGTTGTGGCGGGAAGAAGGGAGTAAGATTGTGAATGAACTTTAGGCTGCTAAGAAGGGAGGTGTGGGGGGAAGGTGCTTTAAGACCTGGCCATGCTTCTCATTACCCAACTCTGGTCCTCTGGGTGTGTAGTTGTAGTGTAAGAAATCACTTCTCTTTCTTTTATTCTGTGCTGAGTCTGTTTTGCCCATTGCACTAATTGGAGAGTGATCCCTCTGTCCTTATCCCGAGTCCTAAGCCTCCCAATATACATATATGTAGCTTTGGTGGGCATTTGGCCTCTAGCCAGGGCTAAACCACCACAACAGCATTGCAGGGATTGGCAGGGACCTCCAGAGATCATCAAGTCCAACCCCCAGGCAAAGCAGGTTCCCTTGGACAGGTCACACAGGTACAGATGGGTCTGGAATATCTCCAGAGAAGGAGACTCCAAACTCCCCTGGGCAGCCTGTCCCAGCGCTCCCTCACCCTCACTGGAAAAGTTCTTCCACATGTTGGTGCTGAAATTCCTACGCTCCTACAAGATGCCATTGCCCCTGGTCCTGTCTCCACAGACAAGTGAACCTGGCAGAGCTCAGCAGGCACATCTTGGCTTTGCAGATGCCTTCAGCAAGTCCAGCTGCTGGCCTGATGCACCAGACCACGTTGTCTTCTGCAACGGGGCCTTCGCACTCGTCCCACCTTCAGCTGTACGTGCACAGCCAGAGGACGCAACGCTCGCCATCTCCAGAGGCAGGGAGGCCGAGGTTCCATCCCCTGGGCACTGCTCTTCCTTGGAGGCTGCCTCTCTTGCCTCAACACTCACTGCTGGTGCTTCTTCCTGCTGCTCTTCAGCGGCTCTTTCTTCTTCTTGACTAGAGCTGGCAGACTTTTTCATTTGGCAGTACAGCCACCAGCAGCCAACAAGCGCCAGCACTCCAGGTATGGCACACAGGAGGATTTGTGGAAGCGCCCAGCGATTTTGCACAGCCTCAGGGATTACAGCTGGGAAGAGAAACAAGAAAGCACCTTACAATCGTCATGGGGAAAGTAACACAAAGGCTGAAGCTTCATAAATGCCTGAAGGTGTTTCTATGAGCACCAACAGGGTGGTTTTACAGCCCCTCCTGAAATTCACGTCCCTACCAGAGAGCACACAACAAGTTCCTCACCCAAGACTGGGGATATCTGGACATTTCGCCCCAATATACTTCTGGATTTCACCTGACTTCACCTTTATACTTTGAACAATTTCACCAGGTAGAATCAAGGAAGACCAGAAAGCCCTGGGGGTGCCAGTGGAAAACACTGGTGCCCAAGTTGGCTTTTCCTCCTTTTTCTGAACAGGCTGGGAAATCTCACACCTCTCAACTCCTGGCTACACGGCTGGTACTAAGGCCAGGGGTTTGGCTTGGACGACAAGGGGATGTTCTTTGGTGACTCCAACCTGTTGGAGAGGGACAGGATCCACCTGTCTAGAAGGGGCCCTCAGGAATCCCAGACCCGGGAGGTAGGATAAAGTCTGGAGAAAGGGCAGACTGAGTAAATACCAGCTTTACCATCTCTACCATCACCTGGCTGAGCCATCAAAGAGAAGACTTAAGAAATGAAAAAGAGAAGGAAATTCCTCCCAGGCTGCCCAGGGAGGCCGAGGAGTCTCCTTCTCTGGAGGGATTCAACACCTACCTGGACACAGTCGTGTGTGACCTGCTCAAGGTGATCTCCCCAGACAAGACTGGAGGTGATCTCCCCAGACAAGACTGGAGGTGCTTCCCCTCTGGGAAGTGACCTCCCAGGTGATGCCCCTCTGACAGAGATGTCACTGGTCGGTCACCAGAGGTCCCTGGCAACTGTTGCTATTCTAGACTTCTATTGGGTGTTTGCTTGGCAAAAGTTGGTTGGCTTGAGACAGGGGGGCAGCAGGCAGAAAACCAGGATGCACGTCTTGCAGATGAGGACAAAGCCAGGAGATTCAAGATCCTGTCAAACTAGAGTTTTATTAGTCCATCTGCAGCAGACACAGGACTGATTTTTTTCTTTTTAATTACTATTTTTTAAGAGAATAGGCATAGCACTAAAGTCCTAGTAATAAAAGAAGTGAGAATGAATAAAACCTGAAGTATCTCTGTTTATCATACTCACAGGCCCCGTTACAAACCTGTAACCTGGCAAGTAAAAGCAGGTGAACAAGTTTGGATAAGAAAATAAATACAAATCTGATATCAATAGCAGTAAAATCTAAAAAATAAATTATAATTTGATTAAAGAAGTTGCACATGACAATTTGACATTCAATGAAGCCACAATTGGAGTATGTGAAAGTACTGAGTATGATCATCAATACTTCCAAAGGGGGAAATGTGACAGTCACCCTAATAAAATAGCTTCACTTCTATGTTATTTTGGTTCTAGTGTAGGATTCGTTTTTAATTTTAAAGGAGTTAGAGCAGCTGTGAGAATATAAAGGGGAAAAAAAGAAAAAAAAACCCAAAAAACCCCATTCCAACATGACTGATGAAATATTGTTTATAGGGTCAACGCCACTCTGGTCCCGAACAGCTTCACACCAGCACGGCTTTTTTTTTGTTTTAAATTTAAATATTTAATACAATAAAATAAATAAATATTTCTCTTTTCACATTTAACAGACAAAAACAGAACAACAAACCCAACCCCACGTTGCAGGGAGTTGGTCAAACTATAGAAGAGAAACTAAACTAAGAGTCTAAACTAAACTAAAGAATCTTAACTAAACTAAACTAAGGGTCAGTCCAAGGGGATCACAGTGTGACTGCAGTGGTGCCCGTCTCACAGCAGCTGCTGGTGGATTATGTCCCACACCATCTTCCTCTGGAAGTGAGGGATGTGACTCTGGAAAGAGAAGGAGAGAGAAAGCTGTTACACAGGAAGTCAGGGCAGCAAGGAGGCACAAACACCCGGTTCGTTAGGGACGGGGAGCGCAGCTCTGCCCTGCTGAGGCCACCCCGAAGTGCCGACCCCAGCAAGCGCGCGCCCGGCTTTCTTCTGGCAGGAATTTGCTGTTTAACCCAAAAGAGAACAAAAGATCCTCTTGATCTCCAGCATTTAGTCCCACAAAAAGCCAGCTGCTGAAGGAGACTCCCACAACAGCAGAAGCTCATTTAGGAAGCCCCCAGACCTCACCTTGTCAGAGGAGGAACAGGAGAACCAAGCAAGGAACTGCAATGCCCACCCTGTACCCACACACCAGGTGCACCTCCAGGAAGAGGAAATACAAAAGCTTTTGGGTGGAGGAAGTTCCCAGGCCGGGGGCTGGGACAATACCTGGTGTCTGCCCTCCAACACATGGTGTTACAACCACCAGCTTACATGGATTCAAAGCTCTGCTGCCACAGAGAGAGTCACCAACAGCATGAAAAAAGGACTAAAGAGCACCACGTAACCACAAGCCTGAGTTAAGCAGCGGATACCTAAGGGGGTGCAGTAATGTGTCACCCTCCACAAGTCCAGACAACCAGATACTACGTCCTCCTGCTGTGTGGTGCAGCTACAGTCTACCCAGCGAGTGGGACAGGTACGAGTCATGGGGATACTCACAGGTCCCAGATGGAAAGGGATCTCCTCCCTATTTCTGTTGGTCCAGGTGATACACAGTTGTCACTGGTTGACTGGAGAACGTTGGAAGACTGGACAATGATGGAACACACAACAAGGATGGAACAGCAAAGTAGGATGACACGTGGCAGTAGTAGGATGGAAAATGGAAGTAGGATGGCACGATGTAGTAGTAGGATGGCACACGGTAGTAGTAGGACGGCACACCGGAGTAGGATGGAACACAGCAGTAGGGTGGAAGACTGGTGTGTGATTTAACTCCAGAGTAGATTCGAGCCGTGGTGTAGATTGGAGGACTGTACAAGACTGGAGCAGGGGGGAAGGCTGGAGGAGCCGAGGAGGCTGGAGGAGTCGAGGAGGCTGGAGGAGTCGAGGAGGCTGGAGCACTTTGGTGCAGGAAAAAACAGAGAAGAACCACAGTGTTTATAAACATGGCATTTGGTATTGACATGTGTCAGAGCACCATAAAGGAGACAGTTTATTCCTACACAACTGTCTACATGTGAGTGGGGAGCCACAGCTACAGCAACAGAAATACCTCAAGTACAACAAGACTGTCAACCCCCTGGACAGAAACATCCTGCACTGGTGTCACCACAAAACACAGCGGGCATTTCTGTGCAGAGACCCTTCACACTCAGCTGGGTGACTCTGAACTCGGGCAGACCAGAGGGGCAGGAGTCAAATTGGTCACCTTAGTGTTACCCAAAAGAGAAAACTGCCTGTAAGTTAAGTGAGAAGGACCAGGGGAGGAGGAAAGGAAGAGAGAAAATCCTGGCATCCCCTGTCATTACCTTACATTTCACGTCCCCAGATTAAAATAAAAATCTTCTCTAGTTGGGAGGGGAGGAAGGAAAAATAAAAAGCTACTGAAGGTTCACCTCCCATAGGACAGCAGCCCAGAAAACCTTGGAAAAACATCCCTGTGCGGACACAGAGACAAATGTTGGGCAGCACGGAGGAAGTTCAGGAATGAAATGGAAAGCAAACCTTTCAGAGAAGAAAGTCAAAGCAAACAGAAGGGTTTTACCTGGCACAAGGAGCTGTCTTGTCCCACAGGGAGAGTGTTCCGTTGCTCCTCTCCTCTCCTCTCCTCTCCTCTCCTCTCCTCTCCTCTCCTCTCCTCTCCTCTCCTCTCCTCTCCTCTCCTCTCCTCTCCTCTCCTCTCCTCTCCTCTCCTCTCCTCTCCTCTCCTCTCCTCTCCTCTCCTCTCCTCTCCTCTCCTCTCCTCTCCTCTCCTCTCCTCTCCTCTCCTCTCCTCTCCTCTCCTCTCCTCTCCTCTCCTCTCCTCTCCTCTCCTCTCCTCTCCTCTCCTCTCCTCTCCTCTCCTCTCCTCTCCTCTCCTCTCCTCTCCTCTCCTCTCCTCTCCTCTCCTCTCCTCTCCTCTCCTCTCCTCTCCTCTCCTCTCCTCTCCTCTCCTCTCCTCTCCTCTCCTCTCCTCTCCTCTCCTCTCCTCTCCTCTCCTCTCCTCTCCTCTCCTCTCCTCTCCTCTCCTCTCCTCTCCTCTCCTCTCCTCTCCTCTCCTCTCCTCTCCTCTCCTCTCCTCTCCTCTCCTCTCCTCTCCTCTCCTCTCCTCTCCTCTCCTCTCCTCTCCTCTCCTCTCCTCTCCTCTCCTCTCCTCTCCTCTCCTCTCCTCTCCTCTCCTCTCCTCTCCTCTCCTCTCCTCTCCTCTCCTCTCCTCTCCTCTCCTCTCCTCTCCTCTCCTCTCCTCTCCTCTCCTCTCCTCTCCTCTCCTCTCCTCTCCTCTCCTCTCCTCTCCTCTCCTCTCCTCTCCTCTCCTCTCCTCTCCTCTCCTCTCCTCTCCTCTCCTCTCCTCTCCTCTCCTCTCCTCTCCTCTCCTCTCCTCTCCTCTCCTCTCCTCTCCTCTCCTCTCCTCTCCTCTCCTCTCCTCTCCTCTCCTCTCCTCTCCTCTCCTCTCCTCTCCTCTCCTCTCCTCTCCTCTCCTCTCCTCTCCTCTCCTCTCCTCTCCTCTCCTCTCCTCTCCTCTCCTCTCCTCTCCTCTCCTCTCCTCTCCTCTCCTCTCCTCTCCTCTCCTCTCCTCTCCTCTCCTCTCCTCTCCTCTCCTCTCCTCTCCTCTCCTCTCTCCGCCCCCCCCACCGCAGGTTCTGCGGCCCGAGGGACGCAGGTGGGTGGGAGCGGCCGGCGGCCCGGCCCCTGGGCAGGTTCCCCCTCCGGTCTCCTCCCCCCGGCTCAGCGGGGGAGAGGACGGAGACCCGGGGCTTACCGAGCCCTTTCCCCAGCGCTCTCCCGGCGCTCGGCGCCTGTCTCCGCTCCCGCTCCTGCAGCACCGACCGGCTCAGCCATGGCCGAAGACTCGACTGAGCGAGAGCGGCGGGTGGGCAGGACGCGTGTCCCGGGACACGGAGCGGGGACTTGGGAAGCGTTGAACGGCCCCGCCCGGCACCGGCCGGACCGGCTGCCCGGGCAACGGCGACGCGCGACCGGCCGCCGAACCCGCCGGGAACGGCCGACCCCGCGGGCGGGAACGGGGCGGGTTTCCCCTGTCCCGCTGGGTTCGGCTGGGTCCCGCAGCCACCCCGCTCCCCCTGCCCTGCCCGAGCCAGAAGGGCGGGGATGCGGGGAGGGAGGGAGGGAGCTGCGCGGGCAGCCGGGGTGAGGCTTCTCGGGGTGCCCCCGGGTTTCCACCCCGAGGATCCCGGCACCCCCTGTGTTTACCTCACGTTTCTCTTTGCCGGGGAGAACAGGATTCCCCACCGAGGCAAAACTCCCCCGTGTCAGACGGGAGGAGGATCGATCCCTTTGAACAGCCAGCGCTGGGGATCTCCTGCCTTCAAGTCAGGCTGCCAGCACTAGAACTAGATGCTGCCTCTCTCAGCACAGAGAAGATGAAGCCCCCAGCCCCACTTACACCAGCTACAAAGTCCCCACCACAAAGGCAGGGCTTATTCTCCCTGTCGTGACTTGTTGGCGCTGGTGGGCAGCGGATCAGCCGGGCTTCCAGGCCATTCTCCCTTCCCTTGTTGGAGGAGCTGTTTGTCCATCTTCTTCTCTCCTTGCTGAACATCCTGGCAGAAGGGAGGGAGGGGGAGAAAGAATTTAAAAAGGAGCTGAGGAGCTCAGGGTGTGAAGGGAACGTTTGTGATCTGGGGACAGAGCAAACTGCACAGGCTGTTCCCAAGACACTGGCGTGTTTGATGGGTGGGGGGGACGTATATAAGGGAGCATAAGAAATCGCGTTTATAATAACTAACACATCAATAAGAGTAAATTCAATTACTAACTATTGCAAGATGCTTGGAGGGAAAACTGATGAGAACAAAATCAATGAGAGCAAGGCTGTGACTCGTGACTCCAGCATCCCAAGGCAGGTGGCACCTGGGACGGATAAGGAGGAAGCATCAGAAGGAAGGTAGTTCTTGGGATGGATAAGGAGGAGCCCCCTACTCACTCAGATCACTGTGGGGACAGACAGGGACCATCTGTCAGCAGACAGACGGTCTGTTTCCAGACAGGCAGGAAGCCGGGTTTATCCCCCATCCCGGGACACCGCTCCAAGGATCCGCATCCCTCAGGGGGGAAGGGATTGGGATGTTCCGAATCAGAGAAGCTCTGGCAAGGGAAAAAAAGAGCCCAGAACCTCTGTCTTTCACCGTCTCGGGGTGCACCGCTCCCGGAGGCACTGCAATACCGGGACGATGCGCGGAGCGGAGGGAGCAAGCTCCGGGTCCAACTCCCAAGGCCAAAAATCCGTTTAATATAAAGTCCTCTCATCGAGGACGTATCAGATATTAAACTGATAAGAACAGATACTACACTTGATCTTAGCCAAAAGGCCGAGAAGCGATGCTCGTTGCACACCCAGCACCTCCACACACCCCCGCCGGCACTCACACAACTCACGGATGCTCCACATCGGCTTCAAAACTCCCTCCCGTCCCGCTCGCATTCGCATTCCCCTGCCTATCCCGCCTCTTCCCGCCGGGACCCGCTGCTCCCGGCTCCGGGAAACCGGCGGAGACCTCCGCACCGAGCACTCCCAGCAGCCCGTGCGCGCCCCGATGCTCGCGATTTGCATGGACACGCCCCTCTCCAGCCGCTGCTCTGGCCGCTGTCCTCCCCAAACAGCACCCAGCTTCTTCCTTCCCCCTTCCTGCTCCTCCCGCCCGTCCTGATCCTTCCTTTACCTTCCCTCCCCCACTCCCACCCCCGCCCCCTCCCCCGCCCGCTCCCCCCCAGCCTTTCCCCCCTGGTTCCCAGCACCGGACACTCAGCCGAGCGCTGCGAAGCTCCCCGAGCCCCCGGGGATGGAGCAGCGGGAGCCGAGGGGAAGGTTCTCCCCGCTCCCGCTCTGCACATTGTGTAGATCCACACAAGGCTGCCCAGGGCCCCATCCAGCCCGGCCCTGAACACCTCCCGGGACTGAGCATCCCCCACCTCTCTGGGCAGCCTGTTCCAGCAGGAAGAAATGGACATTTTAAGAAGTACAAATGCCAGAGTTCATTGGGTGCTGTTAGCTGCTGGGAACATGCTCTCTCTTGTCCTTCTTCCTTGCTTGACCTCCTGTCATTCATGCCACCCTGGCGTCCCATGAAGGAAACAGCCCTGTGGAGCCAGAGGGTGGTGTAGGGGACCGTCTCCAACAATTCAGAGACTGTGGCAGGTGTTTGTCTCAACCCTGCTGAAACATTCCACCACCAGCTCTCCCCACTGTCAGCACTGCAGCAACGCTCACACTGCAAGACCAGATGCTTCCTGCCTTCCTATGGCCCCGAATGCAGAGCTGAGTGAATTTAACCCAAGCCCTGCGCATGCGCCCAGACCCGGGGTCTGGAAGAGAGAGGGGCCTGGAGACCCCTGAAGACCACCTGAAACCTCCCAGCGTCGGTACTGGGCAGGCACACCACCACTGCGTGGGGGGGTGGCTAAACAAAGTAGCTCTTGGAATATGCTGATTGATTCCTGGAAGGAGTGAATACAACACAATAAAAGAACAGAGGTGACCAACGTGGAGGGAATGTTCCCCCACTGGACCTGAAGACACTGGACTGACAGGACACTGCAGCTCTGTGGTGGGAGAGATTGCAACCCCTCTCTCTCTCTTTCCACTCTTTTTTCATTCTTTCCCCCTTCTCTTGCACAGTTGTTGTTGGCCAAATAAAGTGACTTGACCCTTGACTCAGGTTTGAGTCTTAATCCTGTTCCTCAACATTGCAAAGACCTGGTCATGACAAAACACCCAGTTGGACGTTACTCAGGAGTTAAGCCCAGGTGCCCCCAGCCACCCAGAGCAACCTGAGGTCAGTTGGAACACAGTGGATTGTAACCTCTGCCAAATTAGTCTGGTTGTGCATCCTGACAGTTACTTGGGGAGATTTCGGACCAGCAGCATCTTTCAGCTCTCACCCCTTTCATTTGGCAGCTCTAGCTGGATGTTTTGCATTTTTGAAGGTGGGCACTGGGAGAGCCTGAAATTCCATCTGCCATTACTAGGACCATTCCCGTGCCTAGGAATGCCCTTCAGCCCAAGGTTCCTGGGGCTGCGTGTGGGCTACCTGAGGAGGGGTCAGGCCAGGAACATCATTCATCCTTCACAGATTTCTTTTTGAACTGTTGCTGTAGGATTAGAATTTTTGAAGGAGGATGCTGGCAGAGCCAGAAAATGACACCAGGCACTCTTAGGACTGTCCTCTTGGCAAGGAAAGCCCTGACCCTCCAGGTTCCTGGGGTGTCGGGGAAGACAGCAGGCCTGGCAGCGGCCTAGCTCGCTTCACCCAAAACATAGGCCCTGACAACATCCTCGTGTGCCCATGAGACAGGACAAGTTACTCATGCTGAGAGGAACTTAATAATCACATTCCCAAAACACAGCAGCCTTGATGACAGGGGTACAGGCTGCCCTAAACCAAGAAGTTGTGATGGGAAGAACTTGGGAGTAACGGAACATGTCAAGAACCAGCCATAATAAGATGGTCACACAGCCGGTGTGCGGATGCTTTTAGGCATCAAAGGTAAACTAAGGATATTTAGCGATAAGATGGGTTATCAGAACTCGTTATAATCACTAACCAATCAGTGGGGTGTGAACAGTGTGTGTAACCAAGTAGCAGTTTTTCAGCTTGCCACGTTTGCAGTAACAAATGTCTCTAATCTGTGGGATTTCACCCAATAAACAGCTTCACCTGACATATCGAATTGGGTGTTGCTCTCTGCTGGTCTCCACAGGGATGGAGCACAGAAATAGTGGGGGACATGGAGAGACAGTAAAGCCTTTGACATGGTTTCCCACAGCATTCTGACTGAATAACTGGCTGCCACATCAGGAGGAGTGATCTGCAGTCAGCCTGGCGGTGGGATAAAGCCGACCCGCTTCACAGACACCGAGGCTGTTGAGTTTAGATTCCGGCTTTTCAAGCCTTTGGAATGTCAGCTCATTGTGCTGCAGGACCTCAAATCCCACCCCCTGACAGGAAACTTGGAAAAGATCCTATGCTTTCCTCATCCTGCTG
The DNA here is from genome assembly GCF_964237585.1 of Gallinula chloropus. NCBI lineage: Eukaryota > Metazoa > Chordata > Aves > Gruiformes > Rallidae > Gallinula > Gallinula chloropus. The sequence continues at coordinate 1,543,980 of NC_140117.1, read as the reverse complement.
AGTTCCAGAGCTCATTTCCTTTCTGAGCGAAGAGTCCCTTCTCCAGGGCGTTTAGAACATTTCCCTACATTTCGAGCTGATACGGGATTTCGGATAACTCCTGGAGAGGGGCCGTGGGGCAGAGCAGGGGCTGCCCTGAGGACCCATCTGCGGTCCCATTCTGCCCTTGAGCACCAGTTTCTGGTGCCATCAGGGTGCTGGTGCAGGGGCTCTGGGGATTTCAGCCCCTCTTCAGGGGCAGGGGCAGCCCTTCTTTGCCAGATCCCCTCTGGGGTGGCTGTGACCCCCACCGCCCTACTCTGCCTCCCTTCCCCTCCCTCCTCTCCAGTGTGGCAGCAGATGTGTCTCCCGGCGAGCCCCAGGGGCCTCCTGAGGTATTGGGTGACTCTCCACGTGCTCCGGCTGGGATCAGGTAGGGATCCTGCAGGGCTGGTGGGGGCTTTCACACGCTCTGGATGGCAGATGTGGGGCAGGAGCTGCCATGGGGTGGGGGGGAGCCCAGCCTGGAGCTTGGCCCTGCATGCTTTCACTTTCCCTTGGCTGCTGTGGCTGGAGTGGGGCTGACTGGGGTGGAGTTTGTTTTCTGGACCAGGTCCCCGCCCCTGGGAAACCTCCTTCTCCTTCCAGTCCTTCCACTCCTACTCCAGTTTCTCTGGGGTCTCTGGACCATGGGAGGGCAAAGCAACACCCTCAGCATGGAGTGTGCCCAGCTCACACCAAGCTTGGCCCTGGCCTGCAACACCCTCAATTAACGTAGGTGCCATCTCTGTGTCTCTGTGTCCTTCTCCATGGCCAAGCTGACTTCAGAGTGGTGGGGCCACGCCATGCTCTCCGTGGCACCATGGGGCAGGACGTTGTGCTGCCCTGTCACTTGTCCCCAGACATGGACGCTCAGAGCTGGGATATCAGGTGGATCCGGCACAGGTTCTCTGAAACGGTGCACCACTACCGACATGGGGAGGACGTGTCCAGGGACCAGATGAAGGAATATGTTGGGAGGACAGAGTTGGCCAGAGATGGTCTCTCCAACGGAAGCCTGGACTTGCGAATCTCTGGGCTGAGACCCTCTGATGATGGTCAGTACGTCTGCACTGTGATGGATGGTGCCTCTTATGGAGAAGCTACGGTATATCTGGAGGTTTCAGGTTTGTGTCTGGTGCAGTGTTTGCAGGGGTGGTCATGGTATTCTTGGGCTCATATGTCCCTCCTAGACCCATGTCCCATCTCTTGGCACCCCAGGGGAGCTGGCACGGTGTCTGGCAGCCTTGCGGGGTGCAGACGCTACCTGGAGGTGCTGAAGCTGGGCAGCTCAGTCTTGCTGTGCCGGGAGGTTTGGGGGGAGATCTGGGGCTGTTGGGCATCAATGCTGGGTGGTTGTTGCACAGGCTGGGGTGAGTTTGGTGGGAGCTGTGGTCAGTCTGCTCAGGGATGCGGTTGTGGCCTTGGAGCTGAGCCCATCCCTCCCTGACCTCCACCCTGGGCTCTTCCCCAGTCACAGGCTCTGTCCCTCAGCTCTCTCTGGAGGGTTACGAGGCTGGAGGCATCCGGGTGCTGTGTCGATCGGCCGGATGGTTCCCGCAACCGGAGGTGCTGTGGAAAGACCCCAACGGCCACCGTGTCCCCTCGGTCTCCCAGAGACGTTCCCCTGATGCCAGAGGCCTGTTTGACACCGAAGACACCATCGTGGTGACAGGGACCAGAGAGGGGAACTGGTCCTGTGTGGTCAGGAACAGCCGCCTGGACCAGGAGCAGGAGGCGTCCCTGCGCATCTCCGGTGCGACGGCTGCAGCCAGCCCCTGTGGCGCTGGAGCAGGGTGGTGGTTGGCTGCCTGGCTGGGAGCAGCTTGGGTGTGGGCTTGGGGTGCAGTGTGGGGGTGTGGGGGCACGGGAGGACTCTGTCCCCTTGAGGCCATGGCTTGTGGGACAAGGGCTGGGAGGTGTGGAGCGGGCGTCTCTGGGTCCTTCTCCCCACAGACCCAAGTGTAAATTGGTCCCTTTCCCTGTGGATCTGTTTGTTTCTCAGCTCCCTTTTTCCGTGATGCCCATCCCTGGATGGTCGGTCTGGGAGTGCTCCTTGTGTTCTTGTTTGGGTTCCTTGGCCTTGGTACTTATCTCTGGAGAAGGAAAGGTATGTTTGCCCCCCAGGGACATGTTGCCTTCATCAAAAAGCTCTTTGGGCAAAGGACTAAAGGGGACGAGGTCACGATGGGGTGTGGGCGGGAGAACAGGGAGCACAGCAAGAGCATCTGGCTGGTGGGAAGGTCCCAGAGACCCTCTGGAGCTGTTCCCACTGAGGACACAAGCTGCTCTCCTGACTTTCTCTTCCTCTGGCTTTGCTTTTCAGTACTGCTGTCCAGAGAGCTGGGTGAGTCCTTCTGGCCCCTTCTACCAGAACAACCTCCTGTCACAGGATGCCCAGGGAGGGACTTGGCTTTGGGTAGTTCCTAACATTAGGGATTAACTCCAGAGAGCTTGAGTCTGCTGATGAAGGATAGGCTGTCAGGGAGCCATTCCAGGGACCATGGCAGTTTTGTCCTAATCCCCAAAGAGGATTTTGGGATCAGGCTGATCTCTGTTCCTGTGGGAGGAGCCATGGGGAAGTAGTTGTAATCTTTTTTTGGTTTTGTTTGCACCGAAACGAGATGCAGCAATGGGTGAGTCTGGTAGAGGGACCCATTCCTGGGGTTTGGTGGCTTTCTGAACTTCTCAAACTGCAATTTGAGTCTGCCCCAGTTCTCTGTGCTCTTGAAGTTATGGGATGAATAAGTGTCCCAACTGTTCAAATATTTCTTTTTCCTTGCTTTCCAGAGGAACGAGATGCAGCACTGGGTGAGTCCCTCTTTGACAGCTGTGGGGTCCTGTTCTGGTGCTCTGTGCTCAGCCTTTTCCCTCCTCTCCCATCCTCTCCATCCCTGCATCCTTGGGGCTGGGAAAGCCCAAGGTGATGTTCTTGGGAGGGTGGGCAGCTTGTGGAGACAACACAGGGATGGAGCCTTTGACCTGCCCAGAGTTGCTGGGGACCAGCTCAGGGATTTGATCAGCTCTTGTCTCTCCTTGCAGTCTGGAGAAAGTTTCTGCTTCCCCAGAATCCAGGTAATTGGATGTTTGGTTGCTGCTCTGAGTGGTTCTGCTCCCTTTCCTCATATACAAGGGGCATGTGGACTGGCCTTCTGCGTAGGGCTGGACACACCTCGGTTTGTCTGTGACCTCCATATCCCAGACCATGGCACTGGCCTGTTCCCCTGCTGTGTTCTGGCCTGTCCTACTCTTTGTGAGCTCCATCAGTGGGGCCAAGAGGGGCCATCTCCCCCCTGACACCCCAGGCACTGCCCAGACCCAACTGCTGCGCCCCCCATCCTGCTCTTCTGCGCTGGGGATGCAGCCCCACTGGTGCCTGTTCCCACGGGACTGAGCTCAGCTGTGACTGTGCTGGGTCTGGCTCTGGGATGGGATCTCTTGGAGGAAAGAGATGCCCTGCAAGGCAGATCCTGGCCCCAGGGGGGTGAAACCTGCCCAGTGCTGAGCTCTGCCCCTGATGCTCTGGCTCCTCCTGTCCCTGCAGACGTGGTGACCCTGGATCCCAACACGGCTCATCCCGAGCTTGTCCTGTCAGAGGATGGGAGACGTATGACAAGGGGAAAAGCACGTCAGACGCTGCCTGACACCCCTCAGAGATTTGACACACGACGCTGTGTACTGGGCCGGGAGGGGTTCAGGGAGGGGAGGCACTGCTGGGAGGTGGAGGTCAAGGGGAAAGTAGGACCTGATTCACGGTGGGCCCTGGGGGTGGCCAGGGAGTCTGTGAACAGGAAGGGCTATATGTACCTGAGTTCTGAAGCAGGGATTTTTGGGTTGAGGCATTGTAAAAGGCACTTTGTGTCTCTAACCTTTCCTCATTCCTCTCTGTCACTGTCCCCAGTTCCCAGCAGATTTTGGGTCTGTCTGGACTGCTCGCGGGGGCTGGTGACTTTCATTGATGCTGACAGTAGGGTCGAGATCTTCACTTTCCCACCAGCCTCATTCAGTGGAGAGATCATTCACCCCTGGTTTTGGTTGGGGACAGAGGGAACTGAGCTGTGCCTCACGGACAGCACCTACAGTTCCCCTTCTACTTCCAGCACTTCCTTGCAGAGGCCCTGCTCTTCTGCTGACACTGCCCACTCTCCTCTCCTCCCTGCCACAGAAACAGAAGTCCTCAGCCCTGCCCCAGCCCATCCTGCCCAGGCAGAGCAGGATGGGACTCAATAAAGGTTTGCCTGTGAACAGTCTGGCTGGGGGAGGTCTTGGGTTTTTTTTTCCTGATTCCTGGCTGCTGCTGAAGGGGATTTGCCGTGGGCTTGGAGCAGTGGTTGGAGCAGGAGCGTGGGGGCAGCTCCTGGCAGGGTGAGCACGGGGCAGGGGGTGGGAGGTGGGGGGTACTCGCAACTCAGGCTTCCCCTTGTCTTGTTCTGGTGAGCCCCCAGCTCTGCCAGCACCATATGTCCTTGGGATGCCCCTGCTCTATCTGCATCCTTCCATGCCACACAATCTTGTTGAGATCAAGCCTGAGGTGTGCTTCTGTCATGGTTTAGCCCTGGCTGGAGGCCAGATGCCCACCAAAGTCAGTCTATTACTCCCCTTCTTAGTTGGACAGGGGAGAAAATATATTTTAAGAGGCTCAGGAGTCAAAATAAGGACAGGGAGAGATCATTCTGTTATCCACAGCATGGGCAAAACAGACTCAACACAAAGTGAAGAGCGAAACTACTCTATTACACTACACTACAACTACAAAGAACAGAGAAGAAACTGGAGTTGAGAGCATGACCAGATCTTAAAACAAACGTAACCAGATCTTAAAACACTTTCCCATTCCTGTCTTAGCAGACTTTAGCCATGATCTTTCTCCCTTCTTCCCCCTGCTCGCAGTACAGGGTGGGCAGGGACTGGGAAACAATGGGGTTCTTGGTTACTTCTTCATGAGCTGTTTTCCTTTTCCAGATCTTAAGACACCTCTAACCTCCCTCCCCACTCCCTTCTTAGCAGACTTCACTCTAGTCATGATTTCACTCCCTTCTTTCCCCAGCTCACAGCACAGAGGGGCAGGGACTGGGAGATGGGGGCTTCGCTCAGTCCCTTGCAAGTTGGTTTCCCTCTCGGCCGGGGTGTGTGTGGGAGCCATTCACTCTACACCCTCCCCCTGCTGCACCGCAGGGTCTCACCCACAGGAAATAGTCCTCAAAAAACTTCTCCAACTTGAATCCTTTCCCCAGGGCTTTATCTATTCACCAGCTGCCCTGGCATGAGTCACTGCTATGGGTGCAGTCATAAATCACAGTGTCTCTCAGTCCCAGTCCTCTGTGGGGTCACCAGCCTCCCCCAGCAAACCTGTTCTGGTGCAAATCTCTCACTCATCTCTGTGTCTCTCATTCTCCTCAAGGCTGCAAGTGCTGGCACGGGCTTGTTCCAACATAGGGTCACAGCATCTTCTCTATGTCTCCACCTGCTCCATCTAGCATGGAGCCCCTCCATGGGCTGCAGGTGGGGTCTGGGCCTTTTCCATGGGTTTCTCCAGGGGCTGCAGGGGCATCTTTCTCTCCAGCACCTGGGCCGCCTCCTCCCCAGCCCTTTCCCGGCCTTGGTGCCTGCACAGCTCGTTACATCTTCTCCCTCCCTTCTCTGGAGGCAAAATGCAGCTGCTTCTGGGTTGTTTTCTCCTCTATGTGATTCTCAGAGGTGCTATGAATCCATCTCTGTTTGGCTCAGGCCTGGTCAGAGCGACTTTGGCCTTGAATTGCCTGATGTTTACACTTTTGGGGCCTGGCAGAGCATTCCAGCAGCCAATTTCTGCAGCCCCTGGTCTCTCTCTCAGCACCCAGCTACGCAAAACTGCGACACCACCCTGTTACCCACCCCCAGGTCCTTCTCCACAGAGCTCTTCTCCAGCAGGTCACCCCCAGCCTGGTCTGATACAAGAGGTTGTTCCTTCCGAGGTGCCAGACTCCACACTTGCTTTTGTTGAACTTCATCTGGTGTCTCCCTGCCCAGCTCTCCAGCCTGGCCAGGTCTCGCTGAATGGCAGCTCCATGTCCTGCCTGTCATCCACTCCTCCCACCTCTCTATCATCAGGTACTTGCTGAGGGTGGATGCTATTCCCTCATCAAGGTTGTCAATGAAGATGTTAAACCAAGGGGAGATGGTGCTCAACCAATCTCATAACCTTCTATGATCTCATCACTGGCTGGGTGGATGGAGGGAGAGCAGTGGATGTCTGGATGTCATCTGCCTTGACTTCAGCAAGGCCTTTGATACTGTCTCCCATGACACCCTGATAGCAAAGCTGAGAGAGCATGGGATGGATGAGTGGACAGTGAGGTGGGTTGAGAATTGGCTGTCGGACCGAGCCCAGAGGGTTGTGATTCGAGGAGCAGAATCTGACTGGAGGCCTGTGACCAGCGGTGTTCCCCAGGGATTGGTGTTGGGTCCAGTCCTGTTTAATATCTTCACTGACGACCTTGATGAGGCAACAGCATCCACCCTCAGCAAGTACCCGATGAGGTGAGGAGTCTTCAAGTGTTGGGACAAACCAGCTGTTGCCTGTCCCTCTGCCCTGAGCCCTTGGGGACCTCAGATCCCTGGGCAGGAAATGTCCCTAGCTGTCCAACTGCCCATCCTCACGCAGGGGCAGCCAACCTCCAACAGAAGGGGTTCAGGGGGCCCAGGGGACTGTACCCAGAGCTGGGTGTGGATACAAGGGTTCCTGAGGCCATACACAGATCAGGGGAGAGGGATCAGGGTGAGTCCCATTGACACCAGGGCTGTCGGGAAGCACAAACACAGCCCAGGGGGATCTGGGAGGGGCAGAAGGGGGTTAGGAGGTAGAAGGAGGGGCCATTAACCCCCAAGGCCAGTGCAGCAGTGCTGTCCCACCCCCATCTCCAACATCATTTTCCTTTTTCCTACATGGCAGCAGCAGCATCACCAGGAGCAGCTCTGAGCATCTGCACCAGTTCCAAGCAGCTGGGAGCATGGGGTCAGCTTTGTTCTTGGCTCCTGCAGCCCCAAATGATTCCACTGTGTCCCCCGCCCCTTCCTGTGGCCTGGAGGGCTCGGCCACCCCCACACCCGAATCACAGCAACACCCCAATCCCATCATATCCCAACCCATCCCAATTCAAATCAAGTCAAATCAGACAGTCACCTCAAGGCAAACCGAGTCAACTGAAAGCAACTGAAGCCAAGTCAAGTGAACTCAACTCCGGTCAACCCAAACCAATCCCACACACATCCCAACCCACCTCATCCAAACACAACATTCCACTTACCCACCCCACTGCTCCCGGCTCCACTGCAGCACCAAACTCCACAGCGGCAGCAGCAGCCACCCCAGTCAGTACTGGTAACTATCACTTTCCCAGAGCCCCAGGGGGGGATATCCTTTCCCTGCTCAGGATTTTCCTCTTCTGCTGCCCCTGAAGCTGCTCTAGTACAAAGAGGCTTTCGTGCACAGAGCCCAGTCCCTAAACCAGCCACGAGCCGCCGCCGCCTGTACCAAATGTCCGGCTCGGAGGGGCAGGAGGGAAACACACCTCAGGCTTGATCCCAACAGGATTGTGCCATGTGGAAGGATATGGACAGAGTAGGGGCTTTCTGGTGACACAGGGTGCTAGCAGAGCAGTGAGTTCTGCAGATTCAAGAAAAGGGGGGGGTCTGATTTGGAAGTTCCCCTGGCCTCCCACCCCCTGCTGTGTGCTCACCCTGCCCAGGGCTGCCCCCAGGCTCCTGCTCCAACCACTGCTCCAAGCCTGATACAAATCCCTTTCGGTGGCAGCCAGGAATCAGGACAAACCCCCCAGGAACCCCCACAGCCACACTCCATGGTCATCTGCAAAGCTTTATTGAGTCCTGTCCTGCTCTGTTGAGTCAGGATGGTCTGGGGCAGGGCTGAGGGGGACATCTGCTGCTGTGGCACCGAGGAGGGTAGTGTGGGCAGGGTCTGCAGAAGGGCAGGGGCTCTGCGGGGAGGTGCTGGATGTGGAAGGTGAATGGGAGGTGCTGTCCCTGAGGCACAGCTCTGTTCCCTTTCTCCCCACCAAAAACCACGGTCGGATGGTCTCTCCACTGAATGAGGCTGGTTGGAAAGTGAAGATCTCGGCCCCACTGTGACCATCGATGAAAGTCACCAGCCCCTGTGGGCAGTCCAGACAGACCCAGACTCTGCTGGGGACCCGGGACACGGACAAGAGGGTGTGAGGAGAGGTGAGGGACTGAAACTGCCCATCCCAGTGCTCGATGCCCCAGACCCCTTCTTCAGGGCCCAGGTATATATACCCCTTCCTGCTCACAGAGTCCCTGGCCACCCCCACAGCCCACCATGAAGCACCACCCACCTCCCCCTTCACCTCCACCTCCCAGCAGTGCCTCCCCTCACTGAACCCCTCCCAGCCCAGCACACAGGGCAGAGATGTAAATCTCTGAGGGGTGTTGGGCAGGTCCTGATATGTTGTTCCCCATCTCACACTTCTCCCATCCTTGGACAGGACAAGGTTGGGATGAGCTGTGTCAGGATCCAGGGTCACCATGCCTGCAGGGACAGGAGGAGCCAGAGCATCAGGGGCAGAGCTCAGCACTGGGCAGGTTTCACCCTCCTGGGTCCAGGATCTGCCTTGCAGGGCAGGACATGGGGCATGTCCTTCTTCCAAGAGATCCCATCCCAGGGCCAGTCCCAGAGTGGCCATGGCTGAGCACTGTCCCATGGGAACAGGCAACAGTGGGGCTGCAGTGCAAGCACAGAGGAGCAGGATGGGGAGGCAGCGTCTCAGCCTGTGCAGTGCTCTGGGTGCCAGGGGGGAGATGGCTCCTCTTGGCCCCACAGATGGAACTCATGAGGGGTGGGACAGGCCAGAATACAGCAGAGAACAGCCCAGTGCCATACTCGGGGTCGGGGAGTCACCCAACACACCCAGAAACAGCCAGTCCCACACACTGTCCAGCCCAGATATCCCTTGCTCATGAGGAACGGGAGGAGAACCACACAGAGCAGCATCCAACCCCCCCAATTACCTGGACTGTGGGGCAGCAGAAACTTCCTCCAGGCTACAAGGAGAGAGGAGAGCTGGTCACATCCCAGAGCCAGTCCCAGGCAGCTCTGGGCAGGACAGAGGGTCCATCCCTGTGGTGGTCCCCCCGAGCTGCTCACCCTCCCAGGCACATGGCGTTGGGCTTTCCCAGCTCCAGAGATACCAGGATGGAAAGGACAGGCAGGGAGGGGAAGGGTGAAGGACCAAGATAACAGGACAAAACTTGAGGCTGTGCCAGAGCTCATGGATACTCACCCAGGGCTGCATCTTGTTTCCCTGGAAAGCAAAACCAGGAAACAATGTGTGACCAGAGGAAACAACCACTCACCCCAGGTCTGATCCTGCAGGAGCACACAGAGCTTAGGCTGATCCCCAGCTCCTCCTTTTTGGGGAGTAGAACCAGACCGCCTTGCTCCTGGGAATGGCTCCCTGCCAGTCCATCCTCCGCCAGCCCACCCACGATCTTTAGAGCTCAGCCTCAAAGTCAGGAACCGCCCCAAGGCAAGTCCCTCCTGGGGGCTCCTGTGCCAGGAGGTTTTGCTGGGGGAAGGGGCCAGAAGGACTCACCCAGCTCTCTGGAAAACAGCAGCGCTGCAAAGCAAAGCCGGAGGAAGAGGAGGTCAGGAGAGCAGCTTGCTTCCTCAGCAGGAACAGCTCCAGAGGGTCTCTGGACCTTCCCAGCAGCCAGGCACTCTGGCCATGATCCCTGTCCTCCTGCCCACACCCCACCGTGTCCTTGCCCCATTTCGTCCTTGACTAAAGAGCTTTTTGATGGAGGCAACATGTCCTTTGGGGGCAAACGCACCTTTCCTTCTCCAGAGATAAACACCAAGGCCAAGGAGCCCAATGGAGAGCACAAGGAGCACACCCAGACCGATCATCCAGGGACGGGCATCACGGAAAAAGGGAGCTGAGAAACAAACAGATCCACAGGGAAAGGGACCAATTTACACTCGGGTCTGTGGGGAGAAGGACCCAGAGACCCCCACCCCACACCTCCAAGCCCTTGTCCCGTGAGCCCTGGGGAGTCCTCCCGTGCCCCCACACCCCCACACTGCACACCAAGCCCAGACCCAAGCTGCTCCAAGGAAGGCAGCCAACCCCCGCCCTGCTCCAGCGCCGCAGGGGCTGGCTGCAGCCGTCTCACCGGAGATGCGCAGGGACGCCTCCTGCTCCTGGGCCAGGTGGTGGTTCCTGACCACACAGGACCAGTTCCCCTCTCTGGTCCCTGTCACCACGATGGCATCTTCGGTGTCAAACAGGCCTCTGGCATCAGGGGAACGTCTCTGGGAGACCGAGGGGACACGGTGCCCGTTGGGGTCTTTCCACAGCACCTCCGGTTGCGGGAACCATCCGGCCGATCGACACAGCACCCGGATGCCTCCGGCCTCGTAACCCTCCAGAGAGAGCTGAGGGCCAGAGCCTGTGGCTGGGGAAGAGCCCGGGGTGGAGGTCAGGGAGGGATGGGCTCAGCTCCAAGGCCACAACCGCATCTCCAAGCAGACCCCTCACAGCTCCCACCAAACCCAACCCAACCTGTGCAAGAACCACTGAGCGTTGATGCCCAACAGCCCCAGATCTCCCCCCAAACCTCCCGGCACAGCAAGACTGAGCTGCCCAGCTTCAGCACCTCCAGGCAGCGTCTGCACCCCGCAAGGCTGCCAGACACTGTGCCAGCTCTCCTGGGGCACCAAGGGATGGGACACGGGTCTGGGAGGAACAAATGAGTCCAGGGACACCACAACCACCCCTACAGACACCACACTGGACATAAACCTGAAACCTCCAGCTCCACCAAAGCTTCTCCATAAGAGGCACCGTCAGTCACGGTGCAGACGTACAGACCATCATCAGAGGGTCTCAGCCCAGAGATTCGCAAGTCCAGGCTTCCATTGGAGAGACCATCTCTGGCCAACTCTGTCCTCCCAACATATTCCTTCATCTGGTCCCTGGACACGTCCTCCCCATGTCGGTAGTGGTGCACCGTTTCAGAGACCCTGTGCCGGATCCACCTGATGTCCCAGCTCTGAGAGTCCATGGCTGGGGACAAGTGACAGGGCAGCACAACGTCCTGCCCCACGGTGACACGGAGAGGCCGGTCTGGTCCCACCACTCTGAAGTCAGCTTGGCCATGGAGAAGGACACAGAGACACAGAGATGGCACCTACGTTAATTGAGGGTGTTGCAGGCCAGGGCCGAGCTTGGTGTGAGCTGGGCACACTCCGTGCCGCGGGTGTTGCTTTGCCCTCCCATGGTCCAGAGACCCCAGAGAAACTGGAGTAGGAGTGGAAGGACTGGAAGGAGAAGGAGGTTTCCCAGGGGCGGGGACCTGGTCCAGAAAATGACCTCCACCCCAGTCAGCCCCGCTCTAGCCACAGCGGCCAAGGGAAAGTGAAAGCATGCAGGGCCAAGCTCCAGGCTGGGCTCCCCCCCACCCCATGGCAGCTCCTGCCCCACATCTGCCATCCAGAGCGTGTGAAAGCCCCCAGCAGCCCTGCAGGATCCCTACCTGATCCCAGCCGGAGCACGTGGAGAGTCACCCAATACCTCAGGAGGCCCCTGGGGCTCGCCGGGAGACACATCTGCTGCCACACTGGAGAGGGAGAGGAAGGGGAAGGGAGGCAGAGTAGGGCGGTGGGGGTCACAGGCACCCCAGAGGGGATCTGGCAAAGAAGGGCTGCCCCTGCCCCCGAAGAGGGGCTGAAATCCCCAGAGCCCCTGCACCAGCACCCTGATGGCACCAGAAACTGGTGCTCAAGGGCAGGATGGGACTGCAGATGGGTCCCCAGGGAAGCCCCTGCTCTGCCCCACGGCCCCTCTCCAGGAGTTATCCCAAATCCCGTATCAGCTCGAAACGCAGGGAAATGTTCTAAACGCCCTGGAGAAGGGACTCTTCGCTCAGAAAGGAAATGAGCTCTGTGACTCAGCAGGATGAGGAAAACATTGGATCTTTTCCGAGTTTCCTGTCAGGGGGTGGGATTTGAGGCCCTGCAGCAGAACAACCAGCTGACATTCCACACTTCCTGCCAAAGGCTTGAAAAGCCGGAATCTAAACTCAACAGCCTCGGTGTCTGTGAAGCGGGTCGGCTTTATCCCAGCGCTGGGCAGACTGGAGATCGCTTCTCTGGATGTGGGAGCGCCGCTTCAAGCCCAGTTTCTCATATTTCACAGAATCACAAAGTTGGAAAAGACCTCTGAAGATCATCAAGTCCAACCAATCCCATCCTAAACTAAACCATATCCCTAAGTACCTCATCAACCCTTTTATGAACACACCCAGGGAAGGTAACTCAGCCCCTCCCTGGGCAGCCTGTTCCAGCCCTGACAACTCTTTCAGGAAACATTTTTTTCTAATATCCAATCTAACCCTGCCCTGGCACAGCTTGAGGCCATTTCCCCTTGTCCCATCCCCTGTCCCCTGGCTGAAGAGACCAGTGCCCACCTCTCTGCAACCTCCCTTCAGGTAGTTGTAGGTGGTGATAAGGTCTCCCCTCAGCCTCCTCTTCTCCAGGCTAAACAGCCCCACCTCCCTTAGCCATTCCTCATATGATTTTCCCTCCAGCCCCTTCACCAGCCTGGTTGCCCTTCTCTGGACTCACTTGAGGATCTCAATGTCCTTCCTATGGTGAAGAGGCCAGAACTAGACACAGTACTTGAGGTGGCCTCACCAATACCCAGTACAGGGGCACACTCCCCTCTCCAGACCTGTTGGCCACATTATTTTTGATATAAGCCAGGATGCCATTGGCCTTCTTGGCCGCCTGGGCACACTGCTGGCTCATATTCAGCCTGCAGTCACCCAACACCCCCAGGTCCTTCTCCTCCTGACAGCTCTCCAGCCAGTCTCCCCCCAGCCTGTAGTGCTGCACGGGGTTGTTATGTCCCATGTGCAGCACTCTACACTTGGCCATGTTAAACTTCATCCCCTTGGTCTCAGCCCATGGGTCCAGCCTGTCCAGATCCCTCTGAAGAGCCTCCCTACGCTCAGGCAGATCAACACTTCCTCCTAGTTTAGTGTCATCTGCAAACCTACAAAGGGAGCATTCAATCCCTTCATCCAGGTCATTGATAAAGATGTTGAACAGAACTGGACCCAGGACTGAGCCCTGGGGGACGCCACTCGTGACCGGCCTCCAGCTGGATTTGGTTCCATTCACCGCCACCCTTTGGGCCCAGCCAGCCAGCCAGTTTTAACCCAGCTGAGGGTCCACCTGTCCAGGCCAGTGGCAGCCAGTTTCTCAGTCAGAATGATGTGAGATACCATGTCAAAGGCTTTCCTGTCTCTCCATGTCCCCCACTATTTCTGTGCTCTATCACTGTGGTGACTGGCAATGAGCAACACCCAATTCGATATGAATTTCAGGTGAAGCCGTTTATTGGGTGAAATCCCACAGATTAGAGACATTTGTTACTGCAAACGTGGCAAGCTGAAAAATTGCTAATGTAAACATAAAAAGAACCCTGCTAATGTAAACATACACTGTTTCCACCCCACTGATTGGTTAATGATTATAATGAGTTCTGATGAACCCAGACTTCTAGTGGGCCTGTGCCATGAGCATTGACACCAGGGGCAAGGCCACTGGGGAACTGCTGACAGTCCAGGCACGACTGTACAAGCCCTTTAGCCTCAGCAACTGACAGGTGGTGTTGTCGTTGAAGCTCCCTGGCAGATTGATGAAAGGATTCCTGTGATCTCCGAGCCTGTGCACAGCGCTCTGCTGAGGGAGCAGCCCAGGCTGGTGCTGCCAACCTGGCTGCTCTCTGATTGCCTCTGCCAGACCCTGAGTTAGTCCCGTGTGGCTGCCAATATGGGTAATAAAGTACTGATGCTGTTGGTTAGACAGAAGGAGCCAGAATTCCTTAAACACTCTATATAATCTCTCATCTGAAACCCCTTTCAATAGTGCCCGTTCCATTCGGGTCACTATTCCCACCACACACAGGGAGTCACAGACTAGAGGAACTGGTTCGGCTTTCTGCTTGTCACACACTCTCACAACTGCCTGCAGCTCCAGCTGCTGATTGAGGCTTGGGCTCCTTTGAATATCAAATCCTGCCATTTCCCATGCTCCTGCCATGGAATCGCAGCCTTCTGAGCTCTTCCCCCTGCATCAGTGAACACTGGAACACCCCGAACCGCACACCCAGACAACAAGGGCTTTTCTTCTGTTGGGCAGTTCTGTGCTGCTGTAGAGATTCTGTGTGGTGGGTGATGCACTTTCACTTCCCCTGCACGGTCTGATAAAGCTATTTGCAGGGCAGTGCTGTTCCTCAAGGCCCAAGCTAAATACTCTGCTGCTGATGGAACAACAATAAATGTGGGTTCTGTTCCATGGGCAGGAACACCCATTCTAACAGCCTTAAGGGACCTTTGTCATTAGTCCACTGCATTATAATAGCAAACACACGTTCTGTTTAATTAACGACTGTGACTCCTATGTCCCACTCAGCATCCCATCCATGGGTATATGTGTTTTTGATTTTGTTACTAATGACTTCCAGGGCCTTTTTAGCTTCTTCTGACAGGATTCTGGGTGCTCCTGCACCACCTCCTCCCTTTAGCAATGCCACTACAGGTTCCAGTTCCCTATTCGTAATGCCACACAATGGTCTAACCCAGTTAGTATCTCCAAGCAGCTTTTGAGCATCATTTAACGTGCTGACCTCAGCTGGGATCTCAATCCTTTGGGGTGTTACGGTACTTTTATCAATCTGCCACCCCAGAGATTTCCACACTGGCTTCTTTTGAATTTTCTCTGGAGCAATCTGTAACCCCTTGCTTTCCAAATGCCCTGTCAACTCATGAATCAAACTGTCAATGTCCAAATTTGTTCCCACAATCAGTACCTCATCCATGTGATGATTAAAGATGAGATCAGGGTGGGCTCTTCGTACTGGAGCAAGTGCCCAGGCTACATAAGCCTGGCACACAGTGGGTGAATTTTTCATGCCTTGTGGGAGCACCACCCAATGACACCTTTCCATGGGTTCAGTTTTGTTTACAGTAGGGACTGAAAAGGCAAATTTCTCATCATCATCAGGGTGTAAAGGACCCTAATTTAAACATTCCAATTTTTAGGTCTCACGTTTGGAGGTGGCAGACCGGGCTGCGAAGCTCCCGCATCTTCCATCACTTCACTGACTTTTCTTACCTCGTGCACCAAGCGCCATCTCCCGTCCTGTTCAGGGATGGTAAAAATAGGCGAGTTCCACGGGCTTGTGGAGGGCTGGATGTGTCCCTTGGCCAGTTGCTCCTCTATTCAATCCTGGAAGTGGGCAAGTTTTTCTTTAGTAAGCGGCCATCGCTCGACCCAAACGGGGGGTTGTGTTTCCCAGGTGACTTTTCAAGGAAGCTGCCCACTTTCAATGGTCGCCATCCAAACTCCTCCTGCTCTGTGCCCAGCCTTGCTCTCAGTGGATAAACGCATCCCTGAGCCTGTGGCACATCCCAACAAATGCTGCCACCCGATTCCTCAGGAGACAGTGATTTCTGGGGGAGTTGGGTGGGAGGTGTGGATGGGAGCGGTGGGTGTAGAGACCAAGTGGGTCCCTGATCCGATGGCTGACAAGGCAGATTCTGGCCAGGCGGCTTCTGGACCGTCTCTGTAGGGCTTTTGTCCCTGTGCAGAGGGGAGGACGCCGGCGAGAGCAGCGGCTGGAGAGGGGCGTGGCCATGCAAATCGCGAGCAGCGGGGCGCGCACGGGCTGCTGGGAGTGCTCGGTGCGGAGCTCTCCGCCGGTTTCCCGGAGCCGGGAGCAGCGGATCCCGGCGGGAAGAGGCGGGATAAGCAAGGGAATGCGAATGCGAGCGGGACCTGAGGGTGTTTTGGGGCCGCTGTGGAGCATCCGTGAGTTGTGTGAGTGCCGGCGGGGGTGTGTGGAGGTGCTGGGGGATGAAATGAAGGCATCCGGTTTCCACTTGTAGCATGTTGGGAAGCAAAGGGGGGACTGAATAGTTCGCACCCGCCTTGGGGTGATCAGCGCTGGGGCCGAGATGCGCCTGCCCAGACTGGCTGAAATCCTCTGTCTGGTGCCAGCAGGAGCAGCTGCTCCTGGAGGAACTGGTGTCCCGGGTGAACCCGTGGGACCAGCTGGTGCGGGACCTGGACTGGCGCTAGTGGACGTGAGAGTCCCGAGGGGGAGGATGATGATGGGCGGGGTGTCCGACCCCCTCTGCCCCTCCCTTCCCCTCCCTGCAGGGCGCAGGAGGAGGATGCTCGCCTGGAGCGAGGCCTCAGCCAGCAGCGCCGCAGCTTCCCTCGCAGGGAGACCTGTGTCATCACCTGAGGGATCCCCCACGGGACACCCCCCCCCACCACCAAAGACCGGGAGGAAGAGGAGGAAGAAGGAGCAGCAAAGCCCTTGCGATCTGACCCCCATCCCCAAGCCCCTCTGCCGCTGCGGGAGGAGGGGGGGGGGGAAATGGGGCAGCCTCCCAACCAGCCCCCCGAAACCCAACATTCCCACAAAGATTCACACATCCCACCAACAACCCCTGGGGATTCTCCTCCCCCAGGAACCCCCAACACCCCAAAGCCCCAACCCCGCTTCCTACAGGCTCCCCCTTCCTCCCCAGCTGTCCCCCTCCCCTTTACCTCCTCCCCCCCGAGTCCTACAGGCCCCCCCTTCCTCCCCAG
Organism: Gallinula chloropus; assembly: GCF_964237585.1. Lineage (NCBI taxonomy): Eukaryota > Metazoa > Chordata > Aves > Gruiformes > Rallidae > Gallinula > Gallinula chloropus. Next base: position 1,527,281 of record NC_140117.1, on the reverse strand, counting down.
CTGCCCCCCTCCCCTTTACCTCCTCCCCCCCGAATCCCACCCAGGCCCCCCTTCCTCCCCAGCTGCACCCTCCCCCCTTTACCCCCCCAATAGCCCCCAACAAGCCCCATCCACACATTAAATCTCCTTTATTGCTTCTGGCTGCACTCAGTGACCTCCGGGGGAGGGTTGGGGGGGGGGGGGGGTGGAGTCCCGGGGGAAGGGGGTGTCCCGTGGGGGGTCCCTCAGGTGATGACACAGATGGGGTGACACCAAAGACTCCCCAGTGAGACACAGGTGGGGTGACACCAAAGACTCCCCAGTGAGACACATCTCACCTGACACTGAGTTACTCATTCTGGGGTGATCTTTCAATTTTGGCTCTCCAACAAGCTCCTCCAGCTCCCAGCCTGGCACCCTCCAATGTCCAACTGGTCCCTGAGCACAATGTCACGTGCTTTGGATATCCTTGTCATGGGATTGTCATCCTGCCTTGGAGTAATTGCCTAGGAACCCATCAGCCATGGGCTGGGAAACCCCAGCATCCAACCTCCAGAGGGGCCCATCACCACTGTAGTGTTTAACAGTGCTGGGCCACCATCTCTTTGGGATCCCTTGACTCCAAGACCCCTTGGGCACACCACCTTTGGGCACACCACCTTTGGGGTGATTAACCACAGGGTCCACCCCTCTGGATGCTGAGCCCTGGGGGCCCAGCACTTTGTCTTTCAAAAGACCTTCAGGCTGTGGTGCCCACTAAGGTGCCCACAAGAAGCCACCAGAAGAGTCTTCTACCATCCCGGGTGGCACCTGCAGGGCTTGTGGGCTCCTTCCTCTCCACCCATCACTGATGATGATGATGAGCCCACCCTTTGAACACGGGGCCCAAGTTCTGGGCTACCAGGAGACTGAGCGACAGTGAGAACCCAGTGAAGGGCCCCTGAGCTGCTCCATGTCTGAATGCCTCTTGGAGAAGCTGGTCAGCCAGAACTGACCAGCCTAGAGAAGGTTTGGCTGCAGGAGGTCTGCCCATGTGACATCTCAGCCATGGCAGTGACAGGACAGGAGGTGCAGGACACAAATCTGGACAGACAGTGATTTGGGAAGATGCTTTTTTACTGTGGGGGTGCCCAAGGCTCTTTGGGGAGATTCTGGGGTCTCTAAGAGTGGAGGGAAGTAGGGCCAGCAGGATGGGGCTGTGGTGGTCTCCAGGGCTTCTTTGAGCCCTTGAAGGGCATTGCTTGCCCCTAGGATCTCCCAGGGCTGTTTGGGACCCCTTCAGGACCCCACAACAGTCCCAGCTCCCCCCGGGGTACAATGGTGTTTCCCTGGCCAGGGGACAGGAGGTGGCACAGGCCAGAGTTGGGGTGGGGGGGGCTCAGCATCCCCCCCAGGCCAGCGTGTGGAGGCGGTGGGCAGCATCGCGCAGCCGCCCGCGGTGCTCGAGGCAGCGGTGCAGCCCGGGGGGGACCCGGGCCAGCCCCCAGCGCAGCCCCCAGCACCCCGCGGCGATGGTCCCCGTCGAGTCGCTGTCCCCGCCGTGCAGCACCCCTCTGGCACAGAGGTCCTCCCAGCACCCCCCGGCTGCCAGCAACGCCTCCAGGGCCACCATGGGCGCATCGTGGCCGCTGCGCCCCGGCCACCCCTGCAGTGCCCAGCCCAGGTACGCTGCATCCCGCTCGGCCGGGGAGGGGAGGGGGGGCAGCGTCGCTGGGCCACCGCCCTCCAGAAGGCCCCGGGACTCCAGGTACCTGCGGGGACATGGAGGTCACTGGGAGCACTGGGGGCCCTGGGAATGCCGGGGGGCAGCAGGGACGTGGGGGGATTGGGGGCAGCAGGGACAGCGGGGGAATGGGGGAACTGGAGTCAGCGGGGATGTAGTGTCACTGGGGTCACTGGTGACACCGGAGCGGTGGATGCAGTGGGGACACCGGTCACAGCAGGGAAACCAAGAGCACTGGGGATACTGGGGACACTGGGGGCAGCGGGGGTGTTCAGCCCTCCTCAGACACGCTTCCAGTGTTGAGGGTGGCAACACTGGAGGGATCTTGGGGACACTGGAGGGATCTTGGGGACACTGGGGATATCCTGGGGGCACCGGGGGCAGCAGGGACACAGTGGGCACTGGTGACCCTGCAGATTGACTGGGCACCAGGGTCGGCAGTGACACCAGTGACCGTGGGGCAGGGGACACTGGGGACATCGAGGCTCTGGCACAGCACAGTGACACCAGTGACAGTGGGGCAGAGGACACTGGGGACATCGAGGCTCTGGCACAGCACAGTGACACCAGTGCACTGCGCTGCCAGGACTGGGAGAGAGCCTTGTGGCAATGGGTGATGTCAGCAACCCGCTGAGCCCCTCCCGGTACCCCCACCACCCCCTCCCAGTGCTCCCAGTGACCCCAGCAAACCCTCCCAGTGCCCCCTCACCGGTGCCAGGCATCCCTGAAGAAGGGCCAGGCCTCAGCATTGTCCCCCACAGCCACCCCGGCACTTTCCACGTAGTCCCAGGCCAGGGGCAGGACCCGCATCAGCTCAGCCCCCCAGCGCTCCGGGGGCTCCCCCCGAGCCCCCAGCGCCCCAAAAAGGGCCACCGCCAGTGCCCCGAGGTACCCTGTGTGGATGGGGCTTTCAGAGGGGCTGCAGCGTGTCCCCCTGCCCTGTCCCCTCCTGCCTGGCACCCACCTGTGGGGTGGTGGTGGGTCATGCGCCCACTCTCGATGCTCACCCGGATCAGCGTCGGCAGCTCCCGGGCGTGCGGGTACCTACACCGGCACCACCCTGTGCCCCCCGGGCCGGGACCCCCGTCCCGATGCTGCCCCCCCCCCCCCCTTGGCCCTGATGTTCTGGTCCCCCATTTGCCCCTCCCCCCATGGCCCATCCCCCACACTCCTGTACGCCCCGTCCCCCCCATGGCCCCTACCCCAGCCTGACACCCTCATATCCCCACCCCCCAACTCTGACACCCCCATGTCCCCCCCTCCGTGTCCCCATGTCCTCTTGTCCAGCCGCTCACCCCCATCCCTGTGACCGCCTGTAACCTCCCCCAGCCCTTCCACCCCCGACCCCTGTCCCCGCCGTGAAACCTCCCCAAGCCCTGACAGCCCCTCCCCAAGCCCCCTATGCCCCCCCATATCCCCACCCCCAGCCCGGACACCCCTCCCCTCCCCGAGCCCCGTGTGCCCCCATGTCCCCACCCAGATCCTCCCCAAACCCTTTGTGCCCCCCATGTCCCTGACCCCAGCCTTGACCCCATCCAACCCCCTGTGCCCACCCATGTCCCCGCACCTAACCCTCCCCAAAAATCCCTTCACCCCCATGTCCACCCCCAGCCCTGAACCCCCCCAACCTTCTGTACCCCCATGTCCCTGCCCAGACCCTCCCCGACCCCCTGTGCCCACCCATGTCCCCGCCCCAGCCCTGACCCCTCCCTGACCCCGTTCCCCCACGTCCCCGCCCTCACCCTCCCCAAGCCTTTTTGTCCCCCCATGTCCTCACCCTCAGCTCTGACCCCTCCCCAAGTCCCCTGTACCCCCATGTCCCTGCCCAGACACTCCCCAACCCTTTGTGCCCCCCATGTCCCCCCCAGCCCTGATCCCTCCCCAAATCCCCATGTCCCCACCCAGACCCTTCCCGAACCCTTTGTGCCCCCCCATATCCCCAACCTCAGCCCTGATACCCCTCCCCTCCCTGAGCCCCTGTGCCCACCCATGTCCCCACCCAGCCCTGACCCCTTCCTGAACCCCCTGTCCCCCACCATGTCCCCGTCCCAGCCCTCACACCCCCCCCACCTCCCTGTACCCCCACGTCCCCGCCCCAGCCCTGAACCCCCAACCCCTGTGCCCCCATGTCCCTGCCCCAGCCCTCACACCCCCCCCAACTCCTGTCCCCCACCACGTCCCCGCCCCCAGCCCTGAACCCCCCAACCCCTGTGCCCCCCGCCCCACCTGAGGCCTATGGCCAGGCTCCGCATGGCGGCCCCGCACCCGCTGCCCGTGGGGTTGAAGGGGATGCGGTACCCCGCTGGCTCCCCAGGCCGCAGCTGCGAGGTGCCTGGCGGGGGGGGATTGGGGAGAAGGGTTGGGGCCGTGAGACCCCCTGACCTGACCCCCCCGCCCCCCCCCGGCCCCCCACTCACCCAGGATACTGGTGGGGCCCGGCTTGCGGCCCTCCATGTCGCTCATGGCGGCCACGTAGCGCTGAGCCAGCTCCTGCAGCAGGGCTTCCCCCTCCAGCCCTGGGGGCACGGCGTGAGGCCCCTCTGGGCGGGGGCACCCACAGCCCTCCCCCGGACCCCTCGAATGCAGGGACATGTGGGCACACCCCCCACTGATTCCCCCCCACCCCCCACTGACCCCCCAAAGCTTTGGGGTACAATAGAACCCACCCCCAGGAAAGGGGAGATGGGGAACACCCCCCGTGGGGTTTTGGGGGGACATTCAGAGACTCTCTGGAGCCCCCACTCCTCAGGGGGTGGTTGGGGGCACCTAAAAGCCCCTCCCAGTTTGGGTCAGGGTGATAATGGTGACCTGCCCTCCCCCCGCCCCCCCCCCCCCCCCCTTCAGAAATCCCCCAAAGAAATAAGGTCCCCCCAAGATCTCCATGTACAGCCCAGGCGTACAGCAGGGAATCCCCCCACACCCCTCCCTCCCATCCCTGGGGTGCATTGTGGACCATCCCCTGCATCTGTGGGGGCCTATGGTGAGATCCCCCCCATAAACCCCCCCCCGAGCTCTGAGGAACCCCCAGACCCCCCCCATACACCCCAGAGGTATACCCCCCCACACTCACCCCCATCCCTGGGGTACAATGGGGACCCTCCCCTGCATCTGTGGGGGGCTATGGTGAGATCTCTCCCCATAAAAATCCCCCCAAGCTCTGAGGAACCCCCAGATCCCCCCTGTACAGCCCCACCCCACCACCTCCCCCATCCCTGGGGTACACTGGGGACCCTTCCCTGCATCTGTGGGGTGCAATGGTGAGATTCCCCCCCCCCCTAAAAATCCCCCCAAGCTCTGAGGAACCCCCAGACCCCCCTGTACAGCCCCCCACAACTCCCCCATCACTGGGGTACACTGGGGCTCCCCCCCCCCCGCATCTGAGGGGTGCAGTGGGGGGGCACAACCTGTGGCCAGGCCCTCGGCAGTCGCAAGGTGCAGGACGGTGTCATCGCTGACGGGCCACTGCGGGGGCTCGAGGGTGATGGCCCCCAGCCCTCCCAGTTCAGCCAGTTCGGCGTGGATCTGGGCTCCGGAGGTGCAGTACTCCCAGAGACCCCCCCGGTAGCCCAGCGCGTTCCCCCACCCCGCTCAGCACCATGGCGGCTTCGTAGGCTTCCAGCGAAGGGACGCTGCAGGGAGGGGCTTCAGGGGGGGCTCAGATGTGGGGGGACACCAGGGCCCACCCCCACCCCCCTCCCCGGGACACTCACGTCTCCTCCATGGCGGGACCGGGTGCCCCTCAGGGTTCAGGCACAGGGCCAGCGCCAGGAGGGTGAGGGTGTTCCTGGGAGTGGGGGGACTCAAGGGGGGGTCCCCGTAGCATTGGGGGTGGGAGGGGAGGGATCCCAGGAGGGGTGGTGGGAAGGGAAGAAGTCCCCAGACTGAACTGAGAGGGGGCAGGGGGTCTTGGTGGGGGGACCCAGAGGGACGAGGAGAGGGTGGCAGAAAGCAAAGGGCTGGGGGTACCCCAAGGAGCCCCCGAATTGGAGGGGGAGGAGGGGGGCTGGGGGTGGTCTCAGCGAGCCCTGGAGGGGGTGGGGGAGCAGAACCAAGGTTCATCCCCACAGAGAAATGTCCCAGATTTATTCCCCTGGGCCACAGTTTTGGGTGAGACCCCCCCACACCCCAATCCACCCCTCCCATCCCCCCTGGATTGGGCGCTGCTCCCACCCAATTAAGGGGTTTGGTTAATTAATAAAGTGGCTCATGGCAGCGAGAGGGTCGGTCTGTGGGTCACATCCAGAGTGGGGCTGGACACCCCCAACCCTGTCCCTGCTGGACACCCCCAACCCCCAGAGATCCTGCCCAGCCCCCCCAGGACCCCCCAAAGGTCCCAGCTCCCCAGGTACAATGGGGGACAGGAGGTGGCACAGGCCAGAGTGGGGGGCTCAGCATCCCCCCCAGGCCAGCACAGGGGGGACACGCGTCAGCCCCCCCAGCCCCCCCAGCGCTGGTCCCCGTCCAGTCGCTGTCCCCGCCGTGCGGCACCCCCCTGGCACAGAGGCCCCCCCAGCACCCCCGGCTGCCAGCAGCCTCCAGGGCCACCATGGGCCAGCATGGCCGGGGAGGGGGAGGGAAGAGGGGGCAGCGTCGCTGGGCCCCCACCCCCCAGGAGGCCCCCGGACTCCAGGGACCGGCAGGTGAGGGACCCTCTGGGCCACCCAGACCCCCGGGGGTACCCAGAACCCTCCCCATAGGGTGCCTGTAGGGTGCCCGCAGGGGATCTATAGGGTGTCTATAGGGTGCCCGCAGGGGATGTATAGGGTGTCTCTATTGTGCCCACTGGGTGTCTATAGGGTGCCTATAGGGTATCTGTAGGCTGTCTATATGTGCCTGTATTGTGCTCACTGGGTGTCTATAGGGTTCCCATAAGGTTCCTATAGGGTGTCCAGAGGGTATCTATAGGGTGTCTATGGGGTGCCTGCAGGGGATCTATAGGGTGCTTGTATTGTGCCCATTGGGTGCTTATAGTGTTCCCATAAGGCTCCTATAGGGTGTCCATAGGGTATGTATAGGGTCCACAGGGGATCTATAGGGTGCCCGCAGGGGATCTAGAGGGTGTCTATAGGGTGCTTGCAGGGGATCTATGGGGTGCCTGTTCTGTGCCCATTGGGATCTGTGCTGCCTGGTGCCCCCTGCACTCCCCGCCCCTCCCATGCAGACACAGAAAGGTTCTCAAGAAATGGCTTTTAATGAAAAATTGGAACAAAACAGTAATCAAAGGTACTAACTACAGAATCAACACCCTTCTTCCCTCCCTCCCTTCCCTCCCTCTCATTTCCCCCCATCCCTGCAACAGGGCTAAGTGAGATGGTAGAGCCTGGCAGGGTGTTGTCTTCCATGGGGACATCTGTGTCCACAGAGATGTCACAGACTGTGACAGTGTCCACATCCATAGGGACAGGACAGGTGTCCCAGCCTGACACACTGTCCACATCCATGGGGACCGGACTGTCTGTGTCTCCACGGGAGAGGATGGACTGTGTGCAGACAGGGAGCGGGTGGTACTGGGGAAGCGATGCTGCTGTCCCCTGATGGCTGTAGGGCAGGAACAGTTGTGCTTGTCCCTGGGGGGCCGTTGGTGTAAGCAGGCTGCTGGGTGTCTGCAGCTGTGTGGCCCCTGAAGCACAGTGCCAGGCAGAGGAGCGATGCCGTGACTGAGCAGTGAGGGGGTTGCCAGAGGCAGACTGGTACTGGAAATGGGGAGCTCTGAGCAGCTGCCGCTTGGCAGATCTGCAGGGGGGAGAGGGAGATGTGTCAGGCTGGGGGGCGGAGGGAATCCCTCAGGCACCCGCCGAGCAGGCCCCAAGCGTGGACCAACCTCTGGTCTGTCCCAGCTGAGTGGGAGGGTGCAGGGAAGGGCTGCTGCTGCTGCTGCCCTGGCAGGTGGTGGAGGTTGGTGGGTCCTGAGAGAGAGACATGAACACACGCTGGTGACCATATCCCCAGCTGGGCCAGGAGCGTGCGCGAGGGCACTGAGAGGGAGCAGGGAGAGGGGCGAGAGGGGCTGTGCAGTTCCCCAGAGTGTGTCCCTGAGCAGCCAGGAGTGGGCTCAGGCCTTACCTCCAGTGTAGGGGGTTGAGAAGATGGGTGGCATCGTGGTGGGGGCAGAGAGACCCCCATGAAGTGCACCACAGAGGTGGGAGCGCCATGGTCGCTGGAGGGTCAGCTACAGAATGGTGTCTGGATGCTTCTGTTTGCGCGTATCCTTGGTAGCAACAGGGACACTCCCAGAGTCGTTTGCTGCCCCAACAGTTTTGCCAGCCCTCCATGGGCATGGAAAGGGTTAACAAAAAGGTTACAGGAAGAGTTACCGTCCATGGCTTCATGTCCAAGTGGAAACCACCACAAAGTGCTGCCCCTCCAAGGTTCATCCTGCCACCCATCCTATTGGATATTTGTACCCGTGACACGCACAGTGGGATCGAGTGCACCCTCAGCAAGGTGTGGGTGACACTGAGCTGTGTGGTGTCTTTATACACTGGACAGAAGGGATGGTGTCCAGAGGAAAACTTGGCACACGTGGTTTTGGGTGCCTTTTGGAAGCTTTCCCTGTACTGATAAAGAAAACATCAGCTGGCTCAAGGCCGGAGTCTCAGAATCACACGATTGGGAAAGACCACCAAAGACCAGCAAAGACCACCAAAAGGATGGTGATGGACTCCAGGCCGGGCAGAAGCTTTTCTGGGTGATTTCTGACCAGAGAAATGTGAGCCCTCATCACCTTAAAAACACATTTCCCACTTGTCTAATTGCCTAGTGATCATAGAATCATAGAATTGTAGGGGTTGGAAGGGACCGAGAGAGAGAGGAGGAAAACACTGGTGCCCAAGTTGGCTTTTCCTCCTTTGTCTGAACGGGCTGGGAAATATCACACCTCTCAGCTCCTGGCTACACGGCTGGTACTAAGGCCAGGGGTTTGGCTTGGACAACAAGGGGATGTTCTTTGGTGACTCCAACCTGTTGGAGAGGGACAGGATCCACCTGTGTCTAGAAGGGGCCCTCAGGAATCCCAGACCCGGGAGGTAGGATAAAGTCTGGAGAAAGGGCAGACTGAGTAAATACCAGCTTTACCATCTCTACCATCACCTGGCTGAGCCATCAAAGAGAAGACTTAAGAAATGAAGAAGAGAAGGAAATTCCTCCCAGGCTGCCCAGGGAGGCTGGGGAGTCTCCTTCTCTGGAGGGATTCAACACCTACCTGGACACTGTCATGTGTGACCTGCTCAAGGTGATCTCCCCGGACAAGGCTGGAGGTGCTTCCCCTCTGGGAAGTGACCTCCCAGGTGATGCCCCTCTGACAGAGATGTCACTGGTTGGTCACCAGAGGTCCCTGGCAACTGCTGCTATTCTAGACCTCTATTGGGTTGGCTTGAGACAGGGGGGCAGCAGGCAGAGAACCAGGATGCACATCTTGCAGATGGGGACAAAGCCAGGAGATTCAAGATCCTGTCAAACTGGAGTTTTATTAGTCCATCTGCAGCAGAGACAGGACTGATTTTTTTTAATTACTATTTTTTAAGAGAATAGGCATAGCACTAAAGTCCTAGTAATAAAAGAAGTGAGAATGAATAAAACCTGAAGTATCTCTGTTTATCCCACTCACAGGCCCCGTTACAAACCTGTAACTTGGCAAGTAAAAGCAGGTGAACAAGTTTGGATAAGAACATAAATACAAATCTGCTATCAATAGCAGTTAAATCTAAAAAATAAATTATAAATTGATTAAAGAAGTTGCACATGACAATTTCACATTCAATGAAGCCACAATTGGAGTACGTGAAAGTATTGAGTATGATTATCAATACTTTCAAAGGGGGAAATGTGACAGTCACCCTAATAAAATAGCTTCACTTCTATGTTATTTTGGTTCTAGTGTAGGATTTGATTTTGATTTTAAAGGAGTTAGAGCAGCTGTGAGAATATAAGGGGGAAAAAAAGAAAGAACCCCAAAAAACCCCACTCCAACATGACTGATGAAATATTGTTTATAGGGTCCCAAACAGCTCCAGTCCCAAACAGCTTCACACCAGCACGGCTTTTTTTTATAAAATTTAAATATTTAATGCAATAAAATAAATAAATATTTCTCTTTTCACAATTAACAGACAAAAACAGAACAACAAACCCAACCCCATGTTGCAGGGAGTTGGTCAAACTTTAGAACAGAAACTAAACTAAGAGTCTAAACTAAACTAAAGAGTCTTAACTGAACTAAACTAAGGGTCAGTCCAAGGGGATCACAGTGTGACTGCAGTGGTGCCCGTCTCACAGCAGCTGCCGATGGATTATGTCCTACACCATCTTCCTGTGGAAGTGAGGGATGTGACTCTGGAAAGAGAAGGAGAGAGAAAGCTGTTACATAGGAAGTCAGGGTGGCAAGGAGGCACAAACACCCGGTTCGTTAGGGACGGGGAGCGCAGCTCTGCCCTGCTGAGGCCACCCCGAAGTGCCGACCCCAGCAAGCGCGCGCCCGGCTGTCTTCTGGCAGGAATTTGCTGTTTAACCCAAAAGAGAACAAAAGATCCTCTTGATCTCCAGCATTTAGTCCCACAAAAAGCCAGCTGCTGAAGGAGACTCCCACAACAGCAGAAGCTCATTTAGGAAGCCCCCAGACCACGCCTTGTCAGAGGAGGAACAGGAGAACCAAGCAAGGAACTGCAATGCCCACCCTGTACCCACACACCAGGTGCACCTCCAGGAAGAGGAAATACAAAAGCTTTTGGGTGGAGGAAGTTCCCAGGCCGGGGGCTGGGACAATACCTGGTGTCTGCCCTCCAACACATGGTGTTACAACCACCAGCTTACGTGGATTCAAAGCTCTGCTGCCACAGAGAGAGTCACCAACAGCATGAAAAAAGGACTAAAGAGCACCACGTAACCACAAGCCTGAGTTAAGAAGCGGGTACCTAAGGGGCTGCAGTAATGTGTCACCCTCCACAAGTCCAGACAACCAGATACTACGTCCTCCTGCTGTGTGGTGCAGCTACAGTCTACCCAGCAAGTGGGACAGGTACGAGTCATGGGGATACTCACAGGTCCCAGATGGAAAGGGATCTCCTCCCTATTTCTGTTGGTCCAGGTGATACACAGTTGTCACTGGTTGACTGGAGAAGGCTGGAAGACTGGACAATGATGGAACACACAACAAGGATGGAACAGCAGAGTAGGATGACACGTGGCAGTAGTAGGATGGAAAATGGAAGTAGGATGGCACGATGTAGTAGTAGGATGGAACACGATAGTAGTAGGACGGCACACCGGAGTAGGATGGAACACAGCAGTAGGGTGGAAGACTGGTGTGTGATTTAACTCCAGAGTAGATTCGAGCAGTGGTGTAGATTGGAGGACTGTACAAGACTGGAGCAGGGGGGAAGGCTGGAGGAGTCGAGGAGGCCGGAGGAGTCGAGGAGGCTGGAGGAGTCGAGGAGGCTGGAGCACTTTGGTGCAGGAAAAAACAACAGAGAAGAACCACAGTGTTTACAAGCACAGCATTTGGTATTGACACGTGTCAGAGCACCATAAAGGAGACAGTTTATTCCTACACAACTGTCTACATGTGAGTGGGGAGCCACAGCTACAGCAACAGAAATACCTCAAGTACAACAAGACTGTCAACCCCCTGGACAGAAACATCCTGCACTGGTGTCACCACAAAACACAGCAGGCATTCCTGTGCAGAGACCCTTCACACTCAGCTGGGTGACTCTGAACTCGGGCAGACCAGAGGGGCAGGAGTCAAATTGGTCACCTTAGTGTTACCCAAAAGAGAAAACTGCCTGTAAGTTAAGTGAGAAGGACCAGGGGAGGAGGAAAGGAAGAGAGAAAATCCTGGCATCCCCTGTCATTACCTTACATTTCACGTCCCCAGATTAAAATAAAAATCTTCTCTAGTTGGGAGGGGAGGAAGGAAAAATAAAAAGCTACTGAAGGTTCACCTCCCATAGGACAGCAGCCCAGAAAACCTTGGAAAAACATCCCTGTGCGGACACAGAGACAAATGTTGGGCAGCACAGAGGAAGTTCAGGAATGAAATGGAAAGCAAACCTTTCAGAGAAGAAAGTCAAAGCAAACTCAAGGGTTTTACCTGGCACAAGGAGCTGTCTTGTCCCACAGGGAGAGTGTTCCGTTGGCCAAGGGAGTCCCACAAGGTATTTGATCTACGAGAGGAGAGCGTAAGCAAATCAGCCACTGGTAAAGGCAACTGAGGAGGCTGATGAGCTTCCCCAAAGGTCAATGTTTCCTCTCTCCCCTACGTCCCCACATTCCCTGTGTTCTGTTGCTTTACAACAGTCTCAGATTTTCTTACTGGCAACTGCAGCAAGTTGCCCTGGGCACGAGGTATCGCCAGGCTGAACCCCAGATTCAACCCCAAAAAGGGTTCTGGGGATCTAACACCCCAAACCAAACCAGTTTCCTTCTGGCCAGCTGGCAGCGGCCGTATCGCAGCTGGAGCTGGCTGCATCCAAGGCAGCTCCGGGACTGAGATGCCGAGCAAAACACCCGGCCCCGACCCAGCAGCAGCGCAGGGATGCAGGGAAGAGACTGAGTTCCCACCCCAGCACTGCCAGACGCTACCGAGGGGCGATGCCGCCACAGCCCGTCCGTGAGCCCAGGGGGAGAGTCGCACCACACGCCAGGAAGAGCGCAGGAGAAACAAGCTCACGCCCTGACGTCAGCCTTACCAGTCTGCACCAGTTCTTCTCCTGGCACACAACTTCTAGGTCTTTTCACTGCAGGCTCAGATGACAGGGCCTGAGTCTGGAACAGAAACAAACAAAGCACCACCCTGAGTTCAACCTGAACACCAGCCCAAGCCAGCGGAAGCTTCCGGAAAGGGAGGCAGCTCTGGTCCGATATAGGGACCAGGATTTGCTGGCTCAGAGTGCAGCAGAAGGATCTCGGCAGGATCTCTGACCAGCACGCTGCCCTTTGGGTTTGATTGTTAACAGGGGCTCTCCCCCACGCAGGGATTAAACCCCCTCAGGCTTCCTGCCCAGTTCCCCTCGGGCAGCTCCTCAGCATTCCGGAGTTCAGCCCTGACTCTGGCTCGGGGAGAGCTGAGCCTCTCAGAAAGGGGTTTTGTACAAACAAAGAGTCAATGGTGCTCTCAGGGACAAATAACAGAGCACGAGTGTTTCTTACTCCTCTCACTCTACGGGGCAGTAAGAAAAAGAACACGGCACCTCCCAACCAAACTAAGGGGTCGAGCAGCTCAGGACTCGTTTTTACAGAGCCAAAGTCCTAGGGGAATCCTCTCCCAGGCCGGGGGATACCCAACCCAGCAGAGAGGGCTTTATCCAGAGGAAGCAGGCGATTGTTCTCCCAAGGTCATGTGTTTTGGGTGCTCCTTCCTCAGCTCCACGTGCCAGAGCAGAGCAGGCAAACCTGAGCCAGGCAAACCCAGCACACCAGAGGCGCCTGCTGTCAAGGGCAAAGAAGAGCCTGAGGCTGCACAGGTTCAGGAAAGTCTCTGCTAACCTCTCCCACAGACTCTGCTCCTGGAGCGGCATCGCTGCCCGAAGCTCGGCGTTTCCTTGCTGCCCTGGCTGGTACCTTCACCGCAGCAGCAGAAACCTCTTCAGCCTTCTCCTCACACCCAGGGATGGCAGCATCTAAACAACAAAGGCAGGCCAGGTGACAGCGTGACTTAAGAGGGGGTTCGGATTGCCATTTGCATGGCAGCCCAGCTCCTCGATCCCACCCAGAGCACTGGGATTCATTCCAAGCTGCACACCCTTCTGCACTATCAGACACCCCTCAGTTTTCCAAGGGACACCAAACCCCAGGAGAACCAGGGCTGTGAACTACCTTTGTCATGGGCGCCACCTGGTTGTAGCTTTGGAGGTTCCTGCCCATCAGGATGTTCCAAAGGCGGATGAGAGCTGAGTAGAGAAGACACAGAACAGGGATTTACAACCACGGCTGAGCTTCACACAAGCACAACTCCCAGGGCTAATTGCTGTAGTTCCCCTTCCAAGCCCCCCTGGGATCATCTCAGACACACACACAGACACCGCAGAGCATCCCCCACCTCTCCCAGCCAAGGCTCTGCTGATTATCCCTCCACAGTGGGGTGATTCCCTTCTGTTAATGCTTCTTCATGAGTTACACTTGTTCCCAGCACCAAACCCATGGCTTTGGCTAACGTGGAACGGGCTTTGTTTCACTCTGCACAGGTTAATCCCCCCCCCAAGCCACACACTGCCCTTCAGCGGGGCAATGCCCCTGTGTACAACGCTGAGTTACTCTCCCCGGGGGGTTCACCACCCACACTCTCAGGTCCCTTCCAACCCCACAACCACCCACCATCTGTGCCTGGGAGCTCCAGGACGCCGGCACCGCTTCAGCCCCGGGAAGGCAGCCCCGTGTCTCCACACGCCCTACGCCGGGACTCCCCCCCAGCCGCTGCTCCCCCTCTCACACACACACACAGAGCCCTCTGCTCCTGCCCCACGCGCGCTCCCAGGGCCCGTTTCTTTCCCAACTCCCCGCTTCCCAGACGGAAAAGCCCCCGGGGGGCCAAGGGGGGCGGGGTCGCCAGGGGCCTTCTCGGGCCGGGGGGACCCGCAGCTCCGCTCCCGCCCTGGGCTCCAACGCCCAGGAGAGGTCCCGCAGGCCGCACCCGGGAGGCCGCGGGGCCTCAGGGACGGGGCGAGGCCCTCGGGCGGCCCTAAGGCCTCGGGCCGGAGCGCTGACCTGGGGGGCGGCCTCTGCAGCGGCGGCGCGGCCGGGGACGGCTCAGGGGGCGCGGCGGGCGGCGGCCAAGAGGCCGCCGAGGGGCCCCGGCAGCCATCGGCACAGAGGCACCAGCAGCCCGCGGCGGGAACGCGCCCGTCCTGCGCCGCGCCCGGCACGGCCCGGCCCCTCCCACCAGGGGGTGGGGCAGCCCCGCCAGTGGCTCCGACCGCTGCCTGTCTGGGCGGGGCTGGGCCGGGCTGGGCCGTCCCTCCCCGGCTCTGCCCCCCGCTTGCCCGGCCCGGCCCTGCCCGGCCGCCCCTCCCAGGGCTGTGCGGGGCAGCCCCTCCAGTGGCTCCTCCCGCCGCCTGTCTGGGGAGGCAGAGCCCGGGCAGGAGAGGGGCGGCTCTCTCCTCTCCTCTCCTCTCTCTCCTCTCCTCTCCTCTCCTCTCTCTCTCCGCCCCCCCACCGCAGGTTCTGCGGCCCGAGGGACGCAGGTGGGTGGGAGCGGCCGGCGGCCCGGCCCCTGGGCAGGTTCCCCCTCCGGTCTCCTCCCCCCGGCTCAGCGGGGGAGAGGACGGAGACCCGGGGCTTACCGAGCCCTTTCCCCAGCGCTCTCCCGGCGCTCGGCGCCTGTCTCCGCTCCCGCAGCACCGACCGGCTCAGCCATGGCCGAAGACTCGACTGAGCGAGAGCGGCGGGTGGGCAGGACGCGTGTCCCGGGACACGGAGCGGGGACTTGGGAAGCGTTGAACGGCCCCGCCCGGGACCGGCCGGACCGGCTGCCCGGGCAACGGCGACGCGCGACCGGCCGCCGAACCCGCCGGGAACGGCCGAACCCAGCGGGCGGGAACGGGGCGGGTTTCCCCTGTCCCGCTGGGTTCGGCTGGGTCCCGCAGCCACCCCGCTCCCCCTGCCCTGCCCGAGCCAGAAGGGCGGGGATGCGGGGAGGGAGGGAGGGAGCTGCGCGGGCAGCCGGGGTGAGGCTTCTCGGGGTGCCCCCGGGTTTCCACCCCGAACATCCCGGCACCCCCTGTGTTTCCCTCACGTTTCTCCTTCCCGGGGAGAACAGGATTCCCCACCGAGGCAAAACTCCTCCGTGGCAGACGGGAGGAGGATCGATCCCTTTGAACAGCCAGCGCTGGGGATCTCCTGCCTTCAAGTCAGGCTGCCAGCACTAGAACTAGATGCTGCCTCTCTCAGCACAGAGCAGATGAAGCCCCCAGCCCCATTCACACCAGCTACAAAGTCCCCACCACAAAGGCAGGGCTTATTCTCCCTGTCGTGACTTGTTGGCGCTGGTGGGCAGCGGATCAGCCGGGCTTCCAGGCCGTTCTCCCTTCCCTTGTTGGAGCAGCTGTTTGTCCATCTTCTTCTCTCCTTGCTGAACATCCTGGCAGAAGGGAGGGAGAGAAAGAATTAAAACAGGAGATGAGGAGCTCAGGGTGTGAAGGGAACGTTTGTGATCTGGGGACAGAGCAAACTGCACAGGCTGTTCCCAAGGCACTGGAACGTTTGATGGTTGGGGACGACGTATATAAGGGAGCATAAGAAATCGCATTTATAGTAACTAACACATAAATAAGAGTAAATTCAATTACTAACTATTGCAGGATGCTTGGAGGGAAAGCTGATAAGGAGAACATAATAAATGGGAGCAAGGCTGTGACTCGTGACCTCAGCATCCCAAGGCAGGTGGCACCTGGGACGGATAAGGAGGAAGCATCAGGAGGAAGGTACTTCTTGGGATGGATAAGGAGGAGCCCCCTACTCACTCAGATCGCTGTGGGGACAGACAGGGACCATCTGTCAGCAGACAGACGGTCTGTTTCCAGACAGGCAGGAAGCCGGGTTTATCCCCCACCCCGGGACCCCGCTCCAGGGATCCGCATCCCTCAGGGGGGAAGGGATCGTGATGTCCCGGGTCACAGAAGCTCCGCTGAAGGAAAGAAAGAGCCCAGATCAATCTGTCTTTGACCATCTCGGGGTGCACCGCTCCCGGAGGCACTGCAATACCGCGACGATGCGCGGAGCGGAGGGAGCAAGCTCCGGGTCCAACTCCCAAGGCCAAAAATCCGTTTAATATAAAGTCCTCTCATCGAGGACGTATCAGATATTAAACTGATAAGAACAGATACTACACTTGATCTTAGCCAAAAGGCCGAGAAGCGATGCTCGTCGTACACCCAGCACCTCCACACACCCCCGCCGGCACTCACACAACTCACGGATGCTACACATCGGCCCCAAAACACCCTCACGTCCCGCTCGTATTCGCATTCCCCTGCCTATCCCGCCTCTTCCCGCCGGGATCCGCTGCTCCCGGCTCCGGGAAACCGGCGGAGAGCTCCGCACCGAGCACTCCCAGCAGCCCGGTCGCTCAGCGCTGCTCGCGATTTGCATGGACACGCCCCTCTCCAGCCGCTGCTCTGGCCGCTGTCCTCCCCAAACAGCACCCAGCTTCTTCCTTCCCCCTTCCTGCTCCTCCCGCCCGTCCTTATCCTTCCTTTACCTTCCCTCCCCCACTCCCGCCCCCGCCCCCTCCCCCGCCCACTCCCCCCCAGCCTTTCCCCCCTGGTTCCCAGCACCGGACACTCAGCCGAGCGCTGCGAAGCTCCCCGAGCCCCCGGGGATGGAGCAGCGGGAGCCGAGGGGAAGGTTCTCCCCGCTCCCGCTCTGCACATCGTGTAGATCCACACAAGGCTGCCCAGGGCCCCATCCAGCCCGGCCCTGAACACCTCCCGGGACTGAGCATCCCCCACCTCTCTGGGCAGCCTGTTCCAGCAGGAAGAAATGGACGTTTTAAGAAGTACAAATGCCAGAGTTCATTGGATACACAAGAATACGCTGACGGATCAGTGACCCTTCTGTTCTCACCAAGAGGCCATGGGGGGGGCCTGGCCTCACTCAGCTGCACAGGCGACCGCTTGGACAGCGGCTCCAGAGGCTCATGGCCTTGCTGCTCAAGCCACTCTGCAACAGCCCTGCCCTGGGTTGGAACAATCCTCATTACCAATACAGGCTGGGGGATGATGTGCTGGAGAGCAGCCCTGAGGGAAAGGACTTGGCGGGACTCCTGGATGAGAAGCTGGACATGAGCCACCAGTGTGCATCTGCAGCCCAGAAGGGCAACCCCATCCTGGGCTACATCACCAGAACTCTGGCCAGCACAGAGAGAGAGGGGATTCTGCCCCAGTGCTCTGCTCTGGGGAGACCTCACCTGCAGTGCTGGGTCAAGCTCTGGAGCCCTCAGCACAAGGACATGGACCTGCTGGAGTGGGTCCAGAGGAAGATCTGAGGGCTGGAGCACCTCTCCTGTGAAGCCAGGCTGGGAGAGTTGGGCTGGTTCAGCCTGGAGAAGAGAAAGCTCTGGGCGCACCTTACAGTCCCTTTCAGACCCCTGAAAGGTGCCTGTAGGAAGCTGGGGCAGAACTGTTCCTGCGTCACCACAGAGCTCAGTGTCACCCACACCTTGCTGAGGGTGCACTCGATCCCACTGTGCATGGCACGGGTACGAATATCCAATAGGATGGGTGGCAGGATGAACCTTGGAGGGGCAGCACTTTGTAGTGGTTTCCACTTGGACATGAAGCCATGGAGGGTATCTCTTCCTGTAACCATTTGTTAACCCTTTCCATTCCCATGGAGGGCTGGCAAAGCTGTTGGGGCAGCAAAGGACTCTGGGAGTGGCCCCGTTCCTACCAAGGATACGCGCAAACAGAAGCATCCAGACACCATTCTGCAGCTGACCCTCCAGCGACCATGGCGCTCCCACCTCTGTGGTGCACTTCATGGGGTCTCTCTGCCCCCACCATGATGCCACCCATCTTCCCAACCCCCTACACCGGAGGTAAGGCCTGAGCCCACTCTTGGCTGCTCAGGGACACACTCTGGGGAAGTGCACAGCCCCTCTCGCCCCTCTCCCTGCTCCCTCTCAGTGCCCTCGTGCACGCTCCTGGCCCAGCTGGGGATATGGTCACCAGCGTGTGTTCATGTCTCTCTCTCAGGACCCACCAACCTCCACCACCTGCCAGGGCAGCAGCAGCAGCAGCCCTTCCCTGCACCCTCCCACTCAGCTGGGACAGACCAGAGGTTGGTCCACGCTTGGGGCCTGCTCGGCGGGTGCCTGAGGGATTCCCTCCGCCCCCCAGCCTGACACATCTCCCTCTCCCCCCTGCAGATCTGCCAAGCGGCAGCTGCTCAGAGCTCCCCATTTCCAGTACCAGTCTGCCTCTGGCAACCCCCTCACTGCTCAGTCACGGCATCGCTCCTCTGCCTGGCACTGTGCTTCAGGGACCACACAGCTGCAGACACCCAGCAGCCTGCTTACACCAACGGCCCCCCGGGGACAAGCACAACTGTTCCTGCCCTACAGCCATCAGGGGACAGCAGCATCGCTTCCCCAGTCCCACCCGCTCCCTGTCTGCACACAGTCCGTCCTCTCCAGTGGAGACACAGACAGTCCGGTCCCCATGGATGTGGACAGTGTCTCAGTCTGTGACATCTCTGTGGACACGGATGTCCCCATGGAAGACGACACCCTGCCAGGCTCTACCATCTCACTTAGCCCTGTTGCAGGGATGGGGGGGAAATGAGAGGGAGGGAGGGAGGGAGGGAGGGAGGGAGGGAGGGAGGGAGGGAGGGAGGGAGGGAGGGAGGGAGGGAGGGAGGGAGGGAAAGAAGGGAGGGAGGGAGGGAAAAAGGGTGTTGATTCTGTAGTTAGAACCTTTGATTACTGTTTTGTTCCGATTTTTCATTAAAAGCCATTTCTTGAGAACGTTTCTGTGTCTGCAGGGGATGGGCGGGGAGTGCAGGGGGCACCAGGCAGCACAGATCCCAATGGGCACAGTACAGGCACCCCATAGATCCCCTGCAAGCACCCTATAGACACCCTATAGATCCCCTGCGGGCACCCTATAGATCCCCTGTGGACCCTATACATACCCTATGGACACCCTATAGGAGCCTTATGAGAACACTATAAGCACCCAATGGGCACAGTACAGGCACCCTATAGATCCCCTGCGAGCACCCCATAGACACCCTATAGATACCCTATGGACACCCTATAAGATCCTCATGGGAACCCTATTGACACCCAATGAGCACAAAACAGGAACCTATAGACACCATACAGCTACCCTATAGGCACCCTATAGATACCCTATTGACACCCTATAGAAACTTTATGGGAACCCTATAGAGACCCAGTGGGCACAATACAGACACGCTATACAACCCCTGCGGGCACCCTATAGGCACGCTGCCATGCTGAGACACCCCTGGGTAGAGCCTTGTGTCACCCCGGGTGGGGACAGCGCGGTTTGGGGACCCTGCGCTCGGGGGAGGCTGTGAAGCGTCCATCACACCCCCCCCCAGCATCCCCAGGGAGCCCAAGGCAGGGTGTCCTGGGGCAAGACCGCTCTCTGCACAGAGGTGTGACCCCATTAGGGGACCAGCAGCAGGAGCTGGGTGTCCCCCAGACCCCCCTGCTCCCTCTTTTGGGGCTCAGCCCTGAGACCTGTAGCTCAGTGGAGATGGGACGCCAGCCAGACCGCGGCATGGGACAAGCCCCAGCCTCGAGAAGAGCCCCCCTGGCTCCTCTTCCCTTGATTCCTGCCTCAGTTTCCCCATCTTGAGCAGCTCCTGGGCATCACCCCACTTCTCTCCCAAGTCACACCTGTTGCTGCCACCCCAGCTTTCCTCCCCTCCCCACTATGAATTTTGGGGAGGATGGAGAGACCGACCAGCGCTCACGACCCCCAAAGTACCTGCATCCCGGAGAGGACCCGGGATCCCCGCAGCACCCTGCTGGCCCCGTGGGGTCAGGACGGTGTAACCATCCTCATCCTCCATACCGGGGATGACTGAGAGCGGTGGTGACACGGTGCAGGTGACAGGAAACCGATGACCCCAGGACCGCCCGGGAGGCGTGAACTGGCAGAGGGGCCTGAGCTTCCTGACACCATCCCAGCTAAATAACCAGAGAGCTGCTGGGCAAAGCAGCCCCGAGGCCTAGGTGAGGGGTGACAGGGGGGTTGCCTCTAGAGAAGGGAAAATCAAGGTCCTCTGCTGCTCCCCTGCAGGGGAGAGGACACGGAGCTGCTGGGAGGCAGAAATCCTTCCTGGGGAGGGGGAGGCCCTGGCCCAGGGTGCCCAGAGAAACTGGGGCTGCCCAGATCTATATTCTTATTCCATAAAAAATCATTCAATAACTTTGCTGACACTTTTAGACACAAAGAGGAGAGAGATGTTGAGCCTGGAGAAGAGGAGGCTGAGGGGAGACCTTCTCCCCACCTCCCCTGCCCTGCCAGGAGGGTGCAGAGAGGTGGGCGATGGTCTCTTCAGCCAGTGGACAGGAGATGGGACAAGGGCCAGTGGGCTCATGCTGCCCCAGGACAAGGTCAGAACCTATTTCTAAGGGCCTGAACGTGCTTCGTGTTCTCAGAGCTGCTGTAACTGCTCTAAAATCAAAATCATATTCGAAGCTAAACCCCAAATACCCCAGAATTCCAGCTATTTCAGTAGGGTGACAGTGAGAGGAGGAGCCCGAAGCGAGAGGCGGGCTGTCCCGCCCTCAGGTGAAGAACAACGACCCGGGGCAAGATGGCGGCTCCGCCCAGGGGCAGCGCTACTAGAGTTTTACCGCCCACAGGCGGGAGGCTCGCTGATTGGCTGCCTGTCCCGCCACTCTTCCATCGTGAGGCGCTGATTGGTCGGAGGGAGCCGTTTCGGTGATCCCGCCTCTTTCGCCTGAGGTGTTCGCCGCAGGAGCGGATACGGAGCGGGACTGGAAGGAGACTGGGATCGCGGCTGCTGCGTGGGAAACTCCGCGGTAACGGCGGTGGGACGAGCCCCGTGTGGGGGTATATCCCGAGACACGGGGTGTCCCCCCAGTGTCGTGACCACCCCCGTGTGTCCTGAGCCCCGCACACCGTGTCACCCCCCACAGGTACGTCCCGAGCTCCCCGCCCCGTGTGTTCCCGCCCCCCCACCCGGTGTGTCCCGAGCCCCGGGGTGTCCAGACCCCCCCGTGAGTCACCCCAGGTGTGTCCCAGCCCCGCTCCGTGTGTCCCCCCTCGCCGGTGTCTCCCCAGCATCGCTCCCTGTGTCTCCCCCCCCGACCCAGGTGCATCCCGAGCCCCCCCGAACTCCCCCGGGTCCCCCCTCCCCGGTGTGTCACCCCAGACGGTTTCATCTCCCAAACAAGCGGTTTGAAAGCGACTTTCAATATTTCCTTCCTTTTTTAGCGGTATTCTCCCCTCCCCGCCCCCCTTGCCCGATCCCCTTCCCGCGGCTTCCCCCCCCTGCTCCATCCGAAGCCGCCGGAGCGTCGCGGAGCCGGAGCCGTTGGTCGGTTACCCAGGAGGATGCTCCGAGTATCCCCGGGTGACGAGTTTTGGGGGCATCTCAGTGATTTTGACAGGTGACTCGGCTGCTCGTGGCTCCCCCCCGGTTTGTCCTGACCTCAAATACACCCAGCCAGCTCGTTAAATGTAAATTCGTGGGGAAATTAGTGGCCAGCTCACTGCAAGCGGATGGGGAAAGGGGGTGGGGATGCCACAGCCCGCCTCGGCTCAGAGCTGGGTGGATCCTTTCTGGCAGATCCACCGCAATCCCTCGGTGCAGTACTCGGAGTTTATCCTGTTCCCCTTCAGTGTTCCACAGCCCACACTTCCATCTCCCAGGCTCTGTGATAACCTGGGGGTGTGGGAGGCAGCCCACGTCACGGCACGAGGGTCCCAAGGGTGTCTAGGGAGATCCCCACGCCAACACCCACCCCTCCCCAAAGCACTCACCAGCTCTGGTGCAGGCGGGAGCCGTTCAGCCAGGTCCAGCCCTGATCAATGGAGAATAACAAGCCGATCCAGTATTCATTGGAAGGCTGTAGGATTTTACTGATGGAGTCCTGGAGCGGGGAGAGGGCGGGTGGTGACGCCACATGCCATCCCAAAACAGGCTCCAGCCCAGCCCCTGCAGCCCCATCCCAGAAACGAGCCCCACTGCTGTCCCCACACAGGCAAAGGCACCCAGGAGCTTGGCACCGACCCCCCCCACCCCGTTCCTGGGACAGCCCTTCGCCCTTCCCCAGGGGCCACCCGCCACTCAGGCGCAGCCCTGGGACCTGCCCCACGTCCCATTGCCATCGGTGCCTTTACCAGCTCATCCTGATCCTCTGGCACCAGCAGCTCAGACCCCCGGTTCTCACACTCCTCACGGCTCTGGGTCCAGTTCCTATGAATACTGCTGTTCTCAATAACCCAGTAACACGTGTTCCTGTTCAGCGTCCAGCCCGTGGGGCAGAGCCTGCACCCCTCACCCTCTGCAAGGCATCCACAGCCACGCTTTGCCACACAGAAGCCACTTTGTCCCCTGCAGCTCCACAGAGGATGAGGGTTTCACCCCGGGAACATGGAAACACCCCGCACTCCAGCTCAGGGTGCTCTGATTTTTGGGGAGCCTGACGGCCGGGTCAGGTACCTGGTGATGGTGATGGGCAGAGACCTTTCCTCAGCTCCATGACAAATCTCTCCAGCGTGGCGTTGTTGTTTCCTATGATCACACACTCGTTCTTCTGGCTCCCCACATTCTCCTGGCCTCCCATGTTCCTCAACGACTGTCGGCAAGCTGTGCGGGAAGGATGGAGCGATGGAGCAGGGGAGAGGGTCGGGGCAGGTTCCAGTGCAGACAGGGAGAGCGGCTGCCAGCCTGACACCGCTCCGGGCAGCGGATCCCCATGTCTCTGCTCCCCCTCCACAGCCCCAGAGTCTTGGCAGATCCCTCCCCAGCGCCAGCTCCACACTCTCCTCCTGCTGCAGAGGATTTTCCTCCCAAAGATCCGCCCGACTGAGGGCTGGGGGTGCCGTGGGCCCCCCGGGCAGCATCACGTCCCCCTGGCCCCAGCCTAATTCCGTCCGAGCTCCGCGTGGCCCCAGCTCCTCCAAGGGTGTGAAAAAACGGCTCCGCCTCCGCTGAGAAGTTTCCAGTGGTTTCCCCTCCCCGCCCAAGGCTCCTCCACGTACAGCTCTGAAGAGTTCTGATCAAAACCACGTTCCAACACCTCAGCAGCGCAGGCCCTTAGCAGCAGACACGCCTCCTACACAGGCACCCTCAGGCCGGGACCCCCCTCCTGCCTCTCGTGATGGGCCCTGGGGTGTCCAGGGCCCCAGCAGCTCCTCACCCCAACTTCCCAGCGCCACCACTGCCGCTCCCAGGAGGAGGTGCCCAAGGCAGCTGGCCCAGAGCGCGGTTCGGTGCCACGGTGGACAGCCCGGTCCTGCGAGGGGAAGAGCTGTGAGAAGAGCAACAACACTGCCCCAACCGCACATCCGGCGAGACAGGTTTGCAGCGCAGGTTTGGGCTATTTTCTGCCCCCAAAACCCCTTCTGAGGCAGTTTTGCTGTTTGCTCACAGCCTTTTGTCACCCCCACATCCTGCTGCTGCCGCCCCCCATACGTCACACCGACCCCTCCGGCACCGGGGCAGGAGGTTGGCTGGGTTCTGCCCAGCGCCCAAGATCTGGGGGTCTCCTGGGTGTGAGGAAGACCCAGAGCTCAGGGGGAAGCTGAAGGGGGAGAGGCAGCCCCATACCGCTCACGGGATCATGGAGCAGTCCTGTCCGTAGCCCGGTACCGCTCGGTCCCATCCAGCATCAGCCCATGGGGCAGAGCCCACAGCCCTACATGGACAACAGGCCGACACTGCTGTGCTGAGATGCCCCTGGGTAGAGCCTTGTGTAGCTCGGTGGAGATGGGACGCCAGCCAGCCCGCGGCATGGGACAAACCCCAGCCTTGAGAAGAGCCCCCCTGGCTCCTCTTCCCTTGATTCCTGCCTCAGTTTCCCCATCTTGAGCAGCTCCTGGGCATCACCCCACTTCTCTCCCAAGTTACACCTGTCGTTGCCACACCAGCTTTCCTCCCCTCCCCACAAAGAATTTTGGGAAGTATGGAGAGACCGACCAGCACTAACGACCCCCAAAGTACCTGCATCCTGGAGGGGACCCGGGCTCCCCACAGCACCTTGCTGGCCCCGTGGGGTCAGGACGGCGTAACCATCCTCATCCTCCATACTGGGGATGACTGAGAGCGGTGGTGACACGGTGCAGGTGACAGGAAACCGATGACCCCAGGACCGCCCGGGAGGCGTGAACTGGCAGAGGGGCCTGAGCTTCCTGACACCATCCCAGCTAAATAACCAGAGAGCTGCTGGGCAAAGCAGCCCCGAGGCCGAGGTGAGGGGTGACAGGGGGTTCCCTCTAGAGAAGGGAAAACCGGGGTCCTCTGCTGTTCCACTGCAAGGGAGAGGACAGGGAGCTGCTGGAAGGCAGAAATCGTTCCCGGGGAGGGGGAGGCCCTGGCACAGGGTGCCCAGAGAAGCTGGGGCTGCACAGATCTATATTCTTATTGCATAAAACTCATTGATTAACTTTGCTTATAGTTTTAAATGCAAAGAGGGGAGAGATGTTGAGCCTGGAGAAGAGGAGGCTGAGGGGAGACCTTTTCCCCACCTCCCCCGCCCTGCCAGGAGGGTGCAGAGAGGTGGGCGATGGTCTCTTCAGCCAGGGGACAGGAGATGGGACAAGGGGCAATGGGCTCAAGCTGCCCCAGGGCAGGGTCAGAGCAGATGGGAGGGCAAAGTTCTTCCCTGGCAGAGTTGTGGGGCTGTGGCACAGGCTGCCCAGGGAGGGGGCTGAGTCGTGGCAGATGAGCTACTGAGGGGTCTGTGTCAGCACAGGACAGGGACGGTTGGGGTGGGTTCTCTCAAAGGTCTTTTCTCACCTGTTGACTCGGTGAGCAGTAGCATATTTATGTATTTCCTGGAAGTCCCTCTCAGCTGCCCATGTCCCCAGCACACGTGTGGTTACGTTGAGCGGGGCTCCAGGCACACACCGTCCCGGTTCCCTATTGCTAAGGGCCTGAACGTGCTTCATGTTCTCAGCGCTGCTGTAACTGCTCTAAAATCAAAATCATATTCGAAGCTAAACCCCAAATAACCCAGAATTCCAGCTATTTCAGTAGGGTGACAGTGAGAGGAGGAGCCCGAAGCGAGAGGCGGGCTGTCCCGCCCTCAGGTGAAGAACAACGACCCGGGGCAAGACGGCGGCTCCGCCCAGGGGCAGCGCTACTAGAGTTTTACCGCCCACAGGCGGGCGGCGCGCTGATTGGCTGCCTGTCCCGCCACTCTTCCATCGTGAAGCGCTGATTGGTCGGTCGGAGCCGTTTCGGTGATCCCGCCTCTTTCTCCTCAGGTGTTGGCCGCGTCCGTGAGGCGCAGGAGCGGATACGGAGCGGGACAGGAAGGAGACTGGGGTGGTGGCTGCTGCGTGGGAAACTCGGCGGTAACGGCGGTGGAAGGAGCCCCGTGTGGGGGTATCTCCCGAGACACGGGGTGTCCCCCCAGTGTCGCGACCACCCCCGTGTGTCCTGAGCCCCGCACACCGTGTCACCCCCCACAGGTACGTCCCGAGCTCCCCGCCCCGTGTGTTCCCGCCCCCCCACCCGGTGTGTCCCGAGCCCCGGGGTGTCCAGAGCCCCCCGTGAGTCACCCCCGGTGTGTCCCAGCCCCGCTCCGTGTGTCCCCCCCTCGCCGGTGTCTCCCCAGCATCGCTCCCTGTGTCTCCCCCCCACCCCGGTGCATCCCCTCCCCGCCCCCCCCCCCCCCCCCCGAGCTCCCCCGGGTCCCCCATCCCCGGTGTGTCACCCCAGACGGTTTCATTTCCCAAACAAGCGGTTTGAAAGTGACTTTCAATATTTCCTTCCTTTTTTAGGGGTTTTCTCACCCCGCCCGACCCTTGCCTGGTCCCCCTTCCCGCGTCTTCCCCCCCCCCCCTGCTCCATCCGAAGCTGCCGGAGCATCGCGGAGCCGGAGCCGTTGGTCGGTTACCCAGGAGGATGCTCCGAGTATCCCCGGGTGACGAGTTTTGGGGGCATCTCAATGGTTTTGACAGGTGACTCGGCTGCTGGTGGCTCCCCCCTGGTTTGTCCTGACCTCAAATACACCCAGCCAGCTCGTTAAATGTAAATTCGTGGGGAAATTAGGGGCCAGCTCACTGCAAGCGGATGGGGAAAGGGGGTGGGGATGCCACAGCCCCCCTCGGCTCAGAGCTGGGTGGATCCTTTCTGGCAGATCCACGGCAATCCCTCAGTGCACAGCTCAGAGCTGATCCTGTTCCCCCTCAGCCTTTGCTTCCACACCCCGGGGCGCAGAAGAAACCTCCGGGTAACCGTCCCGGTTACCTATTGCTAAGGGCCTGAACATGCTTTAGCTTCTCAGAAGTGCTGTAACTCCCTTAAAATCGAAATCATATTCTAAAATAAACCCAAATAAATCCAGAATTCCAGCTATTTCGGTAGGGTGACTGTAAGAGGAAGAGCTAGGGGGCAACAAAGTCACCGATTGGCTGTCTCTCCTGCCACTCTACCATCGCTAAGCGCTGATTGGTCGGTCGGAGCCATTTCGGTGATCCCGCCTCATTTGCCTCAGCGGTTCGCCGGAGGAGCGGGAATGAAACGGCGGGGCGAGAGAAGCGGGGCTGGGGAGGGAGTGCGGCGGGGAATGGGTGTGAAATGAGTGGAAAAGGGGGGAACGAAGGAGGAGCTGCCGTGCAGGGAACTTTGTGGGCTGTCGGTGCCCTCGGGTTGCTGAGGGAGTGGCTGTTTATGGTGGTTTCCTGCCCTCCACCCTGTGTCCCCGCAGCCGAGGCCAGGCTGGATTTCTCCCCAGGAGGGAGAAGGATTTCCCTTCTGAGCCCCCCTTCAGGTGCTGCTTCAGCCCGAACCCCCTAGGAAAGAAGCCTGTTTGTGTCGATCCCCGTCTTTGTCTTGGAATTAGCTCTTCGCCCAGGCACTGGCTACATCAGCTGTTCCTGAGAAGCCAGAAACAACTGGAAAAAGAAATGCAAAGCTAGTCATTCTTTTGTTAACGAAATTGCAGGATCCATCCTTCTTGGGTCTGAAGGAAGGTCCCACCCAGCCCAAGGGGCTGGTGGGGAGGGCGCTGGCTCTGCTGGTGACCAAGGGCTAGTGTGTTCCACTCCATAGGTCTGCATTGTGTGTCACCAGTCTCATGTATTTTGCTATAACATCCGTTGTTTATTATTATTATAATATATCTCTGTTATCCTGGTAAACTCTCCTTATCCCAACCTGTGAGGTTTTGGGTTTTCCCTCCCTTTTCCCCTCCCTCAATTTCCCCCTTAAAGAGTGAGCAGCTGCGTTGGGCCTGGCTCTTGTCTGGGGCAAAATGACCAGACTGCTCCAGCCTGGTCCTCCACAGGATCACAAGCCCCTCCAGCAAACCTGCTCCGGTGTGGATCTCTCTCTCACTCATCTCTGTCTCCACAGGCTGCAAGTGCTGGCAGGGGCTTGTTCCAACACAGATCACAGCATCTCCTGTCTGTCTCCCCCTGCTCCAGAGTGGGGCCTCTCCATGGGCTGCAGGTGGGGTCTCGGCCTTGTCCATGGGTTGCAGGGGCATCTTTCTCTCCTCCTTCCCCTTCTTCACTGCCTTGGTGTCTGCACATCTCCTCACATTTTCTCACATTGAGCTGGCTGGTGGTTGCCCTATGGGGCCTGCAGAGGTTTCTTGCAGAAACCACCCCTGCAGCCCTTCTCCACCTGAACCCAGCCACGCAAAAGCACGACACCCTGTTGAGCTCATCTTTCTTCTCACCCAATTCGGATGGGCTGCTTTTGCTGGTTGATGGAGGTTGAGTCGCTGCTGCTCAACTAGATGGGCACAGAAAGCTCTGTGGAGCTCCCTGCCTCGTGCTGCCTGTGGTGTCAATGCTGCCTTTCTGCTTTGATGCTCATTAAAAGAGGCAAACTCCCGGGAGTGTCGTGTCTGCTCAGGGCAGCCCTGTCCCGTCCTCTATGGCCGGCTCAGGGCAGCCCTGTCCCTTCTCTCCCGCCTCCCACTATGACTGCAGGAAGTTATGCCTGAGCTGAAGGAACAAAGGGGGTTGAGGAAGAACTCTGGGAGAGAAGTAGGCTAAGACCCCACAGAAGCAGTTGACGGGCTGTGCTCCTCCTCCTCCTCCTGAGACAGGGACGTCTTCTTGGTAAGTGATTGCAACTTCATGCTTCTGGGACACACACCTGTGGAGTATTTTGCTGGCTCTTTATTATAATTGTAGCATTTTAATTACAATCAGCATCATTATATATATTATATATACAATAATATGTATTATATATTAACATATTATATAAACATCACAACATATTGTATATACTATATAATTATATAGTATATACACTATATAATTTTATATACTATATAAAATATAGTGTATATTTATGTATATTATATCTTTATATATAATATAGAGATATATATTATAAAACATACAATATGAAATAGTTACTAATATATATTATATATTTTAACATATTTTATATAGTGTACAATTATATATAATATACATTATCATTATATTAGCACTGTTGCAATGAGTGTGTTTATCAGTGGCAGTCATGAGCTGTTTTATGTGTTAGTTTCACTGGCTGGGTAGATGGAGGGAGAGCAGTGGATGTCTGGATGTCATCAACCTTGACTTCAGCAAGGCTTTCGATACTGTCTCCCATGACATCCTGATAACAAAGCTGAGAGAGTGTGGGATACTCTGAGCTGAGAGAGTGGACAGTGAGGTGGGTTGAGAACCGGCTGTCGGGCCGAGCTCAGAGGGTGGTGATCAGTAGAGCAGAGTCTGACTGAGGACCTGTGACTAGCGGTGTTCCCCAGGGCTCAGTGTTGGGTCCAGTCTTGTTTAATATCTTCACTGATGACCCTGATGAGGGAACAGCATCCACCCTCAGCAAGTACCTGATGATACAAAGCTGGGAGGAGTGGCTGACACGCAGGAACTCTGCGCTGCCATCCAGAGAGAACTGGACAGGCTGGAGAGCTGGGCAGGGAGAAACCAGATGAGCCTTAATAAAAGCAAGTGTAGAGTCTGGCACCTGGGAAGGAATAACTGCTGGAATCCGTACAGGCTGGGGGATGAGCTGTTGGAGGGGAGCTCTGCAGAGAAGGACCTGGGGGTCCTGGTTGATGACAGGTTGGCCATGAGCCAGCGGTGTGCCCTGGGGTCTGAGAGAGACAATGGGATCCTGGGGGACATCAGGAGTGTGGACAGCAGGTCACAGGAGGTGATCCTCCCCCTCTGCTCTGGTCAGGCCTCACCTGGAGTGTTGTGACCAGTTCTGGGCTCCCTGGGCTCAAACAGCCAGGGATCTCCTGGAGAGAGTCCAGAGGAGGATACGAAGATGATGAAGGGCCTGGAGCATCTTGCCTGTGAGGAAAGGCTGAGTGAGCTGGGGCTGTTCAGCCTGGAGAGAAGAAGCTGAGAGGAGATCTGATCAATGGTTATCAATATCTGAAGGGTGGGACACAGGGGGACATGGGCAGCCTCTTCTCAGTGTCTGTGGGGACAGGACAAGGGGTGATGGCCTCAAGTTGGAGCACAGGGAGTTCCACACCAATCTGGGGAAGAACTTCTTCCCAGTGAGGGTGAGGGAACCCTGGGACAGGCTGCCCAGGGGGTTGTGGAGTCTCCTTCTCTGGAGAGATTCCAGCCTCGTCTGGACACCGACCTGTGTGCCCTGTTCTAGGGACCCTGCTTTGGCAGGGGGTTGGACCCCATGGGCTCTGGGGGTCCCTTCCAACCTCTACAATTCTATGAGTCTTTGAACAGGCTGCTAGGGGTGTGGGGGGGGTCGCTGTCCCTGGGGGTGTTTAAAGAAGGAGCAGATGGTTTAATGGTTAGGGTGGTGTAGTGCTGACGGTTGGCCTTGAAGGTCTTGTGAAGTTTTGATAGATGTTTCTGCTGGAGTGGGCGCTTCCTTCTTTTCCCTGGCTGTTGGCTTAATCTCCTTCTGGCAGGAACCTGGCCTTACCTCAAAAAGAGCAAAAACCTGTTATAATTTACAGATGCTGTGACAGGAGCTGCTCTGCACGTGTTCCCAGAAACAGTTGTGGATTAACAACCTGAGTCTGGGAGCTTCTGATACTGGCAGCAGCCACTGTCCACGTGTTTCTATGTGGGCTCCAAAGACATGCTGCAAGATGTGCAAGGGTCTGTCTCATAACAGGGGAGAAACATCACTGACAGGCCCTCTTCCCCAACCTGGCTTGTCTCCTCCCTCCCCCTGACTTCGGTCTCTCTGCTGAGCCCCCTATGAGAAGCTTTGCTGGGGTGTCTGTCCCACTGCTCCCCCTGGATAACTGAGTTCCCAGCCCCTTGCTGGCTCTGACGGTAGGCACTACCCCAGCCCCAGCCTTGGTTTCTGCTGGCACTGGTGTGATGAGCTGTGGAGGGTCAGCAGAAGGGCTGGGGGAGACCCTGTGCTTCCCCAGTCCCGGGGTCCTGCTCATGGTGGAGACGGGGGGACTAAGTGGTGGGAACAGGGGTGCCCCCAGCCAGCGAGTGCCTTGCAGCCTGTCTGGAAAGGGTTCCGCAACAAGCTCCTCCAGCTCCCAGCCTGGCACCCTCCAATGTCCAACTGGTCCCTGAGCACAATGTCATGTGGTTTGGATATCCTTGTCATGGGATTGTCATCCTGCCTTGGAGTAATTGCCTGGGAACCCATCAGCCATGGTCTGGGAAACCCCAGCATCCAACCTCCAGAGGGGCCCATCACCACTGTGGTGTTTAACAGTGCTGGGCCACCATCTCTTTGGGATCCCTTGACTCCAAGACCCCTTGGGCACACCACCTTTGGGGTGATTAACCACAGTGGTCCACCCCTCCTTCAGGCCATCACCCTCTGGATGCTGAGCCCTGGGGGCCCAGCACTTTGTCTTTCAAAAGACCTTCAGGCTGTGGTGCCCACTAAGGTGCCCACAATAAGCCACCAGAAGAGTCTTCTACCATCCCGGGTGGCACCTGCAGGGCCTGTGGGCTCCTTCCTCTCCACCCATCACTGATGATGATGATGAGCCCACCCTTTGAACACGGGGCCCAAGATCTGGGCTACCAGGAGAAGAGACTGAGCACTGTGAGAGCCCAGTGAAGGGCCCCTGAGCTGCTCCATGTCTGGATGCCTCTTGGAGAAGCTGGTCAGCCAGAACTGACCAGCCTAGAGAAGATTTGGCTGCAGGAGGTCTGCCCATGTGACATCCCCCCCATAAAATTCCCCCCAAGCTCTGAGGAACCCCCAGATCCCACCCTGTACAGCCCCCCCCACACCTCCCCCATCCCTGGGGTACACTGGGGACCGCCCCCCCTGCATCTGAGGGGTGCAGTGGGGGGGCACAACCTGTGGCCAGGCCCTCGGCAGTCGCAAGGTGCAGGACGGTGTCATTGCTGACGGGCCACTGCGGGGGCTCGAGGGTGATGGCCCCCAGCCCTCCCAGTTCAGCCAGTTCGGCGTGGATCTGGGCTCCAGAGGTGCAGTACTCCCAGAGACCCCCCCGGTAGCCCAGCGCGTCCCCCACCCCGCTCAGCACCATGGCGGCTTCGTAGGCTTCCAGCGAAGGGACGCTGCGGTGAGGGGCTTCAGGGGGGGCTCAGATGTGGGGGGACACCAGGGCTCACCCCCACCCCCCTTCCCCGGGACACTCACGTCTCCTCCATGGCGGGACCGGGTGCCCCTCAGGGTTCAGGCACAGGGCCAGCGCCAGGAGGGTGAGGGTGTCCCTGGGAGTGGGGGGACACAAGGGGGGGTCCCCGTAGCATTGGGGGTGGGAGGGGAGGGATCCCAGGAGGGGTGCTGGGAAGGGAAGAAGTCCCCAGACTGAACTGAGAGGGGGCAGGGGGTCTTGGTGGGGGGACCCAGAGGGACGAGGAGAGGGTGGCAGAAAGCAAAGGGCTGGGGGTACCCCAAGGAGCCCCCGAATTGGAGGGGGAGGAGGGGCGCTGGGGGTGGTTTCAGCGAGCCCTGGAGGGGGTGGGGGAGCAGAACCAAGGTTCATCCCCACAGAGAAATGTCCCAGATTTATTCGCCTGGGCCACAGTTTTGGGTGTGACCCCCCCCACACACCCCAATCCACCCCTCCCATCCCCCCCTGGATTGGGCCCCGCTCCCACCCAATTAAGGGGTTTGGTTAATTAATAAAGTGGCTCATGGCAGCGAGAGGGTCGGTCTGTGGGTCACATCCAGGGTGGGGCTGGACACCCCCAACCCTGTCCCTGCTGACCCCCAGAGATCCTTCCCAGCCCCCCCAGGACCCCCCAAAGGTCCCAGCTCCTCCAGGTACAATGGGGGACAGGAGGTGGCACAGGCCAGAGTGGGGGGCTCAGCAGCCCCCCCAGGCCAACACAGGGGGGACACGCGTCAGCCCCCCCAGCCCCCCCAGCACTGGTCCCCATCCAGTCGCTGTCCCCGCCGTGCGGCACCCCCCTGGCACAGAGGCCCCCCCAGCACCCCCCGGCTGCCAGCAGCCTCCAGGGCCACCATGGGCCAGCACGGCCGGGGAGGGGGAGGGAAGCGGAGGCAGCGTCGCTGGGCCGCCACCCCCCAGGAGGCCCCGGGACTTAAGGGACCGGCAGGTGAGGGACCCTCTGGGCCACCCAGACCCCCGGGGGTACCTACACCCCTCCCCATAGGGTGCCTGTAGGGTGCCCGCAGGGGATCTATAGGGTGTCTATAGGGTGCTTGCAGGGGATCTATGGGGTGCCTATACTGTGCCACTTGGGATCTGTGCTGCCTGGTGCCCCCTGCACTCCCTGCCCCTCCCATGCAGACACAGAAAGGTTCTCAAGAAATGGCTTTTAATGAAAAATCGGAACAAAACAGTAATCAAAGGTACTAACTACAGAATCAACACCCTCCCTCCCTCTCATTTCCCCCCCATCCCTGCAACAGGGCTAAGTGAGATGGTGGAGCCTGGCAGGGTGTCGTCTTCCATGGGGACATCTGTGTCCACAGAGATGTCACAGACTGTGATAGTGTCCACATCCATAGGGACAGGACAGGTGTCCCAGCCTGAGACACTGTCCACATCCATGGGGACCGGACTGGCTGTGTCTCCACTGGAGAGGATGGACTGTGTGCAGACAGGGAGCGGTGGGATTGGGGAAGTGATGCTGCTGTCCCCTGATGGCTGTAGGGCAGGAACAGTTGGGGTTGTCCCTGGGGGGCCGTTGGTGTAAGCAGGCTGCTGGGTGTCTGCAGCTGTGTGGTCCCTGAAGCACAGTGCCAGGCAGAGGAGCGATGCCGTGACTGAGCAGTGAGGGGGTTGCCAGAGGCAGACTGGTACTGGAAATGGGGAGCTCTGATCAGCTGCCGCTTGGCAGATCTGCAGGGGGGAGAGGGAGATGTGTCAGGCTGGGGGCGGAGGGAATCCCTCAGGCACCCACCGAGCAGGCCCCAAGCGTGGACCAACCTCTGGTCTGTCCCAGGTGAGTGGGAGGGTGCAGGGAAGGGCTGCTGCTGCTGCTGCCCTGGCAGTTGGTGGAGGTTGGTGGGTCCTGAGAGAGAGACATGAACACACGCTGGTGACCATATCCCCAGCTGGGCCAGGAGCGTGCGCGAGGGCACTGAGAGGGAGCAGGGAGAGGGGCGAGAGGGGCTGTGGAGTTCCCCAGAGTGTGTCCCTGCGCAGCCAGGAGTGGGCTCAGGCCTTACCTCCAGTGTAGGGGGTTGGGAAGATGGGTGGCATCGTGGTGGGGGCAGAGAGACCCCATGAAGTGCACCACAGAGGTGGGAGCGCCATGGTCGCTGGAGGGTCAGCTACAGGATGGTGTCTGGATGCTTCTGTTTGCGCATATCCTTGGTAGCAACGGGGGCACTCCCAGAGTCCTTTGCTGCCCTAACAGCTTTGCCAGCCCTCCATGGGCATGGAAAGGGTTAACAAAAAGGTTACAGGAAGAGTTACCCTCCATGGCTTCATGTCCAAGTGGAAACCACTACAAAGTGCTGCCCCTCCAAGGTTCATCCTGCCACCCATCCTATTGGATATTTGTACCCGTGACACGCACAGTGGGATCGAGTGCACCCTCAGCAAGGTGTGGGTGACACTGACCTGTGTGGTGTCTGTCTTTATACACTGGACAGAAGGGATGGTGTCCAGAGGAAAACTTGGCACATGTGGTTTTGTGTGCCTTTTGGAAGCTTTCCCTATACTGATAAAGAAAACATCAGCTGGCTCAAGGCCGGAGTCTCAGAATCACACGATTGGGAAAGACCACCAAAGACCACCAAAAGTATGGTGATGGACTCCAGGCTGGGCAGAAGCGTTTCTGGGTGATTCCTGACCAGAGAAATGTGAGCCCTCATCATCTTAAAAACACATTTCCCACTTGTCTAATTGCCTAGTGATCATAGACTCATAGAATTGTAGGGGTTGGAAGGGACCTCGAGAGAGAGGAGGAAAACACTGGTGCCCAAGGTGGCTTTTCCTCCTTTTTCTGAACGGGCTGGGAAATCTCACTCCTCTCAACTCCTGGCTACACAGCTGGTACTAAGGCCAGGGGTTTGGCTTGGACAACAAGGGGATGTTCTTCGGTGACTCCAACCTGTTGGAGAGGGACAGGATGCACCTGTCTAGAAGAGGCCCTCAGGAATCCCAGACCCGGGAGGTAGGATAAAGTCTGGAGAAAGGGCAGACTGAGTAAATACCGGCTTTACCATCTCTACCATCACCTGGCTGAGCCATCAAAGAGAAGACTTAAGAAATGAAGAAGAGAAGGAAAGGAAATTCCTCCCAGGCTGCCCAGGGAGGCTGGGGAGTCTCCTTCTCTGGAGGGATTCAACACCTACCTGGACACTGTCGTGTGAGACCTGCTCAAGGTGATCTCCCCAGACAAGACTGGAGGTGCTTCCCCTCTGGGAAGTGACCTCCCAGGTGATGCCCCTCTGACAGAGATGTCACTGGTTGGTCACCAGAGGTCCCTGGCAACTGTTGCTATTCTAGACTTCTATTGGGTGTTTGCTTGGCAGCAGATACAGGACTGATTTTTTTTTAATTACTATTTTTTAAGAGAATAGGCATAGCACTAAAGTCCTAGTAATAAAAGAAGAGAGAATGAATAAAACCTGAAGTGTCTCTGTTTACAAATCTAGTATCTATACCAGTTAAATCTAAAAAATAAATAATAAATTGATTAAAGAAGTTGCACCTGACAATTTGACATTACTTTGGTTCTAGTGTAGGATTTTGATTTTAAAGGAGTTAGAGCAGCTGTGAGAATATAAGGGGGAAAAAAAGAAAGAACCCCAAAAAACCCCACTCCAACATGACTGATGAAATATTGTTTATAGGGTCAACGCCGCTCCGGTCCCAAACAGCTTCACACCAGCACGGCTTTTTTTTTTATAAAATTTAAATATTTAATACAATAAAATAAATAAATATTTCTCTTTTCACATTTAACAGAGAAAAACAGAACAACAAACCCAACCCCACGTTGCAGGGAGTTGGTCAAACTTTAGAAGAGAAACTAAACTAAGAGTCTAAACTAAACTAAAGAATCTTAACTAAACTAAACTAAGGGTCAGTCCAAGGGGATCACAGTGTGACTGCAGTGGTGCCCGTCTCACAGCAGCTGCTGGTGGATTATGTCCCACACCATCTTCCTGTGGAAGTGAGGGATGTGACTCTGGAAAGAGAAGGAGAGAGAAAGCTGTTACATAGGAAGTCAGGGTGGCAAGGAGGCACAAACACCCGGTTCGTTAGGGACGGGGAGCGCAGCTCTGCCCTGCTGAGGCCACCCCGAAGTGCCGACCCCAGCAAGCGCGCGCCCGGCTTTCTTCTGGCAGGAATTTGCTGTTTAACCCAAAAGAGAACAAAAGATCCTCTTGATCTCCAGCATTTAGTCCCACAAAAAGCCAGCTGCTGAAGGAGACTCCCACAACAGCAGAAGCTCATTTAGGAAGCCCCCAGACCACGCCTTGTCAGAGGAGGACCAGGAGAACCAAGCAAGGAACTGCAATGCCCACCCTGTACCCACACACCAGGTGCAGCTCCAGGAAGAGGAAATACAAAAGCTTTTGGGCAGAGGAAGTTCCCAGGCCGGGGGCTGGGACAATACCTGGTGTCTGCCCTCCAACACATGGTGTTACAACCACCAGCTTACGTGGATTCAAAGCTCTGCTGCCATAGAGAGAGTCACCAACAGCATGAAAAAAGGACTAAAGAGCACCACGTAACCACAAGCCTGAGTTAAGCAGCGGGTACCTAAGGGGGTGCAGTAATGTGTCACCCTCCACAAGTCCAGACAACCAGATACTACGTCCTCCTGCTGTGTGGTGCAGCTACAGTCTACCCACCAAGTGGGACAGGTACGAGTCATGGGGATACTCACAGGTCCCAGATGGAAAGGGATCTCCTCCCTATTTCTGTTCATCCAGGTGATACACAGTTGTCACTGGTTGACTGGAGAACGTTGGAAGACTGGACAATGATGGAACACAGAGCAAGGATGGAACAGCAAAGTAGGATGACACGTGGCAGTAGTAGGATGGAAAATGGAAGTAGGATGGCACGATGTAGTAGTAGGATGGAACACGATAGTAGTAGGACGGCACACCGGAGTAGGATGGAACACAGCAGTAGGGTGGAAGACTGGTGTGTGATTTAACTCCAGAGTAGATTCGAGCCGTGGTGTAGATTGGAGCACTGTACAGGACTGGAGCAGGGGGGAAGGATGGAGGAGTCGAGGAGGCTGGAGGAGTCGAGGAGGCTGGAGGAGTCGAGGAGGCTGGAGGAGTCGAGGAGGCTGGAGGAGTCGAGGAGGCTGGAGGAGTCGAGGAGGCTGGAGCACTTTGGTGCAGGAAAAAACAACAGAGAAGAACCACAGTGTTTACAAGCACAGCATTTGCTATTGACACGTGTCAGAGCACCAGAAAGGAGACAATTTATTCCTACACAGCTGTCTACATGTGAATGGGGAGCCACAGCTAAAGCAATAGAAAAACCTCAAGTACAACAAGACTGTCAACCCCCTGGACAGAAACATCCTGCACTGGTGTCACCACAAAACACAGCGGGCATTTCTGTGCAGAGACCCTTCACACTCAGCTGGGTGAGTCTGAACTCGGGCAGACCAGAGGGGCAGGAGTCAATTTGTCATCTCAGTGTTACCCAAAAGAGAAAACTGCCTCGAAGTTGTGCGAGAAGGACCGGGGGAGGTGGAAAGGAAGAGAGAAAATCCTGGCAGCCCCTGTCATTACCTTACATTTCACATCCCCAGACTAAAATAAAAATCTTCTCTAGTTGGGAGGGGAGGAAGGAAAAATAAAAAGCTACTGAAGGTTCACCTCCCTTAGGAGAGCAGCCCAGGAAACCTTGGAAAAACATCCCTGTGCAGACACAGAGACAAATGTTGGGCAGCACGGAGGAAGTTCAGGAATGAAATGGAAAGCAAACCTTTCAGAGAAGAAAGTCAAAGCAAACAGAAGGGTTTTACCTGGCACAAGGAGCTGTCTTGTCCCACAGGGAGAGTGTTCCGTTGCCCAAAGGTGTCCCACAAGGTATTTGATCTACGAGAGGAGAGCGTAAGCAAATCAGCCACTGTTAAAGGCAGCTGAGGAGGTTGATGAGCTTCCCCAAAGGTCAATGTTTCCTCTCTCCCCTACGTCCCCACATTCCCTGTGTTCTGTTGCTTTAGAACAGGCTCAGATTTTCTTACTGGCAACTGCAGCAAGTTGCCCTGGGCACGAGGTATCGCCAGGCTGAACCCCAGATTCAACCCCAAAAAGGGTTCTGGGGATCTAACACCCCAAACCAAACCAGTTTCCTCCTGGCCAGCGGGCAGCGGCCGTATCGCAGCTGGAGCTGGCTGCATCCAAGGCAGCTCTGGGACTGAGATGCCGAGCGAAACGCCCGGCCCCGACCCAGCAGCAGCGCAGGGATGCAGGGAAGAGACTGAGTTCCCACCCCAGCACTGCCAGACGCTACCGAGGGGCGATGCCGCCACAGCCCGTCCGTGAGCCGAGGGGGAGAGTCGCACCACACGCCAGGAAGAGCGCAGGAGAAACAAGCTCACGCCCTGACGTCAGCCTTACCAGTCTGCACCAGTTCTTCTCCTGGCACACAACTTCTGGGTCTTTTCACTTCAGGCTCAGATGACAGGGCCTGAGTCTGGAACAGAAACAAACAAAGCACCGCCCTGAGTTTAACCTCAACACCAGCCCAAGCCAGCGGAAGCTTCCGGAAAGGGAGGCAGCTCTGGTCCGATTTAGGGACCAGGATTTGCTGGCTCAGAGCGCAGCAGAAGGATCTGTGCAGGATCTCTGACCAGCACGCTGCCCTTTGGGTTTGATTGTTAATAGGGGCTCTCCCCCACGCAGGGATTAAACCCCCTCAGGCTTCCTGCCCAGTTCCCCTCGGGCAGCTCCTCAGCATTCCAGAGTTCAGCCCTGACTCTGGCTCAGGGAGAGCTGAGCCCCTCAGAAAGGGGTTTTGTACAAACAAAGAGTCAATGGTGTCTCAGGGACAAATAACAGAGCACGAGGTTTTCTTATTCCTCTCACCCAACGGGGCAGTAAGAAAAAGAACACGGCACCTCCCAACCAAACTAAGGGGTCAAGCAGCTCAGGACTTGTTTTTACAGAGCCAAAGTCCTAGGGGAATCCTCTCCCGGGCCGGTGGATACCCAACCCAGCAGAGAGGGCTTTATCCAGAGGAAGCAGGGGATTGTTCTCCCAAGGTCATGTAGTGTGGGTGCTCCTTCCTCAGCTCCACGTGCCAGAGCAGAGCAGGCAAACCTGAGCCAGGCAAACCCAGCACAAAAGAAGCGCCTGCTGTCAAGGGCAAAGAAGAGCCTGAGGCTGCACAGGTTCAGGAAAGTCTCTGCTAACCTCTCCCACAGACTCTGCTCCTGGAGCGGCATCGCTGCCCGAAGCTCGGCGTTTCCTTGCTGCCCTGGCTGGTACCTTCACCGCAGCAGCAGAAACCTCTTCATCCTTCTCCTCACACCCAGGGATGGCAGCATCTAAACAACAAAGGCAGGCCACATGACAGCATCACTTAAGAGGGGGTTCAGATTGCCATTTGCATGGCAGCCCAGCTCCTCGATCCCACCCAGAGCACTGGGATTCATTCCAAGCTGCACACCCTTCTGCACTTTCAGACACCCCTCAGTTTTCCAAGGGACACCAAACCCCAGAAGAACCAGGGCTGTGAACTACCTTTGTCATGGGCAGCACCTGGTTGCAGCTTTGGAGGTTCCTGCCCATCAGGATGTTCTGCAGGCGGCTGAGGGCTGAGGAGAGAAGACACAGAACAGGGATTTACAACCACGGCTGAGCTTCACACAAGCAAAACTCCCAGAGCTAATTGCTGTAGTTCCCCTTCCAACCCCCCTGGGATCATCTCAGACACACTCACAGCCACCGCAGAGCATCCCCCACCTCTCCCAGCCAAGGCACCGCTAATTATCCCACTGCAGTGGGGTAATTCCCTTCTCTTAATGCTTCTTCATGAGTTACACTTGTTCCCAGCACCAAACCCATGGCTTTGGCTAACGTGGAACGGGCTTTGTTTCACTCTGCACAGGTTAACCCCCCCCCCAAGCCACACACTGCCCTTCAGCGGGGCAATGCCCCTGTGTACAACGCTGAGTTACTCTCCCCGGGGGGTTCACCACCCACACTCTCCGGTCCCTTCCAACCCCACACCCACCCACCATCTGTGCCTGGCAGCTCCGGGACGCCGGCACCGCTTCAGCCCCGGGAAGGCAGCCCCGTGTCTCCACACGCCCTACGCCGGGACTCCCCCCCAGCCGCTGCTCCCCCTCACACACACACACACAGAGCCCTCTGCTCCTGCCCCACGCGCGCTCCCAGGGCCCGTTTCTTTCCCAACTCCCCGCTTCCCAGACGGAAAAGCCCCCGGGGGGCCAAGGGGGGCGGGGTCGCCAGGGGCCTTCTCGGGCCGGGGGGACCCGCAGCTCCGCTCCCGCCCTGGGCTCCAACGCCCAGGAGAGGTCCCGCAGGCCGCACCCGGGAGGCCGCGGGGCCTCAGGGACGGGGCGAGGCCCTCGGGCGGCCGGACGGCCTCGGGGCGGAGCGCTGACCTGGGGGGCGGCCTCTGCAGCGGCGGCGCGGCCGGGGACGGCTCGGGGGGCGCGGCAGGCGGCGGCCAAGAGGCCGCCGAGGGGCCCCGGCAGCCATCGGCACAGAGGCACCGGCAGCCCGCGGCGGGAACGCGCCCGTCCTGCGCCGCGCCCGGCACGGCCCGGCCCCTCCCACCAGGGGGTGGGGCAGCCCCGCCATTGGCTCCGACCGCTGCCTGTCTGGGCGGAGCTGGGCCGGGCTGGGCCGTCCCTCCCCGGCTCTGCCTCCCGCTTGCCCGGCCCGGCCCTGCCCGGCCGCCCCTCCCAGGGCTGTGCGGGGCAGCCCCGCCATTGGCTTCTCCCGCCGCCTGTCTGGGGAGGCAGAGCCCGGGCAGGAGAGGGGCGGCTCTCTCCTCTCCTCTCCTCTCCTCTCTCTCTCCGCCCCCCCACCGCAGGTTCTGCGGCCCGAGGGACGCAGGTGGGTGGGAGCGGCCGGCGGCCCGGCCCCTGGGCAGGTTCCCCCTCCGGTCTCCTCCCCCCGGCTCAGCGGGGAAGAGGACGGAGACCCGGGGCTTACCGAGCCCTTTCCCCAGCGCTCTCCCGGCGCTCGGGGCCTGTCTCCGCTCCCGCTCCCGCAGCACCGACCGGCTCAGCCATGGCCGAAGGCTCGACTGAGCGAGAGCGGCGGGTGGGCAGGACGCGTGTCCCGGGACACGGAGCGGGGACTTGGGAAGCGTTGAACGGCCCCGCCCGGCACCGGCCGGACCGGCTGCCCGGGCAACGGCGACGCGCGACCGGCCGCCGAACCCGCCGGGAACGGCCGAACCCCGCGGGCGGGAACGGGGCGGGTTTCCCCTGTCCCGCTGGGTTCGGCTGGGTCCCGCAGCCACCCCGCTCCCCCTGCCCTGCCCGAGCCAGAAGGGCGGGGATGCGGGGAGGGAGGGAGGGAGCTGCGCGGGCAGCCGGGCTGAGGCTTCTCGGGGTGCCCCCGGGTTTCCACCCCGAACATCCCGGCACCCCCTGTGTTTCCCTCACGTTTCTCCTTCCCGGGGAGAACAGGATTCCCCACCGAGGCAAAACTCCTCCGTGTCAGACGGGAGGAGGATTGATCCCTTTGAACAGACAGCGCTGGGGATCTCCTGCCTTCAAGTCAGGCTGCCAGCACTAGAACTAGATGCTGCCTCTCTCAGCACAGAGCAGGTGAAGCCCCCAGCCCCATTTACACCAGCTACAAAGTCCCCACCACAAAGGCAGGGCTTATTCTCCCTGTCGTGACTTGTTGGCACTGGTGGGCAGCGGATCAGCCGGGCTTCCAGGCCATTCTCCCTTCCCTTGTTGGAGGAGCTGTTTGTCCATCTTCTTCTCTCCTTGCTGAACATCCTGGCGGAAGGGAGGGAGGGGGAGAAAGAATGAAAAAAGGAGCTCAGGAGCTCAGGGTGTGAAGGGAACGTTTGTGATCTGGGGACAGAGCAAACTGCACAGGCTGTTCCCAAGACACTGGCACGTGTGATGGGGGGGACAACGTATATAAGGGAGCATAAGAAATCGCGTTTATAATAACACATCAATAAGAGTAAATTCAATTACTAACTATTGCAAGATGCTTGGAGGGAAAGCTGATAAGGAGAACATAATAAATGGGAGCAAGGCTGTGACTCGTGACCCCAGCATCCCAAGGCAGGTGGCACCTGGGACGGATAAGGAGGAAGCATCAGGAGGAAGGTAGTTCTTGGGATGGATAAGGAGGATCACCCTACTCACTCAGATCACTGTGGGGACAGACAGGGACCATCTGTCAGCAGACAGACGGTCTGTTTCCAGACAGGCAGGAAGCCGGGTTTATCCCCCACCCCGGGACCCCGCTCCAGGGCTCCGCATCCCTCAGGGGGGAAGGGATCGGGATGTCGCGGGTCAAAGGATACTATGGTAAAGTAAAGAAAAAGCCCAGATCCATCTGTCTTTGACCATTTCGGGGTGCACCGCTCCCGGAGGCACTGCAATACCGGGACGATGCGCGGAGCGGAGGGAGCAAGCTCCGGGTCCAACTCCCAAGGCCAAAAATCCGTTTAATATAAAGTCCTCTCATCGAGGACGTATCAGATATTAAACTGATAAGAACAGATACTACACTTGATCTTAGCCAAAAGGCCGAGAAGCGATGCTCGTTGCACCCCCAGCACCTCTACACACCCCCGCCGCTACTCACACAACTCACGGTTGCTACACATCGGCCCCAAAACACCCTCATGTCCCGCTCCCGCTCGCATCCCCTGCCTATCCCGCCTCTTCCCGCCGGGATCCGCTGCTCCCGGCTCCGGGAAACCGGCGGAGAGCTCCGCACCGAGCACTCCCAGCAGCCCGTGCGCGCCCCGCTGCTCGCGATTTGCATGGACACGCCCCTCTCCAGCCGCTGCTCTGGCCGCTGTCCTCCCCAAACAGCACCCAGCTTCTTCCTTCCCCCTTCCTGCTCCTCCCGCCCGTCCTTATCCTTCCTTTACCTTCCCTCCCCCACTCCCGCCCCCGCCCCCTCCCCCGCCCGCTCCCCCCCAGCCTTTCCCCCCTGGTTCCCAGCACCGGACACTCAGCCGAGCGCTGCGAAGCTCCCCGAGCCCCCGGGGATGGAGCAGCGGGAGCCGAGGGGAAGGTTCTCCCCGCTCCCGCTCTGCACATCGTGTAGATCCACACAAGGCTGCCCAGGGCCCCATCCAGCCCGGCCCTGAACACCTCCCGGGACTGAGCATCCCCCACCTCTCTGGGCAGCCTGTTCCAGCAGGAAGAAATGGACGTTTTAAGAAGTACAAATGCCAGAGTTCATTGGATACACAAGAATACGCTGACCGATCAGTGACCCTTCTGTTCTCACCAAGAGGCCATGGGGGGGGCCTGGCCTCACTCAGCTGCACAGGCCACCGCTTGGACAGCGGCTCCAGAGGCTCATGGCCTTGCTGCTCAAGCCACTCTGCAACAGTCCTGCCCTGGGTTGGAACAATCCTCATTACCAACACAGGCTGGGGGATGATGTGCTGGAGAGCAGCCTTGAGGGAAAGGACTTGGGGGGACTCCTGGATGAGAAGCTGGACATGAGCCACCAGTGTGCATCTGCAGCCCAGAAGGGCAACCCCATCCTGGGCTACATCACCAGAACTCTGGCCAGCACAGAGAGAGAGGGGATTCTGCCCCAGTGCTCTGCTCTGGGGAGACCTCACCTGCAGTGCTGGGTCAAGCTCTGGAGCCCTCAGCACAAGGACATGGACCTGCTGGAGTGGGTCCAGAGGAAGATCTGAGGGCTGGAGCACCTCTCCTGTGAAGCCAGGCTGGGAGAGTTGGGCTGGTTCAGCCTGGAGAAGAGAAAGCTCTGGGGGCACCTTACAGTCCCTTTCAGACCCCTGAAAGGTGCCTGTAGGAAGCTGGGGCAGAACTGTTCCTGCGTCACCACACAGCTCAGTGTCACCCACACCTTGCTGAGGGTGCACTCGATCCCACTGTGCATGGCACGGGTACAAATATCCAATAGGATGGGTGGCAGGATGAACCTTGGAGGGGCAGCACTTTGGAGTGGTTTCCACTTGGACATGAAGCCATGGAGGGTAACTCTTCCTGTAACCTTTTTGTTAACCCTTTCCATGCCCATGGAGGGCTGGCAAAGCTGTTGGGGCAGCAAAGGACTCTGGGAGTGGCCCCGTTGCTACCAAGGATACGCGCAAACAGAAGCATCCAGACACCATTCTGTAGCTGACCCTCCAGCGACCATGGTGCTCCCACCTCTGTGGTGCACTTCATGGGGTCTCTGTGCCCCCACCATGATGCCACGCATCTTCCCAAAGCCCTACACTGGAGGTAAGGCCTGACCCCACTCCTGGCTGCGTAGGGACACACTCTGGGGAACTCCACAGCCCCTCTCGCTCCTCTCCCTGCTCCCTCTCAGTGCCCTCGCGCACGCTCCTGGCCCAGCTGGGGATATGGTCACCAGCGTGTGTTCATGTGTCTCTCTCAGGACCCACCAACCTCCACCACCTGCCAGGGCAGCAGCAGCAGCAGCCCTTCCCTGCACCCTCCCACTCACCTGGGACAGACCAGAGGTTGGTCCACGCTTGGGGCCTGCTCGGCGGGTGCCTGAGGGATTCCCTCCGCCCCCCAGCCTGACACATCTCCCTCTCCCCCCTGCAGATCTGCCAAGCGGCAGCTGCTCAGAGCTCCCCAGTTCCAGTACCAGTCTGCCTCTGGCAACCCCCTCACTGCTCAGTCACGGCATCGCTCCTCTGCCTGGCACTGTGCTTCAGGGACCACACAGCTGCAGACACCCAGCAGCCTGCTTACACCAACAGCCCCCCAGGGACAAGCACAACTGTTCCTGCCCTACAGCCATCAGGGGACAGCAGCATCGCTTCCCCAATCCCACCCGCTCCCTGTCTGCACACAGCCCATCCTCTCCAGTGGAGACACAGTCCGGTCCCCATGGATGTGGACAGTGTCTCAGGCTGTGACACCTGTCCTGTCCCTATGGATGTGGACACTGTCACAGTCTGTGACATCTCTGTGGACACAGATGTCCCCATGGAAGACGACACCCTGCCAGGCTCTACCATCTCACTTCGCCCTGTTGCAGGGATGGGGGGGAAATGAGAGGGAGGGAGGG
This sequence comes from Gallinula chloropus, assembly GCF_964237585.1. Taxonomy (NCBI): domain Eukaryota; kingdom Metazoa; phylum Chordata; class Aves; order Gruiformes; family Rallidae; genus Gallinula; species Gallinula chloropus. Next base: position 1,482,325 of record NC_140117.1, on the reverse strand, counting down.
AGGGAGGGAGGGAGGGAGGGAGGGAGGGAGGGAAAGAAGGGAGGGAGGGAAGAAGGGTGTTGATTCTGTAGTTAGAACCTTTGATTATTGTTTTGTTCTGATTTTTCATTAAAAGCCATTTCTTGAGAACCTTTCTGTGTCTGCAGGGGATGGGTGGGGAGTGCAGGGGGCACCAGGCAGCACAGATCCCAATAGGCATAGTACAGGCACCCCATAGATCCCCTGCAAGCACCCTATAGACACCCTCTAGATCCCCTGTGGACCCTATATATACCCTATGGACACCCTATAGGAGCCTTATGGGAACACTATAAGCACCCAATGGGCACAGTACAGGCACCCTCTAGATCCCCTGCGAGCACCCCATAGACACCCTATACATACCCTATGGACACCCTATAGGAACACTATAAGCACCCAATGGGCACAATACAGGCACCCTATAGATCCCTTGCGAGGACCCCATAGACACCCTATAGATACTCTATTGACACCCTATAGGAACCTTATGGGAACCCTATTGACACCCAATGGGCACAACACAGTCACCCCATAGATCCCCTGCGGGTACCCTATAGATCCTATGTGGGCACCCTGTAGATACCCTATGGACACCCTCTAGAAGCCTTATTGAAACCCTATAGGCATCCAATGGGCACAGTATAGGCACCCTATAGATCCCCCGCAGGCCCCCTATAGGGACCCTATGGATCCCCTGCTAGCACCCTATAGATCCTCTGTGGGCATCCTATATATACCTTATAGACAACCTATAGATACCCTATTGACACCCTACAGGAATTTTATGGGAACACTATTGACACCCAATGAGCACAAAACAGGCACCTATAGACACCCTACAGCTACCCTATAGGCACCCTATAGATACCCTATTGACACCCTATAGAAACCTTATGGGAACCCTATAGAGACACAGTGGGCACAATACAGACACCCTATACAACCCCTGGGGGCACCCTATAGGCACGCTGCCGTGCTGAGACGCCCCTGGGTAGAGCCTTGCGTCAGCCCGGGTGGGGACAGCGTGGTTTGAGGACCCTGCGCTCGGGGGAGGCTGTGGAGCATCCATCACACCCCCCCAGCATCCCCAGGGAGCCCAAGGCAGGGTGTCCTGGGGCAAGACCGCTCTCTGCACAGAGGTGTGACCCCATTAGGGGACCAGCAGCAGGAGCTGGGTATCCCCCAGACCCCCCTGCTCCCTCTTTTGGGGCTCACAGCTGAGACCTGAAGCTCGGTGGAGATGGGACGCCAGCCAGCCCGTGGCGTGGGACAAGCCCCAGCCTTGAGAAGAGCCCCCCTGGCTCCTCTTCCCTTGATTCCTGCCTCAGTTTCCCCATCTTGAGCAGCTCCTGGGCATCACCCCACTTCTCTCCCAAGTCACACCTGTCGCTGTCACCCCAGATTTCCTCCCCTCCCCACAATGAATTTTGGGGAGGATGGAGAGACCGGCCAGCGCTCACGACCCCCAAAGTACCTGCATCCCGGAGGGGACCCGGGCTCCCCGCAGCACCTCGCTGGCCTCGTGGGGTCAGGGCGGCGTAACCATCCTCATCCTCCATACCGGGGACGACTGAGAGCGGTGGTGACACGGTGCAGGTGACAGGAAACCGATGACCCCAGGACCACCCGGGAGGCGTGAACTGGCAGAGGGGCCTGAGCTTCCTGACACCGTCACAGCTAAATAACCCGAGAGCTGCTGGGCAAAGCAGCCCCGAGGCCGAGGTGAGGGGTGACAGGGGGGTTGCCTCTAGAGAAGGGAAAATCAGGGTCCTCTGCTGCTCCCCTGCAAGGGAGAGGACACGGAGCTGCTGGGAGGCAGAAATCCTTCCCCGGGAGGGGGAGGCCCTGGCCCAGGGTGCCCAGAGAAACTGGGGCTGCCCAGATCTATATTCTTATTCCATAAAAAATCATTCAATAACTTTGCTGACACTTTTAGACACAAAGAGGAGAGAGATGTTGAGCCTGGAGAAGAGGAGGCTGAGGGGAGACCTTCTCCCCACCTCCCCTGCCCTGCCAGGAGTTTGCAGAGAGGTGGGTGATGCTCACTTCAGCCAGGGGACAGGAGATGGGACAAGGGCCAGTGGGCTCATGCTGCCCCAGGACAAGGTCAGAACCTATTGCTAAGGGCCTGAACGTGCTTCGTTTTCTCAGAGCTGCTGTAACTGCTCTAAAATCAAAATCACATTCGAAGCTAAACCCCAAATAACCCAGAATTCCAGCTATTTCAGTAGGGTGACAGTAAGAGGAGGAGCCCGAAGCGAGAGGCGGGCTGTCCCGCCCTCAGGTGAAGAACAACGACCCGGGGCAAGATGGCGGCTCCGCCCAGGGGCAGCGCTACTAGAGTTTTACCGCCCACAGGCGGGCGGCTCGCTGATTGGCTGTCTGTCCCGCCACTCTTCCATCGTGAGGCGCTGATTGGTCGGTCGGAGCCGTTTCGGTGATCCCGCCTCTTTCGCCTGAGGTGTTGGCCGCGTCTCTGAGGCGCAGGAGCGGATACGGAGCGGGACTGGAAGGAGAATGTGGTGGCGGCTGCTGCGTGGGAAACTCCGCGGTAACGGCGGTGGAAGGAGCCCCGTGTGGGGGTATATCCCGAGACACGGGGTGTCCCCCCAGTGTCGTGACCACCCCCGTGTGTCCTGAGCCCCGCACACCGTGTCACCCCCCACAGGTACGTCCCGAGCTCCCCGCCCCGTGTGTTCCTGCCCCCACACCCGGTGTGTCCCGAGCCCCGGGGTATCCAGAGCACCCGTGATTCACCCTCGGTGTGTCTCAGCCCCGCTCCGTGTGTCCCCCCCTCGCCGGTGTCTCCCCAGCATCGCTCCCTGTGTCTCCCCCCCACCCCGGTGCATCCCGAGCCCCCCCGAGCTGCCCCGTGTCCCCCCTCCCCGGTGTGTCACCCCAGACGGTTTCATTTCCCAAACAAGCGGTTTGTAAGCGACTTTCAATATTTCCTTCCTTTTTTAGGGGTTTTCTCGCCGCCGCCCCCCCCCCCCCCCCCTTGCCCGGTCCCCCTTCCCGCGGCTTCCCCCCCCTGCTCCTTCCGAAGCTGCTGGAGCCTCGCCGAGCCGGAGCCGTTGGTCGGTTACCCAGGAGGATGCTCCCAGTATCCCCGGGTGACGAGTTTTGGGGGCATCTCAATGGTTTTGACAGGTGACTCGGCTGCTCGTGGCTCCCCCCTGGTTTGTCCTGACCTCAAATACACCCAGCCAGCTCGTTGAATGTACATTCGTGGGGAAATTAGGGGCCAGCTCACTGCAAGCAGATGGGGAAAGGGGGTGGGGATGCCCCAGCCCCCCTCGGCTCAGAGCTGGGTGGATCCTTTCTGGCAGATCCACCGTGATCCCTCGGTTCACAGCTCAGAGCTGATCCTGTTCCCCTTCAGTCTTCCACAGCCCGCACTTCCATTCCCCAGGCTCTGTGATAACCTGGGGGTGTGGGAGGCAGCCCATGTCACGGCACGAGGGTCCCAAGGGTGTCTAGGGAGATCCCCACGCCAACACCCACCCCTCCCCAAAGCACTCACCAGCTCTGGTGCAGGCGGGAGCTGTTCAGCCAGCTCCAGTCCTGCTCAGTGAAGGAGAGGCCGATCCAGTAGCGTCTGGAGCTCTGTAGGATTTTACTGATGGAGACCTGCAGCGGGGAGAGGGTGGGTGGTGATGCCACGTGCCATCCTAAAACAGGCTCCAGCCTGGCCCCTGCAGCCTTGTCCCAGGAACGAGCCCAACCGCTGTCCCCACACCGGCAAAGGCACCCAGGAGCTTGGCACCGACCCCCCCACCCCCCCCCTGTTCCTGGGACAGCCCTTCACCCTTCCCCAGGGGCCACCCGCCACTCAGCGGCAGCCCTGAGACCCGTCCCACGTCCCCGATGCTATCAGTGCCTTTACCAGCTCATCCTGATCCTCCAGCACCAGCAGCTCAGACCCCCGTTTCTCACAGTCCTCACGGCTCTGGGTCCAGTTCCTATGAGTACTGCTGTTCTCAACAACCCAGTAACACGTGTTCCTGTTCAGCGTCCAGCCCGTGGGGCAGAGCCTGCACCCCTCACCCTCTGCAAGGCATCCACAGCCACGCTTAGCCACACAGAAGCCACTTTGTCCCCTGCAGCTCCACAGAGGACGAGGGTTTCACCCCGGGAACATGGAAACACCCCGCACTCCAGCTCAGGGTGCTCTGATTTTTGGGGAGCCTGACGGCCGGGTCAGGTACCTGGTGATGGTGATGGGCAGAGACCTTTCCTCAGCTCCATGACAAATCTCTCCAGCGTGGCGTTGTTGTTTCCTATGATCACACACTCGTACTTCTGGCTCCCCACATTCTCCTGGCCTCCCATATTCCTCAACGACTGTCGGCAAGCTGTGCGGGAAGGATGGAGCGATGGAGCAGGGGAGAGGGTCGGGGCGAGATCCAGTGCGGACAGGGAGAGCGGCTGCAAGCCTGACACCGCTCCGGGCAGCGGATCCCCATGTCTCTGCTCCCCCTCCACAGCCCCAGAGTCCCGGCAGTTCCCTCCCCAGCGCCAGCTCCATGCTCTCCTCCTGCTGCAGAGGATTTTCCACCTGGCTGAGGGCTGGGGGTGCCGAGGGCCCCCCCGGGCAGAATCACGTCCCCCTGGCCCCAGCCTAATTCTGTCCGAGCTCTGCGTGGCCCCAGCTCCTCCAAGGGTGTGAAAACGCGGCTCCGCCTCCGCTGAGAAATTTCCAGTGGTTTCCCCTACCCTCCCAAGGCTCCTCCACGTACAGCTCTGAAGAGTTCTGATCAAAACCACGTTCCAACACCTCAGCAGCGCAGGCCCTTAGCAGCAGACATGCCTCCTACACAGGCACCCTCAGGCCGGGACCCCCCTCCCGCCTCTCGCGATGGGCCCTGGGGTGTCCAGGGCCCCAGCAGCACCTCACCCCAACTTCCCAGCGCCACCACTGCCGCTCCCAGGAGGAGGTGCCCAAGGCAGCTGGCCCAGAGCGCAGTTCGGTGCCACGGGGGACAGCCCAGTCCTGCGAGGGGAAGAGCTTTGAGAAGAGCAACAACACTGCCCCAACCCCACATCCGGCGAGACAGGTTTGCAGCGCAGGTTTGGGCTATTTTCTGCTCCTAAAAACCATTCTGAGGCAGTTCTGCTGTTTGCTCACAGCCTTTTGTCACCCCCACATCCCGCTGCTGCCGCTCCCCGTATCTCACACCGACCCCTCCGGCACCGGGGCAGGAGGTTGGCTGGGTCCTGCCCAGCACCCAAGAGCTGGGGGTCTCCTGGGTGTGAGGAAGCCCCCAGAGCTCAGGGGGGAGATGAAGGGGGAGAGGCAGCTCCATCCCGCTCACGGGAGCATGGAGGAGTCCTGTCCGTAGCCCGGTACCACTTGGTCCCATCCAGCATCAGCCCATGGGGCAGAGCCCACAGCCCTGCACGGACAGACAAGCAGACACTGCTGTGCTGAGACGCCCCTGGGTAGAGCCTTGTGTCACCCCGGGTGGGGACAGCGCGGTTTTGGGACCCTGTGCTCGGGGGAGGCTGTGGAGCGTCCATCTCACCACCCCAGCATCCTCAGGGAGCCCAAGGCAGGGTGTCCTGGGGCAAGACCGCTCTCTGCACAGAGGTGTGACCCCTGCTCCCTCATTTGGGGCTCACAGCTGAGACCTGAAGCTCGGTGGAGATGGGACGCCAGCCAGCCCGTGGCGTGGGACAAGCCCCAGCCTTGAGAAGAGCCCCCCTGGCTCCTCTTCCCTTGATTCCTGCCTCAGTTTCCCCATCTTGAGCAGCTCCTGGGCATCACCCCACTTCTCTCCCAAGTCACACCCGTCATTGCCACACGAGCTTTCCTCCCCTCCCCACAATGAAATTTGGGGAGGATGGAGAGACCGGCCAGCGCTCACGACCCCCAAAGTACCTGCATCCCGGAGGGGACCCGGGCTCCTCGCAGCACCCCGCTGGCCCCGTGGGGTCAGGACGGCATAACCATCCTCATCCTCCATACCGGGGATGACTGAGAGCGGCGGTGACACGGTGCAGGTGACAGGAAACCGATGACCCCAGGACCGTCCGGGAGGTGTGAACCGGCAGAGGGGCCTGAGCTTCCTGCCACCGTCACAGCTAAATAACCCGAGAGCTGCTGGGCAAAGCAGCCCCGAGGCCGAGGTGAGGGGTGACAGGGGGGTTCCCTCTAGAGGAGGGAAAGCCGGGGTCCTCTGCTGCTCCCCTGCAGGGGAGAGGACACGGAGCTGCTGAGAGGCAGAAATCCTTCCCGGGGAGGGGGAGGCCCTGGCCCAGGGTGCCCAGAGAAGCTGGGGCTGCCCATCTATATTCTTATTCCATAAAAAGTCATTCAATAACTTTGCTTATAGTTTTAAATGCAACGAGGAGAGTGATGTTGATCCTGGAGAAGAAGAGGCTGAGGGGAGACCTTCTCCCCACCTCCCCTGCCCTGCCAGGAGGGTGCAGAGAGGTGGGCGATGGTCTCTTCAGCCAGAGGACAGGAGATGGGACAAGGGGCAATGGGCTCAAGCTGCCCCAGGGCAGGGTCAGAGCCTATTGCTAAGGGCCTGAACGTGCTTCCTGTTCTCAGAGCTGCCGTAACTGCTCTATAATCAAAATCACATTCGAAGCTAAACCCCAAATAACCCAGAATTCCAGCTATTTCAGTAGGGTGACAGTGAGAGGAGGAGCCCGAAGCGAGAGGCGGGCTGTCCCGCCCTCAGGTGAAGAACAACGACCCGACGAAAAGATGGCGGCTCCGCCCAGGGGCAGCGCTACTAGAGTTTTACCGCCCACAGGCGGACGGCTCGCTGATTGGCTGTCTGTCCCGCCACTCTTCCATCATGAAGCGCTGATTGGTCGATCGGAGCCGTTTCGGTGATCCCGCCTCTTTCGCCTGAGGTGTTGGCCGCGTCCGTGAGGCGCAGGAGCGGATACGGAGCGGGACTGGAAGGAGAATGTGGTGGCGGCTGCTGCGTGGGAAACTCCGCGGTAACGGCGGTGGAAGGAGCCCCGTGTGGGGGTGTATCCCGAGACACGGGATGTCTCCCCAGTGTCGTGACCACCCCCGTGTGTCCTGAGCCCCCACACCGTGTCACCCCCCACAGGTACGTCCCGAGCTCCCCGCCCCGTGTGTTCCTGCCCCCACACCCGGTGTGTCCCGAGCCCCGGCGTGTCCAGAGCCCCCCGTGAGTCACCTCCGGTGTGTCCCAGCCCCGCTCTGTGTCCCGTGTCCCCCCCTCGCCGGTGTCTCCCCAGCATCGCTCCCTGCCTGTGTCTCCCCCCCCCCCCCCCCCCGGTGCATCCCGAGCCCCCACCAAGCTCCCCCGGGTCCCCCCTCCCCGGTGTGTCACCCCAGACGGTTTCATCTCCCAAACAAGCGGTTTGAAAGCGACTTTCAATATTTCCTTCATTTTTTAGGGGTTTTCTCGCCCCCCCCCCTCCCCCCTTGCCCGGTCCCCCTTCCCGCGTCTTCCCCCCCTGCTCCATCCGAAGCTGCCGGATCATCGCGGAGCCGGAGCCGTTGGTCAGTTACCCAGGAGGATGCTCCGAGTATCCCCGGGTGACGAGTTTTGGGGGCATCTCAATGGTTTTGACAGGTGACTCGGCTGCTCGTGGTTCCCCCCCGGTTTGTCCTGACCTCAAATACAGCCAGCCAGCTCGTTAAATGTGAATTCGTGGGGAAATTAGGGGCCAGCTCACTGCAAGCGGATGGGGAAAGGGGGTGGGGATGCCACAGCCCCCCTCGGCTCAGAGCTGGGTGGATCCTTTCTGGCAGATCCACCGCGATCCCTCGGTGCACAGCTCAGCGCTGATCCTGTTCCCCCTCAGCCTTTGCTTCCATACCCCGGGGCGCAGAAGAAACCTCTGGGTAACCGTCCCGGTTACCTATTGCTAAGGGCATGAACACGCTTTAGGTTCTCAGAGGTGCTGTAACTCCCTTAAAATCAAACTCATATTCTAAAATAAACGCAAATTAATCCAGAATTCCAGCTATTTCAGTAGTGTGACTGTCAGAGGAAGAGCTAGGCGGGGAACTAAGTCACAGATTGGCTGCCTCTCCCGCCACTCTTCCATCGTGAAGCGCTGATTGGTCGGTCGGAGCCGTTTCGATGATCCCGCCTCATTTGCCTCAGCGGTTCGCCGCAGGAGCGGGAGTGAAACGGCGGGGCGAGAGAAGCGGGGCTGGGGAGGGAGCGCGGCGGGGAATGAGTGCGAAATGAGTGGAAAAGGGGGGAACGAAGGAGGAGCTGCCGTGCAGGGAACTTTGTGGGCTGTCGGTGCCCTCGGGTTGCTGTGGGAGTGGCTGTTTATGGTGGTTTCCTGCCCTCCACCCTGTGTCCCTGCAGCCGAGGCCAGGCTGGATTTCTCCCCAGGAGGGAGAAGGATTTCCCTTCTGAGCCCCCCTTCAGGTTCTGCTTCAGCCCGAACCCCCTAGGAAAGAAGCCTGTTTGTGTCGATCCCCGTCTTTCTCTTGGAATTAGCTCTTCCCTCGGGCACTGGCTACATCAGCTGTTCCTGAGAAGCCAGAAACAACTGGAAAAAGAAATGCAACGCTAGTCATTCCTTTGTTAACGAAATTGCAGGATGCATCCTTCTTGGGTCTGAAGGAAGGTCCCAGCCAGCCCAAGGGGCTGGTGGGGAGGGCGCTGGCTCTGCTGGTGACCAAAGGCTAGTGTGTTCCACTCCGTAGGTCTGCATTGTGTGTCACCAGTCTCATGTATTTTGCTATAACATCTGTTGTTTATTATTATTTATTATTATTTTTATAATATATCTCTGTTATCCTGGTAAACTCTCCTTATCCCAACCTGTGAGGTTTTGGGTTTTCCCTCCCTTTTCCCCTCCCTCAATTTCCCCCTTAAAGAGTGAGCAGCTGCGTTGGGCCTGGCTCTTGTCTGGGGCAAAATGACCCGACTGCTCCAGCCTGGTCCTCCACAGGATCACAAGCCCCTCCAGCAAACCTGCTCCGGTGTGGATCTCTCTCTCACTCATCTCTGTCTCTGTCTCCACAGGCTGCAAGTGCTGGCAGGGGCTTGTTCCAACGCAAATCACAGCATCTCCTGTCTGTCTCCCCCTGCTCCAGAGTGGGGCCTCTCCATGGGATGCAGGTGGGGTCTCGGCCTTATCCATGGGTTGCAGGGGCATCTTTCTCTCCTCCTTCCCCTGCTTCATTGCCTTGGTGTCTGCACATCTCCTCACACTTTCTCACTTCCTTTTCTGGGGACACAAAGTGTCTGCTTGCAGTTTTTTTGTCCTCATTGTGACTCCCAGAGGTGCTGTGACCGTCACTGCTGGGCTTGGCCTTGGTTAGCAGCGACTCTGGCATTGAGCTGGCTGGTGGTTGCTCTATGGGGCCTGCAGAGAGCTGCTGGCTGCTTCTTGCAGAAACCACCCCTGCAGCCCTTCTCCACCTGAACCCAGCCATGCAAAACTGACACGCCCCTGAGCTCATCTTTCTTCTTCTCACCCAATTCGGATGGGCTGCTTTTGCTGGTTGATGGAGGTCGAGTCGCTGTTCGACTAGATGGGCACAGAAAGCTCTGTGGAGCTCCCTGCCCCGTGCTGCCTGTGGTGTCAATGCTGCCTTTCTGCTTTGATGCTCATTAAAAGAGGCAAAATCCCCGGAGTGTTGTGTCTGCTCAGGGCAGCCCTGTCCCTTCTTCCGTGGCCGGCTCAGGGCAGCCCTGTCCCTTCTTCCGTGGCCGGCTCTGGGCAGGCAGCCCTGTCCCTTCTCTCCTGCCTCCCACTATGACTGCAGGAAGTTATGCCTGAGCTGAAGGAACAAAGGGGGTTGAGGAAGAACTCTGGGAGAGAAGTAGCCTAAGACCCCACAGAAGCAGTTGACGGGCTGTGATCCTCTTCCTCCTGAGACAGGGACATCTTCTTGGTAAGCGATTGCAACTTCATGCTTCTGGGGGACACACCTGTGGAGTATTTTGCTGGCTCTTTATTATAATTGTAGCATTTTAATTACAATCAGCATCATTATATATATTCTATATGCAATGATATGTATTATATATCAATATATTATTTTATAAACATTACAACATATTATATACTATATAATTATATACACTATATAATTTTATATACTATATACAATATAGTATATATTTATGTATATGATACCTTTATATATAATATAGAGATATATATTTTAAAACATATAATATGAAATAGTTACTAATATATATTATATATTTTAACATATTTTATATAGTATACAATTATATATAATATACATTATCATTATATTAGCACTGTTGCAACAAGTGTGTTTATCAGTGGCAGTCATGACCTTTTTTATGTGTTAGTTTCACTGGCTGGGTAGATGGAGGGAGAGCAGTGGATGTCTGGATGTCATCAACCTTGACTTCAGCAAGGCTTTCGATACTGTCTCCCATGACATCCTGATAACAAAGCTGAGAGAGTGTGGGATACTCTGAGCTGAGAGAGTGGACAGTGAGGTGGGTTGAAACCCGGCTGTCGGGCCGAGCTCAGAGGATGGTGATCAGTGGAGCAGATTCTGACTGAGGACCTGTGACTAGCGGTGTTCCCCAGGGCTCGGTGTTGGGTCCAGTCTTGTTTAATATCTTCACTGATGACCCTGATGAGGGAACAGCATCCACCCTCAGCAAGTACCTGATGATACAAAGCTGGGAGGAGTGGCTGACATGCAGGAACACTGTGCTGCCATCCAGTGAGGCCTGGACAGGCTGGAGAGCTGGGCAGGGAGAAACCAGATGAGCCTTAATAAAAGCAAGTGTAGAGTCTGGCACCTGGGAAGGAATAACTGCTGGAATCCGTACAGGCTGGGGGATGAGCTGTTGGAGGGGAGCTCTGCAGAGAAGGACCTGGGGGTCCTGGTTGATGATAGGTTGGCCATGAGCCAGCAGTGTGCCCTGGGGTCTGAGAGAGACAATGGGGTCCTGGGGGGCATCAGGAGAAGTGTGGGCAGCAGGTCGAAGGAGGTGATCCTCCCCCTCTGCCCTGGTCAGGCCTCACCTGGAGTGTTGTGACCAGTTCTGGGCTCCCTGGGCTCAAACAGCCAGGGATCTCCTGGAGAGAGTCCAGAGGAGGCTACAAAGATGGTGAAGGGCCTGGAGCATCTCCCCTGTGAGGGAAGGCTGAGCTGGGGCTGTTCAGCCTGGAGAGAAGAAGCTGAGAGGAGATCTGATCAATGGGGATCAATATCTGAAGGGTGGGACACAGGGGGACATGGGCAGCCTCTTCTCAGTGTCTGTGGGGACAGGACAAGGGGTGATGGCCTCAAGTTGGAGCACAGGGAGTTCCACACCAATCTGGGGAAGAACTTCTTCTCAGTGAGGGTGGGGGAGCCCTGGGACAGGCTGCCCAGGGCTTGTGCAGTCTCCTTCTCTGGAGAGATTCCAGCCCCATCTGGAAGATTTAGGGAGCTGCTTTGGCAGGGGGGATTGTACCTGATGATCTCTTGAGGTCCCTTCCAACCCCTGTGATCCTGGGATTCTGTGATGGGGTGACACCAAAGCCTCCCCAGTGAGACACAGATGGGGTGACACCAAAGCCTCCCCAGTGAGACACATCTCACCTGACACTGAGTTACTCATTCAGGGTCAATTTTGACTCTCCAACAAGCTCCTCCAGCTCCCAGCCTGGCACCCTCCAATGTCCAACTGGTCCCTGAGCACAATGTCACGTGGTTTGGATATCCTTGTCATGGGATTGTCATCCTGCCTTGGAGTAATTAAGCCTGGGAACCCATCAGCCTCAGATTGTCATCCTGCCTTGGAGTAATTAAACCTGGGAACCCATCAGCCATGGGCTGGGAAACCCCAGCATCCAACCTCCAGATGGGCCCATCACCACTGTGGTGTTTAACAGTGCTGGGCCACCATCTCCTTGGGATCCCTTGACTCCCAGACCCCTTGGGCACACCACCTTTGGGGTGATTAACCACAGTGGTCCAGCCCTCCTTCAGCCCATCACCCTCTGGATGCTGAGCCCTGGGGGCCCAGCACTTTGTCTTTCAAAAGACCTTCAGGCTGTGGTGCCCACTAAGGTGCCCACAAGAAGCCACCAGAAGAGTCTTCTACCATCCCGGGTGGCACCTGCAGGGCTTGTGGGCTCCTTCCTCTCCACCCATCACTGATGATGATGATGAGCCCACCCTTTGAACACGGGGCCCAAGTTCTGGGCTACCAGGAGAAGAGACTGAGCGACTGTGAGAGCCCAGTGAAGGGCCCCTGAGCTGCTCCATGTCTGGATGCCTCTTGGAGAAGCTGGTCAGCCAGAACTGACCAGCCTAGAGAAGGTTTGGCTGCAGGAGGTCTGCCCATGTGACATCTCAGCCATGGCAGTGACAGGACAGGAGGTGCAGGACACAAATCTGGACAGACAGTGATTTGGGAAGATGCTTTTTTACTGTGGGGGTGCCCAAGGCTCTTTGGGGAGATTCTGGGGTCTCTAACAGTGGAGGGAAGTAGGGCCAGCAGGATGGGGCTGTGGTGGTCTCCAGGGCTTCTTTGAGCCCTTGAAGGGCACTGCTTGCCCCTAGGATCTCCCAGGGCTGTTTGGGACCCCTTCAGGACCCCACAACAGTCCCAGCTCCCCCCGGGGTACAATGGTGTTTCCCTGGGCAGGGGACAGGAGGTGGCACAGGCCAGAGTTAGGGGTGGGGGGGGCTCAGCATCCCCCCCAGGCCAGCGTGTGGAGGCGGTGGGCAGCATCGCGCAGCCGCCCGCGGTGCTCGAGGCAGCGGTGCAGCCCGGGGGGGACCTGGGCCAGCCCCCAGCGCAGCCCCCAGCACCCCGCGGCGATGGTCCCCGTCGAGTCGCTGTCCCCGCCGTGCAGCACCCCCCTGGCACAGAGGTCCTCCCAGCACCCCCCAGCTGCCAGCAACACCTCCAGGGCCACCATGGGCGCATCGTGGCCGCTGCGCCCCGGCCACCCCTGCAGTGCCCAGCCCAGGTACGCTGCGTCCCGCTCGGCCGGGGAGGGCAGGGGGGGCAGCGTTGCTGGGCCACCGCCCTCCAGAAGGCCCCGGGACTCCAGGTACCTGCAGGGACATGGAGGTCACTGGGAGCACTGGGAATGCCGGGGGGCAGCAGGGACTGTGGGGGAATGGGGGAACTGGAGTCAGCGGGGATGTAGTGTCACTGGGGTCACTGGTGACACCGGAGCGGTAGATGCAGTGGGGACACTGGTCACAGCAGGGAAACCAAGAGCACTGGGGATACTGGGGTGACTGGGGACACTGGGGGCAGTGGGGGTGCTCAGCATTCCTCAGACACGCTTCCCATGTTGAGGGTGGCAACACTGGAGGGGTTCTGGGGATACTGGAGGGATCTTGGGGACAGTGGAGGGATCCTGGGGGCACTGGAGGGATCTTGGGGACACTGGGAGCATCCTGGGGACACCGGGGCAGCAGGGACACGGTGGGCACTGGTGACCCTGCAGATTGACTGGGCACCAGGGTCGGCAGTGACACCAGTGACAGTGGGGCAGGGGACACTGGGGACATCGAGGCTCTGGCACAGCACAGTGACACCAGTGCACTGCGCTGCCAGGACTGGGAGAGAGCCTTGTGGCAATGGGTGACGCCAGTGACCCGCTGAGCCCCTCCCGGTATCCCCACCACCCCCTCCCAGTGCTCCCAGTGACCCCAGCGAACCCTCCCAGTGCCCCCTCACCGGTGCCAGGCATCCCTGAAGAAGGGCCAGGCCTCAGCATTGTCCCCCACAGCCACCCCGGCACTTTCCACGTAGTCCCAGGCCAGGGGTAGGACCCGCGTCAGCTCAGCCCCCCAGCGCTCCGGGGGCTCCCCCCGAGCCCCCAGCGCCCCAAAAAGGGCCACCGCCAGTGCCCCGAGGTACCCTGTGTGGATGGGGCTTTCAGAGGGGCTGCAGCGTGTCCCCCTGCCCTGCCCCCTCCTGCCTGGCACCCACCTGTGGGGTGGTGGTGGGTCATGCGCCCACTCTCGATGCTCACCCGGATCAGCGTCGGCAGCTCCCGGGCGTGCGGGTACCTACACCGGCACCACCCTGTGCCCCCCGGGCCGGGACCCCCGTCCCGATGCTGCCCCCCCCCTTGGCCCTGATGTGCTGTTCCCCCATTTGCCCCTCCCTCCATGGCCCATCCCCCACACTCCTGTACACCCCATCCCCCCCATGTCCCCTACCCCAGCCTGACACCCTCATATCCCCACCCCCAGCCCTGACACCCCTCCCATCCCGGAGCCCCCTGTGCCCCCATGTCCCCACCCAGACCCTCCCCGAACCCTTTGTGCCCCCCATGTCCCGGCCCCCAGCCCTGCCCCCACCCAACCCCCTGTGCCCACCCATGGCCCCGCCCCTAACCCTCCCCAAAAATCCCTGTATCCCCATTTCCCCCCCAATCCCTGATCCCTCCCCGAACCCCCGTTACCCCCCATGTCTCCGCCCCCAGCCCTGAACCTCCCCAACCTTCTGTACCCCCATGTCCCCGCCCAGACCCTCCCTGACCCCCTGTGCCCACCCATGTCCCCACCCCTAACCCTGAACACCTCAACCCCCTGCACCCCCATGTGCTGCCCCAGACCTGCTGCCCCCCCACCTCCCTGTACCCCCCCACATCCCCGCCCCCAGCCCTGAACCCCTGTTCCCCCTCAGCCCCTGTGCCCACCCATGTCCTCCCCCAGCCCTGAACCCCTCCGAAACCCCTGTACACCCATGTTCCCCCCCAGCCCTGACCCCTCCCCGAACCCCCTGTACACCCATGTCCCCCGCCACCCCTGATGCCCCCCCACCTCCCTGTACCCCCCCCACGTCCCTGCCCCCAGCCCTGACCCCTCCCCAACCCCCTGTGCCCACCAATGTCCCCTCCCCTAACCCTGAACCCCCCAACCCCCTGTACCCCCCCCATGTCCCCCCCCAGCCCTGAACCCCCCAACCCCTGTGCCCCCCGCCCCACCTGAGGCCTATGGCCAGGCTCCGCATGGCGGCCCCGCACCCGCTGCCCGTGGGGTTGAAGGGGATGCGGTACCCCGCCGGCTCCCCAGGCCGCAGCTGCGAGGTGCCTGGCAGGGGGGGTTGGGGAGAAGGGTTGGGGCCGTGAGACCCCCTGACCTGACCCCCCCGGCCCCCCCCCAGCCCCTCACTCACCCAGGATACTGGTGGGGCCCGGCTTGCGGCCCTCCATGTCGCTCATGGCGGCCACGTAGCGCTGAGCCAGCTCCTGCAGCAGGGCTTCCCCCTCCAGCCCTGGGGGCACGGCGTGAGGCCCCTCTGGGTGGGGGCACCCACAGCCCTCCCCTGGACCCCTCGAATGCAGGGACATGTGGGCACACCCCCCACTGATTCCCCCCCCCAGTGACCCCCCAAAGCTTTGGGGTACAATAGAACCCACCCCCAGGAAAGGGGAGATGGGTAACACCTCCCGTGGGGTTTTGGGGGGACATTCAGAGACTCTCCGGAGCCCCCACCCCTCAGGGGGTGGTTGGGGGCACCTAAAAGCCCCCCCACAGTTTGGGTCAGGGTGATAATGGTGACCTGCCCCCCCCCCTTCAGAAATCCCCCAAAGAAATAAGGGCCCCCCAAGACCTCCATGTACAGCCCAGGGGTACAGCAGGGAATCCCCCCACACCCCTCCCTCCCTCCCATCCCTGGGGTACAATGGGGACCCTCCCCTGTATATGTGGGGGGCTATGGTGAGATTCCCCCCCCCATAAACATCCCCCCAAGCTCTGAGGAACCCCCAGACCCCTCCCCACACAGCCCAGGGTTATACTCCCCCATGCCCCCCCAGCTTTGGGGTACACTGGGGACCCCTCCCCAGCCGCACCTGTGGGGTGAAATGGTGAGATCCTCCCCATAAACATCCCCCAAGCTCTGAGGAACCCCCAGACCCCCCCTGTATACCCCCCATGTCCCCCCTATCCCTGGGGTACTCTGGGGACTCTCCCCTGCATCTGTGGGGTGCAATGGTGAGATCTCCCCCCCCCCCCATAAAAATCCCCCCAAGCTCTGAAGAAGCTCCAGACCTCACCCTGTACAGCCCAGGGGTATACCCCCTACCCCCCCCCTCCCATCCCTGGGGTACAATGGGGACCCTCTGCTGCATCTGTGGGGGGCTATGGTGAGATCTCTCCCCATAAAAATCCCCCCAAGCTCTGAGGAACCCCCAGACCCCCCATGTACAGCCCCACCCCACCACCTCCCCCATCCCTGGGGTACACTGGGGACCCTTCCCTGCATCTGTGGGGTGCAATGGTGAGATTCCCCCCCCCAAAAAATCCCCCCAAGCTCTGAGGAACCCCCAGACCCCCCTGTACAGCCCCCCACAACTCCCCCATCACTGGGGTACACTGGGGACCCCCCCCCTGCATCTGAGGGGTGCAGTGGGGGGCACAACCTGTGGCCAGGCCCTCGGCAGTCGCAAGGTGCAGGACGGTGTCATCGCTGACGGGCCACTGTGGGGGCTCGAGGGTGATGGCCCCCAGCCCTCCCAGTTCAGCCAGTTCGGCGTGGATCTGGGCTCCGGAGGTGCAGTACTCCCAGAGACCCCCCCGGTAGCCCAGCGCGTCCCCCACCCCGCTCAGCACCATGGCAGCTTCGTAGGCTTCCAGCAAAGGGACGCTGCGGTGAGGGGCTTCAGGGGGGGCTCAGATGTGGGGGGACACCAGGGCCCACCCCCACCCCCCTCCCCGGGACACTCACGTCTCCTCCATGGCCGGACCGGGTGCCCCTCAGGGTTCAGGCACAGGGCCAGCGCCAGGAGGGTGAGGGTGTCCCTGGGAGTGGGGGGACTCAAGGGGGGTCCCCGTAGCATTGGAGGGGGGAGGGATCCCAGGAGGGGTGCTGGGAAGGGAAGAAGTCCCCAAACTGAACTGAGAGGGGGCAGGGGGTCTTGGTGGGGGGACCCAGAGGGACGAGGAGAGGGTGGCAGAAAGCAAAGGACTGGGGGTACCCCAAGGAGCACCTGACTTGGAGGGGGAGGAGGGGAGCTGGGGGTGGTTTCAGCGAGCCCTGGTGGGGGTGGGAGAGCAGAAGGAAGGTTCATCCCCACAGAGAAATGTCCCAGATTTATTCCCCTGGGACACAGGTTTGGGTGAGACCCCCCACACACACCCCAATCCACCCCTCCCATCCCCCCGTATTGGGCCCCGCTCCCACCCAATTAAGGGATTTGGTTAATTAATAAAGTGGCTCATGGCAGCGAGAGGGTCGGTCTGTGGGTCACATCCAGGGTGGGGCTGGACACCCCCAACCCTGTCCCTGCTGACCCCCAGAGATCCTTCCCAGCCCCCCCAGGACCCCCAAAGGTCCCAGCTCCCTCAGGTACAATGGGGGACAGGAGGTGGCACAGGCCAGAGTGGGGGGCTCAGCATCCCCCCCAGGCCAGCACAGGGGGGACACGCGTCAGCCCCCCCAGCCCCCCCAGCGCTGGTCCCGTCCAGTCGCTGTCCCGGCCGTGCGGCACCCCCCTGGCACAGAGGCCCCCCCAGCACCCCCCGGCTGCCAGCAGCCTCCAGGGCCACCATGGGCCAGCACGGCCGGGGAGGGGGAGGGAAGCGGGGGCAGCGTCGCTGGGCCCCCACCCCCCAGGAGGCCCCGGGACTCAAGGGACCGGCAGGTGAGGGACCCTCTGGGCCACCCAGACCCCCGGGGGTACCTACACCCCTCCCCATAGGGTGCCTGTAGGGTGCCCGCAGGGGATCTATAGGGTGTCTATAGGGTGCCCGCAGGGGATGTATAGGGTGTCTCTATTGTGCCCACTGGGTGTCTATAGGGTGCCTATAGGGTATCTGTAGGCTGTCTATAGGTGCCTGTATTGTGCTCATTGGGTGTCTATAGGGTTCCCATAAGGTTCCTATAGGGTGTCCAGAGGGTATCTATAGGGTGTCTATGGGGTGCTCGCAGGGGATCTATAGGGTGCCTGTATTGTGCCCATTGGGTGCTTATAGTGTTCCCATAAGGCTCCTATAGGGTGTCCATAGGGTATGTATAGGGTCCACAGGGGATCTATAGGGTGCCCGCAGGGGATCTAGAGGGTGTCTATAGGGTGCTTGCAGGGGATCTATGGGGTGCCTATACTGTGCCCATTGGGATCTGTGCTGCCTGGTGCCCCCTGCACTCCCCGCCCCTCCCATGCAGACACAGAAAGGTTCTCAAGAAATGGCTTTTAATGAAAAATCGGAACAAAACAGTAATCAAAGGTTCTAACTACAGAATCAACACCCTCCCTCCCTCCCTCTCATTTCCCCCCCATCCCTGCAACAGGGCGAAGTGAGATGGTAGAGCCTGGCAGGGTGTCGTCTTCCATGGGGACATCTGTGTCCACAGAGATGTCACAGACTGTGACAGTGTCCACATCCATAGGGACAGGACAGGTGTCCCAGCCTGAGACACTGTCCACATCCATGGGGGACCGGACTGTCTGTGTCTCCACTGGAGAGGATGGACTGTGTGCAGACAGGGAGCGGGTGGTACTGGGGAAGCGATGCTGCTGTCCCCTGATGGCTGTAGGGCAGGAACAGTTGTGCTTGTCCCTGGGGGGCCGTTGGTGTAAGCAGGCTGCTGGGTGTCTGCAGCTGTGTGGCCCCTGAAGCACAGTGCCAGGCAGAGGAGCGATGCCGTGACTGAGCAGTGAGGGGGTTGCCAGAGGCAGACTGGTACTGGAAATGGGGAGCTCTGAGCAGCTGCCGCTTGGCAGATCTGCAGGGGGGAGAGGGAGATGTGTCAGGCTGGGGGGCGGAGGGAATCCCTCAGGCACCCGCCGAGCCGGCCCCAAGCGTGGACCAACCTCTGGTCTGTCCCAGGTGAGTGGGAGGGTGCAGGGAAGGGCTGCTGCTGCTACCCTGGCAGGTGGTGGAGGTTGGTGGGTCCTGAGAGAGAGACATGAACACACGCTGGTGACCATATCCCCAGCTGGGCCAGGAGCGTGCGCGAGGGCACTGAGAGGGAGCAGGGAGAGGGGCGAGAGGGGCTGTGCAGTTCCCCAGAGTGTGTCCTTGAGCAGCCAGGAGTGGGGTCAGGCCATACCTCCAGTGTAGGGGGTTGGGAAGATGGGTGGCATCATGGTGGGGGCAGAGAGACCCCATGAAGTGCACCACAGAGGTGGGAGCGCCATGGTCGCTGGAGGGTCAGCTACAGGGTGGTGTCTGGATGCTTCTGTTTGCGCGTATCCTTGGTAGCAACGGGGCCACTCCCAGAGTCCTTTGCTGCCCCAACAGCTTTGCCAGCCCTCCATGGGCATGGAAAGGGTTAACAAAAAGGTTACAGGAAGAGTTACCCTCCATGGCTTCATGTCCAAGTGGAAACCACTACAAAGTGCTGCCCCTCCACGGTTCATCCTGCCACCCATCCTATTGGATATTTGTACCCGTGACACGCACAGTGGGATCGAGTGCACCCTCAGCAAGGTGTGGGAGACACTGAGCTGTGTGGTGTCTTTATACACTGGACAAAAGGGATGGTGTCCAGAGGAAAACTTGGCACATGTGGTTTTGTGTGCCTTGTGGAAGCTTTCCCTGTACTGATAAAGAAAAGATCAGCTGGCTCCAGGCTGGAGTCTCAGAATCACACGATTGGGAAAGACCACCAAAGACCACCAAAAGGATGGTGGTGGACTCCAGGCTGGGCAGAAGCTTTTCTGGGTGATTTCTGAACCAGAGAAATGTGAGCCCTCATCACCTTAGAAACACATTTCCCACTTGTCTAATTGCCTGGTGATCATAGAATCATAGAATTGTAGGGCTTGGAAGGGACCGAGAGAGAGAGGAGGAAAACACTGGTGCCCAAGTTGGCTTTTCCTCCTTTTTCTGAACAGGCTGGGAAATCTCACACCTCCCAACTCCTGGCTACAGGGCTGGTACTAAGGCCAGGGGGTTGGCTTGGACAACAAGGGGATGTTCTTTGGTGACTCCAACCTGTTGGAGAGGGACAGGATCCACCTGTGTCTAGAAGGGGCCCTCAGGAATCCCAGACCCAGGAGGTAGGATAAAGTCTGGAGAAAGGGCAGACTGAGTAAATACCGGCTTTACCATCTCTACCATCACCTGGCTGAGCCATCAAAGAGAAGACTTAAGAAATGAAGAAGAGAAGGAAATTCCTCCCAGGCTGCCCAGGGAGGCTGGGGAGTCTCCTTCTCTGGAGGGATTCAACACCTACCTGGACACTGTTCTGTGTGACCTGCTCAAGGTGATCTCCCCAGACACGACTGGAGGTGCTTCCCCTCTGGGAAGTGACCTCCCAGGTGATGCCCCTCTGACAGAGATGTCACTGGTTGGTCACCAGAGGTCCCTGGCAACTGCTGCTATTCTAGACCTCTATTGGGTGTTTGCTTGGCAACAGTTGGTTGGCTTGAGACAGGGGGGCAACAGGCGGAAAACCAGGATGCACGTCTTGCAGATGGGGACAAAGCCAGGAGATTCAAGATCCTGTCAAACTAGAGTTTTATTAGTCCATCTGGATCAGATACAGCACTGACTTTTTTTTAATGACTATTTTTTAAGAGAATAGGCATAGCACTAAAGTCCTAGTAATAAGTGAGAATGAATAAAACCTGAAGTATCTCTGTTTATCATACTCACAGGTCCCGTTACAAACCTGTAACTTGGCAAGTAAAAGCAGGTGAACAAGTTTGGATAAGAAAATAAATACAAATCTGATATCAATAGCAGTTAAATCTTAAAAATAAATTATAATTTGATTAAAGAAGTTGCACATGACAATTTGACATTCAATGAAGTCACAATTTGAGTATGTGAAAGTATTGAGTATGATTATCAATACTTTCAAAGGGGGAAATGTGACAGTCACCCTAAGAAAATAGCTTCACTTCTACGTTATTTTGGTTCTAGTGTAGGATTTGATTTTGATTTAAAAGGAGTTAGAGCAGCTGTGAGAATATAAGGGGGAAAAAACAGAAAGAACCCCAAAAAACCCCACTCCAACATGACTGATGAAATATTATCGGGTCAACGCCACTCTGGTCCCAAACAGCTTCACACCAGCACAGATTTTTTTTTATAAAATTTAAATATTTAATGCAATAAAATAAATAAATATTTCTCTTTTCACATTTAACAGACAAAAACACAACAAAAAACCCAACCCCACATTGCAGGGAGTTGGCTGAACTTCAGAAAAGAAACTAAACTAAGAGTCTAAACTAAACTAAAGAATCTTAACTAAACTAAACTAAGGGTCAGTCCAAGGGGATCACAGTGTGACTGCAGTGGTGCCCGTCTCACAGCAGCTGCTGGTGGATTATGTCCCACACCATCTTCCTCTGGAAGTGAGGGATGTGACTCTGGAAAGAGAAGGAGAGAGAAAGCTGTTACATAGGAAGTCAGGGTGGCAAGGAGGCACAAACACCCGGTTCGTTAGGGACGGGGAGCGCAGCTCTGCCCTGCTGAGGCCACCCCGAAGTGCCGACCCCAGCAAGCGCGCGCCCGGCTTTCTTCTGGCAGGAATTTGCTGTTTAAACCAGAAGAGAACAAAACATCTTCTTCATCTCCAGCATTCAGTCCCATAAAAAGCCAGCTGCTGAAGGAGACTCCCACAACAGCAGAAGCTCATTTAGGAAGCCCCCAGACCTCACCTTGTCAGAGGAGGAACAGGAGAACCAAGCAAGGAACTGCAATGCCCACCCTGTACCCACACACCAGGTGCAGCTCCAGGAAGAGGAAATACAAAAGCTTTTGGGTGGAGGAAGTTCCCAGGCTGGGGGCTGGGACAATACCTGGTGTCTGCCCTCCAACACATGGTGTTACAACCACCAGCTTACGTGGACTCAAAGCTCTGCTGCCACAGAGAGAGTCACCAACAGCATGAAAAAAGGACTAAAGAGCACCACGTAACCACAAGCCTGAGTTAAGTAGCGGGTACCTGAGGGGGTGCAGTAATGTGTCACTCTCCACAAGTCCAGACAACCAGATACTACGTCCTCCTGCTGTGTGGTGCAGCTACAGTCTACCCACCGAGTGGGACAGGTACGAGTCATGGGGATACTCACAGGTCCCAGATGGAAAGGGATCTCCTCCCTATTTCTGTTGGTCCAGGTGATACACAGTTGTCACTGGTTGACTCGAGAACGTTGGAAGACTGGACAAGGATGGAACACAGAGCAAGGATGGAACAGCGGAGTAGGATGGCACGTGGCAGTAGTAGGATGGAAAATGGAAGTAGGATGGCACGATGTAGTAGTAGGATGGAACATGATAGTAGTAGGACGGCACACCGGAGTAGGATGGAACACAGCAGTAGGGTGGAAGACTGGTGTGTGATTTAACTCCAGAGTAGATTCGAGCCGTGGTGTAGATTGGAGGACTGTACAAGACTGGAGCAGGGGGGAAGGCTGGAGGAGTCGAGGAGGCTGGAGGAGTCGAGGAGGCTGGAGGAGTCGAGGAGGCTGGAGCACTCTGGTGCAGGAAAAAACAACAGAGAAGAACCACAGTGTTTACAAGCACAGCATTTGGTATTGACACGTGTCAGAGCACCATAAAGGAGACAGTTTATTCCTACACAACTGTCTACATGTGAGTGGGGAGCCACAGCTACAGCAACAGAAATACCTAAAGTACAACGAGACTGTCAACCCCCTGGACAGAAACATCCTGCACTTGGTGTCACCACAAAACACAGCGGGCATTTCTGTGCAGAGACCCTTCACACTCAGCTGGGTGACTCTGAACTCGGGCAGACCAGAGAGGCAGGAGTCAAATTGGTCACCTTAGTGTTACCCAAAAGAGAAAACTGCCTGTAAGTTAAGTGAGAAGGACCAGGGGAGGAGGAAAGGAAGAGAGAAAATCCTGGCATCCCCTATCATTACCTTACATTTCACGTCCCCAGATTAAAATAGAAATCTTCTCTAGTTGGGAGGGGAGGAAGGAAAAATAAAAAGCTACTGAAGGTTCACCTCCCATAGGACAGCAGCCCAGAAAACCTTGGAAAAACATCCCTGTGCGGACACAGAGACAAATGTTGGGCAGCACGGAGGAAGTTCAGGAATGAAATGGAAAGCAAACCTTTCAGAGAAGAAAGTCAAAGCAAACAGAAGGGTTTTACCTGGCACAGGGAACTGTCTTGTCCCAAAGGGAGAGTGTTCCGTTGCCCAAGGGAGTCCCACAAGGCATTTGATCTACGAGAGGAGAGCGTAAGCAAATCAGCCACTGTTAAAGGCAACTGAGGAGGTTGATGAGCTTCCCCAAAGGTCAATGTTTCCTCTCTCCCCTACGTCCCCACATTCCCTGTGTTCTGTTGCTCTAGAACAGGCTCAGATTTTCTTACTGGCAACTGTAGCAAGTTGCCCTGGGCACGAGGTATCGCCAGGCTGAACCCCAGGTTCAACCCCAAAAAGGGTTCTGGGGATCTAACACCACAAACCAAACCAGTTTCCTCCTGGCCAGCTGGCAGCGGCCGTATCGCAGCTGGAGCTGGCTACATCCAAGGCAGCTCTGGGACTGAGATGCCGAGCGAAATGCCCGGCCCCGACCCAGCAGCAGCGCAGGGATGCAGGGAAGAGACTGAGTTCCCACCCCAGCACTGCCAGACGCTACCGAGGGGCGATGCCGCCACAGCCCGTCCATGAGCCGAGGGGGAGAGTCGCACCACACGCCAGGAAGAGCGCAGGAGAAACAAGCTCACGCCCTGACGTCAGCCTTACCAGTCTGCACCAGTTCTTCTCCTGGCACAGCACTTCTGGGTCTTTTCACTGCAGGCTCAGATGACAGGGCCTGAGTCTGGAACAGAAACAAACAAAGCACCGCCCTGAGTTTAACCTCAACACCAGCCCAAGCCAGCGGAAGCTTCCGGAAAGGGAGGCAGCTCTGGTCCGATATAGGGACCAGGATTTGCTGGCTCAGAGTGCAGCAGAAGGATCTTGGCAGGATCTCTGACCAGCACGCTGCCCTTTGGGTTTGATTGTTAATAGGGGCTCTCCCCCACGCAGGGATTAAACCCCCTCAGGCTTCCTGCCCAGTTCCCCTCGGGCAGCTCCTCAGCATTCCGGAGTTCAGCCCTGACTCTGGCTCGGGGAGAGCTGAGCCCCTCAGAAAGGGGTTTTGTACAAACAAAGAGTCAATGGTGTCTCAGGGACAAATAACAGAGCACGAGGGTTTCTTCCTCCTCTCACCCTACAGGGCAGTAAGAAAAAGAACACGGCACCTCCCAACCAAACTAAGGGGTGAAGCAGCTCAGGACTCGTTTTTACAGAGCCAAAGTCCTAGGGGAATCCTCTCCCGGGCCGGTGGATACCCAACCCAGCAGAGAGGGCTTTATCCAGAGGAAGCAGGCGATTGTTCTCCCAAGGTCATGTAGTTTGGGTGCTCCTTCCTCAGCTCCACGTGCCAGAGCAGAGCAGGCAAACCTGAGCCAGGCAAACCCAGCACACCAGAGGCGCCTGCTGTCAAGGGCAAAGAAGAGCCTGAGGCTGCACAGGTTCAGGAAAGTCTCTGCTAACCTCTCCCACAGACTCTGCTCCTGGAGCGGCATCGCTGCCCGAAGCTCGGCGTTTCCTTGCTGCCCTGGCTGGTACCTTCACCGCAGCAGCAGAAACCTCTTCAGCCTTCTCCTCACGCCCAGGGATGGCAGCATCTAAACAACAAAGGCAGGACACATGACAGCATCACTTAAGAGGGGGTTCAGATTGCCATTTGCAGCTCCTCGATCCCACCCAGAGCACTGGGATTCATTCCAAGCTGCACACCCTTCTGCACTTTCAGACACCCCTCAGTTTTCCAAGGGACACCAAACCCCAGAAGAACCAGGGCTGTGAACTACCTTTGTCATGGGCGCCACCTGGTTGCAGCTTTGGAGGTTCCTGCCCATCAGGATGTTCTGCAGGCGGCTGAGGGCTGAGGAGAGAAGACACAGAACAGGGATTTACAGCCACGGCTGAGCTTCACACAAGTAAAACTCCCAGAGCTAATTGCTGTAGTTCCCATTCCAAGCCCCCCTGGGATCACCTCAGACACACACACAGACACCACAGAGCATCCCCCGCCTCTCCCAGCCAAGGCACCGCTAATTATCCCTCCACAGTGGGGTAATTCCCTTCTGTTAATGCTTCTTCATGAGCTACACTTGTTCCCAGCACCAAACACATGGCTTTGGCTAACGTGGAACGGGCTTTGTTTCACTCTGCACAGGTTAACCCCCCGCAAGCCACACACTGCCCTTCAGCGGGGCAATGCCCCTGTGTATAACGCTGAGTTACTCTCCCCGGGGGGTTCATCAACCACACTCTCAGGTGCCTTCCAACCCCACAACCACCCACCATCTGTGCCTGGGAGCTCCGGGACGCCGGCACCGCTTCAGCCCCGGGAAGGCAGCCCCGTGTCTCCACACGCCCTACGCCGGGACTCCCCCCCAGCCGCTGCTCCCCCTCACACACACACACACAGAGCCCTCTGCTCCTGCCCCACGCGCGCTCCCAGGGCCCGTTTCTTTCCCAACTCCCCGCTTCCCAGACGGAAAAGCCCCCGGGGGGCCAAGGGGGGCGGGGTCGCCAGGGGCCTTCTCGGGGCGGGGGGACCCGTAGCTCCGCTCCCGCCCTGGGCTCCAACGCCCAGCAGAGGTCCCGCAGGCCGCACCCGGGAGGCCGCGGGGCCTCAGGGACGGGGCGAGGCCCTCGGGCGGCCGGACGGCCTCGGGCCGGAGCGCTGACCTGGGGGGCGGCCTCTGCAGCGGCGGCGCGGCCGGGGACGGCTCGGGGGGCGCGGCGGGCGGCGGCCAAGAGGCCGCCGAGGGGCCCCGGCAGCCATCGGCACAGAGGCACCGGCAGCCCGCGGCGGGAACGCGCCCGTCCTGCGCCGCGCCCGGCACGGCCCGGCCCCTCCCACCAGGGGGTGGGGCAGCCCCGCCAGTGGCTCCGACCGCTGCCTGTCTGGGCGGAGCTGGGCCGGGCTGGGCCGTCCCTCCCCGGCTCTGCCCCCCGCTTGCCCGGCCCGGCCCTGCCCGGCCGCCCCTCCCAGGGCTGTGCGGGGCAGCCCCGCCATTGGCTCCTCCCGCCGCCTGCCTGGGGAGGCAGAGCCCGGGCAGGAGAGGGGCGGCTCTCTCCTCTCCTCTCCTCTCCTCTCTCTCTCCGCCCCCCCACCGCAGGTTCTGCGGCCCGAGGGACGCAGGTGGGTGGGAGCGGCCGGCGGCCCGGCCCCTGGGCAGGTTCCCCCTCCGGTCTCCTCCCCCCGGCTCAGCGGGGAAGAGGACGGAGACCCGGGGCTTACCGAGCCCTTTCCCCAGCGCTCTCCCGGCGGGGAGCGTTGAACGGCCCCGCCCGGGACCGGCCGGACCGGCTGCCCGGGCAACGGCGACGCGCGACCGGCCGCCGAACCCGCCGGGAACGGCCGAACCCCGCGGGCGGGAACGGGGCGGGTTTCCCCTGTCCCGCTGGGTTCGGCTGGGTCCCGCAGCCACCCCGCTCCCCCTGCCCTGCCCGAGCCAGAAGGGCGGGGATGCGGGGAGGGAGGGAGGGAGCTGCGCGGGCAGCCGGGCTGAGGCTTCTCGGGGTGCCCCCGGGTTTCCACCCCGAGAATCCCGGCCCCCCCTGTGTTTCCCTCACGTTTCTCCTTCCCGGGGAGAACAGGATTCCCCACCGAGGCAAAACTCCCCCGTGTCAGACGGGAGGAGGATCGATCCCTTTGAACAGCCAGCGCTGGGGATCTCCTGCCTTCAAGTCTGGCTGCCAGCACTAGAACTAGATGCTGCCTCTCTCAGCACAGAGCAGGTGAAGCCCCCAGCCCCACTTACACCAGCTACAAAGTCCCCACCACAAAGGCAGGGCTTATTCTCCCTGTCGTGACTTGTTGGCGCTGGTGGGCAGCGGATCAGCCGGGCTTCCAGGCCATTCTCCCTTCCCTTGTTGGAGCAGCTGTTGGTCCATCTTCTTCTCTCCTTGCTGAACATCCTGGCAGAAGGGAGGGAGGGGGAGAAAGAATGAAAAAAGGAGCTGAGGAGCTCAGGGTGTGAAGGGAACGTTTGTGATCTGGGGACAGAGCAAACTGCACAGGCTGTTCCCAAGACACTGGCACGTTTGATGGGTGGGGGGACGCATATAAGGGAGCATAAGAAATCGCATTTATAATAACTAACACATAAATAAGAGTAAATTCAATTACTAACTATTGCAAGATGCTTGGAGGGAAAGCTGATTGGAACAAAATAAATGAGAGCAGGGCTGTGACTCGTGACCCCAGCAGCCCAAGGCAGGTGGCACCTGGGACGGATAAGGAGGAAGCATCAGAAGGAAGGAAGTTCTTGGGATGGATAAGGAGGAGCCCCCTACTCACTCAGATCACTGTGGGGACAGACAGGGACCATCTGTCAGCAGACAGACGGTCTGTTTCCAGACAGGCAGGAAGCCGGGTTTATCCCCCACCACGGGACCCCGCTCCAGGGATCCGCATCCCTCAAGGGGGAAGGGATCGGGATATCCCGGGTCAGGGGAAACTCCTGTAGAGAAAAGAAAGAGCCCAGATCCATCTGTCCTTGACCGTCTCGGGGTGCACCGCTCCCGGAGGCACTGCAATACCGGGACGATGCGCGGAGCGGAGGGAGCAAGCTCCGGGTCCAACTCCCAAGGCCAAAAATCCGTTTAATATAAAGTCCTCTCATCGAGGACGTATCAGATATTAAACTGATAAGAACAGATACTACACTTGATCTTAGCCAAAAGGCCGAGAAGCGATACCTGACTCACTCCCAGCACCTCCACACACCCCCGCCGGCACTCACACAACTCACGGATGCTCCACAGCGGCCCCAAAACACCCCCCGTCCCGCTCGCATTCGCATTCCCCTGCCTATCCCGCCTCTTCCCGCCGGGATCCGCTGCTCCCGGCTCCGGGAAACCGGCGGAGAGCTCCGCACCGAGCACTCCCAGCAGCCCGTGCGCGCCCCGCTCCTCGCGATTTGCATGGACACGCCCCTCTCCAGCCGCTGCTCTGGCCGCTGTCCTCCCCAAACAGCACCCAGCTTCTTCCTTCCCCCTTCCTGCTCCTCCCGCCCGTCCTTATCCTTCCTTTACCTTCCCTCCACCACTCCCACCCCCGCCCCCTCCCCCGCCCGCTCCCCCCCAGCCTTTCCCCCCTGGTTCCCAGCACCGGACACTCAGCCGAGCGCTGCGAAGCTCCCCGAGCCCCCGGGGATGGAGCAGCGGGAGCCGAGGGGAAGGTTCTCCCCGCTCCCGCTCTGCACATCGTGTAGATCCACACAAGGCTGCCCAGGGCCCCATCCAGCCCGGCCCTGAACACCTCCCGGGACTGAGCATCCCCCACCTCTCTGGGCAGCCTGTTCCAGCAGGAAGAAATGGGCATTTTAAGAAGTACAAATGCCAGAGTTCATTGGGTGCTGTTAGCTGCTGGGAACATGCTCTCTCTTGTCCTTCTTCCTTGCTTGACCTCCTGTCATTCACGCCACCCTGGCATCGTCCCATGAAGGAAACAGCCCTGTGGAGCCAGAGGGTGGTGTAGGGGACCGTCTCCAACAATTCAGAGACTGTGGCAGGTGTTTGTCTCAACCCTGCTGGAACATTCCACCACCAGCTCTCCCCACTGTCAGCAGTGCCCCAACGCTCACACTGCAAGACCAGATGCTTCCTGCCTTCCTATGGCCCCGAATGCAGAGCTGAGTGAATTTAACCCAAGCCCTGCGCATGCGCCCAGACCCGGGGTCTGGAAGAGAGAGGGGCCTGGAGACCCCTGAAGACCACCTGAAACCTCCCAGCGACGGTACTGGGCAGGCACACCACCACTGTGGGGGGGGTGGGGGTGGCTAAACAAAGTAGCTCTTGGAATATGCTGAGTGATTCCTGGAAGGAGTGAATACAACACAATAAAAGAACAGAGATGACCAACGTGGAGGGAACGTTCCCCCACTGGACCTGAAGACATTGGCCTGACAGGACACTGCAGCTCTGGGGTGGGAGAGATTGCAATCTCTCTCTCTCTCTCTTTCCACTCTTTTTTCATTCTTCCCCCCTTCTCTGAGCCCATGGACACTGACAAGGAGCCTATGCACAGGGACAAAAGCCCTACAGAGACGGTCCAGAAGCCGCCTGGCCAGAATCTGCCTTGTCAGCCATCGGATCAGGGACCCACTTGGTCTCTACACCCACCGCTCCCATCCACACCTCCCACCCAACTCCCCCAGAAATCACTGTCTCCTGAGGAATCGGTTGGCAGCATTTGTTGGGATGTGCCACAGGCTCAGGGATGCGTTTATCCACTGAGAGCAAGGCTGGGCACAGAGCAGAAGGAGTTTGGATGGCGACCATTGAAAGTGGGCAGCTTCCTTGAAAATTCACCTGGGAAACACAACCCCCCGTTTGGGTCGAGCGATGGCCGCTTCCTAAAGAAAAACTTGCCCCCTTCCAAGATTGACTAGAGGAGCAACTGGCCAAGGGACACATCCAGCCCTCCACAAGCCCGTGGAACTCGCCTATTTTTACCATCCCTAAACAGGACGGGAGATGGCGCTTGGTGCACGAGTTGAGAAAAGTCAATGAAGTGATGGAAGATACGGGAGCTTCGCAGCCCGGTCTGCCACCTCCAAACGTGAGACCTAAAAATTGGGACATTTGGGTTGTTTTTTCACTATTCCCTTACACCCTGATGATTATGAGAAATTTGCCTTTTCAGTCCCTACTGTAAACAAAACTGAACCCATGGAAAGGTGTCATTGGGTGGTGCTCTCACAGGACATGAAAAATTCACCCACTATGTGCCAGGCTTATGTAGCCTGGGCACTTGCTCCAGTACGAAGAGCCCATCCTGATCTCATCTTTTATCATCACATGGATGAGGTACTGATTGTGGGGAAAAAACTTGGACATTGCAAGTTTGATTCATGAGTTGACAGGACATTTGGAAAGCAAGGGGTTACAGATTGCTCCAGAGAGAATTCAAAAGAAGCCAGTGTGGAAATCTCTGGGGGGGCAGATTGATAAAAGTACCGTAACACCCCAAAGGATTGAGATCCCAGCTGAGGTCAGCACGTTAAATGATGCTCAAAAGCTGCTTGGAGATACTAACTGGGTTAGACCATCGTGTGGCATTACGAATAGGGAACTGGAACCTGTAGTGGCATTGCTAAAGGGAGGAGGTGGTGCAGGAGCACCCAGAATCCTGTCAGAAGAAGCTAAAAAGGCCCTGGAAGTCATTAGTAACAAAATCAAAAATACATATACATATACTTGGAGATCACAGGAATCCTTTCATCAATCAGCCAGGGTGCTTCAACAACAACACCACCTGTCAGTTGCTGAGGCTAAAAGGCTTGTACAGTCGTGCTTGGACTGTCAGCAGTTCACCAGTGGCCTTGCCCCTGGTGTCAATGCTCGTGGCACAGGCCCACTAGAAGTCTGGGTTTATCAGAACTCGTTATAATCATTAACCAATCAGTGGGGAGTAAACAGTGTATGTTTACATTAGCAGGGTTTTTTGTATGTTTACATTAGCAGTTTTTCAGCTTCCCATGTTTGCAGTAACAAATGTCTCTAATCTGTGGGATTTCACCCAATAAACGGCTTCACCTGAAATTCATATCGAATTGGGTGTTGCTCTCTGCCGGTCACCACAGTGATAGAGTACAGAAATAGTGGGGGACAGGGAGAGACAGGAAAGCCTTTGACATGGTATCTCACAGCATTCTGACTGAGAAACTGGCTGCCACTGGCCTGGACAGCTGGACCCTCAGCTGGGTTAAAAACTGGCTGGATGGCCAGGCCCAAAGGGTGGTGGTGAATGGAACCAAATCCAGCTGGAGGCCGGTCACGAGTGGCGTCCCCCAGGGCTCAGTCCCGGGTCCAGTTCTGTTCAACATCTTTATCAATGACCTGGATGAAGGGATTGGATGCTCCCTCAGTCAGTTTGCAGATGACACTAAGCTGGGAGAAAGTGTTGATCTGCTTGAGGATAGGGAGGCTCTTCAGAGGGATCTGGACAGACTGGACCCACGGGCTGAGACCAAGGGGATGAGGTTTAACATGGCCAAGTGCAGAGTGCTGCACATGGGACATAACAACCCCATGCAGCGCTACCGGCTGGGGGGAGACTGGCTGGAGAGCTGTCAGGCAGAGAAGGACCTGGGGGTGTTGGTTCACTGCAGGCTGAAAATGAGCCAGCAGTGTGCCCAGGCAGCCAAGAAGGCCAATGGCATCTTGGCTTGTATCAAAAACAGTGTGGCCAGTAGGTTTAGGGAGAGGAGTGTGCCCCTGTACTGGATATTGGTGAGGCCACACCTCAAGTACTGTGTCCAGTTCTGGGCTCCCCACCATAAGAAGGACACTGAGGTCCTGAAGGAAGTCCAGAGAAGGGTAATGAGGCTGGTGAAGGGGCTGGAGGGAAAATCATATGAGCAGTGGCTGAGGGAGCTGGGACTGTTTAGCTTGGAGAAGAGGAGGCTGAGGGGAGACCTTACCATCTCCTGCAACTACCTGAAGGGAGGTTGTAGAGAGGTGGGCAATGGTCTCTTCAGCCAGGGTACAGGGGATGGGACAAGGGGAAATGGCCTCAAGCTGTGCCAGGGCAGGTTTAGATTGGATATTAGAAAAAAAATTTTACAGAAAGAGTTGTCAGGGCTGGAACAGGCTGCCCAGGGAGGGGCTGAGTCACCTTCCCTGGATGTGTTTAAAAAAAGGGTAGATGAGGTACTTAGGAAACTGGTTTAGCTTAGGATGGGATTGGTTGGACTCGATGATCTTAAAGGTACTTTCCAACTTTGTGATACTGTGACAAATATTTATACAAGGCCTCAGATCCCCAGTATTTTTTTTAATCTTCTGTCATTATAATGGCCCATAATAATGCCAATGGAACTATGATTCTGTTCTGCAGGGTCTTTGCTCATCCTTCTTCCTCCATTTTCCCATTTAGATCCTCAATTAACTTTTGACCCCCTTTAGAATAATTAGGTTCACTGGCAATTTGTATTTTACCCTCTGGGACCAGAGACTGCACTTCAACACCTCCCTCTTCCACTGCTCTTTTGGCTTCACTATCTGCCATTGCATTACCCAGATCTTGAGCGGTGTTTGTTTTCTGATGGGCTTTACAGTGCATGATTGCTACTTCTGTTGGTAATAGTATGGCATCTAAAACCCTAAGAGTTTGATCTGCATGTCTTACGCCTTTTCCTTGGGTAGATCAGAGTCCTATTCCTTTCCAGATCGCTCCATGAGCACAGACCACCCCAAATATTGATCTTTTTACCTTTTGCCAGTTCCAATGCTCAAGTCAAGGCTAGTATTCCTGCCTTTTGTGCTGGAGTGTTTGGGGCAAGAGCTCTGGACTCTTACCTGGTCTTCAGTGGTTACCAAGTATCCAGCTCTTCAAATACCTTGTCACATGAAGCTGCTTCCATCGGTGTACTGTGAGCCTCCAGCATCCTCATGTGGATTTTCTTTGAGGTCGAGCCAGCTGGAATATTCTGTCTCAATAGTTTCCAAGCAGTCATGTGACACCAGTTCCCCCATGGTTCCACTAAGAAAAGATGCTGGGTTAACAATGTTAGTAACCACTATTCTTATGTCATCTTGTTCCACGTGAATAGCTTGGTATTTGAGGAACCTTTGTGGCAAGAGCCAGTGCCCTCCCTTCACATCCAAGACTGCTGATCCAGTGTGTGATAGCAGGACTCTAATCTGTTGGCCTAGTGTGACTTTGTGGGCTTCTTGGGTATTAAGCACTACTGCTGCCACTGCCCTTAGGCAGCTAGGCCAACCCTTGCTGACTTCACCAAGCTGTTTGGAAAAGTAAGTCACTACCTGCAGATACGGTCCCAAATCTTGGGCCGAGATTCCCAGGGCTGTCCCTTGTCTCTCGTGGGAGAGCAGCTGGAAAGGCCTAGTTGTATTTGGCAACCCTAGGGCAGGAGCTTCCATCAGCTTTTTCTTCAGCAGGTGGAAAGCTCTTTTTGTCTCCCTTTTCCAGATTAGATTCTCTTGGCCTGTTTGCAGTAGTTCATAAAGTGGTTTTACCATCATCCTGTAGTTATAGATCCTCAGGCGACACCATCCAGTCATTTGCAGCAAGGTGTGAAGTTCCTTTGCCATCCCTGATTGAGGAATTTGGCAAATGGCCTCTTTTCTGGTTGTCTCCAAGGTCCTCTGTCCTGCACTTTTTCCATATCCAAGATAAATCACTTGGGCCTTCTGAGGAGAAACTTGATATCCATTAAGTCCAACAAAGTTTAGCAAGCTAATTGTCCATGTCACACACAACTCTTTAGTCTCTGTGGCAATTAGTAGGCCATCTACATACTGCAGTGCTACTGTAGCTGCTCCCATTGTTCCAAATCTTTACCTAACTGATTTCCAAAAAGTGTAGGGCTATTTTTAAACCCCTGTGGCAGCACAGTCAATATTGGTTGTGGTTTTCTTCCAGAATCTGGGTTTTCCCATTCAGATGCGAATAGCAGCTGACTTTGCCAGCTCAGGGTGAGGCAAAAGAAAGCATCTTTCAGGTCAAATACGTTAAACCAAGACAATTCAGGTGTCAGTTTAGTCAATAATGTTTATGGATTTGCCACAACTGGATGCAAATCCTCCTCTGAGATCCTGAACTATTCTATAGCTTTTGACTGGTTTTCTAACTGGTAAGATAGGAGAATTATATTCTGATTCACACTCCCTCAATAGTCCATATTTGATGAATCGGTCTATTGTGGGGTTAATCCATCCCTTATCTTCTGTTCTAAGTGGGTATTGCTTGATTCTCATTGGACGTGCTCCTGTTTTGAGATTTACTACAATTGGGGAAGCGTTTTTCGCCTTTCTTGGTACTTTGGAGGCCCAAACTCCCTGATATATTTGATTCAAAAATTCTTCAGGAACGCCTGCACTAATTAATGTCCAACTGGACCAGACTTAATACTTCAATTAATTGGTTGTCTCCTATTTGAAATTCTACCTTTCTTCTGGGTGCAAGGGGGCTTGTGCCTCCTAACTTGCAGATCCTTTCAACAGGCAGTTGGATATTTATTACACAAAGTCATGAATATGCATAAGAATTCCAAAAAGGTTGGTTATTATAAAGAGTTCCCAGATTGGTTTCTCCTTGAATGATTGCCTCACACCTCTGCTTATCTTGGGTGTGTATCTCCTCGTTGTCTTCAGTTTTTGTCTCCTCATATCTTTGGTATGTCATGTTACACATTGTGGATATAGCTCAAGGCCATCTCCTTATTTTGGCTATTCCAGGCCTAGGCATTTGCTGATCTACATTAACAGTGTTTAACTCTTTGAATCACTAACCTTTATCAAGACAATGCAAGACCCTCTGCTTTGGTTAGTTTAAGCAATAAACAATACAGGACCCTATCTTCAATTAGTTTGTATAATGGTTGGTAAAATATCATAGAAACTATTAAGCAGCACTAATTTTATCACAGCTCCCTTTTAATCCCTTCATTCACAGGCCAGTTTGTCCCTGGGAAAAGCAGCTTTTAGGTGGTCCTCATCATGTTCCTCGTGATGTCTGGCTGGTTGGTTGTGTCTGAAGCACTCCAAGTGATGCTGAATTTTGGGTGAAGAAACCCAGTAGTGTAAACAAAACAAAGCACCACGACCTACAGCCTGTGCATGAGTTGGGGGCTGAAGCAGCAGAGCAAACTGCTCATTTCCTGTGTTTTGTCCACAGGAAGCCTCACGCAGGCAGCAACATCACTGCTGTCTGAGGTGCAGCATGATGCATCCTGCCTGCACACCTTAGGCTGGACTAGCTCTCCCTACCTCAGACACATCTTGGAAAGGCTTTTCTGGAACTATCCAGACCAGGATCACTAATGGTGGGGAGCTCCTCAGCCCCAGTCTGTCCCAGAATGTCCAGATGCTGAGGGCTGCGTTACAAGGGTTACAGGAGGAGGCACTTGCCAAGAGCAGGTGAGAGGATGGAGATGCTGCCTGAGGACAAGAACACAGACCTTGGGGAATGTTTGAATTTGCACCATGTGTCTGTTATTTTCCTATACATTCCTCACCCCAATACCTCCCAGAAGCACAAAATGATGATGTTCCCACCAGTAAAGATCCCTGTCTTGTTACTGTGCAAAATGCTGGGGAATGTTGCTTTTGTAGCCTGGAATGGGGGTGGTGTTTTTCTATGCTGACTTGGGGAGTGGAGGACTCAGGCTGCCTCATCGGGAACTGTTTGCCAGGGACTTGGGTGGTCCTGTGGGAGGCCCTAAAGCTCAGTCTTACAGGGGAAAGGAAGATAAAGGACAACTGTCAATCGAGAGGTGGATCAGGTAGGGCATAATATCAGGAAGAACACGGCTCAGCTGCCTAGCAGTAATGTAGAGGAAAGCCAGAGGGTCCCGATTTGGCTTCCATGGGCCCAGGAAATCCAAAGATACCCAACAGTTCAGGGCTACGCAAGATGAGCAACAGTGACTCAGAAAGATACTGCATTATGCTCAGGAAGCTTGGAAATGTTATTTTCTTCACTGGGGTAAGCAGGAACCTGCCAGACACATGATGTGCCATGTGTATTATTTTACATCCTGTTGTGAAGAAAGTGCCTGGCTTGGGCCTGTAAATCTTGGAAATACCTAATCCATAGGGGAACAGCCCCCCTAAGCAATAGGTCTGAGGTGCTGGGAGTTGAAGAGGAGGCAAATGGGAAGGTGGGGGACAATAGCCCTAATAGGAGGCCAGGAGTGAGGAAGTCAACTCCATGCCTCAAGACTGCCTCCACCAGGAAAGACAGGTGATTTTGGTTGGGGATTCTCAAGGGAACAGAGGGCCCCATATGCAGACCAGACCCTACCCGTAGGGAAGTGTGCTGCCTCCCTGGTGGATCAAGGACATAACTAGAATACTCTCAGATCTGGTTCACCCCTCTGATTACTGCCCATTTGTCTGGGTTTCAGCTAGGATGGAGTTAATTTCTTTTCTAATAGTGGATAGAATACCGTGTTTGGGAGTTAGGATGAAAGCAGTGCTGATAGTGTCCTGATGTTTCTAGTTGTTGTCCAGCAGTCAAGGACTTTTTCAGTTGTTCATATTTCCCTACTAATGAGAAAGGAGGGGACGCAGCCAGGACAGGTGACCCACACTGGCCAAAGGGGGTATTCCATACCAATTACCTCATGCTCAGCATAAAATGGGGGCTGGTGGGAGGGGGAACAGGCAGCTCCAGTAAGCGTCATTTTTGGGGACAGTCCGGTTTTTCATGACGGCTCTGGGCTGCACGGCCTGAGCTGTGGGTTCGGTGAGAAACTGCATTGTGTATCAACAGTTTCATACATTTTTTTGTTATGAAGCCCTGTTATCATTGTTATATCTATCTTTCTGCTATTCTAGTAAACTGTCCTTATCCCAACTCGTGGGGTTTTGGTTTCTGGGTTTTGTTTTTTTCCTTTCCCTATCCCCCACCCTGCAACTTCCCCCACCCACTTCCTTTTAAAGAGCAAGCAACTGCGTGGTGCTCAGCTCTCAGCTGCAGCAAAAGCATGACACCATTACTTATTGTTCAGGCAGACAGTGATGAAACCTCTCAAAGAAGTCTGAGAAATATCAAAAGAGACTTCAGGGGTTTAGGGAGGTTGATTGAGGGAGAGGGAGTGCAAGTGGTGTTTTCTTCCATCCCATTTGGGGCAGGGAAGAACATGAAGAGGACTAAGAAAGCAGAGCTGTTGAATAGGTGGCTGGGGGCTGGTGTTGCCTCAGGAACTTTGGGTTTTTCAGTCATGAGTTGGTTTACACAGCACCTAGCCTGATGGCTGCAGATGGGTGTCACCTGTGTCCAAGAGGGAAAAGAATCCTAGTTCAAGAGCTGGCAGGCATCACTGACAGGGCTTTAAACTAGGTAGGAAAAGGGTAGGGGATATAGTGAGGCTTGCTAGGGTAGAGCAAGTAGCCTCTAGCTTCATACTAGATTCGAAGGGGGAAGAGGGTAGATGAGGTACTTAGGGATATGGTTTAGCATAGGATGGGAATGGTTGGACTTTATGATCTTAAAGGTCTTTTCCAACCTTCTGATTCGGTGATTCTGTGACACAGGGTGCTGGCAAGCAAACCCCATGGCTGTCCCAAAACCTCATTTGTGACCCACTGTACAGGACACCAACACACACGCAGATAAGAGGGACTGGATTCATTCTGTGCAGAGATGGGTGCTGGGTGGTAATTCCACAAAGCCAGCACCCAGCACACACAATCTGCCCTGTTTGTTCCTGTGACAGGGTTAGGAAAAGCCTGGTAAATAGATGCTAATTGGTTAGTTAATTACCCCATCATCTGTTACTTGTCAAGCATATCTAAATTAGCATGCGTGCTCTTTGCAAGTTTGGGGGGGCATTAATTGTGTGGGTGCTCATGATTACCCCCTGCCACATTTCCCTGCCCCCAGTTCCTGCCCATTCCTGTTGCCTTCATCTCTCCCTGGCCACCCCCAGCCCTCAGCACAGCTGGGGCAGGAGCTTTCCTCTTCCTCAGACGTTCAGCTCTCCCCAAGGATGCTTGTTTCCAAATCACACTTTGGATGAGTCCTTGGGCTTGTCTTCATGGGGGGGTTGTGAGCAGAGCCAGGCAGAGCCCTGAACCCCCATTAACCGTGTCCGGGCACCAACCCAAACACATTTCTGTCCCACCCTCCTGGAAAATTCGACTTCATATTGTTCATCCCAGCCAGACCCAGAGCTGCAACCAACAGATCACAGCTGGGACAGCTGGAGATACGATGGAGCCCGGGGTGAGAAAACATCTCCTGGGCACAGCTTGCGCATCCCGACATGGCTCCTAACGATTGCATCATCACAGCATTATCTGCTCTGCCTGCAGCAGAAATACAACACACAGCCCATACTGGGGACTGTGGAGACATGAGCTCCAGCCCAGCCGAAACCTTCTGAGCCCCCTCACTGCCCCTCTGCTCCCTGGGCTGGGCTGGGGCTGAGGGGGACATCTGCTGCTGTGGCTCTTACGAGAGAAGTGTGGACAGTGTCTGCAGAAAGGCTGGGGACGTGTTCTCCCTGAGGCACAGCTTGGTGTTCCATGTACCCACCCAAAACCATGGGCAGATGGTCTCTCCATTGAACGAGGCTGGTGGTAAACTGAAGATCTCAGCCCCACTGTGACCATTGGTGAAAGTCACCAGCCCCTGTGGGTGGGACCAGACCAACCTTTCCGGGTCACCATGGGGCAGGATGTTGTGCTGCCGTGTCACTTGTCCCCCAGTGAGGATATCTGGAGCTGGGGCATCAGGTGGAAATCAACGGGCATCAATGGTCAGCAGTTCCTGCACAGGTTGGGGTGGGTTTGGTGGGAGTTGTGAGGGATCTGCTTGGGTTGGCCTTAGAGCTGAGCCCATCCTTCTCTGACCCCATCCCTGGATTCTTCCCCCAGCCACAGGCTCTGGCCCTCAGCTCTCTCTGGAGGGATATGAGAAATGGGTAGAGACTCACAGCATTCTGACTGAGAAACTGGCTGCCACTGGCCTGGACAGGTGGACCCTCATCTGGGTTAAAAACTGGCTGGATGGCCGGGCCCAAAGGGTGGTGGTGAATGGAACCAAATCCAGCTGAGGCCGGTCACGAGTGGCATCCACCAGGGCTCAATCCTGGGTCCAGTTCTGTTCAACATCTTTATCAATGAGCTGGATGAAGGGATTGAATGCTCCCTCAGTCAGTTTGCAGATGGCACTAAGCTGGGAGGAAGTGTCGATCTGCCTGAGGGTAGGGAGGCTCTTCAGAGGGATCTGGACAGGCTGGATCCCTGGGCTGAGACCAAGGGGATGAAGTTTAACAAGGCCAAGTGCAGAGTGCTGCACATAACAACCCCACGCAGCGCTACAGGCTGGGGGAGACTGGCTGGAGAGATGTCAGGAAGAGAAGGACCTGGGGCTGTTGGTTGACTGAAGACTCAATGAGTCAGCAGTGTGCCCAGGTGGCCAGGAAAGCCAATGGCATCCTGGCTGGTGTGAGACACCGCATGGCCCACGGGGCAGGGATTGTGCCCCTGTACTCAGCACTGGTGAGGCCACATTCTGGACTCTGGTAGGATGTGGAAGATCCTCACCTGCACTGTGGCCTCAAGTCCCACCCAAAAGTCGTTGACCTGATTGTGGGCAAACTGCCAATTTCCAAAGGGAAATTGGTCCCTTTCCCTGTGGATCTGTTTGTTTCTCAGCTCCCTTTTTCCATGATGCCCGTCCCTGGATGGTCGGTCTGGGTGTGCTCCTCACGCTCCTCATTCTCTCTGTTGGGGTCCTTGTCCTCAGAGCTTCTCTCTGGAGAAGGAAAGGTACATTTGCCCCCTAGGAACATGTTGCCTTCATCAAAAAAGCTCTTTGGGAAGGACAGAAGGGGATGAGGACACGTAGGGTGTGGGCGGGAGGACAGGGAACACGGCCAGAGTGCCTGGCTGGTGGGAAGGTCTCAGAGACCCTCTGGAGCTGTTCCCATTGAGGAAGCAAGCTTCTATCCTGACCTCCTCTTCCTCGAGCTTTGCTTTTCAGCACTGCTGTCCAGAGAGCTGGGTGAGTCCTTCTGGGCCTTTACCCCATGAAAACCACCTGGCACAGGAGCCCCTGGCAGGGATTTGGCTTTGGGGGATTCCTGACATTGGGGCTGAACTCGAGACAGCCTGGGTGGGCTGGTGGGGGATTTGCTGGCAGGGAGCCATTCCTGGGAGCAAGGTGGTCTGTTCCTAGTCCCCAAAAAGGAGTTGGGGATCAGCCCGAGCTTTGTGTGCTCTTGTGGGATCAACCATGGGTGACTAGTTGTTCCCTCTGGTCACACATCGCTTGTTGGTTTTGCTTTCCAGGGAAACGGGATGCAGCCCAGGGAGAGTGTAGTGGAAGGAGCCATTCCTGGGGTTTGGGGGGTTTGCCCTTCCCAAAGAGGTATTTGGGGTCTGTCCAAGCTCCAACAGCTCCTCATGGGCAGTTCTGGGATGATGAGATATCCTACCTGATCCAGTATGTCTTTCTCTTTGCTTTCCACAGGAACAAGATGCAGTATCAGGTGAGTCTCCGTTAGTTCAGGAATGCTGTGGGGTCTTGTTTCTGGCCAGGCTGTGCTCAGCCCTTTCTTTTCCTCTTTGTCCACCATCTCTATCCCCCATCCCTGGGACTAGGAAAGCCCAAGGCCATGTGCCTGGGATGGTGGGAAGGTCGGGTAGACCAGTGTGGGGATGGACCCTCTGCCCTGGCAAAGGCTGCTGGGGTCCAGCTCTGGGATGTGATCAGGCTGGAGAAATCAATTCCTGGGGTTCGAGGGCTGTTTGCACTTTTGGGAGAAGTAGGTTTGGGTCTGCAAGAGCTCTTTCTCCTTTTTCATGAGCAGTGACTGGATGACAAGATGTCCCCTCTGATCAAATATTGTTTTTTCTTTCCAGGGAAACGATATTCATCACGGGGTGAGTCCCTCTCTGTCCTTGTTGATGGTGTGGGGCCCTTTCCCAAGTGCTCTGTACTCCGCCCTTTCCCTCCCTGCACATCATCTCCATCCCGGCCCAAGGTGATGTTCCTGAAGTGTTCGGCAGCTCGGGGGGACCAGTGCGGGGCTGGTCCCTCTTCACCAATCTCTACATGTGGGACAGCTGTTGGACATGAACAGACTGGCAGGGAGAGAACTCCTGGAATCAGATTGTCTCTATCCAATTCCCATAAAGATCTCAGGGTTCTTACAGACCTGGTTTTGCTCCTGTAAGCCCAGTTTAATGATGCCAATCACTCCCTGCTGACCAACATCGATTTGCTTTCATTTCTAGGGGAAGAATCTTCATCACTGGGTGAGTCTGTGAGCTCCGGCACGGTATGGAGTCCTGTCACCGGGACTCTGTGCTCGACCCTTTCTTTCCTTGCCCATCCTCTCCATCCTGGCATCCCTGGGGCTGGGAAAGCCCAAAGCCATGTAACTGGGAGGGTGGGCAGACTGGGGACACCAGCTCGGGGATGTGACCAGGCTGTCAAGGGAGCAAGTCCTGGGCTTTGGGGCTTTTTGCAGTTCCTGAGTAAAGAGTCCCAGGTCTGTTCTTTGCTCTCTTTACCTCATTATGAGCAGTTACTGCATGAAAACCTCTCCCCTCTTATATAATATCGCTTTCCTTTTTTCCTTTCCAGAGGAACACAACGCAGAACAGGGTGTCACTGTGATCTCTCCCCTGCCCCATGAAGCTCTGCAGTAGCTGTGGGATGTAACCCAGCTGCAGGGCATAATTCCTGGGTTCCGAGGGGTTTTTCTGCTGCTCAGAAAGAATGAATCTGTGGTCTGCACAACCTTTTCCTGCTCTTCCATGAGC
This sequence comes from Gallinula chloropus, assembly GCF_964237585.1. Classification (NCBI taxonomy): domain Eukaryota; kingdom Metazoa; phylum Chordata; class Aves; order Gruiformes; family Rallidae; genus Gallinula; species Gallinula chloropus. The sequence goes on along the minus strand of NC_140117.1, from coordinate 1,441,138 downwards.
AGCTTTGAGATGAGGAGCTGTCCAACCCTTAGTTTTTGTCTTTCCAGCAACACAGACTCAAGACCTGGACTTAGACCCCACCTTCTCATGAAGGATTTTGAGGCCTGCCTCTGCTCCAGCTGCTTGTTTATGAGTGCTGTCATAGTGCTGCGTGGCTGGGTTCTGGTGGGTTGCAGGGACAGCTTCTGCAAGAAGCAGCCAGAAGCTCTCTGCAGGCCCCACAGCAAACACCAGCCATCTGAAGACAGGAGTTGTTTCTGACCAAGGACGAGCCCATCAGCGGTGGTCACAGCACCTCTGGGAATCACAGTTAGGAGAAAAAGAACCCACAAACAGCCACTTTGTGCCCCCAGAAGAAGGGAGTGAGAAGGTGTGAGAAACTGTGCAGACACCAAGGACAGGGAGAGGGGAGGAGGCGCCCCAGGTGCTGGAGAGAAAGATGCCCCAGCAGCCCGTGGAGAAACCCATGATGGAGCGGGTGTCCCCCCGCAGCCCATGGATAATGACAGGGAGCAAAGATCCCATCTACATCCTGTGGAGAGACTGACCCATTTCACAGCAGGTTTGCCTGGGGACTTGTGACTCTGTGGGGGACCAGGCCAGAGCAGTCTGGGCCTGAAGTCAACACCCCATGGAAGGGAACTGTGCTGAGGCAATTGGTGAAGAGATGACGCACCAATAGAGAGGAGTCACATTGGAGAAGTTCACGGAGGACTGCCTCCCATGGGTGGGAGCCCCACGGTGCAGCAGAGGAAGGGATGAGGAGCCCTCCTCGAGCTAAGAAGGAAACCAACTCATGAGGAATTGACCAAAACCCCCATTCCCCCAGTCGCTGTCCCTCCCCGCGCCAGAGTGGAGGGCAGAAGGGAGCGAAATCCTGACTAAAGTGAAGTCTGCTGAGAAGGGGTGGGGGAAGGTGCTTTAAGATCTGACCACACTTCTCATCACCTGACTCTGGTGTCACTGGGGGTGCAGGGCAGGGCCATCAATTAGAGTTTTCTTTCCTTTATTTTGTGCTGAGTCTGTTCTGCCCGTGATGCTGACTGCGGAATGATCTCTCCCTGTCCTTATCTCCACTCCTCAGCCTCTGAATATCCATTTTCTCCCCTGTCCAGCTTGCAAGGGCAGTGACAGAGCGGCTTTGGTGGGCATCTGGCCTCCAGCCAGGGCCAAACCACCACAGCGCCTCTTTCAGCTCTGCCCCCATGCTGAGCAGACCATCCACCTGCTCCCACCTCATGCAGGGGGAATTCTCCCCACTCTGTCCTGGCAGCAGCAGGCTCAGGCACTGCCTGCATCCAGTGACCTGGACACTGGCATCTCTAGGCAGGCCCTCTGCCTGGGTGGCCACAGTTCTCTTGGAGCAAGCTCTCTGTCTGGTGGAGACCATGGGTAACATTCCTGTCACCCAGCAGACAGGAACACCCTTTACTCACCCTGTGGGTTCTTTGGGCAGAAGCTCAACCCAACTGACCTTCTGAGCCATGAGAGAGACTGTGCTCTCCCTGCTCACCCTGCCCACGCAAACCACCGAGCCAACTGCTGTGCCCGGCCCTGTTTGCCCATCCCATTCGCTCGGCTCCAAGGGGCGGCTCTTGTACCGAGAGGGGTTGGTCCCGTCATCCTTTGCTCCATCTCCAATGAGTCACCATGGTGTGTGATCCATACAGGACGTGACATATAGTTTCTCTGGTGCTGAACGGAGGGGGAAGCTGGGTGCCTCTCTGCCTCTCTGTCTCTCTCTCTGTTCCTCTTTCTCCCTGTGTTTTCTTTTGACCTTGCAGTTCTGGTCTCAGTTTTGCTGCTATCAGGAAGGGTCCCCTGACATGGTCACTCACTCTGGAGCCCTTTCCCTTAGCAACTGCATTCTTTTCCCTTCTTTCTCCTTATTTTGGTTACACATTAAGAAAAGGTCCTTTTCCGAAAGGGTTATGGGACACCGGTAAAGGCTGCTGTCACGATCCACAACCTAGACAAGACTTAATTTAGCAGAGGTTAAACCCCTTTGTGTTCCAGAACCTCAGATTGATCTTGGTGGCTGGGGTCGGCTGAGCTTAACCCCTGAGAGATGTCCAATTATTAGGTGTTCTATTGTGATCAGTTCTTCACAATTCTCAGAGAACAGAATTAAGACTCGAAACGGAGTCAAGGTTCAAGTCACTTTATTTGGCCCACAACAAACGTGCAGGGGAAGGGGAGAAGAAAGAGAAAAGGGTGGAAAAGAGAGAGGGAGAGAGAGAGTGGAAAAGAGGAAGAGAGAGAGGGGCTATATCTACCACCATGGAGCTACGGCATCCCATCAGTCCGATGACTTCAGGTCCGATGGCAGAGCATTCTTCAGGTCCGATGGGGGGCAAGTTCCTTGGTGTCTCCATGTCTTCTTGTTTTCTTCTTGTGATATGTTGTTCCCTTTTTCCCATGGCAGAATGCTCTGATTTCTGAAGTCATCCTTGGCATTGCCACACCTTCCACCTGGCTGTGGGAATGCTCCAGGGTGGATGATGGAAGGCCTGATGTGTGAATGGCTCCTGATGTCTCTCCTGATAGGAGATGGAGATGTGGAAGGAATGCTCTCCTGATGTTGGCTCATTGCATAGTCATTAGGTCCTTGGCACAAGCCACTTTCAGCCTGAGGGGTGGTGGTGTGGTAGAAATGAGGTTTGGTAGATGAGAGGAGAAAGGTTTGGTAGATGGTAGGAAAAGCATGAGGCTTGGTAGGTGAGAGGAGAGGAATGAGGTTTGGTAGGTGAGAGGAAAAATTGGGGATACAGTTCTGTTGGTGATTATTAAGGCATACTTCCAGTACCTTACAGCTGCCCAAGGAGGCGGTTGGGTCACCAACTCTGGATGTGTTTAACAGATGGGTAGATGAGGTGCTCAGGAATATGGGTTAGTGGAGGATGGGTCTAGTCGGACATGATGTTCTCAAAGGTCTTTTCCAACCTGGTAACTCTGTGATTTGATGATTCCCACCATCTTTCCCCTTCCTTCTCCTCCTTTTTAAGTTCCTGGGGTTGACAGGCTTCTGCCTCTTCCTCCAGAACAGAACAATGTCCCAGGACCCCCAGACCCCCAGAGATGGACCCAGTGGCCCTGGCTCAGGTGAACAATTCACCAGGGTCTGGTCGGGGTTTGCTCACTGCCTGAGTGACAGTGGTCACACACAAGGACATCAACACTTTTTGGGAGGGGAAACAGCTCCTGAGGTGCCAAACCTCACTGGGTGCTGTTTCCCAGCACAGGCTGCTGGGAGAGGCGCCGCTCTGGGAAAAGCCACCTCCAGCCCCGTCACCCAGGCAGATGGGTAGTCAGTTGGGGGTCCCTTCGATCTCTTGTCCCTGGGAGCTCCTTAACACTTTACTTTCTGACTCTGGGCTTTGGTGCCTGGAGGCGAAACTTCAGCTCCTCAGCTGGGGGATGGGGCACCATCTCTGCACAGGAATTCTGAAACTAGGCAAACTTCCTTTATTTTCACCAGCCTATTGCAGCTGGCCAGCACTGGAGTTTCCATCTCACCAGCAACTTCTCCTTCCCCAGGGGCTTTAGAACATTTCCCTTCATTTCAAGCCGTTATCAGATTTGAGATAACTCCTGGAGAGGGGCCGTAAGGCAGAGCAGGGGCTGCCCCTGGGACCATCTGCAGTCCCATCCTGTCCTCGTGCTGGTGAGGGGCTCTGGGGATTTTGGTGCCTCTTTGGGGCAAGGGCAGCCCTACTATGCTAGATCACCTCTGGGGTGGCTATGACACCCATCACCATCCTCCACTTCCCTTCCTCTCCATCACAGCCACAGATGTGGCTCCCAGCAAGCCCCGGGGGCCTCTTGATGTATTGGGTGACTCTCCACGTGCTCCAGCTGGGATCAGGTAGGGATCCTGCAGGGCTGGTGGGGCTTTCACTTGATAAGGGTGGCAAATGTGGGCCAGGGAGCTGCCATGGGGCAGGGGGAGCCCAGCCCGTAGCTCAGCCCCGCATGCTTTCACTTTCCCTTGGCTGTTGTGGCTCACAACAGCAGGGCTGGCTGGTGTGGAGGTCATTTTCTGGAGCAGGTTCCCTCTCCCAGGAAACCTCTTTCTCCTTCCAGTCCACCCACTCCCGTTCCAGTTTCTCCAGGGTCTCTGGACCATGGGAGGGCAAAGATACCCCCCACAGAAAGGAGCGTGCCCTGCTCACGCCAAGCTCTGCCCTGGCCTGCAACACCCTCAATTAACATAGGCTCAATCTCCATGTCTCTGTGTCCTTCTCCATGGTCAAGCTGACTTCACAGTGGTGGGACCAGACCACACTCTCCATGTCCCTGTGGGGCAGGACATCGTGCTGCCGTGTCACTTGCCCCAGCCATGGACGCTCAGAGCTGGGACATCAGGTGGATCCGTCATGATGTCACTGAAACGGTGCACCACTACCGACATGGGGAGGACGTGTCCTGGGACCAGATGAAGGAATATGTTGGGAGGACAGAGCTGATCAGAGATGGTCTCTCCAGAGGAAGGCTGGACTTGCGAATCTCTGGGCTGAGACCTTCTGATAATGGTTATTACACCTGCACTGTGACAGATGGTGACTCTTATGGAGAAGCTTTGATGGAGTTGGACGTGTCAGGTTTGTGTCTGGCACAGTGTTTGCAGGGGTGGTCATGGTGTCCCCAGGTTTGTGTGTCCCACCCAGACCTGTGTCCCCTCTCTTGGTGCCCCAGGAGAGCTGGCACAGTGTCTGGCAGCCCTTGGGGGTGCAGATGTTGCCTGGAGGTGTTGAAGCTGGGCAGCTCAGCCTTGTTGTGCCGGGAAGTTTGAGGGGAGATCTGGGGCTGTTGGGCATCAACGCTGGGTGGTTCCTGCACAGGTTGGGGTGGGTTTGGTGGGAGCTGTGTTGTGTCTGCATTGGGATGTGGTAGTGGCCTTGGAGCTGAGCCCATCCCTCCCTGACCCCAACCCTGGGCTCTTCCCCAGCCACAGGCTCTGGCCCTCAGCTCTCTCTGGAGGGGTACGAGGCCGGAGGCATCCGGGTGCTGTGTCGATCGGCCGGATGGTTCCCGCAACCGGAGGTGCTGTGGAAAGACCCCGACGGGCACTGTGTCCCCTCAGTCTCCCAGAGACGTTCCCCTGATGCCAGGGGCCTGTTTGACATCGAAGACGCCATCGTGGTGACAGGGACCAGAGATGGGAACTGGTCCTGTGTGGTCAGGAACCGCCGCCTGGCCCAGGAGCAGGAGGCGTCCCTGCGCATCTCCGGTGCGACGGCTGCAGCCAGCCCCTGCGGCGCTGGAGCAGGGCGGGGGGTGGCTGCCTTGCTTGGAGCAGCTTTGGGCTGGGCTTGGGGGGCACCATGTGGGGGTGTGGGGGCATGGGAGGACTCTGTCCCCTTGAGGCCAGGGCTCACGGGACAAGGGCTGGCAAGTGTGTGGCAGGGGTCTCTTGGTCCTTCTCCCCATGGATGCAAGTGTAAATTGATCCCTTTCCCTGTGGATCTGTGTGTTTCCCAGCTCCCTTTTTCCAAGAGGCTCGTCCCTGGAAGGCTGTTCTGACCATGCTTTTCTTGTTCTCCATTGGGATCCTTGGCCTCAGCGCTTATCTCTGGAGAAGGAAAGGTATGTTTGTCTCCAAAGGACATGTTGCCTTCATCAAAAAGCTCTTGGGGAAGGACGGAAGGGGATGAGGACATGGTGGGGTGTTGGCAGGAGAACAGGGAGCATGGCCAGAGCATCTGGCTGGGGGGGAAGGTCCCAGAGACCCTCTTGAGTTGTTCCCGCTGAGGAAGCAAGCTGCTCTACTGACCTCCTCTTCCTCTGGCTTTGCTTTCCAGCTTTGCTCTCCAGAGAGCTGGGTGAGTCCTTCTGGCCCCTTCCCCCAGCAAAACCTCTTGTCACATGAGCCCCCAGCAAGGGCTTGGCTTTTGGGAGTTCCTGACTTAGGGACTGAGCTCCAGAGATCATGGGTGGGCTGTCAGGGGATGTGTTGGCAGGGAGCCATTACGAGGAGTGAGGCAGTTTTGTACTTCTCCCCAAAAAGAAGGAGTTGGGGATCAGCCTGAGCTCTGTGTGCTCCTGTGGGATCAGCCCTGGGGTGTGTGGTTGTTCCCACTGGTCACACATCACTTCTCGGCTTATTGTTCTCGGAAAACATGATGGAGCCCCGAGTGAGTGTCTGTGAGCTCCAGCATGGAGTTCAGTCCTTTCCTGAGATCTCTGTGCACAGCGCCTTCCCTCCCTGCTAGTCCTTTCCATCCTGGCATTCCTGGGGCTCGGAAAGCCCAAGGCCATGTGCCTGGGAGGGTGGGCAGCTCAGGCAGAGCAGTGCGGGGATGGGTCCTCTGCCCTGCCCAGAGCTGCTGGGACCAGCTCTGGGATGTGACCAGCTCTCCTCTCTCCTTGTAGCCTGGAAGAAGTTTCTGCTGCCCCACACTCCAGGTAATTGGGGGTTTGTGTGCCACACTTGGGGGTTCTCCTTCTGTTCCTCGTGTTCAAGGGGCACCTGGGCTGGTCACTGGTTGGGACTGGCTGCGCCTGTGTGTGTTGGGTGACTCCCAGACCCCGAGTGTGGCACTGGGCTGTTCCTCTGCTGTGTTCTTTTCTGGCCTGTACCACCCCTCATGAACTCCATCACCCTGCTGACACCCCATGCACTGCCCAGACCCAGACACTGCCTCCCCTTCCTGCTTCTCTGTGCTGAGGTTGCAGACCCACTGGTGCCTGTTCCCATGGGGAACAGCTTGGCTGTGGCCATGCTGGGACTGGCTCTGGGATGGGATCTCAAGGAGCAAGGAGATTTCCCATGTCCTGCCCCACGGGGCAGAATCTGGCCCCAGGGTGGTGAAACCTGCCCAGTGCTGAACTTTGCCCCTGATGCTCTGGCTCCTCCTGTCCCTGCAGACATGGTGACCCTGGATCCTGACACGGCTCATCCTGAGATTGTCCTGTCCAAGGATAGGAGAAGCGTGAGTGTGGGAAGAGCATGGCAGGACCTGCCCAAATTCTCTCAGAGATATACATCTTGGACCTGTGTGCTGGGCCAGAATAGGTTTACAGATGGGAAGCACCTTTGGGAGGTGGAGGTGAAGGGGGAGGTGGGAGGTGATTCGAGGTGGGCTCTGGGGGTGGCCAGGGACTCTGTGAACAGCAAGATGTATATGGAACTGAGGCCTGAAGAGGGGATCTGGGGAGTGAGACACTGGGAGGGTAAGTTTCAGTCTCTCACCTCTCCTCCCACCCTCCTGCCCCTGTCCGGGGTCCCCAGCAGAATCTGGGTCTGTCTGGACTGCCCGGGGGGGCTGGTGACTTTCATTGATGGTCACAGTGGGGTCGAGATCTTCACTTTCCCACCAGCCTCGTTCAATGGAGAGACCATTTGCCCATGGTTTTTGGTGCAGACAGAGGGAACAGAGCTGTGCCTCAGGAAGAGCACTTCCTGGCCCACTTCCATGTCTGCCCCAGCCCCACAGAGTCCCTGCCCTTCTGCAGACCCTGCCTGTTCTCCTCTCCTCGCTGCCGCAGGAGCAGAAGTCCCTCTCAGCCCTGCCCCAGCCCATCCTGACCCGGCAGAGCAGGACAGGACTCAATAAAGCTTTGTGGGTGAACACGGAGTCTGGCTGTGGGGGTTCCTGGGGGCTTGTTCTGATTCTTGGCTGCTGCTGAAGGGGATTTGCAGCAGGCTTGGAGCAGTGGTTGGAGCAGGAGCCTGGGGGCAGCTGCCAGCAGGGTGACTGGGGCTGGAGTTGGGGAGCATTCAGGGCAACTCAGGCCTCGGTCTTGGTTCTGGGGAGCCCCAACTCTGACAGCACCCCATGTCACCGGGATGCCACAGCTCTGGATCCTTCCAAGCCACAAAATCCTGTTGGGATCAAGCCTGAGATGTGTTTCCCTCCTGCCCTTCTGAGCTGGGCACTCGGTGCAGGCGGTGGCAGCTCCTGGCTGGGTTTAGGGACTGGGCTCCATTTGCGAAAGTCTCTTTGTACCAGAGCAGCTTCAGGGGCAGCAGAAGAGGAAAGTCCTGAGTGGGGACAGGATTTCTCCCCCTGCGGCTCTGGGAAAGTGATATTTACCAGTGCTGACTGGTGTGGCTGCTGCTGCTGTGGGGATTTGTGCTGCAGTGAAGCCGGGGGGTGGGGGGGGGTGTGTGTGAGGTGGGGTGTGTGTGTTGTATAGGGGTGGGTTGTGTTTGGGTATGTTGGGATAGACTGTGTGTGGGGTTGGTTTGGGTTGACCTGAGTTGATTTTCTTTGACTTGGCTTCAGTTAATTTCAATTAAAAATGCAGCAACCAGACAGTGTTCAAGGACGATGGAGAGAAGAGAAAACAACACCCTGCAGCAGTACGGCTGAGAAGGTGAGCAGCTCTTACAGCTGTGGGGAATGAGTTCTCTACTGAGGAAAGGGCCATGGGCAGGATTTGAGCAAAAACCCTTTCCAACTGGCAGTTACGGACCTTTGGGTCACGGAATGACGGCATTATTGATTGGAAAGTCTTCCACAGTATTAAGAGGACTTTTTGTATTACCCGGAATTGTTAATGTTGATTACAAAGGCGAAATTAAAATAATGGCATGGACTCCGATGCTGCCATGCACAGAACCTGCAGGAAGCAAAATTGCGCAATTGGTTTATTTTTCACCAAAATCAAGCCAAGCTGTGCAAAGCACAGGCTGTTTCAGATCCACAGGAATGCCTGAAATTTATTGGACTCAACAATTGACAATGAGTTGACTGGAGTTACCATGTACTTTATGAGCAGGAGGAACAAGGATCGCCAATCGAGGGATTATAGATAGCGGTGCAGATGTTACAGTTAAACCTGCATGCCTGTGGCCTGATATTTGGCCTTTAATGGATGCTCATGCCTCCCTATCGGGAATTGGTGGATAGATGATGCCCAAAGAAAGTCAAATACTTATTAACATTGTTGGGCCAGAAGACAAAACAGCTACTGTTGTGTTGCCTGGATCTGTTACCCTTTGGGGAAGGGGCTGTCTAAGTCAATGAGGCATGTGGTTAAGTATGGATTTTTCTTAGGGGCCACTGTTGGGGAGCAGATCCCACTGATGATTTGGAAAACCGATACACCTGTGGGGGTAGATCAGTGGCCCCTCCCAAAAGAAAAGCTGCTGCAACTGCACAAACTGGTAAATGAAAAGATGGAAGCTGGCCATATTGTCTCTACCACAAGCCCATGAAACACCCCGGTTTTTGTAATCCAAATGAAGAACTATTCCTGGAGGATGTTACATGATTTGAGAAAAGTAAATGAAGTTATCGAAGATATGGGAACTGTGCAGCCTGTACTTACCTCCCAGACAACGATACCACAAGCATGGTTTCTTATAGTAATTGATTTAAAGGACTGCTTTTTCACCATACCACTTGCACCTCAGGATGCATCATAATTTGCACTTTCAGTGCCATCTGTTAATGCCTCAGAACTGTATAAAAGATACCACTGGACAGTGTTACCTCAAGGCATGACAAATAGTCCAACACTATGTCACAACTGTTTTGAGTCTGATAAGGAAGAATTTTGAAGGTGTTTTTATCTATCACTATATGGATGATATTTTCATAGCCGCACAGGTGAAACAGCAGGTGCAAGAAGTTCAGCAACGAATTGTGCAAGCAGCTCAAAATGCAGGACTCAAAATTACAGAAGGCAAAATATAGGAAACACCACCTTGGCAGTACCTGGGCTGGAAAATTTCAGATCAGCTTGTTCGACCACAATGAATAACTTTGCAAACAGACATTAAAACTTTGAATGATCTCCAGAAACTGTTGGAGACCATAAATTAGTTCCGCCCTCTTCTAGGAATTCCCATGGAGCAATTGCACCCCCTTTTTATACTTCTAGAAGGAGATACGGACTTAATATCCCCCAGAAAAATCACTCCTCCTGCAAAAGCTGCTCTTAACAAAGCAGTAGAAAAAGTAACCAACCAGGCCGCCAACAGGCAAAAATTTAATTATCCTGTTAGCCTTTTTTTTTTCCACTCTATCTTTCAACCCTATGGTCTATTAGCAAAATGGGTTCCACAGGATACAAATTCATTAATAGTTTTAGAATGGATTTTCCTACCCCATAATTTTGGAAAGACAGTTACCATGGCTATTGAAATGAGAGCCATGGTCATTCAGAAGGGGAGGGAGCATTTGTTGGCTTTAGATGGTACAGAGCCACATACGATTTATTTACCACTTGTTTCAAAACAATTGACCTTTTTAACTCACCAGTCTTTTGTTTTTCAGTGTGTGTTGGCTGATTATACAGGACAGATAAGTACTCATTTTCCAAGACACAAAATAATAGAATCTTTAAACTTGCTTTCACTATTGCCTACCTTGCAATTGGCTGTTACTCCCCTAACTAATGTCCTTACTGTATTTACTGATGGGTCTGGAAGAACGGGACAAGCTGTAATTGCTTGGTGAAATGAATCAGGTCAATAGGATAGTGACAAACATGTAGTTACAGGTTCATCGCAGGTAGTTGAACTGTCTGTGGTAGTTTCTGTCTTTAAAAAATGGTCTATTGCAATTAACATAATAACAGACTCTGCCTATGTTGCAGGTCTTCTTTCCAGACGTTAACACTCATTTTTAAAAGAAGTAACAAACCAAGTGCTATTTGCATTTCTTTGGGAACTTAAATGGCTCATCCTTTATTCAACATGTTTGCTCACATACCTCTCTATCAGTGAGGGAAATAATGAGGCAGACCGCCTTGCAGTTTTACCAGATCATTTTTCGCAAGCTCATCTGTCTCATGACTTCTATCATCAAAATGCAAAAGCCTTGCAAAGGTTATTTCAACTGACACAAGATCAAACTAGGCAAATGATACAATTGTGCCCTGATTGTCAGCATGTTTTACCTACACCTTCCATTGGAGTTAATCCACGAGGATTGTCTTCACTTGAGATTTGGCAAACAGATGTCACTCACATACCAGAATTTGGAAGATTTAAATATGTTCATGTGTCAGTTGACATATTTTCTTCCTGCCTTTATGCCTCAGTACACACACTCAAGATACGCATCGACACTTTGTTCCAGCTTTTGCAACTTTGGGAGTTCCAAAAACTATCAAAACGGACGATGGTCCAGGCTATATAGCACATAAAACACAGATGTTTTTTCAGCAATAGGGAATAAAACATGTAATGGGTATTCCTCACTCTCCCACAGGGCAGGCAATCATTGAACGTACACATAGTACTCTTAAAAAAATGTCATAAAAACAAAAAAGGGTGAGTCTAGAGCTATCCCCACAAGAGCAAATAGCAAAACCTTGTGATGTTTTGAATTTTTTGAACAGATGGTAGGAAGATGGGCCTCCTATACAGCATCATTTTAACTTGCAAACCTGTATTGAAATTATTAAGGCTTTAGTGATGATAAGAAATTTGCAGACAAATCAATGGGAAGGACCTTTCCCTCTAATAACACGGGGCAGAGGGTATGCTTGTGTTTCCACAGGTTCTAGTCCAAGATGGGTGCAGCTCGATGGATCAAGCCCTCTGTGTTGCAACCACCATTATCATCTGCATGATGACGACTGCACCAATGTCACAGTTGTCAAGATTTTGATGGGCTCTACTGTGTGCATTAAGAGTAAATTCACAAAAGTATTGACAAAGTGCTAGAGGGGTTTTTAGCAGGGATGTCTGATGGCTGCATGAACTGTTGCAGATGGGATTAGAATGTTTGTTTTTGTTTTCATTCCAATGTGTGTTTGTTAAGATGTATACAAGGTTTAATAGGGCTTTGAACCAACGTTTTTAAAATATAAATACAGAAGGGGGAAATGTGGGAAGTGGAAAAGCAGCCCTGGAAAAGAAAGTTATGCTTGTTGGAGACAAGCTGCAAAAGCAAGAGGAAAAGCAGGGAAGAAGGTCGTTTAGAGATGTAAATTTGTGCTTCCTTTAGTAGGGAGGTGGCATGGTGTGCTTTGTCATGTTAAGGAAGGTGCAGACAGAAAGATGCCCGTGGGACAACCTTTTGTATAGGAATGTTGTGGTTCTAGTATTCATGAAAAGTCCTGAAACCTGACTGGAGGCTGCTGCGTCAGCCATCCAGAGGGTATAAAAGTTTGCTCAGTTGTTATTGAAGTTGTCTTTGATCAACCACAATCAGAGTCGGTGCCGTTCAATACACACACCCCACCCCCCCACCCCCCCTTTTTCTTCTCTCCCCCCACCCTGGCTTCTTTTTTCCCCTTTTCTTCTTCTCTGCCTCTGACTCTTCCTCCTGCGCAGCCCCAGCTGCCCAACCCTTGCCCAGCCAGGAGACTTTGGCAGCTGCCTTGATGTTCCTCTCCCAGGAATCTTCCTCCACGTTCCTTCCAGCACTTTCCTTCCCTGTACCGTGAGCAAGAGGCACACTCCAGCCAGGAGGGATCCTTCCTCATTGCTGTTCCCCACAGGAGACAGCTGCCTATGGAAGACCCTTTGTTTCACTCCTCAGCCAGCTCTGCCATGGCCTTCTGCATGAGCTGCAGGTGGAATCTCAGCTCCATCATCATCCTCCATGGGCTGCAGGGGAACAGCTTTGCTATGATCTTCTCCAGTGCCTGAAGCACCTCATCCCCCCTTTTCTGTGCCAACCTCTGTGTCTGCCAAGTGTCTCACACTGTCTTGCTCCCTTCTCTGGGGGCAAAATGCAGCCGTTTGCATTTCATTCCTATCACAGAGGCGCTGCCAACATCACTGATGGGCTTGGCCGTGGTCAGCAGCAGGACTGCCTTGAGCCTGGCCCATGTTGGTTCTGTTGGGCCTAGGGGAAGCTTCAGGCAACTTCTTGCAGAAGCCACCCCTGCAGCCCCCACCCCAAACTGCCACACAGACCCACAGCTGTTCCCCAGACCTCCAGCCCCAGCACCAGGCCAAGCCCCCGACCCTGCTCCAGGCCCAGCTCCGGCCCTAAGGCCTAATCCCAGCCTCAGGCCCCAGGACCAGCACCGGGCCCAGGCCCAGCCCAGCCTGAGCCCCTGACCCAGTCTACCTGGGCCTCAGGCCCCACCCTCAGGGGAAGAAGGCCCAAGGAAAGCAGCCTCTATCCACAGCTCCTGAAGTCCATCCCTCTGACCCAGGCCCTCAGGCTCTATCCTCAGGCCCCAGCGCAATGAACCAGGCTCCCCCAGGCCCTGGCCCATTCCCAGGACCTCAGGCCCATCTCTCTGGCCCCATTCCCCGGCCCAGGCAACCAGGCCCCATCCTCAGCTGCCCAGGCCCTGGGAACAAGGCCCTACCCTCAGGGAACCAGGCCCCTGGGGAACCACACCCCATCCCCAGGCAACCAGGCGCAGGCTCCATCCTCAGGCCACAAGGATCAGGCCACAGACCCCATCCCTAGGACCATCCTCAGGCCCCATACCCAGCCCCAGGCCCAGGCCTAAAATAAAAGACAAATAAATAAAATTAAAACCAAAGAAATAATGAAAAAAAAACCCACCCCAAAGTAATAATTAAACTTCAAAAACCTGAAGTTGGACACAATTTAAAGGAAGGAAAAACTTAGCGCCCCAAACGTTCCCCCTGCAGTAATCCCTAGCCCTGAGGTTAGTGACATGGCAGCACGAGATCCTGCCCCATGGTGACACAGAGAGCATGGCCTGGTCCCACCACTCCGAGGTCAGTTTTGGATAGAGAAGGACACAGAGACACAGAGATTACACCTATGTTAATTGAGGGCTGGGCATCTCCTTCCTCCAAGAGATCCCATCCTGGGGCTGGCCCCAGAACAGCCACAGCCAAGCTTGGTCCTGTGGGAACAGGAAACAGTGGGGCAGGATGGGGAGGCAGTGGCTGGGTCTGAGCAGTGACCGGACCATAGAGTACCCCCAGCCAGAGCAGAATCACCCCATCCTCATGACACCCACCCCTCAAATATTTATCAGCATTTAGAAGATCCCCCCTCAGTCTTCTTTTCTCTAGGCTAAACAGTCCCAAGTCCCTCAGAGATGTTCTAGTCCCCTCAGTATATCCACATCCTTTTTTGCACCCTCTCCAGGAGCTCCCTGTCCTTCTTGACCCAGGGGGCCCAGCACTGCACACAATATTCTTGATGAGGTCTCACCAGGGCAGAGCAAAAGGACAGAAGAACCTCCCTGACCTGCTGCCCACACATTTCTCTTCCCTGACCCTGAGGGCATGTTGCTGGTCATGGTCAGCCTGAGTTCCACCAGGAGAGCCATGTCTTCTTCCACAGCGCTGCTTCCCAGCAGGTCAGCCTCTAACCTGTACTAGTGTTGGGACTTATTCCTCCCGAGATGAAGGACCTTACACTGGCCCTTTGCTATTTTGTGCCTGGTTCCTGCTTCCAGCTTTAGTTATTGAGTTTGGGCTTTTTTGTAAGAGGATGAAGAACTTCAGCAAAGCGCCTGGGGTGGAGCCTCAAGTCCCACCCAGAATTGGAAATTCCAAAACACAAATATAAAATGATCAGTTATTTTGAGAGGCATGTTTCACACAGCAGATCATTTTCTCTGAAAAGAGACCTCTCTTTTTTCAGGGGGTAGAATATTTCCTGTCATTAAGAGTCAGTAATAGAGTTACCAGAAATGAAGGTAAGTGGAAGTGGGGCACAGCAGGGGCTGCACAGGGGAGCCGTGTGTGGTCCCATCCTGCCCTCAAGCACCAGTTTCTTTGTCTGTCCTGGTCATGCAGGGGCTTTGCGGATTTTCAAGCCTCTTTGGGGGCAGGGACAGCCCTTCTTTGCCATGTCCCCTTTGGAGTAGCTGTGACCCCATCACTTCCTCTGCCTCTCTTCCCCTCCCTCCTCTCCAGCACGCTCTCGGCAAGCCCCAGGGACTTCCTGAGCTATTAAGTGACTCTCCACATGCTCTGTCTGGGATCCTGCAGGGCTTCTGGGGGCTTTTGCCTGATCAGTGTGGTAGATGTGGGCCAGGGAGCTGCCGAGGGGTGGGGGGAGCCCAGCCCTGAACTCAGTCCTGCATGCTTTCACTTTCTTGTGGCTGTTATGGCTTGCAGCAGGGCTGGCTGGGGTGGAGGTTGTTTTCTGGAACAGGTTCCTGCTCCCGGAAAACCTCCTTCTCCCGGTCCTACCATTCCCGCTCCAGGTTCTCCAGGAACACCGTTTGCTCGCCCTGTTGCTCTGTGGGTGTAAGCTCATCATCTCAACTGACCTTCTGAACCGTGAGAAAGACCACGCCCTCCCTGATCGCCGTGCCCACACACACCACTGAGCCAACTGCCATGCCAAGCCCTGTTTGCCGTCCTGTTTGCTCAGCTCACAAGGGGCGGCTCTTGTACTGAGAGGGGTTGGTCCCATCAACCTTTGCTCTGTCTTTGATCCGTCTTTGTGGTGTGCAATCCATGCAGGAGGTCACCTGTCATTTCACTGGCACTCACTGGAGGGGGAAGCTGGGTGTGTCTCTTTTTGTCTCTCTCTTTCTCTTTTTCTCCCTGTGCTTTATTTTGCCCTCACATTTCTGGTCTTGGTTTTGCCGCTTTCGGGAAGGGTCCCCTGGTGTGATCATCCACTCCAGAGCCCTTTGCCTCAGCAACTGCACTACTTTCCCTTCCTTCTCCTTCTTTTTTTTTTTTGTTAGACATTAGGAAAACGTTCTTCCCTGAAAGGGCTATTGGGCACTGGAACAGGGTGCCCAGGGAGGGGGTTGTGTCACTGACCCTGAATGTGTTTAATAGACGGGTAGATGAGGTGCTCAGGGACATGGATTAGTAGGGGATGGATATGGTTGGACTCAATGTTCTCAAAAGTCTTTTCCAACATGGTGATTCTGTGATTTGATGATTCCTGGCTTCTTTTCCCTTCCTTATTTCTGTCCCACGAGCGACTCCTAACTCTGGGGGTTTAGAAAATTTCCCTTCATTTCAAGCTGTTATTAGATTTGAGATAACTCCCAGAGAGGGGCCATGGGGCAAAGCAGGGGCTGCCCTGGGGAACCGTGTGCAGTCCCATCCTGCCCTCGAGCACCGGTTTCTTGTGCCGTTGGGGTGCTCCTCCAGGGGCTTTGGGGATTTCAGTGCCTCCTTGGGGAAGGGGCAGCCCTTCTTTGCCAGATCCCCTCTGGGGCAGCTGTGACCCCCATCACCCTCCTCTGCCTCCCTTCCCCTCCCTCCTTTCCAGAGCAGCTGCAGATTTGGCTCCTGGCAATCCCCTGGCACCTCCTGAGGTATTGGGTGACTCTCCACGTGCTCTGGCTGGGATCAAGTAGGGATCCTGCAGGGCTGGAGGGAGCTTTTGCCCACTCTTGATGGCAGATGTGGGGCAGGGAGCTGTCATGGGGTGGGTTGAGTCCAGCCTGGAGCTTGGCCCTGCATGCTTTCACTTTCCAATGGCTGTTGTGGTTTGCAGCAGGGCTGTTTGGCATGGGGGTGTCGTGGTTCTACCCCAGCAGAGAGCTGAGATCCACACAGCTGCCTGCTCCTTAAAGGAAAAGAAGCAGGGGAAGAGGGAAGGGGTGGGGTGAGAGGTAAGGGAAGGGAAAAGGAAGGGGCAAATAGCCCCAAAACCAAGAAACTAAGAGGCCCGTGGGTTGGGATAAGGATAGTTTACTAAGATAACAGAAAGATACAATACAACAATGCTGACAGGACTTTACAGCAAAAATATATGAAGCTGTTGATACACAATGCAGTTTCTCACCAAACCACACAACTCAGGCCGTGCCACCCAGACCCGTCCCGGAACCCGACCGTCCCCCAAGAACCGCGCGTCCCGGAGCCGCTCCTGCTCTTCCTCCCATCAGCCCCCTTTATACTGAGCATGACGGAATTGGCATGGAATACTCTCTTGGGCCGGTTTAGGTCATCTGTCCTGGCTTTGCCCCTCCTTTCTCATGAAGAGCTGAGAAAGTCCTTGACTGTCTGACAGCAACTAAAAACATCAGGGTGTTATCAGCACTGCTTTCATTTTAACTCTCAAACACAGCATTCCATCTGCTGCTACAAATGAAGTTAACTCCATCCTGACCAAAACCAGGACAGGGGGTCATTTTGTGGTGCAGGTTTCCACTCCTGGGAAACCTCCTTTTTCTTTCAGTCCTCCCACTCCTGCTCCAGTTTCTCCGGGGTTTATGGACCATGGGAGGGCAAAGGAAAGACCCGTGGCATGGAGCGTGCCCCACTCATGCCAAGCTCTGCCCTAACCTGTAACGCCCTCAATTAACATAGGTGCCATCTCCGTGTCTCTGTGTCCTTCTCCATGACCAGGCCATGCTCTCCATGGCATCGTGGGGCAGGACTTTGTGCTGCCTTGTCATTTGTTCTCCAGCGTGGATGCTCAGAGCTGGGACATCAGGTGGATCCGGCACAGGGTCTCTGAAACGGTGCACCACTACCGACATGGGAAGGACACAGTTGGCCAGAGATGGTCTCTCTAGAGGAAGCCTGGACTTGCAAATCTCTGGGCTGAGACCATCTGATGATGGTCAGTACGTCTGCACTGTGACTGATGGTGCCTCTTATGGAGAAGCTTTGGTGTATCTGGAGGTTTCAGGTTTGTATCCAGTGCGGTGTTTGCAGGGGTGGTCGTGGTGTCCCTGGCCTTGTGTGTCCCTCCCAGATGTATGTCCCATCCCTTGGTGCCCCAGCAGAGCTGGCACAGTGTCTGGCAGCCTTGGGGCTTCTTGAGCAAAGAGGGGTCTGTGCAGATGCTGCCTGGAGGCGTTGAAGCTGGTCAGCTCGGTCTTGCTGTGCCAGGAGGTTTGGGGGGAGAGCTGGGGACATTTGGCATCAATGCTCAGCGGTTCCTGCCCAGGTTGGGGTGGGTTTGGTGGGAGCTGTGAGGGGTCTGCCCGGGGATGCAGTGGTGGCCTTGGAGCTGAGCCCATCGCTCCCTGACCCCAACCCTGGGCTCTTCCCCAGCCACAGGCTCTGTCCCTCAGCTCTCTCTGGAGGGTTACGAGGCCAGAGGCATCCGGGTGCTGTGTCGATCGGCCGGATGGTTCCCGCAACCGGAGGTGCTGTGGAAAGACCCTGACGGGCACTGTGTCCCCTCGGTCTCCCAGAGACGTTCTCCTGATGCCAGGGGCCTGTTTGACACCGAAGACGCCATCGTGGTGATGGGAACCAGAGATGGGAACTGGTCCTGTGTGGTCAGGAACAGCCGCCTGGACCAGCAGCAGGAGGCGTCCCTGCGCATCTCCGGTGCGACGGCTGCAGCCAGCCCCTGCGGCGCTGGAGCAGGGCAGGGGTTGGCTGCCTTGCTTGGAGCAGCCTTGGGCTGGGCTTGGGGTGCAGCATGCAGGTGTGGGGGCACGGGAGGACTCTGTCCTCTTGAGGGCTCCTGGAACATAGTCTGGGAAGTGTGGGGCAGGGGTCTCTTGGTCCTTCTCCCCATGGACACAAGTCTAAATGGGTCCCTTTCCTGGTGGATCTATTTGTTTCTCAGCTCCGTTTTTCCATGATGCCCGTCCCTGGATGGTCTGTCTGGGTGTGCTCCTTGCACTCTCCATTGGGTTGCTTGGCCTTGGAGCTTCTCTCTGGAGAAGGAAAGGTATGTTTGCCTGAGGGACATGTTGCCTTCATCAAAAAGCTCTTTCAAAAGGATGGAAAGGGATAAGGACACGGTGGGGTGTGGACTGGGGGAGTGCCTGGCTGGTGGGAAGGTCCCAGAGACCCTCTGGAGCTGTTCCTGCTGAGGAACCACACTGCTGTCCTGACCTCCTTTTCCTCTGGCTTTGCTTTTCAGTGCTGTTTTCCAGAGAGCTGGGTGAGTCCTTCTGGCCCCTTCCCTCAGCAAAACCTCCTGGCACAGGAGCCCCCGGGAGGGACTTGGCTTTGGGGGTTCCTGACATTGAGGCTGAGCTCCAGAGAGCCTGAGTGGGCTGGCAGGGGGATTGGCTAGTAGGGAGCCATTCCTGGGAGCGAGGCTGTCTGGTGTTACATCCCAAAAAGAAGTTGGGGATCAGCCCTGAAGTGAGTGGTTTTTCCCTCTTGTCTCACATTGCTTCTTGGTTTTGTTTTCCAGGGAAACTGGGTTCAGCCCTGGGTGAGTCTGGTGGAAGGAGACATTCCTGTGGTTTTTGGACATTCTCAAACAATTTGGGGTCTGCCAGAGCTCTGACGGCTCCTCATGGGCAGTTCTGGGATGACAAGATGTCCCACCTGATCAAACATTTCTTTCTCTTTGCTTTCCAGAGGAACAAGCTGCAGCACTGGGTGAGTCTCAGTGACTTCCAGCACAGCATGGGGTCCTGTCCCAGCCACACTGTGCTCAGCTCTTTCCCTCACTGCTTGTTGTCTCCATCCCGGCATCCCTGGGTCTGGAAAGGCCCAAGGTGATGTCCCTGGAAGGTTGGGCAGCTTGGGGAGACCAGAGCAAGGCTGGATCTTCTTCTTCTTTGTCCAGAGCTGCTGGGGACTGGCTCTGAGATGTCACCAGGCTCGAGGGAGAAATTTCTGAGGCTTGGGGGCTTTTTGCACTTCCTAAAAAAGTATTCTGGGCTCTTTCCAAGCTCTGTTTACTTCCTCATGAGGAATTACTGCACGAATGTTCCCTCACATAAAAATCTGCTGATCAAACAGCACATTCCACCCACTGCTATGGTGGTCTCAGTGTCCCCAACCAGCAACTCAGTGTTGCTCTGACCATGGGGGAGCCCCTTTGGCTCTGAGGTGGGGTGTACAAAGTACCATAGGAATGGTGAGGGTCTGGGACACAGGGTGGGAGCCCCTCTGAGAGTTCTCAGGTTCTGAGAGTACTCACTGCCACAGGATGGTGAGGGCTGAGATGTGGCAGCCAGGTCTGGGATGGGGTGATGGGCATGGTGGGGAGAAGTCCAGAATGTGTTTGGTGGGGCACCCAGAAACCTCCCTGGCTGTGGCACAAAGGATCCCATGGAGTGTGGGGCTGGGGAACAGGGGTGTTTGGAGTGCTCTGCCAACAGTACTGGGCTGGGAAGGATCGGCACGTGCTGGGCCAGTACCATGAGGAAGGGTAGTATCTTCATGGTGGAGGAGGGAGTGGAGATCTCCCATCCCACAGAGCCCCTTCCCAGCCCGCACTCACCCCCACTCTGGTTGTAGCGGCTCTGCAGTGTGTCCAGGTTCACTGTGGAAATCTCCTCATTGGTCTGTTCAATCTGGGTCTGCCGGTCCCAGTGCTGCTGGTCCAGGTTGGCCGCCATCCAGTCTGCCTGGGGCACCGCCCTCCCCTTCTCGCTGTCGTAGCGCGAAATGAGGTTCCCGTCCACGTACCCCATGGACATAAACTGGGGTACTCCTGGGCTGGGCTCTGACACTGCGGTGTGGAAGTAGCGCAGGGAGTGGAGGTCTGTGGGGACACAGGGGACAATGAGGGGTGGGGGGTGCAGGGTGAGGGTGCCCATAGTGCTGGAGTTCAGGATTGGGTGGTGAGCCTGGGTGGCAGTCCCAGAGCAGCAGATTGGGGGTGTGTGGGTGTTTCAAGGGGAAGTGTCTGTTGGGGAGGGGTATGTGTCCAGGAGGGGATCCTCCTTCCCATGAAGGAAAGCTGGGGGTCCTGGTGGTGATGAAAAGGGGCCCATGGCATTGAAAAACCCAAGGTTCCCAGGAAGAGGGGTCCAAGGGTGTCCCTGGCATCAAGGTCTCCCTACCCATCCCCTCCTCAGAGTCCCAGAGCCCCCATGGCCCCATATTACCTGTATCTCTCAGCCTGGGAACACCTCTGGGCCCCCCAATTCGCAGATCTCACCTCCTCCCTGGCCCTACTCTCCTGCCCTTACCCTGGGGCACCCTGAGACCCCCAGACCTGCCTGTCCCGGGGGGACCCAGGCGCCTGGTGTCCCATGGCTCTCCCCACCCAGCTCTGACACCCTTGGGGTTTGTGGGTGAAATAGATGGGTCAAGTGTGAAAACCTCCTGGGGAGCGTGGGCAAACCCCAGGGCTTGAGGGAGGTGTCCCTTGACCCCAATGTCCCTTGTGCCCGGTGCCCCTCCTGCCCTGGGTTGCTTGTGCCCTCCATCACCTGTGTCCAGCATGCCTTGGACCTGGCAGCGCTTCTGCCTGGCACTGCTTGTACTGCATCTCCTGCACAGGTCCTTCAACTTAACAGTCCAAACCAGCAAAAACACCTTCCAGAAGGATCTGGACTATATTCTGCCCTGTCTCAGAGAATTCCTCTGCTCTCTTGCCCCAGATGATGATGTCAACAGTGTACTGCAGGTGCTCTGGGGCTTCACCCCTTCCAGCACAGTCGGGATCAGCCCAGGGCAGATGGTGGGGCTGTGTTTTCACCCCTGGGGCAGTCGATTCCAGGTGAACCTGGCACCCTTCCAGGGACTGCAAACTGTGTCCTGCTCTCTGTTGTCAAAGGCATCCAAAAAAATGCAGTAGTGATATCAACTGGGGCGTCCCACTGTGCTGCCTCTGACTCCAGTTCCTGCTGGAGCTCCAGCGTGTCCAGTACAGCAGCACTCGTGGGCAGGGTGACTCCATCCAGCTGAGTCTGCAGTGACCACAGGGCTGGCAGCTCATGACTGTTTCTCCCTCACCAGCACGGACAGGAGCTCTGGCAGCTTGGCCAAAGAAACAGTGTGGAACCAGGGTGGGGTGGATGTGGCTGTGCCAGTTCTCCCGTGTGCCAATGTGCTCTCAGTGAAACCCATGGCCTGAGGCACATTGGGCTGGTGGAGGGGGATGTTGAGATCCCCAGAGCAGAGAACTGGGGACAGGGAAGTGGGCCTGCATGACACTGTCTCTTCCTGCTGTCCCTGCAGTGATCCCTGCCTGACCATTCCATGAGGGTTGGGGGCTGGATGTGGCCCCTGCGCTCTCACTGGCTGCTGGAGGTGGCCAGGAGCTGCCTGCAGAGAGCTGATGATGCTGCAGCTGCCCACGATGCTGTACTGGTGGCTCTGCTGACCAAGGAAACACCTTGTTTCCCTTACTTCAAAGACTGGGCAATCATATTTTACCAGTTTTGAGATTGCAGGTGATTTCTGCTGCATGTGCACAGGCACTAATCAGTCCCCACCTCCTCTCCCAGTACCTGGGCTGCTCTCACAGCCTTAGGTTGAGTGCTGTGCTGTTTTTCCTGCTATAGAGCTGGGTTTCTTTCCAGCAGCCCAACATGGTGTCGTGTTTAGGACTGGGTTGGGTCTGGCTGAGGTGGAGTTCATTTCCCCCAGCAGTGCTGTGCTGTGCATCAGGAGTGAGCAGGGTGTTGGTACCAGCCCAGGGATTTGGCTGCTGAAGAGCGGGGCTGGCCCAGCATCCAGGCTGTCTCTCCAACATACCCCTCAGCGGTAGGCTGTGGGTGGTAAACACCTTGGGAGGGGGCACAGCCAGGACAGTTGATCCCAACTGCCCAAAGTGATATTGCAAACCCTGGGACATCTATTCAGCCATAAAAGCTGAGAGGAGGATGAACAGGGGATGTTTGTTATTTGTAATGTTTGTCGTGTGTAGAACTCCTGTGCGTGCTGAAGCCTGGCTTCCTGGGAGGTGTCTGGACATTGGCTGCTTAGTGGACATAGAGAATAAATGTTGTGTTTTCCCTTTGCTTCTTTCCTTATTACACATCCTTTATTCTGACCAATGAGATCTTTTCCCTCCTCTCTCTGTCCTGCTGAGGCGAGGAGTGATGGAACAGCTTGGTGGGCCCTGCTGCCCAGCCAACACCAACCCCCTACAATGATTTGTGACCAGATCTGCATTGGCAACACAGTGATGGATCTCAACAGTGGTGACACAGTGTGATGCTAAGAGAGACACAGTGAGGCAGAGGAACCAAACTAAAAAGATATTCCAGGACATAGTATGTAATGGTTGGGGATAAAAAGGAAAAGAGAGGGGCTGGGGGGATTGGCCAGGACATCCCTCTCCTTGTGGAGGTGACCAGCTCTGAGCCCATGCAGACAAGTACTGAGGTTTCTTTCTCTGAAACCATGTAGATTGTCACTGAGAAGGATTCCTGCCTTGAGGCCATGCAGAGGGGCATTGAGAAGAAGGTTTCGTTCTTACAGGCCATGTGGGCAAATGGTCATTGACTAAAACAGGGAGTCACCTCTGAACTACAATTGCTGCTCTTGCAGTCTTCCTTTTGCTGCTGATGCATCTGAAGAAGCCCTTCTTGTTCTCCTGAACATTCCTTGCCACTTTAATTCCAAGTGGACCTTAGCCTTCCTTGCTGCTTGTTCGTACATTCTCTGAATACATCCCTATAGTCCTCCCAAGTGGCCACTCCCTTTTCCCACATGCTGTAAGCTTTCTTCTTGGTGCTTTTCTGGGGCTCTCTTCTCATCCATGAATGTCTCCTGCCTACTTGGCTTGATTTTCTAGTCTTCAGGATGCACCAATCTTGAGCTCAGAGGAAGTGATGCTTGAATACTGACCAGCTCCCTTGGGCCCCTCTACCTTCCAGAGCCTGAACCCATGATATTCTCCCAAAGTGGTCTTCGAAGACGCCAAAGGTAGCTCTCCTCCAATCCAGGGTTGCAATCCTACTCATTGCCCTGCTCCTTCCACATAGAATCCTGCACTCTTCCATCTCATGGTCACTGCACCCCATGATGTCCCCCGCCAACTTTCACATCCTCAGCCATGAAGGTGTCAGTACAAGGTCCAGCAGCACCTCCCTCCTTGTAGCCTGGAGACTGTTTCTGCTGCTCCACAGTCCAGGTAATTGGGGGTTTGGTTGCTGCTCTGGGTGGCTCTCCTGTCGGTAGATAGGGCCTGGCGGTCGGAAGATTTCGGGTTGTACGGAAAGGTAGGACCCCCCCCTCTCTTTAGGTAACCAATAGTAGGTAGCCGGTGAGGTAAGCGGACGGAAGTGACATCCGATCCCTGGGGTATAAAGCCCCGTGCCCCTCTCTAATAAACGCCATTTGCCGTCCACCACATTGGTGTCTGTGAGCTGAATGGACCGTGCTGCCAGAGTGTGGCGCCGTTGCCGTTCCTGAACCAGGTCGCCATGCCTTACCAAAAGGCAACAAATGGTGCCGAAACCCGGGAAACTCGCCTGCGTCAGGTGAACGGCGGCCGGGCGGCGGGACCAGCCCGGCGGAGGGGACGCCCTCGGACCCGCAAGGAGGATGGAAGCCCTTGTGAAGGTCGTATTGGTATTGAGTGTGCAGTGGGATATTGAGTGTAAGGTTAAAGATTTTACTCTCGCCGTTGCGAGACTTTTGAAAATCGGGGTCATTGACCAGCCGGTTGATATTCTCCATCCTAAGGTGTGGGATAAATGTACTAAAGTTTCAGCCGAGGAAACTATGTCCTCCGGCAGTGGGAAAAATCTGAAATCGTGGGGGAGAGTCGTGCAGGCACTCCGAAAAGCGATACAAGAGCAGGACACTTGGAGGGAGGTGAAAGAATGTTTGTCGGTCATCCCAAAATTGGGAATCGGGGCGGCCACACAAACTTTGCAGCCCCCAGACGGTGATAAGCCTGCTGAGCCCAAAGATCAAAAGGGTGATATGCCTCGTAAAAGTTCGTGTAAAGTATCATTGGTTGTTTTCCTCCAGCCCCTGAACTACAAGGGACAGCAATATGACGTGATTTGGATTTTTGCAATTGGACAAATTCAAATTGTTAATTAATGTCTATCTAATGTTAACAGTCCTTACTGACTATTGCAAATGCAATTTGAAAATTGTTAATTGTTTAAATGTTTTGATTGTAGCTATTGAGCTATTGCGCACACACTTTTCCTTCCTCCTTAGTTTATCTCTATCCTCTATCTATCACGGAGTACCATCTATAAGGTGGCAATGTTGAGCCACGGGGTGGTGTGACATACCGTGTCCCTCAACAAATGCCTGTACCAGAGGACTTATGTCTCAACATTGCTGAAATATTGCATTAAGATGCTTGTAAAGGGTTAAGGAAGACTTGCTAACAGGATAGCTTGAAGTGCCCTAGCTGTAACCTCCCATAAACAATGCCTCGCTTGAAGGCCTCTGCCTCACTGATAAAGAAGAAACATCAAAAGGGACGTAAGTTTGGGTCTAACACCATATCTTAAGTAAATTACACACTCAAGGACTATGTGCTCTGTGGAAATAAAATGACTTCTTTGATGAGTTCCAGTACCCCCCCTTCTCCTTATCTGTTCATGAATTCCTTGCTTGTCTCTAATTGGCCACGAATGCAGGCAAAGCATTCCACTTTAACTAGCTCAAGCTCCCCTTTGTCCTTGAAGGTATACAAAACCTGCTAAATCAAAACTTGTAGTTTGGATCAGAGTCAAGGGGTAACTGAGTCTGCGCAAGACAGAAGGTTACTTGCGGTGATGGAGAGGAGCCATCCGACTTCATCCCCACGACCCTCAACGACCACCACCAAACAGCAGTGCACAGACGCAATGGGGAGGAGTTAATGGAAATCACTTCTTGGGGTACATTTTAATATGAAGCAGGACAAGTTAGGAATATGTACAGGGGTATGAGGTAACCTAATGAGTAAGTATCATTGTTAGTGTGCGCATGTTGCAGGCTAAATAAAGTAACTTAAACCTTGACTCAGTTTTGAGTCTTAATTCTGTTCCCGAGAATTGTGAAGATCTCCTCATGATAAAGCACCTAATTGGACATCACTCAGGGGTTAAGCCCAGCCGCCCCCAGCCACCCAGAGCAATCTGAGGTCGGTTGGAATGCAAGGGGGTTTAACCTCTGCCAAAGCTGTTTATCTGGGTGTGGATCGTGACATTTTAATAGTGTAGTCGGCAGGATTCTCGGAGAACAGAAAGGTGTGAGGTCCTGAGAGTGAATAGGGGAAATTTGATACTTAAGTTGGACCCTCTCAGGATGTATTGCCCCTTTGAGTTGTATAGGATGGCTGCTCCTATGGCAGTTGGTAGAAGTAAACAAACAGTTGCTGTTAAGCAAGAGAACTCCTGCATGTCACACAGGAGACCGGGGTTCCATTCCCCAACAGGGAGTCCTTTTCTGGTGACATTGATTTATTGGTATTGACTTCAGATATTGCTAAAAGGAACTGAGTTTTGAAAATTGATTTAAATTTGGCGAACTATTTGTGTGAGTGAAATGAGTTAACTCTGGTGTGAATGGTATGTGACTGAGCTGCAGCGTAATTGCGAGAGAGAGAAAAACCTTTTCGTAACCATTGTTATGCTTTGCATATGCAAGAAATCTTTGTGCCCGGTACCGTGTGTTGTTTGAATGATTTAAGTGTTTGACTGAGATGCAGTCTGACTGTGAAGTGAGTGTGAGTTCTGATCTGTGGTTCTGTGTCTCCACAAGGAGAGCAGCTGTAGACAGACAAAGCAAGTGGCAAATTTAAGCTGTTTGTGTGGACAGGAGTCACACTATGTGTTGAGAGTGTCCCTGTCAGTAGGAGATGGAATTTTGTTATCAGAAAGAGAAGCAAAAGGGAAATAATTACAGAAGGTATAGAAAACAAACATAATCGTCTGTGGATCATGGGATGGCGAAAAGGCCTTCCCTGAGAACTCATGATGGGGTGCCAACAGATAAATTGGAAAAGTTAGTATTAAGACAACCCAAAAATCCACAAATCAAGGTCGAAAATCCTGTTCCTAGTGCTCTTTTATTGTATTTAACTGTGTCCCCCAAGCTGCCGGGAGGCTAGCTCCTTCGTCCCCTTGTAAGTGAGTGGGGGGCAAAGGGTGTATATATATATCAGAAAACTCACTGGAAACCACTGATGTGATTTACTGATTACTTGTTTTGTAGAACCTAAGTTAATACCTGTAACATTTTTGGTAGACACTACAGTTTATCTCCACACTTAGAAAAGAAGATGCTATCTGCATAGTTTTATAAGAAATTGCCTTGTTGCTGCCTTTAACATTAAGGACTCACTGTTCCCCACCCCTTTTCCCCACCTTGATGTTTTTTCCTCTTCTCACCGAGAAGCGAATTTGTTTATTTTCTTTCCAGGGAGAAGAAAGAAGTCACAGTGAGGATGCCTGCCCTATCAGCTGTGTTTATCCCTGCCCTCATTTATGGGGGTAGAGGGAAGCCAATGGAATGTAGCAACTCGCATCTTGCAATGTCGCTTGTCTGATGGGTCAGTTTGCAGCATTCACAAATTAGCTAACTCAGAGCAAGGCTGGTTACGTAGCAAAGAAAATGGAAAATAACAGGAATTGGTATTAGAGGAAATACAAGCCTCAACTCAGCAGCTGGAGTTACAGGCAATTGTAAAAGATCTGTCGAGATTGAAATAGGTGGAACACAAAATTAGGAGGAAAAATGAGTGGCCTCCGAAAAGAACAAAGCATTACAGGCTGGCCACATGGAAGCCTAATGAATTGATAACAGGGGCATGGGAACCAATTTACAACCTGAACTACATAATTTGCTTGCAAGCAGTTTTGGAAATAATTTCCAACAAAAGTGCCAATGCTACAGATCTCCTGAATCAACAATCTTGACAGAGTATATGGCATATTAAGTATTTCTACCGTGTCTGATCCTATAGATCCAACACGTGGTGAACCGTATGCAAGCAGTTACCGTAACAGAATAAAACATCAAGTTTCTAAAACCAACAAAACAAGTAACTGTTAGGATCATATAACCCTATCCCTTCTATGCTTACTATAAAGTTATTAGTCACGTGGTGTAGCAACTTTCTTCCCCTGAGGTCTAATAGAGACACAGATAGAAACTCTTGATTAACTGAACAAAGCTAAACTTTATTGGTGCATATAACTGTATAACTGAACAAAAACTAAATTTTGTTGCTGTGCACAACTGTGGCAGCGGTGGAGACCGGCCGCAAAAAGAAGGGTAATCAGGGTAGTAATGGGTCCTGACGATATATGGCATTCGGTTTTAAAGCGTCGCTCCCACATCTCCCGATCATTTTCACCGGAAGCCTGGGTGGTCTGCCTAGAATTGGGGCAATTGATAGAGGGGGAAAATCTTGATTCTTTCTGGATTGTCTGGGCTTGAGGAGACCTTTTGGTCTCGGTAATACCCACCTGTCTGGTTGCTCCGATGGGTGGAGCCACGCTCGTTCGGAAGGCGACAACCTGAAAGTCTAATGGCAAGGGAACAATATACCACAAGAGCCATAGCAAGGACATTGCCCCTACTGCCTGGCTATAGTGCTGTAGAAAGGAAAATTTACCACTCGTGGAGTTGTAGACGAATCCTGCGATTCAGGCAGGGGGTTTGAGGTCTCGTCTTCTCTAACGCCAGCCATTTTGTATGGCTCTGCTGCTCAACTGCGTGTTCACCTAACTGTGTGCTTTTGGAAGCGCGCATGCGCAGTTTTCCCTCACCACCTCCCCACAGAAAGTACTAGAAAAGGAAGCTCACGCATGCGTGAACCCAGTGAACCCAGTATTTATGATGATGCATGACAAAAAAGAAGACTCCAGCCGGTTTTGACCAGGCATGGAGACCCACTTAAAGCTTTATTTGCTAAGTAATGGGTGACGGGGTGGAAAAAACTGTGGACTGACTGCATTGCACATTCCAAAACTGATCAGTTTTGCATTTCCAAAATCACGACAAACAAGGAAAGGACAGCTTGCCAATTTCTACTTCTGTTTCAAACAGTCCCCTACCAGCTAAACGAAAGGTTCCCTTAGGCAATTTGATCACAGACTCTCACCTTTCATCTGGCAAATCATTCTTAGATGTGTTAGATGCTACTTTCCTATCACTGAATCGATCCAACCCCAATCTTACTAAGGCATGTTGGCTATGTTATGATGCTTATCGCCCTTACTATGAGGGTATTGCCCTCAACACTCCTTTTAGCTACTCATCGAAAGATAACCCGACTCAGTGCAAGTGGGATACACCACGGAGAGGAATCACTTTGGACCAGGTTAAAGGCCAAGGCATATGTTTTGGTAATGCCACCTTAGCGAGCTGGAACAGCGCGGTCTGTGCAAAAGCGGTTGCGATCGATAGAACCCATAAATGGGCAGTTCCATCCGCATCAGGGATGTGGATCTGTCATCAGACAGGTCTAACCCCCTGTGTGTCCATTAAGCGTTTTAACTCATCAACTGACTTCTGTGTACAAGTTTTGATTATTCCCAGGGTCCTATATCATTCGGATGAAGAAATGAGCTATTACTGGGGAGAAACAGACAACAGGATCCAAAAGAGAGAAATACTGACAGCACTGACAATAGCAACACTGCTCGGCCTGGGAATAGCTGGCACAGCTACAGGAGCGACCGCTATGCTGAACCATCACCAAGACCTGGCTCGACTACAAACTGCCATCGACGAGGATCTGCAAAGACTCGAGGAATCTATGACCCATCTAGAAAAATCTGTCTCTTCACTCTCAGAGGTTGTCTTGCAGAACAGACGAGGATTAGACCTCCTGTTCATGCAACAAGGAGGCCTTTGTGCCGCCTTGAAAGAGGAATGCTGCTTTTATGCTGACCACACAGGATTAGTCAGGGATTCGATGGCTCAACTGAGAGAAAGGTTAGCTCAGAGAAAAAAGGAAAGAGAGGCCCAACAAGGATGGTTGGGATCATGGTTTAGTTACTCGCCATGGCTAACCACCTTAATATCTACCTTGTTGGGACCAGTTGTAATGATCATAATAGCACTGATTTTCGGACCCTGCGTACTGAACAAGCTCACAGCATTCGTCAAGAGTCGTCTAGAGAGGGTTAACATTCTCTTTGTAGAAAACAGACAGATGCTTTGAGAAAGCAACCACTGAGCATTACCCCTACTGTTCTGTAGTTGTCCCTAGTATACCCTACTGTCTAAGCTACCCCTGACTATCATTCACTTAATGTGCCTTATGCTATTAACCTTATAAGCTATCACTATCATTAGCTATCAATATTATAACTTATCACTATTATATATTATTACTAACATATTATCACTATTATTATCACTATTATGTATTATCACTATTATATATTGTCACTACTGTAGTCCAACACTGTTATAAGCTATCACCTTTTTATATATCAGTATTGTATGTCACTTTTGCACTTTGCACTATAAGTAGTTTTAGTGAGCACAGGGAGGGGGGAAATGTCGGTAGATAGGGCCTGGCGGTCGGAAGATTTCGGGTTGTACGGAAAGGTAGGACCCCCCCCTCTCTTTAGGTAACCAATAGTAGGTAGCCGGTGAGGTAAGCGGACGGAAGTGACATCCGATCCCTGGGGTATAAAGCCCCGTGCCCCTCTCTAATAAACGCCATTTGCCGTCCACCACATTGGTGTCTGTGAGCTGAATGGACCGTGCTGCCAGAGTGTGGCGCCGTTGCCGTTCCTGAACCAGGTCGCCATGCCTTACCAAAAGGCAACACTCTCCTCCCTTTCCTCCTGTGAAAGGGGCACCTGGGCTGGACCATGTGTGGGCCAGGCTGTGCCTGGGTGTGTTTGGTGACTCCCAGACCACGGCACTGGCCTGTTCCCCCTCTGCGTTCTTGCCTGTGCAACCCCTTATGAGTTCCATCAGTGGATCCAAGAGGAGCCATCTCTCCCCTGACACCTCAAGCACTGTTGTGCCCCAGCCGCTGCCTCCCCATCCCTCTCCTCCCCACTGGGGCCACAGCCCCACCATTGCCTGTTTCCATGGGACTGAGCTCAGCTATGGTCATGCTGGGACCAGTCCTTGGATGGGATCTTTAGGAGATGCCTGGTGTTCTGCCCTGTGGGGCATATCCTGGCCCCAGGGTGGTGAAACCTGCCCAGCACTGAGCTCTGCCACTGATGCTCCTGTCCCATGCATACGTGGTGACCCTGGATCCCAACACAGCTCATCTGGTACTTACCATGTCAGCAGATAGGAGAAGTGTGATACGAGGAAGAGTATGGAAGAACCTACTCAACACGCCTCAGAGATTTACATTTCAGTGCTGTGTGCTGGACCGGGAGGGGTTCAGCGAGGGGAGGCACTGCTGGGAGGTGGAGGTGAAGAGGAGGTAGGAGATGATTCAGGGTGGGTTCTGGGGGTGTCCAGGGACTCTGTGAACAGGAAAGGGTATTTGGACCTGATGGGGGGGTACTGGGGATGCTGCACTGCTTTGGGCAGTTTCAGTCTGTCACCTCTCCTCCCAGCCCCCTGTCCCTGTCCCAGGTCCCAGCAGAGTCTGGGTCTGTCTGGACTGCCCGTGGGGGCTGGTGACTTTCATTGATGGTGACAATAGGCTCAAGATCTTTCCCAGAGGCCTCGTTCAATGGAGAGACCATCCACTCCTGATTTTGGATGGAGACAGAGGGAACTGAGCTGTGCCTCAGAGACAGAAACTCCTGCTCTACTTCCACCCTCCCTGTAGACCCATAGAGCTCCTGGTCTTCTGCAGACCCTGCCTGCACTCCTGTCTTTGGGCCACACCAGCAGATGACCCTCTGTGCCCTGTCCCTGCCCAGGGAGCAGGGGGGCAGGGAGGGTTTTTTTCTGGGCTAGAGCTCATTTCCCCACCATGGCTGGTACGGGCTGTGTGTTGTATTCCTGCTGCAGGCAGAGCTGATAACAGTGTGATGATGTAATTGTTAGGAGCCACATGGGGATGCGCAAGCCGTGGCCAGGACAGGTTTGCTCACCCTGTGTTAGATTGTATTTCCAGCTGTCACTGCTGTAACCTCTCTGCTGCAGGCTCTGGTGCTTGTTCTGCTGAAATCTAGGAAGTAGAATTTTGCAAGTAGGTGGAACAGAAATGTGTTTGGGTTGGTGCCCAGACACGGTTAATCGGGGGTTCAGGGCTCTGTATGGCTTTGCTCCCTCTGAAGATGAGCCTAAGGACTCATCCAAAGCACACTTTAGTAACAAGCATCCTTGGGGAGAGCTGAATGTCTGAGGAAGAGGAAAGCTCCTGCCCCAGCTGGGGTGAGGGCTGGGGGATGGCCAGAGAGGGATGAAGGCAACAGGAATGGGCAGGAACTGGGGGCAGGGAAAGGTGGCTGGAGGAGTTTGGGATCCTCCACACAATTAAAGCACTGGGCAAGTAACCCCCCCAAATACCTGCAAGGAACATCTGTGCTAATTTAGAAATGCTTGACCAGTAGCAGATGATGAGGTAATTACTAACCAATTAGCATCAGTCTAGGTGGCTTTTCCTAACCCTGTCACAAGATCAAGATGGGGCAGATTGTGTGTGCTGGGTGATGGCTTTGTGGAATTACCACCCAGCACCTGTCTCTGCACAGGCATGGAATAAATCCAGTCCCTCTGCTCTGTGAGTGTGTGTCGGTGTCCTGCACAGGGGGACATGATCTGGCAGTGCTCTGGAGCCTTCAATGCCAGAACGACATGGACCTCTTGGAGGAGGTCACAAGGATGATCAGAGGACTTGAGCACCTCTCCTACAAAGACAGGCTGAGAGAGTTGGGGTGCTTCAGCCTGGAGAAGAAACTCAGAGCCCCTTTCCAGAACCTGGCACAAGTTGCCCAGAGAGGTGTTGGAGGCCCCATCCCTGGAGACATTGAAGATCAGGCTTGATGAAGCTCTGAGCAACCTGATGGAGTGAAAGGTGTCTCTGCTTACTTTAAGGGGGATTGGACTTGATGGGCTTTAAAAGTTCCTTCCAACCCAGAGCATTCTGTGATCTTGTAACTCGGGACTCAGGGCTGGAGCAGCCCCGGGGATGTCTCCACCCCCAAGTGTCAGGAGAGGGCAGTGTGAGCCCAGAAAAGCCCCTGAGCCCCAGCTCCCAGGCAGGACCAGCAGATCGCCTCCCAGCAGAGCATCCTCCTGCCCAGACTGGGATGCTTGGAGCACCGGAACAGGTGTCTGAGGGCTGTTGGGTGCTGAGGAGCTACCAGTCTCCTCCTGCCTGGGGACAAAGGGGGATGGGTGGATAAGGGGACACAGGAGGGTCATGGGAATGCTGATGCCAAACTCACTCCTTGCCTGTAACAGCCTAAATAAACATAAGCACAATCCTTGTGTCTCTGTGTCCTTCTCCCTGACCAAGTGTGGTGGTTCAGCCCCAAGCCACCCATTGCCCTCCTCTGTCTCCCCCTTCTTCCTTTCAAGCACAGCCACAGCTGTGTCTCTCAGAGAGTCCTGTGGATCCAGGGCCATCACATCTGCCTGGGACAGGAGGTTTCACCACCCTGAGGCCAGGATCTGCTCTGCAGGGCAGATGTGACATCTTCCTCTTAGACATCCCATCCTTGGGAGAGCTTCAGCAAGTCCATGGATGAGCTCAGTCCCATGGAAACAAGCACTCATGGTGCCATGGCCCCAGTATGAAGGAGCAGGATGGGGAGGCAGCGGCTGGGTCCAGGCAGTGCCTGAGGTGTCAGTGGGAGAGATGGCTCCTCTTGGCCCCACTGATGGAGCTGTAAACGGATGGGGTAGGCCAGAAAACAGCAGGGGAACAGGCCAGTGTTATGATCTGGGGTGTGAGAGTCACCAAGCACACCCAGGCATGAACAGTCTTGTGCACTGGCCAGCCCAGATGTCCCTTGCACAGGAACAGTTGTGGAACATTCAGACAGGGATCACTGAAGGGACAGGAGGAAAAGACAGTATCACTCAGGGCCACTTCCCTGTCCCCAAACCTCTGCTCTCAAGGTCTCAACATCCCCCTCTACCAGCCAGGTGTGACTCAGGCCATGGGTTCCACAGGGGACACATTGACACAGGAGAGAACTGGCACAGCCACATCCAGTCCCCTGGTCCCACACCCTACCTTTGGCCAAGCTGCCAGAGCTCCTGTGCCTGTGAGGGAGAAACATCCATGAGCTGCCAGCCCTGTGCTCACTGCGGGCTCAGTGCACGTGCCAGGAGCCGGCCCGGAGCACTGTGGCTCATGCCCACAGAATCACAGAATCACAAGATCATCAAGTCCAACCGGTCAGCCCCGGCCAGCCCCCTGTGCTCTGCCTTTCTCCTGTCCTTCAGACAGCTGATGGTGATTTGCCACAGGTAGAAGCAACAGGCATAGCAGTGCAAGGTCAGGATCCCTGTGGGTCTCCTTCCCAGACACTCAGACCCTGGGGGGCTCTGGGGAGGGGATGGCTGTGAGGTCTGACACACATATCCACGCTGGCCACTCCCCAGGGCAACGACGCGAGAGCTGCCCCCACCCTGCCCAGGGCTCACAGCACTTGGGGCGTCACGTAAAGCTGTGACACAGACCCCCTGCTCCCAGGGTGTGGATACCTCTCTGGTTCTGGGGGTCTTGACTGCCATGGGGACCGTGAGGGTTTTGAACATCCAGTCCAGCACCAGCAGTCAGGGTGCCAGGAGGAGCTGTGCTCCCAGCTTACTGACTGCCTCCCCCTTCTCAGAGACAGGGCAGGATGAGAGGTTGAAAAGTTCTTGACTGCTTAGCAACAAGTGGAGGGCCACGAAGATGATTAGAGGGCTGGAGCACCTGCCCTATGAAGAGAGGCTGAGGGAACTGGGCTTGTTCAGCCTGGAGAAGAGAAGGCTGCAGGGGGACCTCGTTGCAGCCTTCCAGTATCTGAAGGGAGCTTATAAGCAGGAGGGGATTCAACTTTTTTAAAAGGATAGACACTGGCAGGACAAGGGGGAATGGATTAAAACTAAAGGAAGGAAGGTTTAGATTAGATATTAGGGGGAAGTTTTTTACAGAGAGAGTGGTGAGGGGCTGGAAGGGGCTGCCAAGAGAGGTAGTGGATGCCCTGTCCCTGGAAGTGTTCAAGGCCAGGTTGGATGGGGCCCTGGGCAACCTTGTGTAGATCCAGGCCTGAGGTGGTGGCCCCTGCCTGTGGCAGGGGGGTTGGAGCTCTATGACCCTTGGGGTCCCTTCCAACCCATGCCATTCTATGATTCTATGAAAGGGACAAAAGAATTGCATGGCTTTAAAAAGGACATTCTATGATTCTATGAATTAAACCATCTGGATGGTACCAACACCCGAAATCCCAAACACAGCACTACAAACACTGTAAGACTGGCATTAACTCTAATTCTGAGAAATTAGCAACTTCCACATAATCTCACTCAACAGGGCAGGACAGACAGGAGAAAACCCCCACAAAACCAACAAAAAACCACAAGGTGGTTTTAAACTAGGTTTTACTCAAACTGAAACTGTGAGCCTCTGAGCACCGATCTGCTGTGCGGGAAACAGAAGGTCCCTCTTGAGGGATTGCATTTCTACCAGCAGCTCCTGCCTCTGCCTGTAAGTGACTGCAGCTTTGTTGTGTTTGTCCCTCCAGCCCTTGTCCTTCCCCTGTGCCCACCTTGAGGACGGGCTCTTGCTGCTCTGGTGTGAGTTGCTGCTGTGTGTTTGGTGTACATTGAGGATGTGGGCAATGGTGGGGATGGATTTGTGGAAGGCTGTGGGGTCTGTTTCTCTAGGTCTAGTTTCCATGAGCCATCAGTGCTCCCCGTGTCCCCCCTCCTTTTCCCCGCTGCCCATTGCGAACTGGTGCTTGTGACTCCCCACTTCCCGCTGTGGCTCAGCTGTGCCGAGTCAGTGGGAGTCGGGAGCCCTTCTGGGCAGCGTCCTGGCAGGACCTGCTTTGCCCAGCTACACTCATCCTCCCTGGGGGGAACAGTCTGACCCTGGGCCGGGCTCAGCCTGTGCACCAGCAGCAGGGAGTATCCAGGCTCCGTGCTGTGCCCGTGTCCTCCTCGTATCACACCGCACCGACCCGCTCGGAGTTCCCAGCTTTCCCCGTGTCCTGTGGCTGGGGCCCTGCCGAGTGCTGCCGGAGCTGTGCCCACCGAGCCAGCTCTGGGATGGATGGGCAGCAGCCCTGCCATACCGTCCCCCTGGGCTCTGAGCACTGGGCTCTGTCCCTGGGAGGTGAGACCCGGCCTGGGTACCCCCTGCTCAGGTGGGCGCAGGGTGTTCTGCACTGTCTTGGGCTCAGATCCTTGATGTGTGCAGGCACAGAGAGCTTCCTCTGTTAAGAACAGTGTGAAGTCCAGTGGAGAATGGAGGCTGACAGCAGGCTGTTGTGGGCTGGATGGAGTCACACCACCCATGAGCGCTGCTGTGCTGGACACGCCGGAGCTCCAGCAGGAACTGGAGTCAGAGGCAGTGCAGTGAGACGCCCCAGTTGATATCACTACTGCATTTTTCTGGCTGCCTTTGGCAGCAGAGAGCAGGGCACAGTTTGCTGTCCCTGGAAGGGTGCCCAATCCACCTGGAATCGACTGCCCCAGGGGTGGAAACAGCCCCACCATCTGCCATGGGCTGACCCCGACTGCACTGGAAGGGGTGAAGCCCCAGAGCACCTGCAGTACACTGATGACATCATTGTATGGGGCAAGAGAGCAGAGGAATTCTCTGAGACAGGGCAGAATATAGTCCAGATCCTTCTGGAAGGTGGTTTTGCTGGTTAGAACTGGTAAGCTGATGGACCTGTGCAGGAGATGCAGTATGAGCAGTGCCAGGCAGGAGCGCAGCCAGGTCCCAGGCACACTGGACACAGGCAATGGCAGGCACAAGCAACCCAGTGCATGAGGGGCTGCAGGGGCAAGGGACAGCTAGCCCAAGCCCCAGGGGTGCCCACACTCTCTGGGAGGTTTTTATCCTTGTCCCATCTGTTTCACCCACAAACCCACATGATGCTAGAGCCAGGTGGGGAGAGCCACGGGGCACCAGGTGCCTGGGTCCCCCTGGGACAGACAGGTCTGGGTGTCTCAGGGTGTCCCAGGGTAGGGGATGAGAGTGGCACTGGTGTGGGGGGAAGAACTGTGATTCAGGGTGCCTGGGGGTGACCCCAGCCTCGGGGATACAGGTGAAATGGGGCTGTGGGGGGGTCTGGGACCCTGTGGGGGTGGGGGTTCTAGGCAGTCCCGTGGGGGAGTTACTGGTAAGAGTCTCTGGCTGCCATTGGTGGGCGGGTGGTGGTGCAGCCAATCGCGGGTCTCGGGGCGGGGCTGGCAGTGAGGTTTGTCCTGGAGTGGGGCTCCTTTGGCTCAGAACATCTGGGACCCGGAGCGGAGGGATGGGGCTGGACCGGGCACTGGGGCTGCTTCTGCTGCTGAGGGTCCTCGGCTGGGCGGTGTGTGGTAAGTGCGGGTGGGTCTTGGGAACCCCACTGGACCCAGTTTCTTGATAATGGTTCTCCATTCCCTGCACACTGGACCACCCCGGGGCACAGAGACCCCCAGTCACTCTCCCCAAGGACCAGCTGCCACCTTGGAACACTCCCCTTCCATCCTCTTCCATCCCTTTCCATCTGTCCTGGTTTTGGTCAGGATGGAGTTAACTTCTTTTGTAGCAGCGGATGGAATGCTGTGTTTGAGAGTTAAAATGAAAGCAGTGCTGATAACACCCTGATGTTTTTTAGTTGAGTCAAGCAGTCAGGGACTTTCTCAGCTCTTCCTATTTCTCTATTAATGAGAAAGGAGGGGGCAGCTCCAGAACGTGTGGGTTTTGGGGGACGGTCGGGTTCCGGGACGGCTCTGGGTGGCACAGCCTGAGTTGTGGGTGCAGTGAGAAACCGCATTGTGTATCAACAATATTTTTTGCTCTAAAGTCCTGTCAGCATTGTTATTTTATCTTTCTGCTATTTTAGAAAATTATCCTTATCCCAACCCACGGGCTTTTGGTTTCTTAGTTTTGGGGTTGTTATTTACCCCCTCCTTTTCCATTCCCTTGCCTCAACCCCCCTCCCCTCCCCCTCTTCTCCCCCTTGTCTTTTCCTTTAAAGAGCAAACAGCTGCGTGGATCTCGGCTCTCAGCCGGGGTAAAACCACGACACCATCCCCTTCCCAGATGCTCCCACAGATCACTTTCTCCTTGATGCCGGAGAACCCCTTGGACCACCTTCCTGGGCATCTCAGGTCCTTCACTGACAGAGCCCCCCTTTCCTCATCACCAGTAGCACCTGGTTTCCCTTCATGGGAAGCGGGACCCCATCCTGGACACAGATTCCCCCCACCAGACACTTCCCCTTGAAGCTGCCCTCCAAACCTCCATCCAGTCTGCTGCTCTGGGAACCCCACCCAGGCTCACCACCCACTCCTGCACCCCATCACTGTGGGCACCCCCACCCTGCACCCACCACCTGTCATCCCAACCGTTACCATCTCCTGTGTCCCCACAGAGCTCCACTCCATGCGCTACTTCCACACCGCAGTGTCAGAGCCCAGCCCAGGAGTACCCCAGTTTGTGTCCATGGGGTACGTGGATGGGAACCTCATTTCATGCTACGACAGCGAGAAGGGGAGGGCGGTGCCCCAGGCAGACTGGATGGCGGCCAACCTGGACCAGCAGCAATGGGACCAGCAGACCCAGGTGGGACAGACTAATCAGGAGATTTCCACGGTGAACCTGGACACACTGCAGAGCCGCTACAACCAGAGTGGGGGTGAGTGTGGGCTGGGAAGGGGCTCTGTGGGATGGGAGAGCTCCACTCCCTCCTCCCCCATGAAGATGCTACTCCTCCCCACACTACTGCCCCGGAACGTGCTGATCTATCCTAGCCCAGCATTGTTGTCAGAGGGCTCCAAGTCCTCCTGTCCCCCAGCATGAGGGGTGTCAGCTGCCTGTCCCAGCCTCACACTCCATGGGATCTTTGTGCCAGAGCCAGGGAGGCTCCTGGGTGCCTCGACAAGCACATTCTGGCCTCTCACGCACCATGCCCAGCACCCCATCCCAGGCCTGGCTGCCACATCCCACCCGTCACCACCCCTGTGGCAGTGGAGAACTTCAAAACCAGAGGGGCTCCCACCTTGTGTCCCAGACCCTCACCTTTCCTATGGTACTTTGTACCGCCCACCCCAGAGCCAGAGAGGGTCACACAACTCTTCCCATCTCCTGGCTGCCCAGGCATTCAGGACCCTGTCCCTTCCTCTTGCTGTTGCAGGGTGCTGTGGGGCTGGGTGCCAGCCCAGCCA
Source organism: Gallinula chloropus (assembly GCF_964237585.1). Taxonomy (NCBI): domain Eukaryota; kingdom Metazoa; phylum Chordata; class Aves; order Gruiformes; family Rallidae; genus Gallinula; species Gallinula chloropus. Next base: position 1,402,491 of record NC_140117.1, on the reverse strand, counting down.
TGCCGTGGGCACAATGAGTATGTGTCACAGCTTTACGTGATGCCCTAAGTGCTGTGGTCACTGGCAGGGTGGGGGCAGCTCTCATGTCAGTGCCTGATTCCCTCAGTCCTCACACAGGGCTGGAGTGCGGGGTGTTGACCGGAGGCCTTTCCCCACTGAAAGCCCACGGCTGCAGCAGCCCCTCAGCCCCATCTCCCTGGTTCTGTTTCAGGGGCTCACACGCTGCAGCACATGTACGGCTGTGACCTCCTGGAGGATGGTATCACCAGGGGGTATCGGCAAATTGCCTACGATGGGAGGGACTTCATTGCCTTCGACATGGACACGATGACGTTCACTGCGGCAGATGCAGCAGCACAAATCACCAAGAGGAACTGGGAAGCAGATGGGACAGTTGCTAAGAAATGGAAGCACTACCTGGAGAACACCTGTACCGAGCGACTGAAGCAATACATGAGCTATGGGCAGGCTGTGCTGGAGAGGAAAGGTGAGGGGAGATGGAGACCCTGGGGAGGGGCCAGCATGGATGTGTGTACCAACCCTCACTGCCACCCCTTCCCCAGTGCCCCCCACAGTCCAAGTGTCAAAGGAGGTGACCCATGGGATCCTGACCTTGCACTGCCACGCTTACGGCTTCTACCCACGGCCCATCACCATCAGCTGGCTGAAGGACGGTGAGGTCAGGGACCAGGAGACCCAGCAGGGCAGCATCGTGCCCAACAGCGACGGCACCTACTACACCTGGGTGTCCATCGAGGCCCCTCCTGGGGAGCAGGACAAGTACCGGTGCCGTGTGGAGCACGCCAGCCTGGCTGAGCCAGGGGTCTTTGTGTGGGGTGAGTCTGGTGACCTTGGGCATGTGGAGGTGTGGACTGGGGGTTTCCCCTTCCCTTCCTCACCACCCTGCTCATCCCCAGAGCCGGGGTCCAACGTACTGGCCATCGTGCTGGGGGTGGTCATTGTCATCCTGTTTGTCATCATTGCCTTCATTGGATTCATCATCTGGACGTACAGATCAGGTAAAACTCCAGGGTGTGGGAGGAAGACAGAGCAGGGGCTGTGGGTACAAGCCACAGCACTCTGGGGAGCCCCCAAGCCTGAGGGTGAAGCACGGTGGATTCTGATGCCTCTTTCTCTCTGCAGGGAGGAAGACCTATGACAAGGCACCATGTGAGTACCTGGGTCAGGTCTGGCTCCAGTGCCCCATGCCAGGGCAGTGTCATGGCTCTGGTTTCTGTCTGCTCTTGGCATTTCCCCATCCCCTTTCTCCCTGTGCCACCCCTCTTTACAGTCCTGTAGTGGCCTCATATGGAATAGGTTGTGTCTCCCATCTGGTGCACATGGTGCCATCCTCCTCTGCTGGTGGCTGCAGCACGGCCATGGCTCCTGGACTGGCTCTTGGCACATGCACCAGGCCCTCAGCGAGCACAGGGTTACAGCTCACAACTGGTTCTCCCTCACAGGCACTGGCAGTGACGGGGAGCCTTCCAGCTCGTTCAGCTGTACGTTGTGGGGCTGGGGGGGGGGGGGGGGGGGAGGGGTGGATGGGGCAGCCCCAGCTCTCTGTGCTCCCCTCTGGAACCCATGGCCTGAGAAACTCGGGCTGGGGAGGGGGATGCAGAGACCCCCAGAGCAGAGGATTGGGGACTGGGAGGTGGCCCTAGGTGACAGTGTCTCTTCCATCTTTGCAGTGATCTCAGCCTCACGGCTCCAGGAAGGACCTGAGAGGCTGGATGTGCCCCCTGTGCTCCCACCAGCTGCACGCAGAAGTGCTGGAGGTGGCTGGGAGCTGCCTGCAGAGAGCTGATCAGGCTGCACCTGCCCACACTGCTGTGCTGGTGGCTCTGCTGGCTGGGGAAACACTTCATTTGCAAAGCTTTGATAATTGGGCAGTTCAGCTTTTACCAGTCTTTTAATTTTGAGGTTGAAAGTTATTTATTCTGTGTGTGCACACGCAATAACTGGTTCCATCCTCCAATGGGCTGTGCCATCTCTCCCCATGCCTTGGTTGCTCTTGCAGCCTTGGGTTGAGGGCTGTGCTGGTTTTTTCTGCTATAGAGCTGGGTTTCTTCCCAGCAGCCCAGCATGGTGCCGTGTTTAGGACTCTGTTGGGTCTGGCTGAGGTGGAGTTCATTTCTCCCCAGCAGTCCTGGCCGTGCTGTGCATTGGGAGTGAGCAGGGTGTTGATACCACCAGAGCAGGGATTTGGCTGCTGGGGAGTGGGGCTGGCCCAGCATCCAGGCTGTCTCTCCAACATCCCACTCACTGGTAGGCTGTGGGTGGGCAAGACCTTAGGAGGGGACACAGCCAGGACAGCTAATCCCAACTGACCAAAGGGATATTCCAAGCCCTCTGATGTCTGCTCGACCATAAAAGCTGAGAGGTGGATGAACAGGGGATGTTTATCACTGACCACACTTGTGTTCTGGAGCAGCCACTGCGCGTACTGAAGCCCGGCTGCCCGGGATGTTGCTGGACATCATCTGCTGTTGGGTAGGGGGTGGGACTCCATGATCTCTGGAGGTCCCTTCCAACCCCTACAATTCTGTGCATCTGTGAATCCAACTCTGATGTCACTGGGTGTGCAGTGCAGTGTAATAAATTAGTTCTCTGTCCTTTATTCTGTGTTGAGTCTGTTCTGCCCCTGATGCTGATTGCAGAATGATCTCTCCCTGTCCTGATCTTGACTCCTGAGCCTCTCAACATATATTTTTGTTGTATTACATGTTCTTTATTTTGAACAAAGGGTTCTTTTTCCATCTTATTTTCCCTCCATCCCTGTCCTGCTGAAGAGGGGAGTGATGGAGCAGCTTGTTGGGCATTGCTGTCCGGCCATCATCAACCCCTAACAAGGATTTGTGGCCAAAACTGCACTGGCAACACAGTGATGGATCTCAACAGTGGTGGCACAGTGTGATGTGGAGAGACACAGACCTAAAGCAATAAGAGATACTCTAGGCCATACCATGTCATGGCTGATGATGAAAAGGAAAAAGGAGTCGGGGATGGGTCAGCATTTCCTCGGGAACAGCCAGGTCATCCATCTCCCTGTGGAAGTGACCAGCCCATGCAGGCAAGTACTGAGGTTTCCTGCTCTGAAACCATGTAGGTGGGCACTGAGAAGGATTCCTGCCCTGGGGCCATGCAGAGGGTTATTCAGAAAATTTCTTTCTTCAAGGCCATGTGGGCAAATGCTCACTGACTGAAGCAGGGACTCACCTCTGAACTGTAATCGCTGCTCTTGCACTCTTCCTTTTGCTGCTGATGCATCTGAAGAAGTCCTTCTTGTTCTCCTGGACATCCCTCGCCACTTTAATTCCAAGTGGCCCTTAGCCTTCCTTGCTGCTTGTTCATACATTCTCTGACTACATCCCTATAGTCCTCCCAAGTGGCTTTCCACATGCTCTAAGCTTTCTTCTTGATGCTTTTCTGGGCCTCTCTTCTCATCCACGAAGGTCTCCTGCCTACTTTGCTTGATTTCCTAGTATTCAGGATGCACCAATCTTGAGCTCGGAGGAAGTGGTGCTTGAATACTGACCAGCTCCTTTGGGCCCCTCTACCTTCTAAAGCCTCGACCCATGGGATTCTCCCAAAATGGTCTTTGAAGAGGCCAAAGTTAGCTCTCCTCCAGTCCAGAGTTGTAATCCTACCCATTGCCCTGCTCCTTCCACCCATGATCCTGAACTCTGCCATCTCATGGTCACTGCAGACCATGATGCCCCCAACCTTCACATCCTCAACCATGAAGGTGTTAGTACAAGCTCCAGCAGCACTTCTCTCCTTGTAGCCTGGAGACTGTTTCTGCTGCCCCACATTCTTTCTTTCAAGTAGCAGGCAAGGCCCTCAAAACCCCAGGAATGGCTCCCTGCCAGCCTGGACACTTCCCTCAGCTGGTCCCCAGCAGCTCAGGACAGGGAAGAGATTCTGACCTGCACTTGTCTCCCCAAGCTGCCCACCCTCCAGGCACATCACCTTGGGCTTTCCCAGCCCCAGGGATACTGGAGAGGGAAAGGGCTGAGCACAGACTGCCCAGGATAGGACCCTGTGCTGTGCGAGAGATATCAGAGACTCATCCAGTACTGCCGACTGGAAAGCAATCAAAAAGCAATGAAGGACTGTGTGCTGTGGGTGGGACCCCACAGTGCAACAGGGGAAGGGTGTGAGGAATGTCCCCCTCCACTTCTCAACAACTCCTGTCAAACTGACTGAAAAGTTCCATTTTCTGCTCCCCCCCCCCCGCCCCCACCCGGGCCCCGAGACACCCTGTGTGGAGAAAGGAGAGAAATCATGAATAGATTAAATCTGCAAAGAAGGGAGAGGTGGTGGTGGGGAAAGGTGTTTTAAGGCCTGGTTGTACTTCTCATTACCCAGATCTGGTCTCTCTGTGTGTGTAGTATAATGTAATAAATTCAATGGCATTTTTTCTGTGTTGAGTCTGTTCTGCCCGTGATGCTGATTGCAGAATGATCTCTCCCTGTCTTTATCTCAAGTCCTGAGCCTCTCAATAGATATTTTCTCCCCTGTCCATCTGAAAAGGGGAGTAATAGAGTGGCTTTAGTGGGCATCTGGCCAACAACTAGGGTCAAACCACCAGAGATGTGCAGGCAGGGCTCGTGCTCCAGGCTGAGGGAGCTGTACCTGAAGAGGATGCATTCAGATTGGATACTCAAGAGAAATTCTTTGTTCTGAGGGTGGTGAGGCACTGGAACAGGTTACCCAGGGAAATGGTGGATGACCCCTCCCAGGAGGGGTTCAGGGCCAGGTTGAATGGGGCTTTGAGCAGCCTGGTCTAGTGAGAGGTGTCCCTGCCCATGGCAGGGGGTTGGAACTTGATATTTAAGGTCCCTTCCATCCATAACCATTCTATGATTCTATGATTGCTGACCACACAGGACCAGTTCCCATCTACAGTTCCCATCACCATGATGACAGCTTTGGTGTCAGACAGGCCCTTTGTGTCAGGGGAGACTGAGTGGAGACGTTGCCTGTCGGGGTCTTTCCACAGCACCTCCAGTTGCAGGAACCATCCGGCCGATCGACACAGCACCCGGATGCCTCCGGCCTCGTACCCCTCCAGAGAGAGCTGAGGGACAGAGCCTGTGGCTGGGGAAGAGCCCGGGGTTGGGATCAGGTGGGGATGGACTCAGCTCCAAGGCCACCACCACATCCCAAAGCAGATCCATCACAGGTCTGACCAGGGCTGCAGGACCGGCCACCAAACCCACCCCAACTCGTGCTGGGACCGCAGAGTGTTGATGCCCAACAGCTCCAGATCTCCCCTCAGAAATCCCATAAGAGCAAGAGTGAGCTGCCCAGCTTCAGCACCTTGAGGCAGCATCTGCACTGACCCATCTTTGTTCAAGAAGCCCCAAGGCTTCCAAACAATATGCCGAGTCTCCTGCAGCACAAAAGAAACAGGACAGAGGTCTGGGAAGAACATCCAAGCCCAGGGACACCAGGACAACCCCATGGAAGCACCACACTGACCTCAAACCTGACATCTCCAGCTCCATCATACCTTCTCCATAACAGGTACCATCTGTCACAGTGCAGATGTACTGACCATCATCAGAGGGTCTCAGCCCAGAGATTTGCAAGTCCAGGCTTCCTCTGGAGAGACTATCTCTGGCCAACTCTGTCCTCCCAACATATTCCCCCATCTTATCCCAGTACAGGTCCTCCCCATTTCAGTAGTGGTGCACTGTTTCAGAGACCTGGTGATGGATCCACCTGATGTCCAAGCTCCAAGCATCTATGCAGGGCCAAGTGACACAGCAGCACAACATCTGGCCCCACAGTGACACAAAGAGCATGGTGTAGTCCTACCATTCTGAAGTCAGTTTGGCCATGGAGAAGGACACAGAAATGTGGAGATTGTGCCTACACTTATTTAGGGTGTTGCAGGCAAGGGCGAGCTTGGTGTGAGCGGTGCATGCGCCGTGCCACAGGACTGAAGGGGAAACCAGAGTGAGGGACATACGGCGTAAAGGGGCTAAGGGGAAGTGAAACCCATGGTCTGAGACAGGCTTCCCCCTGACCCATGGCAGCTCCCTGCCCTGCATCTGCCACTTGGATCGGGTAAAAGCCCCCACCAGCCCTGCAGGATCCCTACCTGATCCCAGCTGGAGCATGTGGAGTCACCCAGTAGCTCAGGAGACCCCTGGGGCTCGCTGGGAGCCACATCTATGGCCACGCTGGGGAGAAGGGAGGGGAAGGGAGGCAGAGGAGGGTGATGAGGGTCAGAGCTGCCCCAGAGAAGACGCTGAAGAACGGCTACCCCTGCCCCAAAGAGGCTCCAATATCCCCCAAACCCGTTGCATAAGCACCCCACTGGTGGAAGAAACCAGTACAAGTTTGCAGATGAGACCAAGCTGATCAGAGGGTTGATGTAGTCAAAGGCATCTGCTTACTGCAAGGGGTTTGGACTAGATGGCCTTTAAGAGTCCCTTTCAACCCAGAGCATTCTGTGATTCTGTGACTCATAACTCAGGGCTGGAGGAGCCCTGGGGATGTCTCCACCCCCAAGTGTCAGGAGAGGGCAGTCTGAGCCCAGAAGAGCCACTGAACCCAGCTCCCAGGCAGGACCAGCAGATCACCTCCCAGCAGAGCATCCTCCTGCCCAGGCTGGGATGCTTGGAGCACCTGAACAGGTGTCTGAGGGCTGTTGGGTGCTGAGGACCTACCAGTGCTGGGGCAGCTTCTCCTCCTGCCTGGGGACAAAGGGGGGCTGGGGGATAAGAGGACACGGGAGGGACATGGTGTAACATAGGATATGAGTGGGACACATTAGGACAGGGAAAGACCTGAGTGGGTCATCAGGACAGGGGAAGACATGGGGGAGACGGAAGGGACGTGGGTGGACATGGGAGTGTCCAGGGTGACACAGGAGGCACAGGAAGACATGGAGGGGGACACAGATGGGACATGGAGTGGGGGGAACTTATTCCTCCCATTTCCTGTGGCAGCTGAAGACAGGGCTCAGGCACCACCGTGGTCTCAGCTGAGTGTTCAGGACAGATTTAATTAAAACCACCTTGTTATTGAGCACCGTGCCCAGAGAAGCTGCAGAAGCTCTGTGAGATGCCCCCCTAGAGCTGGAGAAGGGAAACCCAATGAGATTTTGGATTAACCCAACATCCCATGAGCACAGGCAGCACCTTCACCTTTCCTGGGGTCACCTCCATTGGCCTGGGAACCAACATTAAAGGAAACAAAACAAAGAAGCAAAATAAAAAATTCCCAACAGAAACCCCAAAAATTAATAAGAACTAAAATAACCCCCCAAAGAACTAAAATAACACAAAATAAGTAAAATTATAAAGCTGAAGAAAAATAAAAAAGGAAATAAAATTAAACAAACAAAAACCAAAGTGAGAACTAATTTAAAAGAAAATTAAGAGAGAAAATAAAAAAAGCAAAGTAAGAAAACTAAATGCTAAGAAATAAAAATTAGAAGAAAAAACACAGAAATAAAATTAAAACCTCAGAAATAAATTTTTAACACCCACTAAACACCAGGTGAGAAATACAATTAAAACCTAAGAACATAAATTTCTAAACGACACAGTGGGACACAAAGTTTGGGCTTTTCATGGAGGCATGCAGGGATCAAAGGAGGGATAGATGGAGGGAAGGATGGAGATCCAGAGGGAGAGGAAGGGTGGTTGGAGGGCTGGAGGGGGGTTGGATGGTTGCGGGGTTGGAGACCCATCTTCCATGATGGAGGAAGTGACGGGGCACCTGAGAGGGGCGGCTGGATGGAGATGTGGATGGACAGAGGGGTGGAGAAGAGATGAGTGGACAGAGGGAAGGGGTGTGTTGAGGTGTCTTGAGTTGTGTGTTGGGGTTGTGTTGGGGTGTTCACTGTGTCCAATCCCCTTTCCCATCACACCCTCCCCGTCCCACCCTCCCCACCCCCCTCCTCCTCCTCCATGGTTGTCCCCCCCTCTACCACTGTTGTCCTTCCCTCCCCCCTCCAGCTCCTCCCCCCACTATGGGTCCCCTTGGCCATGGTCCCTCGGGAGCTGCCAGCAATGGCTGAGATGTCCAGGAGCCGAGGCAGGAGACCCCCGCTGGCACCGCGGCGCAGCCCCCACCCCACGCAGGCGTACAGGAGGGGGTTCATGGCGCTGCTGAGGAAGGCCAAGGCAGTGGCCGGTGGCCGAATCACCTTGGAGGCTGCCTCCAAAGTCCCACCACCACCTTGTAGGACCCCTGCCACCTCCAGCAAGCTGGCCAGGTGGTAAGGTCCCCAGGAGACAGCAAAGGCCACCACCACGGCGGCCACCAGCCGGAAGGTCCGACCGCGCCGGGACAGGTGGGTCTGGCGTAAGCGGCGCACCAGTAACCCGTAGCCAACGGCCATGGTGGCCAACGGGAGGGCCCAACCCAAAGTGGTCTCCAAGAGGTTGTGGGCCACCAACCAGCCCCTCGTGCTGTGCACCCGCTGGCAGTGCCCCTCCTCCACCCGCAGGAAGACGATGGATGGGATGGCCAAGATGGAAGCCACCAGCCATGTCAGGGCTGCCACCCCGTGAGCCAATCGCCTGGCGTGGCCCCCTGGGGTCACCACCGCTGCCACCGGCCTGGAGACCGCCAAGCAGCGGTGGAGACCCAGGAGGGCGATGAGGAAGACGCTGACGTACATGGCGGCGGCGCAGACGTAGTGACACCCGCGGCAGACGGCCAAGCCCATCTCCCATTGGCCGACGCCAAGGCCTGGAGATAGATGGGCCCGGTGAGGAGGGTCACCACGTAGGCCACGGCCAGGTGGAAGATGAGGAGGACGGGAACAGTGCGCCGGCGGGCGGCGGCGTAGCTCCAGAGGACCACGGCGTTCCCGGGGAGCCCCACGGCCACCGCCACCCCCAGCAGGGTCATCCCCACCGCCGCGCCGGGGATGCTTGTGGCCGTGGCGTTACGGGGTGATGAGGCGTTGGCAGGAGGGGACGAGGACATCGTGGTGAGTGGGGAGGAGCTGTGGGGAGATGGGGACACAGAATCTTCCAGAGAAAATACAGGGCTCCCACCATCCCTCCCTCCCTCTGTCCGTCCATCCATCCTTCTCTCCACCCCTCTCTTGTCCCACCCCCCATCCCTCCACCCCACCTCCCGCCCACCCAAAGCCTCCACCCCATACCCCTCCTTCCTCCTCCCCCCTCTCTGAGGTGTCCTCCTCTCCCTCTTTTAACCCTCCAGGATCTTCCCACCTTGGCATCCCCCAGACCTCCCAGTTGCTCCCTCCCCATCTCCCACTGGGCCACCCTCCCACTCACCTCCACACCTCCAACCTCCCAGTTGACCCCCCCAGACATCCCAGTTGCCCATGCAGACTCCCAGTTACCCACAAAACCTCCCAGTTGGCCACCACCCCACACATTTTCCCTCCTAGTTTCCACCCTCAGGGAATCCCAGTTTCCCCCCAGACCTCCCAGTGAGCTCACACCACACCCCCAGGTGTTCCCACCAAACCAACAAGTCACCTCCTAATCAACGTGTCCCAGGTCTCTCCAGTGTCCCCCCCACTCCTCCCCAAAGACCTCCCACCCACCTTCCCTCCTGTACCTTGGGGACTCACATGCCCCTTCCCAGAGGTCCTGGCCTGGGTCGTGGACCTTCTTGTGTCCCTGACACGGGTGGTGGCCGGTGACGGCTCAGTGTCACTTCCCCTCCACCCAGCTCTGGGCAGGAAACACTCATGCAAGAGGAAGGAGGGAGGAAAACCGCAGGGGAGGAAGAGTATCTGCGGTGTGGGGAAGGACCATGGACCTTAAATTGTCCCCTTGTGCGTGTGGGAGGAGGTGACGGGAAGGGTGGCACTGCCAGGACGTCCCCCAGTAAGGAAGAGGGGGTGTGTGTGTGTCTGGTTGCTTCATCACACGGCTTTGGAAGTGGTGAGAGCACGCTGTTGTGGGCTGGAGGGGACAGGGGAGGTTGGCTTCTACTCACGGTGTGGCCAACGGGCCTTCTCTTCCTTTTCTCCATCCATCCATCCATCCATCCATCCATCCATCCATCCATCCATCCAATCAGAGAATGGCATGGGTTGGAAGGGACCCCAAGGATCATAGAGTTCCAACCCCCCCTGCCACAGGCACGGCCACCAACCTCCAGGCCTGGAGCTGCACAAGGTTGCCCAAGGGGGCATCCAACCTGGCCATGAACACCTCCAGGGACAGAGCATCCACCCCCTCTCTGGGCAGCCTGTTCCAGCCCCTCCCACTCTCTCTGGAAAGAACTTCCCCCTAATATCTCATCTAACCCTTCCCTCCTTCAGTTTCACTCCATCCTCCTTGTCCTGCCAGTCTCTGCCTTCAACAAGCTTTTTCCCCTCCTGTTTCTCTGCTCCCTTCAGGGACTGGAAGGCTGCAATGAGGTCCCCCCGCAGCCTTCTCTTCTCCAGGCTGAACAAGCCCAACTCCCTCAGCCATTCTTCGTAGTGGAGGTGTTCCAGCCCTCTGATCATCTTCATGGCCTCCACTGAACCCACATCTTCCTTGTATTGTGGGCCCCAGCTCTGGACACAGGACTCCAGATGGGGCCTCATGAGGACAGAGTAGAGAGGGACAATCACCTCCCTGTCCCTGCTGCCACCATTCTTCTGATGGAGCCCAGGATACCATCGGCCTTCCAAGCTGCAGGAGCCACTGCTGGCTCATGTGAAGTTTCTCATCCACCATGACACCCAGGTCCTTCTCAGCAGGGCTGCCCTCAAGGGGCTCTTCTCCCAGGCTGTATCTCTGTCTGGGATTCTTCCAGCCCAAGTGCTCTCCCAAAGTTCAGGCTCCTGATCCCACTCTTTGCCAGGCCCACATTCCTCAACATCACAAACTCAACCAGGGCATGGTCAGTGCCGCCCAGGCTGCCTCCAATCTTAACACCTTTAATGATCTCCCCCACGTTGGTGAGCACCAGGTCCAGCAATGCATCACCTCTGGTCGGTCTGTCCAATACCTGAACCAGAAAGTTCTCATCTATGGACCCTGGGAGTCTCCTGGGTCTCTTGCAGGTCACTGTGTGATTTTCCCAGCAGATATCTGGGTGGTTAAAGTCCCCCATCAGGATGAGTGCCTGTGACTAAAATGCCTCCTGCAGCTGGAGGAGGAAGGCCTCATCAGCAGGCTCCCCTTGATCAGGCAGCCTGTGATAGACCCCTATCACCAGCTGTCCATGATTAGTCCCATCCCTAGTTGTGGTGGTTTGGCCCTGGCTGGAGGCCACCACTTCCCAGGGCAAGAACCTGCACAGGCTGAGTTTGGGAGCCAAGAGTAAAGAAAGCAGCTCTCAGGGACAACTGGTAATTAGTGGCACTGTCACTAATAGAAGTAACAGGACAGTGGTGTGAGGGAACTGATGATGATGATCCAAAACTCTTTCATTTCCTTCCTGACAGTTGCTCTGTATCTCTTGTCAGAAGGTTCAACCTCTGACATGAAGCTTTTAGGCACATGTGCTTGGAGACAGTGGATTTCTCTGCCTTGACTGGAAAGGGAAGACTCAACAATTGCATCCAAGGTGTCCAAAGCCAGAGGAGACCATGCTCAGCCCTGCCCTGTGGAGGCACATGCACTGTGCTCCACAGTGAATGAAAGATGATCTGCTGATGATCAGAGGTTGGACCCAATGATCTCTCAAGGACCCTTCCAACCCCTGTGATTCTGTGATTCTGTGATGGAAAGGCTGTAGTGTCTGCTGGAAGAGATTCCTGGGGCCCCAAAATTTTGGGGCTGTCATGGATTTGGCTGTTCAAAGGAGATTATGTCACTTGTGTTGTCTCCCTCTGTGACTGGAGGGAGCTCATGAACACAGCATGTGACCAGCTGTGCCCAAAGACAAAGAGAGTAGGGGATGGGAGGTGCTTTGGGGCACTTTAGGATTGGTGTTGGCCACAACAATGTGTTTTCTGTCTGCTTGAGGCTCTCCAGTGTGCAACGTGGATGTTGGCAGAGGTAACATGGACCCAAGCAAAGCTGAGAGGCATTGGTGTGAGGGGCCACACTGTGCAGCCACAGCCTTGAGCACAGTCTGCTCTTAAAGGGGCTGCTCTGGCTCCCAGGTGGCTGATGAGAGAAACAGTGACATGGAGATGAAGGATGCCCACGAGGTGTCGAATACAAAGTGTCTTGACTTCACTGCACAGCCAACTGCGTTTGGAAAGCTCTGGATCAGTGTCCACCAGAGACCACTGATGTGGCTGGGCATGGGAGTGGAGAACAAAAGAGGCCTCAAGAAAGAAGTGATCCTGCTGGAGTAATTACTGAAACCTTCTCCCTTTGGCCACACTTCTGAAATCTTGCTAATTAACCACAGGAGAGCCAAGCAATTAAGAACCATCACCCCTAGAGACTTGGCTTGTTAGGGTGTTGGGCTTGTTAACGAGTCCTTTGGTGTCACATTCCTCAACTGCAGGTATCTGACTGCCCTGGGAAGGAAGAAAGCAAACACCCAAGTCTCTGAGGGTGCCAGTGGACTCTGTTGAGGACCACCACCAAATACAGCATGGGGGGAGACCAGAAGAGCTGAGCTTCCTTTGGGGTCTGGCGAGGGAGGAAAGCAGAGCTGCTGGATGCCAGTGGAAAGTCAGATATTGAGGTGTCTGTGCCAGGAGTGGATGTGTTTCCTTGTGTGGGATGGCCCAGACCCAGTCCCTGTCCCCTAAGAATGGGGATCCTGTCCCACATGGGATGTTGGGGTCCCTACTCAGGGTCAGGATGATGTGGAGGTGCAGGATACTGAGCACACAGCAGTGGTAGTTAGCACACCTCCCATGCTCTGTGGAGGGTCCTCAGAGCTCCCCCAGTGCCACCCCTGCCATGGGCAGGGACACCCTCTACTAGCCCAGGTCATCCCAAACCCCATCCAACCTTGTCTTGACCAGCTGCCCCAAAGGAAGTTCCCAAGAACACACCCACCCCCCAGATGTTGTCCAGTCTCTATGTCTGGTGGCACATACCTTTAATTGTTCTCTAGTACCTGCACATACCTTTGACCACCTGAACAGAGGAGAGAAGAATCCCACCTCCCATGGGCTCATGTCTCCTTCCCTCCCCAGGACCACCAACCAAGGAAAAGGTGCCTCAGCTGAACCTCTTCCCTCAGTAGGATCCCTGCCTGGCACTCTCTGGGTGTCCTGTCTCACAGTGGGACAAAGGAAGTTGCTACTTAGACCTGACTTTGCCTCTCCACGGGGCTGTGAATCATAGAGTCATTAAGGTTGGAAAAGACATCCAAGATCATCTAGTCCAACTGTGAAGACACACCTCTCCTCAGTGGGCAGAGGTGATGTCAGTGATGACCTCTGGAGCCTGAGGGACACTAGAAGGGATCCCAGAGGGCACAAAGTGCCACTTTGGGCTGCTCCTCTGCTGCTGAGCTTATCCAGGCTCTGTGGATGGAGGAAGCTCATGGGACATACTGCAGAGAGACAGCTCTGCCCAGGAGCATCTCCTCTGTGCAGCACTGCAGGGCCACAGGCTCTGTCTGTAGGCAGCAAGGGGAGAGGAGCAAGGAAGAGAGAGGTTAAAGGTAGCGTGGGGCAGGAGGGAAAAGCCTTCTCTGTGCTTGATATGGTCAGACTGCAGCTGTGGGCACTAAACCTGCTGGAAGTATTCCCATCACACAGGTATGGATCCTTTCCCAAGGACTTTCCCCTGGCTTAGAGGAGAATGATATGCTCCAGAGCAGGGATCCCCCACTGTCCCAATTCATGGGACCAGGAGTAATGGCTCTGTTTCCCTGGGAAAGGCTGCAGAGCTGTGATGGTGTTTGCCCAGGGGTGCCTGGGGTTGTCCTTCCTGTCAGGGTCCCTGCAGCTCTGCAGGGAGAAGCTGCAGGTGGCAGGATCAACCCCCCAGCAGTGCAGGGCTGGGTCCTTCCTCTGTTGAGAGGTGCTGTGTGATCAAGGTACGTTGCTGTGAGGATCTCTGCGGAGGGTCCTGCTCAAGAAGGATGCCAAGGCAGTGTTCACCGGGAAGGGAAGGGTCTCTGCTTTGAGCTTTGGCCGTGTGAGCAGTGTGACTTGGGAATTTTCCAGAATTTCTCAGTTCTGCAGAAGGTGCTGAGACCCCATGGCTTGTTAGGAATTGTACAAGCTGCTCCTTTGCCCTGGACACACAGAGGTGCCCCCAGGCAGGGCTCCAGCCCTAGGAGGTGTCTGTACAGCCAAGCTGAGGGGTGGGAACTGTGAGCAGTGGATGGAGAGTGGCAGGAGCAGCTCAAGGCAGCAGTGACATGGGCAGGGGTTGAGAGGGACCAGTCCCCAGAAGTGCTGTGGGAGGTGGATTCATGAACCTGCCATCCCTGGGGGTGCAGATGCCTTCCCTGGTCTCCTCACTCACACATTCAAGCCCTTCAGTCCTCACTGTCACAGTGTTGGGGTTTAACCAGGTCAGCAGCTCAAATAACCACTCAGATGGTCACACACACCCCTCCCCCCACAGAGGCTTTGGGACAGAATTGGAAACAAAAAGGTAAAACTGTGAGTTGAGATAAAGACAGTTTAATAGGACAGAAAAGGAAGATGATGATGATGATGACAATGGAACATGCCAAAGAAGTGATGCACAGCACAACACACAGGCCACTGATGCTCAGCTAGTTCACAAGCTGTGGTCCTGCTGGTGGGAGAGCAGGAGAAGCCAAAAACATCCGTGTCTTGCCTCACCTCAGCCTCAACACCCAAAATGTCACCATGCTACAAGCAATACTCACATCCTAAATGTGAACCCCAGCACCAGACCAGCAGGAATATCATCTTTCTCTCAGGTGAAGTCAGGACACACAAGGACGTGGCTGTGAGTTGCCTTCCCAGCAGCCTGACCACCAAAGAGAAGAATCACCCCAAAGCCCATGTGTGTCTCCCAGCCCCACACCCCTTGACACTGATACTTTGGGATGTTCCCCTCTGGTCTCTCCAGGCCTTGTTCTTGCTCACTGGGGGAGAGGAGTCAACAGCAGTTACAACACCAATGGTGTTGAGGTAGCCATTGAAGGAAACCACCTAACTGCCATGCCAGGCCACAGGGCTGTGGAGGGCTGGGAATGATCTGACCCTCCCATTAGAACACCCCACCTTTAGGCCAACTGTCTCTTTCTCTGAGGGGTCCTTGTTGACCTGAGCGGTATAGTCAGGATGCCAGAGGGATGCAATATCATCCAGAGGGACCTGGACAAGCTGGATTGATGGTCCTGTGGTGGGGTGGTTTGACCCTGGTCAGTCCCAGTCCTCCACAGGGTCACCAGCCTCCCCCCAGCAAACCTGCTCCAGCACAAATCTCTCCCTTGCTCATCTCTGTGTCTCTGTCTCTCTCCATGGGCTGCAAGTGCTGGCAGGGGCTTGCTTCAGTGAGGTCACAGCAGCTCCTGTCTGTCTCCCCCTGCTCCATCCAGCGTGGAGCCTCTCCACTGGCTGCAGGTGGGGTCTCAGCCTTTTCCATGGGCTTCAAGGGGACACCCGCTCCACCATGGGTTTCTCGAAAGGCTGCAGAGGCATCCTTCACTCTGGCACCTCCTCCCCCCTTCCCTGGCTTTGGTGTCTGCAGTTTCTTACATCTTCTCACTCCCTTCGTTGTGACCATCACTGATGGGCTCGGCCTTGGTCAGCAGCAGGTCCGGCCTTAAGCCGGCTGGTCTTTGCTCTCTTGGGCCTGCAGAGAGCTTCTGGCTGCTTCTTGCAGAAGCCACCCCTGCAGCCCCCCTTCTCCACCAGAACCCAGCCAGGCAAAACTGCAACAGCTGTCCAGAGAGGTGGTGGAGGCCCCATCCCTGGGGGCATTCAAGGTCAGCCTTGATGAAGCTCTGAGCAATCTGCTCTAGTTACAGGTGTCCCTGCTCACTGCAGGGGGGTCGCACTAGATGACCTTTCAAGGTCCCTTCCAACCCAATGCTTTCTGTGATTCTGTGACCTCCAGAAGTGCCCAGCACTCCCACGGTGTCTCTGTGTTATCCAGCAGTCCAGTGAAGAAGAAACCCTGGGGCATGGAAACACTGCTGAAGGTTGTCTGTGGGGAGCTGCAGTAAGCCCTCCACATCCCTGGCTGAGAGCTGAGACCCTCATAAACCACCACCAGCCAGGTGAGGGGTTTAGAGGTGTGAGCTTGGAAACCAGCTCCCTCTGCCCTCAGTAGTGTCCAGTTTCTTCTTGGAGGAATGTCTGGATGCCCCTCATCTCAGAGAGGTGCCAGTGCAGGGCAGCTGGAACAAGGAGTGATGGACAGTCTGGCTGTCCTGACACTGCATCAAAGGACAGTCCCCTGCATCACGTGATGCACAAGATTTCACTTGGAGTGCAGTGGACATGCCAGGGCTTTCTGCCTTAGAAGCAGTCCTCAGCTTGGTGGGGCAACTTGAACTGAAGAAACCAAAATCTGCCCCCACAGCCCTGCTCTGCCAGCTGTCAAACTGGGAGAACAATGCTGAAAAGCTCGTTGATCCCTCGAGTGGGTTTGACCTGAGATCCCCCCATGTTCCTATCGACCTACTGATGCAGGGCAGGACTGGCTTCTCCAGAGCCTGCAGCAGCCCCACCTCTGTGCAGGGGATCCAGGTGCCCTCTGTGTATCACTCCTGGTAACACCCTCAACCAGCACCAGGCAGAGGTGACACATCTTGAAAAGAGAGGGGCATTTTGGGAGGATCCCATGGGAACTGGGAGAGGTTGTCCTCTGAGAAGTCTGCTGTGACTTGTAATTCCGTAATTCTATTTTCTGCCTTGCACAGGTCCCCATATGCATGTGGAAAAAATGTGCAACAGCAGCTCCATCAGCCAGATCCTCCTCCTGCCCTTTGCAGACACATGGGAGCTGCAGCTCCTGCACTTCTGCCTCTTCCTGGGCATCTACCTGGCTGCCCTCCTGGGCAACGGCCTCATCATCACTGCCATAGCCTGTGACCACCACCTCCACAGCCCCATGTACTTCTTCCTCCTCAACCTCTCCCTCCTCGACCTGGGTGCCATCTCCACCATCCTCCCCAAATCCATATTCAATTCCCTGTGGGATGTGAGGGCCATCTCCTATGCAGGTTGTGCTGCCCAACTCTTTTTCCTTCCCTTCTTTATGTTAGGGGAGTATTTTCTTCTCACCATCATGGCCTACGACCGCTACGTGGCCATCTGCAGACCCCTGCACTATGGGACCCTCCTGGGCAGCAGAGCTTGTGTCCACATGGCAGCAGCTGCCTGGGGCGGTGGGTTTGTCACTGCTCTGCTGCACGCTGCCAACACGTTCGCTCTGCCGCTCTGCCAAGGCAACGCCCTGGGCCAGTTCTTCTGTGAAATCCCCCAGATGCTCAAGCTCTCCTGCTCAGGCACCTACCTCAGGGAAGTTTGGCTTCTTGCAGCCAGCGTCTCTGTGAACTTGTGGTGTTTTGTGTTCATCGTGGTGTCCTACGTGCAGATCTTCAGGGCCGTGCTGAGGATCCCCTCGCAGCAGGGACGGCACAAAGCCTTTTCCACCTGCCTCCCTCACCTGGCTGTGGTCTCCCTGTTCATCAGCACAGCCGTGTTTGCCTACCTGAAGCCCCCCTCCGTCTCCTCCCCACCCCTGGACCTGGCGGTGACTGTTCTGTACTCGGTGGTGCCTCCAGCAGTGAACCCCCTCATCTACAGCATGAGGAACCAGGAGCTCCAGGACGCGATCCGGAGCGCGGTGCCACGGACATGTTTCCAGCAGTGGTAAAGTTCCTGCTTCTTTCTCCAAGGTGCTCCAGGTGTCTTCCAGAGCAGTTTGAGCTTGCTGTCTTCTCCTTATTGTTATTATAATTACTTCTGTGATAATGGTCCTACCAGAGTGTCAATGTTCCACCTGCTTTTGCCAAGGCACGCCCCTCTGGAGCCTCTATAAAGATGTTAGAGCGTGGGTCAGAGCTGAACCTCTCGCAGCATCTCTGTCATCAGACAGGATCTCCTCTGTGTCATGTGTTAACAACGGGTTCATCTTCCAGCAGGCATTCCAAAAGTAGGCATCACCAACCACGTTGTGGCCAGGACAGTTGCTCTGCACACCTGGAGTGTTGTTTGCTCAACACCTCTTGGCCATGCTGTGACCGTTAAGATTCTGGACTCCTCGGTGTCTAGTGACGCTGGAGGTGATGGCTGGTGACACTGAGTGGCATATCCGTGGCTGTCACACACTGGAGATGGCAGATGTCATTTACAAGGGGAAATTGGAGCTTCTTGGAGATGCTGCACATGGGTCAGGGCAACCCCAGCACAACAAGAGGCTATGCAGGGGCTGAGAGCAGCCCGAGAAGGGTTTGGGTATTGGTTGATGAGAAGCTCAACCTGACCCGTCTGTGTGTGCTGGCAGCTCAGGAAGCCAACTGTTAGACCAGCGGGTCGAGGTGGGGGATTCTGCCCCTCTGCTCCACTCTAGGGAGACCCCCTGGCAGCGCTGCATCCAGCTCTGGGTCCCCAGGACAAGAAGGACACACAGAGCTGTTGGAGTGAGCCCTGAGGAGGCCACAGAGATGATCCCAGAGTTGGAGCCCCTCTGCTCTGGATCCAGGCTGGGAAAGCTGGGCTGGCTCAGCCTGGAGAAGAGAAGGCTGCTTCTGGAGAGACCTCTGACTTGGGAGACCTCCAGTCCTTCAAGAGGCTCCAGGAATGCTGGAGAGGGGCTGGTGACACGGGCAGGGAGGGAGAGGCCCAGGGGAATGGCCTTCAGCTGCAGGTGGGCAGCTGGAGAGGAGCTGGGAGGCAGAAATCCTTCACTGGGAGGGGGCAGGCCCTGGCACAGGGTTCTCAGAGACATTGGGGCTGCCCTGTATCCCTGTCAGGGTTCAAGGCCAGGTTGGATGGGGCTTTGGGTACCCTGGGGTAGTGGAGAGTGTCCCACAAACCATGATAACTATTAATGTCTACAACAGGGCAGTAATCCACCCAGAAAATGCACCAAAAGTGTTTCCAAACCAGGTGTCTTCATCTCCTGGAGGTTTTCCCGAAGAGGTGGTGACACATTAGGAATTGCATTCCTCCCCCCATTGTAGGTCCTCAGCACCCAACGTCCCTCAGACACCTGGTCAGGTGCTCCAAGCATCCCAGCTGGGGCAGGAGGATGCTCTTCTGGCAGGTGATCTGCAGGTCCTGCCTGGGAGCTGGAGGCTCAGTGGCTCTTCTGGGCTCACACTGCCCTCTCCTGACAGTTCAGAGTGGAGACATCCCCAGAGCTCCTTCAGCTCTGAGACCTCGAGTTACAGAATCACAGAATGCTCTGGGTTGGAAGGGACCTTTGAAGGCCAGCAAGTCCACATCATGTCGTGTCATGTGTTGTGTCCCTTTCCCCCACCCCCAATGACCATGGACACCTTTCACTGTATCAAGTTGCTCAGAGCTTCACCAAGCCTGACCTTGAATGCCTCCAGGGATGGAGCCTCCACCACCTCTCTGGGGAGCCTGGGCCAGTGTCCCACCACCCTCAGAGGGCAGAACTTCTTCCTCATGTCTCACCTAAACCTGCCCTGCTCTAGTTTAAAACCATCACCCCTCATCCTATCTCTCCAAGACCCTGGGAACAGTCCTTCCCAGCTTTCCTGTAGATCCCTCCAGGGACTGGAAGGAGCTGTGAGGTCTCCCCTGAGCCTTCTCTTCTCTGGGCTGAACAGCCCCAACCCTCTCCGCTGCCTTTGTAAGAGAAGTGCTCCAGCCCTCTGATCATCCTTGTGGCCTCCTCTGGACCTGCTCCAAGAGGTCCGTGTCCTTCTTGTGCTGAGGGCTCCAGAGCTGGATGCAGCGCTGCAGGTGGAGTCTCAGCAGAGCAGAGGGGGAGAATCACCTCTCTCGAGCTGCTGGCCACACTTCTGCTGATGCAGCCAGGATGGGACTGGCACATCACTGGGTCATGTACCCCAAGTCCTTTTCCACAGGGCTGCTCTATCCCATCACCCCCCAGCCTGTATTGGTAGTGAGGTCTGTCCTGACCCAAGTGGAGGACCTTGTTGAACTGCATGGGATTTGCATGAGCCCATCTCTTCAGCATGTCCAGGTCCCTCTGGATGACATCCCATCTCTCTGGTGTGTTGCCCTTCCGCTCAGCTTGTTGTCATCTGCAAACTTGCTGAGGGTGCACTCGGTCCCACTGTTGATGTCATTGATGAAGGTATTAAACACCACTGGTCCCAGTACGGGACCCTGTCATGGGTCCAGGAGGGGAATGGGCAAGGTGGAAACTTGATTCTGGTTGAGTTCTGGGGGCACTTGAGTGGGTGAGGAATACTTTGTGCTCTGGTTCATGTGGCTTTAGAGTTCTGGGTCATAAGATAAGGGACAGGAGTGGTTGGTCAGTCCCCAGTCCTGGGGTGGCTGCAGGGATGCCAACATCCCACTGGGATGGAAGGCTCTGGGGTTTGGGCACCACTGGGCTTGGCCCAGGCATTGGGAACCTGATGGAGGGGAACATCTAGGTTCTACTTTAGAGGCTAGAAAGCCTCTTAGTTTCATAGAATCATCAAAGTTGGAAAAGACCTTCAAGATCATCAAGTGCAACCTTCAGCCCTACACACTTGTAACCTCTAAACCATCCCCTGAAGCACCATATATATGTGGATTTTGAACAGCCCAAGGGATGATGATTCCACCTCCCTGGGCAGCCTGTTACAAAGCTTCACCGTTCTCTCAGTGAACATCTCTCAGTCTCTCAGGCCCATACTGGAGGAAAGGATGGAGTGACATCAAACTGGGAGTAGTGCCTGACATGCCTGGAGGCTGTGCTGTCATCCAGCAAGCTCTGGAAAGGCTGGAGAGCTGGGCAGGGAGTGATCTTACTGAATCCAAGGAGGATAAGTGCAGGGTCCTGCACACAGGGAGTTATACCCCCCAGCACCAGGACAGTTAGGGGTGAGCTGCTGGGAAGCAGCTCTGGGGAAAAGCCCTGGGAGTGCTGGTGGGCACCAAGCTGACCATGACCAGCAACGTGTCCTCATGGCCTAGAAAGCCAATGACATCCCGGGGGGTATCAAGAGAAGTCAGGGAGGTTCTCCTGCCCCTCTGCTCTATCTTGGGGAGGCCTCATCGGGAATAGTGTGGGCAGTGCTGGGCTCCGTGGGGCAGGAAGGACAGGGAGCTCCTGGAGTGGGAACAACAATGGGCCATGGAGATGCTGAGGGGACCAGAACATCTGTTAAGCCCAGAGAAGAAAGGACTGAGGGGGATCTTCTCAATGCTCATAATGCCACTCTACCACTCACCTCCTAAGCAGGACAGGGAAGAGAAAATACATATTGAGAGTCTTATGGGTCGAGATAAGGTCAGGGAGAGATCATTCTGCAATTAGCATCATGGGTAAAACAGACTGAGCACGGGATAAAATGCATCTAATTTATTAACCCAATCAAAACAGAGCAGGATAATGAGAAATAAAATCAAACATTAACACCCCTCTCCTCACCCTTCCCTTCTCCCCAGGCTCAACTTTATTCATGATTTCTCTCCTTCCTCCCACTGAGTAACACAGGGGGATGGGGGGAACAGGGAATGGGGGGTTGTGGTCAGTTCATAATGCATTGTCTCTGCTGCTTCCTCCACGTACTTCCCCTGCTGCACTGTGAGGTCCCTCTCACAGGAGACAGTCTTCCACAAACTTCTAGAAACATGAGTCCTTTCCCACAGGGCTTTAGCACTTCCCCAGCTGCCCCAGCGTGGGTCACTTCCATGGGGTACAGACCTTCAGCATGAGACTGCTCCAGCCTGATCCCCCAAGGAGTCACAAGTGCCCCAGCAAACCTGCTCTGGTGCAAGACTCTCTCCACAGGCTGCAGGTCCTGCCAGGAGCTTGCTCCAACATGGGCTTTCCACAGCATTGTTCAGGTGTCTCCAACTGCTCCAGCATGGGGTCCTCCACGGGCTGCACATGGGCTCTCTGCTCCCCATCATCTTCCATGGGCTGTAGAGGGACAACCTGCCTGGCCATGGTCTTCTCCAGGGGTTGCAAGGGAATCTCTCATCTGGAGCACCTCCTGCCTCTCCTCATTGACCTTGGTGGCTGCAAAGTTTCTCATATCTTCTCACTCATTTCTCTGGCAGCAAAAAGCTGACACTTGCTGGATTTTTCCTTAAATACATTATCACAGAAGCACTACCACAGTCACTGACTGGCTTGGTGTTGATCAGCAGTGGGTCTGTCCTTGAGCTGGCTGGTATTGACTCTATCAGACCAGAAGGAGGCTTCTAGGAGCTTCTTGCAGAAGCCACCCCTGTGGTTGTCCCCCAAACTTTGCCTCACAAATCCAAAACACAGGAAAGCCAGGCTTCAACAGTCACAACAGTTGCTCCAGAAGACAAAAGTCATAAATAACGAAGGTCCCATTTTCCTCCTTCCTCTCAGCTTTTATGGTCGAGCAGACACCACATGGTTTGGAATATCACTTTGTTTTTTGGGGTCAGTTGTCCTGTCCCCTCCCAAGGTCTTGCCCACCCACAGCTTACCAGAGAGGGGGATGCTGGAGAGACAGCCTGGATGCTGGGCCAGCCCCACTCCCCAGCAGCCAAATCCCTGAGCTGGTACTAACACCATGCTTAATCCCAGTGCACAGCATGGCCAGGGCTGCTGGAGGAAAATGAACTCCACCTTCAGATCAAACTCAATACTAAACATGACACCACACTGGGTGCTGGGAAGAAATCCAGCTCTATCTCATGGAGAATGAGCAAAGCCCATGATCCAAAGCTGGGAAAAAAGCACATGAACTGATGCTACACTGCTGGCTCTTCCTCAGCCAGAAGATCCACCAGCGCAGCACCGTGTGCTGGCACAGTGTGATCAGCTCTCTGCAGGCAGCTCCTAGTCTCTACATCTGCTGAGAGTGCAGGTGCCACATCCAGCTGCCCCGGTCGCTCATGGAACAGTAAGACTGTGATCACTGCAAGGATGGCAGGAAGAGACAGTGTCACCCAGGGAAAAGACCCTGTCCCCAACCCTCTGATATGGTGGTCTCAGTGTCCCCCACCAGCAGCCCAGTGTCGCTCTGATCATGGGTCTCAAGGGGGAACACAGAGAGCTGGGTCTGCCCCACCCACCCTCCAGTCCTATGTCATACCTTTGGCCAAGCTGCCAGAGCTCCCATCTGTGCCTACAGGGGAAAAACATCTGCGAGCTGCCACATCCTGCTCACTGTGGGCACAGTGCACATAAGAGAAGAGAGGAAGAGGCATCAGCATCCGCCATGTGTAACCCTCAGGCTTGGGGCCTCCTAGAGCACTGCAGCTTGTGCCCACAGCCCCTGCCAGCCCCATGGCCTCTGCCTTCCTCCAACACCCCGGGGCTTTACCTGATCTGCGCTTCCAGATGATGAATCCAGTGATGGCAATGACAGCCAGGATGGCAAGGGGAACAACCACCCCCAGCACAATGGTCAATTGGTTGGACTCTGGCTCTGGGGAAGAACAGGGCTGTGAGGAGGGGGAAAGCAAGGGAAACTGCCCTAGCCCACCTCTCCACGTGCCCAAGGCCAACAGACTTACCCCACACAAAGACCCCTGGCTCGCCCAGGCTGGCGTGCTCCACACGGCACCGGTACTTGTCCTGCTCCCCAGGAGGGGCCTCGATGGACACCCAGGTGTAGTAGGTGCCGTCGCTGTTGGGCACGATGCTGCCCCGCTGGGTCTCCTGGTCCATGACCTCACCGTCCTTCAGCCAGCTGATGGTGATGGGCCGTGGGTAGAAGCCGTAAGCGCGGCAGTGCAAGGTCAGGTTCTCCTGGGTCTCCTTCTTAGACACCTGGACCGTGGGGGGCTCTGGGGAGGGGGTGGCAGTGAGGGCTGGCACCCACATCCACGCTGGTCCCTCCCCAGTGTCCCCATCGCCCCTCACCTTTCCTCTCCAGCACGGCCTGCCCATAGCTCACGTATTTCATCAGCCACCCAGGGCAGGTGTTCTCCAGGTAGTCCTTCATGTGCTTAATGGCAGTCCTGTCTGTCTCCCAGTTCTTCTTGGTGATTTGTGCTGCTGGATCTGCTGCAGTGAACGTCATCGTGTCCATGTCGAAGGCAATGAAGTCCCTCCCATCATAGGCAATTTGCCAACACCCCCTGGTGCTATTGTCCTCCAGGAGGTCACAGCTGACTATGCTCTGCAGTGTGTGAGCCCCTGAAACACGACCAGAGAGATGGGCCTGAGGGACTGCTGCAGCCCTGGGCATTCAGTGGGGCAAGGCCCCCTAGCAGCACCCCCCACTCCATCTCTATGTGATCCCCAAGGGAATTGGGCACCAACATGAGAGCTGCCTCCATCCTGCCCAGGGCCCACAGCACTTGGGGCATCACGTAAAGCTGTGACGCAGAGCCCCTGGACCCAGGGCATGGCTGAGCTGGCACCCAGCCCCACAGAACCCTGGAACCGCAAGGGGATGGGACAGAGTCCTGAATGCTGGATGAGCGAGCAGATAGGAGATGGCATGGGTTGCAGGAGCCCCTCTGGCTCTGGGGTAGGGTGTGCAAAGGAATGGTGAGGGGCTGGGACACAGCGTGGGAGTCCCTCTGGTTCTGGGGGTATTCACTGCCACGGGATGGTGAGGGCTGTGATGTGGCAGCCAGGCCTGGGATGGGGGCTGGGCATGGTGGGGAGAAGGCCAGAATGTGCTTTGTGGGGCACCCAGAAGCCTCCCTGGCTCTGGCACAAAGGATCCCATGGAGTGTGGGGTGAGGAGACAGGGTTGCTTGGAGTGCTCTGCCAACAGCACTGGGCTGGGAAGGATTGGCACATCACAGGGCAGTGGCATGAGGAAGGGTAGTGTCTTCATGGGGGAGAAGGGAATGGAGATCTCCCATCCCACAGAGTCCCATCCCAGCCCACACTCACCCCCACTCTGGTTGTAGCGGCTCTGCAGTGTGTCCAGGTTCACTGTGGAAATCTCCTGATTGGTCTGCTGGTCCCAGTACTGCTGGTACAGGTTGGCCACCATCCAGTCTGCCAGGGGCACCATCCTCCTCGTCTCACTGTCGTAGCGCACAATGAGGTTCCCGTCCACATACACCATGGACACAAACTGGGGTACCCCCGGGCTGGGCTCTGACACTGCGGTGTGGAAGTAGCGCAGGGAGTGGAGCTCTGTGGGGACACAGCGGACAATGAGGGGTGGGGGGTGCAGGGTGAGGGTGCCCATAGTGAAGGTTTGGGCAGGATTGGGTGGTGAGCCTGGGTGGGGGTCCCAGAGCAGCAGATTGGGGGTGTGGGGTGCAGCTTCAAGGTGAAGTGTCTGTTGGGGAGGGGTATGTGTCCAGGAGGGGATCCTACTTCCCATGAAGGGAAGACAGGGGTCCTGGTGATGAGGAAAGGGGGGCCATGGCAGTGAAAAACCCAAGGTTCCCAGGAAGGGGATCCAAGGGTGTCCCTGGCATCAAAGAGAAACAGATCTGTGGGAGCATCTTGGAATGGGATGGAAATGGTTGGAAGGGGATGGAAGGGGGTGTAAGGGGAGTATTCCAAGGGGGCACCTGGTGTTCAGGGATTGTGACCGGGGGTCTCTGTGCCCTGGGGTGGTCTGGTGCACAGGGAATGGAGAACAGTTGTCAAGAAACAGGATCCAGGGGGGTTCCTGGGTCCCCATCCGCACTCACCGCACGCTGCCCAGCCAAGGATCCCCAGCAGCAGCAGCCCCAGTGCCTGGCCCGGCCCCATCGCTCATCGCTCCACTCTGGGTCCCCAATGTCATGAGAATAAGGAGCCCTGCTCTGGGACAAACTTTGCCACAAGCCCCGCCCCTCACCCCGCGATTGGCTCTGCCACCACCCACCAGCCAATGGTAGCCTGAGACGCTTCTAACCAGTGACTTCCCCACAGCACCACCCAGTCCCCACACGCCCCCCTACCCGTCCCCTCCTCAGAGCCCCAGAGCCCTCCATGGCCCCATATCACCTGTATCTCCCAGCCTGGGGACACCCCTGGGGCCCCCAAGTCGCAGATCTCCCCTCCACCCCAGCCCTACTCTCCTCCCCTTGCCCTGGGGCACTCCGAGACCCCCAGACCTGCCTGTCCCAGAGGGAGCCAGGTGCCTGGTGCCCCATGGCTCTCCCCACCCAGCTCTGACACCCTCGGGGTTTGTGGGTGAAATAGATGGGTCAAGTGTGAAAACCACCTGGGGAGCGTGGGCAAACCCCAGGGCTTGAGGGAGCTGTCCCTTGTCCCCGCTGTCCCTCATGCACTGGGTTACTTGTGCCCTCCATCACCTTTGTCCAACATGCCTTGGGTCTTGCAGCGCTCCTGCCTGGCACTGTTTCTCTTGCATCTCCTGTGCAGGTCCATCAGCTTACCAGTCCAAACCAGCAAAACCACCTTCCAGAAGGATCTGGACTATCTTCTGTCCTGTCTCAGAGAATTCCTCTGCTCTCCTGCCCCATACGATGATATGGGATCTGGGGGTCCTGGTTGATGACAGGTTGGCCATGAGCCAGCAGTGTGCACTGGTGGCTAAGAGAGCCAATGGGATCCTGGGATGTATCAGGAAGAGTATGTCAAAGGAAGTGATGCTCCCCCTCTACACTGCCTTGGTCAGGCCCCACCTGGAGTACTGTGTCCAGTTCTGGGCTCCCTGGTATAAAAAAAACCAGGGACCTCCTGGAGAGGGTCCAGAGAAGGGCCACGTAGATGATTAGGGGCCTGGAACATCTGCCGTATGAGGACAGGCTGAATGAACTGGGACCGTTTAGTCTTGAGAAAAGAAGACTTAGGGGGGACCTAATAAGTGTTTATAAATATCTTAGACATGGGATGCAAGGTGAATTGGCCAGCCCCTTTTCAGTGGTCTGTGGGGGCAGGACTAGGGGCAATGGCTGTAAACTGGAGCATAGGAAATTCCGCACCAACATGCGGAAGAATTTTTTCACAGTGAGGGTGACAGAGCCCTGGAATAGGCTGCCCAGGGAGGTGGTGGAGTCTCCTTCACTGGAGACATTCAAGTCTCGTCTGGATGCCAATTTATGTACTATGAGATCGGGAGCCTGCTTTGGCAGGGGGGTTGGACCCGATAATCTCTTGAGGTCCCTTCCAACCCCTACGATTCTGTGATTCTGTGTTGTCATCAGTGTCCTGCAGGTGCTCTGGGGCTTCACTCACTCCAGCGTAGTTGGGGTCAACCCATGGCAGATGGTGGGGCTGTTTCCACCCCTGGGGCAGTCGATTCCAGGTGGACTGGGCACCCTCCCAGGGACAGCAAACTGGTCCCTGCTCTCTGCTGCCAAAGGCATTCAGAAAAATCCGGTAGTGATATCAACTGGGGCGTCCCACTGCGCTGCCTCTGACTCCAGTTCCTGCTGGAGCTCCAGCATGTCCAGCACAACAGCGCTTGTGGGCAGGGTGACTCCATCCAGCCCATGACAGCCTGCTGTCAGCCTCCACTCTCCACTGGACTTCACACTGTTCTTAACAGAGGAAGCTCTCCGTGCCTGCACACATCAAGGGTCTGAGTCCAAGCAGGCGCAGAACACCCAGTGCCCACCTGAGCAGGGGGTACCCAGGCTGGGTCTCACCTCCCCAGTACCCAGGAACGAGCACCCAGAGCCCAGGGGGACAGGAGGGCAGGGCTGCTGCCCATCCATCCCAGAGCTGGCTCAGTGGGCACAGCTCCAGCAGCGCTCGGCAGGGCCCCAGCCACGGGACACGGGGAAAGCTGGGAACTCCGAGCGGGTCGGTGCAGTGTGATACGAGGAGGACACGGGCACAGCCCGGTGCCTGGATACTCCCCGCTGCTGATGCACGGGCTGAGCCCATCCTAGGGCCAGACTGTTCACCCTGGGGGAGCTGGGGGTGGCCGGGCAAAGCAGCTCCTGCCAGGACACTGCCCAGAAGGGCTCCCGACTCCCACTGACTCGGCACGGCTGAGCCACAGCGGGAAGTGGGGAGTCACAAGCACCAGTTCGCAATGGGCAGTGGGGAAAAGGAAGGGGGACATGGGGAGCACTGAGGGCTCGTGGAACCTAAACCTAGAGAAACAGACCCCACAGCCTTCCACACACACATCCCCACCGTTGCCCACATGCTCAACGTACACCAAACGCACAGCAGCAACTCACACCAGAGCAGCAAGAGCCCGTCCTCAAGGTGGGCACAGGGGAAGGACAAGGGCTGGAGGGACAAACACAATGAGCGTTAAGAGTCAGCAAAGCTGCAGTCACCTTTGGGCAGAGGCAGGAGCTGCTGGTAGAAATGCAATCCCTCAAGAGGGACCTTCTGTTTCACTTGCAGCAGATCTGTGCTCAGAGGCTCACAGTTTCCGTTTGTGTAAAACCCAGTTTAAAACCACCTTCTATGTTCAACAACCATTCTCTTTGTGGTTTTTTGTTGGTTTTGTGGCGGTTTTTTTCCTGTGTAACTGTCCTGCCCTGTTGTGTAAGGTTCTGTGACAGTTGCTAATTCCTTACAATTAGAGTTAATGTTGATCTTGCAGTGTGTGTAGTGCTGTGTTTGGGATTTCGGGTGTTGGTACCACCCTGATGGTTTAATTCATAGAATCATAGAATGTCCTTTTTAAAGCCATGCAATTCTTTTGTCCCTTTCATAGAATCATAGAATGGTCTGGGTTGGAAGGGACCCCAAGGATCACAGAGCTCCAACCCCCCTGCCACAGGCAGGGGCCACTACCTCAGGCCTGGATCTACACAAGGTTGCCCAGGGCCCCATCCAACC
Organism: Gallinula chloropus; assembly: GCF_964237585.1. NCBI lineage: Eukaryota > Metazoa > Chordata > Aves > Gruiformes > Rallidae > Gallinula > Gallinula chloropus. Next base: position 1,373,881 of record NC_140117.1, on the reverse strand, counting down.
TGGCCTTGAACACTTCCAGGGACGGGGCATCCACTACCTCTCTGGGCAGCCTGTTCCAGCCCCTCACCACTCTTTCTGTAAAAAGCTTCCCCCTAATATCTAATCTAAACCTTCCTTCCTTTAGTTTTAATCCATCTCCCTTGTCCTGCCATTGTCCATCCTTTTAAAAAGTTGAATCCTCTCCTGCTTATAAGCTCCCTTCAGGGACTGAAAGGCTGCAATGAGGTCCCCCCACAGCCTTCTCTTCTCCAGCCAGCTGGGTGCTGGCTTTAGGCAATTACCACCCAGCATCTGTCTCTGCACTGACTAAATCCAGTCCCTCTGCTCTGTGTGTGTGTTGGTGTCCTGCGCAGTGGGTCACGATATGGCTTTTGGGACAGCCATGGGTCTTGCTTGCCAGCACACTGTGTCCCCTGATGCCTCTTTTCTGTCCACATCACACAATCCTGTTGGGATCAAGCCTGAGGTGTCTTTCCCTCCTGCCCTTCTGAGCTGGACACTCAGTATAGGTAATGGCAGCTCGTGGCTGGTTTAGGGACTGAGCTCTGTGCCTGAAAGCCTCTTTGTACCAGAGCAGCTTCAGGGGCAGCAGAAGAGGAAACTCCTGAGCAGGGAAAGAATTTCCCAGCCTGGGGCTCTCAGAAAGCCATATTTAGCAATATTGATCACTGTGGCTGCTGCTGCTGTGGGATTTGGTGCTGCAGCGAAACTGGGAGTGGTGGTGTTGGATGGGGATGTGGTGGGTTTGAATGAGGGTGGCTTGGGTTTGGTTTTAATGGGTTGGGCTGAGCAGGATAGGGATGGGATATGGCTTTGAGTGGGGTCCGGGGTTGGCTGAGCCCTCCAGGGTATGGGAAGGGGGATGCAGTGCACAGGAAGGGGCTTGAGCTGTGGGATCAAAGAACAAAGTGGAGCCTGGGCACCAAGCTGCTCAGAGCTGGTCCAGACTGGGGATGGGACCCAACTTCTGCACTGACCCTGGGGGCTTGTGAGCCCTGCTTCTGCCTCCCAACCCTCTTCTGCCCTTCCCAGCCCCCCCCTCAGAGCTGCGTACAGCTCACTGACAACCTGTGGGACAATGGGCCTCACCTTGGACCCCCTCCCAGCTCTGGGTATGGATGCTGGGACCCGCCATACCCACAGGTGGCCAGTGTGGGATGGGGTGGGGATGGGGTGAGGTGTGTTGGGTTGGGATTAGATTGGATGGGTTGTATTGGGATGCAGTGGGGTGGGATGTGATAGGATGCTGCTGTGAGATGGGTGCGGTGGTGGGGGAGACCTAAAGGGCCTAGAGAGGGGTGGGGGAGACAGGGAAGAGTCTGAGGCTGCAGGAACCAAGAACTATGTGGAGTCCAGGAACCCAGCTGCTCAGAGCCTGTGCCAATGCTTGGAGCCACTCCTGGTGATACTGTCATCACCACACAGGTAATCTGGGACCCTCCTGCTTCACTGACCTGGGGAGTGTGCAGGCCCTCTGGGTGATGACTCATCTCTCTGGCATGTAAACCCTCCACTCAGCTTGGTGTCATCTGCAACTTGTGGAAGGTGCACTTGATCCCACTGTCGATGTCATTGATGAAGATATTAAACACCACTGGTCCCAGTACAGGACCCAGTTATGGGTCCAGGAGAGGGATGGGCAAGGTGGAAAGTTGACTCCCATTGAGTTTCTGGGGCAGTTGGGTGGATGAGGAAGGCTTTGCACTCTGGTTCAGTGGCTTTAGAGTTGCTGGGTCGTAAGATAAAGGACAGGGGTGGCTACAGAGATGCTGCTGTCCCACTGGGATGGAGGGCTGTGGGGTTTGGGGACTGACTGCTCAGCCTGGCTCATGCATTGGGAACCTGATGGAGGGGAACATCCAGGTTCTACTTTAGAGGCTAAAAAGCAGAATTTCAGCTCGTTGCCTGGCAGTGGGGCCTCAAATCCTGCCCACAGATGTAAATCTGCCAGCAGAGGATGGGGTTTTAAAGCAGCCTGGTGCATCCGGCAGCTCCTGAGCACCCGGTGAGCAACTTCCCTTTCCACAGGAGATTTGTAATTCCTGCCCTGTAGAGTCAGTAACGGATTTGCAATAACTCCTGGGGAGGGGCAGTGGGGCAGAGCAGGGGCTGCACTGAGGAGCAATGTGTGGTCCCATCCTGCCCCTGGGCATCAGTTTCTTCCGCTGTCGGGGTGCTCGTGCAGGGGGTTTGGGAGCCTCTTAAGGGCATGGACAGCCCTTCCTCACCATCTGCTCTTGGGTGCCTGCAACCCCCATCACCTTCCTCTACCTCCTTTCCCCTCTCTTCTGACCAGCACGGCCACAGATGTGGCTCCTGGCAAGCTCTGGGGGTCTCATGAGGAATTGGGTGACTCTCCACATGATCCGGCTGGGATCAGGTAGGGATCCCACAGGGCTGGCAGGGGTTTTTGCCTGCTCCAGGTGACAGATGTGGGTCAGGGATCTGCCATGAGGTGGGGGGAGCTTACCCAAGAGCCTGACCCCACACATGTTTCACTTTCCCTTAGGCTCTTTATGCCATGTGTCCCTCATCCTGGGTTCCCCTTCAGTCCTGTCCTGCAGTGTTCCCCTCTAATGTTTCTCACTATCACAGGGTCTGACTGGGGTGGAGGTCAATTTCTGCAGTAGGTAACCACTCCCAGGATTCCTCCTTCAAGTCCTACAATTCCTACTCCGGTCTCTCTAGTGTCTCTAGGCCATGGGAGCACCAAGCGATGCCTGTGGCATGGAGCATGTACTGCTGACACCAAGCTCACCTCTTGCCTGCAACACCCTAAATTAACATAAGCACAATCCTCACGTCCTTGCACTTTTCTCCATGGCCAAGTGTGGTGGTTCAGCCCTAAGCAGTGGCTGAGCACCACCAGCTGCTCTCACACCACACCACTCCTTGGAGGAGAAACAGACAGAGCCCCGGTGGGTTGGGATAGGGACAGTCTACTAATGAGCACCACAAAGACTGGGACAAAGTGCACACACCCCATGATAATACAGGGCACTTTACCAACCTGACAAGGTGATAATGCAATCATACAAGAACCAACCCTGCAGCTGGCTGCACTCAGACTGCCCAGGAACCAGAGCCATGCTGACTGGCCACTGACCAGCCCCTTTTTAGGGGGGCATGCTGTCAGGTGGTGTGGAAAACAGCCCAGGGCAACTCAGCTCACCTGTGCTGGCTCCTTGGGGAAGTTAACCCCATCCTGGCCAGAACCAGGACATTATCCACCCCTTTTTCCACACCATCTGCATCATGCCCAGATCTTACATTTTCAGTTGATTTGGGAGGTTCATAACATCATTTATTGATTATTTAGACCATCTGCCACGGACTGATTTTTTATACAGCAACAACTGGGCTACTGTCCTCACCTGAAATTAAATCCCCTTGGGGTACACACTGGACTTCCCCATCCTTTTGCATCACTCAACAAGTGTACCCAGGTCCCTGAGAAAAAGCAATCCCACAAATGGGTTTGCCTTTGCCTGAAACAGGAACAACCCAGACTCTCTTCCCCAACAGGATTTTCATGCACACTGCAGGGACTTTATTCCCTTCTACAGTACATGGGAGTTTGGATTGGGCAAGTCAAGCTTGACTGTTAAACAACCTGGAGTTAACTAGCCATGTGGCTTTGGGTAAATGCGTATCTGAGTTTTTTAGGGTCCCACCACCCATTGCTTTTAGCATAGTTTTTAACAGTCCATTGTACCTCTCAATTTTCCCAGAGGCTGGTGCATGGCAGGGTCTATGATACACCCATTTGATGCCATGTTCTTTGGCCCAGGTGTCTATGAGATTATTCTGGAAAGGGTTCCATTGTCTGACTCAATTCCTTCTGCAGTGCCATGGTACCAGAGGACTTGCTTCTCAAGACCCAGGATGGTGCTCCAGGCAGTGGTATGTGGCACAGGAGAAGTTTCTAGCCAGCCAGTGGTTGCTTCTACCATTGTTAGCACACATCACTTCCCTTGGCGTGTCTGTTGGAGAGTTACGGAATCGATCTGCCAGGCCTCTCCATGTCTGTGTTTCAGCCATCGTCCTCCATACCACAGAGGCTTTAACCACTTGTCTTGCTTGATCGAGGCACATGTTTCACATTCATGGATGACCTGTGACCACGAGCCCATCTATACGTGCCATTTCTTCCTTGATGGCCTGAGGTGTCATGGGCCCAACACCTATAAATATTTCACCCCTACTTTGCCAATCAAGGTCTACACTTCAATCTTAGCAGCCTGATCAACCTGCTGGTTGTTATGATGTTCTTCAGCTGCTCGGCTCTTGGGTATGTGGGCATCTACATGACGAACTTTTACAGTCAGGTTCTCTACCTGAGCAGAGATGTCTTGCCACAGTGGAGCATCCCAGACGGGTTTGCCTCTGCACTGCCAGTTGTTTTGTTTCCCTTGCTTCATTTGGAAGGGGCTTTCCCTTTGAACATCCAGCCCAGCACCAGCAGTCAGGGTGCCAGGAGGAGCTGGTCTTCAGTCCCAGTCACTTCTGAAGCAGCTCAAACCTCTTCATATGCTGCCAGTATTTCCTTTTCTGTTGGTGTGCAACAGGCTGTGGATCCTCTGTAGCCCCAACTCCAAACCCCAGCAATCGGCCTCGACTCTCCCCTGGTGCTTTCTGCCAGAGACTCCAGGTAGGGCCATTCTCCCTGGCTGTGGTGTAGAGCACATTCTTTACATCTGCCATTGACCAGACAGGCCCAAGGGCTACTGCATGGACTGTCTGCTGTCTGATCTGTTCAAAGGCCTGTCGCTGCTCAGGCCCCTTTGGAAATCCTTCTTCTTCTGGGTTCCATGGTAGAGAGGGCTGACAATGAGACTGTGGTTTGGGATATACATTCTCCAGAAACCCACAGTGCCTGGGAAAGCTTGAGTCTCCTTTTTGTTGGACAGTGGAGACATGGCTGCTATTTTATTGATAACTTCCATGGGGGTCTGAAGATGCCCATCCTGTCATTTCTTTTCTTGCAAGAAAGTGTGGAATGGGAAAGAAAGAAGGGGGGGGAGAAAGAAGGGAAAATGGGGGAAAGAAACAAATGGGTGAAGAGAGGAAATAAAAAACAAGAAAGGTAAGTGGGGGAGTACATTTGAAAAAGATGGAACAGGGTAAAACAGGGGATAAGGATATGCAAAAAAGGTAAAAAAAATAAGGTTAAAAATGTAAAAGAAAAAAATGTGTTTGAAAGATGAAAAGGGGAGAATTATTTTTTAATTTTTTTTATAAAGTAGGGAAAACATGGTTATAAAAAAAGGAATAGGGTTTAAAATGAAAGTGGAAAAAGATAAAAAAAGAATAAAAATAGAGGGAAGAGGGAAATCTGGAAAAGGCATTTTTCTCCCCAGTGAGTGGGGGCCACCCCATCCTCCCTCATCCTGGGGGCTGGGCGGGTTCGGGTCCGCTCTCCCCACCTACAGTAGGTGCGCAGGTACCGCGGAGCCCCGGGCTGAGCCAGCACGTGTAGGGGGGAGCTGGAGGGTGTCGGGCAGGGGGAACCCCTGGACCCTGCGCAGCCGCGGGAAAGGGGAACTGGTGGCGGAGGTGAGGTCTGACCTCAGGGCTTGGGGGCTACTGCAGAGGGAACATCAGGGCAACAAGTTTTTCCTTCTTTTGTTGTTTTTTTTTTATGTTAATATTTCAAGCTTTGTGTCTGACTTTGGCTTTTTGAAGTTTAGTTCATCACTTTTAATTGTATTTCTCACCTCGTGGTTTGTTGGGTTTTAAAAATTTATTCCTAAGGTTTTATTGCTATGGGATTTTATTTTTTTCCTTGGCTTAATTTTGGTTTAAAATTTATAATTTGTTTTTTCTTTAAAAGTTTATTTCTTAGCATTAAATTTTATTTCTTACTTAGCTTTTCTATTTTGTCTTTTGATTTCCTTTTAAGATTAGTTCTTTGGTTTTTTGGTTTCTTTGATTTTTCTTTCTTATTTTGTAAAAAAATAATTATTTGATTTAATAATTTTACATATGTTTTATTTTAGTTATCTGGGGGGTTATTCTAGTTTAGGTTTTGTTTTTTTGCTTGGATATTTTTAATTTCCCTTCTTTTTTAAAATTGTAGTTGTTTCCTTTGTATGTTGGGTCTCAGTTGTGGGTTTCTCCCCTTCTTTCATTTTGGTTACTTTGGTTTAACGGTTTAACTTTCAAAATGTTGTCACTTTGAAGCCTCTTTACAGCCTCTCTGTGTGCACCCCCCAACCTACACACCCAGGAGGCAGCTGTCACCAGGAGCTCTCCTGCCAGGACGTCACCATCACCGCACCACTGAGAAGCCATGGCACTTCTCCAGCCCCTCCCCCAGCCCTTCCTGCAGGTAGGACCCCCTCCCCCGTGCTCCCATTCCGTCCCTGGGGCACCTCAGTGTTCTCCCCAGTGGTTTTTGCGGGCCAGGAGGACTCCCCAAGCCCTGACCTGTCTCCTGATGCTGTCGTTCCCTGGGAGCTCCTGGCTCTGACCCCCGAAACTCCTTTGAACAGAAATCCAGTGTATTCTCCACATTTTGGGGTCCTGCATCCATGTCAGAGGATGGCAGTGGGCTTCCAGGACTCGTCCCTGTTGGGGTTGGGATACCTGAAGGGATGGTTTGTGTTTAGCTTTCCTGCCCCAACCCTGGGGACAAATGGCGTTTTGTTCCCAGGCTGATGGGGGTGACACCAGGAAAGGTGAAGGTGCTACCCGGTGAGCAACTTCCCTTGCCACAGGAGATTTGTATTTCCTGCCATGTAGAGTCAGTAACGGATTTGTAATAACTCCTGGGGAGGGGCAGTGGGGCAGAGCAGGGGCTGCACTGGGGAGCCATGTGTGGTCCCATCCTGTCATCGAAGACCGTTTTTTTCCAGTGTCAGGGTACTTGTGCCGGGGGTTTGGGAGATATTGGAACCTCTTTAGCATGGAGAGCCCTTCTTTGCCATCCCAACTGGGGCCCCTGTGACCCGCATTGCCCTTCTCTATCTTCCCCTTCCTCCTCTCCAGCACAACCAGATCTGTGGCTTTTAAGGAGCCCTGGGGATCCAGGGACACCACATCTGCTGGGGACAGGAGTAGCCAGAGTATCAGGGGCAGAGCTCAGAGCTCAACAGGTTTCACCACCCTGGGGCCAGGATGTGCCCCGCAGGGCAGGAGATGGGACATCTTCCTCCTAGACATCCCATCCTTGGGAAGCACCAGCAGGGCCATGGCCAAGCTCAATCCCATGGAAACAGGCACTGGTGGGGCTGCAGCCCCAGTGCAGAGGGGCAGGATGGGAGGCAGTGGCTGTGTTCAGGCAGCCCCTGGGGGTTCGTGGGGGAGAGTTTCTCCTGTCCTTCAGCCAGCTGGTGGTGATGGGCTGTGAATAGAAGCTGTAAGCACAGCAGTGCAAGGTCAGGATCCTCTCAGCTTTCCTCTCCAGCACGGCCTGCCCGTAGCTCATGTATTTGCTCAGCCACGTGGTACAGGTGCTCTCCATGTCGAAGGCAATGAAGTCCCTCCCATCATAGGGGATTTGCCAATACCCCCTGGTGCTATTGTCCTCGAGGAGGTCACAGCTGACTCTGCTCTGCAGTGTGTAAGCCCCCTCAGTGAAATGGGGCTGAGGGGCTGCTGCAGCCCTGGGCCTTCAGTGGGGCAAGGCCCCCCCGGGCAGCACCCCCCACTCCAGCCCTGTGTGAGGCCTGGGGAATCGGGCACTGAAACAAGAGCTGCCCCCACCCTGCCCAGAGCCCACAGCACTCGGGGCACCATGTAAAGCTGTGACACAGACACACTGAACCCAGGGTGTGGGAGCCCCTCTGGTTCTGGGGGTCTCGAGGGCCATGGGGACCATGAGAGCTTTGAACATCCAGCCCAGCACCAGCAGTTGGAGTGCCAGGAGGAGCTGTGCTCCCACCTTACTGATTGCCTCCCCCTTCTCAGAGAAAGGGCAGGATGAGAAGCTGAAATGTCCTTGACTACTTAGCAACAACTAAACCAGGAGGGTGGTTCCATCACCCTAAATCCCTAACACAGCCCTACACTCACTGCAAGATTAACATTAACTCTAACCCTGCTGAAAGCAGGAGAGCAACTGTCACAGAACCTCATGCAACATGGCAGAACAGTGAGACAGGAAAAAAACCCCACCAAACCAATAACAAACACCGGAAAGAGAGTGTTTCTTCAACATATAAGGTGAAAAAAAAAATTAAACTAGGTTTTAGTCAAACTGAAACTGTGAGCATCTGAGCACAGATCTGTTCAAGTGACTCAAAAGGTCCCTCTTGAGGGATTGCATTTCTACCAGCAGCTCCTGCCTCTTCCTGTAGGTGACTGCACTTTGCTGAGTCTTGACGCTCATTGTGTTTGTCCCTCCAGCCCTTGTCCTTCCCCTGTGCCCACCTTGAGGACGGGCTCTTGCTGCTCTGGTGTGTGTTGCTGCTGTGCGTTTGGTGTACGTTGAGGATGTGGGCAACGGTGGGGATGTGTGTGTGGAAGGCTGTGGGGTCTGTTTCTCTAGGTTTAGGTTCCACGAGCCCCCAGTGCTCCCCGTGTCCCCCCTCCTTTTCAACGTTGCCTTCTGTGAGCTGCCACTTATGACTCCCCACTTCCCGCTGTGGCTCAGACGTGCCGAGTCAGTGGGAATCGGGAGCCCTTCCGGGCAGCGTCCTGGCAGGAGCTGCTTTGACCAGCTGCCCCCAGCTCACCCAGGGTGAACAGTCTGACCCTGGGATGGGCTCAGCCGGTGCACCAGCAGCGGGGAGTATCCAGGCACCGGGCTGTGCCCGTGTCCTCCTCGTATCACACCGCACCGACCTGCTCGGAGTTCCCAGCTTTCCCCGTGTCCCGTGGCTGGGGCCCTGCCGAGCGCTGCCGGAGCTGTGCCCACCGAGCCGGCTCTGGGATGGATGGGCAGCAGCCCTGCCCTCCTGTCCCCCTGGGCTCTGGGTGCTCGTCCCTGGGTATTGGAGAGGTGAGACCTGGCCTGGTTACCCCCTGCTCAAGTGGGCATGGGACATTCTGCACTGGCTTGGACTCAGATCCTTGATGTGTGTGGGCACAGAGAGCTTCCTCTGTTAAGAACAGTGTGAAGTCCAGTGGAGAGTGGAGGCTGACAGCAGGCTGTTGTGGGCTGGATGGAGTCACACTGCTCACGAGCGCTGCTGTGCTGGACATGCTGGAGCTCCAGCAGGAACTGGAGTCAGAGGCAGTGCAGTGGGACGCCCCTGTTGATATCACTAGTGCATTTTTCTGGATGCCTTTGGCAGCAGAGAGCAGGGCAGTTTGCAGTCCCTGGAAGGGTGCCCAGTCCACCTGGAATCAACTGCCCCAGGGGTGGAAACACAGCCCCACCCTCTGCCATGGGCTGACCCCTACTGCACTGGAAGGGGTGAAGCCCCAGAGCACCTGCAGGACGCTGATGACATCATCATATGGGGCAGGAGAGCAGAGAAATTCTGAGACAGGGCAGAAGATAGTCCAGATCCTTCTGGAAGTTGTTTTTGCTGTTTTGGACTGGTAAGTTGAAGGACCTTTGCAGGAGATGCAGTACAAGCAGTGCCAGGCAGGAGCACTGCCAGGCCTGATGCACGCTGGGCACAGGTGATGGAGGGCACAAGCAACCCAGGGCAGGAGGGGCACCAGGCACAAGGGACATCAGGGTCAAAGGGCACCTCCCTCAAGCCCTGGGGTTTGCCCACGCTCCCCAGGAGGTTTTCACACTTGACCCATCTATTTCACCCACAAACCCCAAGGTTGTAAGAGCCGGGTGGGCAGAACCATGGGACACCAGGCGCCTGGGTCCCCCTGGGACAGGCAGGTCTGGGGGTCTTGGGGTGCCCCAGGGTAAGGGGACAAGAGTAGGGCCGAGGTGGAGGGGGGAGCTGCGACTTGGGGGCCCCATAGGTGTCCCCTGGCTGGGAGATACAGGTGATATGGGGCCATGGTAGGGTCTAGGGCTCTGAGGAGGGGACGGGCAGGGGGGCGTGTGGGGACTGGGTGGTGCTGTGGGGGAGTCACTGGTAAGAAGTGTCTCAGACTGTAAGAAGTGTCTCATTGGCTGGTGGGTGGTGGCAGAGCCAATTGCGGGGTGAGGGGCGGGGCTTGTGGCAAAGTTTGTCCCAGAGCAGGGCTCCTTATTCTCATGACATCGGGGACCCAGAGTGGAGCGATGAGCGATGGGGCTGGGCCGGGCGCTGGGGCTGCTGCTGCTGGGGATCCTTGGCTGGGCAGCGTGCGGTGAGTGCGGATCGGGACCCAGGAACCCCCCTGGATCCTGTTTCTTGATAACTGTTCTCCATTCCCTGTGCACCGGACCACCCCAGGGCACAGAGACGCCCGGTCACACTCCCTGAACACCACGTGCCCCCTCGGAATACTCCCCTTACACCCCCTTCCATCCCCTTCCAATCCTTTCCATCCCATTCCAAGATGCTCCAAAAGATTTGTTTCTCTTTGATGCCAGGGACACCCTTGGATCCCCTTCCTGGGAACCTTGGGTTTTTCACTAACATGGCCCCCTTTCATCATCACCAGGACCCCTGTCTTCCCTTCATGGGAAGTAGGATCCCCCCCTGGACACATACCCCTCCCCAACAGACAATTCCCCTTGAAGCTGACCCCCACATCCCCAATCTGCTGCTCTGGGACCCCCATCCAGGCTCACCACCCAATCCTGCACCCCATCACTATTGGCACCCTCACCCTGCACCCCCTACCCCTCACTGACCCCTGTGTCCCCACAGAGCTCCACTCCCTGCGCTACTTCCACACCACAGTGTCAGAGCCCAGCCCAGGAGTACCCCAGTTTGTGTCCGTGGGGTACGTGGACAGGAACCTCATTGTGCGCTACGACAGTGAGAAGGGGAGGGCAGTGCCCCGGGCAGACTGGATGGTGGCCAACCTGGACCAGCAGCACTGGGACCGGCAGACCCAGATTGAGCAGAAAAATCAGGAGATTTCCACAGTGAACCTGGACACACTGCAGAGCCGCTACAACCAGAGTGGGGGTGAGTGTGGGCTGGGAAGGGGCTCTGTGGGATGGGAGATCTCCACTCCCTTCTCCCCCATGAAGACACTACCCTTCCTCATGCTACTGCACTGGGATGTGCCAATCCTTCCCAGCCCAGTGCTGTTGGAAGAAGGCTCCAAGCAGCCCTGTCCCCTTGCCCCACACTCCATGGGATTCCTTTGCGTCAGAGCCAGGGAGGCTTCTGGGTGCCCCACAAAGCACATTCTGGCCTTCTCCCCACCATGCCCAGCACCCCATCCCAGGCCTGGCTGCCACATCACAGCCCTCACCATCCTGTGGCAGTGAATACCCCCAGAACCAGAGGTGTTCCCACCCCATGTCTCAGCACCTCACCATTCCTTTGTACACCCCACCCCAGAGCCAGAGGGGCTCCTGCAACCCATGCCATCTCCTATCTGCTCACTCACCCAGCATTCAGGACTCTGTCGCATCCCCTTGCCAGGGGGCCTTGGCCCACTGAAGGCCCAGGGCTGCAGCAGCCCCTCAGCCCCATCTCCCTGGTCGTGTTTCAGGGGCTCACACACTGCAGAGCATAGTCAGCTGTGACCTCCTGGAGGATGGTATCACCAGTGGGTATTGGCAAATTGCCTATGATGGGAGGGACTTCATTGCCTTCGACATGAACACGATGACATTGACTGCAGCAGATGCAGCAGCACAAATCACCAAGAGGAAGTGGGAGGCAGACAGGACTGCCATTAAGCACATGAAGGACTACCTGGAGAACATCTGTCCTGAGTGGCTGATGAAATACATGAGCTATGGGCAGGCCGTGCTGGAGAGGAAAGGTGAGGGGAGACGGGGACCCTGGGGAGCAGCCAGCGTGGATGCGTGTGCCAGCCCTCACTGCCACCCCCTCCCCAGAGCCCCCCACGGTCCGAGTGTTGAAGAAGGAGACCCAGGGGATCCTGACCTTGCACTGCCGCGCTTACGGCTTCTACCCACGGCCCATCACCATCAGCTGGCTGAAGGACGGTCAGGTCAGGGACCAGGAGTCCAAGTGGGGCAGCATCATGCCCAACAGCGATGGCACCTACTACACCTGGGTGTCCATCGAGGCCCCTCCTGGGGAGCAGATCAAGTACTGGTGCCGTGTGGAGCACGCCAGCCTGGCTGAGCCAGGGGTATTTCCCTGGGGTGAGTCTGGTGGCCTTGGGCATGTGGAAGAGTGGGCTAGGGGGGTTCCCTTTGCTCTCCCCCTCCTCACAGCCCTGTTCTTCCCCAGAGCCAGAGTCCAACCAATTGACCATCATGCCGTGGGTGGTTGTTCCCCTTGCCATCCTGGCTGTCATCACCATCACTGGATTCATCATCTGGAAGTACAGATCAGGTAAAGACCCAGGTTGTGGGAGGAAGGCAGCGCCTGGGGGGGTTGGCAGGGGCTGTGGGCACAAGCTGCAGTGCTCCAGGAAGCCCCTGAGCCTGAGGTTTACACACAGTGGATGCTGATGCCTCTTCCTCTCTCCTCTTAGGTGCACTGTGCCCACAGCGAGCACGAGGTGGCAGCTCACAGATGGTTTTCCCCTGTAGGCACAGATGGCAGCTCTGGCAGCTTGGCCAAAGGTATGACATGGGATTGGAGGGTGGATGGGGCAGGCTCAGCTCTCTGTGCTCCCCCTTGAGACCCATGGTTGGAGCAACACTGGGCTGCTGGGTGGGGACACTGAGACCACCATAGCAGAGGGTTGGGGACAGGGACTTTTCCCAGGGTGACACTGTCTCTTCCTCCCATCTTTGCAGTGATCCCAGTCTTTCTGTCCCATGAGTGAATGGGGAAGCTGGATGTGGCCCCCTGGATATTGTTTCAGATACCATTTCATGGTACTGGGATGAGTGGTTTGTCTCAAACAATCTGTCTTGCAAGACTTGGGGATTCTGGTAGATGAGAAACTTAACATGAGCCAGCAGTTGCTCTTGCAGCTCGCAAGGCCAGTGGTATCCTGGGCTCCCTCAGAAGAGGGGTGGCCAGCAGGGACAGGGAGGTGATTGTCCCTCTCTACTCTGCCCTCCTGAGACCCCAGCTGGCGTCCTGTGTCCAGAGCTGGGGCCCCAATACAAGAAAGATGCAGAACTGTTGGAGAGGGATCAGAGGAGCCACAAAGATGATTACAGGACTGGGGCACTTCCCCTGTGAAGAGAGGCTGAGGGAACTGGGCTTGTTCAGCCTGGAGAAGAGAAGGCTGTGGGGGGTCCTCACTGCAGCCTTCCAGTACCTGAAGGGAGCAGAGAAACAGGAGGGGAATCAGCTTGTTCAAAGTGTAGACACTGGCAGGACAAGGGGGAATGGATTAAAACTAAAGGAGGGTTTAGATTAGATGTTAGGGGGAAGTTTTTTTACAGAGAGAGTGGTGAGGTGCTGGAACAGGCTGCCCAGAAAGGGGGTGGATGCCCCGTGCCTGGAAGCGTTCAAGGCCAGGTTGGATGGGGCCCTGGGCAACCTTGTGTAGCTCCAGGCCTGGAGGTTGGTGGCCCTGCCTGTGGCAGGGGGGTTGGAACTCTATGATCCTTGGGGTCCCTCCCAACCCAGACCATTCTATGATTCTATAACAGAACCAGCAGAGTCAGGGTAATGTTCTGTGGACTGGGTCTCACTTCACAAGGGGCTTGATCCTGCAAACATCTGCGGGGCCTTGGACTATGGCCTCCATCCTCCCAAGACTGGAAGGGCCTGTAGAGTCTTGACCTCAAAGCAGCTGTTCTGACAAACTGGACATTATATTTCCTCATTTGATAAACCATCTGGACACTGTCCCTGCAAGGGCAGCCCCTCAGGCAGCAGCCACCCTGGCAAACAGGATCCTGTCCCTATCTGATAAGGAACAGTGACAGGCGAGTGGGGCCCTGTGGAGGCAGAGCCCCTTCTTGCTAAAATCCTGTGTGAGGCCACTGAAAGGGTTCATTGCTCCATCAGCCCAGTCAGGGGGTCAAATACCCCTTGGGATCCCCATTCCCCACTGACTCATTTCCAGAACACTGCATAAAATATGCTCAGCCTGTGTCCTGGCTGTGGCCAGTCCAAAGTCAACCTCTCCAAGCAGCCAGCACAGGTGAGATGAGTTTGCCAGGGCTGTTTTCCACACCACCTGACATCACTTCCCCATCAAAGGGGTTAGTTGGGGAGGGGCAGTGGCTTGGTGCCTCCAGAGCAGTCTGAGTGTGACTGGGGTTGGGTTGATTCTTGTGTTGTGCAGCACTCTGTAATCACTGGGTTGGTAAGGAACTTTGTGTTATCACCAGGTGTGAGTGTAATTGGCTGTTACTGTTCTACTTTCATGGTGATTTTGTCAATAAACTGTTTTCATCCCAACCCATGGAGTCTCTGTCTCTTCCTCCTCTGGGAGTGAGTGAGTGGTGTGTGGTGCTCAGCCCCTGGTTGGGGCTGAACCACCTCAGCCTTGCAGAAGGGTGGAGCCAGAGAGCATAAAAGATACAGATTTGGGACACCTGGTGCACGCCTGCCATCCAAGGGCTACAACTTCATGCTGATCCTTGCAGGATCCCTGGGTGGTGATATCTTATTTTTCCTCTTTTACTCTCTTCTCTCTCTGACCTTCTAACCTTATTCTTGGCACACAATAGTAACAGCATTTCCAGTTTTGCTAAATGCTACTAATTGTGATCTGTTGCTCTGAGCATATAGTGTGGTGTGGTTTTGTTTGCAAGCTTTATAACTGAATGGGCTTTTAAGCAAAGTTGTGCTTTGGACCTCCTGGGTAGTTGTTAGTCCTGAGTACTACACAGAGGATTACAGCAGCTCATCTTGCAGGTGTGGTTGTTAAAAGACTGGCTAAAAGGGTAGGTAAAAGGTTAACTCCAGTTATACCCATCTGCTGGGATGGGATGGACAGGTCTGAATCTCTCTGGTTTGCCCACCTGGGAGAACATGACACTGAATTTGGTGGGATCTTCTGTGAGAAGTGGTAAGGAGGGTTTGGAATAAGGGATAGCAGGTGTGTTGTTTAAAGGAGAACTGATTTATCTAGGAATAAGGTCATAGTAACCTGGGATAAACCTGATCTTGACTGCTCCCTGGTTTTGGATTTGTTGCAAAGTTATAAAGCTTGTCCAACTTCTAAAGTGTGCAGTTGGGCAGAGGGACATTGGCAACCCCTGACAACTGTAGTTGAGCAGATAACGGACTTGGCAAAGCAAAACACATTCCCTTAGACTCTGTAAGGGAAAAGCAGTGGTTTGTGGTGTTTTGGGAGATGTGTTAATTGCAGCTCAGAAGGACAAACACTGTTTTGAACAAGTCAAAAGAATAAGACATCTCTTCAAGAGGAAGTAAAAGAACTACAGGTGAAATTAGAATGGGTGGCAAGCAAAAGAAGTGAAAAATAACCTGGGAGATGCTTGGGGACCAACCTGCCAGAGGCCACTCGCTCACTCCCAGAGGAGAAACAGACAGAGGCTGCAATGGACACTGAGAATGTCTCCCACCCTCAGGCCCCACAGATGGACATTAGGAACCTCTCCTACCCTGAGGCCATGCAGACAGGCATTGAGAAGAAGTCTCCTGCCCTGGGGTCATGTGGACAGGTGTCAAGCCACGTGGACAGGTTTGAGGTGACACCAACAATCACTGACTAAATCAGGGACTCACCTCTGAACTATCATCATTACTTTTGCAGGTGAGGAGACATGGTGGGTGTCTACACAGTGGACTCTTGCCCTGAGAGGGAGCAGAGGCAGAAGCAACCTGGTCCCATCCCTGACAGGGCTGTGAGATGTGGGCAAAGCTTTTATCCATCAGGCAGGTGGAGATGTCTGTTCCCTGGTGGCTCCCATGCTGGCATGGTGGGGCTAAGAGGGAAGAATTAGAAGGCAGGTAAAATGAGCAACTGCTGGTGATTAAGGGATTGATAGATTTGAAGAGGGGCAGCCTCCTGCATACTGGAGATGGATCCTCTCAAAGAAGATCATGTAACCCAGCAAGGGAAGTGGTCCACCAGAGTGGAAGGTATGTGGTACCTGAGGGTGGGCTGCAGTGACCTGGACAATATTCAAGCGCCCAAAGATCAGGATGACACCCAGCACACACAGTCTGTACAGCGGATGTTGGTGTGGAGTACAGTGATGAGGACAGCAAACTGGCTGTGGACTGGCCAGACATCGAGGCACCAACTGTCCCTGCCCAAGGTGGGGACGTGAGAATATGTACAATGCTCCGACCTCGTTCATGGAAGCCCAGGTACGAGAATTGCACCAAGAAAACTGGCTGAAAAGGCACCGTCCAGGAAGATTCCTGCTCTGGTTGCTGTTGAGCAATTCCCCACGCAGGGTAGATGTTTTGAGAATACTTCCCCTCCCTATCCTGACCTGGTGGCTGTATGACTACGTGGGGTCAACCTCATGCCCAGTGCTATAGAAAGGCCATGTTGGGCCACTGTTGGATCACTCCTGTGACCAGACTTTGCACTTTAGACCAGGCAAGAGATGCAGGCTCCGCTCAGGGTGAAAAAACACCTGGTTTGCAATTACAAGAGCTGTGTAACAAATGCTCTGGTAAGGACAAGGGGTCCTGCCTCCAGCCAAGCATGGGAAAGGGGCAAAAGATTTCCATGGTTTTGAAAGGGACATCTTCCCCTAGACCAGGTTGCTCACAGGTCCTGTCCAATTTAACCCTGAACCCTGCCAATGACAGGTATCTACAGCTTGTCAGGGCAACCTGTGCCAGTGCCTCACCACTCTCATTGTGAAATGTTTCTGACATCACAGCTGCACAGTGTCACAGATCAGTTGGTGTTGAGAGGGACCTCTGGAGATCATGTAGTCCAACCCCTCTGCTACAGCAGGATCACTTCGAGCAGGTTGCACAGGACTGAATCCAGGCAGGTTTGGGATCTCTCCAGAGAAGGAGAATCCATAACTGGGCAGGTTGCACCAGTGCTCGGGCTCCAGATGGTGGAGAGACTACATTGCTCTTTGCAAGAAACTGAAGGAATTGAGTGTTTCCCTGGTGAATAAAATGAGTTCAAATCCCCAGTCGAACAACATTGTACTGGGGGATGGCTACAGTGATGTCAAGTATCCCAACATCATACAGTTGCAAGAATAACAAATAAAAGAATGGGGCCAGTCCCATGTTTGAGCTGCAAAGTTTGGGAAAAGCCATAATTATAATGAAAAATTATACAGGTGCCTTAAAATTAGAAGAATTATACAGCCCTAAATTAGAGTTTGTGGTTTGACCCATGGAAAGGAAAAGCTTCTTGTCAAAACACTTCCACACCAAGTGGGTGTCCCCTCCCTATAATTCAGGGATTGAGAGGAGATTTTTCATTTGACTGTATTCCTAAAGGATTATGGTGGCTATGTGGAGAAATAGGTGCACACATTCAGAGGAGTGATCCCCTGTGTGCCCAGCACTGTGATAAAGGATACCTGCTTACTAGCCACCAAGGCTGGTGAGTTTTGATTCCGGCTTTTCAAGGCATCAAGTTCTGCAAGGAAATGCCTCTGGCCATCCAGAAAAGGTGTCACAGAATCACAGATTCACAGAATCGTAGGAGTTGGAAGGGACTTCAAGAGATCATCGAGTCCAACCCCCCTGCCCAAGCAGGTTCCTTAGGACAGAACTACCTGTAAGTGTCAGTAAGTCCCAATCGGTATCTGTACCCGCCTTTTCTTGGTTGCTCAGAGAAATCAATTTGCCAGTAGTTCCCTGGTATGTTTCCTTTACCCATGTTCCCCAATCACACCCAGTTATCTGTGTTGGGGTGACTTTTCAAACATATTTCACATCACTGAGTCACTGTCAAATTGTAATAGAGAGAGATTTTTCCCTATTCATTGTGATTTAAAATTTATACACACTCGTTAAAAGTCCATGCCGTTTCCAGATTGCTCCATGGGCATGCACAGCTCCAAAGGCATACTCAGAAACTGTCCGTAGATGTATCCTTTTCCCTCTGAAAGTTCTAATCCTCTGGCTAAGGCAATAGTTTCTGCCTTTAGGGCTGAAGGTCCAATAGGAAAAGGATTTGATTCTATGAGCTGGTCAGCAGTGGCCACTGCATACCCAGCCTTATGGATGCCTCGCCGTACGGAACTACAATGTCCGTGAACCAGCGATGTTGGGCATCTTCTGAAGGTTCATCTGCTGAATCAGGTCTGCTGGAATACACAGATTCCATTGTGCCTAATCGTGTGTCTGCGGTTCGGTTGTGGTTTCACTGATGAAGGAAGCTGTTTCACAGTTGGTTACTCTAATCACAACCTTGTCAAACACATCAGAAACACCCAGCCCGCATTTCCTCCCACGCTGCTTTCCAGCTCTCACTGGTTTTTTTTCACTGCTTTTCGCTTTCACTACCTAACCTGCAGAGATGGGATCTGCCTGGCGCCCAGTGACGTCAGATGCATCTCAGGCTGCCATTGGCAGGTGGGTGGCCACACAGCCAATCGCGGGGCTCGGGGCAGGTCTGGCAGCCAGTGGCCCTGAGCTGGGCTCCTTTGATTCATTCAGCTCCTGCAGCCCCAGAGCAGAGAGATGGAACTGGGCCAGGCACTGGGGCCGGGCCTGGGCCAGGGCCAGGGCTTGGGGATGGGGCAACTGCTGCTTCTGCTGGGGCATCTCTGCGGGGCGGCATGTGGTGAGTGCAGGCGGAAATCTGGAGCCCTTTCCCTGGGCGCTGGAACCCCTGGGTTCCCTTTCCTGGGCTCCGGTGCTCCATTCTCTTGGTTGGCACTGGGACCCCTCTTGACCCTCCTCCAACCCAGAGCACCAGGACCACCTTAGGCTGCCCTTCTCTGGGCACCGGGAACTCCCCCGGGCGAAGGGAGCCCCCAGTCCCTCCCACGGGACAGGGGGTGGCCCGTCAGAATGCTCCCCCACTTCCCCTCCTGCCCGGCTTCATCTTCCCCCGCTCAACCTTGGGGCCAAGAGGGACATCTGCTCCTGCAGCACTGAGGAGAGGAGTGTGGGCAGTGTCTGCAGAAGGGCAGGGGCTCTGCAGGGGACTTGTCCCTGGCCACAGATGCTTTGGGCTGTCCTGACCTCACAGGGATTGATCCAGAGTTACCCATCCCTTTGACTTGAGGTGACGCTGGAGTTGCAGCTTTTGTGGTACAGCAGCACAGGCACAGCCGCAATGCCCTGGCTGTCGGGCAGCCCAGGGGTACGTACGGCCATTGCTGTCACCAAACTCCTCCCAGACACAGCATGGGATGCTGATCAGCTCGACAGCACTACAGTCAGCAGCTACTGCCACCACATCCCAGAGCAGACTCATCACAGGTCCCACTGGGTTTTGGGACCAGCCACCAAACCCACCCCAACTTGTGCAGGAACCACAGACCACAGATGTCCAATGGCCCCAGGTCTCCCACCAAACACCCCAGAAAAGCAAGGCCAAACTCCCAAACTTCAGCACCTCCAGGCAGCATCTACACTGACCCATCTTTGTTCAAGAAGCCCCAAGGTTTCCAGGCAATGTGCCAGGTCACCTGTGGCACAAGAGGACAGGATGTAGGTCTGGGAGGGACACACAAGCCCAGGGAAAAAAGGACCACCTCCTAGAAAAACCACACCAGCAACAAACCTGCCACGTCCAGGCTTCTCCATAAGACGTGCCATCTGTCACAGTGCAGACGTACTGACCATCATCAGAGGGTCTCAATCCAGTGATTCACAAGTCCAGGCTTCCTCTGGACACACCATCTCTGGCCAACTCTGTCCTCTCAACATATTCCTCCATCTGATCCCTGGACACATCCTTCCCATTCTGGAAGTGGTGCACCATTTCAGAGACCCTGTGCCGGATCAACCTGATGTCCAAACTCGGAACATCAATGCTTGGGGACAAGTGACATGGTAATATGACATCCAGCCCCACAGTTACACGGAGAGGGTGGACTGGTCCCACCACCCTGAAGTCAGCTTGTCTGTGGAAAAAGCCACCTGAAGGGTGTAAGAGTCATAGGGGGTCCCCCATCTCTCCCCACCTTTCTGAATGTTGAGAATCAAATCATGATCCAACACTCCCAGAAACTGAGTTCTGCTTTATTGCTCCTTATCTCTATGTGAGTACCCACAAACAAGCTGCTACATCGCAGACAAATTCACTGTGATGTATTTTGAAAGTAGCAAAGTAAAAATCAGATGAGAGACAGTGAGCATGAGGGGGGAAACTGGGAAGGAAACATGAGTTTGGAAAACTCCACATCAGATCAGATGAGGAAAATGGATTGAACACTTCACAGAGACCCCTTGGTTTTAGGACAGGCTTTTTCTTAAAACAGACAAATGGTTTTGAAGGTGGGAAGGTAAAAACAGGCTTTTTAGCCTCTAAAGGAGGACCTGGATGTCCTCCACATCAGGCTCACAATGCATGAGCGAAGCTGAGTGGTCTGCAAACCCCACAGCCCTCCGTCCTGCATCTATGCAACCACCCCAGGGTTGGGGACTGACCAGCCACCCCTGTCCCTTATCTTATGACACAGAACCCTAAAGCCACTTCAACCACAGTGCAAAGCCTTCCCCACTTACCCAAGTGCTCCAAAAACTCAACCAGAGTCAAATTTCACCTTGCTGGCTCCCCTCCAGGACCCACAACTGGGTCTGGTACTGGAACCAGTGTAGTTTAATATCTTCATCAATGATGTGGCTGCTTCACAAGAAATGTGTCCAGCACATTGAGAGAGGTGATTCTTCCTCTCTGCTCTGCTGAGAGCCCAAGTGCAGTATTGACTACAGCTCCAGAGCCCTCAACAAAAGAAGGACATGGACCTGTAGGAGTGGGTTCGGAGCAGGACATGTGAATGATCCAAGGGGAGGAGCACCTCTCCTACAAAGACGGTCTGTAAGAGTTTGGCTTGTTCATCCTAGAGAAGAGCAGGTTCAGGGGAGACCTCAGAGCCCCTTCTAGTCCCTGAAGGGACCTAAAGGAAAGCTGGGAAGGACTGTAAGGCAATGTAGCAATAAGATGAGGGGCATGGTTTTAAACCACAGCAGGAGAGGTTCAGACATGAGGAAGAAGTTCTTCACTCTGAGGGTAGTGACACACGGGCACAGGTTGCCCAGAGAGGTGGTGGCGGCTCCATTCCCGGAGACATTCAAGGTCAGTCTTGATGAAGCTCTGAGCAACCTGATGGAGTGAAAGGTGTCCCTGCTCACTGCAGGGGGTTGGACTCGATGACTTTTAAAGGTCCTTCCCACCCAGAGCATTCTGTAACTCGTGACTCAGGTCTGGATGAGCCCTGGGGATGTCTCCACCTCCAAGTGTCAGGAGAGGGCAGTGTGAGCCCAGAAGAGCCACTGAGCCCCAGCTGCCAGGCAGGACGAGCAGATCACCTCCCAGAAGAGCATCCTCCTGCCCAGGCTGGGATGCTTGTGTTACAGTCACCCTAATAAAACAGCTTAACTTCTAGGTTATTTTGGTTTTAGTTTAGAATATGATTTTGATTTTACAGGAGTTACAGCAGCTCTGAGAATATAAAGTATGTTAAGGCTTTTAGGGACAAGATGGTGTGTGCCCTTGTCACTATGGAAAATCTCTATGGACTCTGAATTAAAACAATGGCTGCTGGTTATGGACCTTGAGGTAAAACAACAGGTAGATAAAGAAACTGGCTGTGGTTATGAAAGACCAGCTGAAGATGAGATGAGCATGCGCAAGAATGGGGTTCACTCGCGGACACGGTGAGGAAGACTATCGACCACCACCAGAGGACCCCACTCAACATAACCACACATGTACTGAGGACATTTACATATGATAATGATTCCCAGGAAGTAACATGAATATGCTAATCAATACCCTCCCCTCTTTGTATTTAAAACAATCAGCACAACTAACCAATGATTTTTATAGAATCAGAATATCGATAAAGTGAAGCAATCAAAGGCCAATCATGGCAGAGGTCAAGCTAAGAATTGAGCATTTTGTGCAATGATTTAGATAAAAAATTGTATCAATATCTTGTACTTTGTACCTGTGGGTGAACACATCTTTGGTGGAGCCATCCCCTGTGTTCCCCAGCGCTGGGATAAAAGAAGTGCCTGATTATCTGCTCTGTGTAGGGAAGTTCTTCACGATGGCGACCGCTAACAAGGAGAGGTGAGAGACTGAAACTTCCCTTCCCAGTGCTCCACCCCCAGACCCCTTCTTCAGAGCTCATGTCCATACACCTTTTCCTGTTCAGAGAGTCCCTGGCCACCCCCAGAGCCCAACAAGAATCACCTCCCACCTCCCCTTTCACCTCCACCTCCCAGCAGTGCCTCCCCTCCATGAATTGCTCCCGCCCCAGCACGCAGGGCCAAGATGTGAATCTGTGAGGGGTGTCACGGAGGTTTTGCTGTTCTCTTCCCAGTCTCACACTTCTGCTGTCTGCTGACAGGACAAGCTCAGGATGAACCGTGTTGGGATCCAGGGTCACCATGTCTGCAGGGACAGGAGGAGCCAGAACTTCAGAGAGAGCAGTGAGGTGCTGGAACAGGCTGTCCAGAGGTGGTGGGTGCCCCATGCCTGGAGGTGTTCAAGGCCAGGTTGGATGGGGCCCTGGGCAACCTTGTGTAGCTCCAGGCCTGGAGGTTGGTGGCCCTGCCTGTGGCAGGGGGGTTGGAACTCTATGATCCTTGGGGTCTCTTCCAACCCAGACCATTCTATGATTCTATGATTCTATGATTCTATGATCAGAGGCAGAGCTCAGTGCGGGGCAGATTTAACCACCCTGGGGCTAGGATCTGCCCCATGGGGCAGGAGATGGGGCATTGCCTTCCTCATAGAGATCCCATCCCGGGGCTGCCCCCAGCCACTGCCAAGTCCCATCCCATGACAATAAGCACTGGTGGGGCCTCTGCCCCAATGTGGAGGAGCAGGACGGGGAGGCAGTGGCAGGGTCTGGGTAGTGTCTGGGGGAAGATGGCTCCTGTAGGCTCCACTGATAGAACTCACAAGGGGTGGGACAGGCTAGAAAACAGCAGGGGAATGGCCCAGTGCCACAGTCCAGGTGTGGGAGTCACCCAATACACCCAGGCACAGCTTGGCCCCAGACACTGGCCACCCCAGATGCCCCTTGAACATGAGGAATGGGAGGAGAACCACCTGCCATGGATGTGAGCGGCAACCGAATAACCAATTACCTGGAGTGTGGGGCAGCAGAAACTTCCTCCAGGCTACAAGGAGAGAGGAGAGCTGGTCACATCCCAGAGCCGGTCCCAGCAGTTCTGGGCAGGGCAGAGGGCCCATCCCCATGCTGGTCTGCTTGGACTGCTGACTCTCCCAGGCACATTGCCATGGGGTTTCCCAGACCCAGGGATGCCATGATGGAGAGGAAGGGCAAGGATGGAAAGAGCCAAGCACAGAGCACCTGGCAATAGGACCCCACAGTGTCCCAGATCTCAAAGACACTCACCCAGTGCTGCATCTCATTTCTATGTGAGGTGGTTTGGCCCTGGCTAGAGGCCAAATGCCCAGCAATGCCGCTCTATCTCTCCCCTTTTCAGCCAAAAAGGGGAGAAAATATATATAGAGAGGCTAAGGATTCAAGATAGGGACAGAGAGGGATCACTCTGCTATTAGTGCATTGGGCAAAACAGACTCCACACAGAAGAAAGAAAACTAATTTATTACACTGCACTACACACCCAGTGAACCAGAGTCAGGTAATGAGAAGCATGGCCAGGTCTTAAAGCACCTTTCACCCACCCCTCCTTTCTTAGCAAACTTCACTTCATTCATGATTTTACTCTCTTCTTCCCCAGCAACATGACACGAGGAGGGGCAGGGAACATTGAGTGGGGTTCCAGTCAGTTCCTCACAAGCTGCTTTCCTTCTCCAGATCTTAAACCACCTCTACTTCTCCCCACCCCTCCCCTTTCAGAAGACTTTAGTCATAATTTCGATCCCTTCTTCCCTTCCCCACCCCCCACCACTGTGGTGTGGGGAGGGGTAGGGAATGGGGAGTGGTGGTTTTCAGTCAGTTCCTCCTGAGTTGTTTTCCTTCTTACTTGGGGTTGGGGGGGAGGAGAGAGGTATTCCACACACACCCCTTCCCCTGCAGCACCGTGGGGTCCCACCCATGGCAGACAGTCCTCCTCAAACTTCTCCGGTGTGAGTCCTTTCTATCAGGGCGTCATCTCCTCACCATGTGCCTCAGCCCAGTTCCCTTCCATGGGGTGCTGACCTTCGGGTCCAAACTGCTCCAGCCTGGTCCCCCACAGAGTGACAAGTCCCCCAGTAAACTTGCTGTGGCATAGGCCAGTCTATCCACAGGCTGTAGATGTCTCTGCCCCCCATCCTTTTCCATGGGCTGAGGGGACACCCGCTCCACCATGGTCTTCTCTATGGGCTGCAGGGGAATCTCTCTCTCTGGCACCTGGAGGACCTCATTCTTCCTCCCTGGCCTTGGTGTCTGCACAGTTTCTCACATCTTCTCACTCCCTTCTCTGGGGGTAAAAAGCAGCTGCTTGCAGTTCTTTTCTTCTAAATGTGATTCCCAGAGGCGCTGTGACCATCGTTGATGGGCTCAGCCTTGGTCAATAGCAACTCTGGCCTTGTAAACGGCTGATGTTTACTCTCTGGGGCCTGCAGAGCTTCTAGCTGCTTCTTACAGCAACCATCTCTGCAGCCCCCAGTTCACTACCAGCACATTGCTACACAAAACTGCTACACTCTGGAAAGCAAAACCAAAAAGCGATGTGTGACCAGAGGGAACAGCAACACATCCCATGGCTGCTGCACAGTAGCAGGTAGAGCTTGGGCTGATGCCCAACTCATTCTTTTTGGGGAGTAGGAAAAGACTGCATTGCACCCAGGAATGGCTCCATGCTAGACTATTTCCCCATAAGCCCACCTAGGCCCTCTGGAGCTCAGCCCCAAAGTCAGGAACCCCACAAATCCAAGTCCCTCCCGGGGGCTCCTGTGCCAGAAGGTTTTGCTGGGGTAAAGGGCCAGAAGGACTCACCCAGCCCTCTGCATAACAGCAGGCCTGTAATGCAAAGCCAGAGGAAGAGGACGTGAGGAGTGCGGCTTGGAGAAACATCTCAAGAGGGTCTCTTGGACCTTCCCACCAGCCAGGCGCTCTGGCTGTGCTCCCTGTCCCCCTGCCAACACCCCACCGTGTCCTTATCCCATTCAGTCCTTTGCCCAAGGGGCATTGTGATGAAGGCAAAACATCCTTCTGAAGCAAACGTATGTTTCCTTCTCCAGAGATAAACACCGACACCAAGGAGCCCAACACAGAGAACGAGGAGCACACCCAGCCTGACCATCCAGGGACGTGTATTGTGGAAAAAGGGAGCTGAGAAACAAACAGATCCACAGGGAAAGGGATGGATGTACACTGGAGTCTTGTCCCACAAACCCTGGCCTCAAGGGGAGAGAGTCCTCCCATTCTCCCACACCCCTACACTGCACCCCAAGCCCAGAACAAAGCTGCTCCAAGCAAGGCAGCCACCCCCCGCCCTGCTCCAGCGCCGCAGGGGCTGGCTGCAGCCGTCGCACTGGAGATGTGCAGGGACGCCTCCTGCTCCTGGTCCAGGCAGCTGTTCCTGACCACACAGGACCAGTTCCCATCTCTGGTTCCCGTCACCACGATGGCGTCTTCAGTGTCAAACAGGCCCCTGGCATCAGGGGAACGTCTCTGGGAGACCGAGGGGACACGGTGCCCGTCAGGGTCTTTCCACAGCACCTCCGGTTGTGGGAACCATCCAGCCGATCGACACAGCACCCGGATGCCTCCGGCCTCGTACCCCTCCAGAGAGAGCTGAGGGACAGAGCCTGTGGCTGGGGAAGAGCCCAGGGTTGGGGTCAGGGAGGGATGGGCTCAGCTCTGATGCTACCACTGCATCCCTGATCAGACCCATCACAGCTCCCACCAAACCCACCCCAACCTGGGCAGGAACCACCCAGCGTTGATGCCCAACAGCCCAAGATCTCCCCCCAAACCTCCCGGCACAGCAAGACCGAGCTGCCCAGCTTCAGCACCTCAAGGCAGCATCTGTAACGACCCCTCTTTGTTCAGGAAGCCCCAGGGCTTCCAGGCAATGTACCAGGTTTCTGGGGGCACCAAGGGAGGAGACAAGGATCTGGGAGGGACACAGAAGCCCAGGGGCACCATCACCACCCCTGGAAACACCACACCAGACACAAACCTGTCATCTGCAGCTCCACCAAAGCTTCTCCATAGGAGGCACCATCTGTCACAGTGCAGACGTAATAACCATCATCAGAAGGTCTCAGCCCAGAGATTCGCAAGTTCAGCCTTCCATTGGAGAGACCATCTCTGATCAGCTCTGTCCTCCCAACATATTCCTCCATCTGCTTCCTGGACACGTCCTCCCCATGTCGGTAGTGGTGCACCGTTTCAGAGACCCTGTGCCGGATCCACCTGATGTCCCAGCTCTGAGCGTCCATGGCTGGGGACAAGTGACACGGCAGCACGACATCCTGTCCCACAGTGACACGGAGAGCATGGTCTGGTCCCACCACTGTGAAGTCAGCTTGGCCATGGAGAAGGACACAGAGACACAGAGATGGCACCTATGTTAATTGAGGGCATTGGAGGTCAGGGCTGAGTTTGGCATGAGCCAGGCACGCTCCATGCCGTGGGCATTGCTTTACTCTCCCATGTTCCAGAGACCCCAGAGAAACTGGAGTGGGAGTGGGAGGACTGGAAGGAGAAAGAGGTTTCCCGGGAGCGGGAACCTGCTCCAGAAAACAACCTCCACCCCAGCCAGCCCTAGTGCAAGCGAGAGCCGTTTGATAGAAGCACTGCAGGACAGGACTGAAGGGGAACCCAGGGTGAGGGACATATAGTGTAAAGAGCCCAATGGAAAGTCAAGCTATGCAGGGCCCAACCCTGGAATGGGGTCCCCGCGCCCCACCAGAGCTCCCTGCTCCACATCTGCCACCCATAGCAGATGAAACCCCCTGCCAGCCCTGCAGGATCCCTACCTGAACACAACTGGAAGATGCGGAGAGTCGCCCAGTACATCAGGAGGTCCCCAGGGCTTGTCGGGAGCCGCATCTGTGGCCGTGCTGGACTGTAGGGAGAGGAAGGGAGGCAGGGGAGGGCGATGGGGGGTACAGCCACCTCAGAGGGGCTTGCAAAGTAGAGCTGCCCCTGCCCCCTAAGAGGCTCCGAAATCCCCAAACCCCCTGTATGAGCACAATGGCTGAAGAAACTAGTGCTCAAGGGCAGCATGGGACCACACACGGCTCCCCAGTGCAGCCCCTGCTCCCACCCACTTCCACTTACCTCGATTCCCTGTAGTTCCGTTACTGACTTCTCAAAATCACTCATTTTATATTTGTGGTTTGGAACTTCTGCTTCTGGGCGAGACTTGAGGCCCCACCCCAGGTGCTTTGCTGAAGTTTTTCACCCTCCAACCAAAGCCCAAACTCAATAACTAAAGCTGGAAGCAGGAACTAGGCACAAAATAGCAAAGGGCCAGTGTAGAGTCCTTCACCTCTCAAGGAATAACCCCCGGCACCAGTAGAGGTTAGGAGCTGACCTGCTGGGAAGCAGTGCTGTGGAAGAAGACATGGCAGTCCTGTTGGAATTCAGGCTGACCATGACCAGCAATGTGCCCTCAGGATCAGGGAAGAGAAATGTGTGGGCAGCAGGTTAGAGAGGTTCTCCTGCCCCCCTGCTCTGCCCTGGGGAGGCCTCATCAGGAATATTGTATGCAGTGCTGGGCCGCCTGGGTCAAGAAAGACAAGGAGCTCCTGGAGAGGGTGCAAAAAAGGGCTATGAACATGCTGAGGGGACTGGAACATCTCTGAGGGACTTGAGACTCTTTAGCCTAGAGAAGACTGAGGTGGGGGGTGGATCTTCTCAATGCTGATAAATATTAGAGGGGTGGTTATCATGAGGATGGGGTCAGTCTGTGTTCAGTGGTGCCCAGGGACAGGACAAGAGCCAATGGGCAGAAATTTGAAAGTAAAATCATACAATGCGTTAGGTTGGAAGGGACCTCTAAAGGACATCTAGTGCAGCCCCCCTGCAGTGAGCAGGGACATCTTCACTAGATCAGGTTGCTCAGAGCCCCATCAAGCCTGATCTTGAATATCTCCAGGGACGTATTTATAGGGAATATAAGAAGTTCCACCTAACCACGAGGAGGAACTTCTTTCCTGTGAGGGTGGCAGAGCCCTGGGACAGGATGGCCAGAGAGATTGTAGAGTCTCCATCTCAAGACTTTCAAAACCTGCCTGGATGCTGTTCTCTACAGCCTGCTCAAGGTGATTCTGCTCTGGCTGGGGGTACTGTATGGCCTGGGCACTGCCCAGACCCAGCCGCTGCCTCCCCATCCTGCTCCTTGATGCTGGGGCATCAACCCCACTGTTGCCTGTTCCCGTGGGACCGAGCCTGGTTGTGGCTGTTCTGAGCCAGACCCTGGGATAGGATCTCTCAGAGGAAGGAGATGCCCCACCCTAAATTAACCTAGGTGTAATCTGTGTGTCTCTGTGTCTTTATCCAAAGCTGACCTCAGAGTGGTGGGACCAGGCCACACTCTCTGTGTCACTGTGGGGCAGTATGTCATGCTGCAGTGTCACTTGTCCCCCGATGAGGATATTTGGAGCTGGGACATCAGGTGCATCTGGCACAGGGTTTCTGAAACGGTGCACCACTACCAAAATGGGGAGGACGTGTCCGTGGAGTAGATGGAGAAATATGTTGGGAGGACGGAGTTCGTCAGAGATGATCTCACCAACGAACACCTGGACTTGTGAATCTCTGGGTTGAGACCCTCTGATGATGGTCAGTACGTCTGCACCGTGATGGATGGTGCCTCTTATGGAGAAGCTATGGTGGGCCTGGAGATGTCAGGTTTGTGTCTGGTACGGTGTTTCCAGGAGTAGTGATGGTGTCCGTGGGCTTGTGTTTCCCTCCCAGACCTCTGGCCCATACTTTTTGTGTGACAGGAGACCTGGTACATTGTCTGGAAGCCTTGGAGCTTCTTGAATGAGGACTGATCAGTGCAGAGGCTGCCTTGAGGTGCTGAAGCTCGGCAGATCAGACTTGTTCTGCCAGGAGGTTTGCAGGAGAGCTCTGGGATGATTGGGCATCCATAATCTGCAGTTCCTGAACAGGTTGGGGTAGGTTTGGTGTCCAGTCCCACAGCCCCAGTGGGAGCTGTGAGGGGTCTGCTCTGGGATGTGATGGTGGCCTTGGAGCTGAGCCCAAACAGGATCTGTTTGTTTCTCAGCTCCCTTTTTCCACGATGCCCGTTCCTGGATGGCCAGTCTGGGTGTACTCCTTGTGCTCTCTTGTTGGTGTCCTTGGCCTTGTAGCTTATGTCTGGAGAAGGAAAGGTACCTTTGCCCCCAAAGGACGTGCTGCCTTCATCAAAAAACAGTTTGGGTAAGGATGAAAGGGGACAAGGACACAGTGGGGTGTGGGTGGGAGGACAGGGATCACAGCTGGAGCATCTGGCTGGTGGGAAGGTCCCAGAGACCCTCTGTAGCTGTTCCCACTGAGGAAGCAAGCTGCTCTACTTAATTCCTCTTCCTCCAGCTTTGCTTTTCAGCGCTGCTTTCCAGAGAGCTGGGTGAGTCCTTCTGGCCCCTTCTCCCAGCAAAACCTCCTGGCACAGGAGCCAACGGGAAGGACTTGGTTTTTGGGGGGTTCCTGATGTTCATGCTGAAATCTAGAGAGGCTGGGTGGGCTGACTGTGGGATTGGCTGGCAGGGAACCATTCCTGGAGGTCTTGTCCCACTCTCCAGAAAGAAGGAATAGAGGAATAACCCTGATTTCTGGCTGCTCCAGCAGGATCAGCCATGGGTTGAGTGGTTGTTCCCTCTGATGACTCGTTGATTTTTGATTTTGCTTTCCAGAGGAATGAGTTAGTTCTCCTAGTTAGTATTAGGAGAAGTCTTAGTACTAGGAGAAGTAAGGAAGGGAGACAGGAAAACAGCCACCTTAGACTGTGGCCTCCGGGGCTCACCAGGAGCCACATCTGCATCCGTGCTGGAGAGAAGGGAGGGTAAGGGAGGCAGAGGTGGGCGATGGCAAAGAAGGGTTGCTTCTGCCCCCAAAAGAGGCTCTGAAATCCCCAAACCCCCTGCTCGAGCTCCCCAATGGTGGAAGAAACCAATGGCAAGACAGGACTATGCATGGGTCCTTGGTGCAGCCCCATACTCTGTCCCACTGTTCCTCAGCAGGATTTATTGCAAAGCCATTACTGGCCCTAAATGAAAGTAATATTTGAAAGCCCCTGTGGTCACGAGCTGCCGGATGCACCAGGCTGACTAAAACCTCAACAACCGTTAAGCCAGTGTCAGTTGCAGATTTACTGTCTGTACCTGGAATGTGAGTGACCCTGTGCCTCTCACAGCAGTTTGTGCTGGAGAATAGCATTAGGAGAGTTTCAGCACTTTTAGAAGATATTTCCTTCCCAAAATGGGCTGATGTTCTCATGTATGACCATTATTGCTGAGGCAATGAGCACAGCCCTGACCAGACGCTGGCAAATTGTCCACCTGAGCCAGTTCCACTGAGTCCATCTCTTTCACATTGGTGGTTTTAGGACATTTGGGGGTTCAGGACAATGAAGGAAAAAGGCAGGAGACCATCAGTTCAAAGAAAAATAAAGGAGAAGAAGGAAGGAAAAAGAAGCCCAGAGGTCTTGGGGAGAAGGGAACACTGTGGCCTTCAGGAGTTTTCTCTGCTGCTGCAGAAGGGCAGAGGCTCTGTGGGGCACTTATTCCTGGCCATGGACACTTTGGGGTGTCTTGCTATTCTGGGGACTCATCCACAGGTTACTGTCCCTTTGATTCAAGGTGATGCTGGAGTTCCAGCCTGTGCAGTACCGCAGGACAGGAATGGCCATGATACCCTGGCTGTTTGGCAGCCCAGGAGTACATTCAGCCATTGCTGTCACCAGACATCAAGCTGGCTCCAATGTGTGTATCCCACTGGGTCACAGCATTCTTCAGGCATCTCCAAGTGCTCCAGCATGGGGTCCTCCACAGGCTGCAGGTGGGATCTCTGCTCCCCATCACCTTCCATGGGTTGCAGGAATACAGCTTGCCTTACCATGGTCTTCTCCATGGGCTGCAGGGGAATATCTTCTCCAGTGCCTGGAGTGCCTCCTCCTGCCCCTCCTTCTTCACTGACCTTGGTGTCTGCAAACTTTCTCACACCTTCCCCTGGTGACAAATTGCAGCCACTTGCAGGTTTTTTCCTTCTTAAATATGTTATCACAGAGGTGCTACCACTGCCACTGATTGGTTTGGTGTTGGTCAGTAGTGGGTCTGTCCTTGAGCTGGCTGGTACTGGCTCTGTTGGACCTGGGGGAAGCTTCTAGAAGCTTCTTGCAGAAGCCACCCATGCAGCTCCCCCTTCCGCAAAACCTTGCCATGCAAACCCACAACAATCAGGTAGGTGTGTCCTCAGCTCAAAGTGATGAACACATCTGATAGCAGAGCAATCATAGGTCCCAACAGGGCTGCAGGACTGGCCACGAAACCCACCCCAACTTGTGCAGAAACACAGACCATTGATGCCCAACAGCCCCAGATCTCCCTCCAAACACCCTGGCACAGCAAGACTGATCTACTGAGATTCAGCATCTCAAGGCAGCACCTGCAACAACCCATCTTTGCTCAAGAAGCCCTAACGCTTCCAGAAAATATGTAGGGTGTCCTGTGGCACAAAGGGAGAGGACAGAGGTCTGGGAGGGACACAAAAGTCCAGGGATAGCAGAACCACTCCCTGGCAACACCACACCAACCACAAACCTGCCACATCCAAATACACCACTTTCTCCATAAAAGGCACCACATTTCACTGTGCAGATGTACTGACAACCATCAGAGGGTCTCATCCCAAGATTCACAAGTCCAGACTTCTCTCCAGACATGGAGAGACTATGTCTGACCAACTCTGTCATCCCAACATGCTTCTCCAACTGCTCCCTGGACAGGAGCTCCCTATTTCATCAGTGGTGCACCGTTTCATAGACATGGTGCTGGATCCCCCTGATATCCAAGCTCCAAGGATCCACGACAGGGGACAACTGACAAGGCAGCGTGACATCCTGCCCCATGGTGAGATGGAGATGGTGGCCTGTTCCCACCACTTGGAATTCAGCTTGACAACAGAGAAGGACACAGAGACATGGAGATTGTGTGTTGATTGATTTAGGGTGTTGCAGACAAGGGTGAAGATTGTCATGAGCAGTGGATGCTCCATGCCACTCACATTGCTTTGCCCTCCAATGTTCCAAAGACCCTGGAGAAACTGAAGCAGGATGACTTGAAGGAGAAGGAGTTTTCCCTGGAGTGGGAACCTGCTCCAGAAAACAACCTCCACCCCAGCCAGCCCAGTTGCAAGTGAGAAACTTTTCACGGGAGCACTGCAGGACAGGACTGAAGGGGAACCCAGAGTGTGGGACACAGGGAAGTCACTCACCGGACATGCATAAGCTGCTCAATGTACCTTCTAACAGCACAGCCCACGGGATGGCTTCTATTAGGTTGCAGAAGAGATCGAAGTTTGCTCTTCTGAAGTTCAGGCTAGCTATCCTACTTTTTGGCTTGCTTCTTCCACCCAGGATCTTGAACTCCACCATCTCATGGTCACTTTGTCCCAAGCTGCCCCTGATCTTTAATTCCCTAATGAGCCCATCCTCGTTGGTTAGAACAAGATCCAGTACCTACTCCCTCTTGTCAGCTCCTCCACCATCTGTATCAGAAAGTTGTCTTCCACACATTGCAGAACCTGTCTGGACCACACATGCCTGGCTCTGTTGCTCACACAACAAATACCTGGGTAATTGAAGTTCCCCATAAAGACCAGCACCTGGGATCATGAGGTGACTCCTGTCTGCTTGTAGAAGGCATTGTCAACTCTCTCCTCCTGATCAGGGGGCCTGTAGTAAACACCAACAACAGTGTCACTCACACTAGCCTGCCCCTTGATTCTCACCCACAATCACTCAACTGCTCCTCACTTTAAATGAGGTGCAATAAAGTAGAACTGAGTTTCCAGGATTGTGGGATGATGATTTGATTGCTCAAGGTGGGGAAAGATGGAGAGTGATGTGGGAGTCCCC
This sequence comes from Gallinula chloropus, assembly GCF_964237585.1. Taxonomy (NCBI): domain Eukaryota; kingdom Metazoa; phylum Chordata; class Aves; order Gruiformes; family Rallidae; genus Gallinula; species Gallinula chloropus. Next base: position 1,340,873 of record NC_140117.1, on the reverse strand, counting down.
AGTGGCTCCCCACTCCACCTCCATCTCCAGCTGGATCTGACAATGTCTGGAGCAGGTACAATGCTCCTGAACATGAACATAGGGGATGTGGATGCTGGGGAGTCACCTGCACCCCAACCAGCAGCTGGAGAACTTGGTGGACCTGGGGCTGGAGGGCTTGGACCATGCCAGTCATGCAGCTGGAGGGGACATGCCTGAAGGTGGGGTGGTCTCAGGGTGTTCATGTGCATAGGGAGAGATGCAGTGGGTCTGAATTCCCATGGATCCCACCATCAAAGCCCCACTGGTGTTATAGGATGGTGGGGTTGGGTGCAGAAATATACCCCAGCCTGGGTGGCTCCTGCAACACTGTGGGGTGCTTTCCTTCTCCAGGATGGCAGGACAACCATGAGCAGATATATCACATCCTGGGCATCTTCCCTATGGGGTGGCATGGATCCAAAAGCAACCCCAGGGTTCACAAGGCAATGAGAACAGCAGAATTTCAGCTCCTTGCCTGGCAGTGGGGCCTCAAATCCTGCCCACAGACCTAAATCTGCACCTCAAAGCCAGCAAATGATGGGGTTTTAAAGCAGCCTGGTGCATCCGGCAGCTCCTGAGCACCCGGTGAGCAACTTCCCTTTCCACAGGAGATTTGTATTTCCTGCCATGTAGAGTCAGTAACGGATTTGCAATAACTCCTGGGGAGGGGCAGTGGGGCAGAGCAGGGGCTGCACCGGGGAGCTGTGTGGTCCCATCCTGCCCCTGAGCATCAGTTTCTTCCGCGGTCGGGGTGCTCGTGCAGCGGGTTTGGAGCCTCTTAAGGGCATGGACAGCCCTTCCTCACCATCTGCTCTTAGGTGCCTGCAACCCCCATCACCTTCCTCTACCTCCTTTCCCCTCTCTTCTGACCAGCACGGCCACAGATGTGGCTCCTGGCAAGCTCTGGGGGTCTCATGAGGAATCGGGTGACTCTCCATATCCTCCGTCTGGGATCAGGTAGGGATCCCACAGGGCTGGCAGGGGTTTTTGCCTGCTCCAGGTGACAGATGTGGGTCAGGGATCTGCCATGAGGTGGGGGGAGCTTACCCAAGAGCCTGACCCCAAAAATGTTTCACTTTCCCTTGGGCTCTTTATGCCATGTGTCCCTCACTCTGGGTTCCCCTTCAGTCCTGTCCTGTAGTGTTCCCCTCTAATGTTTCTCACTATCACAGGGTCTGACTGGGGTGGAGGTCAATTTCTGCAGTGGGTAACCACTCCCAGGATTCCTCCTTCAAGTCCTACAATTCCTACTCCGGTCTCTCTAGTGTCTCTAGGCCATTGGAGCACCAAGCGATGCCTGTGGCATGGAGCATGTACTGCTGACACCAAGCTCACCTCTTGCCTGCAACACCCTAAATTAACATAAGCACAATCCTCATGTCCTTGCATTTTTCTCCATGGCCAAGTGTGGTGGTTCAGCCCTAAGCTGTGGCTGAGCACCACCAGCTGCTCTCACACCACACCACTCCTTGGAGGAGAAACAGACAGAGCCCCGGTGGGTTGGGATAGGGACAGTCTACAGATGAGCACCCCAAAAACAAAAGACTGGGACGAAGTGCACACACCCCATGATAATACAGGGCACTTTGCCAACCTGACAAGGTGATAATGCAATCATACAAGAACCAACCCTGCAGCTGGCTGCACTCAGACTGCCCAGGAACCAGAGCCATGCTGACTGGCCACTGACCAGCCCCTTTTTAGGGGGCCATGCTGTCAAGTGGTGTGGAAAACAGCCCAGGGCAACTCAGCTCACCTGTGCTGGCCCCTTGGAGAAGTTAACCCCATCCTGGCCAGAACCAGGACATTATCCACCCCTTTTTCCACACCATCTGCATCATGCCCAGATCTTACATTTTCAGTTGATTTTGGAGGTTCATCATATATCATTTATACCATCTGCCATGGACTGATTTGTTACACACCAACAATTTAGCAACTATCTTCACCTAGAATTAAAGCCCCTGGGGGTACACACTGGACTTCCCCATCCTTTAGCATCACCAAGTACACCCAGGTCCCTGAGCAAAAGCAACCCACAAATGAGTTTCCCTTTACCTGAAGCAGGAACAACACGAACTCTCTTCCCCAACAGGTTTTTCATGCACACTGCAGGGACTTTATCCCCTTCTATAGTACCTGGGAGTTTGGATTGGGCAAGTTGAGCTTGACTATTAAACAACCTGCTGTTAACTAACCATGTGGCTTTGGGTAAATGCATATCCCAGTTTTTTAGGGTCCCACCACCCATTGCTTTAAGAGTAGTTTTTAACAGTCCATTGTACCTCTTGATTTTCCCAGACACTGGTGCATGGCAGGGTCTATGACACACCCATTTGATGCCATGTTCTTTGGCCCAGGTGTCTATGAGATTATTCTGGAAAGGGTTCCATTGTCTGACTCAATTCCTTCTGGAGTGCCATGCCACCAGAGGGCTTTCTTCTCAAGACCCAGGATAGTGCTCCAGGCAGTGGTATGTGGCACAGGAGAAGTTTCTAGCCAGCCAGTGGTTGCTTCTACCATTGTTAGCACATACCACTTCCCTTGGCGTGTCTGTGGGAGAGTTATGGAATCGATCTGCCAGGCTTCTCCATGTCTGTGTTTCAGCCATCGTCCTCCATACCACAGAGTCTTTAACCACTTGTCTTGCTTGATCGAGGCACATGTTTCACATTCATGGATGACCTGTGACCACAAGCCCATCTATGTCCATCTGTGTCATTTCTTCCTCGATGGCCTGAGGTGTCATGGGCCCAACACCTATCAATAATTCACCCCTACTTTGCCAATCAAGGTCTACACTTCAATCTTAGCAGCCTGATCAACCTGCTGGTTGTTATGATGTTCTTCAGCTGCTCGGCTCTTGGGTATGTGGACATCTACATGAGGAACTTTTACATTCAGGTTCTCTACCTGGGCAGAGATGTCTTGCCACAGTGGAGCATCCCAGACGGGTTTGCCTCTGCACTGCCAGTTGCTTTGTTTCCCTTGCTGCATGTGGAAGGGGCCTTCCCTTTGAACATCCAGCCCAGCACCAGCGGTCAGGGTGCCAGGAGGAGCTGGGCTTCAATCCCAGTCACTTCTGAAGCAGCTCAAACCCCTTCATATGCTGCCAGTATTTCCTTTTCTGTTGGTGTGCAATGGGCCTTGGATCCTCTGTAGCCCCAACTCCAAACCCCAGCGCTCGGCCTCAACTCTCCCCTGGTGCTTTCTGCCAGAGACTCCAGGTAGGGCCATTCTCCCTGGCTGTGGTGTAGAGCACATTCTTTACATCTGGCCCTGTCCAGACAGACCCAAGGGCTACTGCATGGACTGTCTCCTGTCTGATCTGTTCAAAGGCCTGTCACTGCTCAGGCCCCACTAGAAATCCTCCTTCTTCTGGGTTCCATGGTAGAGAGGGCTGACAATGAGACTGTGGTTTGGGATATGCATTCTCCAGAAACCCACAGTGCCTGGGAAAGCTTGAGTCTCCTTTTTGTTGGTAGGAGGAGACATGGCTGCTATTTTATTGATAACTTCCATGGGGGTCTGAAGATGCCCATCCTGTCATTTCTTTTCTTGCAAGAAAGTGTGGATAGGAAAGAAAGAAGGGGGGGAGAAAGAAGGGGAAATGGGGGAAAGAAGCAAATGTGTGAAGAGAGGAAATAAAAAACGAGAAAGGTAAGTGGGGGAGGACATTTAAAAAAGATGGAACAGGGTAAAACAGGGGATAAGGATATGCAAAAAAGGTAAAAAAAATAAGGTTAAAAATGTAAAAGAAAAAAATATGTTTGAAAGATGAAAAGGGGAGAATTATTTTTTAATTTTTTTTATAAAGTAGGCAAAACATGGTTATAAAAAAAGGAATAGGGTTTAAAATGAAAGTGGAAAAAGATAAAAAAAGAATAAAAATAGAGGGAAGAGGGAAATCTGGAAAAGGCATTTTTCTCCCCAGTGAGTGGGGGCCACCCCATCCTCCCTCACCCTGGGGGCTGGGCGGGTTTGGGTCCACCCTCCCCACCTACAGTAGGTGCGCAGGTACCGCGCAGCCCCGCTCTGCGCCAGCGCGTGTAGGGGGAGCTGGAGGGTGTCGGGCAGGGGGAACCCCTGGACCCTGCGCAGCCGCGGGAAAGTGGAACTGGCGGCGGAGGCGGGGTCTGACCTCAGGGCTTGGGGGCTACTGCAGAAGGAATGTCAGGGCAACAAGTTTTTCCTTCTTTTGTCGTTTTTTTTTGTTAATATTTCAAGCTTTGTGTCTGACTTGGGCTTTTTGAAGTTTAGTTCATCACTTTTAACTGTATTTCTCACCTCATGGTTTGTTGGGTTTTAAAAATTTATTCCTAAGGTTTTATTACTATGGGACTTCATTTTTTCCTTGGCTTTATTTTGTTTTAAAATTTATAATTTGTTTTTTCTTTCAAATTTTATTACTTAGCATTAAATTTTATTTCTCACAGCTTTTTTATTTTCTCTTTCTATTTCCTTTGAAGATTAGTTCTTTGGTTTTTTGGTTTCTTTGATTTTTCTTTCTTATTTTGTAAAAAAATCATTATTTGATTTAATATTTTTACATATGTTTTATTTTAGTTATTTGGGGGTTATTCTAGTTTAGGTTTTGTTCATTGCTTGGATATTTTTAACTTCCCTTCTTTTTTTTAAATTGTAGTTGTTTCCTTTGTATGTTGGGTCTCTGTTGTGGGTTTTCCCCTTCTTTCATTTTGGTTACTTTGGTTTAACGGTTTAACTTTTCAAATGTTGTCACTTTGAGGCCTCTTTACAGCCTCTCTGTGTGCACCCCCCAACCTACACCCCCAGGAGGCAGCTGTCACCAGGAGCTCTCCTTACAGGAGGTCACCATCACTGCACCACTGAGAAGCCATGGCACTTCTCCAGCCCCTCCCCCGGCCCTTCCTGCAGGTAGGACCCCCTCCCCCGTGCTCCCATTTCATCCCTGGGGCACCTCAGTGTTCTCCCCAGTGGTTTTTGCGGGCCAGGAGGGCTCCCCAAGCCCTGACCTGTCTCCTGATGCTGTCGTTCCCTGGGAGCTCCTGGCTCTGACCCCCAAAACTCCTTTGAACAGAAATCCGGTGTTTTCTCCACATTTTGGGGGTCCTGCATCCATGCCAGAGGATGGCAGTGGGCTTCCAGGACTCATCCCCGTTGGAGCGGGGATACCCAAGGGGATGGTTTGTGTTTGGCCTTCCTGCCCCAACCCTGGGGACAAACAGCATTTTGTTCCCAGGCTGATGGGGGTGACACCAGGAAAGGTGAAGGTGCTGCCTGTGCTCATGGGATGGTTGGGGGAGAGGGGAGCCAAGCTGAAATCTTGTTGGGTTTCCCTTCTCCAGCTCCCTCATGGAGCTTCTGCTGTTCATCTGCACCCAACAGCCCTCAGACACCCGTTCAGGTGCTCCAAGTATCCCAGCCTGGGCAGGAGGATGCTCTTCTGGCAGGTGATCTGCTGGTCCTGCCTGGGAGCTGGGGCTCAGCGGCTCTTCTGGGCTCACACTGCCCTCTCCTGACACTTGGGGGTGGAGATGTTCCCGGGGCTCCTCCAGCCCTGAGACCTCGAGTTGTGGAATCACAGAATGCTCTGGGTTGGAAGGGACCTTTAAAAGCCATCTAGTCCAACCCCCTGCAGTGAGCAGGGACACCTTTCACTACAGCAGGTTGCTCAGAGCTTCAAGCCTGACCTTGAATGTCTCCAGAGATGGAGCCTCCACCATCTCTTTGGACAACATGTGTCAGGTTCTGGAAAGGGACTCCAAGTTCTTCCCTGAGCCTTTTCTTTTCCATGATGAACCACACCAGCTCTCTCAGCCAGTGTTCATAGGAGAGGTGCTCCATCCTTCGATCATCCTTGTGACCTTCTCTGGACCCACTCCAAGAGGTCCATGTCCTTCTTTTGTTGAGGGCTGTAGAGCTGGAGTCAGTACTGCACTTGGGGTCTCAGCAGAGCAGAGCAGAGCAGAGAGGGAGAAGCACCTCACTCCATGAGCTGGACACACCTCTTGTGATGCAGCCCAGGATGCACTGGGCCAAGTCCTTTTCTGCAGGGCTGCTCTCTATCACTTCATCGCCCAGCCTGTATTGGGAGCGAGGATTGTCCCAACCCAAGTGCAGGACCTTGCACTTGGCCTTCTTGAACTCCATGAGGCTTGCCTGGGCCCACCTCTCCAGCTTGTTTACGTCCCTCCAGATGACAACTCATCCCTCTGGCATGTAAACCCTCTGCTCAGCTTGGTGTCATCTGCAACTTGCAGAGAGTGCACTGGATCCCACTGTTGATGTCACTGATGAAGATATTAAACACCACTGGTCCCAGTACGGGACCCAGTTGTGGGTCCAGGAGGAGAGTGAGCGAGGTGGAAAGTTGACTCCCATTCAGTTTCTGGGGCAGTTGGGGTGGATGAGGAAGGCTTTGCACTTTGGTTCAAGTGGCTTTAGAGTTGCTGGGTCATAAGTTAAGGGACAGGGATGGCTGCATGGATGCCTCTGTCCCACTGGGATGGAGGGCTGTGGGGTTTGGGGACCGCTCAGCATGGCTCATGCATTGGCCACTCGATGAAGGGGAACATCTAGGTTCTACCTTAAAGGCTAAAAAGCCTCTTTTTAGCTTCCCACCTTCAAAACCATTTGCCTATTTTAAGAAAAAGCCTGTTCTGGACCCGAGGGGTCTCCGTACCCCCAAGGGTTTGATCCATTTGCCTCATCTGTTTTTATCGGATGTGGAGTTTCCTTCCATGATTCCCCCCCTCGTGCTCACTGTCTGTCATCACAGTTATATGATGCAGCCTTCAAAATACACCACAGTGAAGTTTTCTGGGCTGTGACAGCCCTCCATCTGGATCTAGCAATGTCCAGAGCAGGTATGATGCTCCTCAACATGAACATGATTGTTGGGGTGCTGAGGAGCCACCTGCACCCCAACCAGAAGCTGGAGAACTGGTTGGACTGGGGGCTGGACAGAATGTGGCAATCTGGTCATGCAGCTGGAGGGGACATGGCTGAAGGTGGGCTGACCTTGGGGTGTTCCCGTGCATGGGGAGGACTGTGATGGGTCTGAATTCCCATGGATCCCACCATCAATGGTGGATTAGGCTTGTAGGATGGTGGGGATGGGCACAGAGATATGCCCCAGCCTGCGTGGCTCCTGCATCACTGTGGGGTGCTTCCCTTCTCCAGGAAGGCAGGACAACCATAAGCAGATATGTCACATCCCGGGTATTTTACCCATGGGGTGGCATGGGTCCAAAAGGGATCCCAGGGTGAGCACTGCTGGGTGGTGGGGCCAGTGGCTGTGTGAGGGGCAAGGGGCAGTTTGGGGAAGGTGGGATTTTCTGGCTGTGGTGAAAATCACCCGTCCTGGTGCCCTGGAGTTCTGCACCCCACCATTGGCAGAGCTCACAGTGGGGATGCCCTGACCTGCGGTTCCCCAGCTCGGGCTGCTGGGAGAGGTGCAGGTCTGGGAAAAGCCACCTCCAGCACCTGCACCCAGGTACTGCAGCTGTATTTTCTGCCCCTGGGCTTTGGTAGGAGGATGCAGAATTTCAGCTCCTTGCCTGGCAGTGGGGCCTCAAATCCTGCCCACAGATGTAAATCTGCACCTCAAAGCCAGCAGAGGATGGGGTTTAAAGCAGCCTGGTGCATCCGGCAGCTCCTGAGCACCCAGTGAGCAACTTCCCTTTCCACAGGAGATTTGTATTTCCTGCCCTGTAGAGTCAGTAACGGATTTGCAATAACTCCTGGGGAGGGGCAGTGGGGCAGAGCAGGGGCTGCACTGGGGAGCCATGTGTGTTCCCATACTGTCCTCATGGACCGGTTTCTTCAACTGTCAGGGTGCTCGTGCTGGGGGTTTGGGAGATATTGGAGCCTCTTTGGCATGGGCAGCCCTTTGTTGCTGTCCCATCTGGGGCACCTGCGACTCCCATTGCCCTCCACTATCTTCCCCTTCCTCCTCTCCAGCACAACCAGATCTGTGGCTTTTAAGGAGCCCTGGGGATCCAGGGACACCACATCTGCTGGGGACAGGAGTAGCCAGAGTATCAGAGGCAGAGCTCAGAGCTCAACAGGTTTCACCATGCTGGGGCCAGGATGTGCCCTGCAGGGCAGGAGATGGGACATCTTCCTCCTAGACATCCCATCCTTGGGAAGCACCAGCAGGGCCATGGCCAAGCTCAATCCCATGGAAACAGGCACTGGTGGGGCTGCAGCCCCAACGCAGAGGGGCAGGATGGGGAGGCAGTGGCTGTGTTCATGCAGCCCCTGGCGGTTTATGGGGGAGACTTTCTCCTGTCCTTCAGCCAGCTGGTGGTGATGGACTGTGAGTAGAAGCTGTAAGCACAGCAGTGCAAGGTCAGGATCCTCTCAGCTTTCCTCTCCAGCACAGCCTGCCCGTAGCTCATGTATTTGCTCAGCCACTCAGTACAGTTGTTCTCCAGGTAGTGCTTCATGTGCTCAGTGACAGTCCTGTCCACCTCCTACTTCCTCTTGGTGATTTGTGCTGCTGCATCTGCCACAGTGAATGTCATCCTGTCCATGTCGAAGGCAATGAAGTCCCTCCCATCGCAGGGGATTTGCCAATACCCCCTGGTGCTATTGTCCTCCAGGAGGTCACAGCTGACTCTGCTCTGCAGTGTGTGAGCCCCCTCAGTGAAATGAGGCTGAGTTGCTGCTGCAGCCCTGGGCCTTCAGTGGGGCAAGGCCCCCCCAGCAGCACCCCCCCACTCCAGCCCTGTGTGAGGCCTGGGGAATCGGGCACTGACACAAGAGCTGCCCCCACCCTGCCCAGAGCCCACATCACTCAAGGCACCATGTAAAGCTGTGTCACACACTGAACCCAGGGCGTGGGAGCCCCTCTGGTTCTGGGGGTCTCAACTGCCATGGGGACCATGAGGGCTTTGAACATCCAGCCCAGCACCAGCAGTGGGAGTGCCAGGAGGAGCTGTGCTCCCAGCTTATTGACTGCCTCCCTCATCTCAGAGACAAGGCAGGATGAGAAGCTGAAATGTCCTTGACTGATTAGCAACAACTAAACGAGTAGGGTGGTTCCATCACCCTAAATTCCTAACACAGCCCTACACTCACTGCAAGATTAACATTAACTGTAACCATGCTGAAAACTGTCACAGAACCTCACAAAACAGGGCAGGACAGTTAGGAAAATAAAAGAAAAAAAAAAAGAAAAAAAACCTACAACAAAAACCCCACATGAAACTCTGAAACCTCTCTGGCTCTAACAGACGTTAACGACCCACTGGTTCAGGGTGTTGGTCAGGATGTTAGTACTACACAATTGACTCAGAGCTCCTAAGATTTATACTTGATGACTCAAAGAGCACATAAGCGCTCACCGATGGGAGACGAGGTCTGTCAGTCTCTGCAGAAGGTTTTGGGGAGGTCAGTGTTGCTGATGTGGGTTTGGTGTACATTGCAGATGTGCGCAATGGTGGGGACCAGGCACAAGGGACATCGGGGTCAAGGGACACCTCCCTCAAGCCCTGGGGTTTGCCCACACTCCCCAGGAGGTTTTCACACTTGACCCATCTATTTCACCCACAAACCCCAAGGGTGTCAGAGCCGGGTGGGCAGAGCCATGGGACACCAGGCGCCTGGGTCCCCCCGGTACAGGCAGGTCTGGGGGTCTCAAGGTGCCCTAGGGGAAAGGTAGGAGAGTAGGGCCGGGGTGGAGGGCAGATCTGCGACTTGGGTGGGCCAGAGGTGTCCCCAGGCTGGGAGATACAGGCGATAAGGGGCCATGGTAGGGTCTGGGGCTCTGAGGAGGGGACGGGTAGGGGGGCATTGGGGGACTGGGTGGTGCTGTGGGGGAGTCACTGGTAAGAAGCGTCTCAGGCTACCATTGGCTGGTGGGTGGTGGCAGAGCCAATCGCGGGGAGAGGGGCGGGGCTTGTGGCAAAGTTTGTCCCAGAGCAGGGCTCCTTATTCTCATGACAGCGGGGACCCAGAGTGGAGCGATGAGCGATGAGGCCAGGCCGGGCGCTGGGGCTGCTGCTGCTACTGGGGATCCTTGGCTGGGCAGCGTGCGGTGAGTGCGGGCGGGGGCCCAGGAACCCCCCTGGATCCTGTTTCTTGACAATGATTCTCCATTCCTGTCCACCGGACCACCCCAGGGCACAGAGACCCCCGGTCACAATCCCTGGACACCAGGTGCCCCCTCAGAATACTCCCCTTTCCATCCCTTTCCATCCCCTTCCAACCCTTTCCATCCCATTCCAAGATACTTCTACAGATCTGTTTCTCTTTGATGCCAGGGACACCCTTGGACCCCTCTTCATAGGAACCTTGGGTTTTTCACTGCCAGGGCCCCCTTTCATCATCACCAGGACCCCCGGCTTCTCTTCATGGGAAGGAGGATCCCCTTCTGGACACATACCCCTCCCCAACAGACACTTCCCCTTGAAGTGGCACCCCACACCCCCAGTCTGCTGCACTGGGACCCCCACCCAGGCTCACCACCCAATCCTGAACTCCAGCACTACGGGCACCCTCACCCTGCACCCCCCACCCCTCACTGACCCCTGTGTCCCCACAGAGCTCCACTCCCTGCGCTACTTCCACACCGCAGTGTCAGAGCCCAGCCCAGGAGTACCCCAGTTTATGTCCACGGGGTATGTGGACGGGAACCTCATTTCGTGCTACGACAGCGAGAAGGGGAGGGCGGTGCCCCGGGCAGACTGGATGGCGGCCAACCTGGACCAGCAGCACTGGGACTGGCAGACCCAGATTGGACAGAAAGCTCAGCAGATTGACCGTGTGAACCTGGACACAGTGCAGAAGCGCTACAACCAGAGTGGGGGTGAGTGTGGGCTGGGAAGGGGCTCTGTGGGATGGGAGATCTCCATTCCCTTCTCCCCCGTGAAGACACTACCCTTCCTCATGCTACTGCCCTGGGATGTGCTGATCCTTCCCAGTCCAGTGCTGTTGGCAGAGCGCTCCAAGCACCCCTGTTCCCCAGCCCCACACTCCATGGGATCCTTTGTGACAGATCCAGGGAGGCTTCTGGGTGCCCCACCAAGCACATTCTGGTCTTCTCCCCACCATGCCCAGCACCCCATCCCAGGCCTGGCTGCCACATCACAGCCCTCACCATCCTGTGGCAGTGAATACCCCCAGAACCAGAGGGACTCCCACCCCGTGTCCCAGCCCCTCACCATTCCTTTGTACACCCCACCCCAGAGCCAGAGGTGCTCCTACAACCCATGCCATCTCCTAGCTGCATGCTCACCCAGCATTCAGGACCCTGTCCCATCCCCTTGCTGTTCCAGGGTTCTGAGGGGCTGGGTGCCAGCTCATCCATGCCCTGGGCCCAGGTGATCTGCGTCACAGCTTTACATGATGCCCTGAGTGCTGTGGGCCCTGGGCAGGATGGGGGCAGCTCTCGTGTCAGTGCACAATTCCCTTGGGGATGACACAGAGATGGAGTGGGGGGCGCTGCGGGGGGGCCTTGCCCCACTGAAGGCCCAGGGCTGCAGCAGCAACTCAGCCCCATCTCCCTCGTCGTGTTTCAGGGGCTCACACACTGCAGAGCATGGTCAGCTGTGACCTCCTGGAGGACAATATCACCAGGGGGTATTGGCAAATTGCCTATGATGGGTGGGACTTCATTGCCTTCGACATGAATACGATGACATTGACTGCGGCAGATGCAGCAGCACAAATCACCAAGAGGAACTGGGAGGCAGACAGGACTGTCATTAAGCACATGAAGCACTACCTGGAGAACATCTGCCCTGAGTGGCTGATGAAATATGTGAGCTATGGGCAGGCTGTGCTGGAGAGGAAAGGTGAGGGGAGATGGGGACCCTGGGGAGCGGCCAGCGTGGATGTGTGTGCCAGCCCTCATTGCCACCCCCTCCCCAGAGCCCCCCACGGTCCGAGTGTCAGGGAAGAAGACCCATGGGAACCTGACCTTGCACTGCCGCGCTTACGGCTTCTACCCACGGCCCATCACCATCAGCTGGCTGAAGGACGCTGAGGTCAGGGACCAGGAGACCCAGCGGGGCAGCATCGTGCCCAACAGCGACGGCACCTACTACACCTGGGTGTCCATCGAGGCCCCTCCTGGGGAGCAGGACAAGTACCGGTGCCGTGTGGAGCACGCCAGCCTGGCTGAGCCGGGGGTCTTTCCGTGGGGTGAGTCTGGTGGCCTTGGGCATGTGGAGGGGTGGACTGGGGGGATTTCCCTTCCCCTTCTCACCGCTCTGCTCATCTTCAGAGCCGGAGTCAAACACATCGACCATCATGCTGGGGACACTTGTTCCCCTTGTCATCCTGGCTGTCATTGCCATCATTGGATTCATCATCTGGAAGTGCAGATCAGGTAAAGCCCCAGGGTGTGGGAGGAAGGCAGAGCCCAGGGGGTTGGCAGTGGCTGTGGGCACAAGCTGCAGTGCTCTAGGAGGCCCCCAAGCCTGACGGCTACACACAGTGGATGCTGATGCCTCTTCCCCTCTTCTCTTATGTGCCCTGTTCCCACAGCGAGCACGAGGTGGCAGCTCGCAGCTGTTTCTCCCCCATAGGCATGGATGGGAGCTCTGGCAGCTTGGCCAAAGGTATGACATGGGACTGAGGGGGTGGATGGGGCAGGCCCAGCTCTCTGTGCTCTCCCTTGAGTCCCATGGTCAGAGCAACACTGGGCTGCTAGTGGGAGACGCTGAGACCACCATAGCAGAGGGCTGGGGACAGGGACTTTGCCCTGGGTGACACTGTCTCTTCCTCCCATCCTTGCAGTGATCACAGTCTTACTGCTCCATGAGTGACTGGGGCAGCTGGATGTGGCCCTTGTGGTCTCACCAGCTGGAGAGGCTGGGAGCTGCCTGCAGAGAGCTGACCACACTGCACCAGCACATGGTTTGTTACTGACCATGCTTGTGTTCTGGAGCAGCTGCTGCGCGTACTGAAGCCCGGCTGCCCGGGATGTTGCTGGGCATCTCCTGATGATGGGAAATAGCGAATGATTCTTCTGTTTTTCCTTTGAATCTGCACATGGCTTTTGCTTTTGCCTTACTGAACTACCTTTGCCTTGGTCCCCAGAGGTCTTTTTTCATCTTATTTTTCTTCCCTGCACCTTGGCCACCTGATGCCACCGGTCATCACCCTGTGCCCACCTTGTGCAGGCACTTACCTTTTTGGCAGGAGAAGGGTGCAAGCACTCACCAACACCTCCTGCCTGTTCTGCAGTCTCCTTCCTTACCACTTCTGTCTGTGTGGATGCATCATGAATCTTGGGAGAGATTTTCTCTATTGGACACTGGCTTTTGGTCTCAGAAGAGTCCCCACCATTTTGGCAGAGACCCAGAGCACTTCCCTGGGCTGTGGACCTACAAGCAGACCTCGATCTCCCCTCTTTCAGTAGCAAACCATGGCCCTTGTCCTGCCACTCCAGGTCTTGGTAAAAGTCTCTCTCCATCTTTCTTGCTTCATGGGGAGCTGCAGCAGTCACAGCCAGGAAGCTGGGCCTGGACATTGCTGCCTGGGCAGACCCCCATTATGTAGATGTCCAAGAACTGTGTCCTGGAGAGCATCAAAACAAGGACCAAGGACACCAGGTGGCTAAAATTGGAGATGCTCAGGTACACCTGGAGTGGGAAGGTCATCGTGAGCTATTCGTAGTTCCATGGGCCTGTGGGACATGGGGGCTGAGACACCATGAACAGCTGGGCTCATGATGGAGGGTGGACCTGACCTGAACACTTCAGCCATCGCCCAGGTCATGCATCAAGGTTAATGATGCACCAGAATCGAGGCAGTGAAGCCTCCTGGAGCAAAGGACAGTGGACACGAGAATCCATCACCAGGGCCTGAATTAGGGCCACCCCCTGCCACTGTCCCCCGAGATCTGTATCCCCAGCTCGCCCACCTCTGTGTGAGATGGGGGTCAGACTGGGGACACAGGGACAAGGAGATTGGGGGTCACCTCCTACCTGTATCATAGCCCCAGGGCAAGCAGGTGGTAAAGGTATGAGCACCCGCCTGACAGTGGCTGCCACTGTCACCTGTGCCCGGCTCCAGGTCTCTGGTCCATACACGATGCTGCGTGGAGCGAGCGGGAGAAGAGCAGCAGCTCCTGGGCGATGGCAGCCACATGCAGCAGAGGGGATGGCTGGGGACACGGCAGGGATGCCAGTGGGGATACAGTGAGGATATGGGAGGGGATGTGATGGGGACACAGGTGGGACAGGGCTGGGAACACAGCAGGGATGTGGCAAGGAGATGGTGGGGATGGGTGTGGCAGTACTGCTACCCTGAGGGAGCAGCAGCATTAAACACCAGCCGAGCGATCTGGCAGCAAAGTCTTGTGCCTCTTGGTCTGGTTTGGTTTTAAATCGGTTGGGAGCAGCAGCGCTGAGGGACTGACAGGCTGACTCCTGTTCTTCCCTCTGCTGTCAGAGTGGATCCAAAGAATGTTTGTCAATAGGTGCTTTATAAATGAATAAATACATAAATATACAGATAAATAAATGAAGTGTCTATATTTCTATCCCCCCTCACTGCAGGGGACATAGCAGGGCACTTGGCAGGGACATGGAAGGAAAAACTGAGGACACAGCAGGGATGCAGTGGTGACATGGCAGGGACATGATGGGGATGGGAATACAACGGGGATGCAGCTGGGCATGTGGGGGAGACATCTGGGGACACAGCAGGGATGTGTTGGGGACATGGTGGTGATAGCTGGGGACATGGCAGGGACATGGTGGGGATGTCCCATGGGCATGGCAGGGATATCTGGGGATGCATCGGGGACGGTTGTTCACACGGTGTGCTGGTGAGTCATGGTAGGGATGGGGGGTGACACCGGGTGGCAGTGGGGAACTGTTAGGGATGGGTGGTGGCAACAGGCGGCAGTTGGGACCTGTTGAGGACATTGTGTGACGGGTGGTGGCAGCACCTGGCTGTGCAGGTAGGCAAGGATTGACACCAGGGGCAAGGCCACTGGTGAACTGCTGACAGTCCAGGCACGACTGTACAAGCCCTTTAGCCTCAGCAACTGACAGGTGGTGGTGTCGTTGAAGCTCCCTGGCAGACTGATGAAAGGATTCATGTGATCTCCGAGCCTGTGCACAGCGCTCTGCTGAGGGAGCAGCCCACGCTGGTGCTGCCAACCTGGCTGCTCTCCGATTGCCTCTGCCAGACCCTGAGTTAGTCCCGTGTGGCTGCCAATATGGGTAATAAAGTGCTGATGCTGTTGGTTAGACAGGAGGAGCCAGAATTCCTTAAACAATCTATATAATCTCTCATCTGAAACCCCTTTCAATAGTGCCCGTTCCATTCGGGTCACTATTCCCACCACACACAGGGAGTCACAGACCAGATGAACCGGTTCGGCTTTCCGCTTGTCACACACTCTCACAACCGCCTGCAGCTCCAGCTGCTGATTGAGGCTTGGGCTCCTTTGAATAGCAAATCCTGCCATTTCCCATGCTCCTGCCATGGAATCGCAGCCTTCTGAGCTCTTCCCCCTGCATCAGTGAACACTGGAACACCCCGAACCGCACACCCAGACAACAAGGGCTTTTCTTCTGTTGGACAGTTCTGTGCTGCTGTAGAGATTCTGTGTGGTGGGTAATGCACTTGCACTTCCCCTGTGTGGTCTAATAAAGCTATTTGCAGGGCAGTGCTGTTCCTCAAGGCCCAAGCTAAATACTCTGCTGCTGATGGAACAACAATAAATGTGGGTTCTGTTCCTGCAGTTTCTACTACGTGATTGTGGCCTTTTGCACTGACCTGGGCTGTCGCCTCCAAACACAGAGTTACAGTTCCCTTTGGCTGCATGGGCAGGAACACCCATTCTAACAGCCTTAAGGGACCTTTGTCATTAGTCCACTGCATTATAATAGCAAACACATGTTCTGTTTGATTAACGACTGTGACTCCTATGTCCCACTCAGCATCCCATCCATGGGTATCTGTATTTTTGATTTTGTTACTAATGACTTCCAGGGCCTTTTTAGCTTCTTCTGACAGGACTCTGGGTGCTCCTGCACCATCTCCTCCCTTTAGCAATGCCACTAGAGGTTCCAGTTCCCTATTCGTAATGCCACACAATGGTCTAACCCAGTTAGTATCTCCAAGCAGCTTTTGAGCATCATTTAACATGCTGACCTCAGCTGGGATCTCAATCCTTTGGGGTGTTACGGTACTTTTATCAATCTGCCACCCCAGAGATTTCCACACTGGCTCCTTTTGAATTTTCTCTGAAGCAATCTGTAACCCCTTGCTTTCCAAATGCCCTGTCAACTCATGAATCAAACTTTCAATGTCCAAGTTTGTTCCCACAATCAGTACCTCATCCATGTGATGATAAAAGATGAGATCAGGATGGGCTCTTCGTACTGGAGCAAGTGCCCAGGCTACATAAGCCTGGCACACAGTGGGTGAATTTTTCATGCCTTGTGGGAGCACCACCCAATGACACCTTTCCATGGGTTCAGTTTTGTTTACAGTAGGAACTGAAAAGGCAAATTTTTCATAATCATCAGGGTGTAAGGGAAAAGTGAAAAAACAACCCAAAAGTCCCAATTTTTAGGTCTCACGTCTGGAGGTGGCAGACCGGGCTGCGAAGCTCCCGCATCGTCCATCACGTCATTGACTTTTCTTACCTCGTGCACCAAGCGCCATCTCCCGTCCTGTTCAGGGATGGTAAAAATAGGCGAATTCCATGGGCTTGGGGAGGGCTGGATGTGTCCCTTGGCCAGTTGCTCCTCTATTCAACGTTGGAAGTGGGCAAGTTTTTCTTTAGTAAGCGGCCATCGCTCGACCCAAACGGGGGGTTGTGTTTCCCAGGTGAATTTTCAAGGAAGCTGCCCACTTTCAATGGTCGCCATCCAAACTCCTTCTGCTCTGTGCCCAGCCTTGCTCTCAGTGGATAAACGCATCCCTGAGCCTGGGGCACATCCCAACAAATGCTGCCAACCGATTCCTCAGGAGACAGTGATTTCTGGGGGAGTTGGGTGGGAGGTGTGGATGGGAGCGGTGGGTGTAGAGACCAAGTGGGTCCCTGATCCGATGGCT
Organism: Gallinula chloropus; assembly: GCF_964237585.1. Lineage (NCBI taxonomy): Eukaryota > Metazoa > Chordata > Aves > Gruiformes > Rallidae > Gallinula > Gallinula chloropus. The sequence continues at coordinate 1,323,839 of NC_140117.1, read as the reverse complement.
GACAAGGCAGCTTCTGGCCAGGCGGCTTCTGGACCGTCTCTGTGGGGCTTTTGTCCCTGTGCACAGGCTCCTTGTCAGTGTCCATCGGCTCAGGAGGTGCCGTGGGGACAACACTGACCGGTGCTTTAGTCTGTGTTTCTTTGTATCCATAGTCTTGGGGTGGGGGGTTGGTCGGTCCTGGGACTGGGGGCTCAAACCCTTTCCCAGCAGGCCGTGCCGTTGCCGCCAGAGCTTTAGCAGCCCCCGTGGCATCTGTCTGCTCCGCTTTCATGTCCTTCAGTGTGGACATCACAAGTTTCCCAGCAGCAGCAACTCTCTTGACCTTCTTGTCTCCCCTACAGACTGCATCCCATAATTTATCCCCCAGGCCTTTACCAGGTGTTTACACTGAGCACTAAGTGCAGTTGGAGTGAAACTCCATGGTCACGACACCCCCGCAGCAGACGCTCCAGCGTCGCCTCATCCCATTTTATGCCTCTTTGAAAGGGTTTTTGCTCAAATCCTGCCCATGGCCCTTTCCTCACTGGATAACTCATTCCCCACAGCTGTAACAGCCGCTCACCTTCTCAGCCCTACTGCTGCAGGGTGTTGTTCTCTCTTCTCTCCATCGTCCTTAAGCACTGTCTGGTTGCTGCAGGGATTGTTTCCAGCTGCTCTTTTCCTCTGGAGTTTCACTGGGTTCTTCAGTCGTGGGATCAGGAGCTCGTCGGTCGCAGGTTCAGGTCGTGTCGGTCGATCTCGGGATCACGTTGGGGTCACCATTTGTGGAGACCAGCAGAGAGCAACACCCAGTTCAATATGAATTTCAGGTGAAGCCGTTTATTGGGTGAAATCCCACAGATTAGAGACATTTGTTACTGCAAACGTGGCAAGCTGAAAAACTGCTACTTGGTTACACACACTGTTCACACCCCACTGATTGGTCAGTGATTATAACGAGTTCTGATAACCCATCTTATCGCTAAATATCCTTAGTTTACCTTTGATGCCTGAAAACATCCGCACACCGGCTGTTTGACCATCTTATTATGGCTGGTTCTGGGAAGGAAGAAGCTGGGTGCTGTTTGGGGAGGACAGCGGCCAGAGCAGCGGCTGGAGAGGGGCGCGGCCATGCAAATCGAGAGCAGCGCGGCGCGCACGGGCTGCTGGGAGTGCTCGGTGCGGAGCTCTCCGCCGGTTTCCCGGAGCCGGGAGCAGCGGATCCCGGCGGGAAGAGGCGGGATAGGCAGGGGAATGCGAATGCGAGCGGGACGTGAAGGTGTTTTGTGACCACTGTGGAGCATCCGTGAGTTGTGTGAGTGCCGGCGGGGGTGTGTAGAGGTGCTGCGGGGATAACCAGGGGATATGCAGGTTTCCACCTGTAGGATGCTGGGAAGCAAAGGGGGGACTGAATATCTCGCGCTCACCGTGGGGGATCAACGCTCGGACAGAGTTGTGTCTCCCCAGACTGGCTGAAGTCCGGTGGCAGCAGGAACAGCTGCTCCTGGAGGAACTGGTCTTACTGGTGAACCAGTGGGACCAGCTGGTGCGGGACTTGGACTGGTGCGGGTGGACGTGAGAGTCCCGAGTGGGAGGATGATGATGGGCGGGGTGTCCGACCCCCTCTGCCCCTCCCTTCCCCTCCCTGCAGGGCGCAGGAGGAGGATGCTCGCCTGGAGCGAGGCCTCAGCCAGCAGCGCCGCAGCTTCCCTCGCAGGGAGACCTGTGTCATCACCTGAGGGATCCCCCACGGGACACCCCCCACCACCACCAAAGGCGGGGAGGATGAGGAGGAAGAAGGAGCAGCAAAGCCCTTGCGATCTGACCCCCATCCCCAAGCCCCTCTGCCGCTGCGGGAGGAGGCGGGGGGGGAAATGGGGCAGCCTCCCAACCAGCCCCCCGAAACCCAACATTCCCCACAAAGATTCACACATCCCACCAACAACCCCTGGGGATTCTCCTCCCCCAGGAACCCCCAACACCCCAAAGCCCCAACCCCGCTTCCTACAGGCTCCCCCTTCCTCCCCAGCTGTCCCACTCCCCTTTACCTCCTCCCCCCCGAGTCCTACAGGCCCCCCCTTCCTCCCCAGCTGCCCCCCTCCCCTTTACCTCCTCCCCCCCGAATCCCACCCAGGCCCCCCTTCCTCCCCAGCTGCACCCTCCCCCCTTTACCCCCCCAATAGCCCCCAACAAGCCCCATCCACACATTAAATCTCCTTTATTGCTTCTGGCTGCACTCAGTGACCTCCGGGGGAGGGTTGGGGGGGGGGGGGGTGGAGTCCCGGGGGAAGGGGGTGTCCCGTGGGGGGTCCCTCAGGTGATGACACAGATGGGGTGACACCAAAGACTCCCCAGTGAGACACAGGTGGGGTGACACCAAAGACTCCCCAGTGAGACACATCTCACCTGACACTGAGTTACTCATTCTGGGGTGATCTTTCAATTTTGGCTCTCCAACAAGCTCCTCCAGCTCCCAGCCTGGCACCCTCCAATGTCCAACTGGTCCCTGAGCACAATGTCACATGGTTTGGATATCCTTGTCATGGGATTGTCATCCTGCCTTGGAGTAATTCAGCCTGGGAACCCATCAGCCATGGGCTGGGAAACCCCAGCATCCAACCTCCAGAGGGGCCCATCACCACTGTGGTGTTTAACAGCGCTGGGCCACCATCTCTTTGGGATCCCTTGACTCCCAGACCCCTTGGGCACACCACCTTTGGGGTGATTAACCACAGTGGTCCACCCCTCGTTCTAGGCCATCACCCTCTGGATGCTGAGCCCTGGGGGCCCAGCACTTTGTCTTTCAAAAGACCTTCAGGCTGTGGTGCCCACTAAGGTGCCCACAAGAAGCCACCAGAAGAGTCTTCTACCATCCTGGGTGGCATCTGCAGGGCTTGTGGGCTCCTTCCTCTCCACCCATCACTGATGATGATGAGCCCACCCTTTGAACACGGGGCCCAAGTGCTGGGCTACCAGGAGAAGAGACTGAGCGACTGTGAGAGCCCAGTGAAGGGCCCCTGAGCTGCTCAATGTCTGGATGCCTCTTGGAGAAGCTGGTCAGCCAGAACTGACCAGCCCAGAGAAGGTTTGGCTGCAGGAGGTCTGCCCATGTGACATCTCAGCCATGGCAGTGACAGGACAGGAGGTGCAGGACACAAATCTGGACAGACAGTGATTTGGGAAGATGCTTTTTTACTGTGGGGGTGCCCAAGGCTCTTTGGGGAGATTCTGGGGTCTCTAACAGTAGAGGGAAGTAGGGCCAGCAGGATGGGGCTGTGGTGGTCTCCAGGGCTTCTTTGAGCCCTTGAAGGGCACTGTTTGCCCCTAGGATCTCCCAGGGCTGTTTGGGACCCCTTCAGGACCCCACAACAGTCCCAGCTCCCCCCGGGGTACAATGGTGTTTCCCTGGGCAGGGGGCAGGAGGTGGCACAGGCCAGATTGGGGGGGTGGGGCTCAGCATCCCCCCCAGGCCAGCGTGTGGAGGCGGTGGGCAGCATCGCGCAGCCGCCCGCGGTGCTCGAGGCAGCGGTGCAGCCCAGGGGGGACCTGGGCCAGCCCCCAGCGCAGCCCCCAGCACCCCGCGGCGATGGTCCCCGTCGAGTCGCTGTCCCCGCCGTGCAGCACCCCCCTGGCACAGAGGTCCTCCCAGCACCCCCCAGCTGCCAGCAACGCCTCCAGGGCCACCATGGGCGCATCGTGGCCGCTGCGCCCCGGCCACCCCTGCAGTGCCCAGCCCAGGTACGCTGCGTCCCGCTCGGCCGGGGAGGGCAGGGGGGGCAGCGTCGCTGGGCCACCGCCCTCCAGAAGGCCCCGGGACTCCAGGTACCTGCGGGGACATGGAGGTCACTGGGAGCACTGGGGGCCCTGGGAATGCCGGGGGGCAGCAGGGCCATGGGGGGATTGGGGGCAGCAGGGACAGCGGGGGAATGGGGGAACTGGAGTCAGCGGGGATGTCACTGGGGATGTCACTGGGGTCACTGGTGACATCGTAGCAGTGGATGCAGTGGGGACACTGGTCACAGCAGGGAAACCAAGAGCACTGGGGATACTGGGGACACTGGGGGCAGAGGGGGTGTTCAGCACTCCTCAGACACGCTTCCAATGTTGAGGGTGGCAACACTGGAGGGGTCCTGGGGATACTGGAGGGATGCTGGGGACACTGGGGGCATTCTGGGAGCACTGGAGTGACCTTGGGGACACTGGGGGCAGCAGGGACACAGTGGGCACTGGTGACCCTGCAGATTGACTGGGCACCAGGAACGGCAGTGACACCAGTGACAGTGGGGCAGGGGACACTGGGGACACTGAGGCACTGGCACAGCACAGTGACACCAGTGACAGTGGGGCAGGGGACACTGGGGACATCGAGGCTCTGGCACAGCACAGTGACACCAGTGACAGTGGGGCAGGGGACACTGGGGACATCGAGGCTCTGGCACAGCACAGTGACACCAGTGCGCTGCGCTGCCAGGACTGGGAGAGAGCCTTGTGGCAATGGGTGACGCCAGTGACCCACTGAGCCCCTCCCGGTATCCCCACCACCCCCTCCCAGTGCTCCCAGTGACCCAAGCGAACCCTCCCAGTGCCCGCTCACCGGTGCCAGGCATCCCTGAAGAAGGGCCAGGCCTCAGCATTGTCCTCCACAGCCACCCCGGCACTTTCCACGTAGTCCCAGGCCAGGGGCAGGACCCGCATCAGCTCAGCCCCCCAGCGCTCCGGGGGCTCCCCCCGAGCCCCCAGCGCCCCAAAAAGGGCCACCGCCAGTGCCCCGAGGTACCCTGTGTGGATGGGGCTTTCAGAGGGGCTGCAGCGTGTCCCCCTGCCCTGCCCCCTCCTGCCTGGCACCCACCTGTGGGGTGGTGGTGGGTCATGCGCCCACTCTCGATGCTCACCCGGATCAGCGTCGGCAGCTCCCGGGCGTGCGGGTACCTACACCGGCACCACCCTGTGCCCCCCGGGCCGGGACCCCTGTCCCGATGCTGCCCCCCCCCTTGGCCCTGATGTGCTGTTCCCCCATTTGCCCCTCCCCCCATGGCCCATCCCCCACACTCCTGTACGCCAGGGTCCCCCCCATGGCCCCTACCCCAGCCTGACACCCTCATATCCCCACCCCCCAATTCTGACACCCCCATGTCCCCCCCTCCGTGTCCCCGTGTCCTCTTGTCCAGACACTCACCCCCGTCCCCGTGACCGCCTGTAACCCCCCCCAGCCCTTCCACCCCCGACCCCTGTCCCCACCGTGAAACCTCCCCAAGTCCTGACAGCCCCCCCTCCAAGCCCCCAGTGCCCCCCCATATCCCCACCCCCAGTCCTGACACCCCTCGCCGAGCCCCCTGTTCCCCCATGTCCCCACCCAGACCCTCCCCGAACCCTTTGTGTCCCCCATGTCCCTGCCCCCAGCCCTGACCCCATCCAACCTCCTGTGCCCACCCATGTCCCCCCCCAACCCTCCCCAAAAATCCCTGTACCCCCATGTCCCCACCCTCAGCCCTGACCCCTCCCTGAACCCCCTGTGCCCCCCCATATCTCCACCCCCAGTCTGACACCCTTCCCCTCCCCGAGCCCCCTGTGCCCCCATGTTCCCGCCCAGACCCTCCCCAAACACTCTGACCCCCCATGTCCCCGCCCCCAGCCCTGACCCTACCCAACCCCCTGTACTCCCATGTCCCCGCCCAGACCCTTCGTGCCCCCCCATGTCCCCACCCTCAGCTCTGAACCCTCCCCGAGGCCCCTGTGCCCCCACGTCCCCGCCCCCAGCCCTGAAACCCCCCCACCTCCCTGTAACCCCCCCACGTCCCCGCCCCAGCCCTGAACCCCCCAGCCCCTGTGCCCCCCGCCCCACCTGAGGCCTATGGCCAGGCTCCGCATGGCGGCCCCGCACCCGCTGCCCGTGGGGTTGAAGGGGATGCGGTACCCCGCCGGCTCCCCAGGCCGCAGCTGCGAGGTGCCTGGCGGGGGGGGTTGGGGAGAAGGGTTGGGGCCGTGAGACCCCCTGACCTGACCCCCCGGGCCCCCCCCGGCCCCCCACTCACCCAGGATACTGGTGGGGCCCGGCTTGCGGCCCTCCATGTCGCTCATGGCGGCCACGTAGCGCTGAGCCAGCTCCTGCAGCAGGGCTTCCCCCTCCAGCCCTGGGGGCACGGCGTGAGGCCCCTCTGGGCGGGGGCACCCACAGCCCTCCCCCGGACCCCTCGAATGTAGGGACATGTGGGCACACCCCCCACTGATTCCCCCCCCCCACTGACCCCCCAAAGCTTTGGGGTGCAATAGAACCCACCCCCAGGAAAGGGGAGATGGGGAACACCCCCCGTGGGGTTTTGGGGGGACATTCAGAGACTCTCTGGAGCCCCCACCTCTCAGGGGGTGGTTGGGTGCACCTAAAAGCCCCCCCCAGTTTGAGTCAGGGTGATAATGGTGACCTGCCCTCCCCCCCCCCTTCAGAAATCCCCCAAAGAAATAAGGTCCCCCCAAGATCTCCATGTACAGCCCAGGCGTACAGCAGGGAATCCCCTCCCACCCCTCCCTCCCATCCCTGGGGTATATTGGCGACCCTCCCCTGTATCTGTGGGGGGCTATGGTGAGATCCCCCCCATAAAAATCCCCCCAAGCCCTGAGGAGCCCCCAGCCCCCCCTGTACAGCCCAGGGGTATACCCCCCCATGCCCCCCCATCCCTCGGATACAATGGGGGACACCCCCCTGCATCTGAGGGGTGCTATGGTGAGTTCCCCCCCTAAAAATCCCCCCAAGCTCTGAGGAACCCCCAGACCCCACCCTGTGCAGCCCAGGGGTATACCCCCTACCCCCCCTCCCATCCCTGGGGTGCACTGGGGACCCTCCCCTGCATCTGGGGGGGGGCTATGGTGAGATCCCTCCCCCTAAAAATCCCCCCAAGCTCTGAAAAACCCCCAAACCTCCTCCCCATACAGCCCAGGGGTATACTCCCCATGCCCCCCCAGCCCTGGGGTACAATGGGGACCCTCCCTTGCATCTGTGGTGTGCTATGGTGAGATCCCCCCCATAAAAATCCCCCCAAGCTCTGAGGAACCCCCAGACCCCACCCTGTACAGCCCAGGGGTATACCCCCTCATGCCCCCCCATCCCTGGAGTACAGTGGGGACACCCCCCTGCATCTGAGGGGTGCTATGGTGAGTTCCCCCCCTAAAAATCCCCCCAAGCTCTGAGGAACCCCCAGACCCCACCCTGTGCAGCCCCCCCCACACCTCCTCCATCCCTGGGGTACACTGGGACCCCCCCCCGCATCTGAGGGGTGCAGTGGGGGGCACAACCTGTGGCCAGGCCCTCGGCAGTCGCAAGGTGCAGGACGGTGTCATCGCTGACGGGCCACTGCGGGGGCTCGAGGGTGATGGCCCCCAGCCCTCCCAGTTCAGCCAGTTCGGCGTGGATCTGGGCTCCGGAGGTGCAGTACTCCCAGAGACCCCCCCGGTAGCCCAGCGCGTCCCCCACCCCGCTCAGCACCATGGCGGCTTCGTAGGCTTCCAGCGAAGGGACGCTGCGGGGAGGGGCTTCAGGGGGGGCTCAGATGTGGGGGGACACCAGGGCCCACCCCCACCCCCCTCCCTGGGACACTCACGTCTCCTCCATGGCGGGACCGGGTGCCCCTCAGGGTTCAGGCACAGGGCCAGCGCCAGGAGGGTGAGGGTGTCCCTGGGAGTGGGGGGGACACAAGGGGGGTCCCCGTAGCATTGGAGGGGGGAGGGATCCCAGGAGGGGTGCTGGGAAGGGAAGAAGTCCCCAAACTGAACTGAGAGGGGGCAGGGGGTCTTGGTGGGGGGACCCAGAGGGACGAGGAGAGGGTGGCAGAATGCAAAGGGCTGGGGGTACCCCAAGGAGCCCCCGAATTGGAGGGGGAGGAGGGGGGCTGGGGGTGGTCTCAGCGAGCCCTGGAGGGGGTGGGGGAGCAGAACCAAGGTTCATCCCCACAGAGAAATGTCCCAGATTTATTCCCCTGGGCCACAGTTTTGGGTGAGACACCCCCCCCCACCCCAATCCACCCCTCCCATCCCCTCTGGATTGGGCCCCGCTCCCACCCAATTAAGGGGTTTGGTTAATTAATAAAGTGGCTCATGGCAGCGAGAGGGTCGGTCTGTGGGTCACATCCAGGGTGGGGCTGGACACCCCCAACCCTGTCCCTGCTGACCCCCAGAGATCCTTCCCAGCCCTCCCAGGACCCCCCAAAGGTCCCAGCTCCTCCAGGTACAATGGGGGACAGGAGGTGGCACAGGCCAGAGTGGGGGGCTCAGCATCCCCCCCAGGCCAGCACAGGGGGGACATGCGTCAGCCCCCCCAGCCCCCCCAGCGCTGGTCCCCGTCCAGTCGCTGTCCCGGCCGTGCGGCACCCCCCTGGCACAGAGGCCCCCCCAGCACCCCCGGCTGCCAGCAGCCTCCAGGGCCACCATGGGCCAGCACGGCCGGGGAGGGGGAGGGAAGCGGGGGCAGCGTCGCTGGGCCACCACCCCCCAGGAGGCCCCCGGACTCCAGGGACCGGCAGGTGAGGGACCCTCTGGGCCACCCAGACCCCTGGGGGTACCCACACCCCTCCCCATAGGGTGCCTGTAGGGTGCCCGCAGGGGATCTATAGGGTGTCTATAGGGTGCCCGCAGGGGATGTATAGGGTGTCTCTATTGTGCCCACTGGCTGTCTATAGGGTGCCTATAGGGTATCTGTAGGCTGTCTATAGGTGCCTGTATTGTGCTCACTGGGTGTCTATAGCGTTCCCATAAGGTTCTTATAGGGTGTCCAGAGGGTATCTATAGGGTGTCTCTGGGGTGCCTGCAGGGGATCTATAGGGTGCTTGTATTGTGCCCATTGGGTGCTTATAGTGTTCCCATAAGGCTCCTATAGGGTGTCCATAGGGTATGTATAGGGTCCACAGGGGATCTATAGGGTGCCCGCAGGGGATCTAGAGGGTGTCTATAGGGTGCTTGCAGGGGATCTATGGGGTGCCTGTACTGTGCCCATTGGGATCTGTGCTGCCTGGTGCCCCCTGCACTCCCCGCCCATCCCATGCAGACACAGAAAGGATCTCAAGAAACGGCTTTTAATGAAAAATCAGAACAAAACAATAATCAAAGGTACTAACTACAGAATCAACACCCTTCTTCCCTCCCTCCCTCCCTCCCTCCCTCCCTCCCTCCCTCCCTCTCATTTTCCCCCCATGGTAGAGCCTGGCAGGGTGTCGTCTTCCATGGGGACATCCGTGTCCACAGAGATGTCACAGACTGTGACAGTGTCCACATCCATAGGGACAGGACAGGTGTCCCAGCCTGAGACAATATCCACATCCATGGGGACCGGACTGTCTGTGTCTCCACGGGAGAGGATGGACTGTGTGCAGACAGGGAGCGGGTGGTACTGGGGAAGCGATGCTGCTGTCCCCTGATGGCTGTAGGGCAGGAACAGTTGTGCTTGTCCCTGGGGGGCCGTTGGTGTAAGCAGGCTGCTGGGTGTCTGCAGCTGTGTGGTCCCTGAAGCACAGTGCCAGGCAGAGGAGCGATGCCGTGACTGAGCAGTGAGGGGGTTGCCAGAGGCAGACTGGTACTGGAAATGGGGAGCTCTGAGCAGCTGCCGCTTGGCAGATCTGCAGGGGGGAGAGGGAGATGTGTCAGGCTGGGGGGCGGAGGGAATCCCTCAGGCACCCGCCGATCAGGCCCCAAGCGTGGACCCACCTCTGGTCTGTCCCAGCTGAGTGGGAGGGTGCAGGGAAGGGCTGCTGCTGCTGCTGCCCTGGCAGTTGGTGGAGGTTGGTGGGTGCTGAGAGAGAGACATGAACACACGCTGGTGACCATATCCCCAGCTGGGCCAGGAGCGTGCACGAGGGCACTGAGAGGGAGCAGGGAGAGGGCGTGAGGGGCTGTGCAGTTTCCCAGAGTGTGTCCCTGAGCAGCCAGGAGTGGGCTCAGGCCTTACCTCCAGTGTAGGGGGTTGGGAAGATGGGTGGCATCATGGTGGGGGCAGAGAGACCCCATGAAGTGCACCACAGAGGTGGGAGCGCCATGGTCGCTGGAGGGTCAGCTACAGAATGGTGTCTGGATGCTTCTGTTTGCGCGCATCCTTGGTAGCAACGGGGCCACTCCCAGAGTCCTTTGCTGCCCCAACAGCTTTGCCAGCCCTCCATGGGCATGGAAAGGGTTAACAAAAAGGTTACAGGAAGAGTTACCCTCCATGGCTTCATGTCCAAGTGGAAACCACTACAAAGTGCTGCCCCTCCAAGGTTCATCCTGCCACCCATCCTACTGGATATTTGTACCCGTGACACGCACAGTGGGATCGAGTGCACCCTCAGCAAGGTGTGGGTGACACTGAGCTGTGTGGTGACTTTATACACTGGACAGAAGGGATAGTGTCCAGAGGAAAACTTGGCACATGTGGTTTTGTGTCCCTTTTGGAAGCTTTCCCTATACTGATAAAGAAAACATCAGCTGGCTCAAGGCTGGAGTCTCAGAATCACAGAATCACACGATTGGGAAAGACCACCAAAGACCACCAAAAGGATGGTGATGGACTCCAGGCTGGGCAGAAGCTTTTCTGGGTGATTTCTGACCAGAGAAATGTGAGCCCTCATCACCGTAAAAACACATTTCCCACTTGTCTAATTGCCTAGTGATCATAGAATCATAGAATTGTAGGGGTTGGAAGGGACCTCGAGAGAGAGGAGGAAAACACTGGTGCCCAAGTTGGCTTTTCCTCCTTTTTCTGAACGGGCTGGGAAATCTCACACCTCACAACTCCTGGCTACACAGCTGGTACTAAGGCCAGGGGTTTGGCTTGGACAACAAGGGGATGTTCTTTGGTGACTCCAACCTGTTGGAGAGGGACAGGATCCACCTGGCTAGAAGGGGCCCTCAGGAATCCCAGACCCAGGAGGTAGGATAAAGTCTGGAGAAAGGGCAGACTGAGTAAATACCGGCTTTACCATCTCTACCATCACCTGGCTGAGCCATCAAAGAGAAGACTTAAGAAATGAAGAAGTGAAGAAAAGGAAATTCCTCCCAGGCTGCCCAGGGAGGCTGGGGAGTCTCCTTCTCTGGAGGGATTCAACACCTACCTGGACACTGTCGTGTGTGACCTGCTCAAGGTTATCTCACCAAACAGGACTGGAGGTGCTTCCCCTCTGGGAAGTGACCTCCCAGGTGATGCCCCTCTGACAGAGATGTCACTGGTTGGTCACCAGAGGTCCCTGGCAACTATTGCTATTCTGGACTTTTATTGGGTGTTTGCTTGGCAGCAGATACAGGACTGATTTTTTTTTTTTAATTACTATTTTTTAAGAGAATAGACTTAGCACTGAAGTCCTAGTAATAAAAGAAGTGAGAATGAATAAAACCTGAAGTATCTCTGTTTACAAATCTAATATCTATAGCAGTTAAATCTAAAAAATAAATTATAAATTGATTAAAGAAGTTGCACATGACAATTTGACATTATTTTGGTTCTAGTGTAGGATTCGATTTTGATTTTAAAGGAGTTAGAGCAGCTGTGAGAATATAAGGGGGAAAAGAAAGAACCCCAAAAAACCCCACTCCAACATGACTGACGAAATATTGTTTATAGGGTCAACGCCGCTCCGGTCCCAAACAGCTTCACACCAGCACAGCTTTTTTTTATAAAATTTAAATATTTAATGCAATAAAATAAATAAATATTTCTCTTTTCACATTTAACAGACAAAAACACAACAACAAACCCAAACCCATGTTGCAGGGAGTTGGTTGAACTTCAAAAAAGAAACTAAACTAAGAGTCTAAACTAAACTAAAGAATCTTAACTAAACTAAACTAAGGGTCAGTCCAAGGTGATCACAGTGTGACTGCAGTGGTGCCCGTCTCACAGCAGCTGCTGGTGGATTATGTCCCACACCATCTTCCTGTGGAAGTGAGGGATGTGACTCTGGAAAGAGAAGGAGAGAGAAAGCTGTTACATAGGAAGTCAGGGTGGCAAGGAGGCACAAACACCCGGTTCGTTAGGGACGGGGAGCGCAGCTCTGCCCTGCTGAGGCCACCCCGAAGTGCCGACCCCAGCAAGCGCGCGCCCGGCTTTCTTCTGGCAGGAATTTGCTGTTTAAACCAGAAGAGAACAAAAGATCTTCTTCATCTCCAGCATTTAGTCCCATAAAAAGGCAGCTGCTGAAGGAGACTCCCACAACAGCAGAAGCTCATTTAGGAAGCCCCCAGACCACGCCTTGTCAGAGGAGGGACAGGAGAACCAAGCAAGGAACTGCAATGCCCACCCTGTACCCACACACCAGGTGCACCTCCAGGAAGAGGAAATACAAAAGCTTTTGGACAGAGGAAGTTCCCAGGCTGGGGGCTGGGACAATACCTGGTGTCTGCCCTCCAACACATGGTGTTACAACCACCAGCTTACGTGGATTCAAAGCTCTGCTGCCACAGAGAGAGTCACCAACAGCATGAAAAAAGGACTAAAGAGCACCACGTAACCACAAGCCTGAGTTAAGCAGCGGGTACCTAAGGGGGTGCAGTAATGTGTCACCCTCCACAAGTCCAGACAACCAGATACTACGTCCTCCTGCTGTGTGGTGCAGCTACAGTCTACCCACCGAGTGGGACAGGTACAAGTCATGGGGATACTCACAGGTCCCAGATGGAAAGGGATCTCCTTCCTATTTCTGTTGGTCCAGGTGATACACAGGGGTCACTGGTTGACTGGAGAAGGTTGGAAGACTGGACAATGATGGAACACACAGCAAGGATGGAACAGCAGAGTAGGATGGCATGTGGCAGTAGTAGGATGGAAAATGGCAGTAGGATGGCACGATGTAGTAGTAGGATGGCACACGGTAGTAGTAGGACGGCACACCGGAGTAGGATGGAACACAGCAGTAGGGTGGAAGACTGGTGTGTGATTTAACTCCAGAGTAGATTCGAGCAGTGGTGTAAATAGGAGCACTGTACAAGACTGGAGCAGGGGGGAAGGCTGGAGGAGTCGAGGAGGCTGGAGGAGTCGAGGAGGCTGGAGGAGTCGAGGAGGCTGGAGGAGTCGAGGAGGCTGGAGGAGTCGAGGAGGCTGGAGGAGTCGAGGAGGCTGGAGGACTTTGGGGCAGGAAAAAACAACAGAGAAGAACCACAGTGTTTATAAGCACGACATTTGGCATGTAACACGTGTCAGAGCACCATAAAGGAGACAGTTTATTCCTACACAGCTATCTACATGTGAGTGGGGAGCCACAGCTACAGCAATAGAAATACCTTAAGTACAACAAGACTGTCAAACCCCTGGACAGAAACATCCTGCACTGGTGCCACCACAAAACACAGCGGACATTTCTGTGCAGAGACCCTTCACACTCAGCTGGGTGACTCTGAACTCGGGCAGACCAGAGGGGCAGGAGTCAAATTTGTCACCTTAGTGTTACCCAAAAGAGAAAACTGCCTCCAAGCTGTGCGAGAAGGACCAGGGGAGGTGGAAAGGAAGAGAGAAAATCCTGGCATCCCCTGTCATTACCTTACATTTCACGTCCCCAGATTAAAATTAAAGTCTTCTCTAGTTGGGAGGGGAGGAAGGAAAAATGAAAAGCTACTGAAGGTTCACCTCCCTTAGGACAGCAGCCCAGGAAACCTTGGAAAAACATCCCTGTGCGGACACAGAGACAAATGTTGGGCAGCACAGAGGATGTTCAGGAATGAAATGGAAAGCAAACCTTTCAGAGAAGAAAGTCAAAGCAAACAGAAGGGTTTTACCTGGCACAAGGAGCTGTCTTGTCCCAAAGGGAGAGTGTTCCGTTGCCCAAGGGAGTCCCACAAGGCATTTGATCTACGAGAGGAGAGCGTAAGCAAATCAGCCACTGGTAAAGGCAACTGAGGAGGCTGATGAGCTTCCCCAAAGGTCAATGTTTCCTCTCTCCCCTACGTCCCCACATTCCCTGTGTTCTGTCGCTTTAGAACAGGCTCAGATTTTCTTACTGGCAACTGTAGCAAGTTGCCCTGGACACGAGGTATCGCCAGGCTGAACCCCAGATTCAACCCCAAAAAGGGTTCTGGGGATCTAACACCCCAAACCAAACCAGTTTCCTTCTGGCCAGCTGGCAGCGGCCGTATCGCAGCTGGAGCTGGCTGCATCCAAGGCAGCTCCGGGACTGAGATGCCGAGCAAAACGCCCGGCCCCGACCCAGCAGCAGCGCAGGGATGCAGGGAAGAGACTGAGTTCCCACCCCAGCACTGCCAGACGCTACCGAGGGGCGATGCCGCCACAGCCCGTCCGTGAGCCGAGGGGGAGAGTCGCACCACACGCCAGGAAGAGCGCAGGAGAAACAAGCTCACGCCCTGACGTCAGCCTTACCAGTCTGCACCAGTTCTTCTCCTGGCACACAACTTCTGGGTCTTTTCACTGCAGGCTCAGATGACAGGGCCTGAGTCTGGAACAGAAACAAACAAAGCACCGCCCTGAGTTTAACCTCAACACCAGCCCAAGCCAGCGGAAGCTTCCGGAAAGGGAGGCAGCTCTGGTCCGATTTAGGGACCAGGATTTGCTGGCTCAGAGCACAGCAGAAGGATCTTGGCAGGATCTCTGACCAGCAGGCTGCCCTTTGGGTTTGATTGTTAATAGGGGCTCTCCCCCACGCAGGGATTAAACCCCCTCAGGCTTCCTGCCCAGTTCCCCTCGGGCAGCTCCTCAGCATTCCAGAGTTCAGCCCTGACTCTGGCTCGGGGAGAGCTGAGCCCCTCAGAAAGGGGTTTTGTACAAACAAAGAGTCAATGGTGCTCTCAGGGACAAATAACAGAGCACGAGGGTTTCTTACTCCTCTCACCCTACGGGGCAGTAAGAAAAAGAACACGGCACCTCCCAACCAAACTAAGGGGTCAAGCAGCTCAGGACTCGTTTTTACAGAGCCAAAGTCCTAGGGGAATCCTCTCCCGGGCCAGTGGATACCCAACCCAGCAGAGAGGGCTTTATCCAGAGGAAGCAGGCGATTGTTCTCCCAAGGTCATGTACTTTGGGTGCTCCTTCCTCAGCTCCATGTGCCAGAGCAGAGCAGGCAAACCTGAGCCAGGCAAACCCAGCACACCAGAGGCGCCTGCTGTCAAGGGCAAAGAAGAGCCTGAGGCTGCACAGGTTCAGGAAAGTCTCTGCTAACCTCTCCCCCAGACTCTGCTCCTGGAGCGGCATCGCTGCCCGAAGCTCGGCGTTTCCTTGCTGCCCTGGCTGGTACCTTCACCGCAGCAGCAGAAACCTCTTCAGCCTTCTCCTCACACCCAGGGATGGCAGCATCTAAACAACAAAGGCAGGCCACATGACAGCGTGACTTAAGAGGGGGTTCGGATTGCCATTTGCATGGCAGCCCAGCTCCTCAATCCCACCCAAAGCACTGGGATTCATTCCAAGCTGCACACCCTTCTGCACTTTCAGACACCCCTCAGTTTTCCAAGGGACACCAAACCCCAGAAGAACCAGGGCTGTGAACTACCTTTGTCATGGGCGCCACCTGGTTGCAGCTTTGGAGGTTCCTGCCCATCAGGATGTTCTGCAGGCGGCTGAGGGCTGAGGAGAGAAGACACAGAACAGGGATTTACAGCCACGGCTGAGCTTCACACAAGCAAAACTCCCAGAGCTAATTGCTGTAGTTCCCATTCCAAGCCCCCCTGGGATCATCTCAGACACACACACAGACACCGCAGAGCATCCCCCACCTCTCCCAGCCAAGGCACCGCTAATTATCCCTCCACAGTGGGGTAATTCCCTTCTGTTAATGCTTCTTCATGAGTTACCCTTGTTCCCAGCACCAAACACATGGCTTTGGCTAACGTGGAACGGGCTTTGTTTCACTCTGCACAGGTTAACCCCCCCCCAAGCCACACACTGCCCTTCAGCGGGGCAATGCCCCTGTGCACAACGCTGAGTTACTCTCCCCGGGGGGTTCACCACCCACACTCTCAGGTCCCTTCCAACCCCACAACCACCCACCATCTGTGCCTGGCAGCTCCGGGACGCCGGCACCGGTTCAGCCCCGGGAAGGCAGCCCCGTGTCTCCACACGCCCTACGCCGGGACTCCCCCCCAGCCGCTGCTCCCCCTCACACACACACACACAGAGCCCTCTGCTCCTGCCCCACGCGCGCTCCCAGGGCCCGTTTCTTTCCCAACTCCCCGCTTCCCAGACGGAAAAGCCCCCGGGGGGCCAAGGGGGGCGGGGTCGCCAGGGGCCTTCTCGGGGCGGGGGGACCCGCAGCTCCGCCCCCGCCCTGGGCTCCAACGCCCAGGAGAGGTCCCGCAGGCCGCACCCGGGAGGCCGCGGGGCCTCAGGGACGGGGCGAGGCCCTGGGGCGGCCGGACGGCCTCGGGGCGGAGCGCTCACCTGGGGGGCGGCCTCTGCAGCGGCGGCGCGGCCGGGGACGGCTCGGGGGGCGCGGCGGGCGGCGGCCAAGAGGCCACCGAGGGGCCCCGGCAGCCATCGGCACAGAGGCACCGGCAGCCCGCGGCGGGAACGCGCCCGTCCTGCGCCGCGCCCGGCACGGCCCGGCCCCTCCCACCAGGGGCTGGGGCAGCCCCGCCATTGGCTCCGACCGCTGCCTGTCTGGGCGGAGCTGGGCCGGGCTGGGCCGTCCCTCCCCGGCTCTGCCCCCCGCTTGCCCGGCCTGGCCCTGCCCGGCCGCCCCGCCCAGGGCTGTGCGGGGCAGCCCCTCCATTGGCTCCTCCCGCCGCCTGTCTAGGGAGGCAGAGCCCGGGCAGGAGAGGGGCGGCTCTCTCCTCTCCTCTCCTCTCTCTCTCCGCCCCCCCACCGCAGGTTCTGCGGCCCGAGGGACGCAGGTGGGTGGGAGCGGCCGGCGGCCCGGCCCCTGGGCAGGTTCCCCCTGCGGTCTCCTCCCCCCGGCTCAGCGGGGGAGAGGACGGAGACCCGGGGCTTACCGAGCCCTTTCCCCAGCGCTCTCCCGGCGCTCGGGGCCTGTCTCCGCTCCCGCTCCCGCAGCACCGACCGGCTCAGCCATGGCCGAAGGCTCGACTGAGCGAGAGCAGCGGGTGGGCAGGACGCGTGTCCCGGGACACGGAGCGGGGACTTGGGAAGCGTTGAACGGCCCCGCCCGGCACCGGCCGGACCGGCTGCCCGGGCAACGGCGACGCGCGACCGGCCGCCGAACCCGCCGGGAATGGCCGAACCCAGCGGGCGGGAACGGGGCGGGTTTCCCCTGTCCCGCTGGGTTCGGCTGGGTCCCGCAGCCACCCCGCTCCCCCTGCCCTGCCCGAGCCAGAAGGGCGGGGATGCGGGGAGGGAGGGAGCTGCGCGGGCAGCCGGGCTGAAGCTTCTCGGGGTGCCCCCGGATTTCCACCCCGAACATCCCGGCACCCCCTGTGTTTCCCTCACGTTTCTCCTTCCCGGGGAGAACAGGATTCCCCACCGACGCAAAACTCCTCCGTGTCAGACGGGAGGAGGATCGATCCCTTTGAACAGCCAGCGCTGGGGATCTCCTGCCTTCAAGTCAGGCTGCCAGCACTAGAACTAGATGCTGCCTCTCTCAGCACAGAGCAGGTGAAGCCCCCAGCCCCATGTACACCAGCTACAAAGTCCCCACCACAAAGGCAGGGCTTATTCTCCCTGTCGTGACTTGTTGGCGCTGGTGGGCAGCGGATCAGCCGGGCTTCCAGGCCATTCTCCCTTCCCTTGTTGGAGGAGCTGTTTGTCCATCTTCTTCTCTCCTTGCTGAACATCCTGGCAGAAGGGAGGGAGGGGGAGAAAGAATTTAAAAAGGAGCTGAGGAGCTCAGGGTGTGAAGGGAACGTTTGTGATCTGGGGACAGAGCAAACTGCACAGGCTGTTCCCAAGATACTGGCACGTTTGATGGGGGGGGGGACAACGTATATAAGGGAGCATAAGAAATCGCATTTATAATAACTAACACATCAATAAGAGTAAATTCAATTACTAACTATTGCAAGATGCTTGGAGGGAAAGCTGATGGGAACAAAATAAATGAGAGCAAGGCTGTGACTCGTGACCCCAGCAGCCCAAGGCAGGTGGCACCTGGGAGGGATAAGGAGGAAGCATCAGCAGGAAGGTAGTTCTTGGGATGGATGAGGAGGAGCCCCCTACTCACTCAGATCCCTGTGGGGACAGGCAGGGACCATCTGTCAGCAGACAGACGGTCTGTTTCCAGACAGGCAGGCAGGAAGCCGGGTTTATCCCCCACCCCGGGACCCCGCTCCAGGGATCCGCATCCCTCAAGGGGGAAGGGATCGGGATATCCCGGGTCAGGGGAAACTCCGGTAGAAGAAAGAAAGAGCCCAAATCCATCTGTCTTTGACGGTCTCGGGGGTGCACCGCTCCCGGAGGCACTGCAATACGATACGCGGAGCGGAGGGAGCAAGCTCCGGGTCCAACTCCCAAATACAAAAATCCGTTTAATATAAAGTCCTCTCATCGAGGACGTATCAGATATTAAACTGATAAGAACAGATACTACACTTGATCTTAGCCAAAAGGCCGAGAAGCGATGCCTGACATACTCCCAGTACCTCCACACACCCCCGCCGGCACTCACAAAAGTCACGGATGCTCCACAGCGGCTTCAAAACTCCCTCCCGTTCCGCTCGCATTCGCATTCCCCTGCCTATCCCGCCTCTTCCCGCCGGGATCCGCTGCTCCCGGCTCCGGGAAACCGGCGGAGAACCCCGCACCGAGCACTCCCAGCAGCCCGTGCGCGCCCCGCTGCTGTTCTCGATTTGCATGGCCACGCCCCTCTCCAGCCGCTGCTCTGGCCGCTGTCCTCCCCAAACAGCACCCAGCTTCTTCCTTCCGCCTTCCTGCTCCTCCCGCCCGCCCTTATCCTTCCTTTACCTTCCCTCCCCCACTCCCACCCCCGCCCCCTCCCCCGTCCGTTCCCCCCCAGCCTTTCCCCCCTGGTTCCCAGCACCGGACACTCAGCCGAGCGCTGCGAAGCTCCCCGAGCCCCCGGGGATGGAGCAGCGGGAGCCGAGGGGAAGGTTCTCCCCGCTCCCGCTCTACACATCGTGTAGATCCACACAAGGCTGCCCAGGGCCCCATCCAGCCCGGCCCTGAACACCTCCCGGGACTGAGCATCCCCCACCTCTCTGGGCAGCCTGTTCCAGCAGGAAGAAATGGGCATTTTAAGAAGTACAAATGCCAGAGTTCATTGGGTGCTGTTAGCTGCTGGGAACATGCTCTCTCTTGTCCTTCTTCCTTGCTTGACCTCCTGTCATTCACGCCACCCTGGCATCGTCCCATGAAGGAAACAGCCCTGTGGAGCCAGAGGGTGGTGTAGGGGACCGTCTCCAACAATTCAGAGACTCTGGCAGGTGTTTGTCTCAACCCTGCTGGAACATTCCACCACCAGCTCTCCCCACTGTCAGCAGTGCCCCAACGCTCACACTGCAAGACCAGATGCTTCCTGCCTTCCTATGGCCCCGAATGCAGAGCTGAGTGAATTTAACCCAAGCCCTGCGCATGCACCCAGACCCGGGGTCTGGAAGAGAGAGGGGCCTGGAGACCCCTGAAGACCACCTGAAACCTCCCAGCGACGGTACTGGGCAGGCACACCACCACTGTGGGGGGGGTGGGGGTGGCTAAACAAAGTAGCTCTTGGAATATGCTGAGTGATTCCTGGAAGGAGTGAATACAACACAATAAAAGAACAGAGATGACCAACGTGGAGGGAACGTTCCCCCACTGGACCTGAAGACATTGGCCTGACAGGACACTGCAGCTCTGTGGTGGTAGAGATTGAAATCTCTCTCTCTCTCTCTTTCCACTCTTTTTTCATTCTTCCCCCCTTCTCTGAGCCCATGGACACTGACAAGGAGCCTGTGCACACGGACAAAAGCCCTACGGAGACGATCCAGAAGCCGCCTGGCCAGAATCTGCCTTGTCAGCCATCGGATCAGGGACCCACTTGGTCTCTACACCCACCGCTCCCATCCACACCTCCCACCCAACTCCCCCAGAAATCACTGTCTCCTGAGGAATCGGTTGGCAGCATTTGTTGGGATGTGCCACAGGCTCAGGGATGCGTTTATCCACTGAGAGCAAGGCTGGGCACAGAGCAGAAGGAGTTTGGATGGCGACCATTGAAAGTGGGCAGCTTCCTTGAAAATTCACCTGGGAAACACAACCCCCCGTTTGGGTCGAGCGATGGCCGCTTCCTAAAGAAAAACTTGCCCCCTTCCAAGATTGACTAGAGGAGCAACTGGCCAAGGGACACATCCAGCCCTCCCCAAGCCCGTGGAACTCGCCTATTTTTACCATCCCTAAACAGGACGGGAGATGGCGCTTGGTGCACGAGTTGAGAAAAGTCAATGAAGTGATGGAAGATGCGGGAGCTTCGCAGCCCGGTCTGCCACCTCCAAACGTGAGACCTAAAAATTGGGACATTTGGGTTGTTTTTTCACTATTCCCTTACACCCTGATGATTATGAGAAATTTGCCTTTTCAGTCCCTACTGTAAACAAAACTGAACCCATGGAAAGGTGTCATTGGGTGGTGCTCTCACAGGACATGAAAAATTCACCCACTATGTGCCAGGCTTATGTAGCCTGGGCACTTGCTCCAGTACGAAGAGCCCATCCTGATCTCATCTTTTATCATCACATGGATGAGGTACTGATTGTGGGGAAAAAACTTGGACATTGCAAGTTTGATTCATGAGTTGACAGGACATTTGGAAAGCAAGGGGTTACAGATTGCTCCAGAGAGAATTCAAAAGAAGCCAGTGTGGAAATCTCTGGGGGGGCAGATTGATAAAAGTACCGTAACACCCCAAAGGATTGAGATCCCAGCTGAGGTCAGCACGTTAAATGATGCTCAAAAGCTGCTTGGAGATACTAACTGGGTTAGACCATCGTGTGGCATTACGAATAGGGAACTGGAACCTGTAGTGGCATTGCTAAAGGGAGGAGGTGGTGCAGGAGCACCCAGAATCCTGTCAGAAGAAGCTAAAAAGGCCCTGGAAGTCATTAGTAACAAAATCAAAAATACATATACATATACTTGGAGATCACAGGAATCCTTTCATCAATCAGCCAGGGTGCTTCAACAACAACACCACCTGTCAGTTGCTGAGGCTAAAAGGCTTGTACAGTCGTGCTTGGACTGTCAGCAGTTCACCAGTGGCCTTGCCCCTGGTGTCAATGCTCGTGGCACAGGCCCACTAGAAGTCTGGGTTTATCAGAACTCGTTATAATCATTAACCAATCAGTGGGGAGTAAACAGTGTATGTTTACATTAGCAGGGTTTTTTGTATGTTTACATTAGCAGTTTTTCAGCTTCCCATGTTTGCAGTAACAAATGTCTCTAATCTGTGGGATTTCACCCAATAAACGGCTTCACCTGAAATTCATATCGAATTGGGTGTTGCTCTCTGCCGGTCACCACAGTGATAGAGTACAGAAATAGTGGGGGACAGGGAGAGACAGGAAAGCCTTTGACATGGTATCTCACAGCATTCTGACTGAGAAACTGGCTGCCACTGGCCTGGACAGCTGGACCCTCAGCTGGGTTAAAAACTGGCTGGATGGCCAGGCCCAAAGGGTGGTGGTGAATGGAACCAAATCCAGCTGGAGGCCGGTCACGAGTGGCGTCCCCCAGGGCTCAGTCCCGGGTCCAGTTCTGTTCAACATCTTTATCAATGACCTGGATGAAGGGATTGGATGCTCCCTCAGTCAGTTTGCAGATGACACTAAGCTGGGAGAAAGTGTTGATCTGCTTGAGGATAGGGAGGCTCTTCAGAGGGATCTGGACAGACTGGACCCACGGGCTGAGACCAAGGGGATGAGGTTTAACATGGCCAAGTGCAGAGTGCTGCACATGGGACATAACAACCCCATGCAGCGCTACCGGCTGGGGGGAGACTGGCTGGAGAGCTGTCAGGCAGAGAAGGACCTGGGGGTGTTGGTTCACTGCAGGCTGAAAATGAGCCAGCAGTGTGCCCAGGCAGCCAAGAAGGCCAATGGCATCTTGGCTTGTATCAAAAACAGTGTGGCCAGTAGGTTTAGGGAGAGGAGTGTGCCCCTGTACTGGATATTGGTGAGGCCACACCTCAAGTACTGTGTCCAGTTCTGGGCTCCCCACCATAAGAAGGACACTGAGGTCCTGAAGGAAGTCCAGAGAAGGGTAATGAGGCTGGTGAAGGGGCTGGAGGGAAAATCATATGAGCAGTGGCTGAGGGAGCTGGGACTGTTTAGCTTGGAGAAGAGGAGGCTGAGGGGAGACCTTACCATCTCCTGCAACTACCTGAAGGGAGGTTGTAGAGAGGTGGGCAATGGTCTCTTCAGCCAGGGTACAGGGGATGGGACAAGGGGAAATGGCCTCAAGCTGTGCCAGGGCAGGTTTAGATTGGATATTAGAAAAAAAATTTTACAGAAAGAGTTGTCAGGGCTGGAACAGGCTGCCCAGGGAGGGGCTGAGTCACCTTCCCTGGATGTGTTTAAAAAAAGGGTAGATGAGGTACTTAGGAAACTGGTTTAGCTTAGGATGGGATTGGTTGGACTCGATGATCTTAAAGGTACTTTCCAACTTTGTGATACTGTGACAAATATTTATACAAGGCCTCAGATCCCCAGTATTTTTTTTAATCTTCTGTCATTATAATGGCCCATAATAATGCCAATGGAACTATGATTCTGTTCTGCAGGGTCTTTGCTCATCCTTCTTCCTCCATTTTCCCATTTAGATCCTCAATTAACTTTTGACCCCCTTTAGAATAATTAGGTTCACTGGCAATTTGTATTTTACCCTCTGGGACCAGAGACTGCACTTCAACACCTCCCTCTTCCACTGCTCTTTTGGCTTCACTATCTGCCATTGCATTACCCAGATCTTGAGCGGTGTTTGTTTTCTGATGGGCTTTACAGTGCATGATTGCTACTTCTGTTGGTAATAGTATGGCATCTAAAACCCTAAGAGTTTGATCTGCATGTCTTACGCCTTTTCCTTGGGTAGATCAGAGTCCTATTCCTTTCCAGATCGCTCCATGAGCACAGACCACCCCAAATATTGATCTTTTTACCTTTTGCCAGTTCCAATGCTCAAGTCAAGGCTAGTATTCCTGCCTTTTGTGCTGGAGTGTTTGGGGCAAGAGCTCTGGACTCTTACCTGGTCTTCAGTGGTTACCAAGTATCCAGCTCTTCAAATACCTTGTCACATGAAGCTGCTTCCATCGGTGTACTGTGAGCCTCCAGCATCCTCATGTGGATTTTCTTTGAGGTCGAGCCAGCTGGAATATTCTGTCTCAATAGTTTCCAAGCAGTCATGTGACACCAGTTCCCCCATGGTTCCACTAAGAAAAGATGCTGGGTTAACAATGTTAGTAACCACTATTCTTATGTCATCTTGTTCCACGTGAATAGCTTGGTATTTGAGGAACCTTTGTGGCAAGAGCCAGTGCCCTCCCTTCACATCCAAGACTGCTGATCCAGTGTGTGATAGCAGGACTCTAATCTGTTGGCCTAGTGTGACTTTGTGGGCTTCTTGGGTATTAAGCACTACTGCTGCCACTGCCCTTAGGCAGCTAGGCCAACCCTTGCTGACTTCACCAAGCTGTTTGGAAAAGTAAGTCACTACCTGCAGATACGGTCCCAAATCTTGGGCCGAGATTCCCAGGGCTGTCCCTTGTCTCTCGTGGGAGAGCAGCTGGAAAGGCCTAGTTGTATTTGGCAACCCTAGGGCAGGAGCTTCCATCAGCTTTTTCTTCAGCAGGTGGAAAGCTCTTTTTGTCTCCCTTTTCCAGATTAGATTCTCTTGGCCTGTTTGCAGTAGTTCATAAAGTGGTTTTACCATCATCCTGTAGTTATAGATCCTCAGGCGACACCATCCAGTCATTTGCAGCAAGGTGTGAAGTTCCTTTGCCATCCCTGATTGAGGAATTTGGCAAATGGCCTCTTTTCTGGTTGTCTCCAAGGTCCTCTGTCCTGCACTTTTTCCATATCCAAGATAAATCACTTGGGCCTTCTGAGGAGAAACTTGATATCCATTAAGTCCAACAAAGTTTAGCAAGCTAATTGTCCATGTCACACACAACTCTTTAGTCTCTGTGGCAATTAGTAGGCCATCTACATACTGCAGTGCTACTGTAGCTGCTCCCATTGTTCCAAATCTTTACCTAACTGATTTCCAAAAAGTGTAGGGCTATTTTTAAACCCCTGTGGCAGCACAGTCAATATTGGTTGTGGTTTTCTTCCAGAATCTGGGTTTTCCCATTCAGATGCGAATAGCAGCTGACTTTGCCAGCTCAGGGTGAGGCAAAAGAAAGCATCTTTCAGGTCAAATACGTTAAACCAAGACAATTCAGGTGTCAGTTTAGTCAATAATGTTTATGGATTTGCCACAACTGGATGCAAATCCTCCTCTGAGATCCTGAACTATTCTATAGCTTTTGACTGGTTTTCTAACTGGTAAGATAGGAGAATTATATTCTGATTCACACTCCCTCAATAGTCCATATTTGATGAATCGGTCTATTGTGGGGTTAATCCATCCCTTATCTTCTGTTCTAAGTGGGTATTGCTTGATTCTCATTGGACGTGCTCCTGTTTTGAGATTTACTACAATTGGGGAAGCGTTTTTCGCCTTTCTTGGTACTTTGGAGGCCCAAACTCCCTGATATATTTGATTCAAAAATTCTTCAGGAACGCCTGCACTAATTAATGTCCAACTGGACCAGACTTAATACTTCAATTAATTGGTTGTCTCCTATTTGAAATTCTACCTTTCTTCTGGGTGCAAGGGGGCTTGTGCCTCCTAACTTGCAGATCCTTTCAACAGGCAGTTGGATATTTATTACACAAAGTCATGAATATGCATAAGAATTCCAAAAAGGTTGGTTATTATAAAGAGTTCCCAGATTGGTTTCTCCTTGAATGATTGCCTCACACCTCTGCTTATCTTGGGTGTGTATCTCCTCGTTGTCTTCAGTTTTTGTCTCCTCATATCTTTGGTATGTCATGTTACACATTGTGGATATAGCTCAAGGCCATCTCCTTATTTTGGCTATTCCAGGCCTAGGCATTTGCTGATCTACATTAACAGTGTTTAACTCTTTGAATCACTAACCTTTATCAAGACAATGCAAGACCCTCTGCTTTGGTTAGTTTAAGCAATAAACAATACAGGACCCTATCTTCAATTAGTTTGTATAATGGTTGGTAAAATATCATAGAAACTATTAAGCAGCACTAATTTTATCACAGCTCCCTTTTAATCCCTTCATTCACAGGCCAGTTTGTCCCTGGGAAAAGCAGCTTTTAGGTGGTCCTCATCATGTTCCTCGTGATGTCTGGCTGGTTGGTTGTGTCTGAAGCACTCCAAGTGATGCTGAATTTTGGGTGAAGAAACCCAGTAGTGTAAACAAAACAAAGCACCACGACCTACAGCCTGTGCATGAGTTGGGGGCTGAAGCAGCAGAGCAAACTGCTCATTTCCTGTGTTTTGTCCACAGGAAGCCTCACGCAGGCAGCAACATCACTGCTGTCTGAGGTGCAGCATGATGCATCCTGCCTGCACACCTTAGGCTGGACTAGCTCTCCCTACCTCAGACACATCTTGGAAAGGCTTTTCTGGAACTATCCAGACCAGGATCACTAATGGTGGGGAGCTCCTCAGCCCCAGTCTGTCCCAGTCTGTCCAGATGCTGAGGGCTGCGTTACAAGGGTTACAGGAGGAGGCACTTGCCAAGAGCAGGTGAGAGGATGGAGATGCTGCCTGAGGACAAGAACACAGACCTTGGGGAATGTTTGAATTTGCACCATGTGTCTGTTATTTTCCTATACATTCCTCACCCCAATACCTCCCAGAAGCACAAAATGATGATGTTCCCACCAGTAAAGATCCCTGTCTTGTTACTGTGCAAAATGCTGGGGAATGTTGCTTTTGCAGACTGGAATGTGGGTGATGTTCTCCTATGCTGACTTGGGGAGTGGAGGACTCAGGCTGCCTCATCAGGAATCATTTGCCGGGGACTTGGGTGGTCCTGTGGGAGGCCCTAAAGCTCAGTCTTACAGGGAAAAGGAAGATAAAGGATGATTGGCAATCAAGATACGGAACAGGCAGGGCATCAGATAGGGGGAACACGGCTCAGCTGCCTAGCAGTAAGGTAAAAGCAAGCCAGAGGGTCCACATTTGCCTTCTATGGGCCCAGGCAATCCAAAGATACCCAACAGTTCAGGGTGAGGCAATATGAGCAATAGCGACTCAGAAAGATACTGCATTCTGCTCAGGAAGTTCAGGATTGTTACTTTCTTCACCGGGGGGGAAGCAGAAACCTGCCAGACACGTGATGTGCCATGTGTATTACGTTACGTCCTGTTGTGAAGAAAGTGCCTGGCTTGGGCCTGTAAATCTTGGAAATACCTACTCCATAGGGGAACAGGCCCCCTAAGCAATAGGTTTGAGGTGCTGGGAGTTGAAGAGGAGGCAAATGGGAAGGTGGGAGACAATCCCTCTAATAGGAGGCCAGGAGTGAGGAAGTCAACTCCATGCCTCAAGACTGCCTCCACCAGGAAAGACAGAAAGGTGATTTTGGTTGGGGATTCTCAAGGGAACAGAGGGCCCCATATGCAGAGCAGACCCTACCTGTAGGGAAGTGTGCTGCCTCCCTGGGGTGCGGATCAAGGACATAACTAGAAAACTCACGGGTCTGGTTCACCCCTCTGATTACTGCCCATTTGTCCTGGTTTCAGCTAGGATGGAGTTAATTTCTTTTCTAATAGTGGATAGAATGCCATGTTTGGGAGTTAGGATGAAAGCAGTGCTGATAGTGTCCTGATGTTTCTAGTTGTTGCCCAGCAGTCAAGGACTTTTTCAGTTGTTCATATTTCCCTACTAATGAGAAAGGAGGGGACGCAGCCAGGACAGGTGACCTGCACTGGCCAAAGGGTGTATTCCATGCCAATTACCTCATGCTCAGCATAAAATGGGGGCTGGTGGGAGGGGGAGCAGGCAGATCCAGTAAGCGTGGTTTTTGGGGACAGTCCAGTTTTTCAGGACAGCTCTTTTCACCAAACTCCTATACATACACACGACCCATCCCCACTTCGTATTAAAATTAGTTCCAAGAAGTCATGTCCATAAGTTCCTCTCGCCTGCGCTTGCGCATTGCCTCCTCCTAGCGGTCGTTGTTGGTCACCACCAGTAACCTTTTGCTCCTGGGCAGGCTCAGTCATCTTTTGGCTTTTATCCACACCGCAGGGTCGATTCTACCCGGTTTGCAAAGCAGCTTTCAGGAACTAACCTCAATCAAGACAATGTAAGACCGTCTGCTTTGGTTAGTTTAAGCAATAAACAATGCAGGACCCTGTGCTTTGGTTAGTTTGTATAATGGTTGGTAAAATGGTTAGTTTGTATAATGGTTGGTAAAACATCACAGCAAGTATTAAGAAACACTACTTTTATGGCAGCACCCTTTTAACCCCTTCATACATAGGCCAGTTTGTTCCTGGGAAAAGCAGCTTTTAGGTGGTCCTCATCATGTTCCTCATGATGGCTGGCTGGTTGTTTATGTCTGAAACACTCCAAGTGATGCTGGGTTTTGGGTAATGGAACCCACTAGGGTAAACAGCACCATGACCTATAGCCTGTGCACGAGATGGGGGCCTGAAGCAGCAGAAATACCTAATCCATTGGAGAACAGGGGAGGAATTTTGGACGGGAATGGGGGATAAAGTACTGAAAACTCTGCTCACAAGTGTGGCTCGTTCACTAGGACACCCACTCTTGCAAGAATGTGTAATAAATTGCTGCTTCCCTAGTACGTCCAGTGTGAGTCCTTTCTTAGCACCATTGGCATTTATAACACCAGGGCCACAAAGGGCAATGGGGACAAGGGACACCCCTCGCCCAAGCCCCGGGGGTGCCCACACTCCCTGGGAGGTTTTTACCCTTGCCCCATCTGTTTCACCCCCAAACCCCCAGGGTGTCAGAGCCAGGTGGGGGGAGCCACAGGACACCAGATGCCTGGGTCTCCCTGGGACAG
Organism: Gallinula chloropus; assembly: GCF_964237585.1. Lineage (NCBI taxonomy): Eukaryota > Metazoa > Chordata > Aves > Gruiformes > Rallidae > Gallinula > Gallinula chloropus. Next base: position 1,295,913 of record NC_140117.1, on the reverse strand, counting down.
GCAGGTACGGGGGTCTCGAGGTGCCCCGGGGGAAGGGGCTGAAAATGGGGCCAGGGGTGGGGGGTAAGAACTATGACTTGGGGGGCTGAGGGGTGACCCCAGGCTGTGGAATATGGGCGAAGTGGAGTCGTGAAGGGGGTCTGGGGCCCTGAGGAGGGGTCAAGGGGTGCTGAAGGCTCAGCGGCCCCGTGAAGGGTCCCTGGCAGAGGATACGGGGGTGGGGGGAGCAGTGTGCATGCCCCTCCCCCCCGCGCTGCTTTCTGTGCTTTCGCTTTCGTGTCTGCCAACCTGCAGAGACAGGATCTGCCCGGCGCTCGGTGATGTCAGAGGTGTCTCGGGCTGCCATTGGTGTGGATGTGATGGTGGAGCCAATCGCGGGGCTCGGGGCGTGGCTGGCAGCGAGGTCTGTCCTGGAGCGGGGCTCTTTCGGCTGTTGTTGTCAGGGATCCAGAGTGGGGCCATGGCGGTGAGCACAGTGGTGACGGTGGTGGTGGTGGTGGTGGCGGCGGTAGCACTGGCGGTAATAAGCAACTTCAAGAATAAGCAGCGTGAGGTGAGTGCGGACGGGGACCCGAAGCTCTTTCCCTGGGCACCAGGACCCCCCGGGACCCCTTTTCCTGGGCTCCGCTGCTCCATTTTCTGGTCAGTGAGAACCCTCTTGACCCTCCTCCACCCCGGGCTCCCCTTCCCTGGGCCCCGGGAACTCCCCTGGACGAAGGGAGCCCCCAGTCCCTCCCACAGGACAGTGGATGGCCCCTCAGAACACCCCCTCCCCCAGCTCGGCTTCGCCATTCCCCCTTCCAACTACCTGTCCCCCCCACCCTGATCTGCATCTTTTTGGAACTCCCCCGTCATTGACACCAGGGACCCCCCCGGTCTTCCCTTAGCGTGAAGCAGGACCCCCTCCTGGACACACCTTGCTGCCCCAACAACCCCCCACCTGTCCCATCCCCCTCCTGCACCATATGTCCCCGCGCCCCTGAACCCTCACCGTGTCCCATGTCCCCAGAGAGATTCTCTTCCTCCACTTCTTCTGTATGTAGGAGTACACTAATGGGCACTACGAATAAAACAACAACATGGAGAGTTCAGCGGCCTCTATGGACCAGCAGTACTGGGACCAGCAGACCCAGATCGGGTGGGACAGGCAGCAGATCTACCATGTGAGCCTGGACACACTGTGGGAGCGCTACAACCAGAGTGGGATTGCGTGCGGGCTGGGACAAGGCTTGTGGAACAGGAAAACTCCCAACCCTTTGGAAGATTCTTCCCTGTCCCACACTGCTGCCCCAGCCTGTGCCGACCTCATTCAATGAAATGTAGTAATGCTGAGTAGCTTGACACAGATGGAGCTTAAGTGAATATGTAGAGTTTATCTGCATAAATATGAGAAATTTGGCTTTAAAAGGCACACACATACAGAGGAGCGATGCCCTGTGTGCCCAGCGCTGCAATAAAGGATACCTGCTTCATAGGCACCAAGGCTGGTGAGATTTGATTCCGGCTTTTCGAGGCTTCGCACCCAACCCTGCCCAGTGCCACTGTCAGCAGGTTCCCAGCATGAGAGGGTGCCTTGTCCCAGAGCTGGGGAGGCCCCCCAAACCCAGCGCATCCCTGTCCGCCTGTGCCCACCACCCCATCCCCAGCCTGGCTGCCACATCCCACCCCTCGTCATCCCTGTGGCAGTGGAGATCGCCAGGACCAGTGGAGCTCCCACTTCATGTCCCAGCCCCTCATCCTTCCTATGGTACTTTGTATCCCCCACCCCAGAGCCAGAGGGGCTCCCCCAACCCATCCCATCTCCTGTCCTTGTCAGCCTGGCATTCGGAACCCTGTCCCATCCCCTTGCTGTCACAGGGTGCAGTGGGGCTGGGTGCCAGCCCAGCCATGCCCTGGGCACAGGGGGTCTCCGTCAAAGCTTTATGTGATGCCCCGAGTGCTGTGGGCCCTGGTCAGGGTGGGGAGAGCTCTTGTGTTGGTGCTCAATTCGCTCAGCCATTGTGCCATGTGTGGTTGTTCCCCTTGCCGTCCTGGCTATCATCACCGTCATTGGATTCCTCATCTGGAAGTACAGACCAGGTAAAGCGCCAGGGTATGGGAGGAAGGCAGAGCCCAGAGGGGTGGCAGGGACTATGGGCATGAGCTGCAGCGCTCTGGGGAGCCCCGGAGCATGAGGGTGAAGCGCGGTTGTTGTTTTGCATGTCTGGGTTCTGGTGGAGAGGGGGGGGAGAGCAGGGGTGGCTGCTGCAAGAAGCTGCCAGAAACTCTCTGCAGGCCCCAGAGAGCAAACACCTGCTGGCTCACAGCAGACAGTCCTCCACAAACTTCTCCAATGTGAGTTCTTTCCCACAGGGCTTCAGCTCTTCACCAGCCACCCTGGCGCGGGTCACTGCTCCGGGTGCAGTCATAAATCACAATGTCTCTCAGTGTCTCAGGCCTAGACTGCTCCAGCCTGGTCTCCACGGTGTCACAAGCCCCCCCACCAGCAAACCTGCTCCAGTGTGGGTCTCTCTCTCATCTCTGTGTGTCTCTCTCTCCATGGGCTGCCAGTGCTGGCATAGTCTTGCTCCAATGCAGGTCACAGCATCTCCCCTAGCCAGAATGAGTGGAGCTGTATCTTCTAGGAGGATCCTCCACACGTTGGCTAAAATCATGGTACTCCTATACATATGCATAACCCATCCCCATTTTGTATTAAAATTAGTTCCAAGAAGTCATGTCCATAAGTTCCTCTCGCCTGCGCTTGCGCATTGCCTCCTCGTGGCGGTCATTGTTGGTCACCACCAGTAACCTTTTGCTCCTGGGCAGGCTCAGTCATCTCTTGGCTCTTATCCACACTGCAGGGTCGATTCTACCCGGTTTGCAAAGCAGCTTTCAGGAACTAACCTCAATCAAGACAATGTAAGACCGTCTGCTTTGGTTAGTTTAAGCAATAAACAATGCAGGACCCTGTGCTTTGGTTAGTTTGTATAATGGTTGGTAAAATGGTTAGTTTGTATAATGGTTGGTAAAACATCACAGCAAGTATTAAGAAGCACTACTTTTATGGCAGCACCCTTTTAATCCCTTCATTCACAGGCCAGTTTGTCCCTGGGAAAAGCAGCTTTTAGGTGGTCCTCATCATGTTCCTCATGATGTCTGGCTGGTTGTTTATGTCTGAAGCACTCCAAGTGACGCTGGGTTTTGGGTGAAGGAACCCAGTAGTGTAAACAAAACAAGGCACAACGACCTACAGCCTGTGCATGAGTTGGGGGCTGAAGCAGCAGAGCAAACTGCTCATTTCCTGTGTTTTTTCCACAGGAAGCCTCATGCAGGCAGCAACATCACTGCTGTCTGAGGTGCAGCATGATGCATCCTGCCTGCACCTGGTAGGCTGGACTAGCTCTCCCTACCTCAGACACATCTTGGAAAGGCTTTTCTGGAACTATCCAGACCAGGATCACTAATGGTGGGGAGCTCCTCAGCCCCAGTCTGTCCCAGAATGTCCAGATGCTGAGAGCTGCGTTACAAGGGTTACAGGAGGAGGCACTTGCCAAGAGCAGGTGAGAGGATGGAGATGCTGCCTGAGGACAAGAACACAGGCCTTGGGGAATGTTTGAATTTGCACCATGTGTCTATTATGTTCCTATACATTCCTCACCCCAATACCTCCCAGAAGCACAAAAGAAGGATGTTCCCACCAGTAAAGATCCCTGTCTTGTTACTGTGGAAAATGCTGGGGAATGTTGCTTTTGTAGCCTGGAATGGGGGTGGTGTTTTTCTATGCTGACTTGGGGAGTGGAGGACTCAGGCTGCCTCATCAGGAACTGTTTGCCAGGGACTTGGGTGGTCCTGTGGGAGGCCCTAAAGCTCAGTCTTACAGGGGAAAGGAAGATAAAGGACGACTGTCAATCGAGAGGTGGATCAGGTAGGGCATAAGATCAGGAAGAACATGGCTCAACTGCCTAGCAGTAATGTAGAGGAAAGCCAGAGGGTCCCGATTTGGCTTCCATGGGCCCAGGCAATCCAAAGATACCCAACAGTTCAGGGTGAGGCAATATGAGCAACAGTGACTCAGAAAGATACTGCATTCTGCTCAGGAAGCTTGCAAATGTTATTTTCTTCACTGGGGGAAGCAGGAACCTGCCAGACACATGATGTGCCATGTGTATTATGTTACGTCCTGTTGTGAAGAAAGTGCCTGGCTTGGGCCTGTAAATCTTGGAAATACCTAATCCAGGTGGGGTCGATGAGAAACTGCATTGTGTATCAACGTTTTCATATATTTTTTTGTTATAAAGTCCTGTTATCATTGTTATATTTTATCTTTCTGCTATTCTAGTAAACTGTCCTTATCCCAACTCGTGGGGTTTTGGTTTCTTGGTTTTGTTTTTTCCTTTCCCTACCCCCTCATCCTGCAACTTCCTCCACCCACTTCCTTTTAAAGAGCAAGCACCTGCATGGTGCTCAGCTCTCAGCTGGGGCAAAAGCATGACACAGATACTCACTGTTCAGGCAGGCAGTGATGAAATCTCTCAAACAAGTCTGAGAAGTATCAAAAGAGACTTCAGGGGTTTAGGGAGGCTGATTGAGGGAGAGGGAGTGCAAGTGGTGTTTTCTTCTATCCCATTTGGGGCAGGGAAGAACATGAAGTGGGCTAAGAAAGTAGGGGTGTTGAATAGGTGGCTGAGGGGCTGGTGTTGCCTTAGGAAGTTTGGGTTTTTCAATCATGGGGCGGTTTACTCAGCACCTGGCCTGATGGCTGCAGACAGGTGTCACCTGTGTCCAAGAGGGAAAAGAATCCTAGTTCACGAGCTGGCAGGCATCACTGACAGGGCTTTAAACTAGGTAGGAAAAGGGTAGGGGATATAGTGAGGCTTGCTAGAGTAGAGCAAGTAGCCTCTAGCTTTATACTAGATTCGAAGGGGGAAGAGGGTAGATGAGGTACTTAGGGATATGGTTTAGCATAGGATGGGAACGGTTGGACTTGATGGTCTTAAAGGTCTTTTCCAACCTTCTGATTCTGTGACTCTGTGACACAGGGTGCTGGCAAGCAAGCCCCATGGCTGTCCCAAAACCTGGTTTGTGGCCCACTGTACAGGACACCAACACACACACAGAGCAGAGGGACTGGATTTATTCTGTGCATACATGGGTGCTGGGTGGTAATTCCACAAAGCCAGCACCCAGCACACACAATCTGCCCTGTTTGTTCCTGAGACAGGGTTAGGAAAAGCCTGGTAAATAGATGCTAATTGTTTAGTAATTACTCCATCATCTCCTACTGGTCTAGCATATTTAAATTAGCATGCATGGTCTTCATGCTCTTTGCAAGTTTGGGCAGGGGGTGCATTAATTGGGTGGGTGCTCATGATTAGCCCTGTCCACCTTTCCCTGCCCCAAGTTCCTGTCCGTTCCTGTTGCCTTCATCCCTCTCTGGCCATCCCCCAGCCCTCACCCCAGCTGGGGCAGGAGCTTTCCTCTTCCTCAGATGTTCAGCTCTCCCCAAGGACACTTGTTACTAAAGTGTCCTTTGGATGAGTCCTTGGGCTCATCTTCATGGGGGGGTTGTGAGCAGAGCCAGGCAGAGCCCTGACCCCCCATTAACCGTGTATGGGCACCAACCCAAACACATTTCTGTCCCACCCACCTGCAAAATTCGACTTCATATTGTTCATCCCAGACAGACCCGGAGCTGCAACCAACGGATCACAGCTGGGACAGCTGGAGATACAATGGAACCCAGGTTAAGCAACCGTGTCCTGGCCATGGCTTACACATCCCCACATGGCTCCTAATGATTATATCATCACACTGTTACCAGCTCTGCCTGCAGCAGGAATACAACATGCCAGCAATGGTGGGGAAATGAGCTCCAGCCCAGCTGAAAACCTTCTGAGCCCCCTCACTGCCCCCCTGCTCCCTGAGCTGGGCTGGAGCTGGGGGGACATTGCTTCAGCGGCACTGAAGAGAGGAGTGTGGGCAGGGTCAGCGGAAGAGCAGGGACTCTGTGGGACTACGAGGGGGGTTGAAGGGGGTCATGAGGTGGTTTCCCTGAGGCACAGTTCAGTGCCTTCTGTCTCCACCCAAAAGACAGGGCAGATGGTCTCTCCATTGAACGAGGCTGGTGGGAAAGTGAAGATCTCGGCCTCACTGTGACCATCAATGAAAATCACCAGCCCCTGTGGGCAGTCCAGGCAGACCTAGGATCTGCTGGGGACACAGAACCGGGCAATGGGAGAAGAGGTGAAAGAGTAAAACTGACCTTTCCAGTGCTCAACCCCTCATATCCCTTCTTCAGAGCTCAGTTCCATATCCCCCATCCTGTTCACAGAGTCCTTGGCCACCCCTACAGCCCACCCTGAATCACGTCCCACCTCCTCCTTCACCTCCACTTCCCAGCAGTGTCTCCATGAACCCTCCACGAACCTCTCCTGGCCCAGCACACAGGCTTAAGACATAAATCTCTGAGGGGTGTTGGGCAGATCCTGGGGTTCTCTTCCCCATCTCACACTTCTGCCATCCTTGGACAGGACAAGCTTGGGATGAGCTGTGTTGGGATCCAGGGTCACCACGTCTGCAGGGAAAGGAGGATCCAGAGTATCAGGAGCAGAGCTCAGCGCTGGGCAGGTTTCACCCCCCTGGGGTCAGGATCTGCCCCACAAGGCAGGATACGGGGCATCTCCTTCCTGCGAGAGATCCCGTCCCGGGGCATATCGAACCAGACTCTGGTGAACTGTCCACCTGAGCCAGGGCTACTGGGTCCATCTCTGGGGGTCTGGGGGTCCCAGGACATTGATCTGTTCTGGAGGAAAAGGCAGAACCCTGTCAACCCCAGGAACTAAAAAAGGAGCAAAGGGAAGGGGAAAGAAGCCAGAAATCATCAAACCACACAATCACCAGGTTGAAAAAGACCTTTGAGAACATCACGTCCAACCAGACCCATCCTCTACTAACCCATATTCCTGAGCACCATATCTACCCATCTGTTAAGCACACCCGGGGGCGGTGACCCAACCCCCTCCCTGGGCAGCCTGTCCCAGTGCCCAACAACCCTTTTGAGGAAGAACTTTTTCCCAATGTCTAACCAAACAAAGGAGGAGAAGGAAGGGAAAAGAGGCTCTGGAGTGGGTAATTGCATCAGGGGACCCTTTCTGAAAGCAGGAAAACTGAGACCAGAACTGCAAGGGAAAAGAAAGCACAGGGAGAAAGAGAGACTGAGATAGAGAGAGGGAGGCACCCAGCTTCCCCCTCCAGTGAGTGCTGGTGAAACAACAGGACATGTCCTGCATGGATCACACACAGCCGTGACTCATTGGAGACGGAGCAAAGGATGACAGGACCAGCCCCTCTGGGTGCAGGATCTGCCCCTTGGGAGTGAGAGAACAGGGCTGGCAAACAGGGTCTGGCACGGCAGTTGGCTCAGTGGTGTGTGTGGGCAGGGAGAGCAGGGAGAGCGTGGTCTCTCTCATGGTTCAAAAGGTAACTTGACTTGATGAGCTTCCACTCACAGAGCACAAGTGTGAGCAAAGGGTGTTCCTGTGTGCTGGGCACCAGGGACCTGAGGTCCCTGAGGGGACAGGGGAGAAAAACAGCCAACTGCTGGCTTGTGCCAACACTTGATGGGCTGATGGGCTCCTGCTTTTTCCTCCAGAACAGGCCAATGTCCCAGGACCCCAAAACCCCCAGAGATGGACCCAGTGGCCCTGGTTCAGATGGACAGTTGCTCAGGGTCTGGTTGGGTTTGCTCACTCCCTCTGCAACAGTGGTCACACACAAGGACAGCAGCACTTTTTGGGAGGAAAAACACCTCCTGAGGTGCCAGACCTCGCGTGGTGCTGTTCCAAGCACAGGCTGCTGGGAAAGGTACTGCTCTGGGAAAAGCCACCTCCAGCACTGGCACCCAGGCAGGGACGGGGAGGGGGTTGGGGTCCCTTCGTTGTGTTGTCCCTGGGGCCTGCTTAAAGCTTTATTTTATGATTCTGGGATTTGGTAGGAGGATGTAGAACTTCAGCTTCATGCCTGGGGTGGGGCCTCAAATCCTGGCCAAGCGTGATAAATGTAAAACAAGCAAATTTCTGCTGTTTTCAGATGCCTCCTACAGCTGACAGATCGTGTCATTCTCATGATAAACTTCTCTTTCTCTCAGGGGTTTAAAAAGTATCTCTTCATTTTGAGATGTTATCAGATTTGGGATAACTCCTGGAGAGGGGACATGGGGCAGAGCAGGGGCTGCCCCGGACACCTGTCTGCAGTCCTGTCCTGCCCTCGAACACCATTTTTTTGCACCATCGGGGTGCTGGTGCAGGGGCTCTGGGGATTTTGGTGCCTCTTTGGGGCAGGGGCAGCCCTTCTTCACCAGATCTCCTCTGAGGCGCTGTGACCCCCATGGCCCTCCTCTGCCTCCCTTCCCCTCTCTCCATTCCAGGGTGGCCACAGATGTGGGTCATGTCAAGCTCTGGGGGCCTCCTGTGGTACTGGGTGACTCTCCACATGCTCCAGCTGGGATCAGGTAGGGATCCAGCAGGGCTGGTGAGGGCTTTCTTTCTCTCAGTGTGGCAGATGTGGGGCAGGAGCTGCTGTGGGGGCAGGGAGGCCAGCGTGAAGCTCAGGCCCACATGCTTTCACTTTCCCTTGGCCACTGTCGCTCACAGCAGGGCTGGGTGGGGTGGAGGCCGTTTTCTGGAGCAGGTTCCCACTCCCAGGAAATCTCCTTCCAGTCCTCCCACTCCCGCTCCAGAGTCTATGGGGTCTCTGGAACATGGGAGGGCAAAGGAATGCCTGCAGCATGGAGCATGCCCAGCTCATGCCAAGCTCAGCCCTGGCCTGCAACACCCTCAATTAACGTAGGCACCATCTCCGTGTCTCTGTGTCCTTCTCCATGGCCAAGCTGACTTCACAGTGGTGGGACCAGACCATGCTCTCCATGTCACTGTGGGGCAGGATGTTGTGCTGCCGTGTCACTTGTCCCCAGCCATGGACATTCAGAGCTGGGACATCAGGTGGATCCGTCAAGATGTCTCTGAAACGGTGCACCACTACCGATATGGGGAGGACCTGTCCATAGAGCAGATGGAGGAATATGTTGGGAGGACAGAGCTGGTCAGAGATGGTCTCTCCAGAGGCAGCCTGGACTTGCAAATCTCTGGGATGAGACCCTCTGATGATGGTCAGTACGTCTGCACTGTGACAGATGGTGCCTCCTATGGAGAAGCTTTGGTGGATGTGGAGGTGTCAGGTTTGCGTCCGGTGCCCCAGGGGAGCTGGCACGGTGTCTGGAAGCCTTGGGGCTTCTTGAACAAAGAGGGGTCGGTGCAGATGCTGCCTTACAGCGCTGAAGCTGGGCAGCTCAGTCTTGCTGTGCCGGGAGGTTTGGTGGGAGATCTGGGGCTGTTGGGCATCAACGCTGGGTGGTTCCTGCACAGGCTGGGGTGGGTTTGGTGGGAGCTGTGAGGGCTCTGATCAGGGATGTGGTAGTGGCCTTGGATCTGAGCCCATCCCTCCCTGACCCCAACCCTGCGCTCTTCCCCAGCCATAGGCTCTGGCCCTCAGCTCTCTCTGGAGGGTTACGAGGCCGGAGGCATCCGGGTGCTGTGTCGATCGGCCGGATGGTTCCCGCAACCGGAGGTGCTGTGGAAAGACCCCAACGGGCACCGTGTCCCCTCGGTCTCCCAGAGACGTTCCCCTGATGCCAGGGGCCTGTTTGACACTGAAGACGCCATCGTGGTGACGGGGACCAGAGATGGGAACTGGTCCTGTGTGGTCAGGAACAGCTGCCTGGACCAGGAGCAGGAGGCGTCCCTGCGCATCTCCGGTGCGACGGCTGCAGCCAGCCCCTGCGGCGCTGGAGCAGGGCGGGGGGTGGCTGCCTTGCTTGGGCAGAGATTAGGGTGCAGTGTGGGGGCACGGGAGGCCTCTGTCTCCTTGAGGCCAGGGCTCCCTATGGACAAGGTCTGGGAGGTGTGGGGTGGGGGTCTCTTGGTCCTTCTCCCCACAGACACGAGTGGAAATCCATCCCTTTCCCTGTGGATCTGTTTGTTTTTCAGCTCCCTTTTTCCACAATGACCACTTCTGGAAGGTCACTCTGGGTGTGCTCCTGGCGCTCTCCATTGGGCTCCACATTGGTCTCCTTGACCTTGGAGCTTGTCTCTGGAGAAGGAAAGGTGCGTTTGCCCCCGAGGGACGTGTTGCCTTCATCAAAAAGCTCTTTGGGAAGGAGAAGGGGCCGAGGACACGGTGGGGTATGGGGGGAGGACAGGGAGCACGGCCAGAGTGCCTGGCTGCTGAGAAGGTCCAGAGACCCTCTGGAGCTGTTCCTGCTGAGGAAGCAAGCTGCTCTCCTGACCTCCTCTTCCTCCGGCTTTGCTTTCCAGTGCTGCTGTTTTCCAGAGAGCTGGGTGAGTCCTTCTGGCCCCTTCCCCCAGCAAAATCTCTTGGCACAGGAGCCACCGGCAGGGACTTGGCTTTGGGGGTTCCTGATGTTGGGGCTGAGCTCCAGAGAGCCTGGGTAGGCTGGTAGGGGAAGGGCTGGATCCAGGTGGTCTGGTCCTACTCCCCAAGAAGGAGGAGCTGGGTATCAGCCCGAGCTCTGTGTGCTCCTGTGGGATCAGCCCTGGGGTGAGAGGTTGCTCCCTCTGGTCACACATCGCTTCTTGGTTTTGCTTTCCAGGGAAACGGGATGCAGCCCTGGGTGAGTGTCCCTGAGCTCCAGCACAGCCTGGGGTCCTGTCCTGGGATCTTGGTGCTCGGTCCTTTCCCTCCCTGCCTCTCCTCTTCATCCCCTGTCCCTGGGGCTGGGAAAGCCCAAGGTGAAACCTGCCCAGCACTGAGCTCTGCCCATGATGCTCTGGCTCCTCCTGTCCCTGCTGACGTGGTGACCCTGGATCCTGACACGGCTCATCTCAGCTCATCCTGTGTGAGGATGGAGAAGTGTGAGATGGGGAAGAGCATGGTAGGAACTGCCTGACAGCTCTCAAAGACGGACTCAAATCAGTTAGGAGATGCTGACTTGCAGAAGGAAGGTCTTTGGGAGTAAGGGAACATGTCATGAACCAGCCATGATGAATGGTTGGCACAGCAGGTGTGCAGATAGTTTCAGACATCAAAGAGAAACTAATAATGGTCAGGTATAGGATATGCTTATCAGAACCTGTTGTATTTCCTAACCAATCCACTTAGTGTGACCAGTGTTTGTAACCAATTAGCAGTCATCTAATTGCCATGTTTGTAGTAACAGTTGTGTAAAATCTGTGTGCTTTCTCTCAATAAGCAGCTTCACCTTAATTCATATTGAATTGCATGTGCTGCCCATCATCAGCCTCCTCACTGATGTACAGCTGACACAAGGTACTGGATGAGCTTTGAACTTATCTGGCCATTGGATACATACAGCACTGCCCAAGGAAAACATGGAACTGCCCCTCTTTGGAATACTAGTGGCATCTGCTAATTGGAGTTCGCCCTATAACTCCTAGAAAGATTTCCTGGCTCCAGATAGCGGAGAGGCTGTAGGTTCTCAAGTGACTGAAGGAGTGTTTGCCTGGTCAAATTTCCCAGTGGAAAAACATTATGCTGGTCAACAGCTACAGTGATGCCAAGTATCCCGACATCATACAGTTGTAAGAAGAACAAATTAAGGAATGTCAATTCCAAGTTTGAGCTGCAAAGTCTGGGAAAAGCTGTAATCATAATGAAAAACGATACAGGTGCCTTAAAATGAGGAGACTTTAATGTGAATTACACAGCTCTAAATTGCAGTTTGTGTTTTGACCCATGGAAAGGAAAAGCTTCTTTTCAAAACACTTCCACAGCAAGTGGGTGTCAGCTCCCTGTAGTTCAGGGATTGAGAGGAGCTTTTCCATTTGACTGTATTCCTAAAGGATTATGGTGGCGACGTGGAGATGGAAAGGCCTGGAAAGTGTCACCACATAAATGGAGAGGAACATGTACTTTAGGATACCTAATTCCTGGAGACTGAATATTTAATCACTCACACCCTCCAGCAGGAATTCTACGGACCCACTGGAGGAAAATATATAAAAGGGGAATAAATCCCCTAGTAGTACAGGCAACTGCTTTTCATGGCTTTGCAAGGGCATTCCTCCCATGGCTTGGAGCAAGTGAGTTGGAAAAGGTGGAGTTAATATGTCTGCCAGCACGGAGTTGCTCCAAAGGGACACCAGTGATGCTATCCATAGATTGCAATTAGAAGTTTCCTCCTTAAGTACCATAGTTAGACAAAATGGGGTTGCATTAGCTCTGCTGCTTGCCAAGGAATGAGGTGTGTGCATGGCAACAAGCCAAAGCTGTTGTGCAGATAGAAATCGAGGAAAGGAAAATTAAGCAGATTTAGGTAATATGTGGGAACAAAGAAACATTCTTTACCAAGTAGCTCATGTTGATACATCATGGGGATTTAAAGAGGTTTGGAATAAACTTCCTTCCTGGCTCCCAAACTTTGCCTGGCTCAAATGACTTTTCTCATTTGTTCTTATGAGAAGTATCTTAGTTTTAATTTCTTGTGTGGGGATTCAATGTTCTTTGTGGTGTTGTAAACAGACCGCTAGAACATATGAAGATTGAAGGACAAATGAAATGAAGACATCAAGAAGAGGCAGGTAAATACTTTTCAAAATCACCAAACCAAGAGAGAATCCTTTGAGATTACAAAAGAATTTGTAAGGGTAATGAAAAGGGGGGAATGATTCAATGAAATGTAGGAATGCTGAAGAGATTAATGTAGATGTAGCTTGAGAGACAATGAATGAATGAATATAACTGTAATATGAGAACAGACAGTAGCTGTGTGTTAAGAATAGATTTGTTTTGGATTGTAGTAGAATCCGACTGTAGCTGCGTGAGCTGGTTCCTTAGAGCAGCGACACAGTTTAACCCTAACAGGGGAACAGCCTTGAAGATACCAAGGTGAAGATAGGGGAGGAATAATTACTGAGACCAATGGCCAATTTAAGAGACAGAGTTTATCTTTGAGCTAAACAGGGTCACTTACGAGTTTGTGCTGGTTTTGAGCCCAGGAATGTGTTTTAGAAACTCCGGAGGAAACCGTGAAGAGGATTCTGTGAGGGGGAGGAAGACGTCCAGCCTTCATCCCTGAAGCCCCCCAGAGTGTCTCTGGGCACACACTATCTGGCAGCAGCTTCTGTAAATGCGTTTCTGTGAATAATTTGCATACCCCCGGCCTTTTCTTACATGTTCTATCCCCTGTGTGTGGTCAGTGTGTGTCCAGAGGGGGAGGGTTTGTTTACAGGGCGCAGACACTGGAGGAGCGATGCCGCCCTGTCTGCCTGGCGCTGCAATAAAGGGTCCCTGCGGAACAGCCCCCGAGGCTGCTGAGTTTTGATTGCGGCTTTTGGAGGGTTCAGAGCCCGGGGGAAGGGGCCGAGAGCGGGGCCGGGCTGGGGCGGGGGGAGGAACCGCAACTTGGGGGGGCCGAGGGGTGACCCCAGGCTGGGGGATACGGCCGAAGTGGGGCCGTCGGGGGGGGTCTGGGGCCCTGAGGAGGAGTCAGGGATGGGGCTGAGGGCTGAGCGGCCCCGTAGGGGGTCCCGGGCTGAAGTTACGGGAGGGCTGTGCCCGCCCTTTGCCCCTCTTCCCCGCGCTGCTTTCGGTGCTTTCGCTTTCACTTGCCAGCTTGCCCAGCGCCTGATGACGTCAGAGGCACCTCGGGCTGCCATTGGCGGGCGCGTAGTGGCACAGCCAATGGCGGGGCTCGGGGCGGGGCTGGCAGGGAGGTCTGTTCCGGAGCGGGGCTTGGTCATTCGACTCCGGAGCGGAGCGATGGGGCCCGGCCGGGCGTCGGGACCGGGCCTGCGGCCGGGCCGGACACTGGGTCTGGGGCTCCTGCTGGGGCTTCTCAGCTGGGTGTCGTGCGGTGAGTGCGGACGGGGACCCAGAGCCCTTTCCCTGGGTGCCGGGACCCCCCTGACCCCTTTTTTCTGGGCGCTGGGACCCCTCTTGACCCTCCTCCACTCCAGAGAACCAGGACCACCCCGGGCTGCCCTTCTCTGGGCACTGGGAACTCCCCTGGGGTGAAGGGAGCCCCCCGGTCCCTCCCACGGGACAGCGGGAGCCCCCTTGGAACGATGCCCCCCCCTTCCCAACCCCCCTGTTCCACTTTCGCCTTCCCCCCTCCAATCCTTCCCCCGCCCTTTCCCATCTGCTTTGCCTTGGGACCCCCCTGCCCACCACCCCCTGTCACTGACACCGGGGACCCACCGGTCTTCCCTTCCCTGACAGGGAAACCCCTTCCTGGACGCATCTTGCTGCCCCACCAGTCCCATCCCTCCCACCCCGAGGGGCCCCTTATCCCTCACTGTGCCCCGTGTCCCCGCAGAGCTCCACTCCCTGCGCTACTTCTATGTCGCAGTGTCAGAGCCCAGCCCGTGGGTCCCTGCCTATTTGTCCGTGGGGTACGTGGATGGGAACCTCATTTCGCGCTACGACAGCGACACAAGGAGGACGGTGCCCCGGGCAGACTGGATGAAGAACAACCTGGACCAGCAGTACTGGGACCGGCAGACCCGGATTGGACAGAACTGGCAGCAGATATTCCATGTGAACCTGGCCACACAGCAGAAGCGCTACAACCAGAGCGGGAGTGAGTGTGGGCTGGGCTGGGGCTCTGTGGGAGGGGAGAGCTCCCACCCCCCTCAGAAGATCCTTCCCTACCCCATGATACTGCCCTGGCCTGTGCCCACCCTGTCCTGCCCGGTGCCACTGTCAGCAGGTTCCCAGTGCGAGAGGGTCCCTTGTCCCAGAGCTGGGGAGGCCCCCCAAACTCAGCACAACCCACCCCAGCCCAGTGCCCAGCACCCCTTCCCAAGCCTGGCTGTCACGTCCCACCCCTCACCATCCCTGTTGCAGTGGAGACCCCCAAACATAGAGGGGCTCCTACACCGTGTTCCAGCCTCCCCCCTCCCATTCCTATAGTGCTTTCTATTCCCCACCCCAGAGCCAGAGGGGCTCCCTCAACCCATCCCATGTCCTGTCCCTGCCCCCACAACAGTCAGGACCCTGTCCCATCCTCTTGCTGTCCCAGGGTGCCATGGGGCTGGGTGCCAGCCCACCCATGCCCTGGGCACAGAGGGTCTGTGTCACAGCTCTGTGTGACACCCCGAGTGCTGTGGGCCCTGGGCAGGGTGGGGGCAGCTCTTGTGTCAGTGCCCAATTCCCTTGGGGCTCACACAGGGCTGGAGTAGGGGGTGCTGTCAGGGGGCCTTACCCCACTGAAGGCCCAGGGCTGCAGCAGCCCCTCAGCCCCATATCTCTGGTCATGTTTCAGGGGCTCACACACGGCAGGAGATGTACGGCTGTGACCTCCTGGAGGATGGCAGCATTAGGGGGTATCAGCAAATTGCCTACGATGGGAGGGACTTCATTGCCTTCGACATGGACACGATGACGTTCACTGCGGCAGATGCAGCAGCACAAATCACCAAGAGGAACTGGGAGGCAGACGGGACTGAAGCTGAGCGCAGGAAGCACTACCTGGAGAACATCTGCCCTGAGTCGTTGCGGAAATATGTGAGCTACGGGCAGGCTGTTCTGGAGAGGAAAGGTGAGGGGAGATGGGGACCCTGGGGAGGGGCCAGCGTGGATGTGTGTGCCAGCCCTCACTGCCACCCCCTCCCCAGAGCCCCCCACGGTCCGAGTGTCGAAGAAGGAGACCCAGGGGATCCTGACCTTGCACTGCCGTGCTTACGGCTTCTACCCACGGCCCATCACCATCAGCTGGCTGAAGGACGGTGAGGTCAGGGACCAGGAGACCCAGCGGGGCAGCATCGTGCCCAACAGCGACGGCACCTACTACACCTGGGTGTCCATCGAGGCCCCTCCTGGGGAGCAGGACAAGTACCGGTGCCGTGTGGAGCACGCCAGCCTGGCTGAGCCAGGGGTCTTTGCGTGGGGTGAGTCTGGTGGCCTTGGGTACGTGAAAGAGTGGGCAGGGGGCTTCCCTTTCCCCTCCTCACCACCCTGTTCATCCCCAGAGTCAGAGTCCAACTCATCATCCATCGTGCTGTGGGTGGTTGTTCCCCTTGCCATCCTGGCTGTCATTGCCATCACTGGATTCATCATCTGGAAGCACAGATCGGGTAAAGCTCCAGGGTGTGGGAGGAAGGAAGAGCCCAGGGGATTGGCAGGGGCTGTGGGCACAAGCCGCAGTTCTCTGTAGAGCCCCTGAGCCTGAGGGTAAAGTGCAGTGGATGCTGATGCCTCTTCCCCTCTTCTCTTATGTGCACTGTGCCCACAGCCAGCACGAGGTGGCAGCTCACGGCTGTTTCTGCTCCATAGGCATGGATGGGAGCTCTGGCAGCTTGGCCAAAGGTATGACATGGGACTGGGAGGGTGGATGGGGCAGGCCCAGTTCTCTGTGCTCCCCCTTGAGACCCATGGTCAGAGCGACACTGGGCTGCTGGTTGGGGACACTGAGACCACCATAGCAAAGGGTGGGGATCAGGGACTTTTCCCTGTGTGACACTGTCTCTTCCTCCCATCCTTGCAGTGATCACAGTCTTACTGCTCCATGAGCAACCGGGGCAGCTGGATGTGGCCCTTGTGGTCTCACCAGCTGGAGAGGCTGGGAGCTGCCTGCAGAGAGCTGACCACACTGCGCCAGCACATGGTTTGTTACTGACCATGCTTGTGTTCTGGAGCAGCCGCTGCGTGTACTGAAGCCCGGCTGCCTGGGATATGTTTCTGGGCATCTCCTGATGATGGGAAATAGTGAATAATTCTTTTGTTTTTCCTTTCCTTCTCCACATGGCTTTTGCTTTTGCCTTACTGAACTACCTTAGTCTTGGTCCCCAGAGGTCTTTTTTCATCTTATTTTTCTTCTCTGAAGCTCGGGCACCTGATGCCACCGATCATCACCCTGTGCCCACCTTGTGCAGGCACTTACCTTTTCGGCAGGAGAAGGGTGCAAGCACTCACCAACACCTCCTGCCTGTACTGCAGTCTCCTTCCTTACCACTTCTGTTTGTGTGGATGCATCATGAATCTTGGGAGAGATTTTCTCTGTTGGACACTGGCTTTTGCTCTCAGAAGAGTCCCCACCATTTTGGCAGAGACCCAGAGCACTTCCCTGGGCTGTGGATCTACAAGCAGACCTCAATCTCCCCTCTTTCAGTAGCAAACCATGGCCCTTGTCCTGCCACTCCAGGTCTTGATAAAAGTCTCTCTCCATCTGTGTTCCTTCATGGAGAGCTGCAGCAGTCACAGCCAGGCAGCTGGGCCTGGACATTGCTGCCTGTGCAGACCCCTGTCACGTAGGTGTCCAAGAACTGTGTCCCTGGAGAGCATCAAGACAAGGACCAAGGACACCAGGTGGCTAAAACTGGAGATGCTCAGGTAGACCTGGACTGTGAAGGTCGTCGTGAGCTGTTCGTAGTTCCATGGGCCTGTGGGACATGGGGGCTGAGACACCATGGACAGCTGGGCTCATGATGGAGGGTGGACCTGACCTGAGCACTTCAGCCATCGCCCAGGTCATGCATCAAGGTTAATGATGCACCAGAATCGAGGCAGTGAAGCCTCCTGGAGCAAAGGACAGTGGACACAAGAATCCGTCACCAGGGCCTGAATTAGGGCCACCTCCTGCAACTGTCCCCCGAGATCTGTATCCCCAGCTCGCCCACCTCTGTGTGAGATGGGGGTCAGACTGGGGACACAGGGGCAATGAGATTGGGGGTGACCTCCTTCCTGTGATATAGCCCCAGGGCAGGTGGGTGATAACAGTGTGGGCATCCACCTGGGTGGCTGCCACTGTCACCTGTTCCCAGCTCCAGCTCTCCGGTCCATACACGATGCTGTGTGGAGCGAGCGGGAGAAGAGCAGCAGCTCCTGGGGGATGGCAGCCACATGCAGCAGAGGGGATGGCTGGGGACACGGCAGGGATGCCAGGGGGGATACGGTGAGGATATGGGAGGGGATGTGATGGGGACACAGGTGGGACAGGGCTGGGAACACGGCAGGGATGTGGCAAGGAGATGGTGGGGATGGGTGTGGCAGTACTGCTACCCTGAGGGAGCAGCAGCATTAAACACCAGCCGAGCGAGCTGGCAGCAAAGTCTTGTGCCTCTTGGTCTGGTTTGGTTTTAAATCGGTTGGAAGCAGCAGCGCTGAGGGACTGACAGGCTGACTCCTGTTCTTCCCTCTGCTGTCAGAGTGGATCCAAAGAATGTTTGTCAATAGGTGCTTTATAAATAGATAGATAGATAGATAGATAGATAGATAGATAGATAGATAGATAGATAGATAGATAAATAAAGTGTCTATATTTCTATCCCCCCTCACTGCAGGGGACATAGCAGGGGACTTGGCAGGGACATGGAAGGGAAAACTGAGGACACAGCAGGGATGCAGTGGTGACATGGCAGGGACATGATAGGGATGGGAACACAATGGGGATGCAGCTGGGCATGTGGGGGAGACATCTGGGGACACAGCAGGGATGTGTTTGGGACATGGTGGTGATGGCTGGGGACATGGCAGGGACATGATGGGGATGTCCTATGGGCATGGCAGGGATATCTGGGGATGCACTGAGGACAGTTATTGACATGGTGTGCTGGTGAGTCATGGTAGGGATGGGTGGTGACACCGGATGGCAGTGGGGACCCATTGGTGATGGGATGTGGCAGCAGGTGGCAGTTTGAACCTGTTGGGGACATCGTGTGAGGGGTGGTGGCAGCACCTGGCCGTGCAGGTAGGCGTGCTGGCAGTCAGGGATGGGGTGACAGTCCAGTAGCACCCTCCTGGTCCTCGGTGGTTGCAGGCACAGGACCAGGGACACCAGGGTGATCTTCCCTGTCCCCAGGAGGGCACCACCACCAGCACCTCTCCAGGGCACAACTCCAGGGACACTCTCTGGGGGGACAGAGGTGACACCCTGCGCACTCTCCCTCAGTACCCCCTGCCCTCCCAATGCAGTCCTACCTTGATCCCACCATGTCCCCATACCCTCCCCACTACATCTGTGTCCCCATGCCCCCCCTGCCATGTCCCCACTGTGTCCCCACAGTCCCTGCCATGTCCCATGCCCTCCACACTGTTTTTCCATGTCCCCCACTATTTCTGTGCTCCACCCCTGTGAAGACCAGCAGAGAGCAACACCCAATTCGATATGAATTTCAGGTGAAGCCGTTTATTGGGTGAAATCCCACAGATTAGAGACATTTGTTACTGCAAACGTGGCAAGCTGAAAAACTGCTAATTGGTTACACACACTGTTCACACCCCACTGATTGGTTAGTGATTATAACGAGTTCTGATAACCCATCTTATCGCTAAATATCCTTAGTTTACCTTTGATGGCTAAAAGCATCCGCACACCGGCTGTGTGACCATCTTATTATGGCTGGTTCTTGACATGTTCCGTTACTCCCAAGTTCTTCCCATCAAAACTCCTTGGTTTAGGGCAGCCTGTACCCCTGTCATCAAGGCCGCTGTGTTTTGGGAATGTGATTATTAAGTTCCTCTCAGCATGAGTAACTTGTCCTGTCTCATGGGCACACGAGGATGTTGTCAGGGCCTATGTTTTGGGTGAAGAGAGCTAGGCCACTGCCAGGCCTGCTGTCTTCCCTGACAATTCCCCCTTGTTGTATTTGTGTTACAGAAACTGCCCGTAGAGATCTCTGCAGGGCCCTTTGCAGAAAGCTCAACAAACATGGCAGGAAGAGTAAGACAACCACTACAACTGCTAAAATCAGCAATCCGGTTCTGGCCAGTGACAATACCCATCCTGACATTCCCCACCCATGAAACCAATTGTCCAATCCAAAGAGTCCATTTTCTTGATGTATCTTTTGTGTTTGATCTATTAATTTCTGAATGCTGGCATGAATGGACTGAGAGTGGCCAGACAGGTTCCTGCAGCACGTGCCATCAGAATCTTGACACCCGTGTCCGTGAGCCAGTGACAGGAAATCAGTTGCTGCAGGATTCTGTGAGGGGGCAGGTCTCACAGAATCCACATCCGTAGCCTCAGCTACCTTTGCTGTTGTATTTGTTTGCTTTGCCAGTCAGGAGTGTCAGGAGTGTCTGGGTGTAGGTAACAGCAGCTTCTCTTCTGGTACAGGCAGCCATTATTGTCAGTGACCTTAGGCTGTGGGGAAGTCACTATTTCACTCATTTTCAGGCATATTTCAAAGACTGTTAAATAGTTCAATATTTCCCATAACAAAACTCAAGTCCACTGTGTCTGCACTTGGAACACTTGAGTTCAGTTCCTGGGATCAGGATCCCATCCTGGTTCATGCAGACTTGCTTTCTTCTGGATCCACAGCTTCATCCTCTTGGCTGGTCCCCACTTGGTTCCCGCATCTGTAATGACACAGGCAGATCTCCTTCCCCAAGTTAGTACCTGTAACTTCATTTCTTACTAACACCTGACACTGACTTTCTTTGACCCCTTCCAAACCTCCTTTCAAACCTACTCCATGCTTCACCATTGGAGGTACCAAACTGTCCTGTGGCAGACTTAAATATTGTTTAGTCGATCAGCTCCAGAGATGTCCTTCTCTCCCCCTTTTTGTTTGTGATTCATACATTCCACCATGGCCTGGCCTGTGAGCGAATGTGGTGTCCCTGTGACATGGGGAATGCCCCATAACTGGAAGAAGGTTTGTGTTGCCTGTGCTCTATATCCTGGGCCGTTGTCGGTTTTGATTTCAGGGGGTACCACAAAAGCTGCTGTGGCAGAGCACACGTGGCGTTCGACATGTTTACTGGATTCCCCCGTTTGTGCAATAGCCCTACACTGCCAGAGAAAAGGGATCTAGACAAACATGGACATACTTTTGCCCACCAAATTCTGGGAGGTGTGTAACGTCCATTTGCCAGACTTCTAGTGGGGCTGTGCCACGAGGATTGACACCAGGGGCAAGGCCACTGGTGAACTGCTGACAGTCCAGGCACGACTGTACAAGCCCTTTAGCCTCAGCAACTGACAGGTGGTGTTGTTGTTGAAGCTCCCTGGCAGACTGATGAAAGGATTCCTGTGATCTCCGAGCCTGTGCACAGCGCTCTGCTGAGGGAGCAGCCCACGCTGGTGCTGCCAACCTGTCCGCTCTCTGACTGCCTCTGCCAGACCCTGAGTTAGTGGCTGCCAATATGGGTAATAAAGAACTGATGCTGTTGGTTAGACAGGAGGAGCCAGAATTCCTTAAACAATCTATATAATCTCTCATCTGAAACCCCTTTCAATAGTGCCCGTTCCATTCGGGTCACTATTCCCACCACACACAGGGAGTCACAGACCAGAGGAACCGGTTCGGCTTTCCGCTTGTCACACACTCTCACAACCGCCTGCAGCTCCAGCTGCTGACTGAGGCTTGGGCTCCTTTGAATGTCAAATCCTGCCATTTCCCATGCTCCTGCCATGGAATCGCAGCCTTCTGAGCTCTTCCCCCTGCATCAGTGAACACTGGAACACCCCGAACCGCACACCCAGACAACAAGGGCTTTTCTTCTGTTGGACAGTTCTGTGCTGCTGTAGAGATTCTGTGTGGTGGGTAATGCACTTTCACTTCCCCTGCGTGGTCTAATAAAGCTATTTGCAGGGCAGTGCTGTTCCTCAAGGCCCAAGCTAAACCCTCTGCTGCTGATGGAACAACAATAAATGTGGGTTCTGTTCCTGCAGTTTCTACTACGTGATTGTGGCCTTTTACACTGACCTGGGCTGTCGCCTCCAAACACAGAGTTACAGTTCCCTTTGGCTGCATGGGCAGGAACACCCATTCTAACAGCCTTAAGGGATCTTTGTCATTAGTCCACTGCATTATAATAGCAAACACATGTTCTGTTTGATTAACGACTGTGACTCCTATGTCCCACTCAGCATCCCATCCATGGGTATATGTATTTTTGATTTTGTTACTAATGGCTTCCAGGGCCTTTTTAGCTTCTTCTGACAGGATTCTGGGTGCTCCTGCACCACCTCCTCCCTTTAGCAATGCTACTACAGGTTCCAGTTCCCTATTCGTAGTGCCACACAATGGTCTAACCCAGTTAGTATCTCCAAGCAGCTTTTGAGCATCATTTAACGTGCTGACCTCAGCTGGGATCTCAATCCTTTGGGGTGTTACGGTACTTTTATCAATCTGCCACCCCAGAGATTTCCACACTGGCTTCTTTTGAATTTTCTCTGGAGCAATCTGTAACCCCTTGCTTTCCAAATGCCCTGTCAACTCATGAATCAAACTGTCAATGTCCAAGTTTGTTCCCACAATCAGTACCTCATCCATGTGATGATAAAAGATGAGATCAGGATGGGCTCTTCGTACTGGAGCAAGTGCCCAGGCTACATAAGCCTGGCACACAGTGGGTGAATTTTTCATGCCTTGTGGGAGCACCACCCAATGACACCTTTCCATGGGTTCAGTTTTGTTTACAGTAGGGACTGAAAAGGCAAATTTCTCATAATCATCAGGGTGTAGGGGAATAGTGAAAAAACAACCCAAACGTCCCAATTTTTAGGTCTCACGTTTGGAGGTGGCAGACGGGGCTGCGAAGCTCCCGCATCTTCCATCACTTCACTGACTTTTCTTACCTCGTGCACCAAGCGCCATCTCCCGTCCTGTTCAGGGATGGTAAAAATAGGCGAGTTCCACGGGCTTGTGGAGGGCTGGATGTGTCCCTTGGCCAGTTGCTCCTCTATTCAATCCTGGAAGTGGGCAAGTTTTTCTTTAGGAAGCGGCCATCGCTCGACCCAAACGGGGGGTTGTGTTTCCCAGGTGAATTTTCAAGGAAGCTGCCCACTTTCAATGGTCGCCATCCAAACTCCTTCTGCTCTGTGCCCAGCCTTGCTCTCAGTGGATAAACGCATCCCTGAGCCTGGGGCACATCCCAACAAATGCTGCCAACCGATTCCTCAGGAGACAGTGATTTCTGGGGGAGTTGGGTGGGAGGTGTGGATGGGAGCGGTGAGTGTAGAGACCAAGTGGGTCCCTGATCCGATGGCTGACAAGGCAGCTTCTGGCCAGGCGGCTTCTGGACCGTCTCTGTAGGGCTTTTGTCCGTGTGCAGAGGGGAGGACGCCGGCCAGAGCAGCGGCTGGAGAGGGGCGTGTCCATGCAAATCGAGAGCAGCGGGGCGCGCACGGGCTGCTGGGAGTGCTCGGTGCGGAGCTCTCCGCCGGTTTCCCGGAGCCGGGAGCAGCGGATCCCGGCGGGAAGAGGCGGGATAGGCAGGGGAATGCGAATGCGAGCGGGACGTGAGGGTGTTTTGGGGCCACTGTGGAGCATCCGTGAGTTGTGTGAGTGCCGGCGGGGGTGTGTGGAGGTGCTGGAGGACGAACTGAAGCCATCCGGTTTCTACTTGTAGGATGTTGGGAACTAAAGGGGGGACTGAATAGTTCGCACCCGCCTTGGGGTGATCAGCGCTGGGGCAGAGATGCGCCTGCCCAGACTGGCTGAAATCATCTGTCTGGTGCCAGCAGGAGCAGCTGCTACTGGAGGAACTGGTGTCCCGGGTGAACCCGTGGGACCGGCTGGTGCGGGAGCTGGACTGGCGCGAGGGGACGTGAGAGTCCCGAGGGGGTGGATGATGGTGGGCGGGGTGTCCGACCCCCTCTGCCCCTCCCTGCAGGGCGCAGGAGGAGGATGCTCAGCCTGGAGCGAGGCCTCAGCCAGCAGCGCCGCAGCTTCCCTCGCAGGGAGACCTGTGTCATCACCTGAGGGATCCCCCACGGGACACCCCCCCCCACCACCAAAGACCGGGAGGAAGAGGAGGAAGAAGGAGCAGCAAAGCCCTTGCGATCTGACCCCCATCCCCAGGCCCCTCTGCCGCTGCGGGAGGAGGGGGGGGGGAAATGGGGCAGCCTCCCAACCAGCCCCCCGAAACCCAACATTCCCGCAAAGATTCACACATCCCACCAACAACCCCTGGGGATTCTCCTCCCCCAGGAACCCCCAACACCCCAAAGCCCCAACCCCGCTTCCTACAGGCCCCCCCTTCCTCCCCAGCTGCCCCCCTCCCCTTTACCTCCTCCCCCCTGAATCCCACCCAGGCCCCCCTTCCTCCCCAGCTGCACCCTCCCCACTTTACCCCCCCAATAGCCCCCAACAAGCCCCATCCACACATCAAATCTCCTTTATTGCTTCTGGCTGCACTCAGTGACCTCCGGGGGAGGGTTGGGGGAGGGGGGGGGTGGAGTCCCGGGGGAAGGGGGTGTCCCATGGGGGGTCCCTCAGGTGATGACACAGATGGGGTGACACCAAAGACTCCCCAGTGAGACACAGGTGGGGTGACACCAAAGACTCCCCAGTGAGACACATCTCACCTGACACTGAGTTACTCATTCTGGGGTGATCTTTCAATTTTGACTCTCCAACAAGCTCCTCCAGCTCCCAGCCTGGCACCCTCCAATGTCCAACTGGTCCCTGAGCACAATGTCACGTGCTTTGGATATCCTTGTCATGGGATTATCATCCTGCCTTGGAGTAATTGCCTGGGAACCCATCAGCCATGGGCTGGGAAACCCCAGCATCCAACCTCCAGAGGGGCCCATCACCACTGTAGTGTTTAACAGTGCTGGGCCACCATCTCTTTGGGATCCCTTGACTCCAAGACCCCTTGGGCACACCACCTTTGGGGTGATTAACCACAGGGTCCACCCCTCTGGATGCTGAGCCCTGGGGGCCCAGCACTTTGTCTTTCAAAAGACCTTCAGGCTGTGGTGCCCACTAAGGTGCCCACAAGAAGCCACCAGAAGAGTCTTCTACCATCCCGGGTGGCACCTGCAGGGCTTGTGGGCTCCTTCCTCTCCACCCATCACTGATGATGATGATGAGCCCACCCTTTGAACACGGGGCCCAAGTTCTGGGCTACCAGGAGACTGAGCGACAGTGAGAACCCAGTGAAGGGCCCCTGAGCTGCTCCATGTCTGAATGCCTCTTGGAGAAGCTGGTCAGCCAGAACTGACCAGCCTAGAGAAGGTTTGGCTGCAGGAGGTCTGCCCATGTGACATCTCAGCCATGGCAGTGACAGGACAGGAGGTGCAGGACACAAATCTGGACAGACAGTGATTTGGGAAGATGCTTTTTTACTGTGGGGGTGCCCAAGGCTCTTTGGGGAGATTCTGGGGTCTCTAAGAGTGGAGGGAAGTAGGGCCAGCAGGATGGGGCTGTGGTGGTCTCCAGGGCTTCTTTGAGCCCTTGAAGGGCATTGCTTGCCCCTAGGATCTCCCAGGGCTGTTTGGGACCCCTTCAGGACCCCACAACAGTCCCAGCTCCCCCCGGGGTACAATGGTGTTTCCCTGGCCAGGGGACAGGAGGTGGCACAGGCCAGAGTTGGGGTGGGGGGGGCTCAGCATCCCCCCCAGGCCAGCGTGTGGAGGCGGTGGGCAGCATCGCGCAGCCGCCCGCGGTGCTCGAGGCAGCGGTGCAGCCCGGGGGGGACCCGGGCCAGCCCCCAGCGCAGCCCCCAGCACCCCGCGGCGATGGTCCCCGTCGAGTCGCTGTCCCCGCCGTGCAGCACCCCCCTGGCACAGAGGTCCCCCCAGCACCCCCCGGCTGCCAGCAACGCCTCCAGGGCCACCATGGGCGCATCGTGGCCGCTGCACCCCGGCCACCCCTGCAGTGCCCAGCCCAGGTACGCTGCGTCCCGCTCGGCCGGGGAGGGCAGGGGGGGCAGCGTCGCTGGGCCACCGCCCTCCAGAAGGCCCCGGGACTCCAGGTACCTGCGGGGACATGGAGGTCACTGGGAGCACTGGGGGCCCTGGGAATGCCGGGGGGCAGCAGGGACGTGGGGGGATTGGGGGCAGCAGGGACAGCGGGGGAATGGGGGAACTGGAGTCAGCGGGGATGTAGTGTCACTGGGGTCACTGGTGACACCGGAGCGGTGGATGCAGTGGGGACACCGGTCACAGCAGGGAAACCAAGAGCACTGGGGATACTGGGGACACTGGGGGCAGCGGGGGTGTTCAGCCCTCCTCAGACACGCTTCCAGTGTTGAGGGTGGCAACACTGGAGGGATCTTGGGGACACTGGAGGGATCTTGGGGACACTGGGGACATCCTGGGGGCACCGGGGGCAGCAGGGACACAGTGGGCACTGGTGACCCTGCAGATTGACTGGGCACCAGGGTCGGCAGTGACACCAGTGACCGTGGGGCAGGGGACACTGGGGACATCGAGGCTCTGGCACAGCACAGTGACACCAGTGACAGTGGGGCAGAGGACACTGGGGACATCGAGGCTCTGGCACAGCACAGTGACACCAGTGCACTGCGCTGCCAGGACTGGGAGAGAGCCTTGTGGCAATGGGTGATGTCAGCAACCCGCTGAGCCCCTCCCGGTACCCCCACCACCCCCTCCCAGTGCTCCCAGTGACCCCAGCGAACCCTCCCAGTGCCCCCTCACCGGTGCCAGGCATCCCTGAAGAAGGGCCAGGCCTCAGCATTGTCCCCCACAGCCACCCCGGCACTTTCCACGTAGTCCCAGGCCAGGGGCAGGACCCGCATCAGCTCAGCCCCCCAACGCTCCGGGGGCTCCCCCCGAGCCCCCAGCGCCCCAAAAAGAGCCACCGCCAGTGCCCCGAGGTACCCTGTGTGGATGGGGCTTTCAGAGGGGCTGCAGCGTGTCCCCCTGCCCTGCCCCCTCCTGCCTGGCACCCACCTGTGGGGTGGTGGTGGGTCATGCGCCCACTCTCGATGCTCACCCGGATCAGCGTCGGCAGCTCCCGGGCGTGCGGGTACCTACACCGGCACCACCCTGTGCCCCCCGGGCCGGGACCCCCGTCCCGATGCTGCCCCCCCCGCCCCCTTGGCCCTGATGTTCTGGTCCCCCATTTGCCCCTCCCCCCATGGCCCATCCCCCACACTCCTGTACGCCCCGTCCACCCCATGGCCCCTACCCCAGCCTGACACCCTCATATCCCCACCCCCCAACTCTGACACCCCCATGTCCCCCCCTCCGTGTCCCCATGTCCTCTTGTCCAGCCGCTCACCCCCATCCCTGTGACCGCCTGTAACCTCCCCCAGCCCTTCCACCCCCGACCCCTGTCCCCGCCGTGAAACCTCCCCAAGCCCTGACAGCCCCTCCCCAAGCCCCCTATGCCCCCCCATATCCCCACCCCCAGCCCGGACACCCCTCCCCTCCCCGAGCCCCGTGTGCCCCCATGTCCCCACCCAGATCCTCCCCAAACCCTTTGTGCCCCCCATGTCCCTGACCCCAGCCTTGACCCCATCCAACCCCCTGTGCCCACCCATGTCCCCGCACCTAACCCTCCCCAAAAATCCCTTCACCCCCATGTCCACCCCCAGCCCTGAACCCCCCCAACCTTCTGTACCCCCATGTCCCTGCCCAGACCCTCCCCAACCCCCTGTGCCCACCCATGTCCCCGCCCCAGCCCTGACCCCTCCCTGACCCCGTTCCCCCACGTCCCCGCCCTCACCCTCCCCAAGCCTTTTTGTCCCCCCATGTCCTCACCCTCAGCTCTGACCCCTCCCCAAGTCCCCTGTACCCCCATGTCCCTGCCCAGACACTCCCCAACCCTTTGTGCCCCCCATGTCCCCCCCAGCCCTGATCCCTCCCCAAATCCCCATGTCCCCACCCAGACCCTTCCCGAACCCTTTGTGCCCCCCCATATCCCCAACCTCAGCCCTGATACCCCTCCCCTCCCTGAGCCCCTGTGCCCACCCATGTCCCCACCCAGCCCTGACCCCTTCCTGAACCCCGTCCCCCACCATGTCCCCGTCCCAGCCCTCACACCCCCCCCACCTCCCTGTACCCCCACGTCCCCGCCCCAGCCCTGAACCCCCAACCCCTGTGCCCCCATGTCCCTGCCCCAGCCCTCACACCCCCCCCAACTCCTGTCCCCCACTACGTCCCTGCCCCCAGCCCTGAACCCCCCAACCCCTGTGCCCCCCGCCCCACCTGAGGCCTATGGCCAGGCTCCGCATGGCGGCCCCGCACCCGCTGCCCGTGGGGTTGAAGGGGATGCGGTACCCCGCCGGCTCCCCAGGCCGCAGCTGCGAGGTGCCTGGCGGGGGGGGATTGGGGAGAAGGGTTGGGGCCGTGAGACCCCCTGACCTGACCCCCCCGGCCCCCCCCGGCCCCCCACTCACCCAGGATACTGGTGGGGCCCGGCTTGCGGCCCTCCATGTCGCTCATGGCGGCCACATAGCGCTGAGCCAGCTCCTGCAGCAGGGCTTCCCCCTCCAGCCCTGGGGGCACGGCGTGAGGCCCCTCTGGGCGGGGGCACCCACAGCCCTCCCCCGGACCCCTCGAATGCAGGGACATGTGGGCACACCCCCCACTGATTCCTCCCCACCCCCCAATGACCCCCCAAAGCTTTGGGGTACAATAGAACCCACCCCCAGGAAAGGGCAGATGGGGAACACCCCATTGGGGTTTTGGGGGAACATTCAGAGACTCTCTGGAGCCCCCACCCCTCAGGGGGTGGTTGGGGGCACCTAAAAGCCCCTCCCAGTTTGGGGCAGGGTGATAATGGTGACCTGCCCCCCCCCCTTCAGAAATCCCCCGAAGAAATAAGGTCCCCCCAAGACCTCCATGTACAGCAGGGAATCCCCCCCCCCCATCCCTGGGGTACACTGGGGACCCTCCCCTGTATCTGTGGGGGCCTATGGTGAGATTCCCCCCCATAAAAATCCCCCAAGCTCTGAGGAACCCCCAACCCCCCCCGTACAGCCCCCTACCCCCCCGCCTCCCATCCCTGGGTTACATTGGGGACCATCCCCTTCATCTGTGGGGTGCAATGGTGAGATCCCCCCCATAAACATCCCCCCAAGTTCTGAGGAACCCTCAGTCCCCACCCAATACATCCCAGGGGTATGCCCCCCTATGCCCCCCCATCCCTGGGTTACATTGGGGACCCTCCCCTGCATCTGTGGGGTGCTATGGTGAGATTCCCCCCCATAAAATTCCCCCCAAGCTCTGAGGAACCCCCAGATCCCACCCTGTACAGCCCCCCCCACACCTCCCCCATCCCTGGGGTACACTGGGGACCCCCCCCTGCATCTGAGGGGTGCAGTGGGGGGCACAACCTGTGGCCAGGCCCTCGGCAGTCGCAAGGTGCAGGACGGTGTCATCGCTGACGGGCCACTGTGGGGGCTCGAGGGTGATGGCCCCCAGCCCCCCCAGTTCAGCCAGTTCGGCGTGGATCTGGGCTCCGGAGGTGCAGTACTCCCAGAGACCCCCCCGGTAGCCCAGCGCGTCCCCCACCCCGCTCAGCACCATGGCGGCTTCGTAGGCTTCCAGCGAAGGGACGCTGCAGGGAGGGGCTTCAGGGGGGGCTCAGATGTGGGGGGACACCAGGGCCCACCCCCACCCCCCTCCCTGGGACACTCACGTCTCCTCCATGGCGGGACCGGGTGCCCCTCAGGGTTCAGGCACAGGGCCAGCGCCAGGAGGGTGAGGGTGTCCCTGGGAGTGGGGGGACACAAGGGGGGTCCCCGTAGCTTTGGGAGTGGGAGGGGAGGGAGCCCAGGAGGGGTGCTGGGAAGGGAAGAAGTCCCCAGACTGAACTGCGAGGGGGCAGGGGGTCTTGGTGGGGGGACCCAGAGGGACGAGGAGAGGGTGGCAGAATGCAAAGGGCTGGGGGTACCCCAAGGAGCCCCCGAATTGGAGGGGGAGGAGGGGGGCTGGGGGTGGTCTCAGCGAGCCCTGGAGGGGGTGGGGGAGCAGAACCAAGGTTCATCCCCACAGAGAAATGTCCCAGATTTATTCCCCTGGGCCACAGTTTTGGGTGAGACACCCCCCCCCCACCCCAATCCACCCCTCCCATCCCCCCGGATTGGGCCCCGCTCCCAGCCAATTAAGGGGTTTGGTTAATTAATAAAGTGGCTCATGGCAGCGAGAGGGTCGGTCTGTGGGTCACATCCAGGGTGGGGCTGGACACCCCCAACCCTGTCCCTGCTGACCCCCAGAGATCCTTCCCAGCCCCCCCCAGGACCCCCCAAAGGTCCCAGCTCCCCCAGGTACAATGGGGGACAGGAGGTGGCACAGGCCAGAGTGGGGGGCTCAGCATTCCCCCAGGCCAGCACGGGGGGGGCACGCGCCAGCCCCCCCAGCCCCCCCAGCGCTGGTCCCCGTCCAGTCGCTGTCCCGGCCGTGTGGCACCCCCTGGCACAGAGGCCCCCCCAGCACCCCCCGGCTGCCAGCAGCCTCCAGGGCCACCATGGGCCAGCACGGCCGGGGAGGGGGAGGGAAGCGGGGGCAGCGTCGCTGGGCCCCCACCCCCCAGAAGGCCCCGGGACTCAAGGGACCGGCAGGTGAGGGACCCTCTGGGCCACCCAGACCCCCGGGGGTACCCACACCCCTCCCCATAGGGTGCCTGTAGGGTGCCCGCAGGGGATCTATAGGGTGTCTATAGGGTGCCCGCAGGGGATGTATAGGGTGTCTCTATTGTGCCCACTGGGTGTCTATAGGGTGCCTATAGGGTATCTGTAGGCTGTCTATAGGTGCCTGTATTGTGCTCATTGGGTGTCTATAGGGTTCCCATAAGGTTCCTATAGGGTGTCCAGAGGGTATCTATAGGGTGTCTATGGGGTGCCTGCAGGGGATCTATAGGGTGCTTGTATTGTGCCCATTGGGTGCTTATAGTGTTCCCATAAGGCTCCTATAGGGTGTCCATAGGGTATGTATAGGGTCCACAGGGGATCTATAGGGTGCCCGCAGGGGATCTATAGGGTGTCTATAGGGTGCTTGCAGGGGATCTATGGGGTGACTATACTGTGCCCATTGGGATCTGTGCTGCCTGGTGCCCCCTGCACTCCCCGCCCCTCCCATGCAGACACAGAAAGGTTCTCAAGAAATGGCTTTTAATGAAAAATCGGAACAAAACAGTAATCAAAGGTACTAACTACAGAATCAACACCCTCCCTCCCTCTCATTTCCCCCCATCCCTGCAACAGGGCTAAGTGAGATGGTAGAGCCTGGCAGGGTGTCGTCTTCCATGGGGACATCTGTGTCCACAGAGATGTCACAGACTGTGACAGTGTCCACATCCATAGGGACAGGACAGGTGTCCCAGCCTGAGACACTGTCCACATCCATGGGGACCGGACTGTCTGTGTCTCCACTGGAGAGGATGGGCTGTGTGCAGACAGGGAACGGGTGGTCCTGGGGAAGCGATGCTGCTGTCCCCTGATGGCTGTAGGGCAGGAACAGTTGTGCTTGTCCCTGGGGGGCCGTTGGTGTAAGCAGGCTGCTGGGTGTCTGCAGCTGTGTGGTCCCTGAAGCACAGTGCCAGGCAGAGGAGCGATGCCGTGACTGAGCAGTGAGGGGGTTGCCAGAGGCAGACTGGTACTGGAAATGGGGAGCTCTGATCAGCTGCCGCTTGGCAGATCTGCAGGGGGGAGAGGGAGATGTGTCAGGCTGGGGGGCGGAGGGAATCCCTCAGGCACCCGCCGATCAGGCCCCAAGCGTGGACCAACCTCTGGTCTGTCCCAGGTGAGTGGGAGGGTGCAGGGAAGGGCTGCTGCTGCTGCTGCCCTGGCAGTTGGTGGAGGTTGGTGGGTCCTGAGAGAGAGACATGAACACACGCTGGTGACCATATCCCCAGCTGGGCCAGGAGCGTGCGCGAGGGCACTGAGAGGGAGCAGGGAGAGGGGCGAGAGGGGCTGTGGAGTTCCCCAGAGTGTGTCCCTGCGCAGCCAGGAGTGGGCTCAGGCCATACCTCCAGTGTAGGGGGTTGGGAAGATGGGTGGCATCATGGTGGGGGCAGAGAGACCCCATGAAGTGCACCACAGAGGTGGGAGCGCCATGGTCGCTGGAGGGTCAGCTACAGGATGGTGTCTGGATGCTTCTGTTTGCGCGTATCCTTGGTAGCAACGGGGCCACTCCCAGAGTCCTTTGCTGCCCCAACAGCTTTGCCAGCCCTCCATGGGCATGAAAAGGGTTAACAAATGGTTACAGGAAGAGTTACCCTCCATGGCTTCATGTCCAAGTGGAAACCACTACAAAGTGCTGCCCCTCCAAGGTTCATCCTGCCACCCATCCTGTTGGATATTTGTACCCGTGACACGCACAGTGGGATCGAGTGCACCCTCAGCAAGGTGTGGGTGACACTGAGCTGTGTGGTGTCTTTATACACTGGACAGAAGGGATGGCGTCCAGAGGAAATCTTGACACATGTGGTTTTGTGTCCCTTTTGGAAGCTTTCCCTATACTGATAAAGAAAACATCAGCTGGGTCAAGGCTGGAGTCTCAGAATCACACGATTGGGAAAGACCACCAAAGACCAGCAAAAGGATGGTGATGGACTCCAGGCTGGGCAGAAGCTTTTCTGGGTGATTTCTGACCAGAGAAATGTGAGCCCTCATCACCTTAAAAACACATTTCCCACTTGTCTAATTGCCTAGTGATCATAGAATCATAGAATTGTAGGGGTTGGAAGGGACCTCGAGAGAGAGGAGGAAAACACTGGTGCCCAAGTTGGCTTTTCCTCCTTTTTCTGAACGGGCTGGGAAATCTCCCACCTCTCAACTCCTGGCTACACGGCTGGTACTAAGGCCAGGGGTTTGGCTTGGACGACAAGGGGATGTTCTTTGGTGACTCCAACCTGTTGGAGAGGGACAGGATCCACCTGTCTAGAAGGGGCCCTCAGGAATCCCAGACCCGGGAGGTAGGATCAAGTCTGGCATAAAGGGCAGACTGAGTTAATACCAGCTTTACCATCTCTACCATCACCTGGCTGAGCCATCAAAGAGAAGACTTCAGAAATGAAGAAGAGAAGGGAATTCCTGCCCAGGGAGGCTGGGGAGTCTCCTTCTCTGGAGGGATTCAACACCTACCTGGACACTGTCGTGTGTGACCTGCTCAAGGTGATCTCCCCAGACAAGACTGGAGGTGCTTCCCCTCTGGGAAGTGACCTCCCAGGTGATGCCCCTCTGACAGAGATGTCACTGGTTGGTCACCAGAGGGCCCTGGCAACTGTTGCTATTCTAGACTTCTATTGGGTGTTTGCTTGGCAGCAGATACAGGACTGATTTTTTTTTTAATTACTATTTTTTAAGAGAACAGGCATAGCACTAAAGTCCTAGTAATAAAAGAAGTGAGAATGAATAAAACCTGAAGTATCTCTGTTTACAAATCTAGTACCTATACCAGTTAAATCTAAAAAATAAATAATAAATTGATTAAAGAAGTTGCACCTGATAATTTGACATTATTTTGGTTCTAGTATAGGATTTTGATTTTAAAGGAGTTAGAGCAGCTGTGAGAATATAAGGGGGAAAAAAAGAAAGAACCCCAAAAAACCCCACTCCAACATGACTGATGAAATATTGTTTATATGGTCAACGCCGCTCCAGTCCCAAACAGCTTCACACCAGCACGGCTTTTTTTCATAAAATTTAAATATTTAATGCAATAAAATAAATAAATATTTCTCTTTTCACAATTAACAGACAAAAACAGAACAACAAACCCAACCCCACGTTGCAGGGAGTTGGTCAAACTTTAGAACAGAAACTAAACTAAGAGTCTAAACTAAACTAAAGAGTCTTAACTAAACTAAACTAAGAGTCAGTCCAAGGGGATCACAGTGTGACTGCAGTGGTGCCCGTCTCACAGCAGCTGCCGGTGGATTATGTCCCACACCATCTTCCTCTGGAAGTGAGGGATGTGACTCTGGAAAGAGAAGGAGAGAGAAAGCTGTTCAATAGGAAGTCAGGGTGGCAAGGAGACACAAACACCCGGTTCGTTAGGGACGGGGAGCGCAGCTCTGCCCTGCTGAGGCCACCCCGAAGTGCCGACCCCAGCAAGCGCGCGCCCGGCTTTCTTCTGGCAGGAATTTGCTGTTTAAACCAGAAGAGAACAAAAGATCCTCTTGATCTCCAGCATTTAGTCCCACAAAAAGCCAGCTGCTGAAGGAGACTCCCACAACAGCAGAAGCTCATTTAGGAAGCCCCCAGACCACGCCTTGTCAGAGGAGGAACAGGAGAACCAAGCAAGGAACTGCAATGCCCACCCTGTACCCACACACCAGGTGCACCTCCAGGAAGAGGAAATACAAAAGCTTTTGGGTGGAGGAAGTTCCCAGGCTGGGGGCTGGGACAATACCTGGTGTCTGCCCTCCAACACATGGTGTTACAACCACCAGCTTACGTGGATTCAAAGCTCTGCTGCCACAGAGAGAGTCACCAACAGCATGAAAAAAGGACTAAAGAGCACCACGTAACCACAAGCCTGAGTTAAGCAGCGGGTACCTAAGGGGGTGCAGTAATGTGTCACCCTCCACAAGTCCAGACAACCAGATACTACGTCCTCCTGCTGTGTGGTGCAGCTACAGTCTACCCACCAAGTGGGACAGGTACGAGTCATGGGGATACTCACAGGTCCCAGATGGAAAGGGATCTCCTCCCTATTTCTGTTGGTCCAGGTGATACACAGTTGTCACTGGTTGACTGGAGAACGTTGGAAGACTGGACAATGATGGAACACACAACAAGGATGGAACAGCAAAGTAGGATGACACGTGGCAGTAGTAGGATGGAAAATGGCAGTAGGATGGCACGATGTAGTAGTAGGATGGAACACGATAGTAGCAGGACGGCACACCGGAGTAGGATGGAACACAGCAGTAGGGTGGAAGACTGGGGTGTGATTTAACTCCAGAGTAGATTCGAGCCATGGTGTAGATTGGAGGATTGTACAAGACTGGAGCAGGGGGGAAGGCTGGAGGAGTCGAGGAGGCTGGAGGAGTCGAGGAGGCTGGAGGAGTCGAGGAGGCTGGAGGAGTCGAGGAGGCTGGAGGAGTCGAGGAGGCTGGAGGAGTCGAGGAGGCTGGAGCACTTTGGTGCAGGAAAAAACAACAGAGAAGAACCACAGTGTTTACAAGCACAGCATTTGGTATTGACACGTGTCAGAGCACCATAAAGGAGACAGTTTATTCCTACACAACTGTCTACATGTGAGTGGGGAGCCACAGCTACAGCAATAGAAATACCTGAAGTACAACGAGACTGTCAAACTCCTGGACAGAAACATCCTGCACTGGTGTCACCACAAAACACAGCAGGCATTCCTGTGCAGAGACCCTTCACACTCAGCTGGGTGACTCTCAACTCGGGCAGACCAGAGGGGCAGGAGTCAAATTTGTCACCTTAGTGTTACCCCTTCTCTAAGTTGTGCGAGAAGGACCAGGAGAGGTGGAAAGGAAGAGAGAAAAACCTGGCATCCCCTCTCATTACCTTACATTTCACGTCCCCAAATTAAAATAAAAATCTTCTCTAGTTGGGAGGGGAGGAAGGAAAAATAAAAAGCTACTGAAGATTCACCTCCCTTAGGACAGCAGCCCAGGAAACCTTGGAAAAACATCCCTATGTGGACTCAGAGACAGATGTTGGGCAGCACAGAGGAAGTTCAGGAATGAAATGGAAAGCAAACCTTTCAGAGAAGAAAGTCAAAGCAAACACAAGGGTTTTACCTGGCACAAGGAGCTGTCTTGTCCCACAGGGAGAGTGTTCCGTTGCCCGAGGGAGTCCCACAAGGTATTTGATCTACCAGAGGAGAGTGTAAGCAAATCAGCCACTGGTAAAGGCAACTGAGGAGGTTGAGGAGCTTCCCCAAAGGTCAATGTTTCCCCTCTCCCCTACGTCCCCACATTCCCTGTGTTCTGTTGCTTTAGAACAGGCTCAGATTTTCTTACTGGCAACTGCAGCAAGTTGCCCTGGGCACGAGGTATCACCAGGCTGAACCCAGATTCAACCCCAAAAAGGGTTCTGGGGATCTAACACCCCAAACCAAACCAGTTTCCTTCTGGCCAGCTGGCAGCGGCCGTATCGCAGCTGGAGCTGGCTGCATCCAAGGCAGCTCCGGGACTGAGATGCCGAGCGAAACGCCCGGCCCCGACCCAGCAGCAGCGCAGGGATGCAGGGAAGAGACTGAGTTCCCACCCCAGCACTGCCAGACGCTACCGAGGGGCGATGCCCCCACAGCCCGTCCGTGAGCCAAGGGGGAGAGTCGCACCACACGCCAGGAAGAGCGCAGGAGAAACAAGCTCACGCCCTGACGTCAGCCTTACCAGTCTGCACCAGTTCTTCTCCTGGCACACAACTTCTGGGTCTTTTCACTGCAGGCTCAGATGACAGGGCCTGAGTCTGGAACAGAAACAAACAAAGCACCGCCCTGA
Source organism: Gallinula chloropus (assembly GCF_964237585.1). Taxonomy (NCBI): domain Eukaryota; kingdom Metazoa; phylum Chordata; class Aves; order Gruiformes; family Rallidae; genus Gallinula; species Gallinula chloropus. The sequence continues at coordinate 1,259,821 of NC_140117.1, read as the reverse complement.
GTTTAACCTGAACACCAGCCCAAGCCAGCGGAAGCTTCCGGAAAGGGAGGCAGCTCTGGTCCGATTCAGAGACCAGGATTTGCTGGCTCAGAGTGCAGCAGAAGGATCTTTGCAGGATCTCTGACCAGCACGCTGCCCTTTGGGTTTGATTGTTAATAGGGGCTCTCCCCCACGCAGGGATTAAACCCCCTCAGGCTTCCTGCCCAGTTCCCCTCGGGCAGCTCCTCAGCATTCCGGAGTTCAGCCCTGACTCTGGCTCGGGGAGAGCTGAGCCCCTCAGAAAGGGGTTTTGTACAAACAAAGAGTCAATGGTGCTCTCAGGGACAAATAACAGAGCATGAGGGTTTCTTACTCCTCTCACCCTAGGGGGCAGTAAGAAAAAGAACACGGCACCCCCCAACCAAACTAAGGGGTCAAGCAGCTCAGGACTCGTTTTTACAGAGCCAAAGTCCTAGGGGAATCCTCTCCCGGGCCGCTGGATACCCAACCCAGCAGAGAGGGCTTTATCCAGAGGAAGCAGGCGATTCTTCTCCCAAGGTCATGTAGTTTAGGTGCTCCTTCCTCAGCTCCACGTGCCAGAGCAGAGCAGGCAAACCTGAGCCAGGCAAACCCAGCACACCAGAGGCGCCTGCTGTCAAGGGCAAAGAAGAGCCTGAGGCTGCACAGGTTCAGGAAAGTCTCTGCTAACCTCTCCCACAGACTCTGCTCCTGGAGCGGCATCGCTGCCCGAAGCTCGGCGTTTCCTTGCTGCCCTGGCTGGGACCTTCACCGCAGCAGCAGAAACCTCTTCAGCCTTCTCCTCACACCCAGGGATGGCAGCATCTAAACAACAAAGGCAGGCCACATGACAGCATGACTTCAGAGAGGGTTTGGATTGCCATTTGCATGGCAGCCCAGCTCTTGGATCCCACCCAGAGCACTGGGATTCATTCCAAGCTGCACACCCTTCTGCAGGTTCAGACACCCCTCAGATTTCCAAGGGACACCAAACCCCAGAAGAACCAGGGCTGTGAACTACCTTTGTCATGGGCACCACCTGGTTGGACCTGTGGAGGTTCCTGCCCATCAGGATGTTCCGCAGGCGGCTGAGGGCTGAGGAGAGAAGACACAGAACAGGGATTTACAACCACGGCTCAGCTTCACACAAGCAAAACTCCCAGAGCCAATTGCTGTAGTTCCCCTTCCAAGCCCCCCTGGGATCATCTATGACACACACACAGACACCACAGAGCATCCCCCGCCTCTCCCAGCCAAGGCACCGCTATTTATCCCACTACAGTGAGGTAATTCCCTTCTGTTAATGCTTCTTCATGAGTTACACTTGTTCCCAGCACCAAACCCATGGCTTTGGCTAACGTGGAACGGGCTTTGTTTCACTCTGCACAGGTTAACCCCCCCCCAAGCCACACACGGCCCTTCAGCGGGGCAATGCCCCTGTGTACAACGCTGAGTTACTCTCCCCGGGGGGTTCACCAACCACACTCTCAGGTCCCTTCCAACCCCACAACCACCCACCATCTGTGCCTGGGAGCTCCGGGATGCCGGCACCGGTTCAGCCCCGGGAAGGCAGCCCCGTGTCTCCACACGCCCTACGCCGGGACTCCCCCCCAGCCGCTGCTCCCCCTCACACACACACACACACAGAGCCCTCTGCTCCTGCCCCACGCGCGCTCCCAGGGCCCGTTTCTTTCCCAACTCCCCGCTTCCCAGACGGAAAAGCCCCCGGGGGGCCAAGGGGGGCGGGGTCGCCAGGGGCCTTCTCGGGGCGGGGGGACCCGCAGCTCCGCTCCCGCCCTGGGCTCCAACGCCCAGGAGAGGTCCCGCAGGCCGCACCCGGGAGGCCGCGGGGCCTCAGGGACGGGGCGAGGCCCTCGGGCGGCCGGACGGCCTCGGGCCGGAGCGCTCACCTGGGGGGCGGCCTCTGCAGCGGCGGCGCGGCCGGGGACGGCTCGGGGGGCGCGGCGGGCGGCGGCCAAGAGGCCGCCGAGGGGCCCCGGCAGCCATCGGCACAGAGGCACCGGCAGCCCGCGGCGGGAACGCGCCCGTCCTGCGCCGCGCCCGGCACGGCCCGGCCCCTCCCACCAGGGGGTGGGGCAGCCCCGCCATTGGCTCCGACCGCTGCCTGTCTGGGTGGAGCTGGGCCGGGCTGGGCCGTCCCTCCCCCGCTCTGCCCCCCGCTTGCCCGGCCCGGCCCTGCCCGGCCGCCCCTCCCAGGGCTGTGCGGGGCAGCCCCTCCAGTGGCTCCTCCCGCCGCCTGTCTGGGGAGGCAGAGCCCGGGCAGGAGAGGGGCGGCTCTCTCCTCTCCTCTCCTCTCCTCTCCTCTCCTCTCCTCTCCTCTCTCTCTCCGCCCCCCCACCGCAGGTTCTGCGGCCCGAGGGACGCAGGTGGGTGGGAGCGGCCGGCGGCCCGGCCCCTGGGCAGGTTCCCCCTCCGGTCTCCTCCCCCCGGCTCAGCGGGGGAGAGGACGGAGACCCGGGGCTTACCGAGCCCTTTCCCCAGCGCTCTCCCGGCGCTCGGGGCCTGTCTCCGCTCCCGCTCCCGCAGCACCGACCGGCTCAGCCATGGCCGAAGGCTCGACTGAGCGAGAGCGGCGGGTGGGCAGGACGCGTGTCCCGGGACACGGAGCGGGGACTTGGGAAGCGTTGAACGGCCCCGCCCGGCACCGGCCGGACCGGCTGCCCGGGCAACGGCGACGCGCGACCGGCCGCCGAACCCGCCGGGAACGGCCGAACCCAGCGGGCGGGAACGGGGCGGGTTTCCCCTGTCCCGCTGGGTTCGGCTGGGTCCCGCAGCCACCCCGCTCCCCCTGCCCTGCCCGAGCCAGAAGGGCGGGGATGCGGGGAGGGAGGGAGGGAGCTGCGCGGGCAGCCGGGCTGAGGCTTCTCGGGGTGCCCCCGGGTTTCCACCCCGAGAATCCCGGCACCCCCTGTGTTTCCCTCACGTTTCTCCTTCCCGGGGAGAACAGGATTCCCCACCGAGGCAAAACTCCTCCGTGTCAGACGGGAGGAGGATCGATCCCTTTGAACAGCCAGCGCTGGGGATCTCCTGCCTTCAAGTCAGGCTGCCAGCACTAGAACTAGATGCTGCCTCTCTCAGCACAGAGCAGGTGAAGCCCCCAGCCCCATTTACACCAGCTACAAAGTCCCCACCACAAAGGCAGGGCTTATTCTCCCTGTCGTGACTTGTTGGCGCTGGTGGGCAGCGGATCAGCCGGGCTTCCAGGCCATTCTCCCTTCCCTTGTTGGAGCAGCTGTTTGTCCATCTTCTTCTCTCCTTGCTGAACATCCTGGCAGAAGGGAGGGAGAGAAAGAATTAAAACAGGAGCTGAGGAGCTCAGGGTGTGAAGGGAACGTTTGTGATCTGGGGACAGAGCAAACTGCACAGGCTGTTCCCAAGACACTGGCGTGTTTGATGGGTGGGGGGGACGTATATAAGGGAGCATAAGAAATCGCATTTATAATAACTAACACATCAATAAGAGCAAATTCAATTACTAACTATTGCAAGATGCTTGGAGGGAAAGCTGATAAGGAGAACATAATAAATGGGAGCAAGGCTGTGACTCGTGACCCCAGCATCCCAAGGCAGGTGGCACCTGGGACGGATAAGGAGGAAGCATCAGCAGGAAGGTAGTTCTTGGGGTGGATAAGGAGGAGCCCCCTACTCACTCAGATCCCTGTGGGGACAGACAGGGACCATCTGTCAGCAGACAGACGGTCTGTTTCCAGACAGGCAGGAAGCCGGGTTTATCCCCCACCCCGGGACCCCGCTCCAGGGATCCGCATCCTTCAGGGGGGAAGGGATCGGGATGTCCCGGGTCACAGAAGCTCCGGCAAAGAAAACAAAGAGCCCAGATCCATCTGTCTTTGACCATCTCGGGGTGCACCGCTCCCGGAGGCACTGCAATACCGGGACGATGCGCGGAGCGGAGGGAGCAAGCTCCGGGTCCAACTCCCAGACCCAAAAATCCGTTTAATATAAAGTCCTCTCATCGAGGACGTATCAGATATTAAACTGATAAGAACAGATACTACACTTGATCTTAGCCAAAAGGCCGAGAAGCGATGCTCCCGCACACCCAGCACCTCCACACACCCCCGCCGACACTCACACAACTCACGGATGCTCCACAGCGGCCCCAAAACACCCTCTCGTCCCGCTTGCATTCGCATTCCCCTGCCTATCCCGCCTCTTCCCGCCGGGATCCGCTGCTCCCGGCTCCGGGAAACCGGCGGAGAGCTCCGCACCGAGCACTCCCAGCAGCCCGTGCGCGGCCCTCTGCTCGCGATTTGCATGGACACGCCCCTCTCCAGCCGCTGCTGCGGCCGGCGTCCTCCCCAAACAGCACCCAGCTTCTTCCTTCCCCCTTCCTGCTCCTCCCGCCCGTCCTTATCCTTCCTTTTTCTTCCCTCCTCCACTCCCACCCCCGCCCCCTCCCCCGCCCGCTCCCCCCAGCCTTTCCCCCCTGGTTCCCAGCACCGGACACTCAGCCGGGCGCTGCGAAGCTCCCCGAGCCCCCGGGGATGGAGCAGCGGGAGCCGAGGGGAAGGTTCTCCCCGCTCCCGCTCTACACATCGTGTAGATCCACACGAGGCTGCCCAGGGCCCCATCCAGCCCGGCCCTGAACACCTCCCGGGACTGAGCATCCCCCACCTCTCTGGGCAGCCTGTTCCAGCAGGAAGAAATGGACCTTTTAAGAAGTACAAATGCCAGAGTTCATTGGGTGCTGTTAGCTGCTGGGAACATGCTCTCTCTTGTCCTTCTTCCTTGCTTGACCTCCTGTCATTCATGCCACCCTGGCGTCCCATGAAGGAAACAGCCCTGTGGAGCCAGAGGGTGGTGTAGGGGACCGTCTCCAACAATTCAGAGACTGTGTCAGGTGTTTGTCTCAACCCTGCTGGAACATTCCACCACCAGCTCTCCCCACTGTCAGCACTGCAGCAACGGTCACACTGCAAGACCAGATGCTTCCTGCCTTCCTATGGCCCCCCATGCAGAGCTGAGTGAATTTAACCCAAGCCCTGCGCATGCGCCCAGACCCGGGGTCTGGAAGAGAAAGGGGCCTGGAGACCCCTGAAGACCACCTGAAACCTCCCAGTGACGGTACTGGGCAGGCACACCACCACTGCGTGTGTGTGTGGGGGGTGGCTAAACAAAGTAGCTCTTGGAATATGCTGATTGATTCCTGGAAGGAGTGAATACAACACAATAAAAGAACAGAGGTGACCAACGTGGAGGGAACGTTCCCTCACTGGACCTGAAGACACTGGACTGACAGGACACTGCAGCTCTGTGGTGGTAGAGATTGCATCCTCTCTCTCTCTCTCTCTCTCTCTCTTTCCACTCTTTTTTCATTCTCTCCCCCTTCTCTTGCACAGTTGTTGTTGGCCAAATAAAGTGACTTGACCCTTGACTCAGGTTTGAGTCTTAATTCTGTTCCTGAACATTGCAAAGACCTGGTCATGACAAAACACCCAGTTGGATGTTACTCAGGAGTTAAGCCCAGGTGACCCCAGCCACCCAGAGCAACCTGAGGTCAGTTGGAACACAGTGGATTGTAACCTCTGCCAAATTAGTCTGTTTGTGCAGCCTGACAGCTACTTGGGGAGATTTCAGACCAGCAGCATCTTTCAGCTCTCACCCCTTTCATTTGGCAGCTCTAGCTGGATGTTTTGCATTGTTGAAGGTGGGCACTGGGAGAGCCTGAAATTCCATCTGCCATTACTAGGACCATTCCCGTGCCTAGGAATGCCCTTCAGCCCAAGGTTCCTGGGGCTGCGTGTGGGCTACCTGGGGAGGGTTCAGGCCAGGAACATCATTCATCCTTCACAGATTTCTTTTTGAACTGTTGCTGTAGGACTAGAATTTTCGAAGGAGGATGCTGGCAGAGCCAGAAAATGACACCAGGCACTCTTAGGACTGTCCTCTTGGCAAGGAAAGCCCTGACCCTCCAGGTTCCTGGGGTGTCGGGGAAGACAGCAGGCCTGGCAGCGGCCTAGCTCGCTTCACCCAAGATTTAGGCCCTGACAATATCCTCGTGTGCCCATGAGACAGGACAAGTTACTCATGCTGAGAGGAACTTAATAATCACATTCCCAAAACACAGCGGCCTTGATGACAGGGGTACAGGCTGCCCTAAACCAAGAAGTTGTGATGGGAAGAACTTGGGAGTAACGGAACATGTCAAGAACCAGCCATAATAAGATGGTCACACAGCCGGTGTGCAGATGCTTTTAGGCATCAGAGGTAAACTAAGGATATTTAGTGATAAGATGGGTTATCAGAACTCGTTATAATCACTAACCAATCAGTGGGGTGTGAACAGTGTATGTAACCAAGTAGCAGTTTTTCAGCTTGCCACGTTTGCAGTAACAAATGTCTCTAATCTGTGGGATTTCACCCAATAAACGGCTTCACCTGAAATTCATACCAAGTTGCGTGTTGCTCTCTGCTGGTCTCCACAGGGATGGAGCGCAGAAATAGTGGGGGACATGGAAACACAGTGTGGAGGGCGTGGGACATGGAGTGGGACACATGATGAGGAGACATGGGGATGGCATGGGGACCCAGAGGTGGTAGAGAGGATGTGGGGATATGGTGGAGGGAGGAGTTGGTGACAGCCGTGGGGACAAGGCTGCCTGATGTCCTGGAGGGCCACCTCCAACTCAAGGATGTCTGGTTCTGCTACCCTGAGCCCTTCCTCAAGGTGGTCATGGGGGAAGTATGGGGGCTGCAGTGACAGGGCAGGAGGGCATGGTGGGGAGGTCATGGGGTTATGGACTTGGCAGGGACAGTTTGGAGGCACAGCAGGGGGACAGGCAGACATGGTGGCAAATATGGCAGGTGGACATGGGGACATGGTGAAGAGGGCATATGGGGACACAGATGAGGTGGAGAGCATAGGGACAAGGCATGGGGATAGAGAGGTGGTGGGGAAGCTGTGTGGACATGGCAGGGACTGTGGGGACAGAGTGGGGACATGGGTGTGGTGGGGAGGGTGTTGGGACATGGTGGGAACAAGGCAAAACTGCATTGGGAGTGCTGGGGTCACTGGAGGAGGGGCCACAGGGCTTGACCTCTCTCACCCCAGAGTGTGTCCCTCAAGCTGCTGCTTGGAGAGATGCTGGCAGTGGTGCCTCCCAGGGGCGGGAAAGATCACCCTGGTTTCCCTGTGACACTGAGAGCCGGGCAGGTGCTGCTGGATGGTCACCCCCTCCCTGACTACCAGCCCTCCTACCTGCACGGCTAGGTGCTGCCAATCAATGTGATTGATAAAGCACTTCAATTTTATTGCAAGCACACACTTCCTTTTATACTATTCCTACCACGTATTATACTTATCGTATTTTAATTGGTTTTTAACTAAAGGTTACATTTACATACTCCATCCATCTTGCAGCCTGGGAATAGTGTCTTTTTCCCAATCCCAGGAGCGCTGAATCCTTGTCACACCTCCTGCTCCCACATCCCATGGCCTTGCTACATGACACACAAGAATACGCTGACATATTGTTGATCCTTTTGTTCTCACCAAGACGGTGTGGGGCCTGGTCTTACTAGACTACAGAGGCGACTGCTTGGACAGCTGCTCCATAGGCTCATGGCCTTGCTTCTCAAGCCATTCTGCAACAATTCCCCCTTTTTCTTTTTGTACAAGCAGTGCCTGGTTAGTTACCTTTTCAATTCCTTTTATAATACATCTATATGTATGTGTACTATTATAATTACAATTAAAATGAATAAAAGCCAGCATAAACCTTCCTTAATCAGTCCTACAAGCCAGGGGCTTATATCCCAGCTGGAGAGCTGGGCAGTTAGAAACCAGATGAACTTCAACAAAAGCAAGTGTAGAGTCTTGCACCTGGGAAGGAACAACCAATTGTATCAGTACAGGCTGGGGGATGACCTGCTGGAGAAGAGCTCTGTGGAGAAGGACCTGGGGGTCCTGGTTGATGACAGGTTGGCCATGAGCCAGCAGTGTGCCCTAGGGGCTGAGAGAGCCAATGGGATCCTGGGGGGCATCAGGAGGAGTGTGGCCAACAGGTCAAAGGAGGGGATCCTCCCCCTCTACTCTGCCCTGGTCAGGCCTCACCTGGAGTATTGTGTCCAGTTCTGGGCTCCCTGGTATAAAAAGGACAGGGATCTCCTGGAGAGAGTCCAGAGGAGGGCTACAAAGATGATTAAGGGCCTGAAGCATCTCCCCTGTGAGGAAAGGCTGAGTAAGTTGGGACTCTTCAGCCTTGAGAAGAGAAGACTAAGGGGGGACCTAATTAAAGTCTATAATTATCTGAAGCAGGGGATGCAGGGGGAATCAGCCAGCCCCTTTTCAGTGGTCTGTGGGGACAGGACAAGGGGCAATGGCTGCAAGTTGGAGCACAGGAAGTTCCACACCAACATGGGGAAGAACTTTTCCCCAGTGAGGGTGACAGAGCCCTGGGACAGGCTGCCCAGGGAGGTGGTGGAGATATTCAAGACCCGTCTGGACGCCTATCTGAGTGATATGTCCTATGGAGCTGCTTTGGCAGGGGGGTTGGACCCCATGATCTCTCAAGGTCCCTTCCAACCCCTACAATTCTATGATTCTATGATCCCCAAACATTGTCCTTAGCCAGTCATCAAATAGACCTTTATTTACTTGTATCTTCTGAGTATGTTCTGTGTTGACTGTGTATAGACTGGCTGTGATCTGAAAGGTTAAAACAACACATCCCTTCAAAGTCCTGACACCCATGACCCTGTGCCAGAAGCAGAAAATCAACTGCTGCATGATTCTGTAGTAGAGCATGTTTAAGGCTGCCCCCGGCTCCCCCTTTTTCTTTTTGCACTGAGTAAGTGCACCAATGGGCTACACTGGCCCGTGAAGAATAGTCAAATCAATGACCATGTCAAAATCTATGTGATCAACACATCATTTAGGCAAAAATAACTAACAAAAACATAAGCCCTTGTTTAACTAAATCTAAAAACCATCCCATAACCAGAAAGCCATACTGTAAAGTGTGGCAAGCTAAAAACTGCTAATTGGCTATACATACTGCTCACACCAAAGTGATTAATTAGTACTTATAACGAGTTTTGAGAAGCATATCTTACAGCTAATCGTTGTTAGTTTACCTTTGATGTCTAAAAGTTATCCGCACACCTGCTGTGTTTTGGCCATCTTATTATGGCTGGTTCATGACATGTTCACTTATTTCCAAATACCTTCCTACAACTCTTTCTTTGTTTAAGGCAGTCTGTACCTCTGTCTTCAAGGCCACTATGTTTTGAGGATGTTATTACCAAATACCTCTCAACATGAGTAACTTTCCTGCTACATGGGAATTCAAGGATACTGTCAGGGCCTATGACTTCTGTGAGGAAAGCCAGGTCGCTGGCAGGCCTACTGTACTCCCTGACAATTTCTTTTTTTTCCCTTTTAGTATCTGCATTTCAAAAACTGCTTTTAGAGGTCTCTGCAAGGGCCCTTTGCAGAAAGCTCAATAAGCATGGCAGTAAGAGTAAGACAAGTACTATAATTACCAAATCCAATAATCCAAATTTGACCATTGACAATATCCATCCTGAAATTTCCCACTCATGAAACCAATTGTCCAATCCAAAGAATTCTATTTTTTTGTTTTGTTTATTTTTGTTGTATCTTTTATGTTTGATTTATTGATTTCTGAATACTGAGTGGTCAGACAGATTCCTGCAGCCCATACTGTGAGCTGTGGGAAAAGCAGATGATGATTCTGCAGCTGCGAAATTGCACAGTGGAGCGAGCGACCAAGATCTGATAGCCTTGGTCGGACGAAAGTTGTGGGAAGCCTGATAGCCTTGGTTGGACGAAGGATGCGAAGGCTGTGAAGGCTGTGGGAGACCCGAAGAACGGGACGTCTCAAAACATCATGAAGCGAGGAGCATTCCATTGTGTTGACAGTGTAACTGCAGCTGCGGTGCGAAGATAACCTTTAACCCTGACGACATCAGTAACCTGTAAAAAGCCTTCTGACGGTTTTATATTATCCAATCAATTTAAAGCTCGCTAAGCTTGACGCATTTAGAAAATATATAAGCTGCTGTATGTGTGCAATAAACGGATCACTTTGCTTACATTAAGCGGTGTCCCGTCTCTCTGTTGCGGCAAATGGTGACCCCGACATGATTCGATCCAAAACGGACCGGACGACGTGATTCGATCCGAAACGGACCGGAGGACGTGATTTGATCCGAAACGGACCGGACGACTCGGCACTCCAAGGAACTGGAGAACTGCCTATCTGGCAGCCGGTCGCAACTCCCGCAGAACTACAGAGTACGCTGCTGAAAGGAAGCAGGAGCCGGCAAACAATCCCTCGAGGAAAAGAGGTGAGCTGCGGGTAATCCAGATGGGAGGGCAAGTTTCGACTCCCCTAGAAAGAGACGTATATGAACTTATGAAAGCTTTATTAGCCAAACATGATAAGGCTATTTCGGGTCATGATCTTAAATGCACTTTGAAGTGGGTCCAGGTTAAAATCCCCACTGTCACTGCATCGAATATTTTTACAACGGATATATGGGACTCCGTGGGTGTTAAACTTTGGGACGGAGCCACAAAGGGCGACCCCCAGGCGCAAAAACTGCTCCCTTGGTGGAGAATTATATTTGAAACTTTAAAAGAACAAGAGCGCTCTAATAGAGCGAATCAATCGCCTGGAAAAGATTTTGACGGGGACGATTCCCCTGTCCTTCCTTCAGCCCCACCGGAACTGCCTCCTTCCCCTGAAACCGACCCTTCATTAGTGCCAAAGCCATGCTCAAAAAAAGGGGGATTAGTAAATTACCCTCCTGAAGATGACCCCTTTGATCCTGGTCCTTCAGACCCGGAGGATGAGCCTGATTTGTTCCCCCCTGACCCACACAACGTGTGGACCAAAATCAAACGGCAAGCGTTACGGGAAGGGGACTTGGAAATGGCACAAAAAATTGTAGCACCGGTCGTGTATCAAGGGCGCGGGCGCGGGGCTCAGTGGGAACCTCTGTCTTTTTCTGTGATTAAGGAATTGCATTGTATGGCTACGGAGCACGGTTTATCTTCCCCCTACTTTGTTACTATGCTATCATCTGTTTTCGATACTTATACTATGACACCCCATGATCTCAAATCTCTCGCACAATTACTGTGTACACCCACGCAATACACATTGTGGGAATCTCAATGGAGACAGGGGTTACAAACCCTCCTGACTAGCTATGTAGGACATAATGATCCTAATATGGCTGCATTAACTTTGGAGCATTTAACGGGGACGGGGCAGTACGCTGACCCCGTAACCCAAGCCAGAGAGGTCCCAAGGGAAGCTTTGAGAGCTGTACGCGAGGAAGCAAAAAAGGCACTTTTAAAGACCCCCGATACTCAAAAACCACAAAAAGCCTTTACTGCTATAATACAGGAACCTCGCGAGTCTTATATGCAATTTATAGATAGACTGAGACTGGCGTTAGAAAAACAGGTTGACAACACGGAAGCAAGAGAAATATTACTTTTAAAACTAGCTGTAGAGAATGCTAACGCAGACTGTAAGCGAGTCTTACAGGCTTTACAATTTGAGGCTATGGCCACCGCTTTTGCCGCTATGAGACCCTCTCCTTCCTGCTTTAACTGCGGAAAGCCCGGGCACCTTAAGAAAAACTGCCCGACAAAGCCACAGCCACAGCCACAAGCCCCAGGCGTCTGTCCCAGATGCCAGAAAGGGCGACATTACGCAAATCGATGCCGCTCAAAATATAATGCCCAGGGGCAGCCCCTTCAGGGAAACAAGTCGCGGAGCGCGAATCCGCGGCGCGTGCAGAAACAAATTCCGCAAGTTGCAGTTACACTACAGGGGGGAGTCCAAACACAGCCAATGCCACAGGTCTATGCCCAGCAACCTCAGGCTGTGCAGGAATGGACTTGGCAACCGCCCACACAGTAACATTACTCGATTCCACGGTCCACCTGCTGCCCACCACTAGTGACAGCGCTAGATTGGGAAAACAAAGTGCCCTAATCGTTGGTAGGTCTTCTACCACGCTTACGGGACTTTTTGTGCTCCCTGGAGTGGTGGACGCAGACGCAGTGGGCAATATCGCAATAATGGCTTGGACTCCTTTTCCCCCTTGTAGTATTCCAGCAGGTAGCCGAATTGCTCAATTGGTACCCTTTTTGGGACCACAAAAAGACCCTGCCACAGCCGAACTATTACCCGTTAGGACGGGCAATTTTGGGTCTACAGGCACCCCCTCAATTTATTGGGCACAGAACATATCCCACCAGCGTCCCATGTGCAAAGCTATTCTGACCCAATCTGGACAAAGATATCCTTTGCAAGGCATCTTGGATACGGGAGCTGATGTCACAGTTATCTCGCAGGCAAAATGGCCTCCACATTGCAGGGGTAGGAGGAACCGGCACAAGTCGACAAAGCCTCCACTCCATCACTGTTGAAGGCCCAGAGGGACACATAGCCACAGTTAAACCCTTTGTCTTACCAATACCAATGGTTTTATGGGGACGAGATGTACTAACACAATGGGGAATGACATTAAAAACACATTTTTAGGGGGGGCCATTGAGGAGCGCGACACTCTAAAAATCACATGGAAAACAGATACCCCTATTTGGGTGGATCAATGGCCCCTTCCTATTGAGAAATTGCGCGCTCTAAATGACCTAGTAGAGGAACAATTACAAAAGGGACATGTGTTACCCTTGGTCAGTCCCTGGAATTCTCCTGTTTTCGTTATCAAAAAACCCAATGGCAAGTGGCGCCTACTGCATGATCTTAGAAAAATTAATGACGCTATGGAAGATATGGGAGCCCTCCAACCGGGGCTCACCTCACCAACCATGTTACCTCGAGATTGGCATCTTACAGTGATTGATTTAAAAGATTGTTTCTTTAACATACCTTTGCACCCTCAGGATGCACCCAAATTTGCCTTTTCAATTCCAAGCGTCAATGTGCAAGAGCCTTTACGCCAATTCCATTGGGTAGTGCTGCCACAAGGAATGAAAAACAGTCCAACAATTTGCCAATGGTACGTAGCAAAAATTTTAAGCCCAATAAGGAAGGCCATGTCTACTATTTTAATATACCATTATATGGACGACATCCTTGTAGCCGCACTTCATGAAGAAGACATGCAGAAGGCCCTAGCCCTTGTCATTAAAGCTGTAAATGCAGCTGGATTCTGTATTGCCTCTGAAAAGGTTCAATCAATATCCCCATGGAAATATTTGGGCTGGCTAATACGATCAAAAACCATAGCACCTCAGCCACTTACCCTAAACACAAAAATTACCACTTTGAATGATGTGCAAAAACTCCTGGGAACCATAAACTGGGTTCGTCCACTATTGGGAATCACAAACTCTGATCTTGACCCTCTTTTTAAACTCCTGAAAGGAGACACTAACATTTGTGCTCCGAGAACATTAGACAAACCTTCTCAGATGGCTATTGCGAAGGTGACTGAGGCTATTGAGTCTAGACAGGCACACCGTTGTGACTTAAACCTTCCTTTTTATTTAGCAATTTTAAATCCTGCACGACAGCCATACGCCCTCATTTTCCAATGGGATATTACACAAAAAGACCCATTGATAATCATTGAATGGATATTTTTATCACACCAACCCTCAAAAACTATACTTACGCAACATGAGATGTTTGCCTCTCTGATTCTTAAAGCGCGTCAACGACTACTAGCCTTAGCAGGAATTGACTTTGTACACATATACCTACCAGTGGTCAAGGCTTACCTTTCGTGGCTATACCACCGATCAGACGTCTTTGCCATGGCCCTCGCAGACTACTCTGGACAAATCTCTTCTCACCTACCAGCTCATAAACTCTTACACCTTGACTTTCAACTGTCACAGAAACCAAAGCGAAGTGAGACACCTCTGGAAGCTTTCACAGTATTTACGGATGGGTCCGGGAAAACTCATAAGTCTGTCATTATCTGGTGGGACCAACAAACCCAAAACTGGAACTCAGACATTTCTCTAGTACCAGGCTCGCCTCAAATTGTAGAACTTGCAGCAGTTGTACGTGTTTTTCGTAAATGGTCAGAACCACTTAACATAATTACTGATTCTGCCTATGTTGCAGGAATAGTTCAACGTGCAGAAGCCGCTGTTTTGAAAGATGTTTCTAACTCTCTCTTATTTAATCTGTTACAGGAACTTATTGCCTTGTTGGACTCTAGATTAACTCCTTATTTTATTATGCATGTCCGCTCACATACCACCTTACCAGGCTATATTGCAGAAGGAAATAGACAAGCTGACCTATTAACCCTTACTGCACAAATTCTTCCAGATCTCTTTGCTCAAGCAAGGCTTAGCCATTCTTTTTTCCACCAGAATGCCGGAGCATTAAAACGCTCCTTCAACCTCACTACACAACAGGCAACAGAAATTATTGCTACATGTCCTGATTGCCAACGAGTGTCTTTCCCATCAGTCACGGGTGGAATTAACCCCCGAGGACTGCAAGCCTTACAGTTATGGCAAACTGATGTCACACACTATCCAGAATTTGGAAAACAAAAATATATACATGTTTCAATAGACACCTTTTCGGGAGCCTTGTATGCATCCTGTCATATGGGAGAGAAGGCTCGCGATGCTAAACGCCACTTTTTACAAGCCTTTGCCACTTTAGGCATACCCCAAAAAATAAAAACAGACAATGGACCTGCATATATTTCTGCTACTATACAAAACTTTTTCAATACCTGGGGCATTACACATATTACAGGAATACCTCATTCCCCTACTGGTCAATCTCTCATTGAGCGCTCCCACCAATCTCTAAAAAATATTTTGCAAAAACAAAAGGGGGGAATGAAGCAGGCAACCCCAGGAGAAAGATTACAGAAAGCATTATATGTTTTTAATTTTTTAAATTGTTCCTTGATGGATCAAAATCCTCCTATTGTTCAACACTTTAATATGAGCCAAGAATTTACAGAATCAAAAAAGGCACCAGTTTTAATAAGAGACCTAGAAACAGGAAAAATTTTAGGCCCTTATCCGCTTGTCACTTGGGGAAGGGGTTATGCTTGTGTTTCCACAGAACGTGGTCCGCGGTGGATCCCGGCGAGGAACGTTAAACCCTTTAGAGAACCACTGACGACGACCCCAGCCGAAGAACCGGACGCGGACGTTTCACTGCCTACTTGAAAACTACTATCATGATACTCCTTTTGTTTTTGTTTGGAGCTACAGTGAAAGCTAATCCTTTTCCCCCATTTTTTCCCTAAGGTTAACATATGGGTTACACTGGCCAACCTAACAGGTCAAGATACTCTTTGTCTGGCTACTGCCTCCCCAGAAAATCCCTTTTCTACCTGTCTGGTAGGATTGCCACTTGATAATTGGACAACGCTTTACAGCTTCATTCCTTGCCCCTGGTGTCATGTCTGCAAAAGCACTCGGCACCTTGGACAAATTGGGATGCTGGCTAGCAAAGCAGACCAATGCTACTAGTAAAGCGCTTTCTGGTCTTTTGCTTGATGTAGATAGTGTACGACATGCAACTTTGCAAAATCGTGCTGCTATAGATTTTTTGCTTTTAGCTCAAGGACATGGCTGTGAGGATTTTGAAGGCATGTGTTGTATGAATCTTTCAGACCACTCGGAATCAATCCACGCCAGCATACAACAACTTAAGAACGGAGTTATGAAACTCCGAGAAGACGATATATGGGACTGGCTAGACCAGCTATTTTCTAGCTGGGGCTTTACAGGGTGGATGAGAAGCTTAATCAAAACAATGCTATATGTAGTACTTGTTATTTTGTTGTTTTTAATACTTTTGCCGTGCTTTTTACAGTGTGTACAGACAATGATATCTAATGCTATTCACAAGGTTCTTATTGTTCAACAGATCGGGGGAGATGTGGGAAAAGCAGACAATGATTCTGCAGCTGCGAAATTGCACAGTGGAGCAAGCGACCAAGATCTGATAGCCTTGGTCGGACGAAAGTTGTGGGAGGCCTGATAGCCTTGGTTGGACGAAGGATGCAAAGGCTGTGAAGGCTGTGGGAGACCCGAAGAACGGGATGTCTCAAAACATCATGAAGCGAGGAGCATTCCATTGTGTTGACGGTGTAACTGCAGCTGTGGTGTGAAGATAACCTTTAACCCTGAAGACATCAGTAACCTGTAAAAAGCCTTCTGACGGTTTTATATTATCCAATCAATTTAAAGCTCGCTAAGCTTGACGCATCTAGAAAATATATAAGCTGCTGTATGTGTGCAATAAACCGATCACTTGCTTACATTAAGCGGTGTCCCGTCTCTCAGTTGCGGCACGCCTCAGCAGGTTTGCTGGGGGACTTGTGACTCTGGAGGGGACCAGGCTGGAGCAGTCTGGGCCCAAAGATCAGTACCCGTGGAAGGAGCCGTGCTGAGGAATGGTGAGGAGATGACTCCCTGATAGAGAGGATTCACACTGGAGAAGTTCATGATGGACTGTCTGCCGTGGGTGGGACACCACGGTGCCACAGGGGAAGGGTGTGAGTGTGGAATGTCCCCCCCAAGCTGAGACTCAAGAAAACTCGGGAAGAATGGACTGAACACCCCCATTCCCCATTCCCTGCCCCTCCCTATGCTGCGATGGGAGGGAAGAAGGAAGCGAATTTATGATTAAAGTGAGGGTGGGGTCACTAGAATGCTTTAGCAATTCTAGTAAAAGCTGCAATTTTGAGTTGGTAGGGTCAAATCCAATTTAATGTCCCCAGCATTATTTGGATGTCATTAAGTGTTTTGATGCTCACATCCAGCTCGACAGGCTGCGGCTTTACCTGCCTTGCAGCCACAATCATGCCCAGATATTTCCACGGGGGTATTGTATGACCTTTCTCAGGAGCAATGAGCAGACCCATTTGTTGCAGGCCACAAATGGCTGCTTGTTCCATGGTTAGCAACTGCTCTGCAGTTTCTGCAGCCAGCAAGATGTCACCCATATCGTGACAGCAATACCCTGTTGGGTAGGCCTCACGCACCGGGGATAGTGCTTGAACAACAAAGCCCTGACAGATGGTAGGTGAGTTCTTCACACCTTGAGGCAGAACTTTCCAGTGATCCCTTTTCACAGGCTCATTATGATTTACAGTTGGTACAGTAAAGGCAAAATTCTCCTTGTCCAGAGGGGCCAAGGGTATAGTAAAGAAACAATCCTTTACACCCATACCTATTCTATCCCAACCCACAGGTATCATTGCTGGAGAGGGTATTAGAAATGCCAATGATCCTAATAATGGACTTGAGGTAGACACGTTAGTGAAGGAGTAATTTATTATACATTCTTGCAAGAGCGGGTGACCTAACAAAGTAGGCACACCTTTGGTCAGAGTTTGTAGCACTTTTATACCATATCCTCATCCAAAAATCATTAGGTTACCTCATACACCTGTACATATTCATAACCTGCCCCACTTCATATTAAAATGAGCTCCAAGAAGTGATTTCCATAAACTCTTTCCCACTGCGCCTGCTACTGCTGTTTGGTGGTGGTCGTTGAAGGTCGTGGGGGTGAAGTCAGATGGCTCCTCTTCATCACCGCAAGTAATCTTCTGTCTTGCACAGACTCAGTTACCCGTTGACTCTGATCCAAACTACAAGTTTGGTTTCAGCAAGTTTTGTATACCTTCAAGGACAAGGGGGAGCTTGAACTAGTTACAATGAAATGCTTTGCCTGCATTTGTGACCAATAAGAGACAGGCAAGGAATTCATGAACAGATAAGGTGGGGGGGGGGGGGAGGGGGGAGGGTACTGGAACTTGTCAAAAAAGTCATTTTATATCCACAGAGCACATAGTCCTTGAGTGTGTAATTTACTTAAAATATGGTGTTAGACTCAAACTTATGTCCCAATTGGTGTTTCTTCTTTATCAGTGAGGCAGAGGCGTTCAAGCGAGGCATTGTTTATGGGAGGTCGGTCACCACTGTGGCACTTCAAGCCATCCTGTTAGCAAGTCTTCCTTAACCCTTTACAAGCGTCTTAATGCAATATTTCAGCAATGTTGAGACACAAATCCACTGGTACAGGCATTCATTGAGGGACACAGTACATCACATCGTGCTTGAAGGGCCTAGGTGGGCTGCCTACCCCACTTCCTCATGTCCTCACCATGGTCACACAGGTAAAACCACAGCGTCTTTCGAGGTGTGTACCTTCTGTATCCTCCCTTCTGGGACGATGGAGCCTTTCTCCCAGTAGCTGCAACGTTGCCCCATACGGGTTGGGAGTTGGACACATTGTTGTCAAGTTGTTTGACCAGTTTCTCTACCTCTGCGATGACAGAGAGGGAAATACTGTCTTGATATTTCCGGAGTCGGCAGGACACGTCATATACGGTTGGTGGATATGCATCATCCCAGTCCATTGATGCCAGTGAATTGGTGTGCCCTGCTGGTGCACTTCGTACCACCTTACGCCACATATCTGGGGTGCATAGGACCTCATCAGGATCAGAGGGAAGCTGTGAGTTGTCCAGATCATAATAAATTACCTCCCGTACAGCTAATTCTCTCAGGTGCTGGATAACTGCCTCTAGGTTGTTACACTTGGGTGTTTGACATATAATGTATTCCTTTATGGGATACCTTTCCCTCACACTTGACAGTAGTCGCCTCCAGAGGCTGAGGATTTCAGGCTTTTCACCAATTGCCTTATCAATGCCTCCTTCTCTAGCTAGGGATGCCAACTGCTTGGCCTCCCTGCCATCTAATTCCAGACTACTGGCCCCGTGATCCCAGCATCAGAGCAACCAAGTGATGATGTGCTCACCTGGGCGGCGGCTGAAATCTTTTCTAATTTCACGCAGCTCACTCAGGGACAGGGATCGTGTGACAACAACCTCATCCTGAGATGGTTGAGATGGAACAACCTTATCCCGGGATGGTTGAGATGGCTTTGCCTTATCCTGAGATGGTTTGGATGGCCCTGCTTCATCCTGACATTCATCAGATGACCCAGCTTTATCCTGACCTTCATCAGGTGGCCCTGATTCAATTTCATCCTCATCCTCATCCTTCACTACAGGAACAACTTTCTTTGTGTATTTTCTCTTTCGTACGGGAGCAACAGACACTGATGTGGGTTGATTTTTTGTTTTACCAGCAGTATCTGCTGTAGGGGCAGCAGTAGCTGCAGCATCAGTTGGGCAGGTTGCAGTAGCCACAGTGCTAGTCACAGAAGTTACAGTGGCCTCAGTGTTAGTCCCAGTGGTTACAGTAGCTGCAGTTTCTGCTGGTCTGTTTTCCTTCCTTTCCCTCTGACAGTGTTGACTGCTATCAAGCAGTGTTTGGTAAATAGTGGCCAGGGCCCAGCACAGTGCAGTAAGCTGTGCATCTCTGGGAAACTTACGGCAATTTCTTTTCAGATATGCAGCCACTTTATCAGGGTCCTGTAACTGTTCGGGAGTGAAACTCCAAAACATCGGACATGAGAAAGTGCCTAGGTAGTTGCCCATACTCTGCCACATACCCTGCCACTCATGATTATCTGGCCTCGCAGAACACTCTTGAGTGGTATTCATAAACCTTTGCTTAATATTGAACAAAAGCAGAACCATATTCACCAAACATAACAACAGCAAAATGCTAGTTTGAATATTCCAGGGATATTGGAAATTTTCAAAAACTGTTACCAGAGCTGTTGTATTTAGCCCAAAGGAAGAGAAAGCAGCGTAGATATTTCTTTCTGTACTCCCACCATACCAGCTGCCATTATTAATCCCTCCCTGTCTAAAGAATAGAGAGGGCAGCAAAATCTTATACACATACCAGCACAAGTTCACGATCATCGATATCACTGTATCATAAACTGTTTTCATAAAATACACCAAGATGAGGTACGGGAACGAAAACAGGAGCTGCAGTCCCAGGATGTTAAAGGATCCTGCTAGGATTGCATACAACAGGCGGTGCTTTTGCTGCCACAGCTGTGAGCACAGCCTTGTAAGTAAATACCAGAGCATCGTGACCAGAGACTGCTTAAATCAAAGTACTTATCACAACTTTGACTTAATTGCAATTGGGTCAGGGTCAGATCTACCGTTATCCCAACCTTTCGAGCCCCACGTTGGGCGCCAAAAAGACTGTCGTGGTTTCACCCAGCTGAGGGCCAAGATCCACGCAGCTGCCTGCTCCTTTAAGGAAAAGAGCAGGTTAAAGGGAAGGGGGGGGGGAATGTGAAAAGTAAGGGAAGGGAAAAGGAAGAGAAAGGGGCAAATAACCCCAAAATCAAGAAATTAAGAGGCCCATGGGTTGGGATAAGGATAGTTTACTAAGATAACAGAAAGATACAATGTGACAATACTAACAGGACTTCAAAGCAAAATATATGAAGCTGTTGATACCCAATGCAGTTTCTCACCAAACCACACAACTCAGGCCGTGCCACCCAGAGCCGACCCAGAACCCGACCGTCCCACAAGAACCGCGCGTCCCGGAGCCGCCCCAGGCCTTCCTCCCGTCAGCCCCCGATATCCTGGGCAGGACGTAACTGGCGTGGAATACTCTCTTTGGTCAGTTGGGTCACCTGTCCTGGCTTCGCCCCTCCTTTCTCATGAAGAGCTGAGAAAGTCCTTGACTGTCTGACAGCAACTAGAAACATCAGGGTGTTATCAGCAGTACTCCCATTTTACTCTCAAACACAGCATTCATCTGCTGTTACAAATGAAATTAACTCCATCCTGACCAAAACCAGGACAGTGACACACAGGACACTGTGCTGCCATTCAGTGAGACCTGGACAGGCTGGAGAGCTGGGCAGGGAGAAACCAGATGAGGTTCAACAAAAGCAAGTGGAGAGTCTGGCACCTGGGAAGGAATAACTGCTTTTATCAGTACAGGCTGGGGAATGACCTGCTGGAGAGGAGCTCTGTGGAGAAGGACCTGGGGGTCCTGGTCGATGACAGCTTGGCCATGACCCAGCAGTGTGCCCAGGGGTCTGAGAGAGCCAATGGGATCCCGGGGGGCATCAGGAGGAGTATGGCCAGCAGGTCACAGGAGGTGATCCTCCCCCTCTACTCTGCTCTGGTCAGGCCCCACCTGGAGTATTGTGTCCAGTTCTGGGCTCCCTGGGATAAAAAGGACAGGGATCTCCTGGAGAGAGTCCAGAGGAGGCTACGGAGATGATGAAGGGCCTGGAGCATCTCCCCTGTGAGGAAAGGCTGAGTGAGCTGGGACTGTTCAGCCTGGAGAAAAGAAGACTAAGGGGGGACCTTATGAATGTTTATAAATATCTTAAGTATGGGATGCAGGGGGAATCAGCCAGCCCCTTTTCAGTGTCTGTGGGGACAGGACAAGGGGCAATGGCTGCAAGGTGGAACATAGGAAGTTCCGCACCAACATGCGGAAGAACTCTTCCCCAGTGAGGGTGACAGAGCCCTGGGACAGGCTGCCCAGGGGGTGTGGAGTCTCCTTCTCCAGAGATATTCAAGACTCATCTGGACGCCGACCTGTGCAGTATGAGCTGGGGAGCTGCTTTGGGAGGGGGGTTGGACCCGATGATCTCTTGGGGTCGCTTCCAACCCCTATGATTCTATGATTCTATGATTCTATGATCTTGACCCCAAAATCAGCATTGATGAAAGTTACCAGGCCCCGCAGGCAGTGCAGACAGACCCAGACTCTGCTGTGGACCGGGGACAGGGTGGTGGGAGGTAAGGTGGAAGACCAAAACCTCCAAAGCAGTGCAGCACCCCCTGTACCTCTGTTTCAGGTCCAAATACTCCTTTCTCTTCACAGAGTCCCTGGACACCCCCAGAACCCACCCTGAATCATCTCCTACCTCCTATTCACCTCCACATCCCAGCAGTGCCTCCCCTTACTGAACCCCTCCCAACTCAGCATGCAGAACTGAAGTGTAAATCTCTGAGGGATGTTGAGTAGGTTCTTCCATGGTCTTCCTCTTATCACCCTTCTCCCATCTGCTGACATGACAAGTTCCAGATGAGCAGTGTTGGGATCCAGGGTCACCATGTCTGTATGGGACAGGAGGAGCCAGAGCATCAGGGGCAGAGCTCAGCAGCGGGCAGGTTTCACCATCCTGGTGCCAGAATCTACCCCATCGGGCAGGAGCCAGTGCATCTCCTAAAGATCCCATCCCAGGACTGGCCCCAGCATGACCACAGCTGAGCTTGGTCTCAGGGAAACAACCAATGGTGGAGCTGCGGCCCCAGTGGGGAGTAGAAGGGTGGGGAGGCAGCGACTGGGTCATGACAGGCACAGCCAGTTCCACACACTGGCAAGATCATCACTTTCCCACACACTGGGCCCTGTCCAGTCACCTCCCAGGAAGCCTGGCTTCAGTATGCATAGGAGTTCTCCAGAAGACAAACCTCAGAAATAAAAAAATTGCCCTGTCCTCTTTTTTCAGCTTTTATGGTTGATCTGATGTCACAGGGTTTGGAATATTGCTTGGCCAGTTGGGTCAGCTGTCCTGGCTGTGTCCCCTCCCAAGGTCTAGACCACCTACAGCCCAGTGGTGAGGGGGATGTTTGAGAGACAGCCTGGATGCTGGAGCAACCCCACACCCTAGCAGCCAAATCCCTGGGCTGGTACCAACACCCTGCTCACTCCCAATGCACAGCGCGGCCAGGGCTACTGCAGGTAAATGAACTCCACCTCAGTCAGACCCAACACAGTCCTAAACATGGCACCACGCTGGGCTGCTGGGAAGAAACCCAGCTCTATCTCAGGGAAAGCCAGCTCAAGCCCAGGGAAAACCAGCACAGCCCTTGACCCTGGGCTGTGAGAGCAGCCCAGGCACAGGGAGAGGAGGCACAGCCCACTGGAGGGTGGGACCATTTACCGTGTGTGCACATGCAGAGGAAATCACTTGCAATCTCAGAATTAAAACACTGGTAAAAACCCTATTGCCCAATTATCAAAGTATGAGAAAGAAGGCATTTCTCCCAGCAATGGGAGCCACCGGAGCAGCAGCGGGGGCAGGCGCAGCGTGATCAGCTCTCTGCAGGCAGCTCCCGGCCAACTCTGCCTGCAGCCAGTGAGAGCGCGGGTGCCACACCCAGGCCCCAGCACTCCTGGAACAGTCAGGCAGGGATCAGTGAAGGCACAGTAGGAAGAGACAGTGTCATGCAGGGCCACCTCCCTGTCCCCAGTTGTCTGCTCTGGGGGTCTCAACATCTCCCTCCACCAGCCCTGTGTGCCTCAGGCCATGGGTTCCACAGGGAGCACAGTGGCACAGGGGAGAACTGGCGCAGCCACATCCAGTCCCCTGGTCCCACACCCTACCTTTGGCCAAGCTGCCAGAGCTCCTGTCTGTGCCTGTGAGGGAGAAACCGCCATGAACTGCCAGCCCTGTGCTCACTGCAGGCCCAGTGCACGTTGCAGGAGCTGGCCCAGGAGCCGACCCAGGAGCCATGGTTGTGCTGTAGCCACCGGCAGAGGAGGATGGCACCATGAGCACAAGAGGGGACACACAACCTCTTCCATAAGTCCCTGCTATGGGGCTGTGAACAGGAGTGTCACCAGGAGGAAGAGGATGAAGAAATGCTGGCAGTGGCCAGAAACAAGAGCCATGAGACCACCCCAGCACTGGGCAGTGGCTGCAGAGAGAAAGAGGCATCAGCATCCACCGCGCATCACCCTCAGGCTCAGGGGCTCCCTGGAGCACTGTGGCTCATGCCCACAGCGCCTGCCAGCCCCCCGGACTCTACCTTTCTCCTGTCCTTCAGCCAGCTGATGGTGATGGGCCTTGGGTAGAAGCGGTAAGCGTAGCAGAACAAGGTCAGGATCCCCTGGGACTCCTATTTCAACACTCAGACCGTGGGGGGCTCTGGAGAGGGGATGATGGTGAGGGCTGGCACACACATCAGTGCTGGCCACTCCCAAGGGTCCCCATCGCCCCTCACCTTTCCTCTTCAGCATGGCCTGCCCATAGCTCATGTATTGCCTCAGCCACTCGGGACAGATTTTCTCCAGGTCATGCTTCCAGTGCTCAGCTTCAGTCCAATCCATCTCCCAGTTCCTCTTGGCGATTTGTGCTGCTGCATCTGCCGCAGTGAACATCATCGTGTCCATGTCGAAGGCAATGAAGTCCCTCCCATCGTAGGTGTACTGCTCATACCCCCTGGTGCTATTGTCCTCCAGGAGGTCACAGCCGTACATGTGCTGCAGCGTGTGAGCCCCTGAAACACGACCAGGGAGATGGGGCTGAGGGGCTGCTGCAGCCCTGGGCCTTCGGTGGGGAAAGGCCCCATGGCAACACCCCCACTCCATCCCTGTGTGAGGACCAAGGGAGTTGGACACCAACACGAGGGCTGCCCTCTCCCTGCCCAGGGCCCACAGCACTTGGGGCATCACATAAAGCTGTGACACAGACCCCCTGTGCCCAGAGTGTAGGTTCTGGTTCTGGTAGTCCCAACTGCCATGGGGACCGTGAGAACTTTGAACATCCAGCCCATCACCAGCAGTCAGGGTGCCAGGAGGAGCTGTGCTCCCAGCTTACTGACTGCCTCCCCCATCTCAGAGACAGGGCAGGATGACAAGCTGGAAAGACCATCTCTGCTTTGTGGATCAGTTTCTTTCCTTATATGGTCATGGTGGCCCTGCTCCAGCTGTGGATCAGTTTCTTTCTTTATTTGGTCATGGTGGCCCTGCTCCAGCTGTGGACCTGCCCCCCTCCCCCTTATCTGCCGGTTTGAGAACAACTTCCTTATGGATTTATTTATTGCACCCCCCCAAGCCCCAGGAAGTGCCCATGCTCCACAGGAGGTTTTTACCCTTGTCCCATCTATTTCACCCCCAAACCCCCAGGGTGTCAGAGCCGGGTGTGGGGAGCCACGGGGAGCCAGACGCCTAGATCGCCGCAGGACAGGCAGGTCTGGGGGTCTCGGGGTGCCCCAGGGAAGGGGTAAGAGTGATGCCGGGTTGGGGGGAAAGAGCCATGACTTGGGGGGCTGAGAGGTGACCCCAGGCTGGGGGATACAGGCAAAGTGGGGCCGTGGGGGGGCAGGGGATTTGGGACCATGAGGAGGGATCCGGGTTGTGGGGACTGAGGTCTGGCGTTGCCGTGTGGGCTCCTGGGTCAAGGGTACAGGCTGAGGGTACCTGCCCCTCCCCCCACGCTGCTTTCGGCACTTGCGCTTTCACTTGACAACCTGCAGAGACGGGATCTGCCCGGTGACGTCAGGAGCATCTCGGGCTGCCATTGGCTGTCGGGTGGTGGCGCAGCCAATCGCGGTGCGTGGGGCGGGGCTGACAGCGAGGTCTGTCCCGGAGCGAGGCTCGTTCGGCTCCTATTGCTGGGTGACTTCGGCGTGTGACATACGGTGAGTGCGGGCGGGACCCGGAGCCCTTTCCCTGGGCGCTGGGACCCCCTTGGACCCCCTTTCCTGACACCGGTGCTCCATTCCCTGGGCATCGGGACCCTCCTGCCCCTCGTCCACCCCAGAGAACCAGGACCACCCCGGGCTGCCCTTCTCTGGGCACTGGGAACCACCCCCCCGGGGGAAGGGAGCGCCCAGTCCCTCCCGCGAGACACAGGGAGCCCCCTCGCAACTCTCCCCCCACCCCCGGCCTGGCTTTGCCTTCTCCCCCCTCCAACCCCCACCCTCCAGATCTGCTTCTCCCTGGGACACCCCTCGACCTCCTGGGACCCCCCTCATTGACAGCGGGGACCCCTCGGTCTTCCCTTCCCGAGAAGCAGGACCCCCTCCTGGACACACCTCGGTGCCCCAACATCCCCCCACCAGTCCCATCCACACCACATTGTGGGTCCCTGCACCCCCCACCCCTCCCCGTGCCCCGTGTCCCCACAGAGCTCCACTCCCTGTGCCACTTCCACATCGGGGTGTCAGAGCCCAGCCCGGGGGTGCCCGAGTTTGTGTCACTGGGAATGTGGATGGGAACCTTCTCGCTGTGACAGCAGGAAGGGGAGGATGGTGCCCCGGGCAGAGGGGATGGCGGCCAACCTGGACCAGCAGCACTGGGACAGGAATCCCCAATGGGACAGAACAGTCAGCAGATGAACCGTGTGGTCCTGGCCACAGTGCAGGAGAGCTACCACCAGAGCAGGGGTGTGTAGTTCCGTAGCCCCCTCCGTGGTGCCAGCCCCCCCGCGCCCCTCCCCACAGAAGAGGCGGATCCGGCTGGGGGGGGCAGCCCTGAACATCTGCCTGCTGCAGGCGCTCCTGCAGGTGACCCCCCTTGGCCCCACATACCTCCCAGACACCCACACAGAGTGTGCACAGAGCCCCAGCCCAGCCCACAGTCACCCCTGCTCATCCCTTTCCCTCCTTGCCTGTCCTTTCCATCCCAGCATCCCTGGGTCTGGGAAAGCCCAAGGCCCTGTGCCCGGGAGAGTGGGTTGCTCAGGGACACCAGTGTGGGGCTTTACCCTCTCAGGTTCCCAGATCATAGAATCATAGGGGTTGGAAGGGACCTCAAGAGCTCACCGGGTCCAACCCCCCTGTCAAAGCAGCTCCCCAGCTCATATTGCACAGGTTGGTGTCCAGACGAGTCTTGCATCTCTCCAGAGAAGGAGCCTCCACACCCCCTGGGCAGCCTGTCCCAGGGCTCTGTCACCCTCACTGGGGAAAAGTTCTTCCCCATGCTGGTGTGGAACTCCCTGTGCTCCACCTTGCAGCCATTGCCCCTTGTCCTGTCCCCACAGACACTGAAAAGGGGCTGGCTATTTCCCCCTGCATCCCATACTTAAGGTATTTATAAACATTCATAAGGTCTCCCCTTAGTTTTCTTTTATCCAGGCTGAACAGCCCCAGCTCACTCAGCCTTTCCTCATACGGGAGATGCTCCAGGCCCTTCATCATCTCCGTAGCCCCTCTGGACTCTCTCCAGGAGATCCCTGTCCTTTTTATCCCAGGGAGCCCAGAACTGGACACAATACTCCAGGTGGGGCCTGACCAGGGCAGAGTAGAGAGGAAGGATACCTCCTGTGACCTGCTGCCCACACTCCTCCTGATGCCCCCCAGGATCCCATTGGCTCTCTCAGCCCTCAGGGCACACTGCTGGGTCATGGCCAAGCTGTCATCGACCAGGACCCCCAGGTCCTTCCCCACAGAGCTTTTCTCCAGCAGGTCATCCTCAGCCTGTACTGATTCCAGCAGTTATTTCTTCCCAGGTGCCAGACTCTACACTCTGTATTGAACTCTTTCCATCCTTTCCTGACTTTCCATTGCGGCATCCCTGGGGCTGGGAAAGCCAAAGGCCACATGCCTGGGAGAGTGACCAGCTCAGGGATGGATCCTTTGCCCTGCCCAGAACTGCTGGGGACCAGCTCTGGAATTTGATCAGCTCTCCTCTCTCCTTGTAGCCTGCAGGAGTGTCTGTTCCCCCAGGTAATTTGGGGTTTGGCTGCTGCTCTGGGTGGTTCTGCTCCCATTCCTCATGTGCAAGGGACATCTGGGGTGGCCAGTGTCCACAGCTAAGCTGTGCCTGGGTGTGTTGGGTGACTCCCACACCCAGACTGTGGTGCTGGGCTGTTCCCCCATTGTCTTCTGTCCTGTCCACCCCTTGTGAGCATCATCACTGGGGCCATGAGAAGCCATCTCCCCCATGCACCGCCCAGACCCAGCCAGCTGCTGCCTCCCCATCCTGCTTCTCCATGCTGGGGCTGCAGCTCCACCAGTTCCTGTGGAGAACGAGATAAAAAGTATTGGTTGGTCACTAACCAACTATGTTGAGGATGTTATGCCTGAAGGACTGCAATGTTAGCACAGTGTGTGCGTTGTGATAGCCCAGGAGAATCAACTTCTCTCTGAGAAGGGAACGATAGAGAGGATGAGGGAGCAACAACAGGAAGGGCCTCAAGTCTGCAGGACCAGCTCTGTGGCTTTGTTAGCAAGAAAGTTCACAAAAAAAGGTCATGTATCGAAGAGGAAGAAATGAAGCCCACCCGGAGATATTATTGGGGTGGGGTAGGTGGGTGGGTAGGTTATAATGAGCTCTCATAATGGAAAAACACTTCTGTTACCAGGCAGCAGAAGTGTGAGATGGGAAAGAGCACAACACAATGTTCTTGCCAGCTCTCAGAAATGTATCTATTTCTGCTTGTCGTGGTTTCACCCCGGCTGAGAGCCGAGATCCACGCAGCTGCCTGCTCTTTAAAGGAAAAGAGGGGGGGGGGGGGGGGGGAGGAGGGGCGTGAGAGGCAAGGGAAGGGAAAAGGAAGGGGCAAATAACCCCAAATCCAAGAAACCAAAAGCCTGTGGGTTGGGATAAGGATAGTTTACTAGAATAGCAGAAAGATAAAATATAACAGTGCTGACAGGACTTTAGAGCAAAAATATATGAAGCTGTTGATACACAATGCAGTTTCTCACTGAACCCACAGCTCAGGCCGTGCCACCCTGAGCCGTCCCAGAACCCGACCGTCCCCCCAAAAACCGCATGTCCTGGAGCCACCCCTGCTCCTCCTCCCATCAGCCACCTTTATACTGAGCATGACAGAATTGGCATGGAATACTCTCTTTGGCCCGTTTGGGTCACCTGTCCTGGCTTCGTCCCCTCCTTTCTCATGAATAGAGAAATATGAAGAGCTGAGAAAGTCCTTGACTGTCTGACAGCAACTAACAACATCAGGGTGTTATCAGCACTGCTTTCATTTTAACTCTCAAACACAGCATTCCATCTGCTGCTACAAATGAAGTTAACTCCATCCTGACCAAAACCAGGACACCCTCTGATTGCTGCCCATTATTCATCGTGCAGGCAGGCAGAGATGAAATCTCTCAAAGAAGTCTGAGAAGTATCAAAAGAGACTTCAGGGGTTTAGGGAGGCTGATTGAGGGAGAGGGAATGCAAGTGGTGTTTTCTTCTATCCCATTTGGGGCAGCAAAGAACACAAAGTGGGCTAAGAAAGTAGAGGTGTTGAATAGGTGGCTGAGGGGCTGGTGCCACCTCAGGAACTTTGGTTTTTTCAGTCATGGGGTGATTTACTCAGCACCTGGCCTGATAGCAGCTGACGGGTGCCACCTGTCTCCAAGAGGAAAAGAATCCTTGCTCAATTGCTGGCAGGCCTCATTGACAGGGCTTTAAACTAGCTAGGAAGGGGGGAGGAGATATAGTGAGGCTTGGTAGGGTAGAGCAAGTAGCCTCTAGCATTGTACTAGATTCAAAGGGGGAAGAGGGTAAAATTCAACGAGGTAGAGATAGAGCTTGGGGATGCTGAAATTCTACAAGACTGTAGGGAAAATGCCTCTGAAGTGTCCCATAGGAACTTCAGGGAACTCCTCAGAGGAGGTAGTATTGCTGATCCCCCTTCTGGAACCTTCTAATGTCCCTCTAGAAAGCAGTGGGTGAAAACTTCAGATTCCTCCCAGAGGGTTGAGGGAGGGCTCCTCAAAAAAGGTAGTGAGTCAGAAAGCCCAGCTGAAGTGTCTTCACACCAACGCACACAGCATGGGTCATAAGCAGGAGGAGTTGGAAACCGTGATGTCACTGGAAAATTATGATCTAATTGCTATCATGGAAACATGGTGGGATGATTCAACCCCCCAAACACCCGCAAGGAACATCTGTGCTAATTTAGAAATGCTTGACTAGTAGTAGATGATGGGGTAATTATTAACCAATTAGCATCAATTTAGGTGGCTTTTTCTAACTGTATCCCAAGATCAACATGGGGCAGATTGTGTGTGCTGGGTGCTGGCTTTGTGCAATTACCACCCAGCACCCATCTCTGCACAGAATAAATCCAGTCCCTCCGCTCTGGGTGTGTTGGTGTCCTGCACAGCAAGTCACAATCTGGCTTTTGGGATAAACATGGGTCTTGCTTGTCAGCACACAGTGTCCCCTGATGCCTCTTCTCTGTTTGCATCCTTCCATGCCACACAATCCTGTTGGGATTAAGTCTCAGGTGGGTTTCCCTGCTGCCCTTCTACTGAGCTGGGCACTCAGTAGAGGTGGCGGCAGCTCGTGGCTGGTTTAGGGACTGGGCTCAGTGTGCAAAAGCCTCTTTGTACCAGAGCAGCTTCAGGGGCAGCAGAAGAGGAAAGTCCTGAGCAGGGAAAGAATTTCCCGCCTTGGAAAGCCATATTTAGCAATATTGATTGCTGTGGCTGCTGCTGCTGAGGGGTTTGGTGCTGCGGTGGAGCTGGGGGCAGTGGTGTTGGATGGGGATGAGATAGGTTTGGATGTGGGTAGTTTGGGTTAGGTTTTAATGAGTTGGGTTGAGCAGGATAGGGATGGGATTTGGCTGTGAGTGGGATCCGGGGTTGGCTGAGCCCTCCAGGGTATGGGGAGGGGGATGCAGTGCATAGGAAGGGGCTTGAGCTGTGGGAACCAAGAACAAAG
Source organism: Gallinula chloropus (assembly GCF_964237585.1). Taxonomy (NCBI): domain Eukaryota; kingdom Metazoa; phylum Chordata; class Aves; order Gruiformes; family Rallidae; genus Gallinula; species Gallinula chloropus. The sequence goes on along the minus strand of NC_140117.1, from coordinate 1,229,514 downwards.
TGGAGCCTGGGCACCAAGCTGCTGAGCCAGTCCAGACTGGGGATGGGACCCAACTGCTACACTGACCTTGGGGGCTTGTGAACCCTGCTTCTGCCTCCCAACCCCCTTCTGCCCTGCCTGGGACCCCCAGAGATGGATGCAGCTTCCTGGCAGCCTGTGGGTTAATGGGTCTCACCCTGGTCCCCCTCCCCAGGTCTGGGTATGGATGCTGAGGCCCACCATACCCACAGCTGGGCAGTGTGAGATGGGGTGGGGATGGCAAGAGGTGTGTTGGGTTGGGATTAGATTGGATGGGTTGTATTGGGATGCAGTGGGGTGGGATGCGATAGGATGCTGCTGTGATATGGGTGCTGTGGTGGAGGAGACCTAAAGGGCCTAGAGAGGGGTGGGGGAGACAGGGAAGAGTCTGAGGCTGCAGGAACCAAGAACTATGTGGAGTCCAGGAACCCAGCTGATCAGAGCCTGTGCCAATGCTTGGAGCCACTCCTGGTGATGCTGTCGCCACCACACAGGTAATTGACAAAGAATGGCCAGGGCTGGGACCCTCCTGCTTCACTGACCTGGGGAGTTTGCAGGTCCTCCAGATGACATCCCATCCCTCTGGCATGTCGACCCTCCACTCAGCTTGGTGTCATCTGCACTTGATCCCACTGTTGATGTCATTGATGAAGATATTAAACACCACTGGTCCCAGTACAGGACCCAGTTATGGGTCCAGGAGAGGAATGGGCAAGGTGGAAAGTTGACTCTCATTGAGTTTCTGGGGCAGTTGGGTGGATGAGGAAGGCTTTGCACTCTGGTTCAAGGGGCTTTAGAGTTGCTGGGTCATAAGATAAAGGACAGGGGTGGCTACAGGGATGCTGCTGTCCCACTGGGAGGGAGGGCTGTGGGGTTTGGGGACTGACTGCTCAGCATGGCTCATGCATTGGGAACCTGATGGAGGGGAACATCCAGGTTCTACTTTAGAGGCTAAAAAGCAGAATTTCAGCTCGTTGCCTGGCAGTGAGGCCTCAACTCCTGCCCACAGATATAAATCTGCACCTTGAAGCCAGCAGAGGATGGGCTTTTAAAGCAGCCTGGTGCATCTGGCAGCTCCTGAGCACCCGGTGAGCAACTTCCCTTTCTACAGGAGATTTGTATTTCCTGCTCTGTAGAGTCAGTAACGGATTTGCAATAACTCCTGGGGAGGGGCAGTGGGGCAGAGCAGGGGCTGCACCGGGGAGCTGTGTGGTCCCATCCTGTCCTTGAGGACCAGTTTTTTCCACTGTCAGGGTGCTTGTGCAGGGGGTTTGGGAGATATTGGAGCCTCTTTAAGGCATGGAGAGCCCTTCTTTGCCATCCCAGCTGGGGCACCTGTGACCCCTATTGCCCTTCTCTATCTTCCCCTTCCTCCTCTCCAGCACAATCAGAGCTGTGGCTTTTAAGGAGCCCTGGGGATCCAGGGACACCACATCTGCTGGGGACAGGAGTGGCCAGAGTATCAGGGGCAGAGCTCAGAGCTCAGCGGGTTTCACCACCCTGGGGCCAGGATGTGCCCCGTGGGGCAGGAGATGGGACATCTTCCTCCTAGACATCCCATCCTTGGGAAGCACCAGCAGGGCCATGGCCAAGCTCCATCCCATGGAAACAGGCACTGTTGGGGCTGCAGCCCCAGCACAGAGGAGCAGGATGGGGAGGCAGTGGCTGTGTTCAGGCAGCCCCTGGGGGTTCGTGGGGGAGACTTTCTCCTGTCCTTCAGCCAGCTGGTGGTGATGGGCTGTGAGAAGAAGCTGTAAGCACAGCAGTGCAAGGTCAGGATCCTCTCAGCTTTCCTCTCCAGCGCAGCCTGCCCGTAGCTCATGTATTTGCTCAGCCACTCAGGGCAGGTGTTCTCCAGGTAGTGCTTCATGTGCTCAGTGACAGTCCTGTCCACCTCCTACTTCCTCTTGGTGATTTGTGCTGCTGCATCTGCCACAGTGAATGTCATCCTGTCCATGTCGAAGGCAATGAAGTCCCTCCCATCTTAGGGGATTTGCCAATACCCCCTGGTGCTATTGTCCTCCAGGAGGTCACAGCTGACTATGCTCTGCAGTGTGTGAGCCCCCTCAGTGAAATGGGGCTGAGGGGCTGCTGCAGCCCTGGGCCTTCAGTGGGGCAAGGCCCCCCGGCAGCACCCCCCCACTCCAGCCCTGTGTGAGGCCTGGGGATTTGGGCACTGAAACAAGAGCTGCCCCCACCCTGCCGAGGACCCACAGCACTCGGGGCACCGTGTAAAGCTGTGACACAGACACACTGAACCCAGGGCGTGGGAGCCCCTCTGGTTCTGGGGGTCTCAACTGCCATGGGGACCATGAGGGCTTTGAACATCCAGCCCAGCACCAGCAGTGGGAGTGCCAGGAGGAGCTGTGCTCCCAGATAGTTGACTGCCTCCCCCTTCTCAGAGACAAGGCAGGATGAGAAGCTGAATTGTCCTTGACTGCTTAGCAACAACTAAACCAGTAGAGTGGTTCCATCACCCTAAATCCCTAACACAGCCCTACACTCACTGCAAGATTAACATTAACTCTAACCCTGCTGAAAACAGGACAGCAGCTGTCACAGAACCTCACACAACAGGGCAGGACAGTGAGACAGGAAAAAGAAAAAAAAGAAAAAAAAAACCAACAACCCCCCCACCTGAAACGTCTCTGGCTCTAACAAACGTTAACAACCAACTGGTTCAGTGTGTTGGTCAGGATGTCAGTACTACACCATTGACTCAGAGCTCCTAAGACTTGTGCTTGATGACTCAAAGAGCACATAAGCACTCACCGATGGGAGATGAGGTCTGTCAGTCTCTGCAGAAGGTTTTGGGGAGGTCAGAGTTGCTGATGTGGGTTTGGTGTACGTTGCGGATGTGAGCAATGGTGGGGATGTGCGTGAAGAAGGCTTTGGGGTGTGTTTATCTAGGTTTCGGTTCCACGAGCCGTCAGCACTCCCCGTGTCCCCTCCTCCTTTTCCCTGCTGCCCACTGGGAGCTGCTGCTTGTGACTCCCCACTTCCCGCTGAGTCTCAGTCAGTGGGAGTCGGGAGCCCTTCGGGCAGCGTCCTTTGCCTGGCTGCCCCCAGCTCCCCCAGGGTGAACAGTCTGACCCTGGGGCGGGTTCAGCCTGTGCACCAGCAGCAGGGAGTATCCAGGCACTGGGCTGTGCCCGTGTCCTCCTCGTATCACACCGCACCGACCCGCTCGGAGCTCCCAGCTTTTCCTGTGTCCCGTGGCTGGGGCCCTGCCGAGCACTGCTGGAGCTGTGCCCACCAAGCCAGCTCTGGGATGGATGGGCAGCAGCCCTGTCCTCCTGTCCCCCTGGGCTCTGGGCACTCGTCCCTGGATACCGGCGAGGTGAGACCCAGCCTGGGTACCCCCTGCTCAGATTGGGCATAGGACGTTCTGTGCTGGCTTGGACTCAGACCCTTGATGTATGTGGGCACAGAGAGCTTCCTCTGTTAAGAACAGTGTGAAGTCCAGTGGAGAGTGGAGGCTGACAGCAGGCTGTGGTGGGCTGGATGGAGTCACCCTGCCCACGAGCGCTGCTGTGCTGGACATGCTGGAGCTCCAGCAGGAACTGGAGTCAGAGGCAGCGCAGTGGGACGCCTCAGTTGATATCACTACTGCATTTTTCTGGATGCCTTTGGCAGCAGAGAGCAGGGCACAGCTTGCTGTCCCTGGGAGGGTGCCCAGTCCACCTGGAATCAACTGCTCCAGGGTGGAAACACAGTCCCATCCTCTGCCCTGGGCTGATCCCGACTGCGCTGGAAGGGGTGAAGCCCCAGAGCACCTGCAGTACACTGATGACATCATCGTATGGGGCAGGAGAGCAGAGGAATTCTCTGAGACAGGGCAGAAGATAGTCCAGATCCTTCTGGAAGGTGGTTTTTCTGGTTTGGACTGGTAAGCTGATGGACCTGTGCAGGAGATGCAGTACAAGCAGCGCAAGGCAGGAGTGCTGCCAGGTCCAAGGTATGCTGGACACAGGTGATGGCAGACACAAGCAACCCAGGGCATGAGGGACAGCAGGGACAAGGGGCAGCTAGCCCAAGCCCCAGGGGTGCCCACACTCTCTGGAAGGTTTTTATCCTTGTCCCATCTGTTTCACCCACAAACCCACATGGTGTCAGAGCCGGGTGGGGAGAGCCACGGGGTGCCAGATGCCTGGGTCCCTGTGACGGAAAGACACTGAACCACAGGTTTTTTAAAATAGAATTAATAGCAATTTATTCTAAAAAAAAAACCCAGAATGCAGATTCAGTACGTCACTTGCAGGTTATTGTTGGATACAATGGGGAATTCACTATTGCAGTTTGGAAGTATGACCACACTGATTACAATCACAAAAGATCCACAAAATACTCTTATTACAACCACTGTGGCTTCCCTAAAACATAGGATCACAGCTCACAAGCACACAAAATATTACAATCACAAAGATCCACAAAATACTCTGCTGCCAACACAACACACAATAAAATGATCTACAGAGTCACAAACCCCACGGTTACACTCGCCGTAGGCAATTAGCTTCCCTACGATCACAAAGATCTACAAAATACTCTTATTACAACCACTGTGGCTTCCCTAAAACATAGGATCACAGCTCACAAGAACACAAAATATTACAATCACAAAGATCCACAAAATACTCTGCTGCCAACACAACACACAATACAATCACAAAAGATCCACAAAATCACAAAATGCTCTTATTACAACCACTGTGGCTTCCCCAAAACATAGGATCACAGCTCACAAGCACACAAAATGTTACCCATACGTTAGTCACTCAGAACGACACACTTAAAACATATCACATAGTAACTTACCCCGTCTCTCAGGTAAGGGTTCCCAATACATTATTACCTCAGCCAGCCGCCCGGCTAAGGGGGAAGGGTGTCCTCCTAAGGTTGGAGGAACGGCTCCCAATACTAGCTCGAATGCCAGGGCTTTTATTTGGTTCATTTTGCTGATGTGTGTGACAGGATGCAGGGCTGGGCCTGACATCTTTGGCCCCATCTCTTGCATATTCCCATTCTCTTGGCCCATCGAAACCAAATGCGGACCCTTAGGGCTTGTCAAACAGTTTGAGTAGTGGTTTGATTGGGACTCAGGGCATATGTTTGTGGAAGGAAGCCAAGGCTTAGCAAGGCTCCATACAGGTTTTTCAGGTTTTGTGAAGTGCCCACTTCAGTCTGTTTACAACACAACTCAAGTCGGAGCCATCTACACAGCTCCCCGTGAGGTGTCTCCGCAGACAAAGAGCTTAAAAGCAGCCCAAGACTAAGTTGTGTATTACAACTCCCTGTAGGCCGCCTGCTCTGTTTAGGCACTATTGAAACCTGTGTGTATAGCTCAGCCTTACAGTCCCCCATGGACAGACAGGTCTGGGGGTCTCAGGGTGTCTCAGGGTAGGGGATGAGAGCGGCGCTGGTGTGGGGGGAAGAACTGTGATAGGGGTGACCTCAGCCTGGGGGATACAGGTGAAGAGGGGCTGTGAGGGGGGTCTGGGAGCCTGAGGGGATGGGGGGGCTAGGCGGTCCCCTGGGAGGAGTTACTGGTAAGAGTCTCTGGCTGCCATTGGTGGGCGGGTGGTGGCGCAGCCAATCGCGGGTCTCGGGGCGGGGCTGGCAGTGAGGTTTGTCCTGGAGCAGGGCTCCTTTGGCTCAGAACATCTGGGACCCGGAGAGGATGGATGGGGCTGGACCGGGCACTGGGGCTGCTTCTGCTGCTGAGGGTCCTCGGCTGGGCGGCGTGTGGTAAGTGCGGGTGGGTCCCGGGAACCCCACTGGACCCAGTTTCTTGATAACAGTTCTCCATTCCCTGCACACTGGATCACCCCGGGGCACAGAGACCCCGAGTCACTCTCCCCAGAGAATGGGTGCCCCCTTGGAACACTCCCCTTCCATCCTCTTCCATCCCTTTCCATCCCCTTCCCAGACGCTCCCACAGATCAGTTTCTCCTTGATGCCGGAGACCCCCTTGGACCCCCTTCCTGGGCACACTGACAGGGCCCCCCATTCCTCATACCAGGACCCCCTGGCTTCTCTTCATGGGAAGCAGGACCCCATCCTGGACACAGATTCCCCCCACCAGACACTTCCCCTTGAAGCTGCCCCCCAAACCCCCAATCCACTGCACTGGGATCCCCACCCAGGCTCACCAACCACTTCTGAACTGTGGACACCCTCACCCAACAACCCCCACAACAGTCACTGTTCCCCGTGTCTCCACAGAGCTCCACTCCCTGCACTACTTTGACATCGGGGTGTCAGAGCCCAGCCCGGGGGTGCCTGAGTTTGTGTACGTGGGGTACGTGGACGGGAACCTCATTGTGCGCTACGACAGCGAGAAGGGGAGGGCGGTACCCCGGGCAGACTGGATGGCGGCCAACCTGGACCAGCAGCACTGGGACCTGGAAACCCAGATCGGACAGAGTAATCAGCAGACTTATCACGAGAGCCTGGACACACTGCAGGAGCGCTACAACCAGAGTGGGGGTGAGTGTGGGCTGGGATTGGGCTCTGTGGTTTGGGAGAGCTCCCATCCCAGCCTCCAAGAAGACCCTTCCCTGCTCCATGTTACTGCCCCAACCTGTGACGACCTGACCCAGCCCAGCGCCACTGTCAGCAGGTTCCTAGCGTGAGGGGGTGCCTTGCCCCAGAGCTAGGGAGGCCCCCTCACCCAGCAAATTCCCCCCTTCCCAGTGCCCAGCACACCATCCCAGGCCTGGCCCCCACATCTCACCCCTCACCATCCATGTGGCAGTGGAGACGCCCAGACCCAGAGGGACTCCTGATGGATGTACCAGCCCCCCACCCTTATTGTGGCACTTTCTACTCGCCCCAGAGCCAGAGGGGGTCCCCCAACTAAACACATCCCATCTCCTGTCCCTGCCCCCACAGCTTTCAGGACCTTGTCCCATCCCCTTGCTCTTAAGGGTGCCATGGGGCTGGGTGCCATCCCAGCCATGCCCTGGGCACAGGGGATTAGTGTCACAGCTGTACATGATGCCCTGAGTGCTGTGGGCCCTGGCCAGGGTGGGGGCAGCTCTTAAGATGGTGCCTGATTCCGCAGGCCTCATAAAGGGCCTTCAGTGGGGGGGCTGCCAGGGGGCCTTGCCCCACTGAAGGCCCAGGGCTGCAGCAGCCCCTCAGCCCTGTCTCCCTGGTCATGTTTCAGGGGCTCACACTCTCCAATACATGCTCGGCTGTGACCTCCTGGAGGATGGCAGCACCAGGGGGTATCTGCAAATCGCCTATGATGGGAGGGACTTCATTGCCTTCGACATGGACACGATGACGTTCACTGCGGCAGATGCAGCAGCACAAATCACCAAGAGGAACTGGGAGGCAGACGGGACTGTCACTGAGCACGTGAAGCACTACCTGGAGAATTCCTGCCCTGAGTGGCTGAGGCAATACGTGAGCTATGGCCAGGCCGTGCTGGAGAGGAAAGGTGAGGGGAGATGGGGACTCTGGGGAGCAGCCAGCATGGATGTGTGTGCCAGCCCTCACTGCCACCCCCTCCCCAGAGCCCCCCACAGTCCGAGTGTTGAAGAAGGAGACCCAGGGGATCCTGACCTTGCACTGCCGCGCTTATGGCTTCTACCCACGGCCCATCACCCTCAGCTGGCTGAAGGATGGTGAGGTCAAGGACCACAAGACTGAGTGGGGCAGCATCGTGCCCAACAGTGACGGCACCTACTACACCTGGATGTCCATCGAGGCCCATCCTGGGGAGCAGGACAAGTACCGGTGCCGTGTGGAGCACGCCAGCCTGGGCGAGCCAGGGGTCTTTGCATGGGGTGAGTCTGGTGGCCTTGGGCATGTGCAGGGGTGGACTGGGGGGTTTCCCCTTCCCTTCTTCACAGTCCTGCTCATCCCCAGAGCCAGAGTCCAACTCATCGACCATCGTGCTGGGGGTGGTTGTTCCCCTTGTCATCCTGGCTGTCATTGCCATCACTGGATTCATCATCTGGAAGCGCAGATCAGGTAAATCCCCAGGGTGTGGGAGGAAGGCAGAGCCCAGGGGGCTGGCAGGGGCTGTGGGCACAAGCTGCAGTGCTCTAGGAGGCCCCAAGCCTGATGCTTACACACAGTGGATGCTAATGCCTCTTCCCCTCTTTATTTATGTGCACTGTGCCCACAGTGAGCACGAGGTGGCAGCTCGCAGATGTTTTTCCCCTGTACGCACAGATGGGAGCTCTGGCAGCTTGGCCAAAGGTATGACATGGGACTGGGGGGCTTGGATGGGGCAGGCCCAGCTCTCTGTGCTGCCCCTTGAGACCCATGGTCAGAGCGACACTGGGCTGCTGGTCCGGGACACTGAGACCACCATAGCAGAGGGTTGGGGACAGGGACTTTTCCCTGCATGACACTGTCTCTTCCTCCCATCTTTGCAGTAATCCCTGCCTAACTGCCCCATGAGTGAATGGGGCGGCTGGATGTGGCTCCCTGGGTATTGCTCCAGATACCATTTCATGGAACTGGGATGAGTGGTTTGTTTTAAACAATCTGTCTTGCAAGGTAACAGAACCTTCAGAGTCAGGGTAATGTTCTATGGACTGGGTCTCACTTCACAAGGGGCTTGATCCTGCAAACATCTGCGGGGCCTTGGACTAGGGCCTCCATCCTCCCAAGACTGGAAGGGCCTGTAGAGTCGTGATCTCAAATCAATTACAGGCGATGTGTGGGGTTTATTGGAAGAGAGGCAGTAGGTCAAACAGGCATCCAAAGGGATGAATGAGAAGCCTCCTTGGCCAGGATATGGGAACATTGGAGGGAAAGCCAAAACTGTGTGAGGGGATCTCTGGGGGGAAGGATTAATAAAGGGTATTCCTAAAAATGTAATGCATGGAACTCTGCTTCATTCATGCAAATGCTTGTAAAAAGATGGCAGCTAACAGATAAGGGCTCACCAGTGCTAGAAAAATGTGGAAGCTGGAAGATAGTGTCAGTGGACAGGGTGGAAAGGTCATGCATAATCTCACGTGGGAATTGATTCAAGGTTTCATACAAGTACAGAACTCTACAGACCATGGGCTGTGTATCACTATGCCTAGATCTGCTGAAGATGGTTGAAGATCTTTTGCTGTTCCCATTAATCTGTCTTTTGTGTTTAATATCACTAATGCAACAAGCCCCTCCCACCTCACAAACTTATGGATTAATGTGGTGTTTCAGCCCCAAGCAGTGGCTGAGCACCACAAGCCACTCGCTCACTCCCAGAGGAGAAACAGACAGAGGCTGCAATGGGCACTGAGAATGTCTCCTGCCCTGAGGCCATGCAGACAGGTATTGAGAAGAAGTCTCCTGCTCTGGGGCCATGTGGACAGGTTTGAGGTGACACAGTCACTAACTAAAGCAGGGACTCACCTCTGAACTATCATCATTACACTTGCAGGCGAGGAGACACAGTGGATGTCTACACAGTGGACTCTTGCCCTGAGAGGGAGCAGAGGCAGAAGCAACCTGGTCCCATCCCAGGGGACCAGGGAAGTGGTCCACCAGAGTGGAAGGTACGTGTTACCTGAGGGTGGTCTGCAGTGACCCGGACAATACTCAGGTCCCCAAAGATCAGAATAACACCCAGCACACACAGTCTGTACAGTGGACATAGGTGTGGTGTACAGCGATGGGGACCAGAAAACTGGCTGTAGTGGACAGGGCAGACATTGAGGCACCAACTGTCCATGACTAAGAGGAGGACATGAGAATATGGATGGTGCCCCTACCTTGGTCATGGAAGCCCAGGTACAAGAATTGCAGCAAGAAAACGGGCTGAAAAGGCACCGTCCAGGAATATTCCTGCTCTGGTTGATGTTGAGCAATTCCCCAGGCAGGGTGGATGTGTTGAGGACACCTCTCCCTATCCTGACCTGGTGGCTGTATGTCTACGTGGGGTCAACCTCACACCCAGTGCCATGCAAAGGCCATGTTGGACCACTGCTGGATCACCCCTGTGGTCAGTCTTTGCACTTTAGCCTGGGCAAGAAACACAGGCTCCTCTCAGGGCAAAAAAACACCTGGTTTGAAATTTTAGGAGCTGTGTAATGAATGTCCTGATAAGGATGAGGGGTCCTGCCTCCAGCGAGGCAGAAGAAAGGGGCAAAAGAATTACATGGCTTTGAATGGGACATCTTCCACTCAACCAGATGGCTTACAGGTCCTTTCCAACTTGACCATGAACACTTGTGATGATGGGGCATCCACAGGTTCTCAGGGCAACCTGTGCCAGTGCCTCACCACTCTCACAATGAAATGTTTCTGACATCACAGCTGCACAGCGTCACAGAGTAGTTGGGGTTGGGAGGGACCCCAGAGATCATCTAGTCCAACTCCTCTGCTAGAGCAGGATCACCTCGAGCAGGTTGCACAGGATTGAATCCAGGCAGGTTTGGGATCTCTCCAGTGAAGGAGAATCCATAACTGGGCAGGTTGCACCAGTGCTCGGGCTCCAGATGGTGGAGAGACTATGTTGCTCTTCTCAAGAAACTGAAGGAATTGAGTGTTTCCCTGGTGAAAAATGAGTGCAAATCCCCATTGGAACAACATTGTACTGGGGGACAGCTACAGTGATGTCAAGTATCCCAACATCGTACAGTTGCAAGAATAACAAATAAAAGAATGGGGCCAGTCCCATGTTTGAGCTGCAAAGTTTGGGAAAAGCCATAATTATAATGAAAAATTATACAGGTGCCTTAAAATTAGAAGAATTATACAGCCCTAAATTAGAGTTTGTGGTTTGACCCATGCAAAGGAAAAGCTTCTTGTCAAAACACTTCCACACCAAGTGGGTGTCCCCTCCCTATAATTCAGGGATTGAGAGGAGATTTTTCATTTGACTGTATTCCTAAAGGATTATGGTGGCTATGTGGAGAAATGTTGCTTTACATGGCACACACATTCAGAGGAGTGATCCCCTGTGTGCCCAGCACTGTGATGAAGGATACCTGCTTACTAGCCACCAAGGCTAGTGAGTTTTGATTCTGGCTTTTCGAGGCATCAAGTTCTGCAAGGAAATGCCTCTGGCCATCCAGAAAAGGTGCCACAGAATCACAGATTCAAGAATCGTAGGAGTTGGAAGGGACTTCAAAAGATCATCAAGTCCAACTCCCCTGCCCAAGCAGGTTCCTTAGGACAGAGCTACCTGTAAGTGTCAGTAAGTCCCAATCGGTATCTGTACCCACCTTTTCTTGGTTGCTCAGAGAAATCAATTTGCCAGTAGTTCCCTGATATGTTTCCTTTTCTAGTGTTCCCCAATCACACCCAATTTTCTGTGCTGGGGTGACTTTTCAAACATATTTCACATCACTGAGTCACTGTCAAATTGTAATATAGAGAGATTTTTCCCTATTCATTGTGATTTAAAATTTATACACACTCGTTAAAAGTCCATGCCGTTTCCAGATTGCTCCATGGGCATGCACAGCTCCAAAGGCATACTCAGAAACTGTCCGTAGATTTATCCTTTTCCCTCTGAAAGTTCTAATGCTCTGGCTAAGGCAATAGTTTCTGCCTTTTGGGCTGAAGGACCAATAGGATTGATTCTATGAGCGGGTCAGCAGTGGCCACTGCATACCCAGCCTTATGGATACCTCGCTGTACGGAACTACAACTGAACCAGAGATGTTGGGCATCTTCTGAAGGTTCATCTGCTGAATCAGGTCTGCTGGAATACACAGCTTCCATTGTGCCTAATCATGTGTCTGCGGTTCGGTTGTGGTTTCACTGATGAGGGAAGCTGTTTCACAGTTGGTTACTCTAATCACAGCACTGTCAAACACATCAGAAACAGCCAGCCCGCCCTTCCCCCCACGCTGCTTTCCAGCTCTCGCTGGTTTCTTTCGCTGCTTTCGCTTTCACTTTCACTCGCTAACCTGCAGAGATGGGATCGGCCTGGCACCCAGTGATGTCAGAGGCACTTCGGGCTGCCCAGAGAGGTGGTGGCTGCCCTGCCCCTGGAAGTGTTCAAGGCCAGGTTGGATGGGGCCCTGGGCAACCTTGTGTAGCTCCAGGCCTGGAGGTTGGTGGCCCTGCCTGTGGCAGGGGGGTTGGAACTCTATGATCCTTGGGGTCCCTTCCAACCCAGACCATTCTATGATTCTATGATTCTATGATCAGAGGCAGAGCTCAGTGCGGGGCAGATTTAACCACCCTGGGGCCAGGATCTGCCCCATGGTGCAGGAAATGGGGTATCGCCTTCCTCATATAGATCCCATCCTGGGGCTGGCCCCAGCCACTGCCAAGCTCCATCACATGGCAATAAGCACTGGTGGGGCCTCTGCCCCAGTGTGGAGGAGCAGGATGGGGAGGCAGTGGCAGGGTCTGGGCAGTGTCTGGGGGAAGGTGGCTCCTCTAAGCTCCACTGATAGAGCTCACAAGGGGTGGGGAAGGCTAGAAAACAGCAGGGGAACAGCCCAGTGCCACAGTCTGGGTGTGGGAGTCACCCAATACACCCAGGCACAGCTTGGCCCCAGAAACTGGCCAGTGTAGATGCCCCTTGCACATGAGGAATGGGAGGAGAACCACCTGCCATGGATGTGAGTGGCAACCGAATAACCAGTTATCTGGAGTGTGGGGCAGCAGAAACTTTCTCCAGGCTGCAAGGAGAGAGGAGAGCTGGTCACATCCCAGAGCTGGTCCCCAGGGCAGGGCAGAGGGCCCATCCCCGTGCTGGTCTGCTTGGGCTGCTGACTCTCCCAGGCACATTGCCATGGGGTTTCCCAAACCCAGGGATGCCAGGATGGAGAGGAAGGGCAAGGATGGAAAGAGCCAAGCACAGAGCACCTGGCAATAGGACCCCACAGTGTCCCAGATCTCAAAGACACTCACCCAGTGCTGCATCTCATTTCTATGTGAGGCGGTTTGGCCACGGCTAGAGGCCAAATGCCCATCAATGCCGCTCTATCTCTCCCCTTTTCAGCCAAAAAGGGGAGAAAATATATATTGAGAGGCTTAGGATTCAAGATAAGGACAGAGAGGGATCACTCTGCAATTAGTGCATTGGGCAAAACAGACTCCACACAGAAGGAAGAAAACTAATTTATTACACTGCACTACACACCCAGTGAACCAGAGTCAGGCAATGAGAAGCGTGGCCAGGTCTTAAAGCACCTTCCCCCCAGCCCTCCCTGCTTAGCAAACTTCACTTCATTCATGATTTTACTCCCTTCTTCCCCAGCAACACGGTGCGAGGAGAGGCAGGGAATGTTGAGTGGGCTTCCAGTCAGTTCCTGACAAGCTGTTTTCCTTCTCCAGATCTTAAACCACCTCTACTTGCCGCCACCCCTCCTCTCTTAGAAGACTTTAGTCATAATTTTGATCCCTTCTTCCCTTCCCCACCCCCCACCATTGTGGCGTGGGGAGGGACAGGGAATGGGGAGTGGGGGGGTTTCAGTCTGTTCCTCCTGAGTTGTTTTCCTTCTTACTTTGGGGGGGGGGGGGGGGGGAGAGGGGTATTCCACACACACACCCCTTCCCCTGCGTCACCATGGGGTCCCACCCATGGGAGATAGTCCTCTACAAACTTCTCTGGCATTGGTCCTCTTTATCAGGGCGTCATCTCCTCACCATGTGCCTCAACCCAGTTCCCTTCCATGGGGTGCTGCCCTTCGGGTCCAAACTGCTCCAGCCTGGTCCTCCACAGAGTCACAAGTCCCCCAGAAAACTTTCTGTGGCATGGGCCAGTCTCTCCATAGGCTGTAGATGTCTCTGCTCCCCATCCTTATCCATGGGCTGAGGGGACACCCGCTCTACCGTGGTCTTCTCTATGGGCTCCAGGGGAATCTCTCTCTCTGGCACCTGGAGCACCTCATTCTTCCTCCCCTCCTTCTTCCCTGGCCTTGGTGTCTGCACAGTTTCTCACATCTACTCACTCCCTTCTCTGGGGGTAAAAAGCAGCTGCTTGCAGTTCTTTTCTCCTAAATGTGATTCCCAGAGGTGCTGTGACCATCGCTGATGGGCTCAGCCTTGGTCAGTAGCAACTCTGGCCTTGAGCTGGCTGGTGTTTACTCTCTGGGGCCTGCAGAGCTTCTTACAGCAGCCATCTCTGCAGTCCCCAGTTCTCTACCAGCACATTGCTACAGGAAACTGCTACACTCTGCAAAGCAAAGCCAAAAAGCGATGTGTGACCAGAGGGAACAGCTACTCCTCCTGTAAGTGCTCCCGCAGGAGCTGTCAGAGCTTGGCAAGACCTCAAATTGCTTGTTTGGGAAATGGTAAAAGATCCCAGTCCCCAGGAATGTCTCCCTTGGACGGATCATGTCCCATGGCTAATGCCCAGGGAGAACCAAAGGGAAGAGGGGACAAATCTGGGCTGGTTTCCCCAAGGCAGGAAAAGTGCATGAATTGAGAGGACAGGCAAAGAGGGAAAGGGCTGAGCACAGAGCACCCGTGACAGGACCCCACGTCATGCAGCTGCCCATGGCCACTCACCCAGTGCTGCACCTCGTTCCTCTGGAAAGAAAACCAAAAAGCAATATTTATCAGGTAGGACACCTTGTCACCCCAGAAATGCTCAAGAAGAGCAGGAAGAGCTCTTGCAGATCCCAAATTACTGTTTGGGAAGTGCAAAAAAACCCAAACCCCAGGAATGTCTCTCCACAAGACTCACCCAGTTCTGCACCTTGTTCCTCTGGAAAAGAAGGAAAAAATAATATTTAACCAGGTAGGACATCTTGTCATGCCATAACTGCACATGAAGAGTAGGCAGAGCTCAGGCAGACCCCAAATTACAGTTTTGGAAGTGCAAAGAGCCCCAAATGTCAGGAATGTCACTTTCCACACGACTCACCCTGTGCTGCACTTCGTTCCTCTGGAAAGAAAAACAAAAAGCCAAGTGTGATCAGAGGGAACAGCTACTCATCCCATGGCTGCTCCACAGCAGCAGGTAGAGCTTGGGCTGATGCCCAACTCATTCTTTTTGGGGAGTAGGAAAAGACCACATTGCACCCAGGAATGGTTCCCTGCTAGACTATTTCCCCATAAGCCCACCTAGGCCCTCTGGAGCTCAGCCCCAACATCAGGAACCCCACAAATCCAAATCCCTCCCGGGGGCTCCTGTGCCAGGAGGTTTTGCTGGGGTAAAGGGCCAGAAGGACTCACCCAGCTCTATGGATACCAGCAGGCCTGAAAAGCAAAGCCAGAGGAAGAGGACAAGAGGAGAGCAGCTTGGAGAAACATCTCAAGAGGGTCTCTGGGACCTTCCCACCAGCCAGATGCTCCGGCCGTGCTCCCTGTCCCCCTGCCCACACCCCACCGTGCCCTCGTCCCATTCAGTCCTTTGCCCAAGGGGCATTTTGATGAAGGCAAAACATCCTTCTGAAGCAAACGTATGTTTCCTTCTCCAGAGATAAACACCGACACCAAGGACCCCAATACAGAGCACGAGGAGCACACCCAGCCCGACCATCCAGGGACGTGTATTGTGGAAAAAGGGAGCTGAGAAACAAACAGATCCACAGGGAAAGGGATGGATGTATACTGGAGTCTGTGGGAAGAAGGACCAAGAAACTACCGCCCCACACCTCCCAGCCCTTCTGCTGTGAGCCCTGGCCTCAAGGGGACAGAGGTCTCCCGTGCCCCCACACCCCCACACTGCACCCCAAGCCCAGACCAAAGCTGCTCCCAGACAGGTAGCCAACCCCCGCCCTGCTCCATCGCCGCAGGGGCTGGCTGCAGCCGTCGCACCAGAGATGCGCAGGAACGCCTCCTGCTCCTGGGCCAGGCGGCGGTTCCTGACCACACAGGGAACCCCTCTCTGGTTCCCGTCACCACGATGGCGTCTTCAGTGTCAAACAGGCCCCTGGCATCAGGGGAACGTCTCTGGGAGACCGAGGGGACACGGTGCCCGTCGGGGTCTTTCCACAGCACCTCCGGTTGCGGGAACCATCCGGCCGATCGACACAGCACCCGGATGCCTCCGGCCTCGTAACCCTCCAGAGAGAGCTGAGGGCCAGAGCCTGTGGCTGGGGAAGAGCCCAGGGTTGGGGTCAGGGAGGGATGGGCTCAGCTCTGATGTCACCACTCTATCCCAGAGCAGACCCATCACAGCTCCCACCAAACCCACCCCAACCTGTGCAGGAACCACCCAGTGTTGATGCCCAACGGCCCAAAATTTCCCCCCAAACTCCCGGCACAGCAAGACTGAGCTGCCCATCTTCAGCACCTCAAGGCAGCATCTGTAGCAACCCCTCTTTGTTCAAGAAGCCTCAAGGCTTCCAGACAATGTACCAGGTCTCCTGGGGCACCAAGGGAGGACACAGGGATCTGGGAGGGACACACAAGCCCAGGGGCAATACGACCACCCCTGCTAACACCGCACTAGACAAACATGCGTGGTGGGAAAGGGATGCGCACATGGCACGAGGGAAAGGAACCCACGCCGTGCTGGAGCTCACAGAGACTCACCCAGTGCTGCAGCTTTTTAACTGCAAATAAAAAATAATATTTGAACAGAAGGGACACATTGTCACCTTGTAACTTTTCCTCAAGGAGACAGAAGAGTTAGGGGAGAAGCCAAACTTTGAAAAGTGGTAAATGCCCCTCCCCAAATACCAGGAATTGCTCCATCCAGCCTGATAACATCCCATGGCTGGTGGCCATGCCATCTGGGCAGGGGAGAGGGTCAAACCATGTACTGGTCTCCAAGCTGCCCACCCTCCAAAGCACATTGCCTTGGGCTTTCCCAGACTTAGGGATGCAGGGGTGGAAAGGGTGGACAAGGATGGAAAGGGTGGTACACATTGTGCCCTGGACAGGAGCCAATGTTGTGCCACTAGATTCACTCATATCTGCAGTTTCTCCAACTTGAAAATAAAGAGAAATACTTGATTAGGTGGCATTAGACATGGAATAAATCCAATACCTCTGCTCTGTGTGTGTGTTGGTGTACTGCACAGCAGGTAACGATCCTGCTTTTGGTACAGCAGACATTCCAGATTGTCGTGGTTTCACCCCAGCTGAGAGCCGAGATCCATGCAGCTGCCTGCTCCTTTAAGGAAAAGAGCAGGTTAAAGGGAAGGGTGGGGGGAGGGGAGAAGTAAGGGAAGGGAAAAGGAAGAGGAAGGGGCAAATAACCCCAAAACCAAGACATTAAGAGGCCCGTGGGTTGGGATAAGGATAGTTTACTAAGATAACAGAAAGATACAATGTAACAATGCTAACAGGACTTCAAAGCAAAAATATATGAAGCTGTTGATACACAATGCAGTTTCTCACCAAACCACACAACTCAGGCCGTGCCACCCAGAGCCGTCCCAGAACCCGACCGTCCCACAAGAAACACGCGTCCCGGAGCTGCCCTAGGCCTTCCTCCCGTCAGCCCCCCAATATCCTGGGCAGGACGTAACTGGTGTGGAATACTCTCTTTGGTCAACTTGGTCACCTGTCCTGGCTTTGCCCCTCCTTTCTCATGAAGAGCTGAGAAAGTCCTTGACTGTCTGACAGCAACTAGAAACATCAGGGTGTTATCAGCACTACTCCCATTTTACTCTCAAACACAGCATTCATCCGCTCTTACAAATGAAATTAACTCCATCCTGACCAAAACCAGGACATTATCCACCCCTTATTCCATATCATTTACGTCATGACCAAATCCAACCATTTCTTGTTTCAGACACATATATACATGTGTACACATGTATACACACACATGTGCATACAGATATTATTCCCTTAGTCTATGGACCATTCTTCTGAGTTCGTTGAGTGAATGAACATTTAGTCCATGGTGATTTTCAGGCTTCATTCGTCGTAACAGTCTCTCATGGTGTCAGCAGGCGCCATTGGATCGTTGCATGCTGCATCTCGGGCTCTCGACCGATACAGCTGACATGGTCCATGTTCATATTCTGTGAATCAAAGACGTTCATTTTCAAAGGGAAGGAGGAAAAAAGTTCTTGGAACACCAGGTCTTGGTCCCGTCCTCGTGGCACTCTTCCTTCATTGACTTGTATGACTCCGGCTGTAACTCCATTGGTACAACATACAACAACATACAGCAATAATAGCAATAATGAATGTACAGAGCAATTATTATAATACAATCTCCACCTTATTAATTATATTGGCTATTCTCACCTAAAATCAAATCCCTTTGAGGTACGCACGAACCTCTCCATCCTTCTGCATTACCCACCAAGTACAACCAGGTCCTTGAGCAAAAACAATCCCAGACATGGGTTTACCTTTGTCTGAAGCAGGGATGACCCAAACTGTCTTCCCTAATATACTCTTCATATGCACCACTGGGACTCTGTCTCCTTCTACAGTGCGTGGAAATTTTGACTGAGCAGGACCAGGTCGATTGGTGGATCCTCTAGAGTTAACTAGCCATGTGGCTTTGGCTAAATATGTATCCCAGTGTTTGAATGTTCCACCACCCATCGCTTTCAGGGTAGTCTTTAAGAGCCCATTATATCGTTCAATTTTCCCAGAGGCTGGTGCATGATAAGGAATGTGGTACACCCACTCAATGCCATGCTCTTTGGCCCAGGTGTCTATAAGAGCATTTTGGAAATGAGTCCCGTTGTCTGACTCAATTCTTTCTGGGGTGCCGTGTCGCCATAGGACTTGCCTTTCAAGACCCAGGATTGTATTCCGGGCAGTGGCATGGGGTACAGGATATGTTTCTAGCCAGCCGGTGGTTGCCTCCACCATCGTAAGCACGTAACGTTTACCATGGCGGGTTCGTGGGAGGGTGATGTAATCAATCTGCCAGGCCTCCCCATATTTATATTTCATCCACGGTCCTCCATACCAAAGTGGCTTTAACTGCTTCGCTTGCTTGATTGCGGCACACATCTCACACTCATGGATAACTTGTGCAATAGCATCCATGGTTAAGTCCACCCCTCGATCTCGAGCCCATCTATATGTTGCATCTCTCCCTTGATGACCTGAGGAATCATGAGCCCATCGAGCTAGGAATAATTCACCCTTACGTTGCCAGTCTAGATATACTTGAGCCACTTCAATCCTAGCAGCCTTATCTACCTGATGGTTGTTTCGATGTTCCTCCATGGCCCGACTCTTAGGTACATGGGCATCAACATGACGTACCTTTACAACAAGCTTCTCTAACCGGGCAGCAATATCTTGCCATAAGTCAGCAGCCCATACGGGTTTGCCTCTACGCTGCCAGTTGTTCTTTTTCCACTGCTGCAACCAACCCCACAGGGCATTGGCTACCATCCATGAATCAGTATACAGGTAGAGCATTGGCCACTTTTCTCTCTCAGCAATGTCCAGGGCTAACTGTATGGCTTTCACCTCAGCAAACTGGCTTGATTCACCTTTTCCTTTGGTGGCTTCTGCTACTCGTCTTGTAGGACTCCATACAGCAGCTTTCCATCTTCGATGCTTTCCCACAAGGCAACAGGAGCCATCAGTGAAAAGGGCATATTGCTTCTCATTCTCTGGCAATTTGTTGTAAGGTGGGGCTTCTTCAGCCCGTGTTACCTCCTCATCCTCTGATGACATCCCAAAATCTTTGCCTTCAGGCCAGTCTGTGATCACTTCCACGATTCCTGGGCAATTAGGGTTTCCTATTCGAGCCCACTGAGTAATTAGTGCAACCCACTTGCTCCACGTAGCATCAGTGGCATGGTGTGTAGAAGGGACCTTCCCTTTGAACATCCAGCCCAGCACTGGTAGTCGGGGTGCCAGGAGGAGCTGGGCTTCAGTTCCAATCACTTCTGAAGCGGCTCGAACCCCTTCATAGGCGGCCAGTATTTCCTTTTCTGTTGGAGTGTAATTGGCCTCAGAGCCTTTGTAGGCCCGACTCCAAAACCCCAGCGGTCGACCTCGAGTCTCTCCTTGTGCTTTCTGCCAGAGACTCCAGGTAGGGCCATTCTCCCTGGCTGCCGTGTAAAGCACATTTTTAACATCTGTCCCTGTCCGGACAGGCCCAAGGGCCACTGCATGGACTATCTCGCGTTTGATCTGCTCAAAGGCTTGCTGCTGCTCAGGGCCCCACTGGAAATCATTCTTCTTCCGAGTTACGTGGTAAAGTGGGCTCACAATGAGACTGTAGTTTGGGACATGCATTCGCCAAAAACCTATAACACCTAAGAAAGCTTGTGTTTCCTTTTTGTTGCTTGGTGGAGACAGAGCTGCTATTTTATTGATAATGTCCATTGGGATCTGACGACGCCCATCCTGCCATTTTATTCCTAAAAACTGGATTTCTTGCATAGGCCCCTTGACTTTACTTTGCTTTATAGCAAAGCCAGCTTCTAAAAGGATTTGAATTATCCTTTTTCCTTTCTCAAATACTTCCTCTGCTGTATTGCCCCATACTATGATGTCATCAATATACTGCAGGTGCTCTGGGGCTTCACCCTTTTCCAGTGTAGTCTGAATTAGTCCATGGCAGATGGTGGGGCTGTGTTTCCACCCCTGGGGCAGACGATTCCACGTGTATTGGATGCCCCTCCAGGTGAAAGCAAACTGTGGCCTGCACTCTGGCACCAGTGGTATTGAGAAGAAAGCATTTGCAATGTCAATTGTGGCACACCACTTGGCTGCCTTTGATTCCAGTTCATACTGCAGTTCCAGCATGTCCGGTACAGCAGCACTCATACCTGGAGTGACTTCATTTAGGCCACGATAATCCACTGTCAGCCTCCACTCTCCATCAGACTTCCGCACTGGCCATATGGGACTGTTAAAGGGTGAGCGAGTTCGGCTGATCACTCCTTGACTCTCCAGTTGACGAATCAGCTTATGGATGGGGATCAGGGAATCTCGGTTAGTACGGTATTGTCTCCTGTGCACGGTCATTGTAGCAATTGGCACTTGCTGTTCTTTGACCTTCAACAACCCCACAAGAGAAGGATCCTCCGAGAGTCCAGGCAATGCACGCAATTGTTCAATTTCTTCTGTTTCCAAAGCAGCTATTCCAAAAGCCCATCGGTACCCTTTTGGGTGTTTAAAATACCCTCTACGGAGATAATCTATACCTAAAATGCATGGAGCTTCTGGGCCAGTCACAACTGGGTGTTTCTCCCAGTCCTTCCCAGTTAAGCTCACTTCAGCCTCTAACACAGTCAATTGTTGGGATCCCCCTGTCACTCCAAAAATGCTAACAGGTTCTGTCCCTACATGATTCGATGGCATTAGCGTACACTGGGCACCAGTATCCACCAGAGCCTTGTACTCTTGTGGGTCTGACGTGCCAGGCCATCGGATCCACACAGTCCAATAAACACGGTTATCCCTCTCCTCCACCTGGCTGGAGGCAGGGCACCTCTATTGTCGCTGACTGTGTTGGCTGTTCACTGGTGCAGTGTTCTTCCTGGCAGAACTGCGTTGTGCGATCCTTTTACCTCGCAGCTCATTTACTCGTGCTTGAAGGGCTGAGGTGGGCTGCATGCCCCACTTCATCATGTCCTCACCATGGTCACGCCGGTAAAACCACAGCGTCTCTCGCGGTGTGTACCTACTGTATCCTCCCTTCTGGGATGATGGACGCTTTCTCCCAATAGCTGCAACATGGCTGCATACGGGTTGGGAGATGGACACATTTTCGTCAAGCCGCTTGACCAGTTTCTCTACTGCTGCGATCACAGAGAGGGAAACATTGTCCTGATATCTCCGGAGTTGGCCGGACACCTCAGATACGGTATATACATCACTCCAGTCCATTGTTGCCAATGAACTGGTGTGCCCTGCTGGTGCACTTCGTACAACCTTACGCCACATATCTGGGGTGCATAGGACGTCATCAGGATCAGAGGGAAGCTGTGAGTTGTCCAGATCATAATAAATTACCTCCCGTACAGCTAATTCTCTCAGGTGCTGGATAACTGCCTCTAGGTTGTTACACTTGGGTGTTTGACATGTGATGTATTCCTTTATGGGATACCTTTCCCTCACACTTGACAGTAGTCGCCTCCAGAGGCTGAGGATTTCAGGCTTTTCACCAATTACCTTATCAATGCCTCCTTCTCTAGCTAGGGATGCCAACTGCTTGGCCTCCCTGCCATCTAATTCCAAACTACTGGCCCTGTGATCCCAGCATCGGAGCAACCAAGTGATGATGTGCTCACCTGGGCGGCGGCTGAAATCTTTTCGAATTTCACGCAGCTCACTCAGGGACAGGGATTGTGTGACAACAACCTCATCCTGAGATGGCTGAGATGGCCCTGCCTTATCCTGGGATGGTTGAGATGGCTTTGCCTTATCCTGAGATGGTTTGGATGGCCCTGCCTTATCCTGAGATGGTTTGGATGGCCCTGCTTCATCCTGACATTCATCAGACGACCCCGCTTTATCCTGACATTCATCAGATGACCCTGCTTTATCCTGACCTTCATCAGGTGGCCCTGATTCAATTTCATCCTCATCCTCATCCTTCACTACAGGAACAACTCTCTTTGTGTATTTCCTCTTTCGTACGGGAGCAACAGACACTGATGTGGGTTGATTTTTTGTTTTACCAGCAGTATCTGCTGTAGGGGCAGCAGTAGCTGCAGCATCAGTTGGGCAGGTTGCAGTAGCCACAGTGCTAGTCACAGAAGTTACAGTGGCCTCAGTGTTAGTCCCAGTGGTTACAGTAGCTGCAGTTTCTGCTGGTCTGTTTTCCTTCCTTTCCCTCTGATAGTGCTGACTGCTATCAAGCAGTGTTTGGTAAATAGTGGCCAGGGCCCAGCACAGTGCAGTAAGCTGTGCATCTCTGGGAAACTTACGGCAATTTCTTTTCAGATATGCAGCCACTTTATCAGGGTCCTGTAACTGTTCGGGAGTGAAACTCCAAAACATCGGACATGAGAAAGTGCCTAGGTAGGTGCCCATACTCTGCCACGTTCTCTGCCACTCGTGATTATCTGGCCTCGCAGAACACTCTTGAGTGGTATTCATAAACCTTTGCTTAATATTGAACAAAAGCAGAACCATATTCACCAAACATAACAACAGCAAAATGCTAGTTTGAATATTCCAGGGATATTGGAAATTTTCAAAAACTGTTACCAGAGCTGTTGTATTTAGCCCAAAGGAAGAGAAAGCAGCGTAGATATTTCTTTCTGTACTCCCACGATACCAGCTGCCATTATTAACTCCTCCCTGTCCAAAGAATGGACAGGGCAGCAAAATCTCATACAGATACCAGAACACGTTCATGATCATCGATATCACTGTATCATAAACTGTTTTCATAAAGTACACCAAAATGAGGTACGGGAACGAAAACAGGAGCTGCAGCCCCAGGATGTTAAAGGATCCTGCTAGGATTGCATACAACAGACGGTGCTTTTGCTGCCACAGCTGTGAGCACAGCCTTGTAAGTAAATACCAGAGCATCGTGACCAGAGACTGCTTAAATCAAAGTACTTATCACAACTTTGTCTTAATTATAATCGGGTCAGGGTCACACCTACCGTTATCCCAACCTTTCGTGCCCCACGTTGGGCGCCAAAAAGACTGTCGTGGTTTCACCCCAGCTGAGAGCCGAGATCCACGCAGCTGCCTGCTCCTTAAAGGAAAAGAGCAGGTTAAAGGGAAGGGGGGTGGGGGGGGGGAAGAAGTAAGGGAAGGGAAAAGGAAGAGAAAGGGGCAAATAACCCCAAAACCAAGACATTAAGAGGCCCGTGGGTTGGGATAAGGATAGTTTACTAAGATAACAGAAAGATACAATGTGACAATACTAACAGGACTTCAAAGCAAAATATATGAAGCTGTTGATACACAATGCAGTTTCTCACCAAACCACACAACTCAGGCCGTGCCACCCAGAGCCGTCCCAGAACCCGACCGTCCCACAAGAACCGCGCATCCCGGAGCCGCCCTAGGCCTTCCTCCCGTCAGCCCCCGATATCCTGGGCAGGACGTAACTGGCGTGGAATATTCTCTTTGGTCAACTTGGTCACCTGTCCTGGCTTCGCCCCTCCTTTCTCATGAAGAGCTGAGAAAGTCCTTGACTGTCTGACAGCAACTAGAAACATCAGGGTGTTATCAGCACTACTCCCATTTTACTCTCAAACACAGCATTCATCCACTGTTACAAATGAAATTAACTCCATCCTGACCAAAACCAGGACACAGATGGAGAAGGTGTCATCCAGAGGGGCCTGGACAAGCTGGAGAGGTGGGCTCATGCAAACCCCATGCAGTTCAACAAGGCCAAGTGCAAGGTACTGCACCTGAGTCAGGATGGTCTTCACTACCAACACAGGCTGGGGGATGATGTGATTGAGAGCAGCCCTGTGGAAAAGGATTTATGGTACGTGACTCAACGATGTGCCAATCCCATCCTGAAGAAGTGTGACCAGCAGATCAAGAGAGGTGATTCTCCTGCTCTGCTCTTCTCTGGTGAAACCCCATGTGCAGTGCTGCATCCAGGTCTGGAGCCCTCAACACAAGAATCACAGAATCACAGAATCATAGGGGTTGGAAGGGACCTCAAGAGATGATCAGGTTCAACCCCCTGCCAAAGCAGGGTCCCTAGGACATATTGCACAGGTCGGCGTCCAGACGGGTCTGGAATATCTCCAGAGAAGGAGACTCCACACCCCCTGGGCAGCCTGTCCCAGGGCTCCCTCACCCTCACTGGGGAAAAGTTCTTCCACATATAGGTGCGGAACTTCCTGTGCTCCAACTTGCAGCCATTGTCCCTTGTTCTGTAGAAAAGAGGCCAGCCATTTCACCCTGTGTCCCACACTTGAGATATTTATAGACATTAATAAGATTCCCTCTCAGTCTTCTTTTCTCATGCCTGAACAGACTCAGTTCTTTCAACCTATCCCCATAGGGGAGGTGCTCCACTCCTTTAATCATCTCTGTAGCTCTTCGCTCGACTCTCTCCAGGAGATCCCTGTCTTTTTTATACCAAGGAGCCCAGGACTGGACACAATATTCCAGGTGGGGCCTGACCAGGGCAGAGCAGAAGGGGAGGATCATCTCCTTCAACCTACTGGCCAGGCTCCTTTTAATGCACCCCAGGATCCCATTAGCTCTCTTAGCCACCAGGGCACACTGCTGGCTCATGGCCAACCTGTCACCCACCAAGACCCCCAGGTCCTTCTCCGTAAAGCTCCTCTTCAGCAGGTCATCCCCCAGCCTGTACTGATACAAGCAGTTATTTCTTCTCAGGTGCCAGACTCTACACTTGCTTTTATTAAACCTCATCTTGTTTCTCCCTGCCCAGCTCTCCAGCCTGGCCAGGTCTCTCTGGATGGCTCCCTCAGCACATGTGGATGTATCCCATCAGGGCCCATGAATTTATGTGCACTGATACCTCTGAGATGCTCCAGGACCACTCCCACCTCAACCAGAGGAAAGCTCTCCATTTCCCAATCTCTCTTTCTTCCTTCCAGGGTCCAGGAGTCCTGAGGGGTCTTTGAAGTGAAGACCGAAGCAAAGGCAAAATTCAGTATCTCCACCTTCTCATTATCCCTCGTTACCAGCACACCCGTCTCATTCAGCAGGGGACCCACATTATCCCTGGTCATCCTCTTACTATTTACATATCTACAAAAAACCCTTTTTATTATCCATTATGTCCCTTGCCAGTTTCAATTCCAAGTGGGCTTTAGTCTTCCTAGTCGTGTCCCTACAGGCCCTAACAACATTCTTCCCAGGTGCTCAGACCCTTTTTCCACAATTCATAGATCTTCTGCTTCCCTTTGAGTTTACTCATTAGCTCCATGCAGGTCTTCTGCCTCTTTTTCCCGATTTCTTGCTCAAAGGGGTGCATCGATCCTGTGCTTGGAAGAAGTGCTGTTTGAATGCTGACCAGCTCTCGCAGGCTCCCTTACCTTCTAACAGCACAGCCCACGGGATGGCTGCTATTAGGTTGCAGAAGAGTTGAAAGTTTGCTCTTCTAAAATTCAGGGTAGCTATCCTACTTTTTGGCTTGCTTCTTCCACTCAGGATCTTGAACTCTACTATTTCATGGTCACTTTGTTCTAAGCTGCCCCCGACCTTCACTTCCCCAACAAGATCCTCCTTGTTGGTAAAAACAAGGTCCAGTACCCGCCCTCCCCTTGTAGGTTCCTGTATCATCTGTAGCAGGAAATTGTCTTCTACACACTGCAGAAATTGTCTGGACTGCATACGACTGGCCCTGTTACTTGCCCAGCAAATATCTGGGTAATTGAAGTCCCCCATAAGGACCAGCACCTGGGATCTCGAGGCTACTTCTAGGTGCTTGTAGAATGTACTATCAACTTGCTCCTCCTGATCAGGGGGCCTGTAGTACACACCCACAACAGTGTCACTCACACTTGCCAGCCCCTTGATTCTTACCCACAAACACTCAACTGATGGATCGTCCTTCCTCAGGTGGAGTTCAATACATTCCAGCTGCTCTCTCACATAAAGAGCAACTCCCCCACCTCGCCTCCCTAGCCTGTCTTTCCTGAAAAGTACACAGCCATCCATGACAGCGTGCCAGTCATCCATGCTGTCCCACCACGTCTCTGTGATTGCAATGAGATCGTGGCCCTGTGACCGCACAAAGATCTCTGACTCTTCCTGTTTATTACCCGTGCTACGCGCATTCGTATAGAGGCACGTTAGGGGAGCAGCAGATGCAGGTATCCTCAACAGGTCACAGGGAGGTTTCTGACAGGGGATGGGCAATGGTGGCTCCACTGAGGAGTCCTCAGGGCAATCCACAGTATTTTCCCTACTATCATTTGGAACAACATCCCCAAGTCTGTCCCTGTGCCGTTGGCATTTATCTTCTTCCACCATCAACTCTCATCGTGTCTCCTGAAACACTTGCCTGACCCCAGCAGCCTTCGTGGCATCCCCTTTCCCCTTCCTAACTAGTTTAAAGCTCGCTCAATGAGCCCTGCCATCTCCTGGGCAAGGATTCACTTTTCCCTTTGGGACAACTGAGCCCCATCAACAGTCATCATGCCAGGAGCTGAGTACACCATCCCTTGGTCAAAAAACCCAAAGTTCCTATGCCAGCACCAGCCTTTCAGCCACTCGTTCAACTCCTGGGTTCTCCTGACCTGCTCTGAACCCATCATCCCACTAGTAGGGTAGAGGAAAATATTATTTGAGCTCCCCCTCCCTCAACAAACCACCCTAGGTCCTGAATTCCCTTTTGATAGCGTGCAGGCTACACTTTCTGATTGCATCACTGCCTGCTTGAACTATCAATAATGGGTAGTCAGAGAATCTCACCAGCCCTGGGAGCCTTCTGGTGATGTCTTTGACCTGAGGTCCAGGGAGGCAGCACACCTCCCTGCATGTAGGGTCAGGTCTACATATGGTGCCCTCTGTCCCCTTGAGGAGGGAATCACCTACCACAACTACCCTTCTCTCTTGCCTAACAGAGGCAGTCTCGAGGCGTGTGGTTGATCACCTCACTCTAGGCTTCCTCTTCCTCTGAGGCAGAGGGGCTGCATTCATCTCCTCACTTACCTCCTCCTCAACTTTCAGGACCCCAAACCCATTCCTTAGGAAAACCTGCGTGAGCGGGGTAGGCAGGCAGGGGAGTGCCTATGACGGCGAGCTGGGACTGTCTTCCAGCCCTCCTCTGGGTTCAGGTCACTCCCTTCTGGCTGACCAGGACAGGGCAGGGGGCCCGTCATCAGTTGTGGGGTGTCATTCCCTCTGGGATGCCAGGGAGCTACTCCACCAGTCGATCTCCTGCTCGCAGTCCCTAATGGTCCTCAGTCTCTCCACCTCTTCTTTGAGATCTGCCCCCATGCTAAGCTGATCTTCCACCTGCTCACACCTCACACAGGTGGAATTGCCGCCACCACCCACCAGCAGGAGCAGGCTCAGGCACTCCCTGCAGCCAGAGACTTGCACAGCCTCCCTCCTGGACAGGTCCTCGGTCTGGGTCTGCATACCCTTAATGGGACAAGCCCTCTGTCTGCTGGAGACCACACGCCTGGGCAGGCCCTCGGTCTGTGTCACTACACTCTTTATGGGGTGAGCCCTCTGTCTAGTGAAGACCGCACTCCCGGACAGGTCCTCGGTCTGGGTCCCCACGCTCTTAATGGGGCAAGCCCTCTGCCTGGTGGAGACTGTCAGTAGGTGAGACAGTTCCCCAGGTGTAGAGAGACAGAACTTACCTGCCTGGCCACATGAGCTTACAGGGTCAGCACTGCGCACATGCTGACCTCCCCTCTCTGCATCAGGTGAGAGGCTTTTTCAAGGTGATGGGCGGTGCTGGGGCTCCTGTTGCCCTGGCAATGACTACGCCATGTCAGCCTCTCTCACAAGAGAGCTACCGCATACTGCCGGGTCTCTCCACTGCACAGGGGGTTCTCCTGGCAGGGCAATCACTCCAAACGCTCTTGCAGTTCATGATCTATCACTACAGCTCTGGCTGTGCTGGTTCCAAGCAGTCGACCTCATGGAGAGAAGCCATCCATACACGTACAGTGAGTGTGGGAAGAGCTTTGGACAGAGCTCAAACCTGTCGTGACTTTCCCCAAGCTGGGAGTTGAGCACCAGATGCCCCCTGAAGCCATTCTGTCACTCCCCTTTTCAGCTGGACAGGGGAAAAATATAAATTGAGGCTCAGGAGTTGAGATAAGGGCAGGGAGAGATCATTCTCAAATCAGTGTCATGGGCAGAACAGACTCAACACAGAATAAAGGACAGAAAACTCTCTAATTGATGACAACGCCCTGCACCCCCAGTGACACCAGAGTCTGGTGATGAGAAGCGCGGCCAGATCTTAAAGCACCTCCTCCCACCCTTCCCTTCTTGTGGCACAGGGAGGGGCCAGTACAGAGGAATGGGGGTTCGGTCAGTTCCTCACAAGTTGGTTTCCTTCTTAGCCTGTGGGTAGTATTCATTCCACACACCTTTCCCCTGCTGTACCGTGGGGTCCCACCCACGGGAGACAGTCCTCCATGTGAGTCCTTTCCCACGGGGCTTCAGCTCTTCCCCAGCTGCCCCAGTGTGGGTCAGTGATATGGGATGCAGTCATAAATCACAATGTCTCTCAGTCTCTCAAGTCCAGACTGCTCCAACCTGGTCCTCCATGGGGTCACAAGCCTCCTCCTGCAGAATGGGTGCCCCTCCACACCCCCCCTCTCTTTCCCTCCATGGGTCTCATATTTATATAGGTGACATGTGGAAAACAGACTCCACGATCTGTAGGATTGTAAAGTAGGGATGTGTTGTGATTTTACCCCAGCTGAGAGCCGAGATACACGTAGCTGCCTGCTCTTTAAAGGAAAAGAGCAGGGGAAGGGGGCGGGGTGGGGGTGTGGGAGGGTGTGGGGGATGGGGTGAGGCAAGGGAAGGGAAAAGGAAGGGGCAAATAACAACCCCAAAACCAAGATAACAAAAGCCCGTGGGTTGGGATAAGGATAGTTTACTAAGATAACAGAAAGATAAAATACAACAATGCTGACAGGACTTTAGAGCAAAAAATATCTGAAGCTGTTGATACACAATGCAGTTTCTCAGTGAATCCACAGCTCAGGCCATGCCACTCAGAGCCGTCCCAGAACCCGACCGTCCCCCAAAAACCGCGCGTCCTGGAGCCACCCCTCTTCTTCCCCCCATCAGCCCCCCTTTATACTGAGCAGGATGTAATTGGCATGGAATACTCTCTTTGGCCAGTTTGGGTCACCTGTCCTGCCTTTGTCCCCTCCTTTTTCATGAATAGAGAAATATGAAGAGCTGAGAAAGTCCTTGACTGCTTGACACAACTGAAAACATCAGGGTATTATCAGCACTGCTTTCAATTTAAACACCCAAACACAGCATTCCATCCACTGCTACAAAAGAAGTTAACTCCATCCTGACCAAAACCAGGACATTATCCACCCCTTATTCCATACCATTTACGTCATGACCAAATCCAACCATTTATTTTGGGTACAACAAGTTTCTTGTTTCAGACACACATATATATATATGTACACGTGTATACGCACACATGTGCATACAGGTATTATTCCCTTAGTCTATGGTCCATTCCTCTGAGTTTGTTGAGAAAATTAACATTTAGTCCATGACTTTCAGTCTCCATTCATCGTAACAGTCTCTCATGGTGTGAGTATGTGCCATTGGATCCGATACACCTGACATGGTTCATGCTCATAGTCTGTGAATCAAAGATGTTCATTTTCAAAGGGAAAGAAGAAAAAGTTCTTTGAAGGCCAGGTTTTGGTCCCATCATCGTGGCACTCTTCCTTCATTGACTCCAGCTGTAACTCCATTGGTACAACATACAACAACATATAGCAATAATAGCAATAATGAATATACAGTAATGGGTTATTTAGCAATTATTATAATACAATCTCCACCTTATTAATTATATTGGCTATTCTCACCTAAAATCAAATCCCTTTGAGGTACACATCGAACTTCTCCATCCTTCTGCATTACCCACCAAGTACAACCAGGTCCTTGAGCAAAAACAATCCCAGACATGGGTTTACCTTTGTCTGAAGCAGGGATGACCCAAACTGTCTTCCCTAATATACTCTTCATATGCACCATTGGGACTCTGTCTTCTTCCACAGTACGTGGAAATTTTGACTGGGCAGGGCCAGCTCGATTGGTGGATCCCCTAGAGTTAACTAACCACGTGGCTTTGGCTAAATGTGTATCCCAGTGTTTGAATTGTCGCCTCTTTCGAGCGATGGAGGGAAGTCAAGGATACGCTCAATATGAGTGATCAGCAGGCTTCCATTTATTATGGCTAACGGCTTTCTGTTATACTATCGTTAATACATATTAATTGTCACTAATGCATATTATAATTGTTACAACTTGATTGGTTCTTGGTTAAAGGTTACATCACTCATCTTGCGGTCTGGGAACGGTGCTTCTTTCTCATTCTCAGGAACAGCAGATCCTTGAAACATACATCTTGTTTCTACACCTTGTTCCTGTGTAACATCCCTATCAAAATACTGACCTTCCTCTCTATCATTTGTGTCGGGATGGTGCAAGGCCTACTCGTACTATTAAGTTACACAGGAGACTGCTTGAACAATTGCTCCATAGAGCCATGGCCTTGCTTCTCACGTAGCCACTCTTCCACGATAGTGTTCCCATAAGGCTCCTATAGGGTGTCCATAGAGTATGTATAGGGTCCACAGGGGATCTATAGGGTGCCTGCAGGGGATCTAGAGGGTGGCTGTAGGGTGCTTGCAGGGGATCTATGGGGTGCCTAAACTGTGCCCATTGGGATCTGTGCTGCCTGGTGCCCCCTGCACTCCCCGCCCATCCCATGCAGACACAGAAAAGTTCTCAAGAAACGGCTTTTAATGAAAAATCGGAACAAAACAGTCATCAAAGGTACTAACTACAGAATCAACACCCTTCTTCCCTCCCTCCCTCCCTCCCTCCCTCCCTCCCTCTCATTTCCCCCCCATCCCTGCAACAGGGCTAAGTGAGATGGTGGAGCCTGGCAGGGTGTTGTCTTCCATGGGGACATCTGTGTCCACAGAGATGTCACAGACTGTGACAGTGTCCACATCCATAGGGACAGGACAGGTGTCCCAGCCTGAGACACTGTCCACATCCATGGGGACCGGACTGTCTGTGTCTCCACTGGAGAGGATGGACTGTGTGCAGACAGGGAGCGGGTGGTACTGGGGAAGCGATGCTGCTGTCCCCTGATGGCTGTAGGGCAGGAACAGTTGGGGTTGTCCCTGGGGGGCCATTGGTGTAAGCAGGCTGCTGGGTGTCTGCAGCTGTGTGGTCCCTGAAGCCCAGTGCCAGGCAGAGGAGCGATGCCGTGACTGAGCAGTGAGGGGGTTGCCAGAGGCAGACTGGTACTGGAAATGGGGAGCTCTGAGCAGCTGCCGCTTGGCAGATCTGCAGGGGGGAGAGGGAGATGTGTCAGGCTGGGGGGCGGAGGGAATCCCTCAGGCACCCGCCGAGCAGGCCCCAAGCGTGGACCAACCTCTGGTCTGTCCCAGCTGAGTGGGAGGGTGCAGGGAAGGGCTGCTGCTGCTGCTGCCCTGGCAGTTGGTGGAGGTTGGTGGGTCCTGAGAGAGAGACATGAACACACGCTGGTGACCATATCCCCAGCTGGGCCAGGAGCGTGCGCGAGGGCACTGAGAGGGAGCAGGGAGAGGGGCGAGAGGGGCTGTGCACTTCCCCAGAGTGTGTCCCTGAGCAGCCAGGAGTGGGCTCAGGCCTTACCTCCAGTGTAGCGATTTGAGAAGATGGATGGCATCATGGTGGGGGCAGAGAGACCCCATGAAGTGCACCACAGAGGTGGGAGCGCCATGGTCGCTGGAGGGTCAGCTACAGGATGGTGTCTGGATGCTTCTGTTTGCGCGTATCCTTGGTAGCAACGGGGCCACTCCCAGAGTCCTTTGCTGCCCCAACAGCTTTGCCAGCCCTCCATGGGCATGGAAAGGGTTAACAAATGGTTACAGGAAGAGTTACCCTCCATGGCTTCATGTCCAAGTGGAAACCACCACAAAGTGCTGCCCCTCCAAGGTTCATCCTGCCACCCATCCTATTGGATATTCGTACCCGTGACACGCACAGTGGGATCGAGTGCACCCTCAGCAAGGTGTGGGTGACACTGAGCTGTGTGGTGTCTTTATACACTGGACAGAAGGGATGGTGTCCAGAGGAAAACTTGGCACGTGTGGTTTTGTGTGCCTTTTGGAAGCTTTCCCTATACTGATAAAGAAAACATCAGCTGGCTCAAGGCTGGAGTCTCAGAATCACACGATTGGGAAAGACCACCAAAGACCACCAAAAGGATGGTGATGGACTCCAGGCTGGGCAGAAGCTTTTCTGGGTGATTTCTGACCAGAGAAATGTGAGCCCTCATCTCCTTAAAAACACATTTCCCACTTGTCTAATTGCCTAGTGATCATCGAATCATAGAATTGTAGGGGTTGGAAGGGACCTCGAGAGAGAGGAGGAAAACACTGGTGCCCAAGTTGGCTTTTCCTCCTTTTTCTGAACGGGCTGGGAAATCTCACACCTCTCAACTCCTGGCTACACGGCTGGTACTAAGGCCAGGGGTTTGGCTTGGACAACAAGGGGATGTTCTTTGGTGACTCCAACCTGTTGGAGAGGAACAGGACCCACCTGTCTAGAAGGGGCCCTCAGGAATCCCAGACCCGGGAGGTAGGATAAAGTCTGGAGAAAGGGCAGACTGAGTAAATACCGGCTTTACCATCTCTACCATCACCTGGCTGAGCCATCAAAGAGAAGACTTAAGAAATGAAGAAGAGAAGGAAATTCCTCCCAGGCTGCCCAGGGAGGCTGGGGAGTCTCCTTCTCTGGAGGGATTCAACACCTACCTGGACACTGTCGTGTGTGACCTGCTCAAGGTTATCTCACCAAACAGGACTGGAGGTGCTTCCCCTCTGGGAAGTGACCTCCCAGGTGATGCCCCTCTGACAGAGATGTCATTGGTTGGTCACCAGAGGTCCCTGGCAACTATTGCTATTCTGGACTTTTATTGGGTGTTTGCTTGGCAGCAGATACAGGACTGATTTTTTTTTTTAATTACTATTTTTTAAGAGAATAGACTTAGCACTGAAGTCCTAGTAATAAAAGAAGTGAGAATGAATAAAACCTGAAGTATCTCTGTTTACAAATCTAGTATCTATAGCAGTTAAATCTAAAAAATAAATTATAAATTGATTAAAGAAGTTGCACATGACAATTTGACATTATTTTGGTTCTAGTGTAGGATTCGATTTTGATTTTAAAGGAGTTAGAGCAGCTGTGAGAATATAAGGGGGAAAAAAAGAAAGAACCCCAAAAAACCCCACTCCAACATGACTGATGAAATATTGTTTATAGGGTCCCAAACAGCTCCGGTCCCAAACAGCTTCACACCAGCACAGCTTTTTTTATAAAATTTAAATATTTAATGCAATAAAATAAATAAATATTTCTCTTTTCACATTTAACAGACAAAAACAGAACAACAAACCCAACCCCACGTTGCAGGGAGTTGGTCAAACTTCAGAAGAGAAACTAAACTAAGAGTCTAAACTGAACTAAAGAGTCTTAACTAAACTAAACTAAGGGTCAGTCCAAGGGGATCACAGTGTGACTGCAGTGGTGCCCGTCTCACAGCAGCTGCTGGTGGATTATGTCCCACACCATCTTCCTGTGGAAGTGAGGGATGTGACTCTGGAAAGAGAAGGAGAGAGAAAGCTGTTACATAGGAAGTCAGGGTGGCAAGGAGGCACAAACACCCGGTTCGTTAGGGACGGGGAGCGCAGCTCTGCCCTGCTGAGGCCACCCCGAAGTGCCGACCCCAGCAAGTGCGCGCCCGGCTTTCTTCTGGCAGGAATTTGCTGTTTAAACCAGAAGAGAACAAAAGATCCTCTTGATCTCCAGCATTTAGTCCCACAAAAAGCCAGCTGCTGAAGGAGACTCCCACAACAGCAGAAGCTCATTTAGGAAGCCCCCAGACCTCACCTTGTCAGAGGAGGAACAGGAGAACCAAGCAAGGAACTGCAATGCCCACCCTGTACCCACACACCAGGTGCACCTCCAGGAAGAGGAAATACAAAAGCTTTTGGGTGGAGGAAGTTCCCAGGCTGGGACAATACCTGGTGTCTGCCCTCCAACACATGGTGTTACAACCACCAGCTTACGTGGATTCAAAGCTCTGCTGCCACAGAGAGAGTCACCAACAGCATGAAAAAAGGACTAAAGAGCACCACGTAACCACAAGCCTGAGTTAAGCAGCGGGTACCTAAGGGGGTGCAGTAATGTGTCACCCTCCACAAGTCCAGACAACCAGATACTACGTCCTCATGCTGTGTGGTGTAGCTACAGTCTACCCAGCAAGTGGGACAGGTACGAGTCATGGGGATACTCACAGGTCCCAGATGGAAAGGGATCTCCTCCCTATTTCTGTTGGTCCAGGTGATACACAGTTGTCACTGGTTGACTGGAGAACGTTGGAAGACTGGACAATGATGGAACACACAGCAAGGACGGAACAGCAAAGTAGGATGACACGTGGCAGTAGTAGGATGGAAAATGGAAGTAGGATGGCACGATGTAGTAGTAGGATGGCACGATGTAGTAGTAGGATGGAACACGATAGTAGTAGGACGGCACACCGGAGTAGGATGGAACACAGCAGTAGGGTGGAAGACTGGTGTGTGATTTAACTCCAGAGTAGATTCGAGCCGTGGTGTAGATTGGAGGACTGTACAAGACTGGAGCAGGGGGGAAGGCTGGAGGAGTCGAGGAGGCTGGAGGAGTCGAGGAGGCTGGAGGAGTCGAGGAGGCCGGAGCACTTTGGTGCAGGAAAAAGCAACAGAGAAGAACCACAGTGTTTACAAGCACAGCATTTGCTATTGACACGTGTCAGAGCACCAGAAAGGAGACAGTTTATTCCTACACAACTGTCTACATGTGAGTGGGGAGCCACAGCTACAGCAACAGAAATACCTCAAGTACAACAAGACTGTCAACCCCCTGGACAGAAACATCCTGCACTGGTGTCACCACAAAACACAGCAGGCATTTCTGTGCAGAGACCCTTCACACTCAGCTGGGTGACTCTGAACTCGGGCAGACCAGAGGGGCAGGAGTCAAATTGGTCACCTTAGTGTTACCCAAAAGAGAAAACTGCCTGTAAGTTAAGTGAGAAGGACCAGGGGAGGAGGAAAGGAAGAGAGAAAATCCTGGCATCCCCTGTCATTACCTTACATTTCACGTTCCCAGATTAAAATAAAAATCTTCTCTAGTTGGGAGGGGAGGAAGGAAAAATAAAAAGCTACTGAAGGTTCACCTCCCATAGGACAGCAGCCCAGAAAACCTTGGAAAAACATCCCTGTGCGGACACAGAGACAAATGTTGGGCAGCACAGAGGAAGTTCAGGAATGAAATGGAAAGCAAACCGTTCAGAGAAGAAAGTCAAAGCAAACAGAAGGGTTTTACCTGGCACAAGGAGCTGTCTTGTCCCACAGGGAGAGTGTTCCGTTGGCCAAGGGAGTCCCACAAGGTATTTGATCTACGAGAGGAGAGCGTAAGCAAATCAGCCACTGGTAAAGGCAACTGAGGAGGCTGATGAGCTTCCCCAAAGGTCAATGTTTCCCCTCTCCCCTACGTCCCCACATTCCCTGTGTTCTGTTGCTTTAGAACAGGCTCAGATTTTCTTACTGGTAACTGCAGCAAGTTGCCCTGGGCACGAGGTATCGCCAGGCTGAACCCCAGATTCAACCCCAAAAAGGGTTCTGGGGATCTAACACCCCAAACCAAACCAGTTTCCTCCTGGCCAGCTGGCAGCGGCCGTATCGCAGCTGGAGCTGGCTGCATCCAAGGCAGCTCCGGGACTGAGATGCCGAGCGAAACGCCCGGCCCCGACCCAGCAGCAGCGCAGGGATGCAGGGAAGAGACTGAGTTCCCACCCCAGCACTGCCAGACGCTACCGAGGGGCGATGCCGCCACAGCCCGTCCGTGAGCCGAGGGGGAGAGTCGCACCACACGCCAGGAAGAGCGCAGGAGAAACAAGCTCACGCCCTGACGTCAGCCTTACCAGTCTGCACCAGTTCTTCTCCTGGCACAGCACTTCTGGGTCTTTTCACTGCAGGCTCAGATGACAGGGCCTGAGTCTGGAACAGGAACAAACAAAGCACCGCCCTGAGTTTAACCTCAACACCAGCCCAAGCCAGCGGAAGCTTCCGGAAAGGGAGGCAGCTCTGGTCCGATATAGGGACCGGGATTTGCTGGCTCAGAGCGCAGCAGAAGGATCTTGGCAGGATCTCTGACCAGCACGCTGCCCTTGGGGTTTGATTGTTAATAGGGGCTCTCCCGCACGCAGGGATTAAACCCCCTCAGGCTTCCTGCCCAGTTCCCCTCGGGCAGCTCCTCAGCATTCCGGAGTTCAGCCCTGACTCTGGCTCGGGGAGAGCTGAGCCCCTCAGAAAGGGGTTTTGTACAAACAAAGAGTCAATGGTGCTCTCAGGGACAAATAACAGAGCACGAGGGTTTCTTACTCCTCTCACCCTACGGGGCAGTAAGAAAAAGAACACGGCACCCCCCACCCAAACTAAGGGGTCAAGCAGCTCAGGACTCGTTTTTACAGAGCCAAAGTCCTAGGGGAATCCTCTCCCGGGCCGGTGGATACCCAACCCAGCAGAGAGGGCTTTATCCAAAGGAAGCAGGCGATTGTTCTCCCAAGCTCATGTAGTTTGGGTGCTCCTTCCTCAGCTCCACGTGCCAGAGCAGAGCAGGCAAACCTGAGCCAGGCAAACCCAGCACACCAGAGGCGCCTGCTGTCAAGGACAAAGAAGAGCCTGAGGCTGCACAGGTTCAGGAAAGTCTCTGCTAACCTCTCCCACAGACTCTGCTCCCGGAGCGGCATCGCTGCCCGAAGCTCGGCGTTTCCTTGCTGCCCTGGCTGGTACCTTCACCGCAGCAGCAGAAACCTCTTCAGCCTTCTCCTCACTCCCAGGGATGGCAGCATCTAAACAACAAAGGCAGGACACGTGACAGCGTGACTTAAGAGGGGGTTCGGATTGCCATTTGCATGGCAGCCCAGCTCCTGGATCCCACCCACAGCACTGGGATTCATTCCAAGCTGCACACCCTTCTGCACTTTCAGACACCCCTCAGTTTTCCAAGGGACACCAAACCCCAGAAGAACCAGGGCTGTGAACTACCTTTGTCATGGGCGCCACCTGGTTGCAGCTTTGGAGGTTCCTGCCCATCAGGATGTTCCAAAGGCGGATGAGAGCTGAGGAGAGAAGACACAGAACAGGGATTTACAACCACGGCTGAGCTTCACACAAGCAAAACTCCCAGAGCTAATTGCTGTAGTTCCCCTTCCAAGCCCCCCTGGGATCATCTCAGACACACACACAGACACCGCAGAGCATCCCCCGCCTCTCCCAGCCAAGGCTCCGCTGATTATCCCTCCACAGTGGGGTAATTCCCTTCTGTTAATGCTTCTTCATGAGTTACACTTGTTCCCAGCACCAAACCCATGGCTTTGGCTAACGTGGAACGGGCTTTGTTTCACTCTGCACAGGTTAACCCCCCCCAAGCCACACACTGCCCTTCAGCGGGGCAACACCCCTGTGCACAACGCTGAGTTTCTCTCCCCGGGGGGTTCACCACCCACACTCTCAGGTCCCTTCCAACCCCACAACCACCCACCATCTGTGCCTGGGAGCTCCGGGACGCCGGCACCGCTTCAGCCCCGGGAAGGCAGCCCCGTGTCTCTACTCGCCCTACGCCGGGACTCCCCCCCAGCCGCTGCTCCCCCTCACACACACACACACACTGAGCCCTCTGCTCCTGCCCCACGCGCGCTCCCAGGGCCCGTTTCTTTCCCAACTCCCCGCTTCCCAGACGGAAAAGCCCCCGGGGGGCCAAGGGGGGCGGGGTCGCCAGGGGCCTTCTCGGGGCGGGGGGACCCGCAGCTCCGCTCCCGCCCTGGGCTCCAACGCCCAGGAGAGGTCCCGCAGGCCGCACCCGGGAGGCCGCGGGGCCTCAGGGACGGGGCGAGGCCCTCGGGCGGCCGGACGGCCTCGGGCCGGAGCGCTGACCTGGGGGGCGGCCTCTGCAGCGGCGGCGCGGCCGGGGACGGCTCGGGGGGCGCGGCGGGCGGCGGCCAAGAGGCCGCCGAGGGGCCCCGGCAGCCATCGGCACAGAGGCACCGGCAGCCCGCGGCGGGAACGCGCCCGGCCTGCGCCGCGCCCGGCACGGCCCCTCCCACCAGGGGGTGGGGCAGCCCCACCATTGGCTCCGACCGCTGCCTGTCTGGGCGGAGCTGGGCCGGGCTGGGCCGTCCCTCCCCGGCTCTGCCCCCCGCTTGCCCGGCCCGGCCCTGCCCGGCCGCCCCTCCCAGGGCTGTGCGGGGCAGCCCCTCCAGTGGCTCCTCCCGCCGCCTGTCTGGGGAGGCAGAGCCCGGGCAGGAGAGGGGCGGCTCTCTCCTCTCCTCTCCCTCTCCTCTCCCTCTCCTCTCCCTCTCCTCTCCCTCTCCTCTCCCTCTCCTCTCCCTCTCCTCTCCCTCTCCTCTCCCTCTCCTCTCCCTCTCCTCTCCCTCTCCTCTCCCTCTCCTCTCCCTCTCCTCTCCCTCTCCTCTCCCTCTCCTCTCCCTCTCCTCTCCCTCTCCTCTCCCTCTCCTCTCCCTCTCCTCTCCCTCTCCTCTCCCTCTCCTCTCCCTCTCCTCTCCCTCTCCTCTCCCTCTCCTCTCCCTCTCCTCTCCCTCTCCTCTCCCTCTCCTCTCCCTCTCCTCTCCCTCTCCTCTCCCTCTCCTCTCCCTCTCCTCTCCCTCTCCTCTCCCTCTCCTCTCCCTCTCCTCTCCCTCTCCTCTCCCTCTCCTCTCCCTCTCCTCTCCCTCTCCTCTCCCTCTCCTCTCCCTCTCCTCTCCCTCTCCTCTCCCTCTCCTCTCCCTCTCCTCTCCCTCTCCTCTCCTCTCCTCTCCTCTCCTCTCCTCTCCTCTCCTCTCCCCTCCCCTCCCCTCCCCTCCCCTCCCCTCCCCTCCCCTCCCCTCCCCTCCCCTCCCCTCCCCTCCCCTCCCCTCCCCTCCCCTCCTCTCCCCTCCTCTCCCCTCCTCTCCTCTCCTCTCCTCTCCTCTCCTCTCCTCTCCCCTCCCCGCCCCTCCCCGCCCCTCCCCTCCCCTCCCCTCCCCTCCCCTCCCCTCCCCTCCCCTCCTCTCCTCTCCTCTCCTCTCCTCTCCTCTCCTCTCCTCTCCTCTCCCCGCCGCCCCAGCGCAGGTTCTGCGGCCCGAGGGACGCAGGTGGGTGGGAGCGGCCGGCGGCCCGGCCCCTGGGCAGGTTCCCCCTCCGGTCTCCTCCCCCCGGCTCAGCGGGGGAGAGGACGGAGACCCGGGGCTTACCGAGCCCTTTCCCCAGCGCTCTCCCGGCGCTCGGGGCCTGTCTCCGCTCCCGCAGCACCGCCCGGCTCAGCCATGGCCGAAGGCTCGACTGAGCGAGAGCGGCGGGTGGGCAGGACGCGTGTCCCGGGACACGGAGCGGGGACTTGGGAAGCGTTGAACGGCCCCGCCCGGCACCGGCCGGACCGGCTGCCCGGGCAACGGCGACGCGCGACCGGCCGCCGAACCCGCCGGGAAGGGCCGAACCCCGCGGGCGGGAACGGGGCGGGTTTCCCCTGTCCCGCTGGGTTCGGCTGGGTCCCGCAGCCACCCCGCTCCCCCTGCCCTGCCCGAGCCAGAAGGGCGGGGATGCGGGGAGGGAGGGAGGGAGCTGCGCGGGCAGCCGGGCTGAGGCTTCTCGGGGTGCCCCCGGGTTCCCACCCCGAGAATCCCGGCACCCCCTGTGTTTCCCTCACGTTTCTCCTTCCCGGGGAGAACAGGATTCCCCACCGAGGCAAAACTCCTCCGTGTCAGACGGGAGGAGGATCGATGCCTTTGAACAGCCGGCTCTGGGGATCTCCTGCCTTCAAGTCAGGCTGCCAGCACTAGAACTAGATGCTGCCTCTCTCAGCACAGAGCAGGTGAAGCCCCCAGCCCCACTTACACCAGCTACAAAGTCCCCACCACAAAGGCAGGGCTTATTCTCCCTGTCATGACTTGTTGGCGCTGGTGGGCAGCGGATCAGCCGGGCTTCCAGGCCATTCTCCCTTCCCTTGTTGGAGCAGCTGTTTGTCCATCTTCTTCTCTCCTTGCTGAACATCCTGGCAGAAGGGAGGGAGGGGGAGAGCGAATTAGAAAAGGAGCTCAGGAGCTCAGGGTGTAAAGGGAACGTTTGTGATCTGGGGACAGAGCAAACTGCACAGGCTGTTCCCAAGACACTGGCACGTTTGATGGGGGGGACATATATGAGGGAGCATAAGAAATCGCATTTATAATAACTAACACATCAATAAGAGTAAATTCAATTACTAACTATTGCAAGATGCTTGGATGGAAAGCTGATAAGGAGAACATAATAAATGGGAGCAAGGCTGTGACTCGTGACCCCAGCATCCCAAGGCAGGTGGCACCTGGGACGGATAAGGAGGAAGTATCAGGAGGAAGGTAGTTCTTGGGATGGATGAGGAGGAGCCCCCTACTCACTCAGATCGCTGTGGGGACAGACAGGGACCATCTGTCAGCACACAGACGGTCTGTTTCCAGACAGGCAGGAAGCCGGGTAATCCCCCACTCCGGGACCCCGCTCCAGGGATCCGCATCCCTCAGGGGGGAAGGGATCGGGATGTCCCGGGTCACAGAAGCTCCGGTAAAGGAAAGAAAGAGCCGAGATCCGTCTGTCTTTCACCATCTCGGGGTGCACCGCTCCCGGAGGCACTGCAATACCGGGACGATGCGCGGAGCGGAGGGAGCAAGCTCCGGGTCCAACTTCCAGACCCAAAAATCCGTTTAATATAAAGTCCTCTCATCGAGGACGTATCAGATATTAAACTGATAAGAACAGATACTACACTTGATCTTAGCCAAAAGGCCGAGAAGCGATGCCTCACATACACCCAGCACCTCTACACACCCCCGCCGGCACTCACACAACTCACGGATGCTCCACATTGACCCCAAAACTCCCTACGTCCCGCTCCCATTCCCATTCCCCTACCAATCCCGCCTCTTCCTGCCGGGATCCGCTGCTCCCGGCTCCGGGAAACCGGCGGAGAGTTCCGCACCGAGCACTCCCAGCAGCCCGTGCGCGCCCCGCTGCTCGCGATTTGCATGGACACGCCCCTCTCCAGCCGCTGCTCTGGCCGCTGTCCTCCCCAAACAGCACCCAGCTTCTTCCTTCCCCCTTCCTGCTCCTCCCGCCCGTCCTTATCCTTCCTTTACCTTCCCTCCCCCACTCCCGCCCCCGCCCCCTCCCCCGCCCGCTCCCCCCCAGCCTTTCCCCCCTGGTTCCCAGCACCGGACACTCAGCCGAGCGCTGCGAAGCTCCCCGAGCCCCCGGGGATGGAGCAGCGGGAGCCGAGGGGAAGGTTCTCCCCGCTCCCGCTCTACACATCGTGTAGATCCACACAAGGCTGCCCAGGGCCCCATCCAGCCCGGCCCTGAACACCTCCCGGGACTGAGCATCCCCCACCTCTCTGGGCAGCCTGTTCCAGCAGGAAGAAATGGACGTTTTAAGAAGTACAAATGCCAGAGTTCATTGGATACACAAGAATACGCTGACCGATCAGTGACCCTTCTGTTCTCACCAAGAGGCCATGGGGGGGGCCTGGCCTCACTCAGCTGCACAGGCGACCGCTTGGACAGCGGCTCCAGAGGCTCATGGCCTTGCTGCTCAAGCCACTCTGCAACAGCCCTGCCCTGGGTTGGCACAATCCTCATTACCAATACAGGCTGGGGGATGATGTGCATCATCATCCTTGGGGGGGACTTGGGGGGACTCCTGGATGAGAAGCTGGACATGAGCCGCCAATGTGCATCTGCAGCCCAGAAGGGCAACCCCATCCTGGGCTACATCACCAGAACTCTGGCCAGCACAGAGAGAGAGAGGATTCTGCCCCAGTGCTCTGCTCTGGGGAGACCTCACCTGCAGTGCTGGGTCCAGCTCTGGAGCCCTCAGCACAAGGACATGGACCTGCTGGAGTGGGTCCAGAGGAAGATCTGAGGGCTGGAGCACCTCTCCTGTGAAGCCAGGCTGGGAGAGTTGGGCTGGTTCAGCCTGGAGAAGAGAAAGCTCTGGGGGCACCTTACAGTCCCTTTCAGACCCCTGAAAGGTGCCTGTAGGAAGCTGGGGCAGAACTGTTCCTGCGTCACCACACAGCTCAGTGTCACCCACACCTTGCTGAGGGTGCACTCGATCCCACTGTGCGTGTCACGGGTACAAATATCCAATAGGATGGGTGGCAGGATGAACCTTGGAGGGGCAGCACTTTGTAGTGGTTTCCACTTGGACATGAAGCCATGGAGGGTAACTCTTCCTGTAACCTTTTTGTTAACCATTTCCATGCCCATGGAGGGCTGGCAAAGCTGTTGGGGCAGCAAAGGACTCTGGGAGTGGCCCCGTTGCTACCAAGGATACGCGCAAACAGAAGCATCCAGACACCATCCTGTAGCTGACCCTCCAGCGACCATGGCGCTCCCACCTCTGTGGTGCACTTCATGGGGTCTCTCTGCCCCCACCATGATGCCACCCATCTTCCCAACCCCCTACACTGGAGGTAAGGCCTGAGCCCACTCCTGGCTGCTCAGGGCCACACTCTGGGGAACTGCACAGCCCCTCTCGCCCCTCTCCCTGCTCCCTCTCAGTGCCCTCGCGCACGCCCCTGGCCCAGCTGGGGATATGGTCACCAGCGTGTGTTCATGTCTCTCTCTCAGGACCCACCAACCTCCACCACCTGCCAGGGCAGCAGCAGCAGCAGCCCTTCCCTGCACCCTCCCACTCAGCTGGGACAGACCAGAGGTTGGTCCACACTTGGGGCCTGCTCGGCGGGTGCCTGAGGGATTCCCTCCGCCCCCCAGCCTGACACATCTCCCTCTTCCCCCTGCAGATCTGCCAAGCGGCAGCTGCTCAGAGCTCCCCATTTCCAGTACCAGTCTGCCTCTGGCAACCCCCTCACTGCTCAGTCACGGCATCGCTCCTCTGCCTGGCACTGTGCTTCAGGGGCCACACAGCTGCAGACACCCAGCAGCCTGCTTACACCAACGGCCCCCCAGGGACAAGCACAACTGTTCCTGCCCTACAGCCATCAGGGGACAGCAGCATCGCTTCCCCAGTACCACCCGCTCCCTGTCTGCACACAGCCCATCCTCTCCCGTGGAGACACAGCCAGTCCGGTCCCCATGGATGTGGACAGTGTCTCAGGCTGGGACACCTGTCCTGTCCCTATGGATGTGGACACTGTCACAGTCTGTGACATCTCTGTGGACACAGATGTCCCCATGGAAGACGACACCCTGCCAGGCTCTACCATCTCACTTAGCCCTGTTGCAGGGATGGGGGGGAAATGAGAGGGAGGGAGGGAGAGAGGGAAGGAGGGTGTTGATTCTGTAGTTAGTACCTTTGATTACTGTTTTGTTCCGATTTTTCATTAAAAGCCATTTCTTGAGAACCTTTCTGTGTCTGCATGGGAGGGGTGGGAAGTGCAGGGGGCACCAGGCAGCACAGATCCCAATGGGCACAGTACAGGCACCCCATAGATCCCCTGCAAGCACCCTATAGACACCCTCTAGATCCCCTGTGAGCACCCTATAGATCCCCTGTGGATACCCTATAGGAGCCTTATGGGAACACTATAAGCACCCAATGGGCACAATACAGGCACCCTATAGATCCCCTGTGGGCACCCTATAGATACTCTATGGACACCGTATAAGAACCTTATGGGAACCCTATAGACACCCAATGAGCACAATACAGGCACCTATAGACACCCTACAGCCACCCTATATGCACCCTATAGGTACCCTATTGACACCCTACAGGATCCTTATGGGAACCCTATAGACACCCATAGGCCACAATACAGGCACCCTACACATCCCCTACAGGCACCCTATAGACACCCTATGGGGAGGGTTCTGGGTACCCCCGGGGGTCTGGGTGGCCCCATGGGTCCCTCACCTGCCGGTCTCCCTGGTGTCCTGGGGCCTTCTGGGGGGTGGGGGCCCAGCGACGCTGCCCCCCCTTCCCCCCCCCTCCCTGGCCG
Organism: Gallinula chloropus; assembly: GCF_964237585.1. NCBI lineage: Eukaryota > Metazoa > Chordata > Aves > Gruiformes > Rallidae > Gallinula > Gallinula chloropus. The sequence goes on along the minus strand of NC_140117.1, from coordinate 1,185,033 downwards.
TGCTGGCCCATGGTGGCCCTGGAGGCTGCTGGCAGCCGGGGGGTGCTGGGGGGGCCTCTGTGCCAGGGGGGTGCCACATGGCGGGGACAGCGACTGGACGGGGACCAGCGCTTGGGGGGCTGGGGGGGCTGGCGCGTGTCCCCCCTGTACTGGCCTCGGGGGGGATGCTGAGCCCCCCACTCTGGCCTGTGCCACCTCCTGTCTCCCATTGTACCTGGGGGAGCTGGGACCTTTGGGGGGTCCTGGGGGGGCTGGGAAGGATCTCTGGGGGTCAGCAGGGACAGGGTTGGGGGTGTCCAGCCCCACCCTGGATGTGACCCACAGACCGACCCTCTCGCTGCCATGAGCCACTTTATTAATTAACCAAACCCCTTAATTGTGTGGGAGCGGGGCCCAATCCGGAGGGATGGGAGGGGTGGATTGGGGGGTGGGGAGGGTCTCACCCAAAACTGTGGCCCAGGGGAATAAATCTGGGACATTTCTCTGTGGGGATGAACCTTGGTTCTGCTCCCCCACCCCCTCCAGGGCTCGCCAAGACCACCCCCAGCCCCCCTCCTCCCCCTCCAATTCGGGTGCTCCTCGGGGTACCCCCAGCCCTTTGCTTTCTGCCACCCTCTCCTCGTCCCTCTGGGTCCCCCCACCAAGACCCCCTGCCCCCTCTCAGTTCAGTCTGGGGACTTCTTCCCTTCCCACCACCCCTTCTGGGATCCCTCCCCTCCCACTCCCAAAGCTACGGGGACCCCCCTTGTGTCCCCCCACTCCCAGGGACACCCTCACCCTCCTGGCGCTGGCCCTGTGCCTGAACCCTGAGGGGCACCCGGTCCCGCCATGGAGGAGACGTGAGTGTCCCGGGGAAGGGGGGTGGGGGTGGGCCCTGGTGTCCCCCCACATCTGAGCCCCCCCTGAAGCCCCTCACCGCAGCGTCCCTTCGCTGGAAGCCTACGAAGCCGCCATGGTGCTGAGCGGGGTGGGGGACGCGCTGGGCTACCGGGGGGGTCTCTGGGAGTACTGCACCTCCGGAGCCCAGATCCACGCCGAACTGGCTGAACTGGGAGGGCTGGGGGCCATCACCCTCGAGCCCCCGCAGTGGCCCGTCAGCGATGACACCGTCCTGCACCTTGCGACTGCCGAGGGCCTGGCCACAGGTTGTGCCCCCCACTGCACCCCTCAGATGCAGGGGGGATCCCCAGTGTACCCCAGGGATGGGGGAGGTGTGGGGGGGCAGTACAGGGGAGGTCTGGGGGTTCCCCAGAGCTTGGGGGGATGTTTATGGGGGGGGATCTCACCACAGTACCCCTCAGATGCAGGGGAGGGTCCCCAATGTACCCCAGGGCTGGGAGGGTATGGGGCGGGTATACCCCTGGGCTGTACAGGGTGGGCTTGGGGGTTCCTCGGAGCTTGGAGGGGATGTTTATGGGGGGGATCTCACCGTAGCACCCCTCAGATGCAGGGGAGGGTCCCCAGTGTACCCCAGGGCTGCGGGGGGATGGGGGGGGCATACCCCTGGGCTGTACGGGGGGGTCTGGGGGTTCCTCAGAACTTGGGGGGATGTTTATGGGGGGAATCTCACCATAGCACCCCACAGATGCAGGGGAGAGTCCCCAGAGTACCCCAGGGATAGGGGGGACATGGGGGGTATACGGGGGGGGGGGGGTCTGGGGGTTCCTCAGAGCTTGGGGGGGATTTTTATGGGGGGGATCTCACCATTGCACCCCACAGATGCAGGGGAGGGTCCCCAATGCACCCCAGGGATGGGAGGGAGGGGTGTGGGGGGATTCCCTGCTGTACGCCTGGGCTGTACATGGAGGTCTTGGGGGGACCTTATTACTTTGGGGGATCTCTGAAGGGGGGGGGGGGGGGGGGGCAGATCACCATTATCATCCTGATCCAAACTGGGGGGGGCTTTTAGGTGCACCCAACCACCCCCTGACGGGTGGGGGCTCCAGAGAGTCTCTGAATGTCCCCCCAAAACCCCATGGGGGCTGTTCCCCATCTCCCCTTTCCTGGGGGTGGGTTCTATTGTACCCCAAAGCTTTGGGGGGTCATTGGGGGGTGGGGGGGAATCAGTGGGGGGTGTGCCCACATGTCCCTGCATTCGAGGGGTCCGGGGGAGGGCTGTGGGTGCCCCCGCCCAGAGGGGCCTCACGCCGTGCCCCCAGGGCTGGAGGGGGAAGCCCTGCTGCAGGAGCTGGCTCAGCGCTACGTGGCCGCCATGAGCGACATGGAGGGCCGCAAGCCGGGCCCCACCAGTATCCTGGGTGAGTGGGGGGCCGGGGGGGGCCGGGGGGGTCAGGTCAGGGGGTCTCACGGCCCCAACCCTTCTCCCCAAACCCCCCTGCCAGGCACCTCGCAGCTGCGGCCTGGGGAGCCGGCGGGGTACCGCATCCCCTTCAACCCCACGGGCAGCGGGTGCGGGGCCGCCATGCGGAGCCTGGCCATAGGCCTCAGGTGGGGCGGGGGGCACAGGGGTTGGGGGGTTCAGGGCTGAGGGTGGGGACGTGGGGGCTGACAGGGAGGTGGGAGGACATCAGGGGTGGGGGGGACATGGGGTACAGGGGGTTGGGGGGGTTCAGGGCTGGGGGGGGACATGGGGGTACAGGGAGGTGGGGGAGAGGTCAGGGCTGAGGGTGGGGACATGGGTGGCCCCAAAGGGTTGTGGAGGGTCTGGGCGGGGACATGGGGGTACAGGGGGTTCGGGGAGGGATCAAGGCTGGGGGGGGACATGGTAAAAGAGGTGGGGGGTCAGAATTTGGGGCGGGGACTTGAGTGGGCACAGGGGGTTTGGGGAGGGGTCAGGGCTGGGGGAGGGGACATGGGTGGGCACAGGGGGTCGGGGACGATCTGGGTGGGGACATGGGGGTGCAGAAGGTTGGGGGGGTTCAGGGCTGGGGCGGGGACATGGGTGGGCACAGAGGGTTTGGGGAGGGTTAGTGCTGGGACATGGGGGCACAGGGGGCTCGGGGAGGGGTCAGGACTGGGGGGGACACATGGGGGTACAGGGATTTTTGGGGAGGGTTGGGGGGGGACATGGGTGGGCACAGGGGTTGGGTGCGGTCAGGGTTGGGGGCAGGGACATGGGGGGCACAAAGAGTTCGGGGAGGGTCTGGGCGGGGACATGGGGGTACAGGGGGCTCGGGGAGGGGTGTCAGGGCTGGGGGTGGGGATATGGGGGGGCACAGGGGGCTCGGGGAGGGGGGTCTGTCAGGGATTGGGGAGGTTTCATGGCGGGGACAGGGGTCGGGGGTGGAAGGGCTGAGGGGGGTTACAGGCGGTCAAGGGGACGGGGGTGAGTGGCTGGACAAGAGGACATGGGGACACGGAGGGGGGGACATGGGGGTGTCAGAGTTGGGGGGTGGGGATATGAGGGTGTCAGGCTGGGATAGGGGACATGGGGGGGACGGGGCGTACAGGAGTGTGGGGGATGGGCCATGGGGGGAGGGGCAAATGGGGGAACAGCACATCAGGGCCAAGGGGGGGGGCAGCATCGGGACGGGGGTCCCGGCCCGGGGGGCACAGGGTGGTGCCGGTGTAGGTACCCGCACGCCCGGGAGCTGCCGACGCTGATCCGGGTGAGCATCGAGAGTGGGCGCATGACCCACCACCACCCCACAGGTGGGTGCCAGGCAGGAGGGGGCAGGGCAGGGGGACACGCTGGAGCCCCTCTGAAAGCCCCATCCACACAGGGTACCTCGGGGCACTGGCGGTGGCCCTTTTTGGTGCGCTGGGGGCTCGGGGGGAGCCCCCGGAGCGCTGGGGGGCTGAGCTGATGCGGGTCCTGCCCCTGGCCTGGGACTACGTGGAAAGTGCCGGGGTGGCTGTGGGGGACAATGCTGAGGCCTGGCCCTTCTTCAGGGATGCCTGGCACCGGTGAGGGGGCACTGGGAGGGTTCGCTGGGGTCACTGGGAGCACTGGGAGGGGGTGGTGGGGATACCGGGAGGGGCACAGCGGGTCGCTGGCGTCACCCATTGCCACAAGGCTCTCTCCCAGTCCTGGCAGCACAGCGCACTGGTGTCACTGTGCTGTGCCAGAGCCTCGATGTCCCCAGTGTCCCCTGCCCCACTGTCACTGCCCACCCTGGTGCCCAGTCAATCTGCAGGGTCACCAGTGCCCACTGTGTCCCTGCTGCCCCCAGTGCCTCCAGGATGCCCCCAGTGTCCCCAGGACCCCTCCAGTGTTGCCACCCTCAATATTGGAAGCGTGTCTGAGAAGTGCTGAGCACCCCCTCTGCCCCCAGTGTCCCCAGTCACCCCAGTATCCCCAATGCTCTTGGTTTCCCTGCTGTGACCGGTGTCCCCACTGCATCCACCGCTCCGGTGTCACGAGTGACCCCAGTGACCCCAGTGACACTACATCCCCGCTGACTCCAGTTCCCCCATTTCCCCACAGACCCTGCTGCCCCCCGGCATTCCCAGTGCTCCCAGTGACCTCCATGTCCCTGCAGGTACCTGGAGTCCCGGGGCCTTCTGGAGGGCGGTGGCCCAGCGACGCTGCCCCCCCTGCCCTCCCCGGCCGAGCGGGACGCAGCGTACCTGGGCTGGGCACTGCAGGGGTGGCCGGGGCGCAGCGGCCACGATGCGCCCATGGTGGCCCTGGAGGCGTTGCTGGCAGCCGGGGGGTGCTGGGAGGACCTCTGTGCCAGGGGGGTGCTGCACGGCGGGGACAGCGACTCGACGGGGACCATCGCCGCGGGGTGCTGGGGGCTGCGCTGGGGGCTGGCCCGGGTCCCCCCCGGGCTGCACCGCTGCCTCGAGCACCGCGGGCGGCTGCGCGATGCTGCCCACCGCCTCCACACGCTGGCCTGGGGGGGATGCTGAGCCCCAACCCACCCAACTCTGGCCTGTGCCACCTCCTGTCCCCTGCCCAGGGAGACACCATTGTACCCCGGGGGGAGCTGGGACTGTTGTGGGGTCCTGAAGGGGTCCCAAACAGCCCTGGGAGATCCTAGGGGCAAGCAGTGCCCTTCAAGGGCTCAAAGAAGCCCTGGAGACCACCACAGCCCCATCCTGCTGGCCCTACTTCCCTCCACTCTTAGAGACCCCAGAATCTCCCCAAAGAGCCTTGGGCACCCCCACAGTAAAAAAGCATCTTCCCAAATCACTGTCTGTCCAGATTTGTGTCCTGCACCTCCTGTCCTGTCACTGCCATGGCTGAGATGTCACATGGGCAGACCTCCTGCAGCCAAACCTTCTCTAGGCTGGTCAGTTCTGGCTGACCAGCTTCTCCAAGAGGCATCCAGACATGGAGCATCTCAGGGGCCCTTCACTGGGCTCTCACAGTCGCTCAGTCTCTTCTCCTGGTAGCCCAGAACTTGGGCCCCGTGTTCAAAGGGTGGGCTCATCATCATCAGTGATGGGTGGAGAGGAAGGAGCCCACAAGCCCTGCAGGTGCCACCCGGGATGGTAGAAGACTCTTCTGGTGGCTTCTTGTGGGCACCTTAGTGGGCACCAGAGCCTGAAGGTCTTTTGAAAGACAAAGTGCTGGGCCCCCAGGGCTCAGCATCCAGAGGGTGATGGGCTGAAGGAGGGCTGGACCACTGTGGTTAATCACCCCAAAGGTGGTGTGCCCAAGGGGTCTTGGAGTCAAGGGATCCCAGAGAGATGGTGGCCCAGCACTGTTAAACACCACAGTGGTGATGGGCCCCTCTGGAGGTTGGATGCTGGGGTTTCCCAGCCCATGGCTGATGGGTTCCCAGGCTTAATTACTCCAAGGCAGGATGACAATCCCATGACAAGGATATCTAAAGCACGTGACATTGTGCTCAGGGACCAGTTGGACATTGGAGGGTGCCAGGCTGGGAGCTGGAGGAGCTTGTTGGAGAGCCAAAATTGAAAGATCACCCCAGAATGAGTAACTCAGTGTCAGGTGAGATGTGTCTCACTGGGGAGTCTTTGGTGTCACCCCACCTGTGTCTCACTGGGGAGTCTTTGGTGTCACCCCATCTGTGTCATTACCGGAGGGACCCCCCATGGGACACCCCCTTCCCCCAGGACTCCACCCCCCCCCCCCAACCCTCCCCCGGAGGTCACTGAGTGCAGCCAGAAGCAATAAAGGAGATTTAATGTGTGGATGGGGCTTGTTGGGGGCTATTGGGGGGGTAAAGGGGGGAGGGTGCAGCTGGGGAGGAAGGGGGGCCTAGGTGGGATTCGGGGGGGAGGAGGTAAAGGGGAGGGGGGCAGCTGGGGAGGAAGGGGGGGCCTGTAGGACTCGGGGGGGAGGAGGTAAAGGGGAGGGGGGCAGCTGGGGAGGAAGGGGGAGCCTGTAGGAAGCGGGGTTGGGGCTTTGGGGTGTTGGGGGTTCCTGGGGGAGGAGAATCCCCAGGGGTTGTTGGTGGGATGTGTGAATCTTTGTGGGAATGTTGGGTTTTGAGGGGCTGGTTGGGAGGCTGCCCCATTTCCCCCCCCCCCCCCTCCTCCCGCAGCGGCAGAGGGGCTTGGGGATGGGGGTCAAATCGCAAGGGCTTTGCTGCTCCTTCTTCCTCCTCTTCCTCCCGGTCTTTGGTGGTGGTGGGGGGTGTCCCGTGGGGGGTCCCTCAGGTGATGACACAGGTCTCCCTGCGAGGGAAGCTGCGGCGCTGCTGGCTGAGGCCTCGCTCCAGGCGAGCATCCTCCTCCTGGGCACTGAAGGGAGGGGCAGAGGGGGTCGGACACCCCGCCCATCATCATCCACCCCCTCGGGACTCTCACGTCCACTCGCGCCAGTCCAGCTCCCGCACCAGCTGGTCCCACGGGTTCACCCGGGACACCAGTTCCTCCAGTAGCAGCTGCTCCTGCTGGCACCAGACAGAGGATTTCAGCCAGACTGGGCAGGCGCAACTCTGCCCCAGCGCTGATCACCCCAAGGCGGGTGCGAACTATTCAGTCCCCCCTTTGCTTCCCAACATCCTACAAGTGGAAACCGAATGACTTCATTTCATCCCCCAGCACCTCCACACACCCCCGCCGGCACTCACACACATCACGGATGCTCCACAGCGGCCCCAAAACACCCTCAGGTCCCGCTCGCATTCGCATTCCCTTGCTTATCCCGCCTCTTCCCGCCGGGATCCGCTGCTCCCGGCTCCGGGAAACCGGCGGAGAGCTCCGCACCGAGCACTCCCAGCAGCCCGTGCGCGCCCCGCTGCTCTCGATTTGCATGGACACGCCCCTCTCCAGCCGCTGCTCTCGCCGGCGTCCTCCCCTGTGCACACGGACAAAAGCCCCACAGAGACGGTCCAGAAGCCGCCTGGCCAGAATCTGCCTCGTCAGCCATCGGATCAGGGACCCGCTTGGTCTCTACACCCACCACTCCCATCCACACCTCCCACCCAACTCCCCCAGAAATCACTGTCTCCTGAGGAATCGGTTGGCAGCATTTGTTGGGATGTGCCACAGGCTCAGGGATGCGTTTATCCACTGAGAGCAAGGCTGGGCACAGAGCAGAAGGAGTTTGGATGGCGACCATTGAAAGTGGGCAGCTTCCTTGAAAAGTCACCTGGGAAACACAACCCCCCGTTTGGGTCGAGCGATGGCCGCTTACTAAAGAAAAACTTGCCCCCTTCCAAGATTGACTAGAGGAGCAGCTGGCCAAGGGACACATCCAGCCCTCCACAAGCCCATGGAACTCGCCTATTTTTACCATCCCTGAACAGGACGGGAGATGGCGCTTGGTGCACGAGGTAAGAAAAGTCAGTGAAGTGATGGAAGATGCGGGAGCTTCGCAGCCCGGTCTGCCACCTCCAAACGTGAGACCTAAAAATTGGGACGTTTGGGTTGTTTTTTCACTATTCCCTTACACCCTGATGATGATGAAAAATTTGCCTTTTCAGTCCCTACTGTAAACAAAACTGAACCCATGGAAAGGTGTCATTGGGTGGTGCTCCCACAAGGCATGAAAAATTCACCCACTGTGTGCCAGGCTTATGTAGCCTGGGCACTTGCTCCAGTACGAAGAGCCCATCCTGATCTCATCTTTTATCATCACATGGATGAGGTACTGATTGTGGGGAAAAAACTTGGACATTGAAAGTTTGATTCATGAGTTGACAGGGCATTTGGAAAGCAAGGGGTTACAGATTGCTCCAGAGAAAATTCAAAAGGAGCCAGTGTGGAAATCTCTGGGGTGGCAGATTGATAAAAGTACCGTAACACCCCAAAGGATTGAGATCCCAGCTGAGGTCAGCATGTCAAATGATGCTCAAAAGCTGCTTGGAGATACTAACTGGGTTAGACCATTGTGTGGCATTACGAATAGGGAACTGGAACCTGTAGTGGCATTGCTAAAGGGAGGAGGTGGTGCAGGAGCGCCCAGAATCCTGTCAGAAGAAGCTAAAAAGGCCCTGGAAGTCATTAGTAACAAAATCAAAAATACATATACCCATGGATGGGATGCTGAGTGGGACATAGGAGTCACAGTCGTTAATCCAACAGAACATGTGTTTGCTATTATAATGCAGTGGAGTAATGACAAAGATCCCTTAAGGCTGTTAGAATGGGTGTTCCTGCCCATGCAGCCAAAGGGAACTGTAACTCTGTGTTTGGAGGCGACAGCCCAGGTCAGTGTAAAAGGCCACAATCACGTAGTAGAAACTGCAGGAACAGAACCCACATTTATTGTTGTTCCATCAGCAGCAGAGTATTTAGCTTGGGCCTTGAGGAACAGCACTGCCCTGCAAATAGCTTTATTAGACCACACAGGGGAAGTGCAAGTGCATTACCCACCACACAGAATCTCTACAGCAGCACAGAACTGTCCAACAGAAGAAAAGCCCTTGTTGTCTGGGTGTGCGGTTCGGGGTGTTCCAGTGTTCACTGATGCAGGGGGAAGAGCTCAGAAGGCTGCGATTCCATGGCAGGAGCATGGGAAATGGCAGGATTTGCTATTCAAAGGAGCCCAAGCCTCAATCAGCAGCTGGAGCTGCAGGCGGTTGTGAGAGTGTGTGACAAGCGGAAAGCCGAACCGGTTCATCTGGTCTGTGACTCCCTGTGTGTGGTGGGAATAGTGACCCGAATGGAACGGGCACTATTGAAAGGGGTTTCAGATGAGAGATTATATAGATTGTTTAAGGAATTCTGGCTCCTCCTGTCTAACCAGCAGCATCAGTTCTTTATTACCCATATTGGCAGCCACTAACTCAGGGTCTGGCAGAAGGCAGTCAGAGAGCGGACAGGTTGGCAGCACCAGCGTGGGCTGCTCCCTCAGCAGAGCGCTGTGCACAGGCTCAGAGATCACAGGAATCCTTTCATCAATCTGCCAGGGTGCTTCAACAACACCATCACCTGTCAGTTGCTGAGGCTAAAGGGCTTGTACAGTCGTGCCTGGACTGTCAGCAGTTCACCAGTGGCCTTGCCCCTGGTGTCAATCCTCGCCTACCTGCATGGCCAGGTGCTGCCACCACCCGTCACACAATGTCCTCAACAGGTCCCAACTGCCGCCTGCTGTCACTACTCATCCCCAACGGGTCCCCACTGGCATCCAGTGTCACCACCCATCCCTACCATGACTCACCAGCACACCGTGTGAATAACTGTCCTAAGTGCATCCCCAGATATCCCTGCCACACCCATAGGACATCCCCATCATATCCCTGCAATGTCCCCAGCCATCACTACCATGTCCCAAACACATCCCTGCTGTGTCCGCAGATGTCTCCCCCACATGCCCAGCTGCATCCCCGTTGTATTCCCATCCCCATTATGTCCCTGCCATGTCACCACTGCATCCCTGCTGTGTCCTCAGTTTTCCCTTCCATGTCCCTGCCAAGTCCCCTGCTATGTCCCCTGCAGTGAGGGGGGATAGAAATATAGACACTTTATTCATTTATTTATTTATTTATTTATCTATTCATTGATGTATTTATAAAGCATTTATTGACAAACATTCTTTGGATCCACTCTGACAGCAGAGGGAAGAACAGGAGTCAGCCTGTCAGTCCCTCAGCGCTGCTGCTTCCAACCGATTTAAAACCAAACCAGACCAAGAGGCACAAGACTTTGCTGCCAGCTCACTTGGCTGGTGTTTAATGCTGCTGCTCCCTCAGGGTAGCAGTACTGCCACACCCATCCCCACCATCTCCTTGCCACATCCCTGCCGTGTTCCCAGCCCTGTCCCACCTGTGTCCCCATCACATCCCCTCCCACATCCTCAATGTATCCCCCCGGCATCCCTGCCGTGTCACCAGCCATCCCCTCTGCTGCATGTGGCTGCCATCCCCCAGGAGCTGCGTCTCTTCTCCCGCTCACTCCACGCAGCATCGTGTATGGACCGGAGAGCTGGAGCTGGGAACAGGTGACAGTGGCAGCCACCCAGGCAGGTGCCCACACCTTTATCACCTGCTTGCCCTGGCGCTATGACACAGGAAGGAGGTGACCCCCAAACTCATTGTCCTTGTGTCCCCACGCTGACCCCCATCTCACACAGAGGTGGGCGAGCTGGGGATACAGATCTCGGGGGACAGTGGCAGGGGGTGGCCATCGCTTGGGCCCTGGTGAGGGATGCTCATGTCCACTGTCCTTTGCTCCAGGAAGCTTCACTGCCTCGATTCTGGTGCATCATTAACCTTGATGCATGACCTGGGTGATGGCTGCAGTGCTCAGGTCAGGTCCACTCTCCATCATGAGCCCTCCTGTCTGTGGTGTCTCAGCCCCCATGTCCCACAGGCCCATGGAACTACGAACAACTCACGACGACCTTCCCACTCCAGGTCTACCTGAGCATCTCCAGTTTTAGCCACCTGGTCTCCTTGGTCCTTGTCTTGATGCTCTCCAGGGACACAGTTCTTGGACATCTACATAATGGGGGTCTGCCCAGGCAGCAATGTCCAGGCCCAGCTGCCTGGCTGTGACTGCTGCAGCTTCACTTGAAGGAACACAGATGGAGAGAGACTTTTACCAAGGCCTGGAGGGGCAGGACAAGGGCCGTGGTTTGCTACTGAAGGAGGGGAGATCGAGGTCTGCTTGTAGGTCCACAGCCCAGGGAAGTGCTCTGGGTCTCTGCCAAAATGGTGGGGACTCTTCTGAGAGCAAAAGCCAGTGTCTGACAGAGAAAATCTCTCCCAAGATTCATGATGCATCCCCACAGACAGAAGTGGTAAGGAAGGAGACTGCAGTACAGGCAGGAGGTGTTGGTGAGTGCTTGCACCCTTCTCCTGCCAAAAAGGTAAGTGCCTGCACAAGGTGGGCACAGGGTGATGATCGGTGGCATCAGGTGCCCGAGCTTCAGAGAAGAAAATAAGATGAAAAAAGACCTGTGGGGACCAAGACTAAGGTAGTTCAGTAAGGCAAAAGAAAAAGCCATGTGGAGAAGCAAAGGGAAAACAGAAGAATCATTCACTATTTCCCATCATCAGGAGATGCCCAGCAACATCCCGGGCAGCCGGGCTTCAGTACGCGCAGCGGCTGCTCCAGAACACAAGCATGGTCAGTAATAAACATCCCCTGTTCATCCTCCTTTCAGCATGCATGGCCAAGCAGATGTCGCAGGGTTTGGAACATTGTTTTTGGGGTCAGTTGTCCTGGCTGTGTATCTTCCCAAGGGCTTGCCCACTCACCGCCTACCGCTGAGGGGGATGCTAGAGAGACAGCCTGGATGCTGGGCCAGCCAGCAGCCAAATCCCTGGGCTGGTACCAACACCCTGCTCACTCCTGATGCACAGCACGGCCAGGACTGCTGGGGGAAAATGAACTCCACCTCAGCCAGAACCAAAACAGTCCTAAACACGGCACCACACTGGGCTACTGGAAAGAAACCCAGCTCTATCTCATGGAGAACAAGCACAGCCCATGATCCAAGGCTGGGAGACAAGCACATGAGCTGGTGCTACACTGCTGGCTCTTCCCCAGCCAGAAGATCCACCAGAGCAGCACCATGTGCTGGCACAGCGTGATCAGCTCTCTGCAGGCAGCTCCCAGCCTCTCCAGTCGGTGACAGTGCAGGAGCCACATCCAGCTGCCCTGGTCGCTCATGGAGCAGTAAGACTGTGATCACTGCAAGGATGGGAGGAAGAGACAGTGTCACCCAGGGAAAAGTCCCTGTCCCCAACCCTCTGCTATGGTGGTCTCAGCGTCCCACACCAGCAGCCCAGTGTCGCTCTGACCATGGGTCTCAAGGGGCAGCACAGAGAGCTGGGCCTGCCCCATCCACCCCCCCAGTCCCATGTCATACCTTTGGCCAAGCTGCCAGAGCTCCCATCCGTGCCTATGGGTAAGAAACAGCTGCGAGCTGCCACCTCATGCTCGCTGTGGGCACAGTGCACATAAGAGAAGAGAGGAAGAGGCATCAACATCCACTGCACTTCACCCTCAGGCTCAGGGGCTCTACAGAGACATGTGGCTCATGACCACAGCCCTCACCAGCCCCCCAGGCTCTGCCTTCCTCCAACACCCTGGGGCTTTACCTGATCTGCGCTTCCAGATGATGAATCCAGTGATGGCAATGACAGCCAGGATGGCAAGGGGAACAACCACCCATGGCATGATGGTCAATGAGTTGGACTCTGGCTCTGGGGATGAGCAGGGTGGTGAGGAAGGGAAGGGGGACCCCCAGTCCACCCCTCCACATGCCCAAGGCCACCAGACTCACCCCATGCAAAGACCCCCGGCTCAGCCAGGCTGGCGTGCTCCACACGGCACCGGTACTTGTCCTGCTCCCCAGGAGGGGCCTCGATGGACACCCAGGTGTAGTAGGTGCCGTCGCTGTTGGGCACGATGCTGCCCCGCTGGGTCTCGTGGTCCCTGACCTCACTGTCCTTCAGCCAGCTGATGGTGATGGGCCGTGGGTAGAAGCCGTAAGCGCGGCAGTGCAAGGTCAGGATCCCCTGGGTCTCCTTCTTCCACACTCGGACCGTGGGGGGCTCTGGGGAGGGGGTGGCAGTGAGGGCTGGCACACACATCCACGCTGGCCCCTCCCCAGGGTCCCCATCTCCCCTCACCTTTCCTCTCCAGCACAGCCTGCCCGTAGCTCACGTATTGCCTCAGTCGCTCGGTACAGGTGTTCTCCAGGTAGTGCTTCCATTTCTCAGCAACTGTCCCATATGCCTCCCAGTTCCTCTTGGTGATTTGTGCTGCTGCATCTGCCGCAGTGAACGTCATCGTGTCCATGTCGAAGGCAATGAAGTCCCTCCCATCGTAGGCGATTTGCTGATACCCCCTGGTGATACCATCCTCCAGGAGGTCACAGCCGTGCATGTGCTGCAGTGTGTGAGCCTCTGAAGCACAACCAGGGAGATGGGGCTGAGGGGCTGCTGCAACCCTGGGCCTTCAGTGGGGCAAGGCCCCCCTGGCAGCACCCCGCACTCCAGCCCTGTGTGAGGCCCGAGGGAATCAGGCACTAAAACAAGAGCTGCCCCCACCCTGCCCAGGGCCCACAGCATTTGGGGCATCACATAAGGCTGTGACACAGACCCACTGTGCCCAGGGTGTGGCTGGGCTGGCACCCAGCCTCACGATACCTTGTGATAGCAAGAGGATGGTACAGGGTCCTGAATGCCTGGGCAGCCAGGAGATGGGATGAGTTGGGTGACCCCCTCTGGCTCTGAGCTGGGTGGTACAAAGTAACATAGGAACGGTGAGGGTCTGGGACACAAGGTGGGAGCCCCTCTGGTTTTGAAGTTCTCCACTGCCACAGGGATGCTGAGGGGTGGGATGTGGCAGCCAGGCCTGGGATGAGGTGCCGGGCATGGTGCATGAGAGGCCAGAATGTGCTTGGCGAGGCACACAGAAGCCTCCCTGGCTCTGGCACAAAGATCCCATGGAGTGTGGGGCTGGGACAGGCAGCTGACACCCCTCATGTTTGGTGACAGGAGGACTTGGAGCCCTCTGACAACAATGCTGGGCTAGGATGGATCGGCACGTGCTGGGGCAGTAGTGTGGGGAGGAGTAGCATCTTCATGGGGGAGGAGGGAGTGGAGATCTCCCATCCCACAGATGCCCTTCCCAGGCCACACTCACCCCCACTCTGGTTGTAGCGGCTCTGCAGTGTGTCCAGGTTCACTGTGGAAATCTCCTGATTGGTCTGTCCCACCTGGGTCTGCCGGTCCCAGTACACCTGGTCTAGGTTGGCCGCCATCCAGTCTGCCCGGGGCACCGCCCTCCCCTTCTCGCTGTCGTAGCGCGAAATGAGGTTCCCGTCCACGTACCCCATGGACACAAACTGGGGTACTCCTGGGCTGGGCTCTGACACTGCGGTGTGGAAGTAGCGCAGGGAGTGGAGCTCTGTGGGGACACAGGAGATGGTAACGGTTGGGATGACAGGTGGTGGGTGCAGGGTGGGGGTGCCCACAGTGATGGGGTGCAGGATTGGGTGGTGAGCCTGGGTGGGGGTCCCAGTGCAGCAGACTGGATGGAGGTTTGGAGGGCAGCTTCAAGGGGAAGTGTCTGGTGGAGGGAATCTGTGTCCAGGATGGGGTCCTGCTTCCCATGAAGGGAAGATGGGGCTCCTGGTGATGAGGAAAGGGGGGCCCTGGCAATGAAGGACCCGAGGTGCCCAGGAAGGGGATCCAAGGGGGTCTCCAGCATCAAGGAGAAACAGATCTGTGGGAGCATCTGGGAAGGTGATGGAAAGGGATGGAAGAGGATGGAAGGGGAGTGTTCCAAGGGGGCACCCATTCTCTGGGGAGAGTGACTGGGTGTCACTGTGCCCTGGGGTGGTCCAGTGTGCAGGGAATGGAGAACTGTTATTAAGAAACTGGGTCCAGTGGGGTTCCCGGGACCCACCCGCACTTACCACACGCAGCCCAGCCGAGGACCCTCAGCAGCAGAAGCAGCCCCAGTGCCCGGTCCAGCCCCATCCCTCCGCTCCGGGTCCCAGATGTTCTGAGCCAAAGGAGCCCCGCTCCAGGACAAACCTCGCTGCCAGCCCCGCCCTGAGACCCGCGATTGGCTGCGCTACCACCCGCCCACCAATGGCAGCTGGAGCCTCTTACCAGTAACTCCTCCCACGGGACCGCCCAGACCTCCCACCCCCTCAGCGTCCTAGACTCCCCCACAGCCCCACTTCGCCTGTATACCCCAGCCTGGGGTCACCCCTAGGCACCCCGAATCGCAGTTCTTCCCCCCACACCAGTGCCACTCTCATCCCCTACCCTGGGACACCCTGAGACACCCAGACCTGTCTGTGCCAGGGGGACCCAGGCATCCGGTGCCCCTTGACTCCCCCACCCGGCTCTGACACCATGTGGGTTTGTGGGTGAAACTGATGGGACAAGGATAAAAACCTCCCAGGGAGCGTGGGCACCCCCAGGGCTTGGGCTAGCTGTCCCTTGTCCCTGCTGTCCCTCCTGCCCTGGGTTGCTCGTGTCCACCATCACCTGTACCCAGTGTGCCTAGGACCTGGCAGTGCTCCTGCCTGGCACTGCTTGTACTGCATCTCCTGCACAGGTCCATCAACTTCCCAGTTCAAACCAGCAAAACCACCTTCCAAAAGGATCTGGACTATCTTCTGCCCTGTCTCAGAGAATTCCTCTGCTCTCCAGCCCCATATGATGATGTCATCAGCGTCCTGCAGGTGCTCTGGGGCTTCATACATTCCAGCGCAGTCGGGGTCAGGCCACGGCAGAGGGTGGGGCTGTTTCCACCTCTGGGGCAGTCAATTCCAGGTGGACTGGGCACCCTCCCAGGGACAGCAAACTGTGCCCTGCTCTCTGCTGCCAAAGGCATCCAGAAAAATGCAGTAGTGATATTAACTGGGGCGTCCCACTGCGCTGCCTCTGACTCCAGTTCCTGCTGGAGCTCCAGCATCTCCAGCACAGCAGCGCTCGTGGGCAGGGTGACTCCATCCAGCCCACGACAGCCTGCTGTCAGCCTCCACTCTCCCCTGGACTTCACACTGTTCTTAACAGAGGAAGCTCTCTGTGCCTGCACACATCAAGGATCTGAGTCCAAGCCAGTGCAGAACACCCGGTGCCCACCTGAGCAGGGGGTACCCAGGCCGGGTCTCACCTCCGCAGTACTCAGGGACGAGCACCCAGAGCCCAGGGGGACAGGAGGGCAGGGCTGCTGCCCATCCATCCCAGAGCTGGCTCGGTGGGAACAGCTCCTGCAGCGCAGGCAGCAGTTCAGAACCGATCCTGTCTGGGACAGGAACAAGACGTTTGGGAAAGGTTTTGCCATGTTTGGTTGTCTCTCACTGGATGGCTAAGGGGTCTCCTTCAGCCTTTGAGGATGCCTGTAACTGCAACAGTTGCAAATTGTATTAGAATCAGCTGTATTCAGCACACGATAGTAAGGTCAGTGTCAGTTGTACAATATGCTCCCTTAGGACCTGGTGATGTAAATGCCACCCCAATGCAGCCAGAGGACAAGTCAGACACCCCAACTGCAATGAGCGTTATGACTCAGCAAGGCTGCGCTCCCTTTTAGTGGCAGAGGCAGGAGCTGATGGTAGAAATGGAATTCCACGAGTGCTATTCTGAGTCACACTCAGAGATGTCTGTGGTCAGGGGGTCTCTCCATGTGTTGGGGCAGCACATGCAGTTCATGTTCCGCAGAGATCCAGAGACCACATCTCCCACAGCTGAGTGATTATGTGTTCTTTGAGTGATCAACCATAAATCTTAGCAGCTCCTAAGGCAGTGGTGTAATACTGACATCCTGACTGATATCCTGAACCAGTGGGTTGTTAATGTGTGTTGGAGACAGTGGTTTCAGGGTTGGTTTTTTTTAGGTTGCTGTTTGTTTCCTTTCTCTTTTTTCTTTCTTTTTTTTTTCTATTTCTTTTTTTTTCTTTTTTTTCTTTTTCTTTTTTTTTTCCCTTTTTCCTGTCTAACTGTCCTACCCTGTTGCCTGAGGTTCTGTGTCAGTTGCTGTCCTGTTTTCAGCAGGGTTACAGTTAATTTTCATCTTGCAGTGAGTGTAGTGCTGTGTTTGGGATTTAGGGTGTTGGTACCACCCTGATGGTTTAATTGTTGCCAAGCAGTCAAGGACTTTTCAGCCTCTCATCCCGCCCTGTCTCTGAGAAGGAGGAGGTAGTCAATAAGCTGGGAGCACAGCTCCTCCTGGCACCCCAACTGCTGGTGCTGGGCTGGATGTTCAAAGCCAAGAACCCCAGAACCAGAGGGGCTCCTACAACCTGGGCGCAGAGGGTGCTGTGGGCCCGGCGCAGGGTGGGAGCAGCTCTCGTGTTGGTGCCTCATTCCCTTGGGCCTCACATAGAGATGGCGTGGGGGGTGATTCCAGGGGGGCCTTGCCCCACTGAAGGCCCAGGGCTGCAGCAGCCCCTCAGCCCGGTCTCTCTGGTTGTGTTTCAGGGGCTCACACACTGCAGAGCAGAGTCAGCTGTGACCTCCTGGAGGACAATAGCACCAGGGGGTATTGGCAAATCACCTACGATGGGAGGGACTTCATTGCCTTCGACATGGACACGATGACATTGACTGCGGCAGATGCAGCAGCACAAATCACCAAGAGGAAGAGGAAAGCAGACAGGACTGTCACTGAGAGCTGGAAGCACTACCTGGAGAACACCTGTATAGAGGAGCTGAGGAAATATGTGAGCTACAGGCAGGCTGTGCTGGATAGGAAAGGTGAGAGGATCCTGACCTTGCACTGCCGTACTTACAGCTTCTACTCATAAGCTTTTCTACTTGCAGCCCATCACCAGCAGCTGGCTGAAGGACAGGAGAAGGACAGAGCCCAGAGGGCTGGCAGGGGCTGTGGGTATGAGCCGCAGTGCTCTGGGGAGACCGCGAGTACTGGGGGGGGATGCAGCTGTCTGTCTCTCTGCAGGGAGGAAAGGCTACATCAAGGCATCAAGTAAGTACCAGGGCCAGGTCTGGCTCCAGCCACTGCCCAGTGCTGGGGTAGTCTCATGGCTCTGGTTTCTGGCTGTTCACAGCATTCCCTCATCCTCTTCCTCCCAGTGACACCGCTCTTCACAGTCCCGTAGTGGGGACGTATGGAAGAGTGTTGTAGTTTTGCATAGCTGGGTGCTGGTAGAGAAGGGGGGCTGCAGAGAAGGCTGCTGCAAGAACCAGCCAGAAGCTCTCTGCAGGCCCCAGAGAGTAAACATCGGCCTATTCATGGCCAGAGTTGCTGGTGACCAAGGCCAAGCCCATCAGTGATAGTCACAGCGCCTCTGGGAATCACATTTAGGAGAAAAAAAAAATGCAGGCAGCTGCATTTTGCCCCCAGAGAAGGGAGTGAGAAGATGTAAGGAGCTGTGCAGGCACGAAGGCTGGTGAGGAAAGGGAGAGGAGGCACCCCAGGTGCTGGAGAGCAAGATGCCTCTGCAGCCCCTGGAGAAACCCATGGTGGAGCGGGTGTCCCCCTGCAGCCCATGGAAAAGGCCCAGAGCCCACCTGCAGCCTGTGGAGAGGCCCCACACTGGAGCAGGGGGAGAGAGACAGGAGATGCTGTGACCCATGCTGGAGCAAGGCCCTGCCAGCACTTGCAGCCCATGGAGAGAGACAGAGACACAGAGATGAGCAAGGGAGAGATTTGCAACGGAACAGGTTTGTTGGGGGAGGCTGGTGACCCTGTGGAGGACTGGGACTGAGAGACAATTATTTATGACTGCACCCATAGCAGTGACCCACGCTGGGGCAGCTGATGAAGAGCTGAAGCCCTGTGGGAAAGGACTCACGTTGGAGAAGTTCATGGAGGACTGTCTGCCATGGGTGGGACCCCACAGTGCAGCAGGGGGAGGGTGTGAGGAATGAATGCCCCACCCCAGCCAAGAGGGAAACCAACCTGCAAGGAACTGACCAAAGACCCCACTTTCCCAGTCCCTGCCCCTCCCTGTGCCACAATGTGGGGGAAGAAGAGAGCAAAATCCTGACTAAAGTCTGCTGGGAACAGAGGGGTGGGGGAAGGTGCTTTAAGATCTGGTCACATTGTTTTAAGATGTGGTCATGCTTCTCATTATCTGACTCTGGTTTCACTGTGTGTAGTGTAATAAATCACAGAATTTTCTTCCCTTCACTCGGTGTTGGGTCTGTTTTGCCCACGTCATTGGTAACAGGATGATCTTTCCCTGTCCTTATCTCCACTCCTCAGCCTCTCAAAATGCATTTTCTCCTCTGTCCAACTAAAAAGGGAGTGATAGACTGACTTTGGTGGACTAAACCACCACAATGGACAAATATATTGTTTCAGTGAGGGGGACACAGGAAGGAAACGGGGGGAGGGGGGGGCGGGGAGGGGGCGGGACATGGGAGAACACAAGGGAATGTGGGGGGAATATGGGGACACAGGAGGGGCAGGACATGAGAGGCATGGGATTGGGGAGCGTCACGGGATGACATGGGAGACAGAACACGGGGCTCAGGGAAGACATGGAAGGATATGGGAGTGATATCAGTGACATGGGGACAGATGGGGATATAGGGGGACACCGGGGGAAGACACAGTTGGAACATGAGGGACACAAGAGAACACAAGGCAACATGGTGAGGCACAGGGAGACATGGCACACAGAGGGACATGAAGGGAGGACACAGGAAGATGTGGGAGGACTAGGAAGGCATAGGAAGACATGGAGGAAGCATGGACATAGGTGAGACACAGGGTGGAGGGGGTGACACCATGATTCCCCCTGTCTCCTGTGGCAGCTAAAGACAGGGCTCAGGCATTTCCACTGAGGTCTCAGCTGATTGTCTGGGACAGAGTTAATTAAAACCACCTTGTTATTGAGCACCGTGCCAAAAGGAGCCATGGAAGGTCTGTGAGATGCACCTTCAGAGCTGGAGAAGGGAAACACAGCAAGATTTCGGGTTGATCCCCATCTCATGAGCACAGGCAGCACCTTCACCTTTACTGGTATCACCCCCATCAGCCTGGGAGCAAAAGCTGTTTGTCCCTGGGGTTGATCTGGGAAGATCAAACACACACCATCCCCTTGGGCATCCTAACCCCAATGGGGGTGGAGAGGGGAGCAAGGAAGTGTTACAGGGGGCACAGAGAAGCTGACAGGTGGCTCCCAAAATGAAAGGAGAAGGGGAAAACCCCAAAACTAACTAAGATCCAAAATACAAAGCAAAGAACCAAAATTACAAGAAACTGAAACATGGGAGTGAAAATAGCCAACTGAAAAAAGAAACCTAAACCAATCTAAAATAAGTCCCCCAAAGAGCTAACATTGAAAAATAAGTACATTTATAAACCTAAAGAACAATTTTTTAAAAAAAGAAAATCAAAGAAGCAAAAACCAAAGTGAGAACTAGTCTTAAAAGAAAATTGAGAGAAAATAAAAAGCAAAGTAAGAAATAAAATTTAATTCTAAGATATAAAATTTAAAAAACATATTAAAAAAATTAAAATAAAATTAAACCAACCCCCAAAAAAATAAAATTCCAAAGTAAGAAAATGAAAACCTCAGAAATAGATTTTAAAGCCCAACAAACCATGAGGTGAGAAATACAATTAAATGCCATGAACTAAAATTTCAAAACCAAAGTCAGACACAAAGCTTGAAAGATTTAAAAAGAAAATCAAAGGAAGGAAAAACTCGGCGCCCCAACATTCCCCCCGCAGTAACCCCCAGCCCTGAGGTCAGACCCTCCCTCTGCAGCTGGTCCCCCTCCTCCTGACTGCGCAGGGTCCGAGGGCTCTCCCTGCCTGTCACCCCGGCTCCTCCCTACCTGCGTAGACTCCAGCGCAGCCATGGCCGGGGCTCAGCAGCACCCAGCCCCGCGCATCCCCCGCCAGCTCAGCGTGGGGCTCTGCGGTACCTCCACGCCCGCCGTGGGCGGGGAGGGCAGACCCAAACCCACCTGGTCCCAGGGATGAGGAAGGATGGGGCAACCCCCACCCTTTGGGGAAGAAACGTCCTCTTCCAGCTTGGCCTTTTTTATTTCTCTTTTCCTTCCTTTTTCAACCGTTTTACTCCTTTGTTTTTTTGGGTTTTTTTACTTTTTTATCTTTTTTTTTTTCCTCCTTTTATTTCTTACCATTATCAATCTTTATGATCACCTTTCCCCCCTTTTTTAATCTCCTCCCTTTTTTTTACATTTGTCCTTTTTACTTTCCCCTTCTCCTCCTTTGTTCCCCCCCTTCCCCCTTTTTTTCTTACACCCCTTTCTATTTTCCCATTTCTTTGGTTTTTGTGGTCTTTTTTCCCCCTACCCCTGTCTTTCCTCCCCCTTTGTTGTCCCCTTTTTCCTTCCTTTTGTCCATCTTTTTCCTGCAGCCACTGCATCACAAATTTCCTTAAACTAAAATTATTTGCGTGTGACAAACACAATCTGAGCCCAAAATCCATCCCAGGAAGAACTAAAAGTTAAGAAGTTGTTGTTTTAGAGGCCCCCAAAAAGGGGCATCATCTGCCCAAAGAAAATGCATTTCCTCTGTGCAAGAAAAAGAAATTAATCCTTAAAAAACAAAACCAAGGATGGGTTTGTTCTGTCTCCTTTATTTGCTCAAAAAAACCTACCGGAAATTAAACAAATGCATTTCAAATTTGATGAAACTCCCCTAAATTTAGGGCTGCAGAAGGAAGTTTTCAATTGCTTTGTGCAATTAAAGGGTTGGTTGGACTACAACACCACCACTCACCAATCTACAGGATTAGAAACACCCACCTCAATTGTCACTAATTGGGTGGTAATTACCTTATCAGCTACTATCAGTCAACCTTATTTAAATGAACACCATGTTCATTGAAGGGGAAGGGTGTCTGTGTTGTTTCAATTTGCACAGCTGTCCTGGTTTTGGTCAGGATGGAGTCAACTTCTTCTGTAGCAGCGGATGGAATGCTGTGTTTGAGAGTTAAAATGAAAGCAGTGCTGATAACACCCTGGTGGTTTCTAGTTGTGGTGAAGCAGTCAAGGACTCTCTCAGCTCTTCATATTTCTCTATTAATGAGAAAGGAGGGGCGAAGCCAGGACAGGTGACCAAAACTGGCCAGAGAGAGTATTCCATGCCAATTAAGTCCTACTTGGTATAAAGGGGGGCTGATGGGAGGAGGAGCAGGGACAGATCCAGGATGCGCAGTTTTTGGGGGATGGTCGGGTTCCGGCATGGCTCAGGGTGGCACGGCCTGAGTTGTGTGGTATGGTGAGAAACTGCATTGTGTATCAACAGCTTCATATATTTTTTGCTCTAAAGTCCTGTCAGCATTGTTATATTGTATCTTTCTGTTATCTTAGTAAACTATCCTTATCCCAACCCACAGGCCTTCTAGTTTCTTGGGTTTGGGTTGTTGTTTGCTCCTTCCCTTTCCGTTCCCTTCCCTCACCCCCCACACCCGCCTCCCCCACTTGTTCCCCTCCTCTTTTCCTTTAAAGAGCAGGCAGCTGCATGGATCTCGGCTCCCAGCTGGGGTAAAACCACGACAGGTTCTAAAGGTTGAGCCAGGACTCCCAGGTTTACTCCTGGTTTTTCATGTAAAAAGAGCAAGTCTAGACCTCTCTTAAGTTCCTTTTTAAGTGTATTAAAAGCTTTCCAGGTCTCTTTTGCCCAGTTGATCAGGGTTAATTTTCAAGAGTTCATAAAGAACCAAAGACCAAAGCTGCTCCAAGCAAGGCAGCCAACCCCCACCCTGCTCCAGCGCTGCAGGGGCTGGCTGCAGCCGTCTCACCGGAGATGCGCAGGGACGCCTCCTGCTCCTGGGCCAGGCGGCTGTTCCTGACCACACAGGACCAGTTCCCCTCTCTGGTCCCAGTCACCACGATGGCATCTTCGGTGTCAAACAGGCCCCTGGCATCAGGGGAACATCTCTGGGAGACCGAGGGGACACGGTGCCCGTTGGGGTCTTTCCACAGCACCTCCGGTTGCGGGAACCATCCGGCCGATCGACACAGCACCCGGATGCCTCCGGCCTCGTATTCCTCCAGAGAGAGCTGAGGGACAGAGCCTGTGGCTGGGGAAGAGCCCAGGGTTGGGGTCAGGGAGGGATGGGCTCAGCTCCAAGGCCACCACTGCATCCTCGAGCAGACCCCTCACAGCTCTCACCAAACCCACCCCAACCTGTGCAGGAACCACCCAGCGTTGATGCCCAACAGCCCCAGATCTCTCCCCAAACCTCTGGACACAGAAGGACTGAGCTGCATTGCTTCAGTGCCTCAAGGCAGCGCCTGCACCCCCTAAGGCTGCCAGACACCATGCCAGCTCTCCTGGGGCACCAAGAGATGGGACGCAAGTCTGGGAGGTACACTCACAAGCCCAGAGACACCATAACCACCCCTACAAACACTGCACCGGACACAAACCTGACACCTCCAGCTCCACCAAAGCTTCTCCATAAGCAGCACCTTCTGTCACAGTGCAGACGTACTGACCATCATCAGAGGGTCTCAGCCCAGAGATTCGCAAGTCCAGCCTTCCTCTGGAGAGACCATCTCTGTCCAGCTCTGTCCTCCCAACATATTCCTCCATCTGCTCCCCGGGCACATCCTCCCCATGTCGGTAGTGGTGCACCGTTTCAGAGACCCTGTGCCGGATCCACCTGATGTCCCAGCTCTGACTGTCCATGGTTGGGGACAAGTGACACGGCAGCACCACGTCCTGTCCCACGGTGACACGGAGAGGACGGACGGGTCCCACCACTCTGAAGTCAGCTTGGCCATGGAGAATGACACAGAGACATGGAGATGGTGCCTACGTTAATTGAAGGTGTTGCAGGCCTGGGCTGAGGTTGGTGTGAGCGGTGCACGCTCCATGCTGCAGGCATTGCTTTGCCCTCCCATGGCCCAGAGACCCCGGAGGAACTGGAGCGGGACCGGAAGGAGAACTGAGAACCTGCTCCAAAGAATGACCTCCAACCCAGACAGCCCCACTCCAGCCACAGCAGCCAAGGGAAAGTGAAAGCATGCGGGCCCAAGCTCCGGGCTGGGCTCCCCCTGCTCTATGGCAGCTCCCTGACCCACATCCACCACCCAGAGTGGGCAAAAGCCCCCACCAGTCCCACAGGATCCCTACCTAATCCCAGCTGGAGCACGTGGAGAGTCATCCAAAACCTCAGGAGGTCCCCAGGGCTCACCGGCAGACACATCAGCTGGAACTTGGAGAGGAGAGAAGGTAAGGGAGGCAGAGGAGGGCGATGGGGGTCCCAGCCACCCCAGAGGGTATCTCGTGAAGAAGGGCAGCCCCTCCCCCAAACAGGCTCTGAAATCCCCTGAGCCCCTGCACCAGCACCCTGATGGCACCAGAAAACGGTGCTCGAGGGAAGGACAGGACCTCAGATGGGTCCCAGGGGCAGCCCCTGCTCTGCCTTATGGCCCCTCTCCAGGAGTGATCTCAAATCTATCCAGAAAAGTCATTCACGTCTGGGCATGAGCTGCTGTCTGCACCACGCTCTCAAGAAACCTGAACTTTTCCCAGTTCCTGTCTCTGGGCAGGACTTGAGGCTCCACCCCAGGGAAGCATTAAGCAGCTCCCAGGGACAAGAGAGTGAAGGGACCCCAACCCCCTCCGCATCCCTGCCTGGGTGCCGGTGCTGGAGGTGGCTTTTCCCGGAGCGGTGCCTGCCCCGCAGTCAGTGCTGGGGAACAGCACCCAGAGAGGTTTGGCTCCTCAGGAGCTGTTTCCCCACCAAAAAATGGTTTGAGTGTGACCACAGACCTAAACTGTTCTCCTGCGTCCCACTCCCCTTCCCATGCTCTGCAGGGCTCAGCCACCCTCTCATCCCACTCACAGCAGCATCCTATCCAATCCCATCCCATCATATCACAACACAACCCATCCCTTCCCAAGTCAAGTCA
Organism: Gallinula chloropus; assembly: GCF_964237585.1. NCBI lineage: Eukaryota > Metazoa > Chordata > Aves > Gruiformes > Rallidae > Gallinula > Gallinula chloropus. Next base: position 1,160,425 of record NC_140117.1, on the reverse strand, counting down.
AGACAACAAGTCACCCCAACGCACCTCAACTGAAGTCAACACTGGTCAATGCAGGTCAATGCTGGTCAGCACTGGTCAACACTGGTGAACTTGGCTACCACAGGTCAATGCAGTTGAACTAAAGACAAGTTAAGGGAACTCAACTAGACTCAGGTCAACCAAGCCAACCCCACACACATTCCAACCCACCCCATCCAAACCCAACGCATCCCTACACCACCCCACTGCCCCAGCTCCACAGCAGCATCAAACCTCACTGCAGCAGCAGCCACCCCAGTCAGTACTGGGAAATGTCGCTTTCCCAGAGCCCTGGGGGGGGGGGGGGGGGGGGGGGGGAGGGCGTGTAGGGAATCCTGTCCCCGCTCTGGACTTTGCTCTGCTGCTGCCTGTGAAGCCACTCTGAGACAAAGAGGCTTTTGTGCACAGAGCCCAGTCCTTAAACCAGCCACCAGCCGCTGCCACCTGTACGGAGTGCCCAGCTCAGAAGGGCAGGAGGGAAACACACCTCAGGCTTGATCCCAGCAGGATTGTGCCACACAGATGTGGACAGAGCTGGGGCATCCCGGGGACACAGGGTGCTGGCAAGCGAGCCCCCTGCTTGTCCCAAAACTTGTTTTGTGACCCACAGCAAAGGCCACCAACACACACACAGAGCAGAGGGATTGGATTTATTCTATGTCTGCACAGAGACAGGTGCTGGGTGGTAACTGCACAAAGCCGGCACCCAGTACACACCATCTGCCCTGTTTGTTCCTGTGACAGGGTTAGGAAAAGCTTTGTAAATTGATGGTAACTGGTTAACAATTACCCCACCATCTGCTACTGGTCAAATATTTCTAAATTAGCAGGTTTGCTCTCTGCCAGTTTCTGGGGGAGTGGGGGGAGGGGTGTGTGTGATTTGCACAGCCCTTCAGTTGTGTGGGTGCTCATGATTATGCCCTACCTCATTTCCATTCCTGTTGTCTTCATCCCTCTCTGGCCATCTCCCACCCCTCGCCCCATCTGGGGCAGGAGCTTTCCTCTTCCTATGTTCCTATATATGTTCAGCTCTCCCCAAGGATGCTTGTCACCAGAGTGTCCTTTGGGTAAGTCCTTGGGCTGGTCTTCAGAGGGGGGTTGTGAGCAGAGCCAGGCAGAGCCCTGACCCCCCATTAACCGTGTCTGGGCACCGACCCAAACACATTTCTGTCCCACCCACCTGCAAAATTCGACTTTGTAGAGTTCAGCCCAGCCAGAGCCAGAGCTGCAACCAACGGATCACAGCTGGGACAGCTGGAGATATGATGGAGCCCAGGGCGAGCAACTGTGTCCTGGCCACAGCTTGTGCATCCCCACATGGCTCCTAATGGTTGCATCATCACACTGTTACCAGCTCTGCCTGCAGCAGGAATACAACACACAGCCTGTACCAGCCACGGTGGGGAAATGAGCTCCAGCCCAGACAAAACCTTCTGAGCCCCGTCACTGCCCCCCTGCTCCCTGTGCTGGGATGGGGCCAAGGGGGACATCTGCTCCTGTGGCAGGGAGGAGAGGAGTGTAGACAGGGTCTGAAGAAAGGCAGGGGCTCTGCAGGGCTGTGGGGAGGGAAGAAGGGGAGTAGGAGGTGCTGTCCCCCCAGGCACAGCTCGGTTCCTTTTGTCCCCACCAAAAACCACGGTTGGATGGTCTCTCCATTGAACGAGGCTGGTGGGAAAGTGAAGATCTCGGCCCCACTGTGACCATCGATGAAAGTCACCAGCCGCCATGGGGAGTCCAGACACACCCAGACTCTGCTGGGGACCTGGGACACGGACAGGGCGGTGTGAGGAGAGGTGAGAGACACAGACTTCCCTTTCCAGTGCTCCACCCCCCAGATCCCTTTTTTGGGGCTCAGTTTTATATACAACTTCCTGTTCAGAGAGTCCCTGGCCACCCCTATAACCCACCTTGAATCACCTCCCACCTCCCCCTTCACCTCCACCTCCCAGCAGTGCCTCCCCTCCACAAACCCCTCCTGGCTGAGCACACAGAAGCAATACATCAATCTCTGGGGGTGTCGGGCAGGTCCTGCTGTGTTGTTCCCCATCTCACACTTCTCCCATCCTGGGACAGGACAAGCCAGGGATGAGCTGTGTTGGGATCCAGGGTCACCACATCTGCAGGGACTGGAGGAGCCAGAGCATCAAGGGCAGAGCTCTGCGCTGAGCAGGTTTCAATTCCTGGGGACAGCATCTGCCCCATGGGGCAGGATACAGGGAATCTCCTTCCTCCAAGAAATCCCATCCCAGGGCTGGTCCCATCATGGCCACAGCTGAGCTTTGTCCCATGGCAAAACACAACCCCCCAGAGCAGCACCCAAACCCCCAATTACCTGGAGTGTGGGGCAGCAGAAACTTCCTCCAGGGTACCAGGAGAGAGGAGAGCTGGTCCCATCACAGACCCTGTCCCCATCAGCTCAGTGCAGGGCAGAGGGTCCATTCCCGTGCTAATCTGCCCAAGCTGCCCACCCTCCCAGGCACATGGCCTTGGGCTTTCCCAGCCCCAGGGACGCCGAGATGGAGAGGATGGGCAGGGAGGGAAAGGGCCGAGCAGCAAGATCTCAGGACAGGACCCCAGGCTGTGCTTCAGCTCAGGGACACTCACCCAGGGCTGCATCTCATTCCTCTGGAAAGCAAAGAGAAACCATGTTTGATCAGGTGGGACATCTCATCATCCCCCAACTGCCCATGAGGAGCCGTCAGAGCTCAGGCACACCCCAAATTCCTCTGAGAGAAGGGCCAAACCCCCAAAGGTCAGCAATGGCTCCTTCCACCAGACTCACCCAGGGCTGCTTTCCAGTTCCCTGGAAAGCAAAACCAAGAAGCAATGTGTGACCAGAGGGAACAACCACTCACACGCCAGGGCTGATCCCACAGGAGCACACAGACCTCAGGCTGATCCTCAACTCTTCCTTTTTGGGGAGTAGAACCAGACTGCCTCACTCCTGGGTATGGCTCCATGCCAGTCCATCCCCCTGCAAGCCTACCCAGGATCTTTAGAGCTCAGCCTCAAAGTCAGGAACCCCACAAAGGCAAGTCCCTCCTGGGGGCTCCTGTGCCAGGAGGTTTTACTGGGGGAAGGGGCCAGAAGGACTCACCCAGCTCTCTGGACAGCAGCGCTGGAAAGCCAGAGGAAGAGGAGGTCAGGAGAGCAGCTCAGTGGGAACAGCTCCAGAGGGTCTCTGGGACCTTCCCACCAGCCAGGCACTCTGGCCCTGATCCCTGTCCTCCCACCCACAACCCACTGTGTCTTCGTCCACTTCTGACCTTCCCAAAGAGCTTTTTGATGAGGGAAACACGTCCTTTGGGGCAAATGTACTTTTCCTTTGGCAGAGAAAAGCTCCAAGACCAAGGAGCCCAATGGAGAGCGCGTGGAGCACACCCAGACCAGGCATCCAGGGACGGGCATTGTAGAAAAAGGGAGCTGGTAAACAAACAGATCCACAGGGAAAGGGATTGATTTACACTCATGTCTGTGGGGAGAAGGACCAAGAGACCCCCACCCCACACCTCCCAGCCCTTGTCTCACGAGCCCTGGCCAATGGGTCAGAGTCCTCTTATGCCCCCACACCCCCACACTGCACCCCAAGCCCAGTCCAAAGCTGCTCCAAGCCAGGCAGCCAACCCCCGCCCTGCTCCAGCGCCGCAGGGGCTGGCTGCAGCCGTCGCACCGGAGATGCGCAGGGACGCCTCCTGCTCCTGGTCCAGGTGGCTGTTCCTGACCACACAGGACCAGTTCCCATCTCTGGTCCCCATCACCACGATAGTGTCTTCAGTGTCAAACAGGCCCCTGGCATCAGAGGAACTTCTCTGGGAGACGGAGGGGACACGGTGCCCGTTGGGGTCTTTCCACAGCACCTCCGGTTGCGGGAACCATCCGGCCGATCGACACAGCACCCGGATGCCTCCGGCCTCGTAACCCTCCAGAGAGAGCTGAGGGCCAGAGCCTGTGGCTGGGGAAGAGCCCAGGGTTGGGGTCAGGGAGGGATGGGCTCAGCTCCAAGGCCACCACCGCATCCCCGAGCAGACCCCTCACAGCTCTCACCAAACCCACCCTAACCTGGTCAGGAACCGTCCAGCATTGATGCCCAACAGCCCCAGATCTCCCCCCAAACCCGGCACAGCAGGACTGAGCTGCCCAGCTTTGGCACCATAAGGCAGGTTCTGCACCAACCCCTCTTTGCTCCAGAAGCCCCAAGGCTTCCAGACACCATGACAGCTCTCCTTGGGCACCAAGGGATGAGACAGAGCTCTGGGAGGGACAGACAAGCCCAGAGACACCATAACCACCCCTACAAATGCGGCACAGGACACAAACCTGACACCTCCAGCTCCACCAAAGCTTCTCCATAAGAGGCACCATCGGTCACGGTGCAGACATACTGACCATCATCAGAGGGTCTCAGCCCAGAGATTCGCAAGTCCAGCCTTCCTCTGGAGAGACCATCTCTGGCCAGCTCTGTCCTCCCAACATATTCCTCTGTCTGATCCCAGGACACGTCCTCCCCATGTCGGTAGTGGTGCACCGTTTCAGAGACCCTGTGCCGGATCCACCTGATGTCCCAGCTCTGAGTGTCCATAGCTGGGGACAAGTGACACGGCAGCACAACGTCCTGCCCCATGGTGCCACAGACGGCATGGCCTGGTCCCACCACTCTGAAGTCAGCTTGGCCACAGAGACATAGAGACGAAGTCTGTGTTAATTGAGGGTGTTGCAGGCCAGCGCCGAGCTTGGTGTGAGCCAGGCACGCTCCATGCTGCAGGCATTGCTTTGCCCTCCCATGTTCCAGAGACCCCCAAGAAACTGGATTGGGAGTGGGAGGACTGGAAGGAGAAGGAGGTTTCCCAGGAAACTACTTCCACCCAAGCCAGCCCTGCTGTGAGCCACAACAGACAAGGGAAAGCAAAAGCATGCAGGTCCGAAGTCTGGGCTGGGCTTTTCTTGCCCCACAGCAGCTCCCTGCCCCACATCTGCCACATGGTGTGGCCAAAACCCTCCACCAGACCTGCAGGATTCCTACCTGATCCCAGCTGGAGCATGTGGAGAGTCACCCAATACCTCAGGAGGCCCCCGGGGCTCACCAGGAGCCACATCTGCAGCTGCACTGGAAAGGAGGGAAGAGAAAGGAGGCAGAGGAGGGCAATGGGTGTCACAGAGGAGATCTGGCAAAGAAGAGCTGCCCCTACCCCAAAAAGGCTCCGAAATCCCAAGAGCCCCTATACCAGCATCCTGACAGCACATGAAACCGGTGTTCGAGGGCAGGACAGGACTGCATACAGCTCCTCTATTCAGTCCCTGTTCTGCCCCACTACCCCTCTCCAGGAATTATCCCAAATCTATTACTGAATGTGAATGAAAGGAAATATTCTAAATACTTTTCAGAAGGAGAAGTTGCTCTTGTGATGGAAACGAGTTGCTGGCTGCAGCTGGTTGATGAAAAGAATGGAAATTTCCCTTCTTAGAGAATTATCATTTCTGTGCAGGACTTGAGGCCCCACCCATTCCCCTCCACATTCTGCCTCACTAAACCCCCAGAGAAAGACAAGTTGCTCACTGGGTGGAACCGAGCCGCCAGGTGCACCAGGCTGATCAAGACCCAACCCTTTCCCAGTTTCAGAATTCAGTTATGGGAGTGTGACTTGTAGCTCCATACCCCACACAAGGAGCTGAAGTTCTGCCTGCAGGCACCAATGTCCACAGCCATAAAGTGAAGCTTTAAGCAGGTCCCAGGTACAAGAGGGTGAAGGGAACTCAACCGCTTCCTCATCCCTGCCTGGGTGCAGGTGCTAGAGGTGGCTTTTCCAAGACCAGCGCCTCTCCCAGCAGCCTGTGCTGGGGAACAGCACCCAGCGAGGTTTGGCACCTCAGGAAGTGTTTCCCCTCCCAAAAAGTGCTGCTGTCTTTGTGTGTGACCACCGTTGCTGAGGCAGTGAGAAAACCCCAACCAGAGCCTGGGGAACTGTACGTCTGAGTCAGGGCCACTTGGTCCATCTCTGGGGGTTATGGGGTCCCAGGACATTGGTTTGTTCTGGAGGAAAAGGCTGAAAACCGTCAGCCCCAGGAGTTGAAGGAAGGGGAAATGTTGCCTCTTTCGAGCGACGGAGGGAAGTCAAGGATACGCTCAATATGAGTAATCAGCAGGCTTCCATTTATTATGGCTAACGGCTTTCTGTTATACTATCGTTAATACATATTAATTGTCACTAATGCATATTATAATTGTTACAACTTGATTGGTTCTTGGTTAAAGGTTACATCACCCATCTTGTGGTCTGGGAACGGTGCTTCTTTCTCATCCTCAGGAACAGCAGATCCTTGAAACATACATCTTGTTTCTACACCTTTGTCGTGGTTTCACCCGGCTGAGGGCCAAGATCCACGCAGCTGCCTGCTCCTTAAAGGAAAAGAGCAGGTTAAAGGGAAGGGGGGGGGGGGTGAGAAGTAAGGGAAGGGAAAAGGAATAGAAAGGGGCAAATAACCCCAAAATCAAGAAATTAAGAGGCCCGTGGGTTGGGATAAGGATAGTTTACTAAGATAACAGAAAGATACAATGTAACAATACTAACAGGACTTCAAAGCAAAATATATGAAGCTGTTGATACACAATGCAGTTTCTCACCAAACCACACAACTCAGGCCGTGCCAACCAGAGCCGTCCCAGAACCCGACCGTCCCCCAAGAACCGCGCGTCCCGGAGCCGCCGCCAGGCCTTCCTCCCATCAGCCCCCGATATCCTGGGCAGGACGTAACTGGCGTGGAATACTCTCTTTGGTCAGTTGGGTCACCTGTCCTGGCTTCGCCCCTCCTTTCTCATGAAGAGCTGAGAAAGTCCTTGACTGTCTGACAGCAACTAGAAACATCAGGGTGTTATCAGCAGTACTCCCATTTTACTCTCAAACACAGCATTCATCTGCTGTTACAAATGAAATTAACTCCATCCTGACCAAAACCAGGACAACCTTGTTCCTGTGTAACATCGCTATCAAAATACTGACCTTCCTCTCTATCATTTGCGTCGGGATGGTGCAAGGCCTACTCGTACTATTAAGTTACACAGGAGACTGCTTGAGCAATTGCTCCATAGAGCCATGGCCTTGCTTCTCACGTAGCCACTCTTCCACAATTCCCCCGTTTTTATTTTGGAGAAGGAACACCCCATTCAAAGAGCGTGCAAGAAGCCGTTGAATACACTGTACGATACATGGCAAGCAAAGCAATATCAACACAATAACAAACAAGGCATGTAACAACATCTTTAACAAACTCCTTATCCATCCTGATAAACAGAAAGCCATACTGTAAAATGTGGCAAGCTAAAAACTGCTATTTGGCTACACATACTGCTCACACCAAAGTGATTAATTAGTACTTATAACATGTTTTGAGAAGCATATCTTATAGCTAATCATTGTTAGTTTACCTTTGATGTCTAGAAGTTATCTGCACACCTGTTGTGTGTTGGCCATCTTATTATGGCTGGTTAACGACATGTTTACTTACTCTCAAATACCTTCCTACAACTTTTTCTTGGGTTGAGGCAGTGTGTACCTCTGTTTTCAAAGTCATTATGTTTGAGAATATAATTACCAAATATCTCTCAACATGAGTAATTTTCTTGTCTTATGGGAATTCAAGGATATTGTCTTCTGTGAGGAGAACCAGGCTGCCAGCAGGCCCACTGTCCTCCTTGCCAATTTTTCCTTTTTAGTATCTGTGTTACAAAAACTGCTTTTTGAGGTCTCTGCAAGGGCCCTTTGCAGAAAGCTCAATAAACATGGCAGTAAATGTAAGACAAATACCATAATTACCAAATCCAATAATCCAAATTTGGCCACTGACAATACCCATCCTGAAATTCCCCAGTCATGAAACCAATTGTCCAATCCAAAGAATTCCTTTTTATCTTTTTTCTTTTTTTTCTTCTTCTTCTTTTTGTTGTTGTTGTTGTTTGTTTTGGTTGTATCTTTTGTGTTTGATCTATTAATTTCTGAATGCTGAGTGGTCAGACAGATTCATTCAGCACATATTGTGAGCCAGCAACAAAAATCAGTTGCTGCAGTGATCTTAGGCTGTGCAGAAATCAATATTTCCCTAATTTTCATTTACCACAAACATGCATATTTCAAAGACTGTTAGATGGTTCAAAATGTCCCACAGCAAAATTCATATTCCACTGAGGCTGCAGTTGGAACACTTGACTTCAGTTACTGGGATCAGGATCCCGTCCTGGTTCATGCAAGCTCGATTTCTTCTGGATCCACAGCTTTATCCACTTGGTTCCCATATCTGTAATGACACAGGCAGATCTCCTTCCCCAAGTTAGTACCTGTAACTTCATTTCTTACTAACACATGACACTGACTTTCTTTCTTCTTTTTTTTTTTCCTCCTTTTTTTTCTCTTTTATTTTTTTTGTTCCCTTCCAAACCTCCTTTCAAACCTACTCCATGGTTCACCATTGGAGGTACCAAACTGTCCTGTGGCAGACATAATTAGTTCAAAACATAAAGAGCTTTGTTTAGTCAATCAGCTGCAGAGATCTCCTTCTCTCCCCTTTTTGTTCATGAAGCAAACGCTTGAGAGTTTGGTCCATATGTTCTACCATGGCCTGGCCTGTGGGCGAATGTGGTGTCCCTGTGACATGGGTAATGCCCCAGAACTGGCAGAAGGTTTGTGTTGCCTGTGCTGTATATCCCAGGCCATTGTCAGTTTTGATTTCAGGGGGTACCACAAGTGCTGCTGTGGCAGAGCACACGTGGCGTTGGACATGTTTACTGGATTCCCCTGTTTGTGCAGTAGCCCCACACTGCCAGAGAAAAGGGATCTCTCTCTCTTTTTTTTGGTTTATTTTTGGTGCCAAACTTCCAGTGTGCCTGTGCCACGAAGATTCATGCCAGGAGCAAGGCCACTGGTAAATTGCTCACAGTCTGGGCACGACTGTACAATCCCTTTAGCCTTGGCACAATAGTGGTATTGTCGTTGAAGAACCTTGGCACATTGATGAAAGAATTCATATGACCTTTGAGCCTGTGCAAACGGTCTACTGAGGGAGCGGCCCTTGATGGTGCTACCAACCTGTCTGCTCTCTCATTTCCTTCTGCTAGATCTTGAGTTAATGCAGTGTGGCTGCGGATATGGGTAATAAAGTACTGATGCTGTCGGCCAGATAATAGAAGCCACAGTTCCTTAAACAATCTATACAATCCTTCAGCAAAAATGTAGGTACTGGAAAGCTCCAACATTGTAAACACAGATAGCAAAAAGGATGATCCTTTAGCACTAGTCAGGTACCAGTTATACATAGATGTATAAGTAGACTTACTCATTTGTTGCAGTTTTGCGTAGCTGTGTTTTATGAAGGGATGGGGGGGCTGCAGAGATGACTGCTGAAAGCAGCAGCTAGAAGCTCTCTGAAGGCCTCAGAAAGTAAACATCAGCCGATTCAAGGCCAGAGTTGCTGCTGGCCAAGGCCAAGCCCATCAGTGACGGTCACAACGCTTCTGGGAATAACATATAGGCAAAAAACCCCAAACGCAGGCAGCTGCATTTTGCCCCCAGAGAAGGGAGTGAGAAGATGTAAGAAGCCATGTGGACACCAAGGCCAGGGAAGAAGGAGAGGGGGGGAAGAATGAGGCACTCCGGGTGCCAGAGAGAAAGATTCCCCTGCGGCCTGTGGAGAAACCATGGTAGAAGCAGGCTGTCCCCCTGCAGCCCATGGATAAGAACGGGGAGCAGAGACCATCTACAGCTTGTGAAGAGATGGATCCATGCCACAGCAGGTTTGCTGGTGTGGAAAATGCTGGGAAATGTTGCTTTTGCAAATTGAAAAGGGTTATTTTATTTTCTGTAGAAGAATTTAGGATATATAGAAACTCTTGGTTAACTGAACAAAACTGAACTTTATTGGTGTACACAGCTGTACCAACAATTGAAACCAGACACAATCAAGAACAAAACCAAAATAACAAGAGCTCCTAACAGTGCATAAATTTCTATCACACAGCATCGTTCACACATCACCACAGCATCTGCAACCCTGAGAGGAGAAGCATGGGTCCTCTGCCTAGAAGTAAAGCAGTAACAGAACAGGAAAACCTTGATTCTTTCTAAACCAACTATCTGAGTTTGAAGAGATCTCTCTCAGTCTCAATAACACCCACCTCTCTGGTTGCTCCGGGAGGTGAAACCGCACATGTTGGGGAGGCTGTGACGGCCTGAAAGTCTAATGGAAAGTGAACAATACACCACTATAGCCATAGCAAGGACACTGTCCCTACTGCCTGGCTATAGTGCTGGAGAAAGGAAACCTTACCACTCCTGGAGTTGAAGGACGAGGTTCGGGGGAGGGATTTGGGGTCTCATCCTCACCAACGCCAGACATTTTGTGCTGCTCCAGTGCTTGTTCACCTGACTGTGTTTGTGGAAATGCACATGCGCAGTTTTCCCCCACCACCTCCCCACAGAAAGTACTAGAAAAGGAAGCTCACACGTGCATGAATCCAGTGAACACAGTAGTTCTGCCATGATGATGGCGCATGACAAAAAAGAAGACTCCAGACGGTTTTGACTAGGCCTGGAGACCCACCTAAAGATTCATTTGCTAAGTAATGGGTGATGGGGTGGGAAAGCTGTGGACTTATGTCTCAACATTGCTGAAATATTGCATTAAGATGCTTGTAAAGGGTTAAGGAAGACTTGCTAACAGGATGGTTTGAAGTGCCATAGTGGTGACCTCCCATAAACAATGCCTGGCTTGAAGGACTCTGCCTCACTGATAAACACCAATTGAGACATAAGTTTGAGTCTAACACCAATTTTTGAGTAAATTATGCACTCGAGGACGATGTGCTCTGTTAAAATAAAATGATATCTTTGATGAGGTGCAGTTCCTCCCATCGGTCTAACAAACTCCTTATCTGTCTTGTAATTGGTCACAAATGCAGGCAAAGCATTTCGTTGTAACTAGTTAAGCTCCCCCTTGTCCTTGCAGGTATACAAAACCTGCTGAAATCAAACTTGTAGTTGGGATCAGAGTCAAGGGGTAACTGAGTCTGCGTAAGACAGAAGGTTACTTGTGGTGACGAAGAGGAGCCATCCGACTTCATCCCTATGACCCTCAACGACCACCACCAAACAGCAGTGCACAGACACAGCTGGGAGGAGTTTATGGAAATCACCTCTTGGGACACATTTTAATATGAAGTGGGACAAGTTATGACTATGTACAGGTGTGTGAGGTAACCTAATGATTTTTGAACAAGGATATGTAATAAAAGTGCTACAAACTCTGATCAAAGGTGTGCCTACTTTGTTAGGTCACCCACTCTTGCAAGAATGTATAATAAATTACTGCTTCACTAACGTGTCTACCTCAAGTCCTTTCTTTAGGACCATTGGCATTTCTAACACTGTGAACAGGGGGGAAGAAGGGAGCAAAATCCTGACTAAAGTCTGCTAAGAAGGGAGTGGTGGGGGCAAGTGTTTTAAGATAAGGGTGTGTTTGTTTTAAGATCTGGTTGTGCTCCCAAATCCAGTTTTTCTTCACTGTTCTTTGTAGCTGTAGTGTAGTGTAATAAAGTAGAGTAGTTTTTCTCTTCTTCACTTTGTGTAGAGTCTGGTTTGCCCACATCATTGATGACAGAGTGATCTCTCCCTGTCCTTATTTTGTCTCCTGAGCCTCTTAATATATTGTTTTCTCTCCTGTCCAACTAAGAAGGGAAGTAATAGACTGACTTGGGTGGATGTCTGGCCTCCAGCCAGGGCTAAACCACCACAGCCGGCCAAATTCTAGGAGGTGTGTAACATCCAGACTTCTAGTGGGCCTGTGCCACGAGGATTGACACCAGGGGCAAGGCCACTGGGGAACTGCTGACAGTCCAGGCACGACTGTACAAGCCCTTTAGCCTCAGCAACTGACAGGTGGTGTTGTCGTTGAAGCTCCCTGGCAGACTGATGAAAGGATTCCTGTGATCTCCGAGCCTGTGCACAGCGCTCTGCTGAGGGAGCAGCCCACGCTGGTGCTGCCAACCTGGCTGCTCTCTGATTGCCTTCTGCCAGACCCTGAGTTAGTCCCGTGTGGCTGCCAATATGGGTAATAAAGTGCTGATGCTGTTGGTTAGACAGGAGGAGCCAGAATTCCTTAAACAATCTACATAATCTCTCATCTGAAACCCCTTTCAATAGTGCCCGTTCCACTCGGGTCACTATTCCCACCACACACAGGGAGTCACAGACCAGATGAACCGGTTCGGCTTTCCGCTTGTCACACACTCTCACAACCGCCTGCAGCTCCAGCTGCTGATTGAGGCTTGGGCTCCTTTGAATAGCAAATCCTGCCATTTCCCATTCTCCTGCCATGGAATCGCAGCCTTCTGAGCTCTTCCCCCTGCATCAGTGAACACTGGAACACCCCGAACCGCACACCCAGACAACAAGGGCTTTTCTTCTGTTGGACAGTTCTGTGCTGCTGTAGAGATTCTGTGTGGTGGGTAATGCACTTTCACTTCCCCTGCACGGTCTGATAAAGCTCTTTGCAGGGCAGTGCTGTTCCTCAAGGCCCAAGCTAAATACTCTGCTGCTGATGGAACAACAGTAAATGTGGGTTCTGTTCCTGCAGTTTCTACTACGTGGTTGTGGCCTTTTACACTGACCTGGGCTGTCACCTCCAAACACAGAGTTACAGTTCCCTTTGGCTGCATGGGCAGGAACACCCATTCTAACAGCCTTAAGGGATCTTTGTCATTAGTCCACTGCATTATAATAGCAAACACATGTTCTGTTTGATTAATGACTGTGACTCCTATGTCCCACTCAGCATCCCATCCATGGGTATATGTATTTTTGATTTTGTCACTAATGACTTCCAGGGCCTTTTTAGCTTCTTCTGACAAGATTCTGGGTGCTCCTGCACCACCTCCTCCCTTTAGCAATGCCACTACAGGTTCCAGTTCCCTATTCGTAATGCCACACAATGGTCTAACCCAGTTAGTATCTCCAAGCAGCTTTTGAGCATCATTTAACGTGCTGACCTCAGCTGGGATCTCAATCCTTTGGGGTGTTACGGTACTTTTATCAATCTGCCCCCCCAGAGATTTCCACACTGGCTTCTTTTGAATTCTCTCTGGAGCAATCTGTAACCCCTTGCTTTCCAAATGCCCTGTCAACTCATGAATCAAACTTTCAATGTCCAAGTTTGTTCCCACAATCAGTACCTCATCCATGTGATGATAAAAGATGAGATCAGGATGGGCTCTTCGTACTGGAGCAAGTGCCCAGGCTACATAAGCCTGGCACACAGTGGGTGAATTTTTCATGCCTTGTGGGAGCACCACCCAATGACACCTTTCCATGGGTTCAGTTTTGTTTACAGTAGGGACTGAAAAGGCAAATTTTTCATCATCATCAGGGTGTAAGGGAATAGTGAAAAAACAACCCAAACGTCCCAATTTTTAGGTCTCACGTTTGGAGGTGGCAGACCGGGCCGCGAAGCTCCCGCATCTTCCATCACTTCATTGACTTTTCTCAACTCGTGCACCAAGCGCCATCTCCCGTCCTGTTTAGGGATGGTAAAAATAGGCGAGTTCCATGGGCTTGTGGAGGGCTGGATGTGTCCCTTGGCCAGTTGCTCCTCTATTCAATCTTGGAAGTGGGCAAGTTTTTCTTTAGGAAGCGGCCATCGCTCGACCCAAACGGGGGGTTGTGTTTCCCAGGTGAATTTTCAAGGAAGCTGCCCACTTTCAATGGTCGCCATCCAAACTCCTTCTGCTCTGTGCCCAGCCTTGCTCTCAGTGGATAAACGCATCCCTGAGCCTGGGGCACATCCCAACAAATGCTGCCAACCGATTCCTCAGGAGACAGTGATTTCTGGGGGAGTTGTGTGGGAGGTGTGGATGGGAGCGGTGGGTGTAGAGACCAAGTGGGTCCCTGATCCGATGGCTGACAAGGCAGCTTCTGGCCAGGCGGCTTCTGGACCGTCTCTGTAGGGCTTTTGTCCCTGTGCACAGGGGAGGATACGGGCCAGAGCAGCGGCTGGAGAGGGGCGTGGCCATGCAAATCAAGAGCAGCGGGGCGCGCATGGGCTGCTGGGAGTGCTCGGTGCGGAGCTCTCCGCCGGCTTCCCGGAGCCGGGAGCAGCGGATCCCGGCGGGAAGAGGCGGGATAAGCAAGGGAATGCGAATGCGAGTGGGACGTGAGGGTGTTTTGGGGCCAATGTGGAGCATCCGTGAGTTGTGTGAGTGCCGGCGGGGGTGTGTGGAGGTGCTGGGGGATGAAATGAAGCCATCCGGTTTCCACTTGTAGGATGTTGGGAAGCAAAGGGGGGACTGAATAGTTCGCGCACACCCCGGGGAGATCAGCGCTGGGGCAGAGATGCACCTGCCCAGACTGGCTGAAATCCTCTGTCTGGTGCCAGCAGGAGCAGCTGCTACTGGAGGAACTGGTGTCCCGGGTGAACCCGTGGGACCAGCTGGTGCGGGAGCTGGACTGGCGCGAGTGGACGTGAGAGTCCCGAGGGGGAGGATGATGATGGGCGGGGTGTCCGACCCCCTCTGGCCCTCCCTTCCCCTCCCTGCAGGGCGCAGGAGGAGGATGCTCGCCTGGAGCGAGGCCTCAGCCAGCAGCGCCGCAGCTTCACTCACAGGGAGACCTGTGTCATCACCTGAGGGATCCCCCACGGGACACCCCCCACCACCACCAAAGGCGGGGAGGAAGAGGAGGAAGAAGGAGCAGCAAAGCCCTGGCGATCTGACCCCCATCCCCAGGTCCCTCTGCTGCTGCGGGAGGAGGTGGAGGGAAATGGGGCAGCCTCCAAACCATCCCCCCAAAACCCAACATTCCCCGCAAAGATTCACACACCCCACCAATACCCCCTGGGGATTCTCCTCCCCCAGGACCCCTCAACACCCCAAAGCCCCGACCCCGCTTCCTACAGGCCCTCCTTTCCTCCCCAGCTGCCCCCCTCCTCTTTACCTCCCCCTCCCCCCAAGTCCCACCCAGGCCCCCCTTCCTCCCCAGCTGCACCCTCCCCACTTTAACCCCCCAATAGACCCCAACAAGCCCCATCCACACATTAAATCTCCTTTATTGCTTCTGGCTGCACTCAGTGATCTCCAGGGGACAGACGGGGAGTCCCAGGGGAAGGGGGTGTCCCGTGGGGGGTCCCTCAGGTGATGACACAGATGGGGTGACACCAAAGACTCCACAGTGAGACACATCTCACCTGACACTGAGTTACTCATTATGGGTTGATCTTTCAATTTTGGCTCTCCAACAAGATCTTCCAGTTCCCAGCCTGGCACCCTCAGTGTCCAACTGGTCCCTGAGCACAATGTCACGTGGTTTGGATATCCTTGTCATGGGATTGTCATCCTGCCTTGGAGTAATTAAGCCTGGGAACCCATCAGCCATGGGCTGGGAAACCCCAGCATCCAACTGTGGTGTTTAACAGTGCTGGGCCACCATCTCTTTGGGATCCCTTGACTCCAAGACCCCTTGGGCACACCACCTTTGGGGTGATTAACCACAGTGGTCCACCCCTCCTTCAGCCCATCACCCTCTGGATGCTGAGCCCTGGGGGCCCAGCACTTTGTCTTTCAAAAGACCTTCAGGCTGTGGTGCCCACTAAGGTGCCCACAAGAAGCCACCAGAAGAGTCTTCTACCATCCAGGGTGGCACCTGCAGGGCCTGTGGGCTCCTTCCTCTCCACCCATCACTGATGATGATGATGAGCCCACCCTTTGAACACGGGGCCCAAGTTCTGGGCTACCAGGAGAAGAGACTGAGCAACTGTGAGAGCCCAGTGAAGGGCCCCTGAGCTGCTCCATGTCTGGATGCCTCTTGGAGAAGCTGGTCAGCCAGAACTGACCAGCCCAGAGAAGGTTTGGCTGCAGGAGGTCTGCCCATGTGACATCTCAGCCATGGCAGTGACAGGACAGGAGGTGCAGGACACAAATCTGGACAGAAAGTGATTTGGGAAGATGCTTTTTTACTGTGGGGGTGCCCAAGGCTCTTTGGGGAGATTCTGGGGTCTCTAAGAGTGGAGGAAAGTAGGGCCAGCAGGATGGGGCTGTGGTGGTCTCCGGGGCTTCTTTGAGCCCTTGAAGGGCACTGCTTGCCCCTAGGATCTCCCAGGGCTGTTTGGGACCCCTTCAGGACCCCACAAAAGTCCCAGCTACCCCTGGGTACAATGGTGTTTCCCTGGGCAGGGGACAGGAGGTGGCACAGGCCAGAGTTGGGGTGGCAGGGGGAGCTCAGCATCCCCCCCAGGCCAGCGTGTGGAGGCGGTGGGCAGCATCGCGCAGCCGCCCGCGGTGCTCGAGGCAGCGGTGCAGCCCAGGGGGGACCTGGGCCAGCCCCCAGCGCAGCCCCCAGCACCCCGCGGCGATGGTCCCCGTCGAGTCGCTGTCCCCGCCGTGCAGCACCCCCCTGGCACAGAGGTCCTCCCAGCACCCCCCGGCTGCCAGCAACGCCTCCAGGGCCACCATGGGCGCATCGTGGCCGCTGCGCCCCGGCCACCCCTGCAGTGCCCAGCCCAGGTACGCTGCGTCCCGCTCGGCCGGGGAGGGCAGGGGGGGCAGCGTCGCTGGGCCATCGCCCCCCAGAAGGCCCCGGGACTCCAGGTACCTGCGGGGACATGGAGGTCACTGGGAGCACTGGGGGCCCTGGGAATGCCGGGGGGCAGCAGGGACGTGGGGGGATTGGGGGCAGCAGGGACAGCGGGGGAATGGGGGAAGTGGAGTCAGTGGGGATGTAGTGTCACTGGGGTCACTGGGGTCACTGGTGACACCGGAGCGGTGGATGCAGTGGGGACACCGGTCACAGCAGGGAAACCAAGAGCACTGGGGATACTGGGGACACTGGTCAGCACTCCTCAGACACACTTCCAGTGTTGAGGGTGGCAACACTGGGGGGGTCCTGGGGATACTGGAGGGATCTTGGGGACACTGGAGGGATCTTGGGGACACTGGGGGCATCCTGGGGGCACTGGGGGCAGCAGGGACACAGTGGGCACTGGTAACCCTGCAGATTGACTGGGCACCAAGTTGGGCAGTGACACCAGTGACCGTGGGGCAGGGGACACTGGGGACATCGAGGCACTGGCACAGCACAGTGACACCAGTGACACTGGGGCAGGGGACACTAGGGACATCGAGGCTCTGGCACAGCACAGTGACACCAGTGCGCTGCGCTGCCAGGACTGGGAGAGAGCCTTGTGCCAATGGGTGACGCCAGTGACTCGTTGAGCCCCTCCCGGTATCCCCACCACCCCGTCCCAGTGCTCCCAGTGACCCCAGCGAACACTCCCAGTGCCCCCTCACCGGTGCCAGGCATCCCTGAAGAAGGGCCAGGCCTCAGCATTGTCCCCCACAGCCACCCCGGCACTTTCCACGTAGTCCCAGGCCAGGGGCAGGACCCGCATCAGCTCAGCCCCCCAGCGCTCCGGGGGCTCCCCCCGAGCCCCCAGCGCCCCAAAAAGGGCCACCGCCAGTGCCCCGAGGTACCCTGTGTGGATGGGGCTTTCAGAGGGGCTCCAGAGTGTCCCCCTGCCCTGCCCCCTCCTGCCTGGCACCCACCTGTGGGGTGGTGGTGGGTCATGCGCCCACTCTCGATGCTCACCCGGATCAGCGTCGGCAGCTCCCGGGCGTGCGGGTACCTACACCGGCACCACCCTGTGCCCCCCGGGCCGGGACCCCCGTCCCGATGCTGCCCCCCCCTTGGCCCTGATCTTCTGGTCCCCCATTTGCCCCTCCCCCCATGGCCCATCCCCCACACTCCTGTACGCCCCGTCCCCCTCATGTCCCCTACCCCAGCCTGACACCCTCATATCCCCACCCCCCCCCAACTCTGACACCCCCATGCCCCCCCCTCCGTGTCCCCATGTCCTCTTGTCCAGCCACTCACCCCCATCCCTGTGACCTCTTGTAACCCCCCCCAGCCCTTCCACCCCTGACCCCAGTCCCCGCCGTGAAACCTCCCCAAGCCCTGACAGGCCCCCTCCCCAAGCCCCCTGTGCCCCCGTGTCCCCACCCCAGCCCTGACCCCACCCAACCCCCTATGCCCACCCATGTCCCCGCCGCTAACCCTCCCCAACCCTTTGGGGCCCCCCACGTCCCCACCCTCAGCTCTGACCCCTCCCCAAGCCCCCTGTGTCCACCCGTGTCCCCGCCCCTAACCCTCCCCAAAAATCCCTGTACCCCATGTCGTCCCCCCAGCCCTGACCCCTCCCCGAACCTCCTGTACCCCCATGTCCCAGCCCTGACCATCCCCAAACCCTCTGTGCCCACCCATGTCCGCCCCCAGCTCTGACCCCTCCCTGAACCCCCTGTACCCCCACGTCCCCCCCCAGCCCTGAACCCCCCCAACCACCTGTACCCCCATGTCCCCCTCCAGCCCTGAACCCCCAACCCCCTGTACCCCCATGTCCCCACCCCAGCCCTGAACCCCCAACCCCCTGTACCCCCATGTCCCTCCCCCAGCCCTGAAACCCCCAACCCCCTGTACCCCCATGTCCCCGCCCCAGCCCTGAACCCCCCAACCCCTGTGCCCCCCGCCCCACCTGAGGCCTATGGCCAGGCTCCGCATGGCGGCCCCGCACCCGCTGCCCGTGGGGTTGAAGGGGATGCGGTACCCCGCCGGCTCCCCAGGCCGCAGCTGCGAGGTGCCTGGCAGGGGGGGTTGGGGAGAAGGGTTGGGGCCGTGAGACCCCCTGACCTGACCCCCCCGCCCCTCCCCCGGCCCCCCACTCACCCAGGATACTGGTGGGGCCCGGCTTGTGGCCCTCCATGTCGCTCATGGCGGCCACGTAGCGCTGAGCCAGCTCCTGCAGCAGGGCTTCCCCCTCCAGCCCTGGGGGCACGGCGTGAGGCCCCTCTGGGCGGGGGCACCCACAGCCCTCCCCCGGACCCCTCGAATGCAGGGACATGTGGGCACACCCCCCACTGATTCCCCCCCACCCCCCAATGACCCCCCAAAGCTTTGGGGTACAATAGAACCCACCCCCAGGAAAGGGGAGATGGGGAACACCCCCCGTGGGGTTTTGGGGGGACATTCAGAGACTCTCTGGAGCCCCCACCTCTCAGGGGGTGGTTGGGGGCACCTAAAAGCCCCCCCCAGTTTGGGGCAGGGTGATAATGGTGACCTGCCCCCTCCCCCTCCCCTTCAGAAATCCCCCAAAGAAATAAGGTCCCCCCAAGACCTCCATGTACAGCAGGGAATCCCCCCCCCCCCCCCCCATCCCTGGGGTACACTGGGGACCCTCCCCTGTATGTGTGGGGTGCTATGGTGAGATTCCCCCCCATAAAATTCCCCCCAAGCTCTGAGGAACCCCCAGATCCCACCCTGTACAGCCCCCCCCACACCTCCCCCATCCCTGGGGTACACTGGGGACCCCCCCCTGCATCTGAGGGGTGCAGTGGGGGGGCACAACCTGTGGCCAGGCCCTCGGCAGTCGCAAGGTGCAGGACGGTGTCATCGCTGACGGGCCACTGCGGGGGCTCGAGGGTGATGGCCCCCAGCCCTCCCAGTTCAGCCAGTTCGGCGTGGATCTGGGCTCCGGAGGTGCAGTACTCCCAGAGACCCCCCCGGTAGCCCAGCGTGTCCCCCACCCCGCTCAGCACCATGGCGGCTTCGTAGGCTTCCAGCGAAGGGACGCTGCGGTGAGGGGCTTCAGGGGGGGCTCAGATGTGGGGGGACACCAGGGCCCACCCCCACCCCCCTTCCCCGGGACACTCACGTCTCCTCCATGGCGGGATCGGGTGCCCCTCAGGGTTCAGGCACAGGGCCAGCGCCAGGAGGGTGAGGGTGTCCCTGGGAGTGGGGGGACACAAGGGGGGTCCCCGTAGCATTGGGGGTGGGAGGGGAGGGAGCCCAGGAGGGGTGGTGGGAAGGGAAGAAGTCCCCAAACTGAACTGAGAGGGGGCAGGGGGTCTTGGTGGGGGGACCCAGAGGGACGAGGAGAGGGTGGCAGAAGGCAAAGGGCTGGGGGTACCCCAAGGAGCACCCAAATTGGAGGGGGAGGAGGGGGGCTGGGGGTGGTCTCAGCGAGCCCTGGAGGGGGTGGGGGAGCAGAACGAAGGTTCATCCCCACAGAGAAATGTCCCAGATTTATTCCCCTGGGCCACAGTTTTGGGTGAGACCCCACACACACCCCAATCCACCCCTCCCATCCCCCCAGATTGAGCCCTGCTCCCACCCAATTAAGGGATTTGGTTAATTAATAAAGTGGCTCATGGCAGCAAGAGGGTCGGTCTGTGGGTCACATCCAGGGTGGGGCTGGACACCCCCAACCCTGTCCCTGCTGACCCCCAGAGATCCTTCCCAGCCCCCCCAGGACCCCCCAAAGGTCCCAGCTCCCCCAGGTACAATGGGGGACAGGAGGTGGCACAGGCCAGAGTGGGGGGCTCAGCATCCCCCCCAGGCCAGCACAGGGGGGACACGCGCCAGCCCCCCCAGCCCCCCCAGCGCTGGTCCCCGTCCAGTCGCTGTCCCGGCCGTGCGGCACCCCCCTGGCACAGAGGCCCCCCCAGCACCCCCGGCTGCCAGCAGCCTCCAGGGCCACCATGGGCCAGCACGGCCGGGGAGGGGGAGGGAAGCGGAGGCCCCGGGACTCAAGGGACCGGCAGGTGAGGGACCCTCTGGGCCACCCAGACCCCCGGGGGTACCTACACCCCTCCCCATAGGGTGCCTGTAGGGTGCCCGCAGGGGATGTATAGGGTGTCTCTATTGTGCCCACTGGGTGTCTATAGGGTGCCTATAGGGTATCTGTAGGCTGTCTATAGGTGCCTGTATTGTGCTCATTGGGTGTCTATAGGGTTCCCATAAGGTTCCTATAGGGTGTCCAGAGGGTATCTATAGGGTGGCTATGGGGTGCCTGCAGGGGATCTATAGGGTGCTTGTATTGTGCCCATTGGGTGCTTATAGTGTTCCCATAAGGCTCCTATAGGGTGTCCATAGGGTATGTATAGGGTCCACAGGGGATCTATAGGGTGCCCGCAGGGGATCTAGAGGGTGTCTATAGGGTGCTTGCAGGGGATCTATGGGGTGCCTATACTGTGCCAATTGGGATCTGTGCTGCCTGGTGCCCCCTGCACTCCCCGCCCCTCCCATGCAGACACAGAAAGGTTCTCAAGAAATGGCTTTTAATGAAAAATCGGAACAAAACAGTAATCAAAGGTTCTAACTACAGAATCAACACCCTTCTTCCCTCTCATTTCCCCCCCATCCCTGCAACAGGGCTAAGTGAGATGGTAGAGCCTGGCAGGGTGTCGTCTTCCATGGGGACATCTGTGTCCACAGAGATGTCACAGACTGTGACACTGTCCACATCCATAGGGACAGGACAGGTGTCACAGCCTGAGACACTGTCCACATCCATGGGGACCGGACTGTCTGTGTCTCCACGGGAGAGGATGGACTGTGTGCAGACAGGGAGCAGGTGGGATTGGGGAAGCGATGTTGCTGTCCCCTGATGGCTGTAGGGCAGGAACAGTTGTGCTTGTCCCTGGGGGGCCGTTGGTGTAAGCAGGCTGCTGGGTGTCTGCAGCTGTGTGGTCCCTGAAGCCCAGTGCCAGGCAGAGGAGCGATGCCGTGACTGAGCAGTGAGGGGGTTGCCAGAGGCAGACTGGTACTGGAAATGGGGAGCTCTGATCAGCTGCAGCTTGGCAGATCTGCAGGGGGGAGAGGGAGATGTGTCAGGCTGGGGGGCGGAGGGAATCCCTCAGGCACCCGCCGAGCAGGCCCCAAGCGTGGACCAACCTCTGGTCTGTGCCAGCTGAGTGGGAGGGTGCAGGGAAGGGCTGCTGCTGCTGCTGCCCTGGCAGTTGGTGGAGGTTGGTGGGTCCTGAGAGAGAGACATGAACACACACTGGTGACCATATCCCCAGCTGGGCCAGGAGCATGCGCGAGGGCACTGAGAGGGAGCAGGGAGAGGGGCGAGAGGGGCTGTGGAGTTCCCCAGAGTGTGTCCCTGAGCAGCCAGGAGTGGGGTCAGGCCTTACCTCCAGTGTCGGGGGTTGGGAAGACGGGTGGCATCATGGTGGGGGCAGAGAGACCCCATGAAGTGCACCACAGAGGTGGGAGCGCCATGGTCGCTGGAGGGTCAGCTGCAGGATGGTGTCTGGATGCTTCTGTTTGCACGTATCCTTGGTAGCAACGGGGCCACTCCCAGAGTCCTTTGCTGCCCCAACAGCTTTGCCAGCCCTCCATGGGCATGGAAAGGGTTAACAAAGAGGTTACAGGAAGAGTTACCCTCCATGGCTTCATGTCCAAGTGGAAACCACTACAAAGTGCTGCCCCTCCGAGGTTCATCCTGCCACCCATCCTATTGGATATTTGTACCCGTGACACGCACAGTGGGATCGAGTGCACCCTCAGCAAGGTGTGGGTGACACGGAGCTGTGTGGTGTCTTTATACACTGGACAGAAGGGATGGTGTCCAGAGGAAAACTTGGCACATGTGGTTTTGTGTGCCTTTTGGAAGCTTTCCCTATACTGATAAAGAAAACATCAGCTGGCTCAAGGCTGGAGTCTCAGAATCACACGATTGGGAAAGACCACCAAAGACCACCAAAAGGATGGTGATGGACTCCAGGCTGGGCAGAAGCTTTTCTGGGTGATTTCTGACCAGAGAAATGTGAGCCCTCATCACCTTAAAAACACATTTCCCACTTGTCTAATTGCCTAGTGATCATAGAATCATAGAATTGTAGGGGTTGGAAGAGACCTCGAGAGGAGGAAAACACTGGTGCCCAAGTTGGCTTTTCCTCCTTTTTCTGAACGGGCTGGGGAATCTCACACCTCTCAACTCCTGGCAACACGGCTGGTACTAAGGCCAGGGGTTTGGCTTGGACAACAAGGGGATGTTCTTTGGTGACTCCAACCTGTTGGAGAGGGACAGGATCCACCTGTGTCTAGAAGGGGCCCTCAGGAATCCCAGACCCGGGAGGTAGGATAAAGTCTGGAGAAAGGGCAGACTGGGTAAATACCGGCTTTAGCATCTCTACCATCACCTGGCTGAGCCATCAAAGAGAAGACTTAAGAAATGAAGAAGAGAAGGAAATTCCTGCCCAGGGAGGCTGGGGAGTCTCCTTCTCTGGAGGGATTCAACACCTACCTGGACACTGTCGTGTGTGACCTGCTCAAGGTGATCTCCGCAGACAAGACTGGAGGTGCTTCCCCTCTGGAAAGTGACCTCCCAGGTGATGCTCCTCTGACAGAGATGTCACTGGTTGGTCACCAGAGGTCCCTGGCAACTGTTGCTATTCTAGACTTCTATTGGGTGTTTGCTTGGCAGCAGATACAGGACTGATTTTTTTTTTAATTACTATTTTTTAAGAGAACAGGCATAGCACTAAAGTCCTAGTAATAAAAGAAGTGAGAATGAATAAAACCTGAAGTATCTCTGTTTACAAATCTAGTACCTATACCAGTTAAATCTAAAAAATAAATTGATTAAAGAAGTTGCACGTGATAATTTGACATTATTTTGGTTCTAGTATAGGATTTTGATTTTAAAGGAGTTAGAGCAGCTGTAAGAATATAAGGGGGAAAAAAAGAAAGAACCCCAAAAAACCCCACTCCAACATGACTGATGAAATATTGTTTATAGGGTCCCAAACAGCTCCGGTCCCAAACAGCTTCACACCAGCACGGCTTTTTTTTATAAAATTTAAATATTTAATGCAATAAAATAAATAAATATTTCTCTTTTCACAATTAACAGACAAAAACAGAACAACAAACCCAACCCAACGTTGCAGGGAGTTGGTCAAACTTTAGAAGAGAAACTAAACTAAGAGTCTAAACTAAACTAAAGAATCTTAACTGAACTAAACTAAGGGTCAGTCCAAGGGGATCACAGTGTGACTGCAGTGGTGCCCGTCTCACAGCAGCTGCTGGTGGATTATGTCCCACACCATCTTCCTGTGGAAGTGAGGGATGTGACTCTGGAAAGAGAAGGAGAGAGAAAGCTGTTAAATAGGAAGTCAGGGTGGCAAGGAGGCACA
The DNA here is from genome assembly GCF_964237585.1 of Gallinula chloropus. Taxonomy (NCBI): domain Eukaryota; kingdom Metazoa; phylum Chordata; class Aves; order Gruiformes; family Rallidae; genus Gallinula; species Gallinula chloropus. The sequence goes on along the minus strand of NC_140117.1, from coordinate 1,136,409 downwards.
AACACCCGGTTCGTTAGGGACGGGGAGCGCAGCTTTTGGGCAGAGGAAGTTCCCAGGCCGGGGGCTGGGACAATACCCAGTGTCTGCCCTCCAACACATGGTGTTACAACCACCAGCTTACGTGGATTCAAAGCTCTACTGCCACAGAGAGAGTCACCAACAGCATGAAAAAGGGACTAAGGAGCACCACGTAACCACAAGCCTGAGTTAAGCAGCGGGTACCTAAGGGGGTGCAGTAATGTGTCACCCTCCACAAGTCCAGACAACCAGATACTACGTCCTCCTGCTGTGTGGTGCAGCTACAGTCTACCCAGCAAGTGGGACAGGTACGAGTCATGGGGATACTCACAGGTCCCAGATGGAAAGGGATCTCCTCCCTATTTCTGTTGGTCCAGGTGATACACAGTTGTCACTGGTTGACTGGAGAAGGTTGGAAGACTGGACAAGGATGGAACACACAACAAGGATGGAACAGCAAAGTAGGATGGCACGTGGCAGTAGTAGGATGGAAAATGGAAGTAGGATGGCACGATGTAGTAGTAGGATGGAACACGATAGTAGTAGGACGGCACACCGGAGTAGGATGGAACACAGCAGTAGGGTGGAAGACTGGTGTGTGATTTAACTCCAGAGTAGATTCGAGCCGTGGTGTAGATTGGAGGATTGTACAAGACTGGAGCAGGGGGGAAGGCTGGAGGAGTCGAGGAGGCTGGAGGAGTCGAGGAGGCTGGAGGAGTCGAGGAGGCCGGAGCACTTTGGTGCAGGAAAAAACAACAGAGAAGAACCACAGTGTTTACAAGCACAGCATTTGCTATTGACACGTGTCAGAGCACCATAAAGGAGACAGTTTATTCCTACACAACTGTCTACATGTGAGTGGGGAGCCACAGCTAAAGCAATAGAAATACCTCAAGTACAACGAGACTGTCAACCCCCTGGACAGAAACATCCTGCACTGGTGTCACCACAAAACACAGCGGGCATTCCTGTGCAGAGACCCTTTACACTCAGCTGGGTTACTCTCAACTCGGGCAGACCAGAGGGGCAGGAGTCAAATTTGTCACCTCAGTGTTACCCAAAAGAGAAAACTGCCTCTAAGTTGTGCGAGAAGGACCAGGGGAGGAGGAAAGGAAGAGAGAAAATCCTGGCATCCCCTGTCATTACCTTACATTTCACGTCCCCAGATTAAAATAGAAATCTTCTCTAGTTGGGAGGGGAGGAAGGAAAAATAAAAAGCTACTGAAGGTTCACCTCCCATAGGAGAGCAGCCCAGGAAACCTTGGAAAAACATCCCTGTGCGGACACAGAGACAAATGTTGGGCAGCACAGAGGAAGTTCAGGAATGAAATGGAAAGCAAACCTTTCAGAGAAGAAAGTCAAAGCAAACAGAAGGGGTTTTACCTGGCACAAGGAGCTGTCTTGTCCCACAGGGAGAGTGTTCCGTTGCCCAAGGGAGTCCCACAAAGTATTTGATCTACGAGAGGAGAGCGTAAGCAAATCAGCCACTGTTAAAGGCAACTGAGGAGGTTGATGAGCTTCCCCAAAGGTCAATGTTTCCTCTCTCCCCTACGTCCCCACATTCCCTGTGTTCTGTTGCTTTAGAACAGGCTCAGATTTTCTTACTGGCAACTGCAGCAAGTTGCCCTGGGCACGAGGTATCGCCAGGCTGAACCCCAGATTCAACCCCAAAAAGGGTTCTGGGGATCTAACACCCCAAACCAAAACAGTTTCCTCCTGGCCAGCTGGCAGCGGCCGTATCGCAGCTGGAGCTGGCTGCATCCAAGGCAGCTCCGGGACTGAGATGCCGAGCGAAACGCCCGGCCCCGACCCAGCAGCAGCGCAGGGATGCAGGGAAGAGACTGAGTTCCCACCCCAGCACTGCCAGACGCTACCGAGGGGCGATGCTGCCACAGCCCGTCCGTGAGCCGAGGGGGAGAGTCGCACCACACGCCAGGAAGAGCGCAGGAGAAACAAGCTCACGCCCTGACGTCAGCCTTACCAGTCTGTACCAGTTCTTCTCCTGGCACACAACTTCTGGGTCTTTTCACTGCAGGCTCAGATGACAGGGCCTGAGTCTGGAACAGAAACAAACAAAGCACCGCCCTGAGTTTAACCTCAACACCAGCCCAAGCCAGCGGAAGCTTCCGGAAAGGGAGGCAGCTCTGGTCCGATTTAGGGACCAGGATTTGCTGGCTCAGAGTGCAGCAGAAGGATCTTTGCAGGATCTCTGACCAGCACGCTGCCCTTTGGGTTTGATTGTTAATAGGGGCTCTCCCCCACGCAGGGATTAAACCCCCTCAGGCTTCCTGCCCTGTTCCCCTGGGGCAGCTCCTCAGCATTCCGGAGTTCAGCCCTGACTCTGGCTCGGGGAGAGCTGAGCCCCTCAGAAAGGGGTTTTGTACAAACAAAGAGTCAGTGGTGTCTCAGGGACAAATAACAGAGCATGAGGGTTTCTTACTCCTCTCACCCTACGGGGCAGTAAGAAAAAGAACACGGCACCTCCCAACCAAACTAAGGGGTCAAGCAGCTCAGGACTCGTTTATACAGAGCCAAAGTCCTAGGGGAATCCTCTCCCGGGCCGGTGGATACCCAACCCAGCAGAGAGGGCTTTATCCAGAGGAAGCAGGCGATTGTTTTCCCAAGGTCACGTAGTTTGGATGCTCCTTCCTCAGCTCCACGTGCCAGAGCAGAGCAGGCAAACCTGAGCCAGGCAAACCCAGCACACCAGAGGCGCCTGCTGTCAAGGGCAAAGAAGAGCCTGAGGCTGCACAGGTTCAGGAAAGTCTCTGCTAACCTCTCCCACAGACTCTGCTCCTGGAGCGGCATCGCTGCCCGAAGCTCGGCGTTTCCTTGCTGCCCTGGCTGGGACCTTCACCGCAGCAGCAGAAACCTCTTCAGCCTTCTCCTCACACCCAGGGATGGCAGCATCTAAACAACAAAGGCAGGACACATGACAGCGTGACTTAAGAGGGGGTTCAGATTGCCATTTGCATGGCAGCCCAGCTCCTGGATCCCACCCAGAGCACTGGGATTCATTCCAAGCTGCACACCCTTCTGCACTTTCAGACACCCCTCAGTTTTCCAAGGGACACCAAACCCCAGAAGAACCAGGGCTGTGAACTACCTTTGTTATGGGCGCCACCTGGTTGCAGCTTTGGAGGTTCCTGCCCATCAGGATGTTCTGCAGGCGGCTGAGGGCTGAGTAGAGAAGACACAAAACAGGGATTTACAACCACGGCTGAGTTTCACACAAGCAAAACTCCCAGAGCTAATTGCTGTAGTTCCCCTTCCAAGCCCCCTTGGGATCATCTCAGACACACACACAGACACCGCAGAGCATCCCCCACCTCTCCCAGCCAAGGCACCGCTATTTATCCCACTACAGTGAGGTAATTCCCTTCTGTTAATGCTTCTTCATGAGTTACACTTGCTCCCAGCACCAAACACATGGCTTTGGCCAACGTGGAACGGGCTTTGTTTCACTCTGCACAGGTTAACCTCCCCCCAAGCCACACACTGCCCTTCAGCGGGGCAATGCCCCTGTGTACAACGCTGAGTTACTCTCCCCGGGGGGTTCACCACCCACACTCTCAGGTCCCTTTTCCAACCCCACAACCACCCACCATCTGTGCCTGGCAGCTCCGGGACGCCGGCACCGGTTCAGCCCCGGGAAGGCAGCCCCGTGTCTCCACACGCCCTACGCCGGGACTCCCCCCCAGCCGCTGCTCCCCCTCACACACACACACACACAGAGCCCTCTGCTCCTGCCCCACGCGCGCTCCCAGGGCCCGTTTCTTTCCCAACTCCCCGCTTCCCAGACGGAAAAGCCCCCGGGGGGCCAAGGGGGGCGGGGTCGCCAGGGGCCTTCTCGGGGCGGGGGGACCCGCAGCTCCGCTCCCGCCCTGGGCTCCAACGCCCAGGAGAGGTCCCGCAGGCCGCACCCGGGAGGCCGCGGGGCCTCAGGGACGGGGCGAGGCCCTCGGGCGGCCGGACGGCCTCGGGCCGGAGCGCTGACCTGGGGGGCGGCCTCTGCAGCGGCGGCGCGGCCGGGGACGGCTCGGGGGGCGCGGCGGGCGGCGGCCAAGAGGCCGCCCAGGGGCCCCGGCAGCCATCGGCACAGAGGCACCGGCAGCCCGCGGCGGGAACGCGCCCGTCCTGCGCCGCGCCCGGCACGGCCCGGCCCCTCCCACCAGGGGGTGGGGCAGCCCCGCCATTGGCTCCGACCGCTGCCTGTCTGGGCGGAGCTGGGCCGGGCTGGGCCGTCCCTCCCCGGCTCTGCCCCCCGCTTGCCCGGCCCGGCCCTGCCCGGCCGCCCCTCCCAGGGCTGTGCGGGGCAGCCCCTCCAGTGGCTCCTCCCGCCGCCTGTCTGGGGAGGCAGAGCCCGGGCAGGAGAGGGGCGGCTCTCTCCTCTCCTCTCCTCTCTCTCTCCGCCCCCCCACCGCAGGTTCTGCGGCCCGAGGGACGCAGGTGGGTGGGAGCGGCCGGCGGCCCGGCCCCTGGGCAGGTTCCCCCTCCGGTCTCCTCCCCCCGGCTCAGCGGGGGAGAGGACGGAGACCCGGGGCTTACCGAGCCCTTTCCCCAGCGCTCTCCCGGCGCTCGGCGCCTGTCTCCGCTCCCGCAGCACCGACCGGCTCAGCCATGGCCGAAGGCTCGACTGAGCGAGAGCGGCGGGTGGGCAGGACGCGTGTCCCGGGACACGGAGCGGGGACTTGGGAAGCGTTGAACGGCCCCGCCCGGCACCGGCCGGACCGGCTGCCCGGGCAACGGCGACGCGCGACCGGCCGCCGAACCCGCCGGGAACGGCCGAACCCCGCGGGCGGGAACGGGGCGGGTTTCCCCTGTCCCGCTGGGTTCGGCTGGGTCCCGCAGCCACCCCGCTCCCCCTGCCCTGCCCGAGCCAGAAGGGCGGGGATGCGGGGAGGGAGGGAGCTGCGCGGGCAGCCGGGCTGAGGCTTCTCGGGGTGCCCCCGGGTTTCCACCCCGACAATCCCGGCACCCCCTATGTTTCCCTCACGTTTCTCCTTCCCGGGGAGAACAGGATTCCCCACCGAGGCAAAACTCCTCCGTGTCAGACGGGAGGAGGATCGATGCCTTTGAACAGCCGGCGCTGGGGATCTCCTGCCTTCAAGTCAGGCTGCCAGCACTAGAACTAGATGCTGCCTCTCTCAGCACAGAGCAGGTGAAGCCCCCAGCCCCACTTACACCAGCTACAAAGTCCCCACCACAAAGGCAGGGCTTATTCTCCCTGTCGTGACTTGTTGGCGCTGGTGGGCAGCGGATCAGCCGGGCTTCCAGGCCATTCTCCCTTCCCTTGTTGGAGCAGCTGTTTGTCCATCTTCTTCTCTCCTTGCTGAACATCCTGGCAGAAGGGAGGGAGGGGGAGAAAGAATGAAAAAAGGAGCTGAGGAGCTCAGGGTGTGAAGGGAACGTTTGTGATCTGGGGACAGAGCAAACTGCACAGGCTGTTCCCAAGACACTGGCACGTTTGATGGGTGGGGGGACGCATATAAGGGAGCATAAGAAATCGCATTTATAATAACTAATACATCAATAAGAGTAAATTCAATTACTAACTATTGCAAGATGCTTGGAGGGAAAGCTGATGAGAACAAAATAAATGGGAGCAAGGCTGTGACTCGTGACCCCAGCATCCCAAGGCAGGTGGCACCTGGGACGGATAAGGAGGAAGCATCAGGAGGAAGGTAGTTCTTGGGATGGATAAGGAGGAGCCCCCTACTCACTCAGATCACTGTGGGGACAGACAGGGACCATCTGTCAGCAGACAGACGGTCTGTTTCCAGACAGGCAGGAAGCCGGGTTTATCCCCCACCCCGGGACCCCGCTCCAGGGATCCGCATCCCTCAGGAGGGAAGGGATCGGGATGTCCCGGGTCACAGAAGCTCCGGCAAAGGAAAGAAAGAACCGAGATCGATCTGTCTTTGACCATCTCGGGGTGCACCGCTCCCGGAGGCACTGCAATACCGGGACGATGCGCGGAGCGGAGGGAGCAAGCCCCGGGTCCAACTCCCAGATCCAAAAATCCGTTTAATATAAAGTCCTCTCATCGAGGACGTATCAGATATTAAACTGATAAGAACAGATACTACACTTGATCTTAGCCAAAAGGCCGAGAAGCGATGCCTGTCGCACACCCAGCACCTCCACACACCCCTGTCGGCACTCACACAACTCACGGATGCTCCACAGCGGCCCCAAAATACCCCCACGTCCCGCTCCCATTCGCATTCCCCTGCCTATCCCGCCTCTTCCCGCCGGGATCTGCTGCTCCCGGCTCCGGGAAATCGGCGGAGAGCTCCGCACCGAGCACTCCCAGCAGCCCGTGCGCGCCCCGCTGCTCGCGATTTGCATGGACACGCCCCTCTCCAGCCGCTGCTCTGGCCGCTGTCCTCCCCAAACAGCACCCAGCTTCTTCCTTCCCCCTTCCTGCTCCTCCCGCCCGTCCTGATCCTTCCTTTACCTTCCCTCCCCCACTCCCACCCCCGCCCCCTCCCCCGCCCGCTCCCCCCCAGCCTTTCCCCCCTGGTTCCCAGCACCGGACACTCAGCCGAGCGCTGCGAAGCTCCCCGAGCCCCCGGGAATGGAGCAGCGGGAGCCGAGGGGAAGGTTCTCCCCGCTCCCGCTCTGCACATTGTGTAGATCCACACAAGGCTGCCCAGGGCCCCATCCAGCCCGGCCCCGAACACCTCCCGGGACTGAGCATCCCCCACCTCTCTGGGCAGCCTGTTCCAGCAGGAAGAAATGGACATTTTAAGAAGTACAGATGCCAGAGTTCATTGGATACACAAGAATACGCTGACCGATCAGTGACCCTTCTGTTCTCACCAAGAGGCCATGGGGGGGGCCTGGCCTCACTCAGCTGCACAGGCGACCGCTTGGACAGCGGCTCCAGAGGCTCATGGCCTTGCTGCTCAAGCCACTCTGCAACAGCCCTGCCCTGGGTTGGAACAATCCTCATTACCAATACAGGCTGGGGGATGATGTGCTGGAGAGCAGCCCTGAGGGAAAGGACTTGGGGGGACTCCTGGATGAGAAGCTGGACATGAGCCACCAATGTGCATCTGCAGCCCAGAAGGGCAACCCCATCCTGGGCTACATCACCAGAACTCTGGCCAGCACAGAGAGAGAGGGGATTCTGCCCCAGTGCTCTGCTCTGGGGAGACCTCACCTGCAGTGCTGGGTCCAGCTCTGGAGCCCTCAGCACAAGGAAGAGGAAGAGGAAGAGGAAGAGGAAGAGGAAGAGGAAGAGGAAGAGGAAGAGGAAGAGGAAGAGGAAGAGGAAGAGGAAGAGGAAGATCTGAGGGCTGGAGCACCTCTCCTGTGAAGCCAGGCTGGGAGAGTTGGGCTGGTTCAGCCTGGAGAAGAGAAAGCTCTGGGGGCACCTTACAGTCCCTTTCAGACCCCTGAAAGGTGCCTGTAGGAAGCTGGGGCAGAACTGTTCCTGCGTCACCACACAGCTCAGTGTCACCCACACCTTGCTGAGGGTGCACTCGATCCCACTGTGCGTGTCACGGGTACAAATATCCAATAGGATGGGTGGCAGGATGAACCTTGGAGGGGCAGCACTCTGCAGTGGTTTCCACTTGGACATGAAGCCATGGAGGGTAACTCTTCCTGTAACCTTTTTGTTAACCCTTTCCATGCCCATGGAGGGCTGGCAAAGCTGTTGGGGCAGCAAAGGACTCTGGGAGTGGCCCCGTTGCTACCAAGGATACGCGCAAACAGAAGCATCCAGACACCATCCTGTAGCTGACCCTCCAGCGACCATGGCGCTCCCACCTCTGTGGTGCACTTCATGGGGGTCTCTCTGCCCCCACCATGATGCCACCCATCTTCCCAACCCCCTACACTGGAGGTAAGGCCTGACCCCAGTCCTGGCTGCTCAGGGACACACTCTGGGGAACTCCACAGCCCCTCTCGCCCCTCTCCCTGCTCCCTCTCAGTGCCCTCGCGCACGCTCCTGGCCCAGCTGGGGATATGGTCACCAGCGTGTGTTCATGTCTCTCTCTCAGCACCCACCAACCTCCACCAACTGCCAGGGCAGCAGCAGCAGCAGCCCTTCCCTGCACCCTCCCACTCAGCTGGGACAGACCAGAGGTTGGTCCACGCTTGGGGCCTGCTCGGCGGGTGCCTGAGGGATTCCCTCCGCCCCCCAGCCTGACACATCTCCCTCTCCCCCCTGCAGATCTGCCAAGCGGCAGCTGCTCAGAGCTCCCCAGTTCCAGTACCAGTCTGCCTCTGGCAACCCCCTCACTGCTCAGTCACGGCATCGCTCCTCTGCCTGGCACTGGGCTTCAGGGACCACACAGCTGCAGACACCCAGCAGCCTGCTTACACCAACGGCCCCCCAGGGACAAGCACAACTGTTCCTGCCCTACAGCCATCAGGGGACAGCAGCATCGCTTCCCCAGTCCCACCCGCTCCCTGTCTGCACACAGTCCATCCTCTCCAGTGGAGACACAGACAGTCCGGTCCCCATGGATGTGGACAGTGTCTCAGGCTGGGACACCTGTCCTGTCCCTATGGATGTGGACAGTGTCACAGTCTGTGACATCTCTGTGGACACAGATGTCCCCATGGAAGACGACACCCTGCCAGGCTCTACCATCTCACTTAGCCCTGTTGCAGGGATGGGGGGGAAATGAGAGGGAGGGAGGGAGGCTGTTGATTCTGTAGTTAGTACCTTTGATTACTGTTTTGTTCCGATTTTTCACTAAAAGCCATTTCTTGAGAACCTTTCTGTGTCTGCATGGGATGGGCGGGGAGTGCAGGGGGCACCAGGCAGCACAGATCCCAATGGGCACAGTATAGGCACCCCATAGATCCCCTGCAAGCACCCTATAGACATCCTATAGATCCCCTGCGGGCACCCTATAGATACCCTGTGGACCCTATACATACCCTCTGGACACCCTATAGGAACCTTATGGGAACCCTATAGACACCCAATGAGCACAATACAGGCACCTATAGACAGCCTACAGATACCCTATAGGCACCCTATAGACACCCAGTGGGCACAATAGAGGCACCCTATAGATCCCCTGCGGGCACCCTATAGGCACCCTATGGGGAGGGGTGTGGGTACCCCCGGGGGTCTGGGTGGCCCAGAGGGTCCCTCACCTGCCGGTCCCTTGAGTCCCGGGGCCTTCTGGGGGGTGGGGGCCCAGCGACGCTGCCCCCCCTTCCCTCCCCCTCCCCGGCCGTGCTGGCCCATGGTGGCCCTGGAGGCTGCTGGCAGCCGGGGGTGCTGGGGGGGCCTCTGTGCCAGGGGGGTGCCGCACGGCCGGGACAGCAACTGGACGGGGACCAGCGCTGGGGGGGCTGGGGGGGCTGACGCGTGTCCCCCCTGTGCTGGCCTGGGGGGGGATGCTGAGCCCCCCACTCTGGCCTGTGCCACCTCCTGTCCCCCATTGTACCTGGAGGAGCTGGGACCTTTGGGGGGTCCTGGGGGGGCTGGGAAGGATCTCTGGGGGTCAGCAGGGACAGGGTTGGGGGTGTCCAGCCCCACCCTGGATGTGACCCACAGACCGACCCTCTCGCTGCCATGAGCCACTTTATTAATTAACCAAACCCCTTAATTGGGTGGGAGCGGGGCCCAATCCGGGGGGATGGGAGGGATGGATTGGGGTGTGGCGGGGTGTCTCACCCAAAACTGTGGCCCAGGGGAATAAATCTGGGACATTTCTCTGTGGGGATGAACCTTGGTTCTGCTCCCCCACCCCCTCCAGGGCTCGCTGAGACCACCCCCAGCTCCCCTCCTCCCCCTCCAATTTGGGGGCTCCTTGGGGTATCCCCAGCCCTTTGCTTTCTGCCACCCTCTCCTCGTCCCTCTGGGTCCCCCCACCAAGACCCCCTGCCCTCTCTCAGTTCAGTCTGGGGACTTCTTCCCTTCCCAGCACCCCTTCTGGGATCCCTCCCCTCCCACTCCCAAAGCTACGGGGACCCCCCTTGTGTCCCCCCACTCCCAGGGACACCCTCACCCTCCTGGCGCTGGCCCTGTGCCTGAACCCTGAGGGGCACCCGGTCCCGCCATGGAGGAGACGTGAGTGTCCCGGGGAGGGGGGTGGGGGTGGGCCCTGGTGTCCCCCCACATCTGAGCCCCCCCTGAAGCCCCTCACCGCAGCGTCCCTTCGCTGGAAGCCTACGAAGCCGCCATGGTGCTGAGCGGGGTGGGGGACGCGCTGGGCTACCGGGGGGGTCTCTGGGAGTACTGCACCTCCGGAGCCCAGATCCACGCCGAACTGGCTGAACTGGGAGGGCTGGGGGCCATCACCCTCGAGCCCCCGCAGTGGCCCGTCAGCGATGACACCGTCCTGCACCTTGCGACTGCCGAGGGCCTGGCCACAGGTTGTGCCCCCCACTGCACCCCTCAGATGCGGGGGGGGGTCCCCAGTGTACCCCAGGGATGGGGGAGGTGTGGGGGGGGCTGCACAGGGTGGGGTCTGGGGCTTCCTCAGAGCTTGGGGGGAATTTTATGGGGGGGATCTCACCATAGCACCCCACAGATGCAGGGGAGGGTCCCCAGTGTACCCCAGGGATGGGGGAGGTGGTGGGGTGGGGCTGTACAGGGTGGGTCTGGGGGTTCCTCAGAGCTTGGGGGGATTTTTATGGGGAGAGATCTCACCATAGCCCCCCACAGATGCAGGCGAGGGTCCCCATTGTACCCCAGGGATGGGAGGGGGGGGGTAGGGGGTATACCCCTGGGCTGTACAGGGGGAGGTCTGGAGCTTCTTCAGAGCTTGGGGGGATTTTTATGGGGGGCGGGGGAAGATCTCACCATTGCACCCCACAGATGCAGGGGAGAGTCCCCAGAGTACCCCAGGGATAGGGGGGACATGGGGGGTATACAGGGGGGGTCTGGGGGTTCCTCAGAGCTTGGGGGGATGTTTATGGGGGGGTTGTCACCATAGCTCCCCACAGATGCAGGGGAGGATCCCCAGTGTACCCCAGGGATAGGGGGGAGGGGTGTGGGGGGATTCCCTGCTGTACGCCTGGGCTGTACATGGAGATCTTGGGGGGACCTTATTTCTTTGGGGGATTTCTGAAGGGGGGGGGGGCAGGTCACCATTATCACCCTGCCCCAAACTGGAAGGGGCTTTTAGGTGCCCCCAACCACCCCCTGAGGGGTGGGGGCTCCAGAGAGTCTCTGAATGTCCCCCCAGAACCCCACGGGGGGTGTTCCCCATCTCCCCTTTCTTGGGGTTGGGTTCTATTGTACCCCAAAGCTTTGGGGGGTCAGTGGGGGGGGGGAAATCAGTGGGGGGTGTGCCCACATGTCCCTGCATTTCAGGGGTCCGGGGGAGGGCTGTGGGTGCCCCCGCCCAGAGGGGCCTCACGCCGTGCCCCCAGGGCTGGAGGGGGAAGCCCTGCTGCAGGAGCTGGCTCAGCGCTACGTGGCCGCCATGAGCGACATGGAGGGCCGCAAGCCGGGCCCCACCAGTATCCTGGGTGAGTGGGGGGCCGGGGGGGGCCCGGGGGGTCAGGTCAGGGGGTCTCACGGCCCCAACCCTTCTCCCCAACCCCCCCTGCCAGGCACCTCGCAGCTGCGGCCTGGGGAGCCGGCGGGGTACCGCATCCCCTTCAACCCCACGGGCAGCGGGTGCGGGGCCGCCATGCGGAGCCTGGCCATAGGCCTCAGGTGGGGCGGGGGGCACAGGGGTTGGGGGGTTCAGGGCTGGGGTGGGGACGTGGGGGGGGACAGGGAGGTGAGGGGGGGTCAGGGCTGGGGGGGGACATGGGGGCACAAGGGGTTGGGAGGGTTTAGGGCTGGGGTGGGGACATGGGGGTATAGGGGGTTCGGGGAGGGGTCAAGGCTGGGGGGGGACATGGGGGTACAGGGAGTTGGGGGGGGTTCAGAGCTGGGGTGGGGACATGGGTGGGCACAGGGGTTCGGGGAGGGTCTGGGCAGGGACATGGGGGAGCAGAAGGTTGGGGGGTTCAGGGCTGGGGGCGGGGACGTGGGTGGGTGACAGGGAGGTGGGGGGGCATCAGGGCTGGGGCTGGGACATGGGGGTACAGGGGGTTCTGGGAGGTGTCAGGGCTGGGGGCAGGGACATGGGAGGACAGGGTGTCGGGGTGGGTCTGGGCAGGGACATGGAGGTACAGGGGGTTCGGGGAGGGGTCAGGGCTGGGGGGGGACATGGGGGTACAGGGATTTTTGGGGAGGGTTGGGGGGGGACATGGGTGGGCACAGGGGGTTGGGTGGGGGCAGGGCTGGGGTCAGGGACATGGGGGGCACAAAGGGTTTGGGGACATGAGGGTACAGTGGGTTGGGGGGGTTCAGGGTTGGGGTTGGGGACATGGCTGGGCACAGGGGCTGCGGGGGGACAGGGGTTCAAGGCTGGGGGCGGGGACGTGGGGGCGGTACAGGGGGTTGGGGAGGGGTCAGAGCTGAGGGTGGGGATATGGGGGGGACAAAAGGTTGGGGAGGGTCTGGGCAGGGACATGGGGGTACAGAAGGTTGGGGAGGTTCAGGGCTGGGGGCGGAGACATGGGGGGTAACGGGGGTTCGGGGAGGGATCAGGGATCGGAGGGGACATGGGGGTACAGGGATTTTTGGGGAGGGTTAGGGGCGGGGACATGGGTGGGCACAGGGGGTTGGGTGGGGTCAGGGCTGGGGGCAGGGACATGGGGGGCACAAAGGGTTCAGGGAGGGTCTGGGTGGGGACATGGGGGCACAGGGGGCTCAGGGAGGGGAGGGGTGTCAGGGCTGGAGGTGGGGATATGGGGGGACACAGGGGGCTCAGGGAGGGGGTCTGTCAGGGCTTGGGGAGGTTTCACTGCGGGGACAGGGGTCGGGGGTGGAAGGGCTGGGGGGGGTTACAGGCGGTCACGGGGATGAGGGTGAGTGGCTGGACAAGAGGACATGGGGACACGGAGGGGGGGACATGGGGGTGTCAGAGTTGGGGGGTGGGGATAGGAGGGTGTCAAGCTGGGGTAGGGGATGGGCGGGGATGGGGCGTACAGGAGTGTGGGGGATGGGCCATGGGGGGAGGGGCAAATGGGGGAACAGAACATCAGGGCCAAGGGGGGGGCAGCATCGGGACGGGGGTCCCGGCCCGGGGGGCACAGGGTGGTGCCGGTGTAGGTACCCGCACGCCCGGGAGCTGCCGACGCTGATCCGGGTGAGCATCGAGAGTGGGCGCATGACCCACCACCACCCCACAGGTGGGTGCCAGGCAGGAGGGGGCAGGGCAGGGGGACACGCTGCAGCCCCTCTGAAAGCCCCATCCACACAGGGTACCTCGGGGCACTGGCGGTGGCCCTTTTTGGGGCGCTGGGGGCTCGGGGGGAGCCCCCGGAGCGCTGGGGGGCTGAGCTGATGCGGGTCCTGCCCCTGGCCTGGGACTACGTGGAAAGTGCCGGGGTGGCTGTGGGGGACAATGCTGAGGCCTGGCCCTTCTTCAGAGATGCCTGGCACCGGTGAGGGGGCACTGGGAGGGTTCGCTGGGGTCACTGGGAGCACTGGGAGGGGGTGGTGGGGATAGCAGGAGGGGCTCAGCGGGTCGCTGGCATCACCCATTGGCACAAGGCTCTCTCCCAGTCCTGGCAGCGCAGTGCACTGGTGTCACTGTGCTGTGCCAGAGCCTCGATGTCCCCAGTGTCCCCTGCCCCACGGTCACTGGTGTCACTGCCCAGTCAATCTGCAGGGTCACCAGTGCCCACTGTGTCCCTGCTGCCCCCAGTGCACCCAGGATGTCCCCAGTGTCCCCAGGATCCCGCCAGTGTCCCCAAGATCCCTCCAGTGTCCCCAGGACCCCTCCAGTGTTGCCACCCTCAACATTGGAAGTGTCTCTGAGGAGTGCTGAACACTCCCACTGCCCCCAGTGTCCCCAGTATCCCCAGTATCCCCAGTGCTCTTGGTTTCCCTGCTGTGACCAGTGTCCCCACTGCATCCACCGCTCCGGTGTCACCAGTGACCCCAGTGACCCCAGTGACCCTACATCCCCGCTGACTTCAGTTCCCCCATTCCCCTGTTGTCCCTGCTGCCCCCAATCCCCCCACGTCCCTGCTGCCCCCCGGCATTCCCAGGGCCCCCAGTGCTCCCAGTGACCTCCATGTCCCCGCAGGTACCTGGAGTCCCGGGGCCTTCTGGAGGGCGGTGGCCCAGCGACGCTGCCCCCCCTCCCCTCCCCGGCCGAGCGGGACGCAGCGTACCTGGGCTGGGCACTGCAGGGGTGGCCGGGGCACAGCGGCCACGATGCGCCCATGGTGGCCCTGGAGGCGTTGCTGGCAGCCGGGGGGTGCTGGGAGGACCTCTGTGCCAGGGGGGTGCTGCACGGCGGGGACAGCGACTCGACGGGGACCATCGCCGCGGGGTGCTGGGGGCTGCGCTGGGGGCTGGCCCAGGTCCCCCCTGGGCTGCACTGCTGCCTCGAGCACCGCGGGCGGCTGTGCGATGCTGCCCACCGCCTCCACATGCTGGCCTGGGGGGGATGCTGAGCCCCACCCCCCCAATCTGGCCTGTGCCACCTCCTGTCCCCTGCCCAGGGAAACACCATTGTACCCCGGGGGGAGCTGGGACTGTTGTGGGGTCCTGAAGGGGTCCCAAACAGCCCTGGGAGGTCCTAGGGGCAAGCAATGCCCTTCAAGGGCTCAAAGAAGCCCTGGAGACCACCACAGCCCCATCCTGCTGGCCCTACTTCCCTCCACTCTTAGAGACCCCAGAATCTCCCCAAAGAGCCTTGGGCACCCCCACAGTAAAAAAGCATCTTCCCAAATCACTGTCTGTCCAGATTTGTGTCCTGCACCTCCTGTCCTGTCACTGCCATGGCTGAGATGTCACATGGGCAGACCTCCTGCAGCCAAACCTTCTCTGGGCTGGTCAGTTCTGGCTGACCAGCTTCTCCAAGAGGCATCCAGACATGGAGCAGCTCAGGGGCCCTTCACTGGGCTCTCACAGTCGCTCAGTCTCCTGGTAGCCCAGAACTTGGGCCCCGTGTTCAAAGGGTGGGCTCATCATCATCATCAGTGATGGGTGGAGAGGACGGAGCCCACAAGCCCTGCAGATGCCACCCAGGATGGTAGAAGACTCTTCTGGTGGCTTCTTGTGGGCACCTTAGTGGGCACCACAGCCTGAAGGTCTTTTGAAAGACAAAGTGCTGGGCCCCCAGGGCTCAGCATCCAGAGGGTGATGGGCTGAAGGAGGGCTGGACCACTGTGGTTAATCACCCCAAAGGTGGTGTGCCCAAGGGGTCTTGGAGTCAAGGGATCCCAAAGAGATGGTGGCCCAGCACTGTTAAACACCACAGTGGTGATAGGCCCATCTGGAGGTTGGATGCTGGGGTTTCCCAGCCCATGGCTGATGGGTTCCCAGGCAATTACTCCAAGGCAGGATGACAATCCCTTGACAAGGATATCCAAACCACGTGACATTGTGCTCAGGGACCAGTTGGACACTGAGGGTGCCAGGCTGGGAACTGGAAGATCTTGTTGGAGAGCCAAAATTGAAAGATGGACCCAGAATGAGTAACTCAGTGTCAGGTGAGATGTGTCTCACTGGGGAGTCTTTGGTGTCACCCCATCTGTGTCATCACCTGAGGGACCCCCCACGGGACACCCCCTTCCCCCGGGACTCCCCCTCCGTCCCCTGGAGATCACTGAGTGCAGCCAGAAGCAATAAAGGAGATTTAATGTGTGGATGGGGCTTGTTGGGGTCTATTGGGGGGTTAAAGTGGGGAGGGTGCAGCTGGGGAGGAAGAGGGGCCTGGGTGGGACTTGGGGGGAGGGGGAGGTAAAGAGGAGGGGGGCAGCTGGGGAGGAAAGGGGGGCCTGTAGGAAGCGGGGTCGGGGCTTTGGGGTGTTGAGGGGTCCTGGGGGAGGAGAATCCCCAGGGGTTGTTGGTGGGGTGTGTGAATCTTTGTGGGAATGTTGGGTTTCGGGGGGCTGGTTGGGAGGCTGCCCCATTTCCACCCCCCCCCCCTCCTCCCGCAGCGACAGAGGGGCTTGGGGATGGGGGTCAGATCGCAAGGGCTTTGCTGCTCCTTCTTCCTCCTCATCCTCCCCGCCTTTGGTGGTGGGGGGGGGTGTCCCGTGTGGGGTCCCTCAGGTGATGACACAGGTCTCCCTGCGAGGGAAGCTGCGGCGCTGCTAGCTGAGGCCTCGCTCCAGGCGAGCATCCTCCTCCTGCGCCCTGCAGGGAGGGGAAGGGAGGGGCAGAGGGGGTCGGACACCCCGCCCATCATCATCCTCCCCCTCGGGACTCTCACGTCCACTCGCGCCAGTCCAGCTCCCGCACCAGCTGGTCCCACTGGTTCACCAGTAAGACCAGTTCCTCCAGGAGCAGCTGCTCCTGCTGCTACCGGACTTCAGCCAGTCTGGGGAGATACAACTCTGCCCCAGCGTTGATCCCCCACGGTGAACGCGAGATATTCAGTCCCCCCTTTGCTTCCCAGCATCCTACAGGTGGAAACCTGCCAGCCCCTGATTAGGCCCACAGCACCTCTACACACCCCCGCCGGCACTCACACAACTCACGGATGCTCCACAGTGGTCACAAAACACCTTCACATCCCGCTCGCATTCCCATTCCCCTGTCTATCCCGCCTCTTCCCGCCGGGATCCGCTGCTCCCGGCTCCGGGAAACCGGCGGAGAGCTCCGCACCGAGCACTCCCAGCAGCCCGTGCGCGCCCCGCTGCTCGCGATTTGCATGGACACGCCCCTCTCCAGCCGCTGCTCTGGCCGCTGTCCTCCCCGAGCAGCACCCAGCTTCTTCCTTCCCAGAACCAGCCATAATAAGATGGTCACACAGCCGGTGTGCGGATGCTTTTAGGCATCAAAGGTAAACTAAGGATATTTAGCGATAAGATGGGTTATCAGAACTCGTTATAATCACTAACCAATCAGTGGGTTGTCAACAGTGTGTGTAACCAAGTAGCAGTTTTTCAGCTTGCCACGTTTGCCGTAACAAATGTCTCTAATCTGTGGGATTTCACCCAATAAACGGCTTCACCTGAAATTCATATCGAACTGGGTGTTGCTCTCTGCTGGTCTCCACAAATGGTGACCCCGACATGATCCCGAGATCGACCGACACGACCTGAACCTGCGACCGACGAGCTCCTGATCCCACGACTGAAGAACCCAGTGAAACTCCAGAGGAAAAGAGCAGCTGGAAACAATCCCTGCAGCAACCAGACAGTGCTTAAGGACGATGGAGAGAAGAGAGAACAACACCCTGCAGCAGTACGGCTGAGAAGGTGAGCGGCTGTTACAGCTCTGGGGAATGAGTTATCCAGTGAGGAAAGGGCCATGGGCAGGATTTGAGCAAAAACCCTTTCAAAGAGGCATAAAATGGGATGAGCCGACGCTGGAGCGTCTGCTGTGGGGGTGTCGTGACCATGGAGTTTCACTCCAACTGCACTTAGTGCTCAGTGTAAACACCTGGCGAGGGGTGGGGGATAAATTATGGGATGTGGTCTGTAGAGGAGCCAAGAAGGTCAAGAGAGTTGCTGATGCTGGGAAACTTGTCATGTCCACTCTGTAGGACATAAAAGCGGAGCAGACAGATGCCACGGGGGCTGCTAAAGCTCTGGCGGCAACGGCACGGCCTGCTGGGAAAGGGTTTGAGCCCCCAGTCCCAGGACCGACCAACCCCCCACCCCAAGACTATGGATACAAAGAAACACGGACTAAAGCACCTGTCAGTGTTGTCCCCACGGCACCTCCTGAGCCGATGGACACTGACAAGGAGCCTGTGCACAGGGACAAAAGCCCCACAGAGACAGTCCAGAAGCCGCCTGGCCAGAATCTGCCTTGTCAGCCATCGGATCAGGGACCCACTTGGTCTCTACACCCACCGCTCCCATCCACACCTCCCACACAACTCCCCCAGAAATCCCTGTCTCCTGAGGAATCGGTTGGCAGCATTTGTTGGGATGTGCCCCAGGCTCAGGGATGCGTTTATCCACTGAGAGCAAGGCTGGGCACAGAGCAGAAGGAGTTTGGATGGCGACCATTGAAAGTGGGCAGCTTCCTTGAAAATTCACCTGGGAAACACAACCCCCCGTTTGGGTCGAGCGATGGCCGCTTCCTAAAGAAAAACTTGCCCACTTCCAGGATTGAATAGAGGAGCAACTGGCCAAGGGACACATCCAGCCCTCCACAAGCCCGTGGAACTCGCCTATTTTTACCATCCCTAAACAGGACGGGAGATGGCGCTTGGTGCACGAGGTAAGAAAAGTCAGTGAAGTGATGGAAGATGCGGGAGCTTCGCAGCCCGGTCTGCCACCCCTAGACGTGAGACCTAAAAATTGGGACGTTTAAATTAGGGTCCTTTACACCCTGATGATTATGAGAAATTTGTCTTTTCAGTCCCTACTGTAAACAAAACTGAACCCATGGAAAGGTGTCATTGGGTGGTGCTCCCACAGGGCATGAAAAATTCACCCACTGTGTGCCAGGCTTATGTAGCCTGGGCACTTGCTCCAGTACGAAGAGCCCATCCTGATCTCATCTTTTATCATCACATGGATGAGGTACTGATTGTGGGAACAAATTTGGACATTGACAGTTTGATTCATGAGTTGACAGGGCATTTGAAAAGCAAGGGGTTACAGATTGCTCCAGAGAGAATTCAAAAGGAGCCAGTGTGGAAATCTCTGGGGTGGCAGATTGATAAAAGTACCGTAACACCCCAAAGGATTGAGATCCCAGCTGAGGTCAGCACGTTAAATGATGTTCAAAAGCTGCTTGGAGATACTAACTGGGTTAGACCATTGTGTGGCACTACGAATAGGGCACTGGAACCTGTAGTGGCATTGCTAAAGGGAGGAGGTGGTGCAGGAGCACCCAGAATCCTGTCAGAAGAAGCTAAAAAGGCCCTGGAAGTCGTTAGTAACAAAATCAAAAATACATATACCCATGGATGGGATGCTGAGTGGGACATAGGAGTCACAGTCGTTAATCCAACAGAACATGTGTTTGCTATTATAATGCAGTGGACTAATGACAAAGGTCCCTTAAGGCTGTTAGAATGGGTGTTCCTGCCCATGCAGCCAAAGGGAACTGTAACTCTGTGTTTGGAGGTGACAGCCCAGGTCAGTGTAAAAGGCCACAATCAGGTAGTAGAAACTGCAGGAACAGAACCCACATTTATTGTTGTTCCATCAGCAGCAGAGTATTTAGCTTGGGCCTTGAGGAACAGCACTGCCCTGCAAATAGCTTTACTAGACCACACAGGGGAAGTGAAAGTACATTACCCACCACACAGAATCTCTACAGCAGCACAGAACTGTCCAACAGAAGAAAAGCCCTTGTTGTCTGGGTGTGCGGTTCGGGGTGTTCCAGTGTTCACTGATGCAGGGGGAAGAGCTCAGAAGGCTGCGATTCCATGGCAGGAGAATGGGAAATGGCAGGATTTGCTATTCAAAGGAGCCCAAGCCTCAATCAGCAGCTGGAGCTGCAGGCGGTTGTGAGAGTGTGTGACAAGCGGAAAGCCGAACCGGTTCATCTGGTCTGTGACTCCCTGTGTGTGGTGGGAATAGTGACCCGAATGGAACGGGCACTATTGAAAGGGGTTTCAGATGAGAGATTATATAGATTGTTTAAGGAATTCTGGCTCCTCCTGTCTAACCAACAGCATCAGCACTTTATTACCCATATTGGCAGCCACACGGGACTAACTCAGGGTCTGGCAGAAGGCAATCAGAGAGCAGCCAGGTTGGCAGCACCAGCGTGGGCTGCTCCCTCAGCAGAGCGCTGTGCACAGGCTCGGAGATCACAGGAATCCTTTCATCAATCTGCCAGGGTGCTTCAACGACAACACCACCTGTCAGTTGCTGAGGCTAAAGGGCTTGTACAGTCGTGCCTGGACTGTCAGCAATTCACCAGTGGTCTTGCCCCTGGTGTCAATCCTCGCCTACCTGCACAGCCAGGTGCTGCCACCACCCGTCACACAGTGTCCTCAACAGGTCCCAACTGCCGCCTGTTGCCACCACCCATCCCCAATGGGTCCCCACTGCCATCTGGTGTCACCCCCCATCCCTACCATGACTCACCAGCACACCGTGTGAACAACCGTCCCCGATGCATCTCCAGATATCCCTGCCATACCCATGGGACATCCCCACCATGTCCCTGACATGTCCCCAGCCATCACCACCATGTCCCAAACACATCCCTGCTGTGTCCCCAGATGTCTCCCCCACATGCCCAGCTGCATCCCCGTTGTATTCCCATCCCCATCATGTCCCTGCCATGTCACCACTGCATCCCTGCTGTGTCCTCAGTTTTTCCTTCCATGTCCCTGCCAAGTGCCCTGCTATGTCCCCTGCAGTGAGGGGGGATAGAAATATAGACACTTCATTTATTTATCTGTATATTTATGTATTTATTCATTTATAAAGCACCTATTGACAAACATTCTTTGGATCCACTCTGACAGCAGAGGGAAGAACAGGAGTCAGCCTGTCAGTCCCTCAGCGCTGCTGCTTCCAGCCAATTTAAAACCAAACCAGACCAGGAGGCACAAGACTTTGCTGCCAGCTCGCTCGGCTGGTGTTTAATGCTGCTGCTCCCTCAGGGTAGCAGTACTGCCACACCCATCCCCACCATCTCCTTGCCACATCCCTGCTGTGTTCCCAGCCCTGTCCCACCTGTGTCCCCATCACATCCCCTCCCATATCCTCACTGTATCCCCCCTGGCATCCCTGCCGTGTCCCCAGCCATCCCCTCTGCTGCATGTGGCTGCCATCCCCCAGGAGCTGCGGCTCTTCTCCTGCTCACTCCACACAGCATCGTGTATGGACCGGAGAGCTGGAGCTGGGCACAGGTGACAGTGGCAGCCACCCAGGAGGGTGCCCACACTGTTATCACCCACCTGCCCTGGGGCTATATCACAGGAAGGAGGTGACCCCCCAAACTCATTCTCCCTGTGTCCCCAGTCTGACCCCCATCTCACACAGAGGTGGGCAAGCTGGGGATACAGATCTCAGGGGACAGTGGCAGGGGATGGCCCTAATTCAGGCCCTGGAGATGGATTCTCTTGTCCACTGTCCTTTGCTCCAGGAAGCTTCACTGTCTCAATTCTGGTGCATCATTAACCTTGATGCATGACCTGGGTGATGGCTGCAGTGCTCAGGTCAGGTCCACTCTCCATCATGAGCCCAGCTGTCCATGGTGTCTCAGCCCCCATGTCCCACAGGCCCATGGAACTATGAACAGCTCACGACGACCTTCCCACTCTAGGTGTACCAGAGCATCTCCAACTTTAGCCACCTGGTTTCCTTGGTCCTTGTCTTGATGCTCTCCAGGAACACAGTTCTTGGACATCTAGGTAATGGGGGTCTGCCCAGGCAGCAATGTCCAGGCCCAGCTGCCTGGCTGTGACTGCTGCAGCTTCACTTGAAGGAACACAGATGGAGAGAGACTTTTACCAAGGCCTGGAGGGGTAGGACAAGGGCCATGGTTTGCTACTGAAAGAGGGGAGATCGAGGTCTGCTTGTAGGTCCACAGCCCAGGGAAGTGCTCTGGGTCTCTGCCAAAATGGTGGGGACACTTCTGAGAGCAAAAGCCAGTGTCTGACAGAGAAAATCTCTCCCAAGATTCATGATGCATCCACACAGACAGAAGTGGTAAGGAAGGAGACTGCAGAACAAGCAGGAGGTGTTGGTGAGTGCACGCACCCTTCTCCTGCCAAAAAGGTAAGTGCCTGCACAAGGTGGGCACAGGGTGATGATCGGTGGCATCAGGTGCCCGAGCTTCAGAGAAGAAAAATAAGATGAAAAAAGACCTGTGGGGACCAAGGCAAAGGTAGTTCAGTAAGGCAAAAGCAAAAGCCATGTGGAGAAGCAAAAGAAAAACAGAAGAATCATTCGCTATTTCCCATCATCAGGAGATGCCCAGCAACATCCCGGGCAGCCGGGCTTCAGTACGCGCAGCGGCTGCTCCAGAACACAAGCATGGTCAGTAACAAACCATGTGCTGGTGCAGTGTGGTCAGCTCTCTGCAGGCAGCTCCCAGCCTCTCCAGTTGTGAGACCACAAGGGCCACATCCAGCTGCCCCAGTCACTCATGGAGCAGTAAGACTGTGATCACTGCAAGGATGGGAGGAAGAGACAGTGTCACCCAGGTCAAAGTCCCTGTCCCCAACCCTCTGCTATGGTGGTCTCAGCGTCTCCCACTAGCAGCCCAGTGTCGCTCTGACCATGGGTCTCAAGGGGGAGCACAGAAAGCTGGGCCTGCCCCATCCACCCCCCCAGTCCCATGTCATACCTTTGGCCAAGCTGCCAGAGCTCCCATCCGTGCCTATGGGGGAGAAACAGCCGTGAGCTGCCACCTCGTGCTCGCTGTGGGCACAGTGCACATAAGAGAAGAGGGGAAGAGGCATCAGCATCCACTGTGTGTAGCCATCAGGCTTGGAGACTCCCCAGAGCACTGCGGCTTGTGCCCGCAGCCCCCTGGGCTCCACCTTCCTCCCACACCCTGGGGATTTACCTGATCTGCGCTTCCAGATGATGAATCCAGTGATGGCAATGACAGCCAGGATGACAAGGGGAACAACCACCCACAGCACGATGGTCGATGAGTTGGACTCTGGTTCTGGGGATGAGCAGGGTGGTGAGGAAGGGAAGGGGAACGCCCCCAGTCCACCCCACCACATGCCCAAGGCCACCAGACTCACCCCACACAAAGACCCCTGGCTCGCCCAGGCTGGCGTGCTCCACATGGCACCGGTACTTGTCCTGCTCCCCAGGAGGGGCCTCGATGGACACCCAGGTGTAGTAGGTGCTGTCGCTGTTGGGCACGATGCTGCCCCGCTGGGTCTCCTGGTCCCTGACCTCACCGTCCTTCAGCCAGCTGATGGTGATGGGCCGTGGGTAGAAGCCGTAAGCGCGGCAGTGCAAGGTCAGGATCCCCTGGGTCTCCTTCTTCAACACTCGGATCGTGGGGGGCTCTGGGGAGGGGGTGGCAGTGAGGGCTGGCACACCCATCCATGCTGGCCCCTCCCCAGGGTCCCCATCTCCCCTCACCTTTCCTCTCCAGGACAGCCTGCCCATAGCTCATATATTTCATCAGCCACTCAGGGCAGATGTTCTCCAGGTAGTCCTTCATGTGCTTAATGGCAGTCCTGTCTGCCTCCCAGTTCCTCTTGGTGATTTGTGCTGCTGCATCTGCTGCAGTCAATGTCATTGTGTCCATGTCGAAGGCAATGAAGTCCCACCCATCATAGGCAATTTGCCAATACCCCCTGGTGCTATTGTCCTCCAGGAGGTCACAGCTGACTCTGCTCTGCAGTGTGTGAGCCCCTGAAACACGACAAGGGAGATGGGGCTGAGTTGCTGCTGCATCCCTGGGCCTTCAGTTGGGCAAGGCCCCCCCGCAGCGCCCCCCACTCCATCTCTGTGTCATCCCCAAGGGAACTGGGCACTGACACGAGAGCTGCCCCCACCCTGCCCAGGGCCCACAGCACTTGGGGCATCACGTAAAGCTGTGACACAGAGTCCCTGGACCCAGGGCATGGATGAGCTGGCACCCAGCCCCTCAGAACTCTGGAACAGCAAGGGGATGGGACAGGGTCCTGAATGCTGGGTGAGCATGCAGATAGGAGATGGCATGGGTTGCAGGATCCCCTCTGGCTCTGGGGTGGGGTGTACAAAGGAATGGTGAGGGGCTGGGACACGGGGTGGGAGTCCCTCTGGTTCTGGGGGTATTCACTGCCACAGGATGGTGAGGGCTGAGATGTGGCAGCCAGGCCTGGGATGGGGTGCTGGGCATGGTGGGGAGAAGGCCATAATGTGCTTGGTGGGGCACCCAGAAGCCTCCCTGGCTCTGGCACAAAGGATCCCATGGAGTGTGGGGCTGGGGAACAGGGGTGCTTGGCGTGCTCTGCCAACAGCACTGGGCAGGGAAGGATCGGCACATCGCAGGGCAGTAGCATGAGGAAGGGTAGTGTCTTCATGGGGGAGGAGGGAGTGGTGATCTCCTATCCCTCAGAGCCCCTTCCCAGCCCACACTTACCCCCACTCTGGTTGTAGCGGCTCTGCAGTGTGTCCAGGTTCACTGTGTAAATCTCCTGATTGGTCTGTTCAATCTGGGTCTGCTCGTCCCAGTGCTGCTGGTCCAGGTTGGCCGCCATCCAGTCTGCCCGGGGCACCGCCCTCCCCTTCTCGCTGTCGTAGCGCGAAATGAGGTTCCCGTCCACGTACACCATGGACACAAACTGGGGTACTGCTGGGCTGGGCTCTGACACTGCGGTGTGGAAGTAGCGCAGGGAGTGGAGCTCTGTGGAGACACAGGGGTCAGTGAGGGGTGGGGGGTGCAGGGTGAGGGTGCCCATAGTGAAGGTTTGGGCAGGATTGGGTGGTGAGCCTGGGTGGGGGTCCCAGAGCAGCAGATTGGGGGTGTGGGGTGACACTTCAAGGGGAAGTGTCTGATGGGGAGGGGTATGTGTCCAGTATGGGGTCCTCTTTCCCATGAAGAGAAGCCAGGGGATCCTGGGGATGATGAAAGGGGGCCATGGCAGTGAAAAACCCAAGGTTCCCAGGAAGAGGGGTCCAAGGGTGTCCCTGGCATCAAAGAGAAACAGTTCTGTGGGAGCATCTTGGAATGGGATGGAAAGGGTTGGAAGGGGATGGAAAGGGATGGAAAGGGGAGTATTCCGAGGGAACACATGGTGTTCAGGGATGGTGACCAGGGGTCCCTGTGCCCTGGGGTGGTCCAGTGCACAGGGAATGGAGAACCGTTGTCAAGAAACAGGATCCAGGGGTGTTCCTGGGTCCCCACCCGCACTCACCACACGCTGCCCAGCCAAGGATCCCCAGCAGCAGCAGTCCCAGCGCCCGGCCCAGCCCCATCGCTCATCGCTCCTCTCTGGGTCCCCGATGTCATGAGAATAAGGAGCCCTGCTCTGGGACAAACTTCGCCACAATCCCCGCCCCTCACCCTGCGATTGGCTCTGCCACCACCCACCAGCCAATGGTGAGACACTTCTTACCAGTGACTCCCCCACAGCACCACCCAGTCCCCACACGCCCCCCTACCCATCCCCTCCTCAGAGCCCCAGACCCTACCATGGCCCCATATCACCTGGATCTCCCAGCCTGGGGACACCTCTGGGCCCCCCAAGTCGCAGATCTGCCCTCCACCCCAGCCCTACTCTCCTCCCCTTACCCTGGGGCACCCCGAGACCCCCAGACCTGCCTGTCCCAGGGGGACCCAGGCGCCTGGTGCTCCATGGCTCTCCCCACCCGGCTCTGACACCCTGCAGGTTTGTGGGTGAAATAGATGGGTCAAGTGTGAAAACCACCTGGGGAGCGTGGGCAAACCCCAGGGCTTGAGGGAGCTGTCCCTTGTCCCTGCTGTCCCTCATGCACTGGGTTACTTGTGCCCTCCATCACCTTTGTCCAACGTGCCTTGGGTCTTGCAGCGCTCCTGCCTGGCACTGCTTGTACTGCATCTCCTGTGCAGATCCATCACCTTAGCAGTCCAAACCAGCAAAAAAACCTTCCAGAAGGATCTGGACTATCTTCTGCCCTGTCTCAGAGAATTCTTCTGCTCTCCTGCCCCATACGATGATGTCATCAGTGTACTGCAGGTGCTCTGGGGCTTCACTCACTCCAGCGTAGTCGGGGTCAGCCCATGGCAGATGATGGGGCTGTTTCCACCCCTGGGGCAGTCCATTCCAGGTGGACTGGGCACCCTTCCAGGGACAGCAAACTGTGCCCTGCTCTCTGCTGCCAAAGGCATCCAGAAAAATGCAGTAGTGATATCAACTGGGGCATCCCACTGCACTGCCTCTGACTCCAGTTCCTGCTGGAGCTCCAGCATGTCCAGTACAGCAGTGCTCGTGGGCAGGGTGACTCCATCCAGCCCACGAAAGGCTGCTGTCAGCCTCCACTCTCCACTGGACTTCACACTGTTCTTAACAGAGGAAGCTCTCTGTGCCCACACACATCAAGGATCTGAGTCCAAGCCAGTGCAGAACACCCTGTGCCCAATGTGAGCAGGGGGTACCCAGGCTGGGTCTCACCTCACCGGTACCGAGGGATCAGCACCCAGAGCCCAGGGGGACAGGAGGGCAGGGCTGCTGCCCAGAGCTGGCTTGGTGGGCACAGCTCCGGCAGCGCTCGGCAGGGCCCCAGCCACGGGACACGGGGAAAGCTGGGAACTCCGAGCGGGTCGGTGCGGTGTGATATGAGGAGGACACGGGCACAGCCTGGATACTCCCCGCTGCTGGTGCAGGGGCTGAGCCCATCCCAGGGTCAGACTGTTCACCCTGGGGGAGCTGGGGGTAGCCAGGCAAAGCAGCTCCTGCCAGGACGCTGCCCAGAAGGGCTCCCAACTCCCACTGACTTGGCATGGCTGAGCCACAGCGGGAAGTGGGGAGTCACAAGCACCAGTTCGCAATGGGCAGCGGGGAAAAGGAGGGGGGACACGGGGAGCACTGAGGGCTCGTGGAACCTAAACCTCGAGAAACAGACCCCACAGCCTTCCACACACACATCCCCACCGTTGCCCACATGCTCAATGTACACCAAATGCACAGCAGCAACACACACCAGAGCAGCAAGAGCCCATCCTCAAGGTGGGCACAGGGGAAGGACAAGGGCTGGAGGGACAAACAAAATGAGCGTTACGACTCAGCAAAGTGCAGTCACCTTTGGGCAGAGGCAGGAGCTGCTGGTAGAAATGCAATCCCTCAAGAGGGACCTTCTGTTTCACTTGCAGCAGATCTGTGCTCAGAGGCTCACAGTTTCCGTTTGTGTAAAACCCAGTTTAAAACCACCTTCTATGTTCAACAACCATTCTCTTTGTGGTTTTTTGTTGGTTTTGTGGCGGTTTTTTTCCTGTGTAACTGTCCTGCCCTGTTGTGTAAGGTTCTGTGACAGTTGCTAATTCCTTACAATTAGAGTTAATGTTGATCTTGCAGTGTGTGTAGTGCTGTGTTTGGGATTTTGGGTATTGGTACCACCCTGATGGTTTAATGCATAGAATCATAGAATGTCCTTTTTAAAGCCATGCAATTCTTTTGTCCCTTTCATAGAATCATAGAATGGTCTGGGTTGGAAGGGACCCCAAGGATCACAGAGCTCCAACCCCCCTGCCACAGGCAGGGGCCACTACCTCAGGCCTGGATCTACACAAGGTTGCCCAGGGTCCCATCCAACCTGGCCTTGAACACTTCCAGGGACGGGGCATCCACTACCTCTCTGGGCAGCCTGTTCCAGCCCCTCACCACTCTCTCTGTAAAAAACTTCCCCCCAATATCTAATCTAAACCTTAATCCATCCCCCTTGTCCTGCCATTGTCTATCCTTTTAAAAAGTTGAATCCTCTCCTGCTTATAAGCTCCCTTCAGGGACTGGAAGGCTGCAATGAGATCCCCCCACAGCCTTCTCTTCTCCAGCCAGCTGGGTGCTGGCTTCAGGCAATTACCACCCAGCACCCGTCTCTGCACAGACTAAATCCAGTCCCTCTGCTCTGTGTGTGTGTTGGTGTCCTGCACAGTGGGTCACGATCTGGCTTTTGGGACAGCCATGGGTCTTGCTTGCCAGCACACGGTGTCCCCTGATGCCTGTTTTCTGTCTGCATCCTTCCACGCCACACAATCCTGTTGGGATCAAGCCTGAGGTGTCTTTCCCTCCTGCCCTTCTGAGCTGGACACTCAGTACAGGTGACGGCAGCTCGTGGCTGGTTTAGGGACTGGGCTCTGTGCCTGAAAGCCTCTTTGTACCAGAGCAGCTTCAGGGGCAGCAGAAGAGGAAACTCTTGAGCAGGGAAAGAATTTCCCAGCCTGGGGCTCTCAGAAAGCCATATTTAGCAATATTGATCACTGTGGCTGCTGCTGCTGTGGGATTTGGTTCTGCAGCGAAACTGAGAGTGGTGGTGTTGGATGGGGATGTGGTGGGTTTGGATGTGGGTGGCTTGGGTTTGGTTTTAATGGGTTGGGTTGAGCAGGATAGGGATGGGATATGGCTTTGAGTGGAGTCCAGGCTTGGCTGAGCCCTCTGGGGTATGGGAAGGGGGATGCAGTGCACAGGAAGGGGCTTGAGCTGTGGGATCAGAGAACAAAGTGAAGCCTGGGCACCAAGGGCTCAGAGCCGGTCCAGACTGGGGATGGGACCCAACTTCTGCACTGACCCTGGGGGCTTGTGAGCCCTGCTTCTGCCTCCCAACCCTCTTCTGCCCTTCCCAGCCCCCCCCTCAGAGCTGCGTACAGCTCACTGAAAACCTGTGGGACAATGGGCCTCACCTTGGACCCCCTCACAGGTCTGGGTATGGATGCTGGGACCCGCCATACCCACAGGTGGCCAATGTGGGATGGGGTGGGGATGGGGTGAGGTGTGTTGGGTTGGGATTAGATTGGATGGGTTGTATTGGGATGCAGTGGGATAGGATGTGATAGGATGCTGCTGTGAGATGGGTGCTGTGGTGGAGGAGACATAAAGGGCCTAGAGAGGGGTGGGGGAGACAGGGAAGAGTCTGAGGCTGCAGGAACCAAGAACTATGTGGAGTCCAGGAACCCAGCTGCTCAGAGCCTGTGCCAATGCTTGGAGCCACTCCTGGTGATGCTGTCGCCACCACACAGGTAATTGACAAAGAATGGCCAGGGCTGGGACCCTCCTGCTTCACTGAGCTGGGGAGTTTGCAGGTCCTCCAGATGACATCCCATCCCTCTGGCATGTCGACCCTCCACTCAGCTTGGTGTCATCTGCACTTGATCCCACTGTCGATGTCATTGATGAAGATATTAAACACCACTGGTCCCAGTACAGGACCCAGTTATGGGTCCAGGAGAGGAATGGGCAAGGTGGAAAGTTGACTCCCATTGAGTTTCTGGGGCAGTTGGGTGGATGAGGAAGGCTTTGCACTTTGGTTCAAGTGTATTTAGAGTTGCTGGGTCATAAGATAAAGGACAGGGGTGGCTACAGGGATGCCGCTGTCCCACTGGGAGGGAGGGCTGTGGGGTTTGGGCACTGACTGCTCAGCATGGCTCATGCATTGGGAACCTGATAGAGGGGAACATCCAGGTTCTACTTTAGAGGCTAAAAAGCAGAATTTCAGCTCCTTGCCTGGCAGTGGGGCCTCAAATCCTGCCCACAGATGTAAATCTGCACCTCAAAGCCAGCAGAGGATGGGGTTTTAAAGCAGCCTGGTGCATCCGGCAGCTCCTGAGCACCCGGTGAGCAACTTCCCTTTCCACAGGAGATTTGTATTTCCTGCCCTGTAGAGTCAGTAACGGATTTGCAATAACTCCTGGGGAGGGGCAGTGGGTCAGAGCAGGGGCTGCACTGGGGAGCTGTGTGGTCCCATCCTGTCCTTGAGGACCAGTTTTTTCCACTGTCAGGGTGCTCGTGCAGGGGGTTTGGGAGATATTGGATCCCTCTTTAGCATGGAGAGCCCTTCTTTGCCATCCCAGCTGGGGCACCTGTGACCCCTATTGCCCTTCTCTATCTTCCCCTTCCTCCTGTCCAGCACAACCAGATCTGCGGCTTTTAAGGAGCCCTGGGGATCCAGGGACACCACATCTGATGGGGACAGGAGTGGCCAGAGTATCAGGGGCAGAGCTCAGAGCTCAGCGGGTTTCACCACCCTGGGGCCAGGATGTGCCCCACAGGGCAGGAGATGGGACATCTTCCTCCTAGACATCCCATCCTTGGGAAGCACCAGCAGGGCCATGGCCAAGCTCCATCCCATGGAAACGGGCACTGGTGGGGCTGCAGCCCCTGCGCAGAGGGGCAGGATGGGGAGGCAGTGGCTGTGTTCAGGCAGCCCCTGGGGTTTCGTGGGGGAGACTTTCTCCTGTCCTTCAGCCAGCTGGTGGTGATGGGCTGTGAGAAGAATCTGTAAGCACAGCAGTGCAAGGTCAGGATCCCCTCACCTTTCCTCTCCAGCATGGCCTGCCCGTAGCTCATGTATTTGCTCAGCCACTCAGAGCAGGTGTTCTCCAGGTAGTGCTTCATGTGCTCAGTGACAGTCCTGTCCACCTCCTACTTCCTCTTGGTGATTTGTGCTGCTGCATCTGCCACAGTGAATGTCATCCTGTCCATGTCGAAGGCAATGAAGTCCCTCCCATCGCAGGGAATTTGCCAATACCCCCTGGTGCTATTGTCCTCCAGGAGGTCACAGCTGACTCTGCTCTGCAGTGTGTGAGCCCCCTCAGTGAAATGGGGCTGAGGGGCTGCTGCAGCCCTGGGCCTTCAGTGGGGCAAGGACCCCGGTAGCACCCCCCCACTCCAGCCCTGTGTGAGGCCTGGGGAATCGGGCACTGAAACAAGAGCTGCCCCCACCCTGCCCAGGGCCCACAGCACTCAGGGCATCATGTAAAGCTGTGACACAGACAAACTGAACCCAGGGTGTGGGAGCCTCTCTGGTTCTGTGGTCTCGACTGCCATGGGGACCATGAAGGCTTTGAACATCCAGCCCACCACCAGCTGTTGGAGTGCCAGGAGGAGCTGTGCTTCCAGCTTAATAACTGCCTCCCCTTTCTCAGAGACAGGGCAGGATGAGAAGCTGACATGTCCTTGACTGCTTAGCAACAACTAAACCAGTAGGGTGGTTACATCACTCTAAATCCCTAACACAGCCCTACACTCACTGCAAGATTAACATTAACTCTAACCCTGTTGAAAACGGGAGAGCAGCTGTCACAGAACCTCACACAACAGGGCAGGACAGTGAGACAGGAAAAAGAAAAAAGAAAATAAAACAACAAAACCCCCACCTGAAACCTCTCTGGCTCTAACAGACGTTAACGACCCACTGGTTCAGGGTGTTGCTCAGGATGTCAGTACTACACAATTGACTCAGAGCTCCTAAGATTTATGCTTGATGACTCAAAGAGCACATAAGCACTCACCGATGGGAGATGAGGTCTGTCAGTCTCTGCAGAAGGTTTTGGGGAGGTCAGTGCTGCTGATGTGCGTTTGGTGTACGTTGCAGATGTGAGCAGTTGTGGGGATGTGCGTGAAGGAGGCTTTGGGGTGTGTTTCTCTAGGTTTCGGTTCCACGAGCCCTCACCACTCCCCGTGTCTCCTCCTCCTTTTCCCTAGTGCCCACTGGGAGCTGCCGCTTGTGACTCCCCACTTCCCGCTGTGTCTCGGTCAGTGGGAGTCAGGAGCCCTTCTGGGTAGCGTCCAGGGCTGGGGCCCTGCCGAGCGCTGCCGGAGCTGTGCCCACCGAGCCAGCTCTGGGATGGATGGGCAGCAGCCCTGCCCTCCTGCCCCCCTGGGCTCTGGACGCTCGTCCCTGGGTACTGGCGAGGTGAGACCCAGCCTGGGTACCCCCTGCTCAGGTGGGCACAGGGTGTTCTGCACTGGCTTGGACTCAGACCCTTGATGTGTGCGGGCACAGAGAGCTTCCTCTGTTAAGAACAGTGTGAAGTCCAGTGGAGAGTGGAGGCTGACAGCAGGCTGTTGTGGGCTGGATGGAGTCACCCTGCCCACGAGTGCTGCTGTGCTGGACATGCTGGAGCTCCAGCAGGAACTGGAGTCAGAGGCAGCGCAGTGGGACACCCCAGTTGATATCGCTACTGCATTTTTCTGGATGCCTTTGGCAGCAGAGAGCAGGGCACAGTTTTCTGTCCCTGGGAGGGTGCCCAGTCCACCTGGAATCGACTGCCCCAGGGGTGGAAACACAGCCCCACCCTCTGCCATGGGCTGACCCCAACTGTGCTGGAAGGGGTGAAGCCCCAGAACACCTGCAGTACGCTGATGACATCATCATATGGGGCTGGAGAGCAGAGGAATTCTCTGAGACAGGGCAGAAGATAGTCCAGATCCTTCTGCAAGGTGGTTTTGCTGGTTTGAACTGGGAAGTTGATGGACCTGTGCAGGAGATGCAGTACAAGCAGTGCCAGGCAGGAGCACTGCCAGGTCCCAGGCACACTGGGTACAGGTGATGGTGGACACGAGCAACCCAGGGCAGGAGGGACAGCAGGGACAAGGGACAGCTAGCCCAAGCCCTGAGGGTGCCCACGCTCCCTGGGAGGTTTTTATCCTTGTCCCATCTGTTTCACCCACAAACCCACATGGTGTCAGAGCCGGGTGGGGGAGTCAAGGGGCACCGGATGCCTGGGTCCCCCTGGCACAGACAAGTCTGGGGAGTCTCAGGGTGTCCCAGGGTTGGGGATGAGAGCAGCGCTGGTGTGGGGGGAAGAACTGTGATTCGGGGTGCCTAGGGGTGACCCCAGCGAAGTGGGGCTGTGGGGGGGTCTGGGACCCTGAGGGGGTGGGGGGGCTAAGCGGTTCCGTGGGGGAGTTACTGGTAAGAGTCTCTGGCTGCCATTGGTGGGCGGGTGGTGGCTCAGCCAATTGCGGGTCTCAGGGCGGGGCTGGCAGCGAGGTTTGTCCTGGAGCGGGGCTCCTTTGGCTCAGAACATCTGGGACCCGGAGCGGAGGGATGGGGCTGGACCGGGCACTGGGGCTGCTTCTGCTGCTGAGGGTCCTCGGCTGGGCGGCGTGTGGTAAGTGCAGGTGGGTCCCGGGAACCCCCCTGGACCCAGTTTCTTGATAACGGTTCTCCATTCCTTGCACACTGGACCACCCCGGGGGAAAAGAGACCCCCAGTCACTCTCCCCAGAGAATTGGTGCCGCCTTGGAACACTCCCCTTCCATCCTCTTCCATCCCTTTCCATCCCCTTCCCAGACACTCCCACAGATCAGTTTTTCCTTGATGCCAGAGACCCCCTTGGACCCCCTTCCTGGGCACCTCGGGTCCTTCACTGACATGGCCCCCCTTTCCTCATCACCAGGACCCCCCAGCTTCCCTTCATGGGAAGCAGAACCCCATCCTGGACACAGATTCCCCCACCAGACACTTCCCCTTGAAGCTGCCCCCCCAGCCCCCAATCTGCTGCACTGGGACCCCCACCCTGTCTCACCACCCACTTCTGAACTGTGGACACCCTCACCCAGCAACCCCCCCAACAGTCACTGTTCCCCGTGTCCCCACAGAGCTCCACTCCCTGCGCTACTTCGACACTGCGGTGTCAGAGCCCAGCCTGGGGGTGCCTGAGTTTGTGTTCATGGGGTACGTGGATGGGAACCTCATTGTGCGCTACGACAGCGAGAAGGGGAGGGCGGTGCCCCGGGCAGACTGGATGGCGGCCAACCTGGGCCAGCAGTACTGGGACCAGGAGACCCAGGTGGGACAGAACAATCAGGAGATTTACACTGTGAACCTGGACACACTGCAGAGCCGCTACAACCAGAGTGAGGGTGAGTGTGGGCTGGGAAGGGGCTCTGTGGGATGGGAGATCTCCATCCCCTCCTCCCCCATGAAGATGCTACCCTTCCCCATGCTACTGACCTACTGACATGCCGATCCTTCCCAGCCCAGCGCTGCTGTCAGAGAGCTCCCAGTCCTCCTGTCCCCCAGCATGAGGGGTGTCAGCTGCCTGTCCCAACCCCACAGTCCTTGCGATCCCTTGTCCCAGAGCCAGAGAGGGTTCTGGATGCCTCACCAAATACATTCCAGCCTCCCATTCACCATGCCCAGCACCCCATCCCAGGCCTGGCTGCCCCATCCCAGCCTGTCCCCATGGCAGTGGAGATCTTCAAAACGCACTTTGTCTTAGCCCCTCACCCTTCCTTTGAAACTTTGTACCCTCTACTGCAGACCCAGAGGGGCTTCCACAATTCATCCGATCTCTTATTCACCCCTACCAGAATTCAGGACGCTGTCCCATCCCTTTGCTGTCACAGGGTGCTGTGGGGCTGGCTGCCAGCCTGGTGCACAGGGCATCTGTGTCACAGCTTTACATGATGCCCAAGTGCTGTGGGCCCTGGGCAGGGTGGGTGCAACACTCGTGTCAGTGCCTGATTCCCTCAGTCCTCACACAGGGCTGGAGCATGGGGTGCTGCCGAGGGGCCTTGCCCCACTGAAGGCCCAGGGCTGCAGCAGCCCCTCAGCCCCATCTCCCCGGTTGTGTTTCAGGGGCTCACACACTGCAGCACATGCACGGCTGTGACCTCCTGGAGGATGGCAGCACCAGGGGGTATCTGCAGTTTGCCTACGATGGGAGGGACTTCATTGCCTTCGACATGGACACGATGACGTTCACTGCAGCAGATGCAGCAGCACAAATCACCAAGAGGAAGTGGGAGGTAGACAGGACTGTCGCTGAACACATGAAGCACTACCTGGAGAACACCTGTACCACGTGGCTGAGGCAATACGTGAGCTATGGGCAGGCCGTGCTGGAGAGGAAAGGTGAGGGGAGATGGGGACCCTGGGGAGGGGCCAGCGTGGATGTGTGTGCCAGCCCTCACTGCCACCCCCTCCCCAGAGCCCCCCACGGTCCGGGTGTCTAAGCAGGAGACCCAGGGGATCCTGACCTTGCACTGCCGCGCTTACGGCTTCTACCCACGGCCCATCACCATCAGCTGGCTGAAGGATGGTGAGGTCAGGGACCACAAGACTGAGCAGGGCAGCATCGTGCCCAACAGCGACGGCACCTACTACACCTGGGTGTCCATCGAGGCCCCTCCTGGGGAGCAGGACAAGTACCGGTGCCATGTGGAGCACGCCAGCCTGGGCGAGCCAGGGGTCTTTGTGTGGGGTGAGTCTGGTGGCCTTGGGCACATGAAAGAGTGGGCTGGGGGCTTCCCTTTCCCCTCCTCACCACCCTGTTTATCCCCAGAGTCAGAGTCCAACTCATCGACCATCGTGCCATGGGTGATTGTTCCCCTTGCCATCCTGGCTGTCATTGCCATCACTGGATTCATCATCTGGAAGCGCAGATCAGGTAAATCCCCAGGGTGTGGGAGGAATGCAGAGCCCG
Organism: Gallinula chloropus; assembly: GCF_964237585.1. NCBI lineage: Eukaryota > Metazoa > Chordata > Aves > Gruiformes > Rallidae > Gallinula > Gallinula chloropus. The sequence continues at coordinate 1,101,665 of NC_140117.1, read as the reverse complement.
GGGGGCTGACAGGGGCTGTGGGCACAAGCTGCAGTGCTCTAGGAGGCCCCCAAGCCTGAGGGTTACACACAGTGGATGTTGATGCCTCTTCCCCTCTTCTCTTATCAGCACTGTGCCCACAGCGAGCATGATGTGGCAGCTCTCAGCTGTTTCTCCCCCATAGGCACGGATGGGAGCTCTGGCAGCTTGGCCAAAGGGATGACATGGGACTGGGGGAGGTGGATGGGGCAGGCCCAGCTCTCTGTGCTCCCCCTTGAGACCCATGGTCAGAGCAACACTGGGCTGCTGGTTGGGGACACTGAGACCACCATAGCAGAGGGCTGGGGACAGGGACTTTGACCTGGGTGACACTGTCTCTTCCTCCCATCCTTGCAGTGATCACAGTCTTACTGCTCCATGAGCGACCAGGGCATCTAGATGTGGCTCCTGCACTGTCACCGACTGGAGAGGCTGGGAGCTGCCTGCAGAGAGCTGATCACACTGTGCCAGCACATGGTGCTGTGCTGTTACAGCTTCTGGCTGGAGAAGAGCCACCAGTGTAGCACCACTTCATGTGCTTGTTTCCCAGCCTTGGATCATGGGCTGTGCTTGTTCTCCATGAGATAGAGCTGGGTTTCTTCCCAGCACCCCAGCATGGTGCCTTGTTTAGGACTGTTTTGGGTCTGGCTGAGGTGGAGTTCATTTCCCCCAGCAGCCCTGGCCGTGCTGTGCATTGGGAGTGAGCAGGGTGTTGGTACCAGCCCAGGGATTTGGCTGCTGGGAAGTGGGGCTGGCCCAGCATCCAGACTGTCTCTCCAGCATCCCGCTCATCAGTAGGCGGTGAGTGGGCAAGCCCTTGGGAAGGGACACAGCCAGGACAACTGACCCCAAAAACAATGTTCCAAACCCTGCGACATCTGCTTGGCCTTGCATGCTGAAAGGAGGATGAACAGGGGATGTTTATTACTGACCAAGCTTGTGTTCTGGAGCAGCCGCTGCGCGTACTGAAGCCCGGCTGCCCGGGATGTTGCTGATCTCCTGATGATGGGAAATAGCGAATGATTCTTCTGTTTTCCCTTTGCTTCTCCACATGGCTTTTGCTTTTGCCTTACTGAACTACCTTAGTCTTGGTCCCCACAGGTCTTTTTTCATCTTATTTTTCTTCTCTGAAGCTCAGGCACCTGATGCCACCGGTCATCACCCTGTGCCCACCTTGTGCAGGCACTTACCTTTTCAGCAGAAGGATGTGTGCACTCACCAACACCTCCTGCCTGTACTGCAGTCTCCTTCCTTACACCTTCTGTCTGTGTGGATGCATCATGAATCTTGGGACATATTTTCTCTGTTGGACACTGGTTTTTGCTCTCAGAAGAGTCCCCACCATTTTGGCAGAGACCCAGAGCACTTCCCTGGGCTGTGGACCTACAAGCAGACCTCGATCTCCCCTCTTTCAGTAGCAAACCATGGCCCTTGTCCTGCCACTCCGGGCCTTGGTAAAAGTCTCTCCCCATCTTTCTTGCTTCATGGGGAGCTGCAGCAGTCACAGCCAGGCAGCTGGGCCTGGTCATTGCTGCCTGGGCAGACCCCTATTACGTAGATGTCCATGAACTGTGTCCCTGGACAGCATCAGGACAAGGACCAAGGAGACCAGGTGGCTAAAATTGGACATGCTCAGACTGGGAAGGTCATTGTGAGCTGTTCGTAGTTCCATGGGCCTGTGTGACATGAGGGCTGAGACACCACGAACAGCTGGGCTCATGATGAAGAGTGGACCTGACCTGAGCACTGCAGCCATCGCCCAGGTCATGCATCATGGTTAATGATGCACCAGAATCGAGACAGTGAAGCTTCCTGGAGCAAAGGACAGTGGACATGAGCATCCCTCACCAGGGCCCAAGCGATGGCCACCCCCTGCCACTGTCCCCCGAGATCTGTATCCCCAGCTCGCCCACCTCTGTGTGAGATGGGGGTCAGCGTGGGGACACAAGGACAATGAGTTTGGGGGTCACCTCCTTCCTGTGTCATAGCGCCAGGGCAAGCAGGTGATAAAGGTGTGGGCACCCACCTGGGTGGCTGCCACTGTCACCTGTTCCCAGCTCCAGCTCTCCGGTCCATACGCGATGCTGCGTGGAGTGAGCGGGAGAAGAGACGCAGCTCCTGGGGGATGGCAGCCACATGCAGCAGAGGGGATGGCTGGGGACACAGCAGGGATGCCAGGGGGGATACGGTGAGGATATGGGAGGGGATGTGATGGGGACACAGGTGGGACAGGGCTGGGAACACGGCAGGGATGTGGCAAGGAGATGGTGGGGATGGGTGTGGCAGTACTGCTACCCTGAGGGAGCAGCAGCATTAAACACCAGCCGAGCGAGCTGGCAGCAAAGTCTTGTGCCTCTTGGTCTGGTTTGGTTTGAAATCGTTTGGAAGCAGCAGCGCTGAGGGACTGACAGGCTGACTCCTGTTCTTCCCTCTGCTGTCAGAGTGGATCCAAAGAATGTTTGTCAATAGGTGCTTTATAAATACATAAATAAATAGATAAATAAATAAATAAATAAACAAAGTGTCTATATTTCTATCCCCCCTCACTGCAGGAACATAGCAGGGGACTTGGCAGGGACATGGAAGGGAAAACTGAGGACACAGCAGGGATGCAGTGGTGACATGGCAGGAACACGATGGGGATGGGAACACAACGGGGATGCAGCTGGGCATGTGGGGGAGACATCTGGGGACACAGCAGGGATGTGTTTGGGACATGGTAGTGATGGCTGGGGACATTGCAGGGACATGATGGAGATGTCCCATGGGTATGACAGGGATAGCTGGGGATGCACTGAGGACGGTTACTGACACGGTGTGCTGGTGAGTCATGGTAGGGATGGGTGGTGACACCGGATGGCAGTGGGGACCCGTTGGGGATGGGTGGTGGCAACAGGTGGCAGTGAGGACCAGGGACAGGGGACAGGGGGACAGGGGGACATCGTGTGACAGGTGGTGGCAGCACCTGGCCATGCAGGTAGGCATGCTGGCAGTCAGTGATGGGGTGACAGTCCAGTAGCACCCTCCCGGTCCTCGGTGGTTGCAGGCACAGGACCAGGGACACCAGGGGGATCTTATTATTTCAGGTGAAGCCGTTTATTGGGTGAAATCCCACAGATTAGAGACATTTGTTACTGCAAACGTGGCAAGCTGAAAAACTGCTACTTGGTTACACATACTGTTCACACCCCACTGATTGGTTACTGATTATAACGAGTTCTGATAACCCATCTTATCACTAAATATCCTTAGTTTACCTTTGATGCCTAAAAGCATCCGCACACCGGCTGTGTGACCATCTTATTATGGCTGGTTCTTGACATGTTCCGGTACTCCCAAGTTCTTCCCATCACAACTCCTTGGTTTAGGGCAGCCTGTACCCCTGTCATCAAGGCCGCTGTGCTTTGGGAATGTGATTATTAAGTTCCTGTCAGCGTGAGTAACTTGTCCTGTCTCATGGGCACACGAGGACGTTGTCAGGGCCTATGTTTTGGGTGCAGAGAGCTAGGCCGCTGCCAGGCCTGCTGTCTTCCCTGACAATTCCCCCTGTTTGTATTTGTGTTACAGAAACTGCCTGTAGAGATCTCTGCAGGGCCCTTTGCAGAAAGCTCAACAAACATGGCAGGAAGAGTAAGACAACCACTACAACTGCTAAAATCAGCAATCCAGTTCTGGCCAGTGACAATACCCATCCCAACATTCCCCACCCATGAAACCAATTATCCAATCCAAAGAATCCATTTTCTTGATGCATCTGTTGTGTTTGATCTATCAATATCTGAATGCTGGCATGAATGGACTGAGAGTGGTCAGACAGGTTCCTGCAGCAAGTGCCATCAGAATCTTGACACCCGTGTCCGTGAGCCAGTGATAGGAAATCAGTTGCTGCAGGATTCTGTGAGGGGGCAGGTCTCACAGAATCCACATCCGTAGCCTCAGCTACCTTTGCTGTTGTATTTGTTTGCTTTGCCAGTCAGGAGTGTCAGGAGTGTCTGGGTGTAGGTAACAGCAGCTTCTCTTCTGGTACAGGCAGCCATTATTGTCAGTGACCTGAGGCTGTGTGGAAGTCACTATTTCACTAATTTACAGGCATATTTCAAAGACTGTTAAATAGTTCAATATTTCCCATAACAAAACTCAAGTCCACTGTGGCTGCACTTGGAACACTTGAGTTCAGTTCCTGGGATCAGGATCCCATCCTGGTTCATGCAGACTTGCTTTCTTCTGGATCCACAGCTTTATCCACTTGGCTGGTCCCCACTTGGTTCCCATATCTGTAATGACACAGGCAGATCTCCTTCCCCAAGTTAGTACCTGTAACTCCATTCCTTACTAACACCTGACACTGACTTTCTTTGACCCCTTCCAAACCTCCTTTTAAACCTACTCCATGTTTCACCATTGGAGGTGCCAAACTGTCCTGTGGCAGACTTAAATAATGTTTAGTTGATGAGCTGCAGAGATCTCCTTCTCTCCCCCTTTTTGTTTGTGAAGCAAACGCTTGAGAGTTTGATTCATACATTCCCCCATGGCCTGGCCTGTGAGCGAATGTGGTGTCCCTGTGACATGGGGAATGCCCCATAACTGGAAGAGGGTTTGTGTTGCCTGTGCTCTATATCCTGGGCCGTTGTTGGTTTTGATTTCAGGGGGTCCCCAAGTGCTGCTGTGGCGGAGCACACATGGCGTTGGACATGTTTACTGGATTCCCCCGTTTGTCCAATAGCCCCACACTGCCAGAGAAAAGGGATCTAGACAAACATGGACATACTTTTGCCCACTAAATTCTGGGAGGTGTGTAACGTCCATTTGCCAGACTTCTAGTGGGCCTGTGCCACGAGGATTGACACCAGGGGCAAGGCCACTGGGGAACTGCTGACAGTCCAGGCACGACTGTACAAGCCCTTTAGCCTCAGCAACTGACAGGTGGTGGTGTCGTTGAAGCTCCCTGGCAGATTGATGAAAGGATTCATGTGATCTCTGAGCCTGTGCACAGCGCTCTGCTGAGGGAGCAGCCCACGCTGGTGCTGCCAACCTGTCCGCTCTCTGATTGCCTCTGCCAGACCCTGAGTTAGTCCCGTGTGGCTGCCAATATGGGTAATAAAGAACTGATGCTGCTGGTTAGACAGGAGGAGCCAGAATTCCTTAAACAATCTATATAATCTCTCATCTGAAACCCCTTTCAATAGTGCCCGTTCCATTCGGGTCACTATTCCCACCACACACAGGGAGTCACAGACCAGATGAACCGGTTCGGCTTTCCGCTTGTCACACACTCTCACAACCGCCTGCAGCTCCAGCTGCTGATTGAGGCTTGGGCTCCTTTGGATAGCAAATCCTGCCATTTCCCATTCTCCTGCCATGGAATCACAGCCTTCTGAGCTCTTCCCCCTGCATCAGTGAACACTGGAACACCCCGAACCGCACACCCAGACAACAAGGGCTTTTCTTCTGTTGGACAGTTCTGTGCTGCTGTAGAGATTCTGTGTGGTGGGTAATGCACTTTCACTTCCCCTGTGTGGTTTAATAAAGCTATTTGCAGGGCAGTGCTGTTCCTCAAGGCCCAAGCTAAATACTCTGCTGTTGATGGAACAACAATAAATGTGGGTTCTGTTCCTGCAGTTTCTACTACGTGATTGTGGCCTTTTACACTGACCTGGGCTGTCGCCTCCAAACACAGAGTTACAGTTGCCTTTGGCTGCATGGGCAGGAACACCCATTCTAACAGCCTTAAGGGACCTTTGTCATTAGTCCACTGCATTATAACAGCAAACACATGTTCTGTCTGATTAACGACTGTGACTCCTATGTCCCACTCAGCATCCCATCAAAGGGTATATGTGGTTTTGATTTTGTTACTAATGACTTCCAGGGCCTTTTTAGCTTCTTCTGACAAGACTCTGGGTGCTCCTGCACCACCTCCTCCCTTTAGCAATGCCACTACAGGTTCCAGTGCCCTATTCGTAGTGCCACACAATGGTCTAACCCAGTTAGTATCTCCAAGCAGCTTTTGAGCATCATTTACCGTGCTGACCTCAGCTGGGATCTCAATCCTTTGGGGTGTTACGGTACTTTTATCAATCTGCCACCCCAGAGATTTCCACACTGGCTTCTTTTGAATTCTCTCTGGAGCAATCTGTAACCCCTTGCTTTTCAAATGCCCTGTCAACTCATGAATCAAACTGTCAATGTCCAAGTTTGTTCCCACAATCAGTACCTCATCCATGTGATGATAAAAGATGAGATCAGGATGGGCTCTTCGTACTGGAGCAAGTGCCCAGGCTACATGAGCCTGGCACACAGTGGGTGAATTTTTCATGCCTTGTGGGAGCACCACCCAATGACACCTTTCCATGGGTTCAGTTTTGTTTACAGTAGGGACTGGAAAGGCAAATTTTTCATCATCATCAGGGTGTAAGGGAATAGTGAAAAAACAATCCAAACGTCCCAATTTTTAGGTCTCACGTTTGGAGGTGGCAGACCGGGCTGCGAAGCTCCCGCATCTTCCATCACTTCACTGACTTTTCTTACCTCGTGCACCAAGCGCCATCTCCCGTCCTGTTCAGGGATGGTAAAAATAGGCGAATTCCATGGGCTTGGGGAGGGCTGGATGTGTCCCTTGGCCAGTTGCTCCTCTATTCAATCTTGGAAGTGGGCAAGTTTTTCTTTAGGAAGCGGCCATCGCTCGACCCAAACGGGGGGTTGTGTTTCCCAGGTGAATTTTCAAGGAAGCTGCCCACTTTCAATGGTCGCCATCCAAACTCCTTCAGCTCTGTGCCCAGCCTTGCTCTTAGTGGATAAACGCATCCCTGAGCCTGGGGCACATCCCAACAAATGCTGCCAACCGATTCCTCAGGAGACAGTGATTTCTGGGGGAGTTGGGTGGGAGGTGTGGATGGCAGCGGTGGGTGTAGAGACCAAGTGGGTGGGTCCCTGATCCGATGGCTGACAAGGCAGATTCTGGCCAGGCGGCTTCTGGACCGTCTCTGTAGGGCTTTTGTCCGTGTGCACAGGCTCCTTGTCACTGTCCATGGGCTCAGGAGGTGCCGTGGGGACAACACTGACCGGTGCTTTAGTCTGTGTTTCTTTGTATTCATAGTCTTGGGGTGGGGGGCTGGGCAGTCCTGGGACTGGGGGCTCAAACCCTTTCCCAGCAGGCCGTGCCGTTGCCGCCAGAGCTTTAGCAGCCCCCGTGGCATCTGTCTGCTCCGCTTTCATGTCCTCCAGTGTGGACATCACAAGTTTCCCAGCAGCAGCAACTCTCTTGACCTTCTTGTCTCCCCTACAGACTGCATCCCATAATTTATCCCCCAGGCCTTTACCAGGTGTTTACACTGAGCACTAAGTGCAGTTGGAGTGAAACTCCATGGTCACGACACCCCCGCAGCAGATGCTCCAGCGTCACCTCATCCCATTTTATGCCTCTTTGAAAGGGTTTTTGCTCAAATCCTGCCCATGGCCCTTTCCTCACTGGATAACTCATTCCCCACAGCTGTGACAGCCGCTCACCTTCTCAGCCGTACTGCTGCAGGGTGTTGTTCTCTCTTCTCTCCATCGTCCTTAAGCGCTGTCTGGTTGCTGCAGGGATTGTTTCCAGCTGCTCTTTTCCTCTGGAGTTTCACTGGGTTCTTCAGTCGTGGGATCAGGAGCTCGTCGGTCGCAGGTTCAGGTCGTGTCGGTCGATCTCGGGATCACGTCGGGGTCACCATTTGTGGAGACCAGCAGAGAGCAACACCCAGTTCGATATGAATTTCAGGTGAAGCCGTTTATTGGGTGAAATCCCACAGATTAGAGACATTTGTTACTGCAAACGCGGCAAGCTGAAAAACTGCTACTTGGTTACACACACTGTTGACACCCCACTGATTGGTCAGTGATTATAACGAGTTCTGATAACCCATCTTATCGCTAAATATCCTTAGTTTACCTTTGATGCCTAAAAGCATCCGCACACCGGCTGTTTGACCATCTTATTGTGGCTGGTTCTGGGAAGGAAGAAGCTGGGTGCTGCTCGGGGAGGACAGCGGCCAGAGCAGCGGCTGGAGAGGGGCGTGTCCATGCAAATCGCGAGCAGCGGGGCGCGCACGGGCTGCTGGGAGTGCTCGGTGCGGAGCTCTCCGCCGGTTTCCCGGAGCCGGGAGCAGCAGATCCCGGCGGAAAGAGGCGGGATAGGCAGGGGAATGCGAATGCGAGCGGGATGTGGGGATGTTTTGGGGCCGCTGTGGAGCATCCGTGAGTTGTGTGAGTGTCGGCGGGGCTGTGTGGAGGTGCTGGGTGTTCTGCAATCATCGCTTCTCGGCCTTTTGGCTAAGATGAAGTGTAGTATCTGTTCTTATCAGTTTAATATCTGATACGTCCTCGATGAGAGGACTTTATATTAAACGGATTTTTGGGTTTGGGAGTTGGACCCGGAGCTTGCTCCCTCCGCTCCGCGCATCGTCCCGGTATTGCAGTGCCTCCGGGAGCGGTGCACCCCGAGATGGTCAAAGACAGACGGATCTCGGCTCTTTCTTTCCTTTCCTGGAGTTTCCCTTGACCAGGGACATCGCGATCCCTTCCCCCCTGAGGGATGCGAATTCCCTGGAGCGGGGTCCCGGGGTGGGGGATAAACCCGGCTTCCTGCCTGTCTGGAAACAGACCGTCTGTCTGCTGACAGATGGTCCCTGTCTGTCCCCACAGTGATCTGAGTAGGGGGCTCCTCCTCATCCATCCCAAGAACTACCTTCCTGCTGATGCTTCCTCCTTATCCGTCCCAGGTGCCACCTGCCTTGGGCTGCTGGGGTCACGAGTCACAACCTTGATCCAATTTATTATGTTCTCCTTATCAGCTTTCCCTCCAAGCATCTTGCAATAGTTAGTAATTGAATTTACTCTTATTGATGTGTTAGTTATTATAAATGCGATTTCTTATGCTCCCTTATATACGTTGTCCCCCCCGCATCAAACGTTCCAGTGCCTTGGGAACAGCCTGTGCAGTTTGCTCTGTCCCCAGATCACAAACGTTCCCTTCACACCCTGAGCTCCTCAGCTCCTGTTTTAATTCTTTCTCTCCCTCCCTTCTGCCAGGATGTTCAGCAAGGAGAGAAGAAGATGGACAAACAGCTGCTCCAACAAGGGAAGGGAGAATGGCCTGGAAGCCCGGCTGATCCGCTGCCCACCAGCGCCAACAAGTCACGACAGGGAGAATAAGCCCTGCCTTTGTGGTGGGGACTTTGTAGCTGGTGTAAATGGGGCTGGGGGCTTCACCTGCTCTGTGCTAAGAGAGGCAGCATCTAGTTCTAGTGCTGGCAGCCTGACTTGAAGGCAGGAGATCCCCAGCGCCGGCTGTTCAAAGGGATCGATCCTCCTCCCGTCTGACACGGAGGAGTTTTGCCTCGGTGGGGAATCCTGTTCTCCCCGGGAAGGAGAAACGTGAGGGAAACACAGGGGGTGCCGGGATTCTCGGGGTGGAAACCCGGGCGCACCCCGAGAAGCCTCAGCCCGGCTGCCCGCGCAGCTCCCTCCCTCCCTCCCCGCATCCCCGCCCTTCTGGCTCGGGCAGGGCAGGGGGAGCGGGGTGGCTGCGGGACCCAGCCGAACCCAGCGGGACAGCGGAAACCCGCCCCGTTCCCGCCCGCGGGGTTCGGCCGTTCCCGGCGGGTTCGGCGGCCGGTCGCGCGTCGCCGTTGCCCGGGCAGCCGGTCCGGCCGGTGCCGGGCGGGGCCGTTCAACGCTTCCCAAGTCCCCGCTCCGTGTCCCGGGACACGCGTCCTGCCCACCCGCCGCTCTCGCTCAGTCGAGCCTTCGGCCATGGCTGAGCCGGTCGGTGCTGCGGGAGCGGAGACAGGCGCCGAGCGCCGGGAGAGCGCTGGGGAAAGGGCTCGGTAAGCCCCGGGTCTCCGTCCTCTTCCCCGCTGAGCCATGGGGAGGAGACCGGAGGGGGAACCTGCCCAGGGGCCGGGCCGCCGGCCGCTCCCACCCACCTGCGTCCCTCGGGCTCCAAGGTTCATCCTGCCACCCATCCTATTGGATATTTGTACCCGTGACACGCACAGTGGGATCGAGTGCACCCTCAGCAAGGTGTGGGTGACACTGAGCTGTGTGGTGTCTTTATACACTGGACAGAAGGGATGGTGTCCAGAGGAAAACTTGGCACATGTGGTTTTGTGTCCCTTTTGGAAGCTTTCCCTATACTGATAAAGAAAACATCAGCTGGCTCAAGGCTGGAGTCTCAGAATCACACGATTGGGAAAGACCACCAAAGACCACCAAAAGGATGGTGATGGACTCCAGGCTGGGCAGAAGCTTTTCTGGGTGATTTCTGACCAGAGAAATGTGAGCCCTCATCACCTTAGAAACACATTTCCCACTTGTCTAATTGCCTAGTGATCATAGAATCATAGAATTGTAGGGGTTGGAAGGGACCTCGAGAGAGGAGGAAAACACTGGTGCCCAAGTTGGCTTTTCCTCCTTTGTCTGAACGGGCTGGGGAATCTCACACCTCTCAACTCCTGGCTACACAGCTGGTACTAAGGCCAAGGGTTTGGCTTGAACGACAAGGGGATGTTCTTTGGTGACTCCAACCTGTTGGAGAGGGACAGGACCCACCTGTCTAGAAGGGGCCCTCAGGAGTCCCAGACCCGGGAGGTAGGATAAAGTCTGGAGAAAGGGCAGACTGAGTAAATACCGGCTTTACCATCTCTACCATCACCTGGCTGAGCCATCAAAGAGAAGACTTAAGAAATGAAGAAGAGAAGGAAATTCCTCCCAGGCTGCCCAGGGAGGCTGGGGAGTCTCCTTCTCTGGAGGGATTCAACACCTACCTGGACACCGTTGTGTGTGACCTGCTCAAGGTGATCTCCACGGACAAGACTGGAGGTGCTCCCCCTCTGGGAAGTGACCTCCTAGGTGATGCCCCTCTGACAGAGATGTCACTGGTTGGTCACCAGAGGTCCCTGGCAACTGTTGCTATTCTAGACCTCTATTGGGTTGGCTTGAGACAGGGGGGCAGCAGGCAGAAAACCAGGATGCACGTCTTGCAGATGGGGACAAAGCCAGGAGATTCAAGATCCTGTCAAACTCGAGTCTTATTAGTCCATCTGCAGCAGATACAGGACTGATTTTTTTTTTTTAATTACTATTTTTTAAGAGAATATGCATAGCACTAAAGTCCTAGTAATAAAAGAAGTGAGAATGAATAAAACCTGAAGTATCTCTGTTTATCACAGGCCCCGTTACAAACCTGTAACTTGGCAAGTAAAAGCAGTAGAACAAGTTTGGATAAGAAACTAAATACAAATCTAGTATCAATAGCAATTAAATCTAAAAAATAAATTATAAATTGATTAAAGAAGTTGCACATGACTGTTTGACATTCAATGAAGCCACAATTTGAGTATGTGAAAGTATTGAGTATGATTATCAATACTTTCAAAGGGGGAAATGCGACAGTCACCCTAATAAAATAGCTTCACTTCTATGTTATTTTGGTTCTAGTGTAGGATTTGATTTTGATTTCAAAGGAGTTAGAGCAGCTGTGAGAATATAAGGGGGAAAAAACAGAAACCCCCAAAAAACCCCACTCCAACATGACTGATGAAATATTATTGGGTCAACGCCACTCTGGTCCCAAACAGCTTCACACCAGCACAGATTTTTTTTTATAAAATTTAAATATTTAATGCAATAAAATAAATAAATATTTCTCTTTTCACATTTAACAGACAAAAACAGAACAACAAACCCAACCCCACGTTGCAGGGAGTTGGTCAAACTTTAGAACAGAAACTAAACTAAGAGTCTAAACTAAACTAAAGAGTCTTAACTAAACTAAAGAGTCTTAACTAAACTAAAGAGTCTTAACTAAACTAAAGAGTCTTAACTAAACTAAACTAAGGGTCAGTCCAAGGGGATCACAGTGTGACTGCAGTGGTGCCCGTCTCACAGCAGCTGCTGGTGGATTATGTCCCACACCATCTTCCTCTGGAAGTGAGGGATGTGACTCTGGAAAGAGAAGGAGAGAGAAAGCTGTTACATAGGAAGTCAGGGTGGCAAGGAGGCACAAACACCCGGTTCGTTAGGGACGGGGAGCGCAGCTCTGCCCTGCTGAGGCCACCCCGAAGTGCCGACCCCAGCAAGCGCGCGCCCGGCTTTCTTCTGGCAGGAATTTGCTGTTTAAACCAAAAAAGAACAAAAGATCCTCTTCATCTCCAGCATTTAATCCCACAAAAAGCCAGCTGATGAAGGAGACTCCCACAACAGCAGAAGCTCATTTAGGAAGCCCCCAGACCTCACCTTGTCAGAGGAGGAACAGGAGAACCAAGCAAGGAACTGCAATGCCCACCCTGTACCCACACACCAGGTGCACCTCCAGGAAGAGGAAATACAAAAGCTTTTGGACAGAGGAAGTTCCCAGGCTGGGGGCTGGGACAATACCTGGTGTCTGCCCTCCAACACATGGTGTTACAACCACCAGCTTACGTGGATTCAAAGCTCTGCTGCCACAGAGAGAGTCACCAACAGCATGAAAAAAGGACTAAAGAGCACCACGTAACCACAAGCCTGAGTTAAGTAGCGGGTACCTAAGGGGGTGCAGTAATGTGTCACCCTCCACAAGTCCAGACAACCAGATACTACGTCCTCCTGCTGTGTGGTGCAGCTACACTCTACCCAGCAAGTGGGACAGGTACGAGTCATGGGGATTCTCACAGGTCCCAGATGGAAAGGGATCTCCTCCCTATTTCTGTTCGTCCAGGTGATACACAGTTGTCACCGGTTGACTGGAGAAGGTTGGAAGACTGGACAATGATGGAACACACAGCAAGGATGGAACAGCAAAGTAGGATGACACGTGGCAGTAGTAGGATGGAAAATGGAAGTAGGATGGCACGATGTAGTAGTAGGATGGAACACGATAGTAGTAGGACGGCACACCGGAGTAGGATGGAACACAGCAGTAGGGTGGAAGACTGGTGTGTGATTTAACTCCAGAGTAGATTCGAGCCATGGTGTAGATTGGAGGACTGTACAAGACTGGAGCAGGGGGGAAGGATGGAGGAGTCGAGGAGGCTGGAGGAGTCGAGGAGGCTGGAGGAGTCGAGGAGGCTGGAGCACTTTGGTGCAGGAAAAAACAACAGAGAAGAACCACAGTGTTTATAAGCACGGCATTTGGTATTGACACGTGTCAGAGCACCAGAAAGGAGACAGTTTATTCCTACACAACTGTCTACATGTGAGTGGGGAGCCACAGCTACAGCAACAGAAATACCTCAAGTACAACAAGACTGTCAACCCCCTGGACAGAAACATCCTGCACTGGTGTCACCACAAAACACAGCGGGCATTTCTGTGCAGAGACCCTTCACACTCAGCTGGGTGACTCTGAACTCGGGCAGACCAGAGGGGCAGGAGTCAAATTGGTCACCTTAGTGTTACCCAAAAGAGAAAACTGCCTGTAAATTAAGTGAGAAGGACCGGGGGAGGTGGAAAGGAAGAGAGAAAATCCTGGCATCCCCTGTCATTACCTTACATTTCACGTCCCCAGATTAAAATAAAAATCTTCTCTAGTTGGGAGCGGAGGAAGGAAAAATAAAAAGCTACTGAAGGTTCACCTCCCATAGGACAGCAGCCCAGGAAACCTTGGAAAAACATCCCTGTGCGGACACAGAGACAAATGTTGGGCAGCACGGAGGAAGTTCAGGAATGAAATGGAAAGCAAACCTTTCAGAGAAGAAAGTCAAAGCAAACAGAAGGGTTTTACCTGGCACAAGGAACTGTCTTGTCCCAAAGGGAGAGTGTTCCGTTCCCCAAGGGAGTCCCACAAGGCATTTGATCTACGAGAGGAGAGCGTAAGCAAATCAGCCACTGGTAAAGGCAACTGAGGAGGCTGACGAACTTCCCCAAAGGTCAATGTTTCCTCTCTCCCCTACGTCCCCACATTCCCTGTGTTCTGTTGCTTTACAACAGTCTCAGATTTTCTTACTGGCAACTGCAGCAAGTTGCCCTGGGCACGAGGTATCGCCAGGCTGAAGCCCAGATTCAACCCCAAAAAGGGTTCTGGGGATCTAACACCCCAAACCAAACCAGTTTCCTCCTGGGCAGCTGGCAGCGGCCGTATCGCAGCTGGAGCTGGCTGCATCCAAGGCAGCTCCGGGACTGAGATGCCGAGCGAAATGCCCGGCCCCGACCCAGCAGCAGCGCAGGGATGCAGGGAAGAGACTGAGTTCCCACCCCAGCACTGCCAGACGCTACCGAGGGGCGATGCCGCCACAGCCCGTCCGTGAGCCAAGGGGGAGAGTCGCACCACACGCCAGGAAGAGCGCAGGAGAAACAAGCTCACGCCCTGACGTCAGCCTTACCAGTCTGCACCAGTTCTTCTCCTGGCACACAACTTCTGGGTCTTTTCACTGCAGGCTCAGATGACAGGGCCTGAGTCTGGAACAGAAACAAACAAAGCACCACCCTGAGTTTAACCTGAACACCAGCCCAAGCCAGCGGAAGCTTCCGGAAAGGGAGGCAGCTCTGGTCCGATTTAGGGACCAGGATTTGCTGGCTCAGAGTGCAGCAGAAGGATCTTGGCAGGATCTCTGACCAGCACGCTGCCCTTTGGGTTTGATTGTTAATAGGGGCTCTCCCCCACGCAGGGATTAAACCCCCTCAGGCTTCCTGCCCAGTTCCCCTCGGGCAGCTCCCCAGCATTCCGGAGTTCAGCCCTGACTCTGGCTCAGGGAGAGCTGAGCCCCTCAGAAAGGGGTTTTGTACAAACAAAGAGTCAATGGTGTCTCAGGGACAAATAACAGAGCACGAGGGTTTCTTACTCCTCTCACCCTACGGGCAGTAAGAAAAAGAACACGGCACCTCCCAACCAAACTAAGGGGTCAAGCAGCTCAGGACTCGTTTTTACAGAGCCAAAGTCCTAGGGGAATCCTCTCCCGGGCCGGTGGATACCGAACCCAGCAGAGAGGGCTTTATCCAGAGGAAGCAGGCGATTGTTCTCCCAAGCTCATGTGTTTTGGGTGCTCCTTCCTCAGCTCCACGTGCCAGAGCAGAGCAGGCAAACCTGAGCGAGGCAAACCCAGCACACCAGAGGCACCTGCTGTCAAGGGCAAAGAAGAGCCTGAGGCTGCACAGGTTCAGGAAAGTCTCTGCTAACCTCTCCCACAGACTCTGCTCCTGGAGCGGCATCGCTGCCCGAAGCTCGGCGTTTCCTTGCTGCCCTGGCTGGGACCTTCACCGCAGCAGCAGAAACCTCTTCAGCCTTCTCCTCACACCCAGGGATGGCAGCATCTAAACAACAAAGGCAGGACACATGACAGCGTGACCTAAGAGGGGGTTCAGATTGCCATTTGCTTGGCAGCCCAGCTCCTCGATCCCACCCAGAGCACTGGGATTCATTCCAAGCTGCACACCCTTCTGCACTTTCAGACACCCCTCAGTTTTCCAAGGGACGCCAAACGCCAGAAGAACCAGGGCTGTGAACTACCTTTGTCATGGGCGCCACCTGGTTGGAGCTTTGGAGGTTCCTGCCCATCAGGATGTTCCAAAGGCGGATGAGAGCTGAGGAGAGAAGACACAGAACAGGGATTTACAACCACGGCTGAGCTTCACACAAGCACAACTCCCAGAGCTAATTGCTGTAGTTCCCCTTCCAAGTCCCCCTGGGATCATCTATGACACACACACAGACACCGCAGAGCATCCCCCACCTCTCCCAGCCAAGGCACCGCTAATTATCCCACTACAGTGGGGTAATTCCCTTCTGTTAATGCTTCTTCATGAGTTACACTTGCTCCCAGCACCAAACACATGGCTTTGGCTAACGTGGAACGGGCTTTGTTTCACTCTGCACAGGTTAACCCCCCCTCCCCCAAGCCACACACTGCCCTTCAGCGGGGCAATGCCCCTGTGCACAACGCTGAGTTACTCTCCCCGGGGGGTTCACCACCCACACTCTCAGGTCCCTTCCAACCCCACAACCACCCACCATCTGTGCCTGGCAGCTCCGGGACGCCGGCACCGCTTCAGCCCCGGGAAGGCAGCCCCGTGTCTCCACACGCCCTACGCCGGGACTCCCCCCCAGCCGCTGCTCCCCCTCACACACACACACACACACAGAGCCCTCTGCTCCTGCCCCACGCGCGCTCCCAGGGCCCGTTTCTTTCCCAACTCCCCGCTTCCCAGACGGAAAAGCCCCCGGGGGGCCAAAGGGGGCGGGGTCGCCAGGGGCCTTCTCGGGGCGGGGGGACCCGCAGCTCCGCTCCCGCCCTGGGCTCCAACGCCCAGGAGAGGTCCCGCAGGCCGCACCCGGGAGGCCGCGGGGCCTCAGGGACGGGGCGAGGCCCTCGGGCGGCCGGACGGCCTCGGGCCGGAGCGCTGACCTGGGGGGCGGCCTCTGCAGCGGCGGCGCGGCCGGGGACGGCTCGGGGGGCGCGGCGGGCGGCGGCCAAGAGGCCGCCCAGGGGCCCCGGCAGCCATCGGCACAGAGGCACCGGCAGCCCGCGGCGGGAACGCGCCCGTCCTGCGCCGCGCCCGGCCCGGCCCCTCCCCCCAGGGGGTGGGGCAGCCCCGCCATTGGCTCCGACCGCTGCCTGTCTGGGCGGAGCTGGGCCGGGCTGGGCCGTCCCTCCCCGGCTCTGCCCCCCGCTTGCCCGGCCCGGCCCTGCCCGGCCGCCCCTCCCAGGGCTGTGCGGGGCAGCCCCTCCAGTGGCTCCTCCCGCCGCCTGTCTGGGGAGGCAGAGCCCGGGCAGGAGAGGGGCGGCTCTCTCCTCTCCCTCTCCCTCTCCCTCTCCCTCTCCCTCTCCCTCTCCCTCTCCCCACCGCAGGTTCTGCGGCCCGAGGGACGCAGGTGGGTGGGAGCGGCCGGCGGCCCTGGCCCCTGGGCAGGTTCCCCCTCCGGTCTCCTCCCCCCGGCTCAGCGGGGGAGAGGACGGAGACCCGGGGCTTACCGAGCCCTTTCCCCAGCGCTCTCCCGGCGCTCGGGGCCTGTCTCCGCTCCCGCAGCACCGACCGGCTCAGCCATGGCCGAAGGCTCGACTGAGCGAGAGCGGCGGGTGGGCAGGACGCGTGTCCCGGGACACGGAGCGGGGACTTGGGAAGCGTTGAACGGCCCCGCCCGGCACCGGCCGGACCGGCTGCCCGGGCAACGGCGACGCGCGACCGGCCGCCGAACCCGCCGGGAACGGCCGAACCCAGCGGGCGGGAACGGGGCGGGTTTCCCCTGTCCCGCTGGGTTCGGCTGGGTCCCGCAGCCACCCCGCTCCCCCTGCCCTGCCCGAGCCAGAAGGGCGGGGATGCGGGGAGGGAGGGAGGGAGCTGCGCGGGCAGCCGGGCTGAGGCTTCTCGGGGTGCCCCCGTGTTCCCACCCCGACAATCCCGGCACCCCCTGTGTTTCCCTCACGTTTCTCCTTCCCGGGGAGAACAGGATTCCCCACCGAGGCAAAACTCCTCCGTGTCAGACGGGAGGAGGATCGATGCCTTTGAACAGCCAGCGCTGGGGATCTCCTGCCTTCAAGTCAGGCTGCCAGCACTAGAACTAGATGCTGCCTCTCTCAGCACAGAGCAGGTGAAGCCCCCAGCCCCACTTACACCAGCTACAAAGTCCCCACCACAAAGGCAGGGCTTATTCTCCCTGTCGTGACTTGTTGGCGCTGGTGGGCAGCGGATCAGCCGGGCTTCCAGGCCGTTCTCCCTTCCCTTGTTGGAGCAGCTGTTTGTCCATCTTCTTCTCTCCTTGCTGAACATCCTGCCAGAAGGGAGGGAGGGGGAGAAAGAATTGAAAAAGTAGCTCAGGAGCTCAGGGTGTGAAGGGAACGTTTGTGATCTGGGGACAGAGCAAACTGCACAGGCTGTTCCCAAGGCACTGGCACGTTTGATGGGGGGGGGGGGGACAACGTATATAAGGGAGCATAAGAAATCGCATTTATAATAACTAACACATCAATAAGAGTAAATTCAATTACTAACTATTGCAAGATGCTTGGAGGGAAAGCTGATGGGAACAAAATAAATGAGAGCAAGGCTGTGACTCGTGACCCCAGCAGCCCAAGGCAGGTGGCACCTGGGACGGATAAGGAGGAAGCATCAGCAGGAAGGTAGTTCTTGGGATGGAGAAGGAGGAGCCCCCTACTCACTCAGATCACTGCGGGGACAGACAGGGACCATCTGTCAGCAGACAGACGGTCTGTTTCCAGACAGGCAGGAAGCCGGGTTTATCCCCCACCCCGGGACCCCGCTCCAGGGATCCGCATCCCTCAGGCGGGAAGGGATCGGGATGTCCCGGGTCACAGAAGCTCCGCTGAAGGAAAGAAAGAGCCCAGATCCGTCTGTCCTTGACCATCTCGGGGTGCACCGCTCCCGGAGGCACTGCAATACCGGGACGATGCGCGGACCGGAGGGAGCAAGCTCCGGGTCCAACTCCCAAACCCAAAAATCCGTTTAATATAAAGTCCTCTCATCGAGGACGTATCAGATATTAAACTGATAAGAACAGATACTACACTTCATCTTAGCCAAAAGGCCGAGAAGCGATGTCTCACACACACCCAGCACCTCTACACACCCCCGCCGGCACTCACACAACTCACGGATGCTCTACATCGGCTTCAAAACACCCTCTCGTCCCGCTCGCATTCGCATTCCCCTGCCTATCCCGCCTCTTCCCGCCGGGATCCGCTGCTCCCGGCTCCGGGAAACCGGCGGAGAGCTCCGCACCGAGCACTCCCAGCAGCCCGTGCGCGCCCCGCTGCTCGCGATTTGCATGGACACGCCCCTCTCCAGCCGCTGCTCTGCCCGCTGTCCTCCCCGAGCAGCACCCAGCTTCTTCCTTCCCAGAACCAGCCACAATAAGATGGTCAAACAGCCGGTGTGCGGATGCTTTTAGGCATCAAAGGTAAACTAAGGATATTTAGCGGTAAGATGGGTTATCAGAACTCGTTATAATCACTAACCAATCAGTGGGGTGTCAACAGTGTGTGTAACCAAGTAGCAGTTTTTCAGCTTGCCACGTTTGCAGTAACAAATGTCTCTAATCTGTGGGATTTCACCCAATAAACGGCTTCACCTGAAATTCATATTGAATTGGGTGTTGCTCTCTGCTGGTCTCCACAGGGGTTGAGCACAGAAATAGTGGGGGACATGGAGAGACAGGAAAGCCTTTGACACGGTTTCTCACAGCATTCTGACTGAGAAACTGGCTGCCACATCAGGAGGAGTGATCTCCAGTCTGTCTGCCGCTGGGATAAAGCTGATGTGCTTGACATCAGCGCGTTGTTTGTGCTCCAGGGCCTCAAATCCCAGCCCTTAATGGGAAACTTGGAAAGGATCCAATGCTTTCTTCATCCTGCTGAGTCACAGAGCTCATTTCCTTGCTGCGAGAAGATTCCCTTCTCCAGGGCGTTTAGAGCATTTCCCTGCGTTTCGAGCTGATACGGGATTTGGGATAAGTCCTGGAGAGGGGCCGTGGGGCAGAGCAGGGGCTGCCCTGCTGACCTGTCTGCGGTCCTGTCCTGCCCTTGAGCACCAGTTTCTGGTTCCATCAGGGTGCTGGTGCAGGGGCTCTGGGTATTTCAGCCCTTCTTTGGGGGCAGGGGCAGCCCTTCTTTGCCAGATCCCCTCTGGGGTGGCTGTGACCCCCATCACTCTCCTCTACCTCCCTTCCCCTCCCTCCTCTCCAGTGTGGCTGCAGATGTGTCTCCCGGCGAGCACCTTGGGCTTCCTGAGGTTTTGGGTGACTCTCCATGTGCTCCAGCTGGGATCAGGTAGGGATCCTGCAGGGCTGGTGGGGGCTTTTGCCCACTCTGGGTGGGTGATGTGGGGCAGGGAGCTGCCATGGGGTGGGGGGAGCCCAGCCTGGAGCTTGGCCCTGCATAATTTAACTTTCCCTTGGCTGCTGTGGCTAGAGTGGGGCTGACTGGGTTCGAGTTTGTTTTCTGGACCAGGTCCCCGCCCCTGGGAAACCTCCATCTCCTTCCAGTCCTTCCACTCCTACACCAGTTTCTCTGGAGTCTCTGGACCATTACAGGGCGAAGCAACACCCGTAGCATGGAGCATGCACCACTCACACCAAGCTCAGCCCTGGCCTCCAATGCCCTCAATTAACGTAGGCACCATCTCCGTGTCTCTGTGTCCTTGTCCATGGCCAAGCTGACTTCAGAGTGGTGGGACCAGACCACCCTCTCCGTGTCACCGTGGGGCAGGATGTTGTGCTGCCATGTCACTTGTCCCCAGCCATGGACATTCAGAGCTGGGACATCAGGTGGATCCGTCATGATGTCACCGAAACAGTGCACCACTACCGACATGGGGAGGACGTGTCCTGGGAGCAGATGGAGGCATATGTTGGGAGGACAGAGCTGATCAGAGATGGTCTCTCCAGAGGCAGCCTGGACTTGCGAATCTCTGGGCTGAGACCCTCTGATGATGGTCTGTACATCTGCGCCGTGATGGATGATGCCTCTTATGATGAAGCTGAAGTGTATCTGGAAGTATCAGGTTTGTGTCCTGTGTGGTGTTTGCAGGGGTGGTTGTGGTGTCCCTAGGCTTGTGTGCTTCCCTTGGTGCCCCAGGAGAGCTGGCACGGTGTCTGGAAGCCTTGGGTGCAGACGCTGCCTGGAGGTGCTGAAGCTGGGCAGCTTGGTCTTGCTGTGCCGGGAGGTTTGGGGGGAGATCTGGGGCCGTTGGGCATCAACACTGGGTGGTTCCTGCACAGGTTGTGGTGGGTTTGGTGGGAGCTGTGAGGGGTCTGCTCAGGGATGCGGTGGTGGCTTTGGACCTGAGCCCATCCCTCCCTGACCCCAACCCCGGGCTCTTCCGCAGCCACAGGCTCTGGCCCCCAGCTCTCTCTGGAGGGTTACGAGGCCGGAGGCATCCGGGTGCTGTGTCGATCGGCCGGATGGTTCCCGCAACCGGAGGTGCTGTGGAAAGACCCCAACGGGCACCGTGTCCCCTCGGTCTCCCAGAGACGTTCCCCTGATGCCAGGGGCCTGTTTGACACCGAAGACGCCATCGTGGTGACAGGGACAGGAGAGGGGAAACGGTCCTGCGTGGTCAGGAACCGCCGCCTGGACCAGGAGCAGGAGGCGTCCCTGCACATCTCCGGTGAGACGGCTGCAGCCAGCCCCTGCGGCGCTGGAGCAGGGCGGGGGTTGGCTGCCTTGCTTGGAGCAGCTTTGGGCTGGGCTTGGGGTGCAGTGTGAGGGTGTGGGGGCATGGGAGGACTCTGTCCCCTTGAGGCCAGGGCTCACGGGACAAGGGCTGGGAGGTGTGGGGCGGGGGTCTCTTGGTCCTTCTCCCCATGGACGTGATTGTAAATTAGTCCCTTTCCCTGTGGATCTGTTTGTTTCACAGCTCCCTTTTTCCACAATGCCCGTCCCTGGATAGTTGGTCTGGTCGTGCCCCTCGTGCTCCTCATGGTCTTCTCGCTCTTTGTTGTGCTCTTCTTTTGCCTCGGTGCGTATCTCTGGAGAAGGAAAGGTACATTTGCCCCCTAGGGACCTGTTGCCTTCATCAAAAAGCTCTTTGGTGAAAGACATAATGGGATGGGGACGCGGTGGGGTGTGGGTGGCAGGACAGGAAGCACGACCAGAGTGTCTGACTGGTATGAAGGTCCCAGAGACCCTCTTGAGATGTTTCTGCTGAGGAAGCAAGCTGCTCTCCTGACCTCCTCTTCCTTCGGCTTTGCTTTTCAGACCGGTGGTAATCCAGAGAGATGGGTGAGTCCTTCTAACCCCTTCCCTCAGTAAACCTCCTCACACAGGACACCCCAGGATGGACTTGGCTTTGGGGGGTTCCTGACTTTTGGCCTGAACTCCAGAGAGCCTGGGTGGGCTGGCAGGGAGCCATTCTCTGGACTGAAGCGGTGTGGTGGTTTAGCCCTGGCTGGAGGCCAAATGCCCACCAAAGTCAGTCTATTACTCCCCTTTGTAGTTGGACAGGGGAGAAAATATATATTGAGAGGCTGAGGAGTCAGGGTAAGGACAGGGAGAGGTCATCCTGTCATCAGTGACATGGGCAAAACAGACTCAACACAGAGTGAAGGAAAGAAATCTCTCGAATTTATTACACTGCACACACAGAGAGTGAAACCAGAGTTGGGAGCGCAACCAGATCTTAAAACAATGCAACCAGATCTTAAAACACGTTCCCCCCCCCCCCTCCCCGCTCCCTTCTTAGCAGGCTTTAGTCATGATTTTACTCCCTTCTTCCCTCACGTTGAGGCATGGGGGGGAGAGACTAGGGAAAATGGTGTTCTCTGTAGCACTTTCCCCTCACCCCTCCATTCTCAGCAGACTTCCCTTTAGTCATGAACTTGCTCCCTTCTTCCTCCCCCATTGTGGCACAGGAGGGGCAAGGACTGGGAAAATGGGGTTCTCAGTCACTTCTTCATGAGTTGTTTTCCTTTTCCAGATCTTAAAACACCTCTAACTCCCCTCCCCCCACCCACCCACCCACACTCCCTTCTTAGCAGACTTCACTCTAGTCATGATTTCACTCCCTTCTTCCTCCTCATTGTGGCACAGGGAGGGGCAGAGACTGGGGAAATGGGGTTTTCGGTCAGTTCCTTGCAAGTTGGTTTCCTTCTCGGCCCGGGAGGGGGGCATTCATTCAACACCTTTCCCCTGCTGCCCCGTGGGGTCCCACCCACGGCAGACAGTCCTTCATGAACTTCTCCAATGTGAATCCTTTCCCACAGGGCTTTATCTATTCACCAGTTGCCCTGGCGTGGGTCACTGCTATGGGCGCAGTCATAAATCACAGTGTCTCTCAGTCCCATTTCTCCACAGGGTCACCAGCCTCCCCCAGCAAACCTGTTCTGGCTCAAGTCTCTCTCATTTCTGTGTCTCTGTTTCTCTCCATGGGCTGCAAGTGCTGGCAGGGGCTTGCTCCAACGTGGGTAACAGCGTCTTCTCTATGTTTCCACCTGCTCCATCCAGCGTGAAGCCCCTCCACGGGCTGCAGGTGCGGTCTGGGCCTTTTGCACAGGCTGAGGACACACACAACCCCCCACTATGGGTTTCTCCAGGGGCTGCAGGGGCATCTTTCTCTCCGGCACCTGGGCCACCTCCTCCCCCGCCCTCCCCGGCCTTGGTGTCTGCACAGCTTGTTACATCTTCTCATTCCCTTCCCCAGTGGCAAAATGCAGCTGCCTACATTTATTTTTTTTTTTCTCCTATATGTGATTCCCAGAGATGCTGTGACCATTGCCGATGGGCTCAGCAGCAACTCTGGCCTTGAATTGGCCGATATTTACAGTCTGGGGCCTTCAGAGAATTCCAGCAGCTCCTTCCAGCAGCCATTTTCTGCAGCCCCTGTTCTCTCCCAGCACCCAGCAGAACTGTGACACCGCCAGCGATGGACCCAGTGGCCCTGGACCTGGTATCCCTTGGAGCTGAGCCCATCCCTCCCTGACCCCGACTCTGGGCTCTTCCCCAGCCACAAGCTCTGTCCCTCAGCTCTCTCTGGAGGGTTACGAGGCCAGAGGCATCCAGGTGATCGGCCGGATGGTTCCCACAACCGGAGGTGCTGTGGAAAGACCCCGACGGGCACTGTGTCCCCTCGGTCTCCCAGAGACGTTCCCCTGATGCCAGGGGCCTGTTTGACACCGAAGACATCACTGTGGCATTGCGGCTGTGCCTGTGCTGCTGTACCACCCAGGCTGCAACTCCACTGTCACCTCGAGTCAAAGGGATGGGTGCCTCTGGATGAATCTCTGTGAGATCAGAACAGCCCAAAGCATCTGTGGCCAGGAGCAAGTCCTCAGCAGATTCCCTGCTCTCCTGCAGACCCTGCCCAAGCTCCTCTCCTCACTGCCACTGGAGCAGCTGTCCCTCTCGGCCCTGCTCCAGCTCATCCTTACATGTCAGAGCAGGATGGGACTCAATAAAGATTTGTGATGCACATGGTGTGCGGCCATGAGGGAAGGGGGAGTTTGTGCTGATTCCTGGCTGCCGCTGAAGGGGATTTGCGGCAGGCTTGGAGCAGTGGTTGGAGCAGGAGTCTGGGGGCAGCTCCCAACAGGGTAAGCAAGGGCTAGGAAGTGGGGGGCACTCAGGGCAAATCAGGCTCCCCTTGTCTTGGTTCTGGGGAGCCCTAACTCTACTAGCACCCTGTGTACCCAGGGTGCCACAGCTCTGCATCCTTCTGTGCCATGCAATCCCATTGGGATCAAGCCTGAGGTGTCTTTCTCTACTGCCCTTCCGAGCTGGGCACTCGGTACAGGTGGTGACGGCTTGTGACTGGGTTTAGGGACTGGGCTGCATGGGGATGGGCAGTTTGGGACAGCGGGGTGTGGCATGCAGTTTGAGAAACAAAGGCTCAAGCACTGCCAGGTTAACAGATAAGGGGATGGAGCCTTTAGGCCATGAACCTCGGGGAAACTAAACAAGGTGGCAGCATCGTTGCCGGCCCCAAGCTGGGACAGGCTCCAGGAAAAAGTGTCCTCTATTGTTAAGGTGTATCTGCTGTCTGACCAGGTTTTAGAAGTTCTATTAGCATGATAAGATAGAGATGCTGCTGTGACAGCAAAACATTGACCAATCAGATGTAGCCCATGAACACCGTGTATTTGAAAGAAAGCAGCCGTCTGCAGAGCATATAAAAAGGAATGGTTCTTTGCAATAAATCGACTCTTGCTCGCATCAAGCTGTGTCCAGTCTCTCTCTGTCACGGCAACTTGGTGCCCCGTGTGAGGTCTTTGAACTGCGCCGAGCTGTGCGGCATCCTGCGACTCCCACAGAACGTGGAATGAGCCACTGAAAGGAAGTGGGAAGCCTGGCCAGGAATCATCCCTCTGGAAGAGAGGTGAGCTGTGGGTAATATGGGGAATCAACTGTCTTCCCCCGAGAGAGACGTATATATGACCTTATGAAAGGTCTTCTTAAAAAGCTCGACATTGATCACATTGATCCAAGTTGGGCCCGTTATTCCGACTCCAAGGGGACCCCAAGCAGGGACCCCTCTCTCTTGTCACCAGGATCCTGAACGAGGGTATAGAGCGACTGAAATAGGAGAGTGTGAGTTTTGGAAACGGCAAAAGATGTTCTTACCAGCTGCCCCAGCCTGGCGTGGCTCCGAGATGTGTTCCCTGACACCGGGGTCCTCTGAGACAAGTCAGGCGGTGCGAGGAATTTAAAGGGATCTCGCCATAAAAAAGTCTCAGGACCGACTGCCCCCCCAACCGAAGACTACAGAGACAAAAGTGTTGCCTCCACGGACAAGGAACCTATGGACATGGACAAGAAACCTAAGGACAGGGACAAGAATCCCACGGAGATGAACAAGAATCTGCCTTGCCTACCATCGCATCAGGGATCCCTTTTGTCTCAGTACCCACTGCTGACACCCACATCACCCAGCAAACTCAGCGACACATCCGTGTCTCTTGACGACCCAGAGACTCCAGAGAGACTGCTCGTCGGAGCCTGGGCACGTAAGGTTGCTTCAGAACTGGGAAAAAGTTTATGTGGGAACAAGTGGGTGGTGGAAAGAGTTAATAGCGGACCCCTGGCATGCGAGCGGAACAGGACGCCAGCGCTTGGCTGGGCCCCAGTGCTCGCAGGCGGGGTCACGCTGTGGTTCGCGATGGGGTCAGGGCAGAAGCAGCGGCGCAGCTCCGGCAGTCGGAGAACCACCGCAGAAGTCGGAGAACCGCCCCCCACACACCCCATCCACCCATCCATGTGGCGTGGATGTGACGATTCGCGTCTTGCAATGTTCTTTGTCTGATAGGTTGGTTTGCAGCATTCATTTGTATGTGAGATCATTACATGGTTGAAATACTGATTGCGGGAAAAAACTTAGACGTTGGAAGTTTGACTCATGAGTGAACTGCATTTGGAAGAAAGGGGTTCCAGAGAAAATTCCAAGGAAGCCAGTGTGAAAATATTTGGATGTTCAAAAGTTGCATGAATTGTTTCATCAATCTGCTAAGGTGCTTTAGCTACAATACCACTTCTTTGTTTACTGAGGCTAAAGGGATTGCACAGTCACCTGGACTGTCAGCAATTCACCAGCGGCCTTGCCCCTGGCGTGAAACCTTGTGGCACAGGCACACGAGAGGCTTTGGACTGCACAAATGCAGGAATCCAGTAACTGTGTCCAATGCCATGTACCCCGTGAAATCAAAATGGACAACAGCCCAGGATATATAGCACAAACAATACAAACCTCTTTCCAATGATGGGACATTACCGATGTTACAGGGACACCACACTGGCCTGCAGGTCAGGCCATGGTGGAACGTATGAATCAAACTCTCAAGCGTTTTTGCTTCACAAACAAAAAGGGGGAGAGAAGGACATCTCTCCAGCTGATCGATTAAACAAAGCTCTGTATGTTTTGAATTGTTTATGTCTGCCACAGAACAGCTTGGTACCTCCAATGGTGAAATACGCAGGAGGTTTAAAAGGAGGTTTGAAAAACGGAAAAAAAAATGAAAAGAAAAAAAGTCAATGTCAAGTGTTAGTAAAAAAAATTAAATTACAGGTACTAACTTGGGGAAAGGAGATCTGGCTGTGTCATTACAGATGCCACAGATCCAGAAAAAAGCAAGCCTGTGTGAACCAGGCAGAGATCCTGATCCCAGTAGCTTATGTCAAGTGTTCCAACTGCAGCCACAACGGACTATGAGTTTTGCTGCGGGACATATTGAACTATCTAACAGTCTTTGAAATATGTATGTATTTGTGGTAAATGAAAATTAGGGAAATGGTGATTTCTGCACAGCCTAAGAACACAGACTGCAGTGGGTGAGGCTGATGTTATCTGATGTTATCTGACTCCTGAAATTGTCAAGACACTTAGCTACAGATGTGGATTCTGTAAGACTTTACAGAATCAAGCAGCAACTGATTTTTGTTGCTGGCTCATAGACATGATTGTGAAAATTTTGAAAGGCATGTGCTGTATGAATGTGTCCACTCCCAGTCAATTCATGCGAGCATTCAGAAATTAATAGATCAAATACAAAAGATACAAGAAAATTGATTCTTTGGATTGGACAATTGGTTTCATGAGTGGGGAATTTCAGGATGGATATTGTCAATGGTCAAATTTGGATTACATAGTCCCTGACAATATTCTTGAATTTCCTATGAAACAGCAAAGTTATTCATACTGAGAAGTATTTGGTGATCACATCTTCAAAACACTACGGCCTTGAAGGCAGAGGTACGGACTGCCTTAAACCATGAAGGAGTTGTAGGAAGGTATTTGGAAGTAAGTGAACATGTCATTATTATCCATAATAAATGGTCAACACAGAAGGTGTGTAGATAACTTTTAGACATAAAAGATAAATTAACAATGCAAACAGCGTGTGTAGCCAATTAGTAGTTTTTAGCTTGCTACATTTTACAGTATGGTTTTTCGTTTATGGGATGTTTTTTAGATTTAGTTAAATAAGGACTTAGGGTTTTTTTGTAGTTATTTTCGCCTTAGTGTTATTTTTGACAAGTCTTGCAAAAGAAAATATCACGCTCAGTGAAGGAGGTTCTTTTTGCTAAACAGGAAGGGGGAGATGTGGCATGCAGCTTGAGAAACAAAGGCTCAAGCACTGCCAGGTTAACAGATAAGGGGATGGAGCCTTTAGGCCATGAACCTCGGGGAAACTAAACAAGGTGGCAGCATCGTTGCCGGCCCCAAGCTGGGACAGGCTCCAGGAAAAAGTGTCTTCTGTTGTTAAGGTATAGCTGCTGTCTGACAAGGTTTTAGAAGTTCTATTAGCATGGTAAGACAGAGATGCTGCTGTGACAGCAAAACTTTGACCAATCAGAAGTAGCCCACGAACACCATGTGTTTGAAAGAAAGCAGCCGTCTGCAGAGCATATAAAAAGGAATGGTTCTTTGCAATAAATCGACTCTTGCTTGCATCAAGCTGTGTCCCGTCTCTCTCCATCGCGGCACCTGAGCTTCCTGACACCGTCCCAGCTAACTAACCAGAGAGCTGCTGGGCAAAGCAGCCCCAAGGCCGAGGTGAGGGGTGAAAGGGGGGTTCCCTTTAGAGAAGGGAAAACCGGGGTCCTCTGCTGCTCCCCTGCAAGGGAGAGGACACGGAGTTGCTGGGAGGCAGAAATCCTTCCCGGGGAGGGGGAGGCCCTGGCACAGGGTGCCCAGAGAAGCTGGGGCTGCCCAGATCTATATTCTTATTCCATAAAAATCATTGATTAACTTTGCTTAGAGTTTTAAATGCAAAGAGGAGAGAGATGTTGAGCCTGGAGAAGGGGAGGCTGAGGGGAGACCTTCTCCCCGCCTCCCCTGCCCTGCCAGGAGGGTGCAGAGAGGTGGGCGATGGTCTCTCCAGCCAGGGGACAGGAGATGGGACAAGGGGCAATGGGCTCAAGCTGCCCCAGGGCAGGGTCAGCTCAGCTGGGAGGGCACAGTTCTTCCCTGGCAGAGTTGTGGGGCTGTGGCACAGGCTGCCCAGGGAGGGGCTGAGTCGTGGCAGATGAGCTACTGAGGGGTCTGTGTCAGCACAGGACAGGAACGGTTGGGCTCGGTTCTCTCAAAGGTCTTTTCTCACCTGTTGACTCGGTGAGGAGTAGCATATTTATGTATTTCCTGGAAGTCCCTCTCAGCTGCCCATGTCCCCAGCACACGTGTGGTTACGTTGAGCGGGGCTCCAGGCACACACCGTCCCGGTTCCCTATTGCTAAGGGCCTGAACGTGCTTCATGTTCTCAGAGCTGCTGTAACTGCTCTAAAATCAAAATCATATTCGAAGCTAAACCCCAAATACCCCAGAATTCCAGCTATTTCAGTAGGGTGACAGTGAAAGGAGGAGCCCGAAGCGAGAGGCGGGCTGTCCCGCCCTCAGGTGAAGAACAACGACCCGGGGCAAGACGGCGGCTCCGCCCAGGGGCAGCGCTACTAGAGTTTTACCGCCCAAAGGCGGGCCGCTCGCTGATTGGCTGCCTGTCCCGCCACTCTTCCATCGTGAAGCGCTGATTGGTCGGTCGGAGCCGTTTCGGTGATCCCGCCTCTTTGGCCTGAGGTGTTGGCCGCGTCCGTGAGGCGCAGGAGCGGATACGGAGCGGGACTGGAAGGAAAATGGGGTGGCGGGTGCTGCGTGGGAAACTGCGCGGTAACGGCGGTGGAAGGAGCCCCGTGTGGGGGTATATCCCGAGACACGGGATGTCCCCCCAGTGTCGTGACCTCCCCCGTGTGTCCTGAGCCCCGCACACCGTGTCACCCCCCACAGGTACGTCCCGAGCTCCCCGCCCCGTGTGTTCCCGCCCCCCCACCCGGTGTGTCCCGAGCCCCGGGATGTCCAGAGCCCCCCGTGAGTCACCCCCGGTGTGTCCCAGCCTCGCTCCGTGTGTCCCCCCCTCGCCGGTGTCTCCCCAGCATCGCTCCCTGTGTCTCCCCATCACCCCGGTGCATCCCGACCCCCCCCCCCGAGCTCCCCCGGGTCCCCCCTCCCCGGTGTGTCATCCCAGACGGTTTCATTTCCCAAACAAGCGGTTTGAAAGCGACTTTCAAGATTTCCTTCCTTTTTTAGGGGTTTTCTCGCACCCCCACCCCCTCCACCACCCTTGCCCGGTCCCCCTTCCCGCGGCTTCACCCCCCTGCTCCATCCGAAGCTGCCGGAGCATCGCGGAGCCGGAGCCGTTGGTCGGTTACCCAGGAGGATGCTCCGAGTATCCCCAGGTGACAAGTTTTGGGGGCATCTCAATGGTTTTGACAGGTGACTCGGCTGCTTGTGGCTCCCCCCTGGTTTGTCCTGACCTCAAATACACCCAGCCAGCTCGTTGAATGTAAATTCGTGGGGAAATTAGGGGCCAGCTCACTGCAAGCGGATGGGGAAAGGGGGTGGGGATGCCACAGCCCCCCTCGGCTCAGAGCTCTGTTGATCCTTTCTGGCAGATCCACCGCAATCCCTCGGTGCAGTACTCGGAGTTTATCCTGTTCCCCTTCAGTGTTCCACAGCCCGCACTCCCATTCCCCAGGCTCTGTGATAACCTGGGGGTGCAGGAGGCACCCACGTCAGGGCACGAGGGTCCCAAGGGTGTCTAGGGAGATCCCCATGCCAACACCCACCCCTCCCCAAAGCACTCACCAGCTCTGGTCCAGGCGGGAGCCATTCAGCCAGGTCCAGCCCTGATAGATGGAGAAGGACAGGCCAATCCAGTATTCATTGGAAGGCTGTAGGATTTTACTGATGGAGTCCTGGAGCGGGGAGAGGGCGGGTGATGATGCCACGTGCCATCCCAAAACAGGCTCCAGCTCAGCCCCTGCAGCCCCATCCCAGAAACGAGCCCCACCGCTGTCCCCACACAGGCAAAGGCACCCAGGAGCTTGGCACCGACCCCCCAGTTCCTGGGACAGCCCTTTGCCCTTCCCCAGGGGCCACCTGCCCCTCTAGTGCAGCCCTGGGACCTGTCCCACGTCCCCGATGCCATCAGTGCCTTTACCAGCTCATCCTGATCCTCCAGCACCAGCAGCTCAGACCCCCGGTTCTCACAGTCCTCACGGCTCTGGGTCCAGTTCCTATGAGTACTGCTGTTCTCAACAACCCAGTAACACTTGTTCCTGTTCAGCGTCCAGCCCGTGGGGCAGAGCCTGCACCCCTCACCCTCTGAAAGACAGCCAGAGCCACGCTCAGCCACACAGAAGCCACTTTGTCCCCTGCAGCTCCACAGAGGACGAGGGTTTCACCCCAGGAACATGGAAACACCCCGCACTCCAGCTCAGGGTGCTCTTACGTTTTGAGGAGCCTGACGGCCGGGGCAGGTACCTGGTGACTGTGATGGGCAGAGACCTTCCCTCAGCTCCATGACAAATCTCTCCAGCGTGGCATTGTTGTTTCCTATGATCACACACTCGTTCTTCTGGCTCCCCACATTCTCCTGGCCTCCCATGTTCCTCAACGACTGTCGGCAAGCTGTGTGGGAAGGATGGAGCGATGGAGCAGGGGAGAGGGTCAGGGCGGGATCCAGTGTAGACAGGGAGAGTAGCTCCCAGCCTGACACCACTCCGGGCAGTGGTTCCCCATGTCTCTGCTCCCCCTCCACAGCCCCAGAGTCCCGGCAGATCCCTCCCCAGCGCCAACTCCACGCTCTCCTCCTGCAGAGGATTCTCCACCTGGCTGAGGGCTGGGGGTGCCGTGACCCCCCCAGGCAGCATCACGTCCCCCTGGCCCCAGCCTAATTCCGTCCGGGCTCCGTGTGGCCCCAGCTCCTCCAAGGGTGTGAAAACGTGGCTCCGCCTCCGCTGAGAAGTTTCCAGTGGTTTCCCCTCCCCGCCCAAGGCTCCTCCACATACAGCTCTGAAGAGTTCTGATCAAAACCACGTTCCAACACCTCAGCAGCGCAGGCCCTGAGCAGCAGACACGCCTCCTACACAGGCACCCTCAGGCCGGGACCCCCCTCCCGCCTCTCGCGATGGGCCCTGGGATGTCCCGGGCCCCAGCAGCTCCTCACCCCAACTTCCCAGCGCCACCACTGCCGCTCCCAGGACGAGGTGCCCAAGGCAGCTGGCCCAGAGCGCGGTTCGGTGCCACGGGGGACAGCCCGGTCCTGCGAGGGGAAGAGCTGTGAGAAGAGCAACAACACTGCCCCAACCCCACATCCGGCGAGACAGGCTTGCAGTGCAGGTTTGGGCTATTTTCTGCTCCCAAAAACCCTTTTGAGGCGGTTCTGCACTTTGCTCGCAGCCTTTTGTCACCCCCACATCCCTCTGCTGCTGCTCCCCTTATCTCACACCGACCCCAACGGCACCGGGGCAGGAGGTTGGCTGGGTCCTACCCAGCGCCCAAGAGCTGGGGGTCTCGTGGCTGTGAGGAAGACCCAGAGCTCAGAGGGGAGCTGAGGGGGGAGAGGCAGCCCCATCCCGCTCACGGGAGAATGGAGGAGTCCTGTCCGTAGCCCGGTACCACTTGGTCCCATCCAGCATCAGCCCGTGGGGCAGAGCCCACAGCCCTGCATGCACAGACGGGCGGACGCTGCCGTGCTGAGATGCCCCTGGGTAGAGCCTTGTGTCACCCCGGGTGGGGACAGCGCGGTTTGGGGACCCTGCGCTCGGGGGAGGCTGGGGAGCATCCATCACATCCCCTCAACATCGCCAGGGTGCCCAAGGCAGGGTGTCCTGGGGCAAGACCGCTCTCTGCACAGAGGTGTGACCCCATTAGGGGACCAGCAGCAGGAGCTGGGTGTCCCCCAGACCCCCCTGCTCCCTCTTTTGGGGCTCAGCCCTGAGACCTGTAGCTTGGTGGAGATGGGACGCCAGCCAGCCCGCGGCATGGGACAAGCCCCAGCCTTGAGAAGAGCCCCCCTGGCTCCTCTTCCCTTGATTCCTGCCTCAGTTTCCCCATCTTGAGCAGTTCCTGGGCATCACCCCACTTCTCTCCCAAGTCACACCCGTCGTTGCCACCCCAGCTTTCCTCCCCTCCCCACAATGAATTTTTGGGAGGATGGAGAGACCGACCAGCGCTCATGACCCCCAAAGTACCTGCATTGCGGAGGGGACCCGGGCTCCCCGCAGCACCCCGCTGGCCCCGTGGGGTCAGGACGGTGTAACCACCCTCAGCCTCCATACCGGGGACGACTGAGAGCGGTGGTGACACGGTGCAGGTGACAGGAAACCGATGACCCCAGGACCACCCGGGAGGCGGGTGAACTGGCAGAGGGGCCTGAGCTTCCTGACACCGTCACAGCTAAATAACCCGAGAGCTGCTGGGC
Organism: Gallinula chloropus; assembly: GCF_964237585.1. Lineage (NCBI taxonomy): Eukaryota > Metazoa > Chordata > Aves > Gruiformes > Rallidae > Gallinula > Gallinula chloropus. The sequence continues at coordinate 1,069,003 of NC_140117.1, read as the reverse complement.
AAAGCAGCCCCAAGGCCGAGGTGAGGGGTGACAGGGGGGTTCCCTCTAGAGAAGGGAAAACTGGGGTCCTCTGCTGCTCCCCTGCGAGGGAGAGGACACGGAGCTGCTGAGAGGCAGAATTCCTTCCTGGGGAGGGGGAGGCCCTGGCACAGGGTGCCCAGAGAAGCTGGGGCTGCCCAGATCTATATTCTTATTCCATAAAAATCATTGATTAACTTTGCTTATAGTTTTAAATGCAAAGAGGAGAGAGATGTTGAGCCTGGAGAAGAGGAGGCTGAGGGGAGACCTTCTCCCCACCTCCCCTGCCCTGCCAGGAGGGTGCAGAGAGGTGGGCGATGGTCTCTTCAGCCAGGGGACAGGAGATGGGACAAGGGCCAATGGGCTCACGCTGCCCCAGGACAAGGTCAGAACCTATTTCTAAGGGCCTGAACGTGCTTCGTGTTCTCAGAGCTGCTGTAACTGCTCTAAAATCAAAATCATATTCGAAGCTAAACCCCAAATAACCCAGAATTCCAGCTATTTCAGTAGGGTGACAGTGAGAGGAGGAGCCCGAAGCGAGAGGCGGGCTGTCCCGCCCTCAGGTGAAGAACAACGACCCGGGGCAAGATGGCGGCTCCGCCCAGGGGCAGCGCTACTAGAGTTTTACCGCCCAAAGGCGGGCGGCTCGCTGATTGGCTGCTTGTCCCGCCACTCTTCCATCGTGAAGCGCTGATTGGTCGGAGGGAGCCGTTTCGGTGATCCCGCCTCTTTGGCCTGAGGTGTTGGCCGCGTCCGTGAGGCGCAGGAGCGGATACGGAGCGGGACTGGGACGAGAATGTGGTGGCGGCTGCTGCGTGGGAAGCTCCGCGGTAACGGCGGTGGAAGGAGCCCCGCGTGGCGGTGTATCCCGAGACACGGGGTGTCTCCCCAGTGTCGTGACCACCCCCGTGTGTCCTGAGCCCCGCACACCGTGTCACCCCCCACAGGTACGTCCCGAGCTCCCCTCCCCGTGTGTTCCCGCCCCCCCACCCGGTGTGTCCCGAGCCCCGGGGTGTCCAGAGCCCCCCGTGAGTCACCCCCGGTGTGTCCCAGCCCCGCTCTGTGTCCCCCCCTCGCCGGTGTCTCCCCAGCATCGCTCCCTGTGTCTCCCCCCCCACCCCGGTGCATCCCGAGCCCCCACCAAGCTCCCCCGGGTCCCCCTTCCCCGGTGTGTCACCCCAGACGGTTTCATTTCCCAAACAAGCGGTTTGAAAGCGACTTTCAATATTTCCTTCCTTTTTTAGGGGTTTTCTCGCCCCTCCCCCACCCCCCTTGCCCGGTCCCCCTTCCCGCGGCTTCACCCCCCTGCTCCATCCGAAGCTGCCGGAGCATCGCGGAGCCGGAGCCGTTGGTCGGTTACCCAGGAGGATGCTCCGAGTATCCCCGGGTGACGAGTTTTGGGGGCATCTCAATGGTTTTGACAGGTGACTCGGCTGCTCGTGGCTCCCCCCTGGTTTGTCCTGACCTCAAATACAGCCAGCCAGCTCGTTAAATGTAAATTCGTGGGGAAATTAGGGGCCAGCTCACTGCAAGCGGATGGGGAAAGGGGGTGGGGATGCCACAGCCCCCCTCGGCTCAGAGCTGGGTGGATCCTTTCTGGCAGATCCACCGCAATCCCTCGGTGCAGCTCAGAGCTGATCCTGTTCCCCCTCAGCCTTTGCTTCCACACCCCGGGGCGCAGTAGAAAAACCTCTGGGTAACCGTCCCGGTTACCTATTGCTAAGGGCCTGAACATGCTTTAGCTTCTCAGAGGTGCTGTAACTCCCTTAAAATCGAAATCATATTCTAAAATAAACGCAAATTAATCCAGAATTCCAGCTATTTCAGTAGGGTGACTGTAAGAGGAAGAGCTAGGGGGCAACAAAGTCACCGATTGGCTGTCTCTCCTGCCACTCTTCCATCGCTAAGCGCTGATTGGTCGGTCGGAGCCGTTTCGGTGATCCCGCCTCATTTGCCTCAGCGGTTCGCTGGAGGAGCGGGAATGAAACGGCGGGGCGAGAGAAGCGGAGCTGGGGAGGGAGTGCGGCGGGGAATGGGTGTGAAATGAGTGGAAAAGGGGGGAACGAAGGAGGAGCTGCCGTGCAGGGAACTTTGTGGGCTGTCGGTGCCCTCGGGTTGCTGAGGGAGTGGCTGTTTATGGTGGTTTCCTGCCCTCCACCTTGTGTCCCCGCAGCCGAGGCCAGGCTGGATTTCTCCCCAGGAGGGAGAAGGATTTCCCTTCTGAGCCCCCCTTCAGGTGCTGCTTCAGCCCGAACCCCCTAGGAAAGAAGCCTGTTTGTGTTGATCCCCGTCTTTCTCTTGGAATTAGCTCTTCCCCCGGCCACTGGCTACATCAGCTGTTCCTGAGAAGCCAGAAACAACTGGAAAAAGAAATGCAAAGCTAGTCATTCCTTTGTTAACGAAATTGCAGGATGCATCCTTCTTGGGTCTGAAGGAAGGTCCCACTCAGTCCAAGGGGCTGGTGGGGAGGACACTGGCTCTGCTGGTGACCAAGGGCTAGTGTGTTCCACTCCGTAGGTCTGCATTGTGTGTCACCAGTCTCATGTATTTTGCTATAACATCCGTTGTTTATTATTATTATAATATATCTCTGTTATCCTGGTAAACTCTCCTTATCCCAACCTGTGAGGTTTTGGGTTTTCCCTCCCTTTTCCCCTCCCTCAATTTCCCCCTTAAAGAGTGAGCAGCTGCGTTGGGCCTGGCTCTTGCCTGGGGCAAAATGACCAGACTGCTCCAGCCTGGTCCTCCACAAGATCACAAGCCCCTCCAGCAAACCTGCTCCGGTGTGGATCTCTCTCTCACTCATCTCTGTCTCCACAGGCTGCAAGTGCTGGCAGGGGCTTGTTCCAACACAGATCACAGCATCTCCTGTCTGTCTCCCCCTGCTCCAGAGTGGGGCCTCTCCATGGGCTGCAGGTGGGGTCTCGGCCTTGTCCATGGGTTGCAGGGCCATCTTTCTCTCCTCCTTCCCCTTTTTCACTGCCTTAGTGTCTGCACATCTCCTCATGTGTTCTCACTTCCTTTTCTGGGGACACAAAGTGGCTGCTTGCAGCTTTTTTTCGTCATTGTGACTCCCAGAGGTGCTGTGACGGTCGCTGGTGAGCTTGGCCTTGGTCAGCAGCGACTCTGGCATTGAGCTGGCTGGTGGTTGCTCTATGGGGCCTGCAGAGAGCTGCTGGCTGCTTCTTGCAGAAACCACCCCTGCAGCCCTTCTCCACCTGAACCCAGCCATGCACAACTGACACGCCCCTGAGCTCATCTTTCTTCTCATCCGATTCGGACAGGCTGCTTTTGCTGGTTGATGGAGGTTGAGTCGCTGCTGCTCAACTAGATGGGCACAGAAAGCTCTGTGGAGCTCCCTGCCCCGTGCTGCCCGTGGTGTCAATGCTGCCTTTCTGCTTTGAAGCTCATTAAAAGAGGCAAACTCCCGGGAGTGTCGTGTCTGCTCAGGGCAGCCCTGTCCCGTCCTCTATGGCCGGCTCAGGGCAGCCCTGTCCCGTCCTCTATGGCCGGCTCAGAGCAGCCCTGTCCCTTCTCTCCCGCCTCCCACTATGACTGCAAGAAGTTATGCCTGAGCTGAAGGATCAAAGGGGGTTGAGGAAGAACTCTGGGAGAGAAGTAGGCTAAGACCCCACAGAAGCAGTTGACGGGCTGTGCTCCTCCTCCTCCTGAGACAGGGATGTCTTCTTGGTAAGCGATTGCAACTTCATGCTTCTGGGGGACACACTTGTGGAGTATTTTGCTGGCTCTTTCTTATAATTGTAGCATTTTAATTACAATCAGCATCATTATATATATTCTATATGCAATGATATGTATTATATATCAATATATTATTATATAAACATCTCAACATATTGTATATACTATATAATTATATATTATATACACTATATAATTTTATATACTATATAAAATATAGTGTATATTTATGTATATGATACCTTTATATATAATATAGAGATATATTATAAAACATATAATATGAAATAGTTACTAATATATACTATATATTTTAACATATTTTATATAGTATACAATTATATATAATATACATTATCATTATATTAGCACTGTTGCAACGAGTGTGTTTATCAGTGGCAGTCATGAGCTTTTTTATCTGTTAGTTTCACTGGCTGGGTAGATGGAGGGACAGCAGTGGATGTCATCTACCCTGACTTCAGCAAGGCTTTCGATACTGTCTCCAATGACATCCTGATAACAAAGCTGAGAGAGTGTGGGATACTCTGAGCTGAGAGAGTGGGCAGTGAGGTGGGTTGAGACCCGGCTGTCGGGCCGAGCTCAGAGGATGGTGATCAGTGGAGCAGAGTCTGACTGGAGACCTGTTACTAGCAGTGTTCCCCAGGGCTCAGTGTTGGGTCCAGTCTTGTTTAGTATCTTTATTGATGACCCTGATGAGGGAACAGCATCCACCCTTAGCAAGTACCTGATGATACAGAGGTGGGAGGAGTGGCTGACACGCAGGACACTGCGCTGCCATCCAGAGAGACCTGGACAGGCTGGAGAGCTGGGCAGGGAGAAACCAGATGAGCCTTAATAAAAGCAAGTGTAGAGTCTGGCACCTGGGAAGGAATAACTGCTTGTATCAGTACAGGCTGGGGGATGAGCTGTTGGAGGGGAGCTCTGCAGAGAAGGACCTGGGGGTCCTGGTTGATGATAGGTTGGCCATGAGCCAGCAGTGTGCCCTGGGGGCTGAGAGAGTCAATGGGGTCCTGGGGGGCATCAGGAGGAGTGTGGGCAGCAGGTCGAAGGAGGTGATCCTCCCCCTCTGCCCTGGTCAGGCCTCACCTGGAGTGTTGTGACCAGTTCTGGGCTCCCTGGGATCAAACAGCCAGGGATCTCCTGGAGAGAGTCCAGAGGAGGCTACAAAGATGATGAAGGGCCTGGAGCATCTCCCCTGTGAGGGAAGGCTGAGCTGGGGCTGTTCAGCCTGGAGAGAAGAAGCTGAGAGGAGATCTGATCAATGGGGATCAATATCTGAAGGGTGGGACACAGGGGGACATGGGCAGCCTCTTCTCAGTGTCTGTGGGGACAGGACAAGGGGTGATGGCCTCAAGTTGGAGCACAGGGAGTTCCACACCAATCTGGGGAAGAACTTCTTCTCAGTGAGGGTGGGGGAGCCCTGGGACAGGCTGCCCAGGGCATGTGCAGTCTCCTTCTCTGGAGAGATTCCAGCCCCATCTGGAAGATTTAGGGAGCTGCTTTGGCAGGGGGGATTGTACCTGATGATCTCTTGAGGTCCCTTCCAACCCCTGTGATCCTGGGATTCTGTGATGGGGTGACACCAAAGCCTCCCCAGTGAGACACAGATGGGGTGACACCAAAGCCTCCCCAGTGAGACACATCTCACCTGACACTGAGTTACTCATTCAGGGTCAATTTTGACTCTCCAACAAGCTCCTCCAGCTCCCAGCCTGGCGCCCTCCAATGTCCAACTGGTCCCTGAGCACAATGTCACGTGGTTTGGATATCCTTGTCATGGGATTGTCATCCTGCCTTGGAGTAATTAAGCCTGGGAACCCATCAGCCTCAGATTGTCATCCTTCCTTAGAATAATTAAGCCTGGGAACCCATCAGACATGGGCTGGGAAACCCCAGCATCCAACCTCCAGATGGGCCCATCACCACTGTGGTGTTTAACAGTGCTGGGCCACCATCTCCTTGGGATCCCTTGACTCCCAGACCCCTTGGGCACACCACCTTTGGGGTGATTAACCACAGTGGTCCACCCCTCCTTCAGCCCATCACCCTCTGGATGCTGAGCCCTGGGGGCCCAGCACTTTGTCTTTCAAAAGACCTTCAGGCTGTGGTGCCCACTAAGGTGCCCACAAGAAGCCACCAGAAGAGTCTTCTACCATCCTGGGTGGCATCTGCAGGGCTTGTGGGCTCCTTCCTCTCCACCCATCACTGATGATGATGATGAGCCCACCCTTTGAACATGGGGCCCAAGTTCTGGGCTACCAGGAGAAGAGACTGAGCAACTGTGAGAGCCCAGTGAAGGGCTCCTGAGCTGCCCCATGTCTGGATGCCTCTTGGAGAAGCTGGTCAGCCAGAACTGACCAGCCTAGAGAAGGTTTGGCTGCAGGAGGTCTGCCCATGTGACATCTCAGCCATGGCAGTGACAGGACAGGAGGTGCAGGACACAAATCTGGACAGACAGTGATTTGGGAAGATGCTTTTTTACTGTGGGGGTGCCCAAGGCTCTTTGGGGAGATTCTGGGGTGTCTAACAGTGGAGGGAAGTAGGGCCAGCAGGATGGGGCTGTGGTGGTCTCCAGGGCTTCTTTGAGCCCTTGAAGGGCACTGCTTGCCCCTAGGATCTCCCAGGGCTGTTTGGGACCCCTTCAGGACCCCACAACAGTCCCAGCTCCCCCCGGGGTACAATGGTGTTTCCCTGGGCAGGGGACAGGAGGTGGCACAGGCCAGAGTTGGGGGGGGGGGCTCAGCATCCCCCCCAGGCCAGCGTGTGGAGGCGGTGGGCAGCATCGCGCAGCCGCCCGCGGTGCTCGAGGCAGCGGTGCAGCCCGGGGGGGACCTGGGCCAGCCCCCAGCGCAGCCCCCAGCACCCCGCGGCGATGGTCCCCGTCGAGTCGCTGTCCCCGCCGTGCAGCACCCCTCTGGCACAGAGGTCCTCCCAGCGCCCCCCGGCTGCCAGCAACGCCTCCAGGGCCACCATGGGCGCATCGTGGCCGCTGCGCCCCGGCCACCCCTGCAGTGCCCAGCCCAGGTACGCTGCGTCCCGCTCGGCCGGGGAGGGCAGGGGGGGCAGCGTCGCTGGGCCACCGCCCTCCAGAAGGCCCCGGGACTCCAGGTACCTGCGGGGACATGGAGGTCAGTGGGAGCACTGGGGGCCCTGGGAATGCCGGGGGGCAGCAGGGACGTGGGGGGATTGGGGGCAGCAGGGACAGCAGGGGAATGGGGGAAGTGGAGTCAGTGGGCATGTAGTGTCACTGGGGTCACTGGGGTCACTGGTGACACCGGAGCGGTGGATGCAGTGGGGACACCGGTCACAGCAGGGAAACCAAGAGCACTGGGGATACTGGGGACACTGGTCAGCACTCCTCAGACACACTTCCAGTGTTGAGGGTGGCAACACTGGGGGGGTCCTAAGGATACTGGAGGGATGTTGGGGACACTGGGGGCATCCTGGGGGCACTGGGGGCAGCAGGGACACAGTGGGCACTGGTGACCCTGCAGATTGACTGGGCACCAAGTTGGGCAGTGACACCAGTGACCGTGGGGCAGGGGACACTGGGGACATCGAGGCACTGGCACAGCACAGTGACACCAGTGACAGTGGGGCAGGGGACACTAGGGACATTGAGGCTCTGGCACAGCACAGTGACACCAGTGACAGTGGGGCAGGGGACACTGGGGACATCGAGGCTCTGGCACAGCACAGTGACACCAGTGACAGTGGGGCAGGGGACACTGGGGACATCGAGGCTCTGGCACAGCACAGTGACACCAGTGCGCTGCGCTGCCAAGACTGAGAATGAGCCTTGTGGCAATGGGTGATGTCAGCGACCCACTGAGCCCCTCCCGGTATCCCCACCACCCCCTCCCAGTGCTCCCAGTGACCCCAGCGAACCCTCCCAGTGCCCCCTCACCGGTGCCAGGCATCCCTGAAGAAGGGCCAGGCCTCAGCATTTTCCCCCACAGCCACCCCGGCACTTTCCACGTAGTCCCAGGCCAGGGGCAGGACCCGCATCAGCTCAGCCCCCCAGCGCTCCGGGGGCTCCCCCCGAGCCCCCAGCGCCCCAAAAAGGGCCACCGCCAGTGCCCCGAGGTACCCTGTGTGGATGGGGCTTTCAGAGGGGCTCCAGCGTGTCCCCCTGCCCTGCCCCCTCCTGCCTGGCACCCACCTGTGGGGTGGTGGTGGGTCATGCGCCCACTCTCGATGCTCACCCGGATCAGCGTCGGCAGCTCCCGGGCGTGCGGGTACCTACACCGGCACCACCCTGTGCCCCCGGGCCGGGACCCCCGTCCCGATGCTGCCCCCCCCCTTGGCCCTGATGTGCTGTTCCCCCATTTGCCCCTCCCCCCATGGCCCATCCCCCACACTCCTGTACGCCAGGGTCCCCCCCATGGCCCCTACCCCAGCCTGACACCCTCATATCCCCACCCCCCAATTCTGACACCCCCATGTCCCCCCCTCCGTGTCCCCGTGTCCTCTTGTCCAGCCGCTCACCCCCATCCCCGTGACCGCCTGTAACCCACCCCAGCCCTTCCACCCCCGACCCCTGTCCCCGCCATGAAACCTCCCCAAGCCCTGACAGCCCCCCCTCCAAGCCCCCAGTGCCCCCCCATATCCCCACCCCCAGCCCTGACACCCCTCCCCGAGCCCCCTGTTCCCCCATGTCCCCACCCAGACCCTCCCCGAACCCTTTGTGCCCCCCATGTCCCCATCCTCAGCCCTGACCCCTCCCTGAACCCCCTGTGCCCCCCCATATCTCCACCCCCAGTCTGACACCCTTCCCCTCCCCGAGCCCCCTGTACCCCCATGTCCCCGCCCAGACCCTTCGTGCCCCCCCCATGTCCCCACCCTCAGCTCTGAACCCTCCCCGAGGCCCCTGTGCCCCCACGTCCCCGCCCCCAGCCCTGAAACCCCCCCACCTCCCTGTACCCCCCCCACGTCCCCGCCCCAGCCCTGAACCCCCCCAACCCCTGTGCCCCCCGCCCCACCTGAGGCCTATGGCCAGGCTCCGCATGGCGGCCCCGCACCCGCTGCCCGTGGGGTTGAAGGGGATGCGGTACCCCGCCGGCTCCCCAGGCCGCAGCTGCGAGGTGCCTGGCAGGGGGGGTTGGGGAGAAGGGTTGGGGCCGTGAGACCCCCTGACCTGACCCCCCCGGCCCCCCCGACCCCCCACTCACCCAGGATACTGGTGGGGCCCGGCTTGCGGCCCTCCATGTCGCTCATGGCAGCCACGTAGCGCTGAGCCAGCTCCTGCAGCAGGGCTTCCCCCTCCAGCCCTGGGGGCACGGCGTGAGGCCCCTCTGGGCGGGGGCACCCACAGCCCTCCCCCGGACCCCTCGAATGCAGGGACATGTGGGCACACCCCCCCACTGATTCCCCCCCCCCCCCCACTGACCCCCCAAAGCTTTCGGGTACAATAGAACCCACCCCCAGGAAAGGGGAGATGGGGAACAGCCCCCATGGGGTTTTGGGGGGACATTCAGAGACTCTCTGGAGCCCCCACCCGTCAGGGGGTGGTTGGGGGCACCTAAAAGCCCCCCCTAGTTTGGGGCAGGGTGATAATGGTGACCTGCCCCCACCCCCCCTTCAGAAATCCCCTAAAGGTCCTCCCAAGACCTCCATGTACAGCAGGGAATCCCCACACACACACCCCTCCCATCCCTGGGGTACACTGGGGACCCTCCCCTGTATCTGTGGGGGCCTATGGTGACATTCCCCCCCCATAAAAATCCCCCCAAGCTCTGAGGATCCCCCAAACCCCCCATGTACAGCCCAGGGATATACCCCCTACCCCCCCGCCTCCCATCCCTGGGTTACATTGGGGACCCTCCCCTTCATCTGTGGGGTGCAATGGTGAGATCCTCCCCATAAAATTCCCCCCAAGCTCTGAGGAACCCCCAGATCCCACCCTGTACAGCCCCCCACACACCTCCCCCATCCCTGGGGTACACTGGGGACCCCCCCCCCGCATCTAAGGGGTGCAGTGGGGGGGCACAACCTGTGGCCAGGCCCTCGGCAGTCGCAAGGTGCAGGACGGTGTCATCGCTGACGGGCCACTGCGGGGGCTCGAGGGTGATGGCCCCCAGCCCTCCCAGTTCAGCCAGTTCGGCGTGGATCTGGGCTCCGGAGGTGCAGTACTCCCAGAGACCCCCCCGGTAGCCCAGCGCGTCCCCCACCCCGCTCAGCACCATGGCGGCTTCGTAGGCTTCCAGCGAAGGGACGCTGCGGTGAGGGGCTTCAGGGGGGGCTCAGATGTGGGGGGACACCAGGGCCCACCCCCACCCCCCTCCCTGGGACACTCACGTCTCCTCCATGGCGGGACCGGGTGCCCCTCAGGGTTCAGGCACAGGGCCAGCGCCAGGAGGGTGAGGGTGTCCCTGGGAGTGGGGGGACACAAGGGGGGTCCCCGTAGCATTGGAGGGGGGAGGGATCCCAGGAGGGGTGGTGGGAAGGGAAGAAGTCCCCAGACTGAACTGAGAGGGGGCAGGGGGTCTTGGTGGGGGGACCCAGAGGGACGAGGAGAGGGTGGCAGAAAGCAAAGGGCTGGGAGCCCAAGGAGCCCCCGAATTGGAGGGGGAGGAGGGGGGCTGGGGGTGGTCTCAGCGAGCCCTGGAGGGGGTGGGGGAGCAGAACCAAGGTTCATCCCCACAGAGAAATGTCCCAGATTTATTCCCCTGGGCCACAGTTTTGGGTGAGACCCCCCACCCCACCCCAATCCACCCCTCCCATCCCTCCTGGATTGGGCCCCGCTCCCACCCAATTAAGGGGTTTGGTTAATTAATAAAGTGGCTCATGGCAGTGAGAGGGTCGGTCTGTGGGTCACATCCAGGGTGGGGCTGGACACCCCCAACCCTGTCCCTGCTGACCCCCAGAGATCCTCCCCAGCCCCCCCAGAGCCCCCCAAAGGTCCCAGCTCCCCCAGGTACAATGGGGGACAGGAGGTGGCACAGGCCAGAGTGGGGGGCTCAGCATCCCCCCCAGGCCAGCACAGGGGGGACACGCGCCAGCCCCCCCAGCCCCCCCAGCACTGGTCCCCGTCCAGTCGCTGTCCCCGCCGTGCGGCACCCCCCTGGCACAGAGGCCCCCCCAGCACTCCCGGCTGCCAGCAGCCTCCAGGGCCACCATGGGCCAGCATGGCCGGGGAGGGGGAGGGAAGGGGGGGCAGCGTCGCTGGGCCCCCACCCCCCAGAAGGCCCCGGGACTCAAGGGACCGGCAGGTGAGGGACCCTCTGGGCCACCCAGACCTCCGGGGGTACCCACAACCCTCCCCATAGGGTGACTGTAGGGTGCCTGCAGGGATCTATAGGGTGTCTATAGGGTGCCCACAGGGGATCTATAGGGTACCTATACTGTGCCCACTGGGTGTCTATAGGGTTCTCATAAGGTTCCTGTAGGGTGTCCATAGGGCATCTATAGGGTGCCCACAGAGGACCTATAGGGTGTCATTAGGGTGCCCGCAGGGGATCTATGGGGTGACTGTGTTGTGCCCATTGCGTGTCTATAGGGTTCCCATAAGGCTCCTATAGGGTGCCCACAGAGGATCTATAGGGTGTCTATAGGGTGCCCACAAGGGATCTATGGGGTGTCTATAGGGTGCTTGCAGGGGATCTCTGGGGTGACTATACTGTGCCCATTGGGATCTGTGCTGCCTGGTGCCCCCTGCACTCCCCGCCCATCCCCTGCAGACACAGAAAGGTTCTCAAGAAATGGCTTTTAATGAAAAATCGGAACAAAACAGTAATCAAAGGTACTAACTACAGAATCAACACCCTTCTTCCCTCCCTCCATCCCTCTCGTCCTCTCATTTCCCCCCCATCCCTGCAACAGGGCTAAGTGAGATGGTGGAGCCTGGCAGGGTGTCGTCTTCCATGGGGACATCTGTGTCCACAGAGATGTCACAGACTGTGACAGTGTCCACATCCATAGGGACAGGACAGGTGTCCCAGCCTGAGACACTGTCCACATCCATGGGGACCGGACTGTCTGTGTCTCCACGGGAGAGGATGGACTGTGTGCAGACAGGGAGCGGGTGGTACTGGGGAAGCGATGCTGCTGTCCCCTGATGGCTGTAGGGCAGGAACAGTTGTGCTTGTCCCTGGGGGGCCGCTGGTGTAAGCAGGCTGCTGGGTGTCTGCAGCTGTGTGGTCCCTGAAGCACAGTGCCAGGCAGAGGAGCGATGCCGTGACTGAGCAGTGAGGGGGTTGCCAGAGGCAGACTGGTACTGGAAATGGGGAGCTCTGAGCAGCTGCCGCTTGGCAGATCTGCAGGGGGGAGAGGGAGATGTGTCAGGCTGGGGGGCGGAGGGAATCCCTCAGGCACCCACCGAGCAGGCCCCAAGCATGGACCAACCTCTGGTCTGTCCCAGGTGAGTGGGAGGGTGCAGGGAAGGGCTGCTGCTGCTGCTGCCCTGGCAGGTGGTGGAGGTTGGTGGGTGCTGAGAGAGAGACATGAACACAGACTGGTGACCATATCCCCAGATGGGCCAGGAGCGTGCGCGAGGGCACTGAGAGGGAGCTGTGAGAATATGAGGGGAAAAAACAGAAAGAACCCCAAAAAACCCCACTCCAACACGATTCTTGAAATATTGTTTATAGGCTCAATGCCGCTCTGGCCCCAAACAGCTTCACACCAGGACAGCTTTTTTTTTTTTATAAAATTTAAATATTTAATGCAATAAAATAAATAAATATTTCTCTTTTCACATTTAACAGACAAAAACAGAACAACAAACCCAACCCCATGTTGCAGGGAGTTGGTTGAACTTCAGAAAAGAAACTAAACTAAGAGTCTAAACTAAACTAAAGAGTCTTAACTAAACTAAACTAAGAGTCAGTCCAAGGGGATCACAGTGTGACTGCAGTGGTGCCCGTCTCACAGCAGCTGCTGGTGGATTATGTCCCACACCATCTTCCTGTGGAAGTGAGGGATGTGACTCTGGAAAGAGAAGGAGAGAGAAAGCTGTTACATAGGAAGTCAGGGTGGCAAGGAGGCACAAACACCCGGTTCGTTAGGGGCGGGGAGCGCAGCTCTGCCCTGCTGAGGCCACCCCGAAGTGCCGACCCCAGCAAGCGCGCGCCCGGCTGAAGGAGACTCCCACAACAGCAGAAGCTCATTTAGGAAGCCCCCAGACCACGCCTTGTCAGAGGAGGAACAGGAGAACCAAGCAAGGAACTGCAATGCCCACCCTGTACCCACACACCAGGTGCACCTCCAGGAAGAGGAAATACAAAAGCTTTTGGGCAGAGGAAGTTCCCAGGCCGGGGGCTGGGACAATACCTGGTGTCTGCCCTCCAACACATGATGTTACAACCACCAGCTTATGTGGATTCAAAGCTCTGCTGCCACAGAGAGAGTCACCAACAGCATGAAAAAGGGACTAAAGAGCACCACGTAACCACAAGCCTGAGTTAAGTAGCGGGTACCTAAGGGGGTGCAGTAATGTGTCACCCTCCACAAGTCCAGACAACCAGATACTACGTCCTCCTGCTGTGTGGTGCAGCTACAGTCTACCCACCAAGTGGGACAGGTACGAGTCATGGGGATACTCACAGGTCCCAGATGGAAAGGGATCTCCTCCCTATTTCTGTTGGTCCAGGTGATACACAGTTGTCACTGGTTGACTGGAGAAGGTTGGAAGACTGGACAATGATGGAACACACAGCAAGGATGGAACAGCAGAGTAGGATGGCACGTGGCAGTAGGATGGCACGATGTAGTAGTAGGATGGCACACGGTAGTAGTAGGACGGCACACCGGAGTAGGATGGAACACAGCAGTAGGGTGGAAGACTGGTGTGTGATTTAACTCCAGAGTAGATTCGAGCCATGGTGTAGATTGGAGGATTGTACAAGACTGGAGCAGGGGGGAAGGCTGGAGGAGTCGAGGAGGCTGGAGGAGTTGAGGAGGCTGGAGGAATCGAGGAGGCTGGAGGAGTCGAGGAGGCTGGAGCACTTTGGTGCAGGAAAAAGCAACAGAGAAGAACCACAGTGTTTACAAGCACAGCATTTGCTATTGACACATGTCAGAGCACCAGAAAGGAGACAGTTTATTCCTACACAACTGTCTACATGTGAGTGGGGAGCCACAGCTACAGCAATAGAAATACCTGAAGTACAACGAGACTGTCAAACCCCTGGACAGAAACATCCTGCACTGGTGTCACCACAAAACACAGCAGGCATTCCTGTGCAGAGACCCTTCACACTCAGCTGGGTGACTCTGAACTCGGGCAGACCAGAGGGGCAGGAGTCAAATTGGTCACCTTAGTGTTACCCAAAAGAGAAAACTGCCTCTAAGTTGTGCGAGAAGGACCAGGAGAGGTGGAAAGGAAGAGAGAAAAACCTGGCATCCCCTGTCATTACCTTACATTTCACGTCCCCAAATTAAAATAAAAATCTTCTCTAGTTGGGAGGGGAGGAAGGAAAAATAAAAAGCTACTGAAGGTTCACCTCCCTTAGGACAGCAGCCCAGGAAACCTTGGAAAAACATCCCTATGTGGACTCAGAGACAGATTTTGGGCAGCACAGAGGAAGTTCAGGAATGAAATGGAAAGCAAACCTTTCAGAGAAGAAAGTCAAAGCAAACACAAGGGTTTTACCTGGCACAAGGAGCTGTCTTGTCCCACAGGGAGAGTGTTCCGTTGCCCGAGGGAGTCTCACAAGGTATTTGATCTACGAGAGGAGAGCGTAAGCAAATCAGCCACTGTTAAAGGCAACTGAGGAGGTTGATGAGCTTCCCCAAAGGTCAATGTTTCCTCTCTCCCCTACGTCCCCACATTCCCTGTGTTCTGTTGCTTTAGAACAGGCTCAGATTTTCTTACTGGCAACTGCAGCAAGTTGCCCTGGGCACGAGGTATCGCCAGGCTGAAGCCCAGATTCAACCCCAAAAAGGGTTCTGGGGATCTAACACCCCAAACCAAACCAGTTTCCTTCTGGCCAGCTGGCAGCGGCCGTATCGCAGCTGGAGCTGGCTGCATCCAAGGCAGCTCCGGGACTGAGATGCCGAGCGAAACGCCCGGCCCCGACCCAGCAGCAGCGCAGGGATGCAGGGAAGAGACTGAGTTCCCACCCCAGCACTGCCAGACGCTACCGAGGGGCGATGCCGCCACAGCCCGTCTGTGAGCCGAGGGGGAGAGTCGCACCACACGCCAGGAAGAGCGCAGGAGAAACAAGCTCACGCCCTGACATCAGCCTTACCAGTCTGCACCAGTTCTTCTCCTGGCACACAACTTCTGGGTCTTTTCACTGCAGGCTCAGATGACAGGGCCTGAGTCTGGAACAGAAACAAACAAAGCACCAACCTGAGTTTAACCTGAACACCAGCCCAAGCCAGCGGAAGCTTCCGGAAAGGGAGGCAGCTCTGGTCCGATTTAGGGACCAGGATTTGCTGGCTCAGAGCGCAGCAGAAGGATCTTGGCAGGATCTCTGACCAGCACGCTGCCCTTTGGGTTTGATTGTTAATAGGGGCTCTCCCCCACGCAGGGATTAAACCCCCTCAGGCTTCCTGCCCTGTTCCCCTCGGGCAGCTCCTCAGCATTCCGGAGTTCAGCCCTGACTCTGGCTCGGGGAGAGCTGAGCCCCTCAGAAAGGGGTTTTGTACAAACAAAGAGTCAATGGTGCTCTCAGGGACATATAACAGAGCACGAGGGTTTCTTACTCCTCTCACTCTACGGGGCAGTAAGAAAAAGAACACGGCACCTCCCAACCAAACTAAGGGGTCAAGCAGCTCAGGACTCGTTTATACAGAGCCAAAGTCCTAGGGGAATCCTCTCCCGGGCCGCTGGATACCCAACCCAGCAGAGAGGGCTTTATCCAGAGGAAGCAGGCGATTCTTCTCCCAAGGTCATGTAGTTTGGATGCTCCTTCCTCAGCTCCACGTGCCAGAGCAGAGCAGGCAAACCTGAGCCAGGCAAACCCAGCACACAAGAGGCGCCTGCTGTCAAGGGCAAAGAAGAGCCTGAGGCTGCACAGGTTCAGGAAAGTCTCTGCTAACCTCTCCCACAGACTCTGCTCCTGGAGCGGCATCGCTGCCCGAAGCTCGGCGTTTCCTTGCTGCCCTGGATGGGACCTTCACCGCAGCAGCAGAAACCTCTTCAGCCTTCTCCTCACACCCAGGGATGGCAGCATCTAAACAACAAAGGCAGGACACGTGACAGCGTGACTTCAGAGGGGGTTCGGATTGCCATTTGCATGGCAGCCCAGCTCCTCAATCCCACCCAAAGCACTGGGATTCATTCCAAGCTGCACACCCTTCTGCACTTTCAGACACCCCTCAGTTTTCCAACGGACACCAAACCCCAGGAGAACCAGGGCTGTGAACTACCTTTGTCATGGGCGCCACCTGGTTGTAGCTTTGGAGGTTCCTGCCCATCAGGATGTTCCAAAGGCGGATGAGAGCTGAGGAGAGAAGACACAGAACAGGGATTTACAACCACGGCTGAGCTTCACACAAGCAAAACTCCCAGAGCTAATTGCTGTAGTTCCCCTTCCAAGCCCCCCTGGGATCATCTCAGACACACTCACAGACACCGCAGAGCATCCCCCGCCTCTCCCAGCCAAGGCTCCGCTGATTATCCCACTAGAGGGGGTGATTCCCTTCTGTTAATGCTTCTTCATGAGTTACACTTGTTCCCAGCACCAAACACATGGCTTTGGCTAACGTGGAAGGGGCTTTGTTTCACTCTGCACAGGTTAACCCCCCCCAAGCCACACACTGCCCTTCAGCGGGGCAATGCCCCTGTGCACAACGCTGAGTTACTTGCCCGGGGGGTTCACCACCCACACTCTCCGGTCCATTCCAACCCCACAACCACCCACCATCTGTGCCTGGGAGCTCCGGGACGCCGGCACCGCTTCAGCCCCGGGAAGGCAGCCCCGTGTCTCCACACGCCCTACGCCGGGACTCCCCCCCAGCCGCTGCTCCCCCTCACACACACACACACACACACAGAGCCCTCTGCTCCTGCCCCACGCGCGCTCCCAGGGCCCGTTTCTTTCCCAACTCCCCGCTTCCCAGACGGAAAAGCCCCCGGGGGGCCAAGGGGGGCGGGGTCGCCAGGGGCCTTCTCGGGGCGGGGGGACCCGCAGCTCCGCTCCCGCCCTGGGCTCCAACGCCCAGGAGAGGTCCCGCAGGCCGCACCCGGGAGGCCGCGGGGCCTCAGGGACCCGGCGAGGCCCTCGGGCGGCCCTAAGGCCTCGGGCCGGAGCGCTGACCTGGGGGGCGGCCTCTGCAGCGGCGGCGCGGCCGGGGACGGCTCGGGGGGCGCGGCGGGCGGCGGCCAAGAGGCCGCCCAGGGGCCCCGGCAGCCATCGGCACAGAGGCACCGGCAGCCCGCGGCGGGAACGCGCCCGTCCTGCGCCGCGCCCGGCCCGGCCCGGCCCCTCCCACCAGGGGGTGGGGCAGCCCCGCCATTGGCTCCGACCGCTGCCTGTCTGGGCGGAGCTGGGCCGGGCTGGGCCGTCCCTCCCCGGCTCTGCCCCCCGCTTGCCCGGCCCGGCCCTGCCCGGCCGCCCCTCCCAGGGCTGTGCGGGGCAGCCCCGCCATTGGCTCCTCCCGCCGCCTGTCTGGGGAGGCAGAGCCCGGGCAGGAGAGGGGCGGCTCTCTCCTCTCCTCTCCGCTCCTCTCTCTCTCCGCCCCCCCACCGCAGGTTCTGCGGCCCGAGGGACGCAGGTGGGTGGGAGCGGCCGGCGGCCCGGCCCCTGGGCAGGTTCCCCCTCCGGTCTCCTCCCCCCGGCTCAGCGGGGAAGAGGACGGAGACCCGGGGCTTACCGAGCCCTTTCCCCAGCGCTCTCCCGGCGCTCGGCGCCTGTCTCCGCTCCCGCAGCACCGACCGGCTCAGCCATGGCCGAAGGCTCGACTGAGCGAGAGCGGCGGGTGGGCAGGACGCGTGTCCCGGGACACGGAGCGGGGACTTGGGAAGCGTTGAACGGCCCCGCCCGGCACCGGCCGGACCGGCTGCCCGGGCAACGGCGACGCGCGACCGGCCGCCGAACCCGCCGGGAACGGCCGAACCCCGCGGGCGGGAACGGGGCGGGTTTCCCCTGTCCCGCTGGGTTCGGCTGGGTCCCGCAGCCACCCCGCTCCCCCTGCCCTGCCCGAGCCAGAAGGGCGGGGATGCGGGGAGGGAGGGAGGGAGCTGCGCGGGCAGCCGGGCTGAGGCTTCTCGGGGTGCCCCCGGGTTCCCACCCCGAGAATCCCGGCACCCCCTGTGTTTCCCTCACGTTTCTCCTTCCCGGGGAGAACAGGATTCCCCACCGAGGCAAAACTCCTCCGTGTCAGACGGGAGGAGGATCGATCCCTTTGAACAGCCAGCGCTGGGGATCTCCTGCCTTCAAGTCAGGCTGCCAGCACTAGCACTAGATGCTGCCTCTCTCAGCACAGAGCAGATGAAGCCCCCAGCCCCACTTACACCAGCTACAAAGTCCCCACCACAAAGGCAGGGCTTATTCTCCCTGTCATGACTTGTTGGCGCTGGTGGGCAGCGGATCAGCCGGGCTTCCAGGCCATTCTACCTTCCCTTGTTGGAGGAGCTGTTTGTCCATCTTCTTCTCTCCTTGCTGAACATCCTGGCAGAAGGGAGGGAGGGGGAGAAAGAATGAAAAAAGGAGCTGAGGAGCTCAGGGTGTGAAGGGAACGTTTGTGATCTGGGGACAGAGCAAACTGCACAGGCTGTTCCCAACACTCTGGCACGTTTGATGGGGGGGGACGTATATAAGGGAGCATAAGAAATCGCATTTATAATAACTAACACCTCAATAAGAGTAAATTCAATTACTAACTATTGCAAGATGCTTGGAGGGAAAACTGATGAGAACAAAATAAATGGGAGCAAGGCTGTGACTCGTGACCCCAGCATCCCAAGGCAGGTGGCATCTGGGACGGATAAGGAGGAAGCATCAGAAGGAAGGAAGTTCTTGGGATGGATAAGGAGGAGCCCCCTACTCACTCAGATCCCTGTGGGGACAGACAGGGACCATCTGTCAGCAGACAGACAGTCTGTTTCCAGACAGGCAGGAAGCCGGGTAATCCCCCACCCCGGGACCCCGCTCCAGGGATCCGCATCCCTCAAGGGGGAAGGGATCGGGATGTCCCGGGTCAGGGGAAACTCCGGTAGAGGAAATAAAAGAGCCCAGATCCATCTGTCTTTGACCATCTCGGGGTGCACCGCTCCCGGAGGCACTGCAATACCGGGACGATGCGCGGACCGGAGGGAGCAAGCTCCGGGTCCAACTCCCAAGGCCAAAAATCCGTTTAATATAAAGTCCTCTCATCGAGGACGTATCAGATATTAAACTGATAAGAACAGATACTACACTTGATCTTAGCCAAAAGGCCGAGAAGCGATGACTACTGTACACCCAGCACCTCCACACACCCCTGCCGACACTCACACACATCACGGATGCTCGACATCGGCCCCAAAACACCCTCCCGTCCCGCTCGGATTCGCATTCCCCTGCCTATTCCGCCTCTTTCCGCCGGGATCCGCTGCTCCCGGCTCCGGAAAACCGTCGGAGAACTCCGCACCGAGCACTCCCAGCAGCCCGTGCGCGCTCCGCTGCTCTCGATTTGCATGGCCACGCCCCTCTCCAGCCGCTGCTCTGGCCGCTGTCCTCCCCGAGCAGCACCCAGCTTCTTCCTTCCCAGAACCAGCCACAATAAGATGGTCACACAGCCGGTGTGCGGATGCTTTTAGGCATCAAAGGTAAACTAAGGATATTTAGCGATAAGATGGGTTATCAGAACTCGTTATAATCACTAACCAATCAGTGGGGTGTGAACAGTGTGTGTAACCAAGTAGCAGTTTTTCAGCTTGCCGCGTTTGCAGTAACAAATGTCTCTAATCTGTGGGATTTCACCCAATAAACGGCTTCACCTGAAATTCATATCGAACTGGGTGTTGCTCTCTGCTGGTCTCCACAGGGGTTGAGCACAGAAATAGTGGGGGACATGGAGAGACAGTAAAGCCTTTGACACGGTTTCTCACAACATTCTGACTGAGAAACTGGCTGCCACATCAGGAGGAGCGATCTCCAGTCTGCCTGGTGCTGGGATAAAGCCGACCCGCTTCACAGACACCATGGCTGTTGAGTTTAGATTCCAGCTTTCCAAGCCTTTGGCAGGAAGATGTGGAATGTCAGCTTGTTGTTTGTGCTGCAGGGCCTCAAATCCCACCCCCTGACGGGAAGCTTCTCCTCCCAGAGTCCCAGAGCTCATTTCCTTGCTGCGAGAAGATTCCCTTCTCCAGGGCGTTTAGAGCATTTCCCTGCGTTTCGAGCTGATACGGGATTTGGGATAAATCCTGGAGAGGGGCCGTGGGGCAGAGCAGGGGCTGCCCTGCTGACCTGTCTGCGGTCCTGTCCTGCCCTTGAGCACCAGTTTCTGGTTCCATCAGGGTGCTGGTGCAGGGGCTCTGGGGATTTCAGCCCTTCTTTGGGGGCAGGGGCAGCCCTTCTTTGCCAGATCCCCTCTGGGGTGGCTGTGACCCCCATCACTCTCCTCTACCTCCCTTCCCCTCCCTCCTCTCCAGTGTGGCAGCAGATGTGTCTCCCGGCGAGCACCTTGGGCTTCCTGAGGTTTTGGGTGACTCTCCACGTGCTCCAGCTGGGATCAGGTAGGGATCCTGCAGGGCTGGTGGGGGCTTTTGCCCACTCTGGGTGGGTGATGTGGGGCAGGGAGCTGCCATGGGGTGGGGGGAGCCCAGCCTGGAGCTTGGCCCTGCATAATTTAACTTTCCCTTGGCTGCTGTGGCTAGAGTGGGGCTGACTGGGTTCGAGTTTGTTTTCTGGACCAGGTCCCCGCCCCTGGGAAACCTCCATCTCCTTCCAGTCCTTCCACTCCTACACCAGTTTCTCTGGAGTCTCTGGACCATTACAGGGCGAAGCAACACCCGTAGCATGGAGCATGCACCACTCACACCAAGCTCAGCCCTGGCCTCCAATGCCCTCAATTAACGTAGGCACCATCTCCGTGTCTCTGTGTCCTTGTCCATGGCCAAGCTGACTTCAGAGTGGTGGGACCAGACCACCCTCTCCGTGTCACCGTGGGGCAGGATGTTGTGCTGCCATGTCACTTGTCCCCAGCCATGGACATTCAGAGCTGGGACATCAGGTGGATCCGTCATGATGTCACCGAAACAGTGCACCACTACCGACATGGGGAGGACGTGTCCTGGGAGCAGATGGAGGAATATGTTGGGAGGACAGAGCTGATCAGAGATGGTCTCTCCAGAGGCAGCCTGGACTTGCGAATCTCTGGGCTGAGACCCTCTGATGATGGTCTGTACATCTGCGCCGTGATGGATGATGCCTCTTATGATGAAGCTGAAGTGTATCTGGAAGTATCAGGTTTGTGTCCTGTGTGGTGTTTGCAGGGGTGGTTGTGGTGTCCCTAGGCTTGTGTGCTTCCCTTGGTGCCCCAGGAGAGCTGGCACGGTGTCTGGAAGCCTTGGGTGCAGACGCTGCCTGGAGGTGCTGAAGCTGGGCAGCTCGGTCTTGCTGTGCCGAGAGGTTTGGGGGGAGATCTGGGGCTGTTGGGCATCAGTGCTGGGTGGTTCCTGCACAGGCTGGGGTGGGTTTGGTGGGAGCTGTGAGGGGTATGCTCAGGGATGCGGTGGTGGCTTTGGAACTGAGCCCATCCCTCCCTGACCCCAACCCCGGGCTCTTCCCCAGCCACAGGCTCTGGCCCTCAGCTCTCTCTGGAGGGTTATGAGGCCGGAGGCATCCGGGTGCTGTGTCGATCGGCCGGATGGTTCCCGCAACCGGAGGTGCTGTGGAAAGACCCCGACGGGCACCGTGTCCCCTCGGTCTCCCAGAGACGTTCCCCTGATGCCAGGGGCCTGTTTGACACCGAAGACGCCATCGTGGTGACAGGGACAGGAGAGGGGAAACGGTCCTGCGTGGTCAGGAACCGCCGCCTGGCCCAGGAGCAGGAGGCGTCCCTGCGCATCTCCGGTGAGACGGCTGCAGCCAGCCCCTGCGGCGCTGGAGCAGGGCGGGGGTTGGCTGCCTTGCTTGGAGCAGCTTTGGGCTGGGCTTGGGGTGCAGTGTGGGGGTGTGGGGGCATGGGAGGACTCTGTCCCCTTGAGGCCAGGGCTCACGGGACAAGGGCTGGGAGGTGTGGGGCGGGGGTCTCTTGGTCCTTCTCCCCATGGACGTGATTGTAAATTAGTCCCTTTCCCTGTGGATCTGTTTGTTTCTCAGCTCCCTTTTTCCACAATGCCCGTCCCTGGATAGTTGGTCTGGTCGTGCCCCTCGTGCTCCTCATGGTCTTCTCGCTCTTTGTTGTGCTCTTCTTTTGCATCGGTGCGTATCTCTGGAGAAGGAAAGGTACATTTGCCCCCTAGGGACCTGTTGCCTTCATCAAAAAGCTCTTTGGTGAAAGACGTAATGGGATGGGGACGCGGTGGGGTGTGGGTGGCAGGACAGGAAGCACGACCAGAGTGTCTGGCTGGTATGAAGGTCCCAGAGACCCTCTTGAGATGTTTCTGCTGAGGAAGCAAGCTGCTCTCCTGACCTCCTCTTCCTTTGGCTTTGCTTTTCAGACCGGTGGTAATCCAGAGAGATGGGTGAGTCCTTCTAACCCCTTCCCTCAGTAAACCTCCTCACACAGGACACCCCAGGATGGACTTGGCTTTGGGGGGTTCCTGACTTTTGGCCTGAACTCCAGAGAGCCTGGGTGGGCTGGCAGGGAGCCATTCTCTGGACTGAAGCGGTGTGGTGGTTTAGCCCTGGCTGGAGGCCAAATGCCCACCAAAGTCAGTCTATTAATCCCCTTTGTAGTTGGACAGGGGAGAAAATATATATTGAGAGGCTGAGGAGTCAGGGTAAGGACAGGGAGAGGTCATCCTGTCATCAGTGACATGGGCAAAACAGACTCAACACAGAGTGAAGGAAAGAAATCTCTCGAATTTATTACACTGCACACACAGAGAGTGAAACCAGAGTTGGGAGCGCAACCAGATCTTAAAACAATGCAACCAGATCTTAAAACACGTTCCCCCCCCCCCTCCCCGCTCCCTTCTTAGCAGGCTTTAGTCACGATTTTACTCCCTTCTTCCCTCACGTTGAGGCATGGGGGGGAGAGACTAGGGAAAATGGTGTTCTCTGTAGCACTTTCCCCTCACCCCTCCATTCTCAGCAGACTTCCCTTTAGTCATGAACTTGCTCCCTTCTTCCTCCCCCATTGTGGCACAGGAGGGGCAGGGACTGGGAAAATGGGGTTCTCAGTCACTTCTTCATGAGTTGTTTTCCTTTTCCAGATCTTAAAACACCTCTAACTCCCCTCCACCCACCCACCCACCCACCCACCCACACTCCCTTCTTAGCAGACTTCACTCTAGTCATGATTTCACTCCCTTCTTCCTCCTCATTATGGCACAGGGAGGGGCAGAGACTGGGGAAATGGGGTTTTCGGTCAGTTCCTTGCAAGTTGGTTTCCTTCTCGGCCCGGGAGGGGGGCATTCATTCAACACCTTTCCCCTGCTGCCCCGTGGGGTCCCACCCACGGCAGACAGTCCTTCATGAACTTCTCCAATGTGAATCCTTTCCCACAGGGCTTTATCTATTCACCAGTTGCCCTGGCGTGGGTCACTGCTATGGGTGCAGTCATAAATCACAGTGTCTCTCAGTCCCATTTCTCCACAGGGTCACCAGCCTCTCCCAGCAAACCTGTTCTGGCTCAAGTCTCATTTCTGTGTCTCTGTTTCTCTCCATGGGCTGCAAGTGCTGGCAGGGGCTTGCTCCAACGTGGGTAACAGCGTCTTCTCTATGTTTCCACCTGCTCCATCCAGCGTGAAGCCCCTCCACGGGCTGCAGGTGCGGTCTGGGCCTTTTGCACAGGCTGAGGACACACACAACCCCCCACTATGGGTTTCTCCAGGGGCTGCAGGGGCATCTTTCTCTCCGGCACCTGGGCCACCTCCTCCCCCGCCGTCCCCAGCCTTGGTGTCTGCACAGCTTGTTACATCTTCTCATTCCCTTCCCCAGTGGCAAAATGCAGCTGCCTACATTTTTTTTTTCTCCTATATGTGATTCCCAGAGATGCTGTGACCATTGCCAATGGGCTCAGCAGCAACTCTGGCCTTGAATTGGCCGATATTTACAGTCTGGGGCCTTCAGAGAATTCCAGCAGCTCCTTACAGCAGCCATTTTCTGCAGCCCCTGTTCTCTCCCAGCACCCAGCAGAACTGTGACACCGCCAGCGATGGACCCAGTGGCCCTGGACCTGGTATCCCTTGGAGCTGAGCCCATCCCTCCCTGACCCCGACTCTGGGCTCTTCCCCAGCCACAAGCTCTGTCCCTCAGCTCTCTCTGGAGGGTTACGAGGCCGGAGGCATCCGGGTGCTGTGTCGATCGGCCAGATGGTTCCCGCAACCGGAGGTGCTGTGGAAAGACCCCGACGGGCACCGTGTCCCCTCGGTCTCCCAGAGACGTTCCCCTGATGCCAGGGGCCTGTTTGACACCGAAGACATCACTGTGGCATTGCGGCTGTTCCTGTGCTGCTGTACCACCCAGGCTGCAACTCCAGTATCACCTCGAGTCAAAGGGATGGGTACCTCTGGATGAATCTCTCTGAGATCAGAACAGCCCAAAGCATCTGTGGCCAGGAGCAAGTCCCCAGCAGATTCCCTGCCCTTCTGCAGACTCTGCCCAAGCTCCTCTACTCACTGCCTCTGGAGCAGCTGTCCCTCTCGGCCCTGCTCCAGCTCATCCTGACATGTCAGAGCAGGATGGGACTCAATAAAGATTTGTGATGCACATGGTGTCCGGCCATGGGGGAAGGGGGAGTTTGTGCCGATTCCTGGCTGCCGCTTGTTAGAAATGACAAAAGGTCCTAAAAACAGAACTTAAGGTAGACATGTAGTGGAGCAGTAATTTATTATACGTTCTTGCAAGAGCGGGTGACCCAACAAAGTAGGTACACTTTTGGTCAGTGCCTGCAGCCTTTTTATACCATACCTCTATACATAGTCATCACCTGTCCCGCTTCGTATTAAGATGAGTTCAAAGAGGTGGTTTCCATAAACTCCTCCCAATTGCGTCTGCGCATTGTCCTGTGGTAGTGGTCGTCGGGGGTCTCAGCGATGAAGGCTCCGAGTCTTCCTCAGGTTGAACCTTTCACCTCCTTCCTCTGTTTGACTATGGATTTTACAGGCTCAACCCAGGCGCCCCATCCACAGCAGTACGCAATATAATACACATGGCATGTCTGGGACATTCCCACTTCCATTGGTGAAGTAAATTAAAATGTATGAGTCCTTTTGTCTGGGACAACTGCTTACTGGCAAGTAGTTGTCTTTATCTTAACTTTCACACACACACACCCCCCCCCCTCCCCGCAACTGACATGGCCCTGGGCTGAAGGAAGTCAAAGCTCCAGACAGGTTTCAGATTACGCATGTTAATTTTGTAGCCTCTGAAAAGGTTTGTTCACTCCTGATCAAAATGATCAGATTTATCGAGACCCCACATCGTTTTGCCCGTTTTTCCTGTTTGCCTTGATGTACAAGCAACATGGTTGAAGCCTGTTCGTTGAGCCTGATTTCCTTAAGTTCCAGCCCATGTCCTCAGTCACGATTTAACCCCTTATCTCATTGTCCAGGATCATCTGTATCTTTTAGCAGAGCTATGTACTCAAATTGAACCCTTGAGAACAGTATTCCCCCTTATTTTATGTGCTATCCTAAATTCTCTACACAGGATTCCTGATGAGGCAGCCTCAGTCCTTTAAGTCAGTAAAGAATACAATAACATTTTTCAGTTTGCAAAAGCAACATTTCTTAGCACTTTCCACAGACCCTCCCCAAACCCTCTGACCCCCCATGTCCCTGCCCCCAGCCCTGACCCCACCCAACCCCCTGTACCCCCATGTCCCCGCCCAGACCCTTCGTGCCCCCCCATGTCCCCACCCTCAGCTCTGACCCCTCCCCGAGGCCCCAGTGCCCCCATGTCCCCGCCCCAGCCCTCACAACCCCCCCAACCCCCTGTACCCCCATGGCCCCAGCCCCAGCCCTGATACCACCCCACCTCCCTGTCCCCCCTCACGTCCCCGCCCCAGCCCTGAACCCCCCCAACCCCTGTGCCCCCCGCCCCACCTGAGGCCTATGGCCAGGCTCCGCATGGCGGCCCCGCACCCGCTGCCCGTGGGGTTGAAGGGGATGCGGTACCCCGCCGGCTCCCCAGGCCGCAGCTGCGAGGTGCCTGGCAGGGGGGTTTGGGGAGAAGGGTTGGGGCCGTGAGACCCCCTGACCTGACCCCCCCGGCCCCCCCCCGGCCCCCCACTCACCCAGGATACTGGTGGGGCCCGGCTTGCGGCCCTCCATGTCGCTCATGGCGGCCACGTAGCGCTGAGCCAGCTCCTGCAGCAGGGCTTCCCCCTCCAGCCCTGGGGGCACGGCGTGAGGCCCCTCTGGGCGGGGGCACCCACAGCCCTCCCCCGGACCCCTCGAATGCAGGGACATGTGGGCACACCCCCCACTGATTTCCCCTCCCCGCCACTGACCCCCCAAAGCTTTGGGGTACAATAGAACCCACCCCCAGGAAAGGGGAGATGGGGAACACCCCCCGTGGGGTTTTGGGGGGACATTCAGAGACTCTCTGGAGCCCCCACCCCTCAGGGGGTGGTTGGGGGCACCTAAAAGCCCCTCCCAGTTTGGGGCAGGGTGATAATGGTGACCTGCCCCCCCCCTCCCCTTAAGAAATCCCCCAAAGAAATAAGGTCCCCCCAAGACCTCCATGTATAGCAGGGAATCCTCCCCCCCCCCCCCCCCCCATCCCTGGGGTACACTGGGGACCCTCCCCTGTATCTGTGGGGGCCTATGGTGAGATCCCCCCCATAAAAATCCCCCAAGCTCTGAGGAACCCCCACCCCCACGCTGTACAGCCCAGGGGTATACCCCCTACCCCCCCGCTTCCCATCCCTGGGTTACATTGGGGACCCTCCCCTTCATCTGTGGGGTGCAATGGTGAGATCCCCCCCATAAACATCCCCCCAAGTTCTGAGGAACCCTCAGACCCCACCCAATACATCCCAGGGGTATGGCCCCCATGCCCCCCCATCCCTGGGTTACACTGGGGACCCTCCCCTGCATCTGTGGGGTGCTATGGTGAGATCCTCCCCATAAAATTCCCCCCAAGCTCTGAGGAACCCCCAGATCCCCCCTGTACAGCCCCCCACACACCTCCCCCATCCCTGGGGTACACTGGGGACCCCCCACCCCGCATCTGAGGGGTGCAGTGGGGGGCACAACCTGTGGCCAGGCCCTCGGCAGTCGCAAGGTGCAGGACGGTGTCATCGCTGACGGGCCACTGCGGGGGCTCGAGGGTGATGGCCCCCAGCCCTCCCAGTTCAGCCAGTTCGGCGTGGATCTGGGCTCCGGAGGTGCAGTACTCCCAGAGACCCCCCCGGTAGCCCAGCGCGTCCCCCACCCCGCTCAGCACCATGGCGGCTTCGTAGGCTTCCAGCGAAGGGACGCTGCGGTGAGGGGCTTCAGGGGGGGCTCAGATGTGGGGGGACACCAGGGCCCACCCCCACCCCCCCTTCCCCGGGACACTCACGTCTCCTCCATGGCGGGACCGGGTGCCCCTCAGGGTTCAGGCACAGGGCCAGCGCCAGGAGGGTGAGGGTGTCCCTGGGAGTGGGGGGACTCAAGGGGGGTCCCCGTAGCATTGGGGGTGGGAGGGGAGGGATCCCAGGAGGGGTGCTGGGAAGGGAAGAAGTCCCCAAACTGAACTGAGAGGGGGCAGGGGGTCTTGGTGGGGGGACCCAGAGGGACGAGGAGAGGGTGGCAGAAAGCAAAGGGCTGGGGGTACCCCAAGGAGCCCCCGAATTGGAGGGGGAGGAGGGGGGCTGGGGGTGGTCTCAGCGAGCCCTGGAGGGGGTGGGGGAGCAGAACGAAGGTTCATCCCCACAGAGAAATGTCCCAGATTTATTCCCCTGGGCCACAGTTTTGGGTGTGACCCCCCACACACACCCCAATCCACCCCTCCCATCCCTCCGGATTGGGCTCCGCTCCCACCCAATTAAGGGGTTTGGTTAATTAATAAAGTGGCTCATGGCAGTGAGAGGGTCGGTCTGTGGGTCACATCCAGGGTGGGGCTGGACACCGCCAACCCTGTCCCTGCTGACCCCCAGAGATCCTCCCCAGCCCCCCCAGAACCCCCCAAAGGTCCCAGCTCCTCCAGGTACAATGGGGGACAGGAGGTGGCACAGGCCAGAGTGGGGGGCTCAGCATCCCCCCCAGGCCAGCACAGGGGGGACACCCGCCAGCCCCCCCAGCCCCCCCAGCGCTGGTCCCCGTCCAGTCGCTGTCCCGGCCGTGCGGCACCCCCCTGGCACAGAGGCCCCCCCAGCACCCCCAGGCTGCCAGCAGCCTCCAGGGCCACCATGGGCCAGCACGGCCGGGGAGGGGGAGGGGGAGGGAAGGGGGGGCAGCGTCGCTGGGCCCCCACCCCCCAGGAGGCCCCGGGACTCCAGGGACCGGCAGGTGAGGGACCCTCTGGGCCACCCAGACCCCCGGGGGTACCCACACCCCTCCCCATAGGGTGCCTGTAGGGTGCCCGCAGGGGATCTATAGGGTGTCTATAGGGTGCCCGCAGGGGATGTATAGGGTGTCTCTATTGTGCCCACTGGGTGTCTATAGGGTGCCTATAGGGTATCTGTAGGCTGTCTATAGGTGCCTGTATTGTGCTCATTGGGTGTCTATAGGGTTCCCATAAGGTTCCTATAGTGTGTCCAGAGGGTATCTATAGGGTGTCTATGGGGTGCCTGCAGGGGATCTATAGGGTGCTTGTATTGTGCCCATTGGGTGCTTATAGTGTTCCCATAAGGCTCCTATAGGGTGTCCATAGGGTATGTATAGGGTCCACAGGGGATCTATAGGGTGCCCGCAGGGGATCTAGAGGGTGTCTATAGGGTGCTTGCAGGGGATCTATGGGGTGCCTATACTGTGCCCATTGGGATCTGTGCTGCCTGGTGCCCCCTGCACTCCCCGCCCATCCCCCGCAGACACAGAAAGGTTCTCAAGAAATGGCTTTTAATGAAAAATCGGAACAAAACAGTAATCAAAGGTACTAACTACAGAATCAACAGCCTTCTTCCCTCCCTTCCTCTCATTTCCCCCCCATCCCTGCAACAGGGCTAAGTGAGATGGTAGAGCCTGGCAGGGTGTCGTCTTCCATGGGGACATCTGTGTCCACAGAGATGTCACAGACTGTGACAGTGTCCACATCCATAGGGACAGGACAGGTGTCCCAGCCTGAGACACTGTCCACATCCATGGGGACCGGACTGTCTGTGTCTCCACTGGAGAGGATGGACTGTGTGCAGACAGGGAGTGGGTGGTACTGGGGAAGCGATGCTGCTGTGCCCTGATGGCTGTAGGGCAGGAACAGTTGGGGTTGTCCCTGGGGGGCCGTTGGTGTAAGCAGGCTGCTGGGTGTCTGCAGCTGTGTGGTCCCTGAAGCACAGTGCCAGGCAGAGGAGCGATGCCGTGACTGAGCAGTGAGGGGGTTGCCAGAGGCAGACTGGTACTGGAAATGGGGAGCTCTGAGCAGCTGCCGCTTGGCAGATCTGCAGTGGGGAGAGGGAGATGTGTCAGGCTGGGGTCAGGGGGAATCCCTCAGGCACCCGCCGAGCCGGCCCCAAGCGTGGACCAACCTCTGGTCTGTGCCAGGTGAGTGGGAGGGTGCAGGGAAGGGCTGCTGCTGCTGCTGCCCTGGCAGGTGGTGGAGGTTGGTGGGTCCTGAGAGAGAGACATGAACACACGCTGGTGACCATATCCCCAGCTGGGCCAGGAGCGTGCGCGAGGGCACTGAGAGGGAGCAGGGAGAGGGGCGAGAGGGGCTGTGCAGTTCCCCAGAGTGTGTCCCTGAGCAGCCAGGAGTGGGCTCAGGCCTTACCTCCAGTGTAGGGGGTTGGGAAGATGGGTGGCATCATGGTGGGGGCAGAGAGACCCCATGAAGTGCACCACAGAGGTGGGAGCGCCATGGTCGCTGGAGGGTCAGCTGCAGAATGGTGTCTGGATGCTTCTGTTTGCGCGTATCCTTGGAGGCAACAGGGACACTCCCAGAGTCCTTTGCTGCCCCAACAGCTTTGCCAGCCCTCCATGGGCATGGAAAGGGTTAACAAAAAGGTTACAGGAAGAGTTACCCTCCATGGCTTCATGTCCAAGTGGAAACCACTACAAAGTGCTGCCCCTCCAAGGTTCATCCTGCCACCCATCCTATTGGATATTTGTACCCGTGACACGCACAGTGGGATCGAGTGCACCCTCAGCAAGGTGTGGGTGACACTGAGCTGTGTGGTGTCTTTATACACTGGACAGAAGGGATGGTGTCCAGAGGAAAACTTGGCACATGTGGTTTTGGGTGCCTTTTGGAAGCTTTCCCTGTACTGATAAAGAAAACATCAGCTGGCTCAAGGCTGGAGTCTCAGAGTCACAGAATCACATGATTGGCAAAGACCACCAAAGACCACCAAAGACCACCAAAAGGATGGTGATGGACTCCAGGCTGGGCAGAAGCTTTTCTGGGTGATTTCTGACCAGAGAAATGTGAGCCCTCATCACCTTAAAAACACATTTTGCACTTGTCTAATTGCCTAGTGATCATAGAATCATAGAATTGTAGGGGTTGGAAGGGACCGAGAGAGAGAGGAGGAAAACACTGGTGCCCAAGTTGGCTTTTCCTCCTTTTTCTGAAGAGGCTGGGAAATCTCACACCTCTCAACTCCTGGCTACACAGCTGGTACTAAGGCCAGGGGTTTGGCTTGGACAACAAGGGGATGTTCTTTGGTGACTCCAACCTGTTGGAGAGGGACAGGATCCACCTGTCTAGAAGGGGCCCTCAGGAATCCCAGACCCGGGAGGTAGGATAAAGTCTGGAGAAAGGGCAGACTGGGTAAATACCGGCTTTACCATCTCTACCATCACCTGGCTGAGCCATCAAAGAGAAGACTTCAGAAATGAAGAAGAGAAGGAAAGGAAATTCCTCCCAGGCTACCCAGGGAGGCTGGGGAGTCTCCTTCTCTGGAGGGATTCAACACCTACCTGGACACTGTCGTGTGTGACCTGCTCAAGGTGATCTCCCCAGACCAGACTGGAGGTGCTTCCCCTCTGGGAAGTGACCTCCCAGCTGATGCCCCTCTGACAGAGATGTCACTGGTTGGTCACCAGAGGTCCCTGGCAACTGTTGCTATTCTAGACTTCTATTGGGTGTTTGGTTGGCAGCAGATACAGGGCTGATTTTTTTTAATTACTATTTTTTAAGAGAATAGGCATACCACTAAAGTCCTAGTAATAAAAGAAGTGAGAATGAATAATACCTGAAGTATATCTGTTTACAAATCTAGTACCTATACCAGTTAAATCTAAAAAATAAATAATAAATTGATTAAAGAAGTTGCACCCGACAATTTGACATTATTTTGGTTCTAGTGTAGGATTTTGATTTTAAAGGAGTTAGAGCAGCTGTGAGAATATAAGGGGGAAAAAAAGAAAGAACCCCAAAAAACCCCACTCCAACATGACTGATGAAATATTGTTTATAGGGTCCCAAACAGCTCCGGTCCCAAACAGCTTCACACCAGCACGGCTTTTTTTTATAAAATTTAAATATTTAATGCAATAAAATAAATAAATATTTCTCTTTTCACAATTAACAGACAAAAACAGAACAAGAAACCCAACCCCACGTTGCAGGGAGTTGGTCAAACTTTAGAACAGAAACTAAACTAAGAGTCTAAACTAAACTAAAGAGTCTTAACTAAACTAAAGAGTCTTAACTAAACTAAAGAGTCTTAACTAAACTAAAGAGTCTTAACTAAACTAAACTAAGGGTCAGTCCAAGGGGGTCACAGTGTGACTGCAGTGGTGCCCGTCTCACAGCAGCTGCCGGTGGATTATGTCCCACACCATCTTCCTGTGGAAGTGAGGGATGTGACTCTGGAAAGAGAAGGAGAGAGAAAGCTGTTCAATAGGAAGTCAGGGTGGCAAGGAGGCACAAACACCCGGTTCGTTAGGGACGGGGAGCGCAGCTCTGCCCTGCTGAGGCCACCCCGAAGTGCCGACCCCAGCAAGCGCGCGCCCGGCTTTCTTCTGGCAGGAATTTGCTGTTTAACCCAAAAGAGAACAAAAGATCCTCTTCATCTCCAGCATTTAGTCCCACAAAAAGCCAGCTGCTGAAGGAGACTCCCACAACAGCAGAAGCTCATTTAGGAAGCCCCCAGACCTCACCTTGTCAGAGGAGGAACAGGAGAACCAAGCAAGGAACTGCAATGCCCACCCTGTACCCACACACCAGGTGCACCTCCAGGAAGAGGAAATACAAAAGCTTTTGGGTGGAGGAAGTTCCCAGGCCGGGGGCTGGGACAATACCTGGTGTCTGCCCCCCAACACATGGTGTTACAACCACCAGCTTACGTGGATTCAAAGCTCTGGTGCCACAGAGAGTCACCAACAGCATGAAAAAAGGACTAAAGAGCACCACGTAACCACAAGCCTGAGTTAAGCAGCGGGTACCTAAGGGGGTGCAGTAATGTGTCACCCTCCACAAGTCCAGACAACCAGATACTACGTCCTCTTGCTGTGTGGTGCAGCTACAGTCTACCCACCGAGTGGGACAGGTACGAGTCATGGGGATACTCACAGGTCCCAGATGGAAAGGGATCTCCTCCCTATTTCTGTTGGTCCAGGTGATACACAGCTGTCACTGGTTGACTGGAGAAGGTTGGAAGACTGGACAATGATGGAACACACAGCAAGGATGGAACAGCAGAGTAGGATGGCACGTGGCAGTAGTAGGATGGAAAATGGCAGTAGGATGGCACGATGTAGTAGTAGGATGGAACACGATAGTAGTAGGACGGCACACCGGAGTAGGATGGAACACAGCAGTAGGGTGGAAGACTGGTGTGTGATTTAACTCCAGAGTAGATTCGAGCCGTGGTGTAGATTGGAGGATTGTACAAGACTGGAGCAGGGGGGAAGGCTGGAGGAGTCGAGGAGGCTGGAGGAGTCGAGGAGGCTGGAGGAGTCGAGGAGGCTGGAGGAGTCGAGGAGGCTGGAGGAGTCGAGGAGGCTGGAGGAGTCGAGGAGGCTGGAGGAGTCGAGGAGGCTGGAGGAGTCGAGGAGGCTGGAGGAGTCGAGGAGGCTGGAGGAGTCGAGGAGGCTGCAGCACTTTGGTGCAGGAAAAAACAACAGAGAAGAACCACAGTGTTTATAAACATGGCATTTGGTATTGACACGTGTCAGAGCACCATAAAGGAGACAGTTTATTCCTACACAACTGTCTACATGTGAGTGGGGAGCCACAGCTACAGCAACAGAAATACCTCAAGTACAACAAGACTGTCAACCCCCTGGACAGAAACATCCTGCACTGGTGTCACCACAAAACACAGCGGGCATTTCTGTGCAGAGACCCTTCACACTCAGCTGGGTGACTCTGAACTCGGGCAGACCAGAGGGGCAGGAGTCAAATTGGTCACCTTAGTGTTACCCAAAAGAGAAAACTGCCTGTAAGTTAAGTGAGAAGGACCAGGGGAGGAGGAAAGGAAGAGAGAAAATCCTGGCATCCCCTGTCATTACCTTACATTTCACGTCCCCAGATTAAAATAAAAATCTTCTCTAGTTGGGAGGGGAGGAAGGAAAAATAAAAAGCTACTGAAGGTTCACCTCCCATAGGACAGCAGCCCAGAAAACCTTGGAAAAACATCCCTGTGCGGACACAGAGACAAATGTTGGGCAGCATGGAGGAAGTTCAGGAATGAAATGGAAAGCAAACCTTTCAGAGAAGAAAGTCAAAGCAAACAGAAGGGTTTTACCTGGCACAAGGAGCTGTCTTGTCCCACAGGGAGAGTGTTCCGTTGGCCAAGGGAGTCCCACAAGGTATTTGATCTACGAGAGGAGAGCGTAAGCAAATCAGCCACTGGTAAAGGCAACTGAGGAGGCTGATGAGCTTCCCCAAAGGTCAATGTTTCCTCTCTCCCCTACATCCCCACATTCCCTGTGTTCTGTTGCTTTAGAACAGGCTCAGATTTTCTTCCTGGCAACTGCAGCAAGTTGCCCTGGGCACGAGGTATCGCCAGGCTGAACCCCAGATTCAACCCCAAAAAGGGTTCTGGGGATCTAACACCCCAAACCAAACCAGTTTCCTCCTGGCCAGCTGGCAGCGGCCGTATCGCAGCTGGAGCTGGCTGCATCCAAGGCAGCTCCAGGACTGAGATGCCGAGTGAAACGCCCGGCCCCGACCCAGCAGCAGCGCAGGGATGCAGGGAAGAGACTGAGTTCCCACCCCAGCACTGCCAGACGCTACCGAGGGGCGATGCCGCCACAGCCCGTCCGTGAGCCGAGGGGGAGAATCGCACCACACGCCAGGAAGAGCGCAGGAGAAACAAGCTCACGCCCTGACGTCAGCCTTACCAGTCTGCACCAGTTCTTCTCCTGGCACAGCACTTCTGGGTCTTTTCACTGCAGGCTCAGATGACAGGGCCTGAGTCTGGAACAGAAACAAACAAAGCACCGCCCTGAGTTCAACCTGAACACCAGCCCAAGCCAGCGGAAGCTTCTGGAAAGGGAGGCAGCTCTGGTCCGATTTAGGGACCAGGATTTGTTGGCTCAGAGTGCAGCAGAAGGATCTTGGCAGGATCTCTGACCAGCACGCTGCCCTTTGGGTTTGATTGTTAATAGGGGCTCTCCCCCATGCAGGGATTAAACCCCCTCAGGCATCCTGCCCAGTTCCCCTCGGGCAGCTCCTCAGCATTCCAGAGTTCAGCCCTGACTCTGGCTCGGGGAGAGCTGAGCCCCTCAGAAAGGGGTTTTGTACAAACAAAGAGTCAATGGTGCTCTCAGGGACAAATAACAGAGCACGAGGGTTTCTTACTCCTCTCACCCTACGGGGCAGGAAGAAAAAGAACACGGCACCTCCCAACCAAACTAAGGGGTCAAGCAGCTCAGGACTCATTTTTGCAGAGCCAAAGTCCTAGGGGAATCCTCTCCCGGGCCGGTGGATACCCAACCCAGCAGAGAGGGCTTTATCCAGAGGAAGCAGGGGATTGTTCTCCCAAGGTCATGTAGTTTGGGTGCTCCTTCCTCAGCTCCACGTGCCAGAGCAGAGCAGGCAAACCTGAGCCAGGCAAACCCAGCACACCAGAGGCACCTGCTGTCAAGGGCAAAGAAGAGCCTGAGGCTGCACAGGTTCAGGAAAGTCTCTGCTAACCTCTCCCACAGACTCTGCTCCTGGAGCGGCATCGCTGCCCGAAGCTCGGCGTTTCCTTGCTGCCCTGGCTGGGACCTTCACCGCAGCAGCAGAAACCTCTTCAGCCTTCTCCTCACACCCAGGGATGGCAGCATCTAAACAACAAAGGCAGGACACGTGACAGCATCACTTAAGAGGGGGTTTGGATTGCCATTTGCATGGCAGCCCAGCTCCTCGATCCCACCCAAAGCACTGGGATTCATTCCAAGCTGCACACCCTTCTGCACTTTCAGACACCCCTCAGTTTTCCAAGGGACACCAAACCCCAGAAGAACCAGGGCTGTGAACTACCTTTGTCATGGGCGCCACCTGGTTGCAGCTTTGGAGGTTCCTGCCCATCAGGATGTTCCACAGGCGGATGAGAGCTGAGGAGAGAAGACACAGAACAGGGATTTACAACCACGGCTGAGCTTCACACAAGCAAAACTCCCAGAGCTAATTGCTGTAGTTCCCCTTCCAAGCCCCCCTGGGATCATCTCAGACACACACAGAGACACTGCAGAGCATCCCCCGCCTCTCCCAGCCAAGGCACTACCCCCACTACAGGGGGTAATTCCCTTCTGTTAATGCTTCTTCATGAGTTACACTTGTTCCCAGCACCAAACACATGGCTTTGGCTAACGTGGAACGGGCTTTGTTTCACTCTGCACAGGTTAACCCCCCCCCAAGCCACACACTGCCCTTCAGCGGGGCAATGCCCCTGTGTACAACGCTGAGTTACTCTCCCCGGGGGGTTCACCACCCACACTCTCCGGTCCCTTCCAACCCCACAACCACCCACCATCTGTGCCTGGGAGCTCCGGGACGCCGGCACCGCTTCAGCCCCGGGAAGGCAGCCCCGTGTCTCCACACGCCCTACGCCGGGACTCCCCCCCAGCCGCTGCTCCCCCTCACACACACACACAGAGCCCTCTGCTCCTGCCCCACGCGCGCTCCCAGGGCCCGTTTCTTTCCCAACTCCCCGCTTCCCAGACGGAAAAGCCCCCGGGGGGCCAAGGGGGGCGGGGTCGCCAGGGGCCTTCTCGGGGCGGGGGGACCCGCAGCTCCGCTCCCGCCCTGGGCTCCAACGCCCAGGAGAGGTCCCGCAGGCCGCACCCGGGAGGCCGCGGGGCCTCACGGACGGGGCGAGGCCCTCGGGCGGCCGGACGGCCTCGGGCCGGAGCGCTCACCTGGGGGGCGGCCTCTGCAGCGGCGGCGAGACCGGGGACGGCTCGGGGGGCGCGGCGGGCGGCGGCCAAGAGGCCGCCCAGGGGCCCCGGCAGCCATCGGGACAAAGGCACCGGCAGCCCGCGGCGGGAACGCGCCCGTCCTGCGCCGCGCCCGGCCCGGCCCGGCCCCTCCCACCAGGGGGTGGGGCAGCCCCGCCATTGGCTCCGACCGCTGCCTGTCTGGGCGGAGCTGGGCCGGGCTGGGCCGTCCCTCCCCGGCTCTGCCCCCCGCTTGCCCGGCCCGGCCCTGCCCGGCCGCCCCTCCCAGGGCTGTGCGGGGCAGCCCCGCCATTGGCTCCTCCCGCCGCCTGTCTGGGGAGGCAGAGCCCGGGCAGGAGAGGGGCGGCTCTCTCCTCTCCTCTCCTCTCTCTCTCCGCCCCCCCACCGCAGGTTCTGCGGCCCGAGGGACGCAGGTGGGTGGGAGCGGCCGGCGGCCCGGCCCCGGGGATTACCGAGCCCTTTCCCCAGCGCTCTCCCGGCGCTCGGGGCCTGTCTCCGCTCCCGCTCCCGCAGCACCGACCGGCTCAGCCATGGCCGAAGGCTCGACTGAGCGAGAGCGGCGGGTGGGCAGGACGCGTGTCCCGGGACACGGAGCGGGGACTTGGGAAGCGTTGAACGGCCCCGGCCGGCACCGGCCGGACCGGCTGCCCGGGCAACGGCGACGCGCGACCGGCCGCCGAACCCGCCGGGAAGGGCCGAACCCAGCGGGCGGGAACGGGGCGGGTTTCCCCTGTCCCGCTGGGTTCGGCTGGGTCCCGCAGCCACCCCGCTCCCCCTGCCCTGCCCGAGCCAGGCGGGCGGGGATGCGGGGAGGGAGGGAGGGATCTGCGCGGGCAGCCGGGCTGAGGCTTCCCGGGGTGCCCCCGGGTTTCCACCCCGAGAATCCCGGCACCCCCTGTGTTTCCCTCACGTTTCTCCTTCCCGGGGAGGACAGGATTCCCCACCGAGGCAAAACTCCTCCGTGTCAGACGGGAGGAGGATCGATCCCTTTGAACAGCCAGCGCTGGGGATCTCCTACCTTCAAGTCAGGCTGCCAGCACTAGAACTAGATGCTGCCTCTCTCAGCACAGAGCAGATGAAGCCCCCAGCCCCATTTACACCAGCTACAAAGTCCCCACCACAAAGGCAGGGCTTATTCTCCCTGTCGTGACTTGTTGGCGCTGGTGGGCAGCGGATCAGCCGGGCTTCCAGGCCATTCTCCCTTCCCTTGTTGGAGCAGCTGTTTGTCCATCTTCTTCTCTCCTTGCTGAACATCCTGGCAGAAGGGAGGGAGGGGGAGAGAGAATTAGAAAAGGAGCTCAGGAGCTCAGGGTGTAAAGGGAACGTTTGTGATCTGGGGACAGAGCAAACTGCACAGGCTGTTCCCAAGACACTGGCACGTTTGATGGGTGGGACATATATGAGGGAGCATAAGAAATCGCATTTATAATAACTAACACATAAATAAGAGTAAATTCAATTACTAACTATTGCAAGATGCTTGGATGGAAAGCTGATAAGGAGAACATAATAAATGGGAGCAAGGTTGTGACTCGTGACCCCAGCATCCCAAGGCAGGTGGCACCTGGGACGGATAAGGAAGAAGCATCAGGAGGAAGGTAGTTCTTGGGATGGATAAGGAGGAGCCCCCTACTCACTCAGATCACTGTGGGGACAGACAGGGACCATCTGTCAGCAGACAGACGGTCTGTTTCCAGACAGGCAGGAAGCCGGGTTTATCCCCCACCCCGGGACCCCGCTCCAGGGATCCGCATCCCTCAGGGGGGAAGGGCTCGCGATTTACCGGATCAGAGAAGCTCCGGTTAAAAAAACAAAGAGCCCAGATCTATCTGTCTTTGACCATCTCGGGGTGCACCGCTCCCGGAGGCACTGCAATACCGGGACGATGCGCGGAGCGGAGGGAGCAAGCTCCGGGTCCAACTCCCAGACCCAAAAATCCGTTTAATATAAAGTCCTCTCATCGAGGACGTATCAGATATTAAACTGATAAGAACAGATACTACACTTGATCTTAGCCAAAAGGCCGAGAAGCGATACCCATTCTCCACCCAGCGCCTCCACACACCCCCGCCGGTACTCACACACATCACGGATGCTCCACATCGGCCGCAAAATACCCTCCCGTCCCGCTCGCATTCGCATTCCCCTGCCTATCCCGCCTCTTCCCGCCGGGATCCGCTGCTCCCGGCTCCGGGAAACCGGCGGAGAGCTCCGCACCGAGCACTCCCAGCAGCCCGTGCGCGCCCCGCTGCTCTCGATTTGCATGGACACGCCCCTCTCCAGCCGCTGCTCTGGCCGGTGTCCTCCCCTGTGCACAGGGACAAAAGCCCTACGGAGACGGTCCAGAAGCCGCCTGGCCAGAATCTGCCTTGTCAGCCATCGGATCAGGGACCCACTTGGTCTCTACACCCACCGCTCCCATCCACACCTCCCACCCAACTCCCCCAGAAATCACTGTCTCCTGAGGAATCGGTTGGCAGCATTTGTTGGGATGTGCCACAGGCTCAGGGATGCGTTTATCCACTGAGAGCAAGGCTGGGCACAGAGCAGAAGGAGTTTTGATGGTGACCATTGAAAGTGGGCAGCTTCCTTGAAAAGTCACCTGGGAAACACAACCCCCCGTTTGGGTCGAGCGATGGCCGCTTACTAAAGAAAAACTTGCTCACTTCCAGGATTGAATAGAGGAGCAACTGGCCAAGGGACACATCCAGCCCTCCACAAGCCCGTGGAACTCGCCTATTTTTACCATCCCTAAACAGGACGGGAGATGGCGCTTGGTGCACGAGGTAAGAAAAGTCAGTGAAGTGATGGAAGATGCGGGAGCTTCGCAGCCCGGTCTGCCACCTCCAGACGTGAGACCTAAAAATTGGGACGTTTGGGTTGTTTTTTCACCATTCCCTTACACCCTGATGATGATGAAAAATTTGCCTTTTCAGTCCCTACTGTAAACAAAACTGAACCCATGGAAAGGTGTCATTGGGTGGTGCTCCCACAAGGCATGAAAAATTCACCCACTGTGTGCCAGGCTCATGTAGCCTGGGCACTTGCTCCAGTACGAAGAGCCCACCCTGATCTCATCTTTTATCATCACATGGATGAGGTACTGATTGTGGGAAAAACTTGGACACTGAAAGTTTGATTCATGAGTTGACAGGGCATTTGAAAAGCAAGGGGTTACAGATTGCTCCAGAGAGAATTTAAAGGAGCCAGTGTGGAAATCTCTGGGGTGGCAGATTGATAAAAGTACCGTAACACCCCAAAGGATTGAGATCCCAGCTGAGGTCAGCACGTTAAATGATGCTGTCCTGGTTTTGGTCAGGATGGAGTTAATTTCATTTGTAGCAGCAGATGAATGCTGTGTTTGAGAGTAAAATGGGAGTACTGCTGATAACACCCTGATGTTTCTAGTTGCTGTCAGACAGTCAAGGACTTTCTCAGCTCTTCATGAGAAAGGAGGGGCGAAGCCAGGACAGGTGGCCCAACTGACCAAAGAGAGTATTCCAGCCAGTTACGTCCTGCCCAGGATATCGGGGGCTGACGGGAGGAAGGCCTGGGGCGGCTCCGGGACGCGCGGTTCTTGGGGGACGGTCGGGTTCTGGGACGGCTCTGGGTGGCACGGCCTGAGTTGTGTGGTTTGGTGAGAAACTGCATTGTGTATCAACAGCTTCATATATTTCTGCTTTGAAGTCCTGTTAGTATTGTTACATTGTATCTTTCTGTTATCTTAGTAAACTATCCTTATCCCAACCCACGGGCCTCTTAATTTCTTGATCTTGGGGTTATTTGCCCCTTTCTCTTCCTTTTCCCTTCCCTTACTTCTCACCCCCCCTCCCCTTCCCTTTAACCTGCTCTTTTCCTTTAAGGAGCAGGCAGCTGCGTGGAT
The DNA here is from genome assembly GCF_964237585.1 of Gallinula chloropus. Classification (NCBI taxonomy): domain Eukaryota; kingdom Metazoa; phylum Chordata; class Aves; order Gruiformes; family Rallidae; genus Gallinula; species Gallinula chloropus. Next base: position 1,028,924 of record NC_140117.1, on the reverse strand, counting down.
CTTGGCCCTCAGCCGGGTGAAACCACGACAGTCTTTTTGGCGCCCAACGTGGGGCCCGAAAGGTTGGGATAACGGTAGATCTGACCCTGACTGGATTGTAATTAAGTCAAAGTTGTGATAAGCACTTTGATTTAAGCAGTCTCTGGTCACGATGCTCTGGTATTTACTTACAAGGCTGTGCTCACAGCTGTGGCAGCAAAAGCACCGTCTGTTGTATGCAATCCTAGCAGGATCCTTTAACATCCTGGGGCTGCAGCTGCTGTTTTCGTTCCCGTACCTCATTTTGGTGTATTTTATGAAAACAGTTTATGATACAGTGATATCGATGATCGTGAACTTGTTCTGGTACTTGTATGAGATTTTGCTGCCCTGTCCATTCTTTGGACAGGCAGGAGTTAATAATGGCAGCTGGTATGGTGGGAGTACAGAAAGAAATATCTATGCTGCTTTCTCTTCCTTTGGGCTAAATACAACAGCTCTGGTAACAGTTTTTGGAAATTTCCAATATCCCTGGAATATTCAAACTAGCATTTTGCTGTTGTTATGTTTGGTGAATATGGTTCTGCTTTTGTTCAATATGAAGCAAAGGTTTATGAATACCACTCAAGAGTGTTCTGCGAGGCCAGATAATCACGAGTGGCAGGGTACGTGGCAGAGTATGGGCAACTACCTAGGCACTTTCTCACGTCCGATGTTTTGGAGTTTCACCCCTGAACAGTTACAGGACCCTGATAAAGTGGCTGCATATCTGAAAAGAAATTGCCGTAAGTTTCCCAGAGATGCACAGCTTACTGCACTGTGCTGGGCCCTGGCCACTATTTACCAAACACTGCTTGATAGCAGTCAGCACTGTCAGAGTGAAAGGAAGGAAAACAGACCAGCAGAAACTGCAGCCACTGTAACCACTGGGACTAACACTGAGGCCACTGTAACTTCTATGACTAGACCTGTGGCTACTGCAACCTGTCCAACTGATGCTGCAGCTACTGCTGCCCCTACAGCAGATACTGCCGGTAAAACAAAAAATCAACCCACATCAGTGTCGGTTGCTCCCGAACGAAAGAGGAAATACACAAAGAAAGTTGTTCCTGTAGTGAAGGATGAGGATGAAATTGAATCAGGGCCACCCGATGAAGGTCAGGATAAAGCGGGGTCATCTGATGAAGGTCAGGATAAAGCAGGGTCATCTGATGAATCTCAGGATAAGGCAGGGCCATCCAAACCATCTCAGGATAAGGCAAAGCCATCTCAACCATCCCGGGATAAGGTTGTTCCATCTCAACCATCTCAGGATGAGGTTGTTGTCACACGATCCCTGTCCCTGAGTGAGCTGCGTGAAATTCGAAAAGATTTCAGCCGCCGCCCAGGTGAGCACATCATCACTTGGTTGCTCCGATGCTGGGATCACGGGGCCAGTAGTCTGGAATTAGATGGCAGGGAGGCCAAGCAGTTGGCATCCCTAGCTAGAGAAGGAGGCATTGATAAGGCAATTGGTGAAAAGCCTGAAATCCTCAGCCTCTGGAGGCGACTACTGTCAAGTGTGAGGGAAAGGTATCCCATAAAGGAATACATTACATGTCAAACACCCAAGTGTAACAACCTAGAGGCAGTTATCCAGCACCTGAGAGAATTAGCTGTACGGGAGGTAATTTATTATGATCTGGACAACCCACAGCTTCCCTCCGATCCTGATGACGTCCTATGCACCCCAGATATGTGGCGTAAGGTTGTACGAAGTGCACCAGCAGGGCACACCAATTCATTGGCAACAATGGACTGGAGTGATACATATCCACCAACCGTATCTGAGGTGTCCGGCCACCTTCGGAGATATCAGGACAATGTTTCCCTCTCTGTGATCGCAGCAGTAGAGAAACTGGTCAAGCGACTTGATGAAAATGTGTCCATCTCCCAACCCGTGTGCAGCCATGTTGCAGCTATTGGGAGAAAGCGTCCATCATCCCAGAAGCGAGGATACAGTAGGTACACACCGCGAGAGACGCTGTGGTTTTACCTGCGTGACCATGGTGAGGACATGAGTAAGTGGGGTATGCAGCCCACCTCAGCCCTTCAAGCACGAGTAAATGAGCTGCGAGGTAAAAGAATTGCACAACGCAGTTCTACCAGGAAGAACGCTGCACCAGTGAACAGCCAACACAGTCAGCAACAATAGAGGTGCCCTGCCTCCAGCCAGGTGGAGGAGAGGGATAACTGTGTTTATTGGACTGTGTGGATCCGATGGCCTGGCACGTCAGACCCACAAGAGTACAAGGCTCTGGTGGATACTGGTGCCCAGTGTACGATAATGCCATCGAATCATGTTGGGACTGAACCTGTTAGCATTTTTGGAGTGACAGGGGGATCCCAACAATTGACTGTGTTAGAGGCTGAAATGAGCTTAACTGGGAAGGACTGGGAGAAACACCCAATTGTGACTGGCCCAGAAGCTCCGTGCATTTTAGGTATGGATTATCTCCGTAGAGGTTATTTTAAAGACCCAAAAGGATACCGATGGGCTTTTGGAATAGCTGCTTTGGAGACAGAAGAAATTGAACAATTGTGTGCCTTGCCTGGACTCTCGGAGGATCCTTCTGTTGTGGGGTTGTTGAAGGTCGAAGAACAGCAAGTGCCAATTGCTACAATGACGGTGCACAGGAGACAATACCGTACTAACCGAGACTCCCTGATCCCCATCCATAAGCTGATTCGTCAACTGGAGAGTCAAGGAGTGATCAGCCGAACCCGCTCAGCCTTTTACAGTCCCATATGGCCAGTGCGGAAGTCCGATGGAGAGTGGAGGCTGACAGTGGATTATCGCGGCCTAAATGAAGTCACTCCAGGTATGAGTGCTGCTGTACCGGACATGCTGGAACTGCAGTATGAACTGGAATCAAAGGCAGCCAAGTGGTATGCCACAATTGACATTGCAAATGCTTTCTTCTCAATACCACTGGCGCCAAAGTGCAGGCCACAGTTTGCTTTCACTTGGAGAAGCATCCAATACACATGGAATCATCTGCCCCAGGGGTGGAAACACAGCCCCACCATCTGCCATGGACTAATCCAGACTACACTGGAAAAGGGTGAAGCCCCAGAGCACATGCAGTATATTGATGACATCATTGTGTGGGGCAATACAGCAGAGGAAGTATTTGAGAAAGGAAAAAGGATAATTCAAATCCTTTTAGAAGCTGGTTTTGCTATAAAACAAAGTAAAGTCAAAGGGCCTACGAAAGAAATCCAGGTTTTAGGAATAAAATGGCAGGATGGGTGTTGTCAGATCTCAATGGACACTATCAATAAAATAGCAGCTATGTCTCCACCAAACAACAAAAAGGAAACACAAGCTTTCTTAGGTGTTATAGGTTTTTGGAGAATGCATGTCCCAAACTACAGTCTCATTGTGAACCCACTCTACCATGTGACTCAGAAGAAGAATGATTTCCAATGGGACCCTGAGCAGCAGCAAGCCTTTGAGCAGATCAAACGCGAGTTAGTCCATGCAGTGGCCCTTGGGCCTGTCCGGACAGGGACAGATGTTAAAAATGTGCTTTACACTGTGGCCGGGGAGAATGGCCCTACCTGGAGTCTCTGGCAGAAAGCACAAGGGGAGACTCGAGGTCGACTGCTGGGGTTTTGGAGTCGGGCCTACAGAGGGTCTGAGGCCAATTATACTCCCAACAGAAAAGGAAGTTCTGTTGAAGGGGTTTGAGCCACTTCAGAAGTGATTGGAACTGAAGCCCAGCTCCTCCTGGCACCCTGACTGCCGGTGCTGGGCTGGATGTTCAAAGGGAAAGTCCCTTCTACACATCATGCCACTGATGCTACGTGGAGCAAGTGGGTTGCACTGATTACTCAGCGGGCTCGAATAGGAAACCCTAATCGCCCAGGAATTGTGGAAGTGATCACAGACTGGCCTGAAGGCAAAGATTTTGGGATGTCACCAGAGGATGAGGAGGTGACATGCACTGAAGAAGCCCCACCTTACAACAAACTGCCAGAGAATGAGAAGCAATATGCCCTTTTCACTGATGGCTCCTGTCACCTTGTGGGAAAGCAACGAAGATGGAAAGCTGCTGTATGGAGTTCTAAAAGACGAGTAGCAGAAGCCACTGAAGGAAAAGGTGAATCAAGCCAGTTCGCTGAGGTGAAGACCATCCAGTTAGCCCTGGACATTGCTGAGTGAGAAAAGTGGCCAATGCTCTACCTTTATACTGATTCATGGATGGTAGCCAATGCCCTGTGGGGGTGGTTGCAGCAGTGGAAAAAGAACAACTGGCAGCGTAGAGGCAAACCCATATGGGCTGCTGACTTATGGCAAGATATTGCTGCCTGGTTAGAGAAGCTTGTTGTAAAGGTACGTCATGTTGACTCCCATGTACCTAAGAGTCGGGCCATGGAGGAACATCAAAACAACCATCAGGTAGATAAGGCTGCTAGGATTGAAGTGGCTCAGGTAGATCTAGACTGGCGACATAAAGGTGAATTATTCCTAGCTCGATGGGCTCATGATTCCTCAGGTCATCAAGGGAGAGATGCAACATATAGATGGGCTTGAGATCGAGGGGTGGACCTGACCATGGATGCTATTGCACAAGTTATCCATGAGTGTGAGACGTGTGCCGCAATCAAGCAAGCGAAGCGGTTGAAGCCCCTTTGGTATGGAGGACGGTGGATGAAATATAAATATGGGGAGGTCTGGCAGATTGATTACATCACCCTCACACGCACCCGCCATGGCAAACGTTACGTGCTTACGATGGTGGAGGCAACCACCGGCTGGCTAGAAACATACCCCATACCCCATGCCACTGCCCGGAATACAATCCTGGGCCTTGAAAGGCAAGTCCTATGGCGACACGGCACCCCAGAAAGAATTGAGTCAGACAACGGGACTCATTTCCAAAACGGTCTCATAGACACCTGGGCCAAAGAGCATGACATTGAGTGGGTGTACCACATTCCTTATCATGCACCAGCCTCTGGGAAAATTGAACGATATAATGGGCTCTTAAAGACTACCCTGAAAGCGATGGGTGGTGGAACATTCAAACACTGGGATACACATTTAGCCAAAGCCACGTGGTTAGTTAACTCTAGGGGATCCACCAATCGGGCTGGCCCTGCCCAGTCAAAATTTCCACGTACTGTAGAAGGAGACAGAGTCCCAGTGGTGCATATAAAGAGTACATTAGGGAAAACGGTTTGGGTCATCCCTGCTTCAGGCAAAAGTAAACCCATGTCTGGGATTGTCTTTGCTCAAGGACCGGGTTGTACTTGGTGGGTAATGCAGAAGAATGGAGAAGTTTGATGTGTACCTCAAAGGGATTTGATTTTAGGTGAGAATAGCCAAAATAATTAATAAGGTAGAAATTGTATTATAATAATTGCTAAATAACCCATTACTGTATATTCTTGTATTATTGCTATTATTGCTGTATGTTACTGTATGTTGTACCAATGGAGTTACAGCTGGAGTCATACAAGTCAATGAAGGAAGAGTGCCACGATGATGGGACCAAAACCTGGCCTTCAAAGAACTTTTTCTTCTTTCCCTTTGAAAATGAACACCTTTGATTCACAGACTATGAGCATGAACCATGTCAGGTGTGTCGGATCCAATGGCACATACTCACACCATGAGAGACTGTTACGATGAATGGAGACTGAAAGTCATGGACTAAATGTTAATTTTCTCAACAAACTCAGAGGAATGGTCCATAGACTAAGGGAATAATACCTGTATACACATGTGTGCGTATACATGTGTACATACATATATGTGTGTCTGAAACAAGAAACTTGTTGTACCCAAAAGAAATGGTTGGATCCGGTCATGATGTAAATGGTATGGAATAAGGGGTGGATAATGTCCTGGTTTTGGTCAGGATGGAGTTAACTTCTTTTGTAGCAGCGGATGGGATGCTGTGTTTGAGAGTTAAGATGAAAGCAGTGCTGATAACACCCTCATGTTTTTAGTTGCTGTCAGACAGTCAAGGACTTTCTCAGTTCTTCATATTTCTCTATTAATGAGAACGGAGGGGCGAAGCCAGGACAGGTGCCCAAACTGGCCAAAGAGAGTATTCCATGCCAATTACGTCATGCTCAGTATAAAGGGGGCTGGTGGGAGGAGGAGCAGGGGCGGCTCCAGGACACGTGGTTTTTGAGGGACGGTCGGGTTCCAGGACGGCTCTGGATGGCACGGCCTGAGCTGTGGGTTTGGTGAGAAACTGCATTGTGTATCAACAGCTTCAGATATTTTTTGCTCTAAAGTCCTGTCAGCATTGTTATATTTTATCTTTCTGCTATCTTAGTAAACTATCCTTATCCAAACCCACGGGCTTTTGGTATCTTGGTTTTGGGGTTGTTATTTGCCCCTTCCTTTTCCCTTCCCATGCCTCACCCCATCCCCCCCACACCCCCACCCCCCCACCCCGCCCCCTTCCCCTGCTCTTTTCCTTTAAAGAGCAGGCAGCTACGTGTATCTCGGCACTCAGCCGGGGTAAAATCACAACACATCCCTACTTTACAATCCTACAGATCATGGAGTCTGTTTTCTGCATGTCACCTATATAAATATGAGACCCATGGAGGGAAAGAGAGGGGGGTGTGGAGGGGCACCCATTCTGCAGGAGGAGGCTTGTGACCCCGTGGAGGACCAGGTTGGAGCAGTCTGGACTTGAGAGACTGAGTGACATTGTGATTTATGACTGCATCCCATATCACTGACCCACACTGGGGCAGCTGGGGAAGAGCTGAAGCCCCATGGGAAAGGACTCACATGGAGGACTGTCTCCTGTGGGTGGGACCCCACGGTACAGCAGGGGAAAGGTGTGTGGAATGAATACTACCCACAGGCTAAGAAGGAAACCAACTTGTGAGGAACTGGCCGAACCCCCATTCCTCTGTACCGGCCCCTCCCTGTGCCACAAGAAGGGAGGGGTGGGAGGAGGTGCTTTAAGATCTGGCTGCGCTTCTCATCACCAGACTCTGGTGTCACTGGGGGTGCAGGGCATTGTCATCAATTAGAGAGTTTTCTGTCCTTTATTCTGTGTTGAGTCTGTTCTGCCCATGACACTGATTTGGGAATCATCTCTTCCTGCCCTTATCTCAACTCCTGAGCCTCTCAATATATATTTTTCCCCTGTCCAGCTGAAAAGGGGAGTGACAGAATGGCTTCAGGGGGCATCTGGTGCTCAACTCCCAGATTGGGGAAAGTCACGACAGGTTTGAGCTCTGTCCAAAGCTCTTCCCACACTCACTGTACGTGTATGGATGGCTTCTCTCCATGAGGTTGACTGCCTGGAACCAGCACAGCCAGAGCTGTAGTGATAGATCATGAACTGCAAGAGCGTTTGGAGTGATTGCCCTGCCAGGAGAACCCCGTGTGCAGCGGAGACACCCGGCAGTATGTGGTAGCTCTCTTGTGAGAGAGGCTGACATGGCATAGTCGTTGCCAGGGCAACAGGAGCCCCAGCACCGCCCATCACCTTGAAAAAGCCTCTCACCTGATGCAGAGAGGGGAGGTCAGCATTTGCGCAGTGCTGACCCTGTAAGCTCGTGTGGCCAGGCACGTAAGTTCTGTCTCTCTACACCTGGGGAACTGTCTCACCTACTGGCAGTCTCCACCAGGCAGAGGGCTTGCCCCATTAAGAGCGTGGGGACCCAGACCAAGGACCTGTCCGGGAGTGCGGTCTTCACTAGACAGAGGGCTCACCCCATAAAGAGTGTAGTGACCCAGACCGAGGACCTGCCCAGGAGTGAGGCTGTGCAAGTCTCTGGCTGCAGGGAGTGCCTGAGCCTGCTCCTGCTGGTGGATGGTGGCAGCAATTCCACCTGTGTGAGGTGTGAGCAGATGGAAGATCAGCTTAGCATGGGGGGAGAGGTCAAAGAAGTGGTGGACAGACTGAGAAGCATTAGAGACTGCGAGCAGGAGATTGACTGGTGGAGTAGCTCCCTGGCATCCCAGAGGGAAACGTGCCAGGAAGACACCCCGCAACTAGTGACCATCACCCTGCCCTGTCCTGGTCAGCCAGAAGGGAGTGACCTGAACCCTGAGGAGGGCTGGAAGACAGTCCCAGCTCGCCATCATAGGCACTCCCCCTGCCTACCTAGCCCGGTCCTGCAGGTTTCCCTAAGCAATGGGTTTGGGGTCCTGAAAGTTGAGAAGGAGGTAAGTGAGGAGATGAATGGAGCCCCTCTGCCTCAGAGGAAGAGGAAGCCTAGAGTGAGGCGATCGACCGCACGACTCGAGACTGCCTCTGTTAGGCAAGAGTTGTGGCAGGTGATTCCCTCCTCAAGGGGACAGAGGGCACCATATGTAGACCTGACCCTACATGCAGAGAAGTGTGCTGCCTCCCTGGAGCCCGGGTCAGAGACATCACCAGAAGGCTCCCAGGGCTGGTGAGATCCTCTGACTACTACCCATTATTGATAGTTCAAGCAGGCAGTGATGCAATCACAAAGTGTAGCCTGCACACTATCAAAAGGGAATTCCGGGACCTAGGGTGCTTTGTTGAGGGAGGGGGAGCTCAAATAGTATTTTCCTCTACCCTACTAGTGGGATGATGGGTTCAGAGCAGGTTAGAAGAACCCAGGAGTTGAACGAGTGGCTGAAAGGCTGGTGCTGGCATAGGAACTTTGGGTTTTTTGACCAAGGGATGGTGTACGCAGCTCCTGGCATGATGACTGTTGATGGGGCTCAGCTGTCCCCAAGGGGAAAGCGGATCCTTTCCCAGGAGATGGCAGAGCTCATTGAGCGAGCTTTAAACTAGTCAGGAAGGGGAACGGGGATACCATGAAGGCTGCTGGGATCAGGCAAGTGCTTCAGGAGACATGACAAGAGTTGATGACGGGAGAAGATAAATGCCAACGGCACAGGGACGGACTTGGGGATGTTGTTCCACATGATAGTAGGGAAAATACTGTGGATTGCCCTGAGGACTCCTCAGTGGAGCCATCATTGCCCATCCCCTGTCAGAAACCTCCCTGTGACCTGTTGAGGATACCTGCATCTGCTGCCCCCCTAACGTGCCTCTATGCGAATGCGCGTAGCATGGGTAATAAACAGGAAGAGTCAGAGATCTTTGTGTGGTCGCAGGGCCACGATCTCATTGCAATCACAGAGACGTGGTGGGACAGCCTGGACGACTGGCATGCTGTCATGGATGGCTGTGTGCTTTTTAGGAAAGACAGGCTAGGGAGGTGAGGTGGAGGAGTTGCTCTTTATGTGAGAGAGCAGCTGGAATGTATTGAGCTCCACCTGGGGAAGGATGAACCATCAGTTGAGTGCTTGTGGGTAAGAATCAAGGGGCAGGCAAGTGTGGGTGACACTGTTGTGGGTGTGTACTACAGGCCCCCTGATCAGGAGGAGCGAGTTGATAGTACATTCTACAAGCAGCTAGGAGTAACCTCGAGATCCCAGGTGCTGGTCCTTATGGGGGACTTCAGTTACCCAGATATTTGCTGGGCAAGCAACAGGGCCAGTCGTATGCAGTCCAGACAATTTCTGCGGTGTGTAGAAGACAATTTCCTGCTACAGATGGTGCAGGAACCTACAAGGGGAGGGCGGGTACTGGACCTTGTTTTTACCAACAAGGAGGGTCTCGCTGGGGAAGTGAAGGTCGGGGGCAGCTTAGGACAAAGCGATCATGAAATAGTAGAGTTCAAGATCCTGAGTGGAAGAAGCAAGCCAAAAAGTAGGATAGCTACCCTGAATTTTAGAAGAGCAAACTTTGAACTCTTCTGCAACCTAATAGGAGCCATCCCGTGGGCTACGCTGTTAGAAGGTAAGGGAGCCTGTGAGAGCTGGTCAGCATTCAAACAGCACTTCTTCCAAGCACAGGATCGATGCACACCTTTGAGCAAGAAATCGGGAAAGAGAGGCAGAAGACCTGCATGGAGCTAATGAGTAAACTCAAAGGGAAGCAGAAGGTCCATGAATTGTGGAAAAAGGGTCTGAGCATCTGGGAAGAATATAGGAATGTTGTCAGGTCCTGTAGGGACACGACTAGGAAGACTAAAGCCCACTTGGAATTGAAACTGGCAAGGGACATAAAGGATAATAAAAAGGGTTTTTTGTAGATATGTGAATATTAAGAGGATGACCAGGGATAATGTGGGTCCCCTGCTGAACGAGACGGGTGTGCTGGTAATGGGGGATGCTGAGAAGGTGGAGATAGTGAATGCCTTCTTTGCTTTGGTCTTCACTTCAAAGACCCCTCAGGACTCCTGGACCCTGGAAGGAAGAAAGAGAGATTGGGAAATGGAGAGCTTTCCTCTGGTTGAGGTGGGAGTGGTCCTGGAGCATCTCAGTGGTATCAATGCACATAAATCCATGGGCCCTGATGGGATACATCCACATGTGCTGAGGGAGCCATCCAGAGAGATCTGGCCAGGCTGGAGAGCTGGGCAGGGAGAAACCAGATGAGGTTTAATAAAAGCAAGTGTAGAGTCTGGCACCTGAGAAGAAATCACTGCTTGTATCAGTACAGGCTGGGGGACGACTTGCTGGAGAGGAGATCTACGGAGAAGGACCTGGGGGTCCTGGTGGGTGACAGGTTGGCCATGAGCCAGCAGTGTGCCCTGGTGGCTAAGAGAGTCAATGGGATCCTGGGGTGCATTAAAAGGAGCCTGGCCAGTAAGTCGAAGGAGATGATCCTCCCCTTTAGCTCTGCCCTGGTCAGGCCCCACCTGGAATATTGTGTCCAGTTCTGGGCTACTTGGTATAAAAAAGACAGGGATCTCCTGGAGAGAGTTGAGCGAAGAGCTACAGAGATGATTAAAGGAGTGGAGCACCTCCCCTATGGGGACAGGTTGAAAGAACTGAGTCTGTTCAGGCATGAGAAAAGAAGACTGAGAGGGAATCTTATTAATGTCTATAAATATCTCAAGTGTGGGACACAGGGTGAAATGGCCAGCCTCTTTTCTATGGTCTGTGGGGACAGGACAAGGGGCAATGGCTGCGAGTTGGAGCATAGGAAGTTCCGCACCTATATGTGGAAGAACTTTTCCCCAGTGAGGGTGACAGAGCCCTGGGACAGGCTGCCCAGGGGGTGTGGAGTCTCCTTCACTGGAGATATTCCAGACCCATCTGGACGCCGACCTGTGCAATATGTCCTAGGGACCATGCTTTGGCAGGGGGTTGAACCTGATCATCTCTTGAGGTCCCTTCCAACCCCTATGATTCTGTGATTCTGTGATTCTTGTGTTGAGGGCTCCAGACCTGGATGCAGCACTGCACATGGGGTTTCACCAGAGAAGAGCAGAGCAGGAGAATCACCTCTCTTGATCTGCTGGTCACACTTCTCCAGGATGGGATTGGCACATCGTTGAGTCACGTACCACAAATCCTTTTCCACAGGGCTGCTCTCAATCACATCATCCCCCAGCCTGTGTTGGTAGTGAAGACCATCCTGACTCAGGTGCAGGACCTTGCACTTGGCCTTGTTGAACTGCATGGGGTTTGCATGAGCTCACCTCTCCAGCTTGTCCAGGCCCCTCTGGATGACACCTTCTCCATCTGGAATGTGTGCTGTACCAAAAGCAGGATTGTTACCTGCTGTGCAGTACACCAACACACACACAGAGCAGAGGTATTGGATTTATTCCATGTCTAATGCCACCTAATCAAGTATTTCTCTTTATTTTCAAGTTGGAGATATGAGTGAATCTAGTGGCACAACATTGGCTCCTGTCCAGGGCACAATGTGTACCACCCTTTCCATCCTTGTCCACCCTTTTCACTGCATCCCTAAGTCTGGGAAAGCCCAAGGCAATGTGCTTTGGAGGGTGGGCAGCTTGGAGACCAGTACAGGGTTTGACCCTCTCCCCTGCCCAGATGACATGGCCACCAGCCATGGGATGTTATCAGGCTGGATGGAGCAATTCCTGGTATTTGGGGAGGGGCATTTACCACTTTTCAAAGTTTGGCTTCTCCCCTAACTCTTCTGTCTCCTTGAGGAAAAGTTACAAGGTGACAATGTGTCCCTTCTGTTCAAATATTATTTTTTATTTGCAGTTAAAAAGCTGCAGCACTGGGTGAGTCTCTGTGAGCTCCAGCACGGCGTGGGTTCCTTTCCCTGGTGCCATGTGCGCATCCCTTTCCCACCACGCACGTTTGTCTAGTGCGGTGTTAGCAGGGGTGGTCGTATTGCCCCTGGGCTTGTGTGTCCCTCCCAGATCCCTGTCTCCTCCCTTGGTGCCCCAGGAGAACTGGTACATTGTCTGGAAGCCTTGGGGCTTCTTGAACAAAGAGGGGTTGCTACAGATGCTGCCTTGAGGTGCTGAAGCTGGGCAGCTCAGTCTTGCTGTGCCGGGAGGTTTGGGGGGAGATTTTGGGCTGTTGGGCATCAACGCTCAGTGGTTCCTGCACAGGTTGGGGTGGGTTTGGTGGGAGCTGTGAGGGGTCTGCTCTGGGATAGAGTGGTGACATCAGAGCTGAGCCCATCCCTCCCTGACCCCAACCCTAGGCTTTTCCCCAGCCACAGGCTCTGTCCCTCAGCTCTCTCTGGAGGGTTGCGAGGCCGGAGGCATCCGGGTGCTGTGTCGATCGGCCGGATGGTTCCCGCAACCGGAGGTGCTGTGGAAAGACCCCAACGGGAAACGTGTCCCCTCGGACTCCCAGAGACGTTCCCCTGATGCCAGGGGCCTGTTTGACACCGAAGACGCCATCGTGGTGACGGGGACCAGAGAGGGGAACTGGTCCTGTGTGGTCAGGAACCGCCACCTGGCCCAGGAGCAGGAGGTGTCCCTGCGCATCTCCGGTGCGACGGCTGCAGCCAGCCCCTGCGGCACTGGAGCAGGGTGGGGGGTTGGCTGCCTTGCTTGGAGCAGCTTTGGTCTGGGCTTGGGGTGCAGCGTGGGGGTGTGGGAGCACGGGAGGACTCTGTCCCCTTGAGACCAGAGCTCACAGCAGAAGGGCTGGGAGGTGTGGGGCGGTAGTTTCTTGGTCCTTCTTCCCACAGACTCCAGTACATCCATCCCTTTCCCTGTGGATCTGTTTGTTTCTCAGCTGCCTTTTTCCACAATACATGTCCCTGGGTGGTTGGTCTGAGTGTGCTCCCCGTGCTCTCTGTTGGGCTCCTTGGCGTAGGAAACGTACGTTTGCTTCAGAAGGATGTTTTGCCTTCATCAAAATGCCCCTTGGGCAAAGGACTGAATGGGATGAGGACATGGTGGGGTGTGGGCAGGGGGACAGGCAGCACGGCTGGAGCATCTGGCTGGTGGGAAGGTCCAAGAGACGTTTCTCTTGAGATGTTTCTCCAAGCCGCTCTCCTCATGTCCTCTTCCTCTGGCTTTGCTTTTCAGGCCTGGTGGTATCCAGAGAGCTGGGTGAGTCCTTCTGGCCCTTTACCCCAGCAAAACCTCCTGGCACAGGAGCCCCCGGGAAGGACTTGGATTTGTGGGGTTCCTGATGTTGGGGCTGAGCTCCAGAGGGCCTAGGTGGGCTTATGGGGAAATAGTCTAGCAGGGAACCATTCCCGGGTGCAATGCGGTCTTTTCCTACTCCCCAAAAAGAATGAGTTGGGCATCAGCCCAAGCTCTACCTGCTACTGTGGAGCAGCCATGGGATGAGTAGCTGTTCCCTCTGATTACACTTGTCTTTTGTTTTTCTTTCCAGAGGAACGAAGTGCAGCACAGGGTGAGTCTTGTGGAAAGAGACATTCCTGACATTTGGGGCTCTTGGCACTTCCAAAACTGTAATTTGGGGTCTGCCTGAGCTCTGCCTACTCTTCATGTGCAGTTATGGCATGACAAGATGTCCTACCTGGTTAAATATTATTTTTTCCTTCTTTTCCAGAGGAACAAGGTGCAGAACTGGGTGAGTTTTGTGGAGAGACCTTCCTGGGGTTTGGGGTTTTTTGCACTTCCCAAACAGTAATTTGGGATTTGCAAGAGCTCTTCCTGCTCTTCTTGAGCATTTCTGGGGTGACAGGGTGTCCTACCTGATAAATATTGCTTTTTGGTTTTCTTTCCAGAGGAACGAGGTGCAGGACTGGGTGACTGTACAGGGGCTTCAGCAGAGCATGGGGTCCTGTCACGGGTGCTCTGTGCTCAGCCCTTTCCCTCCTTGCCCATCCTCTCCATCCTGGCATCCCTGGGGCTGGGAAAGCCCAAGGCCATGTGCCTGGGAGGGTGGGCAGCTCGGGGGCACCAGCACTGAGATGGACCGTCTGCCCTACCCAGAGCTGCTGGGGACCAGCTCTGGGATGTGACCAGCTCTCCTCTCTCCTTGTAGCCTGGAGGAAGTTTCTGCTGCCCCACACTCCAGGTAATTGGGGGTTTGGTTGCCGCTCCCATCCATGGGAGGTGGTTCTCCTCCCATTCCTCCTGGGCAAGGGGCATCTGGGGTAGCCAGTTTCCAAGGCTAAGCTGTGCCTTGGTATGTTGGGTGACTCCCACATACAGACTGTGGCACTGAGCTGTTCCACCACTGTGTTCTTGCCTGTCCCACTCCTTGTGAACTCCGTCAGTGAGTGGAGCCAAGAGAAGCCATCTTTCCCCTGACACCCCAGACACTACCCAAATCCTGCCACTGCCTCCCTATCCTTCTCCTCCATGCTGGAGGAGGCCCCACCAGTGCCCATTGCTATGGGATGGAGCTTGGCAGTGGTTGTGCTGGCACCACCCCCAGAATGGGATCTCTGTGAGGAAGGTGATGCTCCATTTCCTGCCCCACAGTGCAGATCCTGGCCCCAGGGTGGGGAAACTTGCACAACACTGAGCTCTGCCCCTGATGCTCTGGCTCCTCCTCTCCTTGCAGACGTCATGACCCTGGATCCCAACACAACTCATCCTGAGCTTTTCCTGTCACCAGACAGCAGAAGTGTGAGACTGGGATGCACACAGCAGAACTTGCCTGACACCCCTCAGAGATTTACATCTTGGTCCTGCGTGATGGGCCAGGAGGGGTTCATGGAGGGTAGGCACTGCTGGGAGGTGGAGGTGAAGGGGAAGGTGGGAGGTGATTCATGGTGGGCTCTGGGGGTGGCCAGGGACTCTCTGAACAGGAAGGGGTATTTGGAACTGAGCCCTGAAGAAGGGATCTGGGGAGTGGAGCACTGGGAAGGGAAGTTTCAGTCTCTCACCTCTCCTCCCACCACTCTGTCCCTGGTCCCCAGCAGAGTCTGGGTCTGTCTGGACTGTCCGCAGGGGCTGGTGACTTTCATTGATGGTCACAGTGGGGCCAAGATCTTCACTTTCCCACCAGCCTTGTTCAGTGGAGAGACCATCCGCCCATGGTTTTGGCTGCAGACAAAGGGAACAGTGCTGTGCCTCAGGGAGAGCACCTCCTTTGCCTGGGAAGTAAACTGTCCTTAACCCACCCTGTGGGCTGCAGGGCTCTGTCTGCTTCTCCTCCCAAGGGAGGCTGAGAGAGCAGCGTGTGGTGCTCAGCTGCTACCTGGGACTGAACCACAACAGTCCTTTTTGTGGTCGACTGTGAGGCCTGAAGGATTGGGATAACGTAAATCTGATAGGTATTTATCTTGTTATTCAAAGAGATGCTAGTGGTGATGATGTTTTGTTTGGTCACCTGGCTCTGGTATGTGACCCCACACTTGTGATCCCTGACCTGTTTGTCACTTAGGGGAGGGGAGTTGGGATTCTAATTCTGCTGCACTGTGTGATATTGATTTATGACAAGAGATCATCCATGATGGTAAGCCTCAGCTGGTATTTGTTAAGCATCTCTGTCATGTCCATATATTGGGCAACTTCTCTCAGCATTGTTTAATAATGACAATCAGTTTATGGGGAAGATGGAGGGAGGGATGCTTTCTCCTCCCTTTTTCCCTTCAGGCTTGTCACAGGAGCCTTTGAGAACTCTGACTACCCCAGAGATGTTCAGGCCAGTATGTGCCTGTTGCTCATTCCCCTGAATGTTTTTCAAGTCTTATGTGCTACCAAAAATTGTTTCCAGAATATCACCAAGAGATCTCCCCTGGGGCTGAAGGCTCAGGGGTGGGATGGCATTTGTGAGAGTATGAGCAAATACCCAGAGAAGAAAAGCAGATCCATAGGCACTACAGCTCCTCTAACCCCCCCAACAAGCATTATGGTTACTCAAACCTCAGAGACCAACCCTGTAACTGAGCCAGAAAGCCAGCCAGCACCAATACCAGTCACCTCTATACAGAAGAAGAAATAGACCCAGCACCATCATGATAACCTGAAGAAGAGGCGGTAGCAGAGGTCATCATCCAATCCTTGTCCTGGACTGAGTTGGGTGATATAACAAAAGATTTCAGCTGCCTTCTAGGGGAGCACATCATCACCTGGATATTCCAATGCTGGGACAATGGGGCCAGCAGCCTGGAATTAGAAGGCCGGGAGGCCAAGCAGCTGGGATCCCTGTCCAGAGAAGGAGGTATTGACAAGGTGATCGGAAAGAAGCACCAAGCCTCTGGAAGTGACTTCTATCAAGAGTAAGGGAAAGGTACCCATTCATTGAAGATGTCATGTGTCAGCCAGGCAAGTGGATGACCATGGAGCGAGGTATTCAGTACTTGGGGGAGTTAGCCATGTGAGAGATGGCTTACTATGATGATTTACAGCTGCCCACCAATCCTGATGAAGTCCAGTGTTCCTGAGCCATGTGGCAGAAGTGCGCCAGGTTCATATGCCAACTCACTGGCCATAGGGAAGGAGCACCAACAGTGGACTATCATGGCCTGGATGGAGTCACACTGTCCATGGGTGCTGCAGTGTTGGACATGCTGGAACTCCAGAATGAAAGAGAGTCAAAAGCAGCCAAGTGGCATGGCACAATTGACACTGCAAATGCTTTCCTTTCAATTCCTTTGGTGGCAGAGAGCAGGCCACAGCAGGCATTGCCTTTGTTGCACCCCACCAATAAGTGAGGGTTGTACCAGTGGTGTGGTCCATCCTTCCATGGTCATCCTCCATTCCACAACTCCTCACCAGCCCCTGCAAAGAGCTGCTGTACTGGGTACCAAACCATTGTGGGCAAAACGTAACTCCATCTCCATCTAACCCTGCAGGAAACAGGATGTGGATGGAGGATGAAGGAAGCTGTGTGGAGCAGGCGTGTCCTGATGGAGCTGAAGCAGGTGAAGTGGTGGTAAAATCAGAAGGGAATAACCTTGGGAGAGCTTGTGAGGACAATTGGGGGATGGAGGGGTGCCTGGGGATGGAGCAGAAAGGTGAATTCACGCAGGGCAAGGAGGATTGACTGCTCTTTGCAGAAGAAAGTCTCAATGAATGTTCCCACTGCAAGAAATACCTCCAAAACAGGTCAGAGCTCAATTGCCATCAGAGGTTGCGCAGAGGAGGAAAGACTTTTAAATGCCAAAAGTGTGGAAAGGAGTTTGGGAAGAGCTCTGACCTCAGTTCCCATCAGAAAAGCCAGAAAAGCCTTCACTCAGAGATCAGAGCTCACCATCTATCAGTGAATACACACTGAGGAGAAGCCCTACCAGTGCTCCCAGTGTGAAAATCCTTCTGGGGGAGATACAGTCTCTTCAGATATGAGAGGCTGCACATGGGGGAGAAACCCTTTGAGTGCTCCAAGTGTGGGAAGTGCTTCAGCCTGAGCAGGGACCTTATCACTCACCAATGCTTCCACACAAGGAAGAAGCCACTGCTCCACATGTGGGAAATTCTTCTTGAGAACCTCCCAAGAGAATGGAAAAGGAGAAATGGCTTGGGTTGGCTTGGTGTCAAGATCACACAAGACAAGAAGAAACAAGGGCAGCATGGGTCATCCTCCTGTGTGAGACAACCTTTTGTGTGTGTGTTTTCTGCTCATGGGAAGAAAAGAGTTGAACTCTGAAGTGTGGATTCATCGGTGAGGCCTGTGTGGAGCCAGGACTTGGACTCAGTGATGCTTATGGGTCCATTCCAACTCATGAGATTCTATGACTCGTACGTCCCAACCTCGAGGCAGGGGGCTTCCCCAACCTATCCCACTTCCTAACCCTCCTCCCCCAACATTCAGGACCCTGCCCCAGCCCCTTGCTGTTGCAGGGTGCTGTGGGACTGGGTGTAGCCCAGAGACTCTCTGGGTATAGGGGTTCTGTGTCACAGCTTTATGTGATGCCCCGAGTGCTTTGGGCCCTGGGCAGGGTGGAGGCACCACTCTTTCTGCTGCCCAATTCCCCTGTACCTCACAGGGCTGGAGTGGGGGGTGCTGCCAGGGGGTCTTGCCCCACTGAAGGCCCAGGGCTGCAGCAGCCACTCAGGCCCATCTCTCTGGTCGTGTTTCAGGGGCTCACACCCTGCAGCACATGCACGGCTGTGACCTCCTGGAGGACAATAGCACCAGGGGGTATTGGCAAATCACCTATGTCAAGAGGGACTTCACTGCCTTTGACATGGACATGATGACGTTCACTGCGGCAGATGCAGCAGCACAAATCACCAAGAGGAGGTGGGACACAGATGGGATGTTGGGGGAGGGAGTGGGTCTGTCAGCAACCCAGCCCTGATGGCCAAAGGAATTGACCTTGACAACATTCCTGCATTCCCTTGAGATAGAGAAATCACTCACTTTGTAGCAAGTCCACAGAACAGTGTGACCATGGAGACAGGGTGCAGACTGCCCAGAGACAAGTAGAAGGTGGAAAAAGATGACCAGAGGAAAAAGTGTGAAACGACCCTTTAGCCTATAGCATTCTTACGTGTTGTTGAGTTAATACTATAAAGAGTCTGTGCAGTTGCAATAAAGGGGCTGGAGCATTCTAAAACACATTTATCACTGAATGTTGTGTCGTGTCTGTCTCTATAATGACATTTGGTGACCAGGGATGTGATGTGATGAAACTTGGGCTGCAGGTTGATGTGCAGCAGAGATGGAGCCCGGCAAAGCTGAGAGCAGCAGGCGGAGCTGCCAGGTCCAGACCAGTATACAGACACCTGATAAGATGAGCCACTGGGGAACCGGACTGGGAATGGGGCAACATATGACAAAAGAGGAGCAGATGGTATTTTCTACATGGAAAGCTCTGCTCACCCCAAAAGGCATAAAAACTAATGACTGTGGGCTGCAGCGAATACTCTTGTGAGCTGCCCAGCAGGGGTTTTCAGCAGATGCAACAGTAGCATTTAGTATCTCATGTTGGGAGAAAGTGGGGGAAAAGCTCTGGGATGCCATCTCCACAGGATCTAGAGATAATTGGCCACTACCTGGCATTTGCTGTTGGAAACCTTATGAGAGTGGGAAAATGAAAGGGGCTTCAAAGAGTGTGAATTGGAGGGTGCAACTGGGGAAGAAACAAAAGGTGAAGGCTCTGAACTTTCCCATAAGCCCACCCAGCTGCCTTCACCCCCTACCGAGCCCCCCACTCCAGCAACTACAATTTTTGCTGAAATCAATTTGCTGATGCCTAAAAATACCCTGCACAACTCCAGAGGAGTGTCTGGATAATCGGCCAAATTGAAAAACCCTAGTACAACAATTAGCCAAGAGAAAAGACTGGTGATTTAGTAAAACACCAGTGCAACAATTACCCAAGATGCATTTAGTTGATAAGCCTTTGAAGCCTTCTGGACCTCTTGGGCAGGAGGCTTCACTCCACTCTATGTGTCTCTATCCACCCTTGCCTGACAGAGGGGACAGTAATGAGGAGGAAGAAGGATCTGTTAATCAGATATTCCAAAGGGGCGTCCGGCTTGCCCACATAAAAGGCAAACAATGGATCAAACACAAAAGGTCCAAAAAGAAAACGGATTCTTTGGACTGGAGGGCTTGTTTAATGAGTGGGGAATTTCAGGATGGATGTTGTCAATGGTAAAAACCAGATTATTTGTTTTGGTGATTGTAGTAGTTGTCTTACTCCTACTGCTGTGTTTATTGAGCTTTCTGCAAAGGCCCCCCAGAGATCTCTACAGGCAGTTTCTGTAACACAAATACAGAAAGGGGGAATTGTCGGGGGAGGCAGCGGGTCTGCCAGCAACCTGGCCCTGTTGGCTGAAGGAATTGACCTTGACAACATTCCTGCATTCCCTTGAGGTAGAGAAATCACTCATTTTGTAACAAGTCCACAAAACAGGGTGACCATGGAGATGGGGTGCAGACTGCCTAGAACCAAGTAGAAGGTGGAAAAAGATGACCAATGGAAAAGTGTAAAACAACCCTTTAGCCTATAGCATTCTTACGTGTTGTTTGGTTAATACTATAAAGAGTCTGTGCAGTTGCAATAAAGGGGCTGGAGCATTCTAAAATGCATTGATTGCTGAATGGTGTGTCGTGTGTGTCTCTACAACAACACAGGATCCCTACCTGATCCCAGCTGGAGCAAGTGGAGAGTCACCCAATAGCACAGGAGATCCCTGGGGTTCACCAGAAGCCACATCTGTGGCCACGCTGGAGAGGAGGGAGGAGAAGGGAGGCAGAGGAAGTGATGGGGGTCACAGCCACCCCAGAGGGGCTGGTGAAGAAGGGCTGTCCCTGACTCCACCCCCAAAGAGGTTTGAAAATCCCCAAACCCCCAGCATGAGCAGGACAGCCAAAGAAACTGGTACTTAAGGGCAGGACCGGACTGCACACAGCTCCCCAGGGCAGCCTCTGCTCTTCCCCACTTCCACTCACCTCAACTTTTGTTAAATCCGTTACTGACTCTAAATGACAGGAAATATTCTACCCCCACTGTGAAAAGAGAGGCCTCTTCAAAGAAAGAACGAGCTGCTGTATGAGACACCCTTCTCAAAATCACTCACTATTGTATATTTGTGGTTGGGAATTTCCAGTCTGGGCGGGACTTGAGGCCCCACCCCAGGTGCTTTGCTGAAGTTCTTCACCCTCCTACTGGCTTGGAAACACACTCTACAACCCAGAAGGTTGCACAGTAGGTATGTTTATTACACATAGATGCATGGGGGATCACTCCACAACAAACGCACATCCCAAACGTGGCAATTCACCTCAGTTACACACAGTAGAATGTTACATATTAGTGGCATTTTGTAATTCACCTATACATATGCATCACCTGTCCCCACTTCATATTAAAATTAGTCCCATGAAGTCATCTCCACAAACTCCTCCCAATTGCGCCTACACACTGTCTCCTGGTGGTGGTCATTGGGGGTCTCAGGTTGAAGGCTCAGAGTCTTCATCAGGTTGGACCTTTCACCTTCTCCCCTGGCACATGCAGAGTTGTGATCCTTCAGCTGGGCAGGATTATCCTCCTTATCAGTCACAGGCGCTACATTCCTTGGGATGCTTCCTCCTTATCAGTCATAGGTGCTACATTCCTTGGGATGCTTGGGTCAGGAGTCACAACCTTGCTCTCATTTACTTTGTTCCCCTTATTGGCTTTCCCCCCAAGCATCTTGCAGTAATTAGTAATTGAATTTACTCTTATTTATGTGTTAGTTATTATAAATGAGATTTCTTATGTTCCCTTATATACCCCCCATCAGTGAAGTTTGTTTCTGCGAGTCAGTCTGACCCTGGGGTGGGCTCAGCCCATGCGCCAGCAGCAGGGAGTATCCAGGCACTGGGCTGTGCCCGTGTCCTCCTCGTATCACACCGCACCGACCTGCTCAGAGTTCCCAGCTTTCCCCGTGTCCCGTGGCTGGGGCCCTGCCGAGTGCTGCAGGAGCTGTGCCCACCGAGCCAGCTCTGGGATGGATGGGCAGCAGCTGAGGTTCAGCACAGCCAAGTGTCTGCACTTGCATTTGGGTCATAATTCCCAAGCCGTGCTACAGGTTTGGGCAGAGCAGCTGGAAAGCTGCCTGGCTGAGAAGGACCTTTGGCCACTGACTGACAGCTGGTGGGACATGAGCCAGCAGTGTGCCCAGGGCATGGAGAAGGCCAGAGGCATCCTGGCCTGAGTTAAGAACAGTGCGGTGAGTAGGACTGGGGAGGTCACTGTCCCCCTGTGCTCGGCACTGGTGAGGCCCCACCTTGAGTGCTGCATTCGCGTTTGGTCCCCTCACCGCAGAGAAGAATGGCTTCCCTTCCTGAGGGCTGGCTTCTCTCACCTCTCCAAGAGTTTCTCTTGTGTCTGCAGTGGAGAGTGGAGGCTGGCAGCTGACTGTCATGGGCTGGATGGGGTCACGCTGCCCATGAGTGCTGGGAGTCTAACTGGGAATGACTGGGAAACGCTTCCCATTGCAATTGGCCCAGAGGATCCGTGTGTCCCGGCCTGAACGACCTCCTGGGAGGGAATTTCAAGGACTCAAAACGGTCCCGATGAGCAGCTTTCACTTTTGCCTCTGCCAACCTGCAGAGACGGGATCTGCCCGGCGCCTGGTGACATCAGATATGGCTCAAGCTACTATTGGCAGACAGGTGGTGGTGAAGCCAATTACGGTGCCCGGGTGGTGGCGCAGCCAATCGCAGGGCCCGGGGTGGGACTTCCAGCAATTTATACCGCGCGGGAGTCGAGTCATTTGACTCCTGCTGTCGAAGCACCGGAGCAGAAGCATGTGGCTGGCCAGGGAGCTGGGGCTGCTGCTGCTGGTGCTCCTCGTCGGGACGGTGTGTGGTGAGTGTGGGTGGGGACCGGGAGCCTTTTGCCTCGGCACAGGGACCTCCCCGGATCCCCTTTCCTGACGCTAGTGCTCCATTCCTCTTGACCTTCTTCCACCCCGGGCTCTCCTGCCCTGGACCCCAGGAAATTCCCCTGGTAGAAAGGAGCCCTCGGTCCATCCCACGGGACACCAAGTGCCCCCTCGGAATGCTCCCCCCATCCCGCCCACCCCCGGCCTGGCTTTGCCTTCTTCCCCTCCAACCCTCACCCCCTGATCTGCTTCTCTGTGAGACCTCGCCCATCACTGACAGCAGGGACCCTTCGGTCTTCCCTTCCTGGGAAGCAGGACCCCCTCCTGGACATATCTTGGTGCCCCAACATTCCTCCACCAGTCAGATCCTCCTGCCACACTGTGGGTCCCTGTGTGATTGTGGGTTTCCCAGTCACCAGTCGGAAACCAGTTAATTCAGTTACAAACTTCATTTTATTAATTTAGCAGGCGGCAATCAAGCAAACAGCGCTGGGCGGCCAGAGCGTCTCAGCTCTACCAACGGCACGCACCGTCCCTGTCCGAATTCAGGTTTTTATAGTCCTTTAGTTCCGGGTCCCAATTGTTTCACTGAGGCTTCTTCTGCACATGTGCCAGTTGTTGTTAGGGGGTCGTCTTCTACCTTCTAGTGGTCGATGGGATGAAGTTGCTCCTCTTCCTCACTTGTCCGTTAGTTGACCCCTCTCCTATATTTGGTCATCTTTAACAGCAAGCTCATTCACTGGCTACTTAATTTCTATGGTTTCCACTTCTAAGTTACCTATAACTCAGTTCTATGCTTCGTTAGCAACTAACAATATACATTACACAATCATTCTTACAAAATCAGAACGTTACGACCTGTTTCAAGGTACATGTGGTTTACTGAACAAAGGCTCATCTATCACAGGGAATAACCCTGATTTCTGGCTGCTCCAGCAGGATCAGCCATGGGGTGAGTGGTTGTTCCCTCTGATCACTCGTTGCTTTTGGATTTTGCTTTCCAGAGGAATGACTTAGTTCTCCTAGTTAGTACTAGGAGAAGTCTGTACTAGGAGAAGTAAGGAAGGGAGACAGCAAAACAGCCACCTTAGACTTCCATAGGGCTGACACTGAACTTTTCAGAAAGCTGCTTGCTAAGATTCCATGGGAATCTGCCCTTGAGGGCAGAGGAGCCCAAGAGGGCTGGATGCTCCTCAAGAAGGAAATCTTGGTGGCATAAGAACAGGCTGTCCCAGTCTGTCGGAAGAGAAGTTGACAAGGAAGGAAGGCATCTTGGCTGAGTAGAGAGGTCCAGGAAGTTATTAGGAAAAAGAGGGAAATATAAGAGCTTTGGAAGAAGGGGCCGGTGTCTTGGGATGACTATAGGAATTCAGTGAGATCATGTAGGGAGAAAGTCAGAAGGGCTAAAGCTGAACTGGAACTCAGACTGGCCATTTCTGTATAAGATAATAAAAAGTCTTTCTGTAGGTACATTAACAGTAAAAGGCGGGTCAAGGAGAATCTCCAGCCATTATTGGATGCAGGGGGAACATTAGTGACAAAGGATGAGGACAAGGCTGAGGTCCTTAATTCCTTCTTTACCTCAGTCTAAAATAGTAAAGTTGGATATTCCCTGAGTATTCATCCACAGGAACTGGCTGACAGGGAGGGAGAGCAGAACAAAGCTCCCATGATCCAAGATTAGTGACCTACTTGGCCAATTAGACACCTACAAATCAATGATGGGATCCACCTGAGGTGCTGAGAGATCTGGCAGATGTGCTTGCCAAACCCCTTTCCATCATCTACCAGAAATCCTGGCAGACTGGGGAAGTTCCACTCGACTGGATGCTGGCAGATGTTACCCCCATATATAAGAACGGCCGGAAGGAGGATCCAGGGAACTCCAGGCCTGTCAGCCTGACCTCAGTCCCAGGGAAGATCATGGAGAGGGTCATCTTGGGAGCTATCATGCAGCACATGCATGATGGCCAGGGGATCAGGCTCAGTCAACATGGGTTTACAAAAAGTAGATCCTGTCAAACTAACCTGATCACCTTCTATGACAAGGTGACCCGCTTCATGGACAAGGGGAAGGCTGTGGATGTGTCTACCTGGACTTCAGGAAAGCCTTTGACATGGCTTCTCACAGCATTCTGACTGAGAAACTGGCTGCCACTGGCCTGGACAGGTGGACCCTCAGCTGGGTTAAAAACCGTCTGGTTGGCCGGGCCCAAAGGGTGGTGGTGAATGGAACCAAATCCAGCTGGAGGCCGGTCACGAGTGGCATCCCCCAGGGCTCAGTCCTGGGTCCAGTTCTGTTCAACATCTTGATCAATGACC
Source organism: Gallinula chloropus (assembly GCF_964237585.1). NCBI lineage: Eukaryota > Metazoa > Chordata > Aves > Gruiformes > Rallidae > Gallinula > Gallinula chloropus. The sequence goes on along the minus strand of NC_140117.1, from coordinate 1,004,132 downwards.
TGGATGAAGGGATTGGATGATCCCTCAGTCAGTTTGCAGATGGCACTAAGCTGGGAGGAAGTGTTGATCTGCCTGAGGGTAGGGAGGCTCATCAGAGGGACCTGAACAGACTGGACCCATGGGCTGAGACAAAGGGGATGAAGTTTAACATGGCCAAGTGTAGAGTGCTGCACATGGGACATAACAACCCCATGCAGCGCCACAGGCTTGGGTGAGACTGGCTGGAGAGCTGTCAGGCAGAGAAGGACCTGGGGGTGTTGGTTGACTGCAGACTGAACCAGAGCCAGCAGTGTGCCCGGGTGGCCAGAAAGCCAATGGCATCCTGGCTTGTGTCAGAGCCAGAGTGGCCAGTAGGTCTAGGGAAGTAATTGTGCCCCTGTACTGGGCAATGGTGAGGCCACACCTTGAGTACTGCATCCAGTTCTGGGCTCCTCACCATAAGAAGGACATTGAGGTCCTGGAGCGAGTCCAAAGAAGGGCAACCAGGCTGGGGAAGGGGCTGGAGGGCAAATCATATGAGGAACAGCGGAGGGAGCTGGGGCTGTTTAGCTTGGAGAAGAGGAGGCTGAGGGGAGACCTTATCACCACCTACAACTACTTGAAGGGAGGTTGCAGAGAGGTGGGCGATGGTCTCTTCAGCCAGGTGACAGGAGATGGGACAAGGGCAAATAGCCTCAAGCTGCATCAGGGGAGGTTTAGATTGGACATTAGAAAAAAATTTTTTACTGAAAGAGTTAGAACAGGCTGCCCAGGGAGGGGGCAGAGTCACCTTCCCTGGATGTGTTTAAAAAACATGTAGATGAGGTACTTAGGCATATGGTTTAGCATAGGATGGGATTGGTTGGACTTGATGATCTTAAAAGGTCTTTTTGAACCTTGTGATGCTGTGATTCTGCGACCTCAGGCCACAGCACCATGTCCACTGATCATGAACTTGGCGCTCCATATACTACCCATCCAATACAGTTGCTGTGTGAGAGTTCTGTTTTTACCCCACATGAATTTAAGACCACGTTTTGGCTTATTATGACTGATCTGCAACACACTGTGTGGAAATCAAAAATGAGTCAGCTTGCTAGCTCTCAGGCTGCAGAATATGAGGCGCTGGGTCAGCGCCAGGCAGCACGAGCTGTCTTTGCGTGCCAAGGCGTGTGCGGCAGCGTCAGTCAGGGTGCAGCCATGTTATTCCTGTGCTCAGCGCGGGCATTCCCGAACAAACTGCCCGAAGACAAATGTAGATCAAGGTGGAGGGCTGGGTGTGTGCCCGCGCTGCCACAAAGGGCGGCATTGGGCACATCAGTGTCAATCCAAATTTGACAGACATGGCCCGCCACTGCCTTTGGCGGGAAACCCTGTGTGGTGCACAGGCCGGGGACGTGCTGTGACAAGCAGCCACCCCCGGAGCGGCTGCCTCAGGGAGCTGCCACAGCTTGTGTGCCGGCACTGCCCGTAGCGCCGGGGTGGGCTGGGCCCCTCAGCAGAAAGAGCGGGACTTTGGGTCACAGAATGGCTGCATTATTAATTGGGAGTTCCACAAACTATCAAACCAGATGATCACAGAATCACAAGGTTGAAAAAGACCTTTGAGATCATCAAGTCCAACCAATCCCATCCTAAGCTAAACCAGATCCCTCAGTGCCTCACCTACCCTTTTTTTAAACACATCCAGGCAAGGTGACTCAACCACTTCCCAGGTGGCCCAGATTGTATAGCACATAAACCACATAGTTTCTTACAGCAATGGGGAGAAAAACATGTCACGGCATTCCTCACTCTCCCATAGAATACAAAATCGTTAATTGTTTTAGAATGGATTTTCCTACGCCATAATTTTGGAAAGACAGTTACCACGGCCATTGAAATGAGAGCCATGGTCATTCAGAAGGGGAGGGAGCGTTTGTTGGCTTCACATGGTACAGAGCCAGATACAATTTATTTACCCCTTGACACAGAATAATTGACCTTTTTAACTCACCAGTCTTTTGTTTTTCACTGTGTGTTGGCTGGTTATACAGGACAGATCAGTATTCATTTTCCAAGACACAAAATAATACAATCTTTAAACTCGCTTTCACTATTGCCTACCTCACAATTGGCTGTTACTCCCTAACACTGTGTTTACTGATGAATGGAAGATGGGCCTCCTATACAGCATCATTTTAAGTTGCAAACCCATCTTGAAATTAATAATAAAGCTTTAATGATGATAAAAATTCTTCAAACAAAACAGAGGGAAGGACCATTCCCTCTAATTACATGGGGAAGAGGGTACACCTGTGTTTCCACAGGTTCCGGTCCAAGATGGGTGCCAACAGGATGGATGGAGCCTTCTGTGTCTCAACTACCGTTATCACCTGCATGATGGTGACTGCACCAATGTCACAGTTGTCAAGGTTTTGATGGACTCTATTGTGTGCATTAAGAGTCAATTCACCTAAGTATTGACAAAGTGCTGGAGGGTTTTTTTGCAGGGATGTCTGGTGGCTTCGTGAATTGTTGCAGATAGGATTAGAATGTTTGGGGTTTTTTTCATTGCAATGTGTGTTTGTTAAGATGTATACAAGGTTTAATAGATGGGGCTTTGAAACAAGTTCTTTTAATGCAAATACAGAAGGGGGAAATGTGGGAAGTGGAAAAGCAGCCCTGGAAAAGGAACAGTTCTGCTTGTTGGAGGCAAGCTGCAAAAGCAAGAGAAAAAGCAGGAAAGAGGGTCATGTAGAGATGTAAATTTGTTCATCCTTTAGCAGGGAGGTGGCACGGTGTGCTTTGTCATGTTAAGGAAGGTACAGAGGGAAAGATGGCCCTGGGACAACCTTTTGTATAGGAATGCTGTGGTTCTAGTATTCATGAAAAGTCCTGAAACCTGACTCCAGGCTGCTTCCTCACCAAGAGGGTATAAAAGTTTGCTCAGTTGTTATTAAAGTTGTCTTCAATCCACCACAATCGGAGTCCGTGCTTTCAGCACTCCACAGCCCTCCTCTGGACCCATTCCATCAGATCCATGTCTTTCTTATGTTGGGGACTCCAGAACTGGACACAGTACTTGAGGTGGGGTCTCACGAGAGTGGATTAGAGGGGCAAGTCCCAAGCTGTGGAGCTTCAGTGCCTGAAAGCAGTTACTGCACTGATCAGTCTTTGTTCAAGAAGCCCTGAGGCTTCCAGGAAATGTGCCTGGTCTCCAGTGGCAAAGAGGGACAGGACAAATGTATGGGAAGGACAGAGAACCCTAAGGACAGGCGGACCAACCCCTGGAAACAACATCAGCCACAAACCTGACACCACCAGATGCTCCAAAGCTTCTCTATAAGAGGCACAGTTTCTTAACTGTCCAGGAGCTGGCAGGACTTGTAGAAAGGGCTTTAAACTAGATAGTAAGGGGGAAGGGGATAAAGCCAGGTCTGCTAGAGATCGGCCTGGGGAAGTGGTATTGGGATTAGGAGAGAGGCAAGGGGCTCAGCTGAGGTGCGTCTACACTAATGCACGCAGCACGGGCAACAAGCAAGAAGAGTTGGAAGCCATAGTGCGGCAGGCAAACTATGACCTGGTTGCCATAACAGAAACATGGTGGGATTGCTCTCATGACTGGAGTGCTGCAATGGATGGCTACAAACTCTTCAAGAGAGACAGGCAAGGAAGGAGGGGTGGTGGTGTGGCTCTATACGTTAGGGAATCCTTTCCTGCTACTGAGATTGTGACTGGGGATGATAACATTGAATCCCTATGGGTAAAGATCAGAGGAAGGGCTGACAAGGCAGACATCCTGGTGGGCGTCTGTTATAGACCGCCAAACCAGGATGAAGAGACAGATGAGGTGTTCTACAAGCAGCTGGCACGAGCTGCACGGTCATCAGCCCTTGTCCTCATGGGGGACTTCAACTTCCCTGACATATGCTGGGAGTACAGCACAGCACAGAAGAAGCAGTCTAGGAGGTTTTTGGAGTGCATAGAGGATGCCTTCCTGATGCAGCTGGTCAGAGAGCCCACAAGAGGAACTGCCCCGCTAGACCTGCTGTTCATGAACAGGGAAGGTCTGGTAGGAGATGTGAAGGTTGGGGGCTGCCTTGGACAGAGTGACCATGAAATGATACATTTCTCAATTCATGGTGGAGCTTGGAGGGGGAATAGTAAAACTGCTACCTTGGACTTCCGGAGGGCGGACTTTGATTTGTTCAAGAGACTGGTAGGGGGAGTCCCTTGGCATTTAGTCTTAGCGAACAAAGGGGTACAAGAGAGCTGGTTGCTCTTCAAGAAGGAAGTCTTAAGGGCGCAGGAGCAGGCGGTCCCCCTGAGCCGCAAAATGAGCCGGTGGGGAAGAAGACCGGCGTGGATGAATAGGGAGTTATTCTTGAGGCTCTGGGAGAAAAAGAGAATCTACCGCCTGTGGAAGGAGGGACGGGCAACTGAGAATGAATTCAAGGAAGTTGTCAGGATGTGTAGAGGTGAAATCAGAAAGGCAAAAGCCCAGCTTGAATTTAACCTGGCCGCTGGGGTGAAAAGGAATAACAAACTCTTTTATAAGTACATTAACAGTAAGAGGAGGATAAAGGAGAATATCCACTCTTTACTGGATGAGGCTGGGAATGTGATCACTGAGGATAAGGAAAAGGCGGAGGTTCTGAATGCCTTCTTTACGTCTGTCTTTAAAGGTCAGACCAGTTATGCTCAGGGTACTCCTCTCTCTGACCTGGTAGTCTCAGCTGGGGAGCATGCTAACTCCCCTGTGATTCTGGAAGAAACGGTCAGAGACTTCCTACTCCAACTGGACTGCCACAAGTCCATGGGGCCGGATGAGATCCACCCGAGAGTGCTGAGGGAACTGGCAGAGGTGGTAGCCGAGCCGCTTTCCATTATCTATCAGCTCTCCTTGTTGACTGGTGAGGTCCCAGAAGACTGGAGGCTCGCCAATGTGACTCCCATTTACAAGAAAGGTTGTAAGGAGGATCTGGGGAACTACAGGCCTGTTAGCCTGACCTCAGTTCCAGGGAAGGTTATGGAACAGATAGTCTTGAGGGAGATCATGCGGCATGTGCGGGATGGCCGGGGGATTAGGCCTAGCCAGCATGGGTTCATGAAGGGCAGGTCCTGTTTGACCAACCTGATCTCCTTCTATGATCAAGTGACCCATCTGCTGGATGAGGGAAAGGCTGTTGATGTGGTCTACCTAGACTTCAGCAAAGCCTTTGACACTGTCTCCCACGGTATTCTCCTGCAGAAGCTGGCAGCCCGTGGCTTGGATGGGTACACCCTCGGCTGGGTAAGGAGCTGGCTGGAGGGCCGGGCTCAGAGAGTGGTAGTAAATGGAGTTAAATCCAGCTGGCGACCGGTCACGAGTGGTGTTCCCCAGGGGTCGGTGCTGGGGCCTGTCCTCTTCAATATCTTTATTGATGACCTAGATGAGGGCATTGAGTGCACCCTCAGTAAGTTTGCAGATGACGCTAAATTGGCTGGGAGTGTGGATCTGCCTGGGGGTAGCGAGGCCCTACAGAGGGATCTGGACAGGCTGGAGAGCTGGGCTGAAGCCAATGGCATGAGGTTCAACAAGAGCAAATGCCGAGTCCTGCACTTTGGCCACAACAACCCCAGGCAGCGCTATAGGCTTGGGGTGGAGTGGCTGGAGGACTGTGTGGAGGAAATGGACCTGGGGGTACTGATTGATGCCCGGCTGAACATGAGCCGACAGTGTGCGCGGGTGGCCAAGAAGGCCAACGGCATCCTGGCTTGCATCAAAAATAGTGTTACTAGTAGGAACAGGGAGGTAATTGTCCCCCTGTACTCAGCACTTGTGAGGCCGCATCTCGAGTACTGTGTTCAGTTTTGGGCCCCTCACTACAGGAAAGACATTGAGGCCCTGGAACGCGTTCTATTTAATGTGCAAAGGTGGGCGATGGGGGTTACACCTGCCCAAGAGGGGATGGCAAAGAAGGGTTGCATCTGCCCCCCCAAGTGGCTCTGAAGTCCCCAAGCCCCCTGCATGAGCACCCCAATGGTGGAAGAAATCAGTGCTCAATGTCAGGGCAGGACCATGCATGGGTCCCTGGTGCAGCCCACTACTCTGTCCCACTGTTCCTCACCAGGATTTATTGCAAATCCGTTACTGGCCCTAAATGAAAGTAAAATTCGAAACCCCCTGTGGCCACGAGCTGCCGGATGCACCAGGCTGACTAAAACCTGAACGACCAACAAGCCAGTGTCAGTTGCAGATGTACTGTCTGTAGGTGGCATGTGAGTCACCCTGTGCTTCTCACAGCAGTTTGTGCTGGAGAATAGCACCAGGAGAGTTTCAGCACTTTTAGAAGATGTTTCCTTCACAAAATGGGCTGATGTTCTCATGTGTGACCATTGTTGCTGAGGCAATGAGCACAGCCCTGACCAGACTCTGGCAAATTGTCCACCTGAGCCAGTTCCACTGAGTCCATCTCTTTCACATTGGTGGTTTTAGGACATTTGGGGGTTCAGGACAATTTAGGAAAAAAGCAGGAGGCCAAAGAAAAATAAAGGAGAAGCAGTAAGGGAAAAGAAGCACAGAGGTCTTGGGGAGAAGGGAACACTGTGGCCTTCAGGAGTTTCCTCTTCTGCTGCAGAAGGTCAGAGGCTCTGTGGGGCACTTATTCCTGGCCATGGACACTTTGAGATGTCCTGTTATTCTGGGGACTCATCCATAGAGCACAATTCCTTTGACTCAAGGTGATGCTGGAGTTCCAGCCTGTGCAGTACTGCAGGACAGGAATAGCCATGATACCCTGTCTGTCTGGCAGTCCAGGAGTATGTTCAGCCATTGCTGTCACCAAACATCAAGCTGGCTCCAGTGTGGGCACTGCACTGGGTCACAGCATCCTTCTTAAATATGTTATCACAGAGGCACTACCACTATCACTGATTGGCTTGACATTGGTCAGCAGTGGGTCTGTCCTTGAGCTGGCTGGTACTGGCTCTGTGGGACCTGGGGGAAGCTTCTAGGAGTTTCTTGCAGAAGTCAACTCCTACAGTCCCCATCCCCACCCCTAACACCTTGCCATGGAAACCACAACAGTCAGGTAGGTATGCCCTCAGCTCAAAGGCGATGAACACATCTGATAGCAGAACCACCATAGGTCCCAACAGGGCTGCAGGACTGGCTAGGAAACCCACCCCAACTTGTGCAGAAACACAGAGCATTGATGCCCAACAGCGCCAGATCTCCCTCCAAACACCCTGGCACAGCAAGACTGATCTACTGAGATTCAGCATCTCAAGGCAGCATCTGCAACAACCCATCTTTGTTCAAGAAGCCCTAATGCTTCCAGAAAATATGTAGTGTGTCCTGTGGCACAAAGGGAGAGGACAGAGGTCTGGGAGGGACACAAAAGTCCAGGGATACCAGAACCACTCCCTGGCAACACCACACCAACCACAAACCTGCCACATCCAAATACACTACTTTCTCCATAAAAGGCACCATATTTCACTGTGCAGATATACTGACCATCATCAGAGATTCACAAGTCCAGACTTCTCTCCAGACATGCAGAGACTATGTCTGACCAACTCTGTCATCCCAACATGCTTTTCCAACTGCTCCCTGGACAGGAGCTCCCCATCTCGGCAGTGGTGCACCGTTTCGTGTCCAAGCTCCAAGGATCCACGATGGGACAACTGACAAGGCAGCGTGACATCCTGCCCCATGGTGAGATGGAGATGGTGGCCTGTTCCCACCACTCTGAATTCAGCTTGGCAACAGAGAAGGATAGAGAGACACAGAGACTGCATGTTAAGTGATTTAGGTGTTGCAGACAAGGGTGAAGGTTGGCATGAGCAGTGCACGTTCCATGCCACTCGCATTGCTTTGCCCTCCAATGTTCCAAAGACCCTGGAGAAACTGAAGCAGGATGACTTGAAGAAGGAGTTTTCCCTGGAGTGGGAGCCTACTCCAGAAAACAACCTCCACCCCAGCCAGCCCTGGTGCAAGTGAGAAACTTTTCAGGGGAGCACTGCAGGACAGGACTGAAGGGGAACCCAGGGTGTGGGACACAGGGACGTCACTCACTGGACATGCACAAGCTGCTCAATGTACCAGGCTTCCCCCCAAAACAAAACATCTGACTCTCAAAAGACAAGTTTCTATAATTTTGGGATGCACCGGTCCTGTGCTTGGAAGAAGCGCTGTTTAAATGCTGACCAGCTCTCACAGGCTCCCTTACCTTCTAACAGTGTAGCCCACGGGATGGCTTCTATTAGGTTGCAGAAGAGATCAAAGTTTGCTCTTCTGAAGTTCAGGGTAGCTATCCTGTGTTTTGGCTTGCTTCTTCCACTCAGGATCTTGAACTCCACCATCTCATGGTCGCTTTGTCCCAAGCTGCCCCTGATCTTTAATTCCCTAATGAGCCCATCCTCGTTGGTTAGAACAAGATCCAGTACCTACCCCCCCTTGTCAGCTCCTCCACCATCTGTATCAGAAAGTTGTCTTCCACACACTGCAGAACCTGTCTGGACCACACATACCCTGTTGCTCACACAACTAATACCTGGGTAATTGAAGTTCCCCATAAGGACCAGCACCTGGGATCATGAGGTGACTCCTATCTGCTTGTAGAAGGCATTGTCAACTCTCTCCTCCTGATCAGGGGGCCTGTAGTAAACACCAACAACAGTGTCACTCACACTAGCCTGCCCCTTGATTCTCACCCACAATCACTCAACTGGTCCTCACTTTAAATGAGGTGCAATAAAGTAGAACTGAGTTTCCAGGATTGCAGGATGATGATTTGATTGCTCAAGGTGGGGAAAGATGGAGAGTGATGTGGGAGTCCCCAGTGGCTCCCCACCCCACCTCCATCTCTAGCTGGATCTGACAATGTCTGGAGCAGGTACAATGCTCCTGAACATGAACATAGGGGATGTGGATGCTGGGGAGTCACCTGCACCCCAACCAGCAGCTGGAGAACTTGGTGGACCTGGGGCTGGAGAGCATGGACCATGCCATTCATGGAGCTGGAGGGGACATGCTTGAAGGTGGGGTGGTCTCAGGGTGTTCATGTGCGTAGGGAGAGATGCAGTGGGTCTGAATTCCCATGCAACCCACCATCAAAGCCCCACTGGTGTTGTAGGAAAGTGGGGTTGGGTGCAGAAATATACCCCAGCCTGGGTGGCTCCTGCAACACTGTGGGGTGCTTCCCTTCTCCAGGATGGCAGGACAACCATGAGCAGATATATCACATCCTGGGCATCTTCCCCATGGGGTGGCATGGGTCCAAAAGCAACCTTAGGGTTCACAGGGCAATGAGAACAGCAGAATTTCAGCTCCTTGCCTGGAGTGCTGGGGAGTCACCTGCACCCCAACCAGAAGCTGGAGAACTGGTTGAACTGGGGGCTGGACAGATTGGGGCAATCTGGTCATGCAGCTGGAGGGGACATGGCTGAAGGTGGGCTGACCTTGGGGTGTTCCTGTGCATGGGGAGGGCTGTGATGTGTCTGAATTCCCATGGATCCCACCATCAAAGGCCCATTAGGCTTGTAGGATGGTGGGGATGGGCGCAGAGATATGCCCCAGCCTGAGTGGCTCCTGCATCACTGTGGGGTGCTTCCCTTCTCCTGGATGGCAGGACAACCATGAGCAGACATGTCACATCCCGGGTATTTGACCCATGGGGTGGCATGGGTCCAAAAGGGATCCCAGGGTGGGCACTACAGGGCGGTGGGGCTGGTGGCTGTGTGAGGGGCAAGGGGGAGTTTGGGGAAGGTGGGATTTGCTGGCTGTGGTGAAAATCACCGGTCCTGGTGCCCTGGAGTTCTGCACCCCACCGTTGGCAGAGCTCACAGTGGGGATGCCCTGACCTGCTGTTCCCCAGCACAGGCTGCTGGGAGAGGTGCAGCTCTGGGAAAAGCCACCTCCAGCACCTGCACCCAGGTACTGCAGCTGTATTTTCTGCCTCTGGGCTTTGGCAGGAGGATGCAGAATTTCATCTCCTTGCCTGGCAGTGGGGCCTCAAATCCTGCCCACAGATGTAAATCTGCACCTCAAAGCCAGCAGAGGATGGGGTTTTAAAGCAGCCTGGTGCATCCGGCAGCTCCTGAGCACCTAGTGAGCAACTTCCCTTTCCACAGGAGATTTGTATTTCCTGCCCTGTAGAGTCAGTAACGGATTTGCAATAACTCCTGGGGAGGGGCAGTGGGGCAGAGCAGGGGCTGCACTGGGGAGCTGTGTGGTCCCATCCTGTCCTCAAGGACCGTTTTTTTCCAGTGTCAGGGTGCTCGTGCTGGGGGTTTGGGAGATATTAGAGCCTCTTTGGCATGGAGAGCCCTTCTTTGCTGTCCCAACTGGGGCACCTGTGACCCCCATTGCCCTTCTCTATCTTCCCCTTCCTCCTCTCCAGCACGACCAGATCTGTGGCTTTTAAGGAGCCCTGGGGATCCAGGGACACCACATCTGCTGGGGACAGGAGTAGCCAGAGTATCAGGGGCAGAGCTCAGAGCTCAACAGGTTTCACCATGCTGGGGCCAGGATCTGCCCCGCAGGGCAGGAGATGGGACATCTTCCTCCTAGACCTCCCATCCTTGGGAAGCACCAGCAGGGTCATGGCCAAGCTCAATCCCATGGAAACGGGCACTGGTGGGGCTGCAGCCCCAGCGCAGAGGGTCAGGATGGGGAGGCAGTGGCTGTGTTTGGGCAGCACCTGGGGGTTCGTGAGGGAGACTTTCTCCTGTCCTTCAGCCAGCTGGTGGTGATGGGCTGTGAGAAGAAGCTGTAAGCACAGCAGTGCCAGGTCAGGATCCTCTCAGCTTTCCTCTCCAGCACAGCCTGCCCGTAGCTCATGTATTTGCTCAGCCACTCAGGGCAGGTGGTCTCCAGGTAGTGCTTCATGTGCTCAGTGACAGTCCTGTCTGCCTCCCACTTCCTCTTGGTGATTTGTGCTGCTGCATCTGCCACAGTGAACGTCATCCTGTCCATGTCGAAGGCAATGAAGTCCCTCCCATCGTAGGGGTTTTGCCAATACCCCCTGGTGCTGTTGTCCTCCAGGAGGTCACAGCTGACTGTGCTCTGCAGTGTGTGAGCCCCCTCAGTGAAATGGGGCTGAGGGGCTGCTGCAGCCCTGGGCCTTCAGTGGGGCAAGGCCCCCTGGCAGCACCCCCCACTCCAGCCCTGTGTGAGGCCTGGGGAAACGGGCACTGAAACAAGAGCTGCCCCCACCCTGCCCAGGGCCCACAGCACTTGGGGCACCATGTAAAGCTGTGAGACAGACACAATGAACCCAGGGTGTGGGACCCCCTCTGGTTCTGGGGGTCTTGACTGCCATGGGGATCATGAGGGCTTTGAACATCCAGCACATCACCAGCAGTCGGAGTGCCAGGAGGAGCTGTGCTCCCAACTTATTGACTGCCTCCTCCATCTCAGAGACAGGGCAAGATGAGAAGCTGAAATGTACTTGACTGCTTAGCAACAACTAAACCAGTAGGATGGTTCCATCACCTTAAATCCCTAACACAGCCCTACACTCACTGCAAGATTAACATTAACTCTAACCCTGCTGAAAACGGGAGAGCAGCTGTCACAGAACCTCACACAACAGGGCAGGACAGTGAGACAGGAAAAAGAAAAAAAGAAAAAAACCAACAACAAACCCCCCACCTGAAACCTCTCTGGCTCTAACAGACATTAACGACCCACTGGTTCAGGGTGTTGGTCAGGATGTCAGTACTACACCATCCACTCAGAGCTCGTAAGATTTATACTTGATGACTCAAAGAGCACATAAGCACTCACCGATGGGAGATGAGGTCTGTCAGTCTCTGCAGAAGGTTTTGGGGAGGTCAGTGTTGCTGGTTTGGGTGTGGTGAACGTTGCAGATGTGAGCAACGGTGGGGATGTGCGTGAAGAAGGCTTTGGGGTGTGTTTATCTAGGTTTTGGTTCCACGAGCCCTCAGCAATCCCCGTGTCCCCTCCTCCTTTTCCCTGCTGCCCACTGGGAGCTGCTGCTTGTGACTCCCGGCTTCCCGCTGTGTCTCAGTCAGTGGGAGTTGGGAGCCCTTCTGGGCAGCGTCCTTTGCCCGGCTGCCCCCAGCCCCCCTGGGGTGAACAGTCTGACCCTGGGGTGGGCTCAGCCCCTGCACCAGCAGCGGGGAGTATCCAGGCACCGGGCTGTGCCCGTGTCCTCCTCGTATCACACCGCACCGACCCGCTCGGAGTTCCCAGCTTTCCCCATGTCCCGGGGCTGGGGCCCTGCCGAGCGCTGCCAGAGCTGTGCCCACCGAGCCAGCTCTGGGATGGATGGGCAGCAGCCCTGCCCTCCTGTCCCCCTGGGCTCTAGGTGCTCGTCCCTGGGTACCAGCGAAGTGAGACCCAGCCTGGGTACCCCCTGCTCAGGTGGGCACTGGGTGTTCTGCACTGGCTTGGACTTAGATCCTTGATGTGTGCGGGCACGGAGAGCTTCCTCTGTTAAGAACAGTGTGAAGTCCAGGGGAGAGTGGAGGCTGACAGCAGGCTGTCGTGGGCTGGATGGAGTCACCCTGCCCACGAGCGCTGCTGTGCTGGACATGCTGGAGCTCCAGCAGGAACTGGAGTCAGAGGCAGCACAGTGGGACGCCCCAGTTGACATCACTACTGCTTTTTTCTGGATGCCTTTGGCAGCAGAGAGCAGGGCACAGTTTGCTGTCCCTGGGAGGGTTGATTCACCTGGAATCAACTGCCCCAAGGGTGGAAACAGCCCCACCATCTGCCCTGGGTTGATCCCGACTGTGCTGGAAGGGGTGAAGCCCCAGAGCACCTGCAGGACGCTGATGACATCATCGTATGGGGCAGGAGAGCAGAGGAATTCTCTGAGACAGGGCAGAAGATAGTCCAGATCCTTCTGGAAGGTGTTTTTGCTGGTTTGGACTGGTAAGCTGATGGACCTGTGCAGGAGATGCAGTACAAGCAGTGCCAGGCAGGAGCGCTGCCAGGTCCAAGGTATGCTGGGCACAGGTGATGGCAGACACAAGTGACCCAGTGCATGAGGGACAGCAGGGACAAGGGACAGCTAGCCCAAGCCCTGGGGGTGTCCACGCTCCCTGGGAAGTTTTTATCCTTGTCCCATCTGTTTCACCCACAAACCCACATGGTATCAGAGCCAGGTGGGGGGAGTCACGGGGTGCCAGATGCCTGGGTCCCCCTGCCACAGACAGGTCTGGGGGGTCTCAGGGTGTCCCAGGGTAGGGGATGAGAACAGCACTGGTGTGGGGGGAAGAACTGTGTTTCGGGGTGCCTAGTGGTGACCCCAGCCTGGGGGATACAGGCGAAGTGGGGCTGTGGGGGGGTCTGGGACCCTGAGGGGGTGGGGAGGCTAGGAGGTCCCGTGGGGGAGATACTGGTAAGAGTATCTGGCTGCCATTGGTGGGTGGGTGGTGGTGCAGCCAATCGCGGGTCTCAGGGCGGGGCTGGCAGCGAGGTTTGTCCTGGAGCAGGGCTCCTTTGGCTCAGAACATTTGGGACCCGTAGAGGATGGATGGGGCTGGACCGGGCACTGGGGCTGCTTCTGCTGCTGAGGGTCCTCGGCTGGGCGGTGTGTGGTAAGTGCGGGTGGGTCCCGGGAACCCCACTGGACCCAGTTTCTTGATAACGGTTCTCCATTCCCTGCACACTGGACCACCCCGGGGCACAGAGACCCCCAGTCACTCTCCCCAGAGAATGGGTGCCCCCTTGGAACACTCCCCTTCCATCCTCTTCCATCCGTTTCCATCCCCTTCCCAGACGCTCCCACAGATCTGTTTCTCCTTGATGCCAGAGACCCCCTTGGACCCTCTTCCTGGGCACCTCGGGTCCTTCACTGACAGAGCCCTGCCTTTCCTCATCACCAGGACCCTCCGGCTTCCCTTCATGGGAAGCAGGACCCCACTCCTGCACCCCATCACTATGGGCACCCTCACCCTGCACCCCCCACCCCTCACTGACCCCCATGTCCCCACAGAGCTCCACTCCCTGCGCTACTTCCACACCGCAGTGTCAGAGCCCAGCCCAGGAGTACCCCAGTTTGTGTCCGTGGGGTACGTGGACGGGAACCTCATTTCGCGCTACGACAGCGAGAAGGGGAGGGCGGTGCCCCGGGCAGACTGGATGGCGGCCAACCTGGACCAACAGCACTGGGACGAGCACACCCAGATTGAACAGACCAATCAGGAGACTTACACAGTGAACCTGGACACACTGCAGAGCCGCTACAACCAGAGTGGGGGTGAGTGTGGGCTGGGAAGGGGCTCTGTGGGAGGGGAGATCTCCACTCCCTTCTCCCCCATGAAGACACTACCCTTCCTCATGCTACTTCCCTGGGATGTGCCGATCCTTCCCAGCCCAGTGCTGTTGGCAAAGGGCTCCAGGCACCCCTGTCCCCCAGTCCCACACTCCATGGGATCCTTTTGTGCCAGAGCCAGGGAGGTTTCTTGGTGGCCCACCAAAAACATTCCAGCCTTCTCCCCACCATGCCCAGCACCCCATCCCAGGCCTGGGTGCTACATCACAGCCCTTACCATCCCGTGGCAGTGAGTACTCTCAGAACCTGAGAACTCTCAGAGGAGCTCCCACCCTGTGTCCCAGCCCCTCACCATTCCTATGGTACTTTGTACACCCCACCTCAGAGGGGCTTCCCCTACACACGCCATCTCCTATCTGATCCCTCTCCCAGCATTCAGGACCCTGTCCCATCCCCTTGCTGTTACAGTGTGCCATGGGGCTGGGTGCCATCTCAGCCATGCCCTGGGCACAAGAGGTCTGCGTCACAGCTGTACGTGATGTCCTGAGTGCTGTGGGCCCTGAGCAGGGTGGGGGCAGCTCTCGTGTCAGTGCCCAATTCCCTTGGGGATCACACAGGGCTGGAGTGGGGGGTGCTGCTGGGGGCCTTGCCCCACTGAATGCCCAGGGCTGCAGCAGCCCCTCAGCCCCATCTCCCTGGTCATGTTTCAGGGGCTCACACACTGCAGAGCATAGTCAGCTGTGACCTCCTGGAGGACAATAGCACCAGGGGGTATTGGAAAATCGCCTACGATGGGAGGGACTTCATTGCCTTCGACACGGACACAATGAATTTCACTGTGGCAGATGCAGCAGCACAAATCACCAAGAGGAAGTGGGAGGCGGACAGGACTGTCGCTGAGCACATGAAGCAGTACCTGGAGAACACCTGCCCTGAGTGGCTGAGGCAATATGTGAGCTATGGGCAGGCTGTGCTGGAGAGGAAAGGTGAGGGGAGATGGGGACCCTGGGGAGGGGCCAGCGTGGATGTGTGTGCCAGCCCTCACTGTCACCCCCTCCCCAGAGCCCCCCACGGTCCGAGTGTCGAAGAAGGAGACCCAGGGGAACCTGACCTTGCACTGCCGCGCTTACGGCTTCTACCCACGGCCCATCACCATCAGCTGGCTGAAGGACGGTGAGGTCAGGGACCAGGAGACCCAGCGGGGCAGCATCGTGCCCAACAGCGACGGCACCTACTACACCTGGGTGTCCATCGAGGCCCCTCCTGGGGAGCAGGACAAGTACCGGTGCCGTGTGGAGCACGCCAGCCTGGCTGAGCCTGGGGTCTTTTCGTGGGGTGAGTCTGGTGGCCTTGGGTATGTGGAGGGGTGGGCTGGTGGTATCCCCCTTCCCCTCCTCACCACCCTGCTCATCCCCAGAGCCAGAGTCCAACTCACCAGCCATTGTGCTGGGGGTGGTTGTTCCCCTTGTCATCCTGGCTGTCATTGGCATCACTGGATTCATCATCTGGAAGCGCAGATCAGGTAAAGCCCCAGGGTGTGGGAGGAAGGCAGAGCCCAGGGGGCTGGTAGGAACTGTGAGCACAAGCCACAGCACTCTGAGGAGCTCCCTAGCCTGATGGTGAAGCACAGTGGATGCTGATGCCTCTTCCCCTCTTCTCTTATGTGCACTGTGCCCACAGCGAGCACGAGGTGGCAGCTCGCGGCTGTTTCTCCCCCATAGGCACAGATGGGAGCTCTGGCAGCTTGGCCAAAGGTACGACATGGGACTGGGGGGGTGGATGGGGCAGGCCCAGCTCTCTGTGCTCCCCCTTGAGACCCATGGTCAGAGTGACACTGGGCTGTTGGTGGGGGACTCTGAGACCACCAAAGCAGAGGGTTGGGGACAGGGACTTTTCCCTGTGTGACACTGTCTCTTCCTCCCATCCTTGCAGTGATCACAGTCTTACTGTTCCATGAGTGACCGGGGGGCCTGGATGTGGCCCCTGCGCTGTCACCGACTGGAGAGGCTGGGAGCTGCTTGCAATGAGCTGATCATGCTGCACCAGCACATGGTGCTACACTGGTGGCTCTTCTGGCTGGGGTAAATGCCTTGTTTGCCTTATTTTCTTCCTGTGCTTGTTTCCCAGCCTTGGGTCATGGGGTAGAGGTGTTTTTCCCTGGGATACAGCTGGTTTTCTTCCCAGCAGCCCATCATGGTGCCGTGTTTAGGACTGTGTTGGGTCTGGCTGAGGTGGAGTTCATTTCCCCCAGCAGCCCTGGCCATGCTGTGCATTGGGAGTGAGCAGGGTGTTGGTACCAGCCCAGGGATTTGGCTGCTGGGGAGCGGGGCTGTCCCAGCATCCAGGCTGTCTCTCCAACATACCCCTGGCCAGGAGGCTGTGAGTGGGCAAGACCTTGGGAGGGGGCACAGCCAGGGCAGCTGATCCCAACTTACCAAAGGGATATTCCAAACCCTGTGGCATCTGCTCGGTTATGAAAGCTGAGAGAAAGGAGGATGAGCAGAGGATGTTTGTTATTTACAGTGTTGGCTTTCTGGAGCAACCGCTGCACATACTGGAGGCCCTTTTCCTGGGAAACGGCCAGACATCACCTGCTGATGGGGAATAAATGCTGATGGGGAAAAGGTGAATAAAACTTTTGGTTTTCCTTTACTTCTGCCTGAGCTTTTGCTTTATTCAGCTGCCTTGGTTTGGAGTTTGTTCCTGTTCCATCTTTTTCTCCTCCCCTCCCTGCCCTGCTGAGGAGGGGAGTGATGGAGAAGCTCTGTGGGCACCTTCTGTGCAGCCACAGCCAACCCCTTACAAGGATTTTTGATAGAAACTGGATTTGTATCACAGTGATGGGTCTCAACAGTGGTGGCACAGTGTGATGTCATAAATGGACACAATCACACATGTGTCCCAATCTATTGAGAAATATTCCAGTCTGTAGCACATTATGCCTGATGTTAAAAAGGAAAAAAAGAGATGTTTGGCCAAGTCTTCTTGGGCCATGGCTGGTCATCCATCCCCCTGTGGAGGTGATGAGCTCTGAGCCCTCACAGACAGGCACTGAGAAGAAAGTTTCTTCCTTTGAAACCATCTAGATGTGCACTAAGGAGGCCTCCTGCCTGGAGGCCACACAGACAGTTATTGCAAAGAAGTCTCTTGCCCTGAGGTCTTGCAAATGGGCACTGAGAAGAAGGGCTCCTTCCCTGAGGCAAATGAGGAGACATGGTGGACATCCACACAGTGGACTCTTACCCTGAGAGGGAGAAGAGGCAGAAACAACCTGGTCCCATCCCTGACAGGGCTGTGAGATGTGGGCAATGCTTTTATCCATCAGGCAGGTGGAGACATCTGTTCCCTTGTGGCTCCCGTGCTGGCCTGGTGGGGTCAGAGGGAGGAACTAGAAGGCTGGGAAGCCCAGCATTTATCTATTGCTGGGGACTATGGGATTGATGGATCAGAAGGGGGCAGCCTCGTGCAGCCTCTGGAGATGGCTCCAACTGAGTGTGAAGGCAAAGTGTCCTTTCAAGGAAGATCGCATAACGCAGCCAAGGAAGTGGTCCACCAGTGTGGAAGGTACCTGAGGGCATTTGTGCTGGGCTGCAGTGATCTGGACAGTACTCAGGCCCCCAAAGTTCAGGATGACACTCAGTACACACAGTCTCTGCAGCAGATGTTGGTGTGGAGTACAGTGATGGGTGCCAGCAAACTGGCTGTGGTGGACTGTGCAGACATTGAGGCATCAACTGTCCATAACCATGGAGAGGACATGAGAATATGGGTGGTGCCTCTACCTCAGTTGTGGGAGCCGAGGCACAAGAATTGCAGAGAAAAACTGGCTGAAAACAGACCATCAGGAAGATCCCTGCTCCAGTTGCTGCTGAGCAATTCCCCAGGGCTGGTGGATGTATTGAGGACACCTCTCCTCATCCTGACCTGGTGGCTGTATGTCTCTGTGGGGTCAACCTCACACCCAGTGCTATGGAAAGGCCATGTTGGACCACTGTAGGATCCTCCCTGTGACCAGTCCTTGCACTGTAGCCGGGCAAGACACGTGGACTGCTCTCTAGATGAAAAGCCACCTGGTTTGCAATTACAGGAGACAGTTAATAAAGGCTCTGGTAAGGAAAAGGGGTCCTGCCTCCAACCAGGCAGAGGAAAGGAGCAAATGGATTCTGTGGCTTCAAGAGGGACATCTTCAATTCAACCAGGTTCTCACAACTTGACCCTGAACTCTGCCAATGACGGGGCATCCACAGGGCTGCTCAGGGCATCTTGTGCCAGTGCCTCATCACTCACTTGGAAATGTTTCTGACAGAAGAGCTGCTGACCCCCAGGTCCCAGGCAGGACCTGTAGATCACCTCCCAGAAAAGCATCCTCCTGCCCAGGCTGGGATGCTTGGAGCACCTGAATGGTGTGTGAGGGATGTTGGGTGCTGAGGAAAACCACCTCATTATCGAGCATTGTGCCCAGAGGAGCCACAGAAGCTCCATGAGGTGCCCCTTCAGAGCTGGAGAAAGGAAACCAAATGAGGTTTCGGGTTGGCTCTGCCCTTCCCCAACTGTCCCATGAGCACAGGCAGCACCTTCACCTTTCCTGGTGTCATCCCCGTCAGCCTGGGAACAAAGTGTTTGTCCCTGCGGTTGGGACAGGAAGAGCAAACACAAACCATCCCCTGGGGCATCCCAACCCCAATGGGGATGAGTCCTGGAAGCCCACTGCCATCCTCTGACACAGATGCAGGACCCCCTAAATGGGGAGAAAAAGTCAGATTTCTGTTCAAAGGAGCTTCGGGGGTCGGAGCCAGGAGCTCCCAGGGAACGGCAGCATCAGGAGAGATGCTTGGGGAAGTCCTCTGGCCTCTCAAAACCCACAGGGGACACCACCGAGTTGCCCCAAGGATGGGAGGGTGGATTGTCCCTTCTCCGTCGGTTTCCTCCTGGAGAGCCTCGGGCACCGGGCGGGACGCGAGAGTTACAGGGCGGGGGTTAGGGAGTGCGCAGAGAGGCTGTAAAGTGGCCTCAAGGTGGCAACACTTTAAAAGTTAAACCACTAAACCAAAGCAACCAAAATGAAAGAAGGAGAAAAAAACCCCAGAACTAAGACCCAAAATACAAAGTAAAGAACTAAAATTAAAAAACAACAACAACAACAACAACAACAACAAAAAAAAAAAAACCAAGGAAGGGAAATTAAAAATATCCAACTGAAAAACAAAACATAAAAAGAACTAAAATAAAAAATAAGTAAAATTATAAAACCAAATAACTTTTTTTTTAAAACAAGAAAGAAAATCAAACAGAAACCAAAGTGAGAACAAATCTTAAAAGAAAACTAAGAGAGAAAATAAAAAAGCAAAGTAAGAAATACAATTTAATGCTAAGAAATAAAATTTTAAATAAAAAAATTTAAAATTTTTTAAAAATTAAATCAAAGAAAAAAATAATATCCTAAAGTAATAAAAATAATAATAAAGTTTTAAAACCCAGCAAACCACGAGGTGAGAAACACAATTAAAGGTGATGAACTAAATTCAAAAAGCCCAAGTCAGACACAAAGCTTGAAAAATTTAAAAAACCCCAACAAATTAAGGAAAAACTCGGCGCCCCAATGTTCCCCCTGCAGTAACCCCCAGCCCTGAGGTCAGGCCCCCTCCTTCCTCTGCGGCCAGTCCCCCTTCCCCCGGCTGCACAGGGTCTGAGTGTTGCCCCTGCCCGACACCCCCGGCTCCCCCCTACCTGCGCCCACTCCAGCCCGGCCATGGCCGGGGCTCAGCACCCCCCAGCCCTGCCCATCCCCAACTGGCTCAGCGCGGGGCTCCGCGGTACCTCCACATTTGCTGTGGGTGGGGAGGGCAGACCCGAACCCACCCGGCCCCGAGAGTGAGGAAGGATGGGGCGGCCCCCACCCACTGGGGAGAAAAACACCTTTTCCAACTTTGCCTTTTCCCTCTTTTTCATATTTTCCCTTTGTTTTCCCCCCTTACCTTTATCCCACTTTTCTCCCCTTCCCCCTTTATTTTAGCCTTTCCTCTCCCTTTTTTTTTTTGCACATTTGTTACTTTTACTTTCTCCCTTTCCCTCCTTTATCCTTTCCCTCCTTTATCCCCCCTTTTTTTTTCTTCCACTCCTTTTCTATTTTCCCATTTCTTCTCCTTTTTTTGGATCTTATTTCCCCTTCCACTTTCTTCCACCCACCCCCTTCATGCCCCTTTTATTCTCCCCTTTTTCTGTCTGCTTTTCACTGTTTTTTTCCTCCATAACAACAATGCCTGAAATTTCCATTTGAAGTTATTTGAGGCTGACAAACCCAATCTGAACTCAAAGTCCACCTCAGGAAGAACTAAATGTTTAAGAAATTATTATTTTAGTGCCTCCACAAAAAGATGTCTCAACCTTCCCAGAAAAAAAAAATAATAAAATCATTTCCTTTGTGGGAAAAACCCCACCAAACCCCAAACCTGTGCCTCTGCCCAAAATCAATAAATTCCTCAAATTTGATGAAAACCCCTAATTTTAGGACTGCAGAAGAAAGTTTTCAATTGCTTTGTGCAATCAAAGGGTTAGTTGGGATCTTTGCCCCTGTCAGGATTATCTTGTTACAGGATTAGAGCCACCCACCACAATTGTCACTGATCGGGCAGTAATTACCTCATCACCTACTATTGGCACCGTGCTGCTTGGAAGGGAAAGGTGGAGAGGGAGGGACATGGAGTGGGGGAGGTGGAGAGAGGGAGGGAGCAGGGTAGTTTCTATAGCCCTTTAATTGTGTGGTCACCTTACATCATCCCAGGACATGCCTATTCATTGCAGGTCCAGCCCTGTTCTGTATATTCACCGACGACTTGGAGGAAGGGATGGAGGGGACCCAGATGGAATCTCTTGGAGGAAAGAGACGCCCTGTCTCCTGCTGTGCAGGGCAGATCCTGGCCCCAGGGTGGTGAAACCTGCCCAGCACTGAGCTCTGTCCCTGATGCTCTGGCTCCTCCTGTTCTTGAGGATGTCATGACCTTGGGTCTCAACATGGCTCATCTCAAGCTTGTCCTGCCCAAGGATGGGAGAAGTGTGAGAAAGGAAAGAGCACGGTAGAACCTCCACAACACCCCTCAGGGATTTACTTTTTGGTGCTGTGTGCTGGGCCAGGAGGGGTTCATGGATGGAAGGGAATGCTGGGAGGCAGAGGTGAAGTGGGAGATGGCAGGTGATTCATGGTTGGGGTGGCCAGGGACTCAGTGAAGAGGAAGGGGTATATGGCCTGAAGGAGGAATCTGGGGGTGGGGCACTGTGTACAGCAGTTTGTGTCACCCACCTCTCCTTGCAGTTGTCTGTCCCTGTTCCTAGTCCCCAGCAGATTCTGTGTCTGTCTGGACTGCCCATGGGGGCTGGTGATTTTCACTGATCCTGACAAGTGGCGTCAGTATCTTCCCTTTGCCCACCAGCCTCATTCAATGGAGAGGTCATCCACCCCTGGCTTTGGCTGGAGACAGAGGGAACTGAGCTGTTCCTCATGGACAGCACCTCTGCACCTCCTTCCACCCCTCTGCAGCCTCACAGAGCCCGTGCCCTTCTACAGACACTGCCTGTGCTCCTCTCCTCAGTGCCGCAGGAGCAGATGTCCCTCTCGTCCCAGCCCCAGCCCATCCTGGCCAGGCAGAGCAGGTCAGGCTTCAAGAAGGTTTGCAGGTGAATATGGTGTCTGGCTGTGGAGATTCCTGGGGGGTTTGTCCTGATTCCTGGCTGCCGCTGAAGGGGATTTGCAGCGGGGTTGGAGCAGGAGCCTGGGGGCAGCTCCCTGCAGGGTGAACACAGGGGCAGTGGGTGGGAGACCAGCAGCACTCACAACTCAGGCCTCCCCTTGTCTTGGTTCTGGAGAGCCCCAAATCTGCCAGCACCCTGTGTCCCCAGGACACACCTCCTCTGTCCACATCCTTCCACGCCACACAATCCTGTTGGGATCAAGCCTGAGGTGTGTTTCCCTCCTGCCCCTCCAAGCTGGACACTCAGTACAGGCGATGGTGGCTCGTGGCTGGTTTAGGGACTGGGCTCTGTGCACAAAAGCCCCTTTGTAACAAAGCGGCTTTAAGGGCAGCAGAAGAGAAAACTCCAGAGCAGGGGAAGAACATCCCAACCTGGGACTCTTGGGAAGTGATATTTAGCACTATTGATCACTGTGACTGGTGCTGCAGGGTCCGGTGTGTCAGCAGAGCCACATTGCTGGGATCAGGTAAGAGGGGGATGGGGTGGGTTCAGTTGGGATGGGGTGGTGTGGGATAGATTTGGATGGGATGGAATTTGGGTAGGTTTGAATGGGATGTGATAGGGTGGGATGTGATGGGAAGGTGCTGTGAGCAGGGTTCAGTGGTGGCTGAGCCCTTCAGGCCATGGGAAGGGGTGGGGGATGCTCACAAAGGGGCTGGAGCTACGGGAAGCAAGAACAAAGTTGAACACAGGCACCCGTCTGCTCAGAGCCAGTGTTGAT
Source organism: Gallinula chloropus (assembly GCF_964237585.1). Lineage (NCBI taxonomy): Eukaryota > Metazoa > Chordata > Aves > Gruiformes > Rallidae > Gallinula > Gallinula chloropus. Next base: position 981,470 of record NC_140117.1, on the reverse strand, counting down.
GCTCAGACCAGCTCGCCATGATGCTGCTGCTGGTATGTAATTAACAAACAGAGGATATCTGGGAGTGTGATCCCCCAACTGCACCAATTTTGTGTGTTTGCTGGCCCTTTTTCTCTCTCCCAGCCTCCTTCTGACCTTTCTGGACACCCCTGGGGCTGGGTCCTATCAACCCAACAGGTCAATGGGACTCACCCTGGTCCTGCTGCCCAGGTCTGGGAATGGCACCCTAGAGCCCCCTGGCATCCCAGGCCCCCTGGCACCCCATCTGTTGGGGATGGGCTGCCCCTGTGTGGGGCTGGGTGGTTGGGGACAGCTGGGGAAGCATTCTGAGGTCCCCAAGGGAAGAGAGCAGAGGGACAGGGCATGGCTGGCATGTCCCATCCACGTGTGATAATTTACTCAGCAGTCAGAGTCTGATGTAACTGTTAAGCAGATACTCTTCATTGCAGCGCTGGGCAGCACTGGAGATCGCTCCACCACGAGTGCCCCAACGAATTAATGAGATGCTAGAGAAGTTATGTTACAAAATCATGCATATTCAATACAACTTACAAGAGCTAATCTACATAAACATTCAACATCATTTATGTACATCAGAGCTTTTGTTGCATGTGTAATAGTTCTTCCTGCTGGGCTTCGGGGGTCCTCTGGTGACCAAGGGATGAAGAAAACACCCCTCCTTAGGTGTTTGCTGATTGACCCTCTTTTATTACTCTTTTGATATCAATGACTTGACTCCTTGTGATCCAAGAAGCGGTTTGATAATCAGGTGGTTAAATGTTAATAGGCTTAATGGATAGATTGCATAGTTGATCAGTGTGTACAATGTCCTCATCTCTCTACATGACTAAAACCAATCATACTTGATGAGTTTACACAATTTGCTCATTTATCTATGTGATTAGAACAAAGTATCAGTTTGGCCTTTAAGGAATTCCCAGTCCTTTTCATTGGTCTCCTTCATTCCTTCATTCCCTGCTTTTCATTTCCCTCTGTGAATTCTTTCACAGCCTACAATATTCTGTCCTTTGCTAATGTCCTTTTACAATATTTGCCACTGATTATGCCGTGTTTCAATTTGTTTCTTTTACATTCTTCATAACTGACCACAGAATGTTTGCAGTGCCAAAAGGCACACTGAATTAGAATACAAGTTAGGGGTATAAATATCCCCAGTCCTATATAAAGGACAAACAATTTCTGAAGCCAATTTAAATCAGGAAGCCAGGAGGTAAGTTTGGCCCATATTTCTTCAAATCCAAAAGTAGAACCATCTTGGGCTACTTCATGTAATATATGGGGGTTTTCCCAGGTTACCTGTAAATCCATCTCAACTCGTTCTTCTTGATTAACAGATGTACAACAGCCAGTGTTGATGATTGTGCACACTCCTCCTCGAGGGGTCAAGAACAGATCTAGAGCCATTTGGTTTTGCATAACTGCTTTGGATAAGCTGTTTCTATTTGCAAAGCCTGTATTGCACCTATGGTCAGAGATTCAGTGTTTTCTATGGCAGCTGAAATGTTTATCATTATCTTTTCTAATTCCCTTACTCCTAACCAAGTAAGAAACCATCTAGCCAGACTATGGAATCTGGTAGGCCTTATTGCTATGGCACTGGGGGTTCTTCTTGTCCATTTTAGGAAAGTTCTGACCCTTCCCTTCTCAACTGTTGGTTATAGTACTGTATGGAATCACGGCCCCTACCATGCAGGTTCCTATCCATCAGGGGGAAGGGCCTTTCTTGCTTCCTTTCCACACAACCAGTGCCCTCCCTGTCCCCTAGGCATATTCCAATATCCAAATTGCTTTTTCCTGTACACATGCATTGACCAGCTGCAGTTTGGGCAATGACCTATGGAAATACAACCCTCTGATTGTGTCTTACTGATAGTTCTACACTTTACCTCAGCCAAATTTGGATTTTCTACCTCTTAAAATTGGAGGTATTATTTTTGTCAGTATATAGTGGATTAATCCACAAAGTATTCCAATTTGTCTTGAACTGTACAGGGACTCTTATAAGGGGCCATCCTGTGCCACCCTCTTCTAGAAGGTGTGTGCAAACCCAACAATTAGTTTTGTTAAAGTCTATGAAATATTTTGCTTTAGGATTGCATGTAAATTTAGGTCCTCTGCTCACCCAGTGTGACTGCAAAGCACAAGCATAATTGAGAATGAAATCGTTCTTCGTTTGGTGGCCCCTTAGCTCAGGAGTAGCGTATCCACACAGGCTGTCCTTCAACCTTGATGGCCATCAAGAAGCATCTCCAGCCTATCTTGTCCAAATCTCCCACACTCCCCACCAGCTCATGGCTTCATTTCCCTTCCTTCTCCTTTTCTGTGTCCTGGGACTGATGGGCTCCTGCCTCTTCCTCCAGAACAGACCAATGCCCTGAAACCCCCCACACCCCCTCAGATGGACCCAGTGGCCCTGGCTCAGGGGGACAATTCACCAGGGTCTGGTCAGGGTTTGCTCACTGCATCAGTGACAGTGGCCATGCACAAGGACATCAGGCATTTCTATGATGGGAAACACCCCATGAGGTGCCAAACCTCGCCCAGTGCTGTTTCCCAGCACAGGCTGCTGGGAGAGGCACAGTTCCAGGAAAAGCCACGTCCAGCACGTGCCAGCCAGGCGGGGACAGGGAGGATGTTGCTTTCACTTTGCTGTATTGTCCCCAGGTCCTGCTTACAGCTGTATTTTCTGACTCTGGATACAGAACTCCTGCTCATTGCCTGGGGGTGGAGCCTCAAGTCCCACCCACAGACGGTAAATCTGCACCTCAAACTGGGTAAAGGTGTGCTTTACTGGGCAGCCTGCTGCATCTGGCAGTTCGTGTCCATCCAGTGAGCATCTTCTCCTTCTGCAGGGGATTTAGAATATTTCCTGCCATTTACAGTAACGGATTTGCAATAACTCCTGGAGAGGGGCAGTGGGGCAGAGCAGGAGCTGCAACAGAGAGACGTGGTCCCATCCTGCCATGGAGCACTGATTTCTTCCATCATCAAGTGGCTCGTGAAGGGGGTTTGGGGATTGAAGAGCCTCTTTGGGCCAGGTGCAACCCTTCTTCACCAGCCTCTCCTGGGTGGCTATAAACCTCTTCACCCTCCTCTGCCTCTCTTCCCCTCCCTCCTCTCCAGTGTGGATGAAGATGCGGCTCCCAGTGAGCCCCAGGGACTTCCTGAGGTATTGGGTGACTCTCCACATGCTCCGGCTGGGATCAGGTAGGGATCCTGCAGGGCTGGTGGGGCTTTCACTGGTTCCTGGTGGCAGATGTGGGGCAGGGAGCTGCTGTGGGGTGGGGGAAGCCATCTCCAGAGTTCAGTCCTGTGTGGATTTTGCTTTCCATTGGGCTATTTAAGCCTTACATCCCTCGCCTTGGGTATCCCTTAAGTCCTGTCCTGTAGTGCTCCCTTCAAACAGTTCTTGCTCTCACCAGGGCTGGCTGGGGTGGTGGTCGTTTTCTGGAGCAGGGTCCTGCTGCTGGGAAAACTTCTCCTTTGAGTTCTCCCAGGACAGCTCCAGTTTCACCAGAGTCTCTGGATCGCTGGAGGGCAAAGCAACTCCTGTGGCATGGAGCGTGCCCTGCTCATGCCAAGCTCAGCCCTGGCCTGCAGTACCCGAAATTAACAAAGGTGCCATCTCCATGTCTCTGTGTCTTTTTCCATGGCCAAGCTGACTTTAGTGTGGCAGGACCAGGCCACCCTCTCCGTGTCACCGTGGGGCAGGATGTCGTGCTGCGATGTCAGTTGTCCCCAGCCATGGATGCTCAGAGCTGGGACATCAGGTGGATCCGGAAACGGGTCTCTGAAACGGTGCACCACTACCGACATGGGGAGGACTTCTCCAGGGAGCAGATGGAGGAATATGTTGGGAGGACAGAGTTGGTCAGAGATGGTCTCTCCAACGGAAGTCTGGACTTGCGAATCTCTGGGCTGAGACCCTCTGATGATGGTCAGTACGTCTGCATGGTGACAGATGGTTTCTCCTCTAGAGAGGCTACAGTGGATCTGGAGGTGGCAGGTTCGTTGCTGATGTGCTTTTTCTGGGGGGTGGTTCCAGTGTCCCTGGGCTTGTGTGTCCCTCCCAGACCTCTGTCCTGTCCCCCTGTGCTGCGGGAGTCTTTGTACTTTGTCTGGAAGCCTTGGGGCTTCTTGAACAGACAGGTCTGTGCAGAAAAAGCCTTGAGGTGCTGAAGTACAGAAGCTCAGTCTTGCTCTGCCAGGATGTTTGGGGGGAGATCTGGGGCTGTTGGGATCAATGCTCTGCAATTCCTGTACAAGTTGGTGTGTGACCTGTGATGGTTCTGCTATGGGATGCAGTCCTGGCATTTGAGCTGAGCTCATCCTTACTTGACCCTAACCACAGGCTCTTCCCCAGCCACAGGCTCTGTCCCTCAGCTCTCTCTGGAGGATTACGAGGGCGGAGGCATCCGGATGGTGTGTCGATCGGCTGGATGGTACCCGCAACCGGAGATGCTGTGGAAGGATTGTGATGGAAAACATCTCCCATCGGTCTCCCAGCAATATTTCTCTGATGCAAGTGGCCTGTTTCACATTGAAGAGCTCATTGTGGTGAGAGGGACTGGAGATGGGAAATGGTCCTGTGTGGTCAGGAACAGCCGCGTCGACCAGGAGCAGGAGGCGTCCCTGCGCATCTCCGGTATGACGGCTGCAGCCAGCCCCTGCGGCGCTGGAGCAGGGCAGGGGTTTGCTGCCTTGCTTGGAGCAGCTTTGGTCTGGGCTTGGGGTGCAGTGTGGGGGTGTAGGGGCACAGGAGGGGTGCACACCTTCCAATCAGTTGATGGGCGTGACAAAACCTGAGCCTCGTGTGCTTCAAGGTAGTGTTGGTATTTCCATGAGGAGAGAGAACTCTGTCCCCATGAGTCCAGGGATCCTGGGACAAGGGCTGGGAGATGTGGGGCGGGGGTCTCTTGGTCCTTCTCCCCACAAAGTGTAAGTGAGTCCCCTTTCCTATGGATCTGTTTGTTTCTCAGCTCCCTTTTTCCGTGATGCCCGTCCCTGGATGGCTGGTATGGGTGTGCTCCTTGTGTTCTTGGTTGGGTTCATTTGCCTCAGTGTTTATCTCTGGAGAAGGAAAGGTACGTCTGTGTCAGAAGGACATTTTGCCTTCATCAAAAAGCTCTTTCTGCAAAGGACAGAAGGGATGAGGACACACCCTCATTGAATGAAAATCTGTCTCGTGATCAAAAATGGCTTCTTTTTGCTTTTCCTTTCCACAAGAATTGCATGCAAGAGTGATGGGTGAGTGTCCATGAGCTCCAGCACGGCATGGGGTCCTTTCCCATGGTCTTTATGCTTAGCACTTTCCCTCCTTGCCAATCATCTCCCTCCCTATGTCTGGGAACACCCAAGGCCATGTTTCTGTGAGGGTGGGCAGCTCCGGTAGACCAGCATAAGGATGGACCCTCTCACCTGCCCAGAGCTGCTGGAGACAGGCTCTGGGATGTGACCAGCTCTCTTCTCTCCTTGTATCCTGGGAACAGGTTTTTCTTCCCCACAGCCCAGGTAACTGGATAGTTGGTTGCTCCTCTGGGTGGCTCTCCTTCCTTTCCTTGTGTGCAAGGCACATCTGGGCTGGCCAGTATGCAGGACTGGCCGTGCCTGGGTGTGTTTGGTGACTCCCACTCTCCAGACTGTGACACTAGCCTGTTTCCCCACTGTATTCTTGCCTGTTCAACCCCTAGTGAGCTCCATCAGGGGGGCCAAGAGACATCTCCCCTCTGACACCCCAGGCACTGCACAGAGCCAGGCTCTGCCTCCCCATCCTGTTCTTGCACACTGGGGCCACAGCCCCACCATGGTGTGTTGTCACAGGACCAAGTTCAGCTGCTGCTGTGCTGGTGCTGGTCCTGGGATGAGATCCTGTCAGTGGACAGAAGTGCAAGAAAGGGAAAGAGCATGGCAGAACCTGCCAGACACCCCTCAGAGATTTACTTTCTGGCCAGGAGGGTTCATGGAGGGGGGTGCTGCTGGGAGGTGGAGGTGAAGGGAAATTTGGGAGGTGATTCTGGGTGGGTTGTGGGGGTAGTCAGGGACTCTGAGAGGAAGATGGGGGATATTGCCCTGAGGCCTGAAGGAGAGATCTGGGGGGTGTGACTGTGCTTCGGGAAGTTTAGTTCTGTCACCTCTCCTCCCATGTATCTCTGGTGCCCATCTGGACCCCATTCTGGGTCTGTCTGGACTGCCAGCGGGGGCTGGAGACCTTCACTGATGCTGACAGGGGGGGTCGAGATCATCACTTTCCCAACATCCTGTTCAATGGAGAGATCATCTGCCTCTGTTTTTTGTTGCAGACATAGGGACCAGAGATTTGACTCAGGGACAGCATTTCCTGACCATCTTTCGGGCCCATCAGCAGCCCCGCAGAGCCCCTGCCCTTGTGTAGACACTGCCTGTGCTCCTCTCCTCAGTGCCACAGGAGCAGATGTCCCTCTCAGCCCTGCTCCAACCCACCCTGCCCAAGCAGAGCAAGATGGACTTCAACAAAGTTTTCCTTGTGCACATGAAGTCCGGCTGTAAGAGTTCCTGGAGAACTTGTTCTGATTCCCGGCTGCCACTGAAGGGGATTTGCAGTGAGCTTGGAGCAGTGGTTGGAGCAGGAGCCTGGGGCAGCTCCCTGCAGGGTGAGCATGGGGCAGGGGTTGGGAGGCTGGGCGCACACACAACTCAGGCCTCCCCTTGTCTTGGTTCTGGGAATCCCCCAACTCTGCCAGCACCCCGTGTCCCCATGTCGCAGTTTTGAGTAGCTGGGAGAGAAGAGAGGGCTGCAGAAAATGATTGCTGTGAGGAGCAGCTAGAGCTCTCTGCAGGCTCCGGAGACTGAACATCAGCCAACTCAAGGCCAGAGTAGCTGCTGACCAGGGGATCCAATCAGCAATGGTGACAGCACCTCTGGGAACCACATTTAGGAGGAAAAACCCGCAAGCAGCTGCATTTTGCCCCCAGAGAAGGGAGTGAGAAGATGTAACAAGCTGTGCAGACACCAAGGCTGGTGAGGGGTGGGGAGTAGGCACCCCAGGTCCTGGAGAGAAAGATGCCCCTACAGCCCGTGGAGAAACCCATGGTGGAGCGGGTGTCCCCCCACAGTCAATGGAAAAGACAGAGACCCCACCTGCAGCCCATGGAGAGGCCCCACACTGGATGAAGCAGGGGGAGACAGACAGGAGACGCTGTGACCTCACTGGAGGAAGCCCCTGCCAGCACTTCCAGCCGATGGAGAGCGACAGAGACACAGAGATGAGCAAGAGAGAGATTTGTGCTGGAACAGGTTTGCTGGAGGGAGGCTGGTGACCCCGTGGAGGACTGGGACTGAGAGACACTGTGATTTATGACTGCACCCATAGCAGTGACCCACACTGGGGCAGCTGGGGAAGAGCTGAAGCCCTGTGGGAAAGGACTCACGTTGGAGAAATTCATGGAGGACTCTCTGCCATGGGTGGGACCCCACGGTGCAGCAGAAGGAGGGTGAGGAATGAATGCCCCTCCCTCAGCCAAGAAGGAAACAGACTTGCAAGGAACAGACCAAACCTCCATTCCCCCAGTCCCTGCCCCTCCCTGTGCCACAATTTGGGGGAAGAAGGGAGCAAAATCCTGACTAAAGTCTGCTAAGAATGGAGGGGGGGGGGGGGAGAGGTGCTTTAAGATCTGATCACACTTCTCATTATCCAACTCCAGTTTTTCTCAGTGTGTAGAGTAATAAATTAGAGAGTTTTCTATCCTTCACTCTGTGTTGAGTCTGTTTTACCCATGTCGTTGATTATGGGATGATCTCTCCCTGTCCTTATCTCCACTCCTGAGCCTCAATATCTATTTTCTCCCTTGTCCAACTGAAAAGGGGAGTGATAGGCTGACTTTGGTGGGTGTCTGGCCTCCAGCCAGGGCTAAACCACCACAGTAACAGAGAGAGGATGGCCAGGGATGCCTCCCCCCCACTTAACTGACTTTGAGTTTTTTTATGGCCCTTTTTCTGCCTCCTAACCCACTTTCTGCCCTTCCTGGACACCCCTGGGGCTGGGGCTGGTCTCCATGACAGCCCTGGGGTCATAGAATCATAGAATGCTTTGTGTTGGAAGGGACCTCACAGCCATGGGCAGAGACACCCATCACTAGATCAGGTTACCCAAATCCTCATCCAGCCTGGCCTTAAACACTTCCACGGATGGGCCTTCCACAACCTCTTTGGGAAAGTTGTGCTAGGGCCTCACCACCCTCAGAGTAAGGAAATTCTGCCTAATATCTAATCCAAACCTGCCCTCTTCCAGCTTAAAGCCCTCGCCCCTTGTCCTATCACTACACTCCCTTGTGAACAGCCCCTCTCCCACTTTCCTCTAGGATCCCTTTAAGTATTGGTAGGCCGTAATGAGGTGTCCCCAGAGCCTTTTCTTCTCCAGGCTGAACAAGGAGAGGCTCTCTAGCCCCTTGATGATCTTTGTGGCTCTCCTCTGGCCTCACTCCAACAGCTCCATGTCTTTCCTGTACTGGGGCTCCCTGAGCTGGATGCAGGACTCCAGGTGGGGTCTCACGAGAGGAGAGTAGAGGGGCAGAATCACCTCCCTTGACCTGCCGGCCACAGTGTTCTTGACCCAGCCCAGGACACAGGTGGCCTTCTGAGCTGCCAGCACACACTGACACTGAGCTGCTGACCACAGCAATTTGAGTGCAGTCATTTATCCAGCCATGCACAGTCCATCCATCGAACCCACGTCTCTCCAAGTTAAAGACAAGGATGTTGTGCTGGGCAGTGTCCAATGCCTTGTAGAAGTCCAGGAAGACAAAGACATGTCTGTCTCTCTTCACTTCTCCACCATCTCTGTTACTCCATCAGAGAAGGCCACCAAATTTGTCAGGCACAAACTGCCCTTAGTAAAGCTATCTTGGCTGTCCCCAGTCACCTCCTCATTCTCCATGTTCCTGAGCATAGTTTCCAGGAGAATCTGCTTCATGATCTTGCCAGGCACAGAGGTGAGACTGACCAGCCTGCAGTTTCCTGTAGGTCAGAGGGGCTTGCCTTGATCTGGGTATGGCACCATAGAGCCCCCATACCCACACCCTGCTATGGATACAGGACCCCAGGCCTTCTGCTGGGAACAAGCTGCCCCTGCATGGGGATGGGCTGTTGGGGCCACGTCCTGCCCAGGGATCTGAGGTACCTGAGGGAACAGGGCACAGTTGGCACGTCCCAACTCTTGAAGCCCCCAGCCCTACCTTGTCCTCTTGTCCCATCTTCCACAAAAGGTCACCACTTAATTTCCCTTCCTTCTCCTCTTTTTATTCCTGGGACTGATGGGCTCCTGCCTTTTCCTCCAGAACAGACCAATGTCCTGAGACACCCCACACCCTCTCAGATGGACCCAGTGGCCCTGGCTCAGGTGGAAAATCAGTGACAATGATCATACACAAGGACATCAGGCCTTTCTGTGATGGGGAACACCTCCTGAGGTGCCAAACCTCACCCAGTGCTGTTTCCCAGCACAGGCAGCTGGGAGAGGCACAGTTCCAGGAAAAGCCACCTCCAGCACATGCCAACCAGGCGGGGATGGGTTGGACGTTGCTTTCAATTTGCTGTGTTGTCCCCAGGTCCTGCTTGCAGCTGTATTTTCTGACCCTGGACTTCGGTAGGAGGATACAGAACTTCAGCTCATTGCCTGGGGGTGGAGCCTCAAGTCCCACCCACAGACAGTAAATCTGCACCTCACACTGGGCAAAGGTGCAACTGCTTTACTGGGCAGCCTGCTGCATCTGGCAGCTCGTGTCCATCCAGTAAGCGACTTTTTCTGCAGGGGATTTAGAATATTCATTGTCATTTAGAGTCAGTAACAGATTTGCAGCAACTCCTGGTGAGGGGCAGTGGGGCAGAGCAGGAGGCTGCAGTGGGGAGCTGTGTGTGGTCCCATCCTGCTGGCGAGAGCCCCTCCCCTTCTGCAGACACTGCCCACACTCCTCTCCTCAGTGCTGCAGGAGCAGACGTCCCTCTCAGCCCTGCCCCAGGAAAGACTGGAGGAAAGCCAACATTGCTCCAGTCTTTCACAAGGGCCAGGAGGAGGATGAAGGAAACTGCAGGCCAGTCAGTCTCACCTCCATCCCTGGAAAGGTGATGGAACAGCTTCTTCTGGGTCATCAATAAGCATGTGGAAGAAACAAAGGTTATCAGGAATGGCCAGCAAGGATTCACCAACGACTGGAACTCCTGGAGAGAGTCCAGCAGAGGGTACACAGATGATGAGGGGACTGCAGCATCTCTCATATGAGGAAAGGCTGATGGAGCTGGGGCTGTTTAATCTGGAGAAAAACCGAGAGAGGCTCTGATCAATGCTCATCAGTATCTAAAGGTGGGCTTCCATGAACGAGGGAGGGACACCATCCATATTCCCCTGTCATCCTCCGTGCAATGGACAGTTGGTGCCTTGATGTCCACCCAGTCCACCACAGCCAGTTTGCTGGCACCCATCACTGTACTCCACACCAACATCCGCTGTACAGACTCTGCATGCTGGGTGTCATCCTGATCTTTGGGGGCCTGAGGCCTGAGTATTTTCTGGGTCACTGCAGACAACCATGAATGCCCTCAGGTACCAGGTACATTCCACGCTGGTGGACTACTTCCCTTGCTGGGTTACCCGATCGTCCTTGAGAAGAGACTTTGCCTTCACACTCAATTAGAGTTTGCAGGAGGCTGCCCCTCTTCCAGTCCATCAATCTCTGAGTCCCCAGCCATGGATGACAGGTGCTGGGCTTCCCTGCCTTCTAGTTCCTCCCTCTTAGCTACACCATGCCAGCACAGGAGACACAAGGAAACAGATGTCTCCACCTGCCTGATGGATAAAAGCATTGCCTGCATCTCACAGCCCTGTCAGGGATGGGACCAGGTTATTTCTGCCTCTGCTCCCTCTCAGGACAAGAGTCCACTGTGTAGACATCCACTGTGTCTCCTCACCTGCAAAAGTAATGATGATAGTTCAGAGTTGAGTCCCTTTAGTCAGTGACTGTTTGTGTCACCTCAAACCAGGAGGTGTTTGGCTCAACACCTCTCCATGTGGTCTCAGAGGAGGAGACTTCTTCTCAATGCCTGTCTGCATGGCCTCAGGGCAGGACATGCTCTCAATGTTCCTCTGTGGGGGCTGAGGGCGGGGGACATTCTCAGTGCCCACCTACATGGTTTCAGACCAAGAAACCTTCTCTACCTGTCTGCATGGGCTCAGTGCTCACCACCTCCACAGGGAGAGGGATGACCAGCCAGTTCCCAAAGAAACACTGTGTTTGTGTCAGCTGCCTTGTTGCGCCCGGTCTCAACATCACACTCTGCCACCACTGTTGGGATCCATCACGGTGTTGTGAATGCAGTCTTTATGGGCTGTAGTTCGTGGCAGAAACACAGTGGTGAAGATGAGTGGACAAGGTAAACGATGACCAGGATCCCTGAAGACCACTTAAAGACTGTAGCACACATGTGGGAAAGGGTGGAAACCAATCATAGTAAATTCTGATAGAAGTAATGACTCCAATCATTTCTGGAGAAAGGCCATGAATATCTGTGTACAACCTCGATATAAGCTGTGCAACTGACTCGTTCAGTGCACAGGAGGAGCGATCCCCTGTGCACCCAGTGCTGCAGTAAATACCTGCTTCACAGCACCAAGGGGAGTGAGTTTTGATTGCTGCTTTTCATGGCATCAGTTTTGCACTTGCAGCCCTGGGGCAGTAGTCGTCCTTGGTTCTGCACTGATGGTGGCAGAGGGGCACCTCAGTGACCCTTAATAGACACTCACCTACTGCAGGTGTTTCTTCTTACGGTACCTGCTGTGTGCTGCTGCTCCAGGTTCTCCTTGCACAGCTTGCTGGTGAGTGTCTGCAGCTGTTAAAGCTCCATATCTGGATTTGGTAGTGAAGCTGGAGGCTGAAGCAGAGTCCTGCTTCTGTGGGTCACCAGGGTCCAAGGTGCCTCATTCTCAGCCTGCCCACTGCAGGTACTTGCAGGTTATGAAACCACCCATCTCCTTCTCTGCCCCTCACACACTGTGCAGCTGTGGGACTGTTTCCTGCAGCTCCGGCACCTGACACAACCGACCATCAGCCAGTGCCCACCTTGTGCAGACACTTACCTTTTCAGCAGGAGAAGGGGGTGTGTGCTCACTGCAACGTCCTGCCGTTACTAAAGTCTCCTTCTGTCACTGAAACCCGGGAATAAACCTCGGAACACCAGTGTGGTGTCAGACGACAGGCATTCTCTATTGCAGCGCTGGCTGCGCGGGGGGACAGCTCCACCTAACGGCGCAGTCACAGAGACACAGGCTGACCGGGGCTGGCAGGGACCTCTGGACATCATCCAGCCAAACGCCTGCCATAGCAGGATCACCTTGAGCAGGCTGCACAGGACAGCATCCAGGACCACGAGGTTTGAATGTCTCCAGAGATGGAGACTCCACAACCTCTCTGGGCAGCCTGGCCTGGTGCTCTGCCACCCTCACAGGAAAGAATTTCCCCCTCATGGTTAAGTGGAACTTCCTCTATTCCAGCTTTTGCCCATTGCCTCTTGTTCTGTCCCTGGGCACCACTAAAAAAAGGTCTGATCCCATCCTCTTGATACCCACTCCTCAAGGATTTATCAGCATTGAGAAGATCCCCCCTCAGTCTTCTCTTCTCTGGGCTGAGAGAGACCGAGTCCCTCATTCTCTCTTCATAAGAGAAATGTTCTAATCCCCTCAGCCTCTCTGTAGCCCATTGCTGTCCCCTCTCCAGGAGCACCCTGTCCTTTATGACCCAGGGAGCCCAGAGCTGTGCACAATATTCCAGATGAGACCTCAAAAGGGCAGAGCAGAGGGGGAGGAGAACTTCCCTGACCTGCTGCCCACACTTCTCTTGATACCACTCAGGATGCCATTGGCTTTCTTAGCCATGAGGGCACACTGCTGGCTCATGGTCAGCCTGGTGCCCACCAGCATTCCCAGGGCTTTTCCCCAGAGCTGCTTCCCAGCTGGTCACCCCTAACTGTACTGGTGGTGGGGTCTGTTCCTCCCTGGGTGCAGGACCCTGCACTTGCCCTTGTTGAATTCCATAAAACCCTCTCCCCACAGGCACCCCCGGGGCTCGGGGAAGGTGTCCCTTGTCCCCGCTGCCCCTTGTGCCGTCCTTGAGCCCGGATGATGCGGGCGTCGGGGAGGTATGTGGGGCCTGGGGGGGTCCCGGGGGGGGTCACCCCCACGAGCACCTGCAGCAGGAAGATGTTCAGGGCCACCTCCCCCAGCTGGATCTGCCGCCTCTGCGGGGAGGGGCGCGGGGGGGCTGGCACCGCGGTGGAGGTGGGGGGGGGACAGAACTGCACTCCTCCCCTGGGGCCGCAGGGACCCCCCAACACAGAGACACCCCACCCCCCAAAACACACACGCATCCTCTGCATATCCCAATTTTCACTCGTGAGGAGCCATCTATAACCAGCTCTTCTCCAGCTCCCAACTCGGTATCTCTTCAGTCTGGCCTCTCTTCACTCTGGGTCTCAATTACTTCTAAGCAATTACGCAGCAATTCCTCCAGGGCTCTCCCAACAACTGCTGGGCTCTGGGCAGAGGCCCCTCTCAATTCTAAATCTGGGGAGTCTGTTAATACAGCTTCATACTTTAGGATCCGGCTGCCTGTTAACCATTCCTCTGCTTTTTGTTGTGAAACATCCCTGACATTGTGTGGGGTATATACCTTTACAGGAGACCTCAAGGTGATCTTCCTAACTTCTTCTAGTAATAATGTTGTAGCTGCCAAAGCTTGGAGACCAGCAGGCCATCCCCTGCTTAGTGGATCAAGACATTTAGAACAATACCCCACGGGTTTTTTGATGCCTGCCCAGTCCTGAGTAAGAACTTCATTTGCTGTCTGGTTTGATGCATTTACAAATAAATAAAAAGGTTTTTCTAGATCTGGGAGGTCCAATACAGGTGCTTGTATTAATGTCTTCTTTATTTCCTCAAATCTTTGATCATCTTCAATAAACCACTTAAACAGGTTATTAGTTAATTTCTCATATAGGAATTTTACCGTTTCACTATAATTTTCAAGCCACGGTCTGCAATATCCTAATAACCCCAATACTTGCCTAATCTCCTTTTTAGTTTGTGGGGCTCTTAAGGATACAATCCCAGATACTCTATCAGGATCTAACTTTTTCTTCCCCTTACTTAGCCAATGTCCTAAGTATTTTACTTCCTGCTCTACAAACTGTAGCTTAGATTGGGACACCTTTAATCCCTTTCCCCCTAAAAAGTTTAACAATTTAATGGTGGCGTTTCGGGTCCCCTCTTCAGTTTCTCCTGCTATTAATAGATCGTCCACATATTGTAATAATTTTACCTCCCTGGGCATAGTGAAATCTTGCAGAACTTTTTCTAAAGTTTGTCCAAATAGATTTGGTGACCCTGTGGCAACACAGTCTGTCTTAATTGTTGTTTTCATCCCGTATCGGGGTCCTCCCATTGAAAAGCAAAATAATCTCTGGATGCCTGTTGCGAGTTCCTGCCTCCAAAATCCAGATCTTGGGAAATAATTTATCTCCAGGGGCTTTGGAAGTGCAAAGAGGCGCTAGGAAAAGACTGCACAGCAATAAGGTTAAAAGCAACAAGTTCACTTTATTCAAGCTGGCTGCTGTTTAAATACCTTCGAGGGTTACGTAACGAGGGGCCAGGGTAGAGGGGGGAAAGACCACCTGCACCGTATCAGGTTTCCATCACCACAACGGAATTTCTAAGTATGCAGAGCTCTTGTTACAGTTTCTTGTTCCCATGCTTTTAGCCCTTTGTTAGCGATTTCTCAAGGCTGTTTTCCAAGCAGGACTGTGGTGATATGTAGCTGTGGCCTTTATCAGCCAGCCAGGTTCCCACCGATGCCTCATCCAGAGGACAAGTCCAAAAAGCATCCTTCAAATCTATGACACTACACCAAGTGTGTTTGGGAGATATATGACTCAATAAGGTATATGGATTTGCCACCACAGGGAATTTGGTAATTGTTGGCTGATTTACTGCTCTTCAGTCCTGCACCATCTGGTATGACCCATCTGGGTTTTTTACAGGGAGAATGGGCGTGTTGTGAGGTGACATACATGGCTCTAGAGGTCCTTGTTCCAAAGGTCTGTCAACTACAGGTTTTAATCCTTTCCAGCCCTCCATAGGTATAGGGTTTTGTTTGAATCTGATTGGGCGGTGCGGGTCTATTATTTGAACGCTACCTCTACATCTTTTAAAATAGGCACTTTAAAAGGTTCTCCTTTTGCTCCTACTACTGACATATGGTTCTTCCCTTTGTCTATTCCTTTTGGAAGTTTTTGAATGGTTGATTTTTCAGCCCCGGTATCTGCTAAGAATAAAACTTCCTCTTCATGGGGAACAATTAATAATTTTATCAAGGGCTTTGTTGATGTTGAAGTTCCCAGAAGATAAAGCCCCTGACATCCCAAATCTGCAAATAAACCCCCCACAAGTGATATTTATGAAAGGGGACAGCTTTTCATGGGGTCACTGCTCATGAGAGAATAAACAGAGCCCCCAAAGCCCAGGAATGGATCTCTGCAGCCTGGTCACATCTCATGGCTGGTGTACAAGGATCTGTGGTAAGGGAAGAGGATCCAGCCCAATACTGGTCTCTGTGACCTGCCCACCCTCCCAGGCACATGGCCTGGAGCTTTCCCAGCCCCATGGATGCCAGAATGTACAGGACAAGTAAAGAGGGAAAAGGCTGAGCACAGAGCATCCAGGAAAAGGGCCCCACGCCATGCTGGAGCTCACGGACACTCGCCCAGGGCTGCATCCCGTTGCCCTGGAAAGCAAAACCAAGAAGTGATGTGTGACCAGAAGGAACAACCACTCACCCCAGGGCTGATCCCACAGAAGCACACAGAGCTTGGGTTGATCCCCACCTCCTCCTTTTTGGGGAGTAGGACCAGACCACCTTGCTCACAGGAATGGCTCCCTGCCAGCAAATCCCCCACCAGCCCACCCAGGCTCTCTGGGGCTCAGCCCCAACATTAGGACCCCGAAAGTCTAGTCCCTGCTGGGGTCTCCTGTGCCAGTTCCAGAGGGTCTCTGGGACCCTACCACCAACCAGGCACCCTGTCCTCCCACCCACACCACACCATTTCCTCATACCCTTCTGTCCCTGCCCAAAAAGCTTTTTGATGAAGGCAACATGTTCCTCAGGGGCAAACGTATCTTTCCTTCTCCAGAGATAAGCTCCAAGGCCAAGAAGCCCTATGGAGAGCCCGAAGAACACACCCAGAGCAGCCATCCAGGGACGGGCATCGTGGAAAAAGGGAGCTGAGAAACAAACAGATCCACAGGGAAAGGGACCGATTTACACTCAAGTTTGTGGGAAGAAGGACCAAGAGACCCCCAACCCACACCTCCCAACCCTTGTCCCACGAGCCCTGGCCTCAATGGGACAGAGTCCTTCTGTGCCCCCACATCCCCACACTGCACCCCAAGCCCAGCCCACAGCTGCTCCAAGCAAGGCAGCCAACCCCCGCCCTGCTCCAGCGCCGCAGGGGCTGGCTGCAGCCGTCTCACCGGAGATGCGCAGGGACGCCTCCTGCTCCTGGTCCAGGCGGCTGTTCCTGACCACACAGGACCAGTTCCCCTCTCTGGTTCCCGTCACCACGATGGCATCTTCGGTGTCAAACAGGCCGCTGGCATCAGGGGAATGTCTCTGGGAGACCGAGGGGACACGGTGCCCGTTGGGGTCTTTCCACAGCACCTCCGGTTGCGGGAACCATCCGGCCGATCGACACAGCACCCGGATGCCTCCGGCCTCGTACCCCTCCAGAGAGAGCTGAGGGCCAGAGCCTGTGGCTGGGGAAGAGCCCAGGGTTGGGGTCAGGGAGGGATGAGCTCAGCTCCAAGGTCACCACCGCATCCCCAAGCAGAGCCCTCACAGTTCCCACCAAACCCACCCCAGCCTGTGCAGGAACCGCACAGCGTTGATGTCCAACAGCCCCAGATCTCCCCCCAAACCTCCCGGCACAGCAAGACTGAGCTGCCCAGCTTCAGCACCTCAAGGCAGTGTCTGCACACCCCCAAGGTTTCCAGACACCATCCCAGCTCTCCTGAGGCACCAAGGGACGGGACACAGGTCTGGGAGGGACACATGAGCCCAGGGGCACCACGACCACCCGTGCAAACACCACACCAGACACAAACCTGTCACCTGCAGCTCCACCAAAGCTTCTCCATAAGAGGCACCATCTGTCACGGTGCAGACGTAATAACCATCGTCAGAGGGTCTCAGCCCAGAGATTCGCAAGTCCAGCCTTCCGTTGGAGAGACCATCTCTGACCAGCTCTGTCCTCCCAACATATTCCTCCATCTGCTCCCAGGACACGTCCTCCCCATGTCGGTAGTGGTGCACCGTTTCAGAGACCCTGTGCCGGATCCACCTGATGTCCCAGCTCTGAGCGTCCATGGCTGGGGACAAGTGACACGGCAGCACAACGTCCTGCCCCACAGTGACACGGAGAGCATGGTCTGGTCCCACCACTGTGAAGTCAGCTTGGCCATGGAGAAGGACACGGAGACATGAGATGGTGCCTATGTTAATTGATGGTGTTGCAGGCCAGGGCTGAGCTTGGCATGAGCCGGGGACACTCTATGCTGCAGGCATTGCTTTGCCCTCCCATGGTCCAGAGACCCCGGGGAAACTGCAGTGGGAGATGGAGGACTGGAAGGAGAAGGAGGTTTCCTGGGAGCAGTAACCTGCTCCAGAAAGCAACCTCCACCACAGCCAGCCCCGCTGAGAGCCTCGCTGGCCAAGGGAAAGCCTGGCTCCCCCCCAGCAGCTCCCTGCCCCACATCTGTCACCTAGAGTGGGTGAAAGCCCCCATCAGCCCTGCAGGATCCTTACCTGATCCCAGCTGGAGTACTTGGAGAGTCACATAAAACCTCAGGAGGTCCCCAGGGCTCACTGAGAGACACATCTACATCTGCAGCTTCACTGGAGAGGAGGGAGGGCAAGGGAGTCAGAGGTTGTCAATGGATGTCACAGCTGCTCCAGAGGAGATCTGGTGAAGAAGGGCTGCCCCTGCCCCAAAGAGGCTCCAAAATACCCAAAGCCCCTGCACCAGCACCCCAACAGTGCCAGAAATGCGTGCTTGAGGGCAGGATGGGACCGCAGATGGGTCCCCTGGGCAGCCCCTACTCTGCCCCACTGCACTTCTCTAGGAGTTATCTCAGATTCAATAATGGCTCCAAATGAAGGGAAGTGTTCTCAACACTGAGAGACATACAAGTCACTTGTGAGAAGGAAATGAGCTGCCTGATGCAGCAGGTTGATTAGAATAACAGAAATTTTCCCACATCTGGATTAACCACATTTGGGTGTGTCTTGAGGCCCCTCCCCAGGTGAGGAGCATCCTCCTATCAGAGCCCAGACTCAGAAAACAAAGTGTTAAGCAGCTCCCAGGGACAAGACAGCGAAGGGACCCCAAACCACCTCCCATCCCTGCCTGGGTGCCAGTACTGGAGGTGGCTTTTTCTTGAGCGGCACCTCTCCTGGCAGCCGGTGCTGGGGAACAGCAGCCAGCCAGGTTTGGCACCTCAGGAGCTGTTTCTCCTCCCAAAAAGGGCTGATGTCCTTGTGTGTGGCCACTGTCACTGAGGCAGAATACAAACCTCCCCCTGTGCTGCCCACCCTCCCAGGCTCTTGTCCTTGGGGTTTTCCAAACCCAGGGATGCGGTGATGGAGACGAAGGGCAAGAAGGGAAAGGGCTGAGCAAAGAGCACTCAGGACAGGACCCCACACCATGAAGGAGGACATAAAGAGACTCACCCCATGCTGCATGTCTTTCCACTGGAAAGGGAAAAAAACAATGTCATATGAGAGGGGTTGGCTTTTCATGTGGTAACAGCTCAAAATGAAGAAAACAGAGCTTGGACAGAACCCAGAATACATTTTTGGGAAGTGCAAAATCCCTCAAACCCCAGGAATTGCTCCCTACCAGTCTGGTCACATCCCAGAGATGGTCCCCAGCAGCTCTGGGCAGGGCACAGGATTCATCCCTGCGCTGGTCTGCCCGAGCTTCCCACCCTCCCAGGCACATGGTATTGGGCTGTCCCAGCTGCAGGGATGCTGGGGTAGAGAGGATGGGCAAGGAGGGAAAAGGCTGAGCATGGAACGCCCAAGACAGGACCTCACACTCTGCCAGAGCTCGTGGAGACTCACCAATCACACCATGTCTAATCTCTATAAAGCAAAAGCGTATTTCAATCAGAGGACAGAGCTTCTCATCACATAAGTGCTCAGGAGTGAGCAGCCAGAGCCTGGGAAATACATCAAACTGGTGACATGGGAAGTGCGGAAAGACCCCAAACCTGAAAAACTACTCCCTGCATGGTCAAGTCCCATGGCTGGTGCTCTAGAGAGGGAAGAGGGGCAGAGCTCAGGCAGGACTTCAAATTCTTCCCTTTGGGTAATGGTAAAAGCCCCATGAAGTTACAGGCATGGCTCCTTGCCACCATGGACACATCCGACGCCTGGTGCCCGGTCCTCTTGGCAGCTGGGAGGGTTCAGTCCCGTGCTGGTCTCTTCAGTCCACTCACTCTCCCAGGCACATGGTCTTGGCCTTTCCCAGACCCAGGGATGCCAGGATGGAGAGGATGGGCAAGGAGGGAAAGGGCCAAGCAAAGAGCACCCGGGACAGGACCCCACACTGTGAAGGAGGTCATAGAGGGACTCACCCCGCGCTGCATCTCACTCCCCTGGAATTAAAAAAAAAAGCAATATTTTATGAGAGGGAACAGCTTTTCATGTGGTAACTGTTCATGAAGAAGTAAACAGAGCTTGGACAGACTCCAGAATACTTTTTTGGGAACTGCAAAAAGCCCCCAAATCCCAGGAATTGCTCCCTCCAGCCTAGTACATTCCAGAGCCGGTCCACAGCAGCTCTGTGCACAGCAGAGGGTCCATCCCCATACTGGTCTGCCCACCGTCTTAGGCACATGGCCTTAGGCTTTCCCAGACCGAGGCATGCTGGGATGGAGAGGATGGGCAGGGAGGGAAAGGGCCCAGCACAGAGCGCCCGGGACAGGACCCCACACCATGCCAGAGCTCACGGACACTCACCCCATGTTTCATCTCGTTCCTCTGGGAAGCAAACAGAAAAAGAAATATCAGATCAGCAGGGACAATTTACCATCCCAAAGCTGCTGAAACAAGAGCTTAACCACTTTTTAATGATCCACAATTTTCTTTGTCAATAGCAGAAATGGACCCTAAAACCCAAGGAATGTCTCTTTCCACAGTGGTCATGTCACATGGATTGTTCACTGAGGTCAATGGGAGCGGAGACAGGACACCTCCCTGAGGTACCCATCCTCCCAGGCACATGGTCTTGGGCTTTCCCAGATCCTGGGTTGCTGGGATGGAGAGGACGGGCAGGGAGGTAAAGGGATGAGCACAGAGCACTTGGGACAGGACCGCTATTCGGGAACCAGTTGGCAAAAGAATTGGAATCATGGAAACCACCATCAGAAGAAGGGAAAGTGCTACAATACATGGATGATCTTCTCATCGCTACTAAAACTGAAGAATCCTGTATCACCTGGACCATGAGTCTGTTAAATTTTCTGGGACTACAGGGGTATTGGGTTTCCCAGAAAAAGTCACAGGTGGTGTTACAGCAGGTGACGTACCTGGGGTACGAGATCAGTGCTGGACAACGGGTCTTAGGACAAGCCCGGAAAGAGTCCATATGCCAACCTCCCCCGACCACAAACTACAAAGGAACTACGGACTTTGGATATGTGATTATGGTCTGCTTGTTAAGCCACTATATTCCCTGATGGCAGCTAACCAGCGACATCTCCAGTGGGATGCAGAATCAGATTGAGCTTTCCATCAGCAGAAGAAAGCCCAGATGTTGGCACCAGCATTGGGACTTCCTGATGAACATCAGAGAGCTGGTGAGTCACGATTGCTTGGAAACGATCGAGGCCACGTACTCTAGCCACACAGATCTTAAAGATGCCCCTGTCCACAGAGCTGAACATTGGTTCACTGATGGAAGCAGCTATATGCTGAATGGAAGGCAACATTCAGGATATGCTGTCACTACCACCGAAAGGGTAATAGAGTCCAGGCCACTACCAGCCAATGCAGCAGCCCAAAAGGCTGAGATTATAGCTCGTACCTGAGCCCTGGAAAGAGCCCGAGGAAGAATTATAAACATTTGGACAGATTCTAAATATGCTTTTGGAGTGGTACATGCTCATGGAGCAATCTGGAAAGAAAGAGGACTGTTAAATTCTCAAGGAAAGACCATCAGATATGCAGAAGAAATCTTGAAACTCCTGAATGCAGTCCAACTTCCTGAAAAGGTGGCAATTAAAAGGCACAGCAGAAAATGAGCACAGAACTGGAAAGAGGGAATGAGTTGGCAGACAGGGAAGCAAAACAAGCAGCCAGGGAAACAATTACGGTAGACGGTGCGCTAATACCTGACGGAGAAGTATCTTTAGAAGGTAATCCAGAATATATGAAAGAAGACTGTAAACTTCTTAATGACCTCAAGGGATCATATAATGAGGAAGGGTGGGCTATAACCCCACATGGGAAGATAGTAATCCCTTCCTACATGATATGGTCCGTAGTCTGAGAAGAACATAGGTAAAGGCACTGGGGTGGGGAGGCAGAAGCCCTATATAAAGTTCTTATGAGAAACATAATAGCACGAAACCTATATACTACCATTAGGCAAGTAAACCAACAATGTGATCTTTGTTTCCAGACTAACCCTAAAATTGTAAAAGGGCCAAAATTTGGAAAGATCAGAAAAGGAAATGGTCCGGGACAACATTGGCAGATTGATTTCTCAGAACTCCCTAGAAAAGGGGGGGTATCAATATCTATTAGTACTAACTGATACCTTTTCAGGCTGGCCAGAAGCTTTCACGTGTAGAACTGCTAAAGTCTGGGAAGTAACCAAAGTACTGCTCCAAGAAACAATACCCAGGTTTGGAGTTCCAGCGGTGATGTCCTTGGATAGAGGACCAGATTTGGTGTCACCTCAGCAAAGGATGTGATCTTAGTTACTCGGCCCCAATAATTACTCACCAACTCTTAAGGGCCAATCTTACCTATCACAGATGGTACATCCTGTCCCCATAGGATTAAAACGTGAAGATTTACAACATATACTAGAGGAAATCAAAGAAAAGGGGCAGGAAATTCTTCTTACGGTCCATGGAGGAGAAAGCCTGTTTTTCTTTCCCAACAAAAGGCTTGCTTGTGAAAATCTCACATTACCTTGAGAAAGTGGTTATAAGGGGCAAGAATTCGAAAACAGGATGACTCCTACGTCCATAGATTCACTTGCTAAAGGAAAACAGATGGTTAACAAGGACATAAATTAGCTCAGACCGATGAGAACACCGCAAGCTTGCAGAAAACATCACATTACAGATAAGGGGACCACCACTCATATTCCAAAGACATTTGACCACAATTCTTGGAAGGATCTGTGCAAGTGCAAAGGACTGATAAGCTAATTAGCATGTGAAGCAGGAGTAGGCAGGTTTAGGTAATAATTATGTACAGGTGTTAATAGATTATTCATTGTTTTACTGTATAAATGTAGGGTCGGTCCGCTGCTTCAGGGTGCATGTCCATGGTGGAGCGATCCCCCGTGCACCCAGCGCTGAATAAACATACCGACTTTATAACTTTTGAGTTACAGAGTCTATTTCCATACATCAGGAACGACCTTCTTTTGTGCTTCTGGGAGGTATTGTTGAGTGGGGGGTGTGGGAATATATAGGAAAATAACAGACAGGTGCTGCAAACCCAAACATTCCCTGAGGTCTTTGTTCTTGTCCTCAGGCAGCATGTCCATCCTTTCACCTGCCTGTGGCAAGTCCCTCCTCCTGTAACCCTGTAATGCAGCTCCTAGCATCTGGAAATACTGGGACAGAGTGGGGCTGGGGAGGTCCCCACCATTTCTGATCCTGGTCTGGATGGCTCCAGAAAAGCCTTTCCAAGATGTTTCTGAGCTAGTCCACCTTAACAGCTACAAGCAGACCAACTATATCCTGGGCTGCGTCAAAAGGAGCATGGACAGTGGATCAAAGGAGGTGATTCTGTCCCTCTACTCCGCTCTTGTGAGATCCCACCAGGAGTACTGTGTCCAGTTCTGGAGTCACCAACATAAGAAAGACATGGATCTGTTGGAACAAGTCCAAAGGAGGCCATAAAAATGATTAGAGGGCTGGAGCACCTCTCCTGTGAAGACAGGCAGAGAGAGTTGGGGTTGTCCAGCCTGGAGGAGAGAGGGCTCCAGGGATATCTTATGGTGGCTTTCCAGTACCTAAAGGGGCCCTGCAAGAAAGCTGAGAAGGTACTTTTTAGAAGGGCCTGGAGTGATAGGACATGAGGGAATGGTTTGGAATTGGAAGGTGTTAGATTTAGTTTGGATATTAGGAAGAAATTCTTTACTACGAGGGTGGTGAGGCACTGGAACAGGGGGCCCAGGGAAGTGGTGGCTGCAGCCTCCCTGAAGGTGTTCATATATGGGTTGGATGGGGGCTTGAGCAGCCTGGTCTGGTGAGAGGTGTCCCCGCCCATGGCAAGGGATGGGACCCCAAACCATTCTATTATTCTATGATTCTGTGATCACACTGCACCTCAGACCACAGCGAGGGTGGTGCCTGCATAAGGCTTCCTGCAGCACAACAACAGGAAACGTGCAGTTTGCTGCTTCAGCCCCCAACTCGTGCACAGGTTGTTAGGTGTGGTGCCTTGGTCTGTTTACCTGATTGGGTTCCTGCACCAAGAGTGCTTCAGACATAAACAACCAGCCAGATATCATGAGAAACACGATGAGGACCACGTAAAAGCTGCTTTTACTGGGGACAAACTGGCCTATTTAAATATGAGACCCACACAGGTCATACAAAGCCCACCACACTTCATGAGCCCAACTGCCCCACACACAGCAATTAACAGCTTCTTTTCCTCCTTGACTGACCCTCTGAAATATTTCATAGTCCTGCTGACATGCAGACCAGATCATTTTTAATGGAGTTTTGTTCTCACTGAATGATTTTCTGAGCTTCTACAGGTGCAAACACACTGGCAAAGTGTTCTTCCAACAAAGTGTGCACCCTCAGATGTTTATATATGTGTGGCTTCTGATCTTTACCAAGGCAGGATCTCACACTGAATGACCTTCCACACCTGCAGCACCAATTTCATAGGATCCTTAAAGTTGGAAAAGACCACTGAGATCACCAAGTCCAACCGCCTGTCCAATACCACCATGGACTCTAAACCATCTCCTGGAGTGCCATGTGCACACATCTTTTGAATCCCTCCAGGGATGGTGACTCCACCACCTCTCTGGGCAGCCTGGTCCAATGTCTGACCCCTCTTTCAGTGAAGAATTTTTTCCTAATCTCCAATCTAAACCTGCTCCCATTGCAACCTGAGAGTATTTGCTCTGGTCCTATTGTTAGTTCCTTGGGAGAAGCAGCCAACCCCCACCTTACTCCAACCTCCTTTTAGGCAGCTGTTGAGAGTGATCAGGTCTCCCCTCAGGCGCCTCCAGGCTAAATCCCCCCAGTTCTTTAAGCCACTCCTCCAGGTCTCATGCTCCAAGTTTGTTTCTCTCCTCTGTGAGTATTTTGGTGCACAGAAAGGTGTTGTAGTTTTTTGTGGCAGGGTTCTGGTGGAGAAGGGGGTGCCGCAGGGGTGGCTTCTGTAAGAAACAGAGAGAAGCTTTCTGTAGGGCCTGGAGTGTAAAGAACAGTTGGGTTCAAGGCCAGACTGGATGCTGACCATGGCTTAGCCCATCAGCGATGGTCACAGCGCCTCTGGGAATCACAGTTAAGAGAAAAGTACCCACAAGCAGCTGCTTTGTGCCCCCAGAGAAGGGAGTGAGAAGATGTAAGAAACTGCAGACACCAAGGGCAGGGAAGGGGGAGAGGAGTCGTCCCAGGTGCCAGAAAGATGTCCCTGCTGCCCCTGGAGAAACCCATGGTGGAGCGGGTGTCCCCTGGCAGCCCATGGAAAAGGCCCAGACCCCACCTGCAGCTTGTAGAGAGGCCCCATGCTGGAGCAGGTGGAGACAGACAGGAGATGCTGTGAGCTGTGTTGGAGCCAGCCCCTGCCAGCACATGCAGCCCATGGAGGGAAAGGAGGGGGATGGGGGAGGGGCACCCATGCTGTAGGAGGAGGCTTGTGACTCCATGGAGGACCAGGCTGGAGCAGTCTGGGCATGAGAGACTAAAAGACATTCTGTTATCTATGACTGCACTCCAAAGCAGTGATCCATGCTGGGGCAGCTGGGGAAGGGCTGAAGCCCTGTGGGAGAGGATTTACATGGAGGACTGTCCCCCATGGGTGGGACCCCACGATGCAGCATGGGAAGGGTGTGAGGAACGTGGAAGAAGGAGAAGTCCACAGACAAGGAATATTTTGTCATTTAGAGAAGAAAGTTATTCTGGTTTCCAGCCAGGATCAGTGGAGCTGTATCTTCTAGGAGGATCCTCCACACATTGGCTAAAAACCTGGCATGTGATAGTGCTAGGATGTAATAGTGTGTGCTGGTGTAGGTGGTTATTGGTACAGACATCCCATCCTCACCTGTGAGCCTGCTGCTCAGGTCTCCTTTTTTCTCCATTCCTTGAAGATCAGGACCCCAGTGCTCTCCTCACTCTTACATCTCGGGGCAAATCCAGTTTGGCCACGGGAAAGCCTGTTCCAGAGGGTGAAATTGGGAGATAACAACATGAGGGACCTGAGAATTGTAGAGTATTTGCGAGGTTAGAGAAATTCAAACTCTCAGATGGTTTGGTCATGCAGAACACCAGGTGCCTGGGTGAATGTGCATCCTCACCCCAAGCTCCACAGAGGACAAGCATCAAACATTGTCCCAAAAACAAGTGCTGGGATGGAACTAGTCTAGGGAAAGGGAAGCTACCCCTGCAGGAAGACTGGAAAATGACACAGAAGAGAAGGACAAAATGGCTTTTCCTCGATGTTCCTCCCCCCCATGTCTCCCAGGAGCATCAAGGAGATGGTCTGTCTCGTTCCTGAGTGCTGCAGGCCTGGAGCCATCTGAAAATTAAAAGCAACTTTAACACAAAGACCACAGGCCAAACCTGCAGGAGATCTTGGCTCCAGCCCTGGATAGGACAGGACTCCTTACCCAGAGACATCACAGCCTCATAGCTCTTAAGCATGACATCCACAAAAAATGTGGGTCCATCAGGAACCATTGCTGAGTCCTTGGTGAAAGACATGGCCACCTCCTTGAAGGTCACAGGCTCTGCCAGCAGCAGTAAAACATCTGCAGCAGCTGGGGCTGGAGCCATTGCCCCAAACCTTCAAGAGGGAGAAGAATAAAACCCCCAGAGGTCATGGGATGAAGAAGCAGGAGTGCTCAAGCCCATCCCAAGCAACAGAGGAAAGTTCCATGCTCTTTCTTCTCTGATGCTTCAGAGCAATGAGGAAGAAACCCAAAAACCTCCCAGGAGGGGACTGGGCTCCACGGATCTGAAAATAAAACTTCAACCAGGACCAAGGAGAGGGCCAAAAAGGGGTTGGGGGACAGAAGGTGGGCTTGGAAAAGCCCCAGGTCAGTGCATCAGGAGGGTCCCAGCCCTGGCCATTTTCTGCTCACTACCTGCATAGTGGTGACAGCATCAGCAGGAGTGGCTCCAAGCATCAGTATGGGCTCTGAGCAGCTGGGTACCTGGACTCCACATAGTTCTTGGTTTCTGCAACCCCAGGTTCTTCCCTGCCTTCCCCACCCCTTTCCACGTCCTTGAGGTCTCCTCCACCAACGGACCCTGATCACAGCAGCATCCTATTGCATCACATCCCAGTGCAACCCATCCCATCCACTCCCAACCCCACACAAAACAACAACAGGCCAGGACAGATTGGTGTGGAGGAAAAAAGACCCCAAACAATCCAACAAAAAAAGAACAAAAAAACTCAAACTGAAAAAAACGACCCTGAAACTGTGAAACTGTTCAGGAGCTCCGAAGATTTATGGCTGATGACCCAAACAGTGCATAAACACTCAGCCATGGGAGATGAGGTCTCTTGATCCCTGTAGAACATAAACTGCACATGCCATCCCAACCAATGGAGAGAGCCCCTGGCCACAGACCAGTGTTCTGAGTCTGACTCAAAATGGGCCTCTCAAGGGATTCCATTTCTACCATCAGCTCCTGCCTCTGCCACTAAAAGGGGGCACAGCTTTGCTGGGTCTTAATGCTCATTGTGGTTTGGGTGTCTGACTTGTCCTCTGGCTGTATTGGGGTGGCATTTACATCACCAGGTCCTAAGGGAGCATATTGCACAACTGACACCAACCTTACAATGGTGTGCTGAATACAGCTGATTCTAATACAAGTTGTAACTGTTGTAGCTACAGGCATCCTCAAAGGCTGAAGGAGACCGCGTAGCCATCCAGTGAGAGAAACACAAACATGGCAAAACCTTTCCCAAACGGTTCATTTCTGGCCAGTCAGGGACCGGTTCTGCACTGCTGACTGTGCTGCTCAGCTTGACAGTTTCCTGGAGGTGTGTGTTGTCTGGTGTCGGTTGTGGGTGTGGTGTATGTTAAGGATGTGGGTAACAGTGGGGATGTGTGTGGGGAAGGCGGTGGGGTGTGTTCCTGTGGGTTTTGATTCCACGAGCCCTCGGCGCTCCCCATGTCCCCCCCTCCTTTTCCCCAGCACCCACTGGGAGGCGCCGCTTGTGAGCCCCCACTTCCTGCTGTGGCTCAGCCGTGCCAAGTCAGTGGGAGTCGGGAGCCCTTCCGGGCAGCGTCCTGGCAGGAGCTGCTTTGCCCGGCTGCCCCCAGCCCCCCTGGGGTGAACAGTCTGACCCTGGGGTGGGCTCAGCCTGTGCACCAGCAGTGGGGAGTATCCAGCTGAGAGGAAGGAGCAGGAACAGGGCATGTTTGTTATTCATGATGTTTGAATTCTGGAGAAATTACTGCAAGTTCTGAATCCTGGCTTCCTGGGAGGTGACTGGACATTACTGATGGTGGGAAATAGTGAATAAATCCTTTGGTTTTCCTTTGGCTCATTCAATTTTTTGCTATACTACACGTTCTTTATTTTGACTGATGTGTTTTTTTCCATCTTATTTTTCTCCCATCCCCATCCTGCTGAGGAGGGGAGTGATGGAGCAGCTTGTTGGGCACTGCTGTCCAGCCATCATCAACCCCTGACAAGGATTTGTGGCCACAACTGCTTTGGCAACACAGTGATGGATGGCAGGGAGTATCCAGGCACTGGGCTGTGCCCGTGTCCTCCTCGTATCACACTGCACCGACCCGCTTGGAGTTCCCAGCTTTCCCCGTGTCCCGTGGCTGGGGCCCTGCCGAGCGCTGCCGGAGCTGTGCCCGCCGAGCCAGCTCTGGGATGGATGGGCAGCAGCCCTGTCCTCCTGTCCCCCTGGGCTCTGGGCACTTGTCCCTGGGTACCGGGGAGGTGAGACCCAGCCTGGGTACTCCTGCTCAGGTGGGCACAGGGCGTTCTGCACTGGCTTGGACTCGGACCCTTGATGTGTGTGGGCACAGAGAGCTTCCTCTGTTAAGAACAGTGTGAAGTCCAGTGGAGAGTGGAGGCTGACAGCAGGCTGTCGTGGGCTGGATGGAGTCACCCTGCCCATGAGCACTGCTGTGCTGGACATGCAGGAACTGGAGTCAGAGGCAGCGCAGTGGGACGCCCCAGTTGATATGACTACTGCATTTTTCTGGATGCCTTTGGCAGCAGAGAGCAGGGCACAGATTGCTGTCCCTGAAAGGGTGCCCAGTCCACCTGGAATCGACTGCCCCAGGGGTGGAAACACAATTCCACCATCTGCCCTGGGCTGACCCTGACTGCACTGGAAGGGGTGAAGTACCAGAGCACCTGCAGTACACTGATGACATCATCATGTGGGGTAAGAGAGCAGAGGAATTCTCTGAGACAGGGCAGAAGATAGTCCAGATCCTTCTGGAAGGTGGTTTTGCTGGTTTGAACTGGTCAGTTGAAGGACCTTTGCAGGACACGCGGTACAAGCAGTGCCAGGCAGGAGCGCTGCCAGGCCTGAGGCACACTGGGCACAGGTGATGGAGGCCACAAGCAACCCAGGGCAGGAGGGGCTCCGGGCACAAGGGATAGCAGGGTCAAGGGGCACCTCCCCCAAGCCCTGGGGTTTGCCCACACTCCCCAGGAGGTTTTCACACTTGAGCCATCTATTTCACCCACAAACCTGCAGGGTGTCAGAGCCAGGTGGGAAGAGCCATGGGGCACCAGGCGCCTGGGTCCCGCCAGGACAGGCAGGTCTGGGGGTCTCAGGGTGCCCCAGGGTAAGGGGAGGAGAGTAGGGCTGGGGTGGAGGGGAGATCTGCAACTTGGGGAGCCCAGAGGTGTCCTCAGGCTGGGAGATACAGGTGATATTGGGCCATGGGGGGCTCTGGGACCCTGAGGAGGGGATGGGTAGGGTGACTTGGGGTGACTGGGCGGTGCTGTGGGGGAGTCACTGGTAAAAAGTGTCTCAGGCTACCATTGGCTGGTGGGTGGTGGCAGAGCCAATCGTGGGGTGAGGGGCGGGGCTTGTGGCAAAGTTTGTCCCAGAGCAGGGCTCCTTATTCTCATGACATCGGGGACCCAGATTGGAGCGATGAGCGATGGGGCTGGGCTGGGCCGGGCGCTGGGGCTGCTGCTGCTGGGGATCCTTGGCTGGGCAGCGTGCGGTGAGTGCGGGTGGGGACCCAGGAACCCCCCTGGATCCTGTTTCTTGACAACGGTTCTTCATTCCTGTGCACCGGACCACCCCAGGGCACAGGGACCCCTGGTCACAATCCCTGGACACCAGGTGCCCCCTTGGAATACTCCCCTTCCATCCCTTTCCATCTCCTTCCAAGCCTTTCCATCCCATTCCAAGATGGTCCCACAGATCTTTTTCTCTTTGATGCCAGGGACACCCTTGGACCCCCTTCCTGGGAACTTTGGGTTTTTCACTGCCATGGCCTCCCTTCATCATCACCAGGACCCCCCGGCTTCCCTTCATGGGAAGGAGGATCCCCTCCTGGACACATACCCCTCCCTAACAGACAATTCCCCTTGAAGCTGACCCCCACATCCCCAATCTGCTGCTCTGGGACCCCCATCCAGGCTCACCACCCAATCCTGCACCCCATCACTATTGGCACCCTCACCCTGCACCCCCTACCCCTCACTGACCCCTGTGTCCCCACAGAGCTCCACTCCCTGCGCTACTTCCACACCACAGTGTCAGAGCCCAGCCCAGGAGTACCCCAGTTTGTGTCCGTGGGGTACGTGGACAGGAACCTCATTGTGCGCTACGACAGTGAGAAGGGGAGGGCAGTGCCCCGGGCCGACTGGATGGTGGCCAACCTGGACCAGCAGCACTGGGACCGGCAGACCCAGATTGAGCAGAAAAATCAGGAGATTTCCACAGTGAACCTGGACACACTGCAGAGCCGCTACAACCAGAGTGGGGGTGAGTGTGGGCTGGGAAGGGGCTCTGTGGGATGGGAGATCTCCACTCCCTTCTCCCCCATGAAGACACTACCCTTCCTCATGCTACTGCCCTGGGATGTGCCAATCCTTCCCAGCCCAGTGCTGTTGGAAGAAGGCTCCAAGCAGCCCTGTCCCCTTGCCCCACACTCCATGGGATTCCTTTGCGTCAGAGCCAGGGAGGCTTCTGGGTGCCCCACAAAGCACATTCTGGCCTTCTCCCCACCATGCCCAGCACCCCATCCCAGGCCTGGCTGCCACATCACAGCCCTCACCATCCTGTGGCAGTGAATACCCCCAGAACCAGAGGTGTTCCCACCCCATGTCTCAGCACCTCACCATTCCTTTGTACACCCCACCCCAGAGCCAGAGGGGCTCCTGCAACCCATGCCATCTCCTATCTGCTCACTCACCCAGCATTCAGGACTCTGTCGCATCCCCTTGCCAGGGGGCCTTGGCCCACTGAAGGCCCAGGGCTGCAGCAGCCCCTCAGCCCCATCTCCCTGGTCGTGTTTCAGGGGCTCACACACTGCAGAGCATAGTCAGCTGTGACCTCCTGGAGGATGGTATCACCAGTGGGTATTGGCAAATTGCCTATGATGGGAGGGACTTCATTGCCTTCGACATGAACACGATGACATTGACTGCAGCAGATGCAGCAGCACAAATCACCAAGAGGAAGTGGGAGGCAGACAGGACTGCCATTAAGCACATGAAGGACTACCTGGAGAACATCTGTCCTGAGTGGCTGATGAAATACATGAGCTATGGGCAGGCCGTGCTGGAGAGGAAAGGTGAGGGGAGACGGGGACCCTGGGGAGCAGCCAGCGTGGATGCGTGTGCCAGCCCTCACTGCCACCCCCTCCCCAGAGCCCCCCACGGTCCGAGTGTTGAAGAAGGAGACCCAGGGGATCCTGACCTTGCACTGCCGCGCTTACGGCTTCTACCCACGGCCCATCACCATCAGCTGGCTGAAGGACGGTCAGGTCAGGGACCAGGAGTCCAAGTGGGGCAGCATCATGCCCAACAGCGATGGCACCTACTACACCTGGGTGTCCATCGAGGCCCCTCCTGGGGAGCAGATCAAGTACTGGTGCCGTGTGGAGCACGCCAGCCTGGCTGAGCCAGGGGTATTTCCCTGGGGTGAGTCTGGTGGCCTTGGGCATGTGGAAGAGTGGGCTAGGGGGGTTCCCCTTGCTCTCCCCCTCCTCACAGCCCTGTTCTTCCCCAGAGCCAGAGTCCAACCAATTGACCATCATGCCGTGGGTGGTTGTTCCCCTTGCCATCCTGGCTGTCATCACCATCACTGGATTCATCATCTGGAAGTACAGATCAGGTAAAGACCCAGGTTGTGGGAGGAAGGCAGCGCCTGGGGGGGTTGGCAGGGGCTGTGGGCACAAGCTGCAGTGCTCCAGGAAGCCCCTGAGCCTGAGGTTTACACACAGTGGATGCTGATGCCTCTTCCTCTCTCCTCTTAGGTGCACTGTGCCCACAGCGAGCACGAGGTGGCAGCTCGCAGATGTTTTTCCCCTGTAGGCACAGATGGCAGCTCTGGCAGCTTGGCCAAAGGTATGACATGGGATTGGAGGGTGGATGGGGCAGGCTCAGCTCTCTGTGCTCCCCCTTGAGACCCATGGTTGGAGCAACACTGGGCTGCTGGGTGGGGACACTGAGACCACCATAGCAGAGGGTTGGGGACAGGGACTTTTCCCAGGGTGACACTGTCTCTTCCTCCCATCTTTGCAGTGATCCCAGTCTTTCTGTCCCATGAGTGAATGGGGAAGCTGGATGTGGCCCCCTGGATATTGTTTCAGATACCATTTCATGGTACTGGGATGAGTGGTTTGTCTCAAACAATCTGTCTTGCAAGACTTGGGGATTCTGGTAGATGAGAAACTTAACATGAGCCAGCAGTTGCTCTTGCAGCTCGCAAGGCCAGTGGTATCCTGGGCTCCCTCAGAAGAGGGGTGGCCAGCAGGGACAGGGAGGTGATTGTCCCTCTCTACTCTGCCCTCCTGAGACCCCAGCTGGCGTCCTGTGTCCAGAGCTGGGGCCCCAATACAAGAAAGATGCAGAACTGTTGGAGAGGGATCAGAGGAGCCACAAAGATGATTACAGGACTGGGGCACTTCCCCTGTGAAGAGAGGCTGAGGGAACTGGGCTTGTTCAGCCTGGAGAAGAGAAGGCTGTGGGGGGACCTCACTGCAGCCTTCCAGTACCTGAAGGGAGCAGAGAAACAGGAGGGGAATCAGCTTGTTCAAAGTGTAGACACTGGCAGGACAAGGGGGAATGGATTAAAACTAAAGGAGGGTTTAGATTAGATGTTAGGGGGAAGTTTTTTTACAGAGAGAGTGGTGAGGTGCTGGAACAGGCTGCCCAGAAAGGGGGTGGATGCCCCATCCCTGGAGGTGTTCAAGGCCAGGTTGGATGGGGCCCTGGGCAACCTTGTGTAGCTCCAGGCCTGGAGGTTGGTGGCCCTGCCTGTGGCAGGGGGGTTGGAACTCTATGATCCTTGGGGTCCCTCCCAACCCAGACCATTCTATGATTCTATAACAGAACCAGCAGAGTCAGGGTAAAGTTTTGTGTACTGGGTCTCACTTCACAAGGGGCTTGATCCTGCAAACGTCTGCGGGGCCTTGGACTATGGCCTCCATCCTCCCAAGACTGGAAGGGCCTGTAGAGTCTTGACCTCAAAGCAGCTGTTCTGACAAACTGGACATTATATTTCCTCATTTGATAAACCATCTGGACACTGTCCCTGCAAGGGCAGCCCCTCAGGCAGCAGCCACCCTGGCAAACAGGATCCTGTCCCTATCTGATAAGGAACAGTGACAGGCGAGTGGGGCCCTGTGGAGGCAGAGCCCCTTCTTGCTAAAATCCTGTGTGAGGCCACTGAAAGGGTTCATTGCTCCATCAGCCCAGTCAGGGGGTCAAATACCCCTTGGGATCCCCATTCCCCACTGACTCATTTCCAGAACACTGCATAAAATATGCTCAGCCTGTGTCCTGGCTGTGGCCAGTCCAAAGTCAACCTCTCCAAGCAGCCAGCACAGGTGAGATGAGTTTGCCAGGGCTGTTTTCCACAGCACCTGACATCACTTCCCCATCAAAGGGGTTAGTTGGGGAGGGGCAGTGGCTTGGTGCCTCCAGAGCAGTCTGAGTGTGACTGGGGTTGGGTTGATTCTTGTGTTGTGCAGCACTCTGTAATCACTGGGTTGGTAAGGAACTTTGTGTTATCACCAGGTGTGAGTGTAATTGGCTGTTACTGTTCTGCTTTCATGGTGATTTTGTCAATAAACTGTTTTCATCCCAACCCATGGAGTCTCTGTCTCTTCCTCCTCTGGGAGTGAGTGAGTGGTGTGTGGTGCTCAGCCCCTGGTTGGGGCTGAACCACCTCAGCCTTGCAGAAGGGTGGAGCCAGAGAGCATAAAAGATACAGATTTGGGACACCTGGTGCACGCCTGCCATCCAAGGGCTACAACTTCATGCTGATCCTTGCAGGATCCCTGGGTGGTGATATCTTATTTTTCCTCTTTTACTCTCTTCTCTCTCTGACCTTCTAACCTTATTCTTGGCACACAATAGTAACAGCATTTCCAGTTTTGCTAAATGCTACTAATTGTGATCTGTTGCTCTGAGCATATAGTGTGGTGTGGTTTTGTTTGCAAGCTTTATAACTGAATGGGCTTTTAAGCAAAGTTGTGCTTTGGACCTCCTGGGTAGTTGTTAGTCCTGAGTACTACACAGAGGATTACAGCAGCTCATCTTGCAGGTGTGGTTGTTAAAAGACTGGCTAAAAGGGTAGGTAAAAGGTTAACTCCAGTTATACCCATCTGCTGGGATGGGATAGACAGGTCTGAATCTCTCTGGTTTGCCCACCTGGGAGAACATGACACAGAATTTGGTGGGATCCTCTGTGAGAAGTGGTAAGGAGGGTTTGGAATAAGGGATAGCAGGCGTGTTGTTTAAAGGAGAACTGATTTATCTAGGAATAAGGTCATAGTAACCTGGGATAAACCTGATCTTGACTGCTTCCTGGTTTTGGATTTGTTGCAAAGTTAAAAAGCTTGTCCAACTTCTAAAGTGTGCAGTTGGGCAGAGGGACATTGGCAATCCCTGACAACTGTAGCGGAGCAGATAAGGGACTTGGCAAAAGAAAATACATTCCCTTAGATTTTTTGCTATTCCTATTAATCTGTATTTTGTGTTTAATATCACTAATGCAACAAGCCCTGCCCACCTCACAAATTTATGGATTAATGTGGTGGTTCAGCCCCAAGCAGTGGCTGAGCACCACAGGCCACTCACTCACTCCCAGAGGAGAAACAGACAGAGGCTGTAATGGACACTGAGAATGTCTCCTGCCCTCAGCCCCCAGAGACAGACACTAAAAATGTCTCCTGCCCTGAGGCCATGCAGACAAGTATTGAGAAGAAGTCTCCTGCCCTGGGGTCATGTGGACAGGTTTGAGGTGACACAGTCACTAACTAAAGCAGGGACTCACCTCTGAACTATCATCATTACATTTGCAGGTGAGGAGACATGGTGGATGTCTACACAGTGGACTCTTGCCCTGAGAGGAAGCAGAGGCTGAAGCAACCTGGTCCCATCCCAGGGGACCAGGGAAGTGGTCCACCAGAGGGGAAGGTACGTGGTACCTGAGGGTGGTCTGCAGTGACCAGGACAATACTCAGGCCCCCAAAGATCAGAATAACACCCAGCACACACAGTCTGTACAGTGGACGTAGGTGTGGTGTACAGCAATGGGGACCAGAAAACTGGCTGTAGTGGACAGGGCAGACATTGAGGCACCAACTGTCCATGACCAAGAGGAGGACATGAGAATATGGATGGTGCCCCTACCTTGGTCATGGAGGCCCAGGTACAAGAATTGCAGCAAGAAAACGGGCTGAAAAGGCACCATCCAGGAATATTCCTGCTCTGGTTGCTGTTAAACAATTGCCCAGGCAGGGTGGATGTGTTGAGGACACCTCCTCTCCTTATCCTGACCTGGTGGCTGTATGTGTATGTGGGGTCAACCTCACACCCAGTGCCATGCAAAGGCCATGTTAGACCACTGCTGGATCACCCCTGTGGTCAGTCCTTGCACTTTAGCCTGGGCAAGAAACACAGGCTCCGCTCAGGGTGAAAAAACACCTGGTTTGCAATTTTAGGAGCTGTGTAATGAATGTCCTGATAAGGATGAGGGGTCCTGCCTCCAGCGAGGCAGAGGAAAGTGTCAGGAGAGGGCAGTGTGAGCCCAGAAGAGCCCCTGAGCCCCAGCTCCCAGGCAGGACTGTCAGATCGCCTCCCAGCAGAGCATCCTCCTGCCCAGGCTGGGATGCTTGGAGCACCTGAATGGGTGTCTGAGGGCTGTTGGGTGCTGAGGAACTTCCAGTGCTGGGGCAGATGCTCCTTCTGCCTGGGGACAAAGGGGGAGGAGGGTGGAGTACCGCAGGGAGAATGGACATGACAGGGGCACAGGGGACATGACATGAGGGACACGGGAGGGACACGGGACTGGGGAGATATGGGAGGGAAAGAGAGAGGAGAGAAGTGCTGCTGGAGCTTGTACTAACACCTTCATGGTTGAGAACATGAAGGTTGGGGGCATCATGGCCTGCAGTGACCATGAGATGGCAGAGTTCAGGATCCTGCATGGAAGGAGCAGGGCAATGAGTAGGATTACAACCCTGGATTGGAGGCGAGTTAACTTTGGCCTCTTCAAAGACCACTTTGGGAGAATCCCATGGGTCCAGGCTTTAGAAGGTAGAGGGGCCCAAGGGAGCTGGTCAGTATTCAAGCACCACTTCTTCCAAGCTCAAGATTGGTGCATCCTGAAGACTAGGAAATCAAGCCAAGTAGGCAGGAGACCTTCATGGATGAGCAAGGAACCCCCAAAAAAACTCCAAGAAGAAAGCTTAGAGCATGTGGAGAAAGGGAGTGGCCACTTGGGAGGACTATAGGGATGTAGTCAGAGAATGTATGAACAAGCAGCAAGGAAGGCTAAGGCCCACTTGGAATTGAAGTGGCAAGGGATGTCCAGGAGAACAAGAAGGGCTTCTTCAGATTCATCAGCAGCCATAGGAAGACTGCAAGAGCAGCAATTATAGTTCAGCGGTGAGTCCCTGCTTTAGTCAGTGACCATTTGCCCACATGGCCTTGAAGAAAGAAACCTCAATGCCCCTCTG
The DNA here is from genome assembly GCF_964237585.1 of Gallinula chloropus. Lineage (NCBI taxonomy): Eukaryota > Metazoa > Chordata > Aves > Gruiformes > Rallidae > Gallinula > Gallinula chloropus. Next base: position 944,746 of record NC_140117.1, on the reverse strand, counting down.
CATGGCCCCAGGGCAGGAATCCTTCTCAGTGCCTACCTACATGGTTTCAGAGCAGGAAACCTCAGTACTTGTCTGCATGGGTTGGTCACTTCCACAGGGAGATGGATGACCTGGCAGTTCCCGAGGAAATGCTGACCCATCCCCGACTCCTTTTTCCTTTTTATCATCAGCCATGACATGGTGTGGCCTAGAGTATCTCTTATCGCTTTAGGTCTGTGTCCCTCCCAACATCACACTGTGACACCACTGTTGAGATCCATCACTGTGTTGCCAATGCAGTTTTGGCCACAAATCCTTGTCAGGGGTTGATGATGGCTGGAAAGCAGTGCCTGACAAGCTGCTCCATCACTCCCCTCTTCAGCAGGACAGGGATGGAGGGAAAATAAGATGGAAAAATAACTCATCGTTCAAAATAAAGAACATGTAATACAGCAAAAATATATGTTGAGAGGCTCAGGAGTCGAGATCAGGACAGGGAGAGATCATTCTGCAACCAGCATCACAGGCAGAACAGACTCAACACAGAATAAAGGACAGAAAACTAATTTATTACACTGCACTGCACACCCAGTGACATCAGAGTTGGATTCACAGATTTACAGAACTGTGGGGGTTGGAAGGGACCTCCAGAGATCATGGAGTCCCACCCCCTGCCCGACAGCAGACGATGTCCAGCAACATCCCGGGCAGCCGGGCTTCAGTACGCGCAGTGGCTGCTCCAGAACACAAGCATGGTCAGTAACAAATATCCCCTGTTCATCCTCCTTTCAGGTTTTATGGTCGAGCAGACATCAGAGGGCTTGGAATATCACTTTGGTCAGTTGGGATTAGCTGTCCTGGCTGTGTCCCCTCCTAAGGTCTTGCCCACCCACAGCCTACAAGGGAGGGGGATGTTGGAGAGACAGCCTGGATGCTGGGCCAGCCCCGCTCCCCAGCAGCCAAATCCCTGGGCTGGTACCAACACCCTGCTCACTCCCAATGCACAGCATGGCCAGGACTGCTGGGGGAAATGAACTCCACCTCAGCCAGACCCAACACAGTCCTAAACACGGCACCATGCTGGGCTTCTGGGAAGAAACCAAGCTCTATTCCAGGGAAAACCAGCACAGCCCTCAACCCAAGGCTGCAAGAGCAACCCAGGCACAGGGAAAGATGGCACAGCCCATTGGAGGAGGGGACCAGTTATTGTGTGTGCACACACTGAATAAATAACTTTCAACCTCAAAATTAAAAGATTGGTAAAAGCTGAACTGCCCAATTATCAAAGCTTTGCAAACGAAATGTTTCCCCAGCCAGCAGAGCCACCAGCACAGCAGCGTGGGCAGGCGCAGCCTGATCAGCTCTCTGCAGGCAGCTCCCAGCCGCCTCCAGCACCTCTGTGTGCAGCTGGTGGGAGCACAGGGGGCACATCCAGCCTCTCAGGTCCTTCCTGGAGCAGTTAGGCTGAGATCACTGCAAAGATGGAAGAGACACTGTCACCAAGGGCCACCTCCCTGTCCCCAACCACCTGCTCTGGGGGTCTCCACATCCCACTCCCCAGCTCGAGGTTACTCAGGCCATGGGTTCCACAGGGGGGCACAGAGAGCTGGGGCTGCCCCATCCACCCACCCCCCGGCCCCACAACGTACCGCTGACCGAGCTGGAAGGCTCCTCGTCACTGCCAGTGCCTGTGAGGGAGAACCAGCTGTGAGCTGTAACCCTGTGCTCGCTGAGGGCCTGGTGCATGTGCCAAGAGCCAGCCCAGGAGCCATGGCCGTGCTGCAGCCACCAGCAGAGGAGGATGGCACCATGTGCACCAGATGGGAGACACAACCTATTCCATATGAACCCACTACAGGACTGTAAAGAGGGGTGGCACAGGGAGAAAGGGGATGGGGAAATGCCAAGAGCAGACAGAAACCAGAGCCACAAGACTGCCCTGGCACCGGGCAGTGGCTGGAGCCAGACCTGACCCAGATACTCACATGGTGCCTTGTCATAGGCCTTCCTCCCTGCAGAGAGAAAGAGGCATCAGAATCCACTGTGCTTCACCCTCAGGCTTGGGGGCTTCCCAGAGTGCTGTGGATTGTGCCCACAGCCCCTGCCAGTCCCCCAGACTCTGCCTTCCTCCCACACCCTGGAGCTTTACCTGATCTGTGCTTCCAGATGATGAATCCGACAATGAATCCAATGATGCCAATGACAGTCAGAATGGCAACAAACACCCCCAGCACGATGGCTGATGAGTTGGACTCCACCTCTGGAGACAAACAGGGCTGTGATGAAGGGGAAAAGGGGAAACCCCCCCAGCCCACCCCTCCACAAATCCAAGGCCACCAGACTCACCCCACAGAAAGACCCCCGGCTCGCCCAGGCTGGCGTGCTCCACACGGCACCGGTACTTGTCCTGCTCCCCAGGAGGGGCCTCGAAGGACACCCAGGTGTAGTAGGTGCCATCGCTGTTGGGCACGATGCTGCCCTGCTGGGTCTCCTGGTCCCTGACCTCACTGTCCTTCAGCCAGCTGATGGTGATGGGCTGTGGGTAGAAGCCGTAAGCGCGGCAGTGCAAGGTCAGGATCCCCTGGGTCTCCTTCTTCGATACTCGGACCGTGGGGGGCTCTGGGGAGGGGGTGGCAGTGAGGGCTGGCACACACATCCACGCTGGCCCCTCCCCAGGGTCCCCATCTCCCCTCACCTTTCCTCATCAGCACGGCCTGCCCATAGCTCACGTATTTCCTCAGCCACTCAGGGCAGGTGTTCTCCAGGTAGTGCTTTAGGTCCTCAGCAACAGTCTGCCTCCCAGTTCCTCTTGGTGATTTGTGCTGCTGCATCTGCCGCAGTCAATGTCATCGTGTCCATGTCGAAGGCAATGAAGTCCCTCCCATTGTAGGCGGATTGCCAATACCCCCTGGTGCTATTGTCCTCCAGGAGGTCACAGCCGAACATGAACTGCAGTGTGTGAGCCCCTGAAACACGACCAGGGAGACAGAGCTGAGGGGCTGTTGCAGCCCTGGGCCTTCAGTGGGGTAAGGCCCCGTGGCAGCACCCCCTACTCCAGCCCTGTGTGAGGCCCGAGGGAATTGGGCACTGACACAAGAGTTGCCCCCACCCTGCCCATGGCCCACAGAACTAGGGGTGTCACATAAAGCTGTGAAACAGACCCCTGCACCCAGGGCATGGCTGGGCTGGCACCCAGCCCATGGCACACTGCAATAGCAAGGTGATGGGACAGGTTCCTGAATGTTGGGGAAGGGGGTTAGCAGGTGGGATGGGTTGGGGGAGCTCTTTTGGGTCTAGGTTGGGGGGTATGAATCATAGAAACTCCTGAGTTGTAAGGGACCCATAAGCATCACTAAGTGCAAGCCCTGACTCCCCACAGGCTGGACAAGTCAGAGCATTGGACTGAGTGCATCATGCTGACGCTTCTTGACCTCAGTGAAGCTGAAGAATGGGAGAGTGCAAGCTGGGGTGGACGGTACAAAGTACCATAGGAATGGTGGGGGGCTGGTACATGGGGTGGGAGCCCCTTATTTTGGGGGGATCTCCACTGCTACAGGGGTGGTGAAGGGTGGGATGTGGTGGTCAGGCCTGGGATGGGCTGCTGGTCACTGGGCTGGGGGAAAGGGGGAGGTCCACAGGCCTGTGCACTATTGTGGTGCATTGAAGGGCCTTCTGAGGTTTCCCATCCCACAGAGCCCCTTCCCAGCCCACACTCACTCCTGCTCTGGTTGTAGCGCTCCTGCAGCGTGTCCAGGTCCACACGGTTCATCTCCTGACTGTTCTGTCCATTATGGGTCTCCTGGTCCCAGTACTGCTGGTCCAGGTTGGCCGCCATCCAGTCTGCCCGAGGCACCATCCTCCTTGTCTCGCTGTCGTAGTGCACAATGAGGTTCCCATCCACGTACCCCACGAAGACAAACTCAGGCACCCCTGGGCTGGGCTCTGACACCCCAATGTCAAAGTAGCGCAGCGAGTGGAGCTCTGTGGGGACATGGGGGACAGTGAGGGTTGGGGGGTCTGGGCTGAGGGGGCCCACGTTGTGGGGAGCGTATGACTGGTTGGGGCACTGAGAGGTGTACAGGAGGGGGTTCTGCTTCCAGGGAACACCAGGAGGGTCTGGTGTCAATGACGGGGGTGGGGGATGGGCATGGGGTGGGACTCAAGGTGCCCAGGAAGGGGTGTCCAGGGAGGTCCCTGGCACCAAGGAGAAACAGATCTGGGGGAAGAGCCTGGTGGGGTTAGGAAAGTGAAGGCAGGGCTGGAGGGAGCGTTCTAGGGGAGCCTCCAGTCCCTGATACGGGATACCAGGTTCCCCCTTTGTCTGGAGGGATTTCCTGGGGCCCAGTGAAGGGGAGCTGGGGTGGTGCTGGTTATTCGGGGTGGAAGAGGGTCAAATGGGGTCCTGGTGCCGGGGGAATGGAGCACCGGTGTCAGGAAAGGGAATCCAGGGAGTCCGGACGCCCAGGGAAATTCTCCAGGTCCCCACCCGCACTCACCGCACGCTGCCCCGCCGAGGAGCCACAGCAGCAGCAGCCCCAGCGCCCAGGCTGGCCACATGGTTCCACTATGGCATCACAACCACGTGAGCCAAAAGAGCCGCTCTGGTATAAACCTCGCTGGAAGTCCCACCACGAGCCCTGCGATTGGCTGAACCACCACCCGGGCACCGCGATTGGCTGTGCCACCACCTGGCCGCCAGTGTCACTGGGCGCTGGGCAGATCCCATCTCTGCAGGTTGGCAGAAGCGAAAGCTGATCACTGGGACCATTTTGGGTCCTTGAAATTCCCTCCCAGGAGGTCGTTCAGGCCAGGACAATTGGAGCCTCTGGGCCAATCGCAATGGGGAGCGTTTCCCAGTTATTCCCAGTTAGACTCCCAGCACTCATGGGCAGTGTGACCCCATCCAGCCCATGACAATCTGCTGCCAGCCTCCACTCTCCATTGCAGACACAAGAGAAACTCCTGTGGAGGAAAGAGAGAGGCCAGCCCTCAGCAATGTGGCCTTCTCTGTGGTGAGGGGCCCAAACCTGAACACAGCACTCAAGGTGTCGCCTCACCAGTGCCGACCACAGTGGGACAACGACCTCCCCAGTCCTACTCACCACACTGTTCTTAACTCAGTCCAGGATGCCGCTGGCCTTCTCCATGCCTTGGGCACACTGCTGGCTCATGTCCCACCAGCTGTCAGTCAAAGGTCCTTCTCAGCCAGGCAGCTTTCCAGCCACTCTGCCCCAAGCCAGTAGCATGGCGTAGGGTTATTATGACCCAAATGCAGGTGCAGGCACTTGGCTGTGTTGAAGCTCAGCTGCTGCCCGGCCATCCCAGAGCTGGCTCAGTGGGCACAGCTCCTGCAGCGCTCAGCAGGGCCCCAGCCACGGGACATGGGGAAAGCGGGGAACTCCAACCGGGTCGGTGCGGTGTGATAGGAGGAGGACACAGGCACAACCGCTGCCTGGATACTCCCCGCTGCTGGCGCACAGGCTGAGCCCGCCCCAGGGTCAGACTGTTAACCCCAGGGGGGCTGGGGGCAGCTGGGCAAAGCAGCTCCTGTGATGACGCTGCCCGGAAGGGCTCCTGACTCCCACTGACTCGGCACGGCTGAGCCACAGCAGGAAGCGGGGAGTCACAAGTGATGGGTCCCAGCAGGAAATAGGAGGGGTGGACTTGGGGAGCCCAAACCCACCCCCACAGCCCCTCCCCCAGCAACAGCACCCCCCGGAACCAACCTGCACGTCCACTGCTGCTGTCAACTTTGAAGAGAGGAGCAGCGGGCTCTGCTCTAGACAATCAGTGTGCAGAGCCCACGAGTGGCAGGGGAAGCAGCCAATCACGGCTGCAAAGAGCGGCCCCGGACAGGCAGCAGCCTCTGGCAGAGCAGAGGAAGTCTAGCAAAAGGCAGGCGGGGCTGCTCTGATACCGCGGTAACAGGGCCAGACGCCCAGAACTGGAGGGCAGGGAGGCCAAGCAGCCGGGCTCCCTGTGTGGGGAAGGGGGGAGAAGATGCGAGCCCTCAGCCTCTGGCGGCGACTCCTGTCAGGCATGAGGGAAAGGTTTCCCTGCAGTGAAGGTGGCGTGTGCCGGCCAGGCAGAAGGATCTCCATGGAGAGAGGCCCCCAGTACTCGAGGGAACAGGCCCCAGAAGGTGGTTTAATATGATCCGGACTATGCACAGTTACCCACCGATCCTGGTGAAGTCCAGTGTGCCTGACTGCTTTGTATGGCTGGGTTCTGGTGGAGAAGGGGAGCTGCAGGGGTGGCTGCTGCAAGAAGCAGCCAGAAGCTCTCTGCAGGCCCCACAGAGTAAACACCAGCTGGCTCAAGGCCAGAGTTACTGCTGACCAAGGCCGAGCCCATCAGCGATGGTCACAGCGCCTCTGGGAATCACATTTAGGAGGAAAAAAAACCCTGCAAGCAGCTGCATTGTGCCCCCAGAGAAGGGAGTGAGAAGATGTGAGGAGCTGTGCAGGCACCAAGGCATTGGAAAAGGGGGAGGAGTCACCCCAGGTGCTGGAGAGAAAGATGCCCCAGCAGACCCTGGAGAAACCCATGGTGGAGCAGGTGTCCCCCCACAGCCCAGGGAAAAGGCTGAAACCCCACCTGCAGCCCAAGGAGAGGCCTCTTGCTGGAGCAGGGGGAGATATACAGAAGACACTCTGTCTCCTGTTGGAGCAAGCCCTTGCCAGCACTTGCAGCCCATGGAGAGAGACGGAGACACAGAGATGAGCGACGGAGAGACCCACACTGGAGCATCCTGTGGTGTTTCCTGTGTGACCATGGAGAGGAGATGCGTAAGGAAAGGAGGGAAAGGGACAAGCATAGATCACCCAAGACAGGACCCCACGCTGTGCTGGAGTTCATGGAGACTCACTCATTTCTGCAGCTTGTTCCTCTGGAAGGGAAAGAAAAAGTGTTTGATCAGGTGGGACCATGTTTTATGTGATAACTGCTCATGAAGTCCAGGCAGAGCTAATGCAGACCCCAAACTGCTTATAAGGGAGCTAAGAAAATTCCCCAAATCCACAAGAGTAGCTCCCTGCCAGCCTGGTCATATCCCATGGCTGGTGACAAGAGGCTCTGGCCAGGGGAGCTGGTCTGGATCCCTCAACTCAAGAAGGATATGGACCTCTTGGAGCAGGTCCAGAGGATGCCAGAAGGATGATCAGAGGGCTGGAGCACTTCTCTTACAAAGACAGGCTGAGAGGGTTGGGGCTGTTCACCCTGGAGAAGCAAAGGCTCAGGGGAGACCTCAGAGCCCCTTCCAGTCCTGGAGGGACCTACAGGCAAGCTGTGAAGGACTGTTCCCAAGGGCATGGAACGATAGGAGGGGGGATGTTGGTTTTAAACTAGAGCAGGGCAGGTTTAGATGAGACATGAGGAAGAAGTTCTGCCCTCTGAGGGTGGTGGGACACTGGCCTAGGCTCCCCAGAGAAGTGGTGGAGGCTCCATCCCTGGAGACATTCAAGGTCAGGCTTGGTGAAGCTCTGAGCAACTTGATCTATTGAAAGGTGTCCATGGTCACTGGGACACACACACACAAAGAGGACACACGACATGGCATGACATGGACTTGATGGCCTTCAAAGGTGCCTTCCACCCCAGAGCATTCTGTGATTCCACAACTCGAGTCTCAGAGGAGGGGATTCCCTGGGGATGTCTCCACCCCCAAGTGTCAGGAGAGGGCAGTGTGAGCCCAGAACAGCCGCTGAGCCCCAGCTCCCAGGCAGGACTAGCAGATCACCTCCCAGCAGAGCATCCTCCTGCCCCAGCTGGGATGCTTGGAGCACCTGAACGCGTGTCTGAGGGCTGTTGGGTGCTGAGGAAACCCACCTCATTATCGAGCACCATGCATAGAGGAGTCGCAAAAGCTCCATGAGGTTCCACTTCAGAGCTGGTGAAGGGAAACCAAATGAGGTTTCAGGTTGGCTCTGCCCTCACACAACCGTCCCATGAGCACAGGCAGCACCTTCACCTTTCCTGGTGTCACCCCCATCAGCCTGGGAACAAAACACCATTTGTCCCCAGGGTTGGGGCAGGAAGAGCAAACACAAACTATCCCCTTGGGCATCCCAACCCCAACGAGGATGAGACCTGGAAGCCCACCACGACCCTCTTACTTGGATGTGGAACCCCCAAAACAAGGAATAAAAAAACACATTTCAGTTCAAAGGAGCTTTGGTGGTCAGAGCCAAGAGATCTTAAGGAAAGGCAGTGCCAGGAGAGAGGTCGGGATCTGTGGGCGTTATCCCATCCCCACAAAAAGCCACCGTGGAGACCACCGAGGTGCCCAAAGCCGAGAGGCTGTAAAGTGGCCTCAAGGTGGCAACGTTTTAAAAGTTAAACCATTAAAAACAAAGTAACCAAAATGAAAGGAAAAGGGGAAAAACCCCACAACTGTGACCCAAAATACAAAGCAAAGAATCTAAATTAAACAGACAAACTAGGGAGGGAAATTAAAAATATCCAACAGAAAAACAAAACCTCAAAAGAACTAAAATAACCCCCAAAGAACTAAAATAATACAAAATAGTTAAAATTATAAAGCCAAAGAGATAAAATCAGAGAAACAAACAAACAAAAAAGTGGGAACTAATCTTAAAAGAAAATGTAAGAGAAAATAAAAGAGCAAAGCAAGAAAATTAAAACCTAAGGAATAAAATTATAGAAAAAATGAATTAAAAATTAAACCAAAGAAAAGTATTTAAAATCCCAAAGTAATAAAATTAAAACCTCAGAAATAAAGAAACCCAGCAAACCACGAGGTGAGAAATACAATTAAAATACAATTAAAAGTGATGAACTAAAATTCAAAAGGCCAAAGACAGACTCAAAGTTTAAAAGATTAGTTTTTTAAAGCAAAGGAAGGAAAAACTCGGTGCCCCAACGTTCCCCTCGCAGTAAACCCAGCCCTGAGGTCAGACCCCACCTCCGCAGATGGTCCCACTCCTATCCGAGGGCTCCCCCTGCCTGACACCCCCAGCTCCTCCCTACCTGAACCGGCTCCAGCGCAGCCATGGCCGGGGCTCAGCACCCCCCAGCCCTGCACATCCCCCGCCTGCTCAGCGTGGGGCTCCACGGTACCTGTGCGCCCACCGTGGGCGGGGAGGGCAGACCCAAACCCACCCAACCCCTGGGTGAGTAAGGATGGGGCAGCCCCCACCCATTGGGGAGAAAAATGCCTTTTCCAGCTTTGCCTCTTCTCTCTTTTGTTGATCACGTATTTTATCTTTTTTTTTTAACCCTATTTCTTTTTTTCACCATTTTTTGCCTTCTTTTTTAAAAAAACTTTTTCCTCCTTTTAAAAAATAATTCCCCCCTTTACTTTTTATTTAAAAATAATTCCCCCTTTATTTTTTCTTCTTTTAGCTTGTAGACTGTCCTTATCCCAAACCACTGGGGCTCTGTCTGTTTCTCCTCCAAGGGAGAGGTGAGCAAGTGGCTGGTGGTGCTCAGCCACTGCTTGGGGCTGAACCACCACACTTGGCCAGGGAGAAAATCACAGAGACACAAGGATTGTGTTTATGTTTATTTAGGGGATTGCAGGCAAGGGGCAAGCTTGGCATCAGCAGGACACAATGCCGCGGGTGTTGCTTGGTCCTTCAATGGTCCAGAGACCCTGGAGAAACTGGAGCAGGAGTGGGATGGCTCAAAGGAGAAGGAGGTTTCCTGGGAGTTGTTACCTACTGCAGAAAATGACCTCTACCCCAGCCAGCCCCAGTGCTATCAAGAAGCATTGGAGGGGAGCACTGCAGGACAGGACTGAAGGGGAACCCAGGATGGGGGACATATGGCATAAAGAGCCCAAGGGAAAGTGAAACCTATGTGGGGTCGAGCTCATGGGTCAGCTCCCCCTACCTCATGGCAGATCCCTGCCCCACGTCTGCCACACAGAGCAGGCAAAAGCTCCAGTGTTCCCTGCAGAATCCTTATCTGATCCCGGCGAAACTATGTGGAAAGTCACCCAATAGCTCAGGAGACCCCCAGGGCTCACTGGGAGCCACAGCTGTGGCTGTGCTGGAGAAGTGGAAGGGGGAGACAGAGGAGGGCAGTGGGGGTTGCAGGTGCCCCAGATGGGACAGCAAAGAAGGGCTTCCCATGCCCTAAAGGGGCTCCAACATCCCCAAATACCCTGCACAAGCACCCCAACAGTGGAAGAAACCGGTCCTCAAGGTCAGGATGGGAGCACACAGCTCCCCAGTGCAGCCCCTGCTCTGCCCCACTGCCCCTCCCCAGGAGTTACTGCAAATCCGTTACTGACTCTACAGGGCAGGAAATACAAATCTCCTGTGGAAAGGGAAGTTGCTCACTGGGTGCTCAGGAGCTACCGGATGCACCAGGCTGCTTTAAAACCCCATCCTCTGCTGGCTTTGAGGTGCAGATTTACATCTGTGGGCAGGATTTGAGGCCCCACTGCCAGGCAAGGAGCTGAAATTCTGCATCCTCCTACCAAAGTCCAGAGGCAGAAAATACAGCTGCAGTACCTGGGTGCAGGTGCTGGAGGTGGCTTTTCCCAGAGCTGCACCTCTCCCAGCAGCCTGTGCTGGGGAACAGCAGGTCAGGGCATCCCCACTGTGAGCTCTGCCAACAGTGGGGTGCAGAACTCCAGGGCACCACCACGGGATAGCTGTCAGGCAGAGAAGGACCTGGGGGTGTTAGTTGACTGCAGACTGAATATGAGCCAGCAGTGTGCCCGGGTGGTCAGGAAAGCCAATGGCATCCTGGCTTGTGTCAAAAATAGTGTGGCCAGCAGGTCTGGGGAGGGGATTGTGTCCCTGTACTCGGCATTGGTGAGGCCACACCTCAAGTAATGTGTCCAGTTCTGGGCTCCTCACCATAAGAAGGACATCGTGGTCCTGGAGCAAGTCCAGAGAAGGGCAACCAGGCTGGGGAAGGGGCTGGAGGGCAAATCCTCTGAGGAGCGGCTGAGGGAGCTGGGGGTGTTCAGCCTGGAGAAGAAGAGGCTGAGGGGAGACTTTCTCACTGCCTACAACTACCTGACAGGAGGGTGCAGAGAGGTGGGTGATGGTTTCTTCAGCCAGGGGACAGGAGATGGGACAAGGGGAAATGGAACAAAGTTGCACCAGGGCAGGGTCAGATTAGAATTTAGGGGGGAAAAATTACTGAAAGAGTTGCCGGGGTCTGGAACAGGCTGCCCAGGGAGGGGGTTGAGTCACCTTCCCTGGATGTGTTTAAAGAAAGGGTAGATGAGGGACTTAGGGATCTGGTTTAGCATAGGATGGGAACGGTTGGACTTGATCTTAAAGGTCTTTTCTATCCTTGTGATTCTGTGACACAGGGTGCTGGCAGCAAACCCCATGGCTGCCCCAAAACCTGGTTTGTGACCCACTGTACTGACGCCAACACACAGACAGAGCAGAGGACTGGATTTATTCTGTGCATACACGGGTGCTGGGTGGTAATTCCACAAAGCCAGAACCCAGCACACACAATCTGCCCTGTTTGTTCCTGTGACAGGGTTAGGAAAAGCCTGGTAAATAGATGCTAATTGGTTAGTTAATTACCTCATCATCTACTACTGGTCAAGCATATCTAAATTAGCATGCATGCTCTTTGCAAGTTTGGGGAGGGAATTAATTGGGTGGGTGCTCATGATTACCCACTGCCACATTTCCCTGCCTCCAGTTCCTGCCCATTCCTGTTGCCTTCATCTCTCCCTGGCCATCCCCCACCCCTCACCCCAGCTGGGGTAGGAGCTTTCCTCTTCCTCAGATGTTCAGCTCTCCCCAAGGATGCTTGTTACCAAAGTGTGCTCTGGATGAGTCCTTGGGCTTGTCTTCATGGGGGGGGTTGTGAGCAGAGCCAGGCAGAGCCCTGACCCCCCATTAACCATGTCTGGGCACCGACCCAAACACATTTCTGTCCCACCCACCTGCAAAATTCAACTTCATAGATTTCAGCCCAGCCAGACCCAGAGCTGCAACCAACGGATCACAGCTGGGACAGCTGGAGATATGATGGAGCCCAGGGTGAGAAAACATCTCCTGGGCACAGCTTGTGCATCCCCACGTGGCTCCTAAAGATTGCATCACCACAGCATTATCTGCTCTGCCTGCAGCAGGAATACAACACACAGCCCATACTGGGGACTGTGGAGACATAAGCTCCAGCCCAGCCAAAACCTTCTGAGCCCCCTCACTGCCCCTCTGCTCCCTGGGCTGGGATGGGGCTGAGGGGGACATCTGCTACTGTGGCTCTGAAGAGAGAAGTGTGGACAGTGTCTGCAGAAAGGCTGGGGAGGTGTTCTCCCTGAGCCACAGCTTGGTGTTCCACGTACCCACCCAAAACCATGGGCAGATGGTCTCTCCATTGAACGAGGCTGGTGGTAAACTGAAGATCTCAACCCCACTGTGACCATTGGTGAAAGTCACCAGCCCCTGTGGGTGGGACCAGACCAACCTTTCCGTGTCACCATGGGGCAGGATGTTGTGCTGCCATGTCACTTGTTCCCCAGTGACTATACTTGGAGCTGGGGCATCAGGTGGACATCAACGGGCATCAACACTCTGCAGTTCCTGCACAGGTTGGGGTGGGTTTGGTGGGAGCTGTGAGGGATCTGCTCGGGTTGGCCTTAGAGCTGAGCCCATCCTTCTCTGACCCCAACCCCAGGTTCTTCCCCCAGCCACTGGCTCTGTCACTCAGCTCTTTCTGGAGGGTTATGAGAAATGGGTAGAGACCTCCTGGGCAAGTTAGATATCCACAAATCTACAGGGCTGGATGAGTTCCACATAAGGGTATTGAGGGAGCTGCTTGCCCAACCCCTTTCCATGATCTACCAGAAATCCTGGCAGACTGGGGAAGTTCCACTTGACTGGAGGCTGGCAGATGTTACACCCATGGACAAGAAGGGCCGGAGGGAGGATCCGGGGAACTCCAGGCCTGTCAGTCTGACCTCAGTCCTGGGGAAGATCATGGAGAGGGTCATCTTGGGAGCTGTCATGCAGCACATGCATGATGGCCAGGGGATCAGGCCTAGTCAACATGGGATTACAAAAGGTAGATCCTGACAAACTAACCTGATCACCTTCTATGACAAGGTGACCCGCTTCATGGATGAGGGGAAGGCTGTGGATGTGTCTACCTGGACTTTGACACAGTTTCTCACAGCATTCTGACTGAGAAACTGGCTGCCACTGGCCTGGACAGGTGGACCCTCAGCGGGGTTAAAAACTGGCTGGATGGACAGGCCCAAAAGGTGGTGGTGAATGGAACCAAATCCATCTGGAGGCCGGTCACGAGTTGCATCCACCAGGGCTCAGTCCTGGGTCCAGTTCTGTTCAACATCTTTCTCAATGACCTGGATGAAGGGATTGAATGCTCCCTCAGTCAGTTTGCAGATGTCACTAAGCTGGGAGGAAGTGTTGATCTGCCTGAGGGTAGGGAGGCTCTTCAGAGGGATCTGGACAGGCTGGATCCCTGGGCTGAGACCAACAGGATGAGGTTTAACATGGCCAAGTGCAGAGTGCTGCACATGGGACATAACAACCCCATGCAGCACTACAGGCTGGGGGGAGACTGTCTGGAGAGCTGACAGGCAGAGAAGGACCTGGGGCTGTTGATTGACTGAAGACTCAACGAGTCAGCAGTGTGCCCAGGTGGACAGGAAAGCCAATGGCATCCTGGCTGGTGTCAGACACCGCATGGCCCCCAGGGCAGGGATTGTGCCCCTGTAGTCAGCACTGGTGCGGCCACATTCTGGACTCTTGTAGGAGGATGCGGAAGCTCCTCGCCTGTGCTGCGGCCTCAAGTCCCACCCAAAAGTCGTTAAACTGACTGTGGGCAAATTGCCCTTCTTTGTATCACCCTGATGCATCTGGCAGCTCATTTCCGTCCCACCAGTGACTCCTCTTTCTGCGGGGGGTTGAGAACATTTCCCCTCATTTCGAGCCGTTACTGGATTTGGGATAACTGCTGGAGAGGGGCCGTGGGACAGAGCAGGGACTGCTCTGGGGACCCGTCTGCGGTCCTGTCCTGCCCTCGAGCACCAGTTTCATACACTCTTGGGGGGCTGGAGCAGGGGCTCTGAGGATTTTGGCACCTCTTTGGTGCAGGAGCAGCCCTTCTTCAGCAGATCCCCTCTGGGGTGGCTGTGACCCCCATTGCCCTCCTCTGCCTCCCTTCCCCTCCCTCCTCTCCAGCGTGACCACAGATGTGGCTCGCAGTGAGTCCTGGGGACCTCCTGAGGTTTTATGTGACTCTCCACGTGCTCCAGCTGGGATCAGGTAGGGATCCTGCAGGGTTGGTGGGGGTTTTTATGCACTCTGGCTGTGAGATGTGGGGCAGCAGCTGCCATGGGGTGGGGGGAGCCCAGGCCAGAGCTCGGCCCCACATGCTTTCACTTTCCCATGGCGGTTATGGCTGGAGCGGGGCTGGCTGGGGTGAAGGTCATTTTCTGGAGCAGGTCCCTGCTCCCAGGAAACCTCCTTCTCCTTCCAGTCCTTCCATTCCTACTCCAGTTACTCTGGGGAGACAGGACCATGGGAAGGCAAAGCAACACCCGCAGCATGGAGCATGCAGCGCTTAGACCAATCTTGGCCTGTGGCTGCAATACCCTCAATTAACGTAGGCACCATCTCCATGTCTCTGTGTCCTTCTCCATGGCCAAGCTGACTTCAGAGTGGTGGGACCAGACCATGCTCTCCCTGTCACTGTGGGGCAGGATGTTCTGCTACCATGTCGCTTGTCCCCAGCCATGGATGCTCAGAGCTGGGACATCAGGTGGATCCGGCACAGGGTCTCTGAAACGGTGCACCACTACCGACATGGGGAGGATGTGTCTGGGGATCAGATGGAGCAATATGCTGGGAGGACAGAGTTGGCCAGAGATGGTCTCTCCAATGGCAGCCTGGACTTGCGAATCTCTGGGCTGAGACCCTCTGATGATGGTCAGTACGTCTGCACTGTGACAGATGGTGCCTCTTATGGAGAAGCTTTGATGGATCTGGAGGTTTCAGGTTTGTGCCTGGTGTGGTGTTTGCAGGGGTGGTCATGGTGTTCCTGGGCTCGTGTGTCCCTCCCTGATCTGTGTCCTGTCCCTTGGTACCCCAGGAAAGCTGGCACAGTGTCTGGCAGCCTTGGCGGGGGCAGATGCTGCCTGGAGGAGCTGAAGCTGGGCAGCTCAGTCTTGTTGTGCCGGGAGAGTTGGGGGGAGATCTGGGGCTGTTGGGCATCAACACTTAATGTGGGTGGGTATGGTGGGAGCTGTGAGGGGTCTGCTCTGGGATGCAGTGGTGGCATCAGAGCTGAGCCCATCCCTCCCTGACCCCAACCCTGGGCTCTTCCCCAGCCACAGGCTCTGTCCCTCAGCTCTCTCTGGAGGGTTACGAGGCCGGAGGCATCCGGGTGCTGTGTCGATCGGCCGGATGGTTCCCGCAACCGGAGGTGCTGTGGAAAGACCCCAACGGGCACCGTGTCCCCTCGGTCTCCCAGAGATGTTCCCCTGATGCCAGGGGCCTGTTTGACACCGAAGACGCCATCGTGGTGACGGGAACCAGAGATGGGAACTGGTCCTGTGTGGTCAGGAACAGCCGCCTGGACCAGGAGCAGGAGGCGTCCCTGCGCATCTCCGGTGAGACGGCTGCAGCCAGCCCCTGCGGCGCTGGAGCAGGGCGGGGGTTGGCTGCCTGGCTTGGAGCAGCTGTGGGCTGGGCTTAGGGTGCAGTGTGGGGGTGCGGGGCCATGGGAGGACTCTGTCCCCTTGAGGCCAGGGCTCACAGGAAAAGTGCTGGGAGGTGTGGGGCGGGGGTCTCTTGGTCCTTCTCCTCATGGACATGAGTGTAAATTGGACCCTTTCCCTGTGGATCTGGTTGTTTCTCAGCTCCCTTTTTCCATGATGCCCGTCCCTGGACGGCCGCTCTGGGTGTGCTCCTCGTACTCTCCATTGGGCTCCTTGGCCTTGTAGCTTATCTCTGGAGAAGGAAAGGTGCGTTTGCCCTTGAGAGATGTGTTGTCTTCATCAAAAAGCTCTTTGGGCAAGGGTGGAAGTGGACAAGGACATGGTGGGGTGTGGGTGGGAGGACAGGGAGCACAGCCAGAGTGCTTGGCTGGTGGGAAGGTCCCAGAGACCCTCTGGAGCTGTTCCTGCTGAGGAAGCAAGCTGCTCTCCTGACCTCCTCTTCCTCTGGCTTTGCTTTCCAGTGCTGCAGTTTTCCAGAGAGCTGGGTGAGTCCTTCTGGCCCCTTCCCCCAGCAAAACCTCCTGGCACAGGAGCCCCCAACAGAGACTTGCCTTTGGGGTTTCCTGACGTTGGGGCTGAGCTCCAGAGAGCCTGGGGATGGGCTGGGAGGAAGCCATTCCCAGGAGTGAGGTGGTCTGGTCCTACTCCCTAAAAAGGAGGATTTGGTGATCAGCCCGAGCTCTGTGTGCTCCTGTGGGATCAGCCCTGGGGTGAGTGGTTGTTCCCTTTGGTCACACATCTCTTCTTGATTTTGCTTTCCAGGGAAACGGGATGCAGCCCTGGGTGAGTGTGGTCGAAGGAGCCATTCCTGGGGTTTGGGGTTTTTTGCCCTTCTCAAACAGCAGTTTGGGGTCTGCCTGAGCTCTGACGGCTCCTCATGGGCAGTTCTGGGATGACGAGATGTCCCTCCTGACCAAACATTGCTTTCTCTTTGCTTTCCAGAGGAACGAGATGCAATACTGAGTGAGTCTCTGTGAGCTTTGTCATGGTGTGGGGTCCTGTCCCTGGGTCTTTGCTCGGCCCTTTCCTTCCCTGTCCATCCTGGCATCCCTGGCCCCTGGAAAGCCCAAGCCCATGTGTCTAGGAGCATGGGTACCTGAGGGAGGTGTCCTGTCTCCCCTACCCAGACCCCTGTGAATGAGTCATGAGACATGACCACTGTCGAAAGAGACATTCCTTGGGTTTTAGGGTCCATTCCCACCATAGACAAAGAAAATTGTGGATCATCACAAAGTCTTTTTGCTTCTGTTTTAGCAGTTGTGGGATGAAAATTATCCCTGCTGATCTAATATTTCTTTTTTTGTTTGCTTCCCAGAGGAACGAGATGCAGCACTGGGTGAGTGTCCGTGAACTCTGGCAAGGTGTGGGGTCCTGTCCTAGTGTTATGTGCTTGGCCCTTTCCCTCCCTGCCCGTCCTCTCCATCCCAGCATCCCTGGGGCTGGGAAAGCCCAAGGCCATGTGCCTGGGAGGGTGGGCAGTTCAGGCAGACCAGCACGGGGATGGACCCTGTGCCCTGCCTGGAGCTGCTTGGCACCTGCTCTGGGATGTGGCCAGGCTGGCAGGGAGCCTTTCCTGGGCTTTAGGGGCATTTCTCAGTTCCCAAGAAAGTATTCCATGGTCTGTCCAATCTCTGTTTGCTTCATCATGAGCAATTACTGCATGAAAAGCCGTCCCCTCTCTGAAGATGTTGCTTTTTTTTTTTATTCCAGAGAAGCAAGATGCAGCACTGAGTGAGTCCCTCTACAACCTCCTTCATGGTGTGGGGACATGTCCCAGGAACTCTGTGTTCAGCCCATTCCCTCCTTGCCCACACTCTCCATCCCGGCATCCCTGGGATAGGGACAGCCCAGGGCGATGTGCCTGGGAGGGTGGGTGCCGGTCTGGACCCTCTTGATTGCCAAGAGCACCAGGCCTCAGATATGCCTATGCTGGAAGGGATCCATGCCTGTGACTTCATGGGGCTTTTACCATTACCCAAAGGGAAGAAATTTAAGTCCTGCCTGAGCTCTGCCTCTCTTCCTTCTCTAGAGCAGCAGCCAGGAGACACGGCCAGGCAGGGAGTAGTTTCATGGGTTTGGGGTCTTTCCACACTTCCCATATCACCAGTTTGATGCAATTCCCAGGCTCTGCCTGCTCACTCCTGAGCGCTTATGGGATGAGAAGCTCTGTCTGCTGATCGAATATTGGTTTTGCTTTACAGAGAATCTCTATGAGCTGATTGGTGAGTCTCCATGATCTCTGGCACGGCGTGGGGCTCTGTCCCAGGTGCTCTGTGCTTGGCCCTTTCCCTTCTTGCTCTTCCTCTCAATTCATGCATTTCCCCTGTATAGGGGAGACAAGCCCATTGGGTTGTTCCTACTCCCTTTTCCTCTCCCAGGGCTCCGGTCACGGGAAGCAACTGTCCCTTCAATGAGCCGTTCTTGGGCCTTTGGTAAGATTTTCTCACTTTTCAAGGAAGTAGTTTGGTATAAAGCCAAGTTCTGCCTGCTCTTCAGGAGTAGTTATGGCATAACAAGCTTTTGTATCGGATCTCTTTGGTTTCCAGAACATCTAGGAGCAGCATGGGGTGATTGTGAGCTCTGGCACAGTGTGGGGTTCTGTCCTGGGCACTCTGTGCTCGGCCCTTTCCCTTCTTGCCTGTCCTCTCAATTCATGCATCTCCTATGTCTTGGGGAGACCAGCCCATGGGTTGTTCCAACTCCCTGTTCTTCTCCCAGGGCTCCTGTCATGGGAAGCAACTGTCCCGTCAAGGAGTCGTTCTTGGGCCTTTGGTAAGATTTTCTCACTTTTCAAGGAAGTAGTTTGGTATAAAGCCAAGTTCTGCCTGCTCTTCAGGAGTAGTTATGGCATAACAAGCTTTTGTATCGGATCTCTTTGGTTTCCAGAACATCTAGGAGCAGCATGGGGTGATTGTGAGCTCTGGCACAGTGTGGGGTGCTGTCCCAGGTGCTCTGTGCTCGGCCCTTTCCCTCCTTGCCCTTCCTCTCAATTCATGCATCTCCTCAGCCTTGGGAACCCCAGACCAGAGTTGTCCCCTCTTCCCTCTGCTTGTCCCAGAGCCCCAGCCATGGGATGTGACCAGGCTGCAGAGATTCATTTCTGGGGTTCAGGGCTGTTTCCACTTTGGGAGTAGTAGTTTTGGGTCTGCAAGAGCTCTTCCTTCTCTTTCATGAACCGTGATGGGATGTCCAGATGTCCCCTCTGATCAATTGTTTTTTCTTTCCAGGGAAACAAGATGCAGCGCAGGGTGAGTCCCTCTATGACCTCCATATGGCAAGAGGCCCCTTTTCTGGGTGCTCTGTGTTTGGCCCTTTCCCTTCTTGCCCTTCCTCTCAATTCATGCATCTCCTATGTCTTGGGGAGACCAGCCCATGGGTTGTTCCAACTCCCTGTTCTTCTCCCAGGGCTCCTGTCATGGGAAGCAACTGTCCCGTCAAGGAGTCGTTCTTGGGCCTTTGGTAAGATTTTCTCACTTTTCAAGGAAGTAGTTTGGTATAAAGCCAAGTTCTGCCTGCTCTTCAGGAGTAGTTATGGCATAACAAGCTTTTGTATCGGATCTCTTTGGTTTCCAGAACATCTAGGAGCAGCATGGGGTGATTGTGAGCTCTGGCACAGTGTGGGGTGCTGTCCCAGGTGCTCTGTGCTCGGCCCTTTCCCTCCTTGCCCTTCCTCTCAATTCATGCATCTCCTCAGCCTTGGGGACCCCAGACCAGAGTTGTCCCCTCTTCCCTCTGCTTGTCCCAGGGCTCCAGCCATTGGATGTGACCAGGCTGGCAGAGATCCTCAGGTTTGGGGGCATTTTGCACTTCCCAAGAAAGTATTCCAGGGTCTGTCCAAGCTCTGTTTACTTCTTCATGAGCAGTCACCACATGAAAAGCTCTGCCCTCTGATAAAATATCACTTGGTTGGTTGTTTTTGTTTTTTCTTTCCAGAGGAACGAGATGGAGCACTGGGTGAGTCTTTGTGAGCTCTGGCACGGCATGGGGTTTTGCCACATCACACTGTTCTCACCCCTTTCCCTGCCCATCCTCTCCATCCCCCATCCCTGGGGCTGGGAAAGCCCAAGGCCATGTGCCTGGGAGGGTGGGCAGCTCAGGAAGACCAGCGTGGGGATGGACCCCCTGCCCTGCCCAGAGCTGCTGGGACTGGCTCTGGGATGTGATCAGCTCTCCTCTCTCCTTGTAGCCTGGAGGAAGTTTCTGCTGCCCCACACTCCAGGTAATCAGGGGTTTGGGTGCTGCTCTGGGGGGTTGTGTTTTGCCATGGGACAAAGCTCAGCTGTGGCCATGATGGGACCAGCCCTGTGATGGGATCTCTCGGAGGAAGGAGATGTCCCGTGTCCTGCCCTGCGGGGCAGATCCTGGCCCCAGAGAGGTGAAACCTGCCCAGCGCTGAGCTCTTCCCCTGATGCTCTGGCTCCTCCTGTCCCTGCAGACGTGGTGACCCTGGATCCCAACACGGCTCATCCCAGGCTTGTCCTGTCCGAGGATGGAAGAAGTGTGAGATGTGGAAGCAAATGTCAGGACCTGCCCAACATCCCTCAGAGATTTATGTATTGTGCCTTTGTGCTGGGCCAGGAGGGGTTCAGTGAGGGGAGGCACTGCTGGGAGGTGGAGGTGAAGGGGGAGGTGGGAGGGGATTCACGGTGGGCTGTGGGGGTGGCCAGGGACTCTGTGAAGAGAAAAGGGAAATTATATATGAGCCCCAAAGAAGGGATCTGGGCAGTGATGCACTATGAAGGGAAGTTTCAGTCCCTCACCTCTCCTCGCACCCCCCTGTCCCTGTCCTGGTTCCCCAGCAGAATCTGGGTCTGTCTGGACTATCCGCAAGGGCTGGTGACTTTCATCGATGGTCACAGTGGGGCCGAGATCTTCACTTTCCCACCATCCGCATTCAATGGAGAGACCATCCGCCCCTTCTTTTGGGTGGAGACAGAGGGCACTGGGCTGTGCCTCAGGGAGGCCACAGCCCATCCCACTTCCTCCCTCCTCACAGCCCTGTAGAGCCCCTGCCCTTCTGCAGACCCTGCCCGCACTCCTCTCCTCGATGCCACAGAAGTAGATGTCCCCCTTGGTCACATCCCAGCACAGGGAGAAGGGGGACAGTGAGGGGGCTCAGAAGGTTTCGGCTGGGCTGGAGCTCATTTCCCCACTGTTGCTGGTACGGGCTGTGTGTTGTATTCCTGCTGCAGGCAGAGCTGGTAACAGTGTGATGATGCAAGCATTAGGAGCCGTGTGGGGATGCACAAGCTGTGGCCAGGACACGGTTGCTCACTCTGAGCTCCATCGTGTCTCCAGCTGTCCCAGCTGTGATCCGTTGGTTGCAGCTCTGGCTCTGGCTGGGCTGAACTCTATGAAATTGAATTTTACAGGTGGGTGGGACAGAAATGTGTTTGGGTTGGTGCTCAGACACAGTTAATGGGGGGGTCAGGGCTCTGCCTGGTGATTCAGTGAAATATAATAATGCTGAATAGATTGATGTAGGTGCAGCTTAAGAGACAATTAATATAACTTTGATGTAAGAATTTTCCTGGTTTTAATAATAGATTAGTTTAAGAGAAAGCTGTAATTGTGTAAGCTGCTTGTGAGAGCAACTGCAAAACTTAACCATAACAATGCAATAGTAACAGCCTTGAAGATAAAGAAGTAAGAATTTGTGTGTTTTCTGGAATAGGTTAGTTTTGATTTGAGCAGGATTTGGCTGTAATCACATGAGCTGTTTCCTGAAAGCGGCTACAAAACTTCACCATAATAGTGTAACAGCCTTGAAACTAGAGGAAGTAGGAGATAGGGGAGTCATAAATAATGAGACTAATGACCAATTAAGAGACAGAGTATATCTTGTTTTCAGTGAAAAACTAACTAGTTGGTGCAGGTGTTGGGAGCCCAGATAAGCATGGAGAGGAGGTGTGGGGAGTGTGCGATGAGAGTGAGGAGGGCGTTCAGCCTTCATCCCTGAGGACCACCAAGGGACCCCCTGGCTGTCACTGAGCATTCTCTATCTGTGGGGAATTAATATAAATGACTTCTTTAGAAATAATTTGCATAACTCTGCCTTTTCCTAGAAATTATAATGAATATGTAGAGTTAATCTGTATACATATGAGAAATTTGTCTTTAATGGGCACACTCATTGGGAGGAGTGATCCCCTGTGTGCCCAGAGCTGCAATAAAGGATCCCTGCTTCATAGTCACCAAGGCTGGTGAGTTTTGATTCCGGCTTTCTGAGGCATCAGTTTGGCGACCCAGATGGGACCCTCTCTGCTGGGCTGCAGGACCCGGGGAGGAACAGGACTCCCCAGGCACACCCTGGGGTTTCCCATAGGGACTCCTCGCCCTGCCCGGCTCACTGCGGCAGCAGACCAGGACCATCCTCCCATTGTTAAGGTGTTCCTTTAACTTTATTTGAGCTCCTGGTTTGATGGATGCCCGCCTGTATCTGGTGTACTTGGGTATCTTGGTATTTGGTTTCTGGAGACCGGTCGTCTGGGGATACTGTAAGCTGTTGGGAGACGTCCCATGTGAATGTCATATCCCAGGTCACTAGTGGCTGATTGTATACACCTGGCTAGTAGCCTGTAAATGCTGCTAACAATCGGAATCTCCATAACTGTATCGAGTGAGCATTGTTCTGGTTTGGATTTATCATATAAAGATCTTGTGCAGTGTGACCGAGGCGTTCCAGTGATCAGGGGGTGAGTGTGGAGTCCTGCTGCCAACTTGTGTCACAGCGTGCTGCTCTGCGGTCAGTGAGAGAGCTCCTGCCTGTCACAGGGACACCAGGGTTTGATTCCCAACGCTGCTCTGGTGGCACTGAGTGATTGCTCTTAACTTTGGATATTGTGACAAGGAACTGACTTCTGAAAAGTGATTTGGATTTGATGAACGATTGGTGTGAGTGAAATGAGTTGACTCTGGCATGAGGAGTGAAACAAGTTGACTCCTCTGGTGTGAGTGGTGAGTGCCTGAGTCGCAGCATGTCTGTGAGAGAGAGAAAAGTACCGTTGTGGTTTTACCCCGTCTGAGAGCCGAGATCCCGGCAGCTGCCTGCTCTTTAGGGGAAAAGGTGGGGGTGGGGGTGAGTGTGAGGCAAGGGAAGGGAAAAGGAAGGGGCAAACAACAACCCAAAACCAAGAAACCAAAAGCCTGTGGGTTGGGATAAGGATAGTTTACTAAGATAACAGAAAGATAAAATATAACAATGTTGACAGGACTTTAGAGCAAAAAATAGATGAAGCTGTTGATACACAATGCAGTTTCTCACCGAACCCACAGCTCAGGCCGTGCCACCCAGAGCCGTCCCGGAACCCGACCGTCCCCCAAAAACAGCGCGTCCTGGAGCCGCCCCCTCCTCCTCCCATCAGCCCCTTTATACTGAGCAGGACGTAATTGGCATGGAATACTCTCTTTGGCCAGTTTGGGTTACCTGTCCTGGCTTAGCCCCTCCATTCTCATTAATAGGGAAATATGAAGAGCTGAAAAAGTCCTTGACTGCTTGACACAACTGAAAACATCAGGGTGTTATCAGCACTGCTTTCACTTTAACACCCAAACACAGCATTCCATCCGCTGCTGCAAAAGAAGTTAACTCCATCCTGACCAAAACCAGGACAGGAGATCATGGGGATATGGACTTGGCAGGGAGAGTTTAGAGACATAGCAGGGGGACAGGCAGACATGGTGGCAATATGGCAGGTGGACATAGGGACATGGTGAAGAGGGCATATGGGGACACAGATGAGGTGGGGGCCATGGGGCCATGGCATGGGGATAGAGAGGTGGTGGGGAAGCTGTGGGGACATGGCAGGGACTGTGGGGACACAGTGGGGACATGGCAGGGTGGGCATGGGGACATGGATGTGGTGTGGATGGTGTTGGGACATGGTGGGAACAAGGTAGGACTCCATTGGGGGGAATGGAGGCTCTGGGGGAGGGGCCACAGGGTGTCACCTCTGTCACCCCAGAGTGTGTCCCTCAAGCTGCAGCATGGAGAGGTGCTGGTGGTGGTGGGGTGGGGAAGGTCACCCTGGTGTCCCTGGTCCTGTGCCTGTGACACCGAGAGCCGGGCAGGTGCTCCTGGACAGTCACCCCCTCCCTGACTACCAGCCCTCCTACCTGCACGGCCAGGTGCTGCCACCACCCGTCACACACGATGTCCTCAACAGGTCCCCACTGCCACCTGCTGCCACCACCCATCCCCACCACAGCTCATCAGCATGCTGTATCACCAACTGTCCCCAATGCATCCCCAGCTATCCCTGCCATGCCCATGGGACATCCCCACCATGTCCCTGCCATGTCCCCAGCCATCACCACCATGTTCCAAACACATCCCTGCTGTGTCCCCAGATGTCTCCCCAACATGTCCAGCTGTGTCAACAGATGTATCCCACACATGTCCAGTTGTGTCCCCATCATGTCCATGCCATGTCACCACTGCATCCCTACCGTGTCCTCAGTTTTCCCCTCCATGTCCCTCCCAAGTCCCTTGCTATGTCCCCTGCAGTGAGGGGGGATATAAACATATATATATATTATCTATTTATTTATATAAAGCACCTATTGAGAAACATTCTTTGGAACCTCTCTGACAGCAGCGGGAAGAACAGGAGTCAGCCTGTCAGTCCCTCAGTGCTGCTGCTTCCAACCGATTTAAAACCAAACCAGACCAAGAGGCACAAGACTTTGCTGCCAGCTCACTCGGCTGGTGTTTAATGCTGCTGCTCCCTCAGGGTAGCAGTACTGCCACACCCATCCCCACCATCCCCTTGCCACATCCCTGCCGTGTTCCCAGCCTTGTCCCAGCTGTCCCCTCATCACATCCCCTCCCATATCCTCACTGTATCCCCCCTGGCATCCCTACCGTGTCCCCAGCCGTCCCCTCTGCTGCCTGTGGCTGCCATCCCCCAGGAGCTGCTGCTCTTCTCCCGCTCGCTCCACACAGCATCGTGTATGGACCAGAGACCTGGAGCTGGGCACAGGTGACAGTGGCAGCCACCCAGGCGGGTGCCCACACCTTTACCACCTGCTTGCCCTGGGGCTATGACACAGGTAGCAGGTGACCCCCAATCTCCTTGTCCCTGTGTCCCCAGTCTGACCCCCATCTCACACAGAGGTGGAGAGCTGGGGATACAGATCTCGGGGGACAGTGGCAGGGGGTGGCCCTAATTCAGGCCCTGGTGATGGATTCTCGTGTCCACTGTCCTTTGCTCCAGGAGGCTTCACTGTCTCGATTCTGGTGCATCATTAACCTTGATGCATGACCTGGGCGATGGCTGCAGTGCTCAGGTCAGGTCCACTCTCCATCATGAGCCCAGCTGTTCGTGGTGTCTCTGCCCCCATGTCCCACAGGCCCATGGAACTACGAACAACTCACGACGACCTTCCCACTCCAAGTCTACCTGAGCATCTCCAGTTTTAGCAACCTGGTCTCCTTGGTCCTTGTCTTGATACTCTCCAGGAACACAGTTCTTGGACATCTACATAATGGGGGTCTGCCCAGGCAGCAGTGTCCAGGCCCAGCTGCCTGGCTGTGACTGCTGCAGCTTCACTTGAAGGAACACAGATGGAGAGAGACTTTTACCAAGGCCTGGAGTGGCAGGACAAGGGCCATGGTTTGCTACTGAAAGAGGGGAGATCGAGGTCTGCTTGTAGGTCCACAGCCCAGGGAAGTGCTCTGGGTCTCTGCCAAAATGGTGGGGACTCTTCTGAGAGCAAAAACCAGTGTTCCAACAGAGAAAATCTCTCCCAAGATTCATGATGCATCCACACAGACAGAAGTGGTAAGGAAGGAGACTGCAGTACAGGCAGGAGGTGTTGGTGAGTGCTTGCACCCTTCTCCTGCCGAAAAGGTAAGTGCCTGCACAAGGTGGGCACAGGGTGATGATCGGTGGCATCAGGTGCCTGAGCTTCAGAGAAGAAAAATAAGATAAAAAAAGACCTGTGGGGACCAAGGCAAAGGTAGTTCAGTAAGGCAAAAGCAAAAGCCATGTGGAGAAGCAGAGGAAAAACAGAAGAATCATTCGCTATTTCCCATCATCAGGAGATGCCCAGCAACATCCCGGGCAGCCGGGCTTCAGTACGCGCAGTGGCTGCTCCAGAACACAAGCATGGTCAGTAACAAACCATGTGCTGGTGCAGTGTGGTCAGCTCTCTGCAGGCAGCTCCCAGCCTCTCCAGCTGGTGAGACCACAAGGGCCACATCCAGCTGCCCCAGTCACTCATGGAGCAGTAAGACTGTGATCGCTGCAAGGATGGCAGGAAGAGACAGTGTCACCCAGGTCAAAGTCCCTGTCCCCAACCCTCTGCTATGGTTGTCTCAGCGTCTCCCACTAGCAGCCCAGTGTCGCTCTGACCATGGGTCTCAAGGGGGAGCACAGAAAGCTGGGCCTGTCCCATCCACCCCCCAGTCCCATGTCATACCTTTGGTCAAGCTGCCAGAGCTCCCATCCATGCCTATGGGGGAGAAACAGCTGCGAGCTGCCACCTCATGCTCGCTGTGGGCACAGTGCACATAAGAGAAGAGGGGAAGAGGCATCAACATCCACTGTGTGTAACCCTCAGGCTCAGGGGTTCTACAGAGACATGTGGCTCATGACCACAGCCCCTACCAGCTCTCCAGGCTCTGCCTTCCTCCCACATCCTGGAGCTTTACCTGATCTGCACTTGCAGATGATGAATCCAGTGATGCTGATGACAGCCAGGATGGCAAGGGGAACAACCACCCATGGCATGATGGTCGATGAGTTGGACTCTGGCTCTGGGGAAGATCAGGGCTGTGAGGAAGGGAAGGGGCCCCCCCTAGCCCATTCTTTCGCGTGCCCAAGGCCACCAGACTCACCCATTGCAAAGACCCCCGGCTCGGCCAGGCTGGCGTGCTCCACACGGCACCGGTACTTGTCCTGCTCCCCAGGAGGGGCCTCGATGGACACCCAGGTGTAGTAGGTGCTGTCGCTGTTGGGCACGATGCTGCCCCGCTGGGTCTCGTGGTCCCTGACCTCACCGTCCTTCAGCCAGCTGATGGTGATGGGCCGTGGGTAGAAGCCGTAAGCGCGGCAGTGCAAGGTCAGGATCCCCTGGGTCTCCTTCTTCGACACTCGGACCGTGGGGGGCTCTGGGGAGGGGGTGGCAGTGAGGGCTGGCACACACATCCACACTGGCCCCTCCCCAGGGTCCCCATCTCCCCTCACCTTTCCTCTCCAGCATGGCCTGCCCATAGCTCACGTATTTCATCAGCCACTCGCTACAGGTGTTCTCCAGGTAGTGCTTCATGTGCTCAATGGCAGTCCTGTCTGCCTCCCAGTTCCTCTTGGTGATTTGTGCTGCTGCATCTGCCGCAGTGAACGTCATCGTGTCCATGTCGAAGGCAATGAAGTCCCTCCCATCATAGGCGACTTGCCAATACCCCTTAGTGCTATTGTCCTCCAGGAGGTCACAGCTGACTCTGCTCTGCAGTGTGTGAGTCCCTGAAACACGATCAGGGAGACGGGGCTGAGGGGCTGCTGGGCCTTCAGTGGGACAAGGCCCCCCTGGCAGCACCCCCCACTCCAGCCCTGTGTGAGGCCTGGGGAATCGGGCACGGATACAAGAGCTGCCTCCACCCAGCCCAGGGCCTACAGCACTTGGGACATCACGTACAGCTGTGACACAGCCTCCTTGTGCCCAGGGCATGGCTGAGATGGCACCCAGCCCATGGCACACTGTAAAAGCAAGGGGATGGGACAGGGTCCTGAATGCTGGGAGAGGGATCAGATAGGAGATGGCATGGGTAGTGGGAGCCCCTCTGGCTCTGAGCTGGGGTGTACAAAGTACCATAGGAATGGTGAGGGGCTGGGACACAGGGTGGGAGCCCCTCAGAGAGTTCTCAGGTTCTGAGACTACTCAGTGCCATGGGATGGTGAGGGCTGTGATGTAGCACCCAGGTCTGGGATGGGGTGCTGGGCATGGTGGGGAGAAGGCCAGAATGTGCTTGTTGGGGCACCCAGAAGCCTCCCTGGCTCTGGCACAAAGGATCCCATGGAGTGTGGGACTGGTGGACAGGGGTGCATGGGGCGCTCTGCCAACAGCACTGGGCTGGGAAGGATCTGCACGTGCTTGGCCAGTACCATGAGGAAGGGTAGTGTCTTCATGGGGGAGAAGGGAGTGGAGATCTCCCCTCCCACAGAGCCCCTTCCCAGCCCACACTCACCCTCACTCTGGTTGTAGCGGCTCTGCAGTGTGTCCAGATCCACATGGTTAACCTCCTGATTGGTCTGTCCAATCTGGGTCTCCAGGTCCCAGTGCTGCTGGTCCAGGTTGGCCGCCATCCAGTCTGCCCGGGGCACCGCCCTCCCCTTCTCGCTGTCGTAGCGCGAAATGAGGTTCCCGTCCACGTACCCCATGGACACAAACTGGGGTACTCCTGGGCTGGGCTCTGACACTGCGGTGTGGAAGTAGTGCAGGGAGTAGAGCTCTGTGGGGACACAGGGGTCAGTGAAGGGTGGGGGGTGCAGGGTGAGGGTGCCCATAGTGATGGGGTGCAGGAGTGGATGGTGAGCCTGGGTGGGGGTCCCAGAGCAGCAGACTGGGGGTGTGGGGGGGTTTCAAGGGAAAGTGTCTGTTGGGGGGAATCTGTGTCCAGGATTGGGTCCTGCTTCCCATGAAGGGAAGCCGGGGGCTCCTGGTGATGAGGAAAGGGGGGCTCTGTCAGTGAAGGACCCGAGATGCCCAGGAAGGGAGTCCAAGGGGGTATCCGGCATCAAGGAGAAACTGATCTGTGGGAGTGACTGGGAAGGGGATGGTGTCATGGTTTCACCCCACCTGATATCTGAGATCCACGCAGCTGTCTGCTCTTTAAAGGAAAAGACGAAGGGGAAAAGAGGGGCAGGGGAGGTGGGGTGTGAGGCAAGGGAAGGGAAAAGGAAGGGGCAAATAACAACCCCAAAACCAAGAAACCAAAAGCCCATGGGTTGAGATAAGGATAGTTTACTAAAATAGCATAAAGATAAAATGTAACAATGCTAACAGGACTTTAGAGCAAAAAATATATGAACCTGTTGATACACAATGCAGTTTCTCACCGAACCCACAGCTCAAGCTGTGACACCCAGAGCCATCCCAGAACCGAACCATCCCCCGAGAACGGCGCATCCTGGAGCCGCCCCTCCTTTCTCATGAACAGAGAAATATGAAGAGCTGAGAAAGTACTTGACTGTCTGACAGCAACTAAAACCATCAGGGTGTTATCAGCATTGCTTTCCTTTTAACATCCAAACACAGCATTCCATCCGCTGCTACAAACGAAGTTAACACCATCCTGACCAAAACCAGGACAGATGGAAAGGGATGGAAGAGGATGGAAGGGGAGTGTTCCAAGGTGGCAGCTGGTCCTTGGGGAGAGTGACTGGGTGTCTCTGTGCCCTGGAGTGATCCAGTGTGCAGGGAATGGAGAACCGTTATCAAGAAACTGGGTCCAGTGGGGTTCCCAGGACCCACCCGCACTTACCACATGCCGCCCAGCCGAGGACCCTCAGCAGCAGAAGCAGCCCCAGTGCCCGGTCCAGCCCCATCCCTCCACTCCGGGTCCCAGATGTTCTGAGCCAAAGGAGCCCCGCTCCAGGACAAACCTCGCTGCCAGCCCCGCCCCGAGACCCGTGATTGGCTGCACCATCACCCGCCCACCAATGGCAGCCAGAGACTCTTACCAGTAACTCCCCCACGGGACCGCCTAGCCCCCCCACCCACTCAGGGTCCCAGACCCCCCCACAGCCCCATTTTGCCTGTATCCCCCAGGCTTGGGTCACCCCTAGGCACCCTGAATCGCAGTTCTTCCCCCCACACCAGTGCCACTCTCATCCCCTACCCTGGGACACCCTGAGACCCCCAGACCTGCCTGGCCCGGGGGGACCCAGGCATCTGGCACCCTGTGGCTCTCCCCACCCGGCTCTGACACCATGTGGGTTTGTGGGTGAAACAGATGGGACAAGGATAAAAACCTCCCAGAGAGTGTGGGCACCCCTGGGGCTTGCAGGACCTGTCCCTTGTCCCCGCTGTCCCTCATGCACTGGGTCACTTGTGTCTGCCATCACCTGTGCCCAGCGTGCCTCGGGCCTGGCAGCGCTCCTGCCTGGCACTGCTTGTACTGCATCTCCTGCACAGGTCCATCAACTTACCAGTTCAAACCAGCAAAAAGACCTTCCAGAAGGATCTGGACTATCTTCTGCCCTGTCTCAGAGAATTCTTCTGCTCTCCTGCCCCATACGATGATGTCATCAGCATACTGCAGGTGCTCTGGGGCTTCACCCCTTCCAGCGCAGTCGGGGTCAGCCCATGGCAGATGCTGGGGCTGTTTCCACCCCTGGGGCAGTCGATTCCAGGTGGACTGGGCACCCTCCCAGGGACAGCAAGCGGTGCCCTGCTCTCTGCTGCCAAAGGCATCCAGAAAAATGCAGTAGTGATATCAACTGGGGTGTCCCACTGTGCTGCCTCTGACTCCAGTTCCTGCTGGAGCTCCAGCATGTCCAGCACAGCAGCGCTCGTAGGCAGTGTGACTCCATCCAGCCCATGACAGCCTGCTGTCAGCCTCCACTCTCCCCTGGACTTCACACTGTTCTTAACAGAGGAAGCTCTCTGTGCCCACACACATCAAGGGTCCGAGTCCCAGCCAGTGCAGAACGCCCTATGTCCACCTGAGCAGGGGGTACCCAGGCTAATGG
Organism: Gallinula chloropus; assembly: GCF_964237585.1. Classification (NCBI taxonomy): domain Eukaryota; kingdom Metazoa; phylum Chordata; class Aves; order Gruiformes; family Rallidae; genus Gallinula; species Gallinula chloropus. The sequence goes on along the minus strand of NC_140117.1, from coordinate 914,383 downwards.
TAGAAATGGAATCCCTCGACAGGGACATTGTTCTGCAGGGTTCAAGAGACCTCATCACCCATGGCTGAGTGCTTAATGCACTCTTTGGGTCATCAACCATAAATCTTAGGAGTCCTAAGTCAGTGTTTTAGTATTGACAACCTGACACAGTGGGTTCCCAATCACTCTCAACAGCTGCCTAAAAGGAGTTTGGAGTAAGGTGGGGGTTGGTCTGTTCTCCCAAGGAACGATCAATAGGACAAGAGCAAATGCTCTCATGTTGCAACGGGGAGTGGGTTTAGATTGGAGATTGGGAAAAAATTCTTGACTGAAACAGGGGTCAGGCATTAGACCAGGCTGCCCAGTGAGGTGGGGGAGTCACCATCCCTGCAGGGATTCAAAAGATGTGTGCACATGGCACTCCAGGAGGTGGTTCAGTTGACATGGTGGTACTGGACAGGCTGTTGGACTTGATGATCTCAGTTGTCTTTTCCAACTGTAAAGATTCTATGAAATGGGTGCTGCAGGTGTGGGAGGTCATTCAGTGAGAGATCCTGCCTTGGTAAAGATCAGAAGCCACATGTATACAGAACATCTGAGGGCACACACTTCATTGGAAGAACACTTTGTCAGTGTGTTTGCACCTGTAGAAGCTCAGAAAATCATTCAGTGAGAACAAAACACCATTAAAAATGAGCTGCTCTGCATGTCAGCAGGACTGTGAAATATTTCAGAGGGTTGGTCAAGGAGGAAAAGAAGCTGTTAATTGTTTTGTGTAGGGTGGTTGGGCTCATGAAGTGCAGTGGGCTTTTTACAACCTTTGTGGGTCTCATATTTAAATAGGTGACGTGCAGAAAACAGACACCACAATCTACAGGATTGTGAAGTAGGGATGTTTATTTGGTGCCAGGCAGCACGGGGGGTAACCCCACCAAAGTCATGCTTGCCAGGCAGCAACTCACCGTCTCAACTTATACAATCACATGTTACATATTCAAGTGATTTCACCAAACACCTATACATATGCACGACCCATCCCTGCTTCATATTAAAATTAGTTCCAAGAACTCATGTCCGTAAGTTCCTCTCCTTGGTGGTAGTCAGGATGAAGGCTGATGTCACTGCTGGTATCCAAACTGCAGGGTTCTAGCTGGCTCAGAGAGCAGCTTTCAGGAACTAACCTTTATCAAAACAATGCGAGACTCTCTGCTTTGGTTAGTTTAAGCAATAAACAATGCAGGACCCTGTGCTTTGGTTAGTTTGTATAATGGTTGGTAAAGCATCACAGAAACTATTAAGCAGCACTACTTTTATGTCAGCTCCCTTTTAACCCCTTCATTCATAGGCCTGTTTGCCCTTGGCAAAAGCAGCTTTGAGGTGGTCCTCATTGTGTTCCTTGTGATGTCTGCCTGGTTGGTTTTGTCTGAGCCACTCCACATGACCCTGGGTTTTGGGTGAAGGAACCCAGAAAAATGCAACAAAACAAAGCACCACAACCTACAGCCCATTGTCCTGGTTTTGGCTAGGATGGAGTTAACTTCTTTTCTAATAGCAGATGAATGCTGTCTTTAGGACTTAGGATGAGAGCAGTGCTGATAACACCCTGATGTTTCTAGTTGTTGCCAAGCAATCAAGGACTTTTTCAGTTGTTCATATTTCCCTATTAACACGAATGGAGGGGATGCATCCAGGACAGGTGACCTGAACCCGCCAAAGGGGGTATTCCATGCCAATTATGTCATGCTCAGCATAAAAGGGGGGCTGGTGGAGGGAGGAGCAGGCAGCTCCAGGACACACTGTTTTTGGCGATGGTCCAGTTTTTCAGGACAGATCTGGGCTGCATGGCCTGAGTTGTGTGGTTCGGTGAGAAACTTCATCGTGTGACACCAGTTTCATATATTTTGTGCTCTAAAGTCCTGTTAGCATTGTTATATTTTATCTTTCAGCTATTCTAGTAAACTATCCTTATCCCAACCCACAGGGTTTTGGTTCCTTGGTTTTGGGGTTTTTTTCCCTTTCCCTTCCCCTTCCCAACTTCCCCGCTCCTTTCCTTTTAAAGTACAAGCGACTACATGGTGCTTGGCTCTCAGCTGGGGCAAAACCACAATACCCATGCAGAAGTTGGGGGCTGAAGCAGCAGAGCAAACTGTTCATTTACTGTGTTTTTTTCACAGGAAGCCTCATGCAGACACCATCAACACTGCGGTCTGAGGTGCAGCATGATGCATTCTGCCTGCACCCCTTAGGGTGGACTAGCTCTCCCTACCTCAGAAACATCTTGGAAAGGCTTTTCTGGAGCCATCCAGACCAGGATCACAAATGGTGGAGACCTCCCCAGCCCCAGTCCATCTCAGTATTTCCAGATGCTGGGAGCTGCGTTACAAGGGTTCCAGGAGGAGGTACTTGCCACGGGCAGGTGTGAGGATGGACACGGTGCCTGAGGACAAGAACAAAGACCTTGGGGAACATTTGAGTTTGCACCAGCTGCCTGTTACTTTCTTCTATATTCCCTCATCCTCCCCTCCCCTGCCCATACCTCCCAGAAGCACAAAATAAGGTTGTTCCTGCCAGTAAAGATCCCTGTGTTGTTACTGGTGTGCGTTATCTCTGCATCCCTGAGCACCCCAAGATGTTTAACTCTGCCGTGCAGCGAGATGGAAGGATTCTCACAGCACGGGGCAGAGACTTGAAGCACGTGCCCAAGGAAGAGGCAAATATTATAATTAGCACAGGGAAATGAAATGAATATGCAGGTACTGTGATGAGAGAAGCCAAATTAAGGGGCTATGCAAATTACCCCCACAGATGCACACCTTCAAGGAGCACGCTGTTAATTTAAATAAGCTTGACCAATATTAGGTTATTACTGCCCAATTAATGACAATTGAGGTGGGTTTTTCTAATTCTGATTAGAATTGGGGGGAGGGTGGAAGGGGGGAATCCCAAGTAACCTTTTAATTGCACAAAGTGATTGAAAATCTCCCTCTGCAGGCCTAAATTTGAGGGTTATTTGGTCAAATTTGAGCAATGTAGTTTAATTTTTTAGGCTTTCTTTTTAAGAGAAAAAATGGAGACAGAACAAAATCATCCTTTTTTTAGGATTAATTCTTTTTCTTGCAAGAAAGAATGGATGGGGAAATGAAAAAAAAAAGAAGAAATGGGAAAAAAGAAGGGGGAAGAGAAACATGAGGAGGGGGAAGGGAGATAAAGCAGGAAAAGAAACAAATGGGAGAAAGGGGAAAAATTAAAAAAGAGAAAGGTAAAAAAGTGTGTGTGTAGATTTAAAAAAGGTGGAATGGGATGAAACAGGGGATAAAGATAAAAAAAACGAAAGGGTAAAAAATTCTTACAGAGGAAAAAGGAGTTGGGAAAATATGTTCACATGGACGTGGGGTGCTGGGCAGACCACACTGAACAGATTGGAAAAGACCTTTGAAATCATTGAGTCCAACCACAAAGCTGTCTACCACTGAACCGTGGGGGCCTCATTCTGCTCCTGGGGATCCAGGATCCAGGGTGTTGGGATCCAGGGTCACCAACATCTGCAGGGGACAGGAGAAGCCAGAGCATCAAGGACAGAGCTTGAGAAATGTGTGGCCTGCAGGTTGAGGGAGGTTCTCCTGCCCCCCTGCTCAGCCCTGGGCAGTTTTCACCACTCTTGGGCCAGGATCTGCCCCACAGGGCAAGAGACAGGACATCTCCTTCCTCTGAGTGATCCCATCCCAGAGCCGGCCCCAGCACAGCAATGATCCAGCTCGGTCTCATGGGAAGAAGTGATGTCATGAAAAGCTGCAATCAAGACTCAATATCCCTGGTGACCATGAAGCAGATATTCTTTATTGCAGCGCTGGGTGAACAGGGGATCGCTCCTCCAAATGTGCGTGCAATAAAGGGTCAGTGACACAGCTTTTATCCAAGACGTATTCATGCTACATGCATATTGACAGGGTTTCCAAGGAATGGTTAACTCTTCCTTTATAAGAGCTCATTATCCCCCACCCACCTATCCCACCTCAATAATATCTTGGTGGGCTTCATTTAGTGCTCTTCATTACAGGTCCTTTTGGTGAGCTTTAGCCTCCCAGGCACATGGCCTTGGGATCCCAGACCCAGGGATGCTGGGATGGAGAGGACAGAAAGGGCTGAGCACAGAGTTCCTGGGACAGGACCCCGTACTGTGCCAGAGCTCATGGAAACTCATGCAGTGCTGCAACTTGTTCCTCTGAAAGGCAAAATCAAAAAGCAATGAATGAGCAGAGGGAACAACTACTCACCCCATGGCTGATCCTGCGGGAACAGCCAGAAATCAGGGTTGTTCCCCAACTCCATCCTTTTGGGGAGTAGGACAAGACCACTGGGAATGGCTCCCTGTCAGCCAATCCCCCACCAGCCCACCCAGGCTCTCTGGAGCTCAGCCCAATCATCAGGAACCCCCTAAAGCAAAGTCCCAGACCCCAACAGGCAACATGTGCCTTCGGTCTCCCAGAGACATTCCCCTGATGTGAGGGGCATAGGTAGGGGGAGCCAGGGGGGAGGTGTCAGGCAGGGGGAACCTTTGGACCCTGAGCAGATATGGGGAAGGGGGTCCTGCTGTGGAGGGGAGGTCTGACCTCAGGGCTGGGGCTTACTGCAGGGGGAACATTGGGGCGCTGAGTTTTCCTTCCCTTGCTTTAAAAAACCCTTCATGTCCAAATCCAGGTTTTGAAGTTCTTCCTCAGGCCTGAGACTGGTCTACTAGGGAGGGGCCTGAGGCTGTAGCTGGTCCTGGGGATGGGACCTGGGGCTGGACCTGGGGCTGAGCCTGGGGGCTGGGCTGGGGGCTGAGCAGGGCTTAGGTCTGGCCCTAGTCCTGGGGATGGGCCTGGGGCTGGACCTGGGGCTGGACCTAAGACTGGGACCTGAGGCTGGAGCTGAGCCTGGGGGCCAGGCTGGGGTGTGGCCTGGAGCTGGGCTTAGAGCTGTGGCTTAGGGCTGCAGGAGGAGCAGCTCCCCCAGCACTGGTAGGTCTTCAGCACCCAATGTCCCTCAGACACCCAGCCTGGGCAGGAGGATGCTCTGCTGGGAGGTGATCTGCTGGTTCTGCCTGGGAGCTGGGGCTCAGGGACTCTTCTGGGCTCACACTGCCCTCTCCTGACACTTGAGGGTGGAGACATCCCCAGGGCTCCTCCAGCCCTGAGATGCAAGTCAGAGAATAACAGAATGAAAGAAGGCGTTGGATTGGAAGGACCTCTGGAGGTCATCTAGGTCAAAGAACCTGTAACTTGATCATGGAATCACAGAATTGTAGGGGTTGGAAGGGACCTCGAGAGCTCATCAGGTCCAACACCCTGCCAAAGCAGCTCCCCAGCTCATAATGCACAGGGCGGCGTCCAGACGGGTCTTGAATCTCTCCAGAGAAGGAGACTCCACACCCCAGGGCAGCCTGTCCCAGGGCTCCCTCACCCTCACTGTGAAAAAGTTCTTCCACATGTTGGTGTGGAACTTCCTGTGCTCCAACTTGCAGCCATTGCCCCTTGTCCTGTCTCCACAGACACTGAAAAGGGGCTGGCTGATTCCCCCTGCATTCCATGCTTAAGATACTTATAGACATTAATTAGATCCCCTTAGTCTTCTCTTCTCAAGACTGAACAGCCCCAGCTTATTCAGCTTCTCCTCACAGGGGAGATGCTCCAGGCCCTTAATCATCTACGTAGCCTTTCTTTGGACTCTCTCCAGGAGATCCCTGTCCTTTTTATCCCAGGGAGCCCAGAACTGGACACAATAGTCCAGGTGGGGCCTGACTAGGGCAGAGTAGAGGGGGAGGATCACCTCCTTTGACCTGCTGGCTACACTCCTCCTGATGTACCCCAGGATCCCATTGGCTCTCTTAGCCACCAGGGCACACTGCTGGCTCATGGCCAACCTGTCATCTACCAGGACCCCCAGGTCCTTCTCCGCAGAGGTCTTCTCCAGCAGGTCATCTCCCAGCCTGTACCGATACAGTGGGTTATTCCTCCCCAGGTGCAAGACTTTACACTTGCTCTTGTTGAATTTCATTAGGTTTCTCCTTGCCCAGCTCTCCAGCCTGTCCAGGTCTCTCTGGATGGCAGCGCAGTGTCCTGTGTGTCAGCCACTCCTCCCAGCTTTGTATCATCGGGTACTTGCTGAGGGTGGAAGCTGTTCCCTCATCAAGGTCGTCAATGAAGATGTTAAACAGAACTGGACCCAACACTGAGCCCTGGGGAACACCACTAGTCACAGGCCTCCAGTCAGATTCTGTTCCACTGATCACCACCCTCTGAGCCCGGTCCGACAGCCAGTTCTCAGCCCACCTCACTGTCCACTCATCTATCCCGTGCTCTCTCAGCTTTGCTATCAGGATGTCATGGGAGACAGTATCAAAAGCCTTGCTGAAGTCAAGGTAGATGACATCCACTGCTCTCCCTCCATCTACCCAGCCGGTGATGACATCATCTGCTGATGCTGGGAGCTGCTTTATGAGGATTATGGGAGGAGGAACCTTCCATGGGCTGGATGGACACGATGTCCGAAGACATGAACAAAGACCTTGGGCAATGTTTTGGTTTGCACCACATGTCTGTTATTTTCCGCTAGATTCCCACTCTAATAATTCCCAGAAAACACAGAAGATGGTAAATTCCACCACTAAAGATCCCTGCCTTGCTGTGAGTTGTCATTATCTCGTGCATCCCTGACCATCCCAAGATGTTTCACTCTGCTTATAACACCTCCTGAGGTGCCAAACCTTGCCCGGTGCTGTTCCCCAGCACAAGCTGCAGGGAGAGGTGCAGCTCTGGGAAAAGCCACTTCCAGCACCTGCACCCAGGCAGAGACAGGGAGGCGGTTGGGGTCCCTTCACTCTCTTGTCTCTGGGGCCTGCTTAAAGCTTTCTTTTCTCATTCTGGGCTTTCGTAAGAGGATGCAGATCTTCAGCTCCTTACCTAGGGGTGGTACCTCAAGTCCCGCCCAAACTTGAAAAATGCAAAACGGGGCAAATTTCCGTTACTTTTATCAGCCTGGTGCATCTGGTGCATCGTTTCCGTCTCATCAGAGACTCCTCTTTCTCTGGGGTTTCGAATATATCCTGTCACTTCCAGCAAGTGATTGATTAGGGATAACTCCTGGAGAGGGGCAGTGGGGCAGAGCAGGTGTCTGCCCCAGGGACCTGTCTGTGGTCCCATCCTGCCCTCAGACACCAGTTTCTGGTACTGTTGGGGTGCTGGTGCAGGCTTCAGGGATTTCCGAAACACTCTGGGAAAGGATCAGCCCTTCTTTGCCAGATCCCCTCTGATGCACGGCTGCCCCTCATCACCCCCCTCTGCCTCCCTTCTCCTCCCTCCTCTCCAGTGCTGCTGCAGATGTGGCTCCCAGCAGGACCCAGGGGCCTCCTGGGGTTTTGGGCGACTCTCCACATGCTCCATGTGGGATCAGGTAGGGATTCTGCAGGGTTGGTGGGGGCTTTCACGCGCTCTGGATGGCAGATGTGGGGCAGGAGCTGCTGTGGGGCAGGGGGAGCCCAGCCCAGAGCTTGGCCCTGCATGCTTTTGCTTTCCCTTGTCCATTGTGGGTGACGGCAAGGCTGGCTGGGGTGGAGGTCATTTTCTGGAGCAGGTTCCCACTCGCAGGAAACCTCCTTCTCCTTCCTGTCCTTCCACTCCCGCTCCAGTTTCTCCGGGGTCTCTGGACCATGGGAAGGCAAAGCAACGCCCGTGGCATGGAGCGTGCCTGGCTCACACCAAGCTCGGCCCTGGCCTGCAACACCCTCAATTAACGTAGGCGCCATCTCATGTCTCTGTGTCCTTCTCCATGGCCAAGCTGACTTCAGAGTGGTGGGACCAGACCACACTCTCCATGTCACCATGGGGCAGGACGTGGTGCTGCCGTGTCACTTGTCCCCAGCAATGGATGCTCAGAGCTGGGACATCAAGTGGATCCGACACAGGGTCTCTGAAATGGTGCACCACTACCAAAATGGGGAGGACGTGTCCAGGGAGCAGATGGAAGAATATGTTGGGAGGACAGAGCTGGCCAGAGATGGTCTCTCCAGAGGAAGCCTGGACTTGCGAATCTCTGGGGTGAGACCCTCTGATGATGGTCTGTACATCTGCACCGTGACTGATGGTGCCTCCTATGGAGAAGCTTTGGTGTTTCTGGAGTTTTCAGGTTTGTGCCCGGTGCGGTGTTTGCAGGGGTGGTCGTGGTGCCTTTGGGGTTGTGTGTCCCTCCCAGACCTCTGTGATGTCCCTTGGTGCCCCAGGAGAGGTGGTACAGTGTCTGGCAGCCTTGAGGCTTATTGAGCAAAGAGGAGTCGGTGCAGATGCAGCCTCAATGTGCTGCAACTCAGCAGCTCAGTCTTGTTGTGCCAGTAGTTTTGGGAGAGATCTGGGATCAACGCTTTGCAGTTCCTGCACAGGTTGGGGTGGGTGGGTTTGGTGGGAGCTGTGAGGGCTCTGCTTGGGGATGCAGGTGTGGCCTTGGAGCTGAGCCCATCCCTCCCTGACCCCAACCCCGGGCTCTTCCCCAGCCACAGGCTCTTGTCCTCAGCTCTCTCTGGAGGGTTACGAGGCCAGAGGCATCCGGGTGCTGTGTCGATCGGCTGGATGGTTCCCGCAACCGGAGGTGCTGTGGAAAGACCCCGACGGGCACCGTGTCCCCTCGGTCTCCCAGAGACGTTCCCCTGATGCCAGGGGCCTGTTTGACACCGAAGACGCCATCGTGGTGATGGGAACCAGCGAGGGGAACTGGTCCTGTGTGGTCAGGAACCGCCGCCTGGACCAGGAGCAGGAGGCGTCCCTGCGCATCTCCGGTGCGACGGCTGCAGCCAGCCCCTGCGGCACTGGAGCAGGGCGGGGGGTGGCTGCCTGGCTGGGAGCAGCTTTGGGCTGGGCTTGGGGTGCAGCATGGGGGCATGGGAGGACTCTGTCCCCTTGAGGACAGAGCTCACAGGAAAAGGGCTGGGAGGTATGAGGCAGGGGTCTCTTGGTCCTTGTCCCCATGGATGGGAGTGGAAATCGGTCCCTTTCCCTGTGGATGTTTGTTTCTCAGCTCCCTTTTTCCATGATGCCCGTCCCTGGATGGTCAGTCTGAGCGTGCTCCTCATGCTCCTCGCTCTCTCTGTTGGGTTCCTTGTCCTCTGGAGAAGGAAAGGTACGTTCGCCCCTGAAGGACAAGTTCCTTTCATCAAAAAGCTCTTTGGGAAGGACAGAGGGGACAAGGACATGGTGCGCTGTGGGCAGGAGGACAGGGAGCACGGCAGGAGCACCTGGCTGGTGGGAAGGTCCTCTCCTCACCTCCTCTTCCTCTGGCTTTGCTTTTCAGCGCTGCTGTTTTCCAGAGAGCTGTGTGAGTCCTTCTGGCCCCTTCCCCCAGCAAAACCTCCTGGTACCAGGGCCCCCAGGATGCACTTGGCTTTCGGGGTTCCTGACATTGGGTCTGAACTCCAGAGAGCCTGAGTGGGTTGCCAGGGGATGAGCTGGCAGGGAGCCATTCCCAAGAGTGAGACAGTCTGGTCCTACTCCCCAAAAAGAGTTGGGGATCAGCCCGAGCTCTGTGTGCTCCAGTGGGATCAGCCCTGGGGTGAGTGGTTGTTCTCTCTGGTCACACATCACTTCTTGCTTTTGCTTTCCAGGGAAACGAGATGCAGCCCTGGGTGAGTGTCCGTGAGCTCTGGCACAATGTGGGGTCCTGTCCCAGGCACTCTGTGCTTGGCCCTTTCCCTCCCTGCCCATCCTCTCCATCTCCCCATCCCTGCCTCTGGGAATGCCCATGACCATGTGCCTTGGAGCAGGGACAACTCCAGGATACCAGCACAGGGATGGACACTCTCCCTGCCCAGAGGTGTTGGGGACCATATCTGGGATTTGACCAGTTTTCCTCTCTCCTTGTAGCCTGGAGGAAGTTTCTGATTCCCAATAGACCAGGTAACTGGGGGTTCTGGTGTCACTCTGTGTTGTTCTCCTCCCATTCCTCCTGTGCAAGGGGCATCTGGGCAGGACAGTGGTTGGGACTGGCCGTGCCTGGGTATGTTGGGTGACTCCCAGACCCTGAGCGTCGCACTGGGCTGTTCCCCTGCTTTGTTCTGGCCTGTCCCACCCCTCGTGAGCTCCATCAGTGGGGCCAAAAGGAGCCATCTCCCCCCTGACACCCTGGGCATTGCCCAGACCCAGCCACTGCCTCCTCATCCTGGTCGTCCATGCTGGGATCACAGCCCCACCGGTGCCTGTTCCCACAGCACTGAGCTCAGTCATGGCCATGCTGGGACCAGCCCTGCTTTGGGATCTCTTGGAGGAAGGAGATGCCCCATGCCCTGCCCCACAGGGCAGATCCTGTCCCCAGGGGTGTGAAACCTGCCCAGCGCTGAGCTCTGCCCCTGATGCTCTGGCTCCTCCTGTCCCTGTAGACGTGGTGACCCTGGATCCTGACACAGCTCATCCCATGCTTGTCCTGTCTCAGTATGGGAGAAGTATGAGTTTGGGAAGAGAACCCCAGGACCTGCCTGACACCCCTCAGAGATTTACGTATTGGTGCTGTGTGCTGGGCCAGGAGGGGTTCAGTGAGGGGAGGCACTGCTGGGAGGTGGAGGTGAAGGGGGAGAATGGAAGTGATTCATGTTGGGGTCTGGGGGTGGCCAGGGACTCTGTAAACAGGAAGGGGGCTATGGAATTGAGCCCTGAAGAAGGGATCTGGGGGGTGGGGCAGTCGAAAGGGCAGTTTTACTCTCTTACCTCTCCTCTTTCCCCTCTGCCCCTGTCCTGGGTCGCCAGCAGAGTCTGGGTGTGTCTGGACTGCCCACAGGGGCTGGTGACTTTCATCGATGGTCACACTGGGGTTGAGATATTCACTTTCCCACCAGCCTCGTTCAATGGAGAGACCATCCGACCATGGTTTTGGGTGGGTACATGGAACACCAAGCTGTTTCTCATGGAGAACACCTCCCCAGCCCTGCAGAGCCCCTGCCCTTCCGCAGACCCTGCCCACGCTCCTCTCCTCGGTGTCGCAGGAGCAGATGTCTCACTCGGCCCCATCCCAGCCCAGGAAGCAGAGGAACAGTGAGGGGGCTCAGAAGGTTTTGGCTGGGCTGGAGCTCATTTCCCCACTGTTTCTGGCACGGGCTGTGTGTTGTATTCCTGCTGCAGGCAGAGCTGGTAACAGTGTGATGATGCAATCGTTAGGAGCCATGTGGGGATGTGCAAGCCATGGCCAGGACACAGTTGCTCCCCCTGGGCTCCATCATATCTCCAGCTGTCCCAGCTGTGGTCCGTTGGTTGCAACTCTGGCTCTGGCTGGGCTGAAATCTGTGAAGTTGAATTTTGCAGGTGGGTGGGACAGAAATGTGTTTGGTTTGGTGCCCAGACACGGTTAATGGGGGGGTCAGGGCTCTGCCTGGCTCTGCTCACAACCCCCCTCTGAAGACCAGCCCGAGGACTCATCCAAACCACGATTTGGTGTCAAGTTTCCTTGGGTAGAGCTGAATGTCTGAGGAAGAGGAAAGCTCCTGCCCCAGCCAGGGTGAGGTCTGGGGGATGGCTGGGGAGGGATGAAGGCAACAGGAACGTGCAGGACCAGAGACCCCACCCTATGGAGAGTACCATGGAGGAGCCAGTTGTCCCCCTGCAGCCCATAGAAGAGGACGAGAGACCTGACCTGCAGCCCATGGAGAGGCCCCCACACCAGAGCAGATTTTCTGGGGACACTTTTGACTCTGTGGGGGACCAGGCTGGAGCAGTCTGGGCCTGAAGGCCTGCATCCCATAGCCCTGACCCATGCTAGGGCAGCTGGGGAAGAGATGAAGCCCCAGAAGGAGGGAGGGGTGGGGGGAGGTGTATTAAGATTTGGGCTAATTTTGCATTGTCCTGCTCTGCTTTCATTGGGTAATAAATTAGTCCCATTTAATTCTTTTTTGAGCCTGTTCTGCCCGTGACGCTGATTGCGGAATGATGTCTCCCTGTCCTTATCTGGACTCCACTGCCTCTCAATATCTATTTTGAATGACAGAATGATTGAATGCATTTGGTTAGAAGGGATCTTTGGAGGCCATTCTGTCCCACCCTGCAATGAGCAGGGACATCTTCACTAGATCAGGTTGCTCAGAGCCCCATCAAGTCTGACCTTGAATGTCTCCAGGGATGGGGCCTCCACCACCTCTCTGAGTAACCTGTGCCAGTGATCCACCACCCACATATTGAAAAACTTTTTCCTAATATCCTACCTAAATCTCCCCTTTGCCAGTTTGAAACCATCACCCCTCGTCCTACTGCTCCATACCCTCATGAACTGTTCTTCCCTAGATTTCTTACAGGCACCTTTCAGGTATTGGAATGCTGCTATAAGGTCCCCCCTTCCATCCAGCCCTCCCATCCATCCATCCATCCATCCATCCATCCATCCATCCATCCATCCATCCATTATCCATCCATCTGTCGTGGTTTTGCCCCAGCTGAGAGCTGTGCACCACACAGCTGCTTGTTCTTTAAACGGGACTGTGGGGGGGGAGGAAGCTGAGAGAGGGGGGAGAGGGAAGAAGGGGAAAAAAAATCCCAAGGAAGCAAAACCTGGCAGGTTGGGATAAGGAGAGTTTACTGGGATAGCAGAAAGAGCTTTCCCAAAAACCAGAGCATCCCCAAAAGCACATGTCTTGGAGCTGCCTGCTCCTCTTCCAAACAGCCCCCCTTTTACGCTGAGCATGAGGTAATTGGCATGGAATACCCCCTTAGGCCAGTTTGGGTCACCTGCCCTGGCTGTGTCCCCTCCCTTCTCGTTAGCAGGGAAATATGAACAACTGAGAAGTCCTTGATTGCTGGGCAACAACTGGAAACATCAGGGTGCTCTTAGCACTGCTCTCATCCCAACTCCCAAACACGGCATTCCAAACGCTGCTAGAAAGGAATTGACTCCATCCTGGCCCAAACCAGGACAGGGGGGAAGAAAGAGGAGAAATTCTGCCTAAACCCTGCTAAGAAGAGAGGGGCGATGGGAGGGTACCCGCCCACTCACCCTAAAGGAGAGTGCGGGCCTGGGGACCCCTCAGCAGAGGGCGGGACCGGCCCAGTGGTGTGCAGCTCACGACTGGCTGCTTCCCCCCGCCACTCGTGGGCTGTATGTGCTGATTGGCCAGAGAGGAGTAAAAAGGGGAGGTGCCTTCTGCTCTTCTCCTCAGAGGCAGCGGGATCCCGGAGGCGTGGCCCTGGCCCTGGCCCTGGCCCTGGCCCTGGCCCTGGCCCTGCCCTGCCCTGCCCTGCCCTGCCCTGCCCTGCCCTGGTGGAGAGGTGGCTGTGGGACAGGGGGAGAGAGTTTGTGGGGGGTGGGTTTGGGGCTGTGGGGCTGAGGAGTGAGAGGCAGAGGGGTTGGGAGAAGAGGGCTGCAGGGAGAGGTGACTGCGGGGCTGGGGAGGGTGCTGTGGGGCTGGGTTTGGGGGTGAGGGGCCTGGTTTGGGGCTATGGGACCAGGGGAAAGGGGACTGGGGTGTGGGGAAGGGGCAGGGGGAGAGGGGCTGTGGGCAAGGGGAAGGGGCTGCAGAGGGGGGTTTGGGGCTCCCCCAATCCCTCTACACACCCACCCCACCCCCCCGCCCCGCTTCCTACCACTTCCCCACGTCCCTCCCAACCCCCCCTCTTCCTGGCTTTTTCTGGGAAACCGGGATTAAGTGCTGGGCATTGGTGGCCATTGCGATGCCCTGCGTGGTCCCGGTGCCCTCACCCACCATGGAAGATGGGTCACAGCCCTGTAGCCCAAGGGGTCTCCCCACTAACATGCCCACCAGGACAGGGTGGCAGCAACCAGGGTCCACCAGCACCTGTGGGTGGGATATAAATCCGGGGGGGACAGCAGGCTGCGCAGATCCAGAGCTCCCCTGGAAAGGGGATAGACCTTGGGATTACTCCTTGAGGTCTCAGGAACACCTCTCAAGGCTGCTCCTCCAGATCTTGGGAGCTCCTCTGGAAAGGGAATGGATCTCCAGGTTACTTATCAGGATCTCCCCTGGAAGGGGATGCCTCTCAAGGTTACTCCTCCAGGTTACTCCTTGAGGTCTTGAGATCTCCCCTGAAAAGGGACACCTTCCAAGGTTACTCCTCAGGATCTTCCCTTGAAGGGAAAGGTTCTCAAGGTTACTCCTTGAGGTCCTGGTGCGTCACGAGTGGCGTCCCCTAGGGCTCAGTCCTGGGCCTTGTTCAACATCTTTATCAATGACCTTGATGAAGGGATTGAATGTTCCCTCAGTAAGTTTGTAGATGAGACTAAACTAGGAGGAAGTGTTGATCTGCCTGAGGGTAGGGAGGCTCTTCAGAGGGATCTGAACAGACTGGAACGATGGGATGAAGTTTAACATGGCCAAGTGCAGAGTGCTGCACGTGGGACATAACAGCACCATGCAATGCTACAGGCTTGGGGGAGATTGGCTGGAGAGCTGTCAGGAAGAGAAGGACCTGGGGGTGTTGGTTCACTGCAGGCTGAATATGAACCAGCAGTGTGCCCAGGCAGCCAAGAAGGCCAATGGCATCCTGGCTCAAAAACATCCTGGTATCAAAAACAGTGTGGCCAGTAGGTCTGGGGAGGTAGTTGTGCATCTGTACTTGGCATTGGTGAGGCTGCACCTCGTGTACTGTGTCCAGCTCTGGGGTCCTCACCATAAGAAGGTCATTAAGGTCCTGGAGCAAGTCCAGAGAAGGGCAACCAGGCTGGGGAAGGGTCTGGAGGGCAAATCTTATGAGGAGCGTTTGAGGGAGCTGGAACTGTTTAGCTTGGAGAAGAGGAAGCTGAGGGGAGACCTTATCACCACCTAGAACTACCTGAAGGGAGGTTCTGGAGAGGTGGGCGATGACAGGTGACAGGAGATGGGACAAGGGGAAATGGTTTTGTAATGGTTACAGGAGCTACTGGCTCAAGCGAAAAGGTGTACTTTCTAAAACCCCTGTCTTTCAAACTAGGAAAACAATTGGGAATGCACAAATTCTTAGACATGCCTAACTCCCCAAAACCATTGTTGGGCCAGGATTTACTAGAACAGTTAGAAGCAAAGACAGAATTTAGAAAAAGAAAGATAGAATTTCAAATAGGATACAACCAATTAATTGAAGTATTAAGTCTGGTCCAGTTAGACACTCCAATTAGTGCAGGTGTACCTGAAATGGTTTTGAATCAAATATATCCAGGAGTTTGCGCCTCTGAAGTACCAGGAAAGGCAAAAAATGCTTCCCGGATTGTGGTAAAGCTTAAAACAGGAGCTCATCCAGCGAGAATCAAGCAGCACCCTCTTAGAACGGAAGATAAGGGAGGGATTAAACCCATAATAGAACAATTCATCAGATATGGACTACTGAGGGAGTGTAAATCAGAGTAGAATACTCCTATCTTACCAGTTAGAAAATCAGACAAAAGCTATAGAATAGTTCAGGATCTCAGAGCCATTAATAAAATTGTTGAGGATTTGTATCCATTTGTGGCAAATCCATATACATTATTGACTAAACTGACTCCTGAATTGTCATGGTTTAATGTATTTGACCTGAAAGATGCTTTCTTTTGCCTCACCCTGAGCTGGCAAAGTCAGCTGCTACTCACATCTGAATGGGAAAACCCAGATTCTGGAAGAAAACCACAACCAACATTGACTGTGCTGCCACAGGGGTTTAAAAATAGCCCTACACTTTTTGGAAATCAGTTAGGTAAGAATTTGGAACAATGGGAGCAGCTACAGTAGCACTGCAGTAAGTAGATGACCTACTAATTGCCACAGAGACTAAAGAATTGTGTGTGACAAGGACAATTAGCTTGCTAAACTTTCTTGGACTTAATGGATATCAAGTTTCTCCCCAGAAGGCCCAAGTGATTTATCTTGGATATGGAATAAGTGCAGGACAGAGGACATCGGGGACAAACAGAAAAGAGGCCATTTGCCAAATTCCTCAATCAGGGATGGCAAAGGAACTTCACACCTTGCTGCAAATGACTGGATGGTGTCGCCTATGGATCTATAACTACATGATGATGGTAAAACCACTTTATAAACTATTGTAAACAGGCCAAGATAATCTAATCTGGAAAAGGGAGACAAAAAGAGCTTTCCACCTGCTGAAGAAAAAGCTGATGGAAGCCCCTGCCCTAGGGTTGCCAAATACAACTAGGCCTTTCCAGCTGCTCTCCCACGAAAGACAAGGGACAGCCCTGGGAATCTCGGCCCAAGATTTGGGACTGTATCTGCAGGTAGTGACTTACTTTTCCAAACAGCTTGGTGAAGTCAGCAAGGGTTGGCCTAGCTGCCTAAGGGCAGTGGCAGCAGTAGTGCTTAATACCCAAGAAGCCCACAAAGTCACACTAGGCCAACAGATTAGAGTCCTGCTATCACACACTGGATCAGCAGTCTTGGACGTGAAGGGAGGGCATTGGCTCTCACCACAAAGGTTCCTTAAATACCAAGCTATTCACGTGGAACAAGATGACATAAGAATAGTGGTTACTAACATTGTCAACCCAGCATCTTTTCTTAGTGGAACCATGGGGGAACCGGTGTCACACGACTGCTTGGAAACTATTGAGACAGTATATTCCAGCTGGCCCAACCTCAAAGAAAATCCACATGAGGATGCTGAAGGCTCACAGTACACCGATGGAAGCAGCTTCATGTGACAAGGTATTTGAAGAGCTGGATACTTGGTAACCACTGAAGACCAGGTTAGAGTCCAGAGCTCTTGCTCCAAACACTCCAGCACAAAAGGCAGGAATACTAGCCTTGACTTGAGCATTGGAACTGGCAAAATGTAAAAAGATCAATATTTGGGGTGGTCTGTGCTCATGGAGCCATCTGGAAAGGAAGAGGACTCTGATCTACCCAAGGAAAAGGCGTAAGACATGCAGATCAAACTCTTAGGGTTTTAGATGCCATACTATTACCAACAGAAGTGGCAATCATGCACTGTAAAGCCTATCAGAAAACAAACACTGCTCAAGATCTGGGTAATGCAATGGCAGATAGTGAAGCCAAAAGAGCAGTGGAAGAGGGAGGTGTTGAAGTGCAGTCTCTGGTCCCAGAGGATAAAATACAAATTGACAGTGAACCTAATTATTCTAAAGGGGGTCAAAAGTTAATTGAGGATCTAAATGGGAAAATGGAGGTAGGAGGATGAGCAAAGACCCCGCAGAACAGAATCATAGTTCCATTGGCATTATTATGGGCCATTATAATGACAGAAGATTAAAAAAAATACTGGGGATCTGAGGCCTTGTATAAATATTTGTCACAGTATCACAAAGTTGGAAAATACCTTTAAGATCATCGAGTCCAACCAATCCCATCCTAAGCTAAACCAGATCCCTAAGTACCTCATCTACCCTTTTTTTAAACACATCCAGGGAAGGTGACTCAGCCCCTCCCTGGGCAGCCTGTTCCAGCCCTGACAACTCTTTCTGTAAAATTTTTTTTCTAATATCCAATCTAACCCTGCCCTGGCACAGCTTGAGGCCATTTCCCCTTGTCCCATCTCCTGTCACCTGGCTGAAGAAATCATCGCCCACCTCTCCAGAACCTCCCTTCAGGTAGTTGCAGGAGATGGTAAGGTCTCCCCTCAGCCTCCTCTTCTCCAAGCTAAACAGTCCCAGCTCCCTCAGCCACTGCTGAAATGATTTTCCCTCCAGCCCCTTCACTAGCCTCATTACCCTTCTCTGGACTTCCTTCAGGACCTCAGTGTCCTTCTTATGGTGGGGAGCCCAGAACTGGACACAGTACTTGAGGTGTGGCCTCACAAATGCCCAGTACAGGGGCACACTCCCCTCCCCAGACCTACTGGCCACACTATTTTTGATACAAGCCAGGATGCCATTGGACTTCTTGGCTGCCTGGGCACACCGCTGGCTCATGTTCAGCCTGAAGTCACCCAACACCCCCAGGTCCTTCTCCTCCTGACCGTTCTCCAGCCAGTCTCCCCCAAGCCTGTGGCGCTGCATGGGGTTGTTGTGTCCCATGTGCAGCACTCTACACTTGGCCTTGTTAAACTTCATCCCATTGGTCTCAGCCCATCAGTCCAGTCTGTTCAGATCCCTCTGAAGAGCCTCCCTACCGTCAGGCAGATCAACACTTCCTCCCAGCTTAGTGTCATCTGCAAACTGACTGAGGGAGCATTCAATCCCTTCATCCAGGTCATTGATAAAGATGTTGAACAGAACTGGACCCAGGACTGAGCCCTGGGGGACGCCACTCGTGACCGGCCTCAGCTGGATTTGGTTCCATTCACCACCACCCTTTGGGCCTGTCCAACCAGCCAGTTTTTAACCCTGCTGAGGGTCCTCCTGTCCAGGCCAGTGGCAGCCAGTTTCTCAGTCAGAATGCTGTGAGATACCATGTCAAAGGCTTTACTGTCTCTCCATGTCCCCCACTATTTCTGTGCTCTATCACTGTGGTGACCGGCAGAGAGCAACACCCAATTCAATATGAATTTCAGGTGAAGCCGTTTATTGGGTGAAATCCCACAGATTAGAGACATTTGTTACTGCAAACGTGACAAGCTGAAAAACTGCTAATGTAAACATACAAAAAACCCTGCTAATGTAAACATACACTGTTTACTCCCCACTGATTGGTTAATGATTATAACTGTTATCGCGGGTTTCCCAGTCACCAGTCGGAAACCAGTTAATTCAGTTACAAAGTTAATTTTATTAATTTAGCAGGCGGCAATTAAGCAAACAGCACTGGGTGGCCGGAGAGTCTCAGCTCTACCAACGGCACGCACCGTCCCTCTCCGAATTCAGGTTTTTATAGTCCTTTAGTTCCGGGTCCCGATTGTTTCACTGAGGCTTCTTCTGCACATGCGCCAGTTGTTGTTAGGGGGTCGTCTTCTACCTTCTAGTGGTCGATGGGATGAAGTTGCTCCTCTTCCTCACTTGTCCCTTAGTTGACCCCTCTCCCATATTTGGTCATCTTTAACAGCAAGCTCATTCATTGCCTACTTAATTTCTATGGTTTCCACTTCTAAGTTACCTATAACTCAGTTCTATGCTTCGTTAGCAACTAACAATATACGTTACACAATCATTCTTACAAAATCAGAACGTTACAACCTGTTTCAAGGTACATGTGGTTTACTGAACAAAGGCTCATCTATCACAATCCCCCCTTTTTCTTTTTATCACCATTTTGTTCAGTAAACCATTGTAATTCTTGGTGGCTTAGTATATGAGTTTAGTCAACCGGGGAAAGAGTTAAACCATGATTCATACCAGCCTTGTTGAGATTCTCTTTTTCGTCATCTCTTTTCCAACCCTTCCCTAAGTTTAGCCACAGTATCTCTAACAATGTCGGTATGATCTGCATAAATACATCATTCTTTTCCTAAGGCTACACAAAGTCCCCCTTGTTTTTAAAAATAGGAGATCTAAACCTCTCCTGTTCTGTAACACCACCTCATATCGTGATCTTAGGGATTTTTCCGTTAACATTAACTTTAAGGACCTTTGAATCCTCCCACCTAACAAGGGTCCTTGACATGGTCTAGTTAATTGTCCCCAGATACATACAATAATTAAAATAATCAGCCAGGATGGGTGGTGGTTTTCTGATTTCCTACAAGGTTTTTCTTGATCCCATTTATTGCCCTCTAGCCCCCCTTTTTCTTTTCCTAGGTGGGTGTGTTCCTGAGGCAGTGTTAAGCCAGGATTTGCACTAGGGCAGCTCCTCTGAGGCTTGCACATTACTCTAATCTCTGGGTTCCGTCCTCCACAGTTTTTTACACCTCTGCCTCGCCCGTCGGCTCGGTTGCTTCAAGTCACGGGGTGTTCCATCTTCCCGGCAGCAGGGGTATTCTTCAGGAGGCTCCGAGATTTTTCTCTTAGCGCACCTTCATTTGAATTTCTTTCAGTTATTCATTTTACTCTGGGGAGCTGTACCATACTCCACTTAGGTCTCTCCGGCAACACACCTGGACAATAGTTATTGAGAGAGGAACAGGCTCGTTTGGGTGGAAACATTAATATTCTGGTAACCTATATATATTCCACCACTGTGGTGACCATTTTTCAATTTCCCCTTAAGTTGTTTTATACTCAAATATTTCTTGTGTCAATTTCAAATTTTGTGTGTAATTATTCCCATAAATTCCCCTAGGAGGGGTTCCTTCCTAACAATGAGACCACCACCGTCCTTGGCAGATTTTACAAATAAAACACATAAAAGGATAACAATTACAACGTTTGACTCCACACTTAACTGTAAAGTTTTTACACACTTATAGTTACAAGTTTCTCCTTCATCACTTATCTGTATAAGAACATCGGTGTTTAAGATCTCTTTAGGGTCATTCTGAGACTTCCAGGAGAATTGGTGACCTTCCAGGATGGCTCTTGCAATGTTGAATCCGAAATAGGCCCCTTCACTCAACTGGCATGTGTCCATCCACACTCAGCAGTCCTAATGGCTGTATCTGTTGTAAGTAAGACAAGAAAAGGTCCCTCCCTTTTGAGGTGTTAAAGAAGTTTCTTTCCAAGTCTTTATCAGGATTTTGTCACCCGGTTGTATCTTGTGTATCGCCATATCCAAGGGGGCGTTGTGCCAATATTCCTTTTCTTATTAACTCCTTTCTTCTTGCCATTAGTTGTGTTTTGTAAGC
Source organism: Gallinula chloropus (assembly GCF_964237585.1). Classification (NCBI taxonomy): domain Eukaryota; kingdom Metazoa; phylum Chordata; class Aves; order Gruiformes; family Rallidae; genus Gallinula; species Gallinula chloropus. Next base: position 893,810 of record NC_140117.1, on the reverse strand, counting down.
CTCTGCTAGGGAATCCTCCAATCGCGGATGATTCCCCGGGTTACTCATGTCATATGACATCCCATACAACATTTCAAAGGGAGAAACACTCACATCAGTTCTCGGCTGTGTTTAGATATTTAATAGAGCCAATGGTCAACACCTAATCCAGGACATCCCTGTTTCCAATTTTAATTTTGTTAATTGTTTAATTTCTCCATTCATTCTTTCAACTCTACCAGAACTTTGTGGGTGCCATGGTGTGTGGTGTTGTCACACAATTCCAAATCTACAGTTTCAACAATCCCAAAATCGATTTGTGTATTAGAAAAGGGTCTATGGGCCAGGATTCTTCCTCCGACTTTTTCCATGTGCATCTTGTGCTTCCCTCCAGCCAGTGCAAGCAGCTTCCATGCTTGCTTGGTGAACCAGCCAGGGGAAGCAGCTGAGCTGCATGCTAAGTCAGCACACCACCACGCAGCTGTAACTCTGTGATCTCCCTGGCCAAGTCCACCCCGCAGATACACTGGCACCAGCAAGATGCCAGCACAGGGGAGGGGCACAGTGCCTGGGAGGAGGAAAACTATTGTTGTAGGCAGCAGTACTGTTAAAAATACTAGTTAAAAACATTTTGTGAAACTACAGGATTCAGCTGCTTTATTTTTCTTAGATATTGTCTATTGACCCTTTGACACGTGATACATCCCCTTAAAATTTGCTTAGCCAGATCATATAAACCAATGCACATATACTTAATTACAAATTGGTCAATTAAGGCTTGAGTGCCCCAGTGTGTACCACTGTGTATTCTTTGTAAAATTCTGAGGGCCATTGTTTTAGGAAAAACCTCTCAGCTGTCAGGTAATTCTCAGGTTCCTGAACTATTCTTTTGTATTCCCATCTTTATTAGTTTTTTCTTACTCCTGTGGTATGAATTTCGGTACCTGTGGATTTAGTTCTTTCTGCCTCTTATCCGATATATCTGTGTCCCTAGTCTCCAGAATTAGTAAAGCAGCTCTTTTAGCTTCTTGGTCAGCTAAATTATTTGCTCTTATTTGCGGGGTTAACCCTTTCTGGTGTCCCCTCAAGCGTACCACTGCAATTTTCTTAAGGCCCCTTATGGCTTGTAAGCTCTTGATGGATTAGTCTTTTCCTTGTAAATTTGTTAACCCTCTCTATTCCCAAATCTTCTAAATGTATAAGCTATTCCAAAAGCATATTTTGAGTCTGTGAATATGGTTCAAGATATAAAAATTGGGCCGGATTCTGCAGAGAGGTAGTTTCTAGAGACAACTTTGGAGAAGCAATTAATATCCATTTGTCCGCTTTTTTGTTGTAATACTCCCCTGATGTTCTGTGGGGAGATTACTTTCAACTCTCCTCCAAAGGTAATTTTGAGAGCTTCCTCCACCAATAGTGCCGTGGCTGCTATTATTTGCAGACAAATGGGCCATCCCCTACTAATCAGGTCTAATAGTTTGATAGGCTATAGGTTTTTGCTTCCTGCCCACTCCTGAGCCAATACCCCATATGCGACACCTCCCTCTGTATTAACAAATAAGAAAAAGGGTCTCCACAAGTCGGGTAAACTGAGCATGGGGGCATTTGTCAATTCCCTCTTAAGTGTTTCCAATTTTTCTCCATCCTCTGGAGTCCACTTTAGCAACCCATCGTGAGCTAATTTAGCATATAAAAATTTTGCTTTTCCACTAAAATTCTCAACCCATTGTCTACAATATCCAAAAAGTCCCAATAATTGTTACACTTGTCATTTATTTCTGGGCAGAGGCATAGAGAGTATTCCATTAACCCTTTCATGATCCAATTTCTTAGTTCCTTTACTGAGTCTGTGTCCTAGGTACTTTACTACTTCTTCTACAGACTGTAATTTTTGTTTAAACACCTTTAAACCCTGTAAACCTAAAAAGTTTAAAAGTTTAATACTCTCCCGTCTAATTGTTTCCTCATCTTCTTTGACCAACAACAAGTCGTCCACATACTGGACGAGGGTTACTCCTTGGCCCGGCTCATATTCCCATAAAAGTTGTTAGTCTTTTAATTTCTGGTTTCAATCCCTTCCTACCCTCCTCAGGTAGTGGGCATTGTTTAATTTGTACCGGGACCTCAGGGTCCTTAATCACAATCACAAAAGGTTTAATATTTAATCTTCCCGTGGTCTCTGGGGTATACCATACCTCGGGGTTAATTTGCTTTTTGTCTTCGACTTTAAGGGAGCATAATTTAACTCATAATTGTTTTTTTATTTATTTCCAAAGAAATTCCTAGTTTAACCATTAAGTCTCGTCTCAGTAAATTATAGTCATCTTCAGGCACCAGCAACAATGACTCTAAGTCAATTTTGGAGTTGCTTTCAAATAATATTTCCTTGACCACGGGTACCGCAAAGGGTTCCCCTTTTGCGCCAAGTACCTGTACTGTCTCTGAGGAAATTTTACTTCCCCGGGGGTAAACTTTGGATGGTGGATCTTTCCATCCCTGAGTCCACGAGGAACTCAATTTCTTACTGCTGGGGACATACTTTCAGTTTTACCAGGGGCTCTGTTTTACTCCTTATCCCCAGCAAATAAAGTTCTTGACACCCCTAGTCTTCTTTAAACATTTTCTCATCCCCCCATTGCCACTTCTCCTAAGGGGTTCTCTTTCACTTAAAGCGTATAAATTTGCCCTTCTTTCAGAAATTATCCAAAGGGCTGCATATTTACTTTTTTCCAAACTAAAGGGTTCCTTTGCATTTACATACAAATTTAGAGCTTAACATACCCGATCCTCAAAGGAACCAAACCTGGGCCAGTGAACTGATTCACCCCTTATGGGTTGTCCTGCCCAGACTTCCATACAGTACTGTATCATCTTTACTTTACTCTTACCCCGTCTAGAAGGGGTAATCATCCCAGTACTTAATCATCAGTCCCAATGGACTACTCGGGGGAAGATTCCCAGGATCTCCCCCACCCATGGCAACAGTGGGCCTGCTTTTCCTCCGTCCCATCTTCTGGGGTCTATACTCTTACCCTACTATCAGGGCCTATACGTCTTCCACCCCAGGACCCTAGCCCCAACCGAACGACCTGTACTCACGCGTCCTGTGTCTTCGTCCAGGGCTTCGTGCACAAAGATTAAGGGGCTTTGCCGGCTTTTCTTTGCTTATTGCCGAGAATTTCGGTTTGTCGGTGGAGAGCCGAGCGGATACTCTGGCAGGGCCGCTGATACAGCGGGGCGCCTCCCTGCTCAGAGGCTCACGTCCGGTTGTTCTCCATCCGAGTCACGGCACCAAATTGTGATTCTAGGTTTCCCAGTCACCAGTCAGAAAACAGTTAATTCAGTTACAAACTTAATTTTATTAATTTAGCAGGCGGCAATTAAGCAAACAGCGCTGGGTGGCCGGAATGTCTCAGCTCTACCAACGGCACGCACCGTCCCTCTCCGAATTCAGGTTTTTATAGTCCTTTAGTTCCGGGTCCCGATTGTTTCACTGAGGCTTCTTCTGCACATGCGCCAGTTGTTGTTAGGGGGTCATCTTCTACCTCCTAGTGGTCGATGGGAAGAAGTTGCTCCTCTTCCTCACTTGTCCCTTAGTTGACCCCTCTCCCATATTTGGTCATCTTTAACAGCAAGCTCATTCATTGCCTACTTAATTTCTATGGTTTCCACTTCTAAGTTACCTATAACTCAATTCTGTGCTTCGTTAGCAACTAACAATATACGTTACACAATCATTCTTACAAAATCAGAACGTTACGACCTGTTTCAAGGTACATGTGGTTTACTGAACAAAGGCTCATCTATCACAACAGGTGATGAATATGTATAGTTGTATGGTATAAAAAGGCTGCAAGCTCTGACCAAAGGTGTGCCTACTTTGTTGGGTCACCCGCTCTTGCAAGAACATATAATAAATTACTGCTTCACTAACGTGTCTACCTTGAGTCCTGTTTTTAGGACCTTTGTTATTTCTAACACTTGACACCTGGGACTACGCAGCCTTCCCTTCCCAGGAAGCCAGACCTGCTCCTGGATATATCTCCCTCTCCTAATTTCCCCCACAAAGCTGCCCCCACCTCCCTGCTCTTCTCCCCTGGGACCCCCACCCAGGCTTGCAACCTACCTCTGGACCCCCAAAACTAAGACCCCCCAACCCTCACCATCACCCTGTGCCCCCACAAAGATCTTCTCCCTGCATTCCATTGACATCAGAGTGTCAGAGCCCAAGTTTTTGTTCTTGGGGTACGTGGACAGGAACCTCATTGTGCCCTACGACAGCGAGAAGGGGAGGGCGGTGCCCCGGGCAGACTGGATGGCAGCGAACCTGGACCAGCAGTACTGGGACCAGCAGACCCAGATTGAATAGAGTAATCGGGATTTACACAGTGAACCTGGACACACTGCAGAGCCGCTACAACCAGAGTGGGGGGAGTGGGACAGGGCTCTGTTGGGCTGGGAAGGGGCTCTGTGGGATGGGAGAGCACCCAACCCCCAGAAGACCCTGCCCAGCCCCACACCACTGCCCTAGCCCGTGCCAACCCCTTCTCTGTCCAGCACTATTGTTAGAGTGCTGACAGTCCTTCAGTCCTTGGGATGCCTTGTCCCAGAGCCAGGGAGGCTTCTGGGTGCCCCAATCAGCACATTTGCACCCCACCCTCCTTATCAGCACCCCATCCCAGGACTGGCCAATACATCCCAGCCCTCACCATCCCAAAGGCAATGGGGACCCCCAGAATCAGATGGGCTCCCACCCCTGTCCCATTCCTTTGGTACTTTGTACCCCTCACTCCAGAGCCAGAGGGGCTCCCCCAACCCATCCCGTCTCTTATCCCTGCCCCATGACATTCAGGAGCCTGTCTCATCCCCTTGCTGTCACAGGGTGCCATTGGGCTGGGTGCCAGCCCAGCCACACCCTGGACACAGAGCATTTGTGTTACAGCTTTACATGATGCCCTGAGTGCTGTGGGCCCTGGGCAGGGCTTCCTTGAGGCGCTGAAGCTTGACAGTTCAGTGTTACTCTGCCAGGATGTTTTGGGGGTCATTGAGCATCAGTGCTCTGTGGTTCCTGCACAAGTTGGGGGTGGGTTTGATGGCTGGTCCCGCAATCCCTGTGGGACATGTGATGAGTCTGCTCTGGGATGCAGTGGTGACCTTTGAGCTGATCCCATCCCTACCTGACCAGGATTTATTCCACATCCATTACTGACTTTAAATGACAGGAAATATTCTACCCCCCCTACAGAAATGTAAGTCACTCAACAGATGGGCAAGAGCTTCTGGATGTACCAGGCTTCCCAATAAAGCACTCCTTTGCCCAGTTTGAGGTGCAGATTTACTGTCTGTGGGTAGGACTTGAGCTCCCTCCCCCCCGGTAGTTCTGCGTCCTCCTGCCAAAGTCCAGAGTCATAAAATACAGCTGCAAGCAGGACCTCGGGACAAAACAGCAAAGGGAAACCAACAGCCTCCCTGACCCCACCTGGTTGGCATGTGCTGGAGGTAGTTTTTCCTGAAGCTGTGCCTCTCCCAGCAGCCTGTGTTGGGAAACAGCACTGGGTGAGGTTTGGCACCTCAGGAGGCGTTTCCCATCACAGAAAGGGTTGATGTTCTTGTGTATGACCACTGTTGCTGATGCAGTGAGCAAACCCTGACCAGACCCTGGTGAACTGTCCACCTGAGCCAGGGCCACTGGGTCCATCTGAAGGGCATGGGGATCTCAGGACATTGGCCTGTTATGGAGGAAAAGGCAGGAGCCCATCAGTCCCAGGAATCAAATAAATATGAGAAGGGAGGGAAATCAAGTGGTGAGCTTCTGAGGCACGTGGGACAAGAGGACTAGATAGTGTGGGCATCTTCAAGCGTTGGGACGTGCCAACTGTGCCCTGTCCCCTCAGGGGCCTCGGATCCCTGGGCAGGACATGTCCCCAACAGCCCATCCCCATGCAGGGGCAGCTTGTTCCCAGCAGAAGTCCTGGGGTCCTGTATTCATAGCGGGGTGTGGGTATGGGGGCTCTATGGTGCCATACCCAGACCAAGGCAAGACCCTTTGACCTACAGGAAACTGCAGGCTGGTCAGTCTCACCTCTGTGCCTGGCAATATCATGAAGCAGATTCTGCTGGAAAGTATGCTCAGGAACATGGAGAATAAGGAGGTGACTGGGGACAGCCAACATAGCTTTACTAAGGGCAGTTTGTGCCTGAAAAATCTGGTGGCCTTCTATGATGGAGTAACAGAGATGGTGGAGAAGTGAAGACAGACATCATCTTTCTGGACTTGTGCAAGGCATTGGACACTGCCCAGCACAACATCCTTGTCTTTAACTTGGAGAGACATGGGTTCAATGGATGGACTGTGCAATGCTGGATAGCACAGCTCCGTGACCTCTGTCCACAATGAAAATAACATACCAAAGCCCAGAGTCAGAAAATAATATTGAGAGCAGCCAGGAATCTGGACAGAGCCCCCAGGAACCCCCATGGCCGGACACCATGTTCAGCTGTAAACATTGATTGAAGCCAGTATTTATTGGTCAGGGGAGAGGGTCTAACACTGCACTGGTCCCTCAGAGATCATCAGTCTAACAGGAAAATGGAGGTACATGGGATCTGTGACAATAGAGGATGTGCAAGAAGGGTTAAAGCTTGGCACAGATGGCTCAGGACAGGACCCCACACCATGCTGGAGATCATAGAGACTGCATTGCTGCTGCTGCTCCATTCTGTGGAAAGCAAATAATAAAGTGATGGGTAATTAGAAGGAAGAGATTTTTGTCTCGTGAGCTCTCATGAAGGAGCAGTCAGAACCAGAGGCAGATGGCAAAATCTCTCTTCAATGGGCATTGTAAAAGCCCAGGACTTCATCTGGAATTACAGGAAAGAAAAAAATACACAACATTTGATCAGGTGGGTAGGGTCCTCATCTCAAAACTGCTCATGAAGGAGCAGGAAGAGGTGAAGCACACCCAAAATCCCTTCTTTGTGAAGTAGTAGGAAAGGGCCAAGCAAAGAGATCCCAGGACAGGGGTGTACATCGTGTTAGATCTCATGGACACTTACTCAGTGCTATGCTTTTTTCCCTGGAAATAAAAACCAGTATTTGAACTGAGGGGACAGCTTATCACTCTAACATTTCCTAAAGGAAAAGGCAGAGCTCAGGAAGACCCGAAGCTGCTTCTTTGAAAAGTTATTACTGCACCCCCAATCACCAGGAATTGCTCCATTCAGCTTGGTTGCGTCCCATGGCTGGAACCAACGTAACCTGGGCAGAGGAGGGGATCAAGCCCTGTGCTGGTCACCCTGAGCTGCCCAACCTCTGAGGCACATGGCATTCCACTTCCCCAGAAAAAGGGAAGCAGGGATGGAAAGAACGGGCAAGGAGGGAAAGGGACAAGCACAGAACACACAGCACAGGACCCTATGCCTGCCAGAGACCATTGAGACTCACCAATGAAATGCAATCCACAACCCTGTAAAGTAAAAAAAATATTCAGTAAGAGGACAGAGCTTTTCATCCCATCAGCGCTCATGAGTGAACACACAGAGCTGGCATTTACACCCAACTCTTTATCTGGAAAGTGATAAATAACCCAAAACACACAAAACTGCTCCCTGCCTGCCTGGTTCTGTCTCATGCCTGCTGCACTACAAAGAAAAAAAGGGGCAGAGGTCAGGCAGAACTTACGTTTCTTCCCTTTGGAATATGGTCAATTATCAGTGAAATAACATCAATGTCTACCTGCCACCCTGGATACATCTGTTGGCTGATGTCCAGCTCTCTGGAAACCTGGGTGAGTGAAACCCTACAATGGTGTCCCTCAGCTGCCCACCCTACCAGGAACATGGCCTTGGGCATTCCCAAACACAGGGATGCTGGGATGGAGGGGATGGAGAAGGAGGGAAAGGCATGAGCACAGAGCACCCAGGACAGGACCCCACGCGGTGCCGGACTTCATGGACACTCACTGATCAGCAGAATTACAATCCCTGTAAAGCAAAAGCAACAATGAATCAGAGGACAGATCTTCTCACCCCATCAGTGCTCATGTGTGAGCAGACAGAGCTGACTTTCACATCAAACTCTTTATATGGGAAGTGCAATATTACCCCAAACCCAGCAAAATTACTCTCTCCCTGCCTGCTCTTATCTAATGGCTGATGCGTTAGAAAGTGAAGAGGGGCAGATCTCAGGCAGAACTAAAGTTTCTGCCTTCTGGAATGTGGTCAGACCTCTGTGAAATGACAGGAATGGCTCCCTGCGACTCCAGTTACATCCCATGGCTGATGGCCAGTAATCTGGGAGCTTGAGAGGGTAAAACTCTACAATGGTGTCCCTCAGCTTCCCACCCTCCCAGGCACATGCTCTTTGGCTTCCCCTGCCCCAGGGATGCTGGGATGGAGAGGACAGACAAGGAGTGAAAGGTACGCAGAGGACCCAGGACAGGACGCCATGCCTGCCAAACCCAACAGAAACTCACCGCCCATTAGAGATAGATACTCTGTAAAACAAAACAAAAAAAAAAAAAACAAAAAAAATATTCAGAGGACAGAGATTCTTATCCCATAAGTGCTCATGAGTGAGCAGACAGAGCTGGCATTTAAATCAAACACTTTATCTGGGAAGTGCAAAAGGACCTCAAACCCACAAAACTACTCAATCCTTACATGGTCATCTCTCATAACTGCTGTGCTAGAAAGAAAAAAGTGGCAGAGCTCAGGCAGAACTAAAGTTTCTTCCCTTTGGAATATGGTCAGAACTCTGTGAAACGACAGCAATGGCTCCCTGCCAAGCCAGATACAGCCCATGGCTGGAGTCCAGTGATTGGGAACCTGACAGGGTGAAGCCCCACACTGGTGTCCCTGAGCAGCCCACTCTCCCAGGTACATGGCCTTGGGCTTCCCCAGACTGAGGGATGCTGGGAGGGAGAGGATGGGCAAGGAGGGAAAGGGATGAGCACAGAGATCCCAGGAGAGGACCCCACGGCATGCAGGTTTTCAGAGAGACTCACCCCATGATGAAGCTTGTTTTCCTGGAAAAAGGAAAGAAAAAGAAGTGTTTGATCAGATGGGATAGATTCTCATCCCGTAACAGCTCATGACATGGATAAAGAATTCAATCAAACCCAAACGACTTTTAGAAAAGTGTTAACTCTTCCTGCAGACACGAAGAATTATTCCCACCAGCCTGGCTTTATCCTATGGCTTGTGCCCAGGTTTCTTGGACACGGGAGCGGGTGAAGTCCCGTGCAGGTCATCTTGAGCTGCCCACCCTCCCAGGCATGCCTTGGAATCTTTCAGACCTAGGGGTGCCAGGATGGAGAGGATGGGCAAGGAGGGATAAGGGCCAAGAACAGAGGACACAAGAGAGGACCCCGTGCCAGGACAGATCTCACAGGGACTCACTCTGTGATGCAGCTGGTTTCCCTGGAAAGGAAAGAAAAGCAATATTTGATCAGGTGAGACAGAATTTTATGTGATAACTGCTCATGAAGATCAGAAAGAGCTAGTGCAGATCCCTGCTTGCTCTCTGGCCAGGGGAGAGGGTCCAGTCCCACTCTAGTCTCTCTGAGCTGACCGACCTCATTCTACAACTACTCAGGAAGAGCATGCAGAATGAAGGCAGACATTGAACTTCTTTCAACAGTGTAAAAAACCCACAAAAGCCCAGGACTGCCTTCCTCCAGCCTGGTCATATCTCATAGCTGGTGGAAAGGGTCCAGCACTGATCTGGTCTCCCTGAGCAGCCCACCCTCCCAGGCATAATTCCTTGGGTTTTCCCAGATGCAGGGATGCAGGGATGGAGGGGATGGACAAGGAGGGAAAGGCATAAGCACAGAGCACCCAGGACAGGAACCTATGCCTGCCACAGCCCACAGAAACTCACCAATCACTGCAATTAGGTCCACTGTAAAGGAAAAAAAAAATTCAGAGGACAGAGTTTCTCACCCCATCAGTGCTCATGAGTGAGCAGAACTGGCAATTACATCAAACTGCTTATTGGGGAAATACAAAATGAACCCAAACCCACAAAACTGCTCCATCCCTGCCTGGTCCTGTCTCATGCCTGCTGCACCACAAAGAAAAGAGGGGCAGAGCTCAGGCAGAACTTACATTTCTTCCCTTTGGAATATGGTCAAATATCAGTGAAATAACAGCAATGTCTCCCTGCCACCCCAGATACATCCCATGGCTGATGCCCAGCTCTCTGGGAACCTGGGTGAGTGAAACCCTACAATGGTGTCCCTCAGCTGCCCACCCTACCAGGAACATGGCCTTGGGCATTCCCAGACACAGGGATGCCGGGATGGAGGGGATGGAGAAGGAGGGAAAGGCATGAGCACAATGCACCCAGGACAGGACCCCACGCAGTACCGGACTCCATGGACACTCACTGATCAGCCGAATTCCACTCCCTGTAAAGCAAAAGCAACAATGAATCAGAGGACAGAACTTCTCACCCCATCAGTGCTCATGTGTGAGCAGACAGAGCTGACTTTCACATTGAACTGCTTATCTGGGAAGTGCAAAAGGACCCATAAACCACTATTCCTTCCCTGCCTGTTTATGTCTCATGGCTGAAGCTTTCGAAAGTGAAGAGGGGCAGATCTCAGGCAGAACTAAAGTTTCTTCCTTCTGGAATGTGGTCAGACCTCTGTGAAATGACAGGAATGGCTCCCTACGACCCCAGATACATCCCATGGCTGATGGCCAGTAATCTGGGAACATGAGAGTGTGAAACCCTACAATGGTGTCCCTCAGCTTCCCACCCTCCCAGGCACATGCTCTTTGGCTTCCCCTGCCCCAGGGATGCTGGGATGCTGAGGGTGTACAAGGAGGGAAAGGGACAAGCACAGAGCACACAGGACATGACGCCATGCCTGCCAGAGCCCACAGACACTCACCAAGCAGTAGAATTATCTTCTCTGTAAAGCAAAAAAAAAAAATATTCAGAGGACAGAGATTCTTATCCCATAAGTGCTCATGAGTGAGCAGACAGAACTGGCATTTAAATCAAACACTTTATCTGGGAAGTGCAAAAGGACCCCAAACCCACAAAACTACTCAATCCTTACATGGTCATCTCTCATAACTGCTGTGCTAGAAAGAAAAAAGTGGCAGAGCTCAGGCAGAACTTCAGTTTCTTCCCTTTGGAATATGGTCAGAACTCTGTGAAACGACAGCAATGGCTCCCTGCCAAGCCAGATACAGCCCAAGGCTGGAGTCCAGTGATTGGGAACCTGACAGGGTGAAGCCCCACACTGGTGTCCCTGAGCAGCCCACTCTCCCAGGTACATGGCCTTGGGCTTCCCCAGACTGAGGGATGCTGGGAGGGAGAGGATGGGCAAGGAGGGAAAGGGATGAGTACAGAGATCCCAGGAGAGGACCCCACGGCATGCAGGTTTTCAGAGAGACTCACCCCATGATGAAGCTTGTTTTCCTAGAAAAAGGAAAGAAAAAGCAGTGTTTGATCAGATGGGATAGATTCTCATCCCGTAACAGCTCATGAGAAGTATAAAGAATTCAATCAAACCCAAATGAATTTTAGAAAAGTATTAAATCTTCCTTCAGACACGAAGAATTATTCCCACCAGCCTGGCCTTATCCCATGGCTTGTGCCCAGGTTTCCTGGACAGGGGAGAGGGTCAAGTCCCGTGCAGGTCATCCTGAGCTGCCCACCCTCGTAGGCATGCCTTGGAATCTTTCAGACCTAGGGATGCCAGGATGGAGAGGATGGGCAAGGAGGGATAAGGGCCAAGTACAGAGGACACAAGAAAGGACCCCGTGCCAGGACAGATCTCACATGGACTCACTCTGTGCTGCAGCTGGTTTCCCTGGAAAGGAAAGAAAAGCAATATTTGATCAGGTGAGACAGAATTTTATGTGATAACTGCTCGTGAAGACCAGACAGAGCCAGTGCAGACCCCAGCTTGCCTGTGTCAAGGGTCTCTGGCCAGGGGAGAGGGTCCAGTCCCACTCTAGTCTCTCTGAGCTGACCGACCTCATTCTACAACTACTCAGGAAGAGCATGCAGAATGAAGGCAGACATTGAACTTCTTTCAACAGTGTAAAAAACCCACAAAAGCCCAGGACTGCCTTCCTCCAGCCTGGTCATATCTCATAGCTGGTGGAAAGGGTCCAGCACTGATCTGGTCTCCCTGAGCAGCCCACCCTCCCAGGCATAATTCCTTGGGTTTTTCCAGATGCAGGGATGCAGGGATGGAGGGGATGGACAAGGAGGGAAAGGCATAAGCACAGAGCACCCAGGAGAGTACCCTATGCCTGCATAGCCCACAGAAACTCACCAATCACTGCAATTAGGTCCACTGTAAAGGAAAAAAAAAAATTCAGAGGACAGAACTTCTCATCCCATCAGTGCTCATGAGTGAGCAGAACTGGCAATTACATCAAACTGCTTATTGGGGAAGTACAAAATGAACCCAAACCCACAAAACTACTCCATCCCTGCCTGGGCCTGTCTCATGGCTGCTGTGCTAGAAACAAAAGAGGGGCAGAGCTCAGGCAGAACTTACGTTTCTTCCCTTTGGAATATGGTCAAATATCAGTGAAATAACATCAATGTCTCCCTGCCACCCCAGATACATCCCATTGGCTGATGCCCAGCTCTCTGGGAACCTGGGAGAGTGAAACCCTACAATGGTGTCCCTCAGCTGCCCACCCTACCAGGAACATGGCCTTGGGCATTCCCAGACACAGGGATGCCGGGATGGAGGGGATGGAGAAGGAGGGAAAGGCATGAGCACAATGCACCCAGGACAGGACCCCACGCGGTGCCGGACTTCATGGACACTCACTGATCAGCTGAATTCCACTCCCTGTAAAGCAAAAGCAAGGATCAATCAGAGGACAGAACTTCTCACCCCATCAGTGCTCATGTGTGAGCAGACAGAGCTGACATTCACATCAAACTGCTTATCTGGGAAGTGCAAAAAGACCCATAAACCACTATTCCTTCCCTGGCTGTTTATGTCTCATGGCTGAAGCTTTAGAAAGTGAAGAGGGGCAGATCTCAAGCAGAACTAAAGTTTCTTCCCTTTGGAATGTGGTCAGACCTCTGTGAAATGACAGGAATGGCTCCCTACGACCCCAGATACATCCCATGGCTGATGGCCAGTAATCTGGGAACATGAGAGTGTGAAACCCTACAATGGTGTCCCTCAGCTTCCCACCCTCCCAGGCACATGCTCTTTGGCTTCCCCAGCCCCTGGGATGCTGAGGGTGTGCAAGGAGGGAAAGGGACAAGCACAGAGCACACAGGACAGGACGCCATGCCTGCAAGAGCCCAGACACTCACCAAGCAGTAGAATTATCTTCTCTGTAAAGCAAAAGAAAAAAATATTCAGAGGACAGAGATTCTTATCCCATAAGTGCTCATGAGTGAGCAGACAGAGCTGGCATTTACATCAAACACTTTATCTGGGAAGTGCAAAAGGACCCCAAACCCACAAAACTACTCAATCCCTACATGGTCATCTCTCATAACTGCTGTGCTAGAAAGAAAAAAGTGGCAGAGCTCAGGCAGAACTTCAGTTTCTTCCCTTTGGAATATGGTCAGAACTCTGTGAAACGACAGCAATGGCTCCCTGCCAAGCCAGATACAGCCCAAGGCTGGAGTCCAGTGATTGGGAACCTGACAGGGTGAAGCCCCACACTGGTGTCCCTGAGCAGCCCACTCTCCCAGGTACATGACCTTGGGCTTCTCCAGACTGAGGGATGCTGGGAGGGAGAAGATGGGCAAGGAGGGAAAGGGATGAGTACAGAGATCCCAGGAGAGGACCCCACGGCATGCAGGTTTTCAGAGAGACTCACCACATGTTGAAGCTTCTTTTCCTGAAAAGTAAAGAAAAAGCAGTGTTTGATCAGATGGGATAGATTCTCATCCCGTAACAGCTCATGAGAAGTATAAAGAATTCAATCAAACCCAAACGACTTTTAGGAAAGTATTAAATCTTCCTGCAGACACCAAGAATTATTCCCACCAGCCTGGCCTTATCCCATGGCTTGTGCCCAGGTTTCTTAGACACGGGAGCGGGTCAAGGCCCGTGCAGCACATCCTGAGCTGCCCACCCTCGCAGGCATGCCTTGGAATCTTTCAGACCTAGCTAGGGGTGCCAGGATGGAGAGGATGGGCAAGGAGGGATAAGGGCCAAGTACAGAGGACACAAGAAAGGACCCCGTGCCAGGAGAGATCTCACAGGGACTCACTCAGTGCTGCAGCTGGTTTCTTTGGAAAGGAAAGAAAAGCAATATTTGATCAGGTGAGACAGAATTTTATGTGATAACTGCTCGTGAAGATCAGACAGAGCTAGTGCAGACCCCAGCTTGCCGGTGTCAAGGGTCTCTGGCCAGGGGAGAGGGTCCAGTCCCACTCTAGTCCCTTTGAGCTGACTGACCTCATTCTACAACTACTCAGGAAGAGCATGCAGAATGAAGGCAGACATTGAACTTCTTTCAACAGTGTAAAAAACCCACAAAAGCCCAGGACTGCCTTCCTCCAGCCTGGTCATATCTCATAGCTGGTGGAAAGGGTCCAGCACTGATCTGGTCTCCCTGAGCAGCCCACCCTCCCAAGCATATTCCCTTGGGTTTTCCCAGATGCAGGGATGCAGGGATGGAGGGGACAAGGAGGGAAAGGAATGAACACAGAGCACCCAGGACAGGACCCCCACGCCGTGACGGACTTCATGGACACTCACTGCGCAGCAGAATTACAATCCCTGTAAAACAAAAGCAACATTCAATCAGAGGACAGAGTTTCTCACCCCATCAGTGCTCATGAGTAAGCAGAGCTGGCAATTACATCAAAAAGATTATCGGGGTTATACACAATGAACCCAAACCCACAAAACTACTCCATCCCTGCCTGGGCCTGTCTCATGCCTGCTGCACTACAAAGAAAAGAGGGGCAGAGCTCAGGCAGAACTTACGTTTCTTCCCTTTGGAATATGGTCAATTATCAGTGAAATAACAGCAATGTCTCCCTGCCACCCCAGATACATCCCATGGCTGATGCCCAGCTCTCTGGGAACCTGGGAGTGTGAAACCCTACAATGGTGTCCCTCAGCTGCCCACCCTACCAGGAACATGGCCTTGGGCATTCCCAGACACAGGGATGGAGGGGATGGAGAAGGAGGGAAAGGCATGAGCACAATGCACCCAGGACAGGACCCCACGCAGTACCGGACTTCATGGACACTCACTGATCAGCTGAATTACAGTCCCTGTAAAGCAAAAGTAACAATCAATCAGAGGACAGAACTTCTCACCCCATCACCGCTCATGAATGAGCAGAGCTGGCAATTACATCAAACTGCTTATCTGGGAAGTAGAAAATGAACCCAAACCCACAAAACTACCCCCTCCCTTCCTGCTCCTGTCTCATGCCTGGTCTTCCAGAAAGAAAAGAGGGGCAGAGCTCAGAAAGAACTTCAGTTTCTTCCTTTTGGTATATGGTCAGGACTCTGTGAAATGACAGGAAAGGCTCCCTGCAACGCCAGATACATCCCATGGCTGATGGCCATGACTTCTAACACGCAAGAGTGAAACCCTGCAATGGTGTCCCTCAGCTGCCCAATCTTCCAGCTGCCCACTCTTCCACCTTTGGCCTTCCCCAGACTCAGGGATGCAGAGATGGAAAGGACAGGCAAGGAATGAGAGGGATGAGCACAGAGATCCCAGAAGATGACCCCTGACAAGCAGGAGTTCAGAGAGACTACCCCTTGCTGAACCACATCTCTCTGGAAAGTAAAGAAAAAGCAGTGTTTGATCAGACGGGATAGATTCTCATCCCGTAACAGCTCATGACATGGATAAAGAAATCAATCAAACACAAATTCCTCTTTGAAAAGTTGTAAATCCCCCCCCCAAAACACCAGGAATTACTGTCTCCTGCCTGGCCTTATCCCATGGCTGCATCCCAGGCTTCCTGGGCAGGGGAGCGGGTCAATCCTGTGCAGCTCATCCTGAGCTGCCCACCCTCGCAGGCATGCCTTGGAGTCTTTCAGACCTAGGGATGCCAGGATCGAGAGGGCGGGCAAGGAGGGATAAGGGTGAGTTTTGGACAAAAGACGGGACCCCGCACCCTGCTGGACCTGACAGAGAGTCACCCATTGCTGCAGCTTGTTCCATTGGATTGGAAAGAAAAGCAATATTTGATCACGTTGGACAGATTTCTATGTGATAACTGCTCATGAAGACCAGACAGAGCTAGTGCAGATCCCAGCTTGCCGGTGTCAAGGGTCTCTGGCCAGGGGAGAGGGTCCGGTCCCACTCTAGTCTCTCTGAGCTGACCGACCTCATTCTACAACTACTCAGGAAGAGCATGCAGAATGAAGGCAGACATTGAACTTCTTTCAACAGTGTAAAAAACCCACAAAAGCCCAGGACTGCCTTCCTCCAGCCTGGTCATATCTCATAGCTGGTGGAAAGGGTCCAGCACTGATCTGGTCTCCCTGAGCAACCCACCCTCCCAGGCATAATTCCTTGGGTTTTCCCAGATGCAGGGATGCAGGGATGGAGGGGACAAGGAGGGAAAGGAATGAACACAGAGCACCCAGGACAGGACCCCCACGCCGTGACGGACTTCATGGACACTCACTGAGCAGCCAAATTACTCTGCCTGTAAAACAAAAGCAACAATCAATCAGAGGACAGAGCTTCTCATCCCATCAGTGCTCATGAGTGAGCAGAGGTGGCAATTACATCAAACTGCTTATTGGGGAAGTACACAATGAACCCAAACCTACAAAACTACTCCATCCCTGCCTGGGCCTGTCTCATGCCTGCTGCACTACAAAGAAAAGAGGGGCAGAGCTCAGGCAGAACTTACGTTTCTTCCCTTTGGAATATGGTCAATTATCAGTGAAATAACATCAATGTCTCCCTGCCACCCCAGATACATCCCATGGCTGATGCCCAGCTCTCTGGGAACCTGGGAGAGTGAAACCCTACAATGGTGTCCCTCAGCTGCCCACCCTACCAGGAACATGGCCTTGGGCATTCCCAGACACAGGGATGGAGGGGATGGAGAAGGAGGGAAAGGCATGAGCACAATGCACCCAGGACAGGACCCCACGCAGTACCGGACTCCATGGACACTCACTGATCAGCTGAATTACAGTCCCTGTAAAGCAAAAGCAACAATCAATCAGAGGACAGAGCTTCTCACCCCATCAGTGCTCATGAGTGAGCAGACAGAGCTGACATTCACATCAAACTGCTTATCTGGGAAGTGCAAAAAGACCCATAAACCACTATTCCTTCCCTGCCTGTTTGTGTCTCATGGCTGAAGCTTTAGAAAGTGAAGAGGGGCACATCTCAGGCAGAACTAAAGTTTCTTCCCTTTGGAATGTGGTCAGACCTCTGTGAAATGACAGGAATGGCTCCCTACGACCCCAGATACATCCCATGGCTGATGGCCAGTAATCTGGGAACATGAGAGTGTGAAACCCTACAATGGTGTCCCTCAGCTTCCCACCCTCCCAGGCACATGCTCTTTGGCTTCCCCTGCCCCAGGGATGCTGGGATGCTGAGGGTGTGCAAGGAGGGAAAGGGACAAGCACAGAGCACACAGGACAGGACGCCATGCCTGCAAGAGCCCACAGACACTCACCGACCGTAGGAGATACATATCCTGTAAATAAAAAGCAATACTCGATCAGAGGACAGATCTTCTCACCCCATATATGCTAATGAGTGAGCAGACAGTGCTGGCATTTACATCAAATGCTTTATATGGGAAGTGCAATATTACACCAAACCCAGCAAAATTACTCTCTCCTTTCCTGCTCTTATCTAATGGCTGATGCTTTAGAAAGTGAAGAGGGGCAGAGCTCAGGCAGAACTTAAGTTTCTTCCCTTTGGAATGTGGTCAGACCTCTGTGAAATGACAGGAATGGCTCCCTGCGACTCCAGATACATCCCATGGCTGATGGCCAGTAATCTGGGAGCCTGAGAGTGTGAAACCCTACAATGGTGTCCCTCAGCTTCCCACCCTCCCAGGCACATGCTCTTTGGCTTCCCCAGCCCCAGGGATGCTGGAATGGAGAGGACAGACAAGGAGAGAAAGGGTTCCAGAGGACTCAGGACAGGACCCCATGCCTGCCAAAACCCACAGAAACTCACCGCCCAGTAGAGATAGATAATCTGTAAAGCAAAAAAAAAAAAAAAAAAAAAAAAGAAAAAAAATTCAGAGGAGAGAGATTCTTATCCCATAAGTGCTCATGAGTGAGCAGAAAGAGCTGGCATTTACATCAGACTCCTTAACTGGAAAGTGCAAATTAACCCCAAACCCACAAAACAATTCCCTCCCTGTCTGGTCCTGTCTCATGGCTGCTGTGCTAGAAAGTGAAGAGGGGCATATCTCAGGCAAAACTTAACTATCTTCCTTTTGGAATGTGGTCAGACCTCTGTGAAATGACAGGAATGGCTCCCTGCCACCCCAGATACATCCCATGGCTGATGGCCAGTAATCTGGGAACATGAGAGTGTGAAACCCTACAATGGTGTCCCTCAGCTTCCCACCCTCCCAGGCACATGCTCTTTGGCTTCCCCAGCCCCTGGGATGCTGGGATGCTGAGGGTGTGCAAGGAGGGAAAGGGACAAGCACAGAGCACACAGGACAGGACCCCATGACTGCCAGAGCCCACAGACACTCACCGATCACTGGAATTACCTTATCTGTAAGGCAAAAAAAAAAAAAAAAATATTCAGAGGACAGAGATTCTTATCCCATAAGTGCTCATGAGTGAGCAGACAGAGCTGGCATTTACATCAAACTCTTTATCTGGAAAGTGCAAAATCACCACAAACCCACAAAACTACGCCCTCCCTGCCTGGTCTTGTCTCACGGCTTCTGTGCTAGAAAGAAGAGAGGGGCAGAGATTAGGAAGAATTTAATTTTCTTCTCTTTGGAATATGGTCAGAACTCCATGAAATGACAGCAATGGCTCCCTGCCACCATAGATATGTCCCAATGCTGAGGCCCAGTAATCTGGGAAAATGAGAAGGTAAAGACCAACACTGGTATCCCTGAGCAGCCCACCGTCCCAGGTCAGGCCCTTGGGGTTCACCAGACTCTGAGATGCTGGGAGGGAGAGGATGGACAAGGAGGGAAAGGGACAAGCACAAAGAACAGAGGACAGGACTCCATGCCTGCCAGAGCCCACAGACACTCACCGAGTAGTAGAATTAGATTTTCTGTAAATATAAAAACAAAAATATTCAGAGGACAGAGAGTCTCATCCCATAAGTGCTCATGAGTGAGCAGACAGAGCTGGCATTTACATCCAACTCTTCATCTGGAAAGTGGGAAATCACCCCAAACACACAAAACTACCCCCTCCCTGCCTGCTCCTGTCTCACAGCTGCTCTGCTAGAAAGAAAAGAAGGGCAGAGCTCAGGAAGAACTTCAGTTTCTTCCTTTTGGTATATGGTCAGAATTCTGTGAAATGACAGCAATGGCTCCCTGCAACGCCAGATACATCCCATGGCTGATGGCCATAACTTTCTACATGCAAGACTGAAACCCTGCAATGGTGTCCCTCAGCTGCCCAGAATTCCAGCTGCCCACTCTTCCGCCTTTGGCCTTCCCCAGACTCAGGGATGCAGAGATGGAAAGGACCACCAGGGAATGAAAGGGACGAGCACAGAGATCCCAGAAGACGACTCACGCCATGCAGAAGTTCAGAGAGACTCACCAATTGTTGAACCATCATTCTCTGTAAAGAAAAAGCAGTGTTTGATCAGATGGGATAGAGTCTCATCCCATAACAGCTCATGACATGGATAAAGAAATCAATGAAACCAAACTACTCTTTGAAAAGTTGTAAATCCCCCCCCCAAAACACCAGGAATTAATCCCTCCAGCCTGGCCTTATGCCATGGCTGCTTCCCAGGCTTCCTGGGCAGGGGAGCGGGTCAATCCTGCGCAGCTCATCCTGAGCTGCCCACCCTCGCAGGCATGCCTTGGAATCTTTCAGACCTAGGGATGCCAGGATGGAGAGGACAGGCAAGGAGGGAAAGGGGCGTTCACAGTTTGCCACTGACAGCAGCCCACTTTGTGTCAGACCTCAAGATCACTCACTCAATTTTTCAACTTCCGCATCTGGAAAGTAAACAAAGAGAAATATTTGATCAGTCAGCAGGGATTTTAATGTCAAATGCTCATCAAGAGCAGGCAGAGCTCATGCCTACTTAAACCGGTTTCTTTGGGAAATGGGAAGACACCCTCAGAAAGAGAGAAATATGTCCCTGACACCATGTCATGTCCCTAAGCTCGTGCTCAGTGCTCTTGGGCAGAGGAGAGCATTCATCCCTCTCTGGTCTCCCTGTGCTGCCCACCCTCCCAGGCACAAGGCCTTGGTCTTTCCCAGACCCAGGGATGTGGGGATGGAGAGGACGGGCAGGGAGGGAATGGGCTAAGCAGAGAGGGCACAAGGCAGGTTCCCACGCCATGCCAGAGCTCATGGAGATTCACACGGGTCGGAAGCCTCATGCATTGAAGAGCAAAGAAAAGCAAGATTTGGTCAGGAGGGACAAGTTTATAGGTGAAAACTGCTCATGGAAATCAGGCAGAGCTAGCACAGACACCAAAATGCTTACAAGGGGTCTATGCAAACTCCCCAAACCCATGGGAGTGGCCCCCAGCCAGCTTGGACATATCCCATGGCTGGTGCCAAGGGTCTCTAGACAGGGGAGAGGGTCCTTCCCCATGCTGGTCATTCCCAGTGGACCTCCCTCACTCCATAAGTGCTAAGCAAGAGCATAGAGAACTAAGGCAAACAATAAATTATTACTTTGAAAAGTGACAAAAAGACACCATAACCCCAGGAAAGGCATCCTCTAGCCAGGTTATATCCCATAGCCCTTACAGAAGAAAACCAGGGTAGTGTGTCCACTCAAAGCTGTCTACCATCCCAATCACGTGGCCATGGGCTTTCCCTGACCCAGGGATGCAAGGATGCAGACGATGACCAAGGAGGAAAAGGACTAAACACATGAGAGCCGTGACAGGACGCCATGCCGTGCCAGAGCAGAGAGAGCTGGCATCATGAGTGAGCAGACAGAGCTGGCATTTACATCCAACTCTTCATCTGGAAAGTGGGAAATCACCCCAAACCCAGAAAACTACCCTCTCCCTGCCTGCTCCTGTCTCACGGCTGCTCTGCTAGAAAGAAAAGAAGGGCAGAGCTCAGGAAGAACTTCAGTTTCTTCCTTTTGCTATATGGTCAGAACTCTGTGAAATGACAGCAGTGGCTCCCTGCAACGCCAGATACATCCGATGGCTGATGGCCATGACTTCTAACATGCAAGAGTGAAACCCTGCAATGGTGTTCCTCAGCTGCCCAGTCTTCCAGCTGCCCACTCTTCCACCTTTGGCCTTCCCCAGACTCAGGGATGCAGAGATGGAAAGGACAGGCAAGGACAGAAAGGGACGAGCACAGAGATCCCAGAAGGGGAACCCTGAGCTGCCCACCCTCGCAGGCATGCCTTGGAATCTTTCAGACCTAGGGATGCTAGGATGGAGAGGACAGGCAAGGAGGGATAAGGGCCAGGCACAGAGGACACAACAGACGATCTTGTGCTGTGACAGATCTCACAGGGACTCACTCAGTGAAGCAGCTTGTTTCCCTGGAAAGGAAAGAAAAGCAATATTTGATCAGGTGGGACAGAATTTTATGTGATAGCTGGTCATGAAGATCAGGCAGAGCTAGTGCAGACACCAAACTGCTGGTCTCCGCAGGCTGACCACCCTCCCAGGCACAACGCCTTGGGCCCTCCCTGACCCAGGGATGCAAGGATGGAGAAGGCAGGCAAGGAGGGAATGGGAGGTTCACAGTTTCCCCCAGACAAGAGCCCACTTTGTGTCTGACCTCAAGAACACTCACCCAATTTTTCAAGTTCCGCACCTGGAAAGGAAAGAAAGATAAATATTTCATAAGTCAGAGGGGATTTTAATGTCAAATGCTCATCAAGAGCAGGCAGAGCTCATGCCTACTTAAACCTGCTTCATTGGGAAATGGGAAGACACCCTCAGAAAGAGAGAAATATGTCCCTGATGTCATGTCATGTCCCTAAGCTCGTGCTCAATGCTCTTGGGCAGAGGAGAGCATTCATCCCTCTCTGGTCTCCCCGTGCTGCCCACCCTCCCAGGCACAAGGCCTTGGTCTTTCCCAGACCCAGGGATGTGGGGATGGAGAGGACGGGCAGGGAGGGAATGGGCTAAGCAGAGAGGGCACAAGGCAGGTTCCCACGCCATGCCAGAGCTCATGGAGATTCACACGGGTCGGAAGCCTCATGCACTGAAGAGCAAAGAAAAGCAAGATTTGGTCAGGAGGGACAAGTTTATATGTGAAAACTGCTCATGGAAATCAGGCAGAGCTAGCACAGACACCAAATTGCTTACAAAGGATATAAGAAAATTCCCCAAACCCATGGGAGTGGCTCCCAGCCAGCTTGGACATATCCCATGGCTGGTGCCCAGGGTCTCTAGGCAGGGGAGCGGATCCTTCCCCATGCTGGTCATTCCCAGTGGACCTCCCTCGCTCCATAAGTGCTCAGGAAGAGCATAGAGAACTAAGGCAAACAACAAACTATTTCTTTGAAATGTGAAAAAAGCAACCAAAACCCCAGGAAAGGCATCCTCTAGCCAGGTTATATCCCATTGCGCCTACAGAAGAAAACCAAGTCCCCCCCCAAGCTGTCTACCGTCCAAAGCACGTGGCCCTGGGCTTTCAGTGACCCAGGGATGCAAGGATGCAGAGGATGACCAAGGAGGAAAAGGACTAAACACGTGGGAGCCATGACAGGACGCCATGCCGTGCCAGAGCAGACAGAGCTGGCATCATGAGTGAGCAGACAGAGCTGGCATTTACATCCAACTCTTCATCTGGAAAGTGGGAAATCACCCCAAACACACAAAACTACCCCCTCCCTGCCTGCTCCTGTCTCACAGCTGCTCTGCTAGAAAGAAAAGAAAGGCAGAGCTCAGGAAAAACTTCAGTTTCTTCCTTTGGGTATATGGTCAGAATTCTGTGAAATGACAGCAGTGGCTCCCTGCAACACCAGATACATCCCATGGCTGATGGCCATGACTTTTAACATGCAAGAGTGAAACCCTGCAGTGGTGTCCCCCAGCTGCCCAATCTTCCAGCTGCCCACTCTTCTGCATTTGGCCTTACCCAGACTCAGGGATGCAGAGATGGGAAGGACAGATAAGAAATGAAAGGGACGAGCACAGAGATCCCAGAAGGTGAACCCTGCCATACAGGAGATCAGAGAGACTCACCCCATGTTGAACCATGTATCTCTGGAAAGGAAAGATAAGCAGTGTTTGATCAGATGGGATAGATTCTCATCCCGTAACAGCTCATGACATGGATAAAGAAATCAATCAAACACAAACTACTCTTTGAAAAGTTGTAAATCCCCCCCCCAAAACACCAGGAATTATTCCCTCCAGCCTGGCCTCATCCCAGGGCTGCTTCCCAGGCTTCCTGGGCAGGGGAGCGGGTCAATCCTGCGCAGCTCATCCTGAGCTGCCCACCCTCGCAGGCATGCCTTGCAATCTTTCAGACCTAGGGATGCCAGGATGGAGAAGACGGGCAAGGAGGGATAAGGGCCAGGCACAGAGGACACAACAGAGGATCTCGTGCTCTGACAGATCTCACAGGGACTCACTCATTGCTGCAGCTGGTTTCTCTGGAAAGGAAAGAAAAGGAATATTTGATCAGGTGGGACAGAATTTTATGTGATAACTGCTCGTGAAGATCAGGCAGAGCTAGTGCAGACACCAAACTGCTGGTCTCCGCAAGCTGACCACCCTCCCAGGCACAACGCCTTGGGCCCTCCCTGACCCAGCGATGTGAGGATGGAGAAGGCAGCAAATGAGGGAAAGGGTGGTTCAAAGTTTACCCCGGACAGCAGCCCACATTGTGTCAGACCTCAAGAATACTCACTCAATTTTTCAAGTTCCGCATCTGGAAAGGAAAGAAAGTGAAATATTTGATCAATCAGCGAGGATTTTAAAATCAAGTAATCATGAAGAGCATGCAGAGCTCATGCCTACTTAAACCTGCTTCATTGGGAAATGGGAAGACACCCTCAGAAAGACAGAAATATGTCCCTGACGCCATGTCATGTCCCTAAGCTCGTGCTCAGTGCTCTTGGGCAGAGGAGAGCATTCATCCCTCTCTGGTCTCCCTGTGCTGCCCACCCTCCCAGGCACAAGGCCTTGGTCTTTCCCAGACCCAGGGATGTGGGGATGGAGAGGACGGGCAGGGAGGGAATGGGCTAAGCAGAGAGGGCACAAGGCAGGTTCCCACCCCATGCCAGAGCTCATGGAGACTCACACGGGTCGGAAGCCTCATGCACTGAAGAGCAAAGAAAAGCAAGATTTGGTCAGGAGGGACAAGTTTATATGTGAAAACTGCTCATGGAAATCAGGCTGAGCTAGCACAGACACCAAATTGCTTACAAGGGATCTATGCAAATTCCCCAAACCCATGGGAGTGGCCCCCAGCCAGCTTGGACATATCCCATGGCTGGTGCCAAGGGTCTCTAGGCAGGGGAGCGGATCCTTCCCCATGCTGGTCATTCCCAGTGGACCTCCCTCGCTCCATAAGTGCTCAGGAAGAGCATAGAGAACTAAGGCAATCAACAAACTATTTCATTGAAATGTGAAAAAAGTAACCAAAAGCCCAGGAAAGGCATCCTCTAGCCAGGTTGTATCCCATAGCACTTACAGAAGAAAACCAGGGTAGGGTGTCCCCCCCAAGCTGTCTACCGTCCAAAGCACGTGGCCTCGGGCTTTCCCTGACCCAGGGATGCAAGGATGCAGAGGATGACCAAGGAGGAAAAGGACTAAACACATGGGAGCTGTGACAGGACGCCATGCCGTGCCGGAGAAGACAGAGCTGGCATCATGAGTGAGCAGACAGAGCTGGCATTTACATCCAACTCTTTATCAGGAAAGTGGGAAATCACCCCAAACCCACAAAACTACCCCCTCCCTTCCTGCTCCTGTCTCACAGCTGCTCTGCTAGAAAGAAAAGAAGGGCAGAGTTCAGGAAGAACTTCAGTTTCTTCCTTTTGGTATATGGTCAGAACTCTGTGAAACGACAGCAATGGCTCCCTGCAACGCCAGACACATCCCATGGCTGATGGCCATGACTTCTAACATGCAAGAGTGAAACCCTGCAATGGTGTCCCTCAGCTGCCCAATCTTCCAGCTGCCCACTCTTCCGCCTTTGGCCTTCCCCAGACTCAGGGATGCAGAGATGGAAAGGACAGGCAAGGAATGAGAGGGACGAGCACAGAGATCCCAGAAGAGGACCCCTGCCATGCAGGAGATCAGAGAGACTCACCCCATGTTGGACCATGTATCTCTGGAAAGGAAAGATAAGCGGTGTTTGATCAGATGGGATAGATTCTCATCCCATAACAGCTCATGACATGGATAAAGAAATCAATCAAACAAAAACCACTCTATGAAAAGTTGTAAATCCCCCCCCCCAAACATCAGGAATTACTCCCTCCAGCCTGGCCTTATCCCATGGCTGCTTCCCAGGCTTCCTGGGCATGGGAGCGGGTCAATCCTGCGCTGCTCATCCTGAGCTGCCCACCCTCGCAGGCATGCCTTGGAATCTCTCAGACCCAGGGATGCCAGGATGGAGAAGACGGGCAAGGAGGGACAAGGGTTATGCACAGAGGACACAAGAGGGGACCCCATGCAAGGACAGATCTCACATGGACTTACTCAGTGCTGCAGCTTGTTTCTCTGGAAAGGAAAGAAAAGCAATATTTCATCAGGTGGGACAGAATTTTATGTGATAACTGCTCGTGACGATCAGGCAGAGCTAGTGCAGACACCAAACTGCTGGTCTCCCCAAGCTGCCCACCCTCCCAGGCACAACGCCTTGGGCCCTCCCTGATTCTGGGATGCAAGGATGGAGAAGACAGGCAAGGAGGGAAAGGGAGGTTCACAGTTTGCCCCGGACAGCAGCCCACATTGCGTCACATCTCTTGAACACTCACCCCATTTTACAAGTTCCGCATCTGGAAAGTAAAGAAAGAGAAATATTTGATCAGTCAGTGAGGATTTTAATGTCAAATGCTATTCAAGAGCAGGCAGAGCTCATGCCTACTTAAACCTGCTTCTTTGGGAAATGGGAAGACACCCTCAGAAAGATAGAAATATGACCCTGATGCCATGTTATGTCCCTAAGCTCGTGCTCAGTGCTCTTGGGCAGAGGAGAGCATTCATCCCTCTCTGGTCTCCGCTTGCTGCCCACCCTCCCAGGCACAAGGCCTTGGTCTTTCCTAGACCCAGGGATGTGGGGATGGAGAGGACGGGCAGGGAGGGAATGGGCTAAGCAGAGAGGGCACAAGGCAGGTTCCCACCCCATGCCAGAGCTCATGGAGACTCACACGGGTTGGAAGCCTCATGCACTGAAGAGCAAAGAAAAGCAAGATTTGGTCAGGAGGGACAAGTTTATATGTGAAAACTGCTCATGGAAATCAGGCTGAGCTAGCACAGACACCAAATTGCTTACAAGGGATCTATGCAAATTCCCCAAACCCATGGGAGTGGCCCCCAGCCAGCTTGGACATATCCCATGGCTGGTGCCAAGGGTCTCTAGGCAGGGGAGCGGATCCTTCCCCATGCTGGTCATTCCCAGTGGACCTCCCTCGCTCCATAAGTGCTCAGGAAGAACATAGAGAGCTAAGGCAGACATTAAGCTATTAGTTTGAAAAGTGAAAAAAGCAACCAACACTCCAGGAAACGCATCCTCTAGCCAGGTTATATCCCATAGGCCCTACAGAAGAAAACCAGGGTAGGGTGTTCCTCCCAGGCTGTCTACTGTCCCAAGCACGTGGCCTTGGGCTTTCCCTGACCCAGGGATGCAAGGATGCAGAGGATGACCAAGTAGGAAAAGGACTAAACACATGGGAGCCGTGACAGGACGCCATGCCGTGCCGGAGCAGACAGAGCTGGCATCATGAGTGAGCAGACAGAGCTGGCATTTACATCCAACTCTTCATCTGGAAAGTGGGAAATCACCCCAAACCCACAAAACTACCCCCTCCCTTCCTGCTCCTGTCTCACAGCTGCTCTGCTAGAAAGAAAAGAAGGGCAGAGTTCAGGAAGAACTTCAGTTTCTTCCTTTTGGTATATGGTCAGAACTCTGTGAAACGACAGCAATGGCTCCCTGCAACGCCAGATACATCCCATGGCTGATGGCCATGACTTCTAACATGCAAGAGTGAAACTCTGCAATGGTGTCCCTCAGCTGCCCACTCTTCTGCCTTTGGCCTTCCCCAGACTCAGGGATGCAGAGATGGAAAAGACAGGCAAGGAATGAGAGGGACGAGCATAGAGATCCCAGAAGGGGAACCCTGCCATGCAGGAGATCAGAGAGACTCCCCCTTCTTGAACCACATATCTCTGAAAAGTGAAGAAAAAGCAGTGTTTGATCAGATGGGATAGATTCTCATCCCGTAACAGCTCATGACATGGATAAAGAAATCAATGAAACCAAACTACTCTTTGAGAAGTTGTACATCCCCGCCCCCCCCAAAACACCAGGAATTACTCCCTCCAGCCTGGCCTTATCCCATGGCTGCTTCCCAGGCTTCCTGGCAGGGGAGTGGGTCAATGCTGCGCAGCTCATCCTGAGCTGCCCACCCTCGCAGGCATGCCTTGGAATCTTTCAGACCCATGGATGCCAGGATGGAGAGGACGGGCAAGGAGGCATAAGGGCGAGGCACAGAGGACACAGCAGAGGATCTCGTGAAGTGACAGATCTCACAGGGACTCACTCAGTGCTGCAGCTGGTTTCTCTGGAAAGGAAAGAAAAGGAATATTTGATCAGGTGGGACAGAATTTTATGTGATAACTGATCGTGAAGATCAGGCAGAGCTAGTGCAGACACCAAACTGCTGGTCTCCACAAGCTGACCATCCTCCCAGGCAGAACGCCTTGGGCCTTCGCTGACCCAGTGATGAAAGGACGGAGAAGACAGGCAAGGAGGGAAAGGGTGGTTCACAGTTTGCCCAGGAAAGGAGCCCACTTTGTGTCAGACCTCAAGAACACTCACTCAATTTTTCAAGTTCCGCATCTGAAAGTAAACAAAGAGAAATATTTGATCAGTCAGCAAGGATTTCAATGTCAAATGCTCATCAAGAGCAGGCAGAGCTCATGTCTACTTAAACCGGCTTATTTGGGAAATGGGAAGACACCCTCAGAAAGAGAGAAATATGTCCCTGACGCCATGTCATGTCCCTAAGCTCGTGCTCAGTACTCTTGGGCAGAGGAGAGCATTCATCCCTCTCTGGTCTCTGCGTGCTGCCCACCCTCCCAGGCAGAAGGCCTTGGTCTTTCCCAGACCCAG
Source organism: Gallinula chloropus (assembly GCF_964237585.1). Taxonomy (NCBI): domain Eukaryota; kingdom Metazoa; phylum Chordata; class Aves; order Gruiformes; family Rallidae; genus Gallinula; species Gallinula chloropus. The sequence goes on along the minus strand of NC_140117.1, from coordinate 865,425 downwards.
GGATGTGGGGATGGAGAGGACGGGCAGGGAGGGAATGGGCTAAGCAGAGAGGTCACAAGGCAGGTTTCCACCCCATGCCAGAGCTCATAGAGACTCACTCAGTGTATCACTGTTGTAACCTGAAAAGCAAAGAAAAGCAAGATTTGGTCAGGAGGGACAAGTTTATATGTGAAAACTGCTCATGGAAATCAGGCTGAGCTAGCACAGGCACCAAATTGCTTACAAGGGATCTATGCAAATTCCCCAAACCCATTCATAGGAGTGGCCGCCAGCCAGCTTGGACATATCCCATGGCTGGTGCCAAGGGTCTCTAGACAGGGGAGAGGATCCTTCCCCATGCTGGTCATTCCCAGTGGCCCTCCCTCGTTACATAAGTGCTCAGGAAGAGCATAGAGAACTAAGGCAAACAACAAACTATTTCTTTGAAATGTGAAAAAAGCAACCAAAACCCCAATAAAGGCATCCTTTAGCCAGGTTATATACCATAGCCCTTACAGAAGAAAACCAGGGTACGGTGTCCCCCGCAAGCTGTCTACCATCCCAGGCATGTGGCCTTGGGCTTTCCCTAACCCAGGGATGCAAGGATGCAGAGGATGACCAAGTGGGAAAAGGACTAAACACATGGGAGCCGTGACAGGACGCCATGCCGTGCCGGAGCAGACAGAGCTGGCATCATGAGTGAGCAGACAGAGCTGGCATTTACATCCAACTCTTCATCTGAAAAGTGGGAAATCACCCCAAACACACAAAACTGCCCCCTCCCTGCCTGCTCCTGTCTCACGGCTGCTCTGCTAGAAAGAAAAGAAGGGCAGAGCTCAGGAAGAACTTCAGTTTCTTCCTTTTGCTATATGGTCAGAACTCTGTGAAACCACAGCAATGGCTCCCTGCAATGCCAGATACATCCCATGGCTGATGGCCATGACTTCTAACATGCAAGAGTGAAACCCTGCAATGGTGTCCCTCAGCTGCCCAATCTTCCAGCTGCCCACTCTCCCACCTTTGGCCTTCCCCAGACTCAGGGACGCAGAGATGGAAAGGACAGGCAAGGAATGAAAGGGACGAGTAGAGAGATCCCAGAAGGGGAACCCTGCCATACAGGAGTTCAGAGAGACCCCCCCCGTTTTTGAACCACATCTCTCTGTAAAGTAAAGAAAAAGCAGTGTTTGATCAGATGGGATAGATTCTCATCCCATAACAGCTCATGACATGGATAAAGAAATCAATCAAACACAAAATAATCTTTGAGAAGTTGTAAAAGCCCCCCCCCCCCCACCAAACACCAGGAATTATTCCCTCCTGCCTGGCCTTATCCCATGGCTGCTTCCCAGGCTTCCTGGGCAGGGGAGCAGGTCAATGCTGCGCAGCTCATCCTGAGCTGCCCACCCTTGCAGGCATGCCTTGGAATCTCTCAGACCCATGGATGCCAGGATGGAGAGGACGGGCAAGGAGGCATAAGGGCGAGGCACAGAGGACACAACAGAGGATCTCGTGCTCTGACAGATCTCACAGGGACTCACTCATTGCTGCAGCTGGTTTCTCTGGAAAGGAAAGAAAAGCAATATTTGATCAGGTGGGACAGAATTTTATGTGATAACTGATCGTGGAGATCAGGCAGACCCAGTGCAGACACCAAACTGCTGGTCTCCCCAAGCTGACCACCCTCCCAGGCACAACGCCTTGGGCCTTCCCTGACCCAGGGATGCGAGGATGGAGAAGACAGGCAAGGAGGGAAAGGGTGGTTCACAGTTTCCCCCAGACATGAGCCCACCTTGTGTCAAACCTCAAGAACACTCACCCCATTTTACAAGTTCCGCATCTGGAAAGGAAAGAAAGAGAAATATTTGATCAGTCAGTGAGGATTTTAATGTCAAATGCTCATCAAGAGCAGGCAGAGCTCACGCCTACATAAAAATGCTTCTTGGGAAATGGGAAGACACCCTCAGAAAGAGAGAAATATGACCCTGATGCCATGTCATGTCCCTAAGCTCGTGCTCAGTGCTCTTGGGCAGAGGAGAGCATTCATCCCTCTCTGGTCTCCGCTTGCTGCCCACCCTCCAAGGCACAAGGCCTTGGTCTTTGCCAGACCCAGGGATGTTGGGATGGAGAGGACAGGTAGGGAGGGAATGGGCTAAGCAGAGAGGGCACAAGGCAGGTTCCCACCCCATGCCAGAGCTCATGGAGATTCACACGGGTCGGAAGCCTCATGCACTGAAGAGCAAAGAAAAGCAAGATTTGGTCAGGAGGGACAGGTTTATATGTGAAAACTGCTCATGGAAATCAGGCTGAGCTAGCACAGACACCAAATTGCTTACAAGGGATCTATGCAAATTCCCCAAACCCATGGGAGTGGCCGCCAGCCAGCTTGGACATATCCCATGGCTGGTGCCAAGGGTCTCTAGGCAGGGGAGCGGATCCTTCCCCATGCTGGTCATTCCCAGTGGACCTCCCTCGCTCCATAAGTGCTCAGGAAGAGCATAGAGAGCTAAGGCAGACATTAAGCTATTAGTTTGAAAAGTGAAAAAAGCAACCAAAACCCCAGGAAAGGCATCCTCTAGCCAGGTTATATCCCATAGGCCCTACAGAAGAAAACCAGGGTAGGGTGTCCGCCCCAGGCTGTCTACTGTCCCAAGCATGTGGCCTTGGGCTTTCAGTGACCCAGGGATGCAAGGATGCAGAGGATGACCAAGGAGGAAAAGGACTAAACACATGGGAGCCGTGACAGGACGCCATGCCGTGCCGGAGCAGACAGAGCTGGCATCATGAGTGAGCAGACAGAGCTGGCATTTACATTGAACTCCTTATCTGGAAAGTGGGAAATCACCCCAAACCCACAAAACTACCCCTTCCCTGCCTGCTCCTGTGTCACGGCTGCTCTGCTAGAAAGAAAAGAAGGGCAGAGTTCAGGAAGAACTTCAGTTTCTTCCTTTTGGTATATGGTCAGAACTCTGTGAAACGACAGCAATGGCTCCCTGCAACGCCAGATACATCCCATGGCTGATGGCCATGACTTCTAACATGCAAGAGTGAAACCCTGCAATGGTGTCCCTCAGCTGCCCAATCTTCCAGCTGCCCACTCTTCCGCCTTTGGCCTTCCCCAGACTCAGGGATGCAGAGATGGAAAGGACAGGCAAGGAATGAAAGGGATGAGCACAGAGATCCCAGAAGAGGACTCCTGCCATGCAGGAGTTCAGAGAGACTCCACCCTTCCTGAACCATGTATCTCTGGAAAGTAAAGATAAGCAGTGTTTGATCAGATGGGATAGATTCTCATCCCGTAACAGCTCATGACATGGATAAAGAAATCAATCAAACACAAACTACCTTTGAAAAGTTGTAAATCCCCCCCCTCAAACAGCAGGAATTACTCCCTCCAGCCTGGCCTTATCCCATGGCTGCTTCCCAGGCTTCCTGGCAGGGGAGCGGGTCAATCCTGCGCAGATCCTGAGCTGCCCACCCTCGCAGGCATGCCTTGGAATCTTTCAGACCCAGGGATGCCAGGATGGAGAGGACGGGCAAGGAGGCATAAGGGCCAGGCACAGAGGACACAACAGAGGATCTCATGCTCTGAGAGATCTCACAGGGACTCACTCAGTGCTGCAGCTGGTTTCTCTGGAAAGAAAAGAAAAGCAGTATTTGATCAGGTGGGACAGAATTTTATGTGATAACTGATCGTGAAGATCAGGCAGAGCTAGTGCAGACACCAAACTGCTGGGCTCCCCAAGCTGTGCTGCCCACCCTCCCAGGCACAACGCTTTGTGCTTTCCCTGACCCAGGGATGCGAGTATGGGGAAGACAAGCAAGGAGGCAAAGGGTGGTTCACATTTTGCCCCAGACAGGAGCCCACTTTGTGTCAGACCTCAAGAACACTCACCCCATTTTTCAACTTCCGCATCTGGTAAGTAAAGAAAGAAAAATATTTGATCAGGCAGCCAAGATTTTAATGTCAAATGCTCATCAAGAGCAGGCAGAGCTCATGCCTACTTAAAACTGCTTCTTTGGGAAATGGGAAGACACCCTCAGAAAGAGAAAACTATCTCCCTGACGCCATGTCATGTCCCTAAGCTCGTGCTCAGTGCTCTTGGGCAGAGGAGAGCATTCATCCTTCTCTGGTCTCCCCATGCCGCCCACCCTCCCAGACACAAGGCCTTGGTCTTTCCCAGACCCAGGGATGTGGGGATGGAGAGGACAGGCAGGGAGGGAATGGGCTAAGCAGAGAGGGCACAAGGCAGGTTCCCACCCCATGCCAGAGCTCATGGAGACTCACACGGGTCGGAAGCCTCTTGCACTGAAGAGCAAAGAAAAGCAAGATTTGGTCAGGAGGGACAAATTTATATGTGAAAATTGCTCATGGAAATCAGGCAGAGCTAGCACAGACACCAAACTGCTTACAAGGGATCTATGCAAATTCCCCAAACCCATGGGAGTGGCCCCCAGCCAGCTTGGACATATCCCATGGCTGGTGCCAAGGCTCTCTTGACTTGGCAGAGAGTTCTTCCCCATGCTGGTCATTCCCAGTGGACCTCCCTCGCTCCATAAGTGCTCAGGAAGAGCACAGAGACCGAAGGCAAACAACAAACTCTTTCTTTGAAAGGTGACAAAAGCAACCAAAACCCCAATAAAGGCATCCTCTAACCTGGTTATATCCCATAGCCCTTACAGAAGAAAAACAGGGTAGGGTGTGCCCCCCAAGATATCTACCGTCCCAAGCACATGGCCTTGGGCTTTCCCTGACCCAGGGATGCAAGGATGCAGAGGATGACCAAGGAGGAAAAGGACTAAACACATGGGAGCTGTGACAGGACGCCATGCCGTGCCGGAGCAGACAGAGCTGGCATCATGAGTGAGCAGACAGAGCTGGCATTTACATCCAACTCTTTATCTGGAAAGTGGGAAATCACCCCAAACCCACAAAACTACCCCCTCCCTGCCTGCTCCTGTCTCACAGCTGCTCTGCTAGAAAGAAAAGAAGGGCAGAGTTCAGGAAGAACTTCAGTTTCTTCCTTTTGGTATATGGTCAGAACTCTGTGAAACGACAGCAATGGCTCCCTGCAGTGCCAGATACATCCCATGGCTGATGGCCATGACTTCTAACATGCAAGAGTGAAACCCTGCAATGGTGTCCCTCAGCTGCCCAATCTTCCAGCTGCCCACTCTTCCGCCTTTGGCCTTCCCCAGACTCAGGGATGCAGAGATGGAAAGGACAGGCAAGGAATGAAAGGGACGAGCACAGAGATCCCAGAAGAGGACCCCTGCCATGCAGGAGATCAGAGAGACTCCCCCTTCCTGAACCACATCTCTCTGTAAAGTAAAGAAAAAGCAGTGTTTGATCAGATGGGATAGATTCTCATCCCGTAACAGCTCATGACATGGATAAAGAAATCAATCAAACCAAACTACTGTTTGAAAAGTTGTAAAACCCCCCAAAACACCAGGAATTACTCCCTCCTGCCTGGCCTTATCCCATGGCTGCTTCCCAGGCTTTCTGAGCAGGGGAGCGGGTCAATCCTGCGCAGCTCATCCTGAGCTGCCCACCCTCGCAGGCATGCCATTTAATCTTTCAGACCCAGGGATGCCAGGATGGAGAGGATGGACAAGGAGGGATAAGGGACAAGCACAGAGGACACCACAGAGTACCCATTGCCAGGACAGATCTCACAGGGACTCACTCATTGCTGCAGCGTGTTTCCCTGGAAAGGAAAGAAAAGCAGTATTTGATCAGGTGGGACAGATTTTTATGTGATAACTGCTCATGAAGATCAGGCAGAGCTAATGCATACACCAAACTGCTGGTCTCCCCAAGCTGACCACCCTCCCAGGCACAACGCCTTGGGCCTTCCCTGACCCAGCAGTGCAAGGATGGAGAAGACAAGCAAGGAGGGAAAGGGTGGTTCACAGTTTGACCCGGACAGCAGCCCACTTTGTGTCAGACCTCAAGAACACTCACCCAATTTTTCAAGTTCTGCAACTGGAAAGCAAAGAAAGAGAAATATTTGATCAGTCAGTGAGGATTTTAATGTCAAATGCTATTCAAGAGCAGGCAGAGCTCATGCCTACTTAAACCTGCTTCTTTGGGAAATGGGAAGACACCCTCAGAAAGAGAGAAATATGTCCCTGACGCCATGTCATGTCCCTAAGCTCGTGCTCAGTGTTCTTGGGCAGAGGAGAGCATTCATCCCTCTCTGGTCTCCGCGTGCTGCCCACCCTCCCAGGCAGAAGGCCTTGGTCTTTCCCAGACCCAGGGATGTGGGGATGGAGAGGACGGGCAGGGAGGGAATGGGCTAAGCAGAGAGGGCACAAGGCAGGTTCCCACCCCATGCCAGAGCTCATGGAGACTCACACGGGTCGGAAGCCTCATGCACTGAAGAGCAAAGAAAAGCAAGATTTGGTCAGGAGGGACAGGTTTATATGTGAAAACTGCTCATGGAAATCAGGCTGAGCTAGCACAGACACCAAATTGCTTACAAGGGATCTACGCAAATTCCCCAAACCCATGGGAGTGGCCCCCAGCCAGCTTGGACATATCCCATGGCTGGTGCCAAGGGTCTCTAGACAGGGGAGAGGATCCTTCCCCATGCTGGTCATACCCAGTGGACCTCCGTCAATCCATAAGTCCTCAGGAAGATAACAGAGAACTAAGGCAAAAAATAAATTATTTATTTGAATTGAAAACAGCAACAAAACCCCAGGAAAATCATCCTCTAGCCAGGTATATCCCATAGCCCTTACAGAAGAATAACAGGGTAGGGTATCCCTCCACATGCTGGTCTCCCCAATATGTCTACCCTCCAAAGTCGTTGGCATTGGGCTTTCCCTGACCCAGGGATGCAAGGATGCAGAGGATGACCAAGGAGGAAAAGGACTCAACACATGGGAGCCGTGACAGGACGCCATGCCGTGCCGGAGCAGACGGAGCTGGCATCATGAGTGAGCAGACAGAGCTGGCATTTACATCCAACTCTTTATCTGGAAAGTGGGAAATCACCCCAAACCCACAAAACTACCCCCTCCCTTCCTGCTCCTGTCTCACAGCTGCTCTGCTAGAAAGAAAAGAAAGGCAGAGCTCAGGAAGAACTTCAGTTTCTTCCTTTTGGTATATGGTCAGAACTCTGTGAAACGACAGCAATGGCTCCCTGCAACGCCAGATACATCCCATGGCTGATGGCCATGACTTCTAACATGCAAGAGTGAAACCCTGCAATGGTGTCCCTCAGCTGCCCACTCTTCTGGCTTTGGCCTTCCCCGGACTCAGGGATGCAGAGATGGAAAGGACAGGCAGGGAATGAAAGGGACGAGCACAGAGATCCCAGAAGAGGACCCCTGCCATACAGGAGTTCAGAGAGACTCCCCCGTTTTTGAACCACATCTCTCTGTAAAGTAAAGAAAAAGCAGCGTTTGATCAGATGGGATAGATTCTCATCCCGTAACAGCTCATGACATGGATAAAGAAATCAATGAAACCGAACTACTCTTTGAAAAGTTGTAAATCCCTCCCCCCAAAATACCAGAAATTGCTCTCTCCAGCCTGGCCTTATCCCATGGCTGCTTCCCAGGCTTCCTGGGCAGGGGAGCAGGTCAATGCTGCGCAGCTCATCCTGAGCTGCCCACCCTCGCAGGCATGCCTTGGAATCTCTCAGACCCAGGGATGCCAGGATGGAGAGGACGGGCAAGGAGGCATAAGGGCCAGGCACAGAGGACACAACAGAGGATCTCGTGCTCTGACAGATCTCACAGGGACTCACTCAGTGCTGCAGCTGGTTTCTCTGGAAAGGAAAGAAAAGCAATATTTGATCAGGTGGGACAGAATTTTATGTGATAACTGCTCGTGACGATCAGGCAGAGCTAGTGCAGACACCAAACTGCTGGTCTCCCCAAGCTGACCACCCTCCCAGACACAACGCCTTGGGCCTTCCCTGACCCAGCGATGTGAGGATGGAGAAGACAAGCAAGGAGGGAAAGGGTGGTTCACAGTTTCCCCCAGACAAGAGCCCACTTTGTGTCAAACCTCAAGAACACTCACCCCATTTTACAAGTTCCGCATCTGGAAAGGAAAGAAAGAGAAATATTTGATCAGTCAGCAGGGATTTTAATGTCAAATGCTCATCAAGAGCAGGCAGAGCTCATGCCTACTTAAACCTGCTTCTTTGGGAAATGGGAAGACACCCTCAGAAAGAGAGAAATATGTCCCTGACGCCATGTCATGTCCCTAAGCTCGTGCTCAGTGCTCTTGGGCAGAGGAGAGCATTCATCCTTCTCTGGTCTTCCCGTGCTGCCTACCCTCCCAGGCACAAGGCCTTGGTCTTTCCCAAACCCAGGGAAGTGGGGATGGAGAGGACAGGCAGGGAGGGAATGGGCTAAGCAGAGAGGGCACAAGGCAGGTTCCCACCCCATGCCAGAGCTCATGGAGATTCACACGGGTCGGAAGCCTCATGCACTGAAGAGCAAAGTAAAGCAAGATTTGGTCAGGAGGGACAAGTTTATATGTGAAAACTGCTCATGGAAATCAGGCTGAGCTAGCACAGACACCAAATTGCTTACAAGGGATCTATGGAAATTCCCCAAACCCATGGGAGTGGCTCCCAGTCAGCTTGGACATATCCCATGGTTGGTGCCAAGGCTCTCTAGACATGGCAGAGAGTTCTTCCCCATGCTGGTCATTCCCAGTGAACCTCTCTCGCTCCATAAGTGCTCAGGAAGAGAATAAAGAACTAAGCAAAGAACAAACTCTTTCTTTGAAAGGTGACAAAAGCAACCAAAACCCCAATAAAGGCATCCTCTAGCCAGGTATATCCCATAGCCCTTACAGAAGAAAACCAGGGTAGGGTGTGCCCCCAAGATATCTACCGTCCCAAGCATGTGGCCTTGGGCTTTCCCTGACCCAGGGATGCAAGGATGGAGACGATGACCAAGGAGGAAAAGGACTGAACACATGGGAGCTGTGACAGGACGCCATGCCGTGCCAGAGCAGACAGAGCTGGCATCATGAGTGAGCAGACAGAGCTGGCATTTACATTGAACTCCTTATCTGGAAAGTGGGAAATCACCCCAAACCCACAAAACTACCCCCTTCCTGCCTGCTCCTGTCTCACAGCTGCTCTGCTAGAAAGAAAAGAAGGGCAGAGTTCAGGAAGAACTTCAGTTTCTTCCTTTTGGTATATGGTCAGAACTCTGTGAGACGACAGCAATGGCTCCCTGCAACGCCAGATACATCCCATGGCTGATGGCCATGACTTCTAACATGCAAGAGTGAAACCCTGCAATGGTGTCCCTCAGCTGCCCAATCTTCCAGCTGCCCACTCTTCCGCCTTTGGCCTTCCCCAGACTCAGGGATGCAGAGATGGAAAGGACAGGCAAGGAATGAGAGGAACGAGCACAGAGATCCCAGAAGAGGATCCCTGCCATACAGGAGTTCAGAGACTCCCCCCTTCCTGAACCACATCTCTCTGTAAAGTAAAGAAAAAGCAGTGTTTGATCAGATGGGATAGATTCTCATCCCATAACAGCTCATGACATGGATAAAGAAATCAATCAAACCAAACTACTCTTTGAAAAGTTGTAAACCCCCCCAAAACACCAGGAATTATTCCCTCCTGCCTGGCCTTATCCCATGGCTGCTTCCCAGGCTTCCTGGGCAGGGGAGCGGGTCAATCCTGCGCAGCTCATCCTGAGCTGCCCACCCTCGCAGGCATGCCTTGGAATCTTTCAGACCCAGGGATGCCAGGATGGAGAGGACGGGCAAGGAGGGATAACGGCCAGGCACAGAGGACACAACAGAGTACCCATTGCCGGGACAGATCTCACAGGGACTCACTCAGTGCTGCAGCTGGTCTCCCTGGAGAGGAAAGAAAAGCAGTATTTGATCAGCTGGGACAGAATTTTATGTGATACCTGCTCGTGAAGATCAGGCAGAGCTAGTGCAGACACTAAACTGCTGGTCTCCCCATTCTGCCCACCCTCCCAGGCAGAACGCCTTGGGCCTTCCCTGACCCAGGGATGTGGGGATGGAGAGGACGGGCAAGGAGGGAATGGGCTAAGCAGAGAGGGCACAAGGCAGGTTCCCACCCCATGCCAGAGCTCATGGAGACTCACTCGGTCTAACAGTGTTGTATCCTGAAAAGCAAAGAAAAGCAAGATTTGGTCAGGAGGGACAAGTTTATATGTGAAAACTGCTCATGGAAATCAGGCAGAGCTAGCACAGACACCAAATTTCTTGTAATGGATCTATGACAATTCCCCAAACCCATGGGAGTTGCCCCCAACCAGCTTGGACATATTCCATGGCTTGTGCCAAGGGTCTCTAGGCAGGGGAGGGGGTCCTTCCCCATTTTGGTCGTTCCCAGTGGACCTCCCTCCCTCTGTAAGTGCTCAGGAAGAGCATAGAGAGCTAAGGCAGACATTAAGCTATTAGTTTGAAAAGTGACAAAAGCAACAAAACCCCAGGAAAGGCATCCTCTAGCCTGGTTATATCCCATAGCCCTTACAGAGGGCCTTTAGGCAGGGTAGGCTGTCCATCCTCATGCTGGCCTACCCGTGCTGCCCACCCTCTAGTGAACAAGGCCTTGTTCTTTCCCAGACCAAGGCATGCCAGGATGGAGAGGACAGGCAATGAGGGAAAGGGTGGTTCACAATTTGCCCCGGACAGGAGCCCACATTGGGCCAGACCTCAAGAACACTCACCCGGTTCCTCAATTTCCATATCTGAAAGTAAAGAAAGAGAAATATTTGATCAGGCAGCCCAGATTTTAATATCAAATGCTCATCAAGAGCAGGGAGAACTCATGCCTACTTAAACCTGCTTCTTTGGGAAATGGGAAGACATCCTCAGAAAGAGAGAAATATGTCTCTGATTCCATGTCATGTTCCTAAGCTCGTGCTCAGTGCTCTTGGGCAGAGGAGAGCATTCATCCCTCTCTGGTCTCCCCATGCTGCCCACCCTCCCAAGCACAAGGCCTTCGTTTTTCCCAGACTCGGGGATGTGGGGATGGAGAGGACGGGCAGGGAGGCAGAGCGCTGAGCTCTGAGTGCCCAATACCACTTCATGCTGGATGTCATAGAATCACAGAATCACAAGGTTGGAAAAGACCTTTGTAGATCATCAATTCCAACCAATCCCATCCTATGCTAAACCAGATCCCTAAGTACCTCATCAAGCCTTTTTTTGAACACATCCAGGGAAGGTGGCTCAGCCCCTCCCTGGGCAGCCTGTTCCAGCCCTGACAACTCTTTCAGTAAAAATATTTTTTTATCCCATGGCTGGTGCCAAGGGTCTCTAGACAGGGGAAAGTGTCCTTCCCCATTCTGGTCATTCCCAGTAGACCTCCCTCGCTCCATAAGTGCTCAGGAAGAGCATAGAGAACAAAGGCAAACAACAGTTTCTTTGAAAAGCAAAAATGCTTTCCCAGACACAGGGATGTGGGGATGGAGAGGGCAGATAGGGCTGAGCTCTGAGTGTGCAATGCCACTTCATGCTGGATATCATGGAGACTCACCCCCTGATGAACTTGCTGCCGCTAGAAAGCAAACAAAAAGAATTATTTGATCAAGTTGCATAATTTTTCAGGGTTTAACTTCTCATGAAGGTCAGGTAGAGCTCGTGCAGATCCGAAACTTAGTGTTTGGGAAGCGGGAAACCCCTCCCCAAACACCATGAATGTCTCATTTCTCGGATGGTCACCTCCTATGGCTCATGTCCAGGGCTCTGTGCAGGGAAATGTTTCCAGCTCTGTGCTGGTCTCCCTGAGTTGCCCACTCTTCCGAGCACAGAGCCTTGGGCTTTCCCTGACCCAGGGATGCAGGGATGGAGAAGATGGGCAAGGAGGGAAAAAAAGGCGGTATACATTGTGCCCTGGACAGGAGCCCACATTGGGCCAGAGCTCAAGAACACTCACCCATTTCTTCAGTTTCTCCAACTGGAAAGTAAAGAAAGAAAAATTTGATCAGGCAGCCTAGATTTTAATGCCCAATGCTCATGCAGAGCAGACAGAGCTCATGCCTACTTAAAACTGCTTATATGGGAAATGGAAAGACACCCTCAAAAACACAGAACTATGTCCCTTCCACCATGTCATGTCCCTTGGGTCGTTCCCAGTGCCCTTGAGCAGGGGAGAGGGTTCATCCATGTCTGGTGTCCCCATGCTGCCCACCCTCCCAGGCACATCGCTGTGATCTTTCCCTCACTTCGGATGGTGAGGGATGGGACGTGGTAGCCAGCCCTGGAATGGGGTGCTGGGCACTGGGGGGCGTGCTGGGGGGTAGTGTGCTTGTTGGGGGTGTCTCTCCAGCTCTGGGACAAGGCTCCTCCTCGCGCTGGGAACATGCTGACAGTGGCCCTGGGCAGGACAGGGTCAGCACAGGCCGGGACAGTATCGTGGGGCAGGGAAGGGTCTTCCGGAGGCAGTGGGAGCTCTCCTGTCCCATAGAGCCCCAGCCCACATTCACCCCTGTTCTGGTTGTAGTGGTCCTGCATTCTGGCCAGGCCCACACGGTTCATCTGCTGACTGTTCTGTCCCATTGGGGTATTCCTGTCCCAGTGCTGCTGGTCCAGGTTGGCCGCCATCCCCTCTGCCCGGGGCACCATCCTCCCCTTCCTGCTGTCACAGCGAGAAGGTTCCCATCCACATTCCCAGTGACACAACCTCGGGCACCCCCGGGCTGGACTCTGACACCCCGATGTGGAAGTAGCGCAGGGAGTGGAGCTCTGTGGGGACACGGGGCACGGTGAGGGGTGGGGGGTGCGGGGACCCTCAGTGCGGGGGGGATGGGACTGGTGGGGGGATGTTGGGGCACCGAGGTGTGTCCAGGAGGGTCCCCACTGTCAATTAGGGGGGTCCCGGGATGTCGAGGGGTGTCCCAGGGAGAAGCAGATCTGGAGGGTGGGGGTTGGAGGGGGGAGAAGGCAAAGCCAGGCTGGGGGTGGGGGGAGAGTTCCGAGGGGGCTCCCTGTGTCTCGCGGGAGGGACTGGGGGCTCCTTTCCCATGGGGGGTTCCCAGTGCCCAGCGAAAGGCAGCCTGGGGTGGTCCTGGTTCTCTGAGGTGGAGGAGGGTCAGGAGGGATCCCGGTGCCCAGGGAATGGAGCACCGGTGTCAGGAAAGGGGGTCCAAGGGGGTCCCAGCGCCCAGGGAAAGGGCTCCGGGTCCCGCCCGCACTCACCGTATGTCACACGCCGAAGGCACCCAGCTATAGGAGCCAAACGAGCCTCGCTCCGGAACAGACCTCGCTGCCAGCCCCGCCCCACGCACCGCGATTGGCTGCGCCACCACCCATCCAGCCAATGGCAGCCCGAGATGCTCCTGACGTCACCGGGCGCCGGGCAGATCCCGTCTCTGCAGGTTGGCAAGTGAAAGCGAAAGCTCCGAAAGCAGCGCGGGGGGGAGGGGCAGGTACCCTCAGCCTGTACCCTTGACCCAGGAGCCCACACGGCAACGCCAGACCTCAGTCCCCCCCACCCGGATCCCTCCTCATGGCCCCAAATCCCCCGCCCCCCACGGCCCCACTTTGCCTGTATTCCCCAGCCTGGGGTCACCCCTCAGCCCCCCAAGTCATGGTTCTTTCCCCCCGACGTGGCATCTCTCTTACCCCTTTCCCAGGGCACCCCGAGACCCCCAGACCTGCCTGTCCCGGGGGCACCCAGGCGTCTGGCGCCCCGTGGCTCCCCACACCCGGCTCTGACACCCTGGGGGTTCGGGGCTGAAACAGATGGGACAAGGGTAAAACCCTCCCGGGGAGCGTGGGCACCCCCGGGGCTTGGGGAAAGTGTCCCTTGTCCCGGCTGCCCCTTGTGCCGTCCTTGAGCCCGGATGATGTGGGTGTCCGGGAGGTATGTGGGGCCCAGGGGGGTCCCGGGGTGGTCACCTCCACGAGCGCCTGCAGCAGGAAGATGTTCAGGGCCGCCCCCCCCAGCCGGATCCGCTGCTTCTGTGGGGAGGGGCGCGGGGGGGCTGGCACCACGGTGGAGGTGGGGGGGGGACAGAACTGCACTCCTCCCCTGGGGCCGCAGGGACCCCCAAACACAGAGACACCTCACCCCCCCCCAAACACACATGCATCCTCTGCATATCCCAATTTTCACTCGCGAGGAGCCATCTATAACCAGCTCTTCTCCAGCTCCCAACTCGGTATCTCTTCAGTCTGGCCTCTCTTCACTCTGGGTCACAATTACTTCTAAGCAATTACGTAGCAATTCCTCCAGGGGTCTCCCAACAACTGCTGGGCTCTGGGCAGAGGTCCCTCTCAATTCTAAGTCTGGGGAGTCTGTTAATACAGCTTCATACTTTAGGATCCAGCTGCCTGTTAACCATTCCTCTGCTTTTTGTTGTGAAACATCCCTGACATTGTGTGGGGTATATACCTTTACAGGAGAGCTCAAGGTGATCTTCCTAACTTCTTCCATTAATAATGCTGTAGCTACCAAAGCTCGGAGACCAGCAGGCCATCCCCTGCTTAGTGGATCAAGAAATTTAGAACAATACCCCATGGGTTTTTTGATTCCTGCCCAGTCCTGAGTAAGAACTACATTTGCTGTTGGTTTGATGCATTTACAAATAAATAAAAAGGGTTTTCTAGATCTGGGAGGTCCAATACAGGTGCTTGTATTAATGTCTTCTTTATTTCCTCAATTTTTTGATCATCTTCAATAAACCACTTAAACTGGTTATTAGTTCATTTCTCATATAGGAATTTTACCTTTTCACTATAATTTTCAAGCCATGGTCTGCAATATCCTAATAACCCCAATACTTGCCTAACCTCCTTTTTAGTTTGTGGGGGTCTTAAGGATAGAATCCCAGATACTCTATCAGGATCTAACTTTTTCTTCCCCTTACTTAGTCAATGTCCTAAGTATTTTACTTCCTGCTCTACAAACTGTAGCTTAGATTGGGACACCTTTAATCCCTTTCCCCCTAAAAAGTTTAACAATTTAATGGTGGCGTTTCGGGTCCCCTCTTCAGTTTCTCCCGCTATTAATAGATCATCCACATATTGTAACAATTTTACCTCCCTGGGCATAGTGAAATCTTGCAGAACTTTTTCTAAAGTTTGTCCAAATAGATTTGGTGACCCTGTGGCAACACAGTCTGTCTTAATTGTTGTTTTCATCCCATATCGGGGTCCTCCCATTGAAAAGCAAAATAATCTCTGGATGCCTGTTGCGAGTTCCTGTGTCCAAAATCCAGATCTTGGGAAATAATTTATCTCCAGGGGCTTTGGAAGTGCAAAGAGGCGCTAGGAAAAGACTGCACAGCAATAAGGTTAAAAGCAACAAGTTCACTTTATTCAAGCTGGCTGCTGTTTAAATACCTTCGAGGGTTACGTAACGAGGGGCCAGGATAGAGGGGGCAAAGGCCACCTGCACCGTATCAGGTTTCCATCACCACAACGGAATTTCTAAGTATGCAGAGCTCTTGTTACAGTTTCTTGTTGCCATGCTTTCAGCCCTTTGTCAGTGATTCCTCAAGGCTGTTTTCCAAGCAGGACTGTGGCGATGTGTAGCTGTGGCCTTGATCAGCCAGCCAGGTTCCCACCAATGCCTCATCCAGAGGACAAGTCCAAAAAGCATCCTTCAAATCTATGACACTATACCAAGTGTGTTTGGGAGATATATGACTCAATAAGGTATATGGATTTGCCACCACAGGGAATTTGGTAATTGTTGGCTGATTTACCGCTCTTCAGTCCTGCACCATCTGGTATGACCCATCTGGGTTTTTTACAGGGAGAATGGGCGTGTTGTGAGGTGACATACATGGCTCTAGAGGTCCTTGTTCCAAAGGTCTGTCAACTACAGGTTTTAATCCTTTCCAGCCCTCCATAGGTATAGAGTATTGTTTGAATCTGGTTGGGTGGTGCGGGTCTATTATTTGAATGCTACCTCTACATCTTTTAAAATAGGCACTTTAAAAGGTTCTCCTTTTGCTCCTACTAGTGACATACAGTTCTTCCCTTTGTCTATTCCTTTTGGAAGTTTTTGAATGGTTGATTTTTCAGCCCCAGTATCTGCTAAGAATAAAACTTCCTCTTTATGGGGAACAATTAATAATTTTATCAAGGGCTTTGTTGATGTTGAAGTTCCCAGAAGATAAAGCCCCTGACACCCCTAATCTGCAAAAAAGCCCCCCACAAGTGATATTTTATGGAAGGGGACAGCTTTTCATGTGGTGACTGCTCATGAGAGAGTAAACAGAGCCCCCAAAGCCCAGGAATGGATCTCTGCAGCCCGGTCACATTTCATGGCTGGTGCACAAGGATCCGTGGTAAGGGAAGAGAATCCAGCCCAATACTGGTCTCCGTGACCTGCCCAACCTCCCAGGCACATGGCCTGGAGCTTTCCCAGCCCCATGGATGCCGGGATGTACAGGACAAGTAAGGAGAGAAAAGGCTGAACACAAAACATCCAGGAAAAGGGCCCCACGCCATGCTGGAGCTCATGGACACTCGCCCAGAGCTGCATCCCGTTGCCCTGGAAAGCAAAACCAAGAAGTGATGTGTGACCAGAAGGAACAAACACTCACCCCAGGGCTGATCCCACAGGAGCACACAGAGCTTGGGTTGATCCCCAACTCCTCCTTTTTGGGGAGTAGGACCAGACCACCTTGCTCACGGGAATGGCTCCCTGCCAGCAAATCCCCCACCAGCCCACGTAGGCCCTCTGGGGCTCAGCCCCAACATTAGGACCCCGAAAGTCTAGTCCCTGCTGGGGTCCCCTGTGCCAATTCCAGAGGGTCTCTGGGACCTTCCCACCAACCAGGCACCCTGTCCTCCCACCCACACCACACTATTTCCTCATACCCTTCTGTCCCTGCCCAAAGAGCTTTTTGATGAAGGCAACATGTTCCTCAGGGGCAAACGTATATTTCCTTCTCCAGAGATAAGCTTCGAGGCCAAGGAACCCAATGGAGAGCATGAGAAGCACACCCAGAGCAGCCATCCAGGGACGGGCATCGTGGAAAAAGGGAGCTGAGAAACAAACAGATCCACAGGGAAAGGGATCAATTTACACTCAAGTTTGTGGGAAGAAGGACCAAGAGACCCTTGCCCCACACCTCCCAGCCCTTGCCCCGTGAGCCCTGGCCTCAAGGGGACAGAGTCCTTCCGTGCCCCCACACCCCCACACTGCACCCCGAGCCCAGACCAAAGCTGTTCCCAGCCAGGCAGCCAACCCCCACCGTGCTCCAGCGCCGCAGGAGCTGGCTGCAGCCGTCTCACCGGAGATGCGCAGGGATGCCTCCTGCTCCTGGGCCAGGCGGCTGTTCCTGACCACACAGGACCAGTTCCCATCTCCGGTCCCCGTCACCACGATGGCGTCTTCGGTGTCAAACAGGCCCCTGGCATCAGGGGAACGTCTCTGGGAGACTGAGGGGACACGGTGCCCGTTGGGGTCTTTCCACAGCACCTCCGGTTGCGGGAACCATCCGGCCGATCGACACAGCACCCGGATGCCTCCGGCCTCATAACCCTCCAGAGAGAGCTGAGGGCCAGAGCCTGTGGCTGGGGAAGAGCCCGGGGTTGGGGTCAGGGAGGGATGGGCTCAGCTCCAAGGTCACCACCGCATCCCCAAGCAGACCCCTCACAGCTCCCACCAAACCCAACCCAACCCAACCTGTGCAGGAACCACCCAGCATTGATGCCCAATGGCCCCGGATCTCCCCCCAAACCTCCCGGCACAGCAAGACTGAGCTGGCCAGCTTCAGCGCCTCCAGGCAGCATGTGCACCCCACAAGGCTGCCAGACACCGTGCCAGCTCTCCTGAGGCACCAAGGGACGGGACACAGGTCTGGGAGGGACACATGAGCCCAGGGGCACCACGACCACCCCCGCAAACACCACACCAGACACAAACCTGTCACCTGCAGCTCCACCAAAGCTTCTCCATAAGAGGCACCATCTGTCACGGTGCAGACGTAATAACCATCGTCAGAGGGTCTCAGCCCAGAGAGTCGCAAGTCCAGCCTTCCGTTGGAGAGACCATCTCTGGCCAGCTCTGTCCTCCCAACATATTCCTTCATCTGCTCCCAGGACACGTCCTCCCCATGTCGGTAGTGGTGCACCGTTTCAGAGACCCTGTGCCGGATCCACCTGATGTCCCATCTCTGAGCATCCATGGCTGGGGACAAGTGACACGGCAGCACAACATCCTGCCCCACAGTGACACGGAGAGCATGGTCTGGTCCCACCACTGTGAAGTCAGCTTGGCCATGGAGAAGGACACAGAGACATGAGATGGTGCCTATGTTAATTGAGGGTGTTGCAGGCCAGGGCTGAGCTTGGCATGAGCTGGGGACGCTCTATGCTGCAGGCATTGCTTTGCCCTCCCATGGTCCAGAGACCCCGGGGAAACTGCAGTGGGAGGTGGAGGACTGGAAGGAGAAGGAGGTTTCCTGGGAGCAGCAACCTGCTCCAGAAAGCAACCTCCACCACAGCCAGCCCCGCTGAGAGCCTCACTGGCCAAGGGAAAGCCTGGCTCCCCCCCAGCAGCTTCCTGCCCCACATCTGTCACCCAGAGTGGGTGAAAGCCCCCACCAGCCCTGCAGGATCCTTACCTGAACACAGCTGGAGCACGTGGAGAGTCACCCAGTAGCTCAGGAGGTCCCCAGGGCTCACTGAGAGACACATCTACAGCTGCAGCTTCACTGGAGAGGAGGGAGGGCAAGGGAGTCAGAGGTTGTCGATGGAGGTCACAGCTGCTCCAGAGGGGATCTGGTGAAGAAGGGTTGCCCCTGCCCCAAAGAGGCTCCAAAATCCCCAAAGCCCCTGCACCAGCACCCCAACGGCGCCAGAAACACGTGCTTGAGGGCAGGATGGGACCGCAGATGGGTCCCCTGGGCAGCCCCTACTCTGCCCCACTGCACCTCTCTAGGAGTTATCCCAGATCCAATAATGGCTCCAAATGAAGTGAAGAGTTCTCAACACCCAGAGACATACAAGTCACTTGTGAGAAGGAAATGAGCTGCCTGATGCAGCAGGTTGATTAGAATAACAGAAATTTTCCCACAGCTGGATTAACCACATTTGGGTGTCTCTTGAGGCCCCTCCCCAGGTGAGGAGCATCCTCCTAGCAGAGCCCAGACTCAGAAAACAAAGCGTTAAGCAGCTCCCAGGGACAAGACAGTGAAGGGACCCCAAACCACCTCCCATCCCTGCCTGGGTGCCAGTACTGGAGGTGGCTTTTTCTTGAGTGGCACCTCTCCTGGCAGCCGGTGCTGGGGAACAGCAGCCAGCCAGGTTTGGCACCTCAGGAGCTGTTTCTCCTCCCAAAAAGGGCTGATGTCCTTGTGTGTGGCCACTGTCACTGAGGCAGAACGCAA
Organism: Gallinula chloropus; assembly: GCF_964237585.1. NCBI lineage: Eukaryota > Metazoa > Chordata > Aves > Gruiformes > Rallidae > Gallinula > Gallinula chloropus. The sequence goes on along the minus strand of NC_140117.1, from coordinate 846,126 downwards.
ACCTCCCCCTGTGCTGCCCACCCTCCCAGGCTCTTGTCCTTGGGGTTTTCCAAACCCAGGGATGCAGTGATGGAGACAAAGGGCAAGAAGGGAAAGGGCTGAGCAAAGAGCACTCAGGACAGGACGCCATGAAGGAGGACATAAAGAGACTCACCCCATGCTGCATGTCTTTCCACTGGAAAGGGAAAAAACCAATGTCTTATGAGAGGGGATGGCTTTTCATGTGGTAACAGCTCAAAATGAAGAAAACAGAGCTTGGACAGAACCCAGAATACATTTTTGGGAAGTGCAAAATCCCTCAAACCCCAGGAATTGCTCCCTACCAGTCTGGTCACATCCCAGAGATGGTCCCCAGCAGCTCTGGGCAGGGCACAGGATTCATCCCTGTGGTGGTCTGCCCGAGCTTCCCACCCTCCCAGGCACATGGTATTGGGCTGTCCCAGCTGCAGGGATGCTGGGGTAGAGAGGATGGGCAAGGAGGGAAAAGGCTGAGGATGGAATGCCCAAGACAGGACCCCACACTCTGCCAGAGCTCGTGGAGACTCACCAGTCACACCATGTCTAATCTCTATAAAGCAAAAGCATATTTCAATCAGAGGACAGAGCTTCTTATCACTTAAGTGTTCAAGAGTGAGCAGCCAGAGCCTGGGAAATACATCAAACTGGTGACATGGGAAGTGCGGAAAGACCCCAGACCTGAAAAACTACTCCCTGCATGGTCAAGTCCCATGGCTGGTGCTCTAGAGAGGAAAGAGGGGCAGAGCTCAGGCAGGACTTAAAATTCTTCCCTTTGGGTAATGGTAAAAGCCCCATGAAGTTACAGGCATGGCTTCTTGCCACCATGGACACATCCGACGCCTGGTGCCTGGTCCTCTTGGCAACTGGGAGGGTTCAGTCCCGTGCTGGTCTCTTCAGTCCACTCACTCTCCCAGGCACATGGTCTTGGCCTTTCCCAGACCCAGGGATGCCAGGATGGAGAGGATGGGCAAGGAGGGAAAGAGCCGAGCAAAGAGCACCCGGGACAGGACCCCACACTGTGAAGGAGGTCATAGAGGGACTCACCCCGCGCTTCATCTCACTCCCCTGGAATTAAAAAAAAAGCAATATTTTATGAGAGGGAACAGCTTTTCATGTGGTAACTGTTCATGAAGAAGTAAACAGAGCTTGGACAGACTCCAGAATACTTTTTTGGGAACTGCAAAAAGCCCCCAAATCCCAGGAATTGCTCCCTCCAGCCTAGTACATTCCAGAGCCGGTCCACAGCAGCTCTGTGCACAGCAGAGGGTCCATCCCCACACTGGTCTGCCCACCATCTTAGGCACATGGCCTTAGGCTTCCCCATACCGAGGCATGCTGGGATGGAGAGGATGGGCAGGGAGGGAAAGGGCCCAGCACAGAGCGCCCGGGACAGGACCCCACACCATGCCAGAGCTCACGGACACTCACCCCATGTTTCATCTCGTTCCTCTGGGAAGCAAACAGAAAAAGAAATATCAGATCAGCAGGGACAATTTACCATCCCAAAGCTGCTGAAACAAGAGCTTAACCACTTTTTAATGATCCACAATTTTCTTTGTCAATAGCAGAAATGGACCCTAAAACCCAAGGAATGTCTCTTTCCACAGTGGTCGTGTCACATGGATTGTTCACTGAGGTCAATGGGAGCGGAGACAGGACACCTCCCTGAGGTACCCATCCTCCCAGGCACATGGTCTTGGGCTTTCCCAGATCCTGGGTTGCTGGGATGGAGAGGACGGGCAGGGAGGTAAAGGGATGAGCACAGAGCACTTGGGACAGGACCGCTATTCGGGAACCAGTTGGCAAAAGAATTGGAATCATGGGAACTGCCATCAGAAGAAGGGAAAGTGCTACAATACATGGATGATCTTCTCATTGCTACTAAAACTGAAGAATCCTGTATCACCTGGACCATGAGTCTGTTAAATTTTCTGGGACTACAAGGGCATTGGGTTTCCCAGAAAAAGTCACAGGTGGTGTTACAGCAGGTGACGTACCTGGGATACGAGATCAGTGCTGGACAACGGGTCTTAGAACAAGCCTGGAAAGAGGCCATATGCCAACCTCCCCCGACCACAAACTACAAAGGATCTACGGACTTTGGATATGTGATTATGGTCTGCTTGTTAAGCCACTATATTCCCTGATGGCAGCTAACCAGAGACATCTCCAGTGGGATGCAGAATCAGATTGAGCTTTCCATCAGCAGAAGAAAGCCCAGATGTTGGCACCGGCATTGGGACTTCCTGATGAACATCGGAGAGCCGGTGAGTCACGATTGCTTGGAAATGATTGAGGCCACGTACTCTAGCCACACAGATCTTAAAGATGCCCCTGTCCACAGAGCTGAACATTGGTTCACTGATGGAAGCAGCTATATGCTGAATGGAAGGCGACATTCAGGATATGCTGTCACTACCACCGAAAGGGTAATAGAGTCCAGGCCACTACCAGCCAATGCATCAGCCCAAAAGGCTGAGATTATAGCTCGTACCTGAGCCCTGGAAAGAGCCCGAGGAAGAATTATAAACATTTGGACAGATTCTAAATATGCTTTTGGAGGGGTACATGCTCATGGAGCAATCTGGAAAGAAAGAGGAGTGTTAATTTCTCAAGGAAAGACCATCAGATATGCAGAAGAAATCTTGAAACTCCTGAATGCAGTCCAACTTCCTGAAAAGGTGGCAATTAAAAGGCACAGCAGAAAATGAGCACAGAACTGGAAAGAGGGAATGAGTTGGCAGACAGGGAAGCAAAACAAGCAGCCAGGGAAACAATTACGGTAGAGGGTGCGCTAATACCTGACGGAGAAGTATCTTTAGAAGGTAATCCAGAATATATGAAAGAAGACTGTAAACTTCTTAATGACCTCAAGGGATCATATAATGAGGAAGGGTGGGCTATAACCCCACATGGGAAGATAGTAATCCCTTCCTACATGATATGGTCCGTAGTCTGAGAAGAACATAGGTAAAGGCACTGGGGTGGGGAGGCAGAAGCCCTATATAAAGTTCTTATGAGAAACATAATAGCACGAAACCTATATACTACCATTAGGCAAGTAACCCAACAATGTGATCTTTGTTTCCAGACTAACCCTAAAATTGTAAAAGGGCCAAAATTTGGAAAGATCAGAAAAGGAAATGGTCTGGGACAACATTGGCAGATTGATTTCTCAGAACTCCCTAGAAAAGGGAGTATCAGTATCTATTAGTACTAACTGATACCTTTTCAGGCTGGCCAGAAGCTTTCCCGTGCAGAACTGCTAAAGTCTGGGAAGTAACCAAAGTACTGCTCCAAGAAACAATACCCAGGTTTGGAGTTCCAGCGGTGATGTCCTCGGATAGAGGACCACATTTTGTGTCACCTCAGCAAAGGATGTGATCTTAGTTACTCGGCCCCAATAATTACTCACCAACTCTTAAGGGCCAATCTTACCTATCACAGATGGTACATCCTGTCCCCATAGGATTAAATATAAGTAGTATACAAGATTTTTTTAAAACATGAAGATTTACAACATATACTAGAGGAAATCAAAGAAAAGGGGCAGGAAACTCTTCTTACGGTCCATCATGATGTGGAAGGGGTCAAGGAAGTTTTAAAGAAAATAGAACAGGACAGGAATTATAACTGGTGGGATACGCTCTTTGGTTGGTCACCTTCTGCAACAGGAATCCTTAGTGTTATGGTACACCCTATTGTGATTCTACTAATTAGCTTAGGAATTCTAGCAATATTAACCATTATACTGTATCTGTGGGTTTGGAGAATGTTTAAAAGGATGACACTCATGTACAATGCCTTATATCATTCAGGGAAGTTGTTTAAGTAAAAGAATTTACTTAGTGTGATAGAAAAAGGGTGGAATTGATATACAGGGACAGAATCTCTTAGAACTTAGTCACGTAACCAGATAGTTTAAGGTAAACAACTCATGGAGGAGAAAGCCTGTTTTTCCTTCCCAACAAAAGGCTCACTTGTGAAAATCTCACATTACCTTGAGAAAGTGATTGTAAGGGGCAAGAACTCGAAAACAGAATGACTCCTACATCAATAGATTCGCTTGCTAAAGGAAAATAGATGACTAACAAGGACATCCATAGATCTCCTTACTAGAGGAAAACAGATGGTTAACAAGGACATAAATTAGCTCAGACGGATGAGAACACCGCAAGCTTGCAGAAAACATCACATTCCAGATAAGGGGACCACCACTCATATTCCAAAGACATTTGACCACAATTCTTGGAAGGATCTGTGCAAATGCAAAGGACTGATAAGCTAATTAGCATGTGAAGCAGGAGTAGGCAGGTTTAGGTAATAATTATGTACAGGCGTTAATAGATTATTCATTGTTTTACTGTATAAATGTGGGGTCGGTCCGCTGCTTCGGGGTGCACGTCCGTGGAGGAGCGATCCCCTGTGCACCCAGCGCTGAATAAACATACCGACTTTATAACTTTCGAGTTATAGAGTCTATTTCCATACATCAGGAATGACCTTCTTTTGTGCTTCTGGGAGGTATTGTTGAGTGGGGGGTGTGGGAATATATAGGAAAATAACAGACAGGTGCTGCAAACCCAAACATTCCCTGAGGTCTTTGTTCTTGTCCTCAGGCAGCATGTCCATCCTTTCACCTGCCTGTGGCAAGTCCCTTCTCCTGTAACCCTGTAATGCAGCTCCTAGCATCTGGAAATACTGGGACAGACTGGGGCTGGGGAGGTCCCCACCATTTCTGATCCTGGTCTGGATGGCTCCAGAAAAGCCTTTCCAAGATGTTTCTGAGGTAGGGAGAGCTAGTCCACCTTAACGGCTACAAGCAGACCAACTGTATCCTGGGCTGCATCAAAAGTAGCATGGAAAGTGGATCAAAGGAGGTGATTCTGTCCCTCTACTCTGCTCTTGTGATATCCCACTAGGAGTACTGTGTCCAGTTCTGGAGTCACCAACATAAGAAAGACATGGAACTGTTGGAAGAAGTCCAAAGGAGGCCATAAAAATGATTAGAGGGCTGGAGCACCTCTCCTGTGAAGACAGGCAGAGAGAGTTGGGGTTGTCCAGCCTGGAGGAGAGAAGGCTCCAGGGATATCTTTTGGTGGCCTTCCAGTACCTAAAGGGGCCCTGCAAGAAAGCTGGGAAGGTACTTTTTAGAAGGGCCTGGAGTGATAGGACATGAGGGAATGGTTTGGAATTGGAAAGTGTTAGATTTAGTTTGGATATTAGGAAGAAATTCTTTACTACGAGGGTGGTGAGGCACTGGAACAGGGGGCCCAGGGAAGTGGTGGCTGCAGCCTCCCTGAAGGTGTTCATATATGGGTTGGATGGGGGCTTGAGCAGCCTGGTCTGGTGAGAGGTGTCCCCGCCCATGGCAAGGGATGGGACCCCAAACCATTCTATTATTCTATGATTCTGTGATCACACTGCACCTCAGACCACAGCGAGGGTGGTGCCTGCATAAGGCTTCCTGCAGCACAACAACAGGAAACGTGCAGTTTGCTGCTTCAGCCCCCAACTCGTGCACAGGTTGTTAGGTGTGGTGCCTTGGTCTGTTTACCTGATTGGGTTCCTGCACCAAGAGTGCTTCAGACATAAACAACCAGCCAGATATCATGAGAAACACGATGAGGACCACGTAAAAGCTGCTTTTACTGGGGACAAACTGGCCTATTTAAATATGAGACCCACACAGGTCATACAAAGCCCACCACACTTCATGAGCCCAACTGCCCCACACACAGCAATTAACAGCTTCTTTTCCTCCTTGACTGACCCTCTGAAATATTTCATAGTCCTGCTGACATGCAGACCAGATCATTTTTAATGGAGTTTTGTTCTCACTGAATGATTTTCTGAGCTTCTACAGGTGCAAACACACTGGCAAAGTGTTCTTCCAACAAAGTGTGAACCCTCAGATGTTTATATATGTGTGGATTCTGATCTTTACCAAGGCAGGATCTCACACTGAATGACCTTCCACACCTGCAGCACCAATTTCATAGGATCCTTAAAGTTGGAAAAGACCACTGAGATCACCAAGTCCAACCGCCTGTCCAATACCACCATGGACTCTAAACCATCTCCTGGAGTGCCATGTGCACACATCTTTTGAATCCCTCCAGGGATGGTGACTCCACCACCTCTCTGGGCAGCCTGGTCCAATGTCTGACCCCTCTTTCAGTGAAGAATTTTTTCCTAATCTCCAATCTAAACCTGCTCCCATTGCAACCTGAGAGTATTTGCTCTGGTCCTATTGTTAGTTCCTTGGGAGAAGCAGCCAACCCCCACCTTACTCCAACCTCCTTTTAGGCAGCTGTTGAGAGTGATCAGGTCTCCCCTCAAGCACCTCCAGGCTAAATCCCCCCAGTTCTTTAAGCCACTCCTCCAAGACTCATGCTCCAAGTTTGTTTCTCTCCTCTGTGAGTTTTCTGGTGCACAGAAAGGTGTTGTAGTTTTTTGTGGCAGGGTTCTGGTGGAGAAGGGGGTGCCACAGGGGTGGCTTCTGTAAAAAGCAGAGAGAAGCTTTCTGTAGGGCCTAGAGTGTAAAGAACAGTTGGGTTCAAGGCCAGACCGGATGCTGACCATGGCTGAGCCCATCAGCGATGGTCACAGCGCCTCTGGGAATCACAGATAAGAGAGAAGTACCCACAAGCAGCTGCTTTGTGCCCCCAGAGAAGGGACTGAGAAGATGTAAGAAACTGTGCAGAAAACAAGGGCAGGGAAGGGGGGGAGAGGAGTTGCCCCAGGTGCCAGAGAGAAAGATGTCCCTGCTGCCCCTGGAGAAACCCATGATGGAGCGGGTGTCCCTTGGCAGCCCATGGAAAAGGCCCAGACCCCACCTGCAGCCCGTGGAGAGGCCCAACGCTGGAGCAGAGGGAAACAGACAGGAGATGCTGTGAGCCGTGTTGGAGCAAGCCCCTGCCAGCACATGCAGCCCATGGAGGGAAAGGAGGGGGATGGGGGAGGGGCACCCATGCTGTAGGAGGAGGCTTGTGACTCCATGGAGGACCAGGCTGGAGCAGTCTGGGCATGAGAGACTAAAAGACATTCTTTTATCTATGACTGCACTCCAAAGCAGTGATCCATGCTGGGGCAGCTGGGGAAGGGCTGAAGCCCTGTGGGAGAGGATTTACATGGAGGACTGTCCCCCATGGGTGGGACCCCACGATGCAGCATGGGAAGGGTGTGAGGAACGTGGAAGAAGGAGAAGTCCACAGACAAGGAATATTTTGTCATTTAGAGAAGAAAGTTATTCTGGTTTCCAGCCAGGATCAGTGGAGCTGTATCTTCTAGGAGGATCCTCCACACATTGGCTAAAAACCTGGCATGTGATAGTGCTAGGATGTAATAGTGTGTGCTGGTGTAGGTGGTTATTGGTACAGACACCCCATCCTCACCTGTGAGCCTGCTGCTCAGGTCTCCTTTTTTCTCCATTCCTTGAAGATCAGGACCCCAGTGCTCTCCTCACTCTTACATCTCGGGGCAAATCCAGTTTGGCCACGGGAAAGCCTGTTCCAGAGGGTGAAATTGGGAGATAACAACATGAGGGACCTGAGAATTGTAGAGTATTTGCGAGGTTAGAGAAATTCAAACTCTCAGATGGTTTGGTCATGCAGAACACCAGGTGCCTGGGTGAATGTGCATCCTCACCCCAAGCTCCACAGAGGACAAGCATCAAACATTGTCCCAAAAACAAGTGCTGGGATGGAACTAGTCTAGGGAAAGGGAAGCTACCCCTGCAGGAAGACTGGAAAATGACACAGAAGAGAAGGACAAAATGGCTTTTCCTCGATGTTCCTCCCCACCATGTCTCCCAGGAGCATCAAGGAGATGGTCTGTCTCGTTCCTGAGTGCTGCAGGCCTGGAGCCATCTGAAAATTAAAAGCAACTTTAACACAAAGACCACAGGCCAAACCTGCAGGAGATCTTGGCTCCAGCCCTGGATAGGACAGGACTCCTTACCCAGAGACATCACAGCCTCATAGCTCTTAAGCATGACATCCACAAAAAATGTGGGTCCATCAGGAACCATTGCTGAGTCCTTGGTGAAAGACATGGCCACCTCCTTGAAGGTCACAGGCTCTGCCAGCAGCAGTAAAACATCTGCAGCAGCTGGGGCTGGAGCCATTGCCCCAAACCTTCAAGAGGGAGAAGAATAAAACCCCCAGAGGTCGTGGGATGAAGAAGCAGGAGTGCTCAAGCCCATCCCAAGCAACAGAGGAAAGTTCCATGCTCTTTCTTCTCTGATGCTTCAGAGCAATGAGGAAGAAACCCAAAAACCTCCCAGGAGGGGACTGGGCTCCACAGATCTGAAAATAAAACTTCAACCAGGACCAAGGAGAGGGCCAAAAAGGGGTTGGGGGACAGAAGGTGGGCTTGGAAAAGCCCCAGGTCAGTGCATCAGGAGGGTCCCAGCCCTGGCCATTTTCTGCTCACTACCTGCATAGTGGTGACAGCATCAGCAGGAGTGGCTCCAAGCATCAGTATGGGCTCTGAGCAGCTGGTTACCTGGACTCCACATAGTTCTTGGTTTCTGCAACCCCAGGTTCTTCCCCGCCTTCCCCACCCCTTTCCACGTCCTTGAGGTCTCCTCCACCAACAGACCCTGATCACAGCAGCATCCTATTGCATCACATCCCAGTGCAACCCATCCCATCCACTCCCAACCCCACACAAAACAACAACAGGCCAGGACAGATTGGTGTGGAGGAAAAAAGACCCCAAACAATCCAACAAAAAAAGAACAAAACCCAAACTGAAAAAAACGACCCTGAAACTGTGAAACTGTTCAGGAGCTCCTAAGATTTATGGCTGATGACCCAAACAGTGCATAAACACTCAGCCATGGGAGATGAGGTCTCTTGATCCCTGTAGAACATAAACTGCACGTGCCATCCCAACCAATGGAGAGAGCCCCTGGCCACAGACCAGTGTTCTGAGTCTGACTCAAAATGGGCCTCTCAAGGGATTCCATTTCTACCATCAGCTCCTGCCTCTGCCATTAAAAGGGAGCACAGCTTTGCTGGGTCTTAATGCTCATTGTGGTTTGGGTGTCTGACTTGTCCTCTGGCTGTATTGGGGTGGCATTTACATCACCAGGTCCTAAGGGAGCATATTGTACATCTGACACCGACCTTACAATGGTGTGCTGAATACAGCTGATTCTAATACAAGTTGTAACTGTTGTAGCTACAGGCATCCTCAAAGTCTGAAGGGGATCGCGTAGCCATCCAGAGAGAGAAACCCAAACATGGCAAAACCTTTCCCAAACGGTTCGTTCCTGGCCAGTCAGGGATCGGTTCTGCACTGCTGACTGTGCTGCTCAGCTTGACAGTTTCCTGGATGTGTGTGTTGTCTGGTGTCGGTTGTGGGTGTGGTGTATGTTAAGGATGTGGGTGACGGTGGGGATGTGTGTGTGGAAGGCTGTGGGGTGTGTTCCTGTGGGTTTTGATTTCACGAGCCCTCGGTGCTCCCCATGTCCCCCCCTCCTTTTCCCCAGCACCCACTGGGAGCCGCTGCTTGTGACTCCCCACTTCCCGCTGTGGCTCAGCTGTGCCAAGTCAGTGGGAGTCGGGAGCCCTTCCGGGCAGCGTCCTGGTGGGAGCTGCTTTGCCCAGCTGCCCCCAGCCCCCCTGGGATGAACAGTCTGACCCTGGGGTGGGCTCAGCCTGTGCACCAGCAGTGGGGAGTATCCAGCTGAGAGGAAGGAGCAGGAACAGGGCATGTTTGTTATTAATGATGTTTGTCTTCTGGAGAAATTACTGCAAGTTCTGAATCCCGGCTTCCTGGGAGGTGACTGGACATTACTGATGGTGGGTAACAGTGAATAAATCCTTTGGTTTTCCTTCGGTTCTGTCAATTTTTTGCTATACTACACATTTTTTACTTTGACCAATGAGTTCTTTTTCCATCTTATTTTTCTCCCATCCCCATCCTGCTGAGGAGGGGAGTGATGGAGCAGCTTGTTGGGCACTGCTGTCCAGCCATCATCAACCCCTGACAAGGATTTGTGGCCACAACTGCTTTGGCAACACAGTGATGGATGGCAGGGAGTATCCAGGCACTGGGCTGTGCCCGTGTCCTCCTCGTATCACACCGCACCGACCCGCTCGGAGTTCCCAGCTTTCCCCGTGTCCCGTGGCTGGGGCCCTGCTGAGCGCTGCCGGAGCTGTGCCCGCCAAGCCAGCTCTGGGATGGATGGGCAGCAGCCCTGCCCTCCTGTCCCCCTGGGCTCCGGGCACTTGTCCCTGGGTACCGGGGAGGTGAGACCCAGCCTGGGTACCCCCTGCTCAGGTGGGCACAGGACATTCTGCACTGGCTTGGACTCGGACCCTTGATGTGTGCAGGCACAGAGAGCTTCCTCTGTTAAGAACAGTGTGAAGTCCAGTGGAGAGTGGAGGCTGACAGCAGGCTGTCGTGGGCTGGATGGAGTCACCCTGCCCATGAGCACTGCTGTGCTGGACATGCAGGAACTGGAGTCAGAGGCAGCGCAGTGGGACGCCCCAGTTGATATGACTACTGCATTTTTCTGGATGCCTTTGGCAGCAGAGAGCAGGGCACAGTTTGCTGTCCCTGGGAGGGTGCCCAGTCCACCTGGAATCAACTGCCCCAGGGGTGGAAACACAATTCCACCATCTGCCCTGGGCTGACCCCAACTGCGCTGGAAGAGGTGAAGTACCAGAGCACCTGCAGTACACTGATGACATCATCGTATGGGGCAGGAAAGCAGAGGAATTGTCTGAGACAGGGCAGAAGATAGTCCAGATCCTTCTGGAAGGTGGTTTTTCTGGTTTGAACTGGTAAGTTGAAGGACCTTTGCAGGACACGCAGTACAAGCAGTGCCAGGCAGGAGAGCTGCCAGGCCCGAGGCACGCTGGGCACAGGTGATGGAGGGCACAAGCAACCCAGGGCATGAGGGGCTCCGGGCACAAGGGATAGCAGGGTCAAGGGGCACCTCCCCCAAGCCCTGGGGTTTGCCCACGCTCCCCAGGAGGTTTTCACACTTGACCCATCTATTTCACCCACAAACCCCAAGGGTGTCAGAGCTGGGTGGGCAGAGCCATGGGGCACCAGGCGCCTGGGTCCCCCCGGGACAGGCAGGTCTGGGGGTCTCAGGGTGCCCCAGGGTAAGGGGAGGACAGTAGAGCTGGGGTGGAGGGAAGATCTGCGACTTGGGGGGGCCAGAGATGTCCCCAGGCTGGGAGATACAGGTGATATGGGGCCATGGGGGGGTCTGGGACCCTGAGGAGGGGATGGGTTAGGAAGACGTGGGGGGACTGGGTGGTGCTGTGGGGGAGTCACTGGTAAGAAGCGTCTCAGGCTATCATTGGCTGGTGGGTGGTGGCAGAGCCAATCGCAGGGTGAGGGGTGGGGCTTGTGGCGAAGTTTGTCCCAGAGCAGGGCTCCATATTCTCATGACATCGGGGACCCAGAGTGGAGCAATGAGCGATGGGGCCGGGCTGGGCGCTGAGTCTGCTGCTGCTGGGGATCCTTGGCTGGGCAGCGTGTGGTGAGTGCGGGTGGGGACCCAGGAACCCCCCTGGATCCTGTTTCTTGACAATGGTTCTTCATTCCTGTGCACTGGATCACCCCAGCACATAGAGACCCCCGGTCACACTCCCTGAACACCAGGTGCCCCCTTGGAATACTGCCCTTTCCACCCCCTTCCATCCCCTTCCAACCCTTTCCGTCCCATTCCAAGATACTCCCACAGATCTGTTTCTCTTTGATGCCAGGGACACCCTTGGACCCCTCTTCATAGGAACCTTGGGTTTTTCACTGCCATGGCCCCCCTTTCATCATCACCAGGACACCCCGGCTTCCCTTCATGGGAAGGAGGATCCCCTCCTGGACACATACCCCTCCCTAACAGACACTTCCCCTTGAAGTGTCACCCCACACCCCCAATCTGCTGCTCTGGGACCCCCACCCAGGCTCACCACCCAATCCTGAACTCCAGCACTATGGGCACCCTCACCCTGCACCCCCCACCCTTCACTGACCCCTGTGTCCCCACAGAGCTCCACTCCCTGCGCTACTTCCACACCGCAGTGTCAGAGCCCAGCCCAGGAGTACCCCAGTTTGTGTCCGTGGGGTACATGGACAGGAACCTCATTGTGCGCTACAACAGCAAGAAGGGGAGGGCGGTGCCCCGCGCAGACTGGATGGCAGCCAACCTGGACCAGCAGCACTGGGACCAGCAGATCCAGATTGAACAGACCAATCAGGAGATTTCCACAGTGAACCTGGACACGCTGCAGAGCCGCTACAACCAGAGTGGGGGTGAGTGTGGGCTGGGAAGGGGCTCTGTGGGATGGGAGATCTCCTCTCCCTCCTCCCCCATGAAGACACTAACCTTCCTCTTGCCACTGACCTGGGATGTGCCGATCCTTCCCAGCCCAGTGCTGTTGGCAGAGGGCTCCATGCACCCCTGTTCCCCATCCCCACACTCCATGGGATCCTTTGTGCCAGAGCCAGGGAGGCTTCTGGGTGCCCCACCAAGCACATTCCGGCCTTCTCCCCACCATGCCCAGCACCCATCCCAGGCCTGGTTGCCACATCACAGCCGTCACCATCCTGTGGCAGTGAATACCCGCAGAACCAGACGGTTTCCCACCCCATGTCCCAGCCCCTCACCATTCCTTTGTACACCCGACCCCAGAGCCAGAGGGGCTCCTGCAACCCATGCTATCTCCTGTCTGCTCGCTCACCCAGCATTCAGGACCCTGTCCCATACCCTTGCTGTTCCAGGGTTCTGTGGGGCTGGGTGCCAGCTCAGCCATGTCCTGGGTCCAGAGGCTCTGTGTCACAGCTTTACATGATGCCCTGAGTGCTGTGGGCCCTGGGCAGGGTGGGGGCAGCTCTCGTGTCAGTGCCAAATTTCCTTGGGGATCACACAGAGATGGAGTGGGGGGTGCTGCACCCAGGGTGTGGATACCTCTCTGGTTCTGGGGGTCTTGACTGCCATGAGGACAGTGAGGGTTTTGAACATCCAGTCCAGCACCAGCAGTCAGGGTGCCAGGAGGAGCTGTGCTCCCAGCTTATTGACTGCCTCCCCCTTCTCAGAGACAGGGCAGGATGAGAAGCTGAAAAGTTCTTGACTGCTTAGCAACAAGTGGAGGGCCACGAAGATGATTAGAGGGCTGGAGCACCTGCCCTATGAAGAGAGGCTGAGGGAGTTGGGCTTGTTCAGCCTGGAGAAGAGAAGGCTGTGGGGGGACCTCATTGCAGCCTTCCAGTACCTGAAGGGAGCTTATAAGCAGGAGGGGATTCAACTGTTTAAAAGTGTAGACACTGGCAGGACAAGGGGGATGGATTAAAACTAAACGAAGGAAAGTTTAGATTAGATATTAGGGGGAAGTTTTTTACAGAGAGAGTGATGAGGTGCTGAAACAGGCTGCCCAGAGAGGTAGTGGATGCCCCATCCCTGGAAGTGTTCAAGGCCAGGTTGGATGGGGCCCTGGGCAACCTTGTGTAGATCCAGGCCTGAGGTGGTGGCCCTGCCTGTGGCAGGGGGGTTGGAGCTCTAGGATACTTGGGGTCCCTTCCAACCCATGCCATTCTATGATTGTATGAAAGGGACAAAAGAATTGCATGGCTTTAAAAAGGACATTCTGTGATTCTATGAATTAAACCATCAGGGTGGTATCAACACCCGAAATCCCAAACACAGCACTACACACACTGCAAGATTGGCATTAACTCTAATTCTGAGGAATTAGCAACTGTCACAGAAGCTCACACAACAGGGCAGGAAGTTAGACAAGAAAAAAACCCCTCACAAAACCAAGAAAAACCACAAAGAGAATGGTTGTTGAACATAGAATGTGGTTTTAAACTGGGTTTTACACAAACTGAAACTGTGAGCCTCTGAGCACAGATCTGCTGCAAGTGAAACAGAAGGTCCCTCTTGAGGGATTGCATTTCTACCAGCAGCTCCTGCCTCTGCCCGAAGGTGACTGCACTTTGCTGAGTCGTAACGCTCATTGTGTTTGTCCCTCCAGCCCTTGTCCTTCCCCTGTGCCCACCTTGAGGATGGGCTCTTGCTGCTCTGTTGTGTGTTGCTGCTGTGCATTTGGTGTACGTTGAGGATGTGGGTAACAGTGGGGATGGGTGTGTATGGAAGGCTGTGGGGTCTGTTTCTCTAGGTTTAGGTTCCACGAGCCCTCAGTGCTCCCCGTGTCCCCCCCTCCTTTTCCCCGCTGCCCATTGCGAACTGGTGCTTGTGACTCCCCACTTCCCGCTGTGGCTCAGCCGTGCCGAGTCGGAGTCGGGAGCCCTTCTGGGCAGCGTCCCGGTGGGAGCTGCTTTGCCCAGCTGCCCCCAGCTCCCCCAGCATGAACAGTCTGACCCTGGGATGGGCTCAGCCCGTGCACCAGCAGCGGGGAGTATCCAGGCACCGGGCTGTGCCCGTGTCCTCCTCGTATCACACCGCACCGACCCGCTCGGAGTTCCCAGCTTTCCCTGTGTCCCGTGGCTAGGGCCCTGCCGAGCGCTGCCGGAGCTGTGCCCACTGAGCCAGCTCTGGGATGGATGGGCAGCAGCCCTGCCCTCCTGTCCCCCTGGGCTCTGGGTGTTCGGACCTGGGTACCAGCAAAGTGAGACCCAGCCTGGGTACCCCCTACTCAGATTGGGAGCGGGACGTTCTGCACTGTCTTGTACTCGGATCCTTGATGTGTGTGGGCACAGAGAGCTTCCTCTGTTAAGAACAGTGTGAAGTCCAGTGGAGAGTGGAGGCTGACAGCAGGCTGTCGTGGGCTGGATGGAGTCACCCTGCCCACGAGCGCTGCTGTGCTGGACATGCTGGAGCTCCAGCAGGAACTGGAGTCAGAGGCAGCGCAGTGGGATGCCCCAGTTGATATCACTACTGCATTTTTTTGGATGCCTTTGACAACAGAGAGCAGGGCACAGTTTGCTGTCCCTGGGAGGGTGCCCAGTCCACCTGGAATCGACTGTCCCAGGGGTGGAAACACAGCCCCACTATCTGCTCTGAGCTGATCCTGACTGCGCTGGAAGGGGTGAAGCCCCAGAGCACCTGCAGTACACTGATGACATATGGGGCAGGAGAGCAGAGAAATTCTCTGAGACAGGGCAGAATATAGTCCAGATCCTTCTGGAAGGTGTTTTTTCTGTTTTGAACTGGTAAGCTGATGGACCTGTGCAGGAGATGCAGTACAAGCAGTGCCAGGAGTGCTGCCAGGCCCGAGGCACACTGGGCACAGGTGATGGCAAACACAAGTGACCCAGTGCATAAGGGACAGCGGGGACAAGGGACAGCTCCTGCAAGCCCCAGGGGTGCCCACACTCTCTGGGAGGTTTTTATCCTTGTCCCATCTGTTTCACCCACAAACCCACATGATGTCAGAGCCGGGTGGGGAGAGCCACACTGTGCCAGATGCCTGGGTCCCCCATGGACAGACAGGTCTGGGTGTCTCAGGGTGTCCCAGGGTAGGGGATGAGAGTGGCACTGGTGTGGGGGGAAGAACTGCAATTCGGGGTGCCTAGGGGTGACCCCAGCCTGGGGTATACAGGTGAAATGGGGCTGTGGGGGGTGTCTGGGACCCTGAGGAGGGGTGGGGTTCTGGGCAGTCCCATGGGAGGAGTTACTGGTAAGAGTCTCTGGCTGCCATTGGTGGGCGGGTGGTGGCACAGCCAATCGCGGGTCTTGGGGCGGGGCTGGCAGCGAGGTTTGTCGTGGAGCAGGGCTCCTTTGGCTCAGAACATTTGGGACCGGGAGAGGATGGATGGGGCTGGACCGGGCACTGGGGCTGCTTCTGCTGCTGAGGGTCCTCGGCTGGGCAGCGTGTGGTAAGTGCGGGTGGGTCCTGGGAACCCCACTGGACCCAGTTTCTTGATAACAGTTCTCCATTCCCTGCACACTGGACCACTCCGGTGCACAGTGACACCCAGTCACTCTTCCCAGAGAATGGGTGCCACCTTGGAACACTCCCCTTCCATCCTCTTCCATCCCTTTCCATCCCCTTCCCAGATGCTCCCACAGATCAGTTTCTCCTTGGTGCCAGAGACCCCCTTGGATCCCCTTCCTGGGCACCTCGGGTCCTTCACTGACAGAGCCCCCCCTTTCCTCATCACCAGGACCCTCCGGCTTCCCTTCATGGGAAGCAGGACCCCACTCCTGCACCCCATCACTATGGGCACCCTCACCCTGCACCCTCCACCCCTCACTGACCCCTGTGTCCCCACAGAGCTCCACTCCCTGCGCTACTTCCACACCGCAGTGTCAGAGCCCAGCCCAGGAGTACCCCAGTTTGTGTCCATGGGGTACGTGGACGGGAACCTCATTTCGCGCTACGACAGTGACAGGGGAGGGCAGTGCCCCGGGCAGACTGGATGGCGGCCAACCTGGACCAGCAGCACTGGGACCAGCACACCCGGATTGAACAGACCAATCAGGAGATTTCCACAGTGAACCTGGACACACTGCAGAGCCGCTACAACCAGAGTGGGGGTGAGTGTGGGCTGGGAAGGGGCTCTGTGGGATGGGAGATCTCCACACCCTCCTCCCCCATGAAGACACTACCCCTCCTCATGCTACTGCCCTGGGATGTGCCGATCCTTCCCAACCCAGTGCTGTTGGCAAAGGGCTCCAGGCACCCCTGTCCGCCAGTCCCACGCTCCATGGGATCCTTTGTGCCACAGCCAGGGAGGCTTCTGGGTTGCCCACCAAAAACATTCCGGCCTTCTCCCCACCATGCCCAGCACCCATCCCAGACCTGGCTGCCACTTCACAGCACTCACCATCCCGTGGCAGTGAGTACTCTCAGAACCTGAGAACTCTCAGAGGAGCTCCCACCCTGTGTCCCAGCCACTCACCATTCCTATGGTTCTTTGTACACCCCACCTCAGAGCCAGAGGGGCTTCCCCTACCCATGCCATATCCTATCTGATCCCTCTCCCAGCATTCAGGACCCTGTCCCATCCCCTTGCTGTTACAGTGTGCCATGGGGCTGGGTGCCATCTCAGCCATGCTCTGAGTGCAGGGGGTCTGCTTCACAGATGTACATGAGGCTCCAAGTGCTGTGGGCCCTGGGCAGGGTGGGGGTAGCTCTTGTTTTGGTGCCCAATTCCCCAGGCCTCACACAGGGCTGGAGTGGAGGTGCTGCCGGGGGCCTTGCCCCACTGAAGGCCCAGGGCTGCAGCAGCCCCTCAGCCCCATCTCCCTGGTCATGTTTCAGGGGCTCACACACTGCAGAGCATAGTCAGGTGTGACCTCCTGGAGGACAATAGCACCAGGGGGTATTGGCAAATCGCCTACAATGGGAGGGACTTCATTGCCTTCGACACGGACACGATGACGTTCACTGCGGCAGATGCAGCAGCACAAATCACCAAGAGGAAGTGGGAGGC
Source organism: Gallinula chloropus (assembly GCF_964237585.1). Lineage (NCBI taxonomy): Eukaryota > Metazoa > Chordata > Aves > Gruiformes > Rallidae > Gallinula > Gallinula chloropus. Next base: position 828,741 of record NC_140117.1, on the reverse strand, counting down.
AGATGGGACAGTTGCTGAGCACATGAAGCACTACCTGGAGAACACCTGCCCTGAGTGGCTGAGGCAATACGTGAGCTATGGGCAGGCCATGCTGGAGAGGAAAGGTGAGGGGAGGTGGGGACCCTGGGGAGGGACCAGCATGGATCTGTGTGCCAGCCCTCACTGCCACCCCCTCCCCAGAGCCCCCCACGGTCCGAGTGTCGAAGAAGGAGACCCAGGGGATCCTGACCTTGCACTGCCGCGCTTACGGCTTCTACCCACGGCCCATCACCATCAGCTGGCTGAAGGACGGTGAGGTCAGGGACCAGGAGACCCAGCGGGGCAGCATCGTGCCCAACAGCGACGGCACCTACTACACCTGGGTGTCCATCGAGGCCCCTCCTGGGGAGCAGGACAAGTACCGGTGCCGTGTGGAGCACGCCAGCCTGGCTGAGCCGGGGGTCTTTGCGTGGGGTGAGTCTGGTGGCCATGGGCATGTGGAGGGGTGGACTGGGGGTCCCCCTTCCCTTCCTCACCACCCTGCTCATCCCCAGAGCCAGAGTCCAACTCATCGACCATCGTGCCGTGGGTGGTTGTTCCCCTTGCCATCCTCCTGTCATTGCCATCACTGGATTCATCATCTGGAAGCGCAGATCAGGTAAAGCCCCAGGGTGTGGGAGGAATGCAGAGCCCAGGGGGCTGGCAGGGGCTGTGGTCATGAGCCACAACTCTCTCTAGAGCCCCTGAGCCTGAGGGTAAAGTGCAGTGGATGTTGATGCCTCTTCCCCTCCTCTCTTATGTGCACTGTGCCCACAGCGAGCACGAGGTGGCAGCTCGCAGCTGTTTCTTACCCATAGACATGGATGGGAGCTCAGGCAGCTTGGCCAAAGGTATGACATGGGACTGGGAGAGTGGATGGGGCAGGCCCAGCTCTGTGTGCTCCCCCTTGAGACCCATGGTCAGAGCGACAATGGGCTGCTGATGGGGGATGCTGAGACCACCATAGCAGAGGGTTGGGGACAGGGACTTTGACCTGGGTGACACTGTCTCTTCCTGCCATCTTTGCAGTGATCACAGTCTTACTGCTCCATGAGTGACCGGGGGACCTGGATGTGGCCCCTGCACTGTCACCGACTGGAGAGGCTGGGAGCTGCCTGCAGAGAGCTGATCACGCTGCACCAGCACATGGTGCTGCACTGGTGGCTCTTCTGGCTGGGGTAAATGCCTTGTTTCCCTTACTTTGTTCCCGTGCTTGTTTCCCAGCCTTGGATCATGGGATAGAGCAGGTTTTCTTCCCAGCAGCCCATCATGGTGCCGTGTTTAGGACTGGTTTGGGTCTGGCTGAGCTGGAGTTCATTTCCCCCAGCATCCCTGGCTGTGCTCTGCATCGGGAATGAGCATGGTGTGGGTACCACCAGCCCAGGGATTTGGCTGCTGGGGAGCGGGGCTGGCCCAGCATCCAGACTGTCTCTCCAACATCCCCCTCACTGGTAGACTGGGGGTGGGCAAGACCTTGGGAGGGGACACAGCCAGGACAGCTGACCCCAACTGACCAAAGGGATATTCCAAACCCTGTGGCATCTGCTCGATTATGAAAGCTGAGAGAAAGGAGGATGAGCAGAGGATGTTTGTTATTTACAGTGCTGGCTTTCTAGAGCAACCACTGCACATACTGGAGCCCCTGGAAAACCTGGGAAGTGGCCAGACATCACCTGCTGATGGGGAATAAATGCTGATGGGGAGTAGGTGAATAAAACTTTTGGTTTTCCTTTACTTCTGCCTGGGGCTTTTGCTTTATTCAGTTGCCTTGGTCTGGAGTTTGTTCCTATTCCATCTTTTTTTCCTCTCCTGCCTGCCCTGCTGAGGAGGGGAGTGATGGAGAAACTCTGTGGGCACCTTCTGTGCAGCCACAGCCAACCCATTACAAGGATTTTTTGATAGAAACTGGACTGGTATCACAGTGATGGATCTCAGCAGTGGTGGCACAGTGTGATGTCTTAAGTGGACACAACCACGCACCTGCCCCAATCTACTGACAAATATCCCAGGCTGTAGCACATCATGCCTGATGTTTGAAGGAAAAAGATAGGGGTTGGGGGTTTGGCCACCACCCCAGGGTGCAGGATACGCCCTGTGGGGCAGAAGATGGGGTATCGCCTTCCTTGTAGAGATCCCATTCTGGGGCTGGACCCAGCCATGGCCAAGCTCCATCCCATGGCAACAGGCACTGGTGGGGCCTCTGCCCCACTGTGGAGGTGCAGGAAGGGGGGGGCAGTGGCAGGGTCTGGGCAGTGCCCTGGGTGTCAGAGTGGAGTTGGCTCCTCTTGGCCCCACTGATGGAGCTCATGAGGTGTGGCACAGGCCCAACACAGTGTGGGAACAGACCAGTGCCACAGTCTGGGTGTGGGAGTCACCCAACACACCCAGGCACAGCTTGGCCCCAGACACTGGCTAACCCAGATGCCCCTTGAACATGAGGAATGGGAGGAGAACCACCTGCCATGGATGTGAGCAGCAACCAAACCCCCAATTACCTGGAGTGTGGGGCAGCAGAAACTTCCTCCAGGCTACAAGGAGAGAGGAGAGCTGGTCACATCCCAGGGCTGGTCTGTCGGTAGATAGGGCCTGGCGGTCGGAAGATTTTGGGCTGTACGGAAAGGTAGGACCCCCCCCTCTCTTTAGGTAACCAATAGTAGGTAGCCGGTGAGGTAAGCGGACGGAAGTGACATCCGATCCCTGGGGTATAAAGCCCCGCGCCCCTCTCTAATAAACGCCATTTGCCGTCCACCACATTGGTGTCTGTGAGCTGATGGACCGAGCAGCCAGAGTGTGGCGCCGTTGCCGTTCCTGAACCAGGTCGCCATGCCTTACCAAAAGGCAACAAATGGTGCCGGAAACCCGGGAAACTCGCCTGCGTCAGGTGAACGGCGGCCGGGCGGCAGGACCAGCCCGGCGGAGGGGACGCCCTCGGACCCGCAAGGAGGATGGAAGCCCTTGTGAAGGTCGTATTGGTATTGAGTGTGCAGTGGGATATTGAGTGTAAGGTTAAAGATTTTATTCTCGCTGTTGCGAGACTTTTGAAAAATCGGGGTCATTGACCAGCCGGTTGGTATTCTCCATCCTAAGGTGTGGGTTAAATGTACTAAAGTTTTAGCTGAGGAAACTATGTCCTCCGGCAGTGGGAAAAATCTGAAATCGTGGGGGAGAGTCGTGCAGGCACTCCGAAAAGCGATACAAGAGCAGGACACTTGGAGGGAGGTGAAAGAATGTTTGTCGGTCATCCCAAAATTGGGAATCGGGGCGGCCACACAAACTTTGCAGCCCCCAGACGGTGATAAGCCTGCCGAGCCCAAAGATCGAGAGGGTGATATGCCTCGTAAAAGTTCGTGTAAAGTATCATTGGTTTGTTTTCCTCCAGCCCCTGAACTACAAGGGACAGCAATATGACGTGATTTGGATTTTTGCAGTTGGACAAATTCAAATTGTTAATTAATGTCTATCTAATGTTAACAGTCCTTACTGACTATTGCAAATGCAATTTGAAAATTGTTAATTGTTTGAATGTTTTGATTGTAGCTATTGAGCTATTGCGCACACACTTTTCTTTTCCTTCCTCCTTACTTTATCTCTATCCTCTATCTATCACAGAGTACCATCAATAAGATGGCAATGTTGAGCCACGGGGTGGTGTGACATACTGTATCCCTCAACAAATGCCTGTACCAGAGGACTTATGTCTCAACATTGCTGAAATATTGCATTAGGATGCTTGTAAAGGGTTAAGGAAGGATTGCTAACAGGATAGCTTGAAGTGCCCTAGCTGTAACCTCCCATAAACAATGCCTCGCTTGAAGGCCTCTGCCTCACTGATAAAGCAGAAACATCAAAAGGGACATAAGTTTGGGTCTAACACCATATCTTAAGTAAATTGCACACTCAAGGACTATGTGCTCTGTGGAAATAAAATGACTTCTTTGATGAGTTCCAGTACCCCCTCCTCCTTATCTGTTCATGAATTCCTTGCTTGTCTCTAATTGGCCACGAATGCAGGCAAAGCATTCCACTTTAACTAGTTCAAGCTCCCCTTTGTCCTTGAAGGTATACAAAACCTGCTAAATCAAAACTTGTAGTTTGGATCAGAGTCAAGGGGTAACTGAGTCTGCACAAGACAGAAGGTTACTTGCAGTGATGGAGAGGAGCCATCCGACTTCATCCCCACGACCCTCAACGACCACCACCAAACAGCAGTAGCAGGCACAATGGGGAGGAGTTAATGGAAATCACTTCTTGGGGCACATTTTAATATGAAGCAGGATGAGTTAGGAATATGTACAGGGGTATGAGGTAACCTAATGAATAAGTATCATTGTTAGTGTGCGCATGTTGCAGGCTAAATAAAGTAACTTAAACCTTGACTCAGTTTTGAGTCTTAATTCTGTTCCCGAGAACTGAGAAGACCTCCTCATGATAAAGCACCTAATTGGACATCACTCAGGGGTTAAGCCCAGCCGCCCCCAGCCACCCAGAGCAATCTGAGGTCTGTTGGAATGCAAGGGGGTTTAACCTCTGCCAAAGCCGTTTATCTGGGTGTGGATCGTGATATTTTAATGGCATAGTCGGCAGGATTCTCGGAGAACAGAAAGGTGTGAGGTCCTGAGAGAGAATAGGGGAAATTTGATACTTAAGTTGGACCCTCTCAGGATGTATTGCCCCTTTGAGTTGTATAGAATGGCTGCCCCTATGGCAGTCAGTAGAAGTAAACAAACAGTTGCTGCCAAGCGAGAGAACTCCTGCCTGTCACACAGGAGACCGGGGTTCCATTCCCCAACAGGGAGTCCTTTTCTGGTGACATTGATTTATTGGTATTGACTTCAGATATTGCTAAAAGGAACTGAGTTTTGGAAATTGATTTAAATTTGACGAACTATTTGTGTGAGTGAAATGAGTTAACTCTGGTGTGAGTGGCATGTGACTGAGCTGCAGCGTATCTGCGAGAGAGAGAAAAACCTTTTCGTAACCATTGTTATGCTTTGCATATGCAAGAAATCTTTGTGCCTGGTACCGTGTGTTTGAATGATTTAAGTGTTTGACTGAGATGCAGTCTGACTGTGAAGCGAGTGTGAGTTCTGATCTGTGGTTCTGTGTCTCCGCAAGGAGAGCGGCTGGAGACAGACAAAGCGAGTGGCAAATTTAAGCTGTTTGTGTGGACAGGAGTCAGACTATGTGTTGAGAGTGTCCCTGTCAGTAGGAGATGGAATTTTGTTATCAGAAAGAGAAGAAAAAGGGAAATAATTACGGAAGGTATAGAAAACAAACATAATCGTCTGTGGACCATGGGATGGCGAAAAGGCATTCCCTGAGAACTCATGATGGGGTGTCAACAGATAAATTGGAAAAGTTAGTACAAAGACAAGCAAAAAATCCACAAATCAAGGTCGAAAATCCTGTTCCTAGTGCTCTTTTATTGCATTTAACCGTGTCCCCCAAGCTGCCAGGAGGCTAGCTCCTTCGTCCCCTTATAAGTGAGTGGGGGGCGAAGGGTGTATATATATATATCAGAAAACTCACTGGAAACCACTGATGTGATTTACTGATTACTTGTTTTGTAGAACCTAAGTTAATACCAGTAACATGTTTGGTAGACACTACAGTTTATCTCCACACTTAGAACAGAAGATTCTATCTGCATAAGGAATTGCCTTGTTGCTGCCTTTAACATTAAGGGCTCACTTTTCCCGGCCCCCTTTCTCACCTTGCTGTTTTTTCCTCTTCTCACCGAGAAGCGAATTTGTTTATTTTCATTCCAGGGAGAAGAAAGAAGTCACAGTGAGGATGCCTGCCTTATCAGCTATGTTTATCCCTGCCCTCATTTATGGGGGTAGAGGGAAGCCAATGGAATGTAGCAACTCGCATCTTGCAATGTCGCTTATCTGATGGGTCGGTTTGCAGCGTTCACGAATTAGCTAACTCAGAGCAAGGCTGGTTACGTAGCAAAGAAAATGGAAAATAACAGGAATTGGTATTAGAGGAAATACAAGCCTCAACTTAGCAGCTGGAGTTACAAGGCAGTTGTAAAAGATCTGTCGAGATTGAAATAGGTGGAACACAAAATTAGGAGGAAAAATGAGTGGCCTCCCAAAAGAACAAAGCATTACAGGCTGGCCACGTGGAAGCCTAATGAATTGATAACAGGGGCATGGGAATGTTGGCTATGTTATGATGCTTATCCCCCTTACTATGAGGGTATTGCCCTCAACACTCCTTTTAGCTACTCATCGAAAGATAACCCGACTCAGTGCAAGTGGGATACACCACAGAGAGGAATCACTTTGGACCAGGTTAAAGGCCAAGGCACATGTTTTAGTAATGCCACCTTAGCGAGCTGGAACAGCGCGGTCTGTGCAAAAACGGTTGCGATCGATAGAACCCATAAATGGGCAGTTCCATCCGCATCAGGGATGTGGATCTGTCATCAGACAGGTCTAACCCCCTGTGTGTCCATTAAGCGTTTTAACTCATCAACTGACTTTTGTGTACAAGTTTTGATTATTCCCAGGGTCCTATATCATTCGGATGAAGAAATGAGCTTTTACTGGGGAGATGCAGACAACAGGATCCAAAAGAGAGAAATACTGACAGCACTGACAATAGCAACACTACCCGGCCTGGGAGTAGCTGGTACAGCTACGAGAGCGACCGCTATGCTGAACCATCACCAAGACCTGGCTCGACTACAAACTGCCATCGACGAAGATCTGCAAAGACTCGAGGAATCTATGACCCTTCTAGAAAAATCTGTCTCTTCACTCTCAGAGGTTGTCTTGCAGAACAGACGAGGACTAGACCTCCTGTTCATGCAACAAGGAGGCCTTTGTGCAGCCTTGAAAGAGGAATGCTGCTTTTATGCTGACCACACAGGATTAGTCAGGGATTCGATGGCTCAACTGAGAGAAAGGTTAGCTCAGAGAAAAAAGGAAAGAGAGGCCCAACAGGGATGGTTGGGATCATGGTTTAGTTACTCGCCATGGCTAACCACCTTAATATCTACCTTGTTGGGACCAGTTGTAATGATCATAATAGCACTGATTTTCGGACCCTGCGTACTGAACAAGCTCACAGCATTCGTCAAGAGTCATCTAGAGAGGGTTAACATTCTCTTTGTAGAAAACAGACAGATGCTTTAAGAAAGTAACCACTGAGCACTACCCCTACTGTTCTGTAGTTGTCCCTAGTATACCCTACTGTCTAAGCTACCCCCGACTATCATTCGCTTAATGTGCCTTATGCTACTAACATTATAAGCTATCACTATTATAAGCTATCAATATTATAACTTATCACTATTATATATTATTACTAACATATTGTCACTATTGTCACTATTATATATTATCACTTATGTATTATCACTATTATATATTGTCACTACTGTAGTCCAACACTGTTATAAGCTATCACCTTTTTATATATCAGTATTGTGTGTCACTTTTGCACTTTGCACTATAAGTAGTTTTAGTGAGCACAGGGAGGGGGGAAATGTCGGTAGATAGGGCCTGGCGGTCGGAAGATTTCGGGCTGTACGGAAAGGTAGGACCCCCCCCCTCTCCTCAGGTAACCAATAGTAGGTAGCCGGTGAGGTAAGCGGACGGAAGTGACATCCGATCCCTGGGGTATAAAGCCCCGCGCCCCTCTCCAATAAACGCCATTTGCCATCCACCACATTGGTGTCTGTGAGCTGATGGACCGTGCTGCCAGAGTGTGGCGCCGTTGCCGTTCCTGAACCAGGTCGCCACGCCGTGAACGGCGACACCCACCACCCTCAGAGGGCAGAACTTCTTCCTCATGTCTCATCTAAACCTGCCCTGCTTCTGTTTAAAACCATCACCCCTTATCCTATCGCTCCATGCCCTTGGGAACAATCCTTCCCAGCTTTCCTGTAGACACAGAACAACAGAATAGAATATGGCAGGGAGATGAAGAGTGAGACAGGGGCACAGGAGGGAAACAGGGGTGCATGGGGGGACGCAAGGGGATAGGGCAATACAGGGATAGGAAACAGGAAACAGAGAACATGGGGCAGCGACACAGAGGGTCATGTGGAAAGACATGAGGGGACACAGGACGACATGGGTGGATATGGGAGGAACATCAGAGACATGAAGCACAGTGAGACATGAGGGGGACACAGGAGGCATAGGAATACCTGGGTGGGTCATGTACACATCGACTCAGGGATGTACAGGTGGGACACGGGGGAGGATGACAGAGTGATCATCACCAACATCCTGTCTGCTGGGCTTCTCGGTGGCTTCAGTGTGGTGTCAGTGACGGTGACATCCTGGAGACCCTCGGGAACACACGGGTGGAGGGAATGATTGAAAAATTAAACCATTAAACCAAAGTAACCAAGATAAAAGGAGAAGTTGGGAAAAAAAACATAACTAAGAACCAAAATAAAAAGCAAAGAATCAAAATTTAAAATATTCAAACCAATCCAATAAAGAAGCAAAATCTAAAATTCCCAATGGAAAGAAAAAATTAAAAAGAACTAAAATAAAAACCCCAAAGATCTAAAATAAAATTATGAAGCCAAATAATGATTATTTAAAAAAAGAAAATCTAAATAAGAAATGAAAACCTAAGAACTACCCTTAAAAGAAGACAGAGAAATAAAATTTTAAACAAAACAAACAGATTAAGAAATAAAACAAAATAAATACTTTTTTAAAGTGACAATTACAATTGAGACCTGAGAACAAAAGTTTCAATGCCCAAGTTAGGCACAAAGCTTAAAAATTTATTTTCTATAAAAAGCAAAGGAAGGAAAAACTCAGTGCCCTGACGTTCCCCCCGCAGTAACCTCCAGCCCTGAGGTCTGACCCCCGCCATCAGCAGCCGGTCCCCCTCCTCCCAGGCTGCACAGGGTCCGAGGGTTCCCCCTGCCTGACACCCCCAGTTCCTCCCTACCTGCACCGGCTCCAGCGCAGCCATGGCCGGGGCTCAGCACCCCCCAGCCCTGCGCATCCCCAACTGGCTCAGCGTGGGGCTCCGCGGTACCTCCACGTCTGCTGTGGGTGGGGAGGGTGGACCCGAACCCACCCGGCCCTGAGAGTGAGGAAGGATGGGGCAGCCCCCACCCACTGGGGAGAAAAACACCTTTTCCAACTTTGCCTTTTCCCTCTTTTTCATATTTTCCCTTTGTTTTCCCCCCTTACCTTTATCCCACTTTTCTCCCCTTCCCCCTTTATTTTAACCTTTCCTCTCCCTTTTATTTTTTGCATATTTGTTACTTTTACTTTCTCCCTTTCCCTCCTTTATCCTTTCCCTCCTTTATTTTTTTCTTCCACCCCCTTTCTATTTTCCCATTTCTTCTCCTTTTTTTGGATCTTATTTCCCCTTCCACTTTCTTCCACTCACCCCCTTCATGCCCCTTTTATTCTCCCCTTTTTCTGTCTGCTTTTCACTGTTTTTTTCCTCCATAACAACAATGCCTGAAATTTTCATTTGAAGTTATTTGAGGCTGACAAACCCAATCTGAACTCAAAGTCCACCTCAGGAAGAACTAAATGTTTAAGAAATGTGCCTCCACAAAAGATGTCTCAACCTTCCCAGAAAAAAAAAAAAAATCATTTCCTTTGTGGGAAAAACCCCACCAAACCCCAAACCTTAAAAAAAAGGATGTTTTTGTTATGCCTCTGCCCAAAATCAATAAATTCCTCAAATTTGATGAAAACCCCTAATTTTAGGACTGCAGAAGAAGGTTTTCAATTGCTTTGTGCAATCAAAGGGTTAGTTGGGATCTTTGCCCCTGTCAGGATTATCTTGTTACAGGATTAGAGCCACCTACCACAATTGTCACTGATCGGGCAGTAATTACCTCATCACCTACTATTAGCACCGTGCTGCTTGGAAGGGAAAGGTGGAGAGGGAGGGACATGGAGTGGGGGAGGTGGAGAGAGGGAGGGAGCAGGGTAGTTTCTATAGCCCTTTAATTGGGCGATCACCTTACATCATCCCAGGACATGCCTATTCATTGCAGGTCCAGCCTTGTTCTGTATATTCACCAGTGACTTGGAGGAAGGGATGGAGGGGACCCAGATGGAATCTCTTGGAGGAAAGAGATGCCCTGTCTCCTGCTGTGCAGGGCAGATCCTGGCCCCAGGGTGGTGAAACCTGCCCAGCACTGAGCTCTGTCCCTGATGCTCTGGCTCCTCCTGTTCTTGAGGATGTCATGACCTTGGGTCTCAACATGGCTCATCTCAAGCTTGTCCTGCCCAAGGATGGGAGAAGTGTGAGAAAGGAAAGAGCACGGTAGAACCTCCACAACACCCCTCAGGGATTTACTTTTTGATGCTGTGTGCTGGGCCAGGAGGGGTTCATGGATGGAAGGGAATGCTGGGAGGCAGAGGTGAAGTGGGAGATGGCAGGTGATTCATGGTTGGGGTGGCCAGGGACTCAGTGAAGAGGAAGGGGTATATGGCCTGAAGGAGGAATCTGGGGGTGGGGCACTGTGTACAGCAGTTTGTGTCACCCACCTCTCCTTACAGTCCCCTGTCCCTGTTCCTAGTCCCCAGCAGATTCTGTGTCTGTCTGGACTGCCCATGGGGGCTGGTGATTTTCACTGATCCTGACAAGTGGCGTCAGTATCTTCCCTTTGCCCACCAGCCTCATTCAATGGAGAGGTCATCCACCCCTGGCTTTGGCTGGAGACAGAGGGAACTGAGCTGTTCCTCATGGACAGCACCTCTGCACCTCCTTCCACCCCTCTGCAGCCTCACAGAGCCTGTGCCCTTCTACAGACACTGCCTGTGCTCCTCTCCTCAGTGCCGCAGGAGCAGATGTCCCTCTCGTCCCAGCCCCAACCCATCCTGGCCAGGCAGAGCAGGTCAGGCTTCAGTAAGGTTTGCAGGTGAATATGGTGTCTGGCTGTGGAGATTCCTGAGGGGTTTGTCCTGATTCCTGGCTGCCACTGAAGGGGATTTGCAGCGGGGTTGGAGCAGGAGCCTGGGGGCAGCTCGCTGCAGGGTGAACACAGGGCAGGGGGTGGAAGGCCAGCAGCACTCACAACTCAGGCATCCCCTTGTCTTGGTTCTGGAGAGCCCCAAATCTGCCAGCACCCTGTGTCCCCAGGACACACCTCCTCTGTCCACATCCTTCCACGCCACACAATCCTGTTGGGATCAAGCCTGAGGTGTGTTTCCCTCCTGCCCCTCCCAGCTGGGCACTTGGTACAGGCGGTAGCAGCTCATGGCTGGTTTAGGGACTGGGCTCTGTGCACAAAAGCCCCTTTGTAACAGAGCGGCTTTAGGGGCAGCAGAAGAGAAAACTCCTGAGCAGGGGAAGAACATCCCAACCTGGGACTCTTGGGAAGTGATATTTAGCACTATTGATCACTGTGACTGGTGCTGCAGGGCCCAGTGTGTCAGCAGAGCCACATTGCTGGGATCAGGTAAGAGGGGGGTGGGGTGGGTTCAGTTGGGATGGGGTGGTGTGGGATAGATTTGGATGGGATGGAATTTGGGTAGGTTTGAATGGGATGTGATAGGATGGGATGTGATGGGAAGGTGCTGTGAGCAGGGTTCAGGGGTGGCTGAGCCCTTCAGGCCATGGGAAGGGGTGGGGGATGCTCACAAAGGGGCTGGAGCTACGGGAAGCAAGAACAAAGTTGAACACAGGCACCCGACTGCTCGGAGCCAGTGTTGATGCTCAGACCAGCTCGCCATGATGCTGCTGCTGGTATGTAATAAACAAACAGAGGATATCTGGGGGTGTGATCCCCCAACTGCACCAATTTTGTGTGTTTGCTGGCCCTTTTTCTCCCTCCCAGCCCCCTTCTGCCTTTCCTGGACACCCCTGGGGCTGGGTCCTATCAACCCAACAGGTCAATGGGGCTCACCCTGGTCCTGCTGCCCAGGTCTGGGAATGGCACCCTGGAGCCCCCTGGCATCCCAGGCCCCCTGGCACCCCATCTGTTGGGGATGGGCTGCCCCTCTGTGGGGCTGGGTGGTTGGGGACAGCTGGGGAAGCATTCTGAGGTCCCCAAGGGAAGAGAGCAGAGGGACAGGGCATGGCTGGCATGTCCCATCCACGTGTGATAATTTACTCAGCAGTCAGAGTCTGATGTAACTGTTAAGCAGATACTCTTCATTGCAGCACTGGGCAGCACTGGGGATTGCTCCACCACGAGTGCCCCAACGAATTAATGAGATGCTAGAGAAGTTATGTTACAAAATCATGCATATTCAATACAACTTACAAGAGCTAATCTACATAAACATTCAACATCATTTATATACATCAGAGCTTTTGTTGCATGTGTAATAGTTCTTCCTGCTTGGCTTTGGGGGTCCTCTGGTGGCCAAGGGATGAAGAAAACACTCCTCCTTAGGTGTTTGCTGATTGACCCTCTTTTATTACTCTTTTGATATCAATGACTTGACTCCTTGTGATCCAAGAAGTGGTTTGATAATCAGGTGGTTAAATGTTAATAGGCTTAATGGGTAGATTGCATGTTTGATCAGTGTGTACAATGTCCTCATCTCTCTACATGACTAAAACCAATCATACTTGATGAGTTTACACAATTTGCTCATTTATCTACATGATTAGAACAAACTATCAGTTTGGCCTTTAAGGAATTCCCAGTCCTTTTCATTGGTCTCCTTCATTCCTTCATTCCCTGCTTTTCATTTCCCTCTGTGAATTCTTTCACAGCCCACAATATTCTGTCCTTTGCTAATGTCCTTTTACAATATTTGCCCCTGATTATGCCGTGTTTCAGTTTGTTTCTTTTCCATTCTTCATAACTGCCCACAGAATGTTTGCAGTGCCAAAAGGCACACTGAATTAGAATACAAGTTAGGGGTATAAATATCCCCAGTCCTATCAAAAGGACAAAGAATTTCTGAAGCCAATTTAAATTGGGAAGCCAGGAGGTAGGTTTGGCCCATATTTCTTCAAATCCAAAAGTAGAACCATCTTGTGCTACTTCATGTAATATATGGGGGTTTTCCCAGGTTACCTGTAAATCCATCTCAACTCGTTCTTCTTGATTAACAGATGTACAACAGCCAGTGTTGATTATTGTGCACACTCCTCCTCAAGGGGTCAAGAACAGATCTAGAGCCATTTGGTTTTGCATAACTGCTTTGGATAAGCTGTTTCTATTTGCAAAGCCTGTATTGCACCTATGGTCAGAGATTCAGTGTTTTCTATGGCAGCTGAAATGTTTATCATTATCTTTTCTAATTCCCTTACTCCTAAGCAAGGAAGAAACCATCTAGCCAGACTATGGAATCTGGTAGGCCTTATTGCTATGGCACTGGGGGTTCTTCTTGTCCATTTTAGGAAAGTTCTGACCCTTCCCTTCTCAACTGTTGGTTATAGTACTGTACGGAATCACGGCCCCTACCATGCAGGTTCCTATCCATCAGGGGGAAGGGCCTTTCTTGCTTCCTTTCCACACAACCAGTGCCCTCCCTGTCCCCTAGGCATATTCCAATATCCAAACTGCTTTTTCCTGTACACATGCATTGACCAGCTGCAGTTTGGGCAATGACCTATGGAAATATAACCCTCTGATTGTGTCTTATTGATAGTTCTACACTTTATCTCAGCCAAATTTGGATTTTCTACCTCTAAAACTTGGAGGTGAGTATTATTTTTGTCAGTATATAGTGGATTAATCCACAAAGTATTCCAATTTGTCTTGAACTGTATAGGGACTCTTATAAGGGGCCATCCTGTGCCACCCTCTTCTAGAAGGTGCATGAAACCCCAACAATTAGTTTTGTTTAAAGTCTGTGAAAGATTTTGCTTTAGGATTGCATGTAAATTTAAGTCCTCTGCTCACCCAGTGTGACTGCAAAGCACAAGCATAATTGAGGATGAAATCATCTTCGTTTGGTGCCCTCTTAGCTCAGGAGTAGCGTATCCACACAGGCTGTCCTTCAACCTTGATGGCCTTCAAGAAGCATCCCCAGCCTATCTTGTCCAAATCTCCCACACTCCCCACCAGCTCATGGCTTCATTTCCCTTCCTTCTCCTCCTTTTCTGTGTCCTGGGACTGATGGGCTCCTGCCTCTTGCTCCAGAACAGACCAATGTCCTGAGGCCCCCAAACCCCCTCAGATGGACCCAGTGGCCCTGGCTCAGGGGGACAATTCACCGGGGTCTGGTCAGGGTTTGCTCACTGCATCAGTGACAGTGGCCATGCACAAGGACATCAGGCCTTTCTGTGATGGGAAACACCCCATGAGGTGCCAAACCTCACCCAGTGATGTTTCCCAGCACAGGCTGCTGGGAGAGGCACAGTTCCAAGAAAAGCCACCTCCAGCACATGCCAGCCAGGTGGGGATGGGTTGGATGTTGCTTTCGCTTTCCTGTTTTGTCCCCAGGTCCTGCGTGCAGCTGTGTTTTCTGACCCTGGACTTTGGCAGGAGGATATAGAACTTCAGCACATTGCCTGGGGGTGGAGCCTCAAGTCCCACCCACAGACAGTAAATCTGCACCTCAAACTGGGCAAAGGTGTGCTTTACTGGGAAGCCTTGCCCATCCAATAAGTGACTTTCTTTCTGCAGGAGGTTTAGAATATTTATTGTAATTTCGAGTCAGTAACAGATTTGCAGCAACTCCTGGAGAGGGGCAGTGGGGCAGAGCAGGAGGCTGCAGTGGGGAGCTGTGTGTGGTCCCATCCTGCTGTCAAGAGCCCCTCCCCTTTTGCAGACACTGCCCACACTCCTCTTCCCGGTGCCACAGCCCATCCTGCCCAGTGATGCCACGGAAAGCCGGAATCAAAACTCAGCATCCTTCATGACTATTAAATAGGGATCCTTTGTTGCAGCACTGGGCACACAGGAGATCGCTCCTCCAAATGTGTGCCAAATTTTCTCAGATTAACTATACATATTCATTATAAATTCTAAGAAAAGGCCATGAAATCATTTCCATTCGATCCTCCCAGATAGAGCATGCTCAGTAACACTCAGAGGGTCTTCTGGTGGTCTTCATGGATGAAGGCTGGATGTCTCCCTCTCTCTCAGCACATGTTCTTTACTTTTTTCTCGATAGGTACCAAAACACATTCCTGAGCTCAAAAACACATTCCTGCACAAACTAGCGAGTAACCCTTTTTATCTCAAACTAAGATACACTCAATCTCTTAATTGCCCTTTGGTCTCGTTATTTATTCCTTCCCTATCTGCATTTGTTTATCTGCAGGGCTGTTCAGCTGTTTGGGTTACATTTTGTAGCTGCACTCACGAAACAGCTGACACAGCTACAGCCAGATTCTCTGTGTGCCCAGTGCTGCGATAAAGGATCCCTGCTTAACAACCACCAAGGCTGCTGAGTTTTGACTGCGGCTTTTCGAGGGTTCAGTGCCTGGGGGAAGGGGCCGAGAGCAGGGCCGGGCTGGGGGGAAGAAGCGGACTTGGGGAGCCCAGGGGTGACCCCAGGCTGAGGCATACGGGCGAAGTGGGGCCGTGGGGGATTCCAGGACCCTGAGGAGGGGTTGAGGGGGAACTGAGGGCTGGGCGACCCATGTGGGGTCCCAGGCGGAGGGTACAGGGGGGCTGTGACTGCCCCTCCCCTTTGCGCTGCTTTCGGGCTTTTGCTTTCCCTTCTGCCAACCTGCAGGGACTGGATCTGCCTGGCACCCGGTGACATCAGACACCATTGGCAGGCAGGTGGTGCTGCAGCCAATCGTGGGGCGAGGGGCAGTGCGAGGGGCGGGGCTGGCAGCGAGGTCTCTACCGGAGCTGGGCTTATTTGGCTCATTCGCTTCATGCAGACCCGGAGTGGAATGGTGGGGCTGGACCAGGCGCTGGGTCTGGGGCTGTTGCTGGGGCTCCTCGGTGGGGCGGTGTGCGGTGAGTGCGGGAGGAGGCCCAGAGCCCTTTCCCTGGGCCTGGGCACCGGGTCCCCCCCTGCTCCCTTTCCTGGGCTCCAGCGCTCCATTCCCTGGGCACGAGGACCCCTCTTGACCCTCCTCCACCAGGAGCGCCAGGACCACCCGGGCTCCCCTTCCCTGGGATCTGGGAGCTCCTCCTGGGATAAATGAACTCCCAGTCCCTCCCACAGGACAGTGGGTTCCCCCTCAGAATTCTCCCCACCTTGCCCCCATCCCAGATTCACCTTCCCCTCTCCAACCCACCCCCACCCCTGATCTCCTTCTCCTTGGGAACCTCCATCATTGATGCTGGGGACCCCCTGGTCTTCGTGGCAAGCAGGACCCCCTCTTGGGCACACCTCGGTGCCTCAACATCCCCTCCTCCAGTCCCATCCCTCCTGCACTGTGGATCCCTGCGCCCCCCACCCCTCACTGTCCCCTGTGTCCCCACAGAGCTCCACTCCCTGCGCTACTTTGACATCGGGGTGTCAGAGCCCAGCCCAGGAGTACCCCAGTTTGTGTCCGTGGGGTACGTGGACGGGAACCTCATTTCGCGCTACGACAGTGAGACGGGGAGGATGGTGCCCCAGGCAGACTGGATGGCGGCCAACCTGGACCAGCAGTACTGGGACCAGCAGACCCAGATGGGACAGAACAGTCAGCAGATTTACCGCATGAGCCTGGCTATACTGCAGGAGCGCTACAATGAGAGTAGGGGTGAGTGTGGGCTGGGGCTCTGTGGTACAGGAGAACTCCCAACCCCTCAGAAGACCCTTCCCTGCTCCACGGTCCTGCCCCGGCCTGTGTCGACCCTGTCCTGCCCTTAGCCACTGTCAGCAGGTTCCCAGCGCAAGGGGGTGACTTGTCCCAGAGCTGGTAAGGCCCCCCCACCCAGCACATCCCCCCCATATCCAGTGCCCAGCACCCCATCTCAAGCCTGGCTGCCACATTCCACCCCTCACCGTCCCTGTGGTAGTGGAGACCACCAGAAACAGAGGGGCTTCTACTACGTGTCCCTGCCCCCCCCCATTCCTATGGTACTTTGTACCCCCCCACCCCAGAGCCACAGGGGCTCCCCCAACCCATCCCATCTCCTGTCCCTGACCCCAAATATTCAGGATCCTGTCCCATCCCCTTGCTGTCACAGGGTGCTGTGGGGCTGTGTGCCAGCCAAACCATCCTATGGGCACCAGGGGTCTGTGTCAAAGCTTTATGTGACACCCCAAGTGCTGTGGGCCCTGGGCAGGTGTCCTGGTTTTGGTCAGGATGGAGTTAACTTCATTTGTAGCAGCGGATGGAATGCTGCGTGGATCTTGGCTCTCAGCTGGGGATAAAACCACAACAGCAGGATGGGGGCAGCTCTCATGTTGGTGCCCAATTTCCTTGGGGATTACATAGAGATGGAGTGGGAGGTGCTGCTAGGGGGGCCTTGCCCCACTGAAGGCCCAGGGCTGCAGCAGCCCCTCAGCCCCATCTCCCTGGTTGTGTTTCAGGGGCTCACACACTGCAGCGCATGTACGGCTGTGACCTCCTGGAGGATGGCAGCATTAGGGGGTATGAGCAGCATGCCTATGATGGGAGAGACTTCATTGCCTTTGAGACAGACACGATGACGTTCACTGCAGCAGATGCAGCAGCACAAATCACCAAGAGGAAGTGGGAGGCAGATGGGACTGTCGCTGAGGACAGGAAGCACTACCTGGAGAACACCTGTACCGAGTCACTGAGGCAATACGTGAGCTATGGGCAGGCCGTGCTGGAGAGGAAAGGTGAGGGGAGATGGGGACCCTGGGGAGGGGCCAGTGTGGATGTGTGTGCCAGCCCTCACTGCCACCCCCTCCCCAGAGTCCCCCATGGTCCAAGTCTCCGGGAAGGAGACCCAGGGGATCCTGACCTTGCACTGCCGCGCTTACGGCTTCTACCCACGGCCCATCACCATCAGCTGGCTGAGGGACGGTGAGGTCAGGGACCAGGAGACCCAGAGGGGCAGCATCGTGCCCAACAGCGACGGCACCTACTACACCTGGGTGTCCATCGAGGCCCCTCCTGGGGAGCAGGACAAGTACCGGTGCCGTGTGGAGCACGCCAGCCTGGCTGAGCCTGGGGTCTTTGTGTTGGGTGAGTCTGGTGGCCTTGGGCACATTAAAGAGTGGGCTGGGGGGTTCCCCTTCCCCTCCTCACCACCCTGCTCATCCCCAGAGCCAGAGTCCAACTCATCGACAATCGTGCTGGGGGTGGTTGTTCCCCTTGCCATCCTGGCTGTCATTGCCATCTCTGGATTCATCATCTGGAAGCGCAGATCAGGTAAAGCCCCAGGGTGTGGGAGGAAGGTAGATGACAGGGGGCTGGTAGGGGCTGTGGTCATGAGCCACAACTCTCTGTAGAGCCCCTGAGCCTGAGGGTAAAGTGCAGTGGATGTTGATGCCTCTTCCTCTCTTCTCTTATGTCCACTGTGCCCACAGCGAGCACAAGGTGGCAGCTCGCAGCTGTTTCCTCCCCATAGACATGGATGGGAGCTCTGGCAGCTTGGCCAAAGGTATGACATGGGATTAGGGGGGTGGATGGGGCAGGCCCAGCTCTCTGTGCTCCCCCTTGAAACCCATGGTCAGAGCGACACTGGGCTGCTGGTGTGGGACACTGAGACCACCATAGCAGAGGGTTGGGGACAGGGACTTTGACCTGGGTGACACTGTCTCTTCCTGCCATCCTTGCAGTGATCACAGTCTTACTGCTCCATGAGTGACCAGGGCAGCTGGATGTGGCCCTTGTGGTCTCAGCAACTGGAGAGGCTGGGAGCTGCCTGCAGAGAGCTGACCACACTGCGCCAGCACACGGTTTGTTACTGACCATGCTTGTGTTCTGGAGCAGCCGCTGCGCGTACTGAAGCCCGGCTGCCCGGGATGTTGCTGGGCATCTCCTGGTGATGGGAAATAGTGAATGATTCTTCTGTTTTTCCTTTGCTTCTCCACATGGCTTTTGCTTTTGCCTTACTGAACTACCTTAGTCTTGGTCCCCACAGGTCTTTTTTCATCTTATTTTTCTTCTCTGAAGCTCGGGCACCTGATGCCACCGATCATCACCCTGTGCCCACCTTGTGCAGGCACTTACCTTTTCGGCAGGAGAAGGATGCAAGCACTCACCAACACCTCCTGCTTGTACTGCAGTCTCCTTCCTTACCACTTCTGTCTGTGTGGATGCATCAGGAGTCTTGGGGATGATTTTCTCTGTTGGACACTGGTTTTTGCTCTCAGAAGAGTCCCCACTATTTTGGCAGAGACCCAGAGCACTTCCCTGGGCTGTGGACCTAGAAGCAGACCTCGATCTCCCCTCTTTCAGTAGCAAACCATGACCCTTGTCCTGCCACTTGGTAAAAGTCTCTCTCCATCTGTGTTCCTTCAAGTGAAGCTGCAGCAGTCACAGCCAGGCAGCTGGGCCTGGACATTGCTGCCTGGGCAGACCCCCATTACATAGATGTCCAAGAACTGTGTCCCTGGAGAGCATCAAGACAAGGACCAAGGAAACCAGGTGGCTAAAGTTGGAGATGCTCTGGTACACCTAGAGTGGGAAGGTCGTCGTGAGCTGTTCGTAGTTCCATGGGCCTGTGGGACATGGGGGCTGAGACACCATGGACAGCTGGGCTCATGATGGAGAGTGGACCTGACCTGAGCACTGCAGCCATCGCCCAGGTCATGCATCAAGGTTAATGATGCACCAGAATTGAGACAGTGAAGCTTCCTGGTGCAAAGGACAGTGGACAAGAGAATCCATCTCCAGGGCCTGAATTAGGGCCATCCCCTGCCACTGTCCCCTGAGATCTGTATCCCCAGCTTGCCCACCTCTGTGTGAGATGGGGGTCAGACTGGGGACACAGGGAGAATGAGTTTGGGGGGTCACCTCCTTCCTGTGTCATAGCCCCAGGGCAGGTGGGTGATAACAGTGTGGGCACCTTCCTGGGTGGCTGCCACTGTCACCTGTTCCCAGCTCCAGCTCTCCGGTCCATACGCAACACTGTGTGGAGCGAGCAGGAGAAGAGCAGCAGCTCCTGGGGGATGGCAGCCACATGCAGCAGAGGGGATGGCTGGGGACACGGCAGGGATGCCAGGGGGGATACAGTGAGGATATGGGAGGGGATGTGATGGGGACACAGGTGGGACAGGGCTGGGAACACGGCAGGGATGTGGCAAGGGGATGGTGGGGATGGGTGTGGCAGTACTGCTACCCTGAGGGAGCAGCAGCATTAAACACCAGCCGAGCGAGCTGGCAGCAAAGTCTTGTGCCTCTTGGTCTGGTTTGGTTTTAAATCGGTTGGAAGCAGCAGCGCTGAGGGACTGACAGGCTGACTCCTCTTCTTCCCTCTGCTGTCAGAGTGGATCCAAAGAATGTTTCTCAATAGGTGCTTTATAAATACATAAATAAATAGATAAATAAATAAATAAATAAAGTGTCTATATTTCTATCCCCCCTCACTGCAGGGGACATAGCAGGGGGCTTGGCAGGGACATGGAAGGGAAAACTGAGGACACGGCAGGGATGCAGTGGTGACATGGCAGGGACATGATGGGGATGGGAACACAATTGGGATGCAGCTGGGCATGTGGGGGAGACATCTGGGGACACAGCAGGGATGTGTTTGGGACATGGTGGTGATGGCTGGGGACATTGCAGGGACATGGTGGGGATGTCCCATGGGCATGGCAGGGATATCTGGGGATACATCGGGGATGGTTATTCACACGGTGTGCTGGTGAGTCATGGTAGGGATGGGGGGTGACACCAGATGCAGTGGGGACCCATTGGGGATGGGTGGTGGCAACAGGTGGCAGTTGGGACCTGTTGAGGACATTGTGTGAAGGGTGGTGGCAGTACCTGGCTGTGCAGGTAGGTGAGGATTGACACCAGGGGCAAGACCACTGACAGTGCTGACAGTCCGGGCACGACTGTACAAGCCCTTTAGCCTCAGCAACTGACAGGTGGTGTTGTCGTTGAAGCACCCTGGCAGATTGATGAAAGGATTCATGTGATCTCCGAGCCTGTGCACAGCGCTCTGCTGAGGGAGCAGCCCAGGCTGGTGCTGCCAACCTGGCTGCTCTCTGATTGCCTCTGCCAGACCCTGAGTTAGTCCCGTGTGGCTGCCAATATGGGTAATAAAGTGCTGATGCTGTTGGTTAGACAGGAGGAGCCAGAATTCCTTAAACAATCTATATAATCTCTCATCTGAACCCCCTTTCAATAGTGCCCGTTCCATTCGGGTCACTATTCCCACCACACACAGGGAGTCACAGACCAGAGGAACCGGTTCGGCTTTCCGCTTGTCACACACTCTCACAACCGCCTGCAGCTCCAGCTGCTGATTGAGGCTTGGGCTCCTTTGAATAGCAAATCCTGCCATTTCCCATGCTCCTGCCATGGAATCGCAGCCTTCTGAGCTCTTCCCCCTGCATCAGTGAACACTGGAACACCCCGAACCGCACACCCAGACAACAAGGGCTTTTCTTCTGTTGGACAGTTCTGTGCTGCTGTAGAGATTCTGTGTGGTGGGTAATGCACTTGCACTTCCCCTGCACGGTCTGATAAAGCTATTTGCAGGGCAGTGCTGTTCCTCAAGGCCCAAGCTAAATACTCTGCTGCTGATGGAACAACAATAAATGTGGGTTCTGTTCCTGCAGTTTCTACTACGTGACTGTGGCCTTTTACACTGACCTGGGCTGTCGCCTCCAAACACAGAGTTACAGTTCCCTTTGGCTGCATGGGCAGGAACACCCATTCTAACAGCCTTAAGGGACCTTTGTCATTAGTCCACTGCATTATAACAGCAAACACACGTTCTGTTTAATTAACGACTGTGACTCCTATGTCCCACTCAGCATCCCATCCATGGGTATATGTATTTTTGATTTTGTTACTAATGACTTCCAGGGCCTTTTTAGCTTCTTCTGACAGGATTCTGGGTGCTCCTGCACCACCTCCTCCCTTGAGCAATGCCACTACAGGTTCCAGTTCCCTATTCGTAATGCCACACAATGGTCTAACCCAGTTAGTATCTCCAAGCAGCTTTTGAGCATCATTTAACGTGCTGACCTCAGCTGGGATCTCAATCCTTTGGGGTGTTACGGTACTTTTATCAATCTGCCACCCCAGAGATTTCCACACTGGCTTCTTTTGAATTTTCTCTGGAGCAATCTGTAACCCCTTGCTTTTCAAATGCCCTGTCAACTCATGAATCAAACTGTCAATGTCCAAATTTGTTCCCACAATCAGTACCTCATCCATGTGATGATTAAAGATGAGATCAGGATGGGCTCTTCGTACTGGAGCAAGTGCCCAGGCTACATAAGCCTGGCACACAGTGGGTGAATTTTTCATGCCCTGTGGGAGCACCACCCAATGACACCTTTCCATGGGTTCAGTTTTGTTTACAGTAGGGACTGAAAAGGCAAATTTCTCATCATCATCAGGGTGTAAAGGACCCTAATTTAAACATTCCAATTTTTAGGTCTCACGTTTGGAGGTGGCAGACCGGGCTGCGAAGCTCCCGCATCTTCCATCACTTCACTGACTTTTCTTACCTCGTGCACCAAGCGCCATCTCCCGTCCTGTTCAGGGATGGTAAAAATAGGCGAGTTCCACGGGCTTGTGGAGGGCTGGATGTGTCCCTTGGCCAGTTGCTCCTCTATTCAATCCTGGAAGTGGGCAAGTTTTTCTTTAGTAAGCGGCCATCGCTCGACCCAAACGGGGGGTTGTGTTTCCCAGGTGACTTTTCAAGGAAGCTGCCCACTTTCAATGGTCGCCATCCAAACTCCATCTGCTCTGTGCCCAGCCTTGCTCTCAGTGGATAAACGCATCCCTGAGCCTGTGGCACATCCCAACAAATGCTGCCACCCGATTCCTCAGGAGACAGTGATTTCTGGGGGAGTTGGGTGGGAGGTGTGGATGGGAGCGGTGGGTGTAGAGACCAAGTGGGTCCCTGATCCGATGGCTGACGAGGCAGATTCTGGCCAGGCGGCTTCTGGACCGTCTCCGTAGGGCTTTTGTCCCTGTGCAGAGGGGAGGACGCCGGCGAGAGCAGCGGCTGGAGAGGGGCGTGGCCATGCAAATCGAGAGCAGCAGGGCGCGCACGGGCTGCTGGGAGTGCTCGGTGCGGAGCTCTCCGCCGGTTTCCCGGAGCCGGGAGCAGCGGATCCCGGCGGGAAGAGGCGGGATAAGCAAGGGAATGCGAATGCGAGCGGGACCTGAGGGTTTTGGGGCCGCTGTGGAGCATCCGTGAGTTGTGTGAGTGCCGGCGGGGGTGTGTGGAGGTGCTGGGGGATGAAATGAAGGCATCCGGTCTCCACTTGTAGCATGTTGGGAAGCAAAGGGGGGACTGAATAGTTCGCACCCGCCTTGGGGTGATCAGCGCTGGGGCCGAGATGCGCCTGCCCAGACTGGCTGAAATCCTCTGTCTGGTGCCAGCAGGAGCAGCTGCTCCTGGAGGAACTGGTGTCCCGGGTGAACCAGTGGGACCAGCTGGTGCGGGACCTGGACTGGCGCTAGTGGACGTGAGAGTCCCGAGGGGGAGGATGATGATGGGCGGGGTGTCCGACTCCCTCTGCCCCTCCCTTCCCCTCCCTGCAGGGCGCAGGAGGAGGATGCTCGCCTGGAGCGAGGCCTCAGCCAGCAGCGCCGCAGCTTCCCTCGCAGGGAGACCTGTGTCATCACCTGAGGGATCCCCCACGGGACACCCCCCACCACCACCAAAGACCGGGAGGAAGAGGAGGAAGAAGGAGCAGCAAAGCCCTTGCGATCTGACCCCCATCCCCAAGCCCCTCTGCCGCTGCGGGAGGAGGGGGGGGGGGAAATGGGGCAGCCTCCCAACCAGCCCCCCGAAACCCAACATTCCCACAAAGATTCACACATCCCACCAACAACCCCTGGGGATTCTCCTCCCCCAGGAACCCCCAACACCCCAAAGCCCCAACCCCGCTTCCTACAGGCTCCCCCTTCCTCCCCAGCTGTCCCCCTCCCCTTTACCTCCTCCCCCCCGAGTCCTACAGGCCCCCCCTTCCTCCCCAGCTGCCCCCCTCCCCTTTACCTCCTCCCCCCCGAATCCCACCCAGGCCCCCCTTCCTCCCCAGCTGCACCCTCCCCCCTTTACCCCCCCAATAGCCCCCAACAAGCCCCATCCACACATTAAATCTCCTTTATTGCTTCTGGCTGCACTCAGTGACCTCCGGGGGAGGGTTGGGGGGGGGGGGGGGTGGAGTCCCGGGGGAAGGGGGTGTCCCGTGGGGGGTCCCTCAGGTGATGACACAGATGGGGTGACACCAAAGACTCCCCAGTGAGACACATCTCACCTGACACTGAGTTACTCATTCTGGGGTGATCTTTCAATTTTGGCTCTCCAACAAGCTCCTCCAGCTCCCAGCCTGGCACCCTCCAATGTCCAACTGGTCCCTGAGCACAATGTCACGTGCTTTGGATATCCTTGTCATGGGATTGTCATCCTGCCTTGGAGTAATTGCCTAGGAACCCATCAGCCATGGGCTGGGAAACCCCAGCATCCAACCTCCAGAGGGGCCCATCACCACTGTAGTGTTTAACAGTGCTGGGCCACCATCTCTTTGGGATCCCTTGACTCCAAGACCCCTTGGGCACACCACCTTTGGGCACACCACCTTTGGGGTGATTAACCACAGGGTCCACCCCTCTGGATGCTGAGCCCTGGGGGCCCAGCACTTTGTCTTTCAAAAGACCTTCAGGCTGTGGTGCCCACTAAGGTGCCCACAAGAAGCCACCAGAAGAGTCTTCTACCATCCCGGGTGGCACCTGCAGGGCTTGTGGGCTCCTTCCTCTCCACCCATCACTGATGATGATGATGAGCCCACCCTTTGAACACGGGGCCCAAGTTCTGGGCTACCAGGAGACTGAGCGACAGTGAGAACCCAGTGAAGGGCCCCTGAGCTGCTCCATGTCTGAATGCCTCTTGGAGAAGCTGGTCAGCCAGAACTGACCAGCCTAGAGAAGGTTTGGCTGCAGGAGGTCTGCCCATGTGACATCTCAGCCATGGCAGTGACAGGACAGGAGGTGCAGGACACAAATCTGGACAGACAGTGATTTGGGAAGATGCTTTTTTACTGTGGGGGTGCCCAAGGCTCTTTGGGGAGATTCTGGGGTCTCTAAGAGTGGAGGGAAGTAGGGCCAGCAGGATGGGGCTGTGGTGGTCTCCAGGGCTTCTTTGAGCCCTTGAAGGGCATTGCTTGCCCCTAGGATCTCCCAGGGCTGTTTGGGACCCCTTCAGGACCCCACAACAGTCCCAGCTCCCCCCGGGGTACAATGGTGTTTCCCTGGCCAGGGGACAGGAGGTGGCACAGGCCAGAGTTGGGGTGGGGGGGGCTCAGCATCCCCCCCAGGCCAGCGTGTGGAGGCGGTGGGCAGCATCGCGCAGCCGCCCGCGGTGCTCGAGGCAGCGGTGCAGCCCGGGGGGGACCCGGGCCAGCCCCCAGCGCAGCCCCCAGCACCCCGCGGCGATGGTCCCCGTCGAGTCGCTGTCCCCGCCGTGCAGCACCCCTCTGGCACAGAGGTCCTCCCAGCACCCCCCGGCTGCCAGCAACGCCTCCAGGGCCACCATGGGCGCATCGTGGCCGCTGCGCCCCGGCCACCCCTGCAGTGCCCAGCCCAGGTACGCTGCGTCCCGCTCGGCCGGGGAGGGCAGGGGGGGCAGCGTCGCTGGGCCACCGCCCTCCAGAAGGCCCCGGGACTCCAGGTACCTGCGGGGACATGGAGGTCACTGGGAGCACTGGGGGCCCTGGGAATGCCGGGGGGCAGCAGGGACGTGGGGGGATTGGGGGCAGCAAGGACAGCGGGGGAATGGGGGAACTGGAGTCAGCGGGGATGTAGTGTCACTGGGGTCACTGGTGACACCGGAGCGGTGGATGCAGTGGGGACACCGGTCACAGCAGGGAAACCAAGAGCACTGGGGATACTGGGGACACTGGGGGCAGCGGGGGTGTTCAGCCCTCCTCAGACACGCTTCCAGTGTTGAGGGTGGCAACACTGGAGGGATCTTGGGGACACTGGAGGGATCTTGGGGACACTGGGGACATCCTGGGGGCACCGGGGGCAGCAGGGACACAGTGGGCACTGGTGACCCTGCAGATTGACTGGGCACCAGGGTCGGCAGTGACACCAGTGACCGTGGGGCAGGGGACACTGGGGACATCGAGGCTCTGGCACAGCACAGTGACACCAGTGACAGTGGGGCAGAGGACACTGGGGACATCGAGGCTCTGGCACAGCACAGTGACACCAGTGCACTGCGCTGCCAGGACTGGGAGAGAGCCTTGTGATGCCCACAGAGGATCTATAGAGTGCTAGCAGGGGATCCATAGTGTCCCTATAGGGGGCCTGGGGGGGATCTATAGGGTGCCTATACTGTGCCCATTGGGATCTGTGCTGCCTGGTGCCCCCTGAACTCCCTGCCCATCCCCTGCAGACACAGAAAGGTTCTCAAGAAATGGCTTTTAATGAAAAATCAGAACAAAACAGTAATCAAAGGTACTAACTACAGAATCAACACCCTTCTTCCCTCCCTCCCTCTCATTTTCCCCCCATGGTAGAGCCTGGCAGGGTGTCGTCTTCCATGGGGACATCTGTGTCCGCAGAGATGTCACAGACTGTGACAGTGTCCACATCCATAGCGACAGGACAGGTGTCCCAGCCTGAGACACTGTCCACATCCATGGGGACCGGACTGTCTGTGTCTCCACTGGAGAGGAGGGACTGTGTGCAGACAGGGAGTGGGTGGTCCTGGGGAAGCGATGCTGCTGTCCCCTGATGGCTG
This sequence comes from Gallinula chloropus, assembly GCF_964237585.1. NCBI lineage: Eukaryota > Metazoa > Chordata > Aves > Gruiformes > Rallidae > Gallinula > Gallinula chloropus. The sequence goes on along the minus strand of NC_140117.1, from coordinate 802,058 downwards.
TAGGGCAGGAACAGTTGGGGTTGTCCCTGGGGGGCTGTTGGTGTAAGCAGGCTGCTGGGTGTCTGCAGCTGTGTGGTCCCTGAAGCACAGTGCCAGGCAGAGGAGCGATGCCGTGACTGAGCAGTGAGGGGGTTGCCAGAGGCAGACTGGTACTGGAACTGGGGAGCTCTGATCAGCTGCCGCTTGGCAGATCTGCAGGGGGGAGAGGGAGATGTGTCAGGCTGGGGGGCGGAGGGAATCCCTCAGGCACCCGCCGATCAGGCCCCAAGCGTGGACCAACCTCTGGTCTGTCCCAGCTGAGTGGGAGGGTGCAGGGAAGGGCTGCTGCTGCTGCTGCCCTGGCAGTTGGTGGAGGTTGGTGGGTGCTGAGAGAGAGACATGAACACACGCTGGTGACCATATCACCAGCTGGGCCAGGAGCGTGCGCGAGGGCACTGAGAGGGAGCAGGGAGAGGGGCGAGAGGGGCTGTGGAGTTCCCCAGAGTGTGTCCCTGAGCAGCCAGGAGTGGGGTCAGGCCTTACCTCCAGTGTAGGGGGTTGGGAAGATGGGTGGCATCATGGTGGGGGCAGAGAGACCCCATGAAGTGCACCACAGAGGTGGGAGCGCCATGGTCGCTGGAGGGTCAGCTACAGGATGGTGTCTGGATGCTTCTGTTTGCGTGTATCCTTGGTAGCAATGGGGCCACTCCCAGAGGCCTTTGCTGCCCCATGCTCCATGGGCATAGAAAGGGTTAACAAAAAGGTTACAGGAAGAGTTACCCTCCATGGCTTCATGTCCAAGTGGAAACCACTACAAAGTGCTGCCCCTCCAAGGTTCATCCTGCCACCCATCCTGTTGGATATTTGTACCCGTGACACGCACAGTGGGATCGAGTGCACCCTCAGCAAGGTGTGGGTGACACTGAGCTGTGTGGTGTCTTTATACACTGGACAGAAGGGATGGTGTCCAGAGGAAAACTTGGCACATGTGGTTTTGGGTGCCTTTTGGAAGCTTTCCTATACTGTTAAAGAAAACATCAGGTGGCTCAAGGCCGGAGTCTCAGAATCACACGATTGGGAAAGACCACCAAAGACCAGCAAAGACCACCAAAAGGATGGTGATGGACTCCAGACTGGGCAGAAGCTTTTCTGGGTGATTTCTGACCAGAGAAATGTGAGCCCTCATCACCTTAAAAACACATTTCCCACTTGTCTAATTGCCTAGTGATCATAGAATCATAGAATTGTAGGGGTTGGAAGGGACCTCGAGAGAGAGGAGGAAAACACTGGTGCCCAAGTTGACTTTTCCTCCTTTTTCTGAACAGGCTGGGAAATCTCACACCTCTCAACTCCTGGCTACACGGCTGGTACTAAGGCCAGGGGTTTGGCTTGGACGACAAGGGGATGTTCTTTGGTGACTCCAACCTGTTGGAGAGGGACAGGATCCACCTGTCTAGAAGGGGCCCTCAGGAATCCCAGACCCGGGAGGCAGGATAAAGTCTGGAGAAAGGGCAGACTGAGTAAATACCGGCTTTACCATCTCTACCATCACCTGGCTGAGCCATCAAAGAGAAGACTTAAGAAATGAAGAAGGAAATTCCTCCCAGGCTGCCCAGGGAGGCTGGGGAGTCTCCTTCTCTGGAGGGATTCAAAACCTACCTGGACACTGTCGTGTGTGACCTGCTCAAGGTGATCTCCCCAGACCAGACTGGAGGTGCTTCCCCTCTGGAAAGTGACCTCCCAGGTGATGCTCCTCTGACAGAGATGTCACTGGTTGGTCACCAGAGGTCCCTGGCAACTGTTGCTATTCTAGACTTCTATTGGGTGTTTGCTTGGCAGCAGATACAGGACTGATTTTTTTTTTTAATTACTATTTTTCAAGAGAACAGGCATAGCACTAAAGTCCTAGTAATAAAAGAAGTGAGAATGAATAAAACCTGAAGTATCTCTGTTTGCAAATCTAGTACCTATACCAGTTAAATCTAAAAAATAAATAATAAATTGATTAAAGAAGTTGCACCTGATAATTTGACATTATTTTGGTTCTAGTATAGGATTTTGATTTTAAAGGAGTTAGAGCAGCTGTGAGAATATAAGGGGGAAAAAAAGAAAGAACCCCAAAAAACCCCACTCCAACATGACTGATGAAATATTGTTTATAGGGTCCCAAACAGCTCCGGTCCCAAACAGCTTCACACCAGCACGGCTTTTTTTTATAAAATTTAAATATTTAATGCAATAAAATAAATAAATATTTCTCTTTTCACAATTAACAGACAAAAACAGAACAACAAACCCAACCCCACGTTGCAGGGAGTTGGTCAAACTTCAGAAGAGAAACTTAACTAAGAGTCTAAACTAAACTAAAGAGTCTTAACTAAACTAAACTAAGAGTCAGTCCAAGGGGATCACAGTGTGACTGCAGTGGTGCCCGTCTCACAGCAGCTGCTGGTGGATTATGTCCCACACCATCTTCCTGTGGAAGTGAGGGGTGTGACTCTGGAAAGAGAAGGAGAGAGAAAGCTGTTACATAGGAAGTCAGGGTGGCAAGGAGGCACAAACACCCGGTTCGTTAGGGACGGGGAGCGCAGCTCTGCCCTGCTGAGGCCACCCCGAAGTGCCGACCCCAGCAAGCGCGCGCCCGGCTTTCTTCTGGCAGGAATTTGCTGTTTAAACCAGAAGAGAACAAAAGATCCTCTTGATCTCCAGCATTTAGTCCCACAAAAAGCCAGCTGATGAAGGAGACTCCCACAACAGCAGAAGCTCATTTAGGAACCCCCCAGACCACGCCTTGTCAGAGGAGGAACAGGAGAACCAAGCAAGGAACTGCAATGCCCACCCTGTACCCACACACCAGGTGCAGCTCCAGGAAGAGGAAACACAAAAGCTTTTGGGAGGAGAAGTTCCCAGGCTGGGGGCTGGGACAATACCTGGTGTCTGCCCTCCAACACATGGTGTTACAACCACCAGCTTACGTGGATTCAAAGCTCTGCTGCCACAGAGAGAGTCACCAACAGCATGAAAAAAGGACTAAAGAGCACCACATAACCACAAGCCTGAGTTAAGCAGCGGGTACCTAAGGGGGTGCAGTAATGTGTCACCCTCCACAAGTCCAGACAACCAGATACTACGTCCTCATGCTGTGTGGTGTAGCTACAGTCTACCCAGCAAGTGGGACAGGTACGAGTCATGGGGATACTCACAGGTCCCAGATGGAAAGGGATCTCCTCCCTATTTCTGTTGGTCCAGGTGATACACAGTTGTCACTGGTTGACTGGAGAACGTTGGAAGACTGGACAATGATGGAACACACAGCAAGGACGGAACAGCAAAGTAGGATGACACGTGGCAGTAGTAGGATGGAAAATGGAAGTAGGATGGCACGATGTAGTAGTAGGATGGAACACGATAGTAGTAGGACGGCACACCGGAGTAGGATGGAACACAGCAGTAGGGTGGAAGACTGGTGTGTGATTTAACTCCAGAGTAGATTCGAGCCGTGGTGTAGATTGGAGGATTGTACAAGACTGGAGCAGGGGGGAAGGCTGGAGGAGTCGAGGAGGCTGGAGGAGTCGAGGAGGCTGGAGGAGTCGAGGAGGCTGGAGGAGTCGAGGAGGCCGGAGCACTTTGGTGCAGGAAAAAACAACAGAGAAGAACCACAGTGTTTATAAACATGGCATTTGGTATTGACACGTGTCAGAGCACCAGAAAGGAGACAGTTTATTCCTACAAAACTGTCTACATGTGAGTGGGGAGCCACAGCTACAGCAATAGAAATACCTAAAGTACAACGAGACTGTCAACCTCCTGGACAGAAACATCCTGCACTGGTGCCACCACAAAACACAGCGGGCATTCCTGTGCAGAGACCCTTTACACTCAGCTGGGTTACTCTCAACTCGGGCAGACCAGAGGGGCAGGTGTCAAATTTGTCACCTCAGTGTTACCCAAAAGAGAAAACTGCCTCTAAGTTGTGCGAGAAGGACCAGGGGAGGAGGAAAGGAAGAGAGAAAATCCTGGCATCCCCTGTCATTACCTTACATTTCACGTCCCCAGATTAAAATAGAAATCTTCTCTAGTTGGGAGGGGAGGAAGGAAAAATAAAAAGCTACTGAAGGTTCACCTCCCTTAGGACAGCAGCCCAGGAAACCTTGGAAAATCATCCCTGTGCGGACACAGAGACAAATGTTGGGCAGCACAGAGGAAGTTCAGGAATGAAATGGAAAGCAAACCTTTCAGAGAAGAAAGTCAAAGCAAACAGAAGGGGTTTTACCTGGCACAAGGAGCTGTCTTGTCCCACAGGGAGAGTGTTCCGTTGGCCAAGGGAGTCCCACAAGGTATTTGATCTACGAGAGGAGAGCGAAAGCAAATCAGCCACTGTTAAAGGAAACTGAGGAGGCTGATGAGCTTCCCCAAAGGTCAATGTTTCCTCTCTCCCCTACGTCCCCACATTCCCTGTGTTCTGTTGCTTTACAACAGTCTCAGATTTTCTTACTGGCAACTGCAGCAAGTTGCCCTGGCCACGAGGTATCGCCAGGCTGAACCCCAGATTCAACCCCAAAAAGGGTTCTGGGGATCTAACACCCCAAACCAAACCAGTTTCCTTCTGGCCAGCTGGCAGCGGCCGTATCGCAGCTGGAGCTGGCTGCATCCAAGGCAGCTCCGGGACTGAGATGCCGAGCGAAACGCCCGGCCCCGACCCAGCAGCAGCGCAGGGATGCAGGGAAGAGACTGAGTTCCCACCCCAGCACTGCCAGACGCTACCGAGGGGCGATGCCGCCACAGCCCGTCCGTGAGCCGAGGGGGAGAGTCGCACCACACGCCAGGAAGAGTGCAGGAGAAACAAGCTCACGCCCTGACGTCAGCCTTACCAGTCTGCACCAGTTCTTCTCCTGGCACACAACTTCTGGGTCTTTTCACTGCAGGCTCAGATGACAGGGCCTGAGTCTGGAACAGAAACAAACAAAGCACCACCCTGAGTTTAACCTCAACACCAGCCCAAGCCAGCGGAAGCTTCCGGAAAGGGAGGCAGCTCTGGTCCGATATAGGGATCAGGATTTGCTGGCTCAGAGTGCAGCAGAAGGATCTTGGCAGGATCTCTGACCAGCACGCTGCCCTTTGGGTTTGATTGTTAATAGGGGCTCTCCCCCACGCAGGGATTAAACCCCCTCAGGCTTCCTGCCCAGTTCCCCTCGGGCAGCTCCTCAGCATTCCGGAGTTCAGCCCTGACTCTGGCTCGGGGAGAGCTGAGCCCCTCAGAAAGGGGTTTTGTACAAACAAAGAGTCAATGGTGCTCTCAGGGACAAATAACAGAGCATGAGGGTTTCTTACTCCTCTCACTCTACGGGGCAGTAAGAAAAAGAACACGGCACCTCCCAACCAAACTAAGGGGTCAAGCAGCTCAGGACTCGTTTTTACAGAGCCAAAGTCCTAGGGGAATCCTCTCCCGGGCCGGTGGATACCCAACCCAGCAGAGAGGGCTTTATCCAGAGGAAGCAGGCGATTGTTCTCCCAAGGTCATGTAGTTTGGGTGCTCCTTCCTCAGCTCCACGTGCCAGAGCAGAGCAGGCAAACCTGAGCCAGGCAAACCCAGCACACCAGAGGCACCTGCTGTCAAGGGCAAAGAAGAGCCTGAGGCTGCACAGGTTCAGGAAAGTCTCTGCTAACCTCTCCCACAGACTCTGCTCCTGGAGCGGCATCGCTGCCCGAAGCTTGGCGTTTCCTTGCTGCCCTGGCTGGTACCTTCACCGCAGCAGCAGAAACCTCTTCAGCCTTCTCCTCACACCCAGGGATGGCAGCATCTAAACAACAAAGGCAGGACACGTGACAGCGTGACTTAAGAGGGGGTTCGGATTGCCATTTGCATGGCAGCCCAGCTCCTCGATCCCACCCAGAGCACTGGGATTCATTCCAAGCTGCACACCCTTCTGCACTTTCAGACACCCCTCAGTTTTCCAAGGGACACCAAACCCCAGAAGAACCAGGGCTGTGAACTACCTTTGTCATGGGCGCCACCTGGTTGTAGCTTTGGAGGCTCCTGCCCATCAGGATGTTCCGCAGGTGGATGAGAGCTGAGGAGAGAAGACACAGAACAGGGATTTACAACCACGGCTGAGCTTCACACAAGCAAAACTCCCAGAGCTAATTGCTGTAGTTCCCCTTCCAAGCCCCCTGGGATCATGTCAGACACACACAGAGACACCACAGAGCATCCCCCACCTCTCCCAGCCAAGGCACCGCTAATTATCCCTCCACAGTGGGGTAATTCCCTTCTGTTAATGCTTCTTCATGAGTTACACTTGTTCCCAGCACCAAACCCATGGCTTTGGCTAACGTGGAACGGGCTTTGTTTCACTCTGCACAGGTTAACCCCCCCCAAGCCACACACTGCCCTTCAGCGGGGCAATGCCCCTGTGCACAACGCTGAGTTACCCTCCCCGGGGGGTTCACCACCCACACTCTCAGGTCCCTTTTCCAACCCCACACCCACCCACCATCTGTGCCTGGCAGCTCCGGGACGCCGGCACCGCTTCAGCCCCGGGAAGGCAGCCCCGTGTCTCCACACGCCCTACGCCGGGACTCCCCCGCAGCCGCTGCTCCCCCTCACACACACACACACAGAGCCCTCTGCTCCTGCCCCACGCGCGCTCCCAGGGCCCGTTTCTTTCCCAACTCCCCGCTTCCCAGACGGAAAAGCCCCCGGGAGGCCAAGGGGGGCGGGGTCGCCAGGGGCCTTCTCGGGGCGGGGGGACCCGCAGCTCCGCTCCCGCCCTGGGCTCCAACGCCCAGGAGAGGTCCCGCAGGCCGCACCCGGGAGGCCGCGGGGCCTCAGGGACGGGGCGAGGCCCTCGGGCGGCCGGACGGCCTCGAGGCGGAGCGCTGACCTGGGGGGCGGCCTCTGCAGCGGCGGCGCGGCCGGGGACGGCTCGGGGGGCGCGGCGGGCGGCGGCCAACAGGCCACCGAGGGGCCCCGGCAGCCATCGGCACAGAGGCACCGGCAGCCCGCGGCGGGAACGCGCCCGTCCTGCGCCGCGCCCGGCACGGCCCGGCCCCTCCCACCAGGGCGTGGGGCAGCCCCGCCATTGGCTCCGACCGCTGCCTGTCTGGGGAGGCAGAGCCCGGGCAGGAGAGGGGCGGCTCTCTCCTCTCCTCTCCTCTCTCTCTCCGCCCCCCCACCGCAGGTTCTGCGGCCCGAGGGACGCAGGTGGGTGGGAGCGGCCGGCGGCCCGGCCCCTGGGCAGGTTCCCCCTCCGGTCTCCTCCCCCCGGCTCAGCGGGGGAGAGGACGGAGACCCGGGGCTTACCGAGCCCTTTCCCCAGCGCTCTCCCGGCGCTCGGGGCCTGTCTCCGCTCCCGCTCCCGCAGCACCGACCGGCTCAGCCATGGCCGAAGGCTCGACTGAGCGAGAGCGGCGGGTGGGCAGGACGCGTGTCCCGGGACACGGAGCGGGGACTTGGGAAGCGTTGAACGGCCCCGCCCGGCACCGGCCGGACCGGCTGCCCGGGCAACGGCGACGCGCGACCGGCCGCCCAACCCGCCGGGATCGGCCGAACGCAGCGGGCGGGAACGGGGCGGGTTTCCCCTGTCCCGCTGGGTTCGGCTGGGTCCCGCAGCCACCCCGCTCCCCCTGCCCTGCCCGAGCCAGAAGGGCGGGGATGCGGGGAGGGAGGGAGGGAGCTGCGCGGGCAGCCGGGCTGAGGCTTCTCGGGGTGCCCCCGGGTTTCCACCCCGAACATCCCGGCACCCCCTGTGTTTCCCTCACGTTTCTCCTTCCCGGGGAGAACAGGATTCCCCACCGAGGCAAAACTCCTCCGTGTCAGACGGGAGGAGGATCGATCCCTTTGAACAGCCGGCGCTGGGGATCTCCTGCCTTCAAGTCAGGCTGCCAGCACTAGAACTAGATGCTGCCTCTCTCAGCACAGAGCAGGTGAAGCCCCCAGCCCCACTTACACCAGCTACAAAGTCCCCACCACAAAGGCAGGGCTTATTCTGCCTGTCGTGACTTGTTGGCGCTGGTGGGCAGCGGATCAGCCGGGCTTCCAGGCCATTCTCCCTTCCCTTGTTGGAGCAGCTGTTTGTCCATCTTCTTCTCTCCTTGCTGAACATCCTGGCAGAAGGGAGGGAGAGAAAGAATTAAAACAGGAGCTGAGGAGCTCAGGGTGTGAAGGGAACGTTTGTGATCTGGGGACAGAGCAAACTGCACAGGCTGTTCCCAAGGCACTGGAACGTTTGATGCGGGGGGGACAACGTATATAAGGGAGCATAAGAAATCGCATTTATAATAACTAACACATCAATAAGAGTAAATTCAATTACTAACTATTGCAAGATGCTTGGAGGGAAAGCTGATAAGGAGAACATAATAAATTGGAGCAAGGTTGTGACTCGTGACCCCAGCAGCCCAAGGCAGGTGGCACCTGGGACGGATAAGGAAGAAGCATCAGCAGGAAGGTAGTTCTTGGGATGGATAAGGAGGAGCCCCCTACTCAGATCACTGTGGGGACAGACAGGGAGCATCTGTCAGCAGACAGACGGTCTGTTTCCAGACAGGCAGGAAGCCGGGTTTATCCCCCACCCCGGGACCCCGCTCCAGGGAATCCGCATCCCTCAGGGTGGAAGGGATCCGGATGTCCCTGGTCAAGGGAAACTCCAGGAAAGGAAAGAAAGAGCCCAGATCCATCTGTCTTTGACCATCTCGGGGTGCACCGCTCCCGGAGGCACTGCAATACCGGGACGATGCGCGGACCGGAGGGAGCAAGCTCCGGGTCCAACTCCCAGACCCAAAAATCCGTTTAATATAAAGTCCTCTCATCGAGGACGTATCAGATATTAAACTGATAAGAACAGATACTACACTCGATCTTAGCCAAAAGGCCGAGAAGCGATGATTGCGGAACACCCAGCACCTCCACACAGCCCCGCCGACACTCACACAACTCACGGATGCTCCACAGCGGCCCCAAAACATCCCCACATCCCGCTCCCATTCGCATTCCCCTGCCTATCCCGCCTCTTCCCGCCGGGATCTGCTGCTCCCGGCTCCGGGAAACCGGCGGAGAGCTCCGCACCGAGCACTCCCAGCAGCCCGTGCGCTCCCCGCTGCTCTCGATTTGCATGGACACGCCCCTCTCCAGCCGCTGCTCTGGCCGCTGTCCTCCCCAAACAGCACCCAGCTTCTTCCTTCCCAGAACCAGCCACAATAAGATGGTCAAACAGCCGGTGTGCGGATGCTTTTAGGCATCAAAGGTAAACTAAGGATATTTAGCGATAAGATGGGTTATCAGAACTCGTTATAATCACTGACCAGTCAGTGGGGTGTGAACAGTGTGTGTAACCAAGTAGCAGTTTTTCAGCTTGCCGCGTTTGCAGTAACAAATGTCTCTAATCTGTGGGATTTCACCCAATAAACGGCTTCACCTGGAATTCATATCGAATTGGGTGTTGCTCTCTGCTGGTCTCCACAGGGGTTGAGCACAGAAATAGTGGGGGACATGGAGAGACAGTAAAGCCTTTGACACGGTTTCTCACAGCATTCTGACTGAGAAACTGGCTGCCACATCAGGAGGAGCGATCTCCAGTCTGCCTGGCGCTGGGATAAAGCCGACCCGCTTCACAGACACTGAGGCTGTTGAGTTTAGATTCCGGCTTTCTAAGCCTTTGGCAGGAAGTGTGGAATGTCAGCTGGTTGTTTGTGCTGCAGGGCCTCAAATCCCACCCCCTGATGGGAAACTTGGAAAGGATCCAATGCTTTCGTCATCCTGCTGAGTTCCAGAGCTCATTTCCTTTCTGAGCGAAGAGTCCCTTCTCCAGGGCGTTTAGAACATTTCCCTACATTTCGAGCTGATACGGGATTTGGGATAACTCCTGGAGAGGGACCGTGGGGCAGAGCAGGGGCTGCCCTGTGGACCCGTCTGCGGTCCCATCCTGCCCTTGAGCACCAGTTTCTGGTTCCATCAGGGTGCTGGTGCAGGGGCTTTGGGTATTTCAGCCCCTCTTCGGGGGCAGGGGCAGCCCTTCTTTGCCAGATCCCCTCTGGAGTGGCTGTGACCCCCATCACCCTCCTCTACCTCCCTTCCCCTCCCTACTATCCAGTGTGGCAGCAGATGTGTCTCCCGGCGAGCCCCAGGGGCCTCCTGAGGTATTGGGTGACTCTCCACGTGCTCCAACTGGGATCAGGTAGGGAACCTCCAGGGCTGGTGGGGGCTTTCACGCGCTCTGGATGGCAGATGTGGGGCAGGAGCTGCCATGGGGTGGGAGGAGCCCAGCCCAGAGCTTGGCCCTGCATAATTTCACTTTCCCTTGGCTGCTGTGGCTGGAGCAGGGCTGACTGGGGTGGAGTTTGTTTTCTGGAGCAGGTCCCCGCCCCTGGGAAACCTCCTTCTCCTTCCAGTCCTTCCACTCCTACTCCAGTTTCTCTGGGGTCTCTGGACCATGGGAGGGCAAAGCAACACCCGCATCATGGAGCATGCACCGCTCACACCAAGCTTGGCCCTGGCCTCCAATGCCCTCAATTAACGTAGGCATCATCTCCGTGTCTCTGTGTCCTTCTCCATGGCCAAGCTGACTTCAGAGTGGTGGGACCAGGCCATGCTCTCCGTGTCACCGTGGGGCAGGACATTGTGCTGCCGTGTCACTTGTCCCCAGCCATGGATGCTCAGAGCTGGGACATCAGGTGGATCCGGCACAGGGTCTCTGAAACGGTGCACCACTACCGACATGGGGAGGACGTGTCCAGTGAGCAGATGAAGGAATATGTTGGGAGGACACAGTTGGCCAGAGATGGTCTCTCCAGAGGCAGCCTGGACTTGCGAATCTCTGGGCTGAGACCCTCTGATGATGGTCAGTACGTCTGCACTGTGACAGATGGCAAGTCTTATGGAGAAGCTTTGGTGGATCTGGAGGTTTCAGGTTTGTGTCTGGTGTTTGCAGGGGTGGTTGTGGTGTCCCTGGGCTTGTGTGTCCCTCCCAGACCCATGTCCCGTCCCTTGGTGCCCCAGGAGAGCTGGCACAGTGTCTGGAAGCCTTGGGGGGGTGCAGACGCTGCCTTGATGTGCTGAAGCTGGGCAGCTCATTCTTGCTGTGCCGGGAGGTTTGGGGGGAGATCTGGGGCTATTAGCCATCAATGCTGGGTGGTTCCTGCACAGGTTGGGGTGGGTTTGGTGGGAGCTGTGATGGGTCTGCTATGGGATGCAGTGGTGGGCTTGGAACTGAGCCCATCCCTCCCTGACACCAACCCTGGGCTCTTCCCCAGCCACAGGCTCTTGCCCTCAGCTCTCTCTGGAGGATTACGAGGCCGGAGGCATCCGGGTGCTGTGTCGATCGGCCGGATGGTTCCCGCTACCGGAGGTGCTGTGGAAAGACCCCAATGGGCACCGTGTCCCCTTGGTCTCCCAGAGACGTTCCCCTGATGCCAGGGGCCTGTTTGACACCGAAGACGCCATCGTGGTGACAGGAACCAGCGAGGGCAACTGGTCCTGTGTGGTCAGGAACAGCCGCCTGGCCCAGGAGCAGGAGGCGTCCCTGCACATCTCCGGTGAGACGGCTGCAGCCAGCCCTTGCGGCGCTGGAGCAGGGCGGGGGGTGGCTGCCTTGCTTGGAGCAGCTTTGGTCTGGGCTTGGGGTGCAGTGTGGAGGTGTGGGGGCACAGGAGGACTCTTTTCCCTTGAGGCCAGGGCTCGCGGGACAAGGGCTGGGAGGTGTGGGGCGGGGGTCTCTTGGTCCTTCTTCCCTCAAACGTGAGTGTAAATCGGCCCCTTTCCCTGGGGATCTGTTTGTTTCTCAGCTCCCTTTTTCCACGATGCCCGTCCCTGGATGGCCGCTCTGGGTGTGCTCCTCACCCTCTCCATAGTGCTCCTTGGACTCGTAGTTTATCTTTGGAGAAGGAAAGGTACATTTGCCCCTGAGGGACGTGTTGCCTTCATCAAAAAGCTCTGTGGGCAGGGACGGAAGGGGATGAGGTCACGGTTGGGTGTGGGCGGGAGGACAGGGAGCCAGAGCGCCTGGCTGGTGGGAAGGTCCCTGAGACCCTCTGGAGCTGTTCCCGCCGAGGAATCCAGCTGCTCTCCTGACCTGTGCTTCCTTCAGCTTTGCTTTCCATCTCCTCTGTCCAGAGAGCTGGGTGAGTCCTTCCGGCCCCTTCCCCCAGCAAAACCTCCTGGCACAGGAGACCCCAGCAGGGACTTGGCTTTCAGGGTCCTAATGTTGGGGCTGAGCCCCAGAGAGCCTGGGCGGGCTGGCGGGGGATTTGCTGGCAGGGAGCCATTCCCATGAGAATGTGGTCTGGTCCTACTCCCCAAGAAGGAGTTGGATCAGCCTGAGCTCTGTGTGCTCCTGTGGGATCAGCCCTGGGGTGAGTGGTTGTTCCTTCTGGTCACACATCACTTCTTGGTTTTGCTTTCCAGGGCAACGGGATGCAGCCCTGGGCGAGTGTCCGTGAGCTCCAGCATGGCGTGGGGCCCTTTTCCTGGATGCTTTGTGCTCAGCCTTTTCCCTCTTTACTTGTCCTGTACATCCTGGCATCCATGGGGCTGGGAAAGCTCCAGGCCATGTGTCTGGGAGAGTGGGCAGGTCACGGAGACCAGTATTGGGCTGGATCCTCTTCCCTTACCACGGATCCTTGTGCACCAGCCATGAGATGTGACCAGGCTGCAGAGATCCATTCCTGGGCTTTGGGGGCTCTGTTTACTCTCTCATGAGCAGTCACCACATGAAAAGCTGTCCCCTTTCATAAATATCACTTGTGGGGGGTTTATTTGCAGATTAGGGATGTCAGAGGCTTTATCTTCTGGGAACTTCAACATCAACAAAGCCCTTGATAAAATTATTAATTGTTCCCCATAAAGAGGAAGTTTTATTCTTAGCAGATACCGGGGCCGAAAAATCAACCATTCAAAAACTTCCAAAAGGAATAGACAAAGGGAAGAACTATATGTCAGTAGTAGGAGCAAAAGGAGAACCTTTTAAAGTGCCTATTTTAAAAGATGTAGAGGTAGCATTCAAATAATAGACCCGCACCACCCAATCAGATTCAAACAATACCCTATACCTATGGAGGGCTGGAAAGGATTAAAACCTGTAGTTGACAGACCTTTGGAACAAGGACCTCTAGACCCATGGATGTCACCTCACAACACGCCCATTCTCCCTGTAAAAAACCCAGATGGGTCATACCAGATGGTGCAGGACTGAAGAGCGGTACATCAGCCAACAATTACCAAATTCCCTGTGGTGGCAAATCCATATACCTTATTGAGTCATATATCTCCCAAACACACTTGGTGTAGTGTCATAGATTTGAAGGATGCTTTTTGGACTTGTCCTCTGGATGAGGCATCTGAGGGAATCTGGCTGGCTGATCAAGGCCACAGCTACATATCGCCACAGTCCTGCTTGCAAAAGAGCCTTGAGAAATCACTGACAAAGGGCTAAAAGCATGGGAACAAGAAACTGTAACAAGAGCTCTGCATGCTTAGAAATTCCATTGTGGTGATGGAAACCTGATACGGTGCAGGTGGCCTTTCCCCCTGTCATGGTTTTACCCCAGCTGAGAGCCGAGATCCAGGACACCCCCCTCTATTCTGGCCCCTAGTTGTGTAACCCTCGAAGGTATTATATAACACTATACAGTATAATTATTTATATATAGTTATGTAAAATATTATTATAACTATAATTATGTAATATAAAGATAAATATTTAATATGAATATAAACATAGTTATTATATAACTATATATTATATAACAGCAGCCGGCTTGAATGAAGTGAACTTGTTGCTTTTAACCATATTGCTGTGCAGTCTTTTCCTATCGCCTCTTTGCACTTCCAAAGCCCCTGGATATTAATTATTTCCCAAGATCTGGATTTTGGACGCAGGAACTCGCAACAGGCATCCAGAGATTATTTTGCTTTTCAATGGGAGGACCCCGATACGGGATGAAAACAACAATTAAGACAGACTATGTTGCCACAGGGTCACCAAATCTATTTGGACAAACTTTAGAAAAAGTTCTGCAAGATTTCACTATGCCCAGGGAGGTAAAATTGTTACAATATGTGGATGATCTATTAATAGTGGGAGAAATTGAAGAGGGGACCCGAAACGCCACCATTAAATTGTTAAACTTTTTAGGGGGAAAGGGATTAAAGGTGTCCCAATCTAAGCTACAGTTTGTAGAGCAGGAAGTAAAATACTTAGGACATTGGCTAAGTAAGGGGAAGAAAAAGTTAAATCCTGATAGAGTATCTGGGATTTTATCCTTAAGACCCCCACAAACTAAAAAGGAGATTAGGCAAGTATTGGGGTTATTAGGATATTGCAGACCGTGGCTCGAAAATTATAGTGAAAAGGTAAAATTCCTATATGAGAAATGAACTAATAACCAGTTTAAGTGGTTTATTGAAGATGATCAAAAATTTGAGGAAATAAAGAAGACATTAATACAAGCACCTGTATTGGACCTCCCAGATCTAGAAAAACCTTTTTATTTATTTGTAAATGCATCAAACCAGACAGCATATGGAGTTCTTACTCAGGACTGGGCAGGAATCAAAAAACCCATGAGGTATTGTTCTAAATGTCTTGATCCACTAAGCAGGGGATGGCCTGCTGGTCTCCGAGCTTTGGTAGCTACAGCATTATCACTAGAAGAAGTTAGGAAGATCACCTTGAGCTCTCCTGTAAAGGTGTATACCCCACACAATGTCAGGGATGTTTCACAACAAAAAGCAGAGGAATGGTTAACAGGCAGCCGGATCCTAAAGTATGAAGCTGTATTAACAGACTCCCCAGACTTAGAATTGAGAGGGACCTCTGCCCAGAGCCCAGCAGTTGTTGGGAGACCCCTGGAGGAATTGCTACGTAATTGCTTAGAAGTAATTGAGACCCAGAGTGAAGCGAGGCCAGACTGAAGAGATACCGAGTTGGGAGCTGGAGAAGAGCTGGTTATAGATGGCTCCTCACGAGTGAAAATTGGGGTATGCAGAGGATGCGTGTGTGTTTGGGGGGGTGGGGTGTCTCTGTGTTTGGGGGTCCCCCAGCCCCCCTGCGCCCCTCCCCGCAGAAGTGGCGGATCCGGCTGGGGGAGGGGGGGCAGCCCTGAACATCTGCCTGCTGCAGGCGCTCGTAGAGGTGACTCCCCCGGGACCCCCCCGGGCCCCACATACCTCCCGGACACCCACATCATCCGGGCTCAAGGACGGCACAAGGGACAGCGGGGACAAGGGACACCTTCCCCGAGCCCCAGGGGTGCCCACGCTCCCCGGGAGGGTTTTACCCTTGTCCCATCTGTTTCACCCCCGAGCCCCCAGGGTGTCAGAGCCGGGTGGGGGCAGCCACGGGGCACCAGACGCCTGGGTCCCCCTAGGACAGGCAGGTCTGGGGGTCTCGGGGTGCCCCGGGGAAGCGGCCGGGAGCGGGGCCGGGAGGGGAAGAACCGGGACTTGGGGGGCCCAGAGGTGACCCCAGGCTGGGGGATACGGCGTAGTGGGGCCCTGTGGGGGTCTGGGACCTGAGGAGGGGCGAGGGGACTGAGAGCGCCCTGTGGGGGGTTCCGGGGCCGAGGGTACGGGAGCGGACGGGCTGTGCCCGCCCCTTCCCCGCGCTGCTTTCGGCGCTTCTAATTGTGTCATCCAGCAGAGACAGGATCTGCCCGGCACCCGGTAGCGTCATACGCGTCTCGGGCTGCCATTGGCGGCCGGGTGGCGTCGCAGCCAATCGCGGGGCGGGGCTGGCAGCGAGGTCTGTCCCGGAGCGAGGCTCGTTCGCCTCCTGCTGCTGGGGCTCCTCGTCCGGGCGGCGTGCGGTGAGTGCGGGCGGGACCCGGAGCCCTTTCCCTGGGCGCTGGGACCCCCTTGGACCCCCTTTCCTGACACCGGTGCTCCATTCCCCGGCACCGGGACCCCTGCTGACCCTCCTCCACCCCAGAGAACCAGGACCACCCCGGGCTGCCCTTCTCTGAGCACTGGGAACCCCCCGGGGGAAGGGAGCCCCCAGTCCCTCCCGTGAGACACAGGGAGCCCCCTCGGAACTCTCCCCCCCACCCCCGGCCTGGCTTTGCCTTCTCCCCCCTCCAACCCCCACCCCCCAGATCTGCTTCTCCTTGGGACACCCCTCGACCTCCCGGGACCCCCCTAATTGACAGCGGGGACCCCCCAGTCTTCCCTTCCCGGGAAGCAGGACCCCCTCCTGGACACACCTCGGTGCCCCAACCAGTCCTACCAGTCCCACTCCCCCCGCACTGAGGGTCCCTGCACCCCCCACCCGTCCCCGTGCCCCGTGTCCCCACAGAGCTCCACTCCCTGCGCCACTTCCACATCGGGGTGTCAGAGCCCAGCCCGGGGGTGCCCGAGTTTGTGTCACTGGGAATGTGGATGGGAACCTTCTCGCTGTGACAGCAGGAAGGGGAGGATGGTGCCCCGGGCAGAGGGGATGGCGGCCAACCTGGACCAGCAGCACTGGGACAGGAATCCCCAATGGGACAGAACAGTCAGCAGATGAACCGTGTTGTCCTGGCCACAGTGCAGGAGAGCTACCACCAGAGCAGGGGTGTGTAGTTCCGTGCCCCCCCCGCGGTGCCAGCCCCCCCACACCCCTCCCTGCAGAAGAGGCGGATCCAGCTGGGGGGGGCGGCCCTGAACATCTTCCTGCTGCAGGCGCTCCTGGAGGTGACCCCCCTTGGCCCCACATACCTCCCAGACACCCACACAGAGTGTGCACAGAGCCCCAGCCCAGCCCACAGTCACCCCTGCTCATCCCTTTCCCTCCTTGCCTGTCCTTTCCATCCCAGCATCCCTGGGTCTGGGAAAGCCCAAGGCCATGTGCCCGGGAGAGTGGGTTGCTCAGGGACACCAGTGTGGGGCTTCACCCTCTCAGGTTCCCAGATCATAGAATCATAGGGGTTGGAAGGGACCTCAAGAGCTCATCGGGTCCAACCCCCCTGTCAAAGCAGCTCCCCAGCTCATATTGCACAGGTTGGTGTCCAGACGAGTCTTGCATCTCTCCAGAGAAGGAGCCTCCACACCCCCTGGGCAGCCTGTCCCAGGGCTCCCTCACCCTCACTGGGGAAAAGTTCTTCCCCATGCTGGTGTGGAACTCCCTGTGCTCCACCTTGCAGCCATTGTCCCTTGTCCTGTCCCCACAGACACTGAAAAGGGGCTGGCTATTTCCCCCTGCATCCCATACTTAAGGTATTGATAAACATTAATAAGGTCTCCCCTTAGTTTTCTTTTATCCAGGCTGAACAGCCCCAGCTCACTCAGCCTTTCCTCATACGGGAGATGCTCCAGGCCCTTCATCATCTCCGTAGCCCCTCTGGACTCTCTCCAGGATATCCCTGTCCTTTTTATCCCAGGGAGCCCAGAACTGGACACAACACTCCAGGTGGGGCCTGACCAGGGCAGAGTAGAGAGGAAGGATACCTCCTGTGACCTGCTGCCCACACTCCTCCTGATGCCCCCCAGGATCCCATTGGCTCTCTCAGCCCTCAGGGCACACTGCTGGCTCATGGCCAAGCTGTCATCAACCAGGACCCCCAGGTCCTTCCCCACAGAGCTTTTCTCCAGCAGGTCATCCCCCAGCCTGTACTGATTCCAGCAGTTATTTCTTCCCAGGTGCCAGACTCTACACTCTGTATTGAACTCTTTCCATCCTTTCCTGACTTTCCATTGCGGCATCCCTGGGGCTGGGAAAGCCAAAGGCCACATGCCTGGGAGAGTGACCAGCGCAGGGATGAACCCTTTGCCCTGGCCAGAACTGCTGGGGACCAGCTCTGGAATTTGATCAGCTCTCCTCTCTCCTTGTAGCATGCAGGAAGTGTCTGTTCCCCCAGGTAATTTGGGGTTTGGCTGCTGCTCTGGGTGGTTCTGCTCCCATTCCTCATGTGCAAGGGACATCTGGGGTGGCCAGTGTCCACAGCTAAGATGTGCCTGGATGTGTTGGGTGACTCCCACACCAAGACTGTGGTGCTGGGCTGTTCCCCCATTGTCTTCTGTCCTGTCCACCCCTTGTGAGCATCATCACTGGGGCCATGAGAAGCCATCTCCCCCATGCACTGCCCAGACCCAGCCAGCTGCTGCCTCCCCATCCTGCTTCTCCATGCTGGGGCTGCAGCTCCACCAGTTCCTGTGGAGAACAAGATAAAAAGTATTGGTTGGTCACTAACCAACTATGTTGAGGATGTTATGCCTGAAGGACTGCAATGTTAGCACAGTGTGTGCGTTGTGATAGCCCAGGAGAATCAACTTCTCTCTGAGAAGGGAACGATAGAGAGGATGAGGGAGGAACAACAGGAAGGGTCTCAAGTCTGCAGGACCAGCTTTGTGGCTTTGTTAGCAAGAAAGTTCACAAAAAAAGGTCATGTATCGAAGAGGAAGAAATGAAGCCCACCCGGAGATATTATTGGGGTGGGGTAGGTGGGTGGGTGGGTTATAATGAGCTCTCATAATGGAAAAACACTTCTCTTAGCAGGCAGCAGAAGTGTGAGATGGGAAAGAGCACAACACAACGTTATTGACAGCTCTCAGAAATGTATCTATTTCTGCTTGTCGTGGTTTCACCCCGGCTGAGAGCTGAGATCCACGCAGCTGCCTGCTCTTTAAAGGAAAAGAGGGGGGGGGGGGGGGGGGGGGGGGGGGGGCGGGGTGGGGGTGTGAGAGGCAAGGGAAGGGAAAAGGAAGGGGCAAATAACCCCAAAACCAAGAAACTAAAAGGCCTGTGGGTTGGGATAAGGATAGTTTACTAGAATAGCACAAAGATAAAATATAACAATGCTGACAGGACTTTAGAGCAAAAATATATGAAACTGTTGATACACAATGCAGTTTCTCACTGAACCCACAGCTCAGGCCGTGCCACCCTGAGCCGTCCCGGAACCCGACCGTCCCCCAAAAACCGCATGTCCTGGAGCCACCCCCACTGGTCCTCCTCCCATCAGCCCCCCTTTATACTGAGCATGACAGAATTGGCATGGAATACTCTCTTTGGCCAGTTTGGGTCACCTGTCCTGGCTTCGTCCCCTCCTTTCTCATGAATAGAGAAATATGAAGAGCTGAGAAAGTCCTTGACTGTCTGACAGCAACTAAAGACATCAGGGTGTTATCAGCACTGCTTTCATTTTAACTCTCAAACACAGCATTCCATCTGCTGCTACAAATGAAGTTAACGCCATCCTGACCAAAACCAGGACACCCTCTGATTGCTGCCCATTATTCATCATGCAGGCAGGCAGAGATGAAATCTCTCAAAGAAGTCTGAGAAGTATCAAAAGAGACTTCAGGGGTTTAGGGAGGCTGATTGAGGGAGGAGGAGTGCAAGTGGTGTTTTCTTCTATCCCCTTTGGGGCAGCAAAGAACACGAAGTGGGCTAAGAAAGCAGAGGTGTTGAATAGGTGGCTGAGGGGCTGGTGCCACCTCAGGAACTTTGGGTTTTTCAGTCATGGGGTGATTTACTCAGCACCTGGCCTGATAGCAGCTGACGGGTGCCACCTGTCTCCAAGAGGAAAAGAATCCTTGCTCAATTGCTGGCAGGCCTCACTGACAGGGCTTTAAACTAGCTAGGAAGGGGGGCGGGGATATAGTGAGGCTTGCTAAGGTAGAGCAAGTAGCCTCTAGCATTGTACTAGATTCAAAGGGGGAAGAGGGTAAAATTCAAGGAGATAGAGATAGAGCTTGGGGATACTGACATTCTACAAGATTGTAGGGAAATGCCTCTGAAGTGTCCCATAGGAACTTCAGGGAACTCCTCAGAGGAGGTAGTATTGCTGACCCCCATTCCGGAACCTTCTAATGTCCCTCTAGGAAGCAGTGGGTGAAAACTTCAGATTCCTCCCAGAGGGTTGAGGGAGGGCTCCTCAAAAAAGGTGGTGAGTCAGAAAGTCCAGCTGAAGTGTCTTCACACCAACGCACACAGCATGCGTCATAAGCAGGAGGAGTTGGAAACCGTGATGTCACTGGAAAATTATGATCTAATTGCTATCATGGAAACATGGTGGGATGATTCAACCCCCCAAACACCTGCAAGTAACATCTGTGCTAATTTAGAAATGCTTGACTAGTAGTAGATGATGGGGTAATTATTAACCAATTAGCATCAATTTAGGTGGCTTTTTCTAACTCTATCCCAAGATCAATATGGGGTAGATTGTGTGTGCTGGGTGCTGGCTTTGTGCAATTACCACCCAGCACCCATCTCTGCACAGAATAAATCCAGTCCCTCCGCTCTGTGTGTGTTGGGTGTCCTGCACAGCAGGTCACAATCTGGCTTTTGGGATAAACATGGGTCTTGCTTGTCAGCACACTGTGTCCCCTGATGCCTCTTCTATGTTTGCATCCTTCCATGCCACACAGTCCTGTTGGGATTAAGTCTCAGGTGGGTTTCCCTGCTGCCCTTCTGAGCTGGGCACTCAGTAGAGGTGGCGGCAGCTCGTGGCTGGTTTAGGGACTGGGCTCAGTGTGCAAAAGCCTCTTTGTACCAGAGCAGCTTCAGGGGCAGCAGAAGAGGAAAGTTCTGAGCAGGGAAAGAATTTCCTGCCTTGGAAAGCCATATTTAGCAATATTGATTGCTGTGGCTGCTGCTGCTGAGGGGTTTGGTGCTGCGGTGGAGCTGGGGGCAGTGGTGTTGGATGGGGATGAGATAGGTTTGGATGTGGGTAGTTTGGATTAGGTTTTAATGGGTTGGGTTGAGCAGGATAGGGATGGGATTTGGCTGTGAGTGGGATCCGGGGTTGGCTGAGCCCTCCAGGGTATGGGAAGGGGGATGCAGTGCACAGGAAAGGGCTTGAGCTGTGGGATCAAAGAACAAAGTGGAGCCTGGGCACCAAGCTGCTCAGAGCCGGTCCAGACTGGGGATGGGACCCAACTGCTACACTGACCTTGGGGGCTTGTGAGCCCTGCTTCTGCCTCCCAACCCCCTTCTGCCCTTCCCAGGCTCCCCAGAGCTGGGTACAGCTCACTGACAACCTGTGGGTCAATGGGCCTCACCTTGGACCCCCTCCCCAGGTCTGGATATGGATGCTGGGGTCGACCATACCCACAGCTGGGCAGTGTGGGATGAGGTGGGGATGGCACGAGGTGGGGCTGTTCTGCGTTGGGTTGGGATTAGATTGGATGGGTTGTATTGGGATGCAGTGGGGTGGGATGCGATAGGATGCTGCTGAGATGGGTGCGGTGGTGGGGGAGACCTAAAGGGCATAGAAAGGGGTGGGGGAGACAGGGAAGAGTCTGGGGCTGCAGGAACCAAGAACTATGTGGAGTCCAGGAACCCAGCTGCTCAGAGCCTATGCCAATGCTTGGAGCCACTCTAGGTGGTGCTGTCACCTCCATACTGGTAATGGGCAGGATATGGCTGGGGCTGGGACCCTCCTGCTTCACTGACCTGGGGAGTTTGCAGGTCATCCAGATGACATCCCATCCCTCTGGCATGTCGACCCTCCACTCAGCTTGGTGTCATCTGCAGCTTGTGGAGGGTGCACGTGATCCCACTGTCGATGTCATTGATGAAGATATTAAACAACACTGGTCCCAGTACAGGACCCAGTTATGGGTCCAGGAGAAGAGTGGGCAAGGTGGAAAGTTGACTCCCATTGAGTTTCTGGGGCAGTTGGGTGGATGAGGAAGGCTTTGCACTCTAGTTCAAGTGTCTTTATAGTTGCTGGGTCATAAGATAGAGGACAGGGGTGGCTACAGGGATGCTGCTGTCCCACTGGGATGGAGGGCTGTGGGGTTTGGGGACTTACTGCTCAGCATGGCTCATGCATTGGGAACCTGATAGAGGGGAACATCCAAGTTCTACTTTAGAGGCTAAAAAGCAGAATTTCAGCTCCTTGCCTGGCAGTGGGGCCTCAAATCCTGCCCACAGATGTAAATCTGCACTCAAAGCCAGCAGAGGATGGGGTTTTAAAGCAGCCTGGTGCATCCGGCAGCTCCTGAGCACCCGGTGAGCAACTTCCCTTTCCACAGGAGATTTGTATTTCCTGCCCTGTAGAGTCAGTAACGGATTTGCAATAACTCCTGGGGAGGGGCAGTGGGGCAGAGCAGGGGCTGCACCGGGGAGCTGTGTGGTCCCATCCTGTCCTTGGGCATCAGTTTCTTCCACTGTTGAGGTTCTCATGCAGGGAGTTTGGGGGATATTGGAGCCTCTTTAGAGCATGTACAACCCTTTTTGCTGTCCCATCTGGGGCTCATGCAACCCCCATCGCCCTCCTCTGTCTCCCCCTTCCTACTCTCCAGCATGGCCACAGAAGTGGCTCCCAAAGAGCCCTGCAGATCCAGGGTCACCACATCTGCAGGGGACAGGAATAGCCAGAGTAGCAGGGGCAGAGCTCAGCACTGGGCAGGTTTCACCACCCTGGGGCCTGGATCTGCCCTGCGGGGCAGGAGATGGGAGATCTTCCTCCTAGACATCCCATCCTTGGGAGAGGCCCAGCACGGCCACCACCAAGCTCAATCCCATGGAAACAGGCACTGGTGGGCCTGCAGCCCCAGCGTGGAGGAGCAGGGTGGGGAGGCAGTGGCTGCATCTGGGCAGTGCATGGGTTGTTGGGGGTGAGATGGCTCCTCTTGGCCCCACTGATTGATCTCACAAAAGGTGGGATAGGCTGGAACACAGAAGGGGAACAGGCCAGTGCCATGATCTGAGGTGTGAGAGTCACCAAGCACACCCAGGCATGGACAGTCTGGCGCACTGGCCAGCCCAGATGCCCCTTGCACAGGAACAGTCAGGGAGGCACCACTGAAGTGCCAGGGGGAAGAGACAGTGTCATGCAGGCCCACTTCCTTGCTCCCAACACTCTGCTCTGGGTGTTTCAGCATTCCCCTCTACCAGCCCAAAGTGACTCAGGCCATGGGTTCCATGGAGGAGCACACTGGCACAGTGGAGAAGTGGTGTGGCCACATCCAGTCCCCCAGTCCCACACCTGGCCAAGCTGCCAGAGCTCGTTTGTGCCTGTGAGGGAGAAACAGGCATGAGCTGCCAGCCCTGTGCTCACTGCAGGCTCAGTGCATGTGCCAGGAGCCGGCCCAGGAGCCATCACTGCACTGCAGCCACCGGCAGAGGAGGATGGCACTGCGAGCACCGGGCACACAACCTCATCTATACGTCCCCACTACAGGGCTGTAAAGATGGGTGTCTCGGTGTCCCCCTCCTGATACACACTTTCTCCCTTTTTCAGCTGAAAAGGGGAGAGAGCAAGAGGCTTGCTGGGCATTTGGCCTCTAGCCAGAGCCAAACCACCACAGTCCTTTTTGGTGCCCAATGAAGGGCTCGAGGAATCATAGAATCATAGAATCATAGAATGGTCTGGGTTGGAAGGGACCCCAAGGATCATAGAGCTCCAACCCCCCTGACACAGGCAGGGACACCAACCTCCAGGCCTGGATCTACACAAGGCTGCCCAGGGCCCCATCCAACCTGGCCTTGAACACCTCCAGGGACGGGGAATCCACTACCTCTCTGGGCAGCCTGTTCCAGCCCCTCACCACTCTTTCTGTAAAAAACTTCCGCCTAATATCTAATCTAAACCTTCCCTCCTTTAGCTTTAGTCCATTCCCCCTTGTCCTGCCATTATCTGCTCTTTTAAAAAGCCGAATCCCCTCCTGCCTATAAGCTCCCTTCAGGTACTGGAAGGCTGCAATGAGGTCCCCCCGCAGCCTTCTCTTCTCCAGGCTGAACAAGCCCAGTTCCCTCAGCCTCTCTTTGTAGGGCAGGTGCTCCAGCCCTCTAATCATCTTTGTGGCTCCTCTGAACCCTCTCCAACAGTTCTACATCCTTCTTGTATTGGGGGCCCCAGATCTGGACACAGGACTCCAGATGGGGCCTCACGAGGGCAGAGTAGAGAGGGACAATCACCTCCCTGTCCCTGCTGGCCACTCCTCTCCTGATGGAGCCCAGGATACCATTGGCCCTACGAGCTGCAAGAGCACACTGCTGGCTCATGTCAAGCTTCTCATCCACCACAATCCCTAAGTCCTTCTCAGCAGGGCTACTCTCAATAAGCTCTTCTCCCAGTCTGTATCTGTGTCTGGGATTCTTCCGTCCCAAGTGCAACACCTGAAACTTGTCATTTGAGATAAGGAAAATAATTGGATGAGGGAATGGGGAGAACAGACTGAACAGAGCTGGGTGGTGGAATAATTGTAGTGAATTTCTGTTGCAATTGGGATCTTAAGAACGATTCTCACATATGTGATTCTCAGAGGCGAGGGGTGGAATGTTGCAGTTTTGCGTAGCTGTGCTGCTGAGATGGCTTCTGCAAGCAGCAGCCAGCAGCTCTCTGCAGACCCCAGACTGTAAATATTGGCCACTTCAAGGCCAAAGTTGCTGCTGACCAGGGTCGAGCTAATTGGCGATGGTCACAGAGCCTCTGGGAATCACATATAGGAGAAAAAGAACTGCAAGCAGGTGCATTTTGTCCCCAGAGAAGAGAGTGAGAAGATGTAACAAGCTGCACAGACACCAAGGCCAGGCTCGAAGGAGGAGGCAAGGGGAAGAATGAGGCCCTTTGGGTGCTGGAAACTGGAAAGAGAGATTCCCCCTGCAGCTCGTTGTGAAGACCATGGTGGAGCAGGTGTCCCCTCACAGCCCATGTATGAGGACAGGGAGCAGAGACATCTACAGCCTGTGAAGAGATTGATCCACGCCTCAGCAGGTTTGCTGGGGAACTTGTGACTCTGTGGGGGACCAGGCCGGAGCAGTCTGGGCCCAAAGATCAGTACCCATGGAAGGGAGCCCTGCTGAGGCAATTGGTGAGGAGATGACTCCCCAGTAGAGAGGACTCATGCTGGAGAAGTTAATGGATGGCTGTCTCCCATGGGTGGCACCCCACAGTACAGCAGGGGAAGGGTGTGTGTGTGTGTGGAATGCCTCCCCCGCCCAGCTAAGAAGGAAAACCACTTAGGAGGAACTGACTGAAAACCCCCATTCCCCATTTTCTGCTCCTCCCCGAATTTATGATTAAAGTCTGAGAAGAAGGGATGGGTGGGGGGGAAGTAGAAGTGTTAAGATCTGGAGGGGGAAGCAGCTTGTGAGGAACTGACCGGAACCCCACTCCCCATTCCCTGCCCCTCCTTGTGCCATGTTGGGGGGAAGAAGGGAGTAAAATCATGAATGAAGTTAAAATCTGCTAAGATGGGAGGGGTAGGGGGAAGGTGCTTTAAGACCTGGCTGCACTTCTCATCACCTGACTCTGGTTCACTGGGTGTGTAGCTGTAGTGTAATAAATACTTCCCTTTATTCCGCACTGAGTCTGTTTTGCCCATGACACTAATTGCAGAGTGATCCCTCTCTGTCCTCATCTTGGATCCTAAGCCTCCCGATATATTTTTTCCTCCCTTTTTCATCTGAAAAGGAGAGTGAATGAGTGGCAATGGTGGGCATTTGGCCTCTAGCCAGGGCCAAACCATGACACAGGGAGGAAGGGGATGGGGAAATGTTGTGAACAGCCAGAAAACAGAACCATGAGACCATCCTAGCATTGGGCAGTGTCTGGAGCCAGACCTGGCCCCGGTACTCATTTCATGCTTTGACGTAGCCCTTCCTCCCTGCAGAGAGAAAGAGGCATCAGCATCCACTGTGCTTCACCCTCAGGTTTGGGGGGGCTCCCCAAGCACTGTGGCTCGTGCCCACAGCCCCTGCCAACACTCTGGGCATTGTCTCTCTCCTGTCCTTCAGCCAGCTGCTGGTGATGGGCTGTGAGTAGAAGCTGTAAGTACGGCAGTGCAAGGTCAGGATCCTCTCACCTTTCCTCTCCATCGCAGCCTGCCCATAGCTCACATATTGCCTCAGCCACTCGGTACAGGTGTTCTCCAGGTAGCGCTTCATGTCCTCAGTGACAGTCCTGTCTGTCTCCCAGTTCCTCTTGGTGATTTGTGCTGCTGCATCTGCCGCAGTGAACGTCATCGTGTCCATGTCGAAGGCAATGAAGTCCCTCCCGTCGTAGGTGATTTGCTGATACCCCCTGGTGCTACCATCCTCCAGGAGGTCACACACAAACATGCCTTGCCATGTGTCAGCCCCCTGAAACACAACCAGGGAGACGGGGCTGAGGGGCTGCTGCAGCCCTGGGCCTTCAGTGGGGCAAGGCACCCCTAGCAGCACCCCCCACTCCAGCCCTGTGTTAGGCCTGAAAATTAACTCTAACCCTGCAGAAAACAGGACAGAAACTGCCACAGAATCTCACACAATAGGCATGGGAAGTTAGGCAGCAAAAAGAAAAAAAGAAAAGAAAGAACAAAAAAAAAAACCCTGGGAAAAAAAACCCTAAAACTGTGAAACGTCTCTGATTCCAACAGACATTAACCACCCACTGGTTCAGGATGTTTGTCAGGTTTCATTACTACACCATTGACTCAGGAGCACCTAATATTTATGGTTGATGACCCAAAGAGCACATAAGCACTCAGCCGTGAGAGATGAGGTCTGTTTGTCTCTGCAGAAGGTTTTGTGGAGGTGTGTGTTGCTGATGTGGGTTTGGTGTATGTTGTAGATGTGAGCAACGGTAGGGATGTGCGTGGGCAAGGCTATGGTGTGTGTTTCTCTAGGTTTTGGCTCCCTGAGCCCTCAGTGCTCCCCATGTCCCCCCTGCTTTTCCCTGCTGCCTTCTGAGAGCTGCTGCTTGTGACTCCCCGCTTCTCGCTGTGGCTCAGCCGTGCCGAGTCAGTGGGAGTCGGGAGCCCTTCCGGGCAGCGTCTTGGTGGGAGCTGCTTTGCTCAGCTGCCCCCAGTCCCTCTGGGGTGAACAGTCTGACCCTGGGGTGGGCTCAGCCCCGGCACCAGCAGCGGGGAGTGTCCAGGCACTGGGCTGTGCCCGTGTCCTCCTCGTATCACACCGCACCGACCCGCTCGGAGTTCCCAGCTTTCCCCATGTCCCGTGGCTGGGGCCCTGCCGAGCGCTGCCGGAGCTGTGCCCACCGAGCCAGCTCTGGGATGGATGGGCAGCAGCCCTGCCCTCCTGTCCCCCTGGGCTCTGGGTGCTCGTCCTTGGATGCTGGCGAGGTGAGACCCAGCCTGGGTACCCCCTGCTCAGATGGGCGCAGGGTGTTCTGCACTGGCTTGGACTCAGATCCTTGATGTGTGTGGGCACAGAGAGCTTCCTCTGTTAAGAACAGTGTGAAGTCCAGTGGAGAGTGGAGGCTGACAGCAGGCTGTTGTGGGCTGGATGGAGTCACCCTGCCCATGAGCACTGGTGTGCTGGACATGCAGGAACTGGAGTCAGAGGCAGCGCAGTGGGACGCCCCAGTTGATATCACTACTGCCCTTTTCTGGATGCGTTTGGCAGCAGAGAGCAGGGCACAGTTTGCTGTCCCTGGGAGGGTGCCCAGTCCACCTGGAATCAACTGCCCCAGGTGTGGAAACACAGCCCCACCATCTGCCATGGGCTGATCCTGACTGCACTGGAAGGGGTGAAGCCCCAGAGCACCTGCAGTACGCTGATGACATCATCATGTGGGGCAAGAGAGCAGAGGAATTCTCTGAGACAGGGCAGAAGATAGTCCAGATCCTTCTGGAAGGTGGTTTTGCTTGTTTGAACTGGTAGGTTGAAGGACCTGTGCAGGAGATGCAGTACATGCAGTGCCAGGCAGGAGCGCTGCCAGGCCTGAGGCACGCTGGGCACAGGTGATGATGGACACAAGTGACTCAGGGCATGAGGGGCACCAGACACCGGGGGCAAGGGACACCCGTCACCTAAGCCCCAGGGGGTGCCCACGCTCCCTGGGAGGTTTTTACCCTTGTCCCATGTGTTTCACCTCCAAACCCCCAAGGCATCAGAGCCGGGTGGGGGGAGCCCTGGGACACCTGATGTCTGGGTCCGCCCCCCGGGACAGGCAAGTCTGGGGTTCTCAGGGTACCCCAGAGGAAGGGTTCAAGAGCAGGGCCAGGTTGGGGGGAAAGAACTGCGACTTGGATGGACCAGGGGTATCCACAGGCTGAGGCATACCAGCAAACTGGGGCCATGGGAGGCTCCGGGGCCCTGAGAAGGGATCAGAAAGACTGAAGGCTGGGGGCCCCTTGGCTGTCTCAGGTAAGAACTGAGACACTGTTGGTGCTCTCACTGGCTGGTGGGTGGCAGAGGTGGCAGGAGGCGGGGCTTGCAGCATGATTTGTAGTGTGCTGGGTTGATTAACCCTTTCGGTAGCAGACCCGGATCGGAGCGATGAGGTTGGGCTGGGTGCTGGGGCTGCATCTGCTGCTGCTGGGGCATTTCCACAGGTCGGCGTGTGGTGAGTACGGGCAGGGACCCAGGTGATATTCTCGGTGCGGGAATCCCCTGCACCCCCTTTGCTGACACCAGTGCTCCATTCCTCAGGCAGTGGAATCCTTGATCCTCCTCCTCGCCTGGGGCACCAGAACCTCCCTGGGCTCCCCTTCCCCTGGCATGGGAACCCCTCCTGGATCAGGGACTACCTGGTCCCCCTCACTGCAGACCACATGCCCCCTCAGAACACTCCCTTCCCCCACTCCCATTCAGAATCTTCCTCGGATCTACTTCTCCTGGACCCCATGGATCACCCTTCCTGGGTACCTCAGGCCCCCATTTCATTGACACCGTGGAGCCCTGGCTCTCCCATCCCAGGAAGCAGGACCCACTCATGGACACACCTTGCTCCCTCATCATCCCCCCACAAGTCACATTTCCCCTGCAGCTGTCCCCCCCACCCTTTGATCTGTTCTCTGGAACCCCCACCCAACCTCACTGTGCACCCTTGGAGCCCCTCACCTTGGGCACCCTGAGCTCCCAACCTTTACCATCTCCTGTGTCCCCACAGAGCTCCACTCCCTGCACTACGTTGACATTGCGGTGTCAGAGCCCAGCACAGGAGTACCCCAGTTTGTGTCCATGGGGTACGTGGACGGGAACCTCATTTCGCGCTACGACAGCGAGAAGGGGAGGGCGGTGCCCCGGGCAGACTGGATGGCGGCCAACCTGGACCAGCAGTACTGGGACAGGAATACCCGGATTGGACAGAACAATCAGGAGATTTACACTGTGAACCTGGACACACTGCAGAGCCGCTACAACCAGAGTGGGGGTGAGTGTGGGCTGGGATCGTGCTCTATGGGATGGAAGAGCTCCCACCCCCAAGAAGACCCTGCCCTGGCCTGTGCTGACCCTTCCCTGTCCACTGCAATTGTCACAGGGCCCCCAGCCCCATGTCCCCCAATGCAAAGGATATCAGCTGTCTGTCCCAGCCACACGGTCCTTGGGATCCTTTGCCCAAGACCTGGAGAGGCTTCTGGGTGCCCCACACAGCATATTTTCCCCCTACCTCTCCCCCCACTGCCCAGAAGCCCATCCCAGGACTGGTGGCCAAGTCCCACACCTCACCATCCCCATGGAGGACAAGACCCCCAAAACCAGAGACGCTCCCACCCAGTATCCCAGTCCCTCCCCCTTCCTCTGGTACTTCCGATGGAGGCCAGCCATGCTGAGAGGGATCTGGGGATCATGGTTGACAGCAAGTTACCCAGGAGCCAGCAGTGTGCCCAGGCAGCCAGGAGAGCCAAGCTTATCCGGGGGTCCACCAAGCACAGCGTGGCCAGCCAGTTCAGGGAGGGGACTGTCCTGCTCTGCACTACACTGATGTGGCCTCACCTTGAGTACTGGGTGCAGTTTTGTGTGCCACAGTAAAAGAGGGATACAAAACTATTGGAGAGTGTCCAGAAGAGGGCAACAAAGATTTGGAATGGTCTGGAGGGGAAGTCTTAGGAGGAGAGACTGAAGTCCCTTGGTCAATTGTGGCTTCCTGACAAGGGGGAGTGAAGGGTCAGGCACTGATCTCCTCTCTTTGGCTATGATAGAACCCAAGGGAATTACATGAAGCTGTGACAAAGCAGGTTTAGGTTGGATGTTAGGAAGAGGTTCTGTACTGAGAGGATGGTTGGGAACTGGAACAGGCTCTCAAGGGAAGGGGTCACAGCCCCGAGCTTGCCTGAGGTCAAGAAGCATCTGGACAATGCCCTCAGTCCCATGCTCTGACAGAGCTGGCCCTGTGTGGGGACAGGACTTGGACCTGGTGATGCTTATGGGTTCCTTACAACTCAGGAGTTTCTATGATTTGTACCACTAAACATAGAGGCAGAGGGGCTCCCCCAACCCATCCCACCTCCTAACCCTTCTCCCCCAGCATTCAGGACTCTGACTCAGCCAGTTGCTGTCGCAGGGTGCTGTGGGGCTGGGAGCAGCCCAGAGAGTCCCTGGGCACAAGGGGTCTGTGTCACAGCTTTATGTGACACCCTGAGTCCTGCGGGCCCTGGGCAGGGAAAGGGGCACCAGTCTTGCTGGTGCCCAATCCACCTGGGCCTCACACATGGCTGGAATTGGGGGTGCTGCCGGTGATGCCTTGCCCCACTGAAGGCCCAGGGATGCAACAGCCCCTCAGCCCCATCACCTTGGTCATGTTTCAGGGGCTCACACACTGCAGCACATGTATGGCTGTGACCTCCTGGAAGATGGTAGCACCAGGGGGTATGATCAGTATGCCTATGATGGGAGGGACTTCATTGCCTTTGACATGGACACGATGACGTTCACTGCGGCAGATGCAGCAGCACAAATCACCAAGAGGAACTGGGAGGCAGACAGGGCTGCCATTAAGCACATGAAGGACTACCTGGAGAACACCTGTACCGAGTGGCTGAGGAAACATATGAGCAATGGGCAGGCTGTGCTGGAGAGGAAAGGTGAGGGGAGATGGGGACCCTGGGGAGGGGCCAGCGTGGATGGGTGTGCCAGCCCTCACTGCCACCCCCTCCCCAGAGCCCCCCACGGTCCGAGTGTCAAAGAAGGAGACCCAGGGGATCCTGACCTTGCACTGCCGAGCTTACGGCTTCTACCCACGGCCCATCACCATCAGCTGGCTGAAGGACGCTGAGGTCAGGGACCACGAGACCCAGCGGGGCAGCATCGTGCCCAACAGCGACAGCACCTACTACACCTGGGTGTCCATTGAGGCCCCTCCTGGGGAGCAGGACAAGTACCGGTGCCGTGTGGAGCACGCCAGCCTGGGCGAGCCGGGGGTCTTTGTGTGGGGTGAGTCTGGTGGCCTTGGGTATGCAAAGGATTGGGCTACGAAGGTTCCCCTTGCTCTCCCCATCCTCACAGTCATGCTCATCCCCAGAGCCAGAGTCCAACCAATTGACCATTGTGCTGGGGGTGGTTGTTCTCCTTGCCACCCTGACTGTCATCGGCATCATTGGATTCATCATCTGGAAGTGCAGATCAGGTAAAGCCTCAGGGTGTGGGAGGAAGGCAGAGCTTGGGGGGGCTGGCAGGGGCTGTGGGCACAAGCTGCAGTGCTTTGGGAAGCCCCTGAGCCTGAGGGTGAAGCACAGTGGATGCTGATGCCTCTTCCTCTCTTTGCTTATGTGCACTGTGCCCACAGTGAGCAGGAGGTGGCAGCTCGCAGATGTTTCTCCCCCATAGGCACGGATGGGAGCTCTGGCAGCTTGGCCAAAGTGATGACATGGCACTGGGGGGGTGGATGGGGCAGGTCCCAGCTCTCTGTCCTCCCCCTCGATACACATGGTCAGAATGACACTGTGTTGCTGGCGAGGGATGCTGAGACCACCATAGCAGAGGGTTGGAGACAGGGACTGTGACCTGGATGACACTGTCTCTTCCTCCCATCTTTGCAGTAACTGCCCCATGAGTGAATGGGGAGGCTGGATGTGGCTGCCTGGGTATTGTTCCAGATACCATTTCGTAGAACTGGGATGAGTGGTTTGTCTCAAACAATCTGTCTTGCAAGACAACAGAACCTGCAGAGTCAGGGTAACGTTCTGTGGACTGGGTCTCACTTCACAAGAGGCTTGATCCTGCAAATGTCTGCGTGGCCTTGGACTAGGGCCTCCATCCTCCCAAGACTGGAAGGGCCTGTAGAGTCTTGATCTCAAAGCAGCTGTTCTGACAAGCTGGACATTATACTTCCTCATTTGATAAACCATCTGGACACTGTCCCTGCAAGGGCAGCCCCTCAGGCAGCAGCCACCCTGACAAACAGGATCCTGTCCCTATCTGATAAGGAACAGTGACAGGTGAGTGGGGCCCTGTGGAGGCAGAGCCCCTTCTCGCTAAAATCCTGTGTGAGGCAACTGAAAGGGTTCATTGCTCCATCAGCCCGGTCAGGGGCTCAAATACCCCTTGGGATCCCCATTCCCCACTGACTCATTTCCAGAACACTGCATAAGATGTGCTCAGCCTGTGTCCTGGCTGTGGCCAGTCCAAAGTCAATCTCTCCAAGCAGCCAGCACAGGTGAGATGAGTTTGCCAGGGCTGATTTCCACACCACCTGACATCACTCCCCCATCAAAGGGGCTAGTTGGGGAGGGGCAGTGGCTTGGTGCCTCCAGAGCAGTCTGAGTGTGACTGGGGTTGGGTTGGTCCTTGTGTTGTGCAGCACTCTGTAATCACTGGGTTGGTAAGGAACTTTGTGTTATCACCAGGTGTGAGTGTAATTGGCTGTTACTGTTCTACTTTCATGGGGCTTTTGTCAATAAACTGTCTTCATCCCAACCCATGGAGGCTCTGTCTCTTTCTCCTCTGGGAGTGAGTGAGCAGAGTGTAATGCTCAGCCCCTGGCTGGGGCTGAACCACCTCAGCCTTGCAGAAGGGTGGAGCCAGAGAGCATAAAAGATACAGATTTGGGACACCTGGTGCATGCCTGCCATCCAAGGGCTACAACTTTATGCTGATCCTTGCTGGATCCCTGGGTGGTGATATCTTATTTTTCCTCTTTTACTCTCTTCTCTCTCTGACCTTCTAACCTTATTCTTGGCACTCAATAGCAACAACATTTCCAGTTTTGCTAAATGCTACTAATTGTGATCTGTTGCTCTGAGCATATAGTGTGGTGTGGTTTTGTTTGCAAGCTCTATAACTGAATGGGCTTTTAAGCAAAGTTGTGCTTTGGACCTCCTGGGCAGTTGTTACTCCTGAGTATTGCACAGAGGATTACAGCAGCTCATCTTGCAGGTGTGGTTGTTAAAAGACTAGCTGAGAGAGGGCAGGTAAAAGGTTAACTCCATGTTTACACATCTGCTGGGATGGGACAGACAGGTCTGAATCTCTCTGGTTTGCCCACCTGGGGGGACATGACACTGAATTTGGTGGGATCCTCTGTGAGAAGTGGTAAGGAGGGTTTGGAATAAGGGATAGCAGGCGTGTTGTTTAAAGGAGAACTGATTTCTCTGGCAGAAGGTCATGGTAACCCAGGATAAACCTGATCTTGACTGCTCCCTGCTTTTGGATTTGTTGAAAAGTTATAAAGCTTCTCCAACTTCTAAAGTGTGCAGTTGGGCAGAGGGACATTGGCAATCCCTGACAACTGTAGTGGAGCATATAAGGGACTTGGCAAAAGAAAATAAGTGTAGACCCCCTAAGGGAAAAGCAGTGGTTTGTGGTGTTTTGGGAGGCATGTTAATTGCAGCTCAGAAGGACAAACGCTGTTTTGAACAAGTCAAGAGAATAAGAAATCTCTTCTGGAGGTGGTAAAAGAACTACAGGTGAAATTAGAATGGGTGGCAAGCAAAGGAAGTGAAAAATGAGTTCCGAGATGGGTGGGGAGCAACCTGCCAGAGGCTTTTGAAAGGGAAAGGCAATTAAGATTAGAATTGGCTTATCAGACACGTGATGATGATCTTGAGAATGAACCTGTGTTTTCTAGTTTGCCTAAAGAATGAGACCTTATCAAAACAAAGGTTCCCCTGCCACTATCCCTGAGAGGAAATGGAAAAAGCAAAAGCTGAATGTGATCCTTCAGAAAAACTCCTGCAGCTCCTAAAAACTGAAGTGTCCTATGAGGGTGACAAGGATGCAGAGCTCACTGTCACCACTAAACAGAAACCCTAGAGTGCAACTGAACTGGCAAAATTACAAGAAGACAGTAGACAAACCAGAGAAACTGAAACTGAATATGCATGGTGAGTTTCCCTCACTGGAGGAGACAGAATAAGGCTCTCAGAGGAGGAAGCTCAAGGAAACTGGAATCCAGGTGTATTCCTAAGAGTAGATGAAACTGAGGCTGCAATGGACACTGAGAATGTCTCCTGCCCTCAGCCCCCAGAGACAGACACTAAGAATGTCTCCTGCCCTGAGGCCATGCAGACAGGTATTGAGAAGAAGTCTCCTGCCCTGGGGCCATGTGGACAGGTTTGAGGTGACACAGTCACTGACTAAAGCAGGGACTATCATCATTACACTTGCAGGCGAGGAGACATGGTGGATGTCTACACAGTGAACTCTTGCCCTGAGAGGGAGCAGAGGCAGAAGCAACCTGGTCCCATCCCAGGGGACCAGGGAAGTGGTCCACCAGAGGGGAAGGTACGTGGTACCTGAGGGTGGTCTGCAGTGACCAGGACAATACTCAGGCCCCCAAAGATCAGAATAACACCCAGCATGAACAGTCTGTACAGTGGACGTAGGTGTGGTGTACAGCGATGGGGACCAGAAAACTGGCTGTAGTGGACAGGGCAGACATTGAGGCACCAACTGTCCATGATCAAGAGGAGGACATGAGAATATGGATGGTGCCCCTACCTTGGTCATGGAGGCCCAGGTACAAGAATTGCAGCAAGAAAATGGGCTGAAAAGGCACCATCCAGGAATATTCCTGCTCTGGTTGCTGTTAAACAATTGCCCAGGCAGGGTGGATGTGTTGAGGACACCTCCTCTCCCTATCCTGACCTGGTGGCTGTATGTGTATGTGGGGTCAACCTCACACCCAGTGCCATGGAAAGGCCATGTTAGACCACTGCTGGATCACCCCTGTGGTCAGTCCTTGCACTTTAGCCTGGGCAAGAAACACAGGCTCCGCTCAGGGTGAAAAAACACCTGGTTTGCAATTTTAGGAGCTGTGTAATGACTGTCCTGATAAGGATGAGGGGTCCTGCCTCGAGCGAGGCAGAGGAAAGTGTCAGGAGAGGGCAGTGTTAGCCCAGAAGAGCCCCTGAGCCCCAGCTCCCAGGCAGGACTGTCAGATCGCCTCCCAGCAGAGCATCCTCCTGCCCAGGCTGGGATGCTCGGAGCACCTGAATGGGTGTCTGAGGGCTGTTGGGTGCTGAGGAACGACCAGTGCTGGGGCAGATGCTCCTTCTGCCTGGGGACAAAGGGGGAGGAGGGTGGAGTGCCGCAGGGAGAATGGACGTGGCAGGGGCACAGGGGACATGACATGAGGGACACGGGAGGGACACGGGACTGGGGAGACATGGTAGGGAAAGCGAGAGGAGAGAGGTGCTGCTGGAGCTTGTACTAACACCTTCATGGTTGAGAACATGAATGTTGGGGGCATCATGGCCTGCAGTGACCATGAGATGGCAGAGTTCAGGATCCTGCGTGGAAGGAGCAGGGCAATGAGTAGGATTACAACCCTGGATTGGAGGAGAGCTACCTTTGGCCTCTTCAAAGACCACTTTGGGAGAATCCCATGGGTCCAGGTTTAGAAGGTAGAGGGGCCCAAAGGAGCTGGTCAGTATTCAAGCACCACTTCTTCCAAGCTCAAGATTGGTGCATCCTGAAGACTAGGAAATCAAGCCAAGTAGGCAGGAGACCTTCATGGATGAGCAAGGAACCCCCAAAAAACTCCAAGAAGAAAGCTTAGAGCATGTGGAAAGAGGGAGTGGCCACTTGGGAGGACTATAGGGATGTAGTCAGAGAATGTATGAACAAGCAGCAAGGAAGGCTAAGGTCCACTTGGAATTGAAGTGGCAAGGCATGTCCAGGAGAACAAGAAGGGCTTCTTCAGATTCATCAGCAGCAAAAGGAAGACTGCAAGAGCAGCAATTATAGTTCAGCGGTGAGTCCCTGCTTTAGTCATTGACCATTTGCCCACATGGCCTTGAAGAAAGAAACCTCAATGCCCCTCTGCATGGCCCCAGGGCAGGAATCCTTCTCAGTGCCCACCTACATGGTTTCAGAGCAGGAAACCTCAGTACTTGTCTGCATGGGCTGGTCACTTCCACAGGGAGATGGATGACCTGGCTGTTCCCGAGGAAATGCTGACCCATCCCCAACTCCTTTTTCCTTTTTATCATCAGCCATGACATGGTATGGCCTAGAGTATCTCTTATTGCTTTAGGTCTGTGTCCCTCCCAACATCACAGTGTGACACCACTGTTGACATCCATCACTGTGTTGCCAATGCAGTTTTGGCCACAAATCCTTGTCAGGGGTTGATGATGGCTGGACAGCAGTGCTCAACAAGCTGCTCCATCACTCCCCTCTTCAGCAGGACAGGGATGGAGGGAAAATAAGATGGAAAAAGAACTCATTGTTCAAAATAAAGAACATGTAATACAGCAAAAATATGTGTTGAGAGGCTCAGGAGTCGAGATCAGGACAGGGAGAGATTGTTCTGCAATCAGCATCACGGGCAGAACAGACTCAACACAGAATAAAGGACAGAAAACTAATTTATTACACTGCACTGCACACCCAGTGACATCAGAGTTGGATTCAGAGATACACAGAATTGTAGGGGTTGGAAAGGTCCTCCAGAGATCATGGAGTCCCACCCCCTGCCCGACAGCAGATGATGTCCAGCAACATCCCGGGCAGCTGGGCTTCAGTACGCACAGCGGTTGCTCCAGAACACAAGCATGGTCAGTAACAAACATCCCCTGTTCATCCTCCTTTCAGGTTTTATGGTCGAGCAGACATCAGAGGGCTTGGAATATCACTTTGGTCAGTTGGGATCACCTGTCCTGGCTGTGTCCCCTCCTAAGGTCTTGCCCACCCACAGCCTACAAGGGAGGGGGATGTTGGAGAGACAGCCTGGATGCTGGGCCAGCCCCGCTCCCCAGCAGCCAAATCCCGGGGCTGGTACCAACACCCTGCTCACTCCCAATGCACAGCATGGCCAGGACTGCTGGGGGAAATGAACTCCACCTCAGCCAGACCCAACACAGTCCTAAACACGGCACCATGCTGGGCTTCTGGGAAGAAACCAAGCTCTATTCCAGGGAAAACCAGCACAGCCCTCAACCCAAGGCTGCAAGAGCAACCCAGGCACAGGGAAAGATGGCACAACCCATTGGAGGAGGGGACCAGTTATTGTGTGTGCACACACTGAATAAATAACTTTCAACCTCAAAATTAAAAGATTGGTAAAAGCTGAACTGCCCAATTATCAAAGCTTTGCAAACGAAGTGTTTCTCTGGCCAGCAGAGCCACCAGCACAGCAGCGTGGGCAGGCACAGCCTGATCAGCTCTCTGCAGGCAGCTCCCAGCCGCCTCCAGCACCTCTGTGTGCAGCTGGTGGGAGCACAGGGGGCACATCCAGCCTCTCAGGTCCTTCCTGGAGCAGTTAGGCTGAGATCACTGCAAAGATGGAAGAGACACTGTCACCAAGGGCCACCTCCCTGTCCCCAACCACCTGCTCTGGGGGTCTCAACATCCCACTCCCCAGCTCGAGGTTACTCAGGCCATGGGTTCCACAGGTGAGCACAGAGAGCTGGGGCTGCCCCATCCACCCCCCCCCACCCCAGCCCCACAACGTACCGCTGACCGAGCTGGAAGGCTCCTCGTCACTGCCAGTGCCTGTGAGGGAGAACCAGCTGTGAGCTGTAACCCTGTGCTCGCTGAGGGCCTGGTGCATGTTCCAAGAGCCAGCCCAGGAGCCATGGCCGTGCTGCAGCCACCAGCAGAGGAGGATGGCACCATGTGCACCAGATGGGAGACACAACCTATTCCATATGAACCCACTACAGGACTGTAAAGAGGGGTGGCACAGGGAGAAAGGGGATGGGGAAATGCCAAGAGCAGACAGAAACCAGAGCCACAAGACTGCCCTGGCACCGGGCAGTGGCTGGAGCCAGACCTGACCCAGATACTCACATGGTGCCTTGTCATAGGCCTTCCTCCCTGCAGAGAGAAAGAGGCATCAGAATCCACTGTGCTTCACCCTCAGGCTTGGGGGCTTCCCAGAGTGCTGTGGATTGTGCCCACAGCCCCTGCCAGTCCCCCAGACTCTGCCTTCCTCCCACACCCTGGAGCTTTACCTGATTTGTGCTTCCAGATGATGAATCCGACAATGAATCCAATGATGCCAATGACAGTCAGAATGGCAACAAACACCCCCAGCACGATGGCTGATGAGTTGGACTCCACCTCTGGAGACAAACAGGGCTGTGATGAAGGGGAAAAGGGGAAACCCCCCAGCCCACCCCTCCACAAATCCAAGGCCACCAGACTCACCCCACACAAAGACCCCCGGCTCGCCCAGGCTGGCGTGCTCCACACGGCACCGGTACTTGTCCTGCTCCCCAGGAGGGGCCTCGATGGACACCCAGGTGTAGTAGGTGCCATCGCTGTTGGGCACGATGCTGCCCTGCTGGGTCTCCTGGTCCCTGACCTCACTGTCCTTCAGCCAGCTGATGGTGATGGGCCGTGGGTAGAAGCCATAAGCGCGGCAGTGCAAGGTCAGGATCCCCTGGGTCTCCTTCTTCGATACTCGGACCGTGGGGGGCTCTGGGGAGGGGGTGGCAGTGAGGCCTGGCACACACATCCACGCTGGCCCCTCCCCAGGGTCCCCATCTCCCCTCACCTTTCCTCTCCAGCACGGCCTGCCCATAGCTCACGTATTTCCTCAGCCACTCAGGGCAGGTGTTCTCCAGGTAGTGCTTTAGGTCCTCAGCAACAGTCCTGTCTGCCTCCCAGTTCCTCTTGGTGATTTGTGCTGCTGCATCTGCTGCAGTCAATGTCATCGTGTCCATGTCGAAGGCAATGAAGTCCCTCCCATTGTAGGCGGATTGCCAATACCCCCTGGTGCTATTGTCCTCCAGGAGGTCACAGCCGAACATGAACTGCAGTGTGTGAGCCCCTGAAACACGACCAGGGAGACAGGGCTGAGGGGCTGTTGCAGCCCTGGGCCTTCAGTGGGGTAAGGCCCCGTGGCAGCACCCCCTACTCCAGCCCTGTGTGAGGCCCGAGGGAATTGGGCACTGACACAAGAGTTGCCCCCACCCTGCCCATGGCCCACAGCACTAGGGGTGTCACATAAAGCTGTGAAACAGACCCCTGCACCCAGGGCATGGCTGGGCTGGCACCCAGCCCATGGCACACTGCAATAGCAAGGTGATGGGACAGGTTCCTGAATGTTGGGGAAGGGGGTTAGCAGGTGGGATGGGTTGGGGGAGCTCTTTTGGCTCTAGGTTGGGGGGTATGAATCATAGAAACTCCTGAGTTGTAAGGGACCCATAAGCATCACTAAGTGCAAGCCCTGACTCCCCACAGGCTGGACAAGTCAGAGCATTGGACTGAGTGCATCATGCTGACGCTTCTTGACCTCAGTGAAGCTGAAGGATGGGAGAGTACAAGCTGGGGTGGACGGTACAAAGTACCATAGGAATGGTGGGGGGCTGGTACATGGGGTGGGAGCCCCTTATTTTGGGGGGATCTCCACTGCTACAGGGGTGGTGAAGGGTGGGATGTGGTGGTCAGGCCTGGGATGGGCTGCTGGTCACTGGGCTGGGGGAAAGGGGGAGGTCCACAGGCCTGTGCACTATTGTGGTGCATTGAAGGGCCTTCTGAGGTTTCCCATCCCACAGAGCCCCTTCCCAGCCCACACTCACTCCTGCTCTGGTTGTAGCGCTCCTGCAGCGTGTCCAGGTCCACACCGTTCATCTCCTGACTGTTCTGTCCATTATGGGTCTCCTGGTCCCAGTACTGCTGGTCCAGGTTGGCCGCCATCCAGTCTGCCCGAGGCACCATCCTCCTTGTCTCGCTGTCGTAGTGCACAATGAGGTTCCCATCCACGTACCCCACGAAGACAAACTCAGGCACCCCTGGGCTGGGCTCTGACACCCCAATATCAAAGTAGCGCAGCGAGTGGAGCTCTGTGGGGACATGGGGGACAGTGAGGGTTGGGGGGTCTGGGCTGAGGGGGCCCACGTTGTGGGGAGCGTATGACTGGTTGGGGCACTGAGAGGTGTACAGGAGGGGGTTCTGCTTCCAGGGAACACCAGGAGGGTCTGGTGTCAATGACGGGGGTGGGGGATGGGCGTGGGGTGGGACTCAAGGTGCCCAGGAAGGGGTGTCCAGGGAGGTCCCTGGCACCAAGGAGAAACAGATCTGGGGGAAGAGCCTGGTGGGGTTAGGAAAGTGAAGGCAGGGCTGGAGGGAGTGTTCTAGGGGAGCCTCTGGTCCCTGATACGGGATACCAGGTTCCCCCTTTGTCTGGAGGGATTTCCTGGGGCCCAGTGAAGGGGAGCTGGGGTGGTGCTGGTTATTCGGGGTGGAAGAGGGTCAAATGGGGTCCTGGTGCTGGGGGAATGGAGCACCGGTGTCAGGAAAGGGGATCCAGGGAGTCCCGACGCCCAGGGAAAGGGCTCCGGGTCCCCACCCGCACTCACCGCACGCTGCCCCGCCGAGGAGCCACAGCAGCAGCAGCCCCAGCGCCCAGGCCGGCCACATGGTTCCACTATGGCATCGCAACCACGTGAGCCGAAAGAGCCGCTCTGGTATAAACCTCGCTGGAAGTCCCACCACGAGCCCTGCGATTGGCTGAACCACCACCCGGGCACCGCGATTGGCTGTGCCACCACCTGGCCGCCAGTGTCACTGGGCGCTGGGCAGATCCCATCTCTGCAGGTTGGCAGAAGCGAAAGCTGATCACTGGGACCATTTTGGGTCCTTGAAATTCCCTCCCAGGAGGTCGTTCAGGCCGGGACGCACGGATCCTCTGGGCCAATTGCAATGGGGAGCGTTTCCCAGTCATTCCCAGTTAGACTCCCAGCACTCATGGGCAGTGTGACCCCATCCAGCCCATGACAGTCTGCTGCCAGTCTCCACTCTCCACTGCAGGCACAAGAGAAACTCCTGGGGAGGAAAGAGAGAAGCCAGCCCTCAGGAATGTGGCCTTCTCTGTGGTGAGGGGCCCAAACCTGAACACAGCACTCAAGGTGTCGCCTCACCAGTGCCGACCACAGTGGGACAGTGACCTCCCCAGTCCTACTCACCACACTGTTCTTAACTCAGGCCAGGATGCCGCTGGCCTTCTCCATGCCCTGGGCACACTGCTGGCTCATGTCCCCCCAGCTGTCAGTCAATGGCCAAAGGTCCTTCTCAGCCAGGCAGCTTTCCAGCCACTCTGCCCCAAGCCTGTACCATGGCGTAGGGTTGTTATGACCCAAATGCAGGTGCAGGCACTTGGCTGTGTTGAAGCTCAGCTGCTGCCCGGCCATCCCAGAGCTGGCTCAGTGGGCACAGCTCCAGCAGCGCTCAGCAGGGCGCCAGCCACAGCACATGGGGAAAGCTGGGAACTCCGAGCGGGTCGGTGCGGTGTGATACGAGGAGGACACAGGCACAACCGGTGCCTGGATACTCCCCGCTGCTGGTGCAGGGGCTGAACCTGCCCCAGGGTCAGACTGTTCACCCCAGGGGGGCTGGGGGCAGCCGGGCAAAGCAGCTCCCGTGAGGACGCTGCCCGGAAGGGCTCCTGACTCCCACTGACTCGGCACGGCTGAGCCAAGCAGGAAGCAGAGAGTCACAAGCAATGGCTCCCAGCAGGGAATAGGAGGGGGGGACTTGGGGAGCCCAAACCCATCCCCACAGCCCCTCCCCCAGCAAGAGCACCCCCCGGAACCAACCTGCACATCCGCTGCTGCCGTCAACATTGAGGAGAGGAGCAGTGGGCTCTGCTCTAGACAATCAGCATGCAGAGCCCACGAGTGGCGGGGGAAGCAGCCAATCACGGCTGCAAAGAGCGGCCCCGGACAGGCAGCTGCAAAGAGCAGCCCCGGACAGGCAGCAGCCTCTGCCACAGAGGAGGAAGTCTAGCAAAAGGCAGGCGGGGCTGC
This sequence comes from Gallinula chloropus, assembly GCF_964237585.1. Taxonomy (NCBI): domain Eukaryota; kingdom Metazoa; phylum Chordata; class Aves; order Gruiformes; family Rallidae; genus Gallinula; species Gallinula chloropus. Next base: position 760,300 of record NC_140117.1, on the reverse strand, counting down.
TCTGATACCGCGGTAACAGGGCCAGACCCCCAGAACTAGAGGGCAGGGAGGCCAAGCAGCCGGGCTCCCTGTGTGGGGAAGGGGCACGGACAAGGCGAGGGGGGAGAAGATGCGAGCCCTCAGCCTCTGGCGGCGACTCCTGTCAGGCGTGAAAGGTTTCCCTGCAGTGAAGGTGGCGTGTGCCAGCCAGGCAGAAGGATCTCCATGGAGAGAGGCCCCCGGTATCCGAGGGAACAGACCCCAGACGGTGGTTTAATATGATCTGTACAACGCACAGTTACCCACCGATCCTGGTGAAGTCCAGTGTGCCTGACTGCTTTGTATGGCTGGGTTCTGGTGGAGAAGGGGAGCTGCGGGGGTGGCTGCTGCAAGAAGCAGCCAGAAGCTCTCTGCAGGCCCCACAGAGCAAACACCAGCTGGCTCAAGGCCAGAGTTACTGCTGACCAAGGCCAAGCCCATCAGTGATGGTCACAGCGCCTCTGGGAAGCACAGTTAGGAGAAAAAAAACCCCTTCAAGCAGCTGCATTGTGCCCCCAGAGAAGGGAGTGAGAAGATGTGAGGAGCTGTGCAGGCACCAAGGCATTGGAAGAGGGGGAGGAGTCACCCCAGGTGCTGGAGAGAAAGATGCCCCAGCAGCCCCTGGAGAAACCCATGGTGGAGCGGGTGTCCCCCCACAGCCCAGGGAAAAGGCTGAAACCCCACCTGCAGCCCAAGGAGAGGCCCCACGCTGGAACAGGGGGAGATATACAGAAGACACTCTGTCTCCTGTTGGAGCAAGCCCTGCCATCACTTGCAGCCCATGGAGAGAGACAGAGACACAGAGATGAGCGACGGAGAGACCCACACTGGAGCATCCTGTGGTGTTTCCTGTGTGACCATGGAGAGGAGATGTGTAATGAAAGGAGGGAAAGGGACAAGCATAGATCGCCCAGGACAGGACCCCATGCTATGCTGGAGTTCATGGAGACTCACTTATTTCTGCAGCTTCTTCCTCTGGAAAGGAAAGAAAAAGTGTTTGATCAGGTGGGACCATGTTTTATGTGATAACTGCTCATGAAGATCAGGCAGAGCTAGTGCAGACCCCAAACTGCTTATAAGGGAACTAAGAAAATTCCCCAAATCCACAAGAGTAGCTCCCTGCCAGCCTGGTCATATCCCATGGCTGGTGACAAGAGGCTCTGGCCAGGGGAGAGGGTCTGGATCCCTCAACTCAAGAAGGACATGGACCTCTTGGAGCAGGTCCAGAGGAGGCCACAAGGATGATCAGAGGGCTGGAGCACTTCTCTTACAAAGACAGGCTGAGAGGGTTGGGGCTGTTCAACCTGGAGAAGAAAAAGCTCAGGGGAGACATCAGAGCCCCTTCCAGTCCCTGAAGGGACCTACAGGAAAGCTGGGAAGGACTGTTCCCAGGGGCATGGAGTGACAGGGTGAGGGGTGATGGTTTTAAACTAGAGCAGGGCAGGTTTAGATGCGACATGAGGAAGAAGTTCTGCCCTCTGAGGGTGGTGGGACACTGGCCCAGGCTCCCCAGAGAGGTGGTGGAGGCTCCATCCCTGGAGACATTCAAGGTCAGGCTTGATGAAGCTCTGAGCAACTTGATCTAGTGAAAGGTGTCCATGGTCACTGGGACACACACACACACACACACAGGACACGCGACACGGCATGACATGGACTTGATGGCCTTCAAAGGTGCCTTCCACACCAGAGCATTCTGTGATTCCACAACTAGAGTCTCAGAGCTGAAGGAGCCCTGGGGACGTCTCTACCCCCAAGTGTCAGGAGAGGGCAGTGTGAGCCCAGAAGAGCCGCTGAGCCCCAGCTCCCAGGCAGGACCAGCAGATCACCTCCCAGCAGAGCATCCTCCTGCCCCGGCTGGGATGCTTGGAGCACCTGAATGGGTGTCTGAGGGCTGTTGGGTGCTGAGGAAAACCTCCTCATTATCGAGCACCGTGCATAGAGGAGTTGCAGAAGCTCCATGAGGTTCCACTTCAGAGCTGGAGAAGGGAAAATGAATGAGGTTTCAGGTTGGCTCTGCCCTCCCCCAACCGTCCCATGAGCACAGGCAGCACCTTCACCTTTCCTGGTGTCACCCCCATCAGCCTGGGAACAAAACAACATTTGTCCCCGGCGTTGGGATGGGAAGAGCAAACACAAACCATCCCCTCGAGTATCCCAACCCCAATGAGGATGAGACCTGTAAGCCCACCACAACCCTCTGACATGCATGTGGAACCCCCAAAACAGGGAGAAAACCCCCCACATTTCAGTTCAAAGGAGCTTTGGTGGTCAGAGCCAAGAGATCTCAAGGAAAGGCAGCGCCAGGAGAGATGTCAGGGCCTGGGGGAGTCATCCCACCCCAACAAAAAGCCACTGGGGAGACCACCAAGGTGCCCCAAGCAGAGAGGCTGTAAAGTGGCCTCAAGGTGGCAACGTTTTAAGAGCTAAACCATTAAAAACAAAGTAACCAAAATGAAAGGGAAAGAGGAAAAGCCCCACAACTGAGACCCAAAATACAAAGCAAAGAACCAAAATTAAACAAACAAACAAGGGAGGAAAATTAAAAAATATCCAACAGAAAAACAAAACCTCAAAAGAACTAAAATAACCCCCAAAGAACTAAAATAATACAAAATAGGTAAAATTATAAAGCCAAAGAAATAAAATCAGAGAAACAAAAAAAAAAGTGGGAACTAATCTTTAAAGAAAATTAAAGAGAAAATAAAAGAGCAAAGCAAGAAAATTAAAACCTAAGAAATAAAATTATAGAAAAAATGAAATAAAAATTAAACCAAAGAAAAATATTTAAAAACCCAGAGTAATAAGATTAAAACCTCAGAAATAAAGAAACCCAGCAAACCACGAGGTGAGAAATACAATTAAAATACAATTAAAAGTGATGAACTAAAATTCAAAAAGCCAAAGTCAGACACAAAGTTTAAAGGATTCATTTTTTAAAGCAAAGGAAGGAAAAACTCGGTGCCCCAAAGTTCCCCTCGCAGTAAACCCAGCCCTGAGGTCAGACCCCACCTCCGCGGATGGTCCCACTCCTATCCGAGGGCTTCCCCTGCCTGACACCCCCAGCTCCTCCCTATCTGAACCGGCTCCAGCGCAGCCATGGCCGGGTCTCAGCACCCCCCAGCCCTGCACATCCCCCGCCTGCTCAGCGTGGGGCTCCACGGTACCTGTGCGCCCACCGTGGGCGGGGAGGGCAGACCCAAACCCACCCGGCCCCTGGGTGAGTAAGGATGGGGCAGCCCCCACCCATTGGGGAGAAAAATGCCTTTTCCAGCTTTGCCTCTTCTCTCTTTTTTTGATCACGTATTTTATCTTTTTTTTAACCCTATTTCTTTTTTTCACCATTTTTTGCCTTCTTTTTTAACACCTTTTCCCTCCTTTTAAAAAATATTTCCCCCCTTTTCCTTTTATTTAAAAATAATTCCCCCTTTATTTTTTCTTCTTTTACCTTGTAGACTGTCCTTATCCCAAACCACTGGGGCTCTGTCTGTTTCTCCTCCAAGGGAGGGGTGAGCAAGTGGCTGGTGGTGCTCAGCCACTGCTTGGGGCTGAACCACCACACTTGGCCAGGGAGAAGAACACAGAGACACAAGGATTGTGCTGATGTTTATTTAGGGGATTGCAGGCAAGGGGCAAGCTTGGCATCAGCAGGACACAATGCCGCGGGTGTTGCTTGGCCCTTCAATGGTCCAGAGACCCTGGAGAAACTGAAGCAAGACTGGAAAGACTCAAAGGAGAAGGAGGTTTCCTGCGAGTGGTTACCTACTGCAGAAAATGACCTCTACCCTAGTCAGACCCAGTGCTATTGAGAAGCATTGGAAAGGAGCACTGCAGGAGAGGAATGAAGGGGTACACAGGATGGGGGACATATGGCATAAAGAGCCCAAGGGAAAGTGAAACCCATGTGGGGTCGAGCTCCCGGGTCAGCTCCCCCTACCTCATGGCAGACCCCTGCCCCACATCTGCCACACAGAGCAGGCAAAAGCTCCAGTGTTCCCTGCAGGATCCCTACCTGATCCCAGCGAAACTATGTGGAGAGTCACCCAATACCTCAGGAGATCCCCAGGGCTCACTGGGAACCACAGCTGTGGCCATGCTGGAGAGGAGGAAGGGGGAGAAAGAGGAGGGCAATGAGGGTTGCTGGTGCTCCAGATGGGATGTCAAAGAAGGGCTGCCCATGCCCTAAAGAGGTTCCAATACCCTGTATATGGTCTGTCTGTATAAATATGGAAGTTTTTATTTAAAGGGCACAGACATTGGAGGAACGAGTCCCTCTGTGCTTGGTGCTGCGATAAAGAGTCCCTGCTGAACAGCCACCAAGGCTGCTGAGTTTTGATTCCGGCTTTTCGAGGGTTCAGTGCTTGGGGGAAGGGGCCGAGAGCAGGGCCGGGCTGGGGTAGGAAGAACCGCAAGTTGAGGGGCCCAGGGGTGACCCCAGGCTGGGGGATACGGGTGAAGTGGGGCCGTAGGGGGGTCTGGGGCCCTGAGGAAGGGTCAGGGGGCTGAGGGCTGGACAGCCCCATAGGGGGTCCCGGGCTGAGGGTACTGGGGTGGGGAGTGGGGAACCAACGACATGACGACACATGACTGTGCCCACCCCCTGCGCTACTTCAGGCGCGTTTGCTTTTGGTTCTGCCAACCTGCAGAGACGGGGTCTACCTGCCAGCAGGTGACATCCCACGCATCTCGGGCTGCCATTGGCAGGCGGGTGGTGGTGGAGCCATTGGCAGGGGTGGGGCTGGCAGCCAGATCTGTACTGGAGCGGGGCTCGTTGGGCTCCTCTGGCTGATGTGGTCATGGCCCGGAGCGGAACGATGTGGCCAGGCTGGGAGCTGGGTCTGGGGCTGCTGCTGAGGGTCCTTGGTTGGGCAGTGTGTGGTGAGTGCAGGGGGAGCCTTTTCCCTGGGCTCCAGTGCTCCATTCCCCGGGCACTGAGACCCCTCTTGACCTACCTCCACCCTGGGCTCCCCTTTCCTGGGCCCCAGGAAATCCCCTGGGCGAAGGGAGCCCCCGGTCCCTCCCACAGGACACCAAGTGCCCCTCGCAACGCTCTCCCCCTTCCCCCCTCCGGCCCCCGCTTTGCCTTTCCCTTCCCCCCATCTCCCCACCGTTAGAAATGCCAAAGGTCCTAAGAAAGGACTCTTAGTAGACACATTAGTGAAGCAGTAATTTATTATATGTTCTTGCAAGAGCAGGTCACCTAACAAAGTAGTCACAACTTTGGTCAGAGTTTGCAGCATTTTTATACCACATCCCCATCCAAAATCCCTGCCCTGTTTATCTATAGATTCAGATTTTTTCCAAAATTTATGGGCTTAACCTAGGCGCCTTCATGTCTGTCAGGGTTCTGAGTTATCTTACAAAGCAATTGCCTGTTGCATATTCCTTTTGTCTGGGCCCTTTGAAGTCAAATGGGAACTTACAGATGCTTGCCTTTATCTTCACTGGCCAGGCAACCCTGTAGTGAGGCTTAAATGGGACATGGGCCTAGGGTTGAAGGAAGTCAAAGCTCCATTCAGGTTTCAGTTTGAATTATGCAGCAGCCCCTTCCTGTGGGCTGTTTCCCCCCTTCCCCCATAAATCGCCTGACAAGTTCAGCATTGTCGAAGGCTGTTTGTTGAGCCACATTTCCTTAGGTTCCAACCCATGACCTTAGTCACGATTTAACCACTTCTCTCATTATCCAGGATCTTTATCTTTTAGCGGGGCTACGTATCCAAATTGAACCCTTATTTGAGAGAGAGATTTTGCCATAATTCTTTTAACACAACCAACAGCAAAACTATATTAAGAGTATTCCCCTTTATTTTATGTGCTATCCTAAATTCCATACAAAGGATTTCTGATGAGGCATCCTGAGTCCTCTAATTCCCAAGTCAGTAAAAAAATACAACAATTTTCAGTTTGCAAAAGCAACATTTCTCAGTATTTTCTACACACCACACCCCCGCCCCGATCTGCTTCTCCTTGGGACCCCCGAGTCCCCTGTCATTGACAATGGGTACCCCCCGGTCTTCCCTTCCTGGAAAGCAGGACCCCCTCCAGGGCACACATTATTTCCCCAACATCCCCCCACCAGTCACATACACCCCGCACTGTGAGTCCCCGCACCCCCGAACCCTCACCATGCCCCCTGTCCACATAGAGCTCCACTCCCTGTGCTACATCCACACCACAGTGTCAGAGCCCAGCCCAGGAGTACCCCAGTTTGTGTCCGTGGGGTATGTGGACAGGAACCTCATTTCGCGCTACGACAGCGAGAAGGGGAGGGCGGTGCCCCGGGCAGACTGGATGGCGGCCAACCTGGACCCGCAGACCCATATTGAGCAGGACAATCAGAAGATTTCCACAGTGAACCTGGACACACTGCAGAGCTGCTACAACCAGAGTGGGGGTGAGTGTGGGCTGGGAAGGGGGTCTGTGGGATGGGAGATATCCACTCCCTCCTCCCCCATGAAGACACTACCCTTCCTCATGCCACTGACCTGGGATATGCCAATCCTTCCCAGCCCAGTGCTGTTGGCAAAGGGCTCCAAGTACCCCTGTTCCCCAGCCCCATACTGGGATCCTTTGTGCCAGAGCCAGGGAGGCTTCTGGGTGTCCCACCAAGCACATTCTGGCCTTCTCCCCACCATGCCCAGCACCCCATCCCAGGCCTGGCTGCCACATCACAGCCCTCACCATCCTGTGGCAGTGAATACCCCCAGAAACAGAGGGTCTCCCACCCCGTGTCCCAGCACCTCACCATTCCTTTGTATACACCACCCCAGAGCCAGAGGGGCTCCTGCAACCCATCCCATCTCCTATCTGCTCGCTCACCCAGCATTCAGGACTCTGTCCCATCCCCTTGCTGTTCCAGGGTTCTGTGGGGATGGGTGCCAGCTCAGCCATGTCCTGGGTCCAGGGGCTCTGTGTCACAGCTGTACGTGATGCCCCAAGTGCTGTGGGCCCTGGGCGGAATGGGGGCAGCTCTCGTGTCAGTGCCCAATTCCCTTGGGGCTCACACAGAGATGGAGTGGGGTGTGCTGCTAGGGGGGTCTTGCCCCACTGAAGGCCCAGGGCTGCAGCAGCCCCTCAGCCCCATCTCCCTGGTCATGTTTCAGGGGCTCACACACTGCAGAGCAGAGTCAGCTGTGACCTCCTGGAGGATGGCATCACCAGGGGGTATTGGCAAATCGCCTACAATGGGAGGGACTTCATTGCCTTCGACATGGACACGATGACATTGACTGCAGCAGATGCAGCAGCACAAATCACCAAGAGGAAGTGGGAGGCAGACGGGACTGCCATTGAGCACATGATGGACTACCTGGAGAACACCTGCCCTGAGTGGCTGAGGAAATATGTGATCTATGTCAGGCTGTGCTGGAGAGGAAAGGTGAGGGGAGATGGGGAGCCTGGGGATCGGCCAGTGTGGATGTGTGTGCCAGCCCTCACTGCCACCCCCTCCCCAGAGCCCCCCACGGTCCAAGTGTTGAAGAAGGAGACCCAGGGGATCCTGACCTTGCACTGCCGCGCTTACGGCTTCTACCCACGGCCCATCACCATCAGCTGGCTGAAGGACGGTGAGGTCAGGGACCAGGAGACCCAGCGGGGCAGCATCGTGCCCAACAGTGATGGCACCTACTACACCTGGGTGTCCATCGAGGCCCCTCCTGGGGAGCAGGACAAGTACCGGTGCCGTGGGGAGCAGGACAAGTACCGGTGCCGTGTGGAGCACGCCAGCCTGGCTGAGCCTGGGGTCTTTGTGTGGTGTGAGTCTGGTGGCCTTGGGCATGTGGAAGAGTGGGCTAGGGGGTTCCCCTTGTTCTCCCCCTCCTCACCGCCCTGTTCTTCCCCAGAGCCAGAGTCCAATCAATTGACCATCGTGCTGTGGGTGGTTGTTCCCCTTGCCATCCTGGCTGTCATTGCCATCACTGGATTCATCATCTGGAAGCACAGATCAGGTAAAGCTCCAGGGTGTGGAGGAAGACAGAGCCCAGGGGGGCTGGTAGGGGCTGTGGGCACAAGATGTAGTGCTCTGGGAAGCCCCCAAGCCTGAGGGTTATACACAGTGGATGTTGATGCCTCTTCCCCTCCTCTCTTATGTGCACTGTGCCCACAGCAAGCACGAGGTGGCATCTCGCAGCTGTTTTTCCCCTGTAGGCACGGATGGGAGCTCTGGCAGCTGGGCCAAAGGTATGACATGGGACTGGGAGGGTGGATGGGGCAGGCCCAGCTCTCAGTGCTCCCCCTTGAGACACATGGTCAGAGCAACACTGGGCTGCTGATCGGGGACACTGAGACCACCATAGCAGAGGGTTGGGGAAAGGGACTTTTCCCTGTGTGACACTGTCTCTTCCTCCCATCTTTGCAGTAATCCCTGCCTGACTGCCCCATGAGTGAATGGGGAAGCTGGATGTGGCTCCCTGGGTATTGTTCCAGATACCATTTCGTGGAACCGGGATGAGTGGTTTGTCTCAAACAATCTGTCTTGCAAGGTAACAGAATCTGCAGAGTCAGGGTAACGCTTTTGTGGACTGAGTCTCACTTCACAATGGGCTTGATCCTGCAAACGTCTGCGGGGCCTTGGACTAGGGCCTCCATCCTCCCAAGACTGGAAGGGCCTGTAGAGTCTTGATCTCAAATCAATTACAGGCGATGTGTGGGGTTTATTGGAAGAGAGGCAGTAGGTCAAACAGGCATCCAAAGGGATGAATGAGAAGCCTCCTTGGCCAGGATATGGGAACATTGGAGGGAAAGCCAAAACTGAGTGAGGGGATCTCTGGGGGGAAGGATTAATAAAGGGTATTCCTAAAAATGTCAAGCATGGAACTCTGCTTCATTCATGCAAATGCTTGTAAAAAGATGGCAGCTAACAGATAAGGGCTCACCAGTGCTAGAAAAATGACGAGAAGGAAAATAAAACGGACACCAGCAATCCAATATGAATCATAACAGGGTGCCAACTTTATTGCGCAGCTCGTAGCTTTATGTATGTTCCAGCGCTGGATACATGTGAAATACAGCCTGCCTATAGGTTAAGCCCGAAAAGGTCGCATTTGCATAACACGCCCACTTGTTGTTTCTTGTTCACGGTGGAATTCCCCTTCCACCGGTTCCAGCCGGTGATGCCTCGGTTGTTTTCCCCCTTCAAGGACGTGGCGACCTTGCCGAGCCTCCCCCCCCCCCCCCCGAGCTGTGCCGGAGGCCTAGTTTGGCCTAGGCATGTCAAGGCCATTCGCAGTAGTTCCCTCCAGGTGAATGTCATTCTGTTGGCCCACCAGCTGCATATAATCCGAATGGCCCTGTTCTGCGAGCCATTCCCCACTTGAAAAATGTGGAAGCTGGAAAATAGTGTCAGTGGACAGGGTGGAAAGGTCATGCATAGTCTCACATGGGAATTGATTCAAGGTTTCATACAAGTACAGAACTCTACAGACCATGGGCTGTGTATCACTATGCCTAGATCTGCTGAAGATGGTTGAAGATTTTTTGCTATTCCCATTAATCTGTCTTTTATGTTTTATATCACTAATGCAACAAGCCCTGCCCACCTCACAAACTTATGGATTAATGTGGTGGTTCAGCCCCAAACAGTGGCTGAGCACCACAAGCCACTTGCTCACTCACGGAGGAGAAACAGACAGAGGCTGCAATGGACACTGAGAATGTCTCCCACCTTCAGCCCCCACAGACGGACATTAGGAACGTCTCCTGCCCTGAGGCCATGCAGACAGGCATTGAGAAGAAGTCTCCTGCCCTGGGGCCATGTGGACAGGTTTGAGGTGACACCAACAATCACTGACTAAAGCAGGGACTCATCTCTGAACTATCATCATTATGCTATCATCATTAGGCAAGGAGACACAGTGGATGTCTACACAGTAGACTCTCGCCCTGAGAGGGAGCAGATGCAGAAGCAACCTGATCCCATCCCTGACAGGGCTGTGAGATGCAGGCAACGCTTTTATCCATCAGGAAGGTGTTCCCTGGTGTCTCCCATGCTGGCATGGTGAGGCCAAGAGGGAGGAACTAAAAGGCAGGGAAGCCCAGCAACTGTGATCCACTGCTGGGGATTATGGGATTGATGGATTGGAAGAGGGGGAGCCTCCTGCAGACTGGAGATGGATCCTCTCAAAGAAGATCATGTAACCCAGCAAGGGAAGTGGTCCACCAGAGTGGAAGGTACGTGGTACCTGAGGGTGGTCTGCAGTGACCAGGACAATACTCAGGCCCCCAAAGATCAGAATAACACCCAGCACACACAGTCTGTACAGTAGATGTAGGTGTGGTGTACAGTGATGGGGACCAGAAAACTGGCTGTAGTGGACAGGGCAGACATAGAGGCACCAACTGTCCATGACCAGGGGTAGGACATGACAATATGTATGATGCCCCTACCTCATTCATGGAAGCCCAGGTACAAGAATTGCAGCAAGAAAACGGGCTGAAAAGGCACCGTCCAGGAAGATTCCTGCTCTGGTTGCTGTTGAGCAATTCCCCAGGCAGGGTGGATGTGCTGAGAGTACTTCCTCTCCTTATCCTGACTTGGTGGATGTATGTCTACCTGGGTCAATGTTCATGCCCAGTGCTATGGAAAGGCCATGTTAGACCACTGTGGGATTGCCCCTGTGATCAGTCCTTGCACTTTAGCCTGGGCAAGAGATGTGGGCTCCTCTCCGGGTGAAAAGCTGCCTGGTTTGCAATTACAGGACACAGGTAATGAATGCTCTGGTAAGGATGAGGAGTCCTGCCTCCGGGCAGTCAGAGGAAAGTAGCCCTGCTGAGAAGGACTTGGGGATTCTGATAGATGAGAAACTTAACATGAGCCAGCAGTGTGCTCCTGCAGCTCGGAAGGCCAATGGTATCATGGACTCCCTCAAAAGAGGGGTGGCCAGCAGGGACAGGGAGGTGATTGTCCCTCTCTGCTCTGCCCTCGTGAGGTCCCATCTGGAGTCCTGTGTCCAGAACTGGGGCCCCCAATACAAGAATGCTGGAAAGGGGTCAGAGGAGGCCATGAAGATGATTAGAGGGCTGGAGCAGCTCCCCTACGAAGAGAGGCTGGGGGAGCTGGGCTGGTTCAGCCTGGAGAAGAGAAGGCTGTGGGGGGACCTCATTGCAGCCTTCCAGTCCCTGAAGGGAGCAGAGGAACAGGAAGGGAACCAGCTCATGAAAAGGGTAGATAAAGGCAGGACAAAGGGGATAGAGTGAAGCTAAAGGAGGGAAGGGTTAGATGAGATCTTAGGGGGAAGTTCTTTCCAGAGAGAGTGGTGAGGGGATGGAACAGGCTGCCCACAGAGGGGGTGAGTGCCCCGTCCCTGGGGGTGTTCAAGGCCAGGTTGGATGGGGCCTTGGGCAACCTTGTGTAGCTCCAGGCCTGGAGGTTGGTGTCCCTGCCTGTGGCATGGGAATTGGAACTCTATGATCCTTGGGGTCCCTCCAATGGGGGAAAGTAAGACAGGGCCTGTTGGCCACACTGCGAGTAGAAGCCAACCTCCCCTGTCCCCTCCAGCCCACTGCAGGGTGTTCTCACCGCTTCCTCAGCCGTGTGATGAAGCAACCAGACACACACACTCTCCCCTCTTCCTTACTGGGGGACCTCCTGGCAGTGCCACCTTTCCTGTCACCTCCACCCCCACACACAAGGGGACAATTTAAGGTCCATGGTCCTTCCCCACACTGCAGATAGTCTTCCTCCCCTGCGGTTTTCCTCCCTCCTTCCTCTTGCACGAGTGTTTCCTGCCCGGAGCTGGGTGGAGGGGAAGTGACACTGAGCCGTCACCGGCCACCACCCGTGTCGGGGACACAGAAGGTCCACGACCCAGGCCAGGACCTCCAGGAAGGGACATGTGAGTTCCCAAGGTACAGGAGGAAAGGTGGGTGGGGTGGGAGGTCTTTGGGGAGGAGTGGGGGGGACACTGGAGAGACCTGGGACATGTTGACTAGGAGGTGACTTGTTGGTTTGGTGGGAACACCTGGAGGTGTGGTGTGAGTTCACTGGGAGGTCTGGGGGACAACTGGGATTCCCTGAGGGTGGAAACTGGGAAGGAAAATGGGTGGGGTGGTGGCCCACTGTGAGGTGTTCTGCGTAACTGGGGGTCTGCATGGACAATTGGGATGTATGGGGGGAGTCAACTGGGAGGTTGGAGGTGTGGAGGTGAGTGGGAGGGTGGCCCAGTGGGAGATGGGGAGGGAGCAACTGGGAGGTCTGGGGGATGCCAAGGTGGGAAGATCCTGGAGGGTTAAAAGAGGGAGAGGAGGACACCTCAGAGAGGGGGGAGGAGGAAGGAGGGGTATGGGGTGGAGGCTTTGGGTGGGCGGGAGGTGGGGTGGAGGGATGGGGGGTGGGGCAAGAGAGGGGTGGAGAGAAGGATGGTTCGACAGACAGAGGGAGGGAGGGAGGGAGGGATGGATGGATGGATGGATGGATGGATGGATGGATGGATGGATGGATGGATGGACGGATGGATGGACGGACGGATGGACGGACGGACGGATGGACGGACGGACGGATGGACGGACGGATGGATGGACGGACGGATGGATGGATGGATGGATGGATGGATGGATGGATGGATGGATGGATGGATGGATGGACGGATGCACGAACGGATGGATGGATGGATGGACGGACGGACGGATGGATGGATGGATGGATGGATGGATGGATGGATGGATGGACGGATGGAGGGAGCCCTGTATTTTCTCTGGAAGATTCTGTGTCCCCGTCTCCCCACAGCTCCTCCCCACCCACCACGATGTCCTTGTCCCCTCCTGCCAACACCTCGTCACCCCCTAACGCCACGGCCACCCGCATCCCCGGCGCAGTGGTGGGGATGACCCTGCTGGGGGTGGCGGTGGCCGTGGGGCTCCCCGGGAACGCCGTGGTCCTCTGGAGCTACGCCGCCGCCCGCTGGCGCACTGTCCCCATCCTCCTCATCTTCCACCTGGCCGTGGCTGACGTGGTGACCCTCCTCACCGGGCCCATCTACCTCCAGGCCTTGAGCGTCGGCCAATGGGAGATGGGCTTGGCCGTCTGCCGCGGGTGTCACTACGTCTGCGCCGTCGCCATGTACATCAGCGTCTTCCTCATCGCCCTCCTGGGTCTCCACCGCTGCCTGGCGGTCTCCAGGCCGGTGGCAGCGGTGGTGACCCCAGGGGGCCACGCCGGGCAATTGGCTCACGGGGTGGCGGCCCTGACGTGGCTGGTGGCTTCCATCTTGGCCATCCCATCCATCGTCTTCCGGCGGGTGGAGGAGGGGCACTGCCAGCGGGTGCACAGCACAAGGGGCTGGTTGGTGGCCCACAACCTCTTGGAGACCACTTTGGGTTGGGCCCTCCCGTTGGCCACCGTGGCCGTTGGCTACAGGTTACTGGTGCGCCGCTTACGCCAGACCCACCTGTCCCGGCGCGGTCGGACCTTCCGGCTGGTGGCCGCCGTGGTGGTGGCCTTTGCTGTCTCCTGGGGACCTTACCACCTGGCCAGCTTGCTGGAGGTGGCAGGGGTCCTACAAGGTGGCGGTGGGACTTTGGAGGCAGCCTCCAAGGTCATTCGGCCACCGGCCACTGCCTTGGCCTTCCTCAGCAGCGCCATGAACCCCCTCCTGTACGCCTGCGCGGGGTGGGGGCTGCGCCGCGGTGCCAGGGGGGGTCTCCTGCCTCGGCTCCTGGACATCTCAGCTATTGCTGGCAGCTCCCGAGGGACCATGGCCAAGGGGACCCAGAGCGGGGGGAGGAGCTGGAGGGGGGAGGGAAGGACAACGGTGGTGGAGGGGGGGACGACCATGGAGGAGGAGGAGGGGGGTGGAGAGGGTGGGACGGGGAGGGCGTGATGGGAAAGGGGTTGGGTGGGCACAGAGAACACCCCCAACACAACCCCAACACACAAGTCAACACACCTCAACACACCCCTTCCCTCTGTCCACTCATCTCTTCTCCACCCCTCTGTCCATCCACATCTCCATCCAGCCGTCTCTCTCAGGTGCCCCGTCACTTCCTCCATCATGGAAGACGGGTCTCCAACCCCGCAACCATCCAACCCCTCTCCAGCCCTCCAACCACCCCTCCTCTCCCTCTGGATCTCCATCCCTCCCTCCATCTATCCCTCCTTTGATCCCTGCATGCCTCCATGAAAAGACCAAACTTTGTGTCCCACTGTGTCGTTTAGAAATTTATGTTCTTAGGTTTTAATTGTATTTCTCACTTGGTGTTTAGTGGGTGTTAAAAATTTATTTCTGATGTTTTAATATTATTTCTGTGGATTTTCTTCTGATTTTTATTTCTTAGCATTTAGTTTTCTTATTTGCCTTTTTATTTTCTCTCTTAATTTTCTTTTAAATTAGTTCTCAGTTTGGTTTTTGTTTGTTTATTACCTTTTTATTGTTCTTCAGCTTTATAATTTTACTTATTTTGTGTTATTTTAGTTCTTTGGGGGGTTATTTTAGTTCTTATTAATTTTTGAGGTTTCTGTTGGAAATTTTTTATTTTGCTTCTTTGTTTTGTTTTCTTTTAATGTTGGTTCCCAGGGCAATGGAGGTGACACCAGGAAAGGTGAAGGTGCTGCCTGTGCTCATGGGATGGGGGGGTCAATCCAAAATCTCATTGGGTTTCCTTTCTCCAGCTCTAGGGGGGCATCTCACAGAGCTTCTGCGGCTTCTCTGGGCACTGTGCTCAATAACAAGGTGGCTTTAATTAAATCTGTCCTGAACACACAGCTGAGATCACGGTGGTGCCTGAGCCCTGTCTTCAGCTGCCACAGGAAATGAGAGGAATGAGTTTCCCCCACTCCATGTCCCACCTGTGTCCCCCCAATGTCTTCCTATGCCTCCTGTGTCACCCTGGACACTCCCATGTCCACCCACATCCCTCCCATGTCTCCCATGTCTTCCCCTGTCCCGATGTCCCACCCACGTCTTTCCATGTCCCCTTGTGACCCCTCATATCCTATGTTACCCCATGTCCCTCCCATGTCCTCTTATCCCCCAGTCCCCCTTTGTCCCCAGGCAGGAAGAGAAGCTGCCCCAGCACTGGTAGGTCTTCAGCACCCAATAGCCCTCAGACACCTGTTCAGGTGATCCAAGCATCCCAGCCTGGGCAGGAGGATGCTCTGCTGGTCCTGCCTGGGAGCTGGGGCTCAGCGGCTCTTCTGGGCTCACACTGCCCTCTCCTGACACTTGGGGGTGGAGACATCCCCAGGGCTCCTCCAGCCCTGAGAGTTATGAGTCACAGAATCACAGAATGCTCTGGGTTGGAAGGGGCTCTTAGAGGCCATCTAGTCCAAACCCCTTGCAGTAAGCAGACACCTTTGACTACATCAACCCTCTGATCAGCTTGGTGTTATTTGCAAACTTGTACTGGTTTCTTCCACCATTGGGGTGCTCATGCAAGGGGTTTGGAGGATATTGGAGCCTCTTTGGGGCAGGGGCAGCCGTTCTTCAGCGTCCTCTCTGGGGCAGCTGTGACCCTCATCACCCTTCTCTGCCTCCCTTCCCCTCTCTCCTCTCCAGCGTGGCCATAGATGTGGCTCCCAGCGAGCCCCAGGGGTCTCCTGAGGTCCTGGGTGACTCCACATGCTCCAGCTGGGACCAGGTAGGGATGCTGCAGGGCTGGTGGGGGCTTTTGCCCGATACAAGTGGCAGATTCGGGGCAGAGAGCTGCCATGGGTCAGGGGGAAGCCCACCTCAGACCATGGGTTTCACTTTCCCTTAGCCCCTTTACACCGTATGTCCCTCACTCTGGTTTCCCCTTCAGTCCTGTGGCACTGAGCGTGCACCGCTCACACCAAGCTCACCCTTGCCTGCAACACCCTAAATAAATGTAGGCACAATCTCCACGTCTCTGTATCCTTCTCCATGGCCAAGCTGACTTCAGAATGGTAGGACTACACCATGCTCTTTGTGTCACTGTGGGGCCGGATGTTGTGCTGCCCTGTCACTTGCCCCTGCATAGATGCTTGGAGCTTGGACATCAGGTGGATCCATCACCAGGTCTCTGAAACAGTGCACCACTACTGAAATGGGGAGTACCTGTACTGGGATAAGATGGGGGAATATGTTGGGAGGACAGAGTTGGCCAGAGATGGTCTCTCCAGAGGAAGCCTGGACTTGCAAATCTCTGGGTTGAGACCCTCTGATGGTGGTCAGTACATCTGCACTGTGACATATGGTGCCTCTTATGGAGAAGGTATGATGGAGCTGGAGATGTCAGGTTTGTGGTCAGTGTGGTGCTTCCAGGGGGTTGTCCTGGTGTCCCTGGGCTTGGGTGTTCTTCCCAGACCTCTGTCCTGTTTCTTTTGTGCTGCAGGAGAGTTGGCACATTGTCTGGAAGCCTTGGGGCTTCTTGAACAAAGATGGGTCAGTGCAGATGATGCCTCAAGATGCTCAAGCTGGGCAGCTCACTCTTGCTCTTATGGGATTTCTGAGGGGAGATCTGGAGCTGTTGGGCATCAACACTCTGCGGTCCCAGCACGAGTTGGGGTGGGTTTGGTGGCCAGTCCTGCAGCCCTGGTCAGACCTGTGAGGGGTCTGCTCTGGGATGTGGTGGTGGCCTTGGAGCTGAGCCCATCCCCACCTGACCCCAACCCTGGGCTCTTCCCCAGCCACAAGCTCTGTCCCTCAGCTCTCTCTGGAGGGTTACGAGGCCGGAGGCATCCGGGTGCTGTGTCGATCGGCCGGATGGTTCCCGCAACCAGAGGTGCTGTGGAAAGACCCCAACAGGCAACGTCTCCACTCAGTCTCCTCTGAGGCAAAGGGCCTGTTTGACACCAAAGCTGTCATCATGGTGAGGGGAACTGTAGATGGGAACTGGTCCTGTGTGGTCAGCAATCATAGAATCATAGAATGGTTATGGATGGAAGGGACCTTAAATACCAAGTTCCAACCCCCTGCCATGGGCAGGGACACCTCTCACTAGACCAGGCTGCTCAAAGCCCCATCCAACTTGGCCTTGAACCCTTCCTAGGAGGGATCCTCCAGCATTTCTCTGGGTAACCTGTTCCAGTGCCTCACCAGTCTCAGAGTGTAGAATTTCTCCATAGTATCCAATCTGAATCAGTCTTCTTCAGGTACAGCTGCCTTAACCAGAAGCACGAGGCATGCCTGCACATCTGTGGAGATTTGACCCTAGTTGTTGGCCAGATGCCCACTAAAGCCACTCTATTACTCCTCTTTTCAGGTGGACAGGGGAGAAAATAGATATTGAGAGGCTCAGAAGTGGAGATAAGGACAGGGGGAGATCATTCCACAATCAGCGTCACTGGGAAAACAGACTCAACACATTAAAAAAAGCCATTGAATTTATTACATTATCCTACACACACAGAGACCAGAGTTGGATAATGAGAAGTACAAACAGACCTTAAAACATCTCCCCCCTCCCCCCTTCGCTGACTTAATTTATTCATGATTCAGTCCACAAGGTCGACTGCTCGGAGCCGGCGCAGCCAGAGCCTCAGCAACAGATCTTGAGGTACCGGGGGGATGGGGGGGGGGGGGTTGGGGTGGCTGCTTTGCTTTTGCCTTTTCCTGTTCAGAGAGTCCCTGGCCACCCCCAGAGCCCAATAAGAATCACCTCCAAACTTCCCTTTCACCTCCACCTCCCAGCAGTGCCTCCCCTCCATGAATTGCTCCCGGCCCAGCACACAGGGCCAAGATGTGAATCTCTGAGGGGTGTCAGGGAGGTTCTGCCATTCTCTTCCCAATCTCACACTTCTGCTGTTTGCTGACAGGACAAGCTCAGGATGAACTGTGTTGGGATCCAGGGTCACCATGTCTGCAGGGACAGGAGGAGCCAGAATATCAGAGAGCAGTGAGGTGCTGGAACAGGCTGCCCAGAGAGGTGGTGGCTGCCCTGCCCCTGGAGGTGTTCAAGGCCAGGTTGGATGGGACCCTGGGCAACCTTGTGTAGCCCCAGGCCTGGAGGTTGGTGTCCCTGCCTGTGGCAGGGGGGTTGGAACTCTATGATCCTTGGGGTCCCTTCCAACCCAGACCATCGTATGATTCTATGATCAGAAGCAGAACTCAGTGCCGGGCAGATTAGACCACCTGGGGCCAGGATATGCCCTGTGGGGCAGGAGATGGGGCATCGCCTTCCTCATACAGATCCCATCCCGGGGCTGGCCCCAACCACTGCCAAGCCCCATCCCATGGCAATAAGCACTGGTGGGACCTCTGCCCCAGTGTGGAGGAGCAGGATGGGGAGGCAGTGGCAGGGTCTGGGCAGTGTCTGGGGGAAGGTGGCTCCTCTAGGCTCCACTGATAGAGCTCACAAGGGGTGGGTGGCTAGAAAACAGCAGGGGAACGGCCCAGTGCCACAGTCTGGGTGTGGGAGTCACCCAATACACCCAGGCACAGCTTGGCCCCAGAAACTGGCCGGTGCAGATGCCCCTTGAACATGAGGAATGGGAGGAGAACCACCTCCCATGGATGGGAGTGGCACCCAAACCCCCAGTTACCTGGACTGTGGGGCAGCAGAAACTTCCTCCAGGCTGCAAGGAGAAAGGAGATCTGGTCACATCCCAGAGCTGGTCCCAGCAGTTCTGGGAGGGCAGAGGGCTCATCCCCGTGCTGGTCTGCTTGGACTGCTGACTCTCCCAGGCACATGGCCTTGGGCTTTCCCAAGACCCAGGGATGCCAGGATGGAGAGGAAGGGCAAGGAGGGAAAGGGCCGAGCACAGAGTACCTGGGAATAGGACCCCATAGTGTCCCAGATCTCAAAGAGACTCACCCGGTGCTGCATCTCATTCCTCTGTGAGGTGGTTTGGCCCTGGCTAGAGGCCAAATGCCCACCAATGCCGCTCTATCACTCCCCTTTTCAGCCATAAAGGGGAGAAAATATATATTGAGAGGTTTAGGATTCAAGATAGGGACAGAGAGGGATCACACTGCAATTAGTGCATTGGGCAAAACAGACTCCACACAGAAGAAAGAAAACTAATTTATTACACTGCACTACACACCCAGTGAACCAGAGTCAGGTAATGAGACGCGTGGCCAGGTCTTAAAGCACCTTCCCCCCACCCCTCCTTTCTTAGCAAACTTCACTTCATTCGTGATTTTACTCCCTTCTTCCCCAGCAACATGACACAAGGAGGGGCAGGGAACGTTGAGTGGGGTTCCAGTCAGTTCCTCACAAGCTACTTTCCTTCTCCAGATCTTAAACCACCTCTACTTCTCCTCACCCCTCCCCTCTTAGAAGACTTTAGTGATAATTTTGATCCCTTCTTCCCTTCCCCACTCCCCACCATTCTGGCATGGGGAGGGACAGGGAATGGGGAGTGGGGGTTTTCAGTCCGTTCCTCCTGAGTTGTTTTCCTTCTTCCTTTTGAGGGGGGGGGAAGGGTATTCCTTCCCCTGCGTCACCATGGGGTCCCACCCATGGGAGAGTCCTCCACAAACTTCTCTGGCATTGGTCCCCTCTATCAGGGTGTCATCTCCTCACCATGTGCCTCAGCCCGGTTCCCTTTCATGGGTGCTGACCTTCGGGTCCAAACTGCTCCAGCCTGGTCCCCCACCGAGTCACAAGTCCCCCAGCAAACCTGCTGTGGCATGGGCCAGTCTCTCCACAGGCTGTAGATGTCTCTGCTCCCTGTCCTTTTCCATGGGCTGCGAGAGGACACCCGCTCTACCATGGTCTTCTCCGTGGGCTGCAGGGGAATCTCTCTCTCTGGCACCTGGAGCACCTCATTCTTCCTCCCTGGCCTTGGTGTCTGCACAGTTTCTCACATCTTCTCACTCCCTTCTCTGGGGGTAAAAAGCAGCTGCTTGCAGTTCTTTTCTTCTAAATATGATTCCCAGAGGTGCTGTGACCATCACTGATGGGCTCGGCCTTGGTCAGTAGCAACTCTGGCCTTGAATCAGCTGATGTTTACTCTCTGGGGCCTGCAGAGCTTCTTACAGCAGCCATCTCTGCAGCCCCCAGTTCTCTACCAGCACATTGCTACAGAAAACTGCTACATTCTGGAAAGCAAAACCAAAAAGCGATGTGTGACCAGAGGGAACAGCTACTCCTCCTGTAAGTGCTCCCACAGGAGCTGTCAGAGCTTGGCAAGACCTCAAATTGCTTGTTTGGGAAATGGTAAAAGATCCCAGTGCCCAGGAATGTCTCCCTTGGACGGGTCATGTCCCATGGCTAATGCTCAGGGAGAACCAAAGGGAAGAGGGGACAAATCTGGGCTGGTTTCCCCAAAGCAGGAAAAGTGCATGAATTGAGAGGACAGGCAAAGAGGGAAAGGGCTGAGCACAGAGCACCCATGACAGGACCCCACGTCGTGCAGCTGCCCATGGCCACTCACCCGGTGCTGCACCTCGTTCCTCTGGAAAGAAAACCAAAAAGCAGTATGTATCAGGTAGGACACCTTGTCACCCCAGAAATGCTCAAGAAGAGCAGGAAGAGCTCTTGCAGATCCCAAATTACTGTTTGGGAAGTGCAAAAAACCCCAAACCCCATGAATGTGTCTCCACACGACTCACCCAGTTCTGTACCTTGTTCCTCTGGAAAAGAAGGAAAAAATAATATTTAACCAGGTAGGACATCTTGTCCTGCCATAACTGCACATGAAGAGTAGGCAGAGCTCAGGCAGACCCCAAATTATGGTTTTGGAAGTGCAAAGAGGCCCAAATGTCAGGAATGTCTCTTTCCACAAGACTCACCCTGTACTGCACTTCGTTCCTCTGGAAAGAAAAACAAAAAGACAAGTGTGATCAGAGGGAGCAGCTACTCATCCCATGGCTGCTCCACAGCAGCAGGTAGAGCTTGGGCTGATGCCCAACTCATTCTTTTTGGGGAGTAGGAAAAGACCGCATTGCACCCAGGAATGGTTCCCTGCTAGACTATTTCCCCATAAGCCCACCTAGGCCCTCTGGAGCTCAGCCCCAACATCAGGAAACCCACAAATCCAAGTCCCTCCTGGGGGCTCCTGTACCAGGAGGTTTTGCCGGGGTAAAGGGCCAGAAGGACTCACCCAGCTGTCTGGATACCAGCAGACCTGAAAAGCAAAGGCAGAAGAAGAGGACATGAGGAGTGCGGCTTGAAGAAACATCTCAAGAGGGTCTCTTGGACCTTCCCACCAGCCAGGTGCTCTGGCCGTGCTCCCTGTCCCCCTGCCCACACCCCACTGTGCCCTCATCCCATTCAGTCCTTTGCCCAAGGGGCATTTTGATGAAGGCAAAACATCCTTCTGAAGCAAACGTACGTTTCCTTCTCCAGAGATAAGCACCGCCGCCAAGGAGCCCAAAGAAGAGCAGGAGGAGCAGCACACTCAGACCAACCACCGAGGGACGCGTATTGTGGAAAAAGGGAGCTGAGAAACAAACAGATCCACAGGGAAAGGGATGGATGTACACTGGAGTCTGTGGGAAGAAGGACCAAGAAACTACCACCCCACACATCCCAGCCCTTGTCCCATGAGCCCTGGCCTCAAGGGGACAGAGTCCTCCCGTGCTCCCACATCCCCACACTGCACCTTAAACCCAGACCAAAGCTGCTCCAAGCAAGGCAGCCAAACCCTGCCCTGCTCCAGCGCCGCAGGGGCTGGCTGCAGCCGTCTCACCGGAGATGTGCAGGGACGCCTCCTGCTCCTGGGCCAGGCGGAGGTTCCTGACCACACAGGACCAGTTCCCCTCTCTGGTTCCTGTCACCATGATGACGTCTTCGGTGTCAAACAGGCCCCTGGCATCACGGGAATGTCTCTGGGAGACCGAGGGGACACGGTGCCCGTCGGGGTCTTTCCACAGCACCTCCGGTTGCGGGAACCATCCAGCCGATTGACATAGCACCCGGATGCCTCCGGCCTCGTAACCCTCCAGAGAGAGCTGAGGACAAGAGCCTGTGGCTGGGGAAGAGCCCAGGGTTGGGGTCAGGGAGGGATGGGCTCAGCTCTGATGCCACCACTGCATCCCAGAGCAGACCCATCACAGCTCCCACCAAACCCACCCCAACCTGTGCAGGAACCACCCAGCATTGATGCCCAACAGCCCCAGATCTCCCCCCAAACCTCACAGGAGAACAAGACCGAGCTGCCCAGATTCAGCACCTCAAGGCAGCATCTGTAGCGACCCCTCTTTGTTCAAGAAGCCCCAAGGCTTCCAGACAACGTACCAGTTCTCCTGGGGCACCAAGGGAGGAGACAGGGATCTGGGAGGGACACACAAGGCCAGGGACACCATGAACACCCCTGCAAATACTACACCAGACACAAACCTGTCACCTGCAGCTCCACCAAAGCTTCTCCATAGGTGTTGCCATCTTTCACGGTGCAGACATAATAACCATCATCAGAGGGTCTCAGCCCAGAGATTCGCAAGCCCATCTCTCCGTTGGAGAGACCATCTCTGATCAGCTCTGTCCTCCCAACATATTCCTCCATCTGCTCCCCGGGCACGTCCTCCCCATGTCGGTAGTGGTGCACCGTTTCAGAGACCCTGTGCCGGATCCACCTGATGTCCAAACTCTGAGCATCCATGGCTGGGGACAAGTGACACGGCAGCACAATGTCCTGCTCCACAGGGACACGGAGAGCATGGCCTGGTCCCACCACCCTGAAGTCAGCTTGACCATGGAGAAGGACACAGAGACATGGAGATGGCACCTATGTTAATTGAGGGCATTGGAGGTCAGGGATGAGTTTGGCATGAGCCGGGCAAGCTCCATGCTGTGGGCATTGCTTTGCCCTCCCATGTTCTAGAGACCCCAGAGAAACTGGAGCAGGAGTGGGAGGACTGGAAGGAGAAGGAGGTTTCCCGGGAGTGGGAACCTGCTCCAGAAAACAACCTCCACCCCAGCCAGCCCTGGTGCAAGCGAGAGCCGTTTGATGGGAGCACTGCAGGACAGGACTGGAGGGGAACCCAGGGTGAGGGACATACAGTGTAAAGAGCCCAGTGGAAAGTCAAGCTATGCAGGGCCCAACCCTAGACTGGGGTCCCCGCGCCCCACCAGAGCTCCCTGCCCCACATCTGCCACCCATAGCAGATGAAACCCCCTGCCAGCCCTGCAGGATCCCTACCTGAACACAACTGGAAGACGCGGAGAGTCGCCCAGTACATCAGGAGGTGTCCAGGGCTTGCCAGGAGCCACATCTGTGGCCGTGCTGGACTGTAGGGAGAGGAAGGGAGGCAGGGGAGGGCAATGGGGGGTACAGCCACCCCAGAGGGGCTTGCAAAGAAGGGCTGCCCCTGCCCCCTAAGAGGCACCAAAATCCCCAAAGACCCTGCATGAGCACGATGGCTGAAGAACCTGGTGCTCAAGGGACCACACACAGCTCCCCAGTGCAGCCCCTGCTCTCACCCACTTCCACTTACCTTGATTTCTGGTATTTCTGTTACTGACTCTAAATGACAGGAAATATTCTACCCCCTGCAAAAAGAGATGCATCCTCTAGGAGACATTGTCTGATATACGAAACATGCTTCTCAGAATCACTCATCATTTTATATTTGTGGTTTGGAACTTCTGCTTCTGGGTGGGACTTGAGGCCCCACCCCAGGTGCTTTGCTGAAGTTCTTCATCCTCCTACCAAAGCCCAAACTTAATAACTAAAGCTGGAAGCAGGAACCAGGCAGAAAATAGCAAAGGGCCAGTGTAGAGACCTTCACCTCTCAAGGAATAACCCCCGGCACCAGTACAGGTTAGGGGCTGACCTGCTGGGAAGCAGCGCTGTGGAAGAAGACGTGGCAGTCCTGTTGGAACTCAGGCTGACCATGACCAGCAACATGTCCTCAGGGTCAGGGAAGAGAAATGTGTGGGCAGCAGGTTAGAGAGGTTCTCCTGCCCCCCTGCTGTGCCCTGGGGAGGCCTCATCGGGAATATTTTATGCAGTGTGTCCCTCCCAGACCTCTGGCCCATACTTTTTGTGTGATAGGAGACCTGGTACATTGTCTGGAAGCCTTGGAGCTTCTTGAATGAGGACTGGTCAATGCAGAGCCTACCTCAAGGTGCTGAAGCTCAGCAGATCAGACTTATTCTGCCATGAGGTTTGCAGGAGAGCTCTGGGATGGTTGGGCATCCATACTCTGCATTTCCTGAACAGGATGGAGTGGGTTTGGTGTCCAGTACCACACTCCTATTGGGACCTGTGAGGGGTCTGCTCTGGGATGTGGTGGTGGCATCAGAGCTGAGCCCATCCTTCCTCCTCAGCCACAGGCTCTGGCCCTCAGCTCTCTCTGGAGGGTTACGAGGCCGGAGGCATCTGGGTGCTGTGTCGATCGGCCGGATGGTTCCCGCAACCGGAGGTGCTGTGGAAAGACCCCAACGGGCATCGTGTCCCCTCAGTCTCCCAGAGACATTCCCCTGATGCCAGGGGCCTGTTTGACACTGAAGACGCCATCGTGGTGATGGGGACCAGAGAGGGGAACTGGTCCTGTGTGGTCAGGAACCTTCGCCTGGACCAGGAGCAGGAGGCGTCCCTGCGCATCTCCGGTGCGACGGCTGCAGCCAGCCCCTGCGGCGCTGGAGCAGGGCGGGGGTTGGCTGCCTGGCTGGGAGCAGCTTTGGGCTGGGCTTGGGGTGCAGTGTGGTGGTGTGAGGGCATGAGAGGACTCTGTCCCCTTGAGGCCAGGTCTCACGGGACACGGGCAGCATGGGGGTGTGGGGCGGGGGTTTCTTGGTTCTTCTTCCCACAGATGCAAGTGTAAATCCGTCCCTTTCCCTGTGGATCTGTTTGTTTCTCAGCTCCCGTTTTCCATGATGCCTGTCCCTGGATGGCCAGTCTGGGTGTGCTCCTTGTGCTTTCTTGTTGGACTCCTTTCCCTTGTAGCTTATGTCTGGAGAATAAAAAGTACATTTGCCCCCAAAGGACGTGCTTCCTTCATCAAAAAACAGTTTGGGTAAGGATGAAAGGGGACAAGGACATGGTGGGGTGTGGGCTGGAGGACAGGGAGCCAGAGCACCTGGCTGGTGGGAAGGTCCCAGAGACCCTCTGGAGCTGTTCCCGCTGAGGAAGCAAGCTGCTCTCCTGACCTCCTCTTCCTCCAGCTTTGCTTTTCAGTGCTGCTGTCCAGAGAGCTGGGTGAGTCCTTCTGGCCCCTTCCCCCAGCAAAACCTCCTGGCACAGGAGCCACTGGGAAGGACTTGTTTTTTGGGGGGTTCCTGATGTTCATGCTGAAATCTAGAGAGGCTGGGTGGGCTGACGGTGGAATTGGCTGGCAGGGAACCATTCCTGGAGGTGTTGTCCCACTCCCCGGAAAGAAGGAATTGGGGAATAACCCTGATTTCTGGCTGCTCCTGCAGTATCAGCCATGGGGTGAGTGGTTGTTCCCTCTGATCACTCATTGCTTTTGGATTTTGCTTTCCAGAGGAATGAGTTAGTTCTCCTAGTTAGTATTAGGAGAAGTCTTAGTACTAGGAGAAGTAAGGAAGGGAGACAGCAAAACAGCCGCCTTAGACTTCCATAGGGCTGACTTTGGACTTTTCAGAAAGCTGCTCACTAAGATTCCATGGGAGGCAGCCCTTGAGGGCAAAGGAGTCCAAGAGGGCTAGATGCTCCTCAAGAAGGAAATCTTGGCAGCACAAGAACAGGCTGTCCCAGTCTGTCAGAAGAGGAGTCAGTGAGGAAGGAAGCCAGCTTGGCTGAGTAGAGAGATTTGGGAAGATATTTGGGAAAAGAGGGAAAAATATGGGCTTTGGAAGAAGGGGCAGGTGTCTTGGGATGACTATAGGAATTTAGTGACATCATGTAGGGAGAAAGTCAGAAGGGCTAAAGCTGAACTGGAACTCAGACTGGCCAGTTCTGTGAAGGATAATAAAACGTCCTTCTAGAAACATATTAACAGTAAAAGGAGGGTCAAGGAGAATCTCCAGCCCTTATTGGATGCAGGGGGAACATTAGTGACAAGGGATGAGGAGAAGGCTGAGGTCCTTAATTCCTTCTTTATCTCAGTCTTAATAGTGAAGTTGGATGTTCCCTGAGTATTCATCCTCAGGAACTGGCTGACAGGGAGGGAGAGCAGAACAAAGCTCCCATGATCCAAGAGGAAATGATTAGTGACCTACTTGGCCAATTAGACACCTACAGATCAATGAGGCCAGATGGAATCCACCCAAGGGTGCTGAGAGAGCTGGCAGATGTGCTTGCCAAACCCCTTTCCATGATCTACCAGCAATCCTGGCAGACTGGGGAAGTTCCTCTTGACTGGAGGCTGGCAGATGTTACACCCATACATAAGAAGGTCCAGAAGGAGGATCCAGGGAACTCCAGGCATGTCAGTCTGGGAGCAATTATGCAGCACACACATGATGGCCAGGGGATCAGGCTCAGTCAACATGGGTTTACAAAAGGTAGATCCTGACAAACTAACCTGATTGCCTTCTATGACCAGGTGACCTGCTGAATGGAGGAGGGGAAGGCTGTGGATGTGTCTACCTGGACTTCAGTAAAGCCTTTGCAAGGTTTCTCACAGCATTCTGACTGAGAAACTGGCTGCAACTGGCCTGGACAGGTGGACCCTCAGCTAGATAAAAACTGGATGGATGGATGGGCCCAAAGGGTGAATGGAACCAAATCCAGCTGAGGCCGGTGACGAGTGGCGTCCCCCAGGGCTCAGTCCTGGGTCCAGTTCTGTTCAACATCTTTATCCATGACCTGGATGAAGGGATTGGATGCTCCCTCAGTCAGTTTGCAGATGACACTGAGCTGGGAGGAAGTGTTGATCTGCCTGAGGGTAGGGAGGCTCTTCTGAGGGATCTGAACAGACTGGACTGATGGGCTGAGACCAATGGGATGAAGTTTAACAAGGCCAAGTGTAGAGTCCAGAGAAGGGCAACCAGGCTGGGGAAGGGGATGGAGGGAAAATCATATGAGGAACAGCTGAGGGATCTGGGGCTGTTGAGTTTGGAGAAGAGGAGGCTGAGTGGAGACCTTATCACCACCTACAACTACCTGAAGGGAGGTTGTAGAGGTGAGTATTGGTCTCTTCAGCCAGGTGACAGAAGATAGGACAAGGGGAAATGGCCTCAAGCTGTGCCAGGGCAGGTTTAGATTGGATATTAGAAAAACATTTCTTACTGCAAGAGTTGTCAGGGCTGGAACAGGCTGCCCAAGGAGGGGATTGAGTCACCATCCCTGGATGAGTTTTAAAAAAGGGTAGAGGAGGTACTTAGGGATCTGGTTTAGCTTAAGATGTAATTGGTTGAACTTAATGATTTTCAAAGGACGGGAGGGGAACACAGGGCAAGGGATGTACAGTGTAAAGAGCCCAAAGGAAAGTGAAACCCATGTGGGGCTCAGCTCCCTCGGCTTCCCCTGCCCCATGGCAGCTGCCTGTCACATATCTGTCACCTGGAGCAGGAAAAAGCCCCCTCCAGCCCTGCAGGATCCCTTCCTGCAGGAACACATGGAGAGTCACCCAATACCTCAGGAGGCCTCTGGGGCTCACCAGGAGCCACATCTGCATCCGTGCTGGAGAGAAGCGAGGGTAAAGGAGGCAGAGGTGGGCGATGGGGGTTACACCTGCCCAAGAGGGGATGGCAAAGAAGGGTTGCACCTGCCCCCCAAAAAGGCTCTGAAATCCCCAAACCCCATGACCAAGCACCCCAATGGTAGAAGAAACCAGTGCTAAATGGCAAGACAGGACTGTGCATGGGTCCCTGGTGCAGCCCCCTACTCTGTCCCACTGTTCCTCACCAGGTTTTATTGCAAACCCGTTACTGGACCTAAATGAAAGGAAATATTCAAACCCCCTGTGGTCACGAGCTGCCGGATGCACCAGGCTGACTAAAACCTCAACAACCGTTAAGCCAGTGTCAGTTGCAGATTTACTGTCCATAGGTGGAATGTGATTCACCCTGTGCCTCTCACAGCAGTTTGTGCTGGAGAATAGCATTAGGAGAGTTTCAGCACTTTTAGATGTTTCCTTCACAAAATGGGCTGATGTTCTCATGTGTGACCATTGTTGCTGAGGCAATGAGCACAGCCCTGACCAGACCCTGGCAAATTGTCCACCTGAGCCAGTTCCACTGAGTCCATCTCTTTCACATTGGTGGTTTTAGGACATTTGGGGGTTCAGGACAATGAAGGAAAAAGGCAGGAGACCATCAGTTCAAAGAAAAATAAAGGAGAAGAAGGAAGGAAAAACAAGCCCAGAGGTCTTGGGGAGAAGGGAACACTGTGGCCTTCAGGAGTTTTCTCTTCTGCTGCAGAAGGGCAGAGGCTCTGTGGGGCACTTATTCCTGGCCATGGACACTTTGGGGTGCCTTGCTATTCTGGGGACTCATCCACGGGTTACTGTCCCTTTGATTCAAGGTGATGCTGGAGTTCCAGCCTGTGCAGTGCTGCAGAACAGGAATGGCCATGATATCCTGGCTGTCTGTCAGTCCAGGAGTACATTCAGCCATTGCTGTCACCAAACATCAAGCTGGCTCCAGTGTGGGCATCCCACTGCGTCACAGCATCCTTCTTAAATATGTTATCACAGAGGCACTACCACTATCACTGATTGGCTTGACGTTGGTCAGCAGTGGGTCTGTCCTTGAGCTGGCTGGTACTGGCTCTGTGGGACCTGGGGGAAGCTTCTAGGAGTTTCTTGCAGAAGTCAACTCCTACAGTCCCCATCCCCACCCCTAACACCTTGCCATGGAAACCACAACAGTCAGGTAGGTGTGCCCTCAGCTCAAAGACAATGACCACATCCAATAGCAGAACCATCACAGGTCCCAACAGGGCTGCAGGACTGGCCACAAAACTTGTGCAGAAACACAGAGCATTGATGCCCAACAGCCCCAGATCTTCCTTCAAACACTGTGGCACAGCAAGACTGATCTACTGAGATTCAGCATCTCAAGGCAGCATCTGCAATAACCCATCTTTGTTCAAGAAGCCCTAACGCTTCCAGAAAACATGCAGGGTGTCCTGTGGCACAAAGGGAAAGGACAGAGGTCTGGGAGGGGCACAAAAGCTCAGGGATACCAGAACCACTCCCTGGCAACACCACACCAACCACAAACCTGCCACATCCAAATACACCACTTGCTCCATAAGAGGCACCATATTTCACTGTGAAGATGTACTGACCATCATCAGAGGGTCTGAACCCAGAGATTCACAGGTCCAGACTTCTCTCCAGACATGGAGAGTCTATGTCTGACCAACTCTGTCATCCCAACATGCTTCTTCAACTGCTCCCTGGACAGGAGCTCCCCATCTCAGCAGTGGTGCACCGTTTCATAGACATGGTGCTGGATCCCCCTGATGTCCAAGCTCCAAGGATCCACGGCAGGGGACAACTGACAAGGCAGCGTGACATCCTGCCCCATGGAGATGGTGGCCTGTTCCCACCACTCTGAATTCAGCTTGACAACAGAGAAGGATACAGAGACATGGAGATTGTGTGTTGATTGATTTAGGGTGTTGCAGACAAGGGTGAAGGTTGGCATGAGCAGTGCACATTCCATGCCACTCGCATTGCTTTGCCCTCCAATGTTCCAAAGACCCTGGAGAAAATTAAGTAGGATGACTTGAAGGAGAAGGAGTTTTCCCTGGAGTGGGAACCTGCTCCAGAAAACAACCTCCACCCCAGCCAGCCCTGGTGCAAGTGAGAAACTTTTAAGGGGAGCACTGCAGGACAGGACTGAAGGGGAACCCAGGGTGTGAGACACAGGGAAGTCACTCACCGGACATGCATAAGCTGCTCAATGTACCTTCTAACAGCACAGCCCACGGGATGGCTTCTATTAGGTTGCAGAAGAGATCAAAGTTTGCTCTTCTGAAGTTCAGGGTAGCTATCCTACTTTTTGGCTTGCTTCTTCCACTCAGGATCTTGAACTCCACCATCTCATGGTTGCTTTGTCCCAAGCTGCCCCTGACCTTTAATTCCCTAATGAGCCCATCCTCATTGGTTAGAACAAGATCCAGTACCTACCCCCCTTGTCAGCTCCTCCACCATATGTATTAGAAAGTTGTCTTCCACACACTGCAGAACCTGTCTGGAATGGCATGCCTGTCCCTGTTGCTCACACAACAAATACCTGGGTAATTGAAGTTCCCCATAAGGACCAGCACCTGGGATCATGAGGTGACTCCTATCTGCTTGTAGAAGGCATTGTCAACTCTGTCCTCCTGATCAGGGGGCCTGTAGTACACACCAACAACAACACTCACACTATCCTGCCCCTTGATTCTCACTCACAATCACTCAACTGGTCCTCACTTTAAATGAGGTGCAATAAAGTAGAACTGAGTTTCCAGGATTGCGGGATGATGATTTGATTGCTCAAGGTGGGGAAAGATGGAGAGTGATGTGGGAGTCCCCAGTGGCTCCCCACCCGACCTCCTCCATCTGGATCTGACAATGTCTGGAGTAGATACGATCCTCCTGAACATGAACATAGGGGATGTGGATGCTGGGGAGTCACCTGCACCCCAACCAGCAGCTGGAGAACTTGGTGGACCTGGGGCTGGAGAGCTTGGACCATGCCATTCATGGAGCTGGAGGGGACATGCTTGAAGGTGGGGTGGTCTCAGGGTGTTCATGTGGGTAGGGAGAGATGCAGTGGGTCTGAATTCCCATGCATCCCACCATCAAAGCCCCACTGGTGTTGTAGGATGGTGGGGTTGGGTGCAGAAATATACCCCAGCCTGGGTGGCTCCTGCAACACTGTGGGGTGCTTCCCTTCTCCAGGATGGCAGGACAACCATGAGCAGATATATCACATCCTGGGCATCTTCCCCATGGGGTGGCATGGGTCCAAAAGCAACCTTAGGGTTCACAGGGCAATGAGAACAGCAGAATTTCAGCTCCTTGCCTGGAGTGCTGGGGAGTCACCTGCACCTCAACCAGAAGCTGGAGAACCGGTTGAACTGGGGGCTGGACAGATTGGGGCAATCTGGTCATGCAGCTGGAGGGGACATGCCTGAAGGTGGGCTGACCTTGGGGTGTTCCTGTGCATGGGGAGGGCTGTGATGTGTCTGAATTCCCACGGATCCCACCATCAATGGTGGATTAGGGTTGTAGGATGGTGGGGATGGGCGCAGAGGTATGCCCCAGCCTGAGTGGCTCCTGCATCACTGTGGGGTGCTTCCCTTCTCCAGGAAGGCAGGACAAACATGAGCAGATATGTCACATCCCGGCTATTTTACCCATGGGGTGGCATGGGTCCAAAATGGATCCCAGGGTGGGCACTGCTGGGTGGTGGGGCCGGTGGCTGTGTGAGGGGCAAGGGGCAGTTTGGGGAAGGTGGGATTTGCTGACTGTGGTAAAAATCACCCGTCCTGGTGCCCTGGAGTTCTGCACCCCACCGTTGGCAGAGCTCACAGTGGGGATGCCCTGACCTGCTGTTCCCCAGCACAGGCTGCTGGGAGAGGTGCAGCTCTGGGAAAAGCCACCTCCAGCACCTGCACCCAGGTACTGCAGCTGTATTTTCTGCCTCTGGACTTTGGTAGGAGGATGCAGAATTTCAGCTCCTTGCCTGGCAGTGGGGCCTCAAATCCTGCCCACAGATGTAAATCTGCACCTCAAAGTCAGCAGAGGATGGGGTTTTAAAGCAGCCTGGTGCATCTGGAGCTCCTGAGCACCCAGTGAGCAACTTCCCTTTCCACAGGAGATTTGTATTTCCTGCCCTGTAGAGTCAGTAACGGATTTGCAATAACTCCTGGGGAGGGGCAGTGGGGCAGAGCAGGGGCTGTACTGGGGAGCTGTGTGGTCCCATTCTGTCCTCGAGGACCGGTTATTTCCAGTGTCAGGGTACTCGTGCTGGGGGGTTGGGAGATATTGGAACCTCTTTAGCATGGAGAGCCCTTCTTTGCCATCCCAACTGGGCACCTGCAATCCCCATTGCCCTCCTCTATCTTCCCCTTCCTCCTCTCCAGCACAATCAGAGCTGTGGCTTTTAAAGAGCCCTGGGGATCCAGGGACACCACGTCTGCAGGGGACAGGAGTAGCCAGAGTATCAGGGGCAGAGCTCAGAGCTCAGCAGGTTTCACCACCCTGGGGCCAGGATCTGCCCCACAGGGCAGGAGATGGGACATCTTCCTCCTAGACATCCCATTCTTGGGAAGCACCAGCAGCTCAATCCCATGGTAACAGTCACTGTTGGGGCTGCAGCCCCAGCGCAGAGGGGCAGGATGGGGAGGCAGTGGCTGTGTTCAGGCAGCCCCTGCGTGTTCGTGGGGGAGACTTTCTCCTGTCCTTCAGCCAGCTGGTGGTGATGGGCTGTGAGAAGAAGCTGTAAGCACAGCAGTGCAAGGTCAGGATCCTCTCAGCTTTCCTCTCCAGCACGGCCTGCCCGTAGCTCATGTATTTGCTCAGCCACGTGGTACAGGTGCTCCCCATGTCAAAGGCAATGAAGTCCCTCCCATCGTAGGGGATTTGCCAATACCCCCTGGTGCTATTGTCCTCCAGAAGGTCACAGCTGACAGTGCTCTGCAGTGTGTGAGCCCCCTCAGTGAAATGGGGCTGAGGGGCTGCTGAAGCCCTGGTCCTTCAGTGGGGCAAGGACCCCGGTAGCACCCCCCACTCCAGCCCTGTGTGAGGCCTGGGGAATCGGGCACTGAAACAAGAGCTGCCCCCACCCTGCCCAGGGCCCACAGCACTTGGGGGAGCACATAAAGACTCCCTGTGCCCAGAATGTAGGTTCTGGTTCTGGGGGTCTCGACTGCCATGGGGATCATGAGGGCTTTGAACATCCAGCCCAGCACCAGCAGTGGGAGTACCAGGAGGAGCTGTGCTCCCACATTAATAACTGCCTCCCCCTTCTCAGAGACAAGGCAGGATGAGAAGCTGACATGTCCTTGACTGCTTAGCAACAACTAAACCATCAGTGTGGTACCATCACCCTAAATCCCTAACACAGCCCTACAATCACTGCAAGATTAACATTAACCCTAACCCTGCTGGAAACGGGAGAGCAGCTGTCACAGAACCTCACACAACAGGACAGGACAGTGAGACAGGAAAAAGAAAAAAGAAAATAAAACAACAAAACCCCCACCTGAAACCTCTCTGGCTCTAATAGACATTAACGACCCACTGGTTCAGGGTGTTGCTCAGGATGTCAGTACTACACCATTGACTCAGAGCTCCTAAGATTTATACTTGATGACTCAAAGCACATAAGCACTCACCGATGGGAGATGAGGTCTGTCAGTCTCTGCAGAAGGTTTTGGGGAGGTCAGTGCTGCTGATGTGCGTTTGGTGTACGTTGCAGATGTGAGCAGTTGTGGGGATGTGCATGAAGGAGGCTTTGGGGTGTGTTTCTCTAGGTTTCGGTTCCACAAGCCCTCAGCACTCCCCGTGTCCCCTCCTCCTTTTCCCTGCTGCCCACTGGGAGCCGCCACTTGTGACTCCCCACTTCCCACTGTGACTCAGTCAGCGGGAGTCAGGAGCCCTTCCGGGCAGCGTCCTTTGCCTGGCTGCCCCCAGCCCCCCTGGGGTGAACAGTCTGACCCTGGAGTGGGCTCAGCCTGTGCACTAGCAGCGGGCAGTATCCAGGCACCAGGCTGTGCCCGTGTTCTCCTCGTATCACACCGCACCGACCCGCTCGGAGTTCCCAGCTTTCCCCGTGTCCCGTGGCTGGGGCCCTGCTGAGCGCTGCCGGAGCTGTGCCCACCGAGCCAGCTCTGGGATGGATGGGCAGCAGCCCTGCCATCCTGTCCCCCTGGGTTCTGAGCACTTGTCCCTGGGTACTGGTAAGGTGAGACCCAGCCTGGGTACCCCCTGCTCAGGTGGGCACTGGGTGTTCTGCACTGGCTTGGACTCGGATCCTTTATGTGTGCGGGCACAGAGAGCTTCCTCTGTTAAGAACAGTGTGAAGTCCAGTGGAGAGTGGAGGCTGACAGCAGGCTGTCGTGGGCTGGATGGAGTCACGCCGCTCACGAGTGCTGCTGTGCTGGACATGCTGGAGCTCCAGCAGGAACTGGAGTCAGAGGCAGCGCAGTGGGACACCCCAGTTGATATCACTACTGGATTTTTCTGGATGCCTTTGGCAGCAGAGAATAGGGCACAGTTTGCAGTCCCTGGGAGGGTGCCCAGT
This sequence comes from Gallinula chloropus, assembly GCF_964237585.1. Classification (NCBI taxonomy): domain Eukaryota; kingdom Metazoa; phylum Chordata; class Aves; order Gruiformes; family Rallidae; genus Gallinula; species Gallinula chloropus. Next base: position 726,346 of record NC_140117.1, on the reverse strand, counting down.
CCACCTGGAATCGACTGTCCCAGAGGTGAAAACAGCCCCAGCATCTGCCATGGGCTGACCCTGACTGCGCTGGAAGGGGTGAAGCCCCAGAGCAACTGCAGGATGCTGATGACATCATCGTATGGGGCAGGAGAGCAGAGGAATTCTCTGAGACAAGGCAGAAGATAGTTCAGATCCTTCTGGAAGGTGTTTTTGCTGGTTTGAACTGGTAAGCTGATGGACCTGTGCAGGAGATGCAGTACAAGCAGCGCCAGACAGGAGCACTGCCAGGCCTGAGGCACACTGGGCACAGGCGATGCTGGACACAAGCAATGCAGGGCATGAGGGTCACCAGGAACAAGGGACATTGGGCTCAAGGGACACCTCCCCCTAGCCCTGGGGTTTGCTCACACTCCCCAGGAGGTTTTCACACTTGACCCATCTATTTCACCCACAAACCCGAAGGGTGTCAGAGCCGGGTGGGGAGAGACATGGGGCACCAGGCGCCTGGGTCCCCCCGGGACAGGCAGGTCTGGGGGTCTTGGGGTGCCCCAGGGGAGGGGGAGGAGAGTAGGGCTGGGGTGGAGGGCAGATCTGCGACTTGGGGGGCCCAGAGGTGTCCCCAGGCTGGGAGATACAGGTGATATGGGGCCATGGTAGGGTCTGGGGCTCTGAGGAGGGGATGGGTAGGGGGGCGTGTGGGGACTGGGTGGTGCTGTGGGGGAGTCACTGGTAAGAAGTGTCTCACCATTGGCTGGTGGGTGGTGGCAGAGCCAATCGCGGGGTGAGGGGCGGGGCTTGTGGCAAAGTTTGTCCCAGAGCAGGGCTCCTTATTCTCATGACATCGGGGACCCAGAGAGGAGCGATGAGCGATGGGGCTGGGCCGGGCGCTGGGACTGCTGCTGGGGATCCTTGGCTGGGCAGCGTGTGGTGAGTGTGGGTGGGGACCCAGGAACCCCCCTGGATCCTGTTTCTTGACAACGGTTCTCCATTCCCTGTGCACTGGACCACCCCAGGGCACAGGGACCCCTGGTCACCATCCCTGAACACCATGTGTTCCCTCGGAATACTCCCCTTTCCATCCCTTTCCATCCCCTTCCAACCCTTTCCATCCCATTCCAAGATGCTCCCACAGAACTGTTTCTCTTTGATGCCAGGGACACCCTTGGACCCCTCTTCCTGGGAACCTTGGGTTTTTCACTGCCATGGCCCCCTTTCATCATCCCCAGGATCCCCTGGCTTCTCTTCATGGGAAAGAGGACCCCATACTGGACACATACCCCTCCCCATCAGACACTTCCCCTTGAAGTGTCACCCCACACCCCCAATCTGCTGCTCTGGGACCCCCACCCAGGCTCACCACCCAATCCTGCCCAAACCTTCACTATGGGCACCCTCACCCTGCACCCCCCACCCCTCACTGACCCCTGTGTCCCCACAGAGCTCCACTCCCTGCGCTACTTCCACACCGCAGTGTCAGAGCCCAGCCCAGGAGTACCCCAGTTTGTGTCCGTGGGGTACGTGGACGGGAACCTCATTTCACGCTACGACAGCGAGAAGGGGAGGGCGGTGCCCCGGGCAGACTGGATGGCGGCCAACCTGGACCAGCAGTACTGGGACCAGCACACCCAGATTGAACAGACCAATCAGGAGATTTCCACAGTGAACCTGGACACGCTGCAGAGCCGCTACAACCAGAGTGGAGGTAAGTGTGGGCTGGGAAGGGGCTCTGAGGGATAGGAGATCACCACTCCCTCCTCCCCCATGAAGACACTACCCTTCCTCATGCTACTGCCCTGCGATGTGCCGATCCTTCCCTGCCCAGTGCTGTTGGCAGAGCGCTCCAAGCACCCCTGTTCCCCAGCCCCACACTCCATGGGATCCTTTGTGCCAGAGCCAGGGAGGCTTCTGGGTGCCCCTCCAAGCACATTCTGGCCTTCTCCCCACCATGCCCAGCACCCCATCCCAGGCCTAGCTGCCACATCTCAGCCCTCACCATCCTGTGGCAGTGATTACCCCCAGAACCAGAGGGACTCCCACCCCGTGTCCCAGCCCCTCACCATTCCTTTGTACACACCACCCCAGAGCCAGAGGGGCTCCTGCAACCCATGCCATCTCCTATCTGCATGCTCACCCAGCATTCAGAACTCTGTCCCATCCCCTTGCTGTTCCAGAGTTCTGAGGGGCTGGGTGCCAGCTCATCCATGCCCTGGGTCCAGGGACTCTGTGTCACAGCTTTATGTGATGCCCCAAGTGCTGTGGGCCCTGGGCAGGATGGGGGCAGCTCTCATGTTGGTGCACAATTCCCTTGGGGATCACACAGAGATGGAGTGGGGGGCGCTGCGGGGGGGCCTTGCCCAACTGAAGGCCCAGGGATGCAGCAGCAACTCAGCCCCATCTCCCTTGTCGTGTTTCAGGGGCTCACACACTGCAGAGCAGAGTCAGCTGTGACCTCCTGGAGGACAATAGCACCAGTGGGTATTGGCAAATCGCCTATGATGGGTGGGACTTCATTGCCTTCGACATGGACACAATGACATTGACTGCAGCAGATGCAGCAGCACAAATCACCAAGAGGAACTGGGAGGCAGACGGGACTGCCATTAAGCACATGAAGGACTACCTGGAGAACATCTGCCCTGAGTGGCTGATGAAATATATGAGCTATGGGCAGGCTGTCCTGGAGAGGAAAGGTGAGGGGAGATGGGGACCCTGGGGAGGGGCCAGCATGGATGTGTGTGCCAGCCCTCACTGCCACCCCCTCCCCAGAGCCCCCCACGATCCGAGTGTTGAAGAAGGAGACCCAGGGGATCCTGACCTTGCACTGCCGCGCTTACGGCTTCTACCCACGGCCCATCACCATCAGCTGGCTGAAGGATGGTGAGGTCAGGGACCAGGAGACCCAGCGGGGCAGCATTGTGCCCAACAGTGACGGCACCTACTACACCTGGGTGTCCATCGAGGCCCCTCCTGGGGAGCAGGACAAGTACCGGTGCCGTGTGGAGCACGCCAGCCTGGCTGAGCCAGGGGTCTTTGCATGGGGTGAGTCTGGTGGCCTTGGGCACATGAAAGAGTGGGCTGGGGCCTTCCCTTTCCCCTCCTCACCACCCTGTTCATCCCCAGAGTCAGAGTCCAACTCATCGACCATCGTGCCATGGGTGGTTGTTCCCCTTGCCATCCTGGCTGTCATCAGCATCACTGGATTCATCATCTGGAAGCGCAGATCAGGTAAAGTTCTAGGGTGTGGGAGGAAGGCAGAGCCAGGGGGCTGGTATGGGCTGTGGTCATGAGCCACAACTCTGTAGAGCCCCTGAGCCACTGAGTGCAGTGGATGTTGATGCCTCTTCCTCTCTTCTCTTATGTGCATGGTGCCTACAGCGAGCACGAGGTGGCAGCTCGCAGATGTTTTTCCCCTGTAGGCACGGATGGGAGCTCTGGCAGCTTGGCCAAAGGGATGACATGGGACTAGGGGGGTGGATGGGGTAGGCTCAGCTCTCTGTGCTCCCCCTTGAGACCCATGGTCAGAGCGACACTGGGCTGCTGTTTGGGGACACTGAGACCACCATAGCAGAGGGTAGGGTACAGGGACTTTGACCTGGGTGACACTGTCTCTTCCTCCCATCCTTGCAGTGATCACAGTCTTACTGCTCCATGAGCGACCAAGGCAGCTGGATGTGGCTCATGCACTGTCACCGACTGGAGAGGCTGGGAGCTGCCTGCAGATAGCTGATCACGGTGCACCATCACATGGTGCTGTGCTGTTGCATCTTCTGGCTGGGGAAGAGCCAGCAGTGTAGCACCAGTTCATGTGCTTGTTTCCCAGCCTTGGATCATGGGCTGTGCTCATTCTCCATGAGATAGAGCTGGGTTTCTTCCCAGCACCCAGCATGGTGCCTTGTTTAGGACTGTGTTGGGTCTGGATGAGGTGGAGTTCATTTCCCCCAGCAGTCCTGGCCGTGCTGTGCATTGGGAGTGAGCAGGGTGTTGGTACCAGCCCAGGGATTTGGCTGCTGGGGAGCGGGGCTGGCCCAGCATCCCGGATGTCTCTCCAAGATACCCCTTGCCAGGAGGCTGTGGGTGGGCAAGACCTTGGGAGGGGGCACAGCCAGGACAGCTAATCCCAACTGACCAAAGGGATATTCCAAACCCTGTGGTATCTGCTTGGTTATGAAAGCTGAGAGAAAGGAGGATGAGAAGAGGATGATTGTTATTTACAGTATTGGGTTTCTAGAGCAACCGCTGATCGTACTGGAGCCCCTTTTCCTGGGACGTGGCCAGACATCACCTGCTGATGGGGAATAAATGCAGATGGAGAAACAGTGAATAAAATTTCTGGTTTTCCTTTACTTCTGCACAGGGCTTTTGCTTTATTCAGCTGCCTTGGTTGGGAGTTTGTTCCTGTTCCACCTTTTTTTCCTCCCCTCCCTGCCCTGCTGAGGAGGGGAGTGATGGAGAAGCTCTGTGGGCACCTTCTGTGCAGCCACTGTCAATCCCTTACAAGGAGTTTTGATAGAAACTGGATTGGTATCACAGTGATGGATCTCAACAGTGGTGGCACAGTGTGATGTCATAAACGGACACAACCACGCACGTGCCCTAATCTAATGAGAAATATCCCAGGCTGTAGCACATCATGTCTGATGTTAAAAAGGAAAAAGAGATGGGTTGGGGGTTTGGCCAACTCTTCTTGGCCAATGGCTGGTCATCTATCCCCTGTGGAGGTGATGAGCTTTGAGCCCTCACAGACCGGTACTGAGAAGAAAGTTTCTTCCTCTGAAACCATCTAGATGTGCACTAAGGAGGCCTCCTGCCTGGAGGCCACACAGACAGTTATTGCAGAGATGTCTCTTGCTCTGAGGTCCTGCAAATGGGCACTGAGAAGAAGGGCTCCTTCCCTGAGGCAAATGAGGAGACATGGTGGACGTCCACACAGTGGACTCTTACCCTGAGAGGGAGCAGAGGCAGAAACAACCTGGTCCCATCCCTGACAGGGCTGTGAGATGTGGGCAATGCTTTTATCCATCAGGCAGGTGGAGACGTCTGTTTCCTGGTGGCTCCCGTGCTGGCATGGTGGGGTCAGAGGGAGGAACTAGAAGGCATGGAAGCCCAGCATTTATCTATTGCTGGTGACTATGGGATTGATGGATCAGAAGGGGGCAGCCTCGTGCAGCCTCTGGAGATGGCTCCAACTGAGCGTGAAGGCAAAGTATCCTTTCAAGGAAGATCACATAATGCAGCCAAGGAAGTGGTCCACCAGTGTGGAAGGTACCTGAGGGTATTTGTGCTGGGCTGCAGTGATCTGGACAGTACTCAGGCCCCCAATGATCAGGATGACACTCAGCACGCACAGTCTCTGCAGCAGATGTTGGTGTGGTGTACAGTGATGGGTGCCAGCAAACTGGCTGTGGTGGACTGGGCAGACATTGAGGCACCAACTGTCCATAACCATGGAGAGAACATCAGAATATGGGTGGTGCCTCTACCTCAGTTGTGGGAGCCCAGGCGCAAGAATTGCAGAGAAAAACTGGCTGAAAACAGACCATCAGGAAGATCCCTGCTCCAGTTGCTGTTGAGCAATTCCCCAGGGCTGGTGGATGTACTGAGGACACCTCTCCTCATCCTGACCTGGTGGCTATATGTCTGTGTAGGGTCAGCTTCACATTCAGTGCTATGGAAAGGCCATATTGGACCACTGTAGGATCACCCCTGTGACCAGCCCTTGCACTTTAGCCTGGGCAAGAGATGTGGGCTCCTCTCCAGGTGACAAGTCGCCTGGTTTGCAATTACAGGAGGCTGTTAATAAAGGCTCTGGAAAGGACAAGGGGTCCTGCCTCCAGCCAGGCAGAGGAAAGGGGGAAAATTGATTCCGTGGCTTTGAGAGGGATATCCAGTCAGCCTCACTTCTGTCCCTGGAAAGGTGATGGAACAGCTTGTTCTGGATGCCATCTCCAAGTAAGAGAAGAAGGTCATGAGGAGCAGTCAGCATGCATTCACCAAGGGGAGATCGTGCTCAACCAATCTCATAGCCTTCTATGATCTCATCACCGGCTGGGTGGATGGAGGGAGAGCAGTGGATGTCATCTACCTTGACTTCAGCAAGGCTTTTGATACTGTCTCCCTTCACATCCTGATAGCAAAGCTGAGAGAGCAGGGGATAGAGGAGTGGACAGTGAGGTGGGTTGAGAATTGGCTGTCAGACCAAGCCCTGAGGGTTGTGATTCGAGGAGCAGAATCTGACTGGAGGCCTGTGACTAGCAGTGTTCCCCAGGGCTCGGTGTTGGGTCCAGTTCTGTTTAATATCTTCATTGACGACCTTGATGAGGGAACTGCATCCACCCTCAGCAAGTACGCCGATGATACAAAGCTGGGAGGGGTGGCTGACATGCAGGAACACTGCGCTGCCATCCAGAGACCTGGACAGGCTGGAGAGCTGAGCAGGGAGAAACCAGATGAGGTTCAACAAAAGCAAGTGTAGAGTCTGGCACCTGGGAAGAAATAACTGCTTGTATCAGTACAGGCTGGGGGATGACCTGCTGGAGAAGAGCTCAGTGGAGAAGGACCTGGGGATCCTGGTAGATGACAGGTTGGCCATGAGCCAGCATGGTGCCCTGGGGCTGAGAGAGCCAATGGGATCCTGGGAGGCATCCGGAGGAGTGTGGCCAGCAGGTCACAGGAGGTGATCCTCCCCCTCTATTCTGCCCTGGTCAGGCCCCACCTGGAGTATTGTGTCCAGTTCTGGGCTCCCTGGTATAAAAAGGACAGGGATCTCCTGGAGAGAGTCCAGAGAAGGGCTATGTAGATGATTAAGGGCCTGGAGCATCTCCCGTGTGAGGAGAGGCTGAATAAGCTGGGGCTGTTCAGTCTTGAGAAGAGAAGACTAAGGGGGTATCTAATCAATGTCTATAAGTATCTTAAGCATGGAATGCAGGGGGAATTAGCCAGCCCCTTTTCAGTATCTGTGGAGACAGGACAAGGAACAATGGCTGCAAGTTGGAGCACAGGAAGTTCCACGCCAACATGTGGAAGAACTTTTTCACAGTGAGGGTGAGGGAGCCCTGGGACAGGCTGCCCAGGAGGTGTGGAGTCTCCTTCTCTGGAGATATTCAAGACCCGTCTGGACGCCTGTCTGTTCAATATGAGCTGGGGAGCTGCTTTGGCAGGGGGGGTTGGACCCAATGAGCTCTCGAGGTCCCTTCTAACCCCTACAATTCTGTGATTCCATGATCAAGTTACAGGTTCGTCGGCCTAGATGACCTCCAGAGGTCCTTCCAATCCAACGCCTTCTTTCATTCTGTTATTCTCTGACTCGCATCTCAGGGCTGGAGGAGCCCTGGGGATGTCTCCACCCCCAAGTGTCAGGAGAGGGCAGTGTGATCCCAGAAGAGCCGCTGAGCCCCAGCTCCCAGGCAGGACCAGCAGATCACCTCCCAGCAGAGCATCCGCCTGCCCAGGCTGGGTGTCTGAGGGACATTGGGTGCTGAAGACCTACCAGTGCTGGGGGAGCTGCTCCTCCTGCAGCCTTAAGCCAGAGCTCTAAGCCCAGCTCCAGGCCAAACCCCAGCCCAGCCCCAGGCTCAGCCCCAGCCCCAGGTCCCAGTCTTAGGTCCAGCCCCAGGCCCAGCCCCAGGACCAGCCCCAGGCTCCAGGTCCAGCCCCAGGCCCATCCCCAGGACTAGGGCCAGACCTAAGCCCTGCTCAGCCCCCAGCCCAGCCCCCAGGCTCAGCCCCAGCCCCAGGCCCAGCCCCAGGCCCAGCCCCAGGTCCCATCCCCAGGACCAGCTACAGCCTCAGGCCCCTCCCTAGTAGACCAGTGTCTCAGGCCCCACCCCCAGGGGAAGCTGGCCTAAGGGAAGCAGGGCCCATCCCCAGGTCCTCAAGCCCATCCCTCTGGCCCAGGCCCTCAGGCCATACCCCCAGGCCCTCAGGCCCAATGAACCAGGCCCCACAGGCTCTGGCCCACCCCCAGGTCTTCAGGCCCATCCCTCTGGCCCCAGGCCCAGGCAACCAGGCCTCATCCTCAGCTGCCCAGGCCCAGGCCCTGGGAACAAGGCCCTACCCTCAGGGAACCAGGCCCCTGGGGAACCACACCCCATCCCCAGGCAACCAGGCCCAGGCTCCATCCTCAGGCCACAAGGATCTTACAAGGCTTACTGCAGGGGGAACATTGGGGCGCTGAGTTTTCCTTCCTTTGCTTTAAAAAACCCTTCATGTCCAAATCCAGGTTTTGAAGTTCTTCCTTTGGGTTTGTTTTTTTTCCCCCCATTAATTCTTTGGTTTTAATTTTATTTATTTGGCTTTTATTTTGGGCCTGGGGCTGGGTATGGGGCCTGAGGATGGTCCTAGGGATGGGGTCTGTGGCCTGATCCTTGTGGCCTGAGGATGGAGCTTGCGCCTGGTTGCCTGGGGATGGGGTGTGGTTCCCCAGGGGCCTGGTTCCTTGACGGTAGGGCCTGGGCCTGGGCCAGGAGCAGGGCTTAGGTCTAGGCCTGGGCCTGAGGCTGGACCTGAGGCTAGAGCTGGGGGATGGGACTAGGGGCTGGGCCTGGGGTTTGGCCTGGGCTTATAGCTAGGCCTGGAGCTAGGTTTAGGCCTGGTCCTGGGGCTGGACCTGAGTCTGGGCCTGGGCCAGGGGCAGGGCCAGGGCTTAGGTTTGGGCCTGGTCCTGGGGCTGGCCGGGGGAGGGGGCTAGGCCTGGGCTTTGGGCTGGTGCCTGGGGATTGGGGTTGGGGGTTGGGGCTGGGGCTAGGGTTTGGCCTGGGCCTGGAATTGTGCCTGGAGCTCGGCTTAGGGCTGGGCCTGGGACCGGGCCTGGGGCTGGGGCTGCAGGAGGAGCAGCTGCCCCAACACTGGTAGGTTCTCAGCACCCAACATCCCTCAGACACCTGTCCATGTGCTCCAAGCATCCCAGCCTGGGCAGGAGGATGCTCTGCTAGGAGGTGATCTGCTGGTCCTGCCTGGGAGCTGGGGCTCAGCGACTCTTCTGGGCTCACACTGCCCTCTCCTGACACTTGGGGGTGGAGATGTCCCCAGGGCTCCTCCAGCCCTGAGATGCGAGTCAGAGAATAACAGAATCAAATAAGGTGTTGGGTTGGAAGGACCTCTGGAGGTCATCTAGGCCAACGAACATGTAACTCAATCAGGTTACTCAGAGCTTCATCCACCCTGACTTTGAGTGTCTCCAGGGATGGGGCCTCTACCACCAAGCTGGGCAGCCTGGGACAGTGTCCCACCACCCTCAGAGGGAAGAAGTCTTCCCAATATCTAATCTAAAGGTGCTTGAAGGTCTCCCCAGGGCCTGCTCCAAGCTGAACAAGCCAGGGACTGGAAGGAGCTTTCCTACTCTGAAGCCATCTAGGTGGGTACTTCAAGGCCATGTGGGCAAATGGTCACTGACTAAAGCAGAGACTCACCTCTGGACTATAATCACTGCTCTTGAAGTCCTCCTTTTGCTGCTGATTCATCTGAAGAAGCCCTTCTTGTTCTCCTGAACATCCTTTGCCACTTCAATTCCAAGTGGACCTTAGCCTTCCTTGCTGCTCGGTCATACATTCTCTGACTACATCCCTATAGTCCTCCCTCTTTCCACATGCTGCAGCTTTCTTCTTGATGCTTTTCTGGGGGTTCCTTGCTCATCCATGAAGGTCTCTTGCCTACTTGGCTTGATTTTCTTGTCTTCAGGATGCAACAATCTTGAGCTCAGAGGAAGTGGTGCTTGAATACTGACCAGCTCCCTTGGGCCCCTCTACCTTCTAAAGCCTGGACCCATGGGATTCTCCCAAAGTGGTCTTTGAAGAGGCCAAAGTTAACTCTCCTCCAATCCAGGGTTGTAATCCTACTCATTGCCCTGCTCCTTCCATGTAGGATACTGAACTCTGCCATCTCATGGTCACTGCAGGCCATGATGCCCCCAACCTTCACGTTCTCAACCATGAAGGTGTTAGTACAAGCTCCAGCAGCACCTCTCTCCTCTCTCTTTCCCTGCCATGTCTCCCCAGTCCCGTGTCCCTCCCGTGTCCCTCATGTCATGTCCCCTGTGCCCCTGCCATGTTCATTCTCCCTGCAGCATTCCACCCCCTTCCCCCTTTGTCCCCAGGCAGAAGGAGCATCTGCCCCAGCATTGGTAGTTCCTCAGCACCCAACAACCCTCAGACACCCATTCAGGTGCTCCAAGCATCCCAGCCTGGGCAGGAGGATGCTCTGCTGGGAGGCGATCTGACAGTCCTGCCTGGGAGCTGGGGCTCAGGGGCTCTTCTGGGCTCACACTGCCCTCTCCTGACACTTTCCTCTGCCTCGCTGGAGGCAGGACCCCTCATCCTTATCAGGACATTCATTACACAGCTCCTAAAATTGCAAACCAGGTGTTTTTTCACCCTGAGCGGAGCCTGTGTTTCTTGCCCAGGCTAAAGTGCAAGGACTGACCACAGGGGTGATCCAGCAGTGCTCTAACATGGCCTTTCCATGGCACTGGGTGTGAGGTTGACCCCACATACACATACAGCCACCAGGTCAGGATAAGGAGAGGAGGTGTCCTCAACACATCCACCCTGCCTGGGGAATTGTTCAACAGCAACCAGGGCAGGAATATTCCTGGATGGTGCCTTTTCAGCCCGTTTTCTTGCTGCAATTCTTGTACCTGGGCCTCCATGACCAAGGTAGGGGCACCATCCATATTCTCATGTCCTCCTCTTGGTCATGGACAGTTGGTGCCTCAATGTCTGCCCTGTCCACTACAGCCAATTTTCTGGTCCCCATCGCTGTACACCACACCTACGTCCACTGTACAGACTGTTCATGCTGGGTGTTATTCTGATCTTTGGGGGCCTGAGTATTGTCCGTGTCACTGCAGACCACCCTCAGGTACGACGTACCTTCCCGTCTGGTGGACCACTTCCCTGGTCCCCTGGGATGGGACCAGGTTGCTTCTGCCTCTGCTCCCTCTCAGGACAAGAGTCCACTGTGTAGACATCCACCATGTCTCCTCACCTGCAAATGTAATGATGAGAGTTCAGAGGTGAGTCCCAGCTTTAGTTAGTGACTGTGTCACCTCAAACCTGTCCACATGGCCCCAGGGCAGGAGACTTCTTCTCAATACCTGTCTGCATGGCCTCAGGGCAGGAGACATTCTTAGTGTCTGTCTCCGGGGGGGGGGGGGGGGGGGGGGGGGGGGGGGGGCTGAGGGCAGGAGACATTCTCAGTGTCCATTGCAGCCTCTGTCTGTTTCTCCTCTGGGAGTGAGTGAGTGGCTTGTGGTGCTCAGCCACTGCTTGGGGCTGAACCACCACATTAATCCATAAGTTTGTGAGGTGGGAGGGGCCTGTTGCATTAGTGATATTAAACACAAAAGACAGATTAATGGGAATAGCAAAAGATCTTCAACCATCTTCAGCAGATCTAGGCATAGTGATACATAGCCCATGGTCTGTAGAGTTCTGTACTTGTATAAAACCTCAAATCAAATCCCATGCGTGATTATGCATGACCTTTCCACCCTGTCTGCTGACACTAAAGGAAAGGAGAGAATTTGTCCAAAACAATGGAAGTGGTGATAACATATACATACTGTGAAGATTACAAGACTGAAAAGATTATACCAACAACTGTAAAATCAAGAGCAGCGTAAGTCTTCCATTCATGGTGAGGTTCTTTTCCTACAAAATCCACCAAATCTGTGGATTCTTTTCCTGACAGAGAAGAGAAATGAAAGCCTGGTTCTGCCAGAATCAGTTTTTAAAAGAGGATACTATCCTCCTGGTGTTAGACCACAAGTGGAGATGACTCTTTCAAACAGCCTTTGAGTGACAGGCCACTCGCTGCTCGCAGTTTCTCTAAATGAGTGTTTTTTCTCCAGAATGGCCACAGATGTCACCATTTCTCCTCTTCTCCTTTTCCTTCTTCTTCAGCCAAAATAGCTAGATGAGTGAGAGAATCTCCTTGGTTATTCATAATGTGGGCTGGATGGTCTTCCCCTTCGTGGGCAGCCACCCATCCCACTATATATGGGCTTCTGTTTGGCTTTATTTAATAGCTCTTTCTGCTTACCCCTTTGCCACACTGGCACTCAGTTTACTTCCCACTGATTCTGTTCCCAGAAGGGAAGCCACTCTGTACACCTTTTCAATACAGCCCAGGATTCCCTGTAAATGTATACAGGTTCATTATTGTCCTCTTCTCTCATTATTACGCTCCAAACTGCTGTTAACTCTCCTACTTGAGAACTCCCTTCTCCTTCTGGTACAATTTGTTCTCTGCTCTCAACATGCAGAGCTCCTGCTTGGTATTTCCAAGTCTTTTCCTCACTCCTTGAAGAGGCTTCAGTAAACCACACATTTTTTAGACAGGATTCAAATGGAGGAGCTCCTTTGGTGTGGGAAGGGGGAGGTTCCTTATCTGGGGAAGTATACACTGTCCTTGTGTCTGAAACATTTTGGGTGTTCCCTCCTCTACTCGGTATATGTTCCTGTAATGTTCTAGCTGAGTATTCCATTTCCTAATCTGGGAACTATGTGTGAGCTAAGAAAGAATATCTGGAACATGTTTCCTCCAGAACACTGGTGAGCCAAGGGCATGTTGCAATTCCTTTTGATTTTCTGGTGCCTTTATTTGTTCTAAGGCAGGCAGGGTGCTGGGAGGAACACACACTGTCCCCTCTCTCCACGACATTCCCAGAGTCTTTACCTCAGGAGAGGGCAGTTGCACCTTTTCACTGCTGGAATTTCAAGTCCCAGACTTTCTAGGTGAGTAATGATTTTCATTTGGGTTTCTGCTACTGCAGCAATGTCAGGTCCTCCCACTAATGTCTCACCAGTATGTCGGGGAAGGCAGCAGGCCTGCCAACAATCTGACTCTCATCACAGAAGAGATTGGCCTTGACAACCTCCTTGCATAGGAAAGTTACTCATGCTGAAGGAACATGGTGGCGTTGAAGGTGGGGGTGCAGATCACCCCAGCCCAGGAAGGGGCTGTAGGAAAGTATTTGGGAGTAAATGAACATGTCATGAACCAGCCTTGATGAATGGTCAGCACAGCAGGTGTGCAGATAGTTTTAGATATCATAGAGGAAGTGATAATGCTCAGGCAGGCACCACATAAAGAAATATAGTAAAGAATAACAAGATATGTTCATCAAAACCTGCTATATTTACTAACCATCAACTTAATGAACACAGCAGGTGTATTGTGTGTGATCAGTGTATGTAACCAACTAACAATCACCTGAATGCCACATTTGCAGTAAAATAGTGTGTAAGATCTGTGTGATTTTTCTCAATAAACAGCTTCATCTTGATTCATACTGAATTGCATGTTGCCCATTGTTTTCTCTCCTCAGAAGACCAGTGGTCATGCAGAGTAAGGGACAAGGGGACTAGATGTTGTGTAGGGGCTTCAAATGTTTGGACATGCCAACCATGCCCTGTCCCCTTGGGGACCTCATATCCCTGGGCAGGACGTGTCCCCAGCTGTCCCCAACCACCCATCCCTCACTTGGGCAACACACCCCCATCAGATGTGGTTCAGGGGGGTCTGGGCATCTGTAGCCAGAACAGGGTGTGGGTATGGGGGTTGGAGGGGCACGGGGTCCATACTCAGACCTGTCCAGGGGGACCAGGGTGACACCCATTAAACCCCAGAGCTGTTGCAGAGAGTGGAACATGACCCAGGGCATCCAGGAGAGGCAGGAAGGCCAGCAAACACCACAAGATCAGTGTAGAAGAGGACTCCCATCCCTATCTCCAGAATGCTTTGCATGATACTTGTGTGTTGGTGGTGTCATGGTGGTGGCCTCCAAACATCGGTGCCAGCTGCGAGGAGCCAGGCACCCAGGTTCCTCATTCCTCTTGGTTCCCACAGACCTAAACAATGCCCTCTCATCCCCCCTCTTCTTTCCATGCCCTGGAGGGCTGGACCCCCCCCAGACCTTGACCACAGCACCATCCCATCACTTCCCACCCCATCACATCCCAATGCAACCCTCCTTGATGTGTGAAACCAAACCCATCCAAACTCAAGTCAGCGCAAGTAAAGGCAACAAGTCAACTCAGCTCAAACCAACTCAACCCAAACCAACACTACACACATCCTAAGTGACCCCATCCAAACCCACCACACCCCCACATGACCCCAGTGTCCTCACACATCTCGCAGCACCAAAACCTGCAGCAGCAGGCACACAGGTCAGTACTGCTAAATATCGCTTTCCCGGAGCCGCAGGGGGAGAATCCTGTCCCTGCTCAGGACTTTCGTCTTCTGCTGCCCCTAAAGCTGCTCTGGTACAAAGAGGCTTTTGCTCACGCAGCCCAGTCCCTAAACCAGCCACGAGCCACCGCCTGTACCGAGTGCCCAGCTCGGAAGGGCAGGAGGGAAACACACCTGAGGCTTGAGCCCAACAGGAATGCGCCATGTGAAAGGATGCAGGGCTGAGGCACTCTGGGGACACAGGGTGCTGGCAGTATTGGGGCACTCCAGAACCAACACAAGAGGGGCCTGAGTTGTGAGTGCCCCCCACCTCCAACCCCCTGCCCTGTGCTTACCCTGCTGGCAGTTGCCCCCAGGCTCCTGCTCCAACTACTGCTCCAAGCCCACTGCAAATCCCCTTCAGCTGCAGCCAGAAATCAGAACAAACCCCCCAGGAACCCCCACGGCCACACTCCATGTTCACCCACAAAGCTTTATTGGGTCCCATCCTGCTCTGCCTGGGCAGGAAGAGTTGGGACAGGGCTGAGAGGGACATCTGATCCTGTGGCAGGGAGGAGAGGAATGTGGGCAGGGTCTACAGAAGGGCAGGGAATCTGCAGGGCTGTGGGGGGCATGGAAGTGGGGCAGGAGGTGCTGTCCCTGAGACACAGCTCAGTTCCATCTGTCCACACTGCAAACCAGGGTCGGATGGTCTCTCCATTGAATGAGGCTGGTGGGAAAGTGAAGATCTCGGCCCCACTGTGACCATCGATGAAAGTCACCAGCCCCTGTGGGCAGTCCAGACACACCCAGACTCTGCTGGGGACCCGGGACAGGGACAGGGGGGTGCGAGGAGAGGTGAGAGACTGAAACTTCCGTTCCCAGTACTCAACCCCCCAGATCCCTTCTTTGGAGCTCATGTGCATATGCCCCTTCCTGTTCACAGAGTCCCTGACCACCCCCATAGCCCACCATGAATCCCCTCCCACCTCCCCCTTCACCTCTACCTCCCAGCAGTGCCTCCCCTCACTGAACCCCTCCTGGCCCACCACACAGGGCCGATACGTAAATCTCTGAGGGGTGTCAGGCAGGTCCTGCTGTGTTGGTCCCCATCTCACACTTCTCCCATCCTGGGACAGGACAAGTTTGGGATGAGCCGTTTCAGGATCCAGGGTCACCACGTCTGCAGGGACAGGAGGAGCCAGAGCATCAGGGGCAGAGCTCAGCACTGGGCAGAATTCACCCCCCTGGGGCCAAGATCTGCCCCACGGGGCAGGACATGGGGCATCTCCTTCCTCCAAGAGATCCCATCCCAGGGCCAGTCCCAGCACAGCCACAGCCGAGCTCACTCCCATAGGAACAGGCACCAGTCAGGCTGCGGCCCCAGCATGGAGGAGCAGGATGGGGAGGCAGCAGCTGGGTCTGGGCAGTGCCCGGGATGTCTGGGGGGAATTGGCTCCTCTTGGCCTCACTGATGGAGCTCACAAAGGGTGGAACAGGCCACAAGAGAGCAGGGGAAACAGCCCGGTGCCACGCTCTGGGTTGGGGAGTCACCCAAAATACCCAGGCACAGCCAGTCCCACACACTGTCCAGCCCAGAAGCCCCTTGCACACAACACACGGGAGGAGAATACCCCTGAGTGGCACCCAAACCCCCAGTTACCTGGAGTGTGGGGCAGCAGAAACTTCCTCCAGGCTACAAGGAGAGAGGAGAGCTGGTCACATCCCAGAGCCAGTCCAGCAGCTCTGGGCAGGGAGAGGGTCAATCCCCGCGCTGGTCCCCCTGAGCTGCCCACCCTCCCAGGCACATGCCCTTGGGCTTTCCCAGCCCCAGGGATGCCAGGATAACGAGGATGGGCAAGGAGGGAAAGGGCCAAGCACCAAGATCCCAGGACAGGACCTAAGGCTGTGCCGGAGCTCATGGACACTCACCCAGTGCTGCACCTTGTTCCTCTGGAAATTAAAATAAAAAGCAATATTTGATCAGAGGGCTGAGCTTGCCACCCCAGAATTGCTCATGAAGAGCTTGGGCACACACCAAATTGCTGTGTGAGAAATGGAACCACCCCCCAAATATCCCCAGGAATGGCTTCCCTGGTGCTGGTCATGTTCCATACTGGTACCAGGAGTACTTGGGCAGGGCAGAGGGTCCACCCCCATGCAGGTCTCCCCAAGCTGCCCACCATTCCAGGCACATGGCCTTGAGCTTTCCCAGAACCAGGGGATGGAGAGGACGAGCAGGGGGTGAAAGGTCCAAGCACCAAAATCCTGGAAGGGACCCTATGATGTGATGGAGCTCATGGACACTCACTCAGGGCTGCATCTCGTTCCTCTGGAAAGCAAAGAGAAAGCAATGTTTGATCAGGTGGGACATTTTGTCATCCCCAAACTGCCCATGAGGAGCCGTCAGAGCTCAGGCAGACCCAAAATTCCTCTTTGGGAAGGGCACAACTCCCTGAAGACAAGGAATGTCTCCTTCCACCACACTCACCCAGGGCTGCATCCCGTTTCCCTGGAAAGCAAAACCAGCAAACAATGTGTGACCCCATGGCAGATCGCGCAGGAGCACACAGAGCTCTGGCTGATCCTAAACTCCTTCTTTTTGGGGAGTAGGACCAGACCGCCTCGCTCCCGGGAATGGCTCCCTCCCATCCCATCCTCCTGCCAGCCCACCCAGGCTCTCTGGAGCTCAGCCCCAATGTCAGGAACCCCCCAATGCCAAGTCCCTCCTGGAGGCTTCTGTGCTAGGAGGTTTTGCTGGGGGAAGGGGCCAGAAGGACTCACCCAGCTCTCTGGAAAACATCAGCGCTGGAAAGCAAAGCCAGAGGAAGAGGAGATCAGGAGAGCAGCTTGCTTCCTCAGCAGGAACAGCTCAAGAGGGTCTTTGGGACCTTCCGACCAGGCAGGCACTCTGGCTGTGCTCCCTGTCCTCTCCACCCACACCCCACCATATCCTTGTCCACTTCCATCCCAGCCCAAAGAGTTTTTTGATGAAGGCAACACATCCTTTGGGAGCAAACGTACCTTTCCTTCTCCAGAGAGAAACTCCGAGGCAAATGATCCCAATGGAGAATACAAGGACCACGAGGAGCACACCCAGACCGACCATCCAGGGATGGGCATCGTGGAAAAAGGGAGCTGAGAAAGAAACAGATCCACAGGGAAAGGGACCGAGTTCCACTCGCATCCGTTGGGAGAAGGACCAAGAGACCCCCACCCCACAGCTCCCAGACCTTTTCCTGCAAGCCCTGGTCTCAAGGGGAAAGAGTTCTCCTGTGCCCCATCCCCCCACGCTGCACCCCAAGCCCAGACCCAAGCTGCTCCCAGCCAGGCAGCCACCCCCCGCCCTGCTCCAGCGCCGCAGGGGCTGGCTGCAGCCATCTCACCGGAGATGCACAGGGACGCCTCCTGCTCCTGGGCCAGGTGGCTGTTCCTGAGCACACAGGACCAGTTCCCATCTCTGGTCCCCGTCACCACGATGGCATCTTCGGTGTCAAACAGGCCCCTGGCATCAGGGGAACGTCTCTGGGAGACCGAGGGGACACGGTGCCCGTCGGGGTCTTTCCACAGCACCTCCGGTTGCGGGAACCATCCAGCCGATCGACACAGCACCCGGATGCCTCCGGCCTCGTACCCCTCCAGAGAGAGCTGAGGGCCAGAGCCTGTGGCTGGGGAAGAGCCCGGGGTTGGAATCAGGTGGGCATGGGCTCAGCTCCAAGGCCACCACCAGATGCCAGAACAGACCCCTCACAACTCCCACCAAACCCACCCCAACCTGTGCAGGAACCACCCAGCGTTGATGCCCAACAGCCCCAGATCTCCCCCCAAACCTCCCGGCACAGCAAGACTGAGCTGCCCAGCTTCAGCGCCTCCAGGCAGCGTCTGCACCCCTGCAAGGCTGCCAGACACTGTGCCAGCTCCCCTGGGGCACCAAGGGACAGGACATGGGTCTGGAAGGGATAAACGGGCCCAGGGACACGACAACAACCCCTGCAAACACTGCACCACACACAAACCTGACACCTCCAGCTCCACCAAAGCTTCTCCATAGGAGGCACCGTCGGTCATGGTGCAGAGGTAATAACCATCATCAGAGGGTCTCAGCCCAGAGATTCGCAAGTCCAGCCTTCCTCTGGAGAGACCATCTCTGACCAGCTGTGTCCTCCCAACATATTCCTCCATCTGCTCCCCGTACACGTCCTCCCCATGTCGGTAGTGGTGCACCGTTTCAGAGACCTGTTTCCGGATCCACCTGATGTCCCAGCTCTGAGCGTCCACGGCTGGGGACAAGTGACACGGCAGCACCACATCCTGCCCCACGGTGACACGGAGAGCATGGCCTGGTCCCACCACTGTGAAGTCAGCTTGGACATGGAGAAGGACACAGAGACACGGAGATGGTGCCTACGTTAATTGAGGGTGTTGCAGGCCAGGGCCGAGCTTGATGTGAGCGCTGCACGCCCCATGCCATGGGTGTTGCTTTGCCCTCCCATGGTCCAGAGACCCTGGGGAAACTTGAGCAAGAGAGAGAGGACTGGAAGGAGAAGGAGGTTTCCCAGGAGCAGTAACCTGCTTCAGAAAACGACCTCCACCCCAGTCAGCCCTGCTTCAGCCACAGCAGCTAAGGAAAAGCAAAAGCAAGCAGGACCGAGCTCCAGGCTGGGCTCCCCCCACCCCATGGCAGCTCCTGCCCCACATCTGCCATCCAGAGTGTGTGAAAGCCCCCACCAGCCCTGCAGGATCCCTACCTGATCCCAGCTGGAGCACGTGGAGAGTCACACAATATCTCAGGAGGCCCCTGGGGCTCGCCGGGAGCCACATCTGTGGCCACACTGGAGAGGAGGGAGGGGAAGGGAGGTAGAAGAGGGCAATGAGGGTCACAGCAGCCCCAGAGGTGATCAGGTGAAGATGGGCTGCCTCTGCCCCAAAGAGGTGCCAAAATCCCCAAGGCCCCTGCACCAGCAACCCGATGGTGCCAGGAACCAGTGCTCAAGGGCAGGACAGGACCACAGACAGGTTCCTGGGGCAGCCCCACTGCCCCTTTCCAGGAGTTATCCCATGTCTATCCAGAAAAGTCACTCATTGGCTGGGCACAAGCTGCCACCTGCTCCAGGCTCTCAAGAAACCTGAACTTTGCCCAGTTCCAGAATTCCCATCTCTGGGCAGAACTTGAGGCCCCACCCCAGGGAAGGAGCTGAAGTTCCGCATCCTCCTACCAAAGTCCAGACTCATCAAATAATGCTGGATGCCCCAAGGCACAAGAGAACAAAGGGACCCCAGCCCCCTCCCTGTCGCCACCTGGGTGCTGGTGCTGAAGGTGGCTTTTCCTGGAGCTGCATCTCAGGAGGTGTTTCCTGTTCCAAAAAGGGTTTGAGTGTGAACACAGCCCCAAACCATTCTCCTATAGTCTCCACCCCTTTGCATGTCCGGGAGGGGTCTCCCCACCCCAACCCCACTCCCAGCAGCATCCTATCTCATCCTATCCCATCATGTCCTAACATAACCCATCGCATCTAAACTTAAGTCAAAACAAGAAGTCACCTCAAGTCCCCTCAAGGCAACCCAAGGGCAAGTCAAGGCAAGTCCAGGTAAATCAACTCAATTCAGCTCAAGTCAACTCAAGTCATCTCGAGTCGTCTTAAGTCAACCCAAGTCAACTCAAGGCAACTGAAGGCATTTGAAGTAAGTCAAGTGACATCAACTGAAGTCAAGTCAAGTCCTCTCATTTCATTACAAGTGATCTCAAGTCATTCCAAGTCACCTCAAGTCAAGTCAAGTTAACGCATGTCAACAGAAGTCAACTGAAGTCAAGTCAAGTGAACTCCCTGGTGCTCCCCTCTACTTTGTCTCACTAAACCCCCTAAGAAAGACAAGTCGCTCAGTGGATAGAAACAAGCTGCCACCTACAGCAGGCTGCTGAAAAGCCCAACCATTTCCCAGTTTCACAATTACTCCCTGGGAATGAGACTTGTGGCCCCACTCCCAGGCATTAAGAGGAAGTTCCGCCTCCAGGCACCAAAGTCCACAGTCATAAAATAAAGCGTTAAGCAACTCCCAGGGACAACACAGAGAAGGAAACCCAACCCCCTCCCCATGCCCACCTGAGTGCCAGCAGCACCTCTCCCGGCAGCACCTCTCCCGCCAGTCTCTGCTGGGGAACAGTACCCAGCAAGGTTTGGCACCACAGGAGATGTTTCCACTCCCAAAAAGGGCTTAAGGATGACCACGGACCCAAACCTGTGTCCACCGCCCCTTCCTGCCCTGGAGGGCTTGGTCACCCCCAGATCCCAGCCCCAGCAGCATCCTATCCCTTCCCATCCCATCATATCCCAACACAGCCCATCCCCTCCCAAGTCAAGTCAAGTCAATTCGACAAGTCACTCCAAGGCACCTCAAGGCACCTCAACTGAACTCAACTGAAGTGAACACCAGTCAACACTGGTCAACTGAAGCCAAGTCAAGTGAACTCAGCTCAACTGTCATCAACCCAAACCAACCCCACAAACATCCCAACCCACCCCATACAAACCCAACACACCCCGACACCACCCCACCACCCCCAGCTCCACTGCAGCACCAAATTTCACAGCATCAGCTACACCAGTCAGTACTGGGAAATACCACTTTCCCAGAGCCCCAGGAGGGGAAATCCTGTCCCTGCTCAGGACTTTCCTCTTCTGCTGCCCCTAAAGCCGCTGGAGTACCAAGAGTATTTTGTGCACAGATCCCAGTCCCTAAACCCAGCCAGGAGCCACCACCTGTACCGAGTGCCCAGCTCGGAAGGGCAGCAGGGAAAGACACCTCAGACTTGATCCCAACAGGTTTGTGCCACGTGGAAGGATGCAGAGCTGGGGCATCCCAGGGACACAGGGTGCTGGCAGAGTGGGGGCTCCCCAGGACCAAGTCAAGAAGGGCCTGATTTGTCCTGAGTGCTCCCCACCTCCTACCCCCTGCCCTGTGCTCACCCTGCTGGCAGCTGCCCCCAGGCTCCTGCTCCAACCACTGCTCCAAGCCCGCTGCAAATCCCCTTCAGCAGCAGCCAGGAATCAGGACAAACCCCCCAGGAACCCCCACAGCCAGACTCCATGTTCACCCACAAAGCTTTATTGGCTCCTGTCCTGCTCTGCTGGGGCAGGGCCGAGAGGAACACGGGCAGGGTCTGCAGAAGGGTAGGGCCTCTGCAGGGAGGTGCTGGAGGTAGAAGGGGAACTGGAGGTGCTGTCCGTGAGGCACAGTTCGGTTCCCTCTGTCCCCACCAAAAACCAGGGCCAGATGGTCTCTCCATTGAATGAGGCTGGTGGGAAAGTGAAGATCTCAGCCCCACTGTGACCATCGATGAAAGTCACCAGCCCCCGCGGGCAGTCCAGACACACCCAGACTCTGCTGGGGACCCGGGACACGGGAGGACGTTTGCGAGGGCAGGTGAGAGACTGAATGTACCCTCCACAGTACTCAATGCCCCAGATACCTTCTTCGGGGCTCATGTATATATCCTCCTTCTTGTTCAGAGAGTTCCTGGCCACCCCCAGAGCCCACCATGGATTACCTCCCACCTGCTCCTTCACCTCCACCTCCCAGCAGTGTCTCCCCTCACTGAATCCCTCCTGGCCCAGCACGCAGAACCGATATGTAAATCTCTGAGGGGTGTCAGGCAGGTTCTGCCGTGTTGTTCCCCATCTCACACTTCTCCCATCCTGGGACAGGATAATCCTGGGATGAGCTGTGTTGGGATCCAGGGTCACCACGTCTGCAGGGACAGGAAGAGCCAGAGCATCAGGGGCAGAGCTCAGCACTGGGCAGGTTTCACCCCGCTGTGGCCAGAATCTGCCCCACGGGGCAGAACACAGGGAATCTCCATCCTCCAAGAGATCCCATCCCAGAGCCAGTCCCAGCATGGCCATGGCTGAGCTTGGTCCCATGGAAAAACAGAACCACCCAGAGCGGCACCCAACCGCCCAGTTACCTGGAGTGTGGGGCAGCAGAAACTTCCTCCAGGCTACAAGGAGAGAGGAGAGCTGGTCACATCCCAGAGCTGGTCCCCAGCAGCTCTGGGCAGAGCAGAGGATCCATCCCCGCACTGCTCTGCCTGAGCTGCCCACCCTCCCAGGCACATGGCCTTGGGCCTTCCCAGCCCCAGGGATGCGGGATGGAGAGAACAGGTACAGAGGGGAAATGGCTAAGCAATGAGATCCCAGGCTGTGCCGGGGCTCATGGACACTCACCCAGGGCTGCATCTCGTTCCTCTGGAAATTAAAATAAAAAGCAATATTTGATCAGAGGGCAGAGCTTGTCACCCCAGAACTGCCCATGAAGAGCATGGACAGACCCCAAATTCCTGAGTGGGAAATGGAAACTCCCCAAAAATCCCCAGGAATGGCTTCCCTTGTTCTGGTAATGTTCCATACTGGTACCAGGAGTACTTGGGAAGGGAGAGGGACCATCCCCATGCTGGTCTCCCCGAGCTGCCCGCCATTCCAGGCACATGGCCTTGAGCATTCCCAGACCCAGGGATGGGGGATGGAGAGGACGAGCAGTGGCTGAAAGGTCCAAGCACCGAAATCCTGGACAGGACCCCATGATGTGATGGAGCTCATGGACACTCACCCAGGGCTACATCTTGTTCCTCTGGAAAGCAAAGGGAAAGGAATGTTTGATCAGGGGGACATCTGATCATCCCAGAACTGCCCATGAGGAGCCGTCAGAGCTCAGGCAGACCCCAAATTCCTCTTTGGGAAGGGCAAATCCCTGACCCCAGGAATGGCTCCTTCCACCACACTCACCCAGGGCTGCATCCCGTTTCCCTGGAAAGCAAAACCAAGAAGCGACATGTAACCAGAGGGAACAACCACTCACCCCATGGCAGATCCCACAAGAGCACACAGAGCTCAGGATGATCCTAAACTCCTTCTTTTTGGGGAATAGGACCAGACCACCTTGCTCCCGGGAATGGCTCCCTCCCATCCCATCCCCCTGCCAGCCTACCCAGGCTTTCCGGATCTCAGCCCCAATGTCAGGAACCCCACAGAGCCAAGTCCCTCCCAAGGGGTCTCCTGTGGCAGGAGGTTTTGCTGGGGGAAGGGGCCAGAAGGACTCACCCAGCTCTCTGGAAAACTGCAGCGCTGGAAAGCAATGCCAGAGGAAGAGGAGGTCAGGAGAGCAGCTTGCTTCCTCAGTGGGAACAGCTCCAGAGGGTCTCTGGGACCCTCCCACCAGCCAAGTGCTTTGGCCATGCTCCCTGTCCTCCTGCCCACACCCCACCGTGTCCTCGTCCCCTTCCATCCGAGCCGAAAGAGCTTATATATGAAGGGAACACATCTTTTGGGGGTAAACACACCTTTCCTTCTCCAGAGATAAGCTCCAAGGCAAATGATCCCAATGGAGAATACAAAGACCACGACGAGCACGTCCAGACCGACCATCCATGGACGGGCATCAAGAAAAAAGGGAGCTGAGAAACAAACACATCCACAGGGAAAAGGGACCAATTTACACTCGTGTCCATGGGGAGAAGGACCAAGAGACCCCCGCTCCACACCTCCCAGCCCTTGTTCTGGGAGCCCTGGCCTCAAGGGGACAGAGTCCTCCCGTGCCCCCACACCCCCACACTGCACCCTAAGCCCAGCCCAAAGCTGCTCCAAGCAAGGCAGCCACCCCCCGCCCTGCTCCAGCGCCGCAGGGGCTGGCTGCAGCCGTCGCACTGGAGATGCGCAGGGACGCCTCCTGCTCCTGGTCCAGGCGGCTGTTCCTGAGCACACAGGACCAGTTTCCCTCGCTGGTTCCCGTCACCACGATGGCGTCTTCAGTGTCAAACAGGCCCCTGGCATCAGGGGAACGTCTCTGGGAGACCGAGGGGACACGGTGCCCGTTGGGGTCTTTCCACAGCACCTCTGGTTGTGGGAACCATCCGGACGATCGACACAGCACCCGGATGCCTCCGGCCTCGTAACCCTCCAGAGAGAGTTGAGGGCCAGAGCCTGTGGCTGGGGAAGAGCCCGGGGTTGGGGTCAGGTAGGGATGGGCTCAGCTCCAAGGCCACCACAACATCCCAGAGCAGACCCCTCACTGCTCCCACCAAACCCACCCCAACCTGGGCAGGAACCACCCAGTATTGATGCCCAACAGCCCCAGATCTCCCTCTAAACCTCCCGGCACAGCAAAACTGAGCTGCCCAGCTTCAGCACTTTGAGGCAGCGTCTGCACCCCCCCAAGGTTTCCAGACACCATGCCAGCTCTTCTGAGGCACCAAGGGACGGGACAGGAGTCTGGGAGGGACACACAAGCCCAGGGACACCACAGCAACCCCTGCAAACACCACACCACACACAAACCTGACACCTCCAGCTCCACCGAAGCTTCTCCATAAGAGGCACCATCGGTCACGGTGCAGAGGTAATAACCATCATCAGAGGGTCTCAGCCCAGAGATTCGCAAGTCCAAACTTCCGTTGGAGAGACCATCTCTGGCCAGCTGTGTCCTCCCAGCATATTCCTTCATCTGGTCCCCAGACACGTCCTCCCCATGTCGGTAGTGGTGCACCGTTTCAGAGACCTGTTTCCAAATCCATCTGATGTCCCAGCTCTGAGCGTCCATGGCTGGGGACAAGTGACACGGCAGCACAATGTCCTGCCCCACGGTGACACGGAGAGGGTCGTCTGGTCCCACCACTCTGAAGTCAGCTTGGCCGTGGAGAAGGACACAGAGACACAGAGATGGTGCCTATGTTAATTGAGGGTGTTGCAGGCCAGGGCTGAGCTTGGCATGACCAGGGCACACTCCATGCCATGGGTGTTGCTTTGCCCTCCCATGGTTCAGAGACCCCAGAGAAACTGGGATAGGAGTGGAAGGACTGGAAGGAGAAGGAGGTTTCCCAGGAGTGGGAACCTGCTCCAGAAAATGACCTCCACCCCAGTCAGCCCTGCTCCAGCCACAGCAGCCAAGGGAAAGTGAAAGCATGCAGGGCCAAGCTCCGGGCTGGGATCCCCCCTCCCCATGGCAGCTCCTGCCCCACATCTGCCATCCACAGCGCGTGAAAGCCCCCACCAGCCCTGCAGGATCCGTACCTGATCCCAGCTGGAGCACGTGGAGAGTCACCCAATACCTCAGGAGGCCCCTGGGGCTCACCGGGAGACACATCTGCTGCCACACTGGAGAGGAGGGAGGGGAAGGGAGGCAGAGGGGGGCGATGGGGGTCACAGCCACCCCAGAGGGGATCTGGCAAAGAAGGGCTGCCCCTGCCCCCAAAGAGGGGCTGAAATCCCCAGAACCCCTGCACCAGCAACCTGATGGAACCAGAAACTGGTGCTCAAGGGCAGGATGGGACTGCAGACGGCTCCCCAGGGCAGCCCCTGCTCTGCCCCACGGCCCCTCTCCAGGAGTTATCCCAAATCCCGTATCAGCTCGAAATGTAGGGAAATGTTCTAAATGTCCTGGAGAATGGACTCTTTACTCAGAAAGGCAATGAGCTCTGGAACTCAGCAGGATAAGGAAAACATAGGATCTTTTCTAAGTTTCCCATCAGAGGGTGGGATTTGAGGCCCTGCAGCACAAAAAATGCGCTGACATTGTACATCTTCCTGCCAAAGGCTTGAAAAGCCGGAATAAACTCAACAGCCTCGGTGTCTGTGAAGCAGGTCAGCTTTATCCCAGCGCCGGGCAGACTGGAGATCACTCCTCCTGATGTGGCAGCCAGTTTCTCAGTCAGAATGCTGTGAGAAACCGTGTCAAAGGCTTTACTGTCTCTCCATGTCCCCCACTATTCCTGTACTCTACCACTGTGGTGACCGGCAGAGAGCAATACCCAATTTGATATGAATTTCAGGTGAAGCCGTTTATTGGGTGAAATC
This sequence comes from Gallinula chloropus, assembly GCF_964237585.1. Taxonomy (NCBI): domain Eukaryota; kingdom Metazoa; phylum Chordata; class Aves; order Gruiformes; family Rallidae; genus Gallinula; species Gallinula chloropus. The sequence goes on along the minus strand of NC_140117.1, from coordinate 700,352 downwards.
CCACAGATTAGAGACATTTGTTACTGCAAACGTGGCAAGCTGAAAAACTGCTACTTGGTTACATACACTGTTCACAGCCCACTGATTGGTTAGTGATTATAATGAGTTCTGATAACCCATCTTATCGCTAAATATCCTTAGTTTACCTTTGATGCCTAAAAGCATCCGCACACCGGCTGTGTGACCATCTTATTATGGCTGGTTCTTGACATGTTCCGTTACTCCCAAGTTCTTCCCATCACAACTCCTTGGTTTAGGGCAGCCTGTACCCCTGTCATCAAGGCCGCTGTGTTTTGGGAATGTGATTATTAAGTTCCTCTCAGCATGAGTAACTTGTCCTGTCTCATGGGCACACGAGGATGTTGTCAGGGCCTATGTTTTGGGTGAAGAGAGCTAGGCCGCTGCCAGGCCTGCTGTCTTCCCTGACAATTCCCCGTTTGTATTTGTGTTACAGAAACTGCCTGTAGAGATCTCTGCAGGGCCCTTTGCAGAAAGCTCAACAAACATGGCAGGAAGAGTAAGACAACCACTACAACTGCTAAAATCAGCAATCCGGTTCTGGCCACTGACAATACCCATCCTGACATTCCCCACCCATGAAACCAATTGTCCAATCCAAAGAATCCATTTTCTTGTTGTATCTTTTGTGTTTGATCTGTTATTTTCTGAATGCTGGCATGAATGGACTGAGAGTGGCCAGACAGGTTCCTGCAGCACGTGCCATCAGAATCTTGACACCCGTGTCCGTGAGCCAGTGATAGGAAATCAGTTGCTGCAGGATTCTGTGAGGGGGCAGGTCTCACAGAATCCACATCCGTAGCCTCAGCTACCTTTGCTGTTGTATTTGTTTGCTTTGCCAATCAGGAGTGTCAGGAGTGTCTGGGTGTAGGTAACAGCAGCTTCTCTTCTGGTACAGGCAGCCATTATTGTCAGTGACCTTAGGCTGTGTGGAAGTCACTATTTCACTAATTTACAGGCGTATTTCAAAGACTGTTAAATAGTTCAATATTTCCCATAACAAAACTCAAGTCCAGCGTGGCTGCACTTGGAACACTTGAGTTCAGTTCCTGGGATCAGGATCCCATCCTGGTTCATGCAGACTTGCTTTCTTCTGGATCCACAGATTTATCCACTTGGCTGGTCCCCACTTGGTTCCCGTATCTGTAATGACACAGGCAGATCTCCTTCCCCAAGTTAGTACCTGTAACTTCATTTCTTACTAACACCTGACATGGACTTTCTTTGATCCCTTCCAAACCTCCTTTCAAACCTACTCCATGTTTCACCATTGGAGGTACCAAACTGTCCTGTGGCAGACTTAAATAATGTTTAGTTGATCAGCTGCAGAGATCTCCTTCTCTCCCCCTTTTTGTTTGTGAATCAAACGCTTGAGAGTTTGATTCATTCATTCCACCATGGCCTGGCCTGTGAGCGAATGTGGTGTCCCTGTGACATGGGTAATGCCCCAGAACTGGAAGAAGGTTTGTGTTGCCTGTGCTCTATATCCTGGGCCGTTGTTGGTTTTGATTTCAGGGGGTCCCCAAGTGCTGCTGTGGCAGAGCACACGTGGTGTTGGACATGTTTACTGGATTCCCCTGTTTGTGCAGTAGCCCCACACTGCCAGAGAAAAGGGATCTAGACAAACATGGACATACTTTTGCCCACCAAATTCTGGGAGGTGTGTAACGTCCATTTGCCAGACTTCTAGTGGGCCTGTGCCACGAGGATTGACACCAGGGGCAAGGCCACTGGTGAACTGCTGACAGTCCAGGCACAACTGTACAAGCCCTTTAGCCTCAGCAATTGACAGGTGGTGTTGTCGTTGAAGCACCTTGGCAGACTGATGAAAGAATTCATGTGACCTTTGAGCTTGTGCAAAACGACCTACTGAGGGAGCAGCCCATGCTGGTGCTGCCAACCTGTCTGCTCTCTCATTTCCTTCTGCTAGACCTTGAGTTAATGCAGTGTGGCTGCGGATATGGGTAATAAAATACTGATGCTGTCAGCCACATAATAGAAGCCACAGTTCCTTAAACAATCTATACAATCCTTCAGCAAAAATGTAGGTACTGGAAAGCTCCAACATTCTAAACACAGATAGCAAAAAGGATGATCCTTTAGCACTAGTCAGGTACCAGTTATACATAGATGTATAAGTAGACTTACTCATTTGTTGCAGTTTTGCATAGCTGTGTTTTATGGAGAAGGGATGGGGGGCTGCAGAGATGACTGCTGAAAGCAGCAGCTAGAAGCTCTCTGAAGGCCTCAGAAAGTAAACATCAGCCGATTCAAGGCCAGAGTTGCTGCTGGCCAAGGCCAAGCCCATCAGTGATGGTCACAACGCTTCTGGGAATAACATATAGGCAAAAAAAAACCAAACGCAGGCAGCTGCATTTTGCCCCCAGAGAAGGGAGTAAGAAGATGTAAGAAGCCATGTGGACACCAAGGCCAGGGAAGAAGGAGAGGGGGGGAAGAATGAGGCACTCCGGGTGCCGGAGAGAAAGATTCCCCTGCGGCCTGTGGAGAAACCATGGTAGAAGCAGGCTGTCCCCCTGCAGCCCATGGATAAGAACGGGGAGCAGAGACCATCTACAGCTTGTGAACAGATGGATCCATGCCACAGCAGGTTTGCTGGTGTGGAAAATGCTGGGAAATGTTGCTTTTGCAAATTGAAAAGGGTTATTTTATTTTCTGTAGAAGAATTTAGGATATATAGAAACTCTTGGTTAACTGAACAAAACTGAACTTTACTGGTGTACACAGCTGTACCAACAATTGAAACCAGCCACAATCAAGAACAAAACCAAAATAACAAGAGCTCCTAACAGTGCATAAATTTCTATCACACAGCATCGTTCACACATCACCACAGCATCTGCAACCCTGAGAGGAGAAGCATGGGTCCTCTGCCTAGAAGTAAAGCAGTAACAGAACAGGAAAACCTTGATTCTTTCTAAACCAACTATCTGAGTTTGAAGAGATCTCTCAGTCTCAGTAACACCCACCTCTCTGGTTGCTCCGGGAGGTGAAACTGCACATGTTGGGGAGGCTGTGACGGCCTGAAAGTCTAATGGAAAGGGAATGATACACCACTATAGCCATAGCAAGGACACTGTCCCTACTGCCTGGCTATAGTGCTGGAGAAAGGAAACCTTACCACTCCTGGAGTTGAAGGACGAGGTTCAGGGGAGGGATTTGGGGTCTCATCCTCACCAACGCCAGCCATTTTGTGCTGCTCCAGTGCTTGTTCACCTGACTGTGTTTGTGGAAATGCACATGCGCAGTTTTCCCCCACCACCTCCCCACAGAAAGTACTAGAAAAGGAAGCTCACACATGCATGAATCCAGTGAACCCAGTAGTTCCTCCATGATGATGGCGCATGACAAAAAAGAAGACTCCAGCCAGCTCTGACCAGGCCTGGAGCCCCACCTAAAGATTCATTTGCTAAGTAATGGGTGACAGGGTGGGAAAACTGTGGACTTATGTCTCAACATTGCTGAAATATTGCATTAAGATGCTTGTAAAGGGTTAAGGAAGACTTGCTAACAGGATGGTTTGAAGTGCCATAGGGGTGACCTCCCATAAACAATGCCTGGCTTGAATGACTCTGCCTCACTGATAAAGAAGAAACACCAATTGAGACATAAGTTTGAGTCTAACACCAATTTTTGAGTAAATTATGCACTCGAGGACGATGTGCTCTGTTAAAATAAAATGATATCTTTGATGAGGTGCAGTTACCCCCATCGGTCTAACAAACTCCTTATCTGTCTTGTAATTGGTCACAAATGCAGGCAAAGCATTTCACTGTAACTAGTTCAAGCTCCCCCTTGTCCTTGCAGGTATACAAAACCTGCTGAAATCAAACTTGTAGTTGGGATCAGAGTCAAGGGGTAACTGAGTCTGCACAAGACAGAAGGTTACTTGCGGTGACGAAGAGGAGCCATCCGACTTCATCCCCATGACCCTCAACGACCACCACCAAACAGCAGTGCGCAGGCGCAGCTGGGAGGAGTTTATGGAAATCACCTCTTGGGACACATTTTAATATGAAGTGGGACAAGTTATGACTATGTACAGGTGTGTGAGGTAACCTAATGATTTTTGAACAAGGATATGTAATAAAAGTGCTACAAACTCTGATCAAAGGTGTGCCTACTTTGTTAGGTCACCCACTCTTGCAAGAATGTATAATAAATTACTGCTTCACTAAGGTGTCTACCTCAAGTCCTTTCTTTAGGACCATTGGCATTTCTAACACTGTGAACAGGGGGGAAGAAGGGAGCAAAATCCTGACTAAAGTCTGCTAAGAAGGGAGTGGTGGGGGCAAGTGTTTTAAGATCTGGGTGTGTTTGTTTTAAGATCTGGTTGTGCTCCCAAATCCAGTTTTTCTTCACTGTTCTTTGTAGCTGTAGTGTAGTGTAATAAAGTAGAGTAGTTTTTCTCTTCTTCACTTTGTGTTGAGTCTGGTTTGCCCACATCATTGATGACAGAGTGATCTCTCCCTGTCCTTATTTTGATTCCTGAGCCTCTTAATATATTGTTTTCTCTCCTGTCCAACTAAGAAGGGAAGTAATAGACTGACTTGGGTGGATGTCTGGCCTCCAGCCAGGGCTAAACCACCACAGCCGGCCAAATTCTAGGAGGTGTGTAACGTCCATTTGCCAGACTTCTAGTGGGCCTGTGCCACGAGGATTGACGCCAAGGGCAAGGCCACTGATGACAGTCCAGGCACAACTGTACAAGCCCTTTAGCCTCAGCAACTGACAGGTGGTGTTGTCGTTGAAGCTCCCTGGCAGATTGATGAAAGGATTCATGTGATCTCCGAGCCTGTGCACAGCGCTCTGCCGAGGGAGCAGCCCACGCTGGTGCTGCCAACCTGGCTGCTCTCTGATTGCCTCTGCCAGACCCTGAGTTAGTCCCGTGTGGCTGCCAATATGGGTAATAAAGTACTGATGCTGTTGGTTAGACAGCAGGAGCCAGAATTCCTTAAACAATCTATATAATCTCTCATCTGAAACCCCTTTCAATAGTGCCCGTTCCATTCGGGTCACTATTCCCACCACACACAGGGAGTCACAGACCAGATGAACCGGTTCGGCTTTCCGCTTGTCACACACTCTCACAACCGCCTGCAGCTCCAGCTGCTGATTGAGGCTTGGGCTCCTTTGAATAGCAAATCCTGCCATTTCCCATTCTCCTGCCATGGAATCGCAGCCTTCTGAGCTCTTCCCCCTGCATCAGTGAACACTGGAACACCCCGAACCGCACACCCAGACAACAAGGGCTTTTCTTCTGTTGGACAGTTCTGTGCTGCTGTAGAGATTCTGTGTGGTGGGTAATGCACTTTCACTTCCCCTGTGTGGTCTAATAAAGCTATTTGCAGGGCAGTGCTGTTCCTCAAGGCCCAAGCTAAATACTCTGCTGCTGATGGAACAACAATAAATGTGGGTTCTGTTCCTGCAGTTTCTACTACGTGATTGTGGCCTTTTACACTGACCTGGGCTGTCGCCTCCAAACACAGAGTTACAGTTCCCTTTGGCTGCATGGGCAGGAACACCCATTCTAACAGCCTTAAGGGACCTTTGTCATTAGTCCACTGCATTATAATAGCAAACACACATTCTGTTGGATTAACGACTGTGACTCCTATGTCCCACTCAGCATCCCATCCATGGGTATATGTATTTTTGATTTTGTTACTAATGACTTCCAGGGCCTTTTTAGCTGCTTCTGACAGGATTCTGGGTGCTCCTGCACCACCTCCTCCCTTTAGCAATGCCACTACAGGTTCCAATTCCCTATTCGTAATGCCACACAATGGTCTAACCCAGTTAGTATCTCCAAGCAGCTTTTGAGCATCATTTAACGTGCTGACCTCAGCTGGGATCTCAATCCTTTGGGGTGTTACGGTACTTTTATCAATCTGCCACCCCAGAGATTTCCACACTGGCTTCTTTCGAAATTTTCTCTGGAGCAATCTGTAACCCCTTGCTTTCCAAATGCCCTGTCAACTCATGAATCAAACCTTCAGTGTCCAAGTTTGTTCCCACAATCAGTACCTCATCTATGTGATGATAAAAGATGAGATCAGGATGGGCTCTTCGTACTGGAGCAAGTGCCCAGGCTACATGAGCCTGGCACACAGTGGGTGAATTTTTCATGCCTTGTGGGAGCACCACCCAGTGACACCTTTCCATGGGTTCAGTTTTGTTTACAGTAGGGACTGAAAAGGCAAATTTCTCATAATCATCAGGGTGTAAGGGAATAGTGAAAAAACAATCCAAACGTCCCAATTTTTAGGTCTCACGTTTGGAGGTGGCAGACCGGGCTGCGAAGCTCCCGCATCTTCCATCACTTCACCGACTTTTCTTACCTCGTGCACCAAGCGCCATCTCCCGTCCTGTTCAGGGATGGTAAAAATAGGCGAGTTCCACGGGCTTGTGGAGGGCTGGATGTGTCCCTTGGCCAGTTGCTCCTCTATTCAATCTTGGAAGGGGGCAAGTTTTTCTTTAGTAAGCGGCCATCGCTCGACCCAAACGGGGGGTTGTGTTTCCCAGGTGAATTTTCAAGGAAGCTGCCCACTTTCAATGGTCGCCATCCAAACTCCTTCTGCTCTGTGCCCAGCCTTGCTCTCAGTGGATAAACGCATCCCTGAGCCTGGGGCACATCCCAACAAATGCTGCAAACTGATTCCTCAGGAGACAGTGATTTCTGGGGGAGTTGGGTGGGAGGTGTGGATGGGAGCGGTGGGTGTAGAGACCAAGTGGGTCCCTGATCCGATGGCTGACAAGGCGGATTCTGGCCAGGCGGCTTCTGGACCGTCTCTGTGGGGCTTTTGTCCCTGTGCACAGGCTCCTTGTCAGTGTCCATGGGCTCAGAGAAGGGGGGAAGAATGAAAAAAGAGTGGAAAGAGAAAGAGAGAGAGAGAGATTTCAATCTCTACCACCACAGAGCTGCAGTGTCCTGTCAGTCCAATGTCTTCAGGTCCAGTGGGGGAACGTTCCCTCCACGTTGGTCACCTCTGTTCTTTTATTGTGTTGTATTCACTCCTTCCAGGAATCAATCAGCATATTCCAAGAGCTACTTTGTTTAGCCACCCCCCCACGCAGTGGTGGTGTGCCTGCCCAGTACCGTCGCTGGGAGGTTTCAGGTGGTCTTCAGGGGTCTCCAGGCCCCTCTCTCTTCCAGACCCCGGGTCTGGGCGCATGCGCAGGGCTTGGGTTAAATTCACTCAGCTCTGCATTGGGGGCCATAGGAAGGCAGGAAGCATCTGGTCTTGCAGTGTGACCGTTGGGGCACTGCTGACAGTGGGGAGAGCTGGTGGTGGAATGTTCCAGCAGGGTTGAGACAAACACCTGACACAGTCTCTGAATTGTTGGAGACGGTCCCCTACACCACCCTCTGGCTCCACAGGGCTGTTTCCTTCATGGGACGCCAGGGTGGCGTGAATGACAGGAGGTCAAGCAAGGAAGAAGGACAAGAGAGAGCATGTTCCCAGCAGCTAACAGCACCCAATGAACTCTGGCATTTGTACTTCTTAAAATGTCCATTTCTTCCTGCTGGAACAGGCTGCCCAGAGAGGTGGGGGATGCTCAGTCCCGGGAGGTGTTCAGGGCCAGGCTGGATGGGGCCCTGGGCAGCCTTGTGTGGATCTACACGATGTGTAGAGCGGGAGCGGGGAGAACCTTCCCCTCGGCTCCCGCTGCTCCATCCCCGGGGGCTCGGGGAGCTTCGCAGCGCTCGGCTGAGTGTCCGGTGCTGGGAACCAGGGGGGAAAGGCTGGGGGGGAGCGGGCGGGGGAGGGGGCGGGGGTGGGAGTGGGGGAGGGAAGGTAAAGGAAGGATAAGGCCGGGCGGGAGGAGCAGGAAGGGGGAAGGAAGAAGCTGGGTGCTGTTTGGGGAGGACAGCGGCCAGAGCAGCGGCTGCAGAGGGGCGTGTCCATGCAAATCGAGAGCAGCGGGGCGCGCACGGGCTGCTGGGAGTGCTCGGTGCGGAGATCTCCGCCGGTTTCCCGGAGCCGGGAGAAGCGAATCCCGGCGGGAAGAGGCGGGATAGGTAGGGGAATGGGAATGCGAGCGGAACGTGGGGGTGTTTTGGGGCCGATGTGTAGCATCCGTGAGTTGTGTGAGTGCCGGCGGGGGTGTGTGGAGGTACTGGGTTGGTGTCAGGTATCGCTTCTCGGCCTTTTGGCTAAGATCAAGTGTAGTATCTGTTCTTATCAGTTTAATATCTGATACGTCCTCGATGAGAGGACTTTATATTAAACGGATTTTTGGGTCTGGGAGTTGGACCCGGAGCTTGCTCCCTCCGCTCCGCGCATCGTCCCGGTATTGCAGTGCCTCCGGGAGCGGTGCACCCCGAGATGGTCAGAGACAGATGGATCTGGACTCTTTCTTTCCTTTACGGGAGTTTCCTTTGACCTGGGACATCGCGATCCCTTCCCCCCTGAGGGATGCGGATCCCTGGAGCGGGGTCCCAGGGCGTGGGATAAACCCGGCTTCCTGCCTGTCTGGAAACAGACCGTCTGTCTGCTGACAGATGGTCCCTGTCTGTCCCCACAGGGATCTGAGTGAGTAGGGGGCTCCTCCTCATCCATCCCAAGAACTACCTTCCTTCTGATGCTTCCTCCTTATCCGTCCCAGGTGCCACCTGCCTTGGGCTGCTGGGGTCACGAGTCACAGCCCTGCTCTCATTTATTTTGTTCCAATCAGCTTTCCCTCCAAGCATCTTGCAATAGTTAGTAATTGAATTTACTCTTATTTATGTGTTAATTATAAATGCGATTTCTTATGCTCCCTTATATACGTCCCCCTCCATCAAATGTGCCAGTGTCTTGGGAACAGCCTGTGCAGTTTGCTCTGTCCCCAGATCACAAACGTTCCCTTCACACCCTGAGCTCCTGAGCTCCTTTTTTCATTCTTTCCCTTCTGCCAGGATGTTCAGCAAGGAGAGAAGAAGATGGACAAACAGCTGCTCCAACAAGGGAAGGGAGAATGGCCTGGAAGCCCGGCTGATCCGCTGCCCACCAGCGCCAACAAGTCACGACAGGGAGAATAAGCCCTGCCTTTGTGGTGGGGACTTTGTAGCTGGTGTAAATGGGGCTGGGGGCTTCATCTGCTCTGTGCTGAGAGAGGCAGCATCTAGTTCTAGTGCTGGCAGCCTGACTTGAAGGCAGGAGATCCCCAGCGCTGGCTGTTCAAAGGGATCGATCCTCCTCCCGTCTGACACGGGGGAGTTTTGCCTCGGTGGGGAATCCTCTTCTCCCCGGGAAGGAGAAACGTGAGGGAAACACAGGGGGTGCCGGGATTCTCGGGGTGGAAACCCGGGGGCACCCCGAGAAGCCTCACCCCGGCTGCCCGCGCAGCTCCCTCGCTCCCTCCCCGCATCCCCGCCCTTCTGGCTCGGGCAGGGCAGGGGGAGCGGGGTGGCTGCGGGACCCAGCCGAACCCAGCGGGACAGGGGAAACAGTTCACGCCCGCTGGGTTCGGCCGTTCCCGGCGGGTTCGGCGACCGGTCGCGCGTCGCCGTTGCCCGGGCAGCCGGTCCGGCCGGTCCCGGGCGGGGCCGCTCAACGCTTCCCAAGTCCCCGCTCCGTGTCCCGGGACACGCGTCCTGCCCACCCGCCGCTCTCGCTCAGTCGAGCCTTCGGCCATGGCTGAGCCGGTCGGTGCTGCGGGAGCGGGAGCGGAGACAGGCCCCGAGCGCCGGGAGAGCGCTGGGGAAAGGGCTCGGTAAGCCCCGGGTCTCCGTCCTCTCCCCCGCTGAGCCGGGGGGAGGAGACCGGAGGGGGAACCTGCCCAGGGGCCGGGCCGCCGGCCGCTCCCACCCACCTGCGTCCCTCGGGCCGCAGAACCTGCGGTGGGGGGGCGGAGAGAGAGAGGAGAGGAGAGAGCCGCCCCTCTCCTGCCCGGGCTCTGCCTCCCCAGACAGGCGGCGGGAGGAGCCACTGGAGGGGCTGCCCCGCACAGCCCTGGGAGGGGCGGCCGGGCAGGGCCGGGCCGGGCAAGCGGGGGGCAGAGCCGGGGAGGGACGGCCCAGCCCGGCCCAGCTCCGCCCAGACAGGCAGCGGTCGGAGCCAATGGCGGGGCTGCCCCACCCCCTGGTGGGAGGGGCCGGGCCGGGCGCGGCGCAGGACGGGCGCGTTCCCGCCGCGGGCTGCCGGTGCCTCTGTGCCGATGGCTGTCGGGGCCCCTCGGCGACCTCTTGGCCGCCGCCCGCCGCGCCCCCCGAGCCGTCCCCGGCCGCGCCGCCGCTGCAGAGGCCGCCCCCCAGGTCAGCGCTCCGGCCCGAGGCCTTGGGGCCGCCCGAGGGCCTCGCCCCGTCCCTGAGGCCCCGCGGCCTCCCGGGTGCGGCCTGCGGGACCTCTCCTGGGCGTTGGAGCCCAGGGCGGGAGCGGAGCTGCGGGTCCCCCCGCCCCGAGAAGGCCCCTGGCGACCCCGCCCCCCTTGGCCCCCCGGGGGCTTTTCCGTCTGGGAAGCGGGGAGTTGGGAAAGAAACGGGCCCTGGGAGCCGCGTGGGGCAGGAGCAGAGGGCTGGGGGGGGGGGGGGGGGGGCGAGCAGCGGCTGTGGGGGAGTCCCGGCGTAGGGAGCGTTGAACACAGGGGCATTGCCCCGCTGAAGGGCAGTGTGTGGCTTGGGGGGGGTTAACCTGTGCAGAGTGAAACAAAGCCCTTTCCACGTTAGCCAAAGCCATGTGTTTGGTGCTGGGAACAAGTGTAACTCATGAAGAAGCATTAACAGAAGGGAATCACCCCACTGTGGAGGGATAATTAGCGGTGCCTTGGCTGGGAGAGGCGGGGGATGCTCTGCGGTGTCTGTGTGTGTATCTGAGATGATCTCAGGGGGGCTTGGAAGGGGAACTACAGCAATTAGCTCTGGGAGTTTTGTTTGTGTGAAGCTCAGCCGTGGCTGTAAATCCCTGTTCTGTGTCTTCTCAGCCCTCATCCGCCTGCGGAACATCCTGATGGGCAGGAACCTCCAAAGCTACGACCAGGTGGCACCCATGACAAAGGTAGTTCACAGCCCTGGTTCTTCTGGGGTTTGGTGTCCCTTGGAAAACTGAGGGGTGTCTGAAAGTGCAGAAGGGTGTGCAGCTTGGAATGAATCCCAGTGCTCTGGGTGGGATTGAGGAGCTGGGCTGCCATGCAAATGGCAATCCGAACCCCCTCTTAAGTCACGCTGTCACGTGTCCTGCCTTTGTTGTTTAGATGCTGCCATCCCTGGGTGTGAGGAGAAGGCTGAAGAGGTTTCTGCTGCTGCGGTGAAGGTACCAGCCAGGGCAGCAAGGAAACGCCGAGCTTCGGGCAGCGATGCCGCTCCAGGAGCAGAGTCTGTGGGAGAGGTTAGCAGAGACTTTCCTGAACCTGTGCAACCTCAGGCTCTTCTTGGCCCTTGACAGCAGGCGCCTCTGGTGTGCTGGGTTTGCCTGGCTCAGGTTTGCCTGCTCTGCTCTGGCACGTGGAGCTGAGGAAGGAGCACCCACACTACATGACCTTGGGAGAACAATCGCCTGCTTCCTCTGGATAAAGCCCTCTCTGCTGGGTTCGGTATCCACCTGCCCAGGAGAGGATTCCCCTAGGACTTTGGCTCTGTAAAAACGAGTCCTGAGCTGCTTGACCCCTTAGTTTGGTTGGGAGGTGCCGTGTTCTTTTTCTTACTGCCCCGTAGGGTGAGAGGAGTAAGAAACCCTCGTGCTCTGTTATTTGTCCCTGAGACACCATTGACTCTTTGTTTGTACAAAACCCCTTTCTGAGGGGCTCAGCTCTCCCCGAGCCAGAGTCAGGGCTGAACTCCGGAATGCTGAGGAGCTGCCCGAGGGGAACTGGGCAGGAAGCCTGAGGGGGTTTAATCCCTGCGTGGGGGAGAGCCCCTATTAACAATCAAACCCAAAGGGCAGCGTGCTGGTCAGAGATCCTGCAAAGATCCTTCTGCTGCACTCTGAGCCAGCAAATCCTGGTCCCTATATCGGACCAGAGCTGCCTCCCTTTCCGGAAGCTTCTGCTGGCTTGGGCTGGTGTTCAGGTTGAACTCAGGGCGGTGCTTTGTTTGTTTCTGTTCCAGACTCAGGCCCTGTCATCTGAGCCTGCAGTGAAAAGACCCAGAAGTTGTGTGCCAGGAGAAGAACTGGTGCAGACTGGTAAGGCTGACGTCAGGGCGTGAGCTTGTTTCTCCTGCGCTCTTCCTGGCGTGTGGTGCGACTCTCCTCCTTGGCTCACGGACGGGCTGTGGCGGCATCGCCCCTCGGTAGCGTCTGGCAGTGCTGGGGTGGGAACTCAGTCTCTTCCCTGCATCCCTGCGCTGCTGCTGGGTCGGGGCCGGGCGTTTCGCTCGGCATCTCAGTCCCGGAGCTGCCTTGGATGCAGCCAGCTCCAGCTGCGATACGGCCGCTGCCAGCTGGCCAGGAGGAAACTGGTTTGGTTTGGGGTGTTAGATCCCCAGAACCCTTTTTGGGGTTGAATCTGGGGTTCAGCCTGGCGATACCTCGTGCCCAGGGCAACTTGCTGCAGTTGCCAGTAAGAAAATCTGAGCCTGTTGTAAAGCAACAGAACACAGGGAATGTGGGGACGTAGGGGAGAGGGGAAACATTGACCTTTGGGGAAGCTCATCAGCCTCCTCAGTTGCCTTTAACAGTGGCTGATTTGCTTACACTCTCCTCTCGTAGATCAAATACCTTGTGGGACACCTTTGGGCAACAGAACACTCTCCCTGTGGGACAAGACAGCTCCTTGTGCCAGGTAAAACCCTTGTGTTTGCTTTGACTTTCTTCTCTGAAAGGTTTGCTTTCCATTTCATTCCTGAACTTCCTCCGTGCTGCTCAACATTTGTCTCTGAGTCCGCACAGGGATGTTTTTCCAAGGTTTCCTGGGCTGCTGTCCTATGGGAGGTGAACCTTCAGTAGCTTTTTATTTTTCCTTCCTCCCCTCCCAACTAGAGAAGATTTTTATTTTAATCTGGGGACGTGAAATGTAAGGTAATGACAGGGGATGCCAGGATTTTCTCTCTTCCTTTCCACCTCCCCTGGTCCTTCTCACACATCTTAGAGGCAGTTTTCTCTTTTGGGTAACACTAAGGTGAAAAATTTGACTCCTGCCCCTCTGGTGTGCCCGAGTTCAGAGTCACCCAGCTGAGTGTGAAGGGTCTCTGCACAAAATTGCCTGCTGTGTTTTGTGGTGGCACCAGTGCAGGATGTTTCTGTCCAGGCGGTTGACAGTCTCGTTGTACTTGAGGTATTTCTATTGCTGTAGCTGTGGCTCCCCACTCACATGTAGACAGCTGTGTAGGATTAAACTGCCTCCTTTCTGGTGCTCTGACACGTGTCAATACTAAATGCTGTGCTTATAAACACTGTGGTTCTTCTCTGTTGTTTTTTCCTGCACCAAAGTGCTGCAGCCTCCTCGACTCCTCCAGCCTCCTCAACTCCTCCAGCCTTCCCCCCTGCTCCAGTCTTGTACAGTCCTCCAATCTACACCACTGCTCGAATCTACTCTGGAGTTAAATCACACACCAGTCTTCCATCCTACTGCTGTGTTCCATCCTACTCCGGTGTGCCGTCCTACTACTACCGTGTGCCATCCTACTACTACATCGTGCCGTCCTACTGCCATGTGCCATCCTACTTCCATTTTCCATCCTATTACTGCCATGTGCCATCCTACTCTGCTGTTCCATCCTTGCTGTGTGTTCCATCATTGTCCAGTCTTCCAACCTTCTCCAATCAAGCAGTGACAACTGTGTATCACCTGGACCAACAGAAATAGGGAGGAGATCCCTTTCCATCTGGGACCTGTGAGTATCCCCATGACTCGTACCTGTCCCACTTGGTGGGTAGATTGTAGCTGCACCACACAGCAGGAGGACGTAGTATCTGGTTGTCTGGACTTGTGGAGGGTGACACATTACTGCACCCCCTTAGGTACCCGCTGCTTAACTCAGGCTTGTGGTTACGTGGTGCTCTTTAGTCCTTTTTTCATGCTGTTGGTGACTCTCTCTGTGGCAGCAGAGCTTTGAGTCCACGTAAGCTGGTGGTTGTAACACCATGTGTTGGAGGGCAGACACCAGGTATTGTCCCAGCCCCCGGCCTGGGAACTTCCTCCACCCAAAAGCTTTTGTATTTCCTCTTCCTGGAGCTGCACCTGGTGTGTGGGTACAGGGTGGGCATTGCAGTTCCTTGCTTGGTTCTCCTGTTCCTCCTCTGACAAGGCGTGGTCTGGGGGGTTCCTAAATGAGCTTCTGCTGTTGTGGGAGTCTCCTTCAGCAGCTGCCTTTTTGTGGGACTAAATGCTGGAGATCAAGAGGATCTTTTGTTCTCTTCTGGTTTAAACAGCAAATTCCTGCCAGAAGAAAGCCGGGCGCGCGCTTGCTGGGGTCGGCACTTCGGGGTGGCCTCAGCAGGGCAGAGCTGCGCTCCCCGTCCCTAACGAACCGGGTGTTTGTGCCTCCTTGCCACCCTGACTTCCTATGTAACAGCTTTCTCTCTCCTTCTCTTTCCAGAGTCACATCCCTCACTTCCACAGGAAGATGGTGTGGGACATAATCCACCAGCAGCTGCTGTGAGACGGGCACCACTGCAGTCACACTGGATCCCCTTGGACTGACCCTTAGTTTAGTTTAGTTAAGATTCTTTAGTTTAGTTTAGACTCTTAGTTTAGTTTCTGTTCTAAAGTTTGACCAACTCCCTGCAACGTGGGGTTGGGTTTCTTGTTCTGTTTTTGTCTGTTAAATGTGAAAAGAGAAATATTTATTTATTTTATTGCATTAAATATTTAAATTTTATAAAAAAAAGCCGTGCTGGGGTGAAGCTGTTTGGGACCGGAGCTGTTTGGGACCCTATAAACAATATTTCATCAGTCTAGTTGGAGTGGGGTTTTTTGGGGTTCTTTCTTTTTTTCCCCCTTATATTCTCACAGCTGCTCTAACTCCTTTAAAATCAAAATCCTATACTAGAACCAAAATAATGTCAAATTGTCGGGTGCAACTTCTTTAATCAATTTATTATTTATTTTTTAGATTTAACTGGTATAGGTACTAGATTTGTAAACAGAGATACTTCAGGTTTTATTCATTCTCACTTCTTTTATTACTAGGACTTTAGTGCTATGCCTATTCTCTTAAAAAATAGTAATTAAAAAAAAAATCAGTCCTGTATCTGCTGCCAAGCAAACACCCAATAGAAGTCTAGAATAGCAACAGTTGCCAGGGACCTCTGGTGACCAACCAGTGACATCTCTGTCAGAGGGGCATCACCTGGGAGGTCACTTCCCAGAGGGGAAGCACCTCCAGTCTTGTCTGGGGAGATCACCTTGAGCAGGTCACACATGACAGAGTCCAGAGAAGGAGACTCCCCAGCCTCCCCAGCCTCCCTGGGCAGGAATTCCCTTCTCTTCTTCATTTCTGAAGTCTTCTCTTTGATGGCTCAGCCAGGTGATGGTAGAGATGGTAAAGCCGGTATTTACTCAGTCTGCCCTTTCTCCAGACTTTATCCTACCTCTCGGGTTTGGGATTCCTGAGGGCCCCTTCTAGACAGGTGGCTCCTGTCCCTCTCCAACAGGTTGGAGTCACCAAAGAACATCCCCTTGTTGTCCAAGCCAAACCCCTGGCCTTAGTACCAGCCGTGTAGCCAGGAGTTGAGAGGTGGGAGATTTCCCAGCCCATTCAGAAAAAGGAGGAAAAGCCACCTTGGGCACCAGTGTTTTCCTCCTCTCTCTCGAGGTCCCTTCCAACCCCTACAATTCTATGATTCTATGATCACTAGGCAATTAGACAAGTGGGAAATGTGTTTTTAAGGAGATGAGGGCTCACATTTCTCAGTCAGAAATCACCCAGAAAGGCTTCTGCCCAGCCTGGAGTCCATCACCATCCTTTTGGTGGTCTTTGGTGGTCTTTCTTTGGTGGTCTTTCCCAATCGTGTGATTCTGAGACTCCGGCCTTGAGCCACCTGATGGTTTCTGTATCAGTATAGGGAAAGCTTCCAAAAGGCACACAAAACCACATGTGCCAAGTTTTCCTCTGGACACCATCCCTTCTGTCCAGTGTATAAAGACACCACACAGCTCAGTGTCACCCACACCTTGCTGAGGGTGCACTCGATCCCACTGTGCATGGCACGGGTACAAATATCCAATAGGATGGGTGGCAGGATGAACCTTGGAGGGGCAGCACTTTGTAGTGGTTTCCACTTGGACATGAAGCCATGGAGGGTAACTCTTCCTGTAACCTTTTTGTTAACCCTTTCCATGCCCATGGAGGGCTGGCAAAGCTGTTGGGGCAGCAAAGGACTCTGGGAGTGGCCCCGTTGCTACCAAGGATACGCGCAAACAGAAGCATCCAGACACCATTCTGTAGCTGACCCTCCAGCGACCATGGTGCTCCCACCTCTGTGGTGCACTTCATGGGGTCTCTCTGCCCCGACCATGATGCCACCCATCTTCCCAACCCCCTACAGTGGAGGTAAGGCCTGACCCCACTCCTGGCTGCTCAGGGACACACTCTGGGGAACTCCACAGCCCCTCTCGCCCCTCTCCCTGCTCCCTCTCAGTGCCCTCGCGCACGCTCCTGGCCCAGCTGGGGATATGGTCACCAGCGTGTGTTCATGTCTCCCTCTCAGGACCCACCAACCTCCACCAACTGCCAGGGCAGCAGCAGCAGCAGCCCTTCCCTGCACCCTCCCACTCACCTGGGACAGACCAGAGGTTGGTCCACGCTTGGGGCCTGCTCGGCGGGTGCCTGAGGGATTCCCTCCGCCCCCCAGCCTGACACATCTCCCTCTCCCCCCTGCAGATCTGCCAAGCGGCAGCTGCTCAGAGCTCCCCAGTTCCAGTACCAGTCTGCCTCTGGCAACCCCCTCACTGCTCAGTCACGGCATCGCTCCTCTGCCTGGCACTGTGCTTCAGGGACCACACAGCTGCAGACACCCAGCAGCCTGCTTACACCAACGGCCCCCCAGGGACAAGCACAACTGTTCCTGCCCTACAGCCATCAGGGGACAGCAGCATCGCTTCCCCAGTCCCACCCGCTCCCTGTCTGCACACAGTCCATCCTCTCCAGTGGAGACACAGACAGTCCGGTCCCCATGGATGTGGACAGTGTCTCAGGCTGGGACACCTGTCCTGTCCCTATGGATGTGGACACTGTCACAGTCTGTGACATCTCTGTGGACACAGATGTCCCCATGGAAGACGACACCCTGCCAGGCTCTACCATCTCACTTAGCCCTGTTGCAGGGATGGGGGGGAAATGAGAGGGAGGGAGGGAGAGAGGGAGGGAGGGAGGGAGGGAGGGTGTTGATTCTGTAGTTAGTACCTTTGATTACTGTTTTGTTCCGATTTTTCATTAAAAGCCATTTCTTGAGAAACTTTCTGTGTCTGCATGGGAGGGGCGGGGAGTGCAGGGGGCACCAGGCAGCACAGATCCCAATGGGCACAGTACAGGCACCCCATAGATCCCCTGCAAGCACCCTATAGACACCCTATAGATCCCCTGTGGACCCTATATATACCCTATGGACACCCTATAGGAGCCTTATGGGAACACTATAAGCACCCAATGGGCACAATACAGGCACCCTATACATCCCCTGCGAGCACCCCATAGACACCCTATAGATACCCTATGGACACCCTATAGAAGCCTTATTGGAATCCTATAGACATCCAATGGGCACAGTATAGGCACCCTATAGATCCCTTGCAGGCCCCCTATAGGGACCCTATGGATCCCCTTCTAGCACCCTATAGATCCTCTGTGGACCTCCTATATATATACCTTATAGACACCCTATAGATACCCAATGGACACCCTATAAGAACATTATGGGAACCCTATAGACACTCAATGGGCACAGTATAGGTACCCTATAGATCCCCTGTGGGCACCCTATAGACACCCTATGGACACCCTACAGGAACCTTATGGGAACCCTATAGACACCCAATGATCACAATACCTATAGAAACCCTACAGATACCCTATAGGCACCCTATAGATACCTTATTGACACCCTATAGAAACCTTATGGGAACCCTATAGACACCCAATGGGCACAATACAGGTAAACTATACATCCCCTGCAGGCACCCTATGGGGAGGGGTGTGGGTACCCCCAGGGGTCTGGGTGGCCCAGAGGGTCCCTCACCTGCCGGTCCCTGGTGTCCTGGGGCCTTCTGGGGGGTGGGGGCCCAGCGACGCTGCCCCCCCTTCCCTCCCCCTCCCCGGCCGTGCTGGCCCATGGTGGCCCTGGAGGCTGCTGGCAGCCGGGGGGGTGCTGGGGGGGCCTCTGTGCCAGGGGGGTGCCGCACGGCGGGGACAGCGACTGGACGGGGACCAGCGCTGGGGGGGCTGGGGGGGCTGACGCGTGTCCCCCCTGTGCTGGCCTGGGGGGGATGCTGAGCCCCCCACTCTGGCCTGTGCCACCTCCTGTCCCCCATTGTACCTGGGGGAGCTGGGACCTTTGGGGGGTTCTGGGAGGGCTGGGGAGGATCTCTGGGGGTCAGCAGGGACAGGGTTGGGGGTGTCCAGCCCCACCCTGGATGTGACCCACAGACCGACCCTCTTGCTGCCATGAGCCACTTTATTAATTAACCAAACCCCTTAATTGGGTGGGAGCGGGGCCCAATCCAGGGGGGATGAGAGGGGTGGATTGGGGTGGGGTGGGGGGTCTCACCCAAAACTGTGGCCCAGGGGAATGAATCTGGGACATTTCTCTATGGGGATGAACCTTGGTTCTGCTCCCCCACCCCCTCCAGGGCTCGCTGAGACCACCCCCAGCTCCCCTCCTCCCCCTCCAATTTGGGGGCTCCTTGGGGTACCCCCAGCCCTTTGCTTTCTGCCACCCTCTCCTCGTCCCTCTGGGTACCCCCACCAAGACCCCCTGCCCCCTCTCAGTTCAGTCTGGGGACTTCTTCCCTTCCCAGCACCCCTCCTGGGATCCCTCCCCCCTCCAATGCTACGGGGACCCCCCTTGTGTCCCCCCACTCCCAGGGACACCCTCACCCTCCTGGCGCTGGCCCTGTGCCTGAACCCTGAGGGGCACCCGGTCCCGCCATGGAGGAGACATGAGTGTCCCGGGGAGGGGGGTGGGGGTGGGCCCTGGTGTCCCCCCACATCTGAGCCCCCCCTGAAGCCCCTCCCCGCAGCGTCCCTTCGCTGGAAGCCTACGAAGCCGCCATGGTGCTGAGCGGGGTGGGGGACGCGCTGGGCTACCGGGGGGGGTCTCTGGGAGTACTGCACCTCCGGAGCCCAGATCCACGCCGAACTGGCTGAACTGGGAGGGCTGGGGGCCATCACCCTCGAGCCCCCGCAGTGGCCCGTCAGCGATGACACCGTCCTGCACCTTGCGACTGCCGAGGGCCTGGCCACAGGTTGTGCCCCCCACTGCACCCCTCAGATGCGGGGGGGGGTCCCCAGTGTACCCCAGGGATGGGGGAGGTGTGGGGGGGGCTGTACAGGGTGGGATCTGGGGGTTCCTCAGAGCTTGGGGGGAATTTTATGGGGGGGATCTCACCATAGCACCCCACAGATGCAGGGGAGGGTCCCCAGTGTAACCCAGGGATGGGGGGGCATGGGGGGCATACCCCTGGGATGTATTGGGTGGGGTCTGAGGGTTCCTCAGAACTTGGGGGGATGTTTATGGGGGGGATCTCACCATTGCACCCCACAGATGAAGGGGAGGGTCCCCAATGTAACCCAGGGATGGGAGGCGGGGGGGTAGGGGGTATACTCCTGGGCTGTACAGCGTGGGGGTGGGGGTTCCTCAGAGCTTGGGGGATTTTTATGGGGGGAAATCTCACCATAGGCCCCCACAGATACAGGGGAGGGTCCCCAGTGTACCCCAGGGATGGGAGGGAGGGGTGGGGGGGGGATTCCCTGCTGTATGCCTGGGCTGTACATGGAGATCTTGGGGGGACCTTATTTCTTTGGGGGATTTCTGAAGGGGGGGGGGCAGGTCACCATTGTCACCCTGACCCAAACTGGGGGGGGCTTTTAAGTGCCCCCAACCACCCCCTGAGGGGTGGGGGCTCCAGAGAGTCTCTGAATGTCCCCCCAAAACCCCACAGGGGGTGTTCCCCATCTCCCCTTTCCTGGGGGTGGGTTCTATTGTACCCCAAAGCTTTGGGGGGTCATTGGGGGGTGGGGGGGAATCAGTGGGGGGTGTGCCCACATGTCCCTGCATTCGAGGGGTCCGGGGGAGGGCTGTGGGTGCCCCCGCCCAGAGGGGCCTCACGCCGTGCCCCCAGGGCTGGAGGGGGAAGCCCTGCTGCAGGAGCTGGCTCAGCGCTACGTGGCCGCCATGAGCGACATGGAGGGCCGCAAGCCGGGCCCCACCAGTATCCTGGGTGAGTGGGGGGCCGGGGGAGGCCGGGGGGGTCAGGTCAGGGGGTCTCACGGCCCCAACCCTTCTCCCCAACCCCCCCCCGCCAGGCACCTCGCAGCTGCGGCCTGGGGAGCCGGCGGGGTACCGCATCCCCTTCAACCCCACGGGCAGCGGGTGCGGGGCCGCCATGCGGAGCCTGGCCATAGGCCTCAGGTGGGGCGGGGGGCACAGGGGTTGGGGGGTTCAGGGCTGGGGCGGGGACGTGGGGGTACAGGGGGTTGGGGGGTTCAGGGCTGGGGGGGACATGGGGTACAGGGGGTTTGGGAGTTCAGGGTTGGGGGGGGACATGGGGGTACAGGGAGGTGGGGGGGGTGTGAGGGCTGGGACGGGGACATGGGGGGGGACAGGGGTTGAGGGGTTCAGGGCTGGGGCGGGGACGTGGGTGGGCACAGGGGCTCAGGGAGGGGTCGGACCTGAGGGTGGGGGCATGGGGGGGCACAAAGGGTTGGGGAGCGTCTGGGTGGGGACATGGGGGTGCAGGGGCTTCGGGGAGGGTCTGGGCTGGGACATGGGGGTACAGGGGGTTCAGGGAGGGTCTGGGCTGGGACATGGGGGTACAGGGGGGCTCGGGGAGGGGTCAGAGCTGAGGGTGGGGACATGGGGGGCACAAAGGGTTGGGGAGGGTCTGGGTGGGGACATGGGGGTACAGAAGGTTGGGGAGGTTCAGGGCTGGGGGCGGAGACATGGGGGGGTACCGGGGGTTCAGGGAGGGATCAGGGATGGGGGGGGGACATGGGGGTTCAGGGATTTTTGGGGAGGGTTAGGGGCGGGGACATGGGTGGGCACAGGGGTTGGGGAGGGTTCAGGGCTGGGGTGGGGACGTGGGGGGGTTACAGGGAGGTGTGTGGGGGGGTGAGGGCTGGGGGGACACATAGGGGTACAGGGATTTTGGGGAGGGGTCAGGGCTGGGGTAGGGGACATGGGGGTACAGGTGGTTCAGGGAGGGGTCAGAGCCGAGGGTGGGGACATGGGGGGGCACAGAGGGTTTGGGGAGGGTCTGGGCAGGGACATGGGTGGGCACAGGGGGTTGGGGGGGTTAAGGGCTGGGGTTGGGGACATGGGTGGGCACAGGGTGTTCTGGGAGGGATCAGGGCTCAGGGGGGACATGGGGGTGCAGGGATTTTTGGGGAGGGTTAGGGGTGGGGACATGGGTGGGCACAGGGGGTTGGGTGGGCTCAGGCCTGGGGGCAGGGACATGGGGGGCACAAAGGGTTCGGGGAGGGTCTGGGCAGGGACATGGGGGCACAGGGGGCTCGGGGAGGGGAGGGGTGTCCAGGCTGGGGGTGGGGATATGGGGGGGCACAGGGGGCTTGGGCAGGGGGGCTGTCAGGGCTTGGGGAGGTTTCACGGTGGGGACAGGGGTCGGGGGTGGAAGGGCTGGGGGAGGTTACAGGCGGTCACGGGGACGGGGGTGAGCGGCTGGACAAGAGGACATGGGGACACGGAGGGGGGGACATGGGGGTGTCAGAGTTGGGGGGTGGGGATATGAGGGTGTCAGGCTGGGATAGGGGACATGGGGGGGACGGGGGGTACAGGAGTGTGGGGGATGGGCCATGGGGGGAGGGGCAAATGGGGGAACAGCACATCAGGGCCAAGCTGGGGGGCAGCATCGGGACGGGGGTCCCGGCCCGGGGGGCACAGGGTGGTGCCGGTGTAGGTACCCGCACGCCCGGGAGCTGCCGACGCTGATCCGGGTGAGCATCGAGAGTGGGTGCATGACCCACCACCACCCCACAGGTGGGTGCCAGGCAGGAGGGGGCAGGGCAGGGGGACACGCTGCAGCCCCTCTGAAAGCCCCATCCACACAGGGTACCTCGGGGCACTGGCGGTGGCCCTTTTTGGGGCGCTGGGGGCTCGGGGGGAGCCCCCGGAGCGCTGGGGGGCTGAGCTGATGCGGGTCCTGCCCCTGGCCTGGGACTACGTGGAAAGTGCTGGGGTGGCTGTTGGGGACAATGCTGAGGCCTGGCCCTTCTTCAGGGATGCCTGGCACCGGTGAGGGGGCACTGGGAGTGTTCGCTGGGGTCACTGGGAGCACTGGGAGGGGGTGGTGGGGATACCGGGAGGGGCTCAGTGGGTCACTGGCGTCACCCATTGCCACAAGGCTCTCTCCCAGTCCTGGCAGCACAGCGCACTGGTGTCACTGTGCTGTGCCAGAGCCTCGATGTCCCCAGTGTCCCCTGCCCCACTGTCACTGGTGTCACTGTGCTGTGCCAGAGCCTCGATGTCCCCAGTGTCCCCTGCCCCACTGTCACTGGTGTCACTGTGCTGTGCCAGTGCCTCAGTGTCCCCAGTGTCCCCTGCCCCACTGTCACTGGTGTCACTGCCCAACTTGGTGCCCAGTCAATCTGCAGGGTCACCAGTGCCCACTGTGTCCCTGCTGCCCCCAGTGTCCCCAAGGTCACTCCAGTGCTCCCAGAATGCCCCCAGTGTCCCCAGCATCCCTCCAGTATCCCCAGGACCCCTCCAGTGTTGCCACCCTCAACATTGGAAGCGTGTCTGAGGAGTGCTGAACACCCCCTCTGCCCCCAGTGTCCCCAGTATCCCCAGTGCTCTTGGTTTCCCTGCTGTGACCAGTGTCCCCACTGCATCCACTGCTACGATGTCACCAGTGACCCCAGTGACATCCCCAGTGACATCCCCGCTGACTCCAGTTCCCCCGTTCCCCCATGTCCCTGCTGCCCCCCGGCATTCCCAGGGCCCCCAGTGCTCCCAGTGACCTCCATGTCCCCGCAGGTACCTGGAGTCCCGGGGCCTTCTGGAGGGCGGTGGCCCAGCGACGCTGCCCCCCCTGCCCTCCCCGGCCGAGCGGGACGCAGCGTACCTGGGCTGGGCACTGCAGGGGTGGCCGGGGCGCAGCAGCCACGATGCGCCCATGGTGGCCCTGGAGGCGTTGCTGGCAGCTGGGGGGTGCTGGGAGGACCTCTGTGCCAGGGGGGTGCTGCACGGCGGGGACAGCGACTCGACGGGGACCATCGCCGCGGGGTGCTGGGGGCTGCGCTGGGGGCTGGCCCGGGTCCCCCCTGGGCTGCACCGCTGCCTCGAGCACCGCGGGCGGCTGCGCGATGCTGCCCACCGCCTCCACACGCTGGCCTGGGGGGGATGCTGAGTCCCCACCCACCCAACTCTGGCCTGTGCCACCTCCTGTCCCCTGCCCAGGGAAACACCATTGTACCCCGGGGGGAGCTGGGACTGTTGTGGGGTCCTGAAGGGGTCCCAAACAGCCCTGGGAGATCCTAGGGGCAAGCAGTGCCCTTCAAGGGCTCAAAGAAGCCCTGGAGACCACCACAGCCCCATCCTGCTGGCCCTACTTCCCTCCACTCTTAGAGACCCCAGAATCTCTCCAAAGAGCCTTGGGCACCCCCACAGTAAAAAAGCATCTTCCCAAATCACTGTCTGTCCAGATTTGTGTCTGCACCTCCTGTCCTGTCACTGCCATGGCTGAGATGTCACATGGGCAGACCTCCTGCAGCCAAACCTTCTCTAGGCTGGTCAGTTCTGGCTGACCAGCTTCTCCAAGAGGCATCCAGACATGGAGCAGCTCAGGGGCCCTTCACTGGCCTCTCACAGTCGCTCAGTCTCTTCTCCTGGTAGCCCAGAACTTGGGCCCCGTGTTCAAAGGGTGGGCTCATCATCATCATCAGTGATGGGTGGAGAGGAAGGAGCCCACAAGCCCTGCAGATGCCACCCGGGATGGTAGAAGACTCTTCTGGTGGCTTCTTGTGGGCACCTTAGTGGGCACCACAGCCTGAAGGTCTTTTGAAAGACAAAGTGCTGGGCCCCCAGGGCTCAGCATCCAGAGGGTGATGGGCTGAAGGAGGGGTGGACCACTGTGGTTAATCACCCCAAAGGTGGTGTGCCCAAGGGGTCTTGGAGTCAAGGGATCCCAAGGAGATGGTGGCCCAGCACTGTTAAACACTACAGTGGTGATGGGCCCCTCTGGAGGTTGGATGCTGGGGTTTCCCAGCCCATGGCTGATGGGTTCCCAGGCAATTACTCGAAGGCAGGATGACAATCCCATGACAAGGATATCCAAACCACATGACATTTGTGCTCAGGGACCAGTTGGACATTGGAGGGTGCCAGGCTGGGAGCTGGAGGAGCTTGTTGGAGAGCCAAAATTGAAAGATCACCCCAGAATGAGTAACTCAGTGTCAGGTGAGATGTGTCTCACTGGGGAGTCTTTGGTGTCACCCCACCTGTGTCTCACTGGGGAGTCTTTGGTGTCACCCCATCTGTGTCATCACCTGAGGGACCCCCCATGGGACACCCCCTTCCCCCGGGACTCCACCCCCCCCCCCCCCCAACCCTCCCCCGGAGGTCACTGAGTGCAGCCAGAAGCAATAAAGGAGATTTAATGTGTGGATGGGGCTTGTTGGGGGCTATTGGGGGGGTAAAGGGGGGAGGGTGCAGCTGGGGAGGAAGGGGGGCCTGGGTGGGATTCGGGGGGGAGGAGGTAAAGGGGAGGGGGGCAGCTGGGGAGGAAGGGGGAGCCTGTAGGAAGCGGCATCAAGGCTTTGGGGTGTTGAGGGGTCCTGGGGGAGGAGAATCCCCGGGGGGTGTTGGTGGGGTGTGTGAATCTTTGCGGGGAATGTTGGGTTTTGGGGGGTTTGTTGGGAGGCTGCCCCATTTCCCCCCACCTCCTCCCGCAGCAGCAGAGGGACCTGGGGATGGGGGTCAGATCGCAAGGGCTTTGCTGCTCCTTCTTCCTCCCCTTCCTCCTGGTCTTTGGTGGTGGTGGGGGGTGTCCCGTGGGGGATCCCTCAGGTGATGACACAGGTCTCCCTGCGAGGGAAGCTGCGGCGCTGCTGGCTGAGGCCTCGCTCCAGGGGAGCATCCTCCTCCTGCGCCCTGCAGGGAGGGGAAGGGAGGGGCAGAGGGGGTCGGACACCCCGCCCATCATCATCCTCCCCCTCGGGACTCTCACGTCCACTCGCGCCAGTCCAGGTCCCGCACCAGCTGGTCCCACGGGTTCACCCGGGACACCAGTTCCTCCAGTAGCAGCTGCTCCTGCTGGCACCAGACAGAGGATTTCAGCCAGTCTGGGCAGGCGCATCTCTGCCCCAGCGCTGATCACCCCAAGGCGGATGCGAACTATTCAGTCCCCCCTTTGCTTCCCAACATCCTACAAGTGGAAACCGGATGGTTTCATTTCATTCTCCAGCACCTCCACACACCCCCGCCGGCACTCACACAACTCACGGATGCTCCACAGTGGCCCCAAAACACCCTCACGTCCCGCTCGCATTCGCATTCCCCTGCTTATCCCGCCTCTTCCCGCCGGGATCCGCCGCTCCCGGCTCCGGGAAACCGGCGGAGAGCTCCGCACCGAGCACTCCCAGCAGCCCGTGCGCGCCCTGCTGCTCTCGATTTGCATGGACACGCCCCTCTCCAGCCGCCGCTCTGGCGGGTGTCCTCCCCTCTGCACACAGACAAAAGCCCTACGGAGACGGTCCAGAAGCCGCCTGGCCAGAAGCTGCCTTGTCAGCCATCGGATCAGGGACCCACTTGGTCTCTACACCCACCGCTCCCATCCACACCTCCCACCCAACTCCCCCAGAAATCACTGTCTCCTGAGGAATCGGTTGGCAGCATTTGTTGGGATGTGCCACAGGCTCAGGGATGCGTTTATCCACTGAGAGCAAGGCTGGGCACAGAGCAGAAGGAGTTTTGATGGCGACCATTGAAAGTGGGCAGCTTCCTTGAAAATTCACCTGGGAAACACAACCCCCCGTTTGGGTCGAGCGATGGCCGCTTCCTAAAGAAAAACTTGCCCACTTCCAGGATTGAATAGAGGAGCAACTGGCCAAGGGACACATCCAGCCCTCCACAAGCCCGTGGAACTCGCCTATTTTTACCATCCCTAAACAGGACGGGAGATGGCGCTTGGTGCACGAGGTAAGAAAAGTCAGTGACGTGATGGAAGATGCGGGAGCTTCGCAGCCCGGTCTGCCACCTCCAAACGTGAGACCTAAAAATTGGGACGTTTGGGTTGTTTTTTCACTATTCCCTTACACCCTGATGATGATGAAAAATTTGCCTTTTCAGTCCCTACTGTAAACAAAACTGAACCCATGGAAAGGTGTCATTGGGTGGTGCTCCCACAGGGCATGAAAAATTCACCCACTGTGTGCCAGGCGTATGTAGCCTGGGCACTTGCTCCAGTACGAAGAGCCCATCCTGATCTCATCTTTTATCATCACATGGATGAGGTACTGATTGTGGGAACAAACTTGGACATTGAAAGTTTGATTCATGAGTTGACAGGGCATTTGGAAAGCAAGGGGTTACAGATTGCTCCAGAGAAAATTCAAAAGGAGCCAGTGTGGAAATCTCTGGGGTGGCAGATTGATAAAAGTACCGTAACACCCCAAAGGACTGAGATCCCAGCTGAGGTCAGCACGTTAAATGATGCTCAAAAGCTGCTTGGAGATACTAACTGGGTTAGACCATTGTGTGGCATTACGAATAGGGAACTGGAACCTGTAGTGGCATTGCTAAAGGGAGGAGGTGGTGCAGGAGCACCCAGAATCCTGTCAGAAGAAGCTAAAAAGGCCCTGGAAGTCATTAGTAACAACATCAAAAATACATATACCCATGGATGGGATGCTGACTGGGACATAGGAGTCACAGTCGTTAATCAAACAGAACGTGTGTTTGCTATTATAATGCAGTGGACTAATGACAAAGATCCCTTAAGGCTGTTAGAATGGGTGTTCCTGCCCATGCAGCCAAAGGGAACTGTAACTCTGTGTTTGGAGGCGACAGCCCAGGTCAGTGTAAAAGGCCACAATCACGTAGTAGAAACTGCAGGAACAGAACCCACATTTATTGTTGTTCCATCAGCAGCAGAGTATTTAGCTTGGGCCTTGAGGAACAGCACTGCCCTGCAAATAGCTTTATCAGACCGTACAGGGGAAGTGAAAGTGCATTACCCACCACACAGAATCTCTACAGCAGCACAGAACTGTCCAACAGAAGAAAAGCCCTTGTTGTCTGGGTGTGCGGTTCGGGGTGTTCCAGTGTTCACTGATGCAGGGGGAAGAGCTCAGAAGGCTGCGATTCCATGGCAGGAGAATGGGAAATGGCAGGATTTGCTATTCAAAGGAGCCCAAGCCTCAATCAGCAGCTGGAGCTGCAGGCGGTTGTGAGAGTGTGTGACAAGCGGAAAGCCGAACCGGTTCATCTGGTCTGTGACTCCCTGTGTGTGGTGGGAATAGTGACCCGAGTGGAATGGGCACTATTGAAAGGGGGTTCAGGTGAGAGATTATATAGATTGTTTAAGGAATTCTGGCTCCTCCTGTCTAACCAGCAGCATCAGTTCTTTATTACCCATATTGGCAGCCACACGGGACTAACTCAGGGTCTGGCAGAAGGCAGTCAGAGAGCAGACAGGTTGGCAGCACCAGCGTGGGCTGCTCCCTCAGCAGAGCGCTGTGCACAGGCTCGGAGATCACAGGAATCCTTTCATCAATCTGCCAGGGTGCTTCAACGACAACACCACCTGTCAGTTGCTGAGGCTAAAGGGCTTGTACAGTCGTGCCTGGACTGTCAGCAGTTCACCAGTGGCCTTGCCCCTGGTGTCAATCCTCGTGGCACAGGCCCACTAGAAGTCTGGCAAATGGACGTTACACACCTCCCAGAATTTGGTGGGCAAAAGTATGTCCATGTTTGTCTAGATCCCTTTTCTCTGGCAGTGTGGGGCTACTGCACAAACGGGGGAATCCAGTAAACATGTCCAACGCCACGTGTGCTCTGCCACAGCAGCACTTGGGGTACCCCCTGAAATCAAAACCGACAACGGCCCAGGATATAGAGCACAGGCAACACAAACCCTCTTCCAGTTATGGGGCATTCCCCATGTCACAGGGACACCGCACTCGCTCACAGGCCAGGCCATGGTGGAATATATGAATCAAACTCTCAAGCGTTTGATTCACAAACAAAAAGGGGGAGAGAAGGAGATCTCTGCAGCTGATCGACTAAACATTATTTAAGTCTGCCACAGGACAGTTTGGTACCTCCAATGGTGAAACATGGAGTAGGTTTAAAAGGAGGGTTGGAAGGGGTCAAAGAAAGTCAGTGTCAGGTGTTAGTAAGAAATGAAGTTACAGGTACTAACTTGGGGAAGGAGATCTGCCTGTGTCATTACAGATACGGGAACCAAGTGGGGACCAGCCAAGTGGATGAAGCCGTGGATCCAGAAGAAAGCAAGTCTGCATGAACCAGGATGGGATCCTGAGCCCAGGAACTGAACTCAAGTGTTCCAAGTGCAGCCACAGTGGACTATGAGTTTTGCTGTGGGACATATTGAACCATCTAACAGTCTTTGAAATATGCATGTGTTTGTGGTAAAGGAAAATTAGGGAAATAGTGACTTCTGCACAGCCTAAGGTCATGGACAATAATGACTGCCTGAACAAGATGAGAAGCCAGTGTTATCCACACAAAAACACTCCTGACACTCCTGATTCTGGCAGTGAGTGCAGGGAGTGGCACTTCCTTTCACCACCCTCACCATATGCCGCCATGGAATGGCACGAATATATGGGTGGTTCTGGCTAGAGCACTGAACAAGACAACCTTCTGTGCATCACTGGCTATGCCAGAATGGCTATTTCAGACGTATCTGGTGGGGTTTCCACTTCCCCATAACACATGGATTTATGCAAATGGTAGTGGTTCTGTGAAGTGGTATTGTTCTCCCAACAATCTATTGCGCCTTGTTGACAATTACCACAAGCTGCCTGTGGCCACAGAGCCACAAGAGCTGCAGTTCTGGCAAGTGTACACAGCCCCTGGTGTGTGCTATTCACTGGGACATGGTGTAAGGGTGACCACACCTTGCCAATGCAGGACGTGTCGCCAAGTAATAACGGGTTCTGTAACGCCTCGGTCTGGTGTGGTAGCATAACAGGTATGTTAGGAGTTCCATCACCACACAGGTGACTCCCACACCCCCAGGAGTGTTTTCAGTATGTGGAGATCAGTCATGACCAGGCCTCCCATCTGCTATGGTAGGGGGTCCATGTACTATAGGTCGCCTATCACTACTGACACCAAATATCAGCATCATTATCAATCCTACTCATTGGCACCGCCAAAAGCGATCACCCATGGGGCAGCAATGTGATGATAATATCGATTTGTGGAATAGAGGGGAAAAAATTGCTGGCAGCTTCTTTCTTCCAGGAGCTGCTGCTGCAAAGGTTTTAACTCAATTAACAATGTAGCCTGATGGTTGGCAAAGCAAACAAATACAACAGCAAAGGTGTTAAGTGCCTTAGCTACAGATGTGGATTCTGTGAGACATGCTACCTTACAGAATCCTGCAGCAATTGATTTTTGTTGCTGGCTCATGGACATGGGTGTCAAGATTTGATGGCATGTGCTGCATGAATCTGTCTGACCACTCTCAGTCGATTCATGCCAGCTTTCAAAAATTGATAAATCAAGCTCAAAAGATACAACAAGAAAATGTATTCTTTGGGCTGGACAGCTTGTTTCATGGGTGGGGAATGTCAGGATGGATATTGTCAGTGGTCAAAACTGGATTATTGGTTTTGGTAACTGTATTGATTGTCTTACTCTTACTGTCGTGTTTATTGAGCTTTCTGCAAAGGGCCCTGCAGAGATCTCTACAGGCAGTTTCTGTAACACAAATACAAAAAGGGGCAGACGATTGTTGGGGAAGGCAGCAGGCCTGCCAGCAGCCTGACTCTCCTCACAGGAGACACAGGCCCTGAAAATATCCTCGAGTTCCTGTGAGACAGAAAAGTTACTCATGCTGAGAGGATTTTGGTAATCACATTCCCAAAAGGACAGCAGCCTTGAAGACAGGGGTACAAACTGCCCTAAACCAAGAAGGAGTTGGGGAAAGTATTTGGGAGTAAGTGAACATGTCAAGAACCAGCCATAATAGATGGTCATAACAGCCGGTGTGCAGATACTTTTAGACATCAAAGGTAAACTAACAATGCTTAGCTATAAGATATGCTTATCAGAACTCATTATAATTACTAATCAGTTTGGTGTGAACAGTGTGTGTAGCCAATTAGCAGTTTCTTATCTTGCCACGTTTGCAGTAACAAATGTCTCTAATCTGTGGGATTTCACCCAATAAACGGCTTCAGCTAAAATTCATATTGAATTGCGTGTTGCTCATCACGATCTTGGCATCCCCACACCCCCACTTTGCACCCCAAGCCCAGACCAAAGCTGCTTCAAGCAAGGCAGCAAACCCCCACCCTGCTCTGGTACTGCAGGGCTGGCTGCAGCTGTCGCACCAGAGATGTGCAGGGATGCAGGTGAACACTGGTCAATGCAGGTCAACTGAAGCCAAGTCAAGTGAACTTATCTCAACTCACATCAACCAAACCAACCCGACACACAGCCCAACCCACTCCAACCAAACCCAAAACACCCTATACCACCCCACTACCCCTGGATCTGCTGCAGCATGAAACTTCACAGCAGCAGAAGCCACACCTGTCAGTACTGGTAAATATCACTTTCTCAGTGCCCCAGAGCAGGGGGACATTCTTTCCCTGCTCAGGACTTTCCTCTTCTGCTGCACCTGAAGCCACTCGGGTACAAAGAAGCTTTCGTGCACAGAGCCCAGTCCCTAAACCAGCCATGAGCTGCTGAAGCCTGTACCGAGTGCCCAGCTCGGAAGGGCAGCAGGGAAAGACACCTCAGGCTTGATCCCAACAGACTTGTGCCATGCAGAAGGATTCCAGGGGACACAGGGTGCTGGCAGAGTTTTGGCTCTCCAGAAACAAGACAAAGGGGTGTGAGTTGCCCTGAGTGCCCCCAACCTCCAACTTCCTACCCTGTGCTTACCCAGCTGGGAGCTGACCCCAGGCTCCTGCTCCAACCACTGCTCCAAGCCCTCTGCAAATCCCCTTCAGCTGCAGCTGAATCAGCACAAACCTCACAGGAACCTCCACAGCCACACTCCATGTTCACCCACAAAGCTTTATTGAGTCCCGTCCTGCTCTGCCTGGGCAGGGTGGGTTGGGGTTGGGGCAGGGGTGAGGGGGACATCTGCTCCTGTGGCAGGGAAGAGAGGAGCACGGGCAGGGTCTGCAGAAGGACAGGGGCTCTCTGGGTATGGGGGTAGTGGGATCGAAAGGTGGCAGGAGGGGCTGAGCCTGAGACAAAACTCTGTTTTGCTTTTCCCGACCCAAAACCATGGTCGGATGGTCTCTCCATTGAACGAGGCTGGTGGGAAAGTGAAGATCTCGGCCCCACTGTGACCATCGATGAAAGTCACCAGCCCCTGCGGATAGTCCAGACAGACCCAGACTCTGCTGGGGACCTGGGACACAGACAGGGGGGTGCGAGGATAGGTGAGAGACTGAAACTGCCATTCCCAGTGTCTCACCCCCCAGATCCCTCCTTCAGGGCTAAGGTCTATGTAATCCTTCCTGTTCACAGAGTCCCTTGACACTCCCACAGCCCACCATGAATCCCCTCCCACCTCCCCCTTCACCTGCACCTCCCAGCAGTGCCTCCCCTCACTGAACCCCTCCTGGCCCAGCACACAGTGCCGATACGTAAATCTCAGAGGGGTGTCAGGCAAATCCTGGGGTTCTCTTGCCCATCTCACACTCCTCGCATCATTGGACAGAATGAGGTCAGGATGAGCCGTGTTGGGATCCAAGGTCACCACGTCTGCAGGGAGAGAAGGAGCCAAAGCATCAGGGGCAGAGCTCAGCGCTGGGAAGGATTCACCCCTTCTGAGGCAAGGATCTGCCTCACAGGGTGGGCCATGAAGCATCTCCTTCCTGCAAGAGATCCCATCCCAGGGCCGGTCCCAGAACAGCCATGGTTGATCTTGGTCCCATGGGAACAGGCACTGGAGGGGCCTCTGGCCCAGCACAGAGGAGCAGGATATGGAGGCAGCAGCTGGGTGTCTGGGGTGTCAGGGGGGTGAGGGCTCCTCTTGGCCCTACTGATGGAGCTCACCAGGGGTGGCACAGGTGAGAACACAGTAGGGGAACAGCTCAGTGCCACACTCTGGGTCTGGGAGTCACCCAACATACACAGGCATGGCCAGGCCCACACACTGGCCAGCCCAGGTGCCCCTTGCACATGAGGAATGGGAGGAGAACTGCCCACAGCGGCACCCAAACAACAATTACCTGGACTGTGAGGTAGCAGAAAATTCCTCCAGGCTGCAAGGAGAGAAGAGAGCTGGTCACATCCCAGAGCTGGTACCCAGCAGCTCCGGGCAGCGCAGAGGATCCATCCCCGTGCTGGTCTGCCCGAGTTGCCCACCCTCCCAGGCACAAGGCCTTGGGCTTTCCCAGCCCCAGGGATGCCAGGATGGAGAGGATGGGCAGGGAGGGAAAGGGCCGAGAACCTAGGACCTGATGCAGTATAAGACCTCACGGACACTCACCCAGGGCTGCATCCCGTTGCCCTGGAAAGCAAAACCAAGAAGCGATGTGTGACCAGAGGGATCAACCACTCACCCCAGGGCTGATCCCACAGGAGCACACAGAGCTCGGGCTGATCCCCACTCCTTCTTTTTGTGGAGTTGGAACAGACCTTGTGGTTCCCAGGAATGGCTCCCTGCCAGCCCATCCCCTGCCAGCCCACCCAGCTCTCTGGAGCTCAACCCCAACGTCAGGAACCCCCCAATGCCAAGGCCCTGCCGGGGGGGGGGGCTCTGCCAGGAGGTTTTGCTGGGAGAAGGGGCCAGAAGGACTCACCCAGACCTCTGGACAGCAGCACTGAAAAGCAAAGCCGGAGAAAGAGGAGGTCAGGGGAGCAGCTTGCTTCCTCAGCAGGAACAGCTCCAGAGGGTCTCTGGGACCTTCCCACCAGCCAGGCACTCTGGTTATGCTCCCTGTCCTCCCACCCACACCTCCCTGTGTCCTCGTTCCCTTCCATCTGTCTCCAAAGAGCTTTTTGGTGAAGGCAAGAAGTCCTTTGGTGTCAACCATACCTTTCATTCTCCAGAGAGAACCTCCGAGGCCAAGGAGCCCAACAGAGAGCACAAGAAGCACGCCCAGACCAACCATCCAGGGACGGGCATCATGGAAAAAGGAAGCTGAGAAACCAACAGATCCACAGGGAAAGGGACCAATTTACATTTGTGTCCATGAGTGGGGGGACCAAGAGAACCCCGCCCCACACCTCCCAATCCTTGCCCTGCAAGCTCTGGCCTCAAGGGGACAGAGTCCTCCTGTGCCCCCACACCCCCACACTGCACCCCAAGCCCAGACCAAAGCTGCTCCAAGCAAGGCAGCCACCCCCCGCCCTGCTCCAGCGCCGCAGAGGCTGGCTGCAGCCGTCGCACCGGAGATGCGCAGGGACGCCTCCTGCTCCTGGGCCAGGCGGCGGTTCCTGACCACACAGGACCAGTTCCCATCTCTGGTCCCTGTCACCACGATGACATCTTCGGTGTCAAACAGGCCCCTGGCATCAGGGGAACGTCTCTGGGAGACCGAGGGGACACGGTGCCCGTTGGGGTCTTTCCACAGCACCTCCGGTTGTGGGAACCATCCGGCCGATCGACACAGCACCCGGATGCCTCCGGCCTCGTAACCCTCCAGAGATAGCTGAGGGCCAGATCCTGTGGCTGGGGAAGAGTCCAGGGTTGGGGTCAGGGAGGGATGGGCTCAGCTCCAAGGCCACCACCAGATCCCAGAGCAGACCCCTCGCAGCTCCCACCAAACCCACCCCAACCTGTGCAGGAACCACTGAGCGTTGATGCCCAATGGCCCCAGATTTCCCCGCAAACCTCCCAGCACAGCAAGACTGAGCTGCCCAGCTTCAGCGCCTCCAGGCAGCATCTGCACTGACCTCTCTTTGTTTAAGAAGACCCAAGGCTTCCAGACACCGTGCCAGCACTGGGGCACCAAGGGACAGGACAGAGGTCTGGGAGGGACTCACAAATCGAGGGACAACATAACCATAACCCCTGCAAACACTGCACCAGACACAAACCTGACACCTCCAGATACACCAAAGCTTCTCCATAAGACATGCCATCTATCACAGTGCAGACGTACAGACCATCATCAGAGGGTCTCAGCCCAGAGAGTCGCAAGTCCAGGCTTCCTCTGGAGAGGCCATCTCTGGCCAACTCTGTCCTCCCAGCATATTCCTCCATCTGCTCCCCGGACACATCCTCCCCGTTTTGATAGTGGTGCACCACTTCGGAGACCCTGTGCCGGATCCACCTAATGTGGAACATCTGAGCATCCATGGGTGGGGACAAGTGACACGGCAGCACGACATCCTGTCCCACGGTGACACGGAGAGGGTGGCCTGGTCCCACTACTCTGAAGTCAGCTTGGACATGGAGAAGGACACAGAGACACGGAGATGGTGCCTACGTTAATTGAGGGTGTTGCAGCGCAGGGCCGAGCTTGGTGTGAGCTGGGCACGCTCCATGCCATGGGTGTTGCTTTGCCCTCCCATGGTCCAGAGACCCCGGGGAAACTGGAGCAGGAGTGGGATGATTGGAAGGAGAAGGAGGTTTCCCAGGAGCAGGGATCTGCTCCAGAAAATGACCTCCACCCCAGCCAGCCCCACTGCAAGTCACAAAGCGAAAGCATGGTAGGCTGAGCTCCTGGCTGGGCTCCCACCGCCCCATGGCAGCTCCCTGCCCCACATCTGCCACCCGGAGCAGGTGAAAGCGCCCAACAGCCCTGCAGGATCCCTACCTGATCCCAGATGGAGTATGTGGAGAGTCATCCAATACCTCAGGAGGCTCCCAGGGCTCACTGGGAGCCACATCTGCAGTCACACTGGAGAGGAGGGAGGGGAAAGGAGTCAGAGTAGGGCGATGGGGCTCACAGCCCCCCAGAGGGGATCTGGTGAAGAAGGGCTGCCCCTGCCCCAAAGAGGCTCCAAAATCCCCAGAGCCTCTGCACCAGTACCCCAACAACACCAGAAACCAGTGCTCAAGGGCAGAACAGGACTGCAGACAGGTCCCCAGGGAAACTCTTGCTCTGCCCTACTGCCTCTCTCCAGGAGTTATCCCAAATTTCTCCAGTTGCTGCCTGCACCAGGCTCTCATGAAACCTGTTCCAGAGTTCCCGTCTCCGGGCAGGGCTTGAGGCCCTACCCTAGACGAAGTTCCGTATCCTCCTACCAAAGTCCAGGCTGATAAAATAAATCTGGATGCTGGCCCAGGACACAAGATGGCAAAGGGACCCCAACCCCTTCCCTGTGCCTGCCTGGGTGTGGGTGCTGGAGGTAGCTTTTCCCGGAGCTGCATATCGGGAGGTGTTTCCTGTTCAAAAAAGGGCTTGAGTGTGAACACAGCCCCAAACTATTCCACTGGGTCCTCCATCCCTTCCCATGCCCTGCAGAGCTTGGCCACCCCCTGATCCCACTCCCGGCAGCCTCCTATCCCATCCCATCATATCGCAACACAACCCATCACATCTAAACTCAAGTCAAGTCAAAACCAGAAGTCACCTCAAGTCCCCGCAAGGCAACCCAAGAGTAGTCAGGGCAAGTCAAGGGAAGTCAGGGCAAATCAATTCAATTCAGCTCAAATCAACTCAAGTCGTCTCAAGTCATCTTAACTCAACTCAAGTCCACCCAAGTCAACTCAAGGCAACAGAAGTCAACTTAAGTCAACTGAAGTCAAGTCAACACCCTGGTCCTCCCTTTTATATTGCCCCACTAAACCCCCAGAGAAAGACAAGTCTCTCACTGGATGCAAATGAGCTGCTGCCTGCAGCAGGCTGATCAAGACCCAAATGTTTCTCAGGTTCAGAATAACTTCCTGGGAGTGTGACTTGTGGCCCCATCCCCCAGGCGGGGAGCTGAAGTCCTGAATCCAGGCACCAAAGTCCGCAGTCATAAAATAAAGCGTTAAGCAGGCCCCAGGGACAAAAGAAGGGAGCCCAACCCCCTCCCTGCCCCTGCCTGGGTGCAGGTGCTGGAGGTGGCTTTTCCTGGAGCTGTGCCTCTCCCAGCAGCCTGTGCTGGGGAACAGCACCCAGAGAGGTTTGGCACCTCAGGAGGTGTTTTCCCTCCCAAAAAGGGCTGATGTCCTTGTGTGTGAGCACCGTCGCTGAGGCAGTGAGCCAACCGTGATCAGACCCTGGGGAATTGTTCGTCTGAGTCAGGACCACTGAGGCCATCTTTGGGGTTTTGGGGGTCTGTGGTGATTTGGCCATGGCTAGAAGCCAAATATTCACCAAAGCTGCTCTCTCACTCCCCTTTTCAGCCAAAAAGGGGAGAAAATATATATTGGGAGGCTTAGGATTCAAGATAAGGACAGAGGGATCACTCTGCAATTAGTGTCATGGGCAAAACAGACTCAATACAGAGTAAAGAAAAGAAAAGTGATATATTACACTACAACTACACACTCAGCGAACCAGAGTCAGGCAATGAGAAGCCTGGCCAGGTCTTAAAGCACCTTCCCCCCACCCCTCCCTTCTTAGCAGACTTTATTCACGTTTTACTCCCCTCTTTCCCCGCCAACATGGCACGGGAAGGGACAGGGAAAGGGGAGTGGGGTTCTGGTCAGTTCCTAACAAGCTGCTTTCCTTCTCCATATCTTAACACTTCCACTTCCCTCCACCCCTTCCTTCTTCACAGACTTGACTTCAGTCATAAATTCACTCCCTTCTTCCACACACACACACACACACACACCCGCCCCTTGCATCACGGGGAGGGGCAGGGAATGGGGAATGGGGGTTTTCAGTCCATTACTCCTGAGTTGTTTCCTGTCTTAGCTGGGGGGAGGGGGGGGGGCATTCTACACACACACACACCCTTCCCCTGCAGCACCGTGGGGTCCTCCACGAACTTCTCCAGCATGAGTCCTCTCTACTGAGGAGTCATCTCCTCACAACTTGCCTCAGCACGGCTCTCTTCCATGGGGTGCTGACCTTTGGGCCCAGACTGCTCCATCCTGGTCCCCCACAGAGTCACAAGTCCCCCAGCAAACCTGCTGAGACGTGGATCCATCTCTTCACAAGCTGCAGATGGTCTCTGCTCCCCATTCTTATCCATGAGCTGAGAGGGGACACCAGCTCCACCATGGTCTTCTCCACAGGCTGCAGGGGAATCTCTTTCTCCAGCACCTGGAGAGCCTGATTCTTCCCCCTCCCTCTCTCCTTCTTTCCTGGCCTTGGTGTCTGCACAGTTTGTTACATCTTCTCACTCCCTTCTCTGGGGGCAAAATGCAGCTGCCTGTGTTTGGGGTTTTTTTTTGCCTATATGTGCTTCCCAGAGGTGCTGTGACCATCGCTGATGGGCTTGGCCTTGGCCAGCAGCAACTCTGGCCTTGAATCGGCTGATGTTTACTTTCTGAGGCCTTCAGAGAGCTTCTAGCTGCTGCTTTCAGCAGTCATCTCTGCAGCCCCCCATCCCTTCTCCATAAAACACAGCTACGCAAAACTGCAACAAATGAGTAAGTCTACTTATACATCTATGTATAACTGGTACCTGACTAGTGCTAAAGGATCATCCTTTTTGCTATCTGTGTTTACCATGTTGGAGCTTTCCAGTACCTACATTTTTGCTGAAGGATTGTATAGATTGTTTAAGGAACTGTGGCTTCTATTATCTGGCTGACAGCATCAGTACTTTATTACCCATATCCGCAGCCACACTGCATTAACTCAAGGTCTAGCAGAAGGAAATGAGAGAGCAGACAGGTTGGTAGCACCAGCATGGGCCGCTCCCTCAGTAGACCGTTTTGCACAGGCTCAAAGGTCACATGAATTCTTTCATCAATGTGCCAAGGTTCTTCAACGACAATACCACTATTGTGCCAAGGCTAAAGGGATTGTACAGTCGTGCCCAGACTGTGAGCAATTTACCAGTGGCCTTGCTCCTGGCATGAATCTTTGTGGCACAGGCACACTGGAAGTTTGGCACCAAGAATAAACCAAAAAAAAAGAGAGAGAGATCCCTCTTCTCTGGCAGTGTGGGGCTACTGCACAAACGGGGGAATCCAGTAAACATGTCCAACGCCACGTGTGCTCTGCCACAGCAGCACTTGGGGTACCCCCTGAAATCAAAACTGACAACAGCCCGGGATATAGAGCACAGGCAACACAAACCTTCTGCCAGTTCTGGGGCATTCCCCATGTCACAGGGACACCACATTCGCTCACAGGCCAGGCCATGGTGGAATGTATGAATCAAACTCTCAAGCGTTTGCCTCACAAACAAAAAGGGGGAGAGAGGGAGATCTCTCCAGCTGATCGACTAAACAAAGCTCTTTATGTTTTGAACTATTTATATCTGCCACAGGACAGTTTGGTACCTCCAGTGGTGAAACATGGAGTAGGTCTGAAAGGAGGTTTGGAAGGGATCAAACAAAGTCAATGTCAGGTGTTAGTAAGAAATGAAGTTACAGGTACTAACTTGGGGAAGGAGATCTGCCTGTTTCATTACAGATACGGGAACCAAGTGGGGACCAGCCAAGTGGATGAAGCTGTGGATCCAGAAGAAAGCAAGTCTGCGTGAACCAGGATGGGATCCTGATCCCAGGAACTGAACTCAAGTGTTCCAAGTGCAGCCACAGTGGACTTGAGTTTTGTTATGGGAAATATTGAACTATTTAACAGTCTTTAAAATACGCCTGTAAATTAGTGAAATAGTGACTTCCCCACAGCCTAAGGTCACTGACAATAATGGCTGCCTGTACCAGAAGAGAAGCTGCTGTTACCTACACCCAGACACTCCTGACACTCCTGATTGGCAAAGCAAACAAATACAACAGCAAAGGTAGCTGAGGCTACGGATGTGGATTCTGTGAGAC
Organism: Gallinula chloropus; assembly: GCF_964237585.1. NCBI lineage: Eukaryota > Metazoa > Chordata > Aves > Gruiformes > Rallidae > Gallinula > Gallinula chloropus. Next base: position 661,226 of record NC_140117.1, on the reverse strand, counting down.
CTGCCCCCTCACAGAATCCTGCAGCAACTGATTTCCTATCACTGGCTCACGGACACGGGTGTCAAGAGTCTGATGGCACGTGCTGCAGGAACCTGTCTGACCACTCTCAGTCCATTCATGCCAGCATTCAGAAATTAACAGATCAAACACAAAAGATACAGCAAGAAAATGGATTCTTTGGATTGGACAATTGGTTTCATGGGTGGGGAATGTCAGGATGGGTATTGTCACTGGCCAGAACCGGATTGCTGATTTTAGCAGTTGTAGTGGTTGTCTTACTCTTACTGCCATGTTTGTTGAGCTTTCTGCAAAGGGCCCTGCAGAGATCTCTACAGGCAGTTTCTGTAACACAAATACAACAGGGGGAATTGTCAGGGAAGACAGCAGGCCTGGCAGTGGCCTAGCTCTCTTCACCCAAAACATAGGCCCTGACAACATCCTCGTGTGCCCATGAGACAGGACAAGTTACTCGTGCTGAGAGGAACTTAATAATCACATTCCCAAAACACAGAGGCCTTGATGACAGGGGTACAGGCTGCCCTAAACCAAGGAGTTGTGATGGGAAGAACTTGGGAGTAACGGAACATGTCAAGAACCAGCCATAATAAGATGGTCACACAGCCGGTGTGCGGATGCTTTTAGGCATCAAAGGTAAACTAAGGATATTTAGCGATAAGATGGGTTATCAGAACTCGTTATAATCACTGACCAATCAGTGGGGTGTCAACAGTGTGTGTAACCAAGTAGCAGTTTTTCAGCTTGCCACGTTTGCAGTAACAAATGTCTCTAATCTGTGGGATTTCACCCAATAAACGGCTTCACCTGACATTCATATCGAATTGGGTGTTGCTCTCTGCCGGTCACCACAGTGACAGAGTACAGGAATAGTGGGGGACATGGAGAGACAGTAAAGCCTTTGACACGGTTTCTCACAGCATTCTGACTGAGAAACTGGCTGCCACTGGCCTGGACAGGTGGACCCTCAGCTGGGTTAAGAACTGGCTGGATAGACGGGCCCAAAGGGTGGTGGTGAATGGAACCAAATCCAGCTGGAGGCCGGTCACGAGTGGCATCCCCCAGGGCTCAGTCCTGGGTCCAGTTCTGTTCAACATCTTTATCAATGACCTGGATGAAGGGATTGGATGCTCCCTCAGTAAGTTTGCAGATGACACTAAACTGGGAGGAAGTGCTGATCTGCCTGAGGGTAGGGAGGCTCTTCAGAGGGATCTGAACAGACTGGACCCATAGGCTGAAACCAAGGGGATGAAGTTTAACAAGGCCAAGTGTGGAGTGCTGCACATGGGACATAACAACTGGCTGGAGAGCTGTCAGGAAGAGATGTACCTGGGGGTGTTGGGTGACTGCAGGCTGAACATGAGCCAGCAGTGTGCCCAGGGAGTCAAGAAGGCCAATGGCATCCTGGCTTTTATCAAAAATTATGTGGCCAGTGTGGAGGATTCAGTGCAGACTTGGTTGTTGGAGAAGGGACACAGCTGCACAGACCTGCTTGAGATGGCATAAGTAGGGTAAAGGTTGGTTCAAAGTCAGTGTGCCCTTGGGACCAGCTGCAGGCAGTCCTGTTGTCTTAGAAAGAGGTCTTTCTCATAACAAAATGCAACAGAATGTAAGCAAATGTGTAATAGAATGTAAGCAAGGGCAGGACTGCAAGTGATTAGCTGGACCAATGATGAGCTCGGCTTTGCAATATTCAATGAGCTAATTAACTACTATATTTAAGCTATGCTTGTGTGATTAAAGTTTGAGACGGTCTGACGAACCACATGGTGTCCGCGTCTTCCTTCTCCGACAAAATGGTGACCCCGACGTGATTCTCGTCAACTCCCAATCCCCCGACATGAATACTGCGACGCGGCACCACGGTCGAAGAAGTCGAGCTGGGTCCTGTAAGCAGGCAGGACAGCGACTTAATCAGGGTGCGCCCCCAAAGATTACAAAGGTAATTTTGGGCCATACGTGCCACAGAAGCCTGGAAGCTGCAACGGCGCGCTGAGGATTACACGATGGATAGGCAAGTGGCATATGATTTATTTGCAAATACTTTAAGAAAATGGGATGTTAAGGGGTTAGATCTAAAAAAGGAATTACCGGGGTTATTAGCTTATGGGTATGTTAAGGGGTGTTTTCAGAACCCGCACACGGTTCACGAGTTAACTGCATAAAGCAATATCAAGCAAAAGCTGCTCAAGTAGAAGATCAAAGGGGATAAGCCGGAAAGTCAGTCTTGGAAAGTGATTATGTACCTACCGCCCCAACTGGACTATCGGTAACAGCTGAACCCTTTAAAACATCAGGGGCTTGTGAGGCAATTCCTCCACAATCTGCTGTCTAAGAGAGTGATTAAGAATTATGAAGTCTTTAAAACCCCTCCTTTTTGAGCAGCGAAGAAAGAAAACTGATAACAAGCCTTGACAGCACATTTGATTTACCTACTTGGGAAGCTATTGGAGCTCAAATCCTTGACGAACCCTCAGTTCGGGCGAAAGAAACTAAATCCTTAATAACTCTCTGGAAATCAAGTAAAAGGACTTTAACCAAAATAGAGACAGAACACATAGCTGCTTCTTCAGCCTTTTCAGCTTTAGCACCAGTTCTGGATTCTACAGAACCGATTTAAAAAGGGAAAAATCTACGATGAAGAATGTGTTTTTGTTTCTGGGTGCTCTTTCATCTACCCCAGTTACTATGCCAAGTAATAATGCTGTGCTATCAGAGCAAAGTGATAAATCTGTCAGAACTGACCGGGAAGGGGAGCGAGTAGTACGCGTAAATCTGCCACCACGGCCTGCGCCCCCCCCCACTACTATACCTTTGGAAGGAAAAATGTGGAAACAAACGTACAACTGACTGCCTTTAATATCTGGTTACCTTTAACTTTTACTGAGCCTAAAAACACCCTATGACGCATTCGAAAATGTTAACTGACATCGACAACTTCAGCCTGTCCATGAAAAGCTGGAAAGAAGCAGAGTGGGCGATGGCATGCCCTGCTGGGAAAGGGTGTGCAGAACTGCCCACCCAGCCACCCGAAAATTACTGAGATAAAATCTACCTACATGAAGAATCACCAACTAAGGCACAGAGCAGTGTTGCCCCCATGGACAAGGAACCTAAGCACAGGGACAAGAATCCTACGGAGATGGACACATCACCCACACCTCCCGACGAACTCATCAATACATCACTGTCTCCTGATGCCCGAGACACTCTGCAGAGACTGCTCGTCACAGCCTGGACACGTAAGATGGTGTCAGAATAGGATAAAGGGTTACATCAGGATATTTGGATTCCTGCTCAGTTGCGGAACTTGGGAAAAGTTTATGTGGGACTGAGCGGGTGGTGGAGAGAGTTAATAGTGGGCCGGTGGGAGGTGGACGGAAAAGGGAGACCGTGCGGCAGGTCCTGGTGTTCCGCCAGGTCCTAGTGCTCACCCAGGGCTCGGCCCCAGTGACCGTCGGGGTCGCGCTGTGGTTCACAGCACGGAGAGTAGAAGGGCACTGCGGGCAGCAGCCGACACCACTGACACCATGCTGCGCAGCCCAGTGCCTTGGCAGAATTGCCATAGAAGTGGGAGAACTGCCCCATCCATACGGACTGGATGTGACAATTCGCATCTTGCAATGTTGTTTGTTTGATGACTTGCTTTGCAGCGTTTGTTTGTATGTGCTATGGGTTCAGAGATGCATTTATCCACTGAGAGCAAGGCTGCCTACTTAGCAAAGGGATTTTTGATAGCAATCATTGAAACTGGGCAGCTTACTTTAGAATTTCAACCTGAAAAACAGAAAATCCCCATATGGGCTGATTACTAGCTACTTACTTGGACAAAAATATTGCCCATTTGCAATGTTTAATACAGGAGTAACTGACTACGGAGCGTATAAAGCCTTCCACAAGTTTGTGGGCCATGTAAAAATTTTAAGAAATTGGGTTTGTTTTTTTTTCAAAAGGTATTATTGGGTCTTGCTTCCACAAGGCATAAAAATTCACTGACTATATGCCAGACTTATGTAGCCTGGACACTTGCTCCAGTATGAAAAACGCATCCTGATCTAATCTTTTATCATTACATGGATGAGAATTTGATTACAGAAAAAACTTGGACATTGAAAGTTTGATTCATGAGTTACCAGCGGAAAGAATTAGAGATTACTGTGTTTTCTGGCAGTGTGAGCTACTGCACAAATGGGAGCATCCAGTCAGTGTGCTCTGCTTTAGCAGCACTTGAATACCCCGTGAAATCAAACTGGACAACAGCTCAGAATATATAGCACGAACATTTCCCATGTTACAGGGACACCACATTTGCCTACAGGCAAAGCCATGGTAGAATGTATGAATCAAACTCTCACAAAGCTCTTTATGTTTTGAACACAGAACAGTTTGGTACCCCCAATGGTGAACCATGCAAAAAAAAAAAAAGGGGGGGGGGGAAAGGGAGCAAAAAGTCGATGTCAAGTGTTATTAAGAATCAAGTTACAGGTACTAACTTGGGAAGGAGATCTGCCTGTGTCATTACAGATACAGGAGCCAAGCGGATAAAGCCATGGATCCAGAAGAACTCAAGCTTGCATGAACCAGGACGAGATCCTGATCCCAGTGACTGAAGTCAAGTGTTCCAAGTGCAGCCACAGTGGACTATGAACTTTGCTGTGGGATATTTTGAATGATCTGACAGTCATTGAAAAATGCATGTGTTTGTACTAAATGAAAATTAGGGCAATAGTGATTTCTGCACAGCCTAAGGTCACAGACTGCAATGAGTGCCTGCAGGGAAACGTGAGGCTGATGTTATCTGCACTTCTGACACTCCTGATTGGCAAAGCAAACAAGTGCAACAGCAAAGGTATCAAGGCACTTACAGTTGGTGTCATGACTGGGGAATTTCAGGATGGATATTGTCAATGGTCAAATTTGGATTATTTGATTTGATAATTATGGTATTTGTCTTACATTTACTGTCATGTTCATTGAGCTTTCTGCAAAGGGCCCTTGCAGAGACCTCAAAAAGCAGTTTTTGTAACACAGATACTAAAAGGGAAAAAATTGGCAAGGAGGACAGTGGGCCTGCCGGCAGCCTGGCTCTCCTCACAGAAGACAATATCCTTGAATTCCCATAAGACAGGAAAATTACTCATGCTGAGAGGTATTTGGTAATTACATTCTCAAACATAGTGATCTTGAAGACAGAGGTACACACTGCCTCAACCCAAGAAGGAGTTGTAGGAAAATATTTGAGAGTAAGTGAACATGTGGTTAACGAGCCATAATAAGATGGACAAAACACAGCAGGTGTGCAAATAACTTTTAGACAGCAAAGATAAGCTAACGATTAGCTATAAGATAAGCTTCTCAAAACTCGTTATAAGTACTAATTAATCACTTTGGTAAATTTGTTTGCACCTTATACAAATATCTCTAACATCTCCTCACTAGGACAGTGGTGGAGAAGCACCGCTGAGGGCATAGTGGAAGTTTTAGCTCGCCTGAATCATACGTTGCCTTGGGACCCCCAAGAATTAGATCTATTGGGCTCTGTGGCAGTGGGAAATAGTAGCCAAAACTGGACCAAAACATGCTTTATACTCAATGATGGAGTGCAGATGTATTTTAAAAGTATACAGTGGACCAATATCACTTCTAGAACGCCCGGTTTCGACCAACACGGGCCTTATTGTGGCTACAATGATACCTGCAGTGATGCTGCATTCGCAGCATTTAATACGAGTTCTGTTAACCTTACTGGAGCCATGGCCTTACCCCCAGCAATGTTTTTGATTTGTGGGGACCGAGCATGGCAAGGGATACCTGCCAATCCGTTAGAAGGACCCTGCTACATAGGGAGATTAATGCTCTTTGCCCCTAATCTTCATGATCAGCAATGGTTAAACCTGACCCTTGCAATGAGGGAAGACAAAAGCAGTGGACGCAGGCTGCTGGAGTTAAAAACATTAGGGTCGGATTGTAAGGATGACGTGGAGTTGTGGGGTCCTGCAGAAAGATTCTTTGCCGCAGCATTAGCGCCAAATGTAGCAATTCCATATGCTATGACCAACCTTAATAATCTTGCGTGCTGGGCTGTTAAACAATCAAACGTCACCACGCAAATTCTTTCCAGGATGTCACAAGATATGGATAGCCTGAGGCATGCGGTATTGCAGAATAGAGCTGCTATAGATTTTTTGCTATTGGCACAGGGACATGGGTGCGAGGATTTTGAAGGGATGTGCTGCTTTAATCTCTCCGACCATGGCCAATCGATCCATGAGCAGTTGAAGTGGTTAAAGGACCACACCCAGAAGATTACCATGGAAAACAACTGGTTTGATGACCTGTTTAGGAAAATGTTTGGCAATGTAGGTGGATGGATTTTGGGATTAATTAAGGAAGGGCTACGCATATTGCTTGTTATTATATTAATTTTAATTGCAGCAAGGGTGATTTTTGGCTGCCTTACACAAAAGCTTGAGCAACTAACTGAGGAGGTTTTTCTAGCACAAAATAAAAACGGAGGAAATGTGGGGAGCATGGTTCAGTGTTGGCTAACAGAGAAGGGACACGGCAGCCTGGATCTGCTTAGAATGCTGTAAATAGGGTAAGGGTTAGTTCACAGTCGGCCTAACCTTGGAGCCGACTGTGACTGGATCTTGCTGCCTCTGTTATAGCTGCAGGAGAAGATAAGGAGATGCTCTAACCGCAGGAATGTGTAAACAGAACAATGAAGGGACAGGCTGGCATTTAGCACATTAACCAATGATGAGCTTAGCTTTTGCAATATGTATGAGCTAATTATCAAGGTGTATATAAGAAAGCGACACGGCTAATAAAGTGAAGTATACTGAACACTCATATTGAGCGTCTGTGTCTTCCTTTCGTCGGTTCCTCCCAGAGGATTGATCCAATACTGCCCCGAAGGGCAGATCCTGTCCCCAGGGGGGGTGAAACCTGAGTTCTGCCCCTCATGCTCCGGCTCCTCCTGTCCTCCTGTCCCTGCAGACATGGTGACCCTGGATCCCAACACGGCTCATCCCAGGCTTGTCCTGTCCAATGATCTGAGAAGTGTGAGATTGGGAAGCACACAGCAGGGACTGCCCGACACCCCTCAGAGATTTAATTATTGGCCCTGTGTGGTGGGCCAGGAGGGGTTCAGTGAGGGGGGGGGCACTGCTGGGAGGTGGAAGTGAAGGGGGAGGTAGAAGGGGATTCATGGTGGGCTGTGGGGGTGGCCAGAGACTCTGTGAACAGGAAGGGGGATATATACATGAGCCCCAAAAAAAGGACCTGGGGGATGGGGCACTGGGAAGGGAAGTTTCAGTGTTTCACCTCTCCTCGCACACCCGTCTCTGTGTCCCAGGTCCCCAGCAGATTCTGGGTCTGTCTGGACTGCCAGCGGGGGCTGGTGACTTTCATCAATGGTCACAGTGGGGCCGAGATCTTCACTTTCCCACCGGCCTCATTCAATGCAGAGACCATCTGCCCATGGTTTATAGTGTGGACAGAGGACACTGAGCTGTGCCTCAGGGACAGCACATCCTGTTCCACTTCCACCTCCAGCACCTCCCCACAGAGCCCCTGCCCTTCTGCAGACCCTGCCCATGCTCCTCTCCTCGGTGCTGCAGGAACAGATGTCACCCTCAGCCCCATCCCAGCCCAGGGAGCAGGAGGGCAGTGACGGAGCTCCGAAGGTTTCAGCTGGGCTGGAGCTCATTTCCCCATGTTCCTGGTACAGCCTGTGTGTTGTATTCCTGCTGCAGGCAGAACTGATAATGCTGTAATGATGCAATCATTAGCAGCCATGTGGGGATGTGCAAGCCGTGGCCAGGACATGGTTACTCGCCCTCGGCTCCATCATATCTCCAGCTGTCCCAGCTGCAATCCGTTGGTTGCAGCTCTGGGTCTGGCTGGGCTGAAATCTGTGAAGTCGAATTTTGCAGGTGGGTGGGACAGAAATGTGTTTGGGTTGGTGCCCAGACACGGTTAACGGGGGGTCAGGGCTCTGCCTGGCTCTGCTCACAACCCCCCTCTGAAGACCAGCCCGAGGACTCATCCAAAGGACACTGGTGACAAGTGTTCCTGGGGAGAGCTGAACGTCTGAGGAAGAGAAAACCTCCTGCCCCAGCTGGGGCGAGAACTGGGGATGGCTGGAGCCTCTCGATATCCATATTGTGATCCTGGTCTGGATGGCTCCAGAAAAGCCTTTCCAAGACGTTTCTGAGGTAGGGAGAGCTAGTCCACCCAAAGGGGTGCAAGCAGGATGCATCATGATGCACCTCAGACCGCAGTGATGATGGTGCCTGCATGAGGCTTTCTGCAGCACAACAACAGGAAACGTGCAGGTTGCTCTGTGGCTTCAGCCCCAACTCATGCACGGGCTGTATGTCATGGTGCCTTGTTGTGTTTAGCCTATTGGGTTCCTGCACCCAAAACCCAGCATCACTTGGAGTGTTTCAGACATAAACAACCAGCCAGACATCACAAGGAATACAATGAGGGCTACCTAAAAGCTGCTTTTCCCAGGGACAAACTGGCCTGGTTAAATATGAGACCCACACAGGTCATACAAATCCCACTGCACTTCATGAGCCCAACAGCCCCCCACACAGCAATTAACAGCTTCTTTTCCTCCTTGACCAACCCTCTGAAATATTTCATAGTCCTGCTGACATGCAGACCAGCTCATTTGTAATGGAGTTTTGTTCTCACTAAATGATTTTCTGAGCTTCTACAGGTGCAAACACACCGACAAAGTGTTCTTCCAACAAAGTGTGTGCCCTCAGATGTTGTATGTATGTGTGGCTTCTGATCTTTACCAAGGCAGGATCTCACACTGAATGACCTCCCACACCTGCAGCACCCATCTCATAGGATCTTTACAGTTGGAAAAGACCCCTGAGATCACCAAGTCCAACCGCCTGTCCAATACCGCCATGGACTCTAAACCATCTCCTGCAGTGCCATGTGCACTAGAATTAAAAGGGTGTCTAGGGTAGTTTAAACCTTTGGCCCTGGTGCCTAATGCACTTTTCTTCATTTATTTCAACTGTTATCCCAGAGATATATAATTCTGCAAGTAAGAATCTCCTGATTCCTCTCCTTTATATTCAGCATGGTATGGTCTTCCATGTAATATTTCCAAAGGACTGAGATTTTCTTTAGCCCGAGAATTTCCACGTATCCTACAGCTGCAATAGGTAGTGCTTGATAGCAATACAAATTTGCCTCTTAGAAAATTTTAGCTATTGGTTGTTTTACCAAGTGGTTCATCTTTTCTACCTGTCCACTTCCTTGTGGCTTGTAAGGAGTGTGTAATTACCAATCAATTCCCACTATCTTGCTCACTTGTACTACTTGTGCACAAAAATGTGATCCCCTCCCCGATGAGGTGACCATAGGTACCCCAAATTTAGCAGTACCTTAGTTACCTCTCTCACCAGTTAGTTCTGCAAGGAGATGCCTCTGGCCACCCAGAAAAGGTGTCACAGAATCATAGAATTGAGGGGTTGGAAGGGACCTCAAGAGAGCATTGAGTCCAACTCCCCTGTCAGAGCAGGTTCTTTAGGACAGTAAAGTACAAGTGTCTGTAAGTACCAATCAGTATCTGTACCCCCCTTTTCATGGGAGCTCAGAGAAATCAATTTGCCAGTAGTTCCCTGGTATGTTTCCTTTTCCAATGTTCCTGAATTGCACCCAGTTATCTGTTTTGGGGAGATTTTTTCAAACATATTTCTCATTACTGAGTCACTTTCAAATTGTAATATAAAGAGATTTTTCAATATTAATTTTGATTTAAAATTTACACAGAGATTCTGATTCCCAATGTGTTCTATTGTGGTGGTCTATGACAATTCCCTTTGCGTGTTACTCTAGTAATTCTTTATCAGCCCTAAACAATTTTCCTGCTCATTCAAAACTCCTATTCCTATTATCCTGAATTAATGTTAGAATCTCTTGCATTCGAATCTCTGCTGCCTGTTTTAGGCTTATGATCAGCCAGTCTGTCCCTTTTTCTGGTCAGCATTACCCTTCAGATATGCTCAATAGTGCATAATAGTGATCTTGGTTGGCAGTTGAACCGCTTCTGATAAGTGAAGTATTTCTCCTGCATGCCTAATGTGTTTCCCTTGGCTCGTAAAAAGCCCACATTCTTTCCATGGGCATGCACAACTCCAAAGGTGTCCTTAGAATCTGTCCATAGATTTATCATTTTTTCCAGCTGCAAGTTCTAATGCTGTAGTCAAAGCAATAATTTCTGCCTTTTGGGCTGGAGTTCCAATAGGAAAAGGATTTGATTCTATGACCTGGTCGGTAGCGGTCCCTGCATATCTTGCCTTACGGATACCTTGCTGGACAGAGCTACTGCCATACATGAACCAGGGATGTTGGGCATCTTCTGAAGGTTCTTCTTTTGAATCAGCTCTGCTAGAATACACAGCTCCCTTTGTGTCTGAGCTAACATGTGTCAGTGGTTCAGTAGTGGTGGCACTGAGGAATGAAGCTGGATTCTCAATGTCAGTTACTTCAATCACAACCTTGTCAGACGCCAGAGAATAGCTGGATGCTTCCGAAACACCCAGCCTGTCCCTCCCCCCACGCCGCTTTCCCTGCTCTCTGCGATTTCGGCGCCTTCGCTTTCACTTCTAACCTGCAGAGACGGGATCTGCCTGGCGCCCGGTGACGTCAGAGGCGTCTCGGGCTGCCACTGGCAGATGGGTGGTGGCAGAGCCAATCGCAGGGCTCAGGGCGGGGCTGGCGATGAGGTCTGACCCATGCGGGGTTTGTTTGTCTCCTGCTGCCCCGGAGCAGAACGATGGGGTCGAGCCGGGCGCTGGCTGTGCGACTGCTGCTGCTGCTGGGTGATCTCATCAGGGCGGCGTGCGGTGAGTGCGGGCAGGGACCCGGAGCCCTTTCCCTGGGCGCTGGGACCCACCCCAGATCACATTTCCTAGGATCGGATGCTCCAATCCCTGGGCACCGGGACCCCTCTTGACCCTCCTCCACCCCGGAGCACCAGGACCACTCCGGGCCCCCCTTCCCTGGGCTCTGGGAACTCCCCCCGGGTGAAGGGAGCCGCCAGTCTCTCGCCCGGGACACTGGGTGCCCCCTCAGAATGCTCCCCCCACTTCCCCATCTGACCGGGCTTTGCCATCCCCAACTCCAACTCGCCCCCCACCCCCAGACCCAGATCTGCTTCTCCGTGAGACCCCCCGTCACTGACACTGGGGACCCCCCGGTCTTCTCTTCCTGGGAGGCAGGACCCCCTCCTGGGCACACCTCACCACCCCAACATCCTCCCACCAGTCCCATCCCCCCGCACCGTGGCTCCCTGCACCCCACAACCCTCACTGTGCCCTTTGTCCCCACAGAGCTCCACTCCCTGCGCTACTTCTACACTGCAATGATGAAGCCCAGCCCAGGGGTGCCTGATTTTGTGATTGTGGGGTACGTGGACGGGAACCTCATTGTGCGCTACGACAGCAAGAAGCGGAGGGCGGTGCCCCGGGCAGACTGGATGGCGGCCAACCTGGACCAGCAGCACTGGGACTGGCAGACCCAGATCGGACAGAACCATGAGCAATTTTACCGCATGAGCCTGGCCACGCTGGAACTCAACAACCAGAGCAGGGGTGAGTGTGGGTTGAAATGGGGCTCTATAGGATGTGAGAGCTGCATCACCGCAGAAGTCCCTTCCCAGCTCCACACTACTGCGCTGGCCTGTGCCTACCCTGCCCTGCCCAGCACCACTGTCAGCAGGTTCCCAGCACGAGGGGAGACCTTGTCCCAGAGCTGCAGAGGCCCCTCAAACCCAGCGCATCCCTCCCCGCCCAGTACCCAGCACCCTATCACTGACTTGGCCACCACATCCCACCCCTCACTGTCCCCATGGTAGTGGAGACCCCTAGAACCAGAGGGGCTCCCATGTTGTGTCCCAGCCCCTCACTATTCATTTGGAACTTTGTACCCCCCACCCTAGAGCCAGAGGGGCTCCTGCAACCAATCCCATCTCTTGTCCCTGCCCCCACAACTTTCAGAACCCTGTCCCATCCCCTTGCTGTTGCAGGGTGTGTGGGGCTGGGTACCAGCCAAGCCATACCCTGGGCACAGGGGGTCTGTGACACAGATTCATGTGACCTCCCCCCCCAAGTGCCGTGGGCCCTGGGCAGGGTGGGGGTAGCTCTCATATCAGTGTGCAATTCCCTTGGGGATCACACGGAGATGGAGTGGGGGGTGCTGCCAAGGGGCCTTGCCCCACTGAAGGCCCAGGGCTGCAGCAGCCCCTCAACCCCATCTCCCTGGTCGTGTTTCAGGGGCTCACACATGGCAGTCCATGCTTGGCTGTGAGCTCCTGGAGGATGGTAGCACCAAGGGATATTGGCAAATTGCCTGCGATGGGAGGGACTTCATTGACTTCAACATGGACACGATGACGTTCACTGCGGCAGATGCAGCAGCACAAATCACCAAGAGGAAGTGGGAGGCAGACAGGACTGTCGCTGAGGAAATGAAGCACTACCTGAAGAATGCCTGCCCTGAGTGGCTGAGGAAATACGTGAGCTATGGGCAGGCCGTGCTGGAGAGGAAAGGTGAGGGGAGATGGGGACCCTGGGGAGGGGCCAGAGTGGATGTGTGTGCCAGCCCTCACTGCCACCCCCTCCCCAGTGCCCCCCACGGTCCGAGTGACAAAGAAGGAGACCTATGGGATCCTGACCTTGCACTGCCGCGCTTACGGCTTCTACCCACGGCCCATCAGCATCAGCTGGCTGAGGGACGGTGAGGTCAGGGACCAGGAGACCCAGCGGGGCAGCATCGTGCCCAACAGCGACGGCACCTACTACACCTGGGTGTCCATCGAGGCCCCTCCTGGGGAGCAGGACAAGTACCGGTGCCGTGTGGAGCACGCCAGCCTGGCTGAGCCGGGGGTCTTTGTGTGGGGTGAGTCTGGTGGCCTTGGGCACATGGAGGGGTTTTGGAGGGGGTTCCCCTTCCCCTCCTCACAGCCCTTCTTATCCCCAGAGCTGGAGTCCAACTCGTCAACCAGCATGCTGTGGGTGGTCATTGCTGTCCTGGCTGTCATCAGCATCACTGGCATCATTGGATTTGTCCTCTGGAAGCGCAGATCAGGTAAAGCCCCAGGGTGTGGGAGGACGGCAGAGCCTGGGGGGCTGTCAGGGGCTGTGGGCACAAGCCGCAGCGCTCTGGGGAGCCCCTGAGCCTGAGGGTGAAGCACGGTGGATTCTGATGCCTCTTTCTCTCTGCAGGGAGGAATGGCTATGGCAAAGCACCAAGTGAGTACCAGGGTTGGGTCTGGCTCCAGCCATTGCCCAGTGCCAGGGTGGTCTCGTAACTCTGGTTTCTGGCTGCTGCTGGTGTTACCCCATCTCCTTTCTCCCTGTGCCACCCCTCTTTACAGCCCCATAGCAGGGTTGTGTGTCCCCTCTGGTGCACGCGGTGCCATCCTCCTCTGCTGGTGGCTGCAGTGTGGCCATGCCTCCTGGGCTGGCTCCTGTCACGTGCACTGAGCCCTCAGCGAGCACAGGGCTGGCAGCTCACAGTTGTTTCTTCCTCACAGGCAGAGACAGGGTGACTCCCAGCTCATCCAGTGGTACGCGTCCTTCCAGCTCATCCAGCCGTAGGTTGTGGGACGGGGGGGTTGGATGGGGCAGCCCCAGCTCTCTGCTCCTCTGTGGAACCCATGGCCTGAGTGACCTCGGGCTGGGGAGGGGGATGTGGAGACCCCCAGAGCAGAGGGTTGGGGACATGGAGGTGGGCCTGTGTGACACTGTCTATTCCAATTTTGCAGTGATCTTAGACCAGCTGCTCCAGGAAGGACCTGAGGGGCCTCGATGTGCCCCCTGAGCTCTCACTGGCTGCATACAGAGGTTCTGGAGGCAGCCGGAACCGATGACGCTGCGCCTTCCCACGCTGCTGTGCTGGTGGCTCTGCTGGCCGGGGAAATGCTTTGTTTGCAATGCCTTCATAATTGGGCAGTTCAGTTGTCACCAATATTTTAATTTTGAGATTTGATAGGCAATTAATTAAGGTAGCTTTTATATAAGGAGAATTTGCATGTTTTAAGAACAGAAAATATTTGCCTGGTTTGGATTTTAGTAGCATCTGTCTGTAGCCGTGTGAGTTGGTTCCTGAGAGCAGCTACACAATTTAACCCTAACAGGGGAACAACCTTGAGGATAACAAGCTGAAGATAGGTGAGGAATAAATAATGAGACCAATGACCAATTAAGAGACAGAGTGCATCTTGTTGTCAGCTAAAATGGATTCCTAACTTCTTTTTATAGGAACAGAGTTTTGAGACTGGAGAAAAGCATAAAGAGCTGGTGCTGAGAAAGAGGAAGACATCCAGCCTTCATCCCTGAAGCCCCTCAGAAGACCCCTCCCCTGAGTGTCCCTGAGCATGCTGTATCTGGTTTTCTGTAAATGAGTTTCTGTAAATAATTTGCATAACCCCGGCCTTTCTTACATACTCCATCTCCTGTGTGTGGTCAGTGTGTGTCCAGAGGGGGAGGGTTTGTTTACAGGGCACAGACACTGGAGGAGCGATGCCGCCCTGTCTGCCCGGTGCTGTGATAAAGGGTCCCTGAGGAACAGCCCCCGAGGCTGCTGAGTTTTGATTGTGGCTTTTGGAGGGTTCAGTGCCCGGGGGAAGGGGCCTAGAGCGGGGCTGGGCTGGGGGGGAAAGAACCGTGACTTGGAGGGCCCAGGCTGGGGGATACAGGCGAAGTGGGGCCATGGGGGGTGTCTGGGGCCCTGAGGAGGGTTCAGGGCATCGGGGGTGGCTGAGGGCTGGGCGGCCCACTGGGGCTTCCCAGGCCAAGGGTACAGGAGGGCTGTGACTGCCCCTCCCCCCTGCACTGCTTTCGCTTCGCTTCTGCCAACCTGCAGAAATGGGATCTGCCTGCGCCCAGTGACATCAGAAGCATCTTGGGCTGTCATTGGCAGATGGGTGGTGGCGGAGCCAATCACGGGGCTTAGGGCAGGGCTGGCAGCCAGGTCTGTCCAGGAGCGGGGCTCTTTCTGTTCATTTGCCTCATGCGGCCCCGGAGTGGGGTGATGAAGCTGGGCCGGGTGCTGGGTCTGGGGCTGCTGCTGGGGCTCCTCGTCGGGGTGGTGTACAGTGGAGCCCTTTCACTGGCTGCTGGGGTCCCCCAGGCTAATCGAGCCCACATTCCCTCCCACAAAACACTGGGTGCCCCCTCAGAACGGTCCCCCCCTTCTCCCCCGGCCTGGCTTTGTCTTCCTCCCCCCAGTCCAACCTCCCCCCAGATCTGCTTCTCCTTGGGACGTTCCCCATCATTGACACCGGGGACCCCTGGTCTTCCCTTCCTGGGAAGCAGGACCCCCTCCTGGACACACCTCGGTGCCCCAGCATCCCCCCACCAGTCCCACTCCCCCCGCACTGAGGGTCCCCGCACCCCCCACCCCTCACCGTGCCCCGTGTCCCCACAGAGCTCCACTCCCTGCGCTACTTCCACATCGGGGTGTCAGAGCCCAGCCCGGGGGTGCCCGAGTTTGTGTCACTGGGAATGTGGATGGGAACCTTCTCGCTGTGACAGCAGGAAGGGGAGGATGGTGCCCAGGGCAAAGGGGATCGCAGCCAACCTGGACCATCAGCACTGGGACAGGAATACCCCAATGGGACAGAACAGTCAGCAGATGAACTGTGTGGTCCTGGCCACAGTGCAGGAGTGCTATCACCAGAGCAGGGGTGTGTAGTTTTGTGCCCCCCGCCCCGCAGTGCCAGCCCCCTCGCGCCCGTCCCCGCAGAAGCGGCGGATCCAGCTCGGGGGTGGGGGGGGCGGCCATGAACATCTGCCTGCTGCAGGCGCTCCTGGAGGTGACCCCCCTTGGCCCCACATACCTCCCGGACACCCACACAGAGTGTGCACAGAGCCCCAGCCCAGCCCACAGTCACCCCTGCTCATCCCTTTCCCTCCTTGCCTGTCCTTTCCATCCCAGCATCCCTGGGTCTGGGAAAGCCCAAGGGCATGTGCCCGGGAGAGTGGGTTGCTCAGGGACACCAGTGTGGGACTTTACCCTCTCAGGTTCCTAAATCATAGAATCATAGGGGTTGGAAGGGACCTCAAGAGCTCATCGGGTCCAACCCCCCTGCCAAAGCAGCTCCCCAGCTCATATTGCACAGGTTGGTGTCCAGACAAGTCTTGCATCTCTCCAGAGAAGGAGCCTCCACACCCCCTGGGCAGCCTGTCCCAGGGCTCCCTCACATAGATTGGGGCACATGTGTGATTGTGTCCATTTATGACATCACACTGTGCCACCACTGTTGAGATCCATCACTGTGATACCAATCCAGTTTTTATCAAAAATCTTGTAAGGGGTTGGCTGTGGCTGCATAGAAGGTGTCCACCAAGCTTCTCCATCACTCCCCTCCTCAGCAGGGCAGGGAGGGGAGGAAAAAAAGATGGAACAGGAACAAACTCCCAACCAAGGCAGCTGAATAAAGCAAAAGCCCTGGGCAGAAGTAAAGGAAAACCAAAAGTTTTATTCACTGTTTCTCCATCAGCATTTATTCACCATCAGCAGGCAATGTCTGGCCACGTCCCAGGAAAAGGGGCTCCAGTATGTGCAGTGGTTGCTCTAGAAAGCCAGCACTGTAAATAATAAATATCCTCTGCTCATCCTCCTTTCTCTCAGCTTTCGTAACTGAGCAGATGCCACAGGGTTTGGAATATCCCTTTGGTCAGTTGGGGGCAGCAGTCCTGGCTGTGTCCCTTCCCAAGGTCTTGCCCACCCCCAGTCTACTGGTGAGGGGGATGTTGGAGAGACAGCCTGGATGCTGGGGCAGCCCTGCTCCCCAGCAGCCAAACCCCTGGGCTGGTGGTACCCACACCATGCTCATTCCTGATGCACAGCACAGCCAGGACTGCTGGGGGGAAATGAACTCCACCTCAGCCAAACCCAACACTCCTAAACACAGCACCACACTGGGCTGCTGGGAAGAAACCCAACTCTATCCCAGGGAAAACCAGCACAGTCAATGACTGTGGGAAAGAAAGTAAGGCAAACAAGGCATTTACCCCAGCCAGAAGAGCCACCAGTGTAGCACCATGTGCTGGTGCAGCATGATCAGCGCTTTGAAGGCAGCTCCCTGCCTCTCCAGCCAGTGACAGTGCAGGAGCCACATCCAGGCCCCCCGGTCACTCATGGAGCAGTAAGACTGTGATCACTGCAAGGATGGGAGGAAGAGACAGTGTCACCCAAGGCAAAGTCCCTGTCCCCAACCCTCTGCTTTGGTGGTCTCAGAGTCCCCCACCAACAGCCCAGTGTCGCTCTGACCATGGGTCTCAAGGGGGAGCACAGAGAGCTGGGCCTGCCCCATCCACCCCCAGTCCCATGTCATACCTTTGGCCAAGCTGCCAGAGCTCCCATCTGTGCCTATGGGGAAGAAACAGCTGCGAGCTGCCACCTCATGCTCGCTGTGGGCACAGTGCATAAAAACGGAGAGAGAAAAAGGCATCAGCATCCACTGTGCTTCACCCTCAGGCTCAGGGGCTCAGAGTGCTGTGGCTTGTGCTCACAGTTCCTACCAGCCTCCTGGGCTCTGCCTTCCTCCCACACCCTGGGGATTTACCTGATCTGCGCTTCCAGATGATGAATCCAGTGATGGCAATGACAGCCAGGATGGCAAGGGGAACAACCACCCACAGCACAATGGCTGATGAGTTGGATTCTGGCTCTGGGGATGAGCAGGGTGGTGAGGAGGGGAAGGGGAATACCACCAGCCCACCACTCCCCATGCCAAAGCCACCAGACTCACCCCACACAAAGACCCCCAGCTCAGCCAGGCTGGCGTGCTCCACACGGCACCGGTACTTGTCCTGCTCCCCAGGAGGGGCCTCGATGGACACCCAGGTGTAGTAGGTGCCGTCGCTGTTGGGCACGATGCTGCCCCGCTGGGTCTCCTGGTCCCTGACCTCACCGTCCTTCAGCCAGCTGATGGTGATGGGCCGTGGGTAGAAGCCGTAAGCGCGGCAGTGCAAGGTCAGGTTCCCATGGGTCTCCTTCTTTGTCACTCGGACCGTGGGGGGCTCTGGGGAGGGGGTGGCAGTGAGGGCTGGCACACACATCCACGCTGGCCCCTCCCCAGTGTCCCCATCTCCCCTCACCTTTCCTCTCCAGCACGGCCTGCCCATAGCTCATGTATTTCCTCAGCCACTCAGGGCAGGTGTTCTCCAGGTAGTGCTTCATGTGCTCAGTGACTGTCCCATTCACGTCCCAGTTCTTCATGGTGATTTGTGCTGCTGGATCTGCCGCAGTGAACGTCATCGTGTCCGTGTCGAAGGCAATGAAGTCCCTCCCATCGTAGGCGACTTGCCAATACCCCCTGGTGCTATTGTCCTCCAGGAGGTCACACCTGACTATGCTCTGCAGTGTGTGAGCCCCTGAGACATGACCAGGGAGATGGGGCTGAGAGGCTGCTGCAGCCCTGGGCCTTCAGTGGGGCAAGGCCCCCCTAGCAGCACCTCCCACTCCAGCCCTGTGTGAGGCCTGGGGAATCGGGCACTGAAACAAGAGCTACCCCCACCCTGCCCAGGACCCACAGCACTCAGGACATCATGTACAGCTGTGACACAGACCTCTTGTGCCCAGGGCATGGCTGAGATGGCACCCAGCCCCATGGCACACTGTAACAGCAAGGGGATGGAACAGGGTTCTGAATGCTGGGAGAGGGATCAGATAGGAGATGGCATGGGTAGGGTAAAGCCCCTCTGGCTCTGAGGTGAGGTGTACAAAGTACCATAGAAATGGTGAGGGGCTGGGACACAGGGTGGGAGCTCCTATGAGAGTTCTCAGGTTCTGAGAGTACTCACTGCCACAGGATGGTGAGTGCTGTGATGTGGCAGCCAGGCCTGGGATGGGTGCTGGGCATGGTGGGGAGAAGGCCAGAATGTGCTTGGTGGGGCACCCAGAAGCCTCCCTGGCTGTGACACAAAGGATCCCATGGAGTGTGGGACTGGGGGACAGGGGTGCCTGGAGCCCTTTGCCAACAGCACTGGACTGGGAAGGATCGGCACATCCCAGGGCAGTAGCATGAGGAAGGGTAGTGTCTTCATGGGGGAGGAGGGAGTGGAGATCTCCCATCCCACAGAGCCCCTTCCCAGCCCACACTCACCCCCACTCTGGTTGTAACGGCTCTGCAGTGTGTCCAGGTTCACTGTGGAAATCTCCTGACTGGTCTGCTCAATCCGGGTCTGCTGGTCCCAGTACAGCTGGTCCAGGTTGGCCGCCATCCAGTCTGACTGGGGCACCGCCCTCCCCTTCTCGCTGTCGTAGCGCGAAATGAGGTTCCCATCCACGTACCCCACGGACACAAACTGGGGTACTCCTGGGCTGGGCTCTGACACTGCGGTGTGGAGGTAGCGCAGGGAGTGGAGCTCTGTGGGGACACAGGGGTCAGTGAGGGGTGGGGGGTGCAGGGTGAGGGTGCCCATAGTGATGGGGTGCAGGAGTGGGGTCCTGCTTCCCATGAAGGGAAGCCAGAGGGTCCTGGTGATGAGGAAAGGGGGGCTCTGTCAGTGAAGGACCCGAGGTGCCCAGGAAGGGGATCCAAGGGGGTCTCTGGCACTAAGGAGAAACTGATCTGTGGGAGCGTCTGGGAAGGGGATGGAAAGGGATGGAAGGGGATGGAAAGGGATGGAAGAGGATGGAAGGGGAGTGTTCCAAGGGGGCAGCTGGTCCTTGGGGAGAGTGACTGGGGGTCTCTGTGTCCCGGGGTGGTCCAGTGTGCAGGGAATGGAGAACCGTTATCAAGAAACTGGGTCCAGTGGGGTTCCTGGGACCCACCCGCACTTACCACACGCCGCCCAGCCGAGGACCCTCAGCAGCAGAAGCAGCCCCAGTGCCCGGTCCAGCCCCATCCATCCTCTCCGGGTCCCAAATGTTCTGAGCCAAAGGAGCCCCGCTCCAGGACAAACCTCGCTGCCAGCCCCGCCCCGAGACCCATGATTGGCTGCGCCACCACCCACCCAGCAATGGCAGCCAGAGACTCTTACCAGTAACTCCTCCCACGGGACCGCCTAACCCCCCCACCCCCTCAGGGTCCCAGACCCCCCCACAGCCCCATTTCACCTGTATCCCCCAGGCTGGGGTCACCCCTAGGCACCCCATGTCGCAGTTCTTCCCCCCACACCAGTGCCACTTTCATCCCCTACCCTGGGACACCCTGAGACCCCCAGACCTGTCTGTGGCAGGGGGACGCAGGCATCTGGCACCCTGTGGCTCTCCCCACCCGGCTCTGACACCATGTGGGTTTGTGGGTGAAACAGATGGGACAAGGATAAAAACCTTCCAGAGAGTGTGGGCACCCCTGGGGCTTGCAGGAGCTGTCCCTTGTCCCCGCTGTCCCTCATGCAATGGGTCACTTGTGTCTGCCATCACCTGTGCCCAGTGTGCCTCGGGCTTGGCAGCGCTCCTTCCTGGCACTGCTCATACTGCATCTCCTGCACAGGTCCATCAGCTTACCAGTTCAAACCACTAAAACCACCTTCCAGAAGGATCTGGACTATCTTCTGCCCTGTCTCAGAGAATTCCTCTGCTCTCCTGCCCCATATGATGATGTCATCAGTGTACTGCAGGTGCTCTGGGGCTTCACCCCTTCCAGCGCAGTCAGGGTTAACCCCGGGGCAGATGGTGGGGCTGTGTTTCCACCTCTGGGACAGTCGATTCCAGGTGGATTGGGCACCCTTCCAGGGACAGCAAACTGTGCCCTAATCTCTGCTGCCAAAGGCATCCAGAAAAATCCAGTAGTGATATCAACTGGGGCGTCCCACTGTGCTGCCTCTGACTCCAGTTCCTGCTGGAGCTCCAGCATGTCCAGCACAGCAGCTCTCATGGGCGGTGTGACTCCATCCAGCCAACGACAGCCTGCTGTCAGCCTCCACTCTCCGCTGGACTTCACACTGTTCTTAACAGAGGAAGCTCTCTGTGCCCACACACATCAAGGGTCCGAGTCCAAGCCAGCGCAGAACGTCCTGTGCCCACCTGAGCAGGGGGTACCCATGCTGGGTCTCATCTCGCCAGTATCCAGGGATGAGCACCCAGAGCCCAGGGGGACAGGAGGGCAGGGCTGCTGCCCATCCATCCCAGAGCTGGCTCGGTGGGCACAGCTCCGGCAGCACTCGGCAGGGCCCCAGCCACAGGACACAGGGGAAGCTGGGAACTCCGAGCGGGTCGGTGCGGTGTGATACGAGGAGGACACGGGCACAGCCCGGTGCCTGGATACTCCCCACTGCTGGTGCACGGGCTGAGCCTGTCCCAGGGTCAGACTGTTCACCCCAGGGGAGCTGGGGGTGACCGGGCAAAGCAGCTCCCACCAGGACTCTGCCTGGAAGGGCTCCCGACTCCCACTGTCTCGGCTGAGCCACAGCGGGAAGCGGGGAGTCACAAGTGCTGGTTTACAATGGGCAGTGAGGAAAAGGAGGGGGAGCCCCAGAGAGCACCAAGGGCTCAGGGAGCCGAAACCTAGAGAAACACACCCACTCACTTCCCCACACACATCCCCATTTGACCACATCCGCAACGTACAACAAATCCACACCAGACACCTCCAGAAAACCGCCAAGAGGAGCAGCACAGTCAGCAGTTCAGAACCGATACTTGCCTGGCCAGGAACGAACTGTTTGGGAAAGGTTTTGCCATATTTGGTTGTCACTCACTGGATGGCTACATGGTCTCCTTCAGCCTTTGAGGATGCCTGTAGCTACAACAGTTGCAACTTGTATTAGAATCAGGTGTACTCAGCACACCATAGTAAGGTCAGTGTCAGTTGTACAATATGCTCCCTTAGGACCTGGTGATGTAAATGCCATCCCAATACAGCCAGAGGACAAGTCAGACACCCCAACTGCAATGAGCGTTACGACTCAGCAAGGCTGCGCTCCCTTTTAGTGGCAGAGGCAGGAGCTGATGGTAGAAATTGAATTCCCACAAGTGCTATTCTGAGTCACACTCAGAGATGTCTGTGGTCAGGGGCTCTCTCCATGTGTTGGGGCAGCACATGCAGTTCATGTTCTGCAGAGATCCAGAGACCACATCTCTCACAGCTGAGTGATTATGTGTTCTTTGAGTCATCAACCATAAATCTTAGCAGCTCCTAAGGCAGTGCTGTAATACTGACATCCTGACTGACACCCTGAACCAGTGGGTTGTTAATGTGTGTTGGAGACAGCGGTTTCAGGGTTGGTTTTTTTTAGGTTGCTGTTTGTTTCCTTTCTCTTTTTTTCTTTCTTTTTTTTTCTTTTTTTTTTTCTTTTTTTCTTTTTCTTTTTATCTTTTTTTTTCTTTTCCTTTTTTTTTCCTGCCTAACTGTCCTACCCTGTTGCATGAGGTTCTGTGTCAGCTGCTGTCCTGTTTTCAGCAGGATTACAGTTAATTTTCATCTTGCAGTGAGTGTAGTGCTGTGTTTGGGATTTAGGGTGTTGGTACCACCCTGATGGTTTAATTGTTGTCAAGCAGTCAAGGATTTTCAGCTTCTCATCCTGCCCTGTCTCTGAGAAGGTGGAGGCAGTTACTAAGCTGGGAGCACAGCTCCTCCTGGCACCCCAGCTGCTGGTGCTGGGCTGGATGTTCAAAGCCCTCATGGTTCCCATGGCAGTTGAGACCCCCAGAACCAGAGGGGCTCCTACAACCTGGGTGCAGGGGGGTCTGTGTCACAGCTTTACGTGATGCCTCAAGTGCTGCGGGCCCTGGGCAGGGCGGAGGCAGCTCATGTCAGTGCCCAATTCCCTCGGGCCTCACACAGGGCTGGAGTGGAGGGTGCTGCTAGGGGAACCTTGCCCCACTGAAGGCCCAGGGCTGCAGCAGTCCCTCAGCCCCATCTCCCTGTTCGTGTTTCAGGGGCTCACACGCTGCAGCACATGTTTGGCTGTGACCTCCTGGAGGACAATAGCACCAGGGGGTATCTGCAAGGGGCAGTCTCCTGGCTCTGGTTTCTGTCTGTCTCCAGTGTATTCCCCTTCCTCCCTGTGCCACCCCTCTTTACAGCCCCATAGTGGGAACATGTGGAAGAGGTTCTGTGTCACCTCTGGTGCTCGCAGTGCCATCCTTCTCTCCTCGTGGCTGCAGTGTGGCCATGGCTCTTGGGCCAGGTCCTGGCACATGCACCGAGTCCGCAGTGAGCACAGGGCTGGCAGCTCATGACTGTTTCTCCCTCACCAGCACAGACAGGAGCTCTGACAGCTTGGCCAAAGGAACAGTGTGGGACCAGGGTGGGGTGGTTGTGGCTGTGCCAGTTCTCCCCTGTGCCAATGTGGTCCCTGTGGAACCCATGGCCGGAGGCACATTGGGCTGGTGGAGGGAGATGTTGAGACCCCCAGAGCAGAGAACTGGGGACAGTGAAGTGGGCCTGCATGACACTGTCTCTTCCTGCTGTCCCTGCAGTGATCCCTGCCTGACCATTGCATGAGGGTTGGGGGCTGGATGTGGCCCCTGAGCTCTCACTGGCTGCTGGAGGTGGCCAGGAGCTGCCTGCAGAGAGCTGATCGTGCAGGTGCTGTACTGGTGGCTCTGCTGACCAAGGAAAACACCTTGTTTCCCTTACTTCAAAGACTGGGCAATTGTTTTTTACCAGTTTTGAGATTGCAGATGATTTCTGCTGCGTGTGCACAGGCACTAAATGGTCCCCACCTCCTCTCCCAGTACCTGGGCTGCTCTCACAGCCTTAGGTTGAGTGCTGTGCTGTTTTTCCCTGGGATAGAGATGCTTTTCTTCCCAGCAGCCCAGCATGGTGCTGTGTTTAGGACTGTGTTGGGTCTGAATGAGGTGGAGTTCATTTCCCCCAGCAGTCCTGGCCGTGCTGTGCATTGGGAGTGAGCAGGGTGTTGGTACCAGCCCAGGGATTTGGCTGCTGGGGAGCAGGGCTGGCCCAGCATCCAGGCTGTCTCTCCAACATCCCCCTCCCTTGTAGGCTGTGGGTGGGCAAGACCTGGGGAGGGGGCACAGCCAGGACAGCTGATCCCAACTGACCAAAGTGATATTGCAAACCCTGGGACATCTATTCAGCCATAAAAGCTGAGAGGAGGATGAACAGGGGATGTTTGTTATTTGTAATGTTTGTCTTGTGGAGAACTCCTGTGCGTGCTGAAGCCTGGCTTCCTGGGAGGTGACTGGACATTGGCTGCTTAGTGGACATAGAGAATAAATGTTGTGTTTTCCCTTTGCTTCTTTCCTTATTACACATTCTTTATTTTGACTAATGAGATCTTTTCCCTCCACTCCCTGTCCTGCTGAGGCGAGGAGTGATGCAAGAGCTTGGTGGGTCCTGCTGCCCAGCCAACACCAACCCCCTACAATGATTTGTGACCAGAGCTGCGTTGGCAACACAGTGATGGATCTCAACAGTGGTGACACAGTGTGATGCTAAGAGAGACACAGTGAGGCAGAGGAACCAAACTAAAAAGATATTCCAGGACATAGTATGTAATGGTTGGGGATAAAAAGGAAAAGAGAGGGGCTGGGGGGATTGGCCAGGACATCCATCTCCTTGTGGAGGTGACCAGCTCTGAGCCCATGCAGACAAGTACTGAGAAGGTTTCTTTCTCTGAAATCATGTAGATGGTCACTGAGAAGGATTCCTGCCTTGAGGCCATGCAGAGGGGCATTGAGAAGAAGGTTTCGTTCTTACAGGCCATGTGGGCAAATGGTCATTGACTAAAACAGGGAGTCACCTCTGAACTACAATTGCTGCTCTTGCAGTCTTCCTATGGCTGCTGATGCATCTGAAGAAGCCCTTCTTGTTCTCCTGAACATCCCTTGCCACTTTAGTTCCAAGTGCACCTTAGCCTTCCTTGCTGCTTGTTCATACATTCTCTGACTACATCCCTATAGTCCTCCCAAGTGGCCACTCCCTTTTTCCACATGCTGTAAGCTTTCTTCTTGGTGCTTTTCTGGGGCTCTCTTCTCATCCATGAATGTCTCCTGCCTACTTGGCTTGATTTTCTAGTCTTAAGGATGCACCAATCTTGAGCTCAGAGGAAGTGATGCTTGAATACTGACCAGCTCCCTTGGGCCCCTCTACCTTCCAGAGCCTGAACCCATGATATTCTCCCAAAGTGGTCTTCGAAGAGGCCAAAGGTAGCTCTCCTCCAATCCAGGGTTGCAATCCTACTCATTGCCCTGCTCCTTCCACATAGAATCCTGCACTCTTCCATCTCATGGTCACTGCACCCCATGATGTCCCCCGCCAACTTTCACATCCTCAGCCATGAAGGTGTCAGTACAAGGTCCAGCAGCACCTCTCTCCTTGTAGCCTGGAGACTGTTTCTGCTGCTCCACAGTCCAGGTAATTGGGGGTTTGGTTGCTGCTCTGGGTGGCTCTCCTCCCTTTCCTCCTGTGAAAGGGGCACCTGGGCTGGACCATGTGTGGGCCAGGCTGTGCCTGGGTGTGTTTGGTGACTCCCAGACCACGGCACTGGCCTGTTCCCCCTCTGTGTTCTTGCCTGTGCAACCCCTTATGAGTTCCATCAGTGGATCCAAGAGGAGCCATCTCTCCCCTGACACCTCAAGTACTGTTGTGCCCCAGCTGCTGCCTCCCCGCCCCTCTCCTCCCCACTGGGGCCACAGCCCCACCATTGCCTGTTTCCATGGGACTGAGCTCAGCTATGGTCATGCTGGGGCCAGTCCTGGGATGGGATCTTTAGGAGATGCCTGGTGTCCTGCCCTGTGGGGCATATCCTGGCCCCAAGGTGATGAAACCTGCCCAGCACTGAGCTCTGCCCCTGATGCTCCTGTCCCATGCAGATGTGGTGACCCTGGATCCCAACACGGCTCATCTGGTACTTATCATGTCAGCAGATGGGAGAAGTGTGATAAGAGGAAGAGTATGGAAGAACCTACTCAACACCACTCAGAGATTTACATTTCAGTGCTGTGTGCTGGACTGTGAGGGGTTCAGTGAGGGGAGGCACTGCTGGGAGGTGGAGGTGAAGAGGAGGTAGGAGATGATTCAGGGTGGGTTCTGGGGGTGTCCAGGGACTCTGTGAACAGGAAGGGGTATTTGGACCTGATGGGGGGGGTACTGGGGATGCTGCACTGCTTTGGGCAGTTTCAGTCTGTCACCTCTCCTCCCAGCCCCCTGTCCCTGTCCCAGGTCCCTGCAGAGTCTGGGTCTGTCTGGACTGCCCGCGGGGGCTGGTGACTTTCATTGATGGTGACAATAGGCTCAAGATCTTTCCCAGAGGCCTCGTTCAAAGGAGAGACCATCCACTCCTGATTTTGGATGGAGACAGAGGGAACTGGGCTGTGCCTCAGAGACAGAAGCTCCTGCTCTACTTCCACCCTCCCTGTAGACCCATAGAGCTCCTGGTCTTCTGCAGACCCTGCCTGCACTCCTGTCTTTGGGCCACACCAGCAGATGACCCTCTGTGCCCTGTCCCTGCCCAGGGAGCAGGGGGGCAGGGAGGGTTTTTTTCTGGGCTAGAGCTCATTTGCCCACCATGGCTGGTACGGGCTGTGTGTTGTATTCCTGCTTCAGGCAGAGCTGATAACAGTGTGATGATGTAATTGTTAGGAGCCACATGGGGATGCGCAAGCCGTGGCCAGGACAGGTTTGCTCACCCTGTGTTAGATTGTATTTCCAGCTGTCACTGCTGTAACCTCTCTGCTGCAGGCTCTGGTGCTTGTTCTGCTGAAATCTAGGAAGTAGAATTTTGCAAGTAGGTGGAACAGAAATGTGTTTGTGTTGGTGCCCAGACACGGTTAATCGGGGGTTCAGGGCTCTGTATGGCTTTGCTCCCTCTGAAGATGAGCCTAAGGACTCATCCAAAGCACACTTTAGTAACAAGCATCCTTGGGGAGAGCTGAATGTCTGAGGAAGAGGAAAGCTCCTGCCCCAGCTGGGGTGAGGGCTGGGGGATGGCCAGAGAGGGATGAAGGCAACAGGAATGGGCAGGAACTGGGGGCAGGGAAAGGTGGCTGGAGGAGTTTGGGATACTCCACACAATTAAAACACTGGACAAGTAACCCCCCAAATACCTGCAAGGAACATCTGTGCTAATTTAGAAATGCTTGACCAGTAGCAGATGATGAGGTAATTACTAACCAATTATCATCAGTCTAGGTGGCTTTTCCTAACCCTGTCACAAGATCAAGATGGGGCAGATTGTGTGTGCTGGGTGATGGCTTTGTGGAATTACCACCCAGCACCTGTCTCTGCACAGGCATGGAATAAATCCAGTCCCTCTGCTCTGTGTGTGTGTGTTGGTGTCCTGCACAGGGGGACATGATCTGGCAGTGCTCTGGAGCCTTCAATGCCAGAACGACATGGACCTCTTGGAGGAGGTCACAAGGATGATCAGAGGACTTGAGCACCTCTCCTACAAAGACAGGCTGAGAGAGTTGGGGTGCTTCAGCCTGGAGAAGAAACTCAGAGCCCCTTTCCAGAACCTGGCACAAGTTGCCCAGAGAGGTGTTGGAGGCCCCATCCCTGGAGACATTGAAGATCAGGCTTGATGAAGCTCTGAGCAACCTGATGGAGTGAAAGGTGTCTCTGCTTACTTTAAGGGGGATTGGACTTGATGGGCTTTAAAAGTTCCTTCCAACCCAGAGCATTCTGTGATCTTGTAACTCGGGACTCAGGGCTGGAACAGCCCCGGGGATGTCTCCACCCCCAAGTGTCAGGAGAGGGCAGTGTGAGCCCAGAAAAGCCCCTGAGCCCCAGCTCCCAGGCAGGACCAGCAGATCGCCTCCCAGCAGAGCATCCTCCTGCCCAGACTGGAATGCTTGGAGCACCTGAATGGGTGTCTGAGGGATGTTGGGTGCTGAGGAGCTACCAGTCTCCTCCTGCCTGGGGACAAAGGGGGATGGGTGGATAAGGGGACACAGGAGGGTCATGGGAATGATGATGCCAAACTCACTCCTTGCCTGTAACAGCCTAAATAAACATAAGCACAATCCTTGTGTCTCTGTGTCCTTCTCCCTGACCAAGTGTGGTGGTTCAGCCCCAAGCCACCCGTTGCCCTCCTCTGTCTCCCCCTTCTTCCTTTCAAGCACAGCCACAGCTGTGTCTCTCAGAGAGTCCTGTGGATCCAGGGCCACCACATCTGCCTGGGACAGGAGGTTTCACCACCCTGAGGCCAGGATCTGCTCTGCAGGGCAGATGTGACATCTTCCTCTTAGACATCCCATCCTTGGGAGAGCTTCAGCAAGTCCATGGATGAGCTCAGTCCCATGGAAACAAGCACTCATGGTGCCATGGCCCCAGTATGAAGGAGCAGGATGGGGAGGCAGCGGCTGGGTCCAGGCAGTGCCTGAGGTGTCAGTGGGAGAGATGGCTCCTCTTGGCCCCACTGATGGAGCTGTAAACAGATGGGGTAGGCCAGAAAACAGCAGGGGAAAAGGCCAGTGCTATGATCTGGGGTGTGAGAGTCACCAAGCACACCCAGGCATGGACAGTCTTGTGCACTGGCCAGCCCAGATGTCCCTTGCACAGGAACAGTTGTGGAACATTCAGACAGGGATCACTGAAGGGACAGGAGGAAAAGACAGTATCACTCAGGGCCACTTCCCTGTCCCCAAACCTCTGCTCTCAAGGTCTCAACATCCCCCTCTACCAGCCAGGTGTGACTCAGGCCATGGGTTCCACAGGGGACACATTGACACAGGAGAGAACTGGCACAGCCACATCCAGTCCCCTGGTCCCACACCCTACCTTTGGCCAAGCTGCCAGAGCTCCTGTGCCTGTGAGGGAGAAACATCCATGAGCTGCCAGCCGTGTGCTCACTGCGGGCTCAGTGCACGTGCCAGGAGCCGGCCCGGAGCACTGTGGCTCATGCCCACAGAATCACAGAATCACAAGATCATCAAGTCCAACCGGTCAGCCCCGGCCAGCCCCCTGTGCTCTGCCTTTCTCCTGTCCTTCAGACAGCTGATGGTGATTTGCCACAGGTAGAAGCAACAGGCATAGCAGTGCAAGGTCAGGATCCCTGTGGGTCTCCTTCCCAGACACTCAGACCCTGGGGGGCTCTGGGGAGGGGATGGCTGTGAGGTCTGACACACATATCCACGCTGGCCACTCCCCAGGGCAACGACGCAAGAGCTGCCCCCACCCTGCCCAGGGCTCACAGCACTTGGGGCGTCACGTAAAGCTGTGACACAGACTCCCTGCTCCCAGGGTGTGGATACCTCTCTGGTTCTGGGGGTCTTGACTGCCATGGGGAGCGTGAGGATTTTGAACATCCGGTCCAGCACCAGCAGTCAGGGTGCCAGGAGGAGCTGTGCTCCCAGTTTATTGACTGCCTCCTCCTTCTCAGAGACAGGGCAGGATGAGAAGCTGAAAAGTTCTTGACTGCTTAGCAACAAGTGGAGGGCCACGAAGATGATTAGAGGGCTGGAGCACCTGCCCTATGAAGAGAAACTGAGGAAACTGGGCTTGTTCAGCCTGGAGAAGAGAAGGCTGTGGGGGGACCTCACTGCAGCCTTCCAGTCCCTGAAGGGAGCTTATAAGCAGGAGGGGATTCAACTTTTAAAAAGGATAGACAATGGCAGGACAAGGGGGAATGGACTAAAGCTAAAGGAGGGAAGGTTTAGATTAGATATTAGGGGGGAGTTTTTTACAGAAAGAGTGGTGAGGTGCTGGAACAGGCTGCCCAGAGAGGTAGTGGATGCCCCGTCCCTGGAAGTGTTCAAGGCCAGGTTGGATGGGGCCCTGGGCAGCCTTGTGTAGCTCCAGGACTGGAGGTTGGTGGCACCTGCCTGTGGCAGGGGGGTTGGAGCTCTATGATCCTTGGGGTCCCTTCCAACCCAGGCCATTCTATGATTCTATGAAAGGGACAAAAGAATTGCATGGCTTTAAAAAGGACATTCTATGATTCCATGATTCTATGAATTAAACCATCAGGGTGGTACCAACACCTGAAATCCCAAACACACACTGTAAGATTTGCATTAACTCTAATTCTGAGGAATAAGCAACTGTTACAGAACTTCACACAACAGGGAAGGACAGTGAGACAGGAAAAAAACCCCAGAAAACCAAGAAAAACCGCAAAGAGAATGGTTCTTGAACATAGAAGGCGGTTTTAAACTAGGTTTTACTCAAACTGAAACTGAGCCTGAAAGCACAGATTTGCTGTGTGGGAAACAAAAGGTCCCTCTTGAGGAATTGCATTTCTACCAGCAGCTCCTGCCTCTGCCCGTAAGTGACTGCAGCTTTGCTGAGTCGTAACACTCATTGTGTTTGTCCCTCCAGCCCTTGTCCTTCCCCTGTGCCCACCTTGAGGATGGGCTCTTGCTGCTCTGGTGTGTGTTGCTGCTGTGCGTTTGGTGTACGTTGAGGATGTGGGCAACGGTGGGGATGTGTGTGTGGAAGGCTGTGGGGTCTGTTTCTCTAGGTTTAGGTTCCACGAGCCCTCAGTGCTCCCCGTGTCCCCCCATCCTTTCCCCTGCTGCCCATTGCGAACTGGTGCTTGTGACTCCCCACTTCCCGATGTGGCTCAGCCGTGCCGAGTCAGTGGGAGTTGGGAGCCCTTCCGGGCAGCGTCCTGGTGGGAGCTGCTTTGCCCGGCTGCCCCCAGCTCCCCCAGGGTGAACAGTCTGACCCTGGGATGGGCTCAGCCCGTGCACCAGCAGCGGGGAGTATCCAGGCACCGGGCTGTGCCTGTGTCCTCCTCGTATCACACCGCACCGACCCGCTCGGAGTTCCCAGCTTTCCCCGTGTCCCGTGGCTGGGGCCCTGCCGAGCGCTGCCGGAGCTGTGCCCAACGAGCCAGCTCTGGGATGGATGGGCAGCAGCCCTGCCCTCCTGTCCCCCTGGACTCTGGGTACTCGTCCCTGGGTACCAGCAAAGTGAGACTCGGCCTGGGTACCCCCTGCTCAGGTGGGCACGGGACGTTCTGCACTGGCTTGGACTCAGACCCTTGATGTGTGTGGGCATGGAGAGCTTCCTCTGTTAAGAACAGTGTGAAGTCCAGTGGAGAGTGCAGGCTGACAGCAGGCTGTTGTGGGCTGGATGGAGTCACCCTGCCCATGAGAGCTGCTGTGCTGGACATGCTGGAGCTCCAGCAGGAACTGGAGTCAGAGGCAGCGCAGTGGGACGCCCCAGCTGATACCACTACTGCATTTTTCTGGATGCCTTTGGCAGCAGAGAGCAGGACACAGTTTGCTGTCCCTGGGAGGGTGCCCAGTCCACCTGGAATTGACTATGGGGTGGAAACAGCCCCACCATCTGCTCTGGGCTGACCCCAACTGTGCTGGAAGGGGTGAAGCCCCAGAGCACCTGCAGGACACTGATGACATCATCGTATGGGGCTGGAGAGCAGAGGAATTCTCTGAGAGAGGGCAGAAGATAGTCCAGATCCTTCTGAAAGGTGTTTTTTCTGGTTTGGACTGGTAAGCTGATGGACCTATGCAGGAGATGCAGTACAAGCAGCTCCAGGCAGGAGCGCTGCAAGGTCCAAGGTATGCTGGACACAGGTGATGGCAGACACAAGCAACCCAGTGCATGAGGGGCTGCAGGGGCAAGGAACAGCTCCTGCAAGCCCCAGGGGTGCCCACACTCTCTGGGAGGTTTTTATCCTTGTCCCATCTGTTTCACCCACAAACCCACATGGTGTCAGAGCCGGGTCGGGAGAGCCACGGGGTGCCAGATGCCTGGGTCCCCCACGGACAGACAGGTCTGGGGGTCTCAGGGTGTCCCAGGGTAGGGAATGAGAGTGGTGCTGGTGTGGGGGGAAGAACTGAGATAGGGGTGACCCCAGCCTGGGGGATACAGGTGAAATGGGGCTGTGGAGGGGTTCTGGGACCCTGAGGGGGTGGGGGGGCTAGGCGGTCCCGTGGGAGGAGTTACTGGTAAGAGTCTCTGGCTGCCATTGGTGGGCAGATGGTGGCGCAGCCAATCGCGGGTCTTGGGGCGGGGCTGGCAGCGAGGTTTGTCCTGGAGCAGGGCTCCTTTCACTCAGAACATCTGGGACCCAGAGCGGAGGGATGTGGCTGGACCGGGCACTGGGGCTGCTTCTGCTGCTGAGGGTCCTCAGCTGGGCGGCGTGTGGTAAGTGCGGGGGGGTCCCGGGAACCCCACTGGACCCAGTTTCTTGATAATGGTTTTCCATTCCCTGCACACTGGACCACTCCGGGGCACAGACACCCCCAGTCACTCTCCCCAGAGAATGGGTGCCCCCTTGGAACACTCCCCTTCCATCCTCTTCCATCCCTTTCCGTCCCCTTCCCAGACACTCCCATCCTGGACACAGACCCCATCCTGGACACAGATTCCCCCCACCAGACACTTCCCCTTGAAGCTGCCCCCACGCCCCCAATCTGCTGCACTGGGATCCCCACCCTGGCTCACCAACCACTTCTGAACTGTGGACACCCTCACCCAACAACCCCCCTAACAGTCACTGTTCCCCGTGTCCCCACAGAGCTCCACTCCCTTCGCTACTTTGGCATTGCGGTGTCAGAGCCCAGCCCAGGAGTACCCCAGTTTGTGTCCATGGGGTACTTGGACGGGAACCTCATTTTGCGCTACGACAGCGAGAAGGGGAGGATGGTGCCCCGGGCAGACTGGATGGCGGCCAACCTGGACCAGCAGTACTGGGACCAGGAGACCCAGGTGGGACAGAACAATCAGGAGATTTACACTGTGAACCTGGACACACTGCAGAGCCGCTACAACCAGAGTGAGGGTGAGTGTGGGCTGGGATGGGACTCTGTGGGATGGGAGATCTCCATCCCCTCCTCCCCCATGAAGATGCTACTCTTCCCCATGCTACTGACCTACTGACATGCTGATCCTTCCCAGCGCAGCGCTGCTGCCAGAGAGCTCCCAGTCCTCTTGTCCCCCAGCATGAGGGGTGTCAGCTGCCTGTCCCAACCCTACAGTCCTTGGGATCCCTTGTCCCAGAGCCAGAGAGGGTTCTGGGTGCCTCACCAAACACATTCCATCTTCCCATTCACCATGCCCAGCACCCCATCCCAGGCCTGGCTCCCCCATCCCAGCCTTCACTGTCCCCATGACAGTGGAGATCTTAAAAATCCACCTTGTGTCCTAGCCCCTCACCCTTCCTTTGAAACTTTGTACCCTCTACTGCAGACCCAGAGGGGCTTCCACAACTCATCTGATCTCTTATTCACCCCTACCAGAATTCAGGACCCTGTCCCATCCCTTTGCTGTCGCAGGGCACCGTGGGGCTGGGTGCCAGCCTGGTGCACAGGGCATCTGTGTCACAGCTTTACATGATGCCCAAGTGCTGCGGGCCCTGGGCAGGGTGGGTGCAACACTCGTGTCGGTGCCCAATTCCCTCAGTCCTCACACAGGGCTAGAGTTAGGGGTGCTGATGGGGGGCCTTGCCCCACTGAAGGCCCAGGGCTGCAGCAGCCCCTCAGCCCCATCTCCCTGGTCGTGTTTCAGGGGCTCACACACAGCAACACATGTACGGCTGTGACCTCCTGGAGGACAATAGCACCAGGGGGTTTTGGCAAATAGCCTACGACGGAAGAGACTTCATTGCCTTTGACATGGACACGATGACGTTCACTGCGGCAGACGAGGGAGCACAAATCACCAAGAGGAACTGGGAGGCAGATGGGACTGTCGCTGAGAGCTGGAAGCACTACCTGGAAAGCACCTGTACCACGTGGCTGAGGAAATACATGAGCTATGGGCAGGCTGTGCTGGAGAGGAAAGGTGAGGGGAGATGGGGACCCTGGGGAGAGGCCAGCGTGCATGTGTGTGCCAGCCCTCACTGCCACACCCTCCCCAGAGCCCCCCACAGTGCGAGTGTTGAAGAAGGAGACCCAGGGGATCCCGACCTTGCACTGCCGCGCTTACGGCTTCTACCCACGGCCCATCACCATCAGCTGGCTGAAGGACGGTGAGGTCAGGGACCAGGAGACCCAGCGGGGCAGCATCGTGCCCAACAGCGATGGCACCTACTACACCTGGGTGTCCATTGAGGCCCCTCCTGGGGAGCAGGACAAGTACCGGTGCCGTGTGGAGCACGCCAGCCTGGCTGAGCCGGGGGTCTTTGCAATGGGTGAGTCTGGTGGCCTTGGGCATGTGCAGAGGTGGGCTCGGGGCATTCCCCTTGCCCTCCCCCTCCTCACAGCCCTGCTCTTCCCCAGAGCCAGAGTCCAACCAATTGACCATCGTGCTGGGGGTGGTTGTTTCCCTTGCCATCCTGGCTGTCATTGCCATCATTGGATTTGTCATCTGGAAGCGCAGATCAGGTAAAGCCCCGGGGTGTGGGAGGAAGGCAGAGCCCAGGGGGCTGGCAGGGGCTGTGGGCACAAGCCACATAGCCCTGGGGAGCCCTCAAGCCTAAGGGTGAAAGGCAGTGGATGCTGATATCTCTTTCTTTCTCTTTGCAGGGAAGAAGGGCTGCAGCAGGGTGTAAAGTGAGTACTGGGGTCATGTTCCAGCCATTGCCCAATGCCAGGGCAGTCTCGTGTTTCTGCCTGCATTTCCTCACCCCCTTCCTCCCTTGTCTCCAGTCACCAGGCTGGGGGAGGGGAGCACTCAGACTCTCAGAGGGTTGTTGACAGGGAGGCTCCCCTGGGTGACTCTGTCCCTTCCTCCTGTCCCTTCAGTGATCCACACATAACTGATTCACGTTGACTGGGGAGCTGGACGTGTCCCCCAGATGCCGATGTGCTGGAGGCAGCTGGAGCTGCCTGCAGAGAAATGATCATGCTGTGCCTGTCCACACTGATGTGCTGGTGGCTCTGCTGGCTGTGGGAAATGCCTTGTTTCCCGTGCTTTGGTAATTGCACAATCCCATTTTTAGCATTGTTTTAATTTTGAAAGTGATTTCTTGTGCATGTGCACAAGCAATAACTGGTCCCAGCCCTCTGGCGGGCTGTGCCTCCTCTTCCTTCAGGTCTGATATAGCCAGTACCAGCCAGCTCAAGGACAGACCCACCAGTTATCAATGCCAAGCCAATCAGTGACTGTGGTAGTGCTTCTGTGATAACGTATTTAAGGAATAAAACCCACAAGTGTCAGCTTTTTGCTGCCAGAGAAATGAGTGAGAAGGTGTGAGAAACTTTGCAGCCACCAAGGTCAATGAGGAGAGGCAGGAGGTGCTCCAGATGAGAGATTCCCTTGCAATCCCTGGAGAAGACCGTGGCCAGGCAGGTTGTCCCTCTACAGCCCATGGAAGATGATGGGGAGCAGAGATCCCATGTGCAGCCCGTGGAGGACCCCATGCTGGAGCAGTTGGAGACACCTGAACAATGCTGTGGAAAGCCCATGTTGGAGCAAGCTCCTAGCAGGACCTGCAGCCCGTGGAGAGAGTCTCACACCAGAGCAGGTTTGCTGGGGGGACTTGTGACTCCGTGGGGAACCAGGCTGGAGCAGTCTCATGCTGAAGGTCTGTACCCCATGGAAGTGACCCACGCTGGGGCAGCTGGTGAAGAGCTAAAGCTGCATGGGAAAGGATTCACGTTGAAGTTCAAGGAGGACTGTCTCCCATGAGAGGGACCTCATGCTGGGGCAGGGGAAGTATGAGGAGGAAGAAGTGCAGCAGGGACAACGCGTGATTAACTGACCACAACCCCCCATTCCCTGTTCCCCTCATCCCCCTGTGCTACTCAGCAGGAGGAAGGAGAGAA
This sequence comes from Gallinula chloropus, assembly GCF_964237585.1. NCBI lineage: Eukaryota > Metazoa > Chordata > Aves > Gruiformes > Rallidae > Gallinula > Gallinula chloropus. The sequence goes on along the minus strand of NC_140117.1, from coordinate 625,631 downwards.
ATCATGAATAAAGTTGAGCCTGGGGAGAAGGGAAGTGTGAGGAGAGGGGTGTTAAGGTTTGATTTTATTTCTCATTATCCTGCTCTGTTTTGATTGGGTTAATAAATCAGATGCATTTTATCCCGTGCTCAGTCTGTTTTACCCGTGATGCTAATTGCAGAACGATCTCTCCCTGTCCTTATCTCAACCCATAAGCCTCTCAATATGTATTTTCTCTTCCCTCTCCTGCTTAGGAGGAGAGTGGTAGAGTGGCATTATCAGCATTGAGAAGATCCCTCTCAGTCTTCTCTTCTCTGGGCTTAACAGCCCCAAATCCCTCAGTCTCTCTCTGTCAGAGATGTTCTGGTCCCCTCAGCATCTCCATAGCCCATTGTTGTCCCCTCTCCTGGAGCTCCCTGTCCTTCCTGCCCCGCGGAGCCCAGCACTGCCCACACTATTCCCGATGAGGCCTCCCCAAGGTAGAGCAGAGGGGCAGGAGAACCTCCCTGACTTCTCTTGATACCCCCCAGGATGTCATTGGCTTTCTAGGCCACGAGGACACGTTGCTGGTCATGGTCAGCTTGGTGCCCACCAGCACTCCCAGGGCTTTTCCCCAGAGCTGCTGCCCAGCAGGTCACCCCTATCTGTCCTGGTGCTTGGGGGTATAACTCCCTGTGTGCAGGACCCTGCACTTGTCCTCCTTGGATTCAGTAAGATCAGTCCCTGCCCAGCTCTCCAGCCTTTCCAGAGCTTGCTGGATGGCAGCACAGCCTCCAGGCATGTCAGGCACTCCTCCCAGTTTGGTGTCACTCCATCCTTTCATCCAGTATAGGCCTGAGAGACTGAGAGGTGTTCACAGAGAGAACAGTGAAGCTTTGTAACAGGCTGCTCAAGGAGGTGGTGGAATCATCATCCCTTGGGCTGTTCAAAAAACAGGTAGATATGGTGCTTCAGGGGATGGTTTAGAGGTTACAAGTGTGTAGGGCTGAAGGTTGAACTTGATGATCTTGAATGTCTTTTCCAACCTTGATGATTCTATGAAACTAAGAGGCTTTTTAGCCTCTAAAGTAGAACCTAGATGTTCCCCTCCATCAGGTTCCCAATGCCTGGGCCAAGCCCAGTGGTCCCCAAACCCCAGAGCCTCCCATCCCAGGGGGATGCTGGCATCCCTGCAGCCACCCCAGGGTTGGGGACTGACCAACCACTCCTGTCCCTTAGCTTATGACCCAGAACTCTAAAGCCACATGAACCAGAGCAAAAAGTATTCCTCACCCACTCAAGTGCCCCAAAAACTCAACCAGAATCAACTTTCCACCTTGCCCATTCCCCTCCTGGACCCACGACAGGGTCCCGTACTGGGACCAGTGGTGTTTAATACCTTCATCAATGACATCAACAGTGGGATCCAGTGCACCCTCAGCAAGTTTGCAGATGACACCAAGCTGAGCGGAAAGGCAACACACCAGAGAGATGGGATGTCATCCAGAGGGACCTGGACATGCTGGAGAGATGGGCTCATGCAAACCCCATGCAGTTCAACAAGGTCCTCCACTTGGGTCAGGACAGACCTCACTACCAATACAGGCTGGGGGGTGATGGGATAGAGCAGCCCTGTGGAAAAGGACTTGGGGTACATGACCCAGTGATGTGCCAGTCCCATCCTGGCTGCATCACCAGAAGTGTGGCCAGCAGCTCGAGAGAGGTGATTCTTCCCCTCTGCTCTGCTGAGACCCCACCTGCAGTGCTGGGTCCAGCTCTGGAGCCCTCAGCACAAGAAGGACACGGACCTCTTGGAGCAGGTCCAGAGGAGGCCACAAGGATGATCAGAGGGCTGGAGCACTTCTCTTACAAAGGCAGGTGAGAGGGTTGGGGCTGTTCAGTCCAGAGAAGAGAAAGCTCAGGGGAGACCTCACAGCTCCTTCCGGTCCCTGGAGGGACCTACAGGCAAGCTGGGAAGGACTGTTCCCAAGGGCAGGGAGTGATAGGATGAGGGGTGGTGGTTTTAAACTAGAGCAGGGCAGGTTTAGATGAAACATAAGGAAGAAGTTCTGCCCTCTGAGGGTGGTGGGACACCGGCACAGCTTCCTCAGAGAGGTGGTGGAGGCTCCATCCCTGGAGACATTCAAGGTCAGGTTTGATGAAGCTCCAAGCAACATGATGTAGTGAAAGGTGTCCATGGTCACTGGGGGCAGGGGATGGGACACAACACATGACACGACATGATGTGGACTTGATGGCCTTCAAAGGTCCCTTCCAACCCAGAGCATTCTGTGATTCTGTAACTGGAGGTCTCAGAGCTGAAGGAGCTCTGGGGACGTCTCCACTCTGAACTGTCAGGAGAGGGCAGTGTGAGCCCAGAAGAGTCCCTGAGCCCCAGCCCCCAGGCAAGACCTGCCAGAAGAGCATCCTCCTGCCCAGGCTGAGATGCTTGGAGCACCTGAACAGGTGTCTGAGGGACGTTGGGTGCTGAGGACCTACAATGGGGGGAGGAATGCAATTCCTAATGTGTCACTACCTCTTCGGGAAAACCTCCAGGAGATGAAGACACCTGGTTGGGAAACATTTTGGTGCATTTTCTGGGTGGATTAGTGACCTGTTGTAGACATTAAAAGTTATCATGGTTTGTGGGACACTCTCCACTAGCCCAGGGTACCCAAAGCCCCATCCAACCTGGCCTTGAACCCTGACAGGGATACAGGGCAGCCCCAGCTTCTCTGAGAACCTGTGCCAGGGTCTTGCCCCCTCCCCGTGAAGGATTTCTGCCTCCCAGCTCCTCTCCAGCTGCCCTCCTGCAGCTGAAGGCCATTCCCCTGGGCCTCTCCCTCCCTGCCTGTGTCATCAGCCCCTCTCCAGCATTCCTGGAGCCTCTTGAAGGACTGGAGGTCTCCCAAGTCAGAGGTCTCTCCAGAAGCAGCAGTCTCTTCTTCAGGCTGAGCCAGCCCAGCTGTCCCAGCCTGGATCCAGAGCAGAGGGGCTCCAACTCTTGGATCATCTCTGTGGCCTCCTCAGGGCTCGCTCCAACAGCTCTGTGTGTCCTTCTTGTCCTGGGGACCCCAAGCTGGATGCAGCGCTGCCAGGGGGTCTCCCCAGAGCAGAGCAGAGGGGCAGAATCCCCCACCTCGACCCGCTGGTCTAGCTGCAGGGGATGCAGCCCAGGATACAGTTGGCTTCCTGAGCTGCCAGCACACACAGATGGGTCAGGTTGAGCTTCTCATCAACCAATACCCAAACCCTTCTCCTCAGGCTGCTCTCAGCCCCTGCACAGCCTCTTGTTGTGCTGGGGTTGCCCTGACCCATGTGCAGCATCTCCAAGCAGCTCCTTGTAAATGACATCTGCCCCCTCCAGTGTGTGACAGCCACGGATATGTCACTCAGTGTCACCAGCCATCACCTCCAATGGCACTAGACACCGAGGAGTCCAGAATCTTCATGGTCACAGTATGGCCAAGAGGTGTTGAGCAAACAACACTCCAGGTGTGCAGAGCAACCATCCTGGCCACAACGTGGTCGGTGATGCCTACTTTTGGAATGCCTGCTGGAAGATGAACCCGTTGTTAACACATGACACAGAGGAGATCCTGTCTGATGACAGAGATGCTGTGAGAGGTTCAGCTCTGACCCACACTCTAACATCTTTATAGAGGCTCCAGAGGGGTGTGCCTTGGCAAAAGCAGGTGGAACATTGACACTCTGGTAGGACCATTATCACAGAAGTAATTATAATAACAATAAGGAGAAGACAGCAAGCTCAAACTGCTCTGGAAGACACCTGGAGCACCTTGGAGAAAGAAGCAGGAACTTTACCACTGCTGGAAACATGTCCGTGGCATCGCGCTCCGGATCGCGTCCTGGAGCTCCTGGTTCCTCATGCTGTAGATGAGGGGGTTCACTTCTGGAGGCACCACCGAGTACAGAACAGTCACCGCCAGGTCCAGGGGTGGGGAGGAGATGGAGGGGGGCTTCAGGTAGGCAAACACGGCTGTGCTGATGAACAGGGAGACCACAGCCAGGTGAGGGAGGCAGGTGGAAAAGGCTTTGTGCCGTCTCTGCTGCGAGGGGATCCTCAGCACAGCCCTGAAGATCTGCACATAGGACACCACGATGAACACAAAACACCACAAGTTCACAGAGACGCTGGCTGCAAGAAGCCAAACTTCCCTGAGGTAGGTGCCTAAGCAGGAGAGCTTGAGCATCTGGGGGATTTCACAGAAGAACTGGCCCAGGGCGTTGCCTTGGCAGAGCAGCAGAGCGAACGTGTTGGCAGCGTGCAGCAGAGCAGTGACAAACCCACCGCCCCAGGCAGCTGCTGCCATGTGGACACAAGCTCTGCTGCCCAGGAGGGTCCCGTAGTGCAGGGGTCTGCAGATGGCCACGTAGCGGTCGTAGGCCATGATGGTGAGAAGAAAATACTCCCCTAACATAAAGAAGGGAAGGAAAAAGAGTTGGGCAGCACAACCTGCATAGGAGATGGCCCTCACATCCCACAGGGAATTGAATATGGATTTGGGGAGGATGGTGGAGATGGCACCCAGGTCGAGGAGGGAGAGGTTGAGGAGGAAGAAGTACATGGGGCTGTGGAGGTGGTGGTCACAGGCTATGGCAGTGATGATGAGGCCGTTGCCCAGGAGGGCAGCCAGGTAGATGCCCAGGAAGAGGCAGAAGTGCAGGAGCTGCAGCTCCCATGTGTCTGCAAAGGGCAGGAGGAGGAACTGGCTGATGGAGCTGCTGTTGCACATTTTTTCCACATGCATATGGGGACCTGTGCAAGGCAGAAAATAGAATTACGGAATTACAAGTCACAGCAGACTTCTCAGAGGACAACCTCTCCCAGTTCCCATGGGATCCTCCCAAAATGCCCCTCTCTTTTCAAGATGTGTCACCTCTGCCTGGTGCTGGTTGAGGGTGTTACCAGGAGTGATACACAGAGGGCACTTGGATCCCCTGCACAGAGGTGGGGCTGCTGCAGGCTCTGGAGAAGCCAGTCCTGCCCTGCATCAGTAGGTCGATAGGAACATGGGGGGATCTCAGGTCAAACCCAGTCGAGGGATCAACGAGCTTTTCAGCATTGTTCTCCCAGTTTGACAGCTGGCAGAGCAGGGCTGTGGGGGCAGATTTTGGTTTCTTCAGTTCAAGTTGCCCCACCAAGCTGAGGACTGCTTCTAAGGCAGAAAGCCCTGGCATGTCCACTGCACTCCAAGTGAAATCTTGTGCATCACGTGATGCAGGGGACTGTCCTTTGATGCAGTGTCAGGACAGCCAGACTGTCCATCACTCCTTGTTCCAGCTGCCCTGCACTGGCACCTCTCTGAGATGAGGGGCATCCAGACATTCCTCCAAGAAGAAACTGGACACTACTGAGGGCAGAGGGAGCTGGTTTCCAAGCTCACACCTCTAAACCCCTCACCTGGCTGGTGGTGGTTTATGAGGGTCTCAGCTCTCAGCCAGGGATGTGGTGGGCTTACTGCAGCTCCCCACAGACAACCTTCAGCAGTGTTTCCATGCCCCAGGGTTTCTTCTTCACTGGACTGCTGGATAACACAGAGACACCGTGGGAGTGCTGGGCACTTCTGGAGGTCACAGAATCACAGAAAGCATTGGGTTGGAAGGGACCTTGAAAGGTCATCTAGTGCGACCCCCCTGCAGTGAGCAGGGACACCTGTAACTAGAGCAGATTGCTCAGAGCTTCATCAAGGCTGACCTTGAATGCCCCCAGGGATGGGGCCTCCACCACCTCTCTGGACAGCTGTTGCAGTTTTGCCTGGCTGGGTTCTGGTGGAGAAGGGGGGCTGCAGGGGTGGCTTCTGCAAGAAGCAGCCAGAAGCTCTCTGCAGGCCCAAGAGAGCAAAGACCAGCCGGCTTAAGGCCGGACCTGCTGCTGACCAAGGCCGAGCCCATCAGTGATGGTCACAGTGAAGGGAGTGAGAAGATGTAAGAAACTGCAGACACCAAGGCCAGGGAAGGGGGGAGGAGGTGCCAGAGTGAAGGATGCCTCTGCAGCCTGTGGAGAAACCCATGGTGGAGTGGGTGTCCCCTTGAAGCCCATGGAAAAGGCTGAGATCCCACCTGCAGCAAGCGGAGAGGCTCCACACTGGATGGAGCAGGGGGAGACAGACAGGAGATGCTGTGACCCGCATTGGAACAAGTCCCTGCCAGCACTTGCAGCCCATGGAGAGAGACAGAGACACAGAGATGAGCAAGAGAGAGATTTTGCGCTGGAACAGGTTTGCTGGGGGGAGGCTGGTGACCCTGTGGAGGACTGGGACTGAGAGACACTGTGATTTATGACTGCACCCACAGCAGTGACCCACACTGGGGCAGCTGGTAAAGAGCTGAAGCCCTGTGGGAAAGGTCTCACATTGGAGAAGTTCATGGAGGACTGTCTGCCATGGGTGGGACCCCACAGTGCAGCAGGGGAAGGGGGTGAGGAATGAATGCCCCCCTGGCTGAGAAGGAAACCAACTTATGAGGAACTGACCAAAACCCCCATTCCCCCAGTCCCTGCCCCTCCCTGTGCCACAGTGTGGGGAAAGAAGGGAGTAAAATCCTGGCTAAAGTGAATTCTGCTGAGAAGGGAGGGGTGGGGGGAGGTGCTTTAAGATCTGGCCACACTTCTCACTACCTGACTCTGGTGTCACTGGGGGTGCAGGGCAGGGACAGCAATTAGAGAGTTTTCTGTCCTTTATTCTGTGTTGAGTCTGTTTTGCCCATGAAGCTGACTGCAGAATGATCTCTCCCTATCCTTACCTCCACTCCTCAGCCTCTCAATATCTATTTTCTCCCCTGTCCAGCTGAAAAGGGGAGTGACAGTGTGACTTTGCTGGACATCTGGCCTCCAGCCAGGGTCAAACCACCAGACCACAGGCCCATCAATTCAGCTTGTCCAAGTCCCTCTGGATGACATCCCATCCCTCTGGCATCCTGACTACACCATTCAGGTCAACAAGGACCCTTCAGAGAAAGAGACAGTTGGCCTAAAGGTGGGGTGTTCTGATGGGAGGGTCAGATCATTCCCAGCCCTCCACAGCCCTGGGGCCTGGCATGGCAATTAGGTGGTTTCCCTCAATGGCTACCTCAACACCGTTGGTGTTGTAACTGCTGTTGACTCCTCTCCCCCAATGAGCAAGAACAAGGCCTGGAGAGACCAGAGGGGAACATCCCAAAGTATCAGTGTCAAGGGGTGTGGGGCTGGGAGACACACATGGGCTTTGGGGTGATTCTTCTCTTTGGTGGTCAGGCTGCTGGGAAGGCAACTCACAGCCACGTCCTTGTGTGTCCTGACTTCACCTGGGAGAAAGATGATATTCCTGCTGGTCTGGTGCTGGGGTTCACATTTAGGATGTGAGTATCGCTTGTAGCATGGTGACATTTTGGGTGTTGAGGCTGAGGTGAGGCAAGACATGGATGTTTTTGGCTTCTCCTGCTCTCCCACCAGCAGGACCACAGCTTGTGAACTAGCTGAGCATCAGTGGCATGTGTGTTGTGCTGTGCATCACTTCTTTGGCATGTTCCATTGTCATCATCATCATAATCTTCCTTTTCTGTCCTATTAAACTGTCTTTATCTCAACTCACAGTTTTAACTTTTTGTTTCCAATTCTCTCCCAAAGCCTCTGTGGGGGGAGGGGTGTGTGTGACCATCTGAGTGGTTATTTTAGCTGCCGACCTGGTTAAACCCCAACACTGTGACAGTGAGGACTGAAGGGCTTGAATGTGTGAGTGAGGAGACCAGGGAAGGCATCTGCACCCCCAGGGTTCATGAATCCACCTCCCACAGCACTTCTGGGGACTGGTCCCTCTCAACCCCTGCCCATGTCACTGCTGCCTTGAGCTGCTCCTGCCACTCTCCATCCACTGCTCACAGTTCCCACCCCTCAGCTTGGCTTTACAGACACCTCCTAGGGCTGGAGCCCTGCCTGGGGGCACCCCTGTGTGTGCAGGGCAAAGAAGCAGCTTGTACAATTCCTGACAAGCCATGGGGTCTCAGCAGCTTCTGCAGAACTGAGAAATTCTGGAAAATTCCCATGTCACACTGCTCACACGGCCAAAGCTCAAAGCAGAGACCCTTCCCTTCCAGGTGAACACTGCCTTGGCATCCTTCTTGAGCAGGACCCTCCACAGAGATCCTCACAGCAACGTACCTTGATCACACAGCACCTCTCAACAGAGGAAGGACCCAGCCCTGCACTGCTGGGGGGTTGATCCTGCCACCTGCAGCTTCTCCCTGCAGTGCTGCAGGGACCCTGACAGGAAGGACAACTCCAGGCACCCCTGGGCAAACACCATCACAGCCCTGCAGCCTTTCCTGGGGAAACAGAGCCATTACTCCTGGTCCCATGAATTGGGACAGTGGGGGATCCCTGCTCTGGAGCACATCATTCTCCTCTAAGCCAGGGGAAAGTCCTTGGGAAAGGATCCATACCTGTGTGATGTTCCACCCTTTGGGAATACTTCCAGCAGGTTTAGTGCCCTCAGCTGCAGTCTGACCATATCAAGCACAGAGAAAGTTTTCCCCTCCTGCCCCACGCTACCTTCCTTGCTCCTCTCCCCTTGCTGCCTACAGACAGAGCCTGTGGCCCTGCAGTGCTGCACAGAGGAGATGCTCCTGGGCAGAGCTGTCTCTCTGCAGTGTGTCCCATGAGCTTCCTCCATCCACAGAGCCTGGATAAGCTCTGCAGCAGAGGAGCAGCCCAAAGTGGCACTTTGTGCCCTCTGGGATCCCTTCTAGTGTCCCTCAGGCTCCAGGGGAACCTGCTGTAAAACAGGCTGAAGTCATCACTGACATCGCCTCTGCCCACTGAGGAGAGGTGTGTCTTCACAGTTGGACTAGATGATCTTGGATGTCTTTTCCAACCTTAATGATTCTATGATTCACAGCCCCGTGGAGAGGCAGAGTCAGGTCTAAGTAGCAACTTCCTTTGTCCCATTGTGAGACAGGACACCCAGAGAGTGCCAGGCAGGGATCCTACTGAGGGAAGAGGTTCAGCTGAGGCACCTTTTCCTTGGTTGGGGGTCCTGGGGTGGGAAGGAGACGTGAGCCCATGGGAGGTGGGATTCTTCTCTCCTCTGTTCAGGTGGTCAAAGGTATGTGCAGGTACTAGAGAACAATTAAAGGTATGTGCCACCAGACATAGAGACTGGACAACATCTGGGGGGTGGGTGTGTTCTTGGGAACTTCCTTTGGGGCAGCTGGTCAAGACAAGGTTGGATGGGGCTTGGGATGACCTGGGCTAGTAGAGGGTGTCCCTGCCCATGGCAGGGGTGGCACTGGGGGAGCTCTGAGGACCCTCCACAGAGCATGGGAGGTGTGCTACCTACCAGTGCTGTGTGCTCAGTATCCTGCACCTCCACATCATCCTGCCCCTGAGAAGGGACCCCAACATCCCATGTGGGACAGGATCCCCATTCTTAGGGGACAGGGACTGGGTCTGGGCCATCCCACACAAGGAAACACATCCACTCCTGGCACAGACACCTCAATATCTGACTTTCCACTGGCATCCAGCAGCTCTGCTTTCCTCCCTTGCCAGTCTCCGAAGGAAGCTCAGCTCTTCTGGTCTCCCCCCATGCTGTATTTGGTGGTGGTCCTCAACAGAGTCCACTGACACCCTCAGAAACTTGGGTGTTTGCTTTCTTCCTTCCCAGGGCAGTCAGATACCTGCAGTTGGGGGATGTGTCACCAAAGGGCTCGTTAACAAGCCCAACACCCTAACAAGCCAAGTCTCTAGGGGTGATGGTTCTTAATTGCTTGGCTCTCCTGTAGTTAATTAGCAAGATTTCAGAAGTGTGGCCAAAGGGAGAAGGTTTCAGTAATTACTCCAGCAGGATCACTTCTTTCTTGAGGCCTCTTTTGTTCTCCACTCCCATGCCCAGCCACATCAGTGTCTCTGGTGGACACTGATCCAGAGCTTTCCAAACGCAGTTGGCTGTGCAGTGAAGTCAAGACACTTTGTATTCGACACCTCGTGGGCATCCTTCATCTCCATGTCACTGTTTCTCTCATCAGCCACCTGGGAGCCAGAGCAGCCCCTTTAAGAGCAGAGCTTTCTGTGCTCAAGGCTGTGGCTGCACAGTGTGGCCCCTCACACCAGTGCCTCTCAGCTTTGCTTGGGTCCATGTTACCTCTGCCAACATCCACGTTGCACACTGGAGAGCATAAAGCAGACAGAAAACACATTGTTGTGGCCAACACCAATCCTAAAGTGCCCCAAAGCACCTCCCATCCTCTACTCTCTTTTTCTTTGGGCACAGCTGGTCACATGCTGTGTTCATGAGCTCCCTCCAGTCACAGAGGGAGACAACACAAGTGACATAATCTCCTTTGAACAGCCAAATCCATGACAGCCCCAAAATATTGGGGCCCCAGGAATCTCTTCCAGCAGACACTACAGCCTTTCCATCACAGAATCACAGAATCACAGGGGTTGGAAGGGTCCTTGAGAGATCATTGGGTCCAACCTCTGCTGATCATCAGATCATCTTTTATTCACTGTGGAGCAAAGTGCATGTGCCTCCACAGGGCAGGGCTGAGCATGGTCTCCTCTGGCTTTGGACACCTTGGGTGCAATTGTTGAGTCTTCCCTTTCCAGTCAAGGCAGAGAAATCCACTGTCTCCAAGTACACATGCCTAAAAGCTTCATGCCAGAGGTTGAACCTTCTGAAAAGAGATACAGAGCAACTGTCAGGAAGGAAATGAAAGAGTTTTGGATCATCATCAGTTTCCTCACACCACTGTCCTGTTACTTCTATTAGTGACAGTGCCACTAATTACCAGCTGTCCCTAAGAGCTGCTTTCTTTTCTCTTGGCTCCCAAACTCAGCCTGTGCAGGTTCTTGCCCTGGGAAGTGGTGGCCTCCAGCCAGGGCCAAACCACCACAACTAGGGATGGGACTAATCATGGACAGCTGGTGATAGGGGTCTATCACAGGCTGCCTGATCAAGGGGAGCCTGCTGATGAGGCCTTCCTCCTCCAGCTGCAGGAGGCATTGCAGTCACAGGCACTCATCCTGATGGGGGACTTTAACCACCCAGATATCTGCTGGGAAAGCCACACAGTGACCTGCAAGGGACCCAGGAGACTCCTGGGGTCCATAGATGAGAACTTCCTGGTTCAGGTATTGGACAGACCCACCAGAGTTGATGCGTTGCTGGACCTGGTGCTCACCAATGTGGGGGAGATCATTAAAGGTCTTAAGGTTGGAGGCAGCCTGGGCTGCAGTGACCATGCTCTGTTTGAGTTTGTGATCTTGAGGAATGTGGGCCTGGCAAAGAGTGGGATCAGGAGCCTGAACTTTGGGAGAGCACTTGGGCTGGAAGAATCCCAGACAGAGATACAGCCTGGGAGAAGAGCTCCTTGAGGGCAGCCCTGCTGAGAAGGACCTGGGTGTCATGGTGGATGAGAAACTTCACATGAGCCAGCAGTGGCTCCTGCAGCTGGGAAGGCCGATGGTATCCTGGGCTCCATCAGAAGAGGGGTGGCAGCAGGGACAGGGAGGGGATTGTCCCTCTCTGTTCTGTCCTCATGAGGCCCCATCTGGAGTCCTGTGTCCAGAGCTGGGGCCCCCAATACAAGGAAGATGTGGAACTGTTGGAGAGGGTTCAGAGGAGCCACAAAGAGGATCAGAGGGCTGGAGCACCTCCCCTACAAAGAGAGGCTGAGGAAGCTGGGCTTGTTCAGCCTGGAGAAGAGAAGGCTGTGGGGGGACCTCATTGCAGCCTTCCAGTCCCTGAAGGGAGCAGAGGAACAGGAGGGGAATCAGCTTTTTGAAGGCAGAGACTGGCAGGACAAGGGGGCTGGAGTGAAACTGAAGGAGGGAAGGGTTAGATGAGATATTAAGGGGAAGTTCTTTCCAGAGAGTGTGGTGAAGGGCTGGAACAGGCTGCCCAGAGAGGTAGTGGATGCCCCATCCCTGGAGGTGTTCAAGGCCAGGTTGGATGGGGCCCTGGGCAACCTTGTGTAGCTCCAGGCCTGGAGGTTGGTGTCCCTGCCTGTGGCAGGGGGTTGGAGCTCTGTGATCCTTGGGGTCCCTCCCAACCCAGAACCATCTATGATTCTATGTTTGGATGGATGGATGGATGGATGGATGGATGGATGGATGGATGGATGGATGGACGGATGATGTATGGATGGATGGAGGAAAGGAAGAGAAGGCCCGTTGGCCACACTGCGAGTAGAAGACAACCTCCCCTGTCCCCTTCAGCCCACCTCAGGGTGTTCTCACCACTTCCTCAGCCGTGTGATGAAGCAACCAGACACACACACACCCCCCTCTTCCTTACTGGGGGACGTCCTGGCAGTGCCACCCTTCCTGTCACCTCCTCCTCCACACACATGGGGACAATTCAAGGTCCATGGTCCTTCCCCACACCGCAGATACTCTTCCTCCCCTGCGGTTTTCCTCCCTCCTTCCTCTTGCACGAGTGTTTCCTGCCCGGAGCTGGGTGGAGGGGAAGTGACACTGAGCCGTCACCGGCCACCACCCGTGTCAGGGACACAGAAGGTCCACGACCCAGGCCAGGACCTCTGGGAAGGGACATGTGAGTCCCCAAGGTACAGGAGGGAAGGTGGGTGGGGTGGGAGGTCTTCGGGGAGGAGTGGGGAGGACACTGAAGAGACCTGGGACACGTTGACTAGGAGGTGACTTGTTGGTTTGGTGGGAACACCTGGGGGTGTGGTGTGAGCTCACTGGGAGGTCTGGGGGGAAACTGGGATTCCCTGAGTGTGGAAACTGGGAAGGAAAATGTGTGGGGTGGTGGCCAACTGGGAGGTTTTGTGGGTAACTGGGAGTCTGCATGGACAACTGGGATGTCTGGGGGGGTCAACTGGGAGGTTGGAGGTGTGGAGGTGAGTGGGAGGGTGGCCCAGTGGGAGATGGGGAGGGAGCAACTGGGAGGTCTGGGGGATGCCAAGGTGGGATGATCCTGGAGGGTTAAAGGAGGAAGAGGAGGACACCTCAGAGAGGGGGGAGGAGGAAGGAGGGGTGTGGGGTGGAGGCTTTGGGTGGGCGGGAGGTGGGGTGGAGGGATGGGGGGTGGGGCAAGAGAGGGGTGGAGAGAAGATTGGATGGACGGTTGGATGGACAGACAGATGCAGGAAGGGATGGATGGATGGATGGATGGATGGATGGATGGATGGATGGATGGATGGATGGATGGAGGGAGGGAGGGAGGGAGGGAGGGAGGGAGCCCTGTGCTTTCTCTGGAAGATTCTGCGTCCCCATCTCCCCACAGCTCCTCCCCACCCACCACGATGTCCTCGTCCCTTCCTGCCAACACCTCGTCACCCCCTAACGCCACGGCCACCCGCATCCCTGGCGCCGTGGTGGGGATGACCCTGCTGGGGGTGGCGGTGGCCGTGGGGCTCCCCGGTAACGCCATGGTCCTCTGGAGCTACGCTGCCGCCCGCCGGCGCACTGTGCCCGTCCTCCTCATCTTCCACCTGGCCGTGGCCGACGTGGTGACCCTCCTCACCGGGCCCATCTACCTCCAGGCCTTGAGTGTCGGCCAATGGGAAATGGGCTTGGCCGTCTGCCGCGGGTGTCACTATGTCTGCGCCGTCGCCATGTACGTCAGCGTCTTCCTCATCGCCCTCCTGGGTCTCCACCGCTGCTTGGCGGTCTCCAGGCCGGTGGCAGCGGTGGTGACCCCAGGGGGTCACGCCAGGCGATTGGCTCACGGGGTGGCGGCCCTGACGTGGCTGGTGGCTTCCATCTTGGCCATCCCATCCATCGTCTTCCGGCGGGTGGAGGAGGGGCACTGCCAGCGGGTGCACAGCACGAGGGGCTGGTTGGTGGCCCACAACCTCTTGGAGACCACTTTGGGTTGGGCCCTCCCGTTGGCCACCGTGGCCGTTGGCTACGGGTTACTGGTGCGCCGCTTACGCCAGACCCACCTGTCCCGGCGCGGTCGGACCTTCCGGCTGGTGGCCGCCGTGGTGGTGGCCTTTGCTGTCTCCTGGGGACCTTACCACCTGGCCAGCTTGCTGGAGGTGGCAGGGGTCCTACAAGGTGGTGGAGGGACTTTGGAGGCAGCCTCCAAGGTCATTCGGCCACCGGCAACTGCCTTGGCCTTCCTCAGCAGCGCCATGAACCCCCTCCTGTATGCCTGCGCGGGGTGGGGGCTGCGCCACGGTGCCAGGGGGGGTCTCCTGCCTCGGCTCCTGGACATCTCAGCCATTGCTGGCAGCTCCCGAGGGACCATGGCCAAGGGGACCCAGAGTGGGGGGAGGAGCTGGAGGGGGGAGGGAAGGACAACGGTGGTGGAGGGGGGGACGACGATGGAGGAGGAGGAGGGGGGTGGGGAGGGTGGGACGGGGAGGGCGTGATGAGACAGGGGGTGGGTGGGCACAGTGAACACCCCAACACAACCCCAACACACAACTCAACACACCTCAACACACCCCTTCCCTCTGTCCACTCATCTCTTCTCCACCCCTCTGTCCGTCCACATCTCCATCCAGCCGTCCCTCTCTGGTGCCCCGTCACTTCCTCCATCATGGAAGATGAGTCTCCAACCCCACAACCAGCCAACCCCCCTCCAGCCCTCCGACCACCCCTCCTCTCCCTCCCTCCCTCCCTCCCTCCCTCCCTCCCTCCCTCCCTCCATCTATCCCTCCTTTGATCCCTGCATGCCTCCATGAAAAGCCCAAACTTTGTGTCCCACCGTGTCATTTAGAAATTTATGTTCTTAGGTTTTAATTGTATTTCTCACCTGGTGTTTAGTGGGTGTTAAAGGTTTATTTCTGATGTTTTAATTTTATTTCTGTGGTTTTTCTTCTAATTTTTATTTCTTAGCATTTAGTTTTCTTACTTTGTTTTTTATTTTCTCTCTTAATTTTCTTTTAAATTAGTTCTCAGTTTGGTTTTTGTTTGTTTAATTTTATTTCCTTTTTTATTTTTCTTCAGCTTTATAATTTTACTTATTTTGTGTTATTTTAGTTCTTTGGGGGGTTATTTTAGTTCTTATTAATTTTTGGGGTTTCTGTTGGAAATTTTTTATTTTGCGTCTTTGTTTTGTTTTCTTTTAATGTTGGTTCCCAGGCCAATGGAGGTGACACCAGGAAAGGTGAAGGTGCTGCCTGTGCTCACGGGATGGGGGATCAATCCAAAATCTCATTGGGTTTCCTTTCTCTAGGGGGGCATCTCACAGAGCTTCTGCGTCTTCTCTGGGCACAGTGCTCAATAACAAGGTGGCTTTAATTAAATCTGTCCTGGACACTCAGCTGAGACCACAGTGGTGCCTGAGCCCTGTCTTCAGCTGCCACAGGAAATGGGAGGAATGAGTTCCCCCCACTCCATGTCCCACCTGTGTCCCCCCAATGTCTTCCTATGCCTCCTGTGTCACCCCTGACCCTCCCACGTCCACCCACGTCCCTCCCATGTCCCCCATGTCTTCCCCTGCCGTGATGTCCCACCCATGTCTTTCCATGTCCCCTTGTGTCCCCCTCATATCCTATGTTACACCATGTCCCTTCTGTGTCCTCTTATCCCCCAGTCCCCCTTTGTCCCCAGGCAGAAGCTGCCCCAGCACTGGTAGGTCCTCAGCACCCAACATCCCTCAGACACCTGTTCAGGTGCTCCAAGCATCCCAGCCTGGGCAGGAGGATGCTCTGCTGGGAGGTGATCTGCTGATCCTGCCTGGGAGCTGGCGCTCAGTGGCTCTTCTGGGCTCACACTGCCCTCTCCTGACACTTGGGGGTGGAGATGTCCCCAGGGCTCCTCCAGCCCTGAGTTGTGAGTCACAGAATGCTCTGGGTTGGAAGGGACTCTTAAAGGCCATCTAGTCCAAACCCTTTGCAGTAAGCAGACACCTTTGACTACATCAACCCTCTGATCAGCTTGGTGTTATCTGCAAACTTGTACTCGTTTCTTCCACCATTGGGATGCTCATGCAAGGGGTTTGGAGGATATTGGAGCCTCTTTGGGGCAGGGGCAGCCGCTCTTTGGCATCCCCTCTGAGGTGGCTGTGACCCTCACCTTCCTCCTCTGACTCCCTTCCCCTCCCTCCTCTCCAGTACGGCTGCAGATGTGGCTCCCAGTGAGCCCCAGGGGTCTCCTGAGGTACTGGGTGACTCCACATGCTCCGGCTGGGACCAGGTAGGGATCCTGCAGGGCTGGTGGGGGCTTTTGCCCGATACAAGTGGTAGATGCGGGGCAGAGAGCTCCATGGGTCAGGGGGAAGCCCGCCCCAGATCATGGGTTTCACTTTCCCTTAGCCCCTTTACGCCGTATGTCCCTCACTCTGGTTTCCCCTTCGGTCCTGTGGCACTGAGCGTGCACCGCTCACACCAAGCTCGCCCTGGCCTGCAACACCCCAAATAAATGTAGGCACAAGCTCCACATCTCTGTATCCTTCTCCATGGCCAAACTGACTTCAGAATAGTAGGACTACACCATGCTCTTTGTGTCAATGTGGGGCCGGATGTTGTGCTGCCCTGTCACTTGCCCCTGCATAGATGCTTGGAGCTTGGACATCAGGTGGATCCATCACCAGGTCTCTGAAATGCTGCACCACTACCGAAATGGGGAGGACCTGTACTGGGATCAGTTGGAGGAATATGTTGGGAGGACAGAGTTGGCCAGAGATGGTCTCTCCAGAGGAAGCCTGGACTTGCGAATCTCTGGGTTGAGACTCTCAGATGGTGGTCAGTACGTCTGCACTGTGACATATGGTGCCTCTTATGGACAAGGTATGATGGAGTGGACATGTCAGGTTTGTGGCCAATGTGGTGCTTCCAGGGGGTTGTCCTGGTGTCCCTAGGCTTGGGTGTTCTTCCCAGACCTCTGTCCTGTTTCTTTTGTGCTGCAGGAGAGCTGGCACATTGTTCGGAAGCCTTGGGGCTTGAACAAAGATGGGTCAGTGCAGATGCTGCCTCAAGATGCTGCAGCTCGGCAGCTCAGTCTTGCTCTTATGGGATTACTGAGGGGAGATCTGGGGCCGTTGGGCATCAACGCTTGTTGGTTCCTGCACAGGTTGGGGTGGGTTTGGTGGCCGGTCCTGCAGCCCTGGTGAGACCTGTGAGGGGTCTGCTCTGGGATGAAGTGGTGGCCTTGCAGCTGAGCCCATCCCCACCTGACCCCAACCCTGTGCTCTTCCCCAGCCACAGGCTCTGGCCCTCAGCTCTCTCTGGAGGGTTACGAGGCCGGAGGCATCCGGGTGCTGTGTCGATCGGCCGGATGGTTCCCGCAACCAGAGGTGCTGTGGAAAGACCCCAACAGGCACCGTGTCCCCTCAGTCTCCTCTGAGGCAAAGGGCCTGTTTGACACCAAAGCTGTCATCATGGTGAGGGGAACTGGAGATGGGAACTGGTCCTGTGTGGTCACCAATCATAGAAACATAGAATGGTTATGGATGGAAGGGACCTTAAATACCAAGTTCCAACCCCCTGCCATGGGCAGGGACACCTCTCACTAGACCAGGCTGCTCAAAGCCCCATCCAACTTGGCCTTGAACCCTTCCTAGGAGGGATCCTCCAGCATTTCTCTGGGTAACCTGTTCCAGTGCCTCACCAGTCTCAGAATGTAGAATTTCTCCATAGTATCCAATCTGAATCAGTCTTCTTCAGGTACAGCTGCCTTAACCAGAAGCACGAGGCATGCCTACACATCTGTGGAGATTTGACCCTAGTTGTTGGCCAGATGCCCACTAAAGCCACTCTATTACTCCTCTTTTCAGGTGGACAGGGGAGAAAATAGATATTGAGAGGCTCAGAAGTGGAGATAAGGACATGGGGAGATCATTCCACAATCAGCGTCACTGGGAAAACAGACTCAACACATTTAAAAAAGCCATTGAATTTATTACATTATCCTACACACACAGAGACCAGAGTTGGATAATGAGAAGTACAAACAGACCTTAAAACATCTCCCCCCTCCCCCCTTCACTGACTTAATTTATTCATGATTCAGTCCACAAGGTCGACTGCTCGGAGCCGGCGCAGCCAGAGCCTCAGCAACAGCTCTTGAGGTACTGGGGGGGTGGGGGGGGGGGGGTTGGGGTGGCTGCTTTGCTTTTGCCTTTTCCTGTTCAGAGAGTCCCTGGCCACCCCCAGAAACCAGTAAGAATCACCTCCAAACTTCCCTTTCACCTCCACCTCCCAGCAGTGCCTCCCCTCCATGAATTGCTCCAATTGGATGGGCCAAGATGTGAATCTCTGAGGGGTGTCAGGGAGGTTCTGCCATTCTCTTCCCAATCTCACACTTCTGCTGTCTGCTGACAGGACAAGCTCAGGATGAACTGTGTTGGGATCCAGGGTCACCATGTCTGCAGGGACAGGAGGAGCCAGAACATCAGGAGACCACTGAGGTGCTGGAACAGGCTGCCCAGAGAGGTGGTGGCTGCCCTGCCCCTGGAGGTGTTCAAGGCCAGGTTGGATGGGGCCCTGGACAACCTTGTGTAGCTCCAGGCCTGGAGGTTGGTGTCCCTGCCTGTGGCAGGGGGGTTGGAACTCTATGATCCTTGGGGTCCCTTCCAACCCAGACCATCGTATGATTCTATGATCAGAAGCAGAACTCAGTGCCGGGCAGATTAGACCACCTGGGGCCAGGATATGCCCTGTGGGGCAGGAGATGGGGCATCGCCTTCCTCATACAGATCCCATCCCGGGGCTGGCCCCAACCACTGCCAAGCCCCATCCCATGGCAATAAGCACTGGTGGGGCCTCTGCCCCAGTGTGGAGGAGCAGGATGGGGAGGCAGTGGCAGGGTCTGGGCAGTGTCTGGGGGAAGATGGCTCCTCTAGGCTCCACTGATAGAGCTCACAAGGGGTGGGTGGCTAGAAAACAGCAGGGGAACGGCCCAGTGCCACAGTCCAGGTGTGGGAGTCACCCAATACACCCAGGCACAGCTTGGCCCCAGAAACTGGCCGGTGCAGATGCCCCTTGAACATGAGGAATGGGAGGAGAACCACCTCCCATGGATGGGAGCGGCACCCAAACCCCCAGTTACCTGGACTGTGGGGCAGCAGAAACTTCCTCCAGGCTGCAAGGAGAAAGGAGATCTGGTCACATCCCAGAGCTGGTCCCAGCAGTTCTGGGAGGGCAGAGGGCTCATCCCCGTGCTGTCTGCTTGGACTGCTGACTCTCCCAGGCACATGGCCTTGGGCTTTCCCAAGACCCAGGGATGCCAGGATGGAGAGGAAGGGCAATGATGGAAAGGGCCGAGCACAGAGCACCTGGGAATAGGACCCCACAGTGTCCCAGATCTCAAAGAGACTCACCCAGTGCTGCATCTCATTCCTCTGTGAGGTGGTTTGGCCCTGGCTAGAGGCCAAATGCCCACCAATGCCGCTCTATCACTCCCCTTTTCAGCCATAAAGGGGAGAAAATATATATTGAGAGGTTTAGGATTCAAGATAGGGACAGAGAGGGATCACACTGCAATTAGTGCATTGGGCAAAACAGACTCCACACAGAAGAAAGAAAACTAATTTATTACACTGCACTACACACCCAGTGAACCAGAGTCAGGTAATGAGAAGCGTGGCCAGGTCTTAAAGCACCTTCCCCCCACCCCTCCTTTCTTAGCAAACTTCACTTCATTCATGATTTTACTCCCTTCTTCCCCAGCAACATGACACAAGGAGGGGCAGGGAACGTTGAGTGGGGTTCCAGTCAGTTCCTCACAAGCTGTTTTCCTTCTCCAAATCTTAAACCACCTCTACTTCTCCTCACCCCTCCCCTCTTAGAAGACTTTAGTCATAATTTTGATCCCTTCTCCCCTTCCCCACTCCCCACCATTCTGGCATGGGGAGGGACAGGGAATGGGGAGTGGGGGTTTTCAGTCCATTCCTCCTGAGTTATTTTCCTTCTTCCTTTTGAGGGGGGGAGAAGGGTATTCCTTCCCCTGCGTCACCATGGGGTCCCACCCATGGGAGAGTCCTCCACAAACTTCTCTGGCATTGGTCCCCTCTATCAGGGTGTCATCTCCTCACCATGTGCCTCAGCCCGGTTCCCTTTCATGGGTGCTGACCTTCGGGTCCAAACTGCTCCAGCCTGGTCCCCCACCGAGTCACAAGTCCCCCAGCAAACCTGCTGTGGCATGGGCCAGTCTCTCCACAGGCTGTAGATGTCTCTGCCCCCTGTCCTTTTCCATGGGCTGCGAGAGGACACCCACTCTACCATGGTCTTCTCCGTGGGCTGCAAGGGGAATCTCTCTCTCTGGCACCTGGAGCACCTCATTCTTCCTCCCTGGCCTTGGTGTCTGCACAGTTTCTCACATCTTCTCACTCCCTTCTCTGGGGGTAAAAAGCAGCTGCTTGCAGTTCTTTTCTTCTAAATATGATTCCCAGAGGTGCTGTGACCATCGCTGATGGGCTCGGCCTTGGTCAATAGCAACTCTGGCCTTGAATCAGCTGATGTTTACTCTCTGGGGCCTGCAGAGCTTCTTACAGCAGCCATCTCTGCAGCCCCCAGTTCTCTACCAGCACATTGCTACAGAAAACTGCTACACTCTGGAAAGCAAAACCAAAAAGCGATGTGTGACCAGAGGGAACAGCTACTCCTCCTGTAAGTGCTCCCACAGGAGCTGTCAGAGCTTGGCAAGACCTCAAATTGCTTGTTTGGGAAATGGTAAAAGACCCCAGTCCCCAGGAATGTCTCCCTTGGACGGGTCATGTCCCATGGCTAATGCCCAGGGAGAACCAAAGGGAAGAAGGGACAAATCTGGGCTGGTTTCCCCAAAGCAGGAAAAGTGCATGAATTGAGAGGACAGGCAAAGAGGGAAAGGGCTGAGCACAGAGCACCCGTGACAGGAGCCCACGTCGTGCAGGTGCCCACGGCCACTCACCCGGTGCTGCACCTCGTTCCTATGGAAAGAAAACCAAAAAGCAACATGTATCAGGTAGGACACCTTGTCATCCCAGAAATGCTCAAGAAGAGCAGGAAGAGCTCTTGCAGATCCCAAATTACTGTTTGGGAAGTGCAAAAAACCCCAAACCCCAGGAATGTCTCTCCACACGACTCACCCAGTTCTGCACCTTGTTCCTCTGGAAAAGAAGGGAAAAATAATATTTAACCAGGTAGGACATCTTGTCATGCCATAACTGCACATGAAGAGTAGGCAGAGCTCAGGCAGACCCCAAATTACAGATTTGGAAGTGCAAAGAACCCCAAATGTCAGGAATGTCTCTTTCCACAAGACTCACCCTGTGCTGCACTTCGTTCCTCTGGAAAGAAAAACAAAAAGACAGGTGTGATCAGAGGGAACAGCTACTCATCCCATGGCTGCTGCACAGTAGCTGGTAGAGCTTGGGCTGATGCCCAACTCATTCTTTTTGGGGAGTAGGAAAAGACTGCATTGCACCCAGGAATGGTTCCCTGCTAGACTATTTCCCCATAAGCCCACCTAGGCCCTCTGGAGCTCAGCCCCAACATCAGGAACCCCACAAATCCAAGTCCCTCCCGGGGGCTCCTGTGCCAGGAGGTTTTGCTCGGGTAAAGGGCCAGAAGGACTCACCCAGCTCTCTGGATACCAGCAGGCCTGAAAAGCAAAGGCAGAGGAAGAGGACATGAGGAGTGCAGCTTGAAGAAACATCTCAAGAGGGTCTCTTGGACCTTCCCACCAGCTCTGGCCATGCTCCCTCTCACCCTGCCCACACCCCACCGTGCACTCGTCCCATTCAGTCCTTTGCCCAAGGGGCATTTTGATGAAGGCAAAACATCCTTCTGAAGCAAACGTACGTTTCCTTCTCCAGAGACATGCACCGACGGCAAGGAGCCCAACAGAGAGCACGAGGAGCACACTCAGTCCAATCACCCAGGGACGTGTATTGTGGAAAAAGGGAGCTGAGAAACAAACAGATCCACAGGGAAAGGGATGGATGTACTGGAGTGTGTGGGAAGAAGGACCAAGAAACTAACACCTCACACCTCCCAGCCCTTGTGCCGCGAGCCCTGGCCTCAAGGGGACAGAGTCCTCCCGTGCTCCCACATTCCATGCTGCACCCCAAGCTCAGAACAAAGCTGCTCCAAGCAAGGCAGCCACCCCCCACTGGCTGCAGCCATCTCACCGGAGATTTGCAGGGACGCCTCCTGTTCCTGGTCCAGGTGGAGGTTCCTGACCACACAGGACCAGTTCCCATCTCTGGTCCCCGTCACCACGATGGTGTCTTCGGTGTCAAACAGGCCCCTGGCATCAGGGGAACGTCTCCAGGAGACCGAGGGGACACGTTGCCCTTTGGGGTCTTTCCACAGCACCTCCGGTTGTGGGAACCATCCGGCCGATCGACACAGCACCCGGATGCCTCCGGCCTCGTACCCCTCCAGAGAGAGCTGAGGACAAGAGCCTGTGGCTGGGGAATAACCCGGGGTTGGGGTCAGGGAGGGATGGGCTCAGCTCTGATGCCACCACTGCATCCCAGAGCAGACCCCTCACAGCTCCCACCAAACCCACCCCAACCTGTGCAGGAACCACCCAGCATTGATGCCCAACAGCCCCAGATCTCCCCCCAAACCTCACGTGAGAGCAAGACCGAGCTGCCCAGCTTCAGCACCTCAAGGCAGCATCTGTAGCGACCCCTCTTTGTTCAAGAAGCCCCAAGGCTTCCAGACAATGTACCAGTTCTCCTGGGGCACCAAGGGACGGGACAGTAGTCTGAGAGGGACACACAAGGCCAGGGACACCATGACTACCCCTGGAAACACCACACCAGACACAAACCTGTCACCTGCAGCTTCACCAAAGCTTCTCCATAGGAGTTGCCATCTTTCACAGTGCAGACGTAATAACCATCATCAGAGGGTCTCAGCCCAGAGATTCGCAAGTCCAGGATTCCTCTGGAGAGACCATCTCTGTCCATCTCTGTCCTCCCAACATATTCCTCCATCTGCTCCCCAGACACGTCCTCCCCATGTCGGTAGTGGTGCACCGTTTCAGAGACCCTGTGCCGGATCCACCTGATGTCCCAGCTCTGAGCATCCATGGCTGGGGACAAGTGACACGGCAGCATAACGTCCTGCCCCACGGTGACACGGAGAGCATGGCCTGGTCCCACCACTGTGAAGTCAGCTTGGCCATGGAGAAGAACACAGAGACATGAGATGGTGCCTGCATTAATTGAGGGTGTTGCAGGCCAGGACCAAGCTTGGTGTGAGTGGGGACACGCTCCATGTCACAGGTGTTGCTTTGCCCTCCCATAATCCAGAGACTCCAGAGGAACTGGAGTGGGAGTTTGAGGACTGGAAGGAGAAGGGGGTTTCCCAGGAGTGGGAAGTTGCTCCAGAAAATGACCTCCACCCCAGCCAGCCCCACTCCAGCCACAGTAGTCAAGGGAAAGCAAAAGCATGTGGGTCTGAGCTCCAGGCTGGGATCCCCCCACTCCACAGCAGCTCCCTGCCCCACATCTGCCACCTGGAGCGGGCAAAAGCTCTCACCAGCCCTGCAAGATCCCTACCTGTTCCCAGCCGGAGCACGTGGAGAATCACCCAATACCTCAAGAGGCCCCCGGGGCTCGCTGGGAGACACATCCTTGGCCACTCTGAAGAGGAGGGAGGGGAAAGGAGGCAGAGGAGGGCAATGGGGGTCACAGCCACCCCAGAGGGGATCTGATGAAGAAGGGCTGCTCCTGCACCAAAGAGGCGCCAAAATCCTCAGAGCCCCTGCACCAGCACCCCAAGAGTGTATGAAACTGGTGCTCGAGGACAGGATAGGACTGCAGACGGGTCCCCAGAACAGTCCCCGCTCTGCCCCACAGCCCTTCTCCAGCAGTTATCCCAAATCCAGTAACGGCTCGAAATGAGGGGAAATGTTCTCAACCCCCCACAGTGGGGCAGTTTGCCCACAATCAGATTAACGACTTTTGGGTGGGACTTGAGGCCACAGCACAGGCGAGGAGCTTCCGCATCTTCCTACCAGAGTCCAGAGTGTGGCCTCC
This sequence comes from Gallinula chloropus, assembly GCF_964237585.1. Taxonomy (NCBI): domain Eukaryota; kingdom Metazoa; phylum Chordata; class Aves; order Gruiformes; family Rallidae; genus Gallinula; species Gallinula chloropus. The sequence goes on along the minus strand of NC_140117.1, from coordinate 601,785 downwards.
CCAGTGCTGAGTACAGGGGCACAATCCCTGCCCTGGGGGCCATGCGGTGTCTGACACCAGCCAGGATGCCATTGGCTTTCCTGGCCACCTGGGCACACTGCTGACTCGTTGAGTCTTCAGTCAACCAACAGCCCCAGGTCCTTCTCTGCCTGACAGCTCTCCGGACAGTCTCCCCCAGCCTGTAGTACTGCATGGGGTTGTTATGTCCCATGTGCAGCACTCTACTCTTGGCCTTGTTAAACCTCATCCCCTTGGTCTCAGCCCAGGGATCCAGCCTGTCCAGATCCCTCTGAAGAGCCTCCCTACCCTCAGGCAGATCAACACTTCCTCCCAGCTTAGTGTCATCTGCAAACTTACTGAGGGAGCATTCAATCCCTTCATCCAGCTCATTGATAAAGATGTTGAACAGAACTGGACCCAGGACAGAGCCCTGGGGGACGCCACTCGTGACCGGCTTCAGCTGGATTTGGTTCCATTCACCACGACCCTTTGGGCTCGGTCATCCAGCCAGTTTTTAACCCAGCTGAGGGTCCACCTGTCCAGGCCAATGGCAGCCAGTTTCTCAGTCAGAATGCTGTGAGCCTCTACCCATTTCTCATAACCCTCCAGAGAGAGCTGAGGGCCAGAGCCTGTGGCTGGGGGAAGAACCCGGGGTTGGGGTCAGAGAAGGATGGGCTGAGCTCTAAGGCCAACCCGAGCAGATCCCTCACAGTTCCCACCAAACCCACCCCAACCTGTGCAGGAACTGCTGGGCGTTGATGCCCGTTGATTTCCACCTGATGCTCCAACTCCAAATATCCTCACTGGGGGACAAGTGACATGGCAGCACAACATCCTGCCCCATGGTGACACGGAAAGGGTGGGCTGGTCCCACTCACAGGGGCTGGTGACTTTCACCAATGGTCACAGTGGGGTTGAGATCTTCAGTTTATCACCAGCCTCGTTCAATGGAGAGACCATCCGCCCCTGGATTTGGGTGGGTACGTGGAACACCAAGCTGTGCCTCAGGGAGAACACCTCCCCAGCCTTTCTGCAGACACTGTCCACACTTCTCTCGTAAGAGCCACAGCAGCAGATATCCCCCTCAGCCCCAGCCCAGCCCAGGGAGCAGAGGGGCAGTGAGGGGGCTCAGAAGGTTTTGGCTGGGCTGGAGCTCATGTCTCCACAGTCCCCAGTATGGGCTGTGTGTTGTATTCCTGTTGCAGGCAGAGCAGATAATGCTGTGGTGATGCAATCATTAGGAGCCATGTGGGGATGTGCAAGCTGTGGCCAGGAGATGTTTTCTCACCCTGGGCTCTATCGTATCTCCAGCTGTCCCAGCTATGATCCGTTGGTTGCAGCTCCGGGTCTGGCTGGGCTGAAATCTATGAAGTCGAATTTTGCAGGAGGGTGGGACAGAAATGTCTTTGGGTTGGTGCCCAGACATGGTTAATGTGGGGTCAGGGCTCTGCCTGGCTCTGCTCACAACCCCCTCTGAAGACCAGCCCAAGGACTCATCCAAAGCACACTTTGGTAACAAGCATCCTTGGGGAGAGCTGAACATCTGAGAAAGAGGAAAGCTCCTGCCCCAGCTGGGGTGACGGGTGGGGGATGGCCAGGGAGAGATGAAGGCAACAGGAATGGGCAGGAACTGGAGGCAGGGAAATGTGGCAGGGGGTAATCATGAGCACCCACCCAATTAATGCCCCCCCAAACTTGCAAAGAGCACGCATGTTAATTAAGATATGCTTGACCAGTAGCAGATGATGGGGTAATTACTAACCAATTAGCATCTATTTCCAGGCTTTTCCTAACCCTGTCACAGGAACAAACAGGGCAGATTGTGAGTGCTGGGTGCTGGCTTTGTGGAATTACCACCCAGCACCCGTGTATGCACAAAATGAATCCAGTCCCTCTGCTCTGTGTGTTGGTGTCCTGTACAGTGGGTCACAAACCAGGTTTTGGGGCAGCCATGGAGTTTGCTTGCCAGCACCCTGTGTCACAGAATCACAAGGATGGAAAAGACCTTTAAGATCATCAAGTCCAACCATTCCCATCCTATGCTAAACCATTTCCCTAAGTACTTCATCTACCCTTTCTTTAAACACATCCAGGGAAGGTGACTCAACCCCCTACCAGGGCAGCCTGTTATAGGCCCTGACAACTCTTTCAGTAATTTTTTTTTCCCCCTAAATTCTAATTTGACCCTGCCCTGGGGCAGCTTGAGGTCATTTCCCCTTGTCCTATCTCCTGTCCCCTGGCTGAAGAAACCATCGCCCACCTCTCTGCACCCTCCTGGTCAGGTAGTTGCAGGCAGTGAGAAAGTCTCCCTTCAGCCTCCTCTTCTCCAGGCTGAACACCCCCAGCTCCCTCAGCCACTCCTCGTAGGATTTGCCCTCCAGCCCCTTCCCCAGCCTGGTTGCCCTTCTCTGGACTCACTCCAGGACCTCAATGTCCTTATGGTGAGGAGCACAGAACTGGACACTGCACTTGAGGGGCAGCCTCACCAATGCCGAGTACAGGGGCACAATCACCTCCCCAGACCTACTGGCCAAAGTATTTTTGACACAAGCCAGGATGCCATTGGCTTTCCTGGCCACCCAGGCACACTGCTGGCTCATATTCAGCCTGCAGCCACCCAACACCCCCAGGTCCTTCTCTGCCTGACAGCTCTCCCGTGGTGGTGGCCTGGAGTTCTGCACCCCACTGTTGGCAGAGCTCATAGTAGGGATGCCCTGACCTGCTGTTCCCCAGCACAGGCTGCCAGGAGAGGTGCAGCTCTGGGAAAAGCCACCTCCAGCACCTGCACCCAGGTACTGCAGCTGTGTTTTCTGCCTCTGGGCTTTGGTAGGAGGATGCAGAATTTCAGCTCCTTGCCTGGCAGTGGGGCATCAAATCCTGCCCACAGACGTAAATCTGCACCTCAAAGCCAGCAGAGGATGGGGTTTTAAAGCAGCCTGGTGCATCCGGCAGCTCCTGAGCACCTGGTGAGCAACTTCTCTTTCCACAGAAGATTTATATTTCCTGCCCTGTAGAGTCAGTAACGGATTTGCAATAACTCCTGGGGAGGGGCAGTGGGGCAGAGCAGGGGCTGCACCAGGGAGCTGTGTGGTCCCATCCTGACCTTGAGGACCGGTTTCTTCCACTGTTGGGGTGCTTGTGCAGGGGATGGACATGGGCAGCCCTCTTTAGGGCATGGGCAGCCCTTCTTTGCTGTCCCATCTGGGGCACCTGCAACCCCCACTGCCCTCCTCTGTCTCCCCCTTCCTCTTCTCCAGCACGGCCACAGCTGTGGCTCCCAGTGAGCCCTGGGGGTCTCCTGAGGTATTGGGTGACTTTCCACATAGTTTCGCTGGGATCAGATAAGGATCCTGCAGGGAACACTGGAGCTTTTGCCTGCTCTGTGTGGCAGATGTGGGTCAGGGATCTGCCATGAGGTAGGGGGAGCTGACCCATGAGCTCGACCCCACATGGGTTTCACTTTCCCTTGGGCTCTTTATGCCATATGTCCCCCATCCTGGGTTCCCCTTCAGTCCTGTCCTGCAGTGCTCCTTTCCAATGCTTCTTGATAGCACTGGGGCTGGCTGGGGTAGAGGTCATTTTCTGCAGTAGGTAATCACTCCCAGGAAACCTCCTTCTCCTTTGAGTCATCCCACTCCTGCTCCAGTTTCACCAGGGTCTCTGGACCATTGCAGGGCCAAGCAACACCCACGGCATTGTGTCCTGCTGATGCCAAGCTTGCCCCTTGCCTGCAATCCCCTAAATAAACATAAGCACAATCCTTGTCTCTCTGTGATTTTCTCCCTGGCCAAGTGCGGTGATTCAGCCCCAAGCAGTGGCTGAGCACCACCAGCCACTTGCTCACCCCTCCCTTGGAGGAGAAACAGACAGAGCCCCAGTGGTTTGGGATAAGGACAGTCTACAAGGTAAAAGAAGAAAAAATGAAGGGGGAATTATTTTTAAACAAAAGGAAAAGGGGGGAATTATTTTTAAAAAGAAGGAAAAGTTTTTTAAAAAAGAAGGCAAAAAATGGTGAAAAAAAGAAATAGGGTTAAAAAAAAGATAAAATACGTGATCAAAAAAAGAGAGACGAGGCAAAGCTGGAAAAGGCATTTTTCTCCCCAATGGGTGGGGGCTGCCCCATCCTTACTCACCCAGGGGCCGGGTGGGTTTGGGTCTGCCCTCCCCGCCCACAGTGGGCGCACAGGTACCGTGGAGCCCCACACTGAGCAGGCGGGGGATGTGCAGGGCTGGGGGCTGCTGAGCCCCGGCCATGGCTGCGCTGGAGCAGGTTCAGGCAGGGGGAGCCCTCGGATAGGAGTGGGACCATCCGCGGAGGTGGGGTCTGACCTCAGGGCTGGGTTTACTGCGAGGGGAACTTTGGGGCACCGAGTTTTTCCTTCCTTTGCTTTAAAAAACTAATCTTTTAAACTTTGTGTCTGACTTTGGCTTTTTGAATTTTAGTTCATCACTTTTAGTTGTATTTTACTTGTATTTCTCACCTCGTGGTTTGCTGGGTTTCTTTATTTCTGAGGTTTTAATTTTATTAGTTTGGGATTTTAAATATTTTTCTTTGGTATAATTTTTATTTCATTTTTTCTATAATTTTATTTCTTAGGTTTTAATGTTCTTGCTTTGCTCTTTTATTTTCTCTTTAATTTTCTTTTAAGATTAGTTCCCACTTTTTTTTGTTTTGTTTCTGTGATTTTATTTCTTTGTCTTTCTAATTTTACCTATTTTGTATTATTTTAGTTCTTTGGGGGTTACTTTAGTTCTTTTTAGGTTTAGTTTTTCTGTTGGATATTTTTTAATTTCCCTCCCTAGTTTGTTTGTTTGTTTGTTTAATTTTGATTCTTTGCTTTGTATTTTGGGTCTCAGTTGAGGGGCTTTTCCTCTTTCCTTTTCATTTTGGTTACTTTGGTTTTAATGGTTTAACTTTTAAAACGTTGCCACCTTGAGGCCACTTTACAGCCTCTCTGCTTGGGGCACCTCGGTGGTCTCCCCAGTGGCTTTTTGTGGGGGTGGGATGACTCCCCCAGACCCTGACCTCTCTCCTGGCACTGCCTTTCCTTGAGATCTCTTGGCTCTAACTCCCAAAGCTCCTTTGAACTGAAATGTGTTTTTTCTCCCTGTTTTAGGGGTTCCACATACATGTCAGAGGGTCGTGGTGGGCTTCCAGGTCTCATCCTCGTCAGGGTTGGGATGCCCGAGGGGATGGTTTGTGTTTCTTCTTCCCATCCCAACCCCGGGGACAAATGGTGTTTTGTTCCCAGGCTGATGGGGGTGACACCAGGAAAGGTGAAGGTGCTGTCTGTGCTCATGGGACAGTTGTGTGAGGACAGAGCCAACCTGAAACCTCATTCGGTTTCCCTTCTCCAGCTCTGAAGTGGAACCTCATGGACCTTCCATGGCTCCTCTATGCATGGTGCTCGATAATGAGGTGGGTTTCCTCAGTACCCAACATCCTTTAGACACCTGTTCAGGTGCTCCAAGCATCCCAGCCGGGGCAGGAGGATGCTCTGCTGGGAGGTGATCTGCTGGTCCTGCCTGGGAGCTGGGGCTCAGCGCCTCTTCTGGGCTCACACTGCCCTCTCCTGGCACTTGGGGGTGGAGACGTCCCCAGGGCTCCTTAAGCTCTGAGACTCGAGCTGTGGGATCACAGAATGCTCTGGGGTGGAAGACACCTTTGAAGGCCATCAAGTGCATGTCATGCCGTGTTATGTGTCCTGTCTGTGTGTGTCCCAGTGACCACGGACACCTTTCACTAGATCAAGTTGCTCAGAGCTTCATTAAGCCTGACCTTGAATGTCTCCACCGCCTCTCTGGGGAGCCTGGCCCAGTGTCCCACCACCCTCAGAGGGCAGAACTTCTTCCTCATGTCTCATCTAAACCTGCCCTGCTCTAGTTTAAAACCACCACCCCTCATCCTATCACTCCCTGCCCTTGGTAACAGTCCTCCCCAGCTTGCCTGTAGGTCCCTTCAGGGACTGGAAGGGGCTCTGAGGTCTCCCCTGAGCCTTTGCTTCTCCAGGTTGAACAGCCCCAACCCTCTCAGCCTGTCTTTCTAAGAGAAGTGCTCCAGCCCTCTGATCATCCTTGTGGCCTCCTCTGGACCTGCTCCAAAAGGTCCATGTCCTTCTTGTGTTGAGGGATCCAGACCCTCTCCCCTGGCCAGAGACCCTTGTCACCAGCCATGGGATATGACCAGGCTGGCAGGGAGACACTCCTGTGGATTTGGGGAATTTTCTTAGTTCCCTTATAAGCAGTTTGGGGTCTGCACTAGCTCTGCCTGATCTTCATGAGCTGTTATCACGTAAAACATGATCAAACACTTTTTCTTTCCTTTCCAGATGAACGAGCTGCAGAAATGAGTGAGTCTCCATGAACTCCAGCACAGCATGCGGTCCTGTCTTGGGCAATCTATGCTTGTCCCTTTCCCTCCTTTCCTTACTCATCTCCTTTCCACAGTCACACAGGAAACACCACAGGATGCTCCAGTGTGAGCCACTGCATGGCTCATCTCTGTGTCTCTGTCTCTCTCCACGGGCTGCAAGTGCTGGCAGGGCTTGCTCCAACAGGAGACAGAGTGTCTTCTGTATGTCTCCACCTGCTCCAGCATGGGGCCTCTCCTCGGGCTGCAGGTGGGGTCTGGGCCTTTTCCATGGGCTGTGGGGGGACACCCGCTCCACCATGGTTTTCTCCAGGGGCTGCTGGGGCATCTTTCTCTCCAGCACCTGGGGTGAGTCCTCCCCCACTTCCCTGGCCTTGGTGCCTGCACAGCTCCTCACATCTTCTCACTCCCTTCTCTGGGGGCACAATGCAGCTGCTTGCAGGGTTTTGTTTCTCCTAACTGTGATTCCCAGAGGCGCTGTGACCATTGCTGATGGGCTCGGCCTTGGTCAGCAGTAACTCTGGCCTTGAGCCAGCTGGTGTTTGCTCTGTGGGGCCTGCAGAGAGCTTCTGGCTGCTTCTTGCAGCAGCCAGCCCTGCAGCCCCCCTTCTCCACAAGAACCCAGCCATACAAAGCAGTCAGGCACACTGGACTTCACCAGGATTGGTGGGTAACTGTGCATTGTCTGGATCATATTAAACCACCTTCCGGGGCCTGTTCCCTCGGGTACCGGGGGCCTCTCTCCATGGAGAGCCTTCTGCCTGGCCGGCACATGCCACCTTCACTGCAGGGAAACCTTTCACGCCTGACAGGAGTTGCTGCTAGAGGCTGAGGGCTCACATCTTCTCCCCCCTCGCCTTGTCCGTGCCCCTTCCCCACACAGGGAGCCCGGCTGCTTGGCCTCCCTGCCCTCCATTTCTGGGTGTCTGGCCCTGTTACCTCGGTATCACAGCAGCCCCGCCTGCCTTTTGCTAGACTTCCTCTGCTCTGCCAGAGGCTGCTGCCTGTCCGGGGTCGGTCTTTGCAGCTGCTTGACCGGGGCTGCTCTTTGCAGCCGCGATTGGCTGCTTCCCCTGCCACTCATGGGCTCTGCACACTGATTGTCTAGAGCAGAGCCCGCTGCTCCTCTCCTCAAAGTTGACAGCAGCAGCGGATGTGCAGGTTGGTTCCGGGGGGTGCTGTTGCTGGGGGAGGGGCTGTGGGGGTGGGTTTGGGCTCCCCAAGTCCCCCCCTCCTATTTCCTGCTGGGAGCCATCACTTGTGACTCCCCACTTCCCGCTGTGGCTCAGCCGTGCCGAGTCAGTGGGAGTCAGGAGCCCTTCCGGGCAGCGTCCTCACAGGAGCTGCTTTGCCCAGCTGCCCCCAGCCTCCCTGGGGTGAACGGTCTGACCCTGGGGTGGGCTCAGCCCCTGCACCAGCAGCGGGGAGTATCCAGGCACCGGTTGTGCCTGTGTCCTCCTCGTATCACACCGCACCTACATGGTTTGCCTTAACCCCCTCCAACCCTCACCCCCTGATCTGCATCTCTGTGGGACCTCCCCCATCACTGACACCATGGACCTCGGTCTTCCCTTCCTGGGAAGCAGGACCTCCTCCTGGACAAACCTCGGTGCCCCAAAATCCCCCCACCAGTCACATCCCCCCCACACCGTGGGTCTGTGCACCCCCATCCCTCACTGTCACCCATGTCTCCACAGAGCTCCACTCCTTGCACTACTTTGACATTGCGGTGTCAGAAAATGAACTGGTTTCTTGTAACTCCTCTTCCAGCAGCATGCTGTTGAGCAGGGCTGGACCAAAAGCATCCCTCAGACACACACTCGGGTGCTCCAAGCATCCCAGCCTGGGCAGGAGGATGCTCTGCTGGGAGGTGATCTGCTGGTCCTGCCTGGGAGCTGGGGCTCAGTGGCTCTTCTGGGCTCACACTGCCCTCTCCTGACACTTGGGGGTGGAGTCGTCCCTGGGGCTCCTCCAGCACTGTCGCAACTTGTAGGACCACAGAATGGAGAAAACACAGGGCTCCCTCCCTCCCTCCCTCCCTCCCTCTCTCAAGCCTTCTCTCCTCCCCTCTCTTCCCCCAACCCTCCCTCTTTTCATCCCACCCTCCATCTCTCCATGTCACCCCATTGCCCGAACGTGGAGAGATAAAACTCATGACATCCTTCAACTGGATACAACCTTCTCCTTCCACGTCTCCCTTCAAATTCCAACAGTGCCATTGACTGACCAAGACCAGACATTGGCAGCGTTGGCCATTTTCACCTTCTGCTGTCTTTTTCTATGGGGGGAGGGGCATGTGGGGGGATGTTGTTTGGGGGTTTTTGCTTTCCAAACTCACAGGGTTGGGTCTAGGCAGAAGTTCTGCAGGTGGAACCTCATCAAACCAAGGCTCTCAGCCACCCTGGGGAGAATCTCCCCAGGACTCAGCCCACGTAGGCTTGAGGCAGAACACAAATACGAGGGGACTATGACATAGTCACCATCATGGAAACGTGGTGGGATGCCTCACGTGACCAGAGCGATGTCAGCTACAAGCTCTTTGGGTGGGACAGGAAGGGAAGGAGAGGAGGTGGGGTAGGCCTCTATGTTAGGGAGCATTCTGATTGCCTTGAGCATGATGACGGGGTTGAGTGTCTTTAGCCCTTCTGACTTTCTCGCTACATGATCTCACTGAATTCCTATAGTCACAGTGAAGCCACCTCAAGTGCTGGGTTCAGGTTGTCCCTGGGAGCTGCTTAATGCTTTGTTTTCTACCTGTGGGCTTTGGTAGGAGGATGTGGAACTTCAGCAACTCGCCTGTGCTGCAGCCTCAAGTCCCGCCCAAAAGTGGTTAATCTGACTGTGGGCAAATTTCCGTCCTTTTCATCAACCTGCTGCAGCAGCAGCTCGTTTCGTTTCCACCACCGACTTTTCTTTCTCTGGGGGTTTAGAACATTCCCCTTAATTTTGAGCTCTTGTTGGATTTGGGATAACTCCTGGAGAGGGGCTGTGGGGCAGAGCAGGGGCTGCCCCGGGGACCATTCTGCAGTCCTGTCCTGCCCTCGAGCATCAGCTTCTGGTGCCATCAGGGCTGCTCGCGCAGGGGCTTTGGGGATTTCAGAGCCTCTTTGGGGCAGGGGCAGCCCTTCTTCACCACATTCCCTCTGTCAGGGGCAGCTGTGACCTCCATCGGCCTCCTCTGCCTCCCTTCTCCTCCCTCCTCTCCAGTGTGGCCACAGATGTGGCTCCTGGTGAGCCCTGGGGGCGTCCTGAGGTACTGGGTGACTCTCCACGTGCTCCAGCTGGGATCAGGTAGGGATCCTCCAGGGCTGGCAGGGGCTTCTGCCCACTCTGGGTGGCAGATGAGCTGGATGAGCAGGGAGCTGCCACTGAGTGGGGGGAGCCCAGCTCGGAGCTCAGTCCCACCTGCTTTCGCTTTCCCTTGGCCGTTGTGGCAGCAGCGGGACTGACTGGGGTGGAGGTTGTTTTCTGGAGCAGGTTCCTGCTCCTGGAAAACCTCCATCTCCTTCCAGTCCTCCCTCTCTTGCTCACGTTTCCCCAGGGTCTCTGGACCATGGGAGGGAAAAGCAACACCCGCGGCATGGAGCATGCCCGGCTCATGCCAAGCTCAGCCCTGGCCTGCAACACCCTCAATTAATGTAGGCGCCATCTCATGTCTCTGTGTCCTTCTCCATGGCCAAGCTGACTTCAGAGTGGTGGGACCAGGCCACCCTCTCCATGTCACCGTGGGGCAGGACGTGGTGCTGCCGTGCCACTTGTCCCCAGCCATGGACGCTCAGAGCTGGGACATCAGGTGGATCCAGCACAGGGTGTCTGAAACGGTGCACCACTACCGACATGGGGAGGACGTGTCTGGGGACCAGATGAAGGAATATGTTGGGAGGACACAGCTGGCCAGAGATGGTCTCTCCAACGGAAGCCTGGACTTGCGAATCTCTGGGCTGAGACCCTCTGATGATGGTTATTACCTCTGCACGGTGACCGATGGTGCCTCTTATGGAGAAGCTTCAGTGGAGCTGGAGGTGTCAGGTTTGTGTGTGGTGTGGTGTTTGCAGGGTTTGCTGTGGTGTCCCTGGCCTTGTGTGTCCCTCCCAGACCCGTGTCCCATCCCTTGGTGCCTCAGGAGAGCTGGCATGGTGTCTGGAAACCTTGGGGGAGTGCAGATGCTGCCTGGAGGTGCTGAAGCTGGGCAGCTCGGTCTTGCTGTGCCGGGAGGTTTGGGGGGAGATCTGGGGCTGTTGGGCACCAATGCTGGGTGGTTCCTGCACAGGTTGGGGTGGGTTTGGTGGGAGCTGTGATGGGTCTCCTCTGGGATCTGGTGGTCGCCTTGGAGCTGAGCCCATCCCTCCCTGACCCCAACCCTGTGCTCTTCCCCAGCCACAGGCTCTGGCCCTCAGCTCTCTCTGGAGGGTTACGAGGCCGGAGGCATCCGGGTGCTGTGTCGATCGGCCGGATGGTTCCCGCAACCGGAGGTGCTGTGGAAAGACCCCAACGGGCACCATGTCCCCTCGGTCTCCCAGAGAAGTTCCTCTGATGCCAGGGGCCTGTTTGACACCGAAGACGCCATTGTGGTGACGGGAACCAGAGAGGGGAACTGGTCCTGTGTGGTCAGGAACCGCCGCCTGGCCCAGGAGCAGGAGGCGTCCCTGCGCATCTCTGGTGAGACGGCTGCAGCCAGCCCCTGCGGCGCTGGAGCAGGGCGGGGGGTGGCTGCCTTGCTTGGAGCAGCTTTGGGCTGGGGTTGGGGTGCAGTGTGAGGGTGTGGGGCACAGGAGGACTCTGTCCCCTTGAGGCCAGGGCTCCCAGAACAAGGGCTGAGATGTGTGGGGTGGGGGTCTCTTGGTCCTTCTCCCCATGGACATGAGTGTAAATTGGTCCCTTTCCCTGTGGATCTGTTTATTTCTCAGCTCCCTTTTTTCTTGATGCCCGTCCCAGGATGGTCGGTCTGGACATGCTCGTCGTGGTCCTTGTATTCTCCATTGGGATCATTTGCCTTGGAGCTTATCTCTGGAGAAGGAAAGGTGTGTTTACCCCCAAAAGATGTGTTCCCTTCATATATAAGCTCTTTGGGCTCGGATGGAAGGGGACGAGGACATGGTGGGGTGTGGGCAGGAGGACAGGGAGCATGGCCAAAGCACTTGGCTGGTGGGAAGGTCCCAGAGACCCTCTGGAGCTGTTCCCGCTGAGGAAGCAAGCTGCTCTCCTGACCTCCTCTTCCTCTGGTGTTGCTTTCCAGCGCTGCAGTTTTCCAGAGAGCTGGGTGAGTCCTTCTGGCCCCTTCCCCCAGCAAAACCTCCTGGCACAGGATCCCCTGGGAGGGACTTGGCTCTGTGGGGTTCCTGACATTGGGGCTGAGATCCAGAAAGCCTGGGTAGGCTGGCAGGGGGATGGGCTGGGAGGGAGCCATTCCCGGGAGCAAGGTGGTCTGGTCCTACTCCCCAGAAAGAAGGAGTTTAGGATCAGCCTGATCTCTGTGTGCTCTTGTGGGATCTGCTGTGGGGTGAGTGGTTGTTCGCTTTGGTCACATGTCGTTTCTTGGTTTTTCTTTCCAGGGAAACGGGATGCAGCCCTGGGTGAGTCTGGTGGAAGGAGCCATTCCTGGGGTCAGGGGTTTGCCCTTCCCAAACAGGAATTTGGGGTCTGCCTGAGCTCTGACGGCTCCTCATGGGCAGTTCTGGAATGATGAGATATCCCACCTGATCAAACATTGCTTTCTCTTTGTTTTCAGAGGAACGAGATGGAGCCCTGAGTGAGTGTCCATGAGCTGCAGCACATCATGTGGTCCCGTCCAGGATTTTTGTGCTTGGACCTTTGGCCCATCCTCTCCATCCCCCATCCCTGGTTCTGGGAAAGCCCAAGGCCATGTGCCTTGAAGGGTGGGCAGCTCGGAGAGACCTGCGTGGAGATGGATGCTCTGCCCTGCCCAAGTGCTCCTGGTACCAGTATGGAACATGACCAGCATGGGGGCAGCCATTCCTGGGGATTTTTGGGGGGTGGTTCCATTTCCCACACAGCAGTTCTGGGGTGACAAGCTCTGCCCTCTGATCATATATCACTTTTTATTTTTATTTCCAGAGGAACGAGATGCAGCCCTGGGTGAGTGTCCCTGAGCCCCGGCACGGCCTCAGGTCCTGTCCTGGGATCTCACCACTCAGCCCTTTCCCTCCTTGCCCATCCTCTCCATCCCCCATCCCTGGGGCTCGGAAAGTCCAAGGCCATGTGCCTGGGAGGGTGGGCAGCTCTGGGGGACCAGGGCAGGGATGAACCCTCTGCTCTGCCCAGAGCTGCTGGCACCGGCTCTGGGATCTGACAAGCTCTCCTCTCTCCTTGCAGCATGGAGGAAGTTTCTGCTGCCCAACACTACAGGTAACTGAGGTTTGGATGCTTCTCAGGGTGGTTCTCCTCCCATTCCTTGTGAGCAAAGGGAATCTGGGCTGGACAGTGCATGGGACTGTCTGTGTCTGGGAGTGTTGGGTGACTCCCAGACCCCGAGTGTTGCACTGGGCTGTTCCACCTCTGTGTTCTGGCCTGTCCCACCCCTCATGAGCTCCATCAGTGAGAGCAAGAAGAGCCAACTCCCGCCCCCAACACTCCAGGCACTGTCCGGATCCAGCCACTGCCTCCCCATCCTGCTCCTCCAAGCTTGGGCAGCAGCCCCACTGGTGTCTGTTCCCATGGGACTGAGTTCAAATTCCCCTGGGATGGGATCTCTAGCAGGAAGAAGATTCCCCATGTCCTGCCCTGAGTGGCAGATCCTGGCCCCAGGGGGGTGAAAACTGCCTAGTGCTGAGCTCTGCCCCTGATGTTCTGGCTCCTCCTGTCCCTACAGACGTGGTGACCCTGGATCCTGACACGGCTCATCCCAAGCTTGTCCTGTCCCAGGATGGGAGAAGTGTGAGATGGGGGCCAACACAGCAGGACCTGCCTGACACCCCTCAGAGATTTGCGTGTCGGTTCTGTGTGCTGGGCCAGGAGGGATTCAGTGAGGGGAGACACTGCTGGGAGGTGGAGGTGAAGGGGGAGGTGGGAGGGGATTCAGCATGGGCTCTGGGGGTGGCCAGGGACTCTGTGAACAGAAAGGAGAAAATACACCGGAGTCCTGAACAAGGGATCTGGGCAGTGGAGCACTACGAAGAGAAGTTTCGGTCTCTCACCGAACCTCGCACCCCCCTGTCCAGAGTGCCCAGCAGAGTCTGGGTCTGTCTGGACTATCTGCAGGGGCTGGTGACTTTCATTGATGGTCACAGTGGGGCTGAGATCTTCACTTTCCCACCAGCCTCGTTCAATGGAGAGACCATCCAACCCTGGTTTTGGGTCGGGAAATTCAAAACAGAGTTGTGTCTCAGGGACAGCACCTCCTGCCCCCCTTTGATTCCACTACCCACATCCCCACAGAGCCCCAGCCCTTCTGCAGACCCTGCCCACACTCCTCTCCTCGGTGCCACAGGAACAGATGTTCCCCTCAGCCCTGTCCCAGCACAGGCAACAGTGGGGCAGTGAGGGGGCTCAGAAGGTTTCGGCTGGGCTGGAGCTCATTACCCCACCATGGCTGATATGGGCTGCGTGCTGTATTCCTGCTGCAGACAGAACTGATAATGCTGTGATGATGCAACCGTTAGGACCCATGTGGGGATGCGCAAGCCATGTCTGGGACATGGTTACTCGCCCTGGGCTCCATCATATCTCCAGCTGTCCCAGTCTGGCCGGGCTGAAATCTATAAAGTTGAATTTTGCAGGTAGGTGGGTCAGAAATGTGTTTGGGTTGGTGCCCAGACACGATTAATCTGGGGGTCAGGGCTCTGCCTGGCTCTGCTCACAACCCCCTCTGAAGACGAGCCTGAGGACTCATCCAAAGGACACTCTGGTGACAAGCGTCCCTGGGGAGAGCTGAACGTCTGAGGAAGAGGAAAGCTCCTACCCCAGCCGGGGTGAGGGCTGGGGGTGACCGCAGCCTCTCAATAGCCATTTTCTCCCCTGCCCAGTTGGGAAGGGCAGTGACAGAGCAGCTTTGGTGGGCGTCTGGCCTCCAGCCAGGGCCAAACCACCACACTTCCCCTCCCCCTTTTTTACCTTTCTCTTTTTTTTTTACTTTTCTCCCCTTTATTCCTTCTCCCTCCCTACCCACCCCCCTCCACCACCCCCTTTTGTTCCCATTTCTTCTTCTCTGCCTCTCCCTCTTCCTCCTCCACAGTCCTGGCTGCCTGACCCTTTCTCAGACAGGAGATGTTGGCAGGTGCCTCGACAGGTCGATGAAGTGCTCAGAGATCTAGGTTAGCACAGGACAGGAATGGTTGAACCTGATGGTCTTAAAAGGCTTCTCCAACTCTGTGATTCTCTGATTCCTCTCCTGTTGGGGAGGCAGCAGGTCTGGCAGCAGCCCAGCTCTGATGGGTGAAGGCTCTGACCTTGCCAATAGCCCTGCATTCCCCTGAGATGGGGAAGTCACTCATGCTGAAAGCTTTGTAACCAGTTCAGGGAACACCCTGACCATGCAGACAGGGTGTGCAGACCACGCAGATCCAAGAAGGAGGTAAAAAAGGCCACCCAATGGGACAAATGAAAACCAGCCCTTCAGCTTGTAGTGTTTGGACGTGTTGTTTGGGTGATGCTATAAAAAGGCTGGTGCAATAAAGCCAAAAGCATCCTGAAGCACATTGGTTGCTGCCTGGTGTGTTGTGTCTGTCCCTACAACAACACTCTCCCACCCCTGTTCCTCCACTGAGGTCCCAGCGCTGTGAGCAGGAGGTGTGCTCTTCCTGGGGTCTCCAAGAGGGATCCTTCCTCCCTGCTGTGCCTTGCTGAGGCAGCTGCCTGTGGAAGAGCCTTTGTTTCACTCCTCAGCCGGCTCCACCATGGTCCTGCCCACGGGCTGCAGGTGGAATCTCTCCTGTGTCTCCTGGAGTGCCTCCTCCCCTCCCCTTCTTCCCTGGCCTCGGTGTCTGCCAAGTGTCTGACGCCGTCTCGCTCCCTCCTCTGGGGGCCAAACGCGGCTGGTTGCGGCTCTTTCCTATCCCAGAGGCGCTGCCACCGTTGCTGATGGGCTCGGCCGTGGTCAGCAGCAGGGCCGGCCTTGAGCCCGGCCGGTGTTGGCTCTGTTGGGCCTGGGGGAAGCTTCAGTCTTGTTGAAGCCGCCCCTGGAACCCCCACCCCAAAGTGCCACACAGACCCACAGCCATTCTCCAGACCCCCAGGCCCAAGCCCCATCCCCACACCCATCCTCAGGCTCCCGGGACAGGGGAATCAGGCCCATCCCCAGAACCCATCTCCAGGCCCATTGTCTGGCCCCCAAGACAGGAGAATCAGGCCCATCCCCGGGCCTCATGCTCAGCCCCATCCCCAGGCCCAGGCTGCCAGGCCTCACCCCCAGGACCCCCAGCCTTCAAGGCCCAGGCCCCCCCCTCAGGCCCCATCCTCAGCCCCACAGAACCAGACCCTGGGAACCCGCTCCACCATGGGTTTCTCCTTGGGGTGCAGGAGCATTTTTCTCTCCAGCACCTGGGGTGCTTCCTCCCCCCTCCCCAGCCTTGGTGTCTGCACAGCTCCTCACATCTTCTCACTCCCTTTCCTGGGGGCAAAATGAGGGTTTTGTGCTCCTCCCTGTGATTCCAGTGGCGCTGTGACCATTGCTGATGGGCTCGGGCTTGGTCAGCAGCGACTCTGGCCTTGAGCTGGCCCATGTTTACTCTCTGGGGCCTGCAGAGAGCTTCTCGATGCTTCTTGCAGGTGCCATCTCTGCAGCCCCCCATTCTCCACCAGTACCCAGCTATGCAAAACTGCGACAGCTGCTTTAAGGAAGGGTCCCCCAACGCGGTCACCCACTCCAGAGCCTGTTGCCTCAGTGACTGGGCTCTTTTCCCTTCCTTCTGCTCCTTTTCTTGTTAGACATTAGGGAAAAGCCTCTTCCCAAAAGGGTTATCAGCCACTGGGACAGGCTGCCCAGGGGAGGGGGCTGAGTCTCTGCCCCTGTGTATTTAAGAGCCGGGGAGGTGAGGTGCTCAGGGACAGAACATCAGCTCTTTTTGGGAGGGGAAACAGCTCCTGTGGTGCCAAACCTTTCTGGGTGCTGTTCCCCAGCACAGGCTGCTGTGGTAGGCACCACTCCAGGAAAAGCCACCTCCAGCAGCAGCACCCAGACAGGGATGGGGAGGGAGTTGGGGTCCCTTTTCCTGTCTTGTCCCTGGGAGCTGCTTAATGCTTCATTTTCTGGCTCTGGTAGGAGGATGAGGAACTTCAGCTCCTTGCATGGGGAGGGACCTCAAGTTCCACCCAAACATGGTAAAACTGAAACTGGACAAATTTCCGTTATTTTCAGCAAAATGCTGCATCCAGCAGCTTGTTTCTGTCACACCATCCACTGCTCTTCCTGTGGGGTTGAGAACATTTCCCTTTATTTCAAGCGATTGTCGGAGAGATTTGGGATCACTCCTGGAGAGGGGCTGTGGGGCAGAGCAGGGGCTGCCCGGGGGACCCCTCTGTGGTCCTGTCCTGCCCTCGAGCACCGGTTCCTGACACCGTCGGGGTGCTGGTGCAGGGGCTCTGGGAATTTTGGTGCCTCTATGGGGCAGGGGCAGCCATTCTTCGCCAGATCCCCTCTTGGCTGGCTGTGACCCCCATCGGCCTCCTCTGGCCTCCTTCCCCATCCTTCTCTCCACTGGCCGCAGATGTGGCTCCTGACGAGTCCTGGGGACCTCCTGAGGTGTTGGGTGACTCTCCACGTGCTTCAGCTGGGTTCAGGTAGGGATCCTGTGGGGCTGGTGGGGGCTTTCACCCATTCCGGGTAGCAGATGTGGGGCAGGAGGTGCCATGGGGTGGGGTGAGCCCAGTCGGGAGCTCAGCCCCACGTGATTTCGCTTTCCCTTGGCTGTTGTGGGGCTGTCTGGGGAGGAGGTCGTTTTCTGGAGCAGGTTCCTGGGAAACCTTCTCCCTCCAGTCCTTCCAGTCCCGCTTCAGTTCCTCTGGGGTCTCTGGGCCATGGGAGGGAAAAGCAACACCCATGGCATGGAGCGTGCCCCACTCACGCCAAGCTTGGCCCTGGCCTGCAACGCCCTTGATTAACGTAGGCACCATCTCCTGTCTTTGTGTCCTTCTCCATGGCCAAGCTGACTTCAGAGTGGTGGGACCAGGCCACCCTCTCCGTGTCACCGTGGGGCAGGACGTGGTGCTGCCCTGTCACTTGTCCCCAGCCATGGACGCTCAGAGCTGGGACATCAGGTGGATCTGGCACAGGGTCTCTGAAACGGTGCACCACTACCGACATGGGGAGGACGTGTCCGGGGAGCAGATGAAGGAATATGTTGGGAGGACACAGTTGGCCAGAGATGGTCTCTCCAGAGGCAGCCTGGACTTGCGAATCTCTGGGCTGAGACCCTCTGATGATGGTCAGTACGTCTGCACTGTGATGGATGGTGTCTCTTACAGAGAAGCTACAGTCTATCTGGATGTGTCAGGTTTGTATGTTGTAGGGTGTTTTGCAGGGGTGGTTGTGGTGTCCCTGGGTTTGTGTGTAGCTCCCAGACTCCTGTCCCATCCCTTGGTGCCCCAGGAGAGCTGGCACGGTGTCTGGCAGCCGGGGGTGGGGGGGGGTGGGGGGCAGCTTGGTCTTGCTGTGCTGGGAGGTTTGGGGGGAGATCTAGGGCTGTTGGGCATCAATGCTGGGCGGGTCCTGCCCAGGTTGGGGTGGGTTTGGTAGGAGCGGTGAGGGGTCTGCTCGGGGATGCGGTGGTGGCCTTGGAGCTGAGCCCATCCCTCCCTGACCCCAACCCCGTGCTCTTCCCCAGCCACAGGCTCTGGCCCTCAGCTCTCTCTGGAGGGTTACGAGGCCGGAGGCATCCGGGTGCTGTGTCGATCGGCCGGATGGTTCCCGCAACCGGAGGTGCTGTGGAAAAACCCCGACGGGCACCATGTCCCCTCGTTCTCCCAGAGACGTTCCCCTGACACAAGGGGCCTGTTTTACATCGAAGACGCCATCGTGGTGACTGGGACCAGAGAGGGGAACTGGTCCTGTGTGGTGGTCAGGAACAGCCGCCTGGCCCAGGAGCAGGAGGCGTCCCTGCGCATCTCCGGTGAGACGGCTGCAGCCAGCCCCTGCGGCGCTGGAGCAGGGCGAGGGGTGGCTGCCTTGCTTGGAGCAGCTTTGGGCTGGGCTTGGGGGGCAGCCTGGGGTGTATGGGGCCTCTGTCCCCTTGAGGACAGGGCTCGCAGGACAAGAGCTTCATGGGGGTGTGGGGCGGGGGTCTCTGGGTCCTTCTCCCCACAGACACGAGTGGAAATCGGTCCCTTTCCCTGCAGATCTGTTTGTTTCCCAGCTCCCTTTTTCCACGACGCCTGTCCCTGGATGGCTGCTCTGGGTGTGCTCCTCCCACTCTCTGTTTGGCTCCATATTGGGTTCCTTGGCTTTGGAGCTTGTCTCTGGAGAAGGAAAGGTGCGTTTGCCCCTGAGGGACATGTTGCCTCCACCCAAAAGCTCTTTGGGAAGGACAGAATGTGACAAGGACACGGTGGGGTGTGGGTGGGGGGACTGGGAGCACGGCCAGAGCACCTGGCTGGTGGGAAGGTCCCAGAGACCTTCTGGAGCTGTTCCTGCTGAGGAAGCAAACTGTTCTCCTGACCTCCTCTTCCTCTGGCTTTGCTTTACAGCGCTGCTGTCCAGAGAGCTCGGTGAGTCCTTCTGGCCCCTTCCCCCAGCAAAACCTCCTGGCACAGGAGCCCCCATCAGGGACTTGGCTTTGGGGGGTTCCTGGCATTGGGGCTGAGCCCCAGAGAGCCTGGGTGGGCTGATGGGGAATGGGCTGGCAAGGAGCTGTTCCAGGGAGCCAGGCAGTCTGTTCCTACTCCCCAAAAAGGAGGAGCTGGGGTTCAGCCTGAGCTCTGTGTGCTCCTGTGGGCTCAGCCCTGGGGTGAGTGGTTGTTCCCTCTGGTCACACAGCACTTCTTGGTTTTGCTTTCCAGGGAAGCGGGATGCAGCCCTGGGTGAGTCTGGTGGAAGGAGCCATTCCTGGGGTTGGGGGTTTTCCCTTCCCAAAGAGGAATTTGGGGTGTGCCCGAGCTCTGACAGCTCCTCATGGGCAGTTGGGGGATGACGAGATGTCCCCCTGATCACACACGGTTTCTCTTTTGCTTTCAGAGGAACGAGATGCAGCCCTGAGTGAGTGTCCCTGAGCTCCAGTACAGCCTGGGGTCCTGTCCTGGGATATCAGTGCTCGGCCCTTTCCCTCCCTGCTCGACCTCTCCATCCCCCATCCCTGTGTCTGGGAAAGCCCAAGGCCCTGTGCCTTGGAGGGTGGGCAGCCTTGGGACACCAGCGTGGGGATGGAGCCTCTCACTTCCCAAGTTCTCCTGGTCCCAATATTGAACAAGACCAGCATGGGAGGAGTCATTCCTGGGGTGGTTCCGTTCCCCACACAGCAATTTGGGGTGTGCCTGAGCTCTTCCTGGGCAGTTCTGGGGTGACAAGCTCTGCCCTCTGACCAAACATCGCTCTTATTTTAACTTCCAGAGGAACAAGGTGCAGTCCTAGGTGAGTGTCCCTGAGCTCCAGCACAGCCTCAGGTGCTGTCATGGGGTCTGACATGAAAATCTGTCCCCCCTGATCCAACATCTCTGTTTCCTTTCCAGAGGAACGAGCTGCAGCACTGAGTGAGTGTCTCCTTTTCTCCAGCACAGCCTGAGGTTCTGTCCTGGGATCTCAGTGCTCGGCCCTTTCCCTCCCTGCACGTCCTCTCTATCCCCCATCCCTGAGGCTGGGAAAACCCAAGACCATGTGCCTGGCAGAGTGGGTAGCTTGGGGACACCAGTGTGGGGATGGACCCTCTGCTCTGCCCAGTGCTGCTGGAGCAAGCCATTTCTGGGCTTTGGGCTCCTTTGTCCTCCTCAGGAACAATCAATTTGGGGTCTCTCATGGACTGTCTCTGCCATAAATGTGGAGTTACGAAATGAAAACCTGTCTCACCTGTTCAAACATTTCTTTTGTTTCCTTTCCAGAGAAACAAGCTGCAGTGCTGAGTAAGTGTCCCTGAGCTCCATCATGGCCTGGACCATGTATGGGGGGAGACATTCCTGTGGATTGTTGGGGGGTTCCATTCCCTACACAGCAATTTGGGGTCTGTCCAAGCTCTTCCTGGGCAGTTCTGGGGTGACAAGCTCTGTCTTCTCATCAAAAATCACTTTTTATTTTAATTTCCAGGGGAACAAGATGCAGCCCTGGGTGAGTGTCCCTGAGCTCCAGCACAGCCTGGGATCCTCTCTTGGGATCTTGGTGCTTGTCTCTTTCCCTCCCTGCCTGTCCTCTCCATCCCCCATCCCTGGGGCTGGGAAAGCCCAAGGTCATGTGCCTGGGAGCATGGCCAGTGCGAGGGGACCAGCGGACCAGCGTGGGGATGGACCCTCTGCCCTGCCCAGAGCTGCTGGGACCAGCTCTGGGGTGTAACCAGCTCTCCTCTCTCCTTGTAGCCTGGAGGACATTTCTACATCCCCACACTCCAGGTAATTGGGGGTTTGGGTGGCACTCTGGGGGTTTCTCCTCCTATTCCTCATGTGCAAGGGGCATCTGGGCTGCCCAGTGCTTGGGACGGGCCGTGCCTGGGGGTATTGTGTGACTCCCACACTCCGAGTGTGGCCCTGAGTTCTTCCCCCGCTGTGTTCTGGCCTTTCCCACCCCTTGTGAGCTCCATCAGTGGGGCCAAGAGGAGCCATCTCCCTGCTGACACCCTGGGCTCTGCCCAGATCCAGCTGCTGCCTCCCCATCCTGCTTGTCTGTTCTGGTGCCACAGCCCCACTGGTTCCTGTTCCCATGGGATCAAGCTCGGCCGTGGCCATGATGGGACGGTCCCTGGGATGGGATCTCTTGGAGGAAGGAGATGCCCCGTGTCCTGCCCCGAAGGGCAGATCCTGTCCCCAGGGGGGTGAAACCTGCCCAGCGCTGAGCTCTGCCACTGATGCTCTGGCTCCTCTTGTCCCTGCAGACGTGGTGACCCTGGATCCCAACATGGCTCATCCCTGGCTTGTCCTGTCCCAGGATGGGAGAAGTGTGAAAAGGGGAAGCAAATGGCAGAAGCTGCCCGACACCCCTCAGAGATTTATGTATTGGCGCTGCGTGGTGGGCCGGGAGGGGTTCAGTGAGGGGAGGCACTGCTGGGAGGTGGAGGTGAAGAGGGAGGTAGGAGGGGATTCATGTTGGGCTGTGGGGGTGGCCAGGGATTCTGTGAACAGGAAGGGGGATATGCACATGAACCCCAAAGAAGGGATCTGGGGGGTGATGCACTACGAAGGGAAGTTTCAGTCCCTCACCTCTCCTCGCACCCCACTGTGCGTGTCCCGGGTCCCCAGCAGAGTCTGGGTCTGTCTGGACTGCCCACAGGGGCTGGTGACTTTTATTGATGGTCACAGTGGGGCCGAGATCTTCACTTTCCCACCAGCCTCGTTCAATGGAGAGACCATCCGGCCTTGGGTTTGGGTGGGGAGAAAGGGCACTGAGCTGTGTCTCAGGGACAGCACCTCCTGACCCCCTTCCTCCCTCCCTCCCTCCCTCCCCACAGCCCCACAGAGCCCCAGCCCCTCTGCAGACCCTTCCTGCACTCCTCTCCTCCCTGCCCCAGGAGCAGATGTCCCCCTCATCCCTCTCCCAGCACAGGGAGCAAGGGGGCAGTGAGGGGGCTGAGAAGGTTTCAGCTGGGCTGGAGCTCATTTCCCCATGTCACTGGTACCTGCTGTGTGTTGTATTCCTGCTGCAGGCAGAGCTGATCACACTGTGATGATACAATCGTTAGGAGCCATGTGGGGCTGCGCAATTCACGGCCGGGACAGGGTTGCTTCCCCCGGGCTCCATCGTATCTCCTGTTGTCCCAGCTGTGACCTGTTGGTTGCAGCTCTGGCTCTGGCTGGGCTGAACTCTATGAAGGCGAATTTTGCAGGCAGGTGGGACAGAAATGTGTTTGGGTCGGTGCCCGGACACGGTTAATGGGGGGTCAGGGCTCTGCCTGGATCTGCTCACAACCCCCCTCTGAAGACCAGCCTGAGGACTGATCCAGAGGACACTCTGGTGACAAGCATCCCTGGGGAGAGCTGAACGTCTGAGGAAGAGGAAAGCTCCTGCCCAGCTGGAGCAGGATGAAGGCAGCAGGAATGGGCAGGAGCAGAGATTCCCTTGCAGCCCGTGGGGAAGAACATGGAGGAGCAGGTTGTACCCTGCAGCCCATGGAAGGGGACGGGGAGCAGAGACCCCACCTGCACCCATGGAGAGAGAGACCCACAGCAGAGCAGCTTTGCTAGGGGAAGACTTGTGACCTCGTGGGGGACCAGGCTGGAGCAGTCTGGGCCTGAGAGACAGAGAGACATTCAATGATTGATGGCTGCATCCAGAGCAGTGATCCACACTGGGGCAGTTGGGGAAGAGCTGAAGCCCCATGGGGAAGGACTCACTCTGGAGAAGTTCGGGGAGGACTGTCTGCCGTGGGTGGGACCCCAGGGTGCAGCAGGGGAGGGGGGTGAGGAGCCCTCCCCTGAGGAGGAAGGAGCAGCAGAGACAATGTGTGATGGACTGACCCCATACCCCATCCCATTCCCCTGTGCTGCTGGGGGGAGGAGAGGGAGAAATGGGGAATAAAGTTGAGTCTGGGAAGAAGTGATGGGTGGGGGGAGGGGTGTTAAGATGGGGGTTTATTTCTCATTATCCTATGATTTCTTGGGTTATTAATTAGTCATATTTAATTCTGTGTTGAGTCTGGTGGCACCAACTGCAGAATCATCTCTCCCCGTCCTTATCCCAACTCCTCAGCCTCTCAATACCTGTTTTGTCCCCTGTCCAGCTGAGGAGGGCAGTGACAGAGTGGCTTTGGTGACATCTGGCCCCCAGCCAGGATCAACCCCCCCCCCCCCAGTGGGTTTTTCTACCCCCGTCACAGGATCAGGATGGGGCAGATGGTGTGTGCTGGGTGCCAGCTTTGTGCAATGACCACCCAGCACCTGCCTCTGCAGACACGGAACAAATCCCGTCCCTCTGCTCTGTGTGTGTGTTGGTGTCCTGCACAGCGGGTCATGAGCCTGGTTTTGGGACAACCAGGGGGCTTGCTTGCCAGCACCCTGTGTCCCCGGGATGCCCCAGCTCTGTCCACATCCTTCTTACCAGCACAGTCCTGTTGGGATCAAGCCTGAGCTGTGTTTCCCTCCATCCCTTATTCGGTATAGGTGGCAGCTCCTGGTTGGTTTAGGGACTGGGCTCCCTGTGCCAAAGCCTCTTTGTCCCACAGTGGCTTCAGGGGCAGCAGAAGAGGAAAGTCCTGCGTGGGGAAAGGATTTCCCCCCCTGGGGCTCTGGCAAAGTGACATTTCCCCGTACTGACTGGGGTGGCTGCTGCTGCTGTGGGGTTTGGTGCTTCAACAGAGTCAGGGGCAGTGGGGTGCTGTAGGGGTGTGTTGTGTTTGGATGGCGTGAGTTGGGATGTGTGTGTGGTTGTTTTGGTTGATCTGATTTGAGTTGATTTTTGTCGATTTTGCTTCAGTTGACCTGTATTGACCAGTGTTGACCAGTGTTGACCTGTCTTGACCACTGTTGACTGGTGTTGTCCTGCGGTGAGCTGCGTTCATGTGTCATGACTAGTGTTGACCTGCATTGGCCTGCCTTGACCAGTGTTGACCAGCATTGGCCTGCCTTGACCAGTGTGACCTGTGTTGAACTGTGTTGATCTGCGTTGACCAGTGTTGACAAGTGTTGACCAGTTTTGACCTGCGTTGACCAGTGTAGACTTGCATTGACCAGTGTTGACCAGTGTTAACCAGTGTTGACCTGTATTGACTTCAATTGACTTCAGTTCTTGACTTCAGTTGAGTTGCCTTGAGATGTCTTGGGGTGACTTGTTGTGTTGACTTGACTTGACTTGGGATGGGATGGGTTCTGTTGGGATAGCATTGGGTGGGAAGGGATAGGATGCTGCTGGGAATGGGGTGAGGGGTGGCTGAGCCCTGCCGAGCATGGAAAGAGGGGGGGAATACAGGGGAACGGTTTAGGTCTGTGGTCACTCACAAGGACATCAGCACTTTTTGGGAGGGGAAACAGCTCCTGAGGTGTCAAACCTCTCCGGGTGCTGTTCCCCAGCACAGGCTGAGAGAGACACACTGATCCAGTGAAAAGCCACCTCCAGCAGCAGCACCCAGACAGGGAAGGGGAGGGGGTTGGGATCCCTTTGCTCTCTTGTCCCTGGGGCATCCAGCTTTATTTTATGAGCCTGGACTTTGGTAGGAGGATGCGGAACTTCAGCTCCTTCCCTGGGGTGGGGCCTCAAGTCCTGCCCAGAGATGGGAACTCTGGAACTGGGCAAAGTTCAGGTCTCTTGAGAGCCTGGAGCAGGCGGGAGCTTGTGCCCAGCCAGTGAGCAACATTTCTGGAGAGATTTGGGATCACTCTTGGAGAGAGGCCGTTGGGCAGAGCAGGGGCTGCCCCGGGGACCCGTCTCCAATCTCATCCTGCCCTCAAGCACCAGTTCCTGGCGCCGTCGGTGTGCTGGTACAGGGGCTCTGGAGATTTCAGCGCCTCTTTGGGGCAGGGGCAGCCCTTCTTTGCCAGATTCCCTCTGGGGGGTCTGTGACCCCCATCAACCTCCTATGCCCCCCTTCTCCTCCCTCCTCACCAGTGCGGCTACAGATGTGGCTCCCGGGGAGCCCCGGTGACCTCCTGAGATATTGGGTGATTCTCCATGTGCTCCGTCTGGGATCAGGTAGGGATCCTGTGGGGCTGGTGGGGGTCTTCTAACACTCCAGGGTGGGAGCTGCCATGGGGCAGGGGGAGCCCAGCCTGGAGCTTGGCCCTGCATGCTTTCAGTTTCCCTTGGCTGCTGTGGCTCGCAGAAGGGCTGGCTGGGGTGGAACTCGTTCTTTGGAGCAGGTTCTCACTTCTCCTTCCAGTCCTCCCAGTCCCGCTCCAGTTCCTCTGGGGTCTCTGGGCCATGGGAGGGCAAAGCAATGCCCATGTCATGGAGCATGCCCCACTCACACCAAGCTCACCCCTGGCCTCCAATGCCCTCAGTTAACATAGGCACCATCTCCTGTCTCTGTGTCCTTCTCCATGGCCAAGCTGACTTCAGAGTGGTGGGACCAGACCACACTCTCCGTGTCACCGTGGGGCAGGACGTCGTGCTGCCCTGTTACTTGTCCCCAGCTGTGGACGCTCAGAGCTGGGACATCAGGTGGATCCGGCACAGGGTCTCTGAAACGGTGCACCACTACCGACATGGGGAGGACGTGTTTGGGGAGCAGCTGGAGGAATATGCTGGGAGGACAGAGTTGGCCAGAGATGGTCTCTCCAGAGGAAGGCTGGACTTGCAAATCTCTGGGCTGAGACCCTCTGATGATGGTCAGTATGTCTGCATGGTGACCGATGGTGACTCTTATGGACAAGATTTGGTGTCTCTGGAGGTGTCAGGTTTGTGTCTGGTGCAGTGTTTGCAGGGGTGGTTGTGGTGTCCCTGGGCTCGTGTGTCACTCCCAGACCCCTGTCCTTTTCCTTGGTGCCCCAGGAGAGCTGGCACAGTGTCTGGAAGCCTTGGGGGTGCAGATGCTGCCTGAAGGTGCTGAAGCTGGGCAGCTCAGTCTTGCTGTGCCGGGAGGTTTGGGGGGAGATCTGGGGCTGTTGGGCATCAACGCTGGGCGGTTCCTGCCCAGGTTGGAGTGGGTTTGGTGGGAGCGGTGAAGGGTCTGCTCAGGGATGTGGTGGTGGCCTTGGAGCTGAGCCCATCCCTCCCTGACCCCAAGCTCTTCCCCAGCCACAGGCTCTGTCCCTCAGCTCTCTCTGGAGGGTTACGAGGCTGGAGGCATCCGGGTGCTGTGTCGATCGGCTGGATGGTTCCCGCAACCGGAGGTGCTGTGGAAAGACCCCAACGGGCAACATGTCCCTTCGGTCTCCCAGAGATATTCTCCTGATGCCAGGGGCCTGTTTGACACTGAAGATGTCATCGTGGTGACGGGGACCGGAGATGGGAACTGGTCCTGTGTGGTCAGGAACAGCCGCCTGGCCCAGGAGCAGGAGGCGTCCCTGCGCATCTCCGGTGCGACGGCTGCAGCCAGCCCCTGCGGCGCTGGAGCAGGGCGGGGGGTGGCTGCCTGGCTGGGGGCAGCTTTCGTCTGGGCTTGGGGTGCAGTGTGGGGGTGTGGCAATATCCACCTTGAGGCCAGGGCTCGCGGGACAAGGGCTGCATGGGGATGTGGGGCGAGGGTCTCTGGGTCCTTCTCCCCACGGACATGAGTGGAAATCGGTCCTTTTCCCTGCGGATCTGTTTGTTTCTCAGCTCCCTTTTTCCATGACGCCCGTCCCTGGATGGCCGCTCTGGGTGTGCTCCTGGCGCTCTCCCTTGGGCTCCTTGGCCTCGGAGCTTATCTCTGGAGAAGGAAAGGTGCGTTTTCCCCCGAGGGACATGTTGCCTCCACCCAAAAGCTCTTTGGGAAGGGTGGGAGGGGACAGTGACATGATGGGGTGTGGGTGGGAGGACACGGAGCATAGCCAGAGCACCTGGCTACTGGGAAGGTCCCAGAGACCCTCTGGAGATGTTCCTGCTGAGGAAGCAAGCTGCTCTCCTCACCTCCTCTTCCTCTGCCTTTGCTTTCCAGTGCTGCTGTTTTCCAGAGAGCTGGGTGAGTCCTTCGGGCCCCTTCCCCCAGCAAAACCTCCTGGCACAGAAGCCCCGGCAGGGACTTGGCTTTGGGAGTTCCTGGGCTCCCGGTGCTCGTCCCTTTCCCTCCCTGCCCTTCCTCTCCATCCCCCATCCCTGGGGCTGGGAAATCCCCAGGCCATGTGCTTGAGAGGGTGGGCAGCTCGGGGAGACCAGTGTGGGGATGGACCCTCTGCCCTGCCCAGAGCTGCTGGGACTGGCTCTGGGATGTGACCAGTTCTCCTCTCTCCTTGTAGCCTGGAGGAAGTTTCTGCTGTCCCGTGGAACAGGTAACTGGGGGGTTGGGTGGCACTCTGGGGTGTTCTCCTCCCATTCCTCGTGTGCAAGGGGCATCTGGGCTGGGCATTGCGTGGGACTGGCCATGCCTGAGAGTGTTGGGTGACTCCCAGACCCCGAGCATGGCACTGGGCTGTTCCCCGGCTGTGTTCTGGCCTTTCCCACCCCTCGTGAGCTCCCTCAATGGGGCCAAGAGGAGCCATCTCCCCCCGACACCCTGGTCACTGTTCAGTCCCAGCCACTGCCTCCCCATCCTGCTCCTCTGTGCTGGGGCCACAGCCCCACTGGTTCCTGTTCCCATGGGCTCAAGCTCGGCTGTGGCTGTGACAGGACTGGCCCTGGGATGGGATCCCTTAGAGGAAGGAGATGCCCCGTGTCCTGATACCCCAGATCCTGTCCCAAGGGTATGAAACCTGCCCAGCGCTGAGCTCTGCCCCTGATGCTCTGGCTCCTCCTGTCCCTGCAGACATGGTGACCCTGGATCCCAACACGTCTCATCCCAGGCTTGTCCTGTCCCAGGATGGGAGAAGTGTGAGATTGGGAAGCGAATGGCGGGACCTGCCCGACACCCCTCAGAGATTTATGTATTGGCGCTGTGTGCTGGGTCGGGAGGGGTTCAGTGAGGGGAGGCACTGCTGGGAGGTGGAGGTGAAGGGGAAGGTGGCAGGGGATTCATGGTGGGCTCTGGGGGTGGCCAGGGACTCTGTGAAGAGGAAGGGTGATGTACACCGCAGCCCCAAAGAAGGGATCTGGGCGGTTGAGCACTATGAAGGGAAGTTTCAGTCCCTCACCACTCCTCGTACCCCCCTGTCCATGTCCCAGATCCCCAGCATAATCTGGGTCTGTCTGGACTGCCCGGGGGGGCTGGTGACTTTCATCGATGGTCACAGTGGGGCCGAGATCTTCACTTTCCCACCAGCCTCCTTCAATGGAGAGACCATCCGACCCTGGTTTGCAGCGGGGACAGAGGGCACCGAGCTGTGTCTCAGGGACAGCACCTCCTGCCCCCCTTTGATTCCACTAACCCCATCCCCACAGAGCCCCTGCCCCTCTGCAGACCCTGCCCGTGCTCCTCTTCTCGCTGCCCCAGGAGCAGATGCCCCCGTCGGCTCTGCCCCAGCCCCCATGTGGAAGGAAGACAGCTTGGCTGAGGAGAGAGTTCCAAGAAGATATTCAGGAAAAGAGGGAAAAATATGAGCTTTTGAAGAAGGGGAGGTGTCTTGGGATGACTCTATAGATGTAGTGAGATCATGTAGGGAGAAAGTCAGGAAAGCTGAAGCCCAACTGGAACCCAGTCTGGCCAGTTCTGTACAAGAGAACAAAAAGTCCTCCTATAGACTTATTAACAGTAAAAGGAGGGGAAGGAGAATCTCCAGCCCTTACTGGATGCAGGGGGAACATTAGTGACAAGGGATGAGGACAAGGCTGAGGTCCTTAATTCCTTCTTTACCTCAGTCTTTACTAGTAAAGATGGATATTCCCTGAGTCCTCATCCTCAGGAACTGGATGACAGGGACAGGAAGAATAACAAAGCTCCCATGATCCAAGAGGAAATGATTAGTGACCTACTTGGCCAATTAGACACGTACAAATGAGTGAGGCTGGATGGGATCCACCTGAGGGTACTGAGGGAGCTGCTTGCCCAACCCCTTTCCACGATCTCCCAGCAATCCTGGCAGACTGGGGAAGTTCCACTCAACTGGAGGCTGGCAGGTCTTTGCACCTATAGACAAGAAGGGTCAGAAGGAGGATCTGGGGAACTCCAGGCCTGTCAGCCTGACCTCAGTCTCAGGGAAGATCATGGAGAGGGTCATCTTGGGAGCTGTCATGCAGCACATGTGTGATGGCCGGGGGATCAGGCCCAGTCAACAGGGGTTTACAAGAGGTAGATTGTGGGGGACTGCGGCGGGCCTGTAGACCCCTTGATTGAGAATATAGAGCTAGGCCTTGAAGATATCAAAGTGTACCCGTGAGAATGTGTAATGTGTACCCTTGAGAATGTGTAATGTGTACCTGTGAGAAGGTGTAAAGTGTACCTGTGAGAAGGTGTAGAACATCTGGAGAAGTAAAACAATTTTAAGGAATTTGCTGGCTGTCACAGTTTTGTGTAGCTGGGTTCTGGTGGAGAAGGGGGGGGCTGCAGAGATGGCACCTGCAAGAAGCAGCCAGAAGCTCTCTGCAGGAACCAGAGGGTAAACATGGGCTGATTGAAGGCTGGAGTGGCTGCTGACCAAGGCCAAGCCCATCAGCGATGGTCACAGAGCCTCTGGGAGTCACAGTGAGGAGAAAAACCCACAAGCAGCCGCTTTGTGCTCCCAGAGAATCACATAATCACAGAATTGTAGGGGTTGGAAGGGACCTCGAGAGATCATAGGGTCCAACCCCCCTGCCAAAGCAGCTCCTGTCGTGGTTTCACCCCGGCTGAGAGCCGAGATCCACGCAGCTGCCTGCTCCTTAAAGGAAAAGAGCAGGGAAAAGGGAAGGGGAGGGGGGTGAGAGTTAAGGGAAGGGAAAAGGAAGGGGCAAATAACCCCGAAATCAAGAAATTAAGAGGCCTGTGGGTTGGGATAAGGATAGTTTACTAAGATAACAGAAAGATACAATGTAACAATGCTAACAGGACTTTAGAGCAAAGATATATGAAGCAGTTGATACACAATACAGTTTCTCACCAAACTACACAGCTCAGGCCGTGCCACCCAGAGCCGTCCCAGAACCCGACCGTCCCCCAAGAACCGCGCGTCCCAGAGCCGCCCTCGGCCTTCCTCCCGTCAGCCCCCGATATCCTGGGCAGGACGTAACTGGCGTGGAATACTCTCTTTGGTCAGTTGGGCCACCTGTCCTGGCTTCGCCCCTCCTTTCTCATGAAGAGCTGAGAAAGTCCTTGACTGTCTGACAGCAACTAGAAACATCAGGGTGTTATCAGCACTACTCCCATTTTAACTCTCAAACACAGCATTCCATCTGCTGCTACAAATGAATTTAACTCCATCCTGACCAAAACCAGGACAATCTGCAAAGAAGGGAGAGGTGGTGGGGGGAAAGGTGTTTTAAGGTCTGGTTGTACTTCTTATTACCCAACTCTGGTCTGTGTGTGTGTGTAGTATAATGTAATAAGTTCAATGGCTTTTTTTAATGTGTTGAGTCTGTTCTGCCCGTGATGCTGATTGCAGAATGATCTCTCCCTGTCTTTATCTCAAGTCCTGAGCCCCTCAATAGATATTTTCTCCCCTGTCCATCTGAAAAGGGGAGTAATAGAGTGGCTTTAGTGGGCATCTGGCCAACAACTAGGGTCAAACCACCAGAGATGTGCAGGCAGGGCTCGTGCTCCAGGCTGAGGGAGCTGTACCCGAAGAGGATGCATTCAGATTGGATACTCAAGAGAAATTCTTCACTCTGAGGGTGGTGAGGCACTGGAACAGGTTACCCAGGGAAATGGTGGATGACCCCTCCCAGGAGGGGTTCAGGGCCAGGTTGGATGGGGCTTTGAGCAGCCTGGTCTAGTGAGAGGTGTCCCTGCCCATGGCAGGGGGTTGGAACTTGATATTTAAGGTCCCTTCCATCCATAACCATTCTATGATTCTATGATTGCTGACCACACAGGACCATTTCCCATCTACAGTTCCCCTCACCATGATGACAGCTTTGGTGTCAAACAGGCCCTTCTTGTCAGGGGAGACTGAGTGGAGACGTTGCCTGTTGGGGTCTTTCCACAGCACCTCCGGTTGTGGGAACCATCCGGCCGATCGACACAGCACCCGGATGCCTCCGGCCTCGTAACCCTTCAGAGAGAGCTGAGGACCAGAGCCTGTGGCTGGCATCAGGGAGGGCTGGGCTGAGCTCCAAGGCCACCACCACATCCCAGAGCAGGCCCATCACAGGTCTGACCAGGGCTGCAGGACCGGCCACCAAACCCACCCCAACTCGTGCTGGGACCACAGAATGTTGATGCCCAACAGCTCCAGATCTCCCCTCAGAAATCCCATAAGAGCAAGACTGAGCTGCCCAGCTTCAGCACCTTGAGGCAGCATCTGCACTGACCCGTCTTTGTTCAAGAAGCCCCACAGCTTCCAAACAATGTACCAGCTCTCCTGCAGCACAAAAGAAACAGGACAGAGATCTGGGAAGAACACCCAAGCCCAAGGACACCAGGACAACCCCATGGAAGCACCACACTGACCTCAAACCTGACATCTCCAGCTCCATCATACCTTCTCCATAACAGGCACCATCTGTCACAGTGCAGACGTACTGACCATCATCAGAGGGTCTCAGCCCAGAGATTTGCAAGTCCAGGCTTCCTCTGGAGAGACCATCTCTGGCCAACTCTGTCCTCCCAACATATTCCCCCATCTTATCCCAGTACAGGTCCTCCCCATTACAGTAGTGGTGCACTGTTTTGCAGACCTGGTGATGGATCCACCTGATGTCCAAGCTCCAAGCATCTATGCAGGGGCAAGTGACAGGGCAGCACAACATCTGTCTCCACAGCGACACAAAGAGCATGGTGTAGTCCTACCATTCTGAAGTCAGCTTGGCCATGGAGAAGGACACAGAGATGTGGAGATTGTGCCTAAGTTTATTTAGGGTGTTGCAGGCAAGGGTGAGCTTGGTGTGAGAGGTGCATGCGCCGTGCCACAGGACTGAAGGGGAAACCAGAGTGAGGGACGTAGGGTGTAAAGGGGCTAAGGGAAAGTGAAACCCATGGTCTGAGGTGGGCTTCCCCCTGACCCATGGCAGCTCCCTGCCCCACATCTGCCACTTGGATCAGGCAAAAGTCCCCACCAGCCCTGCAGGATCCCTACCTGATCCCAGCTGGAGCATGTGGGGAGTCACCCAATACCTCAGGAGACCCTGGGGCTCGCCGGGAGACACATCTATGGCCACACTGGAGAGGAGGGAGGGGGAGGCAGAGGAGGATGATGAGGGTCACAGCTGCCCCAGAGGGGATGCTGAAGAATGTCTGCCCCTGCCCCAAAGAGTCTCCAATATCCCCCCAAAGCCCTTGCATGGGCACCCCAATGGTGGAAGAAACCAGTACAAGTTTGCAGATAACACCAAGCTGATCAGAGGGTTGATGTAGTCAAAGGCGTCTGCTTAATGCAAGGGGTTTGGACTAGATGGCCTTTAAGAGTCCCTTCCAACCCAGAGCATTCTGTGACTGTGACTCACAACTCAGGGCTGGAGGAACCCCAGGAACGTCTCCACCCCCAAGTGTCAGGAGAGGGCAGTGTGAGCCCAGAAGAGCCACTGAGCCCCAGCTCCCAGGCAGGACCAGCAGATCACCTCCCAGCAGAGCATCCTCCTGCCCAGGCTGGGATGCTTGTAGCACCTGGACAGGTGTCTGAGGGCTGTTGGGTGCTGAGGACCTACCAGTGCTGGGGCAGCTTCTCCTCCTGCCTGGGGACAAAGGGGGACTGGGGGATAAGAGGACACAGAAGGGACATGGTGTAACACAGGATATGAGGGGGACACAAGGGGACATGGAAAGACATGGGTGGGACATCGGGACAGGAGAAGGCATGGGGGACACAGGAGGGATGTGGGTGGACATGGGAATGTCTGGGGTGACACAGGAGGCATAGGAAGACATGGGGGGGACACAGGTGGGACATGGAGCAGAGGGAACTCATTCCTCTCATTTCCTGAAGACAGGCCTCAGGCACCACCGTGGTCTCAGCTGAGTGTTCAGGACAGATTTAATTAAAACCACCTTGTTATTGAGCACCGTGCCCAGAGAAGCCGCAGAAGCTCTGTGAGATGCCCCCCTAGAGCTGGAGAAGGGAAACCCAATGAGAGTTTTGGATTAACCCCCCATCCCATGAGCACAGGCAGCACCTTCACCTTTCCTGGTGTCACCTCCTGGGAACCAACATTAAAAGAAAACAAAACAAAGAAGCAAAATAAAAAATTTCCAACAGAAACCCCAAAAATTAATAAGAACTAAAATAACCCCCCAAAGAACTAAAATAACACAAAATAAGTAAAATTATAAAGCTGAAGAACAATAAAAAAGGAAATAAAATTAAACAAACAAAAATGAACTGAGAACTAATTTAAAAGAAAATTAAGAGAGAAAAAAAAAGCAAAGTAAGAAAACTAAATGCTAAGAAATAAAAATTAGAAGAAAAAACACAGAAATAAAATTAAAACTTCAGAAATAAATTTTTAACACCCACTAAACACCAGGTGAGAAATACAATTAAAACCTAAGAACATAAATTTCTAAACGACACAGTGGGACACAAAGTTTGGGCTTTTCATGGAGGCATGCAGGGATCAAAGGAGGGATAGATGGAGGGAGGGATGGAGATCCAGAGGGAGAGGAGGGGTGGTTGGAGGGCTGGAGGGGGGTTGGATGGTTGCGGGGTTGGAGACTCATCTTCCATGATGGAGGAAGTGACGGGGCACCTGAGAGGGGCGGCTGGATGGAGATGTGGATGGACAGAGGGGTGGAGAAGAGATGAGCGGACAGAGGGAAGGGGTGTGTTGAGGTGTGTTGAGTTTTGTGTTGGGGTTGTGTTGGGGTGTTCACTGTGTCCAATCCCCTTTCCCATCACGCCCTCCCCGTCCCACCCTCCCCACCCCCCTCCTCCTCCTCCATGGTCGTCCCCCCCTCCACTACCATTGTCCTTCCCTCCCCTCTCCAGCTTTTCCCCCCACTCTGGGTCCCCTTGGCCACGGTCCCTCGGGAGCTGCCAGCAATGGCTGAGATGTCCAGGAGCCGAGGCAGGAGACCCCCCCTGGCACCGCGGCGCAGCCCCCACCCCACACAGGCGTACAGGAGGGGGTTCATGGCGCTGCTGAGGAAGGCCAAGGCAGTGGCCGGTGGCCGAATCACCTTGGAGGCTGCCTCCAAAGTCCCACCGCCACCTTGTAGGACCCCTGCCACCTCCAGCAAGCTGGCCAGGTGGTAAGGTCCCCAGGAGACAGCAAAGGCCACCACCACGGCGGCCACCAGCCGGAAGGTCCGACCGCGCCGGGACAGGTGGGTCTGGCGTAAGCGGCGCACTAGTAACCCGTAGCCAACGGCCACGGTGGCCAACGGGAGGGCCCAACCCAAAGTGGTCTCCAAGAGGTTGTGGGCCACCAACCAGCCCCTCGTGCTGTGCACCCGCTGGCAGTGCCCCTCCTCCACCCGCCGGAAGACGATGGATGGGATGGCCAAGATGGAAGCCACCAGCCACGTCAGGGCTGCCACCCCGTGAGCCAATCGCCCGGCGTGGCCCCCTGGGGTCACCACCGCTGCCACCGGCCTGGAGACCGCCAAGCAGCGGTGGAGACCCAGGAAGGCGATGAGGAAGACGCTGACGTACATGGCGGCGGCGCAGACGTAGTGACACCCGCGGCAGACGGCCAAGCCCATCTCCCATTGGCCGACGCTCAAGGCCTGGAGGTAGATGGGCCCGGTGAGGAGGGTCACCACGTCGGCCAC
Source organism: Gallinula chloropus (assembly GCF_964237585.1). Taxonomy (NCBI): domain Eukaryota; kingdom Metazoa; phylum Chordata; class Aves; order Gruiformes; family Rallidae; genus Gallinula; species Gallinula chloropus. Next base: position 567,051 of record NC_140117.1, on the reverse strand, counting down.
GGCCAGGTGGAAGATGAGGAGGACGGGCACAGTGCGCTGGCGGGCGGCGGCGTAGCTCCAGAGGACCACGGCGTTCCCGGGGAGCCCCACGGCCACCGCCACCCCCAGCAGGGTCATCCCCACCACGGCGCCAGGGATGCGGGTGGCCGTGGCGTTAGGGGGTGACGAGGTGTTGGCAGGAAGGGACGAGGACATCGTGGTGGGTGGGGAGGAGCTGTGGGGAGATGGGGACACATAATCTTCCAGAGAAAACACAGGGCTCCCTCCATCCGTCCCTCCCTCCCTCCCTCCCTCCATCCATCCATCCATCCATCCATCCATCCATCCATCCATCCATCCATCCATCCCTTCCTGCATCTGTCTGTCCATCCAACCGTCCATCCAATCTTCTCTCCACCCCTCTCTTGCCCCACCCCCCATCCCTCCACCCCACCTCCCGCCCACCCCAGGCCTCCACCCCACACCCCTCCTTCCTCCTCCCCTCTCTCTGAGGTGTCCTCCTCTTCCTCCTTTAACCCTCCAGGATCTTTCCACCTTGGCATCCCCTAGACCTTCCAGTTGCTCCCTCCCCATCTCCCACTGGGCCACCCTCCCCCTTATCTGCACACCTCCAACCTCCCAGTTGACCCCCCCATACATCCCAATTGTCCATGCAGACCCCCAGTTACGCAGAACACCTCACAGTGGGACACCACCCCACCCATTTTCCTTCCCAGTTTCCACCCTCAGGGAATCCCAGTTGTCCCCCAGACCTCCCAGTGAGCTCACACCACACCCCCAGGTGTTCCCACCAAACCTCAAGTCACCTCCTAATCAACGTGTCCCAGGTCTCTTCAGTGTCCCCCCCACTCCTCCCCAAAGACCTCCCACCCCACCCACCTTCCCTCCTGTACCTTGGGGACTCACATGTCCCTTCCCAGAGGTCCTGGCCTGGGTCGTGGACCTTCTGTGTCCCTGACACGGGTGGTGGCCGGTGACGGCTCAGTGTCACTTCCCCTTCACCCAGCTCCGGGCAGGAAACACTCGTGCAAGAGGAAGGAGGGAGGAAAACCACAGGGGAGGGAGAGTATCTGCGGTGTGGGGAAGGACCATGGACCTTAAATTGTCCCCATGTGTGTGGAGGAGGAGGTGACGGGAAGGGTGGCACTGCCAGGAGGTCCCCCAGTAAGGAAGAGGGGGGGGTGTGTGTGTCTGGTTGCTTCATCACACGGCTGAGGAAGCGGTGAGAACACCCTGCGGTGGGCTGGAGGGGACAGGGGAGGTTGGCTTCTACTCGCAGTGTGGCCAATGGGCCTTCTCTTCCTTTCCATCATCCATCCATCCATCCATCCATCCATCCATCCATCCATCCATCCATCCAGTCATAGAATGGTCTGGGTTGGGAGGGACCCCAAGGATCACAGAGTTTCAACCCCCCTGACACAGGCACGGCCACCAACCTCCAGGCCTGGAGCTGCACAAGGTTGCCCAAGGGGGCATCCAACCTGGCCATGAACACCTCCAGGGACGGAGCATCCACCCCCTCTCTGGGCAGCCTGTTCCAGCCCCTCCCACTCTCTCTGGAAAGAACTTCCCCCTAATATCTCATCTAACCCTTCCCTCCTTCAGTTTCACTCCATCCTCCTTGTCCTGCCAGTCTCTGCCTTCAACAAGCTTTTTCCCCTCCTGTTTCTCTGCTCCCTTCAGGGACCGGAAGGCTGCAATGAGGTCCCCCCACAGCCTTCTCTTCTCCAGGCTGAACAAGCCCAACTCCCTCAGCCATTCTTCGTAGTGGAGGTGTTCCAGCCCTCTGATCATCTTTGTGGCCTCCACTGAACCCTCTCCAACAGCCCCACATCTTCCTTGTATTGTGGGCCCCTGCTCTGGACACAAGACTCCAGATGGGGCCTCATGAGGACAGAGTAGAGAGGGACAATCACCTCCCTGTCCCTGCTGCCACCCCTCTTCTGATGGAGCCCAGGATACCATCGGCCTTCCAAGCTGCAGGAGCCACTGCTGGCTCATGTGAAGTTTCTCATCCACCATGACACCCAGGTCCTTCTCAGCAGGGCTGCCCTCAAGGAGCTCTTCTCCCAGGCTGTATCTCTGTCTGGGATTCTTCCAGCCCAAGTGCTCTGCCGAAGTTCAGGCTCCTGATCCCACTCTTTGCCAGGCCCACATTCCTCAAGATCACAAACTCAACCAGGGCATGGTCAGTGCAGTCCAGGCTGCCTCCAATCTTAACACCTTTAATGATCTCCCCCACGTTGGTGAGCACCAGGTCCAGCAATGCATCACCTCTGGTCTGTCTGTCCAATACCTGAACCAGGAAGTTCTCATCTATGGACCCCGGGAGTCTCCTGCGTCCCTTGCAGGTCACTGTGTGATTTTCCCAGCAGATATCTGGGTGGTTAAAGTCCCCCATCAGGATGAGTGCCTGTGACTGCAATGCCTCCTGCAGCTGGAGGAGGAAGGCCTCATCAGCAGGCTCCCCTTGATCAGGCAGCCTGTGATAGACCCCTATCACCAGCTGTCCATTATTGGTCCCATCCCTAGTTGTGGTGGTTTGGCCCTGGCTGGAGGCCACCACTTCCCAGGGCAAGAACCTGCACAGGCTGAGTTTGGGAGCCAAGAGAAAAGAAAGCAGCTCTCAGGGACAGCTGACAATTAGTGGCACTGTCACTAATAGAAGTAACAGGACAGTGGTGTGAGGAAACTGATGATGATGATGATCCAAAACTCTTTCATTTCCTTCCTGACAGTTGCTCTGTATCTCTTGTCAGAAGGTTCAACCTCTGTCATGAAGCTTTTAGGCACGTGTGCTTGGAGACAGTGGATTTCTCTGCCTTGACTGGAAAGGGAAGACTCAACAATTGCACCCAAGGAGTCCAAAGCCAGAGGAGACCATGCTCAGCCCTGCCCTGTGGAGGCACATGCACTGTGCTCCACAGTGAATGAAAAATGATCTGATGATGATCAGAGGTTGCACCCAATGATCTCTCAAGGACCCTTCCAACCCCTGTGATTCTGTGATTCTGTGATGGAAAGGCTGTAGTGTCTGCTGGAAGAGATTCCTGGGGCCCCAAAATTTTGGGGCTGTCATGGATTTGGCTGTTCAAAGGAGATTATGTCACTTGTGTTGTCTCCCTCTGTGACTGGAGGGAGCTCATGAACACAGCATGTGACCAGCTGTGCCCAAAGACAAAGAGAGTAGGGGATGGGAGGTGCTTTGGGGCACCTTGGGTTCGGTGTTGGCCACAACAATGTGTTTTCTGTCTGCTTGAGGCTCTCCAGTGTGCAACGTGGATGTTGGCAGAGGTAACATGGACCCAAGCAAAGCTGAGAGGCATTGGTGTGAGGGGCCACACTGTGCAGCCACAGCCTTGAGCACAGAAAGCTCTGCTCTTAAAGGGGCTGCTCTGGCTCCCAGGTGGCTGATGAGAGAAACAGTGACATGGAGATGAAGGATGCCCACGAGGTGTCGAATACAAAGTGTCTTGACTTCACTGCACAGCCAACTGCGTTTGGAAAGCTCTGGATCAGTGTCCATCAGAGACCACTGATGTGGCTGGACATGGGAGTGGAGAACAAAAGAGGCCTCAAGAAAGAAGTGATCCTGCTGGAGTAATTACTGAAACCTTCTCCCTTTGGCCACACTTCTGAAATCTTGCTAATTAACCACAGGAGAGCCAAGCAATTAAGAACCATCACCCCTAGAGACTTGGCTTGTTAGAGTGTTGGGCTTGTTAACGAGCCCTTTGGTGACACATTCCCCAGCTGCAGGTACCTGATTGTCCTGGGAAGGAAGAAAGCAAACACCCAAGTTTCTGAGGGTGCCAGTGGACTCTGTTGAGGACCACCACCAAATACAGCATGGGGGGAGACCAGAAGAGCTGAGCTTCCTTTGGGGTCTGGCGAGGGAGGAAAGCAGAGCTGCTGGATGCCAGTGGAAAGTCAGATATTGAGGTGTCCGTGCCAGGAGTGGATGTGTTTCCCTGTGTGGGATGGCCCAGCCCTAGTCCCTGCCCCCTAAGAAAGGGGATCCTGTCCCACGTGGGATGTTGGGGTCCCTTCTCAGGGGCAGGATGGTGTGGGGGGCAGGATGCTGAGCACACAGCAGTGGTAAGTAGCACACCTCCCATGCTCTGTAGAGGGTCCTCAGAGCTCCCCCAGTGCCACCCCTGCCATGGGCAGGGACACCCTCCACTAGCCCAGGTCATCCCAAGCCCCATCCAACCTTGTCTTGACCAGCTGCCCCAAAGGAAGTTCCCAAGAACACACCCACCCCCCAGATGTTGTCCAGTCTCTATGTCTGGTGGCACATACCTTTAATTGTTCTCTAGTACCTGCACATACCTTTGACCACCTGAACAGAGGAGAGAAGAATCCCACCTCCCATGGGCTCACGTCTCCTTCCCACCCCAGGACCCCCAACCAAGGAAAAGGTGCCTCAGCTGAACCTCTTCCCTCAGTAGGATCCCTGCCTGGCACTCTCTGGGTGTCCTGTCTCACAATGGGACAAAGGAAGTTGCTACTTAGACCTAACTCTGCCTCTCCACGGGGCTGTGAATCATAGAGTCATTAAGGTTGGAAAAGACATCCAAGATCATCTAGTCCAACTGTGAAGACACACCTCTCCTCAGTGGGCAGAGGCGATGTCCGTGATGACTTCAGCCTGTTCTACAGCAGGTTCCCCTGGAGCCTGAGGGACACTAGAAGGGATCCCAGAGGGCACAAAGTGCCACTTTGGGCTGCTCCTCTGCTGCTGAGCTTATCCAGGCTCTGTGGATGGAGGAAGCTCATGGGACACACTGCAGAGAGACAGCTCTGCCCAGGAGCATCTCCTCTGCGCAGCACTGCAGGGCCACAGGCTCTGTCTGTAGGCAGCAAGGGGAGAGGAGCAAGGAAGGGAGAGGTTAAAGGTAGCGTGGGGCAGGAGGGTAAAACCTTCTCTGTGCTTGATATGGTCAGACTGCAGCTGTGGGCACTAAACCTGCTGGAAGTATTCCCAAAGGGTGGAACATCACACAGGTATGGATCCTTTCCCAAGGACTTTCCCCTGGCTTAGAGGAGAATGATGTGCTCCAGAGCAGGGATCCCCTGCTGTCCCAATTCATGGGACCAGGAGTAATGGCTCTGTTTCCCCAGGAAAGGCTGCAGGGCTGTGATGGTGTTTGCCCAGGGGTGCCTGGGGTTGTCCTTCCTGTCAGGGTCCCTGCAGCGCTGCAGGGAGAAGCTGCAGGTGGCAGGATCAACCCCCCAGCAGTGCAGGGCTGGGTCCTTCCTCTGTTGAGAGGTGCTGTGTGATCAAGGTACATTGCTGTGAGGATCTCTGCGGAGGGTCCTGCTCAAGAAGGGTGCCAAGGCAGTGTTCACCGGGAAGGGAAGGTTCTCTGCTTTGAGCTTTGGTCATGTGAGCAGTGTGACGGGAATTTTCCAGAATTTCTCAGTTCTGCAGAAGGTGCTGAGACCCCATGGCTTGTTAGGAATTGTACAAGCTGCTCCTTTGCCCTGCACACACCGGGGTGCCCCCAGGCAGGGCTCCAGCCCTAGGAGGTGTCTGTACAGCCAAGCTGAGGGGTGGGAACTGTGAGCAGTGGATGGAGAGTAGCAGGAGCAGCTCAAGGCAGCAGTGACATGGGCAGGGGTTGAGAGGGACCAGTCCCCAGAGGTGCTGTGGGAGGTGGATTCATGAACCTGCCATCCCTGGGGGTGCAGATGCCTTCCCTGGTCTCCTCACTCACACATTCAAGCCCTTCAGTCCTCACTGTCACAGTGTTGGGGTTTAACCAGGTCGGCAGCTAAAATAACCACTCAGATGGTCACACAAACCCCTCCCCCGACAGAGGCTTTGGGAGAGAATTGGAAACAAAAAGTTAAAACTGTGAGTTGAGATAAAGACAGTTTAATAGGACAGAAAAGGAAGATGATGATGATGATGACAATGGAACATGCCAAAGAAGTGATGCACAGCACAACACACAGCCCACTGATGCTCAGCTAGTTCACAAGCTGTGGTCCTGCTGGTGGGAGAGCAGGAGAAGCCAAAAACATCCATGTCTTGCCTCACCTCAGCCTCAACACCCAAAATGTCACCATGCTACAAGCGATACTCACATCCTAAATATGAACCCCAGCACCAGACCAGCAGGAATATCATCTTTCCCCCAGGTGAAGTCAGGACACACAAGGACGTGGCTGTGAGTTGCCTTCCCAGCAGCCTGACCACCAAAGAGAAGAATCACCCCAAAGCCCATGTGTGTCTCCCAGCCCCACACCCCTTGACAGTGATACTTTGGGATGTTCCCCTCTGGTCTCTCCAGGCCTTGTTATTGCTCCCTGTAGTCTTGGGGGAGAGGAGTCAACAGCAGTTACAACACCAATGGTGTTGAGGTAGCCATTGAGGGAAACCACCTAACTGCCATGCCAGGCCCCAGGGCTGTGGAGGGCTGGGAATGATCTGACCCTCCCATCAGAACACCCCACCTTTAGGCCAACTGCCTCTTTCTCTGAGGGGTCCTTGTTGACCTGAATGGTGCATTCAGGATGCCAGAGGGATGGGATGTCATCCAGAGGGATCTGGACAAGCTGGATTGATGGGCCTGTGGTGGGGTGGTTTGACCCTGGCTGGAGGCCAGATGTCCAGCAAAGTCACACTGTCACTCCCCTTTTCAGCTGGACAGGGGAGAAAATAGATATTGAGAGGCTGAGGAGTGGAGATAAGGACAGGGAGAGATCATTCTGCAATCAGCTTCAAGGGCAGAACAGACGCAACACAATAAAGGACAGAAAACTCTCTAATTGCTGGCCCTGCCCTGCACCCCCAGTGACACCAGAGTCCAGTGATGAGAAGTGTGGCCAGCACCTCCCCCCACCCCTCCCTCATTAGCAGATTTCACTTTAGCCAGGATTTCGCTCCCTTTTTACCCCTATTGTGGCACAGGGAAGGGCAGGGACTGGGGGAATGGGGGGTTTGGTCAGTTCATCACAAGTTGGTTTCCTTCTCAGCCAGGGGGGCATTCATTCCACGCACCCCTCCCCTGCTGCACTGTGGGGTCCCACCCATGGCAGACAGTCCTCCACGAACTTCTCCAACGTGAGACCTTTCCCACAGGGCTTCAGCTCTTCCCCAGCTGCCCCAGCCTGGGTCACTGCTATGGGTGCAGTCATAAATCGCAGTGTCTCTCAGTCCCAGTCCTCCACAGGGTCACCAGCCTCCCACCAGCAAACCTGTTCCAGCACAAATCTCTCCCTTGCTCATCTCTGTGTCTTTGTCTCTCTCCATGGGCTGCAAGTGCTGGCAGGGGATTGCTCCAATGAGGTCACAGCATCTCCTGTCTGTCTCCCCCTGCTCCATCCAGTGTGGAGCCTCTCCACTGGCTGCAGGTGGGATCTGGGCCTTTTCCATGGGCTTCAAGGGGACACCCGCTCCACCATGGGTTTCTCCACAGGCTGCAGAGGCATCCTTCACTCTGGCACCTCCTCCCCCCTTCCCCGGCCTTGGTGTCTGCAGTTTCTTACATCTTCTCACTCCCTTCACTGTGACCAACACTGATGGGCTCGGCCTTGGTCAGCAGCAGGTCCGGCCTTAAGCCGGCTGGTCTTTGCTCTCTTGGGCCTGCAGAGAGCTTCTGGCTGCTTCTTGAAGAAGCCACCCCTGCAGCCCCCCTTCTCCACCAGAACCCAGCCAGGCAAAACTGCAACAGCTGTCTAGAGAGGTGGTGGAGGCCCCATCCCTGGGGGCATTCAAGGTCAGCCTTGATGAAGCTCTGAGCAATCTGCTCTAGTTACAGGTGTCCCTGCTCACTGCAGGGGGGTTGCACTAGATGACCTTTCAAGGTCCCTTCCAACCCAATGCTTTCTGTGATTCTGTGACCTCCAGAAGTGCCCAGCACTCCCACGGTGTCTCTGTGTTATCCAGCAGTCCAGTGGAGAAGAAACCCTGGGGCATGGAAAGGCTGCTGAAGGTTGTCTGTGGGGAGCTGCAGTAAGCCCACCACACCCCTGGCTGAGAGCTGAGACCCTCGTAAACCACCACCAGGCAGGTGAGGGGTTTAGAGGTGTGAGCTTGGAAACCAGCTCCCTCTGCCCTCAGTAGTGTCCAGTTTCTTCTTAGAGGAATGTCTGGGTGCCTCTCATCTCAGAGAGGTGCCAGTGCAGGGCAGCTGGGACAAGGAGTGATGGACAGTCTGCCTGTCCTGACACTGCATCAAAGGACAGTCCCCTGCATCACGTGATGCACAAGATTTCACTTGGAGTGCAGTGGACATGCCAGGGCTTTCTGCCTTAGAAGCAGTCCTCAGCTCGGTGGGGCAACTTGAACTGAAGAAACCAAAATCTGCCCCCCAGCCCTGCTCTGCCACCCATCAAACTGGGAGAACAATGCTGAAAAGCTCGTTGATACCTCGAGTGGGTTTGACCTGAGATCCCCCCATGTTCCTATCGACCTACTGATGCAGGGCAGGACTGGCTTCTCCAGAGCCTGCAGCAGCCCCACCTCTGTGCAGGGGATCCAAGCGCCCTCTGTGCATCACTCCTGGTAACACCCTCAACCAGCACCAGGCAGAGGTGACGCCTCTTGAAAAGAGAGGGGCATTTTGGGAGGATCCCATGGGAACTGGGAGAGGCTGTCCTCTGAGAAGTCTGCTGTGACTTGTAACTCTATTTTCTTCCTTGCACAGGTCCCCATATGCATGTGGAAAAAATGTGCAACAGCAGCTCCATCAGCCAGTTCCTCCTCCTGGCCTTTGCAGACACACGGGAGCTGCAGCTCCTGCACTTCTGCCTCTTCCTGGGCATCTACCTGGCTGCTCTCCTGGGCAACGGCCTCATCATCACTGCCATAGCCTGTGACCACCACCTCCACAGCCCCATGTACTTCTTCCTCCTCAACCTCTCCCTCCTCGACCTGGGTGCCATCTCCACCACCCTCCCCAAATCCATATTCAATTCCCTGTGGGATGTGAGGGCCATCTCCTATGCAGGTTGTGCTGCCCAACTCTTTTTCCTTCCCTTCTTTATGTTAGGGGAGTATTTTCTTCTCACCATCATGGCCTACGACCGCTACATGGCCATCTGCAGACCCCTGCACTACGGGACCCTCCTGGGCAGCAGAGCTTGTGTCCACATGGCAGCAGCTGCCTGGGGCGGTGGGTTTGTCACTGCTCTGCTGCACGCTGCCAACACGTTCGCTCTGCCGCTCTGCCAAGGCAACGCCCTGGGCCAGTTCTTCTGTGAAATCCCCCAGATGCTCAAGCTCTCCTGCTCAGGCACCTACCTCAGGGAAGTTTGGCTTCTTGCAGTCAGTGTCTCTGTGAACTTGTGGTGTTTTGTGTTCATCGTGGTGTCCTACGTGCAGATCTTCAGGGCCGTGCTGAGGATCCCCTCGCAGCAGGGACGGCACAAAGCCTTTTCCACCTGCCTCCCTCACCTGGCTGTGGTCTCCCTGTTCATCAGCACAGCCGTGTTTGCCTACCTGAAGCCCCCCTCCATCTCCTCCCCACCCCTGGACCTGGCGGTGACTGTTCTGTACTCGGTGGTGCCTCCAGCAGTGAACCCCCTCATCTACAGCATGAGGAACCAGGAGCTCCAGGACGCGATCCGGAGCGCGATGCCACGGACATGTTTCCAGCAGTGGTAAAGTTCCTGCTTCTTTCTCCAGGGTGCTCCAGGTGTCTTCCAGAGCAGTTTGAGCTTGCTGTCTTCTCTTTATTGTTATTATAATTACTTCTGTGATAATGGTCCTACCAGAGTGTCAATGTTCCACCTGCTTTTGCCAAGGCACGCCCCTCTGGAGCCTCTATAAAGATGTTAGAGTGTGGGTCAGAGCTGAACCTCTCACAGCATCTCTGTCATCAGACAGGATCTCCTCTGTGTCATGTGTTAACAACGGGTTCATCTTCCAGCAGGCATTCCAAAAGTAGGCATCACCGACCACATTGTGGCCAGGATGGTTGCTCTGCACACCTGGAGTGTTGTTTGCTCAACACCTCTTGGCCATACTGTGACCATGAAGATTCTGGACTCCTCGGTGTCTAGTGACATTGGAGGTGATGGCTGGTGACACTGAGTGACATATCCGTGGCTGTCACACACTGGAGGGGGCAGATGTCATTTACAAGGAGCTGCTTGGAGATGCTGCACATGGGTCAGGGCAACCCCAGCACAACAAGAGGCTGTGCAGGGGCTGAGAGCAGCCTGAGGAGAAGGGTTTGGGTATTGGTTGATGAGAAGCTCAACCTGACCCATCTGTGTGTGCTGGCAGCTCAGGAAGCCAACTGTATCCTGGGCTGCATCCCCTGCAGCTAGACCAGCGGGTCGAGGTGGGGGATTCTGCCCCTCTGCTCTGCTCTGGGGAGACCCCCTGGCAGCGCTGCATCCAGCTTGGGGTCCCCAGGACAAGAAGGACACACAGAGCTGTTGGAGCGAGCCCTGAGGAGGCCACAGAGATGATCCAAGAGTTGGAGCCCCTCTGCTCTGGATCCAGGCTGGGACAGCTGGGCTGGCTCAGCCTGAAGAAGAGACTGCTGCTTCTGGAGAGACCTCTGACTTGGGAGACCTCCAGTCCTTCAAGAGGCTCCAGGAATGCTGGAGAGGGGCTGATGACACAGGCAGGGAGGGAGAGGCCCAGGGGAATGGCCTTCAGCTGCAGGAGGGCAGCTGGAGAGGAGCTGGGAGGCAGAAATCCTTCACGGGGAGGGGGCAAGACCCTGGCACAGGTTCTCAGAGAAGCTGGGGCTGCCCTGTATCCCTGTCAGGGTTCAAGGCCAGGTTGGATGGGGCTTTGGGTACCCTGGGCTAGTGGAGAGTGTCCCACAAACCATGATAACTTTTAATGTCTACAACAGGTCACTAATCCACCCAGAAAATGCACCAAAATGTTTCCCAACCAGGTGTCTTCATCTCCTGGAGGTTTTCCCGAAGAGGTGGTGACACATTGGGAATTGCATTCCTCCCCCCATTGTAGGTCCTCAGCACCCAACGTCCCTCAGACACCTGTTCAGGTGCTCCAAGCATCTCAGCCTGGGCAGGAGGATGCTCTTCTGGCAGGTCTTGCCTGGGGGCTGGGGCTCAGGGACTCTTCTGGGCTCACACTGCCCTCTCCTGACAGTTCAGAGTGGAGACGTCCCCAGAGCTCCTTCAGCTCTGAGACCTCCAGTTACAGAATCACAGAATGCTCTGGGTTGGAAGGGACCTTTGAAGGCCATCAAGTCCACATCATGTCGTGTCATGTGTTGTGTCCCATCCCCTGCCCCCAGTGACCATGGACACCTTTCACTACATCATGTTGCTTGGAGCTTCATCAAACCTGACCTTGAATGTCTCCAGGGATGGAGCCTCCACCACCACTCTGAGGAAGCTGTGCCGGTGTCCCACCACCCTCAGAGGGCAGAACTTCTTCCTTATGTTTCATCTAAACCTGCCCTGCTCTAGTTTAAAACCACCACCCCTCATCCTATCACTCCCTGCCCTTGGGAACAGTCCTTCCCAGCTTGCCTGTAGGTCCCTCCAGGGACCGGAAGGAGCTGTGAGGTCTCCCCTGAGCTTTCTCTTCTCTGGACTGAACAGCCCCAACCCTCTCACCTGCCTTTGTAAGAGAAGTGCTCCAGCCCTCTGATCATCCTTGTGGCCTCCTCTGGACCTGCTCCAAGAGGTCCGTGTCCTTCTTGTGCTGAGGGCTCCAGAGCTGGACCCAGCACTGCAGGTGGGGTCTCAGCAGAGCAGAGGGGAAGAATCACCTCTCTCGAGCTGCTGGCCACACTTCTGGTGATGCAGCCAGGATGGGACTGGCACGTCACTGGGTCATGTACCCCAAGTCCTTTTCCACAGGGCTGCTCTATCCCATCACCCCCCAGCCTGTATTGGTAGTGAGGTCTGTCCTGACCCAAGTGGAGGACCTTGTTGAACTGCATGGGGTTTGCATGAGCCCATCTCTCCAGCATGTCCAGGTCCCTCTGGATGACATCCCATCTCTCTGGTGTGTTGCCTTTCCGCTCAGCTTGGTGTCATCTGCAAACTTGCTGAGGGTGCACTGGATCCCACTGTTGATGTCATTGATGAAGGTATTAAACACCACTGGTCCCAGTACGGGACCCTGTCGTGGGTCCAGGAGGGGAATGGGCAAGGTGGAAAGTTGATTCTGGTTGAGTTTTTGGGGCACTTGAGTGGGTGAGGAATACTTTTTGCTCTGGTTCATGTGGCTTTAGAGTTCTGGGTCATAAGCTAAGGGACAGGAGTGGTTGGTCAGTCCCCAACCCTGGGGTGGCTGCAGGGATGCCAGCATCCCCCTGGGATGGGAGGCTCTGGGGTTTGGGGACCACTGGGCTTGGCCCAGGCATTGGGAACCTGATGGAGGGGAACATCTAGGTTCTACTTTAGAGGCTAAAAAGCCTCTTAGTTTCATAGAATCATCAAGGTTGGAAAAGACATTCAAGATCATCAAGTTCAACCTTCAGCCCTACACACTTGTAACCTCTAAACCATCCCCTGAAGCACCATATCTACCTGTTTTTTGAACAGCCCAAGGGATGATGATTCCACCACCTCCTTGAGCAGCCTGTTACAAAGCTTCACTGCTCTCTCTGTGAACACCTCTCAGTCTCTCAGGCCTATACTGGATGAAAGGATGGAGTGACACCAAACTGGGAGGAGTGCCTGACATGCCTGGAGGCTGTGCTGCCATCCAGCAAGCTCTGGAAAGGCTGGAGAGCTGGGCAGGGACTGATCTTACTGAATCCAAGGAGGACAAGTGCAGGGTCCTGCACACAGGGAGTTATACCCCCAAGCACCAGGACAGATAGGGGTGACCTGCTGGGCAGCAGCTCTGGGGAAAAGCCCTGGGAGTGCTGGTGGGCACCAAGCTGACCATGACCAGCAACGTGTCCTCGTGGCCTAGAAAGCCAATGACATCCTGGGGGGTATCAAGAGAAGTCAGGGAGGTTCTCCTGCCCCTCTGCTCTACCTTGGGGAGGCCTCATCGGGAATAGTGTGGGCAGTGCTGGGCTCCGCGGGGCAGGAAGGACAGGGAGCTCCAGGAGAGGGGACAACAATGGGCTATGGAGATGCTGAGGGGACCAGAACATCTCTGACAGAGAGAGACTGAGGGATTTGGGGCTGTTAAGCCCAGAGAAGAGAAGACTGAGAGGGATCTTCTCAATGCTGATAATGCCACTCTACCACTCTCCTCCTAAGCAGGAGAGGGAAGAGAAAATACATATTGAGAGGCTTATGGGTTGAGATAAGGACAGGGAGAGATCGTTCTGCAATTAGCATCATGGGTAAAACAGACTGAGCACGGGATAAAATGCATCTGATTTATTAACCCAATCAAAACAGAGCAGGATAATGAGAAATAAAATCAAACCTTAACACCCCTCTCCTCACACTTCCCTTCTCCCCAGGCTCAACTTTATTCATGATTTCTCTCCTTCCTCCTGCTGAGTAGCACAGGGGGATGAGGGGAACAGGGAATGGGGGGTTGTGGTCAGTTAATCACGCGTTGTCCCTGCTGCACTTCTTCCTCCTCATACTTCCCCTGCCCCAGCATGAGGTCCCTCTCATGGGAGACAGTCCTCCTTGAACTTCAACGTGAATCCTTTCCCATGCAGCTTTAGCTCTTCACCAGCTGCCCCAGCGTGGGTCACTTCCATGGGGTACAGACCTTCAGCATGAGACTGCTCCAGCCTGGTTCCCCACGGAGTCACAAGTCCCCCCAGCAAACCTGCTCTGGTGTGAGACTCTCTCCACGGGCTGCAGGTCCTGCTAGGAGCTTGCTCCAACATGGGCTTTCCACAGCATTGTTCAGGTGTCTCCAACTGCTCCAGCATGGGGTCCTCCACGGGCTGCACATGGGATCTCTGCTCCCCATCATCTTCCATGGGCTGTAGAGGGACAACCTGCCTGGCCACGGTCTTCTCCAGGGATTGCAAGGGAATCTCTCATCTGGAGCACCTCCTGCCTCTCCTCATTGACCTTGGTGGCTGCAAAGTTTCTCACACCTTCTCACTCATTTCTCTGGCAGCAAAAAGCTGACACTTGTGGGTTTTATTCCTTAAATACGTTATCACAGAAGCACTACCACAGTCACTGATTGGCTTGGCATTGATAACTGGTGGGTCTGTCCTTGAGCTGGCTGGTACTGGCTATATCAGACCTGAAGGAAGAGGAGGCACAGCCCGCCAGAGGGCTGGGACCAGTTATTGCTTGTGCACATGCACAAGAAATCACTTTCAAAATTAAAACAATGCTAAAAATGGGATTGTGCAATTACCAAAGCACGGGAAACAAGGCATTTCCCACAGCCAGCAGAGCCACCAGCACATCAGTGTGGACAGGCACAGCATGATCATTTCTCTGCAGGCAGCTCCAGCTGCCTCCAGCACATCGGCATCTGGGGGACACGTCCAGCTCCCCAGTCAACGTGAATCAGTTATGTGTGGATCACTGAAGGGACAGGAGGAAGGGACAGAGTCACCCAGGGGAGCCTCCCTGTCAACAACCCTCTGAGAGTCTGAGTGCTCCCCTCCCCCAGCCTGGTGACTGGAGACAAGGGAGGAAGGGGGTGAGGAAATGCAGCCAGAAACACGAGACTGCCCTGGCATTGGGCAATGGCTGGAACATGACCCCAGTACTCACTTTACACCCTGCTGCAGCCCTTCTTCCCTGCAAAGAGAAAGAAAGAGATATCAGCATCCACTGCCTTTCACCCTTAGGCTTGAGGGCTCCCCAGGGCTATGTGGCTTGTGCCCACAGCCCCTGCCAGCCCCCTGGGTTCTGCCTTCCTCCCACACCCCGGGGCTTTACCTGATCTGCGCTTCCAGATGACAAATCCAATGATGGCAATGACAGCCAGGATGGCAAGGGAAACAACCACCCCCAGCACGATGGTCAATTGGTTGGACTCTGGCTCTGGGGAAGAACAGGGCTGTGAGGAGGGGGAGGGCAAGGGGAATGCCCCGAGCCCACCTCTGCACATGCCCAAGGCCACCAGACTCACCCATTGCAAAGACCCCCGGCTCAGCCAGGCTGGCGTGCTCCACACGGCACCGGTACTTGTCCTGCTCCCCAGGAGGGGCCTCAATGGACACCCAGGTGTAGTAGGTGCCATCGCTGTTGGGCACGATGCTGCCCCGCTGGGTCTCCTGGTCCCTGACCTCACCGTCCTTCAGCCAGCTGATGGTGATGGGCCGTGGGTAGAAGCCGTAAGCGCGGCAGTGCAAGGTCGGGATCCCCTGGGTCTCCTTCTTCAACACTCGCACTGTGGGGGGCTCTGGGGAGGGGGTGGCAGTGAGGGTTGGCACACACATGCACGCTGGCCTCTCCCCAGGGTCCCCATCTCCCCTCACCTTTCCTCTCCAGCACAGCCTGCCCATAGCTCATGTATTTCCTCAGCCACGTGGTACAGGTGCTTTCCAGGTAGTGCTTCCAGCTCTCAGCGACAGTCCCATCTGCCTCCCAGTTCCTCTTGGTGATTTGTGCTCCCTCGTCTGCCGCAGTGAACGTCATCGTGTCCATGTCAAAGGCAATGAAGTCTCTTCCGTCGTAGGCTATTTGCCAAAACCCCCTGGTGCTATTGTCCTCCAGGAGGTCACAGCCGTACATGTGTTGCTGTGTGTGAGCCCCTGAAACACGACCAGGGAGATGGGGCTGAGGGGCTGCTGCAGCCCTGGGCCTTCAGTGGGGCAAGGCCCCCCATCAGCACCCCTAACTCTAGCCCTGTGTGAGGACTGAGGGAATTGGGCACCGACACGAGTGTTGCACCCACCCTGCCCAGGGCCCGCAGCACTTGGGCATCATGTAAAGCTGTGACACAGATGCCCTGTGCACCAGGCTGGCACCCAGCCCCACGGTGCCCTGCGACAGCAAAGGGATGGGACAGGGTCCTGAATTCTGGTAGGGGTGAATAAGAGATCAGATGAGTTGTGGAAGCCCCTCTGGGTCTGCAGTAGAGGGTACAAAGTTTCAAAGGAAGGGTGAGGGGCTAGGACACAAGGTGGATTTTTAAGATCTCCACTGTCATGGGGACAGTGAAGGCTGGGATGGGGGAGCCAGGCCTGGGATGGGGTGCTGGGCATGGTGAATGGGAAGATGGAATGTGTTTGGTGAGGCACCCAGAACCCTCTCTGGCTCTGGGACAAGGGATCCCAAGGACTGTAGGGTTGGGACAGGCAGCTGACACCCCTCATGCTGGGGGACAAGAGGACTGGGAGCTCTCTGGCAGCAGCGCTGCGCTGGGAAGGATCAGCATGTCAGTAGGTCAGTAGCATGGGGAAGGGTAGCATCTTCATGGGGGAGGAGGGGATGGAGATCTCCCATCCCACAGAGTCCCATCCCAGCCCACACTCACCCTCACTCTGGTTGTAGCGGCTCTGCAGTGTGTCCAGGTTCACAGTGTAAATCTCCTGATTGTTCTGTCCCACCTGGGTCTCCTGGTCCCAGTACTGCTGGTCCAGGTTGGCCGCCATCCAGTCTGCCCGGGGCACCATCCTCCCCTTCTCGCTGTCGTAGCGCAAAATGAGGTTCCCGTCCAAGTACCCCATGGACACAAACTGGGGTACTCCTGGGCTGGGCTCTGACACCGCAATGCCAAAGTAGCGAAGGGAGTGGAGCTCTGTGGGGACACGGGGAACAGTGACTGTTAGGGGGGTTGTTGGGTGAGGGTGTCCACAGTTCAGAAGTGGTTGGTGAGCCAGGGTGGGGATCCCAGTGCAGCAGATTGGGGGCGTGGGGGCAGCTTCAAGGGGAAGTGTCTGGTGGGGGGAATCTGTGTCCAGGATGGGGTCTGTGTCCAGGATGGGAGTGTCTGGGAAGGGGACGGAAAGGGATGGAAGAGGATGGAAGGGGAGTGTTCCAAGGGGGCACCCATTCTCTGGGGAGAGTGACTGGGGGTGTCTGTGCCCCGGAGTGGTCCAGTGTGCAGGGAATGGAAAACCATTATCAAGAAACTGGGTCCAGTGGGGTTCCCGGGACCCCCCCGCACTTACCACACGCCGCCCAGCTGAGGACCCTCAGCAGCAGAAGCAGCCCCAGTGCCCGGTCCAGCCACATCCCTCCGCTCTGGGTTCCAGATGTTCTGAGTGAAAGGAGCCCCGCTCCAGGACAAACCTCGCTGCCAGCCCCGCCCTGAGACCCGCGATTGGCTGCGCCACCATCTGCCCACCAATGGCAGCCAGAGACTCTTACCAGTAACTCCTCCCACGGGACCGCCTAGCCCCCCCACCCCCTCAGGGTCCCAGAACCCCTCCACAGCCCCATTTCACCTGTATCCCCCAGGCTGGGGTCACCCCTATCACAGTTCTTCCCCCCACACCAGCACCACTCTCATTCCCTACCCTGGGACACCCTGAGACCCCCAGACCTGTCTGTCCGTGGGGGACCCAGGCATCTGGCACCCCGTGGCTCTCCCGACCCGGCTCTGACACCATGTGGGTTTGTGGGTGAAACAGATGGGACAAGGATAAAAACCTCCCAGAGAGTGTGGGCACCCCTGGGGCTTGCAGGAGCTGTTCCTTGCCCCTGCAGCCCCTCATGCACTGGGTTGCTTGTGTCTGCCATCACCTGTGTCCAGCATACCTTGGACCTTGCAGCGCTCCTGCCTGGAGCTGCTTGTACTGCATCTCCTGCATAGGTCCATCAGCTTACCAGTCCAAACCAGAAAAAACACCTTTCAGAAGGATCTGGACTATCTTCTGCCCTCTCTCAGAGAATTCCTCTGCTCTCCTGCCCCATACGATGATGTCATCAGTGTACTGCAGGTGCTCTGGGGCTTCACCCCTTCCAGCACAGTTGGGGTCAGCCCAGAGCAGATGGTGGGGCTGTTTCCACCCCATAGTCAATTCCAGGTGGACTGGGCACCCTCCCAGGGACAGCAAACTGTGTCCTGCTCTCTGCTGCCAAAGGCATCCAGAAAAATGCAGTAGTGGTATCAGCTGGGGCGTCCCACTGCGCTGCCTCTGACTCCAGTTCCTGCTGGAGCTCCAGCATGTCCAGCACAGCAGCTCTCATGGGCAGGGTGACTCCATCCAGCCCACAACAGCCTGCTGTCAGCCTCCACTCTCCACTGGACTTCACACTGTTCTTAACAGAGGAAGCTCTCCATGCCCACACACATCAAGGGTCTGAGTCCAAGCCAGTGCAGAACGTCCCGTGCCCACCTGAGCAGGGGGTACCCAGGCCGAGTCTCACTTTGCTGGTACCCAGGGACGAGTACCCAGAGTCCAGGGGGACAGGAGGGCAGGGCTGCTGCCCATCCATCCCAGAGCTGGCTCGTTGGGCACAGCTCCGGCAGCGCTCGGCAGGGCCCCAGCCACGGGACACGGGGAAAGCTGGGAACTCCGAGCGGGTCGGTGTGGTGTGATACGAGGAGGACACAGGCACAGCCCGGTGCCTGGATACTCCCCGCTGCTGGTGCACGGGCTGAGCCCATCCCAGGGTCAGACTGTTCACCCTGGGGGAGCTGGGGGCAGCCGGGCAAAGCAGCTCCTGCCAGGACACTGCCCAGAAGGGCTCCCGACTCCCACTGACTCGGCACGGCTGAGCCACATCGGGAAGTGGGGAGTCACAAGCACCAGTTCGCAATGGGCAGCAGGGGAAAGGAGGGGGGACACGGGGAGCACTGAGGGCTCGTGGAACCTAAACCTAGAGAAACAGACCCCACAGCCTTCCACACACACATCCCCACCGTTGCCCACATCCTCAACGTACACCAAACGCACAGCAGCAACACACACCAGAGCAGCAAGAGCCCATCCTCAAGGTGGGCACAGGGGAAGGACAAGGTCTGGAGGGACAAACACAATGAGTGTTACGACTCAGCAAAGCTGCAGTCACTTACGGGCAGAGGCAGGAGCTGCTGGTAGAAATGCAATTCCTCAAGAGGGACCTTTTGTTTCCCACACAGCAAATCTGTGCTTTCAGGCTCAGTTTCAGTTTGAGTAAAACCTAGTTTAAAACCGCCTTCTATGTTCAAGAACCATTCTCTTTGCGGTTTTTCTTGGTTTTCTGGGGTTTTTTTCCTGTCTCACTGTCCTTCCCTGTTGTGTGAAGTTCTGTAACAGTTGCTTATTCCTCAGAATTAGAGTTAATGCAAATCTTACAGTGTGTGTTTGGGATTTCAGGTGTTGGTACCACCCTGATGGTTTAATTCATAGAATCATGGAATCATAGAATGTCCTTTTTAAAGCCATGCAATTCTTTTGTCCCTTTCATAGAATCATAGAATGGCCTGGGTTGGAAGGGACGCCAAGGATCATAGAGCTCCAACCCCCCTGCCACAGGCAGGTGCCACCAACCTCCAGTCCTGGAGCTACACAAGGCTGCCCAGGGCCCCATCCAACCTGGCCTTGAACACTTCCAGGGACGGGGCATCCACTACCTCTCTGGGCAGCCTGTTCCAGCACCTCACCACTCTTTCTGTAAAAAACTCCCCCCTAATATCTAATCTAAACCTTCCCTCCTTTAGCTTTAGTCCATTCCCCCTTGTCCTGCCATTGTCTATCCTTTTTAAAAGTTGAATCCCCTCCTGCTTATAAGCTCCCTTCAGGGACTGGAAGGCTGCAGTGAGGTCCCCCCACAGCCTTCTCTTCTCCAGGCTGAACAAGCCCAGTTTCCTCAGTTTCTCTTCATAGGGCAGGTGCTCCAGCCCTCTAATCATCTTCGTGGCCCTCCACTTGTTGCTAAGCAGTCAAGAACTTTTCAGCTTCTCATCCTGCCCTGTCTCTGAGAAGGAGGAGGCAGTCAATAAACTGGGAGCACAGCTCCTCCTGGCACCCTGACTGCTGGTGCTGGACCGGATGTTCAAAATCCTCACGGTCCCCATGGCAGTCAAGACCCCCAGAACCAGAGAGGTATCCACACCCTGGGAGCAGGGAGTCTGTGTCACAGCTTTACGTGACGCCCCAAGTGCTGTGAGCCCTGGGCAGGGTGGGGGCAGCTCTTGCGTCATTGCCCTGGGGAGTGGCCAGCGTGGATATGTGTGTCAGACCTCACAGCCATCCCCTCCCCAGAGCCCCCCAGGGTCTGAGTGTCTGGGAAGGAGACCCACAGGGATCCTGACCTTGCACTGCTATGCCTGTTGCTTCTACCTGTGGCAAATCACCATCAGCTGTCTGAAGGACAGGAGAAAGGCAGAGCACAGGGGGCTGGCCGGGGCTGACCGGTTGGACTTGATGATCTTGTGATTCTGTGATTCTGTGGGCATGAGCCACAGTGCTCCGGGCCGGCTCCTGGCACGTGCACTGAGCCCGCAGTGAGCACAGGGCTGGCAGCTCATGGATGTTTCTCCCTCACAGGCACAGGAGCTCTGGCAGCTTGGCCAAAGGTAGGGTGTGGGACCAGGGGACTGGATGTGGCTGTGCCAGTTCTCTCCTGTGTCAATGTGTCCCCTGTGGAACCCATGGCCTGAGTCACACCTGGCTGGTAGAGGGGGATGTTGAGACCTTGAGAGCAGAGGTTTGGGGACAGGGAAGTGGCCCTGAGTGATACTGTCTTTTCCTCCTGTCCCTTCAGTGATCCCTGTCTGAATGTTCCACAACTGTTCCTGTGCAAGGGACATCTGGGCTGGCCAGTGCACAAGACTGTCCATGCCTGGGTGTGCTTGGTGACTCTCACACCCCAGATCATAGCACTGGCCTCTTCCCCTGCTGTTTTCTGGCCTACCCCATCTGTTTACAGCTCCATCAGTGGGGCCAAGAGGAGCCATCTCTCCCACTGGCACCTCAGGCACTGCCTGGACCCAGCCGCTGCCTCCCCATCCTGCTCCTTCATACTGGGGCCATGGCACCATGAGTGCTTGTTTCCATGGGACTGAGCTCATCCATGGACTTGCTGAAGCTCTCCCAAGGATGGGATGTCTAAGAGGAAGATGTCACATCTGCCCTGCAGAGCAGATCCTGGCCTCAGGGTGGTGAAACCTCCTGTCCCAGGCAGATGTGATGGCCCTGGATCCACAGGACTCTCTGAGAGACACAGCTGTGGCTGTGCTTGAAAGGAAGAAGGGGGAGACAGAGGAGGGCAACGGGTGGCTTGGGGCTGAACCACCACACTTGGTCAGGGAGAAGGACACAGAGACACAAGGATTGTGCTTATGTTTATTTAGGCTGTTACAGGCAAGGAGTGAGTTTGGCATCATCATTCCCATGACCCTCCTGTGTCCCCTTATCCACCCATCCCCCTTTGTCCCCAGGCAGGAGGAGACTGGTAGCTCCTCAGCACCCAACATCCCTCAGACACCCATTCAGGTGCTCCAAGCATTCCAGTCTGGGCAGGAGGATGCTCTGCTGGGAGGCGATCTGCTGGTCCTGCCTGGGAGCTGGGGCTCAGGGGCTTTTCTGGGCTCACACTGCCCTCTCCTGACACTTGGGGGTGGAGACATCCCCGGGGCTGTTCCAGCCCTGAGTCCCGAGTTACAAGATCACAGAATGCTCTGGGTTGGAAGGAACTTTTAAAGCCCATCAAGTCCAATCCCCCTTAAAGTAAGCAGAGACACCTTTCACTCCATCAGGTTGCTCAGAGCTTCATCAAGCCTGATCTTCAATGTCTCCAGGGATGGGGCCTCCAACACCTCTCTGGGCAACTTGTGCCAGGTTCTGGAAAGGGGCTCTGAGTTTCTTCTCCAGGCTGAAGCACCCCAACTCTCTCAGCCTGTCTTTGTAGGAGAGGTGCTCAAGTCCTCTGATCATCCTTGTGACCTCCTCCAAGAGGTCCATGTCGTTCTGGCATTGAAGGCTCCAGAGCACTGCCAGATCATGTCCCCCTGTGCAGGACACCAACACACACACACAGAGCAGAGGGACTGGATTTATTCCATGCCTGTGCAGAGACAGGTGCTGGGTGGTAATTCCACAAAGCCATCACCCAGCACACACAATCTGCCCCATCTTGATCTTGTGACAGGGTTAGGAAAAGCCACCTAGACTGATGATAATTGGTTAGTAATTACCTCATCATCTGCTACTGGTCAAGCATTTCTAAATTAGCACAGATGTTCCTTGCAGGTATTTGGGGGGTTACTTGTCCAGTGTTTTAATTGTGTGGAGTATCCCAAACTCCTCCAGCCACCTTTCCCTGCCCCCAGTTCCTGCCCATTCCTGTTGCCTTCATCCCTCTCTGGCCATCCCCCAGCCCTCACCCCAGCTGGGGCAGGAGCTTTCCTCTTCCTCAGACATTCAGCTCTCCCCAAGGATGCTTGTTACTAAAGTGTGCTTTGGATGAGTCCTTAGGCTCATCTTCAGAGGGAGCAAAGCCATACAGAGCCCTGAACCCCCGATTAACCGTGTCTGGGCACCAACACAAACACATTTCTGTTCCACCTACTTGCAAAATTCTACTTCCTAGATTTCAGCAGAACAAGCACCAGAGCCTGCAGCAGAGAGGTTACAGCAGTGACAGCTGGAAATACAATCTAACACAGGGTGAGCAAACCTGTCCTGGCCACGGCTTGCGCATCCCCATGTGGCTCCTAACAATTACATCATCACACTGTTACCAGCTCTGCCTGAAGCAGGAATACAACACACAGCCCGTACCAGCCATGGTGGGCAAATGAGCTCTAGCCCAGAAAAAAACCCTCCCTGCCCCCCTGCTCCCTGGGCAGGGACAGGGCACAGAGGGTCATCTGCTGGTGTGGCCCAAAGACAGGAGTGCAGGCAGGGTCTGCAGAAGACCAGGAGCTCTATGGGTCTACAGGGAGGGTGGAAGTAGAGCAGGAGCTTCTGTCTCTGAGGCACAGCCCAGTTCCCTCTGTCTCCATCCAAAATCAGGAGTGGATGATCTCTCCTTTGAACGAGGCCTCTGGGAAAGATCTTGAGCCTATTGTCACCATCAATGAAAGTCACCAGCCCCCGCGGGCAGTCCAGACAGACCCAGACTCTGCAGGGACCTGGGACAGGGACAGGGGGCTGGGAGGAGAGGTGACAGACTGAAACTGCCCAAAGCAGTGCAGCATCCCCTGTACCCCCCCATCAGGTCCAAATACCCCTTCCTGTTCACAGAGTCCCTGGACACCCCCAGAACCCACCCTGAATCATCTCCTACCTCCTCTTCACCTCCACCTCCCAGCAGTGCCTCCCCTCACTGAACCCCTCCCAGTCCAGCACACAGCACTGAAATGTAAATCTCTGAGTGGTGTTGAGTAGGTTCTTCCATACTCTTCCTCTTATCACACTTCTCCCATCTGCTGACATGATAAGTACCAGATGAGCCGTGTTGGGATCCAGGGTCACCACATCTGCATGGGACAGGAGCATCAGGGGCAGAGCTCAGTGCTGGGCAGGTTTCATCACCTTGGGGCCAGGATATGCCCCACAGGGCAGGACACCAGGCATCTCCTAAAGATCCCATCCCAGGACTGGCCCCAGCATGACCATAGCTGAGCTCAGTCCCATGGAAACAGGCAATGGTGGGGCTGTGGCCCCAGTGGGGAGGAGAGGGGCGGGGAGGCAGCAGCTGGGGCACAACAGTACTTGAGGTGTCAGGGGAGAGATGGCTCCTCTTGGATCCACTGATGGAACTCATAAGGGGTTGCACAGGCAAGAACACAGAGGGGGAACAGGCCAGTGCCGTGGTCTGGGAGTCACCAAACACACCCAGGCACAGCCTGGCCCACACATGGTCCAGCCCAGGCGCCCCTTGCACAGGAGGAAATGAAGGAGAGCCACCCAGAGCAGCAAACAAACCCCCAATTACCTGGACTGTGGAGCAGCAGAAACAGGTGCTGCTGGACCTTGTACTAACACCTTCATGGCTGAGGATGTGAAAGTTGGCGGGGGGCATCATGGGCTGCAGTGACCATGAGATGGAAGAGTGCAGGATTCTATGTGGGAGGAGCAGGGCAATGAGTAGGATTACAACCCTGGATTGGAGGAGAGCTAACTTTGGCCTCTTCAAAGATCACTTTGGGAGAATATCATGGGTTCAGAGTCTAGAAGGTAGAGAGGCCCAAGGGAGCTGGTCAGTATTCAAGCATCACTTCCTCTGAGCTCAAGATTGGTGCATCCTTAAGACTAGAAAATCAAGCAAAGTAGGCAGGAGACGTTCATGGATGAGAAGAGAGCCCCAGAAAAACTCCAAGAAGAAAGCTTAGAGCATGTGGAAAAAGGGAGTGGCCACTTGGGAGGACTATAGGGATGTAGTCAGAGAATGTATGAACAAGCAGCAAGGAAGGCTAAGGTCCACTTGGAATTAAAGTGGCAAGGGATGTTCAGGAGAACAAGAAGGGCTTCTTCAGATCCATCAGCAGCAAAAGGAAGACTGCAAGAGCAGCAATTGTAGTTCAGAGGTGACTCCCTGTTTTAGTCAGTGACCATCTGCCCACATGGCCTGTAAGAACGAAACCTTCTTCTCAATGCCCCTCTGCATGGCCTCAAGGCAGGAATCCTTCTCAGTGCCCACCTACATGGTTTCAGAGAAAGAAACCTTCTCAGTACTTGTCTGCATGGGCTCAGAGCTGGTCACCTCCACAAGGAGATGGATGTCCTGGCCAATCCCCCCAGCCCCTCTCTTTTCCTTTTTATCCCCAACCATTACATACTATGTCCTGGAATATCTTTTTAGTTTGGTTCCTCTGCCTCGCTGTGTCCCTCTTAGCATCACACTGTGTCACCACTGTTGAGATCCATCACTGTATTGCCAACGCAGATCTGGTCACAAATCATTGTAGGGGGTTGGTGTTGGCTGGGCAGCAGGGCCCACCAAGCTGTTCCATCACTCCTCGCCTCAGCAGGACAGAGAGAGGAGGGAAAAGATCTCATTAGTCAAAATAAAGGATGTGTAATAAGGAAAGAAACAAAGGGAAAACATAACATTTATTCTCTATGTCCACTAAGCAGCCAATGTCCAGACACCTCCCAGGAACCCAGGCTTCAGCACACACAGGAGTTCTCCAAAAGACAAACATTGTAAATAACAAACATCCCCTATTCATCCTCCTTTCTCTCATCTTTTATGGCTGAGCAGATGTCCCAGGGTTTGCAATATCCCTTTGCTCAGTTGGGATCAGCTGTCCTGGCTGTGCCCCTCCCAAGGTCTTGCCCACCCACAGCCTACCGCTGAGGGGTATGTTGGAGAGACAGCCTGGATGCTGGGCCAGCCCTGCTCCCCAGCAGCCAAATCCCTGGGCTGGTACTAACACCCTGCTCACTCCCAATGCACAGCATGGCCAGGGCTGCTGGGGAGAAATGAACTTCACCTCAGCCAGACCAAACCCAGTCCTAAACACAGCACCATGCTGGGCTGCTGGGAAGAAACCCAGCTCTATCCCAGGGAAAAACAGCACAGCACACAATCTAAGGCTGTGAGAGCAGCCCAGGTACTGGGAGAGGAGGTGGGGACTGATTAGTGCCTGTGCACACGCAGCAGAAATCACCTGCAATCTCAAAATTGGTAAAAAACGATTGCCCAGTCTTTGAAGTAAGGGAAACAAAGTGTTTTCCTTGGTCAACAGAGCCACCAGTAAAGCACCATGGGCAGCTGCAGCATGACCAGCTCTCTGCAGGCAGCTCCTGGCCACCTCCAGCAGCCAGTGAGAGCTCAGGGGCCACATCCAGCCCCCAACCCTCATGGAATGGTCAGGCAGGGATCACTGCAGGGACAGCAGGAAGAGACAGTGTCATGCAGGCCCACTTCCCTGTCCCCAGTTCTCTGCTCTGGGGGTCTCAACATCCCCCTCCACCAGCCCTGTGTGCCTCAGGCCATGGGTTCCACAGAGAGCACATTGGCACAGGGGAGAACTGGCACAGCCACATCCACCCCACCCTGGTCCCACACTGTTCCTTTGGCCAAGCTGCCAGAGCTCCTGTCCATGCTGGTGAGGGAGAAACAGTCATGAGCTGCCAGCCCTGTGCTCACTGCAGACTCGGTGCATGTGCCAGGACCTGGCCCAAGAGCCATGGCCACACTGCAGCCACGAGGAGAGAAGGATGGCACTGCAAGCACCAGAGGTGACACAGAACCTCTTCCACATGTTCCCACCATGGGGCTGTAAAGAGGGGGGGGGGCACAGGGAGGAAGGGGAATACACTGGAGGCAGTCAGAAACCAGAGCCAGGAGACTGCCCCTTGCAGATACCCCCTGGTGCTACTGTCCTCCAGGAGGTCACAGCCAAACATGTGCTGCAGCGTGTGAGCCCCTGAAACACGACCAGGGAGATGGGGCTGAGGGGCTGCTGCAGCCCTGGGCCTTCAGTGGGGCAAGGTTCCCCTAGAAGCACCCCCCACTCCAGCCCTGTGTGAGGCCCAAGGGAATTGGGCAGTGACATGAGCTGCCCCTACCCTGCCCAGGGCCAAGAACACTTGAGGCATCGCGTAAACATGTGACACAGACCCCCCTGCACCCAGGTTGTAGGAGCCCCTCTGGTTCTGGGGGTCTTGACTGCCATGGGGACAGTGAGGGCTTTGAACATCCAGCACAGCAACAGCAATCAGGGTGCCAAGAGGAGCTGTGCTCCCAGCTTATTGTCTGCCTCCCCCTTCTCAGAGACAGGGCAGGATGAGAGGCTGAAAAGTCCTTGACTGCTTGGCAACAATTAAACCATCAGGGTGGTACCAACACTCTAAATCCCAAACACAGCTCTACACTCACTGCAAGATGAAAATTAACTGTAACCCTGCTGAAAACAGGACAGCAACTGACACAGAACCTCATGCAACAGGGTAGGACAGTTAGACAGGAAAAAGGAAAATAAAAAAGAAAAAGAAAAAAAAAAAGAAAGAAAAAAAGAGAAAGGAAACAAACAGCAACCTAAAAAAAACCACCCCTGAAACTGCTCTGTCTCCAACACACATTAACAACCCAGTGGTTCAGGCTGTCGGTCAGGGTGTCAGTATTACACCACCGCCTATAGGAGCTGCTAAGATTTATGGCTGATCACTCAAAGAACACATAAGCACTCAGCTGTGGGAGATGACATCTCTCGATCTCTGTAGCACATGAACTGCAGGTGCTGCCCCAACACATGGAGAGACCCCCTGACCACAGACATCTCTGAGTGTGACTCAGAATAGCACTCGTGGAATTCAATTTCTACGATCAGCTCCTGCCTCTGCCACTAAAAGGGAGCGCAGCCTTGCTGAGTCTTAATGCTAATTGCAGTTGGGGTGTCTCACTTGTCCTCTGGCTGTATTGGGGTGGCATTTACATCACCAGGTCCTAAGGGAGCATATTGTGCAACTGACACCGACCTTACAATGGCGTGCTGAATACAGCTGATTCTAATACAAGTTGCAACTGTTGTAGCTACAGGCATCCTCAAAGGCTGAAGGAGACCCCTCAGCCATTCAGTGACAGAAACCAAAACATGGCAAAACCTTTCCCAAACAGTTCGTTCCTGGCCAGGCAAGGGTCGGTTCTGAACCTCTGGCTGCACTGGTCCTCTTGCCGGTTTTCTGAAGGTGTCTGGTGTGGATTTGTTGTACGTTGCGGATGTGGTCAAATGGGGATGTGTGTGGGGCAGTGAGTGGGTGTGTTTCTCTAGGTTTTGGCTCCCTGAGCCCTTGGCGCTCCCTGGGGCTCCCCCTCCTTTTCCTCACTGCCCGTTGCGAACCAGCACTTGTGACTCCCCGCTTCCCGCTGTGGCTCAGCCGAGTCAGTGGGAATCGGGAGCCCTTCCAGGCAGAGTCCTGCTGGGAGCTGCTTTGCCCGGCACTACACACACTGCAAGATTAACATTAATTCTGAGGAATTAGCAACTGTCACAGAACCTCACACAACAGGGCAGGACAGTGAGACAGGAAAAAAAACCCACAAAACCAACAAAAAACCACAAGTGGTTCTTCAACATAGAATGTTGTTTTAAACTAGGTTTTACTCAAACTGAAACTGTGAGCCTCTGAGCACAGATCTGCCACAAGTGACACAAAAAGTCCCTCTTGAGGGATTGCATTTCTACCAGCAGCTCCTGCCTCTGCCCCTGACTGCAGCTTTGCTGAGTCTTAATGCTCATTGTGTTTGTCCCTCCAGCCCTTGTCCTTCCCCTGTGCCCACCTTGAGGACGGGCTCTTGCTGCTCTGGTGTGAGTTGCTGCTGTGCATTTGGTGTACGTTGAGGATGTGGGTAATGGTGGGGATGTGTGTGTGGAAGGCTGTGGGGTCTGTTTCTCTAGGTTTAGGTTCCACGAGCCCTCAGTGCTCCCCGTGTCCCCCCTCCTTTTCCCCACTGCCCATTGCGGACTGGTGCTTGTGACTCCCCACTTCCCGCTGTGGCTCAGCCGTGCTGAGTCAGTGGGAGTCGGGAGCCCTTCTGGGCACCGTCCTGGCAGGAACTGCTTTGCCCAGCTGCCCTCAGTCCCTCTGGGGTGAACAGTCTGACCCTGGGACAGGCTCAGCCCATGCACCAGCAGCGGGGAGTATCCAGGCACCGGGCTGTGCCCATGTCCTCCTCGTATCACACCGCACCGACCCGCTCGGAGTTCCCAGCTTTCCCCGTGTCCTGTGGCTGGGGCCCTGCCGAGCGCTGCCGGAGCTGTGCCCGCTGAGCCAGCTCTGGGATGGATGGGCAGCAGCCCTGCCCTCCTGTCCCCCTGGGCTCTGGGTGCTCATCCCTGGGTACCAGCAAAGTGAGACCCAGCCTGGGTACTCCCTGCTCAGGTGGGCACAAGGACGTTCTGCACTGGCTTGGACTCGGATCCTTGATGTGTGTGGGCACAGAGAGCTTCCTCTGTTAAGAACAGTGTGAAGTCCAGTGGAGAGTGGAGGCTGACAGCAGGCTGTTGTGGGCTGGATGGAGTCACCCTGCCCACAAGCACTGCTGTGCTGGACATGCTGGAGCTCCAGCAGGAATGGAGTCAGAGGCAGCGCAGTGGGACGCCCCAGTTGATATCACTACTGGATTTTGCTGGATGCCTTTGACAACAGAGAGCAGGGCACAGTTTTCTGTCCCTGGGAGGGTGCCAGGTCCACCTGGAATTGACTGCTCCAGGGGTGGAAACTCAGCCCCACTCTCTGCCCTGGGCTGACCCTGACTGTGCTGGAGTGAGTGAAGCCCCAGAGCATCTGCAGTACACTGATGACATCATCGTATGGAGCAGGAGAGCAGAGGAATTCTCTGAGACAGGGCAGAAGATAGTCCAGATCCTTCTGGAAGGTGGTTTTGCTGGTTTGAAGAGGTAAGTTGAAGGACCTGTGCAGGAGATGCAGTACAAGCAGTGCCAGGCAGGAGCGCTGCCAGGCCTGAGGCACACTGGGCACAGGTGATGGTGGACACATGCAACCCAGGGCAGGAGGGACACCAGGTTCAAGGGACATCGGGGTCAAGGGACACCTCCCCCAAGCCCCTGGGGGTGCCCAAGCTCCCTGGACGGTTTTCATCATTGTCCCATCTATTTCACTCACAAATCCCAAGGGTGTCAGAGCAGAGTGGGGGGAGCCATGGGGCACCATGCGCCTGGGTCCCCCCGGGACAGGCAGGTCTGGGGGGCTTGGGGTACCCCAGGGTAAGGGGAGGAAAGTGAGGTCGGGGTGGAGGGGAGATCTGTGACTTGGGGAGCCCAGAGATGTCCCCAGGCTGGGAGATACAGGTGATATGGGGCCATGGGGGGCTCTGGGGCCCTGAGAAGGGGACGGGTAGGGGGGTGTGGGGGGACTGTGTGGTGCTGTGGAGGAGTCACTGGTAAGAAGCGTCTCAGGCTACTATTGGCTGGTGGGTGGTGACAGATCCAATCACCGGTGAGGGGCGGGGCTTGTGGCAAAGTTTGTCCCAGAGAAGGGCTCCTTATTCTCATGACATCGGGGACCCAGAGTGGAGCGATGACAAATGGGGCTGGGCTGGGCGGGGCCCTGGGGCTGCTGCTGCTGGGGATCCTTGGCTGGGCAGCGTGCGGTGAGTGCGGGTGGGGACCCAGGAACCCCCCTGGATCCTGTTTCTTGACAACGATTCTCCATTCCCTGTGCACCGGACCACCCCAGGGCACAGGGACCCCCAGTCACACTCCCTGAACACCACGTGTTCCCTCAGAATACTCCCCTTTCCATCCCTTTCCATCCCCTTCCAACCCTTTCCATCCCATTCCAAGATGGTCCCACAGATCTGTTTCTCTTTGATGCTGGGGACACCTTTGGACCCCTCTTCCTGGGAACCTTGGGTTTTTCACTGCCATGGCCCCCCTTCCATCATCACCAGGATCCCCTGGCTTCTCTTCATGGGAAGGAGGACTCCATACTGGACACATACCCCTCCCCAACAGACACTTCCCCTTCAAGTGGCACCCCACACCCCC
Organism: Gallinula chloropus; assembly: GCF_964237585.1. Classification (NCBI taxonomy): domain Eukaryota; kingdom Metazoa; phylum Chordata; class Aves; order Gruiformes; family Rallidae; genus Gallinula; species Gallinula chloropus. Next base: position 536,867 of record NC_140117.1, on the reverse strand, counting down.
AATCTGCTGCTCTGGGACCCCCACCCAGGCTCACCACCCAATCCTGCACCCCATCACTATGGGCACCCTCACCCTGCACCCCCCACCCCTCACTGCCCCCCATGTCTCCACAGAGCTCCACTCCCTGCGCTACCTCCACACCGCAGTGTCAGAGCCCAGCCCAGGAGTACCCCAGTTTGTGTCCATGGGGTACATGGACGGGAACCTCATTTCACGCTACGACAGCGAGAAGGGGAGGGCGGTGCCCCGGGCAGACTGGATGGCGGCCAACCTGGACCAGCAGCAATGGGACCAGCAGACCCAGATTGAACAGACCAATCAGGAGATTTCCACAGTGAACCTGGACACACTGCAGAGCCGCTACAACCAGAGTGGGGGTGAGTGTGGGCTGGGAAGGGGCTCTGTAGGATGGGAGATCTCCACACCCTCCTCCCCCATGAAGACCCTACCCTTCCTCACCATACTGCCCTGGGATGTGCTGGTCCTTCCCAGCCCAGTGCTGTTGGCAGAGTGCTCCAAGCACCCCTGTTCCCCAGCCCCACACTCCATGGGATCCTTTGTGCCAGATCCAGGGAGGCCTCTGGGTGCCCCGCCAAGCACATTCTGGCCTTCTCCCCACCATGCCCAGCACCCATCCCAGGCCTGGCTGCCACATCACAGCCCTCACCATCCTGTGGCAGTGAATACCCCCCAGAACCAGAGGGGCTCCCACCCCGTGTCCCAGCCCCTCACCATTCCTTTGTACACCCCACCCCAGAGCCAGAGGGGCTCCTGCAACCCATGCCATCTCCTATCTGCTCGCTCACCCAGCATTCAGGACTCTGTCCCATCCTTTTGCTGTTAAGGGGGCCATGGGCCTGGGTGACAGCCCAGCCCTGCCCTGAGCACAAGGGGTCTGCATCACAGCCCCAGGTGCTGTGGGCCCTGCGCAGGGTGGGGGCAGCTCTCGTGTTGGTGCACAATTACCTTGGGCCTCACACAGGGCTGGAGTGGGGGGTGCTGCCAGGGGGCCTCGCCCCACTGAAGGCTGAGGGCTGCAGCAGCCCCTCAGCCCCATCTGCCTGGTCGTGTTTCAGGGGCTCACACACTGCAACGCATGGTCAGCTGTGACCTCCTGGAGGACGGTACCATCAGGGGGTATCTGCAGTACGCCTACGATGGGAGGGACTTCATTGCCTTCGACATGGACACGATGACGTTCACTGCGGCAGATGCAGCAGCACAAATCACCAAGAGGAACTGGGAGGCAGACAGGACTGCCATTAAGCACATGAAGCACTACCTGGAGAACACCTGCCCGGAGTGGCTGAGGCAATACGTGAGCTATGGGCAGGCCGTGCTGGAGAGGAAAGGTGAGGGGAGATGGGGACCTTGGGGAGGGGCCAGCGTGGATGTGTGTGCCAGCCCTCACTGCCACCCCCTCCCCAGAGCCCCCCACGGTCCGAGTGTTGAAGAAGGAGACCCAGGAGATCCTGACCTTGCACTGCCGCACTTACGGCTTCTACCCACGGCCCATCACCATCAGCTGGCTGAAGGACGGTGAGGTCAGGGACCAGGAGACCCAGTGGGGCAGCATCGTGCCCAACAGTGACGGCACCTACTACACCTGGGTGTCCATCGAGGCCCCTCCTGGGGAGCAGGACAAGTACCGGTGCCGTGTGGAGCACGCCAGCCTGGGCGAGCCGGGGGTCTTTGTGTGGGGTGAGTCTGGTGGCCTTGGGCACATGAAAGAGTGGTCTGGGGGCTTCCCTTTCCCCTCCTCACCACCCTGCTCATCCCCAGAGTCAGAGTCCAACTCATCGGCCATCGTGCTGGGGGTGGTTGTTCCCCTTGCCATCCTCCTGTCATTGGCATCACTGGATTCATCATCTGGAAGCACAGACCAGGTAAAGCCCCAGGGTGTGGGAGGAAGGCAGAGCCTGGGGGGCTGGCGGGGGCTGTGGGCACAAGCTGCAAAGCTCTGCAGAACCCCTGAACCTGATGGTGAAGCACAGTGGATGTTGATGTCTCTTCCCCTCTTCTCTTATGTGCACTGTGCCCACAGCGAGCATGAGGTGGCAGCTCGTGGCTGTTTCTGCCCCATAGACATGGATGGGAGCTCTGGCAGCTTGGCCAAAGGTATGACATGGGACTGGGGGGGTGGATGGGGCAGGCCCAGCTCTCTGTGCTCCCCCTCAAGACCCATGGTCAGAGTGACACTGGGCTGCTGGTGTGGGATGCTGAGACCACCATAGCAGAGGGTTGGGGACAGGGTCTTTTCCCAGGGTGACACTGTCTCTTCCTCCCATCCCTGCAGTGATCACAGTCTTACTGTTCCCTGAGCGACCAGGGCAGCTGGATGTGGCCCCTGCGCTGTCACTGACTGGAGAGGCTGGGAGCTGCCTGCAGGGAGCTGATCACGCTCTGCCAGCACATGGTGCTGTGCTGTTGCATCTTCTGCCTGGAGAAGAGTCACCAGTGTAACACCAGTTCATGTGCTTGTTTCCCAGCCTTGGATCATGGGCTGTGCTTGTTCTCGATGAGATAGAGCTGGGTTTCTTCCCAGCACCCAGCGTGGTGCTGTCTTTAGGACTGTTTTGTTTCTGGCTGAGGTGGAGTTCATTTCCCCCAGCAGCCCTGGCCGTGCTGTGCTTCAGGAGTGAGCAGGGTGTTGGTACCAGCCCAGGGATTTGACTGCTGGGGAGTGGGGCTGGCCCAGCATCCAGGCTGTCTCTCCAACATCCCCCTCACTGGTAGGTGGTGGGTGGACAAGACCAGGTCAGCTGACACCAAAAACAATGTTCCAAACCCTGCGACATCTGCTTGGCCATAAAAGCTGAGAGGTGGATGAACAGGGGATGTTTATTACTGACCATGCTTGTGTTCTGGAGCAGCCGCTGCGCGTACTGAAGCCCGGCTGCCCGGGATGTTGCTGGGCATCATCTGCTGATGGGAAATAGCGAATGATTCTTTTGTTTTTCCTCTGCTTCTCCACATGGCTTTTGCTTTTGCCTTACTGAACTACCTTAGTCTTGGTCCCCAGAGGTCTTTTTTCATCTTATTTTTCTTCCCTGCAGCTCAGGCACCTGATGCCACCGATCATCACCCTGTGCCCACCTTGTGCAGGCACTTACCTTTTTGGCAGGAGAAGGATGTGTGCACTCACCAACATCTCCTGCCTGTACATGCATCATGAATCTTGGGACATATTTTCTCTGTTGGACACTGGCTTTTGCTCTCAGAAGAGTCCCCACCATTTTGGCAGAGACCCAGAGCACTTCCCTGGGCTGTGGACCTACAAGCAGACCTCAATCTCTGCTCTTTCAGTAGCAAACAATGGCCCTTGTCCTGCCACTCCAGGTCTTGTTAAAAACTCTCTCCCCATCTTTCTTGCTTCATGGGGAGCTGCAGCAGTCACAGCCAGGCAGCTGGGCCTGGACATTGCTGCCTGGGCAGACCCCCATTATGTAGATGTCCAAGAACTGTGTCCCTGGAGAGCATCAAGACAAGGACCAAGGAGACCAGGTGGCTAAAATTGGAGATGCTCAGGTAGACCCGGACTGGGAAGGTCATTGTGAGCTGTTCGTAGTTCCATGGGCCTGTGTGACATGGGAGCTGAGACACCACGAACAGCTGGGCTCATGATGGAGAGTGGACCTGACCTGAGCACTGCAGCCATCACCCAGGTCATGCATCAAGGTTAATGATGCACCAGAATCGAGGCAGTGAAGCTTCCTGGAGCAAAGGACAGTGGATAAGAGAATCCATCTCCAGGGCCTGAATTAGGGCCACCTCCTGCAACTTTCCCCTGAGATCTGTATCCCCAGCTTGCCCACCTCTGTGTGAGATGGGGGTCAGACTGGGCACACAGGGACAATGAGTTTGGGGGGTCACCTCCTTCCTGTGATATAGCCCCAGGGCAGGTGAGTGATAACAGTGTGGGCACCCTCCTGGGTGGCTGCCACTGTCACCTGTGCCCAGCTCCAGCTCTCCGGTCCGTACACGATGCTGCGTGGAGTGAGCGGGAGAAGAGCAGCAGCTCCTGGGGGATGGCAGCCACATGCAGCAGAGGGGATGGCTGGGGACACGGCAGGGATGCCATGGGGGGTACGGTGAGGATATGGGAGAGGATGTGATGGGGGGACAGCTGGGACAGGGCTGGGAACACGGCAGGGATGTAGCAAGGAGATGGTGGGGATGGGTGTGGCAGTACTGCTGCCCTGAGGGAGCAGCAGCATTAAACACCAGCCGAGCGAGCTGGCAGCAAAGTCTTGTGCCTCTTGGTCTGGTTTGGTTTTAAATCGGTTGGAAGCAGCAGCGCTGAGGGACTGACAGGCTGACTCCTGTTCTTCCCTCTGCTGTCAGAGTGGATCCAAAGAATGTTTGTCAATAGGTGCTTTATAAATCAATAAATAAATAAATATACAGATAAATAAATGAAGTGTCTATATTTCTATCCCCCCTCACTGCAGGGGACATAGCAGGGGACTTGGCAGGGACATGGAAGGGAAAACTGAGGACACAGCAGGGATGCAGTGGTGACATGGCAGGAACACGATGGGGATGGGAATACAACGGGGATGCAGCTGGGCATGTGGGGGAGACATCATGGGGACACAGCAGGGATGTGTTTGGGACATGGTGGTGATGGCTGGGGACATGTCAGGGACATGGTGGGGATGTCCCATAGGTATGGCAGGGATATCTGGAGATGCATCGGGGATGGTTATTCACACGGTGTGCTGGTGAGTCATGGTAGGGATGGGGGATGACACCAGATGGCAGTGGGGACCCATTGGGGATGGGCAGTAGCAACAGGCGGCAGTTGGGACCTGTTGAGGACATTGTGTGATGGGTGGTGGCAGCACCTGGCTGTGCAGGTAGGCGAGGATTGACACCAGGGGCAAGGCCACTGGGGAACTGCTGACAGTCCAGGCACGACTGTACAAGCCCTTTAGCCTCAGCAACTGACAGGTGGTGTTGTCGTTGAAGCTCCCTGGCAGATTGATGAAAGGATTCCTGTGATCTCCGAGCCTGTGCACAGCGCTCTGCTGAGGGAGCAGCCCAGGCTGGTGCTGCCAACCTGGCTGCTCTCTGATTGCCTCTGCCAGACCCTGAGTTAGTCCCGTGTGGCTGCCAATATGGGTAATAAAGTGCTGATGCTGTTGGTTAGACAGGAGGAGCCAGAATTCCTTAAACAATCTATATAATCTCTCATCTGAAACCCCTTTCAATAGTGCCCGTTCCACTCGGGTCACTATTCCCACCACACACAGGGAGTCACAGACTAGATGAACCGGTTCGGCTTTCCGCTTGTCACACACTCTCACAACCGCCTGCAGCTCCAGCTGCTGATTGAGGCTTGGGCTCCTTTGAATAGCAAATCCTGCCATTTCCCATGCTCCTGCCATGGAATCGCAGCCTTCTGAGCTCTTCCCCCTGCATCAGTGAACACTGGAACACCCCGAACCGCACACCCAGACAACAAGGGCTTTTCTTCTGCTGGACAGTTCTGTGCTGCTGTAGAGATTCTGTGTGGTGGGTAATGCACTTTCACTTCCCCTGCACGGTCTGATAAAGCTATTTGCAGGGCAGTGCTGTTCCTCAAGGCCCAAGCTAAATACTCTGCTGCTGATGGAACAACAATAAATGTGGGTTCTGTTCCTGCAGTTTCTACTACGTGATTGTGGCCTTTTACACTGACCTGGGCTGTCGCCTCCAAACACAGAGTTACAGTTCCCTTTGGCTGCATGGGCAGGAACACCCATTCTAACAGCCTTAAGGGACCTTTGTCATTAGTCCACTGCATTATAATAGCAAACACATGTTCTGTTTGATTAACGACTGTGACTCCTATGTCCCACTCAGCATCCCATCCATGGGTATATGTATTTTTGATTTTGTTACTAATGACTTCCAGGGCCTTTTTAGCTTCTTCTGACAGGATTCTGGGTGCTCCTGCACCACCTCCTCCCTTTAGCAATGCCACTACAGGTTCCAGTGCCCTATTCATAATGCCACACAATGGTCTAACCCAGTTAGTATCTCCAAGCAGCTTTTGAGCATCATTTAACGTGCTGACCTCAGCTGGGATCTCAGTCCTTTGGGGTGTTACGGTACTTTTATCAATCTGCCACCCCAGAGATTTCCACACTGGCTCCTTTTGAATTCTCTCTGGAGCAATCTGTAACCCCTTGCTTTCCAAATGCCCTGTCAACTCATGAATCAAACTGTCAATGTCCAAGTTTTTTCCCACAATCAGTACCTCATCCATGTGATGATAAAAGATGAGATCAGGATGGGCTCTTCGTACTGGAGCAAGTGCCCAGGCTACATAAGCCTGGCACATAGTGGGTGAATTTTTCATGCCTTGTGGGAGCACCACCCAATGACACCTTTCCATGGGTTCAGTTTTGTTTACAGTAGGAACTGAAAAGGCAAATTTCTCATAATCATCAGGGTGTAAGGGAAAAGTGAAAAAACAACCCAAAAGTCCCAATTTTTAGGTCTCACGTTTGGAGGTGGCAGACCGGGCTGCGAAGCTCCCGCATCTTCCATCACTTCACTGACTTTTCTTACCTCGTGCACCAAGCGCCATCTCCCGTCCTGTTCAGGGATGGTAAAAATAGGCGAATTCCATGGGCTTGGGGAGGGCTGGATGTGTCCCTTGGCCAGTTGCTCCTCTATTCAATCCTGGAAGTTGGCAAGTTTTTCTTTAGGAAGCGGCCATCGCTCGACCCAAACGGGGGGTTGTGTTTCCCAGGTGAATTTTCAAGGAAGCTGCCCACTTTCAATGGTCGCCATCCAAACTCCTTCTGCTCTGTGCCCAGCCTTGCTCTCAGTGGATAAACGCATCCCTGAGCCTGGGGCACATCCCAACAAATGCTGCCAACCGATTCATCGGGAGACAGTGATTTCTGGGGGAGTTGGGTGGGAGGTGTGGATGGGAGCGGTGGGTGTAGAGACCAAGTGGGTCCCTGATCCGATGGCTGACGAGGCAGATTCTGGCCAGGCGGCTTCTGGACCGTCTCTGTGGGGCTTTTGTCCCTGTGCAGAGGGGAGGACGCCGGCCAGAGCAGCGGCTGGAGAGGGGCGTGGCCATGCAAATCGCGAGCAGCGGGGCGCGCACGGGCTGCTGGGAGTGCTCGGTGCGAAGCTCTCCGCCGGTTTTCCGGAGCCGGGAGCAGCGGATCCCGGCGGGAAGAGGCGGGATAAGCAGGGGAATGTGAATGCGAGCTGGACGTGAGGGTGTTTTGGGGCCGCTGTGGAGCATCCGTGAGTTGTGTGAGTGCCGGCGGGGGTGTGTGGAGGTGCTGGGGGATGAAATGAAGCCACCCGGTTTCCACTTGTAGGATGTTGGGAAGCAAAGGGGGGACTGAATAGTTCGCACCCGCCTTGGGGTGATCAGCGCTGGGGCAGAGATGCGCCTGCCCAGACTGGCTGAAACCCTCTGTCTGGTGCCAGCAGGAGCAGCTGCTCCTGGAGGAACTGGTGTCCCGGGTGAACCCGTGGGACCAGCTGGTGCGGGAGCTGGACTGGCGCGAGTAGGCGTGAGAGTCCCGAGGGGGAGGATGATGATGGGTGGGGTGTCCGACCCCCTCTGCTCGTCCCTTCCCCTCCCTGCAGGGCGCAGGAGGAGGATGCTCGCCTGGAGCGAGGCCTCAGCCAGCAGCGCCGCAGCTTCCCTCGCAGGGAGACCTGTGTCATCACCTGAGGGACCCCCCACGGGACACCCCCCCACCACCACCAAAGGCGGGGAGGAAGAGGAGGAAGAAGGAGCAGCAAAGCCCTTGCGATCTGACCCCCATCCCCAAGCCCCTCTGCCGCTGCGGGAGGAGGGGGGGGGGGGGGGAAATGGGGCAGCCTCCCAACCAGCCCCCCAAAACCCAACATTCCCGCAAAGATTCACACATCCCACCAACAACCCCTGGGGATTCTCCTCCCCCAGGAACCCCCAACACCCCAAAGCCCCAACCCCGCTTCCTACAGGCTCCCCCTTCCTCCCCAGCTGCCCCCCTCCCCTTTACCTCCTCCCCCCTGAATCCCACCCAGGCCCCCCTTCCTCCCCAGCTGCACCCTCCCCTCTTTACCCCCCCAATAGCCCCCAACAAGCCCCATCCACACATTAAATCTCCTTTATTGCTTCTGGCTGCACTCAGTGACCTCCGGGGGAGGGTTGGGGGGGGGGGGGGTGGAGTCCCGGGGAAGGGGGTGTCCCATGGGGGGTCCCTCAGGTGATGACACAGATGGGGTGACACCAAAGACTCCCCAGTGAGACACAGGTGGGGTGACACCAAAGACTCCCCAGTGAGACACATCTCACCTGACACTGAGTTACTCATTCTGGGGTGATCTTTCAATTTTGACTCTCCAACAAGCTCCTCCAGCTCCCAGCCTGGCACCCTCCAATGTCCAACTGGTCCCTGAGCACAATGTCACGTGCTTTAGATATCCTTGTCATGGGATTGTCATCCTGCCTTGGAGTAATTCAGCCTGGGAACCCATCAGCCATGGGCTGGGAAACCCCAGCATCCAACCTCCAGAGGGGCCCATCACCACTGTGGTGTTTAACAGTGCTGGGCCACCATCTCCTTGGGATCCCTTGACTCCCAGACCCCTTGGGCACACCACCTTTGGGCTGATTAACCACAGTGGTCCACCCCTCCTTCAGCCCATCACCCTCTGGATGCTGAGCCCTGGGGGCCCAGCACTTTGTCTTTCAAAAGACCTTCAGGCTGTGGTGCCCACTAAGGTGCCCACAAGAAGCCACCAGAAGAGTCTTCTACCATCCCGGGTGGCACCTGCAGGGCTTGTGGGCTCCTTTCTCTCCACCCATCACTGATGATGATGATGAGCCCACCCTTTGAACACGGGGCCCAAGTTCTGGGCTACCAGGAGAAGAGACTGAGCGACTGTGAGAGCCCAGTGAAGGGCCCCTGAGCTGCTCCATGTCTGGATGCCTCTTGGAGAAGCTGGTCAGCCAGAACTGACCAGCCCAGAGAAGGTTTGGCTGCAGGAGGTCTGCCCATGTGACATCTCAGCCATGGCAGTGACAGGACAGGAGGTGCAGGACACAAATCTGGACAGACAGTGATTTGGGAAGATGCTTTTTTACTGTGGGGGTGCCCAAGGCTCTCTGGGGAGATTCTGGGGTCTCTAACAGTGGAGGGAAGTAGGGCCAGCAGGATGGGGCTGTGGTGGTCTCCAGGGCTTCTTTGAGCCCTTGAAGGGCACTGCTTGCCCCTAGGACCTCCCAGGGCTGTTTGGGACCCCTTCAGGACCCCACAACAGTCCCAGCTCCCCCTGGGGTACAATGGTGTTTCCCTGGGCAGGGGACAGGAGGTGGCACAGGCCAGAGTTGGGGTGGGGGGGGCTCAGCATCCCCCCCAGGCCAGCGTGTGGAGGCGCTGGGCAGCATCGCGCAGCCGCTCGCGGTGCTCGAGGCAGCGGTGCAGCCCGGGGGGGACCTGGGCCAGCCCCCAGCGCAGCCCCCAGCACCCCGTGGCGATGGTCCCCGTCGAGTCGCTGTCTCCGCCGTGCAGCACCCCCCTGGCACAGAGGTCCCCCCAGCACCCCCCGGCTGCCAGCAACGCCTCCAGGGCCACCATGGGCGCATCGTGGCCGCTGCGCCCCGGCCACCCCTGCAGTGCCCAGCCCAGGTACGCTGCGTCCCGCTCGGCCGGGGAGGGCAGGGGGGGCAGCGTCGCTGGGCCACCGCCCTCCAGAAGGCCCCGGGACTCCAGGTACCTGCGGGGACATGGAGGTCAGTGGGAGCACTGGGGGCCCTGGGAATGCCGGGGGGCAGCAGGGACAGCGGGGGAATGGGGGAACTGGAGTCAGTGGGGATGTAGTGTCACTGGGGTCACTGGTGACACCGGAGCGGTGGATGCAGTGGGGACACTGGTCACAGCAGGGAAACCAAGAGCACTGGGGATACTGGGGTGACTGGGGACACTGGGGGCAGTGGGGGTGCTCAGCATTCCTCAGACACGCTTCCCATGTTGAAGGTGGCAACACTGGAGGGGTCCTGGGGATACTGGAGGGATCTTGGGGACAGTGGAGGGATCCTGGGGGCACTGGAGGGATCTTGGGGACACTGGGAGCATCCTGGGGACACCGGGGCAGCAGGGACACGGTGGGCACTGGTGACCCTGCAGATTGACTGGGCACCAGGGTCGGCAGTGACACCAGTGACAGTGGGGCAGGGGACACTGGGGACATCGAGGCTCTGGCACAGCACAGTGACACCAGTGCACTGCGCTGCCAGGACTGGGAGAGAGCCTTGTGGCAATGGGTGACGCCAGTGACCCGCTGAGCCCCTCCCGGTATCCCCACCACCCCCTCCCAGTGCTCCCAGTGACCCCAGCGAACCCTCCCAGTGCCCCCTCACCGGTGCCAGGCATCCCTGAAGAAGGGCCAGGCCTCAGCATTGTCCCCCACAGCCACCCCGGCACTTTCCACGTAGTCCCAGGCCAGGGGCAGGACCCGCATCAGCTCAGCCCCCCAGCGCTCCGGGGGCTCCCCCCGAGCCCCCAGCGCCCCAAAAAGGGCCACCGCCAGTGCCCCGAGGTACCCTGTGTGGATGGGGCTTTCAGAGGGGCTCCAGCGTGTCCCCCTGCCCTGCCCCCTCCTGCCTGGCACCCACCTGTGGGGTGGTGGTGGGTCATGCGCCCACTCTCGATGCTCACCCGGATCAGCGTCGGCAGCTCCCGGGCGTGCGGGTACCTACACCGGCACCACCCTGTGCCCCCCGGGCCGGGACCCCCGTCCCGATGCTGCCCCCCCCCTTGGCCCTGATGTTCTGTTCCCCCATTTGCCCCTCCCCCCATGGCCCATCCCCCACACTCCTGTACGCCCCGTCCCCCACATGTCCCCTACCCCAGCCTGACACCCTCATATCCCCACCCCCCAACTCTGACACCCCCATGTCCCCCCCTCCGTGTCCCCATGTCCTCTTGTCCAGCCGGTCACCCCCGTCCCCGTGACTGCCTGTAACCCCCCCCAGCCCTTCCACCCCCGACCCCTGTCCCCGCCGTGAAACCTCCCCAATCCCTGACAGCCCCCCTTCCCCGAGCCCCCTGTGCCCCCCCATATCCCCACCCCCAGCCCTGACACCCCTCCCCTCCCACAGCCCCCTGTACCCCCATGTCCCACCCAGACCCTCCCCGAACCCTTTGTGCCCCCCATGTCCCTGACCCCAGCCCTGACTCCACCCAACCCCCTGTGCCCACCCATGTCCCTGCCCCTAACCCTCCCCAAAAATCCCTGTACCCCCATGTCCCCCCCCCAGACCCTCCACAACCCTTTGGGGCCACCCATGTCCCCACCCTCAGCCCTGACCCCTCCCTGAACCCCTGTGCCCACCCATGTCCCCGCCCTTAACCCTGAACCCCTCCCAACCCCCTGTACCCCCCTGGCCCCGCCCAGACCCTCCCCAACCCTTTGTGCCCCCCATGTCCCCACCCTCAGCTCTGACCCCTCCCCGACCCCCCTGTACCCCCATGTCCCAGCCCAGACCCTCCCCGAACCCCCTGTACCCCCATGTCCCAGCCCAGACCCTCCCCAACCCTTTGTGCCCCCCCATGTCCCCACCCTCAGCTCTGACCCCTCCCCGAGCCCCCCTGTACCCCCATGTCCCCACCCAGACCCTCCCCAACCCTTTGTGCCCCCCCATGCCCCCACCCTCAGGTCCGACCCCTCCCTGAGCCCCTGTGCCCACCCATGTCCCCGCCCCAGCCCTGAACCTCTCAACCCCTGTCCCCCCCATGTCCCTGCCCCAGCCCTCACACCCCCCCCCCACCTCCCTGTACCCCCATGTCCCCCCCCAACCCTGAACCCCCCAGCCCCTGTGCCCCCCGCCCCACCTGAGGCCTATGGCCAGGCTCCGCATGGCGGCCCCGCACCCGCTGCCCGTGGGGTTGAAGGGGATGCGGTACCCCGCCGGCTCCCCAGGCCGCAGCTGCGAGGTGCCTGGCAGGGGGGGTTGGGGAGAAGGGTTGGGGCCGTGAGACCCCCTGACCTGACCCCCCCGCCCCCCCCCGACCCCCCACTCACCCAGGATACTGGTGGGGCCCGGCTTGCGGCCCTCCATGTCGCTCATGGCGGCCACGTAGCGCTGAGCCAGCTCCTGCAGCAGGGCTTCCCCCTCCAGCCCTGGGGGCACGGCGTGAGGCCCCTCTGGGCGGGGGCACCCACAGCCCTCCCCCGGACCCCTCGAATGCAGGGACATGTGGGCACACCCCCCACTGATTTCCCCCCCCCCACTGACCCCCCAAAGCTTTGGGGTACAATAGAACCCACCCCCAGGAAAGGGGAGCTGGGGAACACCCCCCGTGGGGTTCTGGGGGGACATTCAGAGACTCTCTGGAGCCCCCAACCCTCAGGGGGTGGTTCAGGGTACCTAAAAGCCCGCCCCCCCCAGGTTGGGTCAGGGTGATAATGGTGACCTGCCCCCCCACACCCCCCCCTCAGAAATCCCCCAAGATCTCCATGTACAGCCCAGGCATACAGCAGGGAATCCCCCCACACCCCTCCCTCCCATCCCTGGGGTGCATTGGGGACCCTCCCCTGCATCTGTGGGGTGCAATGGTGAGATCCCCCCATAAAAATCCCCCCAAGCTCTGAGGAAGCCCCAAACCTCCCCTGTACACCCCAGGGGTATGCTCCCCCCGTCCCCCCGCAGCCCTCTGGTGCACTGGGGAGCTTCCCCTGCATCTGCAGGGGAGCTATGGTGAGATCCCACCCATAAAAATCCCCCCAAGCTCTGAGGAACCCCCAGATCCCACCCTGTACAGCCCCCCCCACACCTCCCCCATCCCTGGGGTACACTGGGGACCCCCCCCTGCATCTGAGGGGTGCAGTGGGGGGCACAACCTGTGGCCAGGCCCTCGGCAGTCGCAAGGTGCAGGACGGTGTCATCGCTGACGGGCCACTGTGGGGGCTCGAGGGTGATGGCCCCCAGCCCTCCCAGTTCAGCCAGTTCGGTGTGGATCTGGGCTCCGGAGGTGCAGTACTCCCAGAGACCCCCCCGGTAGCCCAGCGCGTCCCCCACCCCGCTCAGCACCATGGCGGCTTCGTAGGCTTCCAGCGAAGGGACGCTGCGGTGAGGGGCTTCAGGGGGGGCTCAGATGTGGGGGGACACCAGGGCCCACCCCCACCCCCCTCCCTGGGACACTCACGTCTCCTCCATGGCGGGACCGGGTGCCCCTCAGGCTTCAGGCACAGGGCCAGCGCCAGGAGGGTGAGGGTGTCCCTGGGAGTGGGGGGACACAAGGGGGGTCCCCGTAGCTTTGGGAGTGGGAGGGGAGGGAGCCCAGGAGGGGTGCTGGGAAGGGAAGAAGTCCCCAGACTGAACTGCGAGGGGGCAGGGGGTCTTGGTGGGGGGACCCAGAGGGACGAGGAGAGGGTGGCAGAATGCAAAGGGCTGGGGGTACCCCAAGGAGCCCCCGAATTGGAGGGGGAGGAGGGGGGCTGGGGGTGGTCTCAGCGAGCCCTGGAGGGGGTGGGGGAGCAGAACCAAGGTTCATCCCCACAGAGAAATGTCCCAGATTTATTCCCCTGGGCCACAGTTTTGGGTGAGACACCCCCCCCCCACCCCAATCCACCCCTCCCATCCCCCCGGATTGGGCCCCGCTCCCAGCCAATTGGGGTTTGGTTAATTAATAAAGTGGCTCATGGCAGCGAGAGGGTCGGTCTGTGGGTCACATCCAGGGTGGGGCTGGACACCCCCAACCCTGTCCCTGCTGACCCCCAGAGATCCTTCCCAGCCCCCCCCAGGACCCCCCAAAGGTCCCAGCTCCTCCAGGTACAATGGGGGACAGGAGGTGGCACAGGCCAGAGTGGGGGGCTCAGCATCCCCCCCAGGCCAGCACAGGGGGGACACGCGTCAGCCCCCCCAGCCCCCCCAGCGCTGGTCCCCGTCCAGTCGCTGTCCCCGCTGTGCGGCACCCCCCTGGCACAGAGGCCCCCCCAGCACCCCCCGGCTGCCAGCAGCCTCCAGGGCCACCATGGGCCAGCACGGCCGGGGAGGGGGAGGGAAGCGGGGGCAGCTCGCTGGGCCACCACCCCCCAGAAGGCCCCGGGACTCAAGGGACCGGCAGGTGAGGGACCCTCTGGGCCACCCAGACGCCCGGGGGTACCCACACCCCTCCCCATAGGGTGCCTGTAGGGTGCCCGCAGGGGATCTATAGGGTGTCTATAGGGTGCCCGCAGGGGATGTATAGGGTGTCTCTATTGTGCCCACTGGGTGTCTATAGGGTGCCTATAGGGTATCTGTAGGCTGTCTATAGGTGCCTGTATTGTGCTCATTGGGTGTCTATAGGGTTCCCATAAGGTTCCTATAGGGTGTCCAGAGGGTATCTATAGGGTGTCTATGGGGTGCCTGCAGGGGATCTATAGGGTGCTTGTATTGTGCCCATTGGGTGCTTATAGTGTTCCCATAAGGCTCCTATAGGGTGTCCATAGGGTATGTATAGGGTCCACAGGGGATCTATAGGGTGCCCGCAGGGGATCTATAGGGTGTCTATAGGGTGCTTGCAGGGGATCTATGGGGTGACTATACTGTGCCCATTGGGATCTGTGCTGCCTGGTGCCCCCTGCACTCCCCGCCCCTCCCCTGCAGACACAGAAAGGTTCTCAAGAAATGGCTTTTAATGAAAAATCGGAACAAAACAGTAATCAAAGGTACTAACTACAGAATCAACACCCTCCCTCCCTCTCATTTCCCCCCATCCCTGCAACAGGGCTAAGTGAGATGGTAGAGCCTGGCAGGGTGTCGTCTTCCATGGGGACATCTGTGTCCACAGAGATGTCACAGACTGTGACAGTGTCCACATCCATAGGGACAGGACAGGTGTCCCAGCCTGAGACACTGTCCACATCCATGGGGACCGGACTGTCTGTGTCTCCACTGGAGAGGATGGGCTGTGTGCAGACAGGGAACGGGTGGTCCTGGGGAAGCGATGCTGCTGTCCCCTGATGGCTGTAGGGCAGGAACAGTTGTGCTTGTCCCTGGGGGGCCGTTGGTGTAAGCAGGCTGCTGGGTGTCTGCAGCTGTGTGGTCCCTGAAGCACAGTGCCAGGCAGAGGAGCGATGCCGTGACTGAGCAGTGAGGGGGTTGCCAGAGGCAGACTGGTACTGGAAATGGGGAGCTCTGAGCAGCTGCCGCTTGGCAGATCTGCAGGGGGGAGAGGGAGATGTGTCAGGCTGGGGGGCGGAGGGAATCCCTCAGGCACCCGCCGAGCAGGCCCCAAGCGTGGACCAACCTCTGGTCTGTCCCAGCTGAGTGGGAGGGTGCAGGGAAGGGCTGCTGCTGCTGCTGCCCTGGCAGTTGGTGGAGGTTGGTGGGTGCTGAGAGAGAGACATGAACACACGCTGGTGACCATATCCCCAGCTGGGCCAGGAGCGTGCGCGAGGGCACTGAGAGGGAGCAGGGAGAGGGGCGAGAGGGGCTGTGGAGTTCCCCAGAGTGTGTCCCTGCGCAGCCAGGAGTGGGCTCAGGCCATACCTCCAGTGTAGGGGGTTGGGAAGATGGGTGGCATCATGGTGGGGGCAGAGAGACCCCATGAAGTGCACCACAGAGGTGGGAGCGCCATGGTCGCTGGAGGGTCAGCTACAGGATGGTGTCTGGATGCTTCTGTTTGCGTGTATCCTTGGTAGCAATGGGGCCACTCCCAGAGGCCTTTGCTGCCCCATGCTCCATGGGCATAGAAAGGGTTAACAAAAAGGTTACAGGAAGAGTTACCCTCCATGGCTTCATGTCCAAGTGGAAACCACTACAAAGTGCTGCCCCTCCAAGGTTCATCCTGCCACCCATCCTGTTGGATATTTGTACCCGTGACACGCACAGTGGGATCGAGTGCACCCTCAGCAAGGTGTGGGTGACACTGAGCTGTGTGGTGTCTTTATACACTGGACAGAAGGGATGGTGTCCAGAGGAAAACTTGGCACATGTGGTTTTGTGTGCCTTTTGGAAGCTTTCCTATACTGTTAAAGAAAACATCAGGTGGCTCAAGGCCGGAGTCTCAGAATCACACGATTGGGAAAGACCACCAAAGACCAGCAAAGACCACCAAAAGGATGGTGATGGACTCCAGACTGGGCAGAAGCTTTTCTGGGTGATTTCTGACCAGAGAAATGTGAGCCCTCATCACCTTAAAAACACATTTCCCACTTGTCTAATTGCCTAGTGATCATAGAATCATAGAATTGTAGGGGTTGGAAGGGACCTCGAGAGAGAGGAGGAAAACACTGGTGCCCAAGTTGACTTTTCCTCCTTTTTCTGAACAGGCTGGGAAATCTCACACCTCTCAACTCCTGGCTACACGGCTGGTACTAAGGCCAGGGGTTTGGCTTGGACAACAAGGGGATGTTCTTTGGTGACTCCAATCTGTTGGAGAGGGACAGGATCCACCTGTCTAGAAGGGGTCCTCAGGAATCCCAGACCCGGGAGGTAGGATAAAGTCTGGAGAAAGGGCAGACTGAGTAAATACCGGCTTTACCATCTCTACCATCACCTGGCTGAGCCATCAAAGAGAAGACTTAAGAAATGAAGAAGAGAAGAAAAGGAAATTCCTCCCAGGCTGCCCAGGGAGGCTGGGGAGTCTCCTTCTCTGGAGGGATTCAACACCTACCTGGACACTGTCGTGTGTGACCTGCTCAAGGTGATCTCCCCAGACAAGACTGGAGGTGATCTCCACGGACAAGGCTGGAGGTGCTTCCCCTCTGCGAAGTGACCTCCCAGGTGATGCCCCTCTGACAGAGATGTCACTGGTTGGTCACCAGAGGTCCCTGGCAACTGTTGCTATTCTAGACTTCTATTGGGTGTTTGCTTGGCAGCAAATACAGGACTGATTTTTTTTTAATTACTATTTTTTAAGAGAGTAGACATAGCAATAATGTCCTAGTAATAAAAGAAGTGAGAATGAATAAAACCTGAAGTATCTCTGTTTACAAATCTAATATCTATAGCAGTTAAATCTAAAAAATAAATTATAAATTGATTAAAGAAGTTGCACATGACAGTTTGACATTATTTTCGTTCTAGTGTAGGATTCGATTTTGATTTCAAAGGAGTTAGAGCAGCTGTGAGAATATAAGGGGGAAAAAAAGAAAGAACCCCAAAAACCCCACTCCAACATGACTGATGAAATATTGTTTACAGGGTCAACGCCGCTCCGGTCCCAAACAGCTTCACACCAGCACGGCTTTTCTTTTATAAAATTTAAATATTTAATGCAATAAAATAAATAAATATTTCTCTTTTCACATTTAACAGACAAAAACAGAACAACAAACCCAACCCCACGTTGCAGGGAGTTGGTCAAACTTTAGAAGAGAAACTAAACTAAGAGTCTAAACTAAACTAAAGAGTCTTAACTGAACTAAAGAGTCTTAACTGAACTAAAGAGTCTTAACTGAACTAAAGAGTCTTAACTGAACTAAAGAGTCTTAACTGAACTAAAGAGTCTTAACTGAACTAAACTAAGGGTCAGTCCAAGAGGATCACAGTGTGACTGCAGTGGTGCCCGTCTCACAGCAGCTGCCGGTGGATTATGTCCCACACCATCTTCCTGTGGAAGTGAGGGATGTGACTCTGGAAAGAGAAGGAGAGAGAAAGCTGTTACATAGGAAGTCAGGGTGGCAAGGAGGCACAAACACCCGGTTCGTTAGGGACGGGGAGCGCAGCTCTGCCCTGCTGAGGCCACCCCGAAGTGCCGACCCCAGCAAGCGCGCGCCCGGCTTTCTTCTGGCAGGAATTTGCTGTTTAAACCAGAAGAGAACAAAAGATCTTCTTCATCTCCAGCATTTAGTCCCATAAAAAGCCAGCTGCTGAAGGAGACTCCCACAACAGCAGAAGCTCATTTAGGAAGCCCCCAGACCACGCCTTGTCAGAGGAGGAACAGGAGAACCAAGCAAGGAACTGCAATGCCCACCCTGTACCCACACACCAGGTGCAGCTCCAGGAAGAGGAAATACAAAAGCTTTTGGGTGGAGGAAGTTCCCAGGCTGGGGGCTGGGACAATACCTGGTGTCTGCCCTCCAACACATGGTGTTACAACCACCAGCTTACGTGGATTCAAAGCTCTGCTGCCACAGAGAGAGTCACCAACAGCATGAAAAAAGGACTAAAGAGCACCACGTAACCACAAGCCTGAGTTAAGCAGCGGGTACCTAAGGGGGTGCAGTAATGTGTCACCCTCCACAAGTCCAGACAACCAGATACTACGTCCTCCTGCTGTGTGGTGCAGCTACACTCTACCCAGCAAGTGGGACAGGTACGAGTCATGGGGATACTCACAGGTCCCAGATGGAAAGGGATCTCCTCCCTATTTCTGTTGGTCCAGGTGATACACAGTTGTCACTGGTTGACTGGAGAAGGTTGGAAGACTGGACAAGGATGGAACACACAACAAGGATGGAACAGCAGAGTAGGATGACACGTGGCAGTAGTAGGATGGAAAATGGCAGTAGGATGGCACGATGTAGTAGTAGGATGGCACACGGTAGTAGTAGGACGGCACACCGTAGTAGTAGGACGGCACACCGGAGTAGGATGGAACACAGCAGTAGGGTGGAAGACTGGTGTGTGATTTAACTCCAGAGTAGATTCGAGCAGTGGTGTAGATTGGAGGATTGTACAAGACTGGAGCAGGGGGGAAGGCTGGAGGAGTCGAGGAGGCTGGAGGAGTCGAGGAGGCTGGAGGAGTCGAGGAGGCTGGAGGAGTCGAGGAGGCTGGAGCACTTTGGTGCAGGAAAAAGCAACAGAGAAGAACCACAGTGTTTACAAGCACAGCATTTGCTATTGACACATGTCAGAGCACCAGAAAGGAGACAGTTTATTCCTACACAACTGTCTACATGTGAGTGGGGAGCCACAGCTACAGCAATAGAAATAACTGAAGTACAACGAGACTGTCAAACCCCTGGACAGAAACATCCTGCACTGGTGTCACCACAAAACACAGCAGGCATTTCTGTGCAGAGACCCTTCACACTCAGCTGGGTGACTCTGAACTCGGGCAGACCAGAGGGGCAGGAGTCAAATTTGTCAAATTTTTGTGTTACCCAAAAGAGAAAACTGCCTCTAAGTTGTGCGAGAAGGACCAGGGGAGGAGGAAAGGAAGAGAGAAAATCCCAGGAAACCTTGGAAACACATCCCTGTGCGGACTCAGATACAGATGTTGGGCAGCACAGAGGAAGTTCAGGAATGAAATGGAAAGCAAACCTTTCAGAGAAGAAAGTCAAAGCAAACAGAAGGGGTTTTACCTGGCACAAGGAGCTGTCTTGTCCCACAGGGAGAGTGTTCCGTTGCCCAAAGGTGTCCCACAAGGTATTTGATCTACGAGAGGAGAGCGTAAGCAAATCAGCCACTGGTAAAGGCAGCTGAGGAGGTTGATGAGCTTCCCCAAAGGTCAATGTTTCCCCTCTCCCCTACGTCCCCACATTCCCTGTGTTCTGTTGCTTTAGAACAGGCTCAGATTTTCTTACTGGCAACTGCAGCAAGTTGCCCTGGGCACGAGGTATCGCCAGGCTGAACCCCAGATTCAACCCCAAAAAGGGTTCTGGGGATCTAACACCCCAAACCAAACCAGTTTCCTCCTGGCCAGCTGGCAGCGGCCGTATCACAGCTGGAGCTGGCTGCATCCAAGGCAGCTCCGGGACTGAGATGCCGAGCGAAACGCCCGGCCCCGACCCAGCAGCAGCGCAGGGATGCAGGGAAGAGACTGAGTTCCCACCCCAGCACTGCCAGACGCTACCGAGGGGCGATGCCGCCACAGCCCGTCCGTGAGCCGAGGGGGAGAGTCGCACCACACGCCAGGAAGAGCGCAGGAGAAACAAGCTCACGCCCTGACGTCAGCCTTACCAGTCTGCACCAGTTCTTCTCCTGGCACACAACTTCTGGGTCTTTTCACTGCAGGCTCAGATGACAGGGCCTGAGTCTGGAACAGAAACAAACAAAGCACCGCCCTGAGTTTAACCTGAACACCAGCCCAAGCCAGCGGAAGCTTCCAGAAAGGGAGGCAGCTCTGGTCCGATTTAGGGACCAGGATTTGCTGGCTCAGAGCGCAGCAGAAGGATCTTGGCAGGATCTCTGACCAGCACGCTGCCCTTTGGGTTTGATTGTTAACAGGGGCTCTCCCCCACGCAGGGATTAAACCCCCTCAGGCTTCCTGCCCAGTTCCCCTGGGGCAGCTCCTCAGCATTCCGGAGTTCAGCCCTGACTCTGGCTCGGGGAGAGCTGAGCCCCTCAGAAAGGGGTTTTGTACAAACAAAGAGTCAATGGTGCTCTCAGGGACAAATAACAGAGCACGAGGGTTTCTTACTCCTCTCACCCTACGGGGCAGTAAGAAAAAGAACACGGCACCTCCCCACCAAACTAAGGGGTCAAGCAGCTCAGGACTCGTTTTTACAGAGCCAAAGTCCTAGGGGAATCCTCTCCCGGGCCGGTGGATACCGAACCCAGCAGAGAGGGCTTTATCCAGAGGAAGCAGGCGATTGTTCTCCCAAGGTCATGTAGTTTGGGTGATCCTTCCTCAGCTCCATGTGCCAGAGCAGAGCAGGCAAACCTGAGCCAGGCAAACCCAGCACACAAGAGGCATCTGCTGTCAAGGGCAAAGAAGAGCCTGAGGCTGCACAGGTTCAGGAAAGTCTCTGCTAACCTCTCCCACAGACTCTGCTCCTGGAGCGGCATCGCTGCCCGAAGCTCGGCGTTTCCTTGCTGCCCTGGCTGGTACCTTCACTGCAGCAGCAGAAACCTCTTCAGCCTTCTCTTCACACCCAGGGATGGCAGCATCTAAACAACAAAGGCAGGACACATGACAGCGTGACTTAAGAGGGGGTTCGGATTGCCATTTGCATGGCAGCCCAGCTCCTCAATCCCACCCAAAGCACTGGGATTCATTCCAAGCTGCACACCCTTCTGCACTTTCAGACACCCCTCAGTTTTCCAACGGACACCAAACCCCAGGAGAACCAGGGCTGTGAACTACCTTTGTCATGGGCGCCACCTGGTTGTAGCTTTGGAGGTTCCTGCCCATCAGGATGTTCCAAAGGCGGATGAGAGCTGAGGAGAGAAGACACAGAACAGGGATTTACAACCACGGCTGAGCTTCACACAAGCACAACTCCCAGAGCTAATTGCTGTAGTTCCCCTTCCAAGCCCCCCTGGGATCATCTCAGACACACTCACAGACACCGCAGAGCATCCCCCGCCTCTCCCAGCCAAGGCTCCGCTGATTATCCCACTAGAGGGGGTGATTCCCTTCTGTTAATGCTTCTTCATGAGTTACCCTTGTTCCCAGCACCAAACACATGGCTTTGGCTAACGTGGAAGGGGCTTTGTTTCACTCTGCACAGGTTAACCCCCCCCCCAAGCCACACACTGCCCTTCAGCGGGGCAATGCCCCTGTGTACAACGCTGAGTTACTCTCCCCGGGGGTCTCACCACCCACACCCGCAGTTTTGCCTCTTTCTACCTCAAGGGGCAGAAAGAACGACCAGCCTGTGGCTGAGAGCTCCGTGCAAGGACTCCCGCAGGGGCCCTGGCAACACCTTTGCCACCTCCCAGCCCGTCCCAGCCAGCGCTGCTGGGAAACCCCTTGGCAGCGGGAGAGCAGCTGGAGCACCTGACGCGGCTTCCCTGGCACCGCTTCGCCCGCCATTCCCAGCGAGGGGTCGCTGAGGGAAACCGGCTCTCCCGCTCCCATCATGCCAGGACAGCCAGCAGCGCCTGCACAGGCACCTTCCTGCCCTGGCCCTGCGCTCTGCACGGCTGCTGGGAGCTGCTCCTGCTGCGGCCAGCGTCTCTCTCCACAAGACGCTCCCTCTCCTCGGGGACACACAAGCCACAGGCACGGCACGGCCATCGCTGCCCGGAGCAGGGGGGCCGGAACAAGACGGGTCTCTCCGGTCCCTTCCAACCCCACAACCACCCACCATCTGTGCCTGGGAGCTCCGGGACGCCGGCACCGCTTCAGCCCCGGGAAGGCAGCCCCGTGTCTCCACACGCCCTACGCCGGGACTCCCCCCCAGCCGCTGCTCCCCCTCACACACACACACACTGAGCCCTCTGCTCCTGCCCCACGCGCGCTCCCAGGGCCCGTTTCTTTCCCAACTCCCCGCTTCCCAGACGGAAAAGCCCCCGGGGGGCCAAGGGGGGCGGGGTCGCCAGGGGCCTTCTCGGGGCGGGGGGACCCGCAGCTCCGCTCCCGCCCTGGGCTCCAACGCCCAGGAGAGGTCCCGCAGGCCGCACCCGGGAGGCCGCGGGGCCTCAGGGAGGGGCGAGGCCCTCGGGCGGCCGGACGGCCTCGGGGCGGAGCGCTGACCTGGGGGGCGGCCTCTGCAGCGGCGGCGCGGCCGGGGACGGCTCGGGGGGCGCGGTGGGCGGCGGCCAAGAGGGCGCCGAGGGGCCCCGGCAGCCATCGGCACAGAGGCACCGGCAGCCCGCGGCGGGAACGCGCCCGTCCTGCGCCGCGCCCGGCACGGCCCGGCCCCTCCCACCAGGGGGTGGGGCAGCCCCGCCAGTGGCTCCGACCGCTGCCTGTCTGGGCGGAGCTGGGCCGGGCTGGGCCGTCCCTCCCCGGCTCTGCCCCCCGCTTGCCCGGCCCGGCCCTGCCCGGCCGCCCCTCCCAGGGCTGTGCGGGGCAGCCCCGCCATTGGCTCCTCCCGCCGCCTGTCTGGGGAGGCAGAGCCCGGGCAGGAGAGGGGCGGCTCTCTCCTCTCCTCTCTCTCTCCGCCCCCCCACCGCAGGTTCTGCGGCCCGAGGGACGCAGGTGGGTGGGAGCGGCCGGCGGCCCGGCCCCTGGGCAGGTTCCCCCTCCGGTCTCCTCCCCCCGGCTCAGCGGGGGAGAGGACGGAGACCCGGGGCTTACCGAGCCCTTTCCCCAGCGCTCTCCCGGCGCTCGGGGCCTGTCTCCGCTCCCGCTCCCGCAGCACCGACCGGCTCAGCCATGGCCGAAGGCTCGACTGAGCGAGAGCGGCGGGTGGGCAGGACGCGTGTCCCGGGACACGGAGCGGGGACTTGGGAAGCGTTGAACGGCCCCGCCCGGCACCGGCCGGACCGGCTGCCCGGGCAACGGCGACGCGCGACCGGCCGCCGAACCCGCCGGGAACGGCCGAACCCAGCGGGCGGGAACGGGGCGGGTTTCCCCTGTCCCGCTGGGTTCGGCTGGGTCCCGCAGCCACCCCGCTCCCCCTGCCCTGCCCGAGCCAGAAGGGCGGGGATGCGGGGAGGGAGGGAGGGAGCTGCGCGGGCAGCCGGGCTGAGGCTTCTCGGGGTGCCCCCGGGTTTCCACCCCGAACATCCCGGCACCCCCTGTGTTTCCCTCACGTTTCTCCTTCCCGGGGAGAACAGGATTCCCCACCGAGGCAAAACTCCTCCGTGTCAGACGGGAGGAGGATCGATCCCTTTGAACAGCCAGCGCTGGGGATCTCCTGCCTTCAAGTCATGCTGCCAGCACTAGAACTAGATGCTGCCTCTCTCAGCACAGAGCAGATGAAGCCCCCAGCCCCACTTACACCAGCTACAAAGTCCCCACCACAAAGGCAGGGCTTATTCTCCCTGTCGTGACTTGTTGGCGCTGGTGGGCAGCAGATCAGCCGGGCTTCCAGGCCGTTCTCCCTTCCCTTGTTGGAGCAGCTGTTTGTCCATCTTCTTCTCTCCTTGCTGAACATCCTGGCAGAAGGGAGGGAGAGAAAGAATTAAAACAGGAGCTCAGGAGCTCAGGGTGTGAAGGAAACGTTTGTGATCTGGGGACAGAGCAAACTGCACAGGCTGTTCCCAAGACACTGGAACGTTTGATGGGGGGGGACAACGTATATAAGGGAGCATAAGAAATCGCATTTATAATAACTAACACATCAATAAGAGTAAATTCAATTACTAACTATTGCAAGATGCTTGGAGGGAAAGCTGATAAGGAGAACATAATAAATGGGAGCAAGGCTGTGACTCGTGACCCCAGCATCCCAAGGCAGGTGGCACCTGGGACGGATAAGGAGGAAGCATCAGGAGGAAGGTAGTTCTTGGGATGGATAAGGAGGAGCCCCCTACTCACTCAGATCACTGTGGGGACAGACAGGGACCATCTGTCAGCAGACAGACGGTCTGTTTACAGACAGGCAGGAAGCCGGGTTTATCCCCCACCCCGGGACCCCGCTCCAGGGATCCGCATCCCTCAAGGGGGAAGGGATCGGGATGTCCCGGATCAGGGGAAACTCCGGTAGAGGAAATAAAAGAGCCCAGATCCATCTGTCTTTGACCATCTCGGGGTGCACCGCTCCCGGAGGCACTGCAATACCGGGACGATGCGCGGAGCGGAGGGAGCAAGCTCCGGGTCCAACTCCCAAGGCCAAAAATCCGTTTAATATAAAGTCCTCTCATCGAGGACGTATCAGATATTAAACTGATAAGAACAGATACTACACTTGATCTTAGCCAAAAGGCCGAGAAGCGATGCTTGACACACACCCAGCACCTCTACACACCCCCGCCGGCACTCACACAACTCACGGATGCTCCACATCGGCTTCAAAACACCCTCCCGTCCCGCTCGCATTCGCATTCCCCTGCCTATCCCGCCTCTTCCCGCCGGGATCCGCTGCTCCCGGCTCCGGGAAACCGGCGGAGAGCTCCGCACCGAGCACTCCCAGCAGCCCGTGCGCGCCCCGATGCTCAAGATTTGCATGGACACGCCCCTCCCCAGCCGCTGCTCTGGCCGCTGTCCTCCCCAAACAGCACCCAGCTTCTTCCTTCCCCCTTCCTGCTCCTCCCGCCCGTCCTGATCCTTCCTTTACCTTCCCTCCCCCACTCCCGCCCTCGCCCCCTCCCCCGCCCGCTCCCCCCCAGCCTTTCCCCCCTGGTTCCCAGCACCGGACACTCAGCCGAGCGCTGCGAAGCTCCCCGAGCCCCCGGGGATGGAGCAGCGGGAGCCGAGGGGAAGGTTCTCCCCGCTCCCGCTCTGCACATCGTGTAGATCCACACAAGGCTGCCCAGGGCCCCATCCAGCCCGGCCCTGAACACCTCCCGGGACTGAGCATCCCCCACCTCTCTGGGCAGCCTGTTCCAGCAGGAAGAAATGGACGTTTTAAGAAGTACAAATGCCAGAGTTCATTGGGTGCTGTTAGCTGCTGGGAACATGCTCTCTCTTGTCCTTCTTCCTTGCTTGACCTCCTGTCATTCATGCCACCCTGGTGTCCCATGAAGGAAACAGCCCTGTGGAGCCAGAGGGTGGTGTAGGGGACCGTCTCCAACAATTCAGAGACTGTGTCAGGTGCTTGTCTCAACCCTGCTGGAACATTCCACCACCAGCTCTCCCCACTGTCAGCACTGCAGCAACGGTCACACTGCAAGACCAGATGCTTCCTGCCTTCCTATGGCCCCGAATGCAGAGCTGAGTGAATTTAACCCAAGCCCTGCGCATGCGCCCAGACCCAGGGTCTGGAAGAGAGAGGGGCCTGGAGACCCCTGAAGACCACCTGAAACCTCCCAGCGACGGTACTGGGCAGGCACACCACCACTGCAAGGGGGGTGGCTAAACAAAGTAGCTCTTGGAATATGCTGATTGATTCCTGGAAGGAGTGAATACAACACAATAAAAGAACAGAGGTGACCAACGTGGAGGGAACGTTCCCCCACTGGACCTGAAGACACTGGACTGACAGGACACTGCAGCTCTGGGGTGGTAGAGATTGAAATCTCTCTCTCTCTCTCTCTCTCTTTCTCTTTCCACTCTTTTTTCATTCTTCCCCCCTTCTCTGAGCCCATGGACACTGACAAGGAGCCTGTGCACAGGGACAAAAGCCCCACAGAGACGGTCCAGAAGCCGCCTGGCCAGAATCTGCCTTGTCAGCCATCGGATCAGGGACCCACTTGGTCTCTACACCCACCGCTCCCATCCACACCTCCCACCCAACTCCCCCAGAAATCACTGTCTCCTGAGGAATCGGTTGGCAGCATTTGTTGGGATGTGCCACAGGCTCAGGGATGCGTTTATCCACTGAGAGCAAGGCTGGGCACAGAGCAGAAGGAGTTTGGATGGCGACCATTGAAAGTGGGCAGCTTCCTTGAAAAGTCACCTGGGAAACACAACCCCCCGTTTGGGTCGAGCGATGGCCGCTTCCTAAAGAAAAACTTGCCCACTTCCAAGATTGAATAGAGGAACAACTGGCCAAGGGACACATCCAGCCCTCCACAAGTCCCTGGAACTCGCCTATTTTTACCATCCCTAAACAGGACGGGAGATGGCGCTTGGTGCACGAGTTGAGAAAAGTCAGTGAAGTGATGGAAGATCCCGGAGCTTCGCAGCCCGGTCTGCCACCTCCAGACGTGAGACCTAAAAATTGGGACATTTGGGTTGTTTTTTCACTATTCCCTTACACCCTGATGATTATGAAAAATTTGCCTTTTCAGTCCCTCCTGTAAACAAAACTGAACCCATGGAAAGGTGTCATTGGGTGGTGCTCCCACAAGGCATGAAAAATTCACCCACTGTGTGCCAGGCTTATGTAGCCTGGGCACTTGCTCCAGCACGAAGAGCCCATCCTGATCTCATCTTTTATCATCACATGGATGAGGTACTGATTGTGGGAAAAACTTGGACATTGACAGTTTGATTCATGAGCAGACAGGGCATTTGGAAAGCAAGGGGTTACAGCTTGCTCCAGAGAGAATTCAAAAGAAGCCAGTGTGGAAATCTCTGGGGTGGCAGATTGATAAAAGTACCGTAACACCCCAAAGGATTGAGATCCCAGCTGAGGTCAGCACGTTAAATGATGCTCAAAAGCTGCTTGGAGATACTAACTGGGTTAGACCATTGTGTGGCACTACGAATAGGGAACTGGAACCTGTAGTGGCATTGCTAAAGGGAGAAGGTGGTGCAGGAGCACCCAGAATCCTGTCAGAAGAAGCTAAAAAGGCCCTGGAAGTCATTAGTAATAAAATCAAAAATACATATACCCATGGATGGGATGCTGAGTGGGACATAGGAGTCACAGTCGTTAATCAAACAGAACATGTGTTTGCTATTATAATGCAGTGGACTAATGACAAAGGTCCCTTAAGGCTGTTAGAGTGGGTGTTCCTGCCCATGCAGCCAAAGGGAACTGTAACTCTGTGTTTGGAGGCGACAGCCCAGGTCAGTGCAAAAGGCCACAATCACGTAGTAGAAACTGCAGGAACAGAACCCACATTTATTGTTGTTCCATCAGCAGCAGAGTATTTAGCTTGGGCCTTGAGGAACAGCACTGCCCTGCAAATAGCTTTATCAGACCATGCAGGGGAAGTGAAAGTGCATTACCCACCACACAGAATCTCTACAGCAGCACAGAACTGTCCAACAGAAGAAAAGCCCTTGTTGTCTGGGTGTGCGGTTCGGGGTGTTCCAGTGTTCACTGATGCAGGGGGAAGAGCTCAGAAGGCTGCGATTCCATGGCAGGAGCATGGGAAATGGCAGGATTTGCTATTCAAAGGAGCCCAAGCCTCAATCAGCAGCTGGAGCTGCAGGCGGTTGTGAGAGTGTGTGACAAGCGGAAAGCCGAACCGGTTCATCTGGTCTGTGACACCCTGTGTGTGGTGGGAATAGTGACCCGAATGGAATGGGCACTATTGAAAGGGGTTTCAGATGAGAGTTTATATAGATTGTTTAAGGAACTCTGGCTCCTCCTGTCTAACCAACAGCATCAGCACTTTATTACCCATATTGGCAGCCACACGGGACTAACTCAGGGTCTGGCAGAGGCAATCAGAGAGCAGCCAGGTTGGCAGCACCAGCCTGGGCTGCTCCCTCAGCAGAGCGCTGTGCACAGGCTCGGAGCTCACATGAATCCTTTCATCAATCTGCCAGGGAGCTTCAAAGACAACACCACCTGTCAGTTGCTGAGGCTTAAAGGGCTTGTACAGTCGTGCCTGGACTGTCAGCAGTTCCCCAGTGGCCTTGCCCCTGGTGTCAATCCTCGCCTACCTGCATGGCCAGGTGCTGCCACCACCCATCACACAGTGTCCTCAACAGGTCCCAACTGCCGCCTGTTGCTACCGCCCATCCCCAATGGGTCCCCAGTGCCATCCAGTGTCACCACCCATCCCTACCATGACTCACCAGCACACTGTGTGAATAACCATCCCCGATGCATCCCCAGATATCCCTGCCATGCCCATGGGATATCCCCACCATGTCCCTGCAATGTCCCCAGCCATCACCACCATGTCCCAAACACATCACTGCTGTGTCCCCAGATGTCTCCCCCACATGCCCAGCTGCATCCCCGTTGTATTCCCATCCCCATCATGTCGCTGCCATGTCACCACTGCATCCCTGCTGTGTCCTCAGTTTTCCCTTCTGTGTCCTCATTTTTCCCTTCCATGTCCCTGCCAAGTCCCCTGCTATGTCCTCTGCAGTGAGGGGGGATAGAAATATAGACACTTTATTTATTTATTTATCTATTCATTTATGTATTTATCAAGCACCTATTGACAAACATTCTTTGGATCCACTCTGACAGCAGGGGGAAGAACAGGAGTCAGCCTGTCAGTCCCTCAGTGCTGCTGCTTCCAACCGATTTAAAACCAAACCAGACCAAGAGGCACAAGACTTTGCTGCCAGCTCGCTCGGCTGGTGTTTAATGCTGCTGCTCCCTCAGGGTAGCAGTACTGCCACACCCATCCCCACCATCTCCTTGCCACATCCCTGCTGTGTTCCCAGCCCTGTCCCACCTGTCCCCCCATCACATCCCCTCCCATATCCTCACCGTATCCCCCCGGCATCCCTGCCGTGTCCCCAGCCATCCCCTCTGCTGCATGTGGCTGCCATCCCCCAGGAGCTGGTGCTCTTCTCCCGCTCGCTCCACGCAGCATCGTGTATGGACCAGAGAGCTGGAGCTGGGCACAGGTGACAGTGGCAGCCACCCAGGCAGGTGCCCGCACCTTTACCACCTGCTTGCCCTGGGGCTATGACACAGGTAGGAGGTGACCCCCAATCTCACTGCCCCTGTGTCCCCACGCTGACCCCCATCTCACACAGAGGTGGGCGAGCTGGGGATACAGATCTCGGGGGACAGTGGCAGGGGGTGGCCATCGCTTAGGCCCTGGTGAGGGATGCTCATGTCCACTGTCCTTTGCTCCAGGAAGCTTCACTGCCTCCATTCCGGTGCATCATTAACCTTGATGCATGACCTGGGCAATGGCTGCAGTGCTCAGGTCAGGTCCACTCTCCATCATGAGCCCAGCTGTTCGTGGTGTCTCAGCCCCCATGTCACACAGGCCCATGGAACTACGAACAACTCACGACGACCTTCCCAGTCCAGGTCTACCTGAGCATCTCCAGTTTTAGCCACCTGGTCTCCCTGGTCCTTGTCTT
Source organism: Gallinula chloropus (assembly GCF_964237585.1). Classification (NCBI taxonomy): domain Eukaryota; kingdom Metazoa; phylum Chordata; class Aves; order Gruiformes; family Rallidae; genus Gallinula; species Gallinula chloropus. The sequence goes on along the minus strand of NC_140117.1, from coordinate 507,537 downwards.
GATGCTCTCCAGGAACTCAGTTCTTGGACACCTATGTGACAGGGGTCTGCCCAGGCAGGAGTGTCCAGGCCCAGCTGCCTGGCTGTGACTGCTGCAGCTCCCCATGAAGCAAGAAAGATGGGGAGAGACTTTTACCAAGGCTTGGAGTGGCAGGAGAAGGGCCATGGTTTGCTACTGAAAGAGGGGAGATCGAGGTCTGCTTGTAGGTCCACAGCCCAGGGAAGTGCTCTGGGTCTCTGCCAAAATGGTGGGGACTCTTCTGAGAGCAAAAACCAGTGTCCAACAGAGAAAATCTCTCCCAAGACTCCTGATGCATCCACACAGAAAGAAGTGGTAAGGAAGGAGACTGCAGTACAGGCAGGAGGTGTTGGTGAGTGCTTGCACCCTTCTCCTGCCAAAAAGGTAAGTGCCTGCACAAGGTGGGCACAGGGTGACGATTGGTGGTATCAGGTGCCCGAGCTGCAGGGAAGAAAAATAAGATGCAAAAAGACCTGTGGGGACCAAGGCAAAGGTAGTTCAGTAAGGCAAAAGCAAAAGCCATGTGGAGAAGCAAAGGAAAAACAGAAGAATCATTCGCTATTTCCCATCATCAGGAGATGCCCAGCAACATCCCGGGCAGCCGGGCTTCAGTACGCGCAGCGGCTGCTCCAGAACACAAGCATGGTCAGTAACAAACCATGTGCTGGTGCAGTGTGGTCAGCTCTCTGCAGGCAGCTCCCAGCCTCTCCAGCTGGTGAGACCACAAGGGCCACATCCAGCTGCCCTGGTCACTCATGGAGCAGTAAGACTGTGATCACTGCAAGGATGGGAGGAAGAGACAGCGTCACCCAGGGCAAAGTCCCTGTCCCCAACCCTCTGCTATGGTGGTCTCAGTGTCCCACACCAGCAGCCCAGTGTCGCTCTGACCATGGGTCTCAAGGGGGAGCACAGAGAGCTGAGCCTGCCCCATTCACCCCCCCAGTCCCATGTCATACCTTTGGCCAAGCTGCCAGAGCTCCCATCCGTGTCTACAGGGGAGAAACAGCTGCGAGCTGCCACCTCTTGCTCGCTGTGGGCACAGTGCACATAAGAGAAGAGGGGAAGAGGCATCAACATCCACTGCAATTTACACTCAGGCTCAGGGGCTCTACAGAGAGATGTGGCTCATGACCACAGCCCCTACCAGCTCTCCAGGCTCTGCATTCCTCCAACACCCTGGAGCTTTACCTGATCTGCGCTTCCAGATGGTTAATCCAATGATGCTGATGACAGCCAGGATGGCAAGGGGAACAACCACCCACAGCACGATGGTCGATGAGTTGGACTCTGACTCTGGGGAAGATCAGGGCTGTGAGGAAGGGAAGGGGGACCCCCCTAGCCCATTCTTTCACGTGCCCATGGCCACCAGACTCACCCCACGCAAAGACCCCCGGCTCAGCCAGGCTGGCGTGCTCCACACGGCACCGGTACTTGTCCTGCTCCCTAGGAGGGGCCTCGATGGACACCCAGGTGTAGTAGGTGCCGTCGCTGTTGGGCACGATGCTGCCCCGCTGGGTCTCCTGGTCCCTGACCTCAGCGTCCTTCAGCCAGCTGATGGTGATGGGCCGTGGGTAGAAGCCGTAAGCGCGGCAGTGCAAGGTCAGGATCCCATGGGTCTTCTTCCCTGACACTTGGACTGTGGGGGGCTCTGGGGAGGGGGTGGCAGTGAGGGCTGGCACACACATCCACACTGGCCCCTCCCCAGGGTCCCGATCTCCCCTCACCTTTCCTCTCCAGCACAGCCTGCCCATAGCTCACGTATTTCATCAGCCACTCAGGGCAGATGTTCTCCAGGTAGTCCTTCATGTGCTCAATGGCAGTCCTGTCTGCCTCCCAGTTCCTCTTGGTGATTTGTGCTGCTGCATCTGCTGCAGTCAATGTCATCGTGTCCATGTCGAAGACAATGAAGTCCCACGCATCATAGGCGATTTGTCAACACCCCCTGGTGCTATTGCCCTCCAGGAGGTCACATCTGACTCTGCTCTGCAGTGTGTGAGCCCCTGAAACACGATGAGGGAGATGGGGCTGAGTAGCTGCTGCATCCCTGGGCCTTCAGTGGGGCAAGGCGTCCCTGGCAGCACCCCCCACTCCATCTCTGTGTGATCCACATCGAAATTGGGCACTGACACGAGAGTTGCCCCCATCCTGACCAGGGCCCACAGCATTCGGGGCATCACGTAAAGCTGTGACACAGAGCGTCTGGACCCAGGGCATGGCTGAGCTGGCACCCAGCCACACAGAACCCTGGAACAGCAAGGGGATGGGACAGGGTCCTGAATGCTGGGAGAGGGATCAGATAGGAGATGGCATGGGTTGCAGGAGCCCCTCTGGCTCTGGGGTGGGGTGTACAAAGGAATGGTGAGGGGCTGGGACATGGGGTGGGAGTCCCTCTGCTTCTGGGGGTATTCACTGCCACAGGATGGTGAGGGCTGGGATGTGGCAGCCAGGCCTGGGATGGGGTGCTGGGCATGGTGGGGAGAAGGCCAGAATGTGCTTGGTGGAGCACCCAGAAGCCTCCCTGGCTCTGGCACAAAGGATCCCATGGAGTGTGGGACTGGGGGACAGGAGTGCAGAGCCCTCTGCCAACAGCACTGGGCTGGGAAGGATCGGCATGTGCTGGTGCAGTACCATGAGTAAGGGTAGTGTCTTCATGGGGGAGGAGGGAGTGGAGATCTCCCATCCCACAGAGCCCCTTCCCAGCCCACACTCACCCCCACTCTGGTTGTAGCAGCTCTGCAGTGTGTCCAGGTTCACTGTGGAAATCTCCTGATTGCTCTGTTCGATCTGGGTCTGCTGGTCCCAGTACAGCTGGTCCAGGTTGGCCGCCATCCAGTCTGCCCGGGGCACCGCCCTCCCCTTCTCGCTGTCGTAGCGCGAAATGAGGTTCCCGTCCACGTATCCCATGGACACAAACTGGGGTACCCCCGGGCTGGGCTCTGACACTGCGGTGTGGAGGTAGTGCAGGGAGTGGAGCTCTGTGGGGGCACAGGGGTCAGTGAGGGGTGGGGGGTGCAGGGTGAGGGTGCCCATAGTGAAGGTTTGGGCAGGAGCGGGTGGGGGTCCCAGAGCAGCAGATTGGGAATGTGGGGGTCAGCTTCAAGGGGAAGTGTCTGTTGGGGAGGGGTATGTGTCCAGGAGGGGATCCTACTTCCCATGAAGGGAAGACGGAGATCCTGCTGCTGATGAAAGGGGGGCCATGGCAGTGAAAAACCCAAGGTTCCCAGGAAGGGGGTCCAAGGGTGTCCCCAGCATCAAAGAGAAACAGATCTGTGGGAGAATCTTGGAATGGGATAGAAAGGATTGGAAGGGGATGGAAGGGGGTGGAAGGGGAGTATTCCGAGGGGCACCTGGTGTTCAGGGATTGTGACTGGGGGTCCCTGTGCCCTGGAGTGGTCCGGTGCACAGGGAATGGAGAACCATTGTCACGAAACAGGATCCAGGGGCGTTCCTGGGTCCCCACCCGCACTCACCACACGCTGCCCAGCCAAGGATCCCCAGCAGCAGCAGCCCCAGCGCCCGTCCCAGCCCCATCGCTCATCGCTCCTCTCTGGGTCCCCTATGTCATGAGAATGAGGAGCCCTGCTCTGGGACAAACTTTGCCACAAGTCCCGCCCCTCACCCCGCGATTGGCTCTGCTACCACCCACCAGCCAATGGTGAGACACTTCTTACCAGTGACTCCCCCACAGCACCACTCAGTCCCCACACGCCCCTCTACCCATCCCCTCCTCAGAGCCCCAGACCCTACCATGGCCCCATATCACCTGGATCTCCCAGCCTGGGGACACCTCTGGGCCCCCCAAGTCGCAGCTCTCCCCTCCACCCCAGCCCTACTCTCCTCCCCTTACCCTGGGGCACCCCAAGACCCCCAGACCTGCCTGTCCCGGGGGGACCCAAGTGCCTGGTGCCCCATGGCTCTCCCCACCCGGCTCTGACACCCTTGAGGTTTGTGGGTGAAATAGATGGGTCAAGTGTGAAAACCTCCTGGGGAGTGTGGGCAAACCCCAAGGCTTGGGGGAGGTGCCCCTTGCCTCTGCTAGGTCCCTTGTGCCAAGTCCCCCTCCTGCCCTGCGTTGCTTGTGCCCTCCATCACCTGTGCCCAGTGTGCCTCAGGCCTGGCAGTGCTCCTGCCTGGCACTGCTTGTGCACAGGTCCATCAGCTTACCAGTCCAAACCAGCAAAAAGACCTTCCAGAAGGATCTGGACTACCTTCTGCCCTGTCTCAGAGAATTCCTCTGCTCTCCTGCCCCATACGATGATGTCATCAGCATCCTGCAGTTGCTCTGGGGCTTCACCCCTTCCAGCACAGTCGGGGTCAGCCCAGGGCAGAGGGTGGGGCTGTTTCCACCCCTGGGGCAGTTGATTCCAGGTGGACTGGGCACCCTCCCAGGGACAGCAAACTGTGCCCTGCTCTCTGCTACCAAAGACATCCAGAAAAATGCAGTAGTGATATCAACTGGGGCGTCCCACTGCGCTGCCTCTGACTCCAGTTCCTGCTGGAGCTCCAGCATGTCCAGCACAGCAATGCTCATGAGCCGTGTGACTCCATCCAGCCCACGACAGCCTGCTGTCAGCCTCCACTCTCCACTGGACTTCACACTGTTCTTAACAGAGGAAGCTCTCTGTGCCTGCACACATCAAGGGTCTGAGTCCAAGCCAGTGCAGAACACCCGGTGCCCACCTGAGCAGGGGGTACCCAGGCTGGGTCTCACCTCGCCAGTACCCAGGGACGAGCACCCAGAGCCCAGGGGGACAGGAGGGCAGGGCTGCTGCCCATCCATCCCAGAGCCGGCTCGGTGGGCACAGCTCCGGCAGCGCTCGGCAGGGCCCCAGCCACGGGACACGGGGAAAGCTGGGAACTCCGAGCGGGTCGGTGCGGTGTGCTACGAGGAGGACACGGGCACAGCCCGGTGCCTGGATACTCCCTGCTGCTGGCACAAAAGCTGAGCCCATCCCAGGGTCAGACTGATCACCCCAGGGGGGCTGGGGGCAGCCAGGCAAAGGACGCTGCCCGGAAGGGCTCCCGACTCCCACTGACTGAGACACAGCGGGAAGCGGGGAGTCACAAGCGGCGGCTCCCAGTGGGCAGCAGGGAAAAGGAGGAGGAGACACGGGGAGTGGTGAGGGCTTGTGGAACCGAAACCTAGAGAAACACACCCCAAAGCCTCCTTCACGCACATCCCCACAACTGCTCACATCTGCAACATACACCAAAAGCACATCAGCAGCACTGACCTCCCCAAAACCTTCTGCAGAGACTGACAGACCTCATCTCCCATTGGTGAGTGCTTATGTGCTTTGAGTCATCAAGTATAAATCTTAGGAGCTCTGAGTCAATTGTGTAGTACTGACATCCTGACCAACACCCTGAACCAGTGGGTTGTTAACGTCCATTAGAGCCAGAGAGCTTTCAGGTGGGGGTTTTGTTGTTTTTTTTTCTTTTTCCTGTCTCACTGTCCTGCCCTGTTCTGTGAGGTTCTGTGACAGCTGCTCTCCTGTTTTCAACAGGGTTAGAGTTAATGTTAATCTTGCAGTGAGTGTAGAGCTGTGTTTAGTTGTTGCTAATCAGTCAAGGACATTTCAGCTTCTCATCCTGCCCTGTCTCTGAGACGTGGGAGGCAGTCAATAAGCTGAGAGCACAGCTCGTCCTGGCACTCCCACTGCTGGTGCTGGGCTGGATGTTCAAAGCCCTCATGGTCCCCATGGCAGTTGAGACCCCCAGAACCAGAGGGGCTCCCACGCCCTGGGTTCAGTGTGTCTGTGTCACAGCTTTACATGGTGCCCTGAGTGATGTGGGCTCTGGGCAGGGTGGGGGCAGCTCTTGTTTCAGTGCCCGATTCCTCAGACCTCACACAGGGCTGGAGTGGGGGGGTGCTGCTGGGGGGGCCTTGCCCCACTGAAGGCCCAGGGCTGCAGCAGCCCCTCAGCCTCATTTCACTGAGGGGGCTCACACACTGCAGAGCATAGTCAGCTGTGACCTCCTGGAGGACAACAGCACCAGGGGGTATTGGCAAATCCCCTACGATGGGAGGGACTTCATTGCCTTCGACATGGAGAGCACCTGCCCTGAGTGGCTGAGCAAATACTTGAGCTATGGGCAGGCCATGCTGGAGAGGAAAGCTGAGAGGATCCTGACCTTGCACTGCTGTGCTTACAGCTTCTACTCACAGCCCATCACCACCAGCTGGCTGAAGGACAGGAGAAAGTCTCCCCCACAAACCCCCAGGTGCTGCCTGAACACAGCCACTGCCTCCCCATCCTGCCCCTCTGCGCTGGGGCTGCAGCCCCACCAGTGCCTGTTTCCATGGGATTGAGCTTGGCCATGGCCCTGCTGGTGCTTCCCAAGGATGGGATGTCTAGGAGGACGATGTCCCATCTCCTGCCCTGCGGGGCAGATCCTGGCCCCAGGGTGGTGAAACCTGTTGAGCTCTGAGCTCTGCCCCTGATACTCTGGCTACTCCTGTCCCCAGCAGATGTAGTGTCCCTGGATCCCCAGGTCTCCTTAAAAGCCACAGCTCTGATTGTGCTGGAGAGGAGGAAGGGGAAGATAGAGGAGGGCAATGGAGGTCACAGGTGCCCCAGTTGGGATGGCAAAGAAGGGATCTCCATGCTAAAGAGGCTCCAATATCTCCCAACCCCCCAGCACGAGTACCCTGACACTGGAAAAAACTGGTCTTCGAGGACAGGATGGGACCACACAGCTCCCCAATGCAGCCCCTGCTCTGCCCCACTGCCCCTCCCCAGGAGTTATTGCAAATCCGTTACTGACTCTACAGGGCAGGAAATACAAATCTCCTGTGGAAAGGGAAGTTGCTCACTGGGTGCTCAGGAGCTGCCGGATGCACCAGGCTGCTTTAAAACCCCATCCTCTGCTGGCTTTGAGGTGCAGATTTACATCTGTGGGCAGGATTTGAGGCCCCGCTGCCAGGCAAGGAGCTGAAATTCTGCATCCTCCTACCAAAGCCCAGAGGCAGAAAATACAGCTGCAGTACCTGGGTGCAGGTGCTGGAGGTGGCTTTTCCCAGAGCTGCACCTCTCCCAGCAGCCTGTGCTGGGGAACAGCAGGTCAGGGCATCCCCACTGTGAGCTCTGCCAACGGTGGGGTGCAGAACTCCAGGGCACCAGGATGGGTGATTTTCACCACAGCCAGCAAATCCCAGCTGCCCCAAACTCCCCCTTGCCCTTCACACAGCCACTGGCCCCACCACCCAGCAGTGCCCACCCTGGGATCCCTTTTGGACCCATGCCACCCCATTGATACACAATGCAGTTTCTCATTGAACCACACAACTCAGGCTGGGCAGCACAGAGCTGTCCCGACAAACTGGACCTTCCCCAAAAACCACGCGTCCTGGAGTCACCCGCTCCTCCTCTCATCAGCCCCCCTTTATACTGAGCATGAGGTGATTGGCATGGAATATCCACTTTGGCCAGTTTAGGTCACCTGTCCTGGCTGCGTCCCCTCCCTTCTCTTTAGTAGGGAAATAGTAACAACTGAAAAAGTCCTTGATTGCTGGACAACAACTAGAAACATCAGGGTGTTATCCGCACTGCTCTCATCCTAACTCCCAAACACAGCATTCCATCCACTACTAGAAAAGAAATTATCTCCATCCTAGCCGAAACCAGGACAGGGTCCCTTCCAACCCAGAGCATCGTGTGATTCTACAACTCGAGTCAGCACTGGAGCAGCCCAAGGGACGTTTCCACCCCCAAGTGTCAGGAGAGGGCAGTGTGAGCCCAGAAGAGGCGCTGAGCCCCAGTCTCCTAGGCAGGACCAGAAGATCACCTCCCAGCAGAGCATCCTCCTGCCCAGGCTGGGATGCTTGGAGCAGCAGGGCTCAGGCATTTCCACAGAGGTCTCAGCCAAGTGTCTGGGACACATTTAATTAAAACCATGTTGTTTTCAAACACCGTGCCCAGAGGAGATGCAGAAGCTCTGTGAGATGCACTCCCTAGAGCTGGAGAAGGGAAACCCAATGAGATTTCAGGTTGACCCAACATCCCATAAGCAGAGGCAGCAGCTTCCCCTTTCCTGGTGTCACCTCCATCAGCTTGGGAACAAAATGCCATTTGTCCCTGGGTTTGAGGCAGGAAGAGCAAACAAAAAACATCCCCTTGGGCATCCCAACCCCAATGGGGATCAGACCAGTGAAGAGACAGTAGGAAGAGACAGTGTCACCCAGAGACATCTCCCTGTCCCCAACACTCTGCTCTGGGGGTCTCAGCATCCCCCTTCACCAGCCCGATATGACTCAGGCCATGGGTTCCACAGGGCACAGGGAAGCACACTGGTGCTGAGGGGTGGGCGGTCCCTTGGACGCTCAGGCTCCCATTGGCGGGCAGGTGGTGGTGCCAATCAAGCGGCTCGAGGCGGAGCTTGCAGCATGGTTTAGGGCATGCACGGGGGTTGATCGGCCTTTTTGGTCGTGGTCCTGGAGCAGAGCGATGTGGAGTGATGTGGCCGTGCTGGGTGCTGGGGCTGCTGCTGGGTCTTCTCAGCGGGGTGGAGTGCGATGAGTGCGGGCGGGGACCTGGGCAATCCTCTGGGTGCCAGAACCCCCTGGACCCCCTTTGCTGACTCCGCTGCTCCATTCCCTGGGCCGTAGGATCCCTCTAGACCCCCCTCCATCCTGGGGCACCAGGACCTTCCCAGGCTCCCCTTCCCCAGGCACAATCCCTTCCCCCTCCCCCGCCCCCAATTACATTAATTACTTGTAACGATATACCTAATTAGTCGTTACAAGCCCAGTTGTGTTCTGTGCACTGAACTATCACAAATAGCAAGATACTTGGTCAATACAGTCGCGTTACTTGAACTACCACAGCTGCCTAAGGAGTTCAGTCACGTTCAATGAGCACTAACACGACAGGCTCAAATGAAAGAGGATTTTATTCAAGCAACAGTCACAGATTCTTTGGATTGGCAGTGATAAATTCACTGTCTGCAAACATTAGTAAATACTAAAGGTATTTATAAAGATGTCCAGTAACTCTAGAGAGATTTCTAATTTTCCCAGGGGATGCACTCCTGGGGGAGTTCCGTGTTATCGCAGAGTTTGGCTGTGATATCTCCACTTTGTTCCATCCTCTGCGTAGCTGTCTCAGGGTCAATACGTCAAGCTCCCCTGACATTATTAACCTTAAAGATTGCTTTGGGATTTATTATTAAGGAGGATGTTGAGGGACTTTATGGTTGAGTGGGTGCCTGGCATCTCAGCTGCTTATCACCCTGAAATGTTCTGCAAATGCTGAGCCTTTGGAAATAGGGTTTAACTTTTAAGTTACCATTACCTCCAGACATCGTCCCACATCCCCTGCCCAGAATCCTCCTCAGATCTACTTCTCCTTGACCCCATGGATCCCTCTTCCTGGGTACCTCGTGTCCTACACCTCAGGCCCCCTTTCATTGACTCTGGGGACCCCTGGCTGTCCGGTCCCAGGAAGCAGGACCCCCTTCTGGACACACATTGCTCCTTCATCATCCCTCCTACCGGTCATATTCCCCCCCACCCTTTGATCTGTTCTCTGGGACCCCCACCCAACCTCACTGCCCACCCCTGGAGCCCCTCATCTTGGGCACCATCAGCTCCCAACCTTTACCATCTTCTGTATCCTCACAGAGCTCCACACCCTGCACTACTTTGACATTGTGGTGTCAGAGCCCAGCCCAGGGTTGCCCGAGTTTGTGTCCGTGGGGTACGTGGACGGGAACCTCATTTCACACTATGACAATGAGAAGGGGAGGACGGTGCCCTGGGCAGACTGGATGGCGGCCAACCTGGACCAGCAGTACTGGGACAGGGACACCCATATTGGGCAGAACAATCAGCAGTTTTACCATGTGGACCTGGACACACTGCAGAGCCGCTACAACCACAGCACCAGTGAGTATGGGCTGGGATGGTGCCCTGTGGGATAGGAGAGCTTCCACCCTCCAAGGAGACCCTGCCCTTCCCCACACTACTGTGCTGACCCTTCCCTGTCCCATTGTAAGAGGGCTCCCAGCCCCCTGTCCTCTAGTGCAAAGGAGGTTGAAATCTGTGATACTTATGAGTCCCTTCCAACTCAAGCGATTCTGTGATTTGTACCTCTCAACCTAGAGGCAGAAGGGTTCCCCAACCCATCCAACCTCCTAACCCCACTCCCACAACATTCAGGACCCTGTTCCATCCCCTTGCTGTTGCAGGTTGCAATAGGGCTGGGTGCCAGCCCAGCCATGCCCTCGGTGCAGGGGGCCTGCATCACAGCTTTACGTGATGCCCCGAGTGCTGTGGGCCCTGGGCAATGGAGGGGCAACACTGTTGATGTCCAATCCCCCTGTGCCTCACAGGGCTGGAGTGGGGGGTGCTGCTGGGGAACCTTGCCCCACTGAAGGCCCAGGGCTGCAGCAGCCCCTCAGCCCCATCTCCCTGGTCATGTTCAGAGGCTCACACACTGCAGCACATGTACGGCTGTGACCTCCTGGAGGACGGTACCATCAGGGGATATCTACAGTTTGCCTACGATGGGAGGGACTTCATTGCCTTCGACATGGACACGATGACGTTCACTGCGGCAGATGCAGCAGCACAAATCACCAAGAGGAACTGGGAGGCGGACAGGACTGTCACTGAGGACATGAAGGACTACCTGGAGAGCACGTGCCCTGAGTGGCTGAAAAAATACGTGAGCTATGGGCAGGCCATGCTGGAGAGGAAAGGTGAGGGGAGATGGGGACCCTGGGGAGGGGCCAGCGTGGTTGTGTGTGCCAGCCCTCACTGCCACCCCCTCCCCAGAGCCCCCCACGGTCCGAGTGTTGAAGAAGGAGACCCAGGGGAACCTGACCTTGCACTGCCGCGCTTACGGCTTCTACCCACGGCCCATCACCATCAGCTGGCTGAAGGACGGTGAGGTCAGGGACCAGGAGACCCAGTGGGGCAGCATTGTGCCCAACAGCGATGGCACCTACTACACCTGGGTGTCCATCGAGACCCCTCCTGGGGAGCAGGACAAGTACCGGTGCCGTGTGGAGCACGCCAGCCTGGCTGAGCCGGGGGTCTTTGTGTGGGGTGAGTCTGGTGGCCTTGGGCATGTGGAGGGGTGGGCTGATGGGGGTTCCCCTTCCCCTCCTCACCCCCCTGCTCATCCCCAGAACCAGAGTCCAACTCATCAGCCATCATGCTGTGGGTGGTTGTTCCCCTTGCCATCCTGGCTGTCATTGCCATCACTGGATTCATCATCTGGAAGTACAGATCAGGTAAAGCCCCAGGATGTGGGAGGAAGGCAGAGCCCAGGGGGCTGGCAGGGGCTGTGGGCACAATCCACAGTGCTCTGGGTAGACCCCCAAGCCTGATGGTAAAGCAATGTGGATTCTGATGCCTCTTCCCCTCTTCTCTTATGTGCACTGTGCCCACAGCAAGCACGAGGTGGCAGCTCGCAGCTGTTTTTACCCTGTAGGTACGGATGGGAGCTCTGGCAGCTTGGCCAAAGGTATGACATGGGACTGGACGGGTGGATGGGGCAGGCTCAGCTCTCTGTGCTCCCCATTGAGACCCATGGTTGGAGCAACACTGGGCTGCTGAGGGGGACACTCTGAGATCACCATAGCAGAGGGTTAGGGACAGGGACTTTTCGCTGCGTTACACTGTCTCTTCCTCCCATCCTTGCAGTGATCACAGTCTTACTGCTCTATGAGTGACAGGGGGGCCTGGATGTGGCCCCTGCGCTGTCACTGACTGGAGAGGCTGGGAGCTGCCTGCAGAGAGCTGATCACGCTGCACCAGCACATGGTGCTACACTAGTGGCTTTTCTGGCTGGGGTAAATGCCTTGTTTGCCTTGTTTTCTTCCTGTGCTTCTTTCCCAGCGTTGGATCATGGGGTAGAGCAGGTTTTCTTCCCAGCAGCCCATCATGGTGCTGTGTTTAGGACTGGGTTGGGTCTGGCTGAGGTGTTCATTTCCCCCAGCAGCCCTGGCTGTCCTGTGCATCGGGAGTAAGCAGGGTATTGGTACCAGACCAGGGATTTGGCTGCTGGGGAGCGGGGCTGTCCCAGCATCCAGGCTGTCCCTTCAACATCCCCCTCGGTGGTAGGCTGTGGGTGGGCAAGACTTTGGGAGGGGACACAGCCAGGACAGCTGACCCCAACTGACCAAAGGGATATTCCAAACCCTGTGGCATCTGCTCGGTTATGAAAGCTGAGAGAAAGGAGGATGAGCAGAGGATGTTTGTTCTTTACAGTGTTGGGTTTCTAGAGCAACCGCTGCACATACTGGAACCCCTTTTCCTGGGACGTGGCCAGACATCACCTGCTGATGGGGAATAAATGCTGATGGGGAAACAGTGAATAAAACTTTTGGTTTTCCTTTACTTCTGCCTGAGGCTTTTGCTTCATTCAGCTGCCTTGGTTTGGAGTTTGTTCCTGTTACACCTTTTTTTCCTCCCCTCCCTGCCCTGCTGAGGAGGGGGTGATGGAGAAGCTCTGTGGGCACCTTCTGTGCAGCCACAGCCAACCCATTACAAGGATTTTTGATAAAAACTGGATTGGTATCACAGTGATGGGTCTCAACAGTGGTGGCACAGTGTGATGTCATAAGTGGACACAACCACGTACATGCCCCAATCTAATGAGAACTATCCCAGGCTGTAGCACATCATGCCTGATGTTAGAAGGAAAAAGAGAGGGGTTGGGGGCTTGGCCACCACCCCAGGGGCCAGGATACGCCCTGTGGGGCAGGAGATGAGGCATCACCTTCCTTGTAGAGATCCAATTCTGGGGCTGGACCCAGCCACTGCCAAGCTCCATCCCATGGCAACAGGCACTGCTGGGGCCTCTGCCCCAGTGTGGAGGTGCAGGATGGGGAGGCAGTGGCAGGGTCTGGGCAGTGCCCTGGGTGTCAGAGTGGAGTTGGCTCCTCTTGGCCCCACTGATGGAGCTCATAAGGTGTGGCACAGGCTCAAAACAGTGTGGGAATAGCCCAGTGCCACAGTCTGGGTGTGGGAGTCACCCAACACACCCAGGCACAGCTTGGCCCCACACACTGGCTGACCCAGATGCCCCTTGAACATGAGGAATGGGAGGAGAACCACCTCCCATGGATGGGAGCGACAACCAAACCCCCAATTACCTGGAGTGTGGGGCAGCAGAAACTTCCTCCAAGCTACAAGGAGAGAGGAGAGTTGGTCACATCCCAGAGCCGGTCCCAGCAGCTCTGGGCAGGGCAGAGGGTCCATCCCTATGCTGGTCTGCTTGAGCTGCCCATCCTCCCAGACACATGGCCTTGGGCTTTCCCAGGCCCAGAGATGGGGGATGGAGAGGATGGGCAGGGAGGGATAGGGCCTAGCACAGAGCACCTGGGAATAGGACCCCACAGTGTCCCAGATCTCACAGACAGTCATCCAGTGCTGCATCTCATTCCTCTGTGAGGTGGTTTGGCCCTGGCTAGAGGCCAAATGCCCATCAATGCCTCTCTATCACTCCCCTTTTCAGCCCTAAAGGGGAGAAAATATATATTGGGAGGCTTAGGATTCAAGATAAGGACAGAGGGATCACTCTACAATTAGTGTCATGGGCAAAACACACTCAACACAGAAGAAAGAAAAGAAAACTAATTTATGACAACTACACTGCACACCCAATTACACCAGAGTTGGGTAATGAGAAGTGTGGCCAGGTCTTCAAGCACCTTTCCCCCAGCCCTCCCTTCTTAGCAAACTTCACTTCATTGATGATTTTACTCCCTTCTTCCCCAGCAACACGGTGCAAGGAGGGGCAGGGAACAGGGAGTGGGGTTCCAGTCAGTTTCTCACAAGCTGCTTTCCTTCTCCAGATCTTAAACCACCTCTACTTCCCCCCACCCCTCCTCTCTTAGCAGACTTAAGTCATAATTTCACTCCCTTCTTCCCCCCACTGGGGCTGGCTGCAGCCATTACACTGGAGTTGTGCAGGGACATGTATTGCTCCTGGTAGAGGAGGCTGTTCCTGACCGCACAGGACCATTTCCCACTTCTGGTTCCTGTCACCACCATAATATCTTCGGTATCAAACAGGCTCCTAGACTCAGAGGAACGTCTCTGGGAGACCAGTGGGAGACATTACCTGTCAGCACCTCTGGTTGCAGGCACCATCCAGCCAAATGATACAGCACCCAGGTGGCTCTGTCCTGTAACCATCCAGAGAGAACTGAGGGTGAGATCCTGTGGCTGGGGAAGGACAAGAGACACTAGTATTGCTGTGGATTGGCTCAGCATTAGTCAGCGGTGAGTTTGTCCTTGAGCTGGCTGGTTGGACCTGGGGGAAGCTTCTAGCAGCTTCTTGCAGAAGACACCCCTGCAGCTCCCAACTCCGCAAAACATTGCATGCAAACCCATAGCAGTCAGGTAGGGATGGCCTCAGCTCAAAGGTGATGGACACATCTGATAGTGGACCCATCATAGGTCCCAATGAACCAACCACCAAATCCACCCCAACTTGTGCTGGAACAACACGGCATTAATGCCCAACACCCCAGATCTCCACCCAAACACCCCATAGAACAAGTCCAAGCTGTCAAGCCTCAGTACCTGAAGGCAGTGTCTGCACTGACCTGTCTTTGTTCAAGAAGTCCCAAGGCATCCAGAAAATGTGCCAGGTCTCCTGTGGCAAAGACAGACAGGACTGAGGTCTGGGAGTGACAAACAACTTCAGGGACGTGAGGATCAACTCATAGAAACACTGCATCAACCATAAACCTGACACCAGCAGATACTCCAAAGCTTCTCCATAAGAGGCACAGTTTCTGAATGTGCAGAATTACTGACCATCATCAGAGGGTCTGAACTCAGAGATTCGCAAGTCCAGGCTTCCCCTGCAGAGATCATCCCTGGCCAACTCTGTCATCCCAACATATTTCTCCAGCTGCTTCCTGGACAGATCCTCCCCATTTCAGTAGTGGGGCACCATTTCAGAGACATGGTGCTGGATCCACCTGATGTCCAAGCTCCGAGCTTGGACAAGGGACAATTGAGATGGCAGCATGACATCCTGCCCCATGGTGCATGGAGAGGGTGGCCTGATCCCACCACTCTGAATTCATCTTGACAACAGAGAAGGATACAGAGACATGGAGATTGAGTGTTGATTGGTTTAGGGTGTTGCAGGCCAGAGTGAAGACTGGCATGAGCAGTGCACGCCCCATGCCACTGGTGTTGCTTTGCCCTCCAGTGGTCCAGAGACTCTGGAGAAACTGGAGTGGATGTGGGAGGAATGAAAAGAGAAGTTTTCCCTGGAGTAGGAACCTGGTCCAGGAAACAACCCCCACCCCAGCCAGCACCAGTGCAAGTGAGAAACTTTTCAGGGGAGCACTGCAGGACAGGACTGAAGGGGAACCCAGGGCGAGGGATGTACAGTGTAAAGAGCCCAAAGGAAAGTGAAACCCATGTGGGGCCAAGCTCTGTGCTCAGCTGCCCATGACCCATGGCAGCTCCCTGCCCCACATCTGTCACCTGGAGCAGGCAAATGCCCCCGCCAGCCCTGCAGGATCCCTTCCTGCATGAACACATGGAGAGTCACACAATACATCAGGAGGCCCCAGGACTTGCCAGGAGTCACATCTGCATCTGTGCTGGAGAGAAGGGAGCGTAAAGGAGGCAGAGGTGGGCGATGGGGGTTACACTTGCCCAAGAGGGGATGGCAAAGAAGGGTTGCACCTGCCCCCAAAAGAGACTCTGAAACCCCCAAACCCCCTGACCAAGCACCCCAAAGGTGGAAGAAACCAGTGCTCAATGGCAAGACAGGACTGTGCATGAGTCCCTGGTGCAGCGCCCTACTCTGTCCCACTGTTTCTCACCAGGTTTTATTGCAAAACTGTTACTGGCCCTAAATGAAATTAATATTCAAAACCCATTGTGGTCATGAGCTGCCAACTGCACCAGGCTGACTAAAACCTGAACAACCGTTAAGCCAGTGTCAGTTGCAGATTTACTGTCTGTAGCTGGCATGTGAGGCACCCTGTGCCTCTCACAGCAGTTTGTGCTGGAGAATAGTACCAGGGGAGTTTCAGCACTTTTAGAAGATGTTTCCTTCACAAAATGGGCTGATGTTCTCATGTATGACCATTGTTGCTGAGGCAATGAGCACAGCCCTGACCAGACCCTGGCAAATTGTCCACCTGAGCCAGTTCCACTGAGCCCATCTGGGATTCAGGACAATGGAGGAAAAAAACAGGAGGCCAAAGAAAAATAAAGGAGAAGCAGTAAGGGAAAAGAAGCCCAGAGGTCTTGGGGAGAAGGGAACACCGTGGCCTTCAGGAGTTTCCTCTTCTGCTGCAGAAGGGCAGAGGCTCTGTGGGGCACTTATTCCTGGCCACAGACACTTTGAGGTGTCCTGTTATTCTGGGGACTCATCCACAGGTCACAATTCCTTTGACTCAAGGTGATGCTGGAGTTCCAGCCTGTGCAGTACTGCAGGACAGGAATAGCCATGTTACCCTGGCTGTCTGGCAGCCCAGGAGTATGTTCAGCCATTGCTGTCACCAGACATCAAGCTGGCTCCAATGTGTGTATCCCACTGCATCACAGCATCCTTCTCAAATATGTTATCACAGAGGCACTACCACTATCACTGATTGGCTTGACATTGGTCAGCAGTGGGTCTGTCCTTGAGCTGGCTGGTACTGGCTCTGTGGGACCTGGAGAAGCTTCTAGGAGTTTCTTGCAGAAGTCAACTCCTACAGTCCCTATCCCCACCCCTAACACCTTGCCATGGAAACCACAACAGTCAGGTAGTTATGCCCTCAGCTCAAAGGCGATGAACACATCTGATAGCAGAACCACCATAGGTCCCAACAGGGCTGCAGGACTGGCCACCAAACCCACCCCAACTTGTGCAGAAACACAGAGCATTGGTGCCCAACAGCCCCAGATCTCTTCCCAGACGTCCTGGCAGAGCAAGACTGATCTGCTGACATTCAGTATCTCAAGGCAGCACTTGCAACAACCCATCTTTGCTCAAGAAGCCCTAACTCTTCCAGAAAATATGTAGTGTGTCCTGTGGCACAAAGGGAGAGGACAGAGGTCATCTACGCGGACTTGTGCACGGCCTTTGACACAGTGCCCAACCACATCCTTACCTCTAAATTGGAGAGATGTTGATTTAATGGGTGGACCATCCAGTGGATAAGAAACTGGTTGACAGAATATAGACAAAGGGTAGTGGTAAATGGGTCTATGTCCAGGTGGAGGCTGGTGACACATGGTGTCCCCCAGGGGTCTGTCTTGGGACCGGTGCTCTTGAACATCTTTATCAATGACATCAATGATGGAATTGAGTGCACCCTCAGCAAGTTTGCGAATGACACCAAGCTGAGTGGTGTGGTTGACACTCTAGAAGGAAAGGAGCCATCCAGAGGGATCTTGACAGGCTGGAAAGGTGGAACTGGGTGAACCTAATGAGGTTCAACACTGCAAAGTGTAAGGTGCTGCACTTGGGCCTGAAGAATCCCAGACATAGATACAGCCTGGGAGAAGAGCTTCTTGAGAGTAGCCCTGCTGAGAAGGACTTGGGGATTCTGGTGGATGAGAAACTTGACATGAGCTAGCAGTGGCTCTTGCAGCTTGGAAGGCCAATGGTATCCTGGGCTCCATCAGAAGAGGAGTGGCCAGCAGGGACAGGGAGGGGATTGTCCCTCTCTACTCTGCCCTCGTGAAGCCCCATCTGGAGTCCTGTGTCCAGAGCTGGGGCCCCCAATACAAGAAAGACGTGGAACTGTTGGAGAGGGTTCAGAGGAGCCACAAGGATGATTAGAGGGTTGGATCAGGTCCCCTACGAAGAGAGGCTGAGGGAGCTGGGCTTGTTCAGCCTGGAGAAGAGAAGGCTACAGGGGGACCTCACTGCAGCCTTCCAGTACCTGAAGGGAGCTTATAAGCAGGAGGGGATTCAACTGTTTAAAAGGATAGACAATGGCAGGACAAGGGGGAATGGATTAAAACTAAAGGATGGAAGGTTTAGATTAGATATTAGGGGGAAGTTTTTCACAGAGAGAGTGGTGAGGGGCTGGAAGGGGCTGCCCAGAGAGGTAGTGGATGCCCCATCCCTGGAAGTGTTCAAGGCCAGGTTGGATGGGGCCCTGGGCAACCTTGTGTAGATCCAGGTCTGGAGGTTGGTGGCCCCTGCCTGTGTCAGGGGGGTTGGAACTCTCTGATCCTTGGGGTCGCTTCCAACCCAGACCATTCTATGATTCTATGAAAGGGACAAAAGAATTGCATGGCTTTAAAAAGGACATTCTATGATTCTATGATTCTATGAATTAAACCATCAGGGTGGTACCAACACCCGAAATCCCAAACACAGCACTACACACACTGCAAGATTGGCATTAACTCTAATTCTGAGGAATTAGCAACTGTCACAGAACCTCACACAACCAGGCAGGACAGTTAGACAGGAAAAAAAAAACACAAAACCAAGAAAAACCACAAAGAGAGTGGTTCTTGAATATAGAAGGTGGTTTTAAACTAGGTTTTACTCAAACTGAAACTGTGAGCCTCTGAGCACAGATCTGCTGCGCGGGAAATGAAAGGTCCCTCTTGAAACATTCCATTTCTACCAGCAGCTCCTGCCTCTTCCCGTAGGTGACTGCAGCTTTGCTGAGTCGTAACGCTCCATGTGTTTGTCCCTCCAGCCCTTGTCCTTCCCCTGTGCCCACCTTGAGGACGGGCTCTTGCTGCTCTGGTGTGTGTTGCTGTGCGTTTGGTGTACGTTGAGGATGTGGGCAACGGTGGGGATGTGTGTGTGGAAGGCTGTGGGGTCTGTTTCTCTAGGTTTAGGTTCCACGAGCCCTCAGTGCTCCCCGTGTCCCCCCCCCCCTTTCCCCTGCTGCCCATTGTGAACTGGTGCTTGTGACTCCCCACTTCCCGCTGTGGCTCACCCGTGCCGAGTCAGTGGGAGTCGGGAGCCCATCTGGGCAGCGTCCTGACAGGAGCTGCTTTGCCTGGCCACCACCATCACCCCTGGGGTGAACAGTCTGACCCTGGGACGGGCTCATCCTGTGTGTCAGCAGCAGGGAGTATCCAGGCACCGGGCTGTGCCCGTGTCCTCCTCGTATCACACCGCACCGACCCATTCGGAGTTCCCAGCTTTCCCCGTGTCCCGTGGCTGGGGCCCTGCTGAGCGCTGCCAGAGCTGTGCCCACTGAGCCAGCTCTGGGATGGATGGGCAGCAGCCCTGCCCTCCTGTCCCCCTGGGCTCTGGGTGCTCGTCCCTGGGTACTATCGAGGTGAGACCCAGCCTGGGTACCCCCTGCTCAGGTGGGCACTGGGTGTTCTGCACTGGCTTGGACTCAGACCCTAGATGTGTGTGGGCACGGAGAGCTTCCTCTGTTAAGAACAGTGTGAAGTCCAGTGGAGAATGGAGGCTGACAGCAGGCTGTCGTGGGCTGGATGGAGTCACACTGCCCATCAGTGCCTCTGTGCTGGACATGCTGGAGCTCCAGCAGGAACTGGAGTCAGAGGCAGCACAGTGGGACACCCCAGTTGGTATCACTACTGCATTTTTCTGCATGCCTTTGGCAGCAGAGAGTAGGGCACAGTTTGCTGTCCCTGGAAGGGTGCCCAATCCACCTGGAATCGACTGTCCCAGAGGTGGAAACACAGTCCCACCATCTGGCATGGGCTGATCCCGACTGCGCTGGAAGGGGTGAAGCCCCAAAGCACCTGCAGTACACTGATGACATCATCGTATGGGGCAGGAGAGCAGAGGAATTCTCTGAGACAGGGCAGAAGATAGTCCAGATCCTTCTGGAAGGTGGTTTTAGTGGTTTGAACTGGTAAGCTGATGGACCTGTGCAGGAGATGCAGTACAAGCAGTGCCAGGCAAGAGCGCTGCCAGGCCTGAGGCATGCTGGGCACAGGTGATGGCAAACACAAGTGACCCAGTGCATGAGGGACAGCGGGGACAAGGGACAGCTCCTGCAAGCCCCAGGGGTGCCCACACTCTCTGGAAGGTTTTTATCCTTGTCCCAACTGTTTCACCCACAAACCCACATGGTGTCAGAGCCAGGTGGGGAGAGCCACGGGGTGCCAGATGCCTGGGTCCCCCTGCCACAGACAGGTCTCGGGGTCTCAGGGTGTCCCAGGGTAGGGGATGAGAGTGGCACTGGTGTGGGGGGAAGAACTGTGATTCGGGGTGCCTAGGGGTGACCCCAGCCTGGGGGATATAGGTGAAATGGGGCTGGGGGGGGGGGTCTGGGATGCTGAGGGGGTGGGGGTGCTAGGCAGTCCCGTGGGAGGATTTATTGGTAAGAGTCTCTGGCTGCCATTGGTGGGCGGGTGGTGGCGCAGCCAATCGCGGGTCTCGGGGCGGGGCTGGCAGAGAGGTTTGTCCTGGAGCGGGGCTCCTTTGGCTCAGAACATTTGGGACCCGGAGAGGATGGATGGGGCTGGACCGGGCACTGGGGCTGCTTCTGCTGCTGAGGGTCCTCGGCTGGGCGGCGTGTGGTAAGTGCGGGTGGGTCCTGGGAACCCCACTGGACCCAGTTTCTTGATAACAGTTATCCATTCCCTGCACACTGGACCACCCCGGGGCACAGAGACCCCCAGTCACTCTCCCCAGAGAATGGGTGCCCCCTTGGAACACTCCCCTTCCATCCTCTTCCATCCCTTTCCATCCCCTTCCCAGACGCTCCCACAGATCAGTTTCTCCTTGGTGCCAGAGACCCCCTTGGATCCCCTTCCTGGGCACCTTGGGTCCTTCACTGACAGGGCCCCCCTTTCCTCATCACCAGGACCCTCTGGCTTCCATTCATGGGAAGCAGGACCCCACTCCTGCACCCCATCACTATGGGCACCCTCACCCTGCACCCCCCACCCCTCACTGACCCCTGTGTCCCCACAGAGCTCCATTCCCTGCGCTACCTCCACACCGCAGTGTCAGAGCCCAGCCCAGGGGAACCCCAGTTTGTGTCCGTGGGGTACGTGGACGGGAACCTCATTTCACGCTATGATAGCGAGAAGGGGAGGGCGGTGCCCCGGGCAGACTGGATGGCGGCCAACCTGGACCAGCAGCAATGGGACCAGCACACCCGGATTGAGCAGAACAATCAGGAGATTTCCACAGTGAACCTGGACACACTGCAGAGCCGCTACAACCAGAGTGGGGGTGAGTGTGGGCTGGGAAGGGGCTCTGTGGGATGGGAGATCTCCACACCCTCCTCCCCCATGAAGACACTACCCTTCCTCATTCTACTGGCCCAGCACGTGCCGATCCTTCCCAGACAGGCACCCCTGTCCCCTAGTCCCACACTCCATGGGATCCTTTGTGCCACAGCCAGGGAGGTTTCTGGGTGGCCCACCAAAAACATTCCGGCCTTCTCCCCACCATGCCCAGCACCCCATCCCAGGCCTGGGTGCTAAATCACAGCCCTTACCATCCCGTGGCAGTGAGTACCCTCAGAACCTGAGAACTCTCAGAGGAGGACCCACCCTGTGTCCCAGCCCCTCACCATTCCTATGGTACTTTGTAAACCCCACCTCAGAGCCAGAGGGGCTTCCCCTACCCATGCCATCTCCTATCTGATCCCTCTCCCAGCATTCAGGAACCTGTTCCATCCCCTTGCTGTTACAGTGTGCCATGGGGCTGGGTGCCATCTCAGCCATGCCCTGGGCACAAGAGGTCTGCGTCACAGCTGTACGTGATGCCCCAAGTGCTGTGGGCCCTGGGCAGGGTGGGGGCAGCTCTTGTTTCGATGCCCGATTCCCCAGGCCTCACACAGGGCTGGAGTGGGGGGTGCTGCCGGGGGGGCCTTACCCCACTGAAGGCCCAGGGCTGCAGCAGCCCCTCAGCCCCATCTCTCTGGTTGTGTTTCAGGGGCTCACACACTGCAGAGCATAGTCAGGTGTGACCTCCTGGAGGACAATAGCACCAGGGGGTATTGGCAAGTCGCCTACGACGGGAGGGACTTCATTGCCTTCGACACGGACACGATGACGTTCACTGCGGCAGATGCAGCAGCACAAATCACCAAGAGGAACTGGGAGGGGAATGGGACAGTCACTGAGCACATGAAGCACTACCTGGAGAACATCTGCCCTGAGTGGCTGAGGCAATACGTGAGCTATGGGCAGGCTGTGCTGGAGAGGAAAGGTGAGGGGAGATGGGGACCCTGGGGAGTGGCCAGCGTGGTTGTGTGTGCCAGCCCTCACTGCCACCCCCTCCCCAGAGCCTCCCACGGTCCGAGTGTCTAAGAAGGAGACCCAGGGGATCCTGACCTTGCACTGCCGCGCTTACGGCTTCTACCCACGGCCCATCACCATCAGCTGGCTGAAGGACGGTGAGGTCAGGGACCAGGAGACTCAGCAGGGCAGCATCGTGCCCAACAGCGACGGCACCTACTACACCTGGGTGTCCATCGAGGCCCCTCCTGGGGAGCAGGACAAGTACCGGTGCCGTGTGGAGCACGCCAGCCTGGCTGAGCCAGGGGTCTTTGCATGGGGTGAGTCTGGTGGCCTTGGGCATGTGGAGGGGTGGACTGGGAGTCCCCCTTCCCTTCCTCACCACCCTGCTCATCCCCAGAGCCAGAGTCCAACTCATCGACCATCGTGCTGGCGGTGATTGTTCCCCTTGCCATCCTGGCTGTCATTGCCATCACTGGATTCATCATCTGGAAGCGCAGATCAGGTAAATCCCCAGGGTGTGGGAGGAAGGCAGAGCCCAGGGGGCTGGCAGGGGCTGTGGTCATGAGCCACAACTCTCTGTATAGCCCCTGAGCCTGAGGGTAAAGTCCAGTGGATGTTGATGCCTCTTCCCCTCTTCTCTTATGTGCACTGTGCCCACAGTGAGCACGAGGTGGCAGCTCGCAGCTGTTTCTCCCCCATAGGCACGGATGGGAGCTCTGGCAGCTTGGCCAAAGGTATGACATGGGACTGGGAGGGTGGATGGGGCAGGCCCAGCTCTCTGTGCTCCCCCTTGAGACCCATGGTCAGACCGACACTGGGCTGCTGATGGGGGATGATGAGACCACCATAGCAGAGGGTTGGGGACAGGGACTTTGACTTGGGTGACACTGTCTCTTCCTGCCATCTTTGCAGTGATCACAGTCTTACTGCTCCATGAGTGACCGGGGGACCTGGTTGTGGTCCCTGCGCTGTCACCAACTGCAGAGGCTGGGAGCTGCCTGCAGAGAGCTGATCACGCTGCACCAGCACATGGTGCTGCACTGGTGGCTCTTCTGGCTGGGGTAAATGCCTTGTTTCCCTTACTTTGTTCTCGTGCTTGTTTCCCAACCTTGAATCATGGGGTAGAGCAGGTTTTCTTCCCAGCAGCCCAGCATGGTGCCGTGTTTAGGACTGTGTTGGGTCTGGCTGAGCTGGAGTTCATTTCCCCCAGCAGCCCTGGCTGTGCTGTGCATCGGGAATGAGCATGGTGTGGGTACCACCAGCCCAGAGATTTGGCTGCTGGGGAGCAGGGCTGGCCCAGCATCCAGACTCTCTCTCCACCATCCCCCTCTCTTGTAGGCTGTGGGTGGGCAAGACCTTGGGAGGGGACACAGCCAGGACAGCTGACACCAACTGACCAAAGTGACATTCCAAACCCTGTGGCATCTGCTCGGTTATGAAAGCTGAGAGAAAGGAGGATGAGCAGAGGATGTTTGTTATTTACAGGGCTGGGTTTCTGGAGCAACCGCTGATCGTACTGGAGCCCCTTTTCCTGGGACGTGGCCAGACATCACCTGCTGATGGGGAATAAATGCTGATGGAGAAACAGTGAATAATATTTCTGGTTTTCCTTTACTTCTACCCAGGGCTTTAGCTTTATTCAGCTGCCTTGGTTGGGTGTTTGTTCCTGTTCCATCTTTTTTTCCTCCCCTCCCTGCCCTGCTGAGGAGGGGAGTGATGGAGAAGCTTGGTGGACACCTTCTGTGCAGCCACTGCCAACCCCTGACAATATTTTTGATAGAAACTGGATTGGTATCACAGTGATGGGTCTCAGCAGTGGTGGCACAGTGTGATGTCATAAATGGACACAACCACGCACTTGCCCCAATCTATTGAGAAATATCCCAGGCTGTAGCACATCATGCCTGATGTTAAAAAGGAAAGCTCACTCAGCCTTTCCTCACAGGGGACATGCTCCAGCCCCTTCATCATCTCCGTAGCCTCCTCTGGACTCTCTCCAGGAGATCCCTGTCCCTTTTATCCCATGGAGCCCAGCACTGGACACAACACTCCAGGTGGGGCCTGACCAGGGCAGAGTAGAGTGGGAGGATCCCCTCCTGTGACCTGTTGGCCACACTTCTACTGATGCTCCCCAGGATCCCATTGTCTCTCTCAGCCCCCTGGGCACACTGTTGGCTTATGGCCAACCCTAACCCCTAACCCTAACCCTAACCCTAACCAGGACCCCCAGGTCCTTCTCCATAGAGCTCCTCTCCAGCAGGTCATCCCCCGGCCTGTACTAATACAAGAGGTTATTCCTTCCCAGGTAATATGATTCTGTGACACAGGGTGCTGGCAGCCCCATGGCTGCCCTAAAACCTGGTTTGTGATCCACTGGTACAGCACACAAACAAACAGACAGAGCTGAGGACTGGATTCATTCTGTGCATACACGGGTGCTGGGTGGTAATTCCACAAAGCCAGCACCCAGCACACACAATCTGCTGTGTTTGTACATGTGACAGGGTTCGGAAAAGCCTGGTAAATTGATGCTAATTGGTTAGTAATTACTCCATCATCTACTACTGGTCAAGCAGATCTAAATTAGCATGCAAGCTCTTTGCAAGTTTGAGGGGGGCATTAATTGTGTCAGTGCTCATGATTACCCCCTGCCACATTTCCTCCTCCCTCACCTCCACTTCCCAGCAGTGTCTCTATGAACCCTCCATGAACCCCTCCTGGTCCAGCACACAGGCCTAAGACATAAATCTCTGAGAGGTGTAGGGCAGGTCCTGGGCTTCTCTTCTCCTTCTCACACTTCTCCCATCCTCGGACAGGACAAGCTCGGGATGAGCTGTGTTGGGATTCAGGATCACCATGACTGCGGGGACAGGAGGAGCCAGAGCATCAGGAGCAGAGCTTATCACTGGGCAGGTTTCACAGCCCTGGGGCCAGGATCTGCCTTGTGAGGCAGGACACAGGGCATCTCCTTCCTGCGAGAGATCCCATCCCAGGGCTGGTCCCAGCATGGCCACGGCCAAGCTCAGTCCCATGGGAACAGGCACCAGTGGGGCTGCAGCCCCAGTGTGGAGGAGCAGGATAGGGAGGCAGTGGCTGGATCTGGTCAGTGCTCCGAGTGTCCATGGCTGGGGATAAGTGACAGGGCTGGACTGACTCTCTCCAGGAGTTATCCCAAATCCGATAGTGGCTCGAAATTAAGGGAAATGTTCTAAACCCCTGTGGAAAGAGAAGTTGTTCATGGGATGGAAACGAGCTGCCGGATGCAGCTGGTTGCTGAAAATAGCAGAAATTTGCTTGTTTTGCATTTACCATGTTTGGGCAGGACTTGAGGCCCCAACACTAGGTGAGGAGCTGAAGTTTCACATCATCATACCAAAGCCCAGAGTCAAAAAATAAAGCTTTAAGCAGGCCCCAGGCACAACACAACGAAGCGACCCCCAAACCCCGCCCTGTCCCCACATGGCTGTCAGTGCTGGAGGTGGCTTTTCCCAGAGCGACGACTCTCTCAGCAGCCTGTGCTAGGGAACAGCAACATGTGAGGTCTGGCACCTCAGGAGCTGTTTCCCCTCCCAAAAAGGGCTGATGTCCTTGTGTGTGGCCACTGTCACTGATGCAGTGAGCAAACCCTGACCAGACCCTGGTGAATTGTCCACCTGAGCCAGGGCCACTGGGTCCATCTCTGGGGGTCTGGGGGTCCCAGGACATTGGTCTGTTCTGGAGGAAAAGGCAGAAGCCTGTCAACCCCGGGAACTAAAAAAGGAGGAAAAGGAAGGGGAAAGAAGCCAGAAATCATCAAATCACAGAATCACCAGGTTGGAAAAGACCTTTGAGAACATCACGCCCAACCAGACCCATCCTCTACTAACCCATATTCCTGAGCACCTCATCTACTCATCTGTTAAGCACATCCAGGGTCGGTGACCCAATCCCCTCCCTGGGCAGCCTGTCCCAGTGCCCAAGAACCCTTTTGAGGAAGAACTTTTTCCTAATGTCTAACCAAACAAAGGAGGAGAAGGAAGGGAAAAAGAGTGCAGTTGCTGAGGCAAAGGGCTCTGGAGTGGGTAATCGCATCAGGGGACCCTTTCTGAAAGCAGGAAAACTGAGACCAGAACTGGAAGGGAAAAGAAAGCACAGGGAGAATGACAGACTGAGAGAGAGAGAGAGAGGGAGGCACCCAGCTTCCCCCTCCAGCGAGTGCTGGTGAAACAACAGGACATGACCTGCATGGATCACACACAGCCATGACTCACTGAAGACCGAGCAAAAGATGACAGGACCAACCCCTCTGGGTACAGGAGCCGCCCCTGGGGAGTGAGAGAAAAGGGCTGGCAAACAGGGTCTGGCACAGCAGTTGGCTCAGCGGTGTGTGTGGGCAGGGTGAGCAGCGTGAGCGTGGTCTCTCTCATGGTTCAAAAAAAACTTGACTTGACGAGCTTCCACCCACAGAGCACAAGTACGAGCAAAGGGTATTCCTGTGTGCTGGGCACCAGGGACCTGAGGTCCCTGAGGAGACAGGGGAGAAAAACAATCAACTGCTGGCTTGTCCCAACATTTGAAGAACCCCCCACCACATCCTTTCCTCTCCTCACCCTCTCCCCATGATGTCCCACCATCTTTCCCCTTCCTTCTCTTCCTTTTTTGGTTCCTGGGGCTGTCGGGCTCCTGCCTTTTCCTCCAGAACAGGCCAATGTCCCAGGACCCCAAAACCCCCACAGATAGACCCAGGTGGACTGTTGCTTAGGGTCTGGTTGGGTTTGCTCACTCCTTCAGCAACAGTAGTCACACACAAGGACAGCAGCACTTTTTGGGAGGAAAAACACTTCCTGAGGTGCCAGACCTCGCGTGGTGCTGTTCCAAGCACAGGCTGCTGGGAGAAGCACTACTCTGGGAAAAGCCACCTCCAGCACTGGCACCCAGGCAGGGACGGGGAGGGGGTTGGGGGTCCCTTCGTTGTGTTGTCCCTGGGGCCTGCTTAAAGCTTTATTTTACGATTCTGGGCTTTGGTAGGAGGATGTAGAACTTCAGCTTCTTGCCTGCGGTGGGGCCTCAAATCCTGGTGCAGGGGATCTGGGGATTTTGGTGCCTCTTTGGGGCAGGGGCAGTCCTTCTTTGTCAGATCTCCTCTGAGGTGCTGTTACCCTCATAGCCCTCCTCTGACTCCCTTCCCCTCTCTCCATGCCAGGGTGGCCGCAGATGTGGGTGACGTCAAGCCCTGGGGGCCTCCTGTGGTACTGGGTGACTCTCCACATGCTCCAGCTGGGGTCAGGTAGGGATCCTCGAGGACTGGTGGAGGCTTTCTTCCTCTCAGTGTGGCAGATGTGGGGCAGGAGCTGCTGTGGGGCAGGGGGAGGCCAGCCTGAAGCTCAGGCCCACATGTTTCGCTTCCCCTTGGCCACTGTGGCTCACAGCAGGGCTGGCTGGGGTAGAGGCCGTTTTCTGGAGCAGGTTCCCATTCCCGGGAATCCTCCTTCTCCCAGTCCTCCCACTCCCGCTCCAGATTCTATGGGGTATCTGGACCATGGGAGGGCAAAGCAACACCCGCGGCATGGAGCGTGCCCTGGTCATGCCAAGCTCAGCCCTGGCCTGCAACACCCTCAATTAACGTAGGCACCATCTCCGTGTCTCTGTGTCCTTCTCCATGGCCAAGCTGACTTCAGAGTGGTGGGACCAGGCCATGCTCTCCGTGTCACCATGGGGCAGGACATCGTGCTGCCCTGTCACTTGTCCCCAGACATGGACGCTCGGAGCTGGGACATCAGGTGGATCTGGCACAGGGTCTCTGAAACGGTGCACCACTACCGACATGGGGAGGACGTGTCTGGGGACCAGATGGAGGAATATGTTGGGAGGACAGAGCTGATCAGAGATGGTCTCTCCAGAGGAAGGCTGGACTTGCGAATCTCTGGGGTGAGACCCTCTGATGATGGTCAGTACGTCTGCACTGTGACAGATGGTGCCTCTTATGAGAAGCGTTGGTGTATCTGGAGGTTTCAGGTTTGTATCCAGTGCAGTGTTTACAGGGGTGGTTGTGGTATTCTTGGGCTCATATGTCCCTCCCAGACCCATGTCCCATCCCTTGGTACCCCAGGAAAGCTGGCACGGTGTCTGGAAGCCTTGGTGGGGGGTAGATGTTGCCTGGAGGCGCTGAAGCTGGGCAGCTCGGTCTTGATGTGCTGGGAGGTTTGGGGGGAGATCTGGAGCTGTTGGGCATCAACGCTGGGTGGTTCCTGCACAGATTGGGGTGGGTTTGGTGGGAGATGTGAGGGGTCTGCTCTGGGATGCAGTGATGGCCTTGGAGCTGAGTCCATCCCTCCCTGACCCCAGTCCTGGGCTCTTCCCCAGCCACAGGCTCTGGCCCTCAGCTCTCTCTAGAGGGTTACGAGGCCGGAGGCATCCGGGTGCTGTGTCGATCGGCCGGATGGTTCCCGCAACCGGAGGTGCTGTGGAAAGACCCCAACGGGCACCGTGTCCCTTCGGTCTCCCAGAGACATTCCCCTGATGCCAGGGGCCTGTTTGACACCGAATACACCATCGTGGTGACGGGGACCGGAGATGGGAACTGGTCCTGTGTGGTCAGGAACCGCCGCCTGGCCCAGGAGCAGGAGGCATCCCTGCGCATCTCCGGTGCGACAGCTGCAGCCAGCCCCTGCGGCGCTGGAGCAGGGCGGGGGGTGGCTGCCTGGCTGGGGGCAGCTTTGGTCTGGGCTTGGGGTGCAGTGTGGGGGTGTGGGGGCCAGGGCTCATGGAACAAGGGCTGGGAGGTGTGGGGCGGGGGTCTCTTGGTCCTTCTTCCCACAAACTTGAGTGTAATCAAACCCTTTCCCTGTGGATCTGTTTCTTTCTCAGCTCCCTTTTTCCACGATGCCCATCCCTGGATGGCCGCTCTGGGTGTGCTCCTCGCGCTCTCCATAGGGCTCCTTGGCCTTGGACCTTATCTCTGGAGAAGGAAAGGTACGTTTGCCCCTGAGGGATGTGTTGCCTTCATCAAAAAGCTCTGTGGAAAGGATGGAAGGGGATGAGGAAACAGTGGGGTGTGGGTGGGAGGACAGGGAGCCTGGTTGGTGGGAAGGTCCCAGAGACCCTCTGTGGCTGTTCCTGCAGAAGAATCCAGCTGCTCTCCTGACCTCCACTTCCTCCAGCTTTGTTTTCCAGCGCCTTTGTCCAGAGAGCTGGGTGAGTCCTTCTGGCCCCTTCCCCCAGCAAAACCTCCTGTCACAGGAGCCCCCAACAGGGACTTGGCTTTCAGGGTCCTAATGTTGGGGCTGAGCTCCAGAGAGCCTGGGTGGGCTGGTGGGGGATTTGCTGGCAGGGAGCCATTCCCATGAGCAAGCTGGTCTGGTCCTACTCCCCAAGAAGGAGTTGGATCAGCCCGAGCTCTGTGTGATCCTGTGGGATCAGCCCTGGGGTGAGTGTTTGCTCCTTCTGGTCACACATCACTTCTTGGTTTTGCTTTCAAGGCCAGCGGGATGCAGCCCTGGGTGAGTGTCCGTGAGCTCCAGCATGGCGTGGGGCCCTTTTCCTGGATGCTTTGTGCTCAGCCTTTTCTCTCCTTACTTGTCCTGTACATCCCGGCATCCATGGGGCTGGGAAAGCTCCAGGCCATGTGCCTGGGAGGGTGGACAGGTCATGGAGACCAGTATTGGGCTGGATCCTCTTCCCTTACCACGGATCCTTGTGCACCAGCCATGAGATGTGACCAGGCTGCAGAGATCCATTCCTGGGGTTTGGGGGCTCTGTTTACTCTCTCATGAGCAGTCACCACATGAAAGGCTGTCCCCTTTCATAAATATCACTTGTGGGGGGTTTATTTGCAGATTAGGGATGTCAGAGGCTTTATCTTCTGGGAACTTCAACATCAACAAAGCCCTTGATAAAATTATTAGTTGTTCCCCATAAAGAGGAAGTTTTATTCTTAGCAGATACCGGGGCTGAAAAATCAACCATTCAAAAACTTCCAAAAGGAATAGACAAAGGGAAGAACCATATGTCAGTAGTAGGAGCAAAAGGAGAACCTTTTAAAGTGCCTATTTTAAAAGATGTAGAGGTAGCATTCAAATAATAGACCCGCACCGCCCAATCAGATTCAAACAATACCCTATACCTATGGAGGGCTGGAAAGGATTAAAACCTGTAGTGGACAGACCTTTGGAACAAGGAACTCTAGAGCCATGTATGTCACCTCACAACACGCCCATTCTCCCTGTAAAAAACCCAGATGGGTCATACCAGATGGTGCAGGACTGAAGAGCGGTAAATCAGCCAACAATTACCAAATTCCCTGTGGTGGCAAATCCATATACCTTATTGAGTCATATATCTCCCAAACACACTTGGTATAGTGTCATAGATTTGAAGGATGCTTTTTGGACTTGTCCTCTGGATGAGGCATCGGTGGGAACCTGGCTGGCTGATCAAGGCCACAGCTACACATCGCCACAGTCCTGCTTGGAAAACAGCCTTGAGGAATCACTGACAAAGGGCTAAAAGCATGGGAACAAGAAACTGTAACAAGGGCTCTTCATACTTAGAAATTCCATTGTGGTGATGGAAACCTGATATGGTGCAGGTCGCCTTTCCCCTGTCGTGGTTTTACCCCGGGTGAGAGCAGAGATCCAAGACACCCCCCTCTATTCTGGCCCCTAGTTGTGTAACCCTCAAAGGTATTATATAACATTATGTAGTATAATTAAGTATATAATATATTTCTATATAAAATATTTATATTTTATATATTATATATTTTCGTGTTAAATATTTATGATTTTATATTTTTATAAAATATTATTATAAATATTGTAATTTAATAAGAAAATAAACTAATATTAATATAATGTAATTATTATTATAACTATATATTATATAACAGCAGCTGGCTTGAATAAAGTGAACTTCTTGCTTTTAACCATATTGGTGTGCAGTCTTTTCCTAGCGCCTCTTTGCACTTCCAAAGCCCCTGGAGATAAATTATTTCCCAAGATCTGGATTTTGGATGCAGGAACTCGCAACAGGCATCCAGAGATTACTTTGCTTTTTAATGGGAGGACCCCGATACGGGATGAAAACAACAATTAAGATGGACTGTGTTACCACAGGGGTTTACAGAGACACCAAATCTATTTGGACAAACTTCAGAAAAAGTTCTGCAAGATTTCACTATGCCCAAGGAGGTAAAATTATTACAATATGTGGACGATCTATTAATAGCAGGAGAAACTGAAGAGGGGACCCGAAACGCCACCATTAAATTGTTAAACTTTTTAGGGGGAAAGGGATTAAAGGTGTCACGATCTAAGCTACAGTTTGTAGAGCAGGAAGTAAAATACTTAGGACATTGGCTAAGTAAGGGGAAGAAAAAGTTAGATCCTGATAGAGTATCTGGGATTCTATCCTTAAGACCCCCACAAACTAAAAAGGAGATTAGGCAAGTATTGGGGTTATTAGGATATTGCAGACCGTGGCTTGAAAATTATAGTGAAAAGGTAAAATTCCTATATGAGAAATTAACTAATAACCAGTTTAAGTGGTTTATTGAAGATGATCAAAAATTTGAGGAAATAAAGAAGACATTAATGCAAGCACCTGTATTGGACCTCCCAGATCTAGAAAAACCTTTTTATTTAGTTGTAAATGCATCAAACCAGACAGCATATGGAGTTCTTACTCAGGACTGGGCAGGAATCAAAAAACCCATGGGGTATTGTTGTAAATGTCTTGATCCACTAAGCAGGGGATGGCCTGCTGGTCTCCGAGCTTTGGTAGCTACAGCATTATTACTAGAAGAAGTTAGGAAGATCACCTTGAGCTCTCCTGTAAAGGTATATACCCCACACAATGTCAGGGATGCTTCACAACAAAAAGCAGAGGAATGGTTAACAGGCAGCCAGATCCTAAAGTATGAAGCTGTATTAACAGACTCCCCAGACTTAGAATTGAGAGGGACCTCTGCCCAGAGCCCAGCAGTTGTTTGGACACCCCTGGAGGAATTGCTGCATAATTGCTTAGAAGTAATTGAGACCCAGAGTGAAGCGAGGCCAGACTGAAGAGATACCGAGTTGGGAGCTGGAGAAGAGCTGGTTATAGATGGCTCCTCACGAGTGAAAATTGGGGTATGCAGAGGATGCGTGTGTGTTTGGGGCGGTGGGGTGTCTCTGTGTTGGGGGGTCCCCCAGCCCCCCCGCGCCCCTCTCCACAGAAGCAGCGGATCTGGCTGGAGGGGGGCGGCCCTGAACATCTGCCTGCTGCAGGCGCTCGTGGAGGTGACCCCCCCGGGACCCCCCCGGGCCCCACATACCTCCCGGTCACCCACATCATCCGGGCTCAAGGACGGCACAAGGGGCAGCGGGGACAAGGGACACCTTCCCCGAGCCCCAGGGGTGCCCACGCTCCCCAGAAGGATTTTACCCTTGTCCCATCTGTTTCACCCCCGAGCCTCCAGGGTGTCAGAGCCGGGAGGGGGCAGCCACAGGCCGCCAGACGCCTGGGTCCCCCTGGGACAGGCAGGTCTGGGGGTCTCGGGGTGCCCCGGGGGAAGCGGCCGGGAGCTGGGCTGGGAGGGGAAGAACCGGGACTTGGGGGGCCCAGGGGTGACGCCAGCCTGGGGATACGGCAAAGTGGGGCCGTGGGGGTGATCTGAGGGTATAGAATCACGATTATATATGTAGTGTAGTATAGGAATTGATCTGAGGGTATAGAATCACAATTATATATGTAGTGTGTAGTATAATTATAGAGAGCAACTCTTGCTCAGCTAGATAATTATGTGGAACGGCTTGTGAAGAAGAAGGGGAGTCTTTTTGTTTTTCCTTAGCAAAGGGATTACTTCTGAAGGCCTTGTACTATCTCGAGGAGAAGATAAAAGAGTGAGAACTCTAAGATGGAATAATGTCCATCCCGTTACCTCCTTATTAAAGAAAACAGGTGGCTGATAAAGGATGCGAATTGTGTTCGTAGACCTCGTTACTGGAGGAAAGCGGATAGTTAACAAGGCCATAAATTAGTTGAGACTGATAAGAACACTTGCAAGCTTGCAAGATCAGCACATTCCAGGCGAGAGGTGAAAAGTACATCATGAGGAGGACTCGGGGCCTTCCTCCCAAGGACCACGGAAGACCCTTGCCCACAATTTTTGGAAGAAACTGCGCAATCGCAAAGGACTGATAAGCTAATTAGCATAAGAAGCGAGAGTAGGCGGGTTTCGGTAATGAATATGTATAGGCGCTAATTGAATATTCATTGTTTCATTGTATAAATATGGGACGGTTTTGTTACTCCAGGCGTGCACGTCTGTGGTGGAGCGATCCCCCGTGCATCTGTGCGCAATAAACATACCTACTTTATAACTTTCGAGTTATAGAGTCTATTTCCATACGTCACCAGGAGGAGGTGCCCAAGGCAGCTGGCCCAGAGCGCGGTTCGGTGCCACGGGGGACAGCCCGGTCCTGCGAGGGGAAGAGCTGTGAGAAGAGCAACAACACTGCCCGAACCCCACATCCAGCGAGACAGGTTTGCAGCGCAGGTTTGGGCTATTTTCTGCCTCCAAAAACCATTCTGAGGCGGTTCTGCTGTTTGCTCACAGCCTTTTGTCACCCCCACATCCCGCTGCTGCCGCTCCCCGTATCTCACACCGACCCCAACGGCACCAGGGCAGGAGGTTGGCTGGGTCCTGCCCAGCATCCAAGAGCTGGGGGTCTCCTGAGTGTGAGGAAGCCCCCAGAGCTCAGGGGGTAGCTGAAGGGGGAGAGGCAGCCCCATCCCGCTCACGGGAGCATGGAGGAGTCCTGTCCGTAGCCCGGTACCGCTTGGTCCCATCCAGCATCAGCCCGTGGGGCAGAGCCCACAGCCCTGCACGGACAGACGGGCGGACACTGCTGTGCTGAGACGCCCCTGGGTAGAGCCTTGTGTCACCCCAGGTGGGGACAGCGCGGTTTGGGGACCCTGTGCTCAGGGGAGGCTGGGGAGCGTCCATCACAACCCCCCAGCATCCTCAGGGTGCCCAAGGCAGGGTGTCCTGGGGCAAGACCGCTCTCTGCACAGAAGTGTGACCCCATTAGGGGACCAGCAGCAGGAGCTGGGGGTCCCCCAGACCCCCCTGCTCCCTCTTTTGGGGCTCAGAGCTGAGACCTGTAGCTCGGTGGAGATGGGACACCAGCCAGCCCGCGGTATGGGACAAGCTCCAACCTTGAGAAGAGCCCCCCTGGCTCCTCTTCCCTTGATTCCTGCCTCAGTTTCCCCATCTTGAGCAGCTCCTGGGCATCACCACACTCCTATCCCAAGTCACACCCGTCGTTGCCACCCCAGCTTTCCTCCCCTCCCCACAATGAATTTTGGGGAGGGTGGAGAGACCGACCAGCGCTCACGACCCCCAAAGTACCTGCATCCCGGAGGGGACCCGGGCTCCCCACAGCACCCCGCTGGCCCCGTGGGGTCAGGACGGCGTAACCATCCTCATCCTCCATACCGGGGACAACTGAGAGCGGTGGTGACACGGTGCAGGTGACAGGAAACCGATGACCCCAGGACCGCCCGGGAGGTGTGAACTGGCAGAAGGGCTTGAGCTTCCTGACACCATCCCAGCTAAATAACCCGAGAGCTGCTGGGCAAAGCAGCCCCGATGCCGAGGTGAGGGGTGAAAGGGGGTTCCCTCTAGAGAAGGGAAAACCGGGGTCCTCTGCTGCTCCCCTGCAGGGGAGAGGACACGGAGCTGCTGGGAGGCAGAAATCCTTCCCGGGGAGGGGGAGGCCCTGGCCCAGGGTGCCCAGAGAAGCTGGGGCTGCCCAGATCTATATTCTTATTACATAAAAAGTCATTCAATAACTTTGCTGACACTTTTAGACACAAAGGGGAGAGAGATGTTGAGCCTGGAGAAGAGGAGGCTGAGGGGAGACCCTCTCCCCACCTCCACTGCCCTGCCAGGAGGGTACAGAGAGGTGGGCGATGGACTCTTCAGCCAGGGGACAGGAGATGGGAGAAGGGCCAGTGGGCTCAAGCTGCCCCAGGGCAGGGTCAGAGCAGATGGGAGGGCACAGTTCTTCCCTGGTACGAGTTGTGGGGCTGTGGCATAGGCTGCCCAGGGAGGGGGCTGAGTCGTGGCAGATGAGCTACTGAGGGGTCTGTGTCAGCACAGGACAGGAACGGTTGGGCTGGGTTCTCTCAAAGGTCTTTTCTCACCCGTTGACTCGGTGAGGAGTAGCATATTTATGTATTTCCTGGAAGTCCCTCTCAGCTGCCCATGTCCCCAGCACACGTGTGGTTACGTTGAGCGGGGCTCCAGGCACACACCGTCCCGGTTCCCTATTGCTAAGGACCTGAATGTGCTTCATGTTCTCAGAGCTGCTGTAACTGCTCTAAAATCAAAATCATATTCGAAGCTAAACCCCAAATAACCCAGAATTCCAGCTATTTCAGTAGGGTGACAGTGAGAGGAGGAGCCCGAAGCGAGAGGCGGGCTGTCTCTCCCTCAGGTGAAGAACAACGACCCGGGGCAAGATGGCGGCTCCGCCCAGGGGCAGCGCTACTAGAGTTTTACCGCCCAAAGGCGGGCGGCTCGCTGATTGGCTGCCTGTCCGGCCACTCTTTCATCGTGAAGCGCTGATTGGTCGGTCGGAGCCGTTTCGGTGATCCCGCCTCTTTCGCCTGAGGTGTTGGCCGCGTCCGTGAGGCGCAGGAGCGGATACGGAGCGGGACTGGAAAGAGAATGGGGTGGCGGCTGCTGCGTGGGAAACTCGGCGGTAGCGGCGGTGGAAGGAGCTCCGTGTGGGGGTATATCCCGAGACACGGGGTGTCCCCCCAGTGTCGTGACCACCCCCGTGTGTCCTGAGCCCCGCACACCGTGTCACCCCCCACAGGTACGTCCCGAGCTCCCCACCCCGTGTGTTCCCGCCCCCCCACCCGGTGTGTCCCGAGCCCCGGGGTGTCCAGAGCACCCCGTGAGTCACCACCGGTGTGTCCCTCCCTCCCCGCATCCCCGCCCTTCTGGCTCGGGCAGGGCAGGGGGAGCGGGGTGGCTGCGGGACCCAGCCGAACCCAGCGGGACAGGGGAAACCCGCCCCGTTCCCGCCCGCTGGGTTCGGCCGTTCCCGGCGGGTTCGGCGGCCGGTCGCGCGTCGCCGTTGCCCGGGCAGCCGGTCCGGCCGGTGCCGGGCGGGGCCGTTAAACGCGTCCCAAGTCCCCGCTCCGTGTCCCGGGACACGCGTCCTGCCCACCCGCCACTCTCGCTCAGTCGAGCCTTCGGCCATGGCTGAGCCGTTCGGTGCTGCGGGAGCGGAGACAGGCCCCGAGCGCCGGGAGAGCGCTGGGGAAAGGGCTTGGTAAGCCCCGGGTCTCTGTCCTCTTCCGCGCTGAGCCGGGGGGAAGAGACCGGAGGGGGAACCTGCCCAGGGGCCGGGCCGCCGGCCGCTCCCACCCACCTGCGTCGCTGGGGCCGCAGAACCTGTGGTGGGGGGGCTGAGAGAGAGAGGAGAGGAAAGAGCCGCCCCTCTCCTGCCCGGGCTCTGCCTCCCCAGACAGGCGGCGGGAGGAGCCACTGGAGGGGCTGCCCCGCACAGCCCTGGGAGGGGCGGCCGGGCCGGGCAAGCGGGGGGCAGAGCCGGGGAGGGACGGCCCAGCCCGGCCCAGCTCCGCCCAGACAGGCGGCGGTCGGAGCCAATGGCGGGGCTACCCTACCCCCTGGTGGGAGGGGCCGGGCCGTGCCGGGCGCGGCGCAGGACGGGCGCGTTCCCGCCGCGGGCTGCTGGTGCCTCTGTCCCGATGGCTGCTGGGGCCCCTCGGCGGCCTCTTGGCCGCCGCCCGCCGCGCCCCCCGAGCCGTCCCCGGCCACGCCGCCACTGCAGAAGCCGCCCCCCAGGTCAGCGCTCCGCCCCGAGGCCGTCCGACCGCCCGAGGGCCTCGCCCCGTCCCTGAGGCCCCGCGGCCTCCCGGGTGCGGCCTGCGGGACCTCTGCTCGGCGTTGGAGCCCAGGGTGGGAGCGGACCCGCAGGGTCCCCCCGCCCCGAGAAGGCCCCTGGCGACCCCGCCCCCCTTGGCCCCCCGGGGGCTTTTCCGTCTGGGAAGCGGGGAGTTGGGAAAGAAACGGGCCCTGGGAGCGCGCGTGGGGCAGGAGCAGAGGGCTCTGTGTGTGTGTGTGTGTGTGAGGGGGAGCAGCGGCTGGGGGGGAGTCCCGGCGTAGGGCGTGTGGAGACACGGGGCTGCCTTCCCGGGGCTGAACCGGTGCCGGTGTCCCGGAGCTCCCAGGCACAGATGGTGGGTGGTTGTGGGGTTGGAAGGGACCTGAGAGTGTGGGTGGTGAACCCCCCAGGGAGAGTAACTCAGCGTTGTACACAGGGGCATTGCCCCGCTGAAGGGCAGTGTGTGGCTTGGGGGGGGTTAACCTGTGCAGAGTGAAACAAAGCCCGTTCCACGTTAGCCAAAGCCATGTGTTTGGTGCTGGGAACAAGTGTAACTCATGAAGAAGCATTAACAGAAGGGAATTACCCCACTGTGGAGGGATAATTAGTGGTGCCTTGGCTGGGAGAGGCGGGGGATGCTCTGCGGTGTCTGTGTGTGTGTCTGAGATGATCCTGGGGGGGCTTGGAAGGGGAACTACAGCAATTAGCTCTGGGAGTTTTGCTTGTGTGAAGCTCAGCCGTGGTTGTAAATCCCTGTTCTGTGTCTTCTCTCCTCAGCCCTCAGCCGCCTGCAGAACATCCTGATGGGCAGGAACCTCCAAAGCTGCAACCAGGTGGCGCCCATGACAAAGGTAGTTCACAGCCCTGGTTCTTCTGGGGTTTGGTGTCCCTTGGAAAACTGAGGGGTGTCTGAAAGTGCAGAAGGGTGTGCAGCTTGGAATGAATCCCAGAGCTTTGGGTGGGATCGAGGAGCTGGGCTGCCATGCAGATGGCAATCTGAACCCCCTCTGAAGTCACACTGTCACGTGGCCTGCCTTTGTTGTTTAGATGCTGCCATCCCTGGGTGTGAGGAGAAGGCTGAAGAGGTTTCTGCTGCTGCGGTGAAGGTCCCAGCCAGGGCAGCAAGGAAACGCCGAGCTTCGGGCAGCGATGCCACTCCAGGAGCAGAGTCTGTGGGAGAGGTTAGCAGAGACTTTCCTGAACCTGTGCAGCCTCAGGTTCTTCTTTGCCCTTGACAGCAGGCGCCTCTGGTGTGCTGGGTTTGCCTGGCTCAGGTTTGCCTGCTCTGTTCTGGCACGTGGAGCTGAGGAAGGAGCACCCAAAACACA
Organism: Gallinula chloropus; assembly: GCF_964237585.1. Lineage (NCBI taxonomy): Eukaryota > Metazoa > Chordata > Aves > Gruiformes > Rallidae > Gallinula > Gallinula chloropus. The sequence goes on along the minus strand of NC_140117.1, from coordinate 469,183 downwards.
TGACCTTGGGAGAACAATCGCCTGCTTTCTCTGCCCTCTCTGCTGGGTTCGGTATCCACCGTCCCGGGAGAGGATTCCCCCAGGACTTTGGCTCTGTAAAAACAAGTCCTGAGCTGCTTGACCCCTTAGTTTGGTTGGGAGGTGCCGTGTTCTTTTTCTTACTGCCCCGTAGGGTGAGAGGAGTAAGAAACCCTCGTGCTCTGTTATTTGTCCCTGAGACACCACTGACTCTTTGTTTGTACAAAACCCCTTTCTGAGGGGCTCAGCTCTCCCCGAGCCAGAGTCAGGGCTGAACTCCGGAATGCTGAGGAGCTGCCCGAGGGGAACTGGGCAGGAAGCCTGAGGGGGTTTAATCCCTGCGTGGGGTAGAGCCCCTGTTAACAATCAAACCCAAAGGGCAGCGTGCTGGTCAGAGATCCTGCAAAGATCCTTCTGCTGCACTCTGAGCCAGCAAATCCTGGTCCCTAAATCGGACCAGAGCTGCCTCCCTTTCCGGAAGCTTCCGCTGGCTTGGGCTGGTGTTCAGGTTAAACTCAGGGCGGTGCTTTGTTTGTTTCTGTTCCAGACTCAGGCCCTGTCATCTGAGCCTGCAGTGAAAAGACCCAGAAGCTCTGTGCCAGGAGAAGAACTGGTGCAGACTGGTAAGGCTGACGTCAGGGCGTGAGCTTGTTTCTCCTGCGCTCTTCCTGGCGTGTGGTGCGACTCTCCCCCTCGGCTCACGGACGGGCTGTGGCGGCATCGCCCCTCGGTAGCGTCTGGCAGTGCTGGAGTGGGAACTCAGTCTCTTCCCTGCATCCCTGCGCTGCTGCTGGGTCGGGGCCGGGCGTTTCGCTCGGCATCTCAGTCCCGGAGCTGTCTTGGATGCAGCCAGCTCCAGCTGCGATACGGCCGCTGCCAGCTGGCCAGAAGGAAACTGGTTTGGTTTGGGGTGTTAGATCCCCAGAACCCTTTTTGGGGTTGAATCTGGGCTTCAGCCTGGCAATACCTCGTGCCCAGGGCAACTTGCTGCAGTTGCCAGTAAGAAAATCTGAGCCTGTTCTAAAGCAACAGAACACAGGGAATGTGGGGACGTAGGGGAGAGGGGAAACATTGACCTTTGGGGAAGCTCATCAGCCTCCTCAGTTTCCTTTAACAGTGGCTGATTTGCTTATGCTCTCCTCTCGTAGATCAAATACCTTGTGGGACACCTTTGGGCAACGGAACACTCTCCCTGTGGGACAAGACAGCTCCTTGTGCCAGGTAAAACCCTTGTGTTTGCTTTGACTTTCTTGAAAGGTTTGCTTTCCATTTCATTCCTGAACTTCCTCCGTGCTGCCCAACATTTGTCTCTGTGTCCGCACAGGGATGTTTTTCCAAGGTTTCCTGGGCTGCTGTCCTATGGGAGGTGAACCTTCAGTAGCTTTTTATTTTTCCTTCCTCCCCTCCCAACTAGAGAAGACGTTTTTTTTAAATCTGGGGACGTGAAATGTAAGGTAATGACAGGGGATGCCAGGATTTTCTCTCTTCCTTTCCTCCTCCCCTGGTCCTTCTCACTTAACTTACAGGCAGTTTTCTCTTTTGGGTAACACTAAGGTGACCAATTTGACTCCTGCCCCTCTGGTCTGCCCGAGTTGAGAGTCACCCAGCTGAGTGTGAAGGGTCTCTGCACAGAAATGCCCGCTGTGTTTTGTGGTGACACCAGTGCAGGATGTTTCTGTCCAGGAGTTTGACAGTCTCATTGTACTTTAGGTATTTCTGTTGCTGTAGCTGTGGCTCCCCACTCACATGTAGACAGTTGTGTAGGAATAAACTGTCTCCTTTCTGGTGCTCTGACACGTGTCAATACCAAATGCTGTGCTTGTAAACACTGTGGTTCTTCTCTATTGTTTTTTCCTGCACCAAAGTGCTCCAGCTTCCTCGACTCCTCCAGCGTTCTCCAGTGCTCCAGCCTTCCCCCCTGCTTCAGTCTTGTACAGTCCTCCAATCTACACTGTTGCTCGAATCTACTCTGGAGTTAAATCACACAGCAGTCTTCCACCCTACTGCTGTGTTCCATCCTACTCCGGTGTGCCGTCCTACTACTACCGTGTGCCGTCCTACTACTCCAGCGTGCTGTCCTACTTCCATTTTCCATCCTACTACTGCCACGTGTCATCCTACTCTGCTGTTCCATCCTTGCACTGCGTTCCATCATTGTCCAGTCTTCCAACGTTCTCCAGTCAACCAGTGACAACTGTGTATCACCTGGACCAACAGTAATAGGGAGGAGATCCCTTTCCATCTGGGACCTGTGAGTATCCCCATGACTCGTACCTGTCCCACTTGGTGGGTAGACTGTAGCTGCACCACACAGCAGGAGGACGTAGTATCTGGTTGTCTGGACTTGTGGAGGGTGACATATTACTGCACCCCATTAGGTACCCGCTGCTTAACTCAGGCTTGTGGTTACGTGGTGCTCTTTAGTCCTTTTTTCATGCTGTTGGTGACTCTCTCTGTGGCAGCAGAGCTTTGAATCCACGTAAGCTGGTGGTTGTAACACCATGTGTTGGAGGGCAGACACCAGGTATTGTCCCAGCCCCCGGCCTGGGAACTTCCTCCACCCAAAAGCTTTTGTATCTCCTCTTCCTGCAGCTGCACCTGGTGTGTGGGTACAGGGTGGGCATTGCAGTTCCTTGCTTGGTTCTCCTGTTCCTCCTCTGACAAGGCGTGGTCTGGGGGCTTCCTAAATGAGCTTCTGCTGTTGTGGGAGTCTCCTTCAGCAGCTGGCTTTTTGTGGGACTAAATGCTGGAGATCAAGAGGATCTTTTGTTCTCTTTTGGGTTAAACAGCAAATTCCTGCCAGAAGAAAGCCGGGTGCGCGCTTGCTGGGGTCGGCACTTCGGGGTGGCCTCAGCAGGGCAGAGCTGCACTCCCCGTCCCTAACGAACCGGGTGTTTGTGCCTCCTTGCCACCCTGACTTCCTATTTAACAGCTTTCTCTCTCCTCCTCTTTCCAGAGTCACATCCCTCACTTCCACAGGAAGATGGTGTGGGACATAATCCACCAGCAGCTGCTGTGAGACGGGCACCACTGCAGTCACACTGGATCCCCTTGGACTGACCCTTAGTTCAGTTTAGTTAAGACTCTTTAGTTTAGTTTAGACTCTTAGTTAAGTTTCTGAAGTTCGACCAAGTTTTTGCAACGTGGGGTTGGGTTTGTTGTTCTGTTTTTGTCTGTTAAATGTGAAAAGAGAAATATTTATTTATTTTATTGCATTAAATATTTAAATTTTATAAAAAAAAGCCGTGCTGGTGTGAAGCTGTTTGGGACCGGAGCGGCGTTGACCCTATAAACAATATTTCATCAGTCATGTTGGAGTGGGGTATTTTGGGGTTCTTTCCTTTTTTCCCCCTTATATTCTCACAGCTGCTCTAACTCCTTTAAAATCAAAATCGAATCCTACACTAGAACTAAAATAATGTAGAACTGAAGCTATTTTATTAGGGTGACTGTCACATTTCCCCCTTTGAAAGTATTGATAATCATACTCAATACTTTCACATACTCAAATTGTGGCTTCACTGAATGTCAAATTGTCATGTGCAACTTCTTCAACCAATTTCTAATTTATTTTTTAGATTTAACTGCTATTGATATCAGATTTGTATTTATTTTCTTATCCACACCTGTTCACCTGCTTATACTTGCCAAGTTACAGGTTTGTAACGGGGCCTGTGAGTATGATAAACAGAGATACTTCAGGTTTTATTCATTCTCACTTCTTTTATTACTAGGACTTTAGTGCTATGCCTATTCTCTTAAAAAATAGTAATTAAAAAAATCAGTGCTGTATCTGCTGCAGATGGACTAATAAAACTCTAGTTTAACAGGATCTTGAATCTCCTGGCTTTGTCCCCATCTTGCATCTTGTGCATCCTGGTTCTCTGCCTGCTGCCCCCCTGTCTCTAGCCATCCCAATAGAGGTCTAGAATAGCAACAGTTGCCACGGACATTTGGTGACCAACCAGTGACATCTCTGTCAGAGGGGCATCACCTGGGAGGTCACTTCCCAGAGGGGAAGCACCTCCAGCCTTGTCTGAGGAGATCACCTTGAGCCGGTCACACACGACAGTGTCCAGGTAGGTGTTGAATCCCTCCAGAGAAGGAGACTCCCCAGCCTCCCTGGGCAGCCTGGGAGGAATTTCCTTCTCTTCTTCATTTCTTAAGTCTTCTCTTTGATGGCTCAGCCAGGTGATGGTAGAGATGGTAAAGCCGGTATTTACTCAGTCTGCCCTTTCTCCAGACTTTATCCTACCTCCCGGGTCTGGGATTCCTGAGGGCCTCTTCTGGAAAGTTGGATCCTGTCCCTCTCCAACAGGTTGGAGTCACCAAAGAACATCCCCTTGTCATCCAAGCCAAACCCCTGGCCTTAGTACCAGCCCTGTAGCCAGGAGTTGAGAGGTGTGAGATTTCCCAGCCTCTTCAGAAAAAGGAGGAAAAGCCAACTTGGGCACCAGTGTTTTCCTCCTCTCTCTCGAGGTCCCTTCCAACCCCTACAATTCTATGATTCTATGGTCACTAGGCAATTAGACAAGTGGGAAATGTGTTTTTAAGGTGATGAGGGCTCACATTTCTCTGGTCAGAAATCACCCAGAAAAGCTTCTGCCCAACCTGGAGTCCATCACCATCCTTTTGGTGGTCTTTGGTGGTCTTTCCCAATCGTGTGATTCTGTGACTCTGATACTCCAGCCTTGAGCCAGCTGATGTTTTCTTTGTCAGTATAGGGAAAGCTTCCAAAAGGCACACAAAACTACATGTGCCAAGTTTTCCTCTGGACACCATCCCTTCTGTCCAGTGTATAAAGACACCACACAGCTCAGTGTCACCCACACCTTGCTGAGGGTGCACTGGATCCCACTGTGCGTGTCACAGGTACAAATATCCAATAGGATGGGTGGCAGGATGAACCTTGGAGGGGCAGCACTTTGTAGTGGTTTCCACTTGATGAAGCCATGGAGGGTAACTCTTCCTGTAACCTTTGTGTTAACCCTTTCCATGCCCATGGAGGGCTGGCAAAGCTGTTGGGGCAGCAAAGGACTCTGGGAGTGGCCCCGTTCCTACCAAGGATACGCGCAAACAGAAGCATCCAGACACCATTCTGGAGATGACCCTCCAGCGACCATGGCGCTCCCACCTCTGTGGTGCACTTCATGGGGTCTCTCTGCCCCCACCACGATGCCACCCATCTTCCCAACCCCCTACACTGGAGGTAAGGCCTGAGGCCACTCGTGGCTGCTCAGGGACACACTCTGGGGAACTGCACAGCCCCTCTCGCCCCTCTCCCTGCTCCCTCTCAGTGCCCTCGCGCACGCTCCTGGCCCAGCTGGGGATATGGTCACCAGCGTGTGTTCATGTCTCTCAGGACCCACCAACCTCCACCACCTGCCAGGGCAGCAGCAGCAGCAGCCCTTCCCTGCACCCTCCCACTCACCTGGGACAGACCAGAGGTTGGTCCACACTTGGGGCCTGCTCGGCGGGTGCCTGAGGGATTCCCTCCGCCCCCCAGCCTGACACATCTCCCTCTCCCCCCTGCAGATCTGCCAAGCGGCAGCTGCTCAGAGCTCCCCAGTTCCAGTACCAGTCTGCCTCTGGCAACCCCCTCACTGCTCAGTCACGGCATCGCTCCTCTGCCTGGCACTGGGCTTCAGGGACCACACAGCTGCAGACACCCAGCAGCCTGCTTACACCAATGGCCCCCCAGGGACAACCCCAACTGTTCCTGCCCTACAGCCATCAGGGCACAGCAGCATCGCTTCCCCAGTACCACCCGCTCCCTGTCTGCACACAGTCCATCCTCTCCCGTGGAGACACAGACAGTCCGGTCCCCATGGATGTGGACAGTGTCTCAGGCTGGGACACCTGTCCTGTCCCTATGGATGTGGACACTGTCACAGTCTGTGACATCTCTGTGGACACAGATGTCCCCATGGAAGACGACACCCTGCCAGGCTCTACCATCTCACTTAGCCCTGTTGCAGGGATGGGGGCGAAATGGGAGGGAGGGAGGGTTTTAATTCTGTAGTTAGTACCTTTGATTACTGTTTTGTTCTGATTTTTCATTAAAAGCCATTTCTTAACAACCTTTCTGTGTCTGCAGGGGATGGGCGGGGAGTGCAGGGGGCCCCAGGCAGCACAGATCCCAATGGGCACAGTATAGGCACCCCACAGATCCCCAGCAAGCACCCTATAGACACCCTATAGATCCCCTGCGGGCACCCTATAGATCCCCTGTGGACCCTATATATACCCTATGGACACCCTATAGGAGCCTTATGGGAACACTATAAGCACCCAATGGGCACAATACAGGCACCCTATAGATCCCCTGCGGGCACCCTACAGGCACCCTATGGGGAGGGGTGTGGGTACCCCCGGGGGTCTGGGTGGCCCAGAGGGTCCCTCACCTGCCGGTCCCTGGAATCCCGGGGCCTTCTGGGGGGTGGGGGCCCAGCGACGCTGCCCCCCCTTCCCTCCCCCTCCCCGGCCGTGCTGGCCCATGGTGGCCCTGGAGGCTGCTGGCAGCCGGGGGGTGCTGGGGGGGGCCTCTGTGCCAGGGGGGTGCCGCACGGCGGGGACAGCGACTGGACGGGGACCAGCGCTGGGGGGGCTGGGGGAGCTGTCACGTATCCCCCCTGTGCTGGCCTGGGGGCATGCTGAGCCCCCCACTCTGGCCTGTGCCACCTCCTGTCCCCCATTGTACCTGGAGGAGCTGGGACCTTTGGGGGGTCCTGGGGGGGCTGGGGAGGATCTCTGGGGGTCAGCAGGGACAGGGTTGGGGGTGTCCAGCCCCACCCTGGATGTGACCCACAGACCGACCCTCTCGCTGCCATGAGCCACTTTATTAATTAACCAAACCCCTTAATTGGGTGGGAGCGGGGCCCAATCCAGGGGGGGATGGGAGGGGTGGATTGGGGTGTGTGTGTGGGTCTCACCCAAAAATGTGGCCCAGGGGAATAAATCTGGGACATTCCTCTGTGGGGATGAACCTTGGTTCTGCTCCCCCACCCCCTCCAGGGCTCACTGAGACCACCCCCAGCCCCCCTCCTCCCCCTCCAATTCGGGGGCTCCTTGGGGTACCCCCAGCCCTTTGCTTTCTGCCACCCTCTCCTCGTCCCTCTGGGTCCCCCCACCAAGACCCCCTGCCCCCTCTCAGTTCAGTTTGGGGACTTCTTCCCTTCCCAGCACCCGTCCTGGGATCCCTCCCCTCCCACCCCCAAAGCTACGGGGACCCCCCTTGTGTCCCCCCACTCCCAGGGACACCCTCACCCTCCTGGCGCTGGCCCTGTGCCTGAACCCTGAGGGGCACCCGGTCCCGCCATGGAGGAGACGTGAGTGTCCCGGGGAGGGGGGCGGGGGTGGGCCCTGGTGTCCCCCCACATCTGAGCCCCCCCTGAAGCCCCTCCCCGCAGCGTCCCTTCGCTGGAAGCCTACGAAGCCGCCATGGTGCTGAGCGGGGTGGGGGACGCGCTGGGCTACCGGGGGGGTCTCTGGGAGTACTGCACCTCCGGAGCCCAGATCCACGCCGAACTGGCTGAACTGGGAGGGCTGGGGGCCATCACCCTCGAGCCCCCGCAGTGGCCCGTCAGCGATGACACCGTCCTGCACCTTGCGACTGCCGAGGGCCTGGCCACAGGTTGTGCCCCCCACTGCACCCCTCAGATGCAGGGGGGGGTCCCCAGTGTACCCCAGTGATGGGGGAGTTGTGGGGGGCTGTACAGGGGGGTCTGGGGGTTCCTCAGAGCTTGGGGGGATTTTTGGGGGGGGGGGAATCTCACCATTGCACCCCACAGATGCAGGGAAGGGTCCCCAGTGTACCCCAGGGATGGGGGAGGTGGTGGGGTGGGGCTGTACAGGGTGGGTCTGGGGGTTCCTCAGAGCTTGGGGGGATTTTTATGGGGAGAGATCTCACCATAGCCCCCCACAGATGCAGGGGAGGGTCCCCATTGTACCCCAGGGATGGGAGGGGGGGGGTAGGGGGTATACCCCTGGGCTGTACAGGGGGAGGTCTGGAGCTTCTTCAGAGCTTGGGGGGATTTTTATGGGGGGCGGGGGAAGATCTCACCATTGCACCCCACAGATGCAGGGGAGAGTCCCCAGAGTACCCCAGGGATAGGGGGGACATGGGGGGTATACAGGGGGGGTCTGGGGGTTCCTCAGAGCTTGGGGGGATGTTTATGGGGGGGTTGTCACCATAGCCCCCCACATATACAGGGGAGGATCCCAAATGTACCCCAGGGATGGGAGGGAGGGGTGTGGGGGGGATTCCCTGCTGTACGCCTGGGCTGTACATGGAGATCTTGGGGGGACCTTATTTCTTTGGGGGATTTCTGAAGGGGGGGGCAGGTCACCATTATCACCCTGACCCAAACTGGGGGGGGCTTTTAGGTGCCCCCAACCACCCCCTGAGGAGTGAGGGCTCCAGAGAGTCTCTGAATGTCCCCCCAAAACCCCATGGGGGGTGTTCCCCATCTCCCCTTTCCTGGGGGTGGGTTCTATTGTACCCCAAAGCTTTGGGGGGTCAGTGGGGGGGGGGGGGGAATCAGTGGGGGGGTGTGCCCACATGTCCCTGCATTCGAGGGGTCCGGGGGAGGGCTGTGGGTGCCCCCGCCCAGAGGGGCCTCACGCCGTGCCCCCAGGGCTGGAGGGGGAAGCCCTGCTGCAGGAGCTGGCTCAGCGCTACGTGGCCGCCATGAGCGACATGGAGGGCCGCAAGCCGGGCCCCACCAGTATCCTGGGTGAGTGGGGGGCCGGGGGGGAGCTGGGGGGTCAGGTCAGGGGGTCTCACGGCCCCAACCCTTCTCCCCAACCCCCCCCGCCAGGCACCTCGCAGCTGCGGCCTGGGGAGCCGGCGGGGTACCGCATCCCCTTCAACCCCACGGGCAGCGGGTGCGGGGCCGCCATGCGGAGCCTGGCCATAGGCCTCAGGTGGGGCGGGGGGCACAGGGGTTGGGGGGGGTCAGGGATGGGGCGGGGACGTGGGGGGGGGACAGGGAGGTGGGGGGGTGTCAGGGGTGGGGGGGGACATGGGGTACAGGGGGTTCGGGGAGGGGTCAGGGCTGGGGCGGGGATGTGGGGGTAGAAGGGTTGGGGGGTGTTGGGCTGGCAGTGGGGATGTGGGGGGACAGAGGGTTAGGGGAGGGTCTGGGCAGGGACATAGGGGTACAGGGGTTGGGGGATTCAGGGTTGGGGTTGGGGACATGGGTGGGCACAGAGGGTCGGGGTGGGGTCAGGGCTGGGGGCGGGGACGTGGGGGGGCACAAAGGGTTGGAGAGGGTCTGGGCGGGGACATGGGGGTACAGGGGGTTCGGGGAGGGGTCAGGACTGGGGGTTCTTGGGGGTACAGGGGGTTGGGTGGTTCAGGGGATTCAGGGCTGGGGTTGGGGACATGGGAGTATAGGGAATTGGGGGGTTCAGGTCTGGGGTTGGGGCCATGGGTGGGCACAGGGGGTTCAGGGAGGGGTCGGAGCTGAGGGTGGGGACATGGGGGGCAGAAAGGGTTGGGGAGGGTCCCGGCGGGGACATGGGAGTACAGGGGGTTTGGGGAGGGATCAGGGCTGGGGGGGGACATGGTAAAGGAGGTGGGGGGGTCAGAATTTGGGGCGGGGACATGGGTGGGCACAGGGGTAGGGTCAGTCTGGGCGGGGACATGGGGGTGCAGAAGGTTGGGGGGGTTCAGGGCTGGGGCGGGGACATGGGGATACAGGGGGCTCTGGGGGTTTCAGGGCTGGGGGCTGGGACATGGGGGCACAGGGGGTTCGGGGAGGGGTCAGGGCTGGGGGGAACACATGGGGGTACAGGGATTTTTGGGGAGGGTTAGGGGTGGGGACATGGGTGGGCACAGAGGGTTGGGTGGGGTCAGGGCTGGGGGCAGGGACATGGGGGGCACAAAGGGTTCAGGGAGGGTCTGGGCGGGGACATGGGGGCACAGGGGGCTCAGGGAGGGGAGGGGTGTCAGGGCTGGGGGTGGGGATATGGGGGGGCACAGGGGGCTCGGGGAAGGGGGGCTGTCAGGGCTTGGGGAGGTTTCATGGCGGGGACAGGGGAGGGGGTGGAAGGGCTGGGGGGGGTTACAGGCGGTCACAGGGACGGGGGTGAGCGGCTGGACAAGAGGACATGGGGACACGGAGGGGGGGACACGGGGGTTTCAGAGTTGGGGGGTGGGGATATGAGGGTGTCAGGCTGGGGTAGGGGCCATGGGGGGGACGGGGCGTACAGGAGTGTGGGGGATGGGCCATGGGGGGAGGGGCAAATGGGGGAACAGCACATCACGGCCAAGGGGGGGGCAGCATCGGGACGGGGGTCCCGGCCCGGGGGGCACAGGGTGGTGCCGGTGTAGGTACCCGCACGCCCGGGAGCTGCCGACGCTGATCCGGGTGAGCATCGAGAGTGGGCGCATGACCCACCACCACCCCACAGGTGGGTGCCAGGCAGGAGGGGGCAGGGCAGGGGGACACGCTGCAGCCCCTCTGAAAGCCCCATCCACACAGGGTACCTCGGGGCACTGGCGGTGGCCCTTTTTGGGGCGCTGGGGGCTCGGGGGGAGCCCCCGGAGCGCTGGGGGGCTGAGCTGATGCGGGTCCTGCCCCTGGCCTGGGACTACGTGGAAAGTGCCGGGGTGGCTGTTGGGGACAATGCTGAGGCCTGGCCCTTCTTCAGGGATGCCTGGCACCGGTGAGGGGGCACTGGGAGGGTTCGCTGGGGTCACTGGGAGCACTGGGAGGGGGTGGTGGGGATACCGGGAGGGGCACAGCGGGTTGCTGGCGTCACCCATTGCCACAAGGCTCTCTCCCAGTCCTGGCAGCGCAGCGCACTGGTGTCACTGTGCTGTGCCAGAGCCTCGATGTCCCTAGTGTCCCCTGCCCCACTGTCACTGCCCACCCTGGTGCCCAGTCAATCTGCAGGGTCACCAGTGCCCACTGTGTCCCTGCTGCCCCCAGTGCCTCCAGGATGCCCCCAGTGTCCCCAGGACCCCTCCAGTGTTGCCACCCTCAATATTGGAAGCGTGTCTGAGAAGTGCTGAGCACCCCCTCTGCCCCCAGTGTCCCCGGTCACCCCAGTATCCCCAATGCTCTTGGTTTCCCTGCTGTGACCGGTGTCCCCACTGCATCCACCAGTCCAGTGTCACCAGTGACCCCAGTGACCCCAGTGACACTACATCCCCACTGACTCCAGTTCCCCCATTCCCCCGCTGTCCCTGCTGCCCCCCGGCATTCCCAGGGCCCCCAGTGCTCCCAGTGACCTCCATGTCCCCTCAGGTACCTGGAGTCCCGGGGCCTTCTGGAGGGCGGTGGCCCAGCGACGCTGCCCCCCCTGCCCTCCCCGGCCGAGCGGGACGCAGCGTACCTGGGCTGGGCACTGCAGGGGTGGCCGGGGCGCAGCGGCCACGATGCGCCCATGGTGGCCCTGGAGGCGTTGCTGGCAGCCGGGGGGTGCTGGGAGGACCTCTGTGCCAGGGGGGTGCTGCACGGCGGGGACAGCGACTCGACGGGGACCATCGCCGCGGGGTGCTGGGGGCTGCGCTGGGGGCTGGCCCAGGTCCCCCCTGGGCTGCACCGCTGCCTCGAGCACCGCGGGCGGCTGCGCGATGCTGCCCACCGCCTCCACATGCTGGCCTGGGGGGGATGCTGAGCCCCACCCCCCCAATCTGGCCTGTGCCACCTCCTGTCCCCTGCCCAGGGAAACACCATTGTACCCCGGGGGGAGCTGGGACTGTTGTGGGGTCCTGAAGGGGTCCCAAACAGCCCTGGGAGATCCTAGGGGCAAGCAGTGCCCTTCAAGGGCTCAAAGAAGCCCTGGAGACCACCACAGCCCCATCCTGCTGGCCCTACTTCCCTCCACTGTTAGAGACCCCAGAATCTCCCCAAAGAGCCTTGGGCACCCCCACAGTAAAAAAGCATCTTCCCAAATCACTGTCTGTCCAGATTTGTGTCCTGCACCTCCTGTCCTGTCACTGCCATGGCTGAGATGTCACATGGGCAGACCTCCTGCAGCCAAACCTTCTCTAGGCTGGTCAGTTCTGGCTGACCAGCTTCTCCAAGAGGCATTCAGACATGGAGCAGCTCAGGGGCCCTTCACTGGGCTCTCACAGTCGCTCAGTCTCTTCTCCTGGTAGCCCAGAACTTGGGCCCCGTGTTCAAAGGGTGGGCTCATCATCATCATCAGTGATGGGTGGAGAGGAAGGAGCCCACAAGCCCTGCAGGTGCCACCCGGGATGGTAGAAGACTCTTCTGGTGGCTTCTTGTGGGCACCTTAGTGGGCACCACAGCCTGAAGGTCTTTTGAAAGACAAAGTGCTGGGCCCCCAGGGCTCAGCATCCAGAGGGTGATGGGCTGAAGGAGGGCTGGACCACTGTGGTTAATCACCCCAAAGGTGGTGTGCCCAAGGGGTCTTGGAGTCAAGGGATCCCAAAGAGATGGTGGCCCAGCACTGTTAAACACCACAGTGGTGATGGGCCCCTCTGGAGGCTGGATGCTGGGGTTTCCCAGCCCATGGCTGATGGGTTCCCAGGCAATTACTCCAAGGCAGGATGACAATCCCATGACAAGGATATCCAAACCACGTGACATTGTGCTCAGGGACCAGTTGGACGTTGGAGGGTGCCAGGCTGGGAGCTGGAGGAGCTTGTTGCGGAACCCTTTCCAGACAGGCTGCAAGGCACTCGCTGGCTGGGGGCACCCCTGTTCCCACCGCTTAGCCCCCCCAGCTCCACCACGAGCAGGACCCCGGGACTGGGGGAGCACAGGGTCTCCCCCAGCCCTTCTGCTGACCCTCCACAGCTCATCACACCAGTGCCAGCAGAAACCAAGGCTGGGGCTGGGGTAGTGCCTACCGTCAGAGCCAGCAAGGGGCTGGGAACTCAGTTATCCAGGGGGAGCAGTGGGACAGACACCCCAGCAAAGCTTCTCACAGGGGGCTCAGCAGAGAGACAGAAGTCAGGGGGAGGGAGGAGACAAGCCAGGTTGGGGAAGAGGGCCTGTCAGTGATGTTTCTCCCCAGTTATGAGACAGACCCTTGCACATCTTGCAGCAGTTCTTTGGAGCCCACATAGAAACACGTGGACAGTGGCTGCTGCCAGTATCAGAAGCTCCCAGACTCAGGCTGTTAATCCACAACTGTTTCTGGGAACACGTGCAGAGCAGCTCCTGTCACAGCATCTGTAAATTATAACAGGTTTTTGCTCTTTGTGCAGTGAGGCCAGGTTCCTGCCAGAGCTGGGGAAAAAAAGGAAGCGCCCACTCCAGCAGAAGCATCTATCAAAAATTTCAGAAGACCTTCAAGGCCAACCGTCAGCACTACACCACCCTAACCATTAAACCATCTGCTCCTTCTTTAAACACCCCCAGGGACAGCGACCCCCCCACACACCCCTAGCAGCCTGTTCAAAGACTCACAGAATTGTAGAGGATGGAAGGGACCCCCAGAGCACATGGGGTCCAACCCCCTGCCAAAGCAGGGTCCCTAGAACAGGGCACACAGGTCGATGTCCAGACAAGGCTGGAATCTCTCCAGAGAAGGAGACCCCACAAGCCCTGGGGAGCCCTGGGAACCCTCACTGGGAAGAAGTTCTTCCCCAGATTGGTGTGGAACTCCCTGTGCTCCAACTTGAGGCCATCACCCCTTGTCCTGTCCCCACAGACACTGAGAAGGGGCTGCCCATGTCCACCTGTGTCCCACCCTTCAGATATTGATAACCATTGATCAGATCTCCTCTCAGCTTCTTCTCTCCAGGCTGAACAGCCCCAGCTCACTCAGCCTTTCCTCACAGGGGAGATGCTCCAGGCTCTTCATCATCTTCGTAGCCTCCTCTGGACTCTCTCCAGGAGATCCCTGTCTGTTTGAGCCCAGGGAGCCCAGAACTGGTCACAACACTCCAGGTGAGGCCTGACCAGGGCAGAGTAGAGGGGGAGGATCCCCTCCTGTGACCTGCTGGCCACACTCCTCCTGACGCCCCCCAGGATCCCATTGTCTCTCTCAGACCCCAGGGCACACTGCTGGCTCATGGACAACCTGTCATCAACCAGGACCCCCAGGTCCTTCTCTGCAGAGCTCCCCTCCAACAGCTCATCCCCCAGCCTTTACTGATTCCAGCAGTTATTCCTTCCCAGGTGCCAGACTCTACACTTGCTTTTATTAAGGCTCATCTGGTTTCTCCCTGCCCAGCTCTCCAGCCTGTCCAGGTCTCTCTGGATGGCAGCGCAGTGTTCCTGCGTGTCAGCCACTCCTCCCAGCTCTGTATCATCAGGTACTTGCTGAGGGTGGATGCTGTTCCCTCATCATGGTCATCAATGAAGATGTTAAACAAGACTGGACCCAACACCGAGCCCTGGGGAACACCGCTAGTCACAGGTCCTCAGTCAGACTCTGCTCCACTGATCACCATCCTCTGAGCTCGGCCCGACAGCCGGTTCTCAACCCACCTCACTGTCCACTCTCTCAGCTCAGAGTATCCCACACTCTCTCAGCTTTGTTATCAGGATGTCATGGGAGACAGTATCGAAAGCCTTGCTGAAGTCAAGGTAGATGACACCCAGACATCCACTGCTCTCCCTCCATCTACCCAGCCAGTGAAACTAACAGATAAAAAAGCTCATGACTGCCACTGATAAACACACTCGTTGCAACAGTGCTAATATAATGATAATGTATATTATATATAATTGTATACTATATAAAATATGTTAAAATATATAATATATATTAGTAACTATTTCATATTATATGTTTTAAAATATATATCTCTATATTATATATAAAGGTATCATATACATAAATATATACTATATTGTATATAGTATATAAAATTATATAGTGTATATAATTATATTGTATATAATATGTTGTAATGTTTATATAATAATATATTGATATATAATACATATCATTGCATATAGAATATATATAATGATGCTGATTGTAATTAAAATGCTACAATTATAAGAAAGAGCCAGCAAAATACTCCACAGGTGTGTCCCCCAGAAGCATGAAGTTGCAATCGCTTACCAAGAAGACGTCCCTGTCTCAGGAGGAGGAGGAGCACAGCCCGTCAACTGCTTCTGTGGGGTCTTAGCCTACTTCTCTCCCAGAGTTCTTCCTCAACCCCCTTTGATCCTTCAGCTCAGGCATAACTTCCTGCAGTCATAGTGGGAGGCGGGAGAGAAGGGACAGGGCTGCTCTGAGCCGGCCATAGAGGACGGGACAGGGCTGCCCTGAGCCGGCCATAGAGGACGGGACAGGGCTGCCCTGAGCAGACACGACACTCCCGGGAGTTTGCCTCTTTTAATGAGCATCAAAGCAGAAAGGCAGCATTGACACCACAGGCAGCACGGGGCAGGGAGCTCCACAGAGCTTTCTGTGCCCATCTAGTTGAGCAGCAGCGACTCGACCTCCATCAACCAGCAAAAGCAGCCCGTCTGAATCGGATGAGAAGAAAGATGAGCTCAGGGGCGTGTCAGTTTTGCATGGCTGGGTTCAGGTGGAGAAGGGCTGCAGGGTGGTTTCTGCAAGAAGCAGCCAGCAGCTCTCTGCAGGCCCCACAGAGCAACCACCAGCCAGCTCAATGCCAGAGTCGCTGCTGACCAAGGCCAAGCTCACCAGCAACCGTCACAGCACCTCTGGGAGTCACAATGAGGACAAAAAAACTGCAAGCAGACACTTTGTGTCCCCAGAAAAGGAAGTGAGAACACATGAGGAGATGTGCAGACACCAAGGCAGTGAAAAAGGGGAAGGAGGAGAGAAAGATGCCCCTGCAACCCATGGACAAGGCCGAGACCCCACCTGCAGCCCATGGAGAGGCCCCACTCTGGAGCAGGGGGAGACAGACAGGAGATGCTGTGATCTGTGTTGGAACAAGCCCCTGCCAGCACTTGCAGCCTGTGGAGACAGAGATGAGTAAGAGAGAGATCCACACCGGAGCAGGTTTGCTGGAGGGGCTTGTGATCTTGTGGAGGACCAGGCTGGAGCAGTCTGGTCATTTTGCCCCAGACAAGAGCCAGGCCCAACGCAGCTGCTCACTCTTTAAGGGGGAAATTGAGGGAGGGGAAAAGGGAGGGAAAACCCAAAACCTCACAGGTTGGGATAAGGAGAGTTTACCAGGATAACAGAGATATATTATAAAAATAATAATAAATAATAATAAACAACAGATGTTATAGCAAAATACATGAGACTGGTGACACACAATGCAGACCTACGGAGTGGAACACACTAGCCCTTGGTCACCAGCAGAGCCAGCGTCCTCCCCACCAGCCCCTGGGGCTGGGTGGGACCTTCCTTCAGACCCAAGAAGGATGCATCCTGCAATTTCGTTAACAAAGGAATGACTAGCTTTGCATTTCTTTTTCCAGTTGTTTCTGGCTTCTCAGGAACAGCTGATGTAGCCAGTGCCCGAGGGAAGAGCCAATTCCAAGAGAAAGATGGGGATCGACACAAACAGGCTTCCTTCCTAGGGGGTTCGGGCTGAAGCAGCACCTGAAGAGGGGCTCAGAAGGGAAATCCTTCTCCCTCCTGGGGAGAAATCCAGCCTGGCCTCGGCTGCGGGGACACAGGGTGGAGGGCAGGAAACCACCATAAACAGCCACTCCCTCAGCAACCCGAGGGCACCGACAGCCCACAAAGTTCCCTGCACGGCAACTCCTCCTTCGTTCCCCCCTTCTCCACTCATTTCACACCCATTCCCCGCCGCACTCCCTCCCCAGCCCCGCTTCTCTCGCCCCGCCGTTTCATTCCCGCTCCTCCGGCGAACCGCTGAGGCAAATGAGGCGGGATCACCGAAACGGCTCCGACCGACCAATCAGCGCTTAGCGATGAAAACGTGGCGGGAGAGGCAGCCAATCAGTGATTTTTTTCCCCGCCTAGCTCTTCCTCTTACAGTCACCCTACTGAAATAGCTGGAATTCTGGATTTATTTGGGTTTATTTTAGAATATGATTTTGATTTTAAGGGAGTTACAGCACCTCTGAGAGCCTAAAGCATGTTCAGGCCCTTAGCAATAGGTAACCGGGACGGTTACCCGGAGGTTTTTCTACTGCGCCCCGGGGTGTGGAAGCAAAGGCTGAGGGGGAACAGGATCAGCTCTGAGCTGAACCGAGGGATCGCGGTGGATCTGCCAGAAAGGATCCACCCAGCTCTGAGCCGAGGGGGGCTGTGGCATCCCCACCCCCTTTCCCCATCCGCTTGCGGTGAGCTGGCCCCTAATTTCCCCACGAATTTACATTTAACGAGCTGGCTGGGTGTATTTGAGGTCAGGACAAACCGGGGGGGGAGCCAGGAGCAGCCGAGTCACCTGTCAAAACCATTGAGATGCCCCCAAAACTCGTCACCCGGGGATACTCGGAGCATCCTCCTGGGTAACCGACCAACGTACCCGGCTCCGCGATGCTCCGGCAGCTTCGGATGGAGCAGGGGGGGGAAGACGCGGGAAGGGGGACTGGGCAAGGGGGGTGGGGGAGGGGCGAGAAAACCCCTAAAAAAGGAAGGAAATATTGAAAGTCGCTTTCAAACCGCTTGTTTGGGAAATGAAACCGTCTGGGGTGACACACCGGGGACGGGGGGACGCGGGGGAGCTCGAGGCGGGGGGGCTGGGGATGCACCGGGGCGGGGGGGAGATTCAGGGAGCGATGCTGGGGAGACACCGGCGAGGGGGGGACACACGGAGCGGGGCTGGGACACACCGGGGGTGACTCACGGGGGGCTCTGGACGCCCCGGGGCTCGGGACACACCGGGTGGGGGGGCGGGAACACACGGGGCGGGGAGCTCGGGACGTACCTGTGGGGGGTGACGCGGTGTGCGGGGCTCAGGACACACGGGGGTGGTCACGACACTGGGGGGACATCCCGTGTCTCGGGATATACCCCCACACGGGGCTCCTTCCACCGCCGTTACCGCCGAGTTCACCACCCAGCAGCCCCCACCCCATTCTCCTTCCAGTCCCGCTCCGTATCCGCTCCTGCGCCTCACGGACGCGGCCAACACCTCAGGCCAAAGAGGCGGGATCACCGAAACGGCTCCGACCGACCAATCAGCGCTTCACGATGGAAGAGTGGCGGGACAGGCAGCCAATCAGCGAGCCGCCCGCCTTTGGGCGGTAAAACTCTAGTAGCTCCGCCCCTGGGCGGAGCCGCCATCTTGCCCCGGGTCGTTGTTCTTCACCTGAGGGCGGGACAGCCCGCCTCTCGCTTCGGGCTCCTCCTCTCACTGTCACCCTACTGAAATAGCTGGAATTCTGGGGTATTTGGGGTTTAGCTTCGAATATGATTTTGATTTTAGAGCAGTTACAGCAGCTCTGAGAACATGAAGCACGTTCAGGCCCTTAGCAATAGGGAACCGGGACGGTGTGTGCCTGGAGCCCCGCTCAACGTAACCACACGTGTGCTGGGGACATCGGCAGCTGAGAGGGACTTCCAGGAAATACATAAATATGCTACTCCTCACCGAGTGAACGGGTGAGAAAAGACCTTTGAGAGAACCCAGCCCAACCGTTCCTGTCCTGTGCTGACACAGACCCCTCAGTAGCTCATCTGCCACGACTCAGCCCCTCCCTGGGCAGCCTGTGCCACAGCCCCACAACTCTGCCAGGGTAGAACTGTGCCCTCCCATCTGCTCTGACCCTGCCCTGGGGCAGCTTGAGCCCATTGCCCCTTGTCCCATCTCCTGTCCCCTGGCTGGAGAGACCATCGCCCACCTCTCTGCACCCTCCTGGCAGGGCAGGGGAGGCGGGGAGAAGGTCTCCCCTCAGCCTCCCCTTCTCCAGGCTCAACATCTCTCTCCTCTTTGCATTTAAAACTCTAAGCAAAGTTAATCAATGATTTTTATGGAATAAGAATATAGATCTGGGCAGCCCCAGCTTCTCTGGGCACCCTGTGCCAGGGCCTCCCCCTCCCTGGGAAGGATTTCTGCCTCCCAGCAACTCCGTGTCCTCTCCCTTGCAGGGGAGCAGTAGAGGACCCCGGTTTTCCCTTCTCTAAAGGGAACCCCCCTTTCACCCCTCACCTCGGCCTTGGGGCTGCTTTGCCCAGCAGCTCTCTGGTTAGTTAGCTGGGACGGTGTCAGGAAGCTCAGGTGCCGCGATGGAGAGAGACGGGACACAGCTTGATGCGAGCAAGAGTCGATTTATTGTAAAGAACCATTCCTTTTTATATGCTCTGCAGACGGCTGCTTTCTTTCAAACACACGGTGTTCATGGGCTACTTCTGATTGGTCAAAGTTTTGCTGTCACAGCAGCATCTCTATCTTATCATGCTAATAGAACTTCTAAAACCTTGTCAGACAGCAGATACACCTTAACAATAGAGGACACTTTTTCCTGGAGCCTGTCCCAGCTTGGGGCCGGCAACGATGCTGCCACCTTGTTTAGTTTCCCCGAGGTTCATGGCCTAAAGGCTCCATCCCCTTATCTGTTAACCTGGCAGTGCTTGAGCCTTTGTTTCTCAAGCTGCATGCCACATCTCCCCCTTCCTGTTTAGCAAAAAGAACCTCCTTCACTGAGCGTGATATTTTCTTTTGCAAGACTTGTCAAAAATAACACTAAGGCGAAAATAACTACAAAAAAACCCTAAGTCCTTATTTAACTAAATCTAAAAAACATCCCATAAACGAAAAACCACACTGTAAAATGTAGCTAGCTAAAAACTACTAATTGGGTACACACGCTGTTTGCATTGTTAATTTATCTTTTATGTCTAAAAGTTATCTGCACACCTTCTGTGTTGACCATTTATTATGGATAATAATGACACGTTCACTTACTTCCAAATACCTTCCCACAACTCCTTCTTGGTTTAAGGCAGTCCGTACCGCTGCCTTCAAGGCCGTAGTGTTTTGAAGATGTGATCACCAAATACTTCTCAGTATGAATAACTTTGCTGTTTCATAGGAAATTCAAGAATATTGTCAGGGACTATGTAATCCAAATTTGACCATTGACAATATCCATCCTGAAATTCCCCACTCATGAAACCAATTGTCCAATCCAAAGAATCAATTTTCTTGTATCTTTTGTGTTTGATCTATTAATTTCTGAATGCTCGCATGAATTGACTGGGAGTGGACACATTCATGCAGCACATGCCTTTCAAAATTTTCACAATCATGTCTGTGAGCCAGCAACAAAAATCAGTTGCTGCTTGATTCTGTAAAGTCTTACAGAATCCACATCTGTAGCTGAGTGTCTTGACAGTTTCAGGAGTCAGATAACATAAGATAACATCAGCCTCACCCACTGCAGTCTGTGTTCTTAGGCTGTGCAGAAATCACCATTTCCCTAATTTTCATTTACCACAAATACATACATATTTCAAAGACTGTTAGTTAGTTTAATATGTCCCGCAGCAAAACTCATAGTCCGTTGTGGCTGCAGTTGGAACACTTGACATAAGCTACTGGGATCGGGATCTCTGCCTGGTTCACACAGGCTTGCTTTTTTCTGGATCCATGCCATCTGTAATGACACAGCCAGATCTCCTTTCCCCAAGTTAGTACCTGTAATTTAATTTTTTTTACTAACACTTGACATTGACTTTTTTTCTTTTCATTTTTTTTCCTTTTTTCAAACCTCCTTTTAAACCTACTGCGTATTTCACCATTGGAGGTACCAAGCTGTTCTGTGGCAGACGTAAACAATTCAAAACATACAGAGCTTTGTTTAATCGATCAGCTGGAGAGATGTCCTCCTCTCCCCCTTTTTGTTTGTGAAGCAAAAACGCTTGAGAGTTTGATTCATACGTTCCACCATGGCCTGACCTGCAGGCCAGTGTGGTGTCCCTGTAACATCGGTAATGTCCCACAACTGGAAAGAGGTTTGTATTGTTTGTGCTGTATATCCTGGGCTGTTGTCCATTTTGATTTCACAGGGTACATGGCATTGGACACAGTTACTGGATTCCTGCATTTGTGCAGTCCAAAGCCTCTCGTGTGCCTGTGCCACAAGGTTTCACGCCAGGGGCAAGGCCGCTGGTGAATTGCTGACAGTCCAGGTGACTGTGCAATCCCTTTAGCCTCAGTAAACAAAGAAGTGGTATTGTAGCTAAAGCACCTTAGCAGATTGATGAAACAATTCATGCAACTTTTGAACATCCAAATATTTTCACACTGGCTTCCTTGGAATTTTCTCTGGAACCCCTTTCTTCCAAATGCAGTTCACTCATGAGTCAAACTTCCAACGTCTAAGTTTTTTCCCGCAATCAGTATTTCAACCATGTAATGATACCACATACAAATGAATGCTGCAAACCAACCTATCAGACAAAGAACATTGCAAGACGCGAATCGTCACATCCACGCCACATGGATGGGTGGATGGGGTGTGTGGGGGGCGGTTCTCCGACTTCTGCGGTGGTTCTCCGACCCCAGGAGCTGCGCCGCTGCTTCTGCCCTGACCCCATCGCGAACCACAGCGTGACCCCGCCTGCGAGCACTGGGGCCCAGCCAAGCGCTGGCGTCCTGTTCCGCTCGCATGCCAGGGGTCCGCTATTAACTCTTTCCACCACCCACTTGTTCCCACATAAACTTTTTCCCAGTTCTGAAGCAACCTGACGTGCCCAGGCTCCGACGAGCAGTCTCTCTGGAGTCTCTGGGTCGTCAAGAGACACGGATGTGTCGCTGAGTTTGCTGGGTGATGTGGGTGTCAGCAGTGGGTACTGAGACAAAAGGGATCCCTGATGCGATGGTAGGCAAGACAGATTCTTGTTCATCTCCGTGGGATTCTTGTCCCTGTCCTTAGGTTTCTTGTCCATGTCCATAGGTTCCTTGTCCGTGGAGGCAACACTTTTGTCTCTGTAGTCTTCGGTTGGGGGGGCAGTCGGTCCTGAGACTTTTTTATGGCGAGATCCCTTTAAATTCCTCGCACCGCCTGACTTGTCTCAGAGGACTCCGGTGTCAGGGAACACAGAACACATCTCGGAGCCACGCCAGGCTGGGGCAGCTGGTATGACCATCTTTTGCCGTTTCCAAAACTCACACTCTCCTATTTCAGTTGCTCTATACCCTCGTTCGGGATCCTGGCGACAAGAGAGAGGGGTCCCTGCTTGGGGTCCCCTTGGAGTCGGAATAACGGGCCCAACTTGGATCAATGTGATCAATGTCGAGCTTTTTAAGAAGACCTTTCATAAGGTCATATAGATGTCTCTCTCGGGGGAAGACAGTTGATTCCCCATATTACCCACAGCTCACCTCTCTTCCAGAGGGATGATTCCTGGCCAGGCTTCCCACTTCCTTTCAGTGGCTCATTCCACGTTCTGTGGGAGTCGCAGGATGCCGCACAGCTCGGCGCAGTTCAAAGACCTCACACGGGGCACCAAGTTGCCGTGACGGAGAGAGACTGGACACAGCTTGATGCAAGCAAGAGTCGATTTATTGCAAAGAATCATTCCTTTTTATATGCTCTGCAGACGGCTGCTTTCTTTCAAATACACGGTGTTCATGGGCTACATCTCATTGGTCAAAGTTTTGCTGTCACAGCAGCATCTCTATCTTATCATGCTAATAGAACTTCTAAAACCTGGTCAGACAGCAGATACACCTTAACAATAGAGGACACTTTTTCCTGGAGCCTGTCCCAGCTTGGGGCCGGCAACGATGCTGCCACCTTGTTTAGTTTCCCCGAGGTTCATGGCCTAAAGGCTCCATCCCCTTATCTGTTAACCTGGCAGTGCTTGAGCCTTTGTTTCTCAAACTGCATGTCACACCCCGCTGTCCCAAACTGCCCATCCCCATGCAGCCCAGTCCCTAAACCCAGTCACAAGCCGTCACCACCTGTACCGAGTGCCCAGCTCGGAAGGGCAGTAGAGAAAGACACCTCAGGCTTGATCCCAATGGGATTGCATGGCACAGAAGGATGCAGAGCTGTGGCACCCTGGGTACACAGGGTGCTAGTAGAGTTAGGGCTCCCCAGAACCAAGACAAGGGGAGCCTGATTTGCCCTGAGTGCCCCCCACTTCCTAGCCCTTGCTTACCCTGTTGGGAGCTGCCCCCAGACTCCTGCTCCAACCACTGCTCCAAGCCTGCTGCAAATCCCCTTCAGCGGCAGCCAGGAATCAGCACAAACTCCCCCTTCCCTCATGGCCGCACACCATGTGCATCACAAATCTTTATTGAGTCCCATCCTGCTCTGACATGTCAGGATGAGCTGGAGCAGGGCCGAGAGGGACAGCTGCTCCAGTGGCAGTGAGGAGAGGAGCTTGGGCAGGGTCTGCAGGAGAGCAGGGAATCTGCTGAGGACTTGCTCCTGGCCACAGATGCTTTGGGCTGTTCTGATCTCACAGAGATTCATCCAGAGGTACCCATCCCTTTGACTCGAGGTGACAGTGGAGTTGCAGCCTGGGTGGTACAGCAGCACAGGAACAGCCACAATGCCACAGTGATGTCTTCGGTGTCAAACAGGCCCCTGGCATCAGGGGAACGTCTCTGGGAGACCGAGGGGACACGGTGCCCGTCGGGGTCTTTCCACAGCACCTCCGGTTGTGGGAACCATCCGGCCGATCACCCGGATGCCTCTGGCCTCGTAACCCTCCAGAGAGAGCTGAGGGACAGAGCTTGTGGCTGGGGAAGAGCCCAGAGTCGGGGTCAGGGAGGGATGGGCTCAGCTCCAAGGGATACCAGGTCCAGGGCCACTGGGTCCATCTCTGGCGGTGTCACAGTTTTGCTGGGTGCTGGGAGAGAACAGGGGCTGCAGAAAATGGCTGCTGTAAGGAGCTGCTGGAATTCTCTGAAGGCCCCAGACTGTAAATATCGGCCAATTCAAGGCCAGAGTTGCTGCTGAGCCCATTGGCAATGGTCACAGCATCTCTGGGAATCACATATAGGAGAAAAAAAAAAATAAATGTAGGCAGCTGCATTTTGCCACTGGGGAAGGGAATGAGAAGATGTAACAAGCTGTGCAGACACCAAGGCCGGGGAGGGCGGGGGAGGAGGTGGCCCAGGTGCCGGAGAGAAAGATGCCCCTGCAGCCCCTGGAGAAACCCATAGTGGGGGGTTGTGTGTGTCCTCAGCCTGTGCAAAAGGCCCAGACCGCACCTGCAGCCCATGGAGGGGCTTCACGCTGGATGGAGCAGGTGGAAACATAGAGAAGACGCTGTTACCCACGTTGGAGCAAGCCCCTGCCAGCACTTGCAGCCCATGGAGAGAAACAGAGACACAGAAATGAGAGAGACTTGAGCCAGAACAGGTTTGCTGGGGGAGGCTGGTGACCCTGTGGAGAAATGGGACTGAGAGACACTGTGATTTATGACTGCGCCCATAGCAGTGACCCACGCCAGGGCAACTGGTGAATAGATAAAGCCCTGTGGGAAAGGATTCACATTGGAGAAGTTCATGAAGGACTGTCTGCCGTGGGTGGGACCCCACGGGGCAGCAGGGGAAAGGTGTTGAATGAATGCCCCCCTCCCGGGCCGAGAAGGAAACCAACTTGCAAGGAACTGACCGAAAACCCCATTTCCCCAGTCTCTGCCCCTCCCTGTGCCACAATGAGGAGGAAGAAGGGAGTGAAATCATGACTAGAGTGAAGTCTGCTAAGAAGGGAGTGTGGGTGGGTGGGTGGGGGGAGGGGAGTTAGAGGTGTTTTAAGATCTGGAAAAGGAAAACAACTCATGAAGAAGTGACTGAGAACCCCATTTTCCCAGTCCTTGCCCCTCCTGTGCCACAATGGGGGAGGAAGAAGGGAGCAAGTTCATGACTAAAGGGAAGTCTGCTGAGAATGGAGGGGTGAGGGGAAAGTGCTACAGAGAACACCATTTTCCCTAGTCTCTCCCCCCCATGCCTCAACGTGAGGGAAGAAGGGAGTAAAATCATGACTAAAGCCTGCTAAGAAGGGAGCGGGGAGGGGGGGGGGGAACGTGTTTTAAGATCTGGTTGCATTGTTTTAAGATCTGGTTGCGCTCCCAACTCTGGTTTCACTCTCTGTGTGTGCAGTGTAATAAATTCGAGAGATTTCTTTCCTTCACTCTGTGTTGAGTCTGTTTTGCCCATGTCACTGATGACAGGATGACCTCTCCCTGTCCTTACCTGTTATGAACGTTTGCTGATTCTTCCGATAATAGTTGAAAATAGTACGAGGTTTGGATGAATGATCATAAACGGAACACTTTAGAAGCTTTTCTGCTTGCCTAGACTTGATCAAAATAAACTGCAAGGGGAGGGAATGATTCTTTTTATGCTTGTACGAGTTAAAACAAAGATAAAATATTTTGAAGTTAATATTAAGCTTATTTTGTATTATGCTTTGCTTATGAAATGGAACGAGTGATCAGAGGAAGAGAAAGAAGACGAGGCGGATTTGGAAAACAGCCTATAAAATAGTTTGTGACCACACTAGTGTGAAAGGAAACCATGTGCGAAATACATCTTACACCAGGGTCATCGATAAGGAAGAATGAAAAAGTCTGTTTAATAATTGTACAAGAAGACGAAGAAAAATAATATATGAACTTTGCTTGGTTAATCACAAAAATGAATATGAACTTTGCTTGACTAATCACAAAAATTAATAGATAACTGGAAAATAAATTGCTTTGTTTATTAAAGAGTATAAATACATGTATCCTACCTCTCTACAGCGCGGAGTGGTGAGACTTAGGTCTCCTCCCGCCCAGCGCTGTTTCTTTCTCTCTGAATAAACTGCTGCTAATCACACTCCCCGCGTGAGTGTCTCGTTTGTCGATAACAATTTTGGTGCCGTGACTCGGATCCGGTAATTGATCACCAGATACTTCTACGGGAGGCGCCCCACTCTATTTTGAGTGGCCCGAGGGAGGTTTTTTGGTGATCAGTCCCGGATTTTCCGAACGGCAGAGAGAAAGAAAGAAAAATCTGATTTCCGTGCACGAAGAATACCGAACGAAGAAGCTCACCAGACGTTGTGGGCTTTCGGCTTCCAGTACAGTGGCCCTACGGTTCCGGTTTTTACCGAAGGTACTGGTAAGTCATTGCGTTTCCGTTCGGAGGTATTTTTAAAAATGGGCCAGGGGAACAGTAAAACTAAACTAACCCCCGATTCCAAGGTTCCCCCGGAAAGTCCGTTAGGACTGATGATACGTCATTGGGGAGAATCTTCTACGAGAAAAGGAAAATCTAAGGAGAAAATGATTCATTATTGTGTAAATATATGGGGAGAAAAAGAAATTGGCAAAAATATCTTTTGGCCCCGGTTTGGTTCCTTTGAGGATTGGGTATGTCAAGCCCTCAATTTTTACGTAAATAACAAAACCCCTTATAGTCAAGAAGAAAGTCAGTACGCCTTTTTGTGGATAGTCGCTTCCAAAGATGATCGGATAGCGACACTTTATTCTTTAGGAACCAAACCAAAGAAAAAAGATTCTGATGAATTAATTTACCCTCCTCCTTATGTAGAAGACCATCCTTCAGCCCCCTTGCCCCCTCCAGACTCCCCTATAAACAGACCCCGTACAAGGAGGGTTGCTCGAACAGAAGCCTCTCAGGGACTTTTTCCCTTACGAGAAGCACCCATGGGAGGACCTCAGCCGGGTATAGGATATATATCTATACCATTAAATAGTGGTGACGTAAGGGAATTCAAACGGGAAATGGGACGTCTTTTAGACGATCCATTGGGAGTAGCAGAGAGGCTGGATCAATTTTTGGGCCCCAATATCTACACCTGGGAAGAACTAGATGCAATCTTAAGGGTATTATTCACAAATGAAGAAAGAGGGATGATTCGGACTGCAGGAATGAGGTTTTGGGACCAGAGACATGCTCAGGGACCCAATGGGGAGCAAAAGTGGCCTTTGAACCGACCTAATTGGGACCATCAGAATGTAGGACATCGCCAGAATATGACAGACTTGAGAGAAATAATTATACAGGGTATTCGCGATTCAGTACCACGTAATCAAAATGTAAACAAGGCATATAATGAACAACAGAAAAAGGATGAATCCCCCACGGAATGGCTAGAGAGATTAAGGAAAGCCTTCCAATTATATTCAGGGATTGATCCCGACAGCCAGGCGGGACAGACTCTATTAAAAACCCAGTTTGTGGCAAAATCTTGGCCTGATATTAGGAAGAAAATCGAAAAATTAGACGATTGGCAGAATAGGGGGCTAGATGAACTACTTAGGGAAGCCCAAAAAGTATATGTGCGAAGAGAGGAAGAAAACCAAAAACGGCAGGCCCGCCTGTTCGAAGAGGGACAGAAACGACAAACACGCCTCTTTTTGGCGGCAATAAGGGAAGGACAAGGAAATTCGGGAGAAAGGAGGAATCGGAACCGTAGATGGGAATCTCCTCAGGGGAAAGGAGATCGGGGACCGAGAGAAAAGGCAGAATTAGAATGTTATTATTGCCACAACAAAGGGCATCTGAAAAGAAACTGCCGAAAACGTCTTCAGGACGAACAAGCTTTTAAGGAAGATTAGGGGTGTCAGGGGCTTTATTTATTGGGGACCCGTAAGAAAACTGAGCCCTTGATAAAATTAGAAGTGGGTCCTCAGAAAGAAATAGTGGAGTTTTTAATAGATTCCGGGGCAGAAAGGAGTACAATACAACAAATCCCAAAAGGATGCTACCTATCAGGTGATGAAATTCAAGTGATTGGAGCCAAAGGGGAACCTTTTAAGGTTCCCATTTTAAGAAAAATTTTAATCAAAAGCCCCACTCGGCAGGTAGAAGGAGATCTTCTCCTTGTACCAGAAGCAGAATACAATCTGCTAGGGAGGGACTTGATGATGATTTTGCAAATAGGACTCGAAATAGAACAAGAGGGTCTTTGTCCCCGACTCTATGTCTTAACAGAAAAGGACACATCCCAAATTCTCCCAGAAGTTTGGGCTACACCTGACTCAGTAGGAAGATTGAATATTGAACCTATAAAAATAATGTTAAAATTCCCGGATCAACCAGTTCGAATAAAACAATATCCTCTCCCCAGGGAAGGAAGGATAGGGTTAAAACCAATAATAGAAAAACTAGTGTCCCAGGGAATATTAGAGGCCTGTATGTCCCCCCATAATACTCCTATTTTGCCCGTTAAGAAATCGGACGGAACTTACCGATTAGTACAAGATCTCCGAGCAATAAATGAAAGAACAATAACTAGGTTCCCGGTGGTAGCCAATCCTCACACAATTCTGAATCGTCTAACACCGGAATACAGATACTATACGGTCATAGATTTAAAAGATGCCTTTTGGACTTGCCCCTTAGATTTAGACAGTAGAGACTATTTTGCATTCGAATGGGAGGACCCTGATACGGGAAGGCGCCAACAATACCGGTGGACGGTTCTCCCTCAGGGGTTTACTGAATCCCCAAATTTGTTTGGACAAGCTCTGGAACAAATATTAGAAACATATGAGAAAAATCCTGAGACCATCCTTTTACAGTATGTTGATGATCTTTTAATAGCTGGAAAGAAAGAAGAAACAGTTAGGGAAGAAAGTATTAACCTTCTCAATTTTTTGGGGAAACAGGGATTGAAAGTATCAAAATCAAAATTGCAATTTACAGAAAAACAGGTAAAGTATTTGGGACATTACCTAACTGAGGGTGAAAAAAGACTAGACCCAGAAAGAATAAAAGGAATCCTGTCCCTTCCAACGCCTACCAATAAAAGACAGGTTCGACAAATGTTGGGTTTAGTAGGATATTGCAGACAGTGGATCGAAAATTATAGTGCTCAAACAAAATTTTTATATGAAAAATTGAGGGGAGATGGACACTTTAAATGGAATAAGGAAGACAACCAAAAGTGGGAAAACCTGTTACAGAATTTAACTAAGGCACCTGTTTTGAGTCTACCTGATCTTAGGAGACCTTTTCAATTATTTACTGCAATTAACGATGATACAGCTTATGGAGTCTTGACTCAACAGTGGGCAGGAATTCGGAAGCCCGTAGGATACTATTCTAAACTCTTGGATCCTGTAAGTAGGGGGTGGCCACATTGCCTACAAGCAGTAGTTGCTGCGGCCTTGTTAATCAAGGATGTAACCCAGATAACTTTGGGAGCGGACTTGACAGTGTACACCCCCCACAACTTAACTAGTGTTCTTAAACATAGAGCAGATAGATGGGTTACCGATAATCGACTTTTACAATATGAGAGCATTCTTTTAAACACACCACGCTTAAGGTTGGAAATAACATCACTGTTGAACCCTGCTCAATTCCTATATGGTGAACCAAGGGAAGACCTCACACATGATTGTTTGCAAACCATAGACCTCCAGACAAAAGTCAGGGAGGATTTAGAAGAAGAAGAGTTAGAAGGTGGAGAAAAACTTTATGTAGACGGGTCCTCCCGGATAATAGAAGGAAAGAGGAGGTCAGGATATGCTATAATCGAAGGAAAGAATTTTACAGTAAAAGAAGCTGGAGCCTTAGATCCAAAATGGTCCGCTCAGGCATGTGAAATCTATGCATTATGGAGAGCTTTACAATTATTAAAGGACAAAGAAGGAACCATTTATACAGATTCAAAATATGCATACGGGGTAGTGCATGTATTTGGAAAAATTTGGGAAGAACGAGGATTAATCAATACTCGAGGAAAGGGGTTGATTCATGAACAACTTATAAAAGAAGTTTTAAAATCATTAAGAGGTCCAAAACGAATAGCTATAGTATATGTCAAAAGCCATCAAAGGGGGTTGTCTCCGACAATACGAGGCAATAACCTGGCCGATGTGGAGGCCAAACGGGCAGCTCTTTTGGTGGTACAGGAGAGTTTAGCACCTGAGGAAAGACTAGAAACACAAACTAAACATAGATTTACTAGACAAGAGGAAGAAAAACTAAAGGAGATGGGAGTTACCTATGAGCAAGGACGGTGGCTTCTCCCGGATGGGCGACAAGTTCTGCCAAAAGGAGAAGCCTGGAATTTTCTCAACAAATTACACCAGAAAACTCATTGGGCCACTCAGCCTTTGGTAGATTATTTCGAAACAAAATTTGCTGCCATCGGAATATATACATTGGCCAAACGAATAGTTATGGGATGTTTAACTTGTCAACGAATTAACAAGAAAAATTTTAGAGAGAAAATACAGGGAGGACGAGAGTTATCCAAACGTCCTTTTGAAAGGATACAAATAGATTTTACAGATCTACCGAAACAAGGTAAATACCGACATTTGTTAGTAATAGTAGATCATTTTACACATTTTGTTGAAGCTTATCCCACCTCCAGGGCAACTGCTCAAGTTGTAGCTAAAATATTGATGGAAGAAATTATTCCCCGATATGGAGTAGTGTGGTCAATAGACTCAGATCGAGGGCCCCACTTCACCTCACAAATAATCCGGAATTTATCTCAAGCTCTGGGAATTAAGTGGGAGCTTCATGTTCCATACCATCCTCAAAGTTCAGGTAGAGTTGAAAGAATGAATGGGGAAATTAAGAAACACCTTATGAAGCTAATACTAGAAACAGGATTGAATTGGCTAAGATGTCTACCCCTAGCACTCTTACAAATAAGAACTCGTCCCCGTGCCGATATTGGCCTATCCCCTTATGAAATTTTATATGGAATGCCATACGATTTTGGGCACAATCCTGATTCCTCTAATTTAAGTGATGAGGGAATGAGAAATTATTTAGACATATTAAATAAAAGACGAGAACAACTTAGGAGAAAAGGACTAGTCGTTCAAAGACCTCCACTTGACCTGGCCATACATCAGATACAACCAGGGGACCAAGTTCTAATAAAATCATGGAAAGAGACTAGTTTAACTCCCCGGTGGGAGGGACCTTATCTTGTTCTACTTACAACAGATTCTGCGATACGAACAAAAGAAAAGGGGTGGACTCACGCTAACAGAGTAAAGAAAATAACCTCGACCGAGAGATGGACGTCAACCCGCCATTCAGATCCCTTGAAAATCACTCTGAAACGACACAGTAGATGAACGAAGAAAAAAGACTTAAACTTTGGTTTGGACTACCGTCTTATGAATCATTGCGAAGGGTATCGTATGTCTCTTGGGCACAGGGGAGGGTACCTCATCTAGGAGAAAGGGGGGGACTTTATAGAGCCTGTAAAGAAGGGAGGACTTTAGCTTTATGTTGTGATATCGAAATTGAAATTAATGCCAAATCTACTCTCCCCAGACTCATCCCTTGTTTAAAACATCCTTCGTCGAGTCACGAGGCCTGGGTACAGTGTGTTTGTTTTAATTGTAAACAAGTTTGGAATTGCATCTCTCGGTTTAGACAAGCTTATTGTATCTATTGTAGAGGACATCGCAATTTAAGGTCAGGACAAGTGACTATATCCACGCTCTTTTGTGGATGGGAGCTACTGATCCCTTATTGGTGGGAATTTTTAGAAACAGATCGGACGAAAGTAGTGACAAAGTGTAGAAAACGATTTCACTGGCAGCTGAGCACACGGAAAGACCTAAAATAGGATCCATTCTTGAGAAAATAAACGAGAGAGGTAAATGAAAATAAGCCGCCCCTGAAGACGCTGAGCTGTCGTCAAGAAGAATCTTACCCGGTTGTCCCTTGCCCGGGACAGACTAGGGGAAGGACGAAGTCAGTGAAACATGTGGGGCAGATGGCTGCTTCCCATTCTTGGGATCCTTTTACCCTCTCGTGGAATTTGCCATCAACCATACGAATGGGTCCTAAAAGGTACTGGAAGTGACTCAGAAAGCAAAATTGTTCAAACAATAATTACATCAGAAGCTCCACAGTTTATGACCACCACTTGCACGTTGATAAATCAAATCAATAGCGGAAATAGAGTACCCATCACCAACACGGGATCAGGAACCCCAATTCACAAGGGAAAATGTGACGAGAGAGTGCCCTATTATGGGTGCCCTAGTTCCAACCCTGGGAAAAGATACTGTCACCAGCCAGGGGAATACTTTTGTGGATACTGGGGTTGTGAAACCATTGCGTCAGCCTGGTCTCCTGCCGAGCCAGATCAATATGTATCTGTAAAATGGTACCCTAATGGTAGTATAAGCATACTAGTATTAAGACCAAGAGACTCTACCTGGTTTGTGGGAAAAACTTGGGGCTTACGATATTACGTTAGAGGAAGGGACCCCGGAGGATTTTTCTCCATTCAGAAGAAGGTATTTACTCCACCACCTTCGGCCGTGGGACCTAATCAGGTTCTCCACCCTCCTCCTGAGCGAAATTCTACCCTCCAGCCTACTAACACACCTTCTCATACCTTGTTTCACTCAGTACCTACCCCACAGGAAGAACAGGAGTACAACTTCGTTCAAAAAAATCCTCTTTGGACCTTAATGAAGGCAGCCTTTACGGTGATTAATCAAACACATCCTAACATTACTAAGGATTGTTGGTTTTGCTACGGAATGCGCCCCCCCTATTACGAGGGAATAGCAACTTCCCTTCCCTTCTTGGTAGGAAATACGACTATACCACCTCCTCAATGTAGCTGGACAAATGCAGATCAACAAAAGGCTAAACTTACCCTACAGGAGATAACAGGAAAGGGACAATGTATAGGAAAAGTCCCAACCAATAAACCAAACCCCTGCAATATGACCCTAACTTGGAACGAAACCACCCTCCCAACAGCTAGGTGGAAATGGGCTATCCCTAATAATGGAACCTGGTGGATATGTTCCATATCAGGGCTTCAACCGTGTTTGTCCCTTTCGATTGTATATAAAAACCTGGAATTTTGTGTACAGGTTACTATAGTGCCCCGAATAACAATACAATCCTCAACTGAAATTATGAAAAATCAGGAAGAAACCTCACCAAGATATAAGAGAGAGCCAATAACAGCCCTTACTGTAGCCACCTTAGTGGGTCTTAGCATGGTCGGAGTAGGCCTAGGAACTACATCTATAATATTACAACAAAAAGGGCTATCGGCATTACAAGCGGCAGTGGATGAGGATTTAACACAACTAGAAGAATCAATCTCATATCTTGAAAAATCCTTAACTTCCCTGTCAGAAGTTGTACTCCAAAACAGGAGGGGGTTGGATCTAGTATTCCTTAAGGACGGTGGTTTGTGTGTAGCCTTAGGAGAAGAGTGTTGCTTCTATGCTGACCACACCGGGATAGTCCGTGATTCATTAGCTAAGGTACGAGAAAGGCTGGAACAAAGAAAAAGAGAAAGAGAATCTCAAGCTCCTTGGTATGAAAATTGGTTCAAGGGGTCACCCTGGCTTACTACTCTATTGTCAACTATTACAGGACCAGTTATCATTATTATCCTTCTGTTGACTTTCGGACCATGTATATTAAACAGGATTGTGGCATTACTTAAAAACCGAATTGATAGAATTGAAATTCTTACTATCCGAGCTGTGGAATCAGCAAACAGGTGATTAAAGAAAAGGGGTGGAATTGTTATGAACGTTTGCTGATTCTTCCGATAATAGTTGAAAATAGTACGAGGTTTGGATGAATGATCATAAACGGAACACTTTAGAAGCTTTTCTGCTTGCCTAGACTTGATCAAAATAAACTGCAAGGGGAGGGAATGATTCTTTTTATGCTTGTACGAGTTAAAACAAAGATAAAATATTTTGAAGTTAATATTAAGCTTATTTTGTATTATGCTTTGCTTATGAAATGGAACGAGTGATCAGAGGAAGAGAAAGAAGACGAGGCGGATTTGGAAAACAGCCTATAAAATAGTTTGTGACCACACTAGTGTGAAAGGAAACCATGTGCGAAATACATCTTACACCAGGGTCATCGATAAGGAAGAATGAAAAAGTCTGTTTAATAATTGTACAAGAAGACGAAGAAAAATAATATATGAACTTTGCTTGGTTAATCACAAAAATGAATATGAACTTTGCTTGACTAATCACAAAAATTAATAGATAACTGGAAAATAAATTGCTTTGTTTATTAAAGAGTATAAATACATGTATCCTACCTCTCTACAGCGCGGAGTGGTGAGACTTAGGTCTCCTCCCGCCCAGCGCTGTTTCTTTCTCTCTGAATAAACTGCTGCTAATCACACTCCCCGCGTGAGTGTCTCGTTTGTCGATAACATTACCCTGACTCCTCAGCCTCTCAATATATATTTTCTCCCCTGTCCAACTACAAAGGGGAGTAATAGACTGACTTTGGTGGGCATTTGGCCTCCAGCCAGGGCTAAACCACCACACCGCTTCAGTCCAGAGAATGGCTCCCTGCCAGCCCACCCAGGCTCTCTGGAGTTCAGGCCAAAAGTCAGGAACCCCCCAAAGCCAAGTCCATCCTGGGGTGTCCTGTGTGAGGAGGTTTACTGAGGGAAGGGGTTAGAAGGACTCACCCATCTCTCTGGATTACCACCGGTCTGAAAAGCAAAGCCGAAGGAAGAGGAGGTCAGGAGAGCAGCTTGCTTCCTCAGCAGAAACATCTCAAGAGGGTCTCTGGGACCTTCATACCAGTCAGACACTCTGGTCGTGCTTCCTGTCCTGCCACCCACACCCCACCGCGTCCCCATCCCATTATGTCTTTCACCAAAGAGCTTTTTGATGAAGGCAACAGGTCCCTAGGGGGCAAATGTACCTTTCCTTCTCCAGAGATACGCACCGAGGCAAAAGAAGAGCACAACAAAGAGCGAGAAGACCATGAGGAGCACGAGGGGCACGACCAGACCAACTATCCAGGGACGGGCATTGTGGAAAAAGGGAGCTGTGAAACAAACAGATCCACAGGGAAAGGGACTAATTTACAATCACGTCCATGGGGAGAAGGACCAAGAGACCCCCGCCCCACACCTCCCAGCCCTTGTCCCGTGAGCCCTGGCCTCAAGGGGACAGAGTCCTCCCATGCCCCCACACCCTCACACTGCACCCCAAGCCCAGCCCAAAGCTGCTCCAAGCAAGGCAGCCAACCCCCGCCCTGCTCCAGCGCCGCAGGGGCTGGCTGCAGCCGTCTCACCGGAGATGTGCAGGGACGCCTCCTGCTCCTGGTCCAGGCGGCGGTTCCTGACCACGCAGGACCGTTTCCCCTCTCCTGTCCCTGTCACCACGATGGCGTCTTCGGTGTCAAACAGGCCCCTGGCATCAGGGGAACGTCTCTGGGAGACCGAGGGGACACGGTGCCCGTCGGGGTCTTTCCACAGCACCTCCGGTTGCGGGAACCATCCGGCCGATCGACACAGCACCCGGATGCCTCCGGCCTCGTAACCCTCCAGAGAGAGCTGGGGGCCAGAGCCTGTGGCTGCGGAAGAGCCCGGGGTTGGGGTCAGGGACGGATGGGCTCAGGTCCAAAGCCACCACCGCATCCCTGAGCAGACCCCTCACAGCTCCCACCAAACCCACCACAACCTGTGCAGGAACCACCCAGTGTTGATGCCCAACGGCCCCAGATCTCCCCCCAAACCTCCCGGCACAGCAAGACCGAGCTGCCCAGCTTCAGCACCTCCAGGCAGCGTCTGCACCCAAGGCTTCCAGACACCGTGCCAGCTCTCCTGGGGCACCAAGGGAAGCACACAAGCCTAGGGACACCACAACCACCCCTGCAAACACCACACAGGACACAAACCTGATACTTCCAGATACACTTCAGCTTCATCATAAGAGGCATCATCCATCACGGCGCAGATGTACAGACCATCATCAGAGGGTCTCAGCCCAGAGATTCGCAAGTCCAGGCTGCCTCTGGAGAGACCATCTCTGATCAGCTCTGTCCTCCCAACATATGCCTCCATCTGCTCCCAGGACACGTCCTCCCCATGTCGGTAGTGGTGCACTGTTTCGGTGACATCATGACGGATCCACCTGATGTCCCAGCTCTGAATGTCCATGGCTGGGGACAAGTGACATGGCAGCACAACATCCTGCCCCACGGTGACACGGAGAGGGTGGTCTGGTCCCACCACTCTGAAGTCAGCTTGGCCATGGACAAGGACACAGAGACACGGAGATGGTGCCTACGTTAATTGAGGGCATTGGAGGCCAGGGCTGAGCTTGGTGTGAGTGGTGCATGCTCCATGCTACGGGTGTTGCTTCGCCCTGTAATGGTCCAGAGACTCCAGAGAAACTGGTGTAGGAGTGGAAGGACTGGAAGGAGATGGAGGTTTCCCAGGGGCGGGGACCTGGTCCAGAAAACAAACTCGAACCCAGTCAGCCCCACTCTAGCCACAGCAGCCAAGGGAAAGTTAAATTATGCAGGGCCAAGCTCCAGGCTGGGCTCCCCCCACCCCATGGCAGCTCCCTGCCCCACATCACCCACCCAGAGTGGGCAAAAGCCCCCACCAGCCCTGCAGGATCCCTACCTGATCCCAGCTGGAGCACATGGAGAGTCACCCAAAACCTCAGGAAGCCCAAGGTGCTCGCCGGGAGACACATCTGCAGCCACACTGGAGAGGAGGGAGGGGAAGGGAGGTAGAGGAGAGTGATGGGGGTCACAGCCACCCCAGAGGGGATCTGGCAAAGAAGGGCTGCCCCTGCCCCCAAAGAAGGGCTGAAATACCCAGAGCCCCTGCACCAGCACCCTGATGGAACCAGAAACTGGTGCTCAAGGGCAGGACAGGACCGCAGACAGGTCAGCAGGGCAGCCCCTGCTCTGCCCCACGGCCCCTCTCCAGGACTTATCCCAAATCCCGTATCAGCTCGAAACGCAGGGAAATGCTCTAAACGCCCTGGAGAAGGGAATCTTCTCACAGCAAGAAAATGAGCTCTGTGACTCAGCAGGATGACGAAAGCATTGGATCCTTTCCAAGTTTCCCATTAAGGGCTGGGATTTGAGGCCCTGGAGCACAAACAACGCGCTGATGTCAAGCACATCAGCTTTATCCCAGCGGCAGACAGACTGGAGATCACTCCTCCTGATGTGGCAGCCAGTTTCTCAGTCAGAATGCTGTGAGAAACCGTGTCAAAGGCTTTCCTGTCTCTCCATGTCCCCCACTATTTCTGTGCTCAACCCCTGTGGAGACCAGCAGAGAGCAACACCCAATTCAATATGAATTTCAGGTG
This sequence comes from Gallinula chloropus, assembly GCF_964237585.1. Classification (NCBI taxonomy): domain Eukaryota; kingdom Metazoa; phylum Chordata; class Aves; order Gruiformes; family Rallidae; genus Gallinula; species Gallinula chloropus. Next base: position 432,292 of record NC_140117.1, on the reverse strand, counting down.
AAGCCGTTTATTGGGTGAAATCCCACAGATTAGAGACATTTGTTACTGCAAACGTGGCAAGCTGAAAAACTGCTACTTGGTTACACACACTGTTCACACCCCACTGATTGGTTAGTGATTATAACGAGTTCTGATAACCCATCTTACCGCTAAATATCCTTAGTTTACCTTTGATGCCTAAAAGCATCCGCACACCGGCTGTTTGACCATCTTATTGTGGCTGGTTCTGGGAAGGAAGAAGCTGGGTGCTGCTCGGGGAGGACAGCGGCCAGAGCAGCGGCTGGAGAGGGGCGTGTCCATGCAAATCGAGAGCAGCGGGGCGCGCACGGGCTGCTGGGAGTGCTCGGTGCGGAGCTCTCCGCCGGTTTCCCGGAGCCGGGAGCAGCGGATCCCGGCGGGAAGAGGCGGGATAGGCAGGGGAATGCGAATGCGAGCGGGACGAGAGGGTGTTTTGAAGCCGATGTAGAACATCCGTGAGTTGTGTGAGTGCCGGCTGGGGTGTGTGGAGGTGCTGGGTGTGTGTTAGGCATCGCTTCTCGGCCTTTTGGCTAAGATCAAGTGTAGTATCTGTTCTTATCAGTTTAATATCTGATACGTCCTCGATGAGAGGACTTTATATTAAACGGATTTTTGGCCTTGGGAGTTGGACCCGGAGCTTGCTCCCTCCGCTCCACGCATCGTCCCGGTATTGCAGTGCCTCCGGGAGCGGTGCACCCCGAGATGGTCAAGGACAGACGGATCTGGGCTCTTTCTTTCCTTCAGCGGAGCTTCTGTGACCCGGGACATCCCGATCCCTTCCCCCCTGAGGGATGCGGATCCCTGGAGCGGGGTCCCGGGGTGGGGGATAAACCCGGCTTCCTGCCTGTCTGGAAACAGACCGTCTGTCTGCTGACAGATGGTCCCTGTCTGTCCCCGCAGTGATCTGAGTGAGTAGGGGGCTCCTCCTTATCCATCCCAAGAACTACCTTCCTTCTCATGCTTCCTCCTTATCCGTCCCAGGTGCCACCTGCCTTGGGCTGCTGGGGTCACGAGTCACAGCCTTGCTCTCATTTATTTTGTTCCCATCAGCTTTCCCTCCAAGCATCTTGCAATAGTTAGTAATTGAATTTACTCTTATTGATGTGTTAGTTATTATAAATGCGATTTCTTATGCTCCCTTATATACGTTGTCGTCCCCCCCCCCCATCAAACGTTCCAGTGCCTTGGGAACAGCCTGTGCAGTTTGCTCTGTCCCCAGATCACAAACGTTCCCTTCACACCCTGAGCTCCTGAGCTACTTTTTCAATTCTTTCTCCCCCTCCCTCCCTTCTGGCAGGATGTTCAGCAAGGAGAGAAGAAGATGGACAAACAGCTGCTCCAACAAGGGAAGGGAGAACGGCCTGGAAGCCCGGCTGATCCGCTGCCCACCAGCGCCAACAAGTCACGACAGGGAGAATAAGCCCTGCCTTTGTGGTGGGGACTTTGTAGCTGGTGTAAGTGGGGCTGGGGGCTTCACCTGCTCTGTGCTGAGAGAGGCAGCATCTAGTTCTAGTGCTGGCAGCCTGACTTGAAGGCAGGAGATCCCCAGCGCTGGCTGTTCAAAGGCATCGATCCTCCTCCCGTCTGACACGGAGGAGTTTTGCCTCGGTGGGGAATCCTGTTCTCCCCGGGAAGGAGAAACGTGAGGGAAACACAGGGGGTGCCGGGATTGTCGGGGTGGGAACACGGGGGCACCCCGAGAAGCCTCAGCCCGGCTGCCCGCGCAGCTCCCTCCCTCCCTCCCCGCATCCCCGCCCTTCTGGCTCGGGCAGGGCAGGGGGAGCGGGGTGGCTGCGGGACCCAGCCGAACCCAGCGGGACAGGGGAAACCCGCCCCGTTCCCGCCCGCTGGGTTCGGCCGTTCCCGGCGGGTTCGGCGGCCGGTCGCGCGTCGCCGTTGCCCGGGCAGCCGGTCCGGCCGGTGCCGGGCGGGGCCGTTCAACGCTTCCCAAGTCCCCGCTCCGTGTCCCGGGACACGCGTCCTGCCCACCCGCCGCTCTCGCTCAGTCGAGCCTTCGGCCATGGCTGAGCCGGGCGGTGCTGCGGGAGCGGAGACAGGCCCCGAGCGCCGGGAGAGCGCTGGGGAAAGGGCTCGGTAAGCCCCGGGTCTCCGTCCTCTCCCCCGCTGAGCCGGGGGGAGGAGACCGGAGGGGGAACCTGCCCAGGGGCCAGGGCCGCCGGCCGCTCCCACCCACCTGCGGTGGGGAGAGGGAGAGGGAGAGGGAGAGGGAGAGGGAGAGGGAGAGGGAGAGGGAGAGGAGAGAGCCGCCCCTCTCCTGCCCGGGCTCTGCCTCCCCAGACAGGCGGCGGGAGGAGCCACTGGAGGGGCTGCCCCGCACAGCCCTGGGAGGGGCGGCCGGGCAGGGCCGGGCCGGGCAAGCGGGGGGCAGAGCCGGGGAGGGACGGCCCAGCCCGGCCCAGCTCCGCCCAGACAGGCAGCGGTCGGAGCCACTGGCGGGGCTGCCCCACCCCCTGGGGGGAGGGGCCGGGCCGGGCGCGGCGCAGGACGGGCGCGTTCCCGCCGCGGGCTGCCGGTGCCTCTGTGCCGATGGCTGCCGGGGCCCCTGGGCGGCCTCTTGGCCGCCGCCCGCCGCGCCCCCCGAGCCGTCCCCGGCCGCGCCGCCGCTGCAGAGGCCGCCCCCCAGGTCAGCGCTCCGGCCCGAGGCCTTAGGGCCGCCCGAGGGCCTCGCCCCGTCCCTGAGGCCCCGCGGCCTCCCGGGTGCGGCCTGCGGGACCTCTCCTGGGCGTTGGAGCCCAGGGCGGGAGCGGAGCTGCGGGTCCCCCCGCCCCGAGAAGGCCCCTGGCGACCCCGCCCCCCTTGGCCCCCCGGGGGCTTTTCCGTCTGGGAAGCGGGGAGTTGGGAAAGAAACGGGCCCTGGGAGCGCGCGTGGGGCAGGAGCAGAGGGCTCTGTGTGTGTGTGTGTGAGGGGGAGCAGCGGCTGGGGGGGAGTCCCGGCGTAGGGCGTGTGGAGACACGGGGCTGCCTTCCCGGGGCTGAAGTGGTGCCGGCGTCCCGGAGCTGCCAGGCACAGATGGTGGGTGGTTGTGGGGTTGGAAGGGACCGGAGAGTGTGGGTGGTGAACCCCCCGTGGAGAGTAACTCAGCGTTGTACACAGGGGCATTGCCCCGCTGAAGGGCAGTGTGTGGCTTGGAGGGGGTTAACCTGTGCAGAGTGAAACAAAGCCCGTTCCACGTTAGCCAAAGCCATGGGTTTGGTGCTGGGAACAAGCGTAACTCATGAAGAAGCATTAACAGAAGGGAATCACCCCCTCTAGTGGGATAATTAGCGGTGCCTTGGCTGGGAGAGGTGGGGGATGCTCTGCGGTGTCTGTGTGTGTGTCTGAGATGATCCCGGGGGGGCTTGGAAGGGGAACTACAGCAATTAGCTCTGGGAGTTTTGCTTGTGTGAAGCTCAGCCGTGGTTCTAAATCCCTGTTTTGTGTCTTCTCTCCTCAGCCCTCAGCCGCCTGCAGAACATCCTGATGGGCAGGAGCCTCCAAAGCTGCAACCAGGTGGCGCCCATGACAAAGGTAGTTCACAGCCCTGGTTCTTCTGGGGTTTGGTGTCCCTTGGAAACCTGAGGGGTGTCTGAAAGTGCAGAAGGGTGTGCAGCTTGGAATGAATCCCAGTGCTCTGGGTGGGAGCGAGGAGCTGGGCTGCCATGCAGATGGCAATCTGAACCCCCTCTTAAGTGATGCTGTCACGTGGCCTGCCTTTGTTGTTTAGATGCTGCCATCCCTGGGTGTGAGGAGAAGGCTGAAGAGGTTTCTGCTGCTGCGGTGAAGGTACCAGCCAGGGCAGCAAGGAAACGCCGAGCTTCGGGCAGCGATGCCGCTCCAGGAGCAGAGTCTGTGGGAGAGGTTAGCAGAGACTTTCCTGAACCTGTGCAGCCTCAGGCTCTTCTTTGCCCTTGACAGCAGGTGCCTCTGGTGTGCTGGGTTTGCCTGGCTCAGGTTTGCCTGCTCTGCTCTGGCACGTGGAGCTGAGGAAGGAGCACCCAAACTACATGACCTTGGGAGAACAATCCCCTGCTTCCTCTGGATAAAGCCCTCTCTGCTGGGTTGGGTATCCAGCGGCCCGGGAGAGGATTCCCCTAGGACTTTGGCTCTGTAAAAACGAGTCCTGAGCTGCTTGACCCCTTAGTTTGGTGGGGAGGTGCCGTGTTCTTTTTCTTACTGCCCTGTAGTGTGAGAGGAGTAAGAAACCCTCGTGCTCTGTTATTTGTCCCTGAGACACCATTGACTCTTTGTTTGTACAAAACCCCTTTCTGAGGGGCTCAGCTCTCCCCGAGCCAGAGTCAGGGCTGAACTCCGGAATGCTGAGGAGCTGCCCGAGGGGAACTGGGCAGGATGCCTGAGGGGGTTTAATCCCTGCGTGGGGGAGAGCCCCTGTTAACAATCAAACCCAAAGGGCAGCGTGCTGGTCAGAGATCCTGCAAAGATCCTTCTGCTGCGCTCTGAGCCAGCAAATCCTGGTCCCTAAATCAGACCAGAGCTGCCTCCCTTTCCGGAAGCTTCCGCTGGCTTGGGCTGGTGTTGAGGTTAAACTCAGGGCGGTGCTTTGTTTGTTTCTGTTCCAGACTCAGGCCCTGTCATCTGAGCCTGCAGTGAAAAGACCTAGAAGTTGTGTGCCAGGAGAAGAACTGGTGCAGACTGGTAAGGCTGACGTCAGGGCGTGAGCTTGTTTCTCCTGCGCTCTTCCTGGCGTGTGGTGCGACTCTCCCCCTCGGCTCACGGACGGGCTGTGGCGGCATCGCCCCTCGGTAGCGTCTGGCAGTGCTGGGGTGGGAACTCAGTCTCTTCCCTGCATCCCTGCGCTGCTGCTGGGTCGGGGCCGGGCGTTTCGCTCGGCATCTCAGTCCCGGAGCTGCCTTGGATGCAGCCAGCTCCAGCTGCGATACGGCCGCTGCCAGCTGGCCAGAAGGAAACTGGTTTGGTTTGGGGTGTTAGATCCCCAGAACCCTTTTTGGGGTTGAATCTGGGCTTCAGCCTGGCGATATCTCGTGCCCAGGGCAACTTGCTGCAGTTGCCACGAAGAAAATCTGAGACTGTTCTAAAGCAACAGAACACAGGGAATGTGGGGACGTAGGGGAGAGAGGAAACACTGACCTTTGGGGAAGCTCATCAACCTCCTCAGTTTCCTTTAACAGTGGCTGATTTGCTTACGCTCTCCTCTCGTAGATCAAATGCCTTGTAGGACTCCCTTGGGCAACGGAACACTCTCCCTTTGGGACAAGACAGCTCCTTGTGCCAGGTAAAACCCTTCTGTTTGCTTTGACTTTCTTCTCTGAAAGGTTTGCTTTCCATTTCATTCCTGAACTTCCTCTGTGCTGCCCAACATCTGTCTCTGAGTCCACGTAGGGATGTTTTTCCAAGGTTTCCTGGGCTGCTGTCCTAAGGGAGGTGAATCTTCAGTAGCTTTTTATTTTTCCTTCCTCCCCTCCCAACTAGAGAAGATTTTTATTTTAATTTGGGGACGTGAAATGTAAGGTAATGAGAGGGGATGCCAGGTTTTTCTCTCTTCCTTTCCACCTCTCCTGGTCCTTCTCGCACAACTTAGAGAAGGGGTAACACTAAGGTGACAAATTTGACTCCTGCCCCTCTGGTCTGCCCGAGTTCAGAGTCACCCAGCTGAGTGTGAAGGGTCTCTGCACAGGAATGCCTGCTGTGTTTTGTGGTGACACCAGTGCAGGATGTTTCTGTCCAGGGGTTTGACAGTCTCGTTGTACTTCAGGTATTTCTATTGCTGTAGCTGTGGCTCCCCACTCACATGTAGACAGTTGTGTAGGAATAAACTGTCTCCTTTCTGGTGCTCTGACACGTGTCAATAGCAAATGCTGTGCTTGTAAACACTGTGGTTCTTCTCTGTTGCTTTTTCCTGCACCAAAGTGCTCCAGCCTCCTCGACTCCTCCAGCCTCCTCGACTCCTCCAGCCTCCTCGACTCCTCCAGCCTTCCCCCCTGCTCCAGTCTTGTACAATCCTCCAATCTACACCATGGCTCGAATCTACTCTGGAGTTAAATCACACACCAGTCTTCCACCCTACTGCTGTGTTCTATCCTACTCCGGTGTGCCGTCCTACTACTACCGTGTGCCATCCTACTACTACATCGTGCCATCCCACTGCCATTTTCCATCCTACTACTGCCACGTGCCATCTTACTCTGCTGTTCCATCCTTGCTGTGTGTTCCATCATTGTCCAGTCTTCCAACCTTCTCCAGTCAACCAGTGACCCCTGTGTATCACCTGGACCAACAGAAATAGGGAGGAGATCCCTTTCCATCTGGGACCTGTGAGTATCCCCATGACTCGTACCTGTCCCACTTGCTGGGTAGACTGTAGCTGCACCACACAGCAGGAGGACGTAGTATCTGGTTGTCTGGACTTGTGGAGGGTGACACATTACTGCACCCCCTTAGGTACCCGCTGCTTAACTCAGGCTTGTGGTTACGTGGTGCTCTTTAGTCCTTTTTTCATGCTGTTGGTGACTCTCTCTGTGGCAGCAGAGCTTTGAGTCCACGTAAGCTGGTGGTTGTAACACCATGTGTTGGAGGGCAGACACCAGGTATTGTCCCAGCCCCCGGCCTGGGAACTTCCTCTGCCCAAAAGCTTTTGTATTTCCTCTTCCTGGAGGTGCACCTGGTGTGTGGGTACAGGGTGGGCATTGCAGTTCCTTGCTTGGTTCTCCTGTTCCTCCTCTGCCAAGGCGTGGTCTGGGGGCTTCCTAAATGAGCTTCTGCTGTTGTGGGAGTCTCCTTCAGCAGCTGGCTTTTTGTGGGACTAAATGCTGGAGATCAAGAGGATCTTTTGTTCTCTTTTGGTTTAAACAGCAAATTCCTGCCAGAAGAAAGCCGGGCGCGCGCTTGCTGGGGTCGGCACTTCGGGGTGGCCTCAGCAGGGCAGAGCTGCGCTCCCCGTCCCTAACGAACCGGGTGTTTGTGCCTCCTTGCCACCCTGACTTCCTATTTAACAGCTTTCTCTCTCCTTCTCTTTCCAGAGTCACATCCCTCACTTCCAGAGGAAGATGGTGTGGGACATAATCCACCAGCAGCTGCTGTGAGACGGGCACCACTGCAGTCACACTGTGATCCCCTTGGACTGACCCTTAGTTTAGTTTAGTTAAGACTCTTTAGTTCAGTTTAGACTCTTAGTTTAGTTTCTCTTCTGAAGTTTGCCCAAGTCCCTCAACATGGGGTTGGGTTTGTTGTTCTGTTCTTGTCTGTTAAATGTGAAAAGAGAAATATTTATTTATTTTATTGCATTAAATATTTAAATTTTATAAAAGAAAAGCCGTGCTGGTGTGAAGCTGTTTGGGACCGGAGCTGTTTGGGACCCTATAAACAATATTTCATCAGTCATGTTGGAGTGGGGTTTTTTGGGGTTCTTTCTTTTTTTCCCCCTTTAAAATCAAAATCCTACACTAGAACCAAAATAATGTCAAATTGTCAGGTGCAACTTCTTTAATCAATTTATTATTTATTTTTTAGATTTAACTGCTATAGATATTAGATTTGTAAACAGAGATACTTCAGGTTTTATTCATTCTCACTTCTTTTATTACTAGGACTTTAGTGCTATGCCTATTCTCTTAAAAAATAGTAATTAAAAAAAAATCAGTCCTGTATCTGCTGCCAAGCAAACACCCAATAGAAGTCTAGAATAGCAACAGTTGCCAGGGACCTCTGGTGACCAACCAGTGACATCTCTGTCAGAGGGGCATCACCTGGGAGGTCACTTCCCAGAGGGGAAGCACCTCCAGTCTGGTCTGGGGAGATCACCTTAAGCACGTCACACACGACAGTGTCCAGGTAGGTGTTGAATCCCTCCAGAGAAGGAGACTCTCCAGCCTCCCTGGACAGCCTGGGAGGAATTTCCTTCTCTTCTTCATTTCTTAAGTCTTCTCTTTGATGGCTCAGCCAGGTGATGGTAGAGATGGTAAAGCCGGTATTTACTCAGTCTGCCCTTTCTCCAGACTTTATCCTACCTCCCGGGTCTGGGATTCCTGAGGGCCCCTTCTAGACAGGTGGATCCTGTCCCTCTCCAACAGGTTGGAGTCACCAAAGAACATCCCCTTGTTGTCCAAGCCAAACCCCTGGCCTTAGTACCAGCCGTGTAGCCAGGAGTTGAGAGGCGTGAGATTTCCCAGCCCGTTCAGAAAAAGGAGGAAAAGCCAACTTGGGCACCAGTGTTTTCCTCCTCTCTCTCGAGGTCTCTTCCAACTCCTACAATTCTATGATTCTATGATCACTAGGCAATTAGACAAGTGGGAAATGTGTTTTTAAGGTGATGAGGGCTCACATTTCTCTGGTCAGAAATCACCCAGAAAAGCTTCTGCCCAGCCTGGAGTCCATCACCATCCTTTTGGTGGTCTTTGGTGGTCTTTGGTGGTCTTTCCCAATCGTGTGATTCTGTGATTCTGAAACTCCAGCCTTGAGCCAGCTGATGTTTTCTTTATCAGTACAGGGAAATCTTCCAAAAGGCACACAAAACCACATGTGCCAAGTTTTCCTCTGGACACCATCCCTTCTGTCCAGTGTATAAAGACACCACACAGCTCAGTGTCACCCACACCTTGCTGAGGGTGCACTCGATCCCACTGTGCGTGTCACGGGTACAAATATCCAATAGGATGGGTGGCAGGATGAACCTTGGAGGGGCAGCACTTTGTGGTGGTTTCCACTTGGACATGAAGCCATGGAGGGTAACTCTTCCTGTAACCTTTTTGTTAACCCTTTCCATGCCCATGGAGGGCTGGCAAAGCTGTTGGGGCAGCAAAGGACTCTGGGAGTGGCCCCGTTGCTACCAAGGATACGTGCAAACAGAAGCATCCAGACACCATTCTGTAGCTGACCCTCCAGCGACCATGGCGCTCCCACCTCTGTGGTGCACTTCATGGGGTCTCTCTGCCCCCACCATGATGCCACCCATCTTCCCAACCCCCTACACTGGAGGTAAGGCCTGAGCCCACTCCTGGCTGCTCAGGGACACACTCTGGGGAACTCCACAGCCCCTCTCGCCCCTCTCCCTGCTCCCTCTCAGTGCCCTCGCGCACGCTCCTGGCCCAGCTGGGGATATGGTCACCAGCGTGTGTTCATGTCTCTCTCTCAGGACCCAGCAACTTCCACCAACTGCCAGGGCAGCAGCAGCAGCAGCCCTTCCCTGCACCCTCCCACTCACCTGGGACAGACCAGAGGTTGGTCCACACTTGGGGCCTGCTCGGCGGGTGCCTGAGGGATTCCCTCCGCCCCCCAGCCTGACACATCTCCCTCTCCCCCCTGCAGATCTGCCAAGCGGCAGCTGCTCAGAGCTCCCCATTTCCAGTACCAGTCTGCCTCTGGCAACCCCCTCACTGCTCAGTCACGGCATCGCTCCTCTGCCTGGCACTGTGCTTCAGGGACCACACAGCTGCAGACACCCAGCAGCCTGCTTACACCAACGGCCCCCCAGGGACAAGCACAACTGTTCCTGCCCTACAGCCATCAGGGGACAGCAGCATCGCTTCCCCAATCCCACCCGCTCCCTGTCTGCACACAGTCCATCCTCTCCAGTGGAGACACAGACAGTCCGGTCCCCATGGATGTGGACAGTGTCTCAGGCTGGGACACCTGTCCTGTCCCTATGGATGTGGACACTGTCACAGTCTGTGACATCTCTGTGGACACAGATGTCCCCATGGAAGACGACACCCTGCCAGGCTCTACCATCTCACTTAGCCCTGTTGCAGGGATGGGGGGGAAATGAGAGGGAGGGAGGGAAGGGAGGGAAGAAGGGTGTTAATTCTGTAGTTAGTACCTTTGATTACTGTTTTGTTCTGATTTTTCATTAAAAGCCATTTCTTGAGAACCTTTCTGTGTCTGCATGGGATGGGCGGGGAGTGCAGGGGGCACCAGGCAGCACAGATCCCAATGGGCACAGTATAGACACCCTATAGATCCCCTGCAGGCACCCTATAGATCCCCTGTGGACCCTATACATACCCTATGGACACCCTATAGGAGCCTTATGGGAACACTATAAGCACCCAATGGGCACAATACAGGCACCCTATAGATCCCCTGCGAGCACCCCATAGACACCCTATAGATACCCTATGGACACCCTATAGGAACACTATAAGCACCCAATGGGCACAATACAGGCACCCTATAGATCCCTTGCGAGCACCCCATAGACACCCTATAGATACCCTATGGACACCCTATAGGAACCTTATGGGAACCCTATTGACACCCAATGGGCACAACACAGTCACCCCATAGATCCCCTGCGGGCACCCTATAAACACCCTAAAGATCCTCTGTGGGCACCCTGTAGATACCCTATGGACACCCTGTAGAAGCCTTATTGAAACCCTATAGGCATCCAATGGGCACAGTATAGGCACCCTATAGATCCCCCGCAGGCCCCCTATAGGGACCCTATGGATCCCCTGCTAGCACTCTATAGATCCTCTGTGGGCATCCTATAGATACCTTATAGACACCCTATAGATACCCTATGGACACCCTATAAGCACCTTATGGGAACCATATAGACACTCAATGGGCACAGTGTAGGTACCCTATAGATCCCCTCTGGGCACCCTATAGATATCCTATGGACACCCTACAGGAATCTTATGGGAACCCTATTGACACCCAATGAGCACAAAACAGGCATCTATAGACACCCTACAGCTACCCTATAGGCACCCTATAGATACCCTATTGACACCCTATAGAAACCTTATGGGAACCCTATAGAGACACAGTGGGCACAATACAGACACCCTATACAACCCCTGCGGGCACCCTATAGGCACGCTGCCGTGCTGAGACGCCCCTGGGTAGAGCCTTGTGTCACCCCGGGTGGGGACAGCGCAGTTTGGGGACCCTGCGCTCAGGGGAGGCTGTGGAGCGTCCATCACAGCCCCCCAGCATCCCCAGGGAGCCCAAGGCAGGGTGTCCTGGGGCAAGACCGCTCTCTGCACAGAGGTGTGACCCCATTAGGGGACCAGCAGCAGGAGCTGGGTGTCCCCCAGACCCCCCTGCTCCCTCTTTTGGGGCTCAGAGCTGAGACCTGTAGCTCGGTGCAGATGGGACGCCAGCCAGCCCGTGGCATGGGACAAGCCCCAGCCTTGAGAAGAGCCCCCCTGGCTCCTCTTCCCTTGATTCCTGCCTCAGTTTCCCCATCTTGAGCAGCTCCTGGGCATCACCCCACTTCTCTCCCAAGTCACACCTGTCGCTGTCACGAGCCCCGGAGGGGGATGTCCCGAGTCAGGGGGTGTCCCCACGGTGTCATGACCCTCCCCCGTGTTTTCTGAGTCTCGCACACCGTGTCACCCCCCACAGGTACGTCCCCGCCCCCCCCCCACGGTGTCTCCCGGGCCCCGGGGTGTCCAGAGCCCCCCGTGAGTCACCCCCAGTGTGTCCCAGCCCCGCTCCATGTGTCCCCCCCTCGCCGGTGTCTCCCCAGCATCGCTCCCTGTGTCTCCCCCCCACCCTGGTGCACCCCGAGTCCCCCCCCCCCGAGCTCCCCCGGGTCCCCCCTCCCCGGTGTGTCACCCCAGACGGTTTCATTTCCCAAACAAGCAGTTTGAAAGCGACTTTCAATATTTCCTTCCTTTTTTAGGGGTTTTCTCTTCCACCCCCCCCGCCCCTTGCCCGGTCCCCCTTCCCGTGGCTTCACCCCCCTGCTCCATCCGAAGCTGCCGGAGCATCGCGGAGCCGGAGCCGTTGGTCAGTTCCCCAGGAGGATGCTCCGAGTATCCCCGGGTGACGAGTTTTGGGGGCATCTCAATGGTTTTGACAGGTGACTCGGCTGCTCGTGGCTCCTCCCCAGTTTGTCCTGACCTCAAATACACCCAGCCAGCTCGTTGAATGTACATTCGTGGGGAAATTAGGGGCCAGCTCACTGCAAGCGGATGGGGAAAGGGGGTGGGGATGCCACAGCGCTCATCAGCTCAGACCTGGGTGGATCCTTTCTGGCAGATCCACCGCAATCCCTCGGTGCACAGCTCAGAGCTGATCCTGTTCCCCTTCAGTCTTCCACAGCCCGCACTTCCATCCCCCAGGCTCTGTGATAACCTGGGGGTGCGGGAGGCAGCCGACGTCACAGCACGAGGGTCCCAAGGGTGTCTAGGGAGATCCCCATGCCAACACCCACCCCTCCCCAAAGCACTCACCAGCTCTAGTCCAGGCGGGAGCCGTTCAGCCAGGTCCAGCCCTGCTCAGTGAAGGAGAGGCCGATCCAGTAGCGACTGGAGCTTGGTAGGATTTTACTGATGGAGTCCTGGAGCGGGGAGAGGGTGGGTGGTGATGCCACGTGCCATCCCAAAACAGGCTCCAGCCCGGCCTCTGCAGCCCCATCCCAGAAATGAGCCCCACCACTGTCCCCACACCGGCAAAGGCACCCAGGAGATTGGCACCGACCCCCCTGTTCCTGGGACAGCCCTTCGCCCTTCCCCAGGGGCCACCCGCCCCTCAGGTGCAGCCCTGAGACCCATCACACGTCCCTGATGCCATCAGTGCCTTTACCAGCTCATCCTGATCCTCCGGCACCAGCAGCTCAGACCCCCAGTTCTCACAGTCCTCACGGCTCTGGGTCCAGCTCCCAGGAGTAGCATTGTCAGCAACCCAGTAACACTTGTTCCTGTTCAGCGTCCAGCCCGTGGGGCAGAGCCTGCACCCCTCACCCTCTGCAAGGCAGCCACAGCCACGCTCAGCCACACAGAAGCCACTTTGTCCCCTGCAGCTCCACAGAGGACAAGGGTTTCACCCCAGGAACATGGGAACACCCCGCAATCCAGCTCAGTGTGGTCTAAGTTTTGGGGAGCCTGACGGCTGGGGCAGGTACCTGGTGACTGTGATGGGCAGAGACCTTTCCTCAGCTCCAAGAAGACTTTCTCCAGCGTGGCGTTGTCATTTCCTACACTCACACACTCGTTCTTCTGGCTCCCCACATTCTCCTGGCCTCCCATGTTCCTCAATGACTGTCGGCAAGCTGTGTGGGAAGGATGGAGCGATGGAGCAGGGGAGAGGGTCGGGGCGGGATCCAGCGCAGACAGGGACAGCGGCTCCCAGGCCGACACCGCTCTGGGCAGCGGATCCCCATGTCTCTGCTCCCCCTCCACAGCCCCAGAGCCCCGGCAGATCCCTCCCCAGCGCCAGCTCCACATTCTCCTCCTGCTGCAGAGGATTCTCCTCCCCAGGATCCGCCCGGCTGAGGGCTGGGGGTGCCGTGGGCCCCCCGGGCAGCATCACGTCCCCCTGGCCCCAGCCGAATTCCGTCCGAGCTCTGCGTGGCCCCAGCTCCTCCAAGGGTGTGAAAACACGTCTCTGCCTCCAATGAGAAGTTTCCAGTGGTTTCCCCTCCCCGCCCAAGGCCCCTCCACGTACAGCTCTGAAGAGTTCTGATCAAAACCACGTTCCAACACCTCAGCAGCGCAGGCCCTGAGCAGCAGACACGCCTCCTACACAGGCACCCTCAGGCCGGGACCCCCTCCCGCCTCTCTTGATGGGCCCTGGGGTGTCCCGGGCCCCAGCAGCTCCTCACCCCAACTTCCCAGCGCCACCAGTGCCGCTCCCAGGAGGAGGTGCCCAAGGCAGCTAGCCCAGAGCACGGTTCGGTGCCACGGGGGACAGCCCGGTCCTGCGAGGGGAAGAGCTGTGAGAAGAGCAACAACACTGCCCCAACCCCACATCCGGCGAGACAGGTTTGCAGTGCAGGTTTGGGCTATTTTCTGCTCCCAAAAACCCTTTTGAGGCGGTTCTGCACTTTGCTCGCAGCCTTTTGTCACCCCCACATCCCGCTGCTGCCGCTCCCCTTATCTCACACCGACCCCAACGGCACCGGGGCAGGAGGTTGGCTGGGTCCTGCCCAGCACCCAAGAGCTGGGGGTCTCCTGGCTGTGAGGAAGACCCAGAGCTCAGGGGGGAGCTGAGGGGGCAGAGATAGCCTCATCCCGCTCACGGGAGAACGGAGGAGTCCTGTCCGTAGCCTGGTACCACTCAGTCCCATCCAGCATCGGCCCGTGGGGCAGAGCCCACAGCCCTGCACGGACAGACCGGCGGACGCTGCCGTGCTGAGACGCCCTTGGGTAGAGCCTTGTGTCACCCCGGGTGGGGACAGCGCGGTTTGGGGACCCTGCGCTCGGGGGAGGCTGTGGAGCGTCCATCTCACCCCCCAAGCATCCTCAGGGAGCCCAAGGCAGGGTGTCCTGGGGCAAGACCGCTCTCTGCACAGAGGTGTGACCCCTGCTCCCTCATTTGGGGCTCAGAGCTGAGACCTGTAGCTCGGTGGAGATGGGACACCAGCCAGCCCGTGGCGTGGGACAAGCCCCAGCCTTGAGAAGAGCCCCCCTGGCTCCTCTTCCCTTGATTCCTGCCTCAGTTTCCCCATCTTAAACAGCTCCTGGGCATCACCATACTTCTCTCCCAAGTCACACCCGTCATTGCCACACCAGCTTTCCTTCTCTCCCCACAATGAATTTTGGGGAGGATGGAGAGACCGGCCAGCGCTCACGACCCCCAAAGTACCTGCATCCCGGAGGGGACCCGGGCTCCCCGCAGCACCCCGCTGGCCCCGTGGGGTCCGGACGGCGTAACCATCCTCATCCTCCATACCGGGGACGACTGAGAGCGGTGGTGACACGGTGCAGGTGACAGGAAACCGATGACTCCAGGACCGCCCGGGAGGCGTGAATTGGCAGAGGGGCCTGAGCTTCCTGACACCGTCCCAGCTAAATAACCCGAGAGCTGCTGGGCAAAGCAGCCCCGAGGCCGAGGTGAGGGGTGGCAGGGGGCTTCCCTCTAGAGAAGGGAAAACCGGGGTCCTCTGCTGCTCCCCTGCAAGGGAGAGGACACGGAGCTGCTGGGGGCAGAAATCCTTCCCGGGGAGGGGGAGGCCCAGAGAAGCTGGGGCTGCCCAGATCTATATTCTTATTCCATAAAAATCATTGATTAACTTTGCTTATAGTTTTAAATGCAAAGAGGAGAGAGATGTTGAGCCTGGAGAAGAGGAGGCTGAGGGGAGACCTTCTCCCCACCTCCCCTGCCCTGCCAGGAGGGTGCAGAGAGGTGGGCCATGGGCTCTCCAGCCAGAGGACAGGAGATGGGAAAAGGGGCAATGGGCTCAAGCTGCCCCAGGGCAGGGTCAGAGCCTATTGCTAAGGGCCTGAACGTGCTTCATGTTCTCAGCGCTGCTGTAACTGCTCTAAAATCAAAATCATATTCGAAGCTAAACCCCAAATACCCCAGAATTCCAGCTATTTCAGTAGGGTGACAGTAAGAGGAGGAGCCCGAAGCGAGAGGCGGGCTGTCCCGCCCTCAGGTGAAGAACAACGACCCGAGGCAAGATGGCGGCTCCGCCCAGGGGCAGCGCTACTAGAGTTTTACCGCCCAAAGGCGGGCGGCTCGCTGATTGGCTGCCTGTCCCGCCACTCTTTCGTCCTGAAGCGCTGATTGGTCGGTCGGAGCCGTTTCGGTGATCCCGCCTCTTTCGCCTCAGGTGTTGGCCGCGTCCGTGAGGCACAGGAGCGGATAGGGAGCGGGACTGGAAGGAGAATGGGGTGACGGCTGCTGCGTGGGGAACTGCGCGGTAACGGCGGTGGAAGGAGCCCCGTGTGGGGGTGTATCCCGAGACACGGGGTGTCCCCCTAGTGTCGTGACCACCCCCGTGTGTCCTGAGCCCCGCACACCGTGTCACCCCCCACAGGTACGTCCCGAGCTCCCCGCCCCGTGTGTTCCCGCCCCCCCACCCGGTGTGTCCCGAGCCCCGGGGTGTCCAGAGCCCCCCGTGAGTCACCCCCGGTGTGTCCCAGACCCGCTCCGTGTGTCTCCCCTCGCCGGTGTCTCCCCAGCATCGCTCCCTGTGTGTTTTCCCCCCCCACCCCGGTGCATCCCGAGCCCCCCCCAAGCTCCCCCGGGTCCCCCCTCCCCGGTGTGTCACCCCAGACGGTTTCATCTCCCAAACAAGCGGTTTGAAAGCGACTTTCAATATTTCCTTCCTTTTTTAGGGGTTTTCTCACCCCGCCCGACCCTTGCCCGGTCCCCCTTCCCGCGGCTTCACCCCCCTGCTCCATCCGAAGCTGCCGGAGCATCGCGGAGCCGGAGCCGTTGGTCGGTTACCCAGGAGGATGCTCCGAGTATCCCCAGGTGACAAGTTTTGGGGGCATCTCAATGGTTTTGACAGGTGACTCGGCTGCTCGTGGCTCCCCCCCGGTTTGTCCTGACCTCAAATACAGCCAGCCAGCTCGTTAAATGTAAATTCGTGGGGAAATTAGGGGCCAGCTCACTGCAAGCGGATGGGGAAAGGGGGTGGGGATGCCACAGCCCCCCTCGGCTCAGAGCTCTGTTGATCCTTTCTGGCAGATCCACCGCAATCCCTCGGTGCAGTACTCGGAGTTTATCCTGTTCCCCTTCAGTGTTCCACAGCCCGCTCTCCCATTCCCCAGGCTCTGTGATAACCTGGGGGTGCAGGAGGCACCCACGTCAGGGCACGAGGGTCCCAAGGGTGTCTAGGGAGATCCCCATGCCAACACCCACCCCTCCCCAAAGCACTCACCAGCTCTGGTCCAGGCGGGAGCCATTCAGCCAGGTCCAGCCCTGATAGATGGAGAAGGACAGGCCGATCCAGTATTCATTGGAAGGCTGTAGGATTTTACTGATGGAGTCCTGGAGCGGGGAGAGGGCGGGTGATGATGCCACGTGCCATCCCAAAACAGGCTCCAGCTCAGCCCCTGCAGCCCCATCCCAGAAACGAGCCCCACCGCTGTCCCCACACAGGCAAAGGCACCCAGGAGCTTGGCACCGACCCCCCAGTTCCTGGGACAGCCCTTCGCCCTTCCCCAGGGGCCACCTGCCCCTCTAGTGCAGCCCTGGGACCTGTCCCACGTCCCCGATGCCATCAGTGCCTTTACCAGCTCATCCTGATCCTCCAGCACCAGCAGCTCAGACCCCCGGTTCTCACAGTCCTCACGGCTCTGGGTCCAGTTCCTATGAGTACTGCTGTTCTCAACAACCCAGTAACACGTGTTCCTGTTCAGCGTCCAGCCCGTGGGGCAGAGCCTGCACCCCTCACCCTCTGAAAGACAGCCAGAGCCACGCTCAGCCACACAGAAGCCACTTTGTCCCCTGCAGCTCCACAGAGGACGAGGGTTTCACCCCAGGAACATGGAAACACCCCGCACTCCAGCTCAGGGTGCTCTTAAGTTTTGAGGAGCCTGACGGCCGGGGCAGGTACCTGGTGACTGTGATGGGCAGAGACCTTCCCTCAGCTCCATGACAAATCTCTCCAGCGTGGCATTGTTGTTTCCTATGATCACACACTCGTTCTTCTGGCTCCCCACATTCTCCTGGCCTCCCATGTTCCTCAACGACTGTCGGCAAGCTGTGCGGGAAGGATGGAGCGATGGAGTAGGGGAGAGGGTCAGGGCGGGATCCAGTGTAGACAGGGAGAGCGGCTGCAAGCCTGACACCGCTCCGGGCAGCAGATCCCCATGTCTCTACTCCCCCTCCACAGCCCCAGAGTCCCGGCAGTTCCCTCCCCAGCGCCAGCTCCATGCTCTCCTCCTGCTGCAGAGGATTTTCCACCTGGCTGAGGGCTGGGGGTGCCGAGGGCCCCCCCGGGCAGAATCACGTCCCCCTGGCCCCAGCCTAATTCTGTCCGAGCTCTGCGTGGCCCCAGCTCCTCCAAGGGTGTGAAAACGCGGCTCCGCCTCCGCTGAGAAGTTTCCAGTGGTTTCCCCTCCCCGCCCAAGGCTCCTCCACATACAGCTCTGAAGAGTTCTGATCAAAACCACGTTCCAACACCTCAGCAGCGCAGGCCCTGAGCAGCAGACACGCCTCCTACACAGGCACCCTCAGGCCGGGACCCCCCTCCCGCCTCTCGCGATGGGCCCTGGGGTGTCCAGGGCCCCAGCAGCTCCTCACCCCAACTTCCCAGCGCCACCACTGCTGCTCCCAGGAGGAGGTGCCCAAGGCAGCTGGCCCAGAGCGCAGTTCGGTGCCACGGGGGACAGCCCAGTCCTGCGAGGGGAAGAGCTTTGAGAAGAGCAACAACACTGCCCCAACCCCACATCCGGCGAGACAGGTTTGCAGCGCAGGTTTGGGCTATTTTCTGCTCCTAAAAACCATTCTGAGGCAGTTCTGCTGTTTGCTCACAGCCTTTTGTCACCCCCACATCCCGCTGCTGCCGCTCCCCGTATCTCACACCGACCCCTCCGGCACCGGGGCAGGAGGTTGGCTGGGTCCTGCCCAGCACCCAAGAGCTGGGGGTCTCCTGGGTGTGAGGAAGCCCCCAGAGCTCAGGGGGGAGATGAAGGGGGAGAGGCAGCTCCATCCCGCTCCCGGGAGCATGGAGGAGTCATGTCCGTAGCCCGGTACCACTTGGTCCCATCCAGCATCAGCCCGTGGGGCAGAGCCCACAGCCCTGCACGGACAGACAAGCAGACACTGCTGTGCTGAGACGCCCCTGGGTAGAGCCTTGTGTCACCCCGGGTGAGGACAGCGCGGTTTTGGGACCCTGTGCTCGGGGGAGGCTGTGGAGCGTCCATCTCACCACCCCAGCATCCTCAGGGAGCCCAAGGCAGGGTGTCCTGGGGCAAGACCGCTCTCTGCACAGAGGTGTGATCCCTGCTCCCTCATTTGGGGCTCACAGCTGAGACCTGTAGCTCGGTGGAGATGGGACGCCAGCCAGCCCGTGGCGTGGGACAAGCCCCAGCCTTGAGAAGAGCCCCCCTGGCTCCTCTTCCCTTGATTCCTGCCTCAGTTTCCCCATCTTGAGCAGCTCCTGGGCATCACCCCACTTCTCTCCCAAGTCACACCCGTTGTTGCCACACCAGCTTTCCTCCCCTCCCCACAATGAATTTTGGGGAGGATGGAGAGACCGACCAGCGCTCACGACCCCCAAAGTACCTGCATCCCAGAGGGGACCCGGGCTCCTCGCAGCACCCCGCTGGCCCCGTGGGGTCAGGACGGCGTAACCATCCTCATCCTCCATACCGGGGACGACTGAGAGCGGCGGTGACACGGTGAAGGTGACAGGAAACCGATGACCCCAGGACCGTCCGGGAGGTGTGAACCGGCAGAGGGGCCTGAGCTTCCTGTAACCGTCCCAGCTTAATAACCGGAGAGCTGCTGGGCAAAGCAGCCCCGAGGCCGAGGTGAGGGGTGACAGGGGGGTCCCTCTAGAGAAGGGAAAACCGGGGTCCTCTGCTGCTCCCCTGCAAGGGAGAGGACACAGAGCTGCTGAGAGGCAGAATTCCTTCCTGGGGAGGGGGAGGCCCTGGCCCAGGGTGCCCAGAGAAGCTGGGGCTGCCCAGATCTATATTCTTATTCCATAAAAATCATTGATTAACTTTGCTTATAGTTTTAAATACAAAGAGGAGAGAGATGTTGAGCCTGGAGAAGAGGAGGCTGAGGGGAGACCTTCTCCCCACCTCCCCTGCCCTGCCAGGAGGGTGCAGAGAGGTGGGCGATGGTCTCTTCAGCCAGGGGACAGGAGATGGGACAAGGGGCAATGGGCTGAAGCTGCCCCAGGGCAGGGTCAGAGCAGATGGGAGGGCACAGTTCTTCCCTAGCAGAGTTGTGGGGCTGTGGCACAGGCTGCCCAGGGAGGGGCTGAGTCGTGGCAGATGAGCTACTGAGGGGTCTGTGTCAGCACAGGACAGGAACGGTTGGGCTCGGTTCTCTCAAAGGTCTTTTCTCACCCGTTGACTCCGTGAGGAGTAGCATATTTATGTATTTCCTGGAAGTCCCTCTCAGCTGCCGATGTCCCCAGCACACGTGTGGTTACGTTGAGCGGGGCTCCAGGCACACACCGTCCCGGTTCCCTATTGCTAAGGGCCTGAACGTGCTTCGTGTTCTCAGAGCTGCTGTAACTGCTCTAAAATCAAAATCATATTCGAAGCTAAACCCCAAATACCCCAGCATTCCAGCTATTTCAGTAGGGTGACAGTGAGAGGAGGAGCCCGAAGCGAGAGGCGGGCTGTCCCGCCCTCAGGTGAAGAACAACGACCCGGGGCAAGACGGCGGCTCCGCCCAGGGGCAGCGCTACTAGAGTTTTACCGCCCACAGGCGGGCGGCTCGCTGATTGGCTGCCTGTCCCGCCACTCTTCCATCGTGAGGCGCTGATTGGTCGGTCGGAGCCGTTTCGGTGATCCCGCCTCTTTCGCCTGAGGTGTTGGCCGCGTCCGTGAGGCGCAGGAGCGGATACGGAGCGGGACAGGAAGGAGAATGGGGTGGCGGCTGCTGCATGGGAAACTGCGCGGTAACGGCGGTGGAAGGAGCCCCGTGTGGGGGTATATCCCGAGACACGGGGTGTCCCCCCAGTGTCGTGACCACCCCCGTGTGTTCTGAGCCCCGCACACCGTGTCACCCCCCACAGGTACGTCCTGAGCTCTCCGCCCCGTGTGTTCCCGCCCCCCCACCCGGTGTGTCCCGAGCCCCGGGGTGTCCAGAGCCCCCCGTGAGTCACCCCCGGTGTGTCCCAGCCCCGCTCCGTGTGTCCCCCCCTCGCCGGTGTCTCCCCAGCATCGCTCCCTGTGTCTCCCCCCACCCCGGTGCATCCCGAGCCCCCCCCCCCCACCCCGAACTCCCCCGGGTCCCCCATCCCCGGTGTGTCACCCCAGACGGTTTCATTTCCCAAACAAGCGGTTTGAAAGTGACTTTCAATATTTCCTTCCTTTTTTAGGGGTTTTCTCACCCCGCCCGACCCTTGCCTGGTCCCCCTTCCCGCGTCTTCCCCCCCCTGCTCCATCCGAAGCTGCTGGAGCATCGCGGAGCCGGAGCCGTTGGTCGGTTACCCAGGAGGATGCTCCCAGTATCCCCGGGTGACGAGTTTTGGGGGCATCTCAATGGTTTTGACAGGTGACTCGGCTGCTCGTGGCTCCCCCCCGGTTTGTCCTGACCTCAAATACAGCCAGCCAGCTCGTTAAATGTAAATTCGTGGGGAAATTAGGGGCCAGCTCACTGCAAGCGGATGGGGAAAGGGGGTGGGGATGCCACAGCCCCCCTCGGCTCAGAGCTGGGTGGATCCTTTCTGGCAGATCCACCGCGATCCCTCGGTGCAGCTCAGAGCTGATCCTGTTCCCCCTCAGCCTTTGCTTCCACACCCCGGGGCGCAGAAGAAACCTCCGGGTAACCGTCCCGGTTACCTATTGCTAAGGGCCTGAACATGCTTTAGGTTCTCAGAGGTGCTGTAACTCCCTTAAAATCAAAATCGTATTCTAAAATAAACCCAAATTAATCCAGAATTCCAGCTATTTCGGTAGGGTGACTGTAAGAGGAAGAGCTAGGCGGGGAACAAAGTCACCGATTGGCTGTCTCTCCTGCCACTCTTTCATCTCTAAGCGCTGATTGGTCGGTCGGAGCCGTTTCGGTGATCCCGCCTCATTTGCCTCAGCGGTTCGCCGGAGGAGCGGGAATGAAACGGCGGGGCGAGAGAAGCGGGGCTGGGGAGGGAGTGCGGCGGGGGATGGGTGCGAAATGGGTGGAAAAGGGGGGAACGAAGGAGGAGCTGCCGTGCAGGGAACTTTGTGGGCTGTCGGTGCCCTCGGGTTGCTGAGGGAGTGTCTGTTTATGGTGGTTTCCTGCCCTCCACCCTGTGTCCCCGCAGCCGAGGCCAGGCTGGATTTCTCCCCAGGAGGGAGAAGGATTTCCCTTCTGAGCCCCCCTTCAGGTGCTGCTTCAGCCCGAACCCCCTAGGAAAGAAGCCTGTTTGTGTTGATCCCCG
This sequence comes from Gallinula chloropus, assembly GCF_964237585.1. Taxonomy (NCBI): domain Eukaryota; kingdom Metazoa; phylum Chordata; class Aves; order Gruiformes; family Rallidae; genus Gallinula; species Gallinula chloropus. Next base: position 410,564 of record NC_140117.1, on the reverse strand, counting down.
TCTTTCTCTTGGAATTAGCTCTTCCCCCAGGCACTGGCTACATCAGCTGTTCCTGAGAAGCCAGAAACAACTGGAAAAAGAAATGCAAAGCTAGTCATTCCTTTGTTAACGAAATTGCAGGATGCATCCTTCTTGGGTCTGAAGGAAGGTCCCACCCAGCCCCAGGGGCTGGTGGGGAGGACGCTGGGCTCTGCTGGTGACCAAGGGCTAGTGTGTTCCACTCCGTAGGTCTGCATTGTGTGTCACCAGTCTCATGTATTTTGCTATAACATCTGTTGTTTATTATTATTTATTATTATTTTTATAATATATCTCTGTTATCCTGGTAAACTCTCCTTATCCCAACCTGTGAGGTTTTGGTTTTTCCCTCCCTTTTCCCCTCCCTCAATTTTCCCCTTAAAGAGTGAGCAGCTGCGTTGGGCCTGGCTCTTGCCTGGGGCAAAATGACCCGACTGCTCCAGCCTGGTCCTCCACAGGATCACAAGCCCCTCCAGCAAACCTGCTCCGGTGTGGATCTCTCTTTCACTCATCTCTGTCTCTGTCTCCACAGGCTGCAAGTGCTGGCAGGGGCTTGTTCCAACGCAGATCTCAGCATCTCCTGTCTGTCTCCCCCTGCTCCAGAGTGGGGCCTCTCCATGGGATGCAGGTGGGGTCTCGGCCTTATCCATGGGTTGCAGGGGCATCTTTCTCTCCTCCTTACCCTGCTTCATTGCCTTGGTGTCTGCACATCTCCTCACACTTTCTCACTTCCTTTTCTGGGGACACAAAGTGGCTGCTTGCAGTTTTTTTGTCCTCATTGTGACTCCCAGAGGTGCTGTGACCGTCGCTGCTGGGCTTGGCCTTGGTTAGCAGCGACTCTGGCATTGAGCTGGCTGGTGGTTGCTCTATGGGGCCTGCAGAGAGCTGCTGGCTGCTTCTTGCAGAAACCACCCCTGCAGCCCTTCTCCACCTGAACCCAGCCATGCAAAACTGACACGCCCCTGAGCTCATCTTTCTTCTTCTCACCCAATTCGGATGGGCTGCTTTTGCTGGTTGATGGAGGTCGAGTCGCTGTTCGACTAGATGGGCACAGAAAGCTCTGTGGAGCTCCCTGCCCCGTGCTGCCTGTGGTGTCAATGCTGCCTTTCTGCTTTGATGCTCATTAAAAGAGGCAAACTCCCGGGAGTGTCGTGTCTGCTCAGGGCAGCCCTGTCCCTTCTTCCGTGGCTGGCTCAGGGCAGCCCTGTCTCTTCTTCCGTGGCCGGCTCAGGGCAGGCAGCCCTGTCCCTTCTCTCCTGCCTCCCACTATGACTGCAGGAAGTTATGCCTGAGCTGAAGGATCAAAGGGGGTTGAGGAAGAACTCTGGGAGAGAAGTAGGCTAAGACCCCACAGAAGCAGTTGACGGGCTGTGCTCCTCCTCCTCCTGAGACAGGGATGTCTTCTTGGTAAGCGATTGCAACTTCATGCTTCTGGGGGACACACCTGTGGAGTATTTTGCTGGCTCTTTCTTATAATTGTAGCATTTTAATTACAATCAGCATCATTATATATATTCTATATGCAATGATATGTATTATATATCAATATATTATTATATAAACATTACAACATATTATATACTATATAATTATATACACTATATAATTTTATATACTATATACAATATAGTATATATTTATGTATATGATACCTTTATATATAATATAGAGATATATATTTTAAAACATATAATATGAAATAGTTACTAATATATATTATATATTTTAACATATTTTATATAATATACAATTATATATAATATACATTATCATTATATTAGCACTGTTGCAACGAGTGTGTTTATCAGTGGCAGTCATGACCTTTTTTATCTGTTAGTTTCACTGGCTGGGTAGATGGAGGGAGAGCAGTGGATGTCTGGATGTCATCAACCTTGACTTCAGCAAGGCTTTCGATACTGTCTCCCATGACATCCTGATAACAAAGCTGAGACAGTGTGGGATACTCTGAGCTGAGAGAGTGGACAGTGAGGTGGGTTGAGAACCGGCTGTCGGGCCGAGCTCAGAGGATGGTGATCAGTGGAGCAGAGTCTGACTGAGGACCTGTGACTAGCGGTGTTCCCCAGGGCTCGGTGTTGGGTCCAGTCTTGTTTAATATCTTCACTGATGACCCTGATGAGGGAACAGCATCCACCCTCAGCAAGTACCTGATGATACAAAGCTGGGAGGAGTGGCTGACATGCAGGAACACTGTGCTGCCATCCAGTGAGGCCTGGACAGGCTGGAGAGCTGGGCAGGGAGAAACCAGATGAGTCTTAATAAAAGCAAGTGTAGAGTCTGGCACCTGGGAAGGAATAACTGCTGGAATCCGTACAGGCTGGGGGATGAGCTGTTGGAGGGGAGCTCTGCAGAGAAGGACCTGGGGGTCCTGGTTGATGATAGGTTGGCCATGAGCCAGCAGTGTGCCCTGGGGGCTGAGAGAGTCAATGGGGTCCTGGGGGGCATCAGGAGGAGTGTGGGCAGCAGGTCGAAGGAGGTGATCCTCCCCCTCTGCCCTGGTCAGGCCTCACCTGGAGTGTTGTGACCAGTTCTGGGCTCCCTGGGCTCAAACAGCCAGGGATCTCCTGGAGAGAGTCCAGAGGAGGCTACAAAGATGCTGAAGGGCCTGGAGCATCTCCCCTGTGAGGGAAGGCTGAGCTGGGGCTGTTCAGCCTGGAGAGAAGAAGCTGAGAGGAGATCTGATCAATGGGGATCAATATCTGAAGGGTGGGACACAGGGGGACATGGGCAGCCTCTTCTCAGTGTCTGTGGGGACAGGACAAGGGGTGATGGCCTCAAGTTGGAGCACAGGGAGTTCCACACCAATCTGGGGAAGAACTTCTTCTCAGTGAGGGTGGGGGAGCCCTGGGACAGGCTGCCCAGGGCTTGTGGAGTCTCCTTCTCTGGAGAGATTCCAGCCCCATCTGGAAGATTTAGGGAGCTGCTTTGGCAGGGGGGATTGTACCTGATGATCTCTTGAGGTCCCTTCCAACCCCTGTGATCCTGGGATTCTGTGATGGGGTGACACCAAAGCCTCCCCAGTGAGACACATCTCACCTGACACTGAGTTACTCATTCAGGGTCAATTTTGACTCTCCAACAAGCTCCTCCAGCTCCCAGCCTGGCGCCCTCCAATGTCCAGCTGGTCCCTGAGCACAATGTCACGTGGTTTGGATATCCTTGTCATGGGATTGTCATCCTGCCTTGGAGTAATTAAGCCTGGGAACCCATCAGCCTCAGATTGTCATCCTGCCTTGGAGTAATTAAGCCTGGGAACCCATCAGCCATGGACTGGGAAACCCCAGCATCCAACCTCCAGATGGGCCCATCACCACTGTGGTGTTTAACAGTGCTGGGCCACCATCTCCTTGGGATCCCTTGACTCCCAGACCCCTTGGGCACACCACCTTTGGGGTGATTAACCACAGTGGTCCAGCCCTCCTTCAGCCCATCACCCTCTGGATGCTGAGCCCTGGGGGCCCAGCACTTTGTCTTTCAAAAGACCTTCAGGCTGTGGTGCCCACTAAGGTGCCCACAAGAAGCCACCAGAAGAGTCTTCTACCATCCTGGGTGGCATCTGCAGGGCTTGTGGGCTCCTTCCTCTCCACCCATCACTGATGATGATGATGAGCCCACCCTTTGAACACGGGGCCCAAGTTCTGGGCTACCAGGAGAAGAGCCTGAGCGACTGTGAGAGCCCAGTGAAGGGCCCCTGAGCTGCTCCATGTCTGGATGCCTCTTGGAGAAGCTGGTCAGCCAGAACTGACCAGCCTAGAGAAGATTTGTCTGCAGGAGGTCTGCCCATGTGACATCTCAGCCATGGCAGTGACAGGACAGGAGGTGCAGGACACAAATCTGGACAGACAGTGATTTGGGAAGATGCTTTTTTACTGTGGGGGTGCCCAAGGCTCTTCGGGGAGATTCTGGGGTCTCTAACAGTGGAGGGAAGTAGGGCCAGCAGGATGGGGCTGTGGTGGTCTCCAGGGCTTCTTTGAGCCCTTGAAGGGCATTGCTTGCCCCTAGGATCTCCCAGGGCTATTTGGGACCCCTTCAGGACCCCACAACAGTCCCAGCTCCCCCCGGGGTACAATGGTGTTTCCCTGGGCAGGAGACAGGAGGTGGCACAGGCCAGAGTTGGGGGCGGGGGCTCAGCATCCCCCCCAGGCCAGCATGTGGAGGCGGTGGGCAGCATCGCGCAGCCGCCCGCGGTGCTCGAGGCAGCGGTGCAGCCCAGGGGGGACCTGGGCCAGCCCCCAGCGCAGCCCCCAGCACCCCGCGGCGATGGTCCCCGTTGAGTCGCTGTCCCCGCCGTGCAGCACCCCCCTGGCACAGAGGTCCCCCCAGCACCCCCCGGCTGCCAGCAACGCCTCCAGGGCCACCATGGGCGCATCGTGGCCGCTGCGCCCAGGCCACCCCTGCAGTGCCCAGCCCAGGTACGCTGCGTCCCGCTCGGCCGGGGAGGGCAGGGGGGGCAGCGTCGCTGGGCCACCGCCCTCCAGAAGGCCCCGGGACTCCAGGTACCTGCGGGGACATGGAGGTCACTGGGAGCACTGGGGGCCCTGGGAATGCCGGGGGGCAGCAGGGACGTGGGGGTATTGGGGGCAGCAGGGACAGCGGGGGAATGGGGGGACTGGAGTCAGCGGGGATGTAGTGTCACTGGGGTCACTGGTGACACCGGAGCGGTGGATGCAGTGGGGACACCGGTCACAGCAGGGAAACCAAGAGCACTGGGGATACTGGGGTGACTGGGGACAGTGGGGGCAGTGGGGGTGTTCAGCCCTCCTCAGACACGCTTCCAGTGTTGAGGGTGGCAACACTGGACGGGTCCTGGGGATACTGGAGGGATGCTGGGGACACTGGAGGGGTCCTGGGGACACTGGGGGCATCCTGGGCGCACCGGGGGCAGCAGGGACACGGTGGGCACTGGTGACCCTGCAGATTGACTGGGCACCAGGGTCGGCAGTGACACCAGTGACACTGGGGCAGGGGACACTGGGGACATCGAGGCTCTGGCACAGCACAGTGACACCAGTGCGCTGCGCTGCCAGGACTGGGAGAGAGCCTTGTGGCAATGGGTGATGCCAGTGACCCGCTGAGCCCCTCCCGGTATCCCCACCACCCCCTCCCAGTGCTCCCAGTGACCCCAGCGAACCCTCCCAGTGCCCCCTCACCGGTGCCAGGCATCCCTGAAGAAGGGCCAGGCCTCAGCATTGTCCCCAACAGCCACCCCGGCACTTTCCACGTAGTCCCAGGCCAGGGGCAGGACCCGCATCAGCTCAGCCCCCCAGCGCTCCGGGGGCTCCCCCCGAGCCCCCAGCGCCCCAAAAAGGGCCACCGCCAGTGCCCCGAGGTACCCTGTGTGGATGGGGCTTTCAGAGGGGCTCCAGCATGTCCCCCTGCCCTGCCCCCTCTTGCCTGGCACCCACCTGTGGGGTGGTGGTGGGTCATGCGCCCACTCTCGATGCTCACCCGGATCAGCGTCGGCAGCTCCCGGGCGTGCGGGTACCTACACCGGCACCACCCTGTGCCCCCCGGGCCGGGACCCCCGTCCCGATGCTGCCCCCACCTTGGCCCTGATGTGCTGTTCCCCCATTTGCCCCTCCCCCCATGGCCCATCCCCCATACTCCTGTACGCCCCGTCCCCCCCATGTCCCCTACCCCAGCCTGACACCCTCATATCCCCACCCCCCAACTCTGACACCCCCATGTCCCCCCCTCCGTGTCCCCATGTCCTCTTGTCCAGCCGCTCACCCTTGTCCCCGTGACCGCCTGTAACCCCCCTCAGCCCTTCCACCCCCGACCCCTGTCCCTGCCGTGAAACCTCCCCAATCCCTGACAGAACCCCCCTCCCCGAGCCCCCTGTGCCCCCCCATATCCCTACCCCTAGCCCGGACACCCCTCCCCGAGCCCCCTGTGCCCCATGTCCACGCCTAGACCCTCCCCGAACCCTTTGTGCCCCCCATGTCCCTGTCCCCAGCCCTGAGCCCACCCAACCCCCTGTGCCCACCCATGTCCCCGCCCCTAACCCTCCCCAAAAATCCTTGTACCCCATGTCTACCCCCCCAGCCCTGACCCCTCCCCGAACCCCCATGCCCCCCATGTCCCCGCCCGTAACCCTCCCCAAAAATCCCTGTACCCCCATGTCCCCGCCCAGCCCTGCCCCCGCCCCGAACCCCCTGTACCCCCACATCCCCGCCCCAGCCCTGAACCCCCCAACCCCTGTGCCCCCCGCCCCACCTGAGGCCTATGGCCAGGCTCCGCATGGCGGCCCCGCACCCGCTGCCCGTGGGGTTGAAGGGGATGCGGTACCCCGCCGGCTCCCCAGGCCGCAGCTGCGAGGTGCCTGGCAGGGGGGGGGGTTGGGGAGAAGGGTTGGGGCCGTGAGACTCCCTGACCTGACCCCCCCGCCCCCCCCGGCCCCCCACTCACCCAGGATACTGGTGGGGCCCGGCTTGCGGCCCTCCATGTCGCTCATGGCGGCCACGTAGCGCTGAGCCAGCTCCTGCAGCAGGGCTTCCCCCTCCAGCCCTGGGGGCACGGCGTGAGGCCCCTCTGGGCGGGGGCACCCACAGCCCTCCCCCGGACCCCTCGAATGCAGGGACATGTGGGCACACCCCCCACTGATTCTCCCCGCCCCCCCACTGACCTCCCAAAGCTTTGGGGTACAATAGAACCCACCCCCAGGAAAGGGGAGATGGGGAACACCCCCCGTGGGGTTTTGGGGGGACATTCAGAGACTCTCTGGAGCCCCCACTCCTCAGGGGGTGGTTGGGGGCACCTAAAAGCCCCCCCCCAGTTTGGGTCAGGGTGATAATGGTGACCTGCCCCCCCCCCCTTCAGAAATCCCCCAAAGAAATAAGGTCCCCCCAAGACCTCCATGTACAGCCCAGGCGTACAGCAGGGAATCCCCCCACACCCCTCCCTCCCATTCCTGGGGTACATTGGGGACCCTTCCCTGCATCTGTGGGGGCCTATGGTGAGATCCCCCCCATAACCCCCCCCCGAGCTCTGAGGAACCCCCAGACCCCCCCCATACACCCCAGAGGTATACCCCCCCACACTCACCCCCATCCCTGGGGTACAATGGGGACCCGCCCCCCCCTGCATCTGTGGGGTGCAACGGTGAGATCCTCCCCATAAACATCCCCCCAAGCTTTGAGGAACCCCCAAACCCCCCCCTGTACAGCCCCCCCCACACCTCCCCCATCCCTGGGGTACACTGGGGACCCTCCCCTGCATCTGTGAGGTGCAATGCGGAGATCCCCCCCAAAAAAATCCCCCCAAGCTCTGACAACCCCCAAAACCCCCCTGTACAGCCCAGGGGTATACCCCCTCATGCCCCCCCCAGCCCTGGGTTACAAGGGGGACCCTCCCCTGTATCTGTGGGGTATTGTGGTGAGATCCCCCTCATAAACATCCCCCCAAGCTCTGAGGAACCCCCAGATCCCCCCGTACAGCCCCCACCCCCCCATCCCTGGGGTACACTGGGGACCCCCCCCCCTGCATCTGAGGGGTGCAGTGGGGGGCACAACCTGTGGCCAGGCCCTCGGCAGTCGCAAGGTGCAGGACGGTGTCATCGCTGACGGGCCACTGCGGGGGCTCGAGGGTGATGGCCCCCAGCCCTCCCAGTTCAGCCAGTTCGGCGTGGATCTGGGCTCCGGAGGTGCAGTACTCCCAGAGACCCCCCCGGTAGCCCAGCGCGTCCCCCACCCCGCTCAGCACCATGGCGGCTTCGTAGGCTTCCAGCGAAGGGACGCTGCGGGGAGGGGCTTCAGGGGGGGCTCAGATGTGGGGGGACACCAGGGCCCACCCCCACCCCCCTCCCCGGGACACTCACGTCTCCTCCATGGCGGGACCGGGTGCCCCTCAGGGTTCAGGCACAGGGCCAGCGCCAGGAGGGTGAGGGTGTCCCTGGGAGTGGGGGGACACAAGGGGGGGTCCCTGTAGCATTGGGGGTGGGAGGGGAGGGATCCCACGAGGGGTGGTGGGAAGGGAAGAAGTCCCCAGACTGAACTGAGAGGGGGCAGGGGGTCTTGGTGGGGGGACCCAGAGGGATGAGGAGAGGGTGGCAGAAAGCAAAGGGCTGGGGGTACCCCAAGGAGCCCCCGAATTGGAGGGGGAGGAGGGGCGCTGGGGGTGGTTTCAGCGAGCCCTGGAGGGGGTGGGGGAGCAGAACCAAGGTTCATCCCCACAGAGAAATGTCCCAGATTTATTCCCCTGGGCCACAGTTTTGGGTGAGACCCCCCCACACACCCCAATCCACCCCTCCCATCCCCCCCTGGATTGGGCCCCGCTCCCACCCAATTAAGGGGTTTGGTTAATTAATAAAGTGGCTCATGGCAGCGAGAGGGTCGGTCTGTGGGTCACATCCAGGGTGGGGCTGGACACCCCCAACCCTGTCCCTGCTGACCCCCAGAGATCCTCCCCAGCCCCCCCAGGACCCCCCAAAGGTCCCAGCTCCCCCAGGTACAATGGGGGACAGGAGGTGGCACAGGCCAGAGTGGGGGGCTCAGCATCCCCCCCAGGCCAGTACAGGGGGGACACCCGCCAGCCCTCCCAGCCCCCCCAGCGCTGGTCCCCGTCCAGTTGCTGTCCCCGCCGTGCGGCACCCCCCTGGCACAGAGGCCCCCCCAGCACCCCTGGCTGCCAGCAGCCTCCAGGGCCACCATGGGCCAGCACGGCCGGGGAGGGGGAGGGAAGAGGGGGCAGCGTCACTGGGCCCCCACCCCCCAGAAGGCCCCGGGACTCCAGGGACTGGCAGGTGAGGGACCCTCTGGGCCACCCAGACCCCTGGGGGTACCCACACCCCTCCCCATAGGGTGCCTGCAGGGGATGTATAGTTTACCTGTATTGTGCCCATTGGGTGTCTATAGGGTTCCCATAAGGTTTCTATAGGGTGTCAATAAGGTATCTATAGGGTGCCTATAGGGTATCTGTAGGGTTTCTATAGGTATTGTGATCATTGGGTGTCTATAGGGTTCCCATAAGGTTCCTGTAGGGTGTCCATAGGGTGTCTATAGGGTGCCCACAGGGGATCTATAGGGTACCTATACTGTGCCCATTGAGTGTCTATAGGGTTCCCATAATGTTCTTATAGGGTGTCCATTGGGTATCTATAGGGTGTCTATAAGGTATATATATAGGAGGTCCACAGAGGATCTATAGGGTGCTAGAAGGGGATCCATAGGGTCCCTATAGGGGGCCTGCAAGGGATCAATAGGGTGCCTATACTGGGCCCATTGGATGTCTATAGGGTTCCAATAAGGCTTCTATAGGGTGTCCATAGGGTATCTATAGGGTGTCTATGGGGTACTGGCAGGGGATCTATAAGGTGCCTGTATTGTGCTCATTGGGTGTCTATAGGGATTCCATAAGGCTCCTATAGGGTGTCCATAGGGTATCTATAGGGTGCCCGCAGGGGATCTATAGGGTGTCTATAGGGTGCTTGAAGGGGATCTATGGGGTGCCTGTATTGTGCTCATTGGGTGTCTATAGGGATTCCATAAGGCTCCTATAGGGTGTCCATAGGGTATCTATAGGGTGCCCGCAGGGGATCTATAGGGTATCTATAGGGTGCTTGCAGGGGATCTATGGGGTGCCTATACTGTGCCCATTGGGATCTGTGCTGCCTGGTGCCCCCTGCACTCCCCGCCCCTCCCATGCAGACACAGAAAGGTTCTCAAGAAATGGCTTTTAATGAAAAATCGGAACAAAACAGTAATCAAAGGTACTAACTACAGAATCAACACCCTCCCTCCCTCTCATTTCCCCCCCATCCCTGCAACAGGGCGAAGTGAGATGGTAGAGCCTGGCAGGGTGTCGTCTTCCATGGGGACATCTGTGTCCACAGAGATGTCACAGACTGTGACAGTGTCCACATCCATAGGGACAGGACAGGTGTCCCAGCCTGAGACACTGTCCACATCCATGGGGACCGGACTGTCTGTGTCTCCACGGGAGAGGATGGGCTGTGTGCAGACAGGGAGCGGGTGGCATTGGGGAAGCGATGCTGCTGTCCCCTGATGGCTGTAGGGCAGGAACAGTTGGGGTTGTCCCTGGGGGGCCGTTGGTGTAAGCAGGCTGCTGGGTGTCTGCAGCTGTGTGGTCCCTGAAGCACAGTGCCAGGCAGAGGAGCGATGCCGTGACTGAGCAGTGAGGGGGTTGCCAGAGGCAGACTGGTACTGGAACTGGGGAGCTCTGAGCAGCTGCCGCTTGGCAGATCTGCAGGGGGGAGAGGGAGATGTGTCAGGCTGGGGGGCGGAGGGAATCCCTCAGGCACCCGCCGAGCAGGCCCCAAGCGTGGACCAACCTCTGGTCTGTCCCAGGTGAGTGGGAGGGTGCAGGGAAGGGCTGCTGCTGCTGCCCTGGCAGGTGGTGGAGGTTGGTGGGTCCTGAGAGAGAGACATGAACACACGCTGGTGACCATATCCCCAGCTGGGCCAGGAGCGTGTGCGAGGGCACTGAGAGGGAGCAGGGAGAGGGGCGAGAGGGGCTGTGGAGTTCCCCAGAGTGTGTCCCTGAGCAGCCAGGAGTGGGGTCAGGCCTTACCTCCAGTGTAGGGGGTTGGGAAGATGGGTGGCATCATGGTGGGGGCAGAGAGACCCCATGAAGTGCACCACAGAGGTGGGAGCGCCATGGTCGCTGGAGGGTCAGCTACAGGATGGTGTCTGGATGCTCCTGTTTGCGCGTATCCTTGGTAGCAACGGGGCCACTCCCAGAGTCCTTTGCTGCCCCAACAGCTTTGCCAGCCCTCCATGGGCATGGAAAGGGTTAACAAAAAGGTTACAGGAAGAGTTACCCTCCATGGCTTCATGTCCAAGTGGAAACCACTCCAAAGTGCTGCCCCTCCAAGGTTCATCCTGCCACCCATCCTATTGGATATTTGTACCCGTGACACACACAGTGGGATCGAGTGCACCCTCAGCAAGGTGTGGGTGACACTGAGCTGTGTGGTGACGCAGGAACAGTTCTGCCCCAGCTTCCTACAGGCACCTTTCAGGGGTCTGAAAGGGACTGTAAGGTGCCCCCAGAGCTTTCTCTTCTCCAGGCTGAACCAGCCCAACTCTCCCAGCCTGGCTTCACAGGAGAGGTGCTCCAGCCCTCAGATCTTCCTCATGGCCTCCTCTGGACCCACTCCAGCAGGTCCATGTCCTTGTGCTGAGGGCTCCAGAGCTTGACCCAGCACTGCAGGTGAGGTCTCCCCAGAGCAGAGCACTAGGGCAGAATCCCCTCTGTCTCTGTGCTGGCCAGAGTTCTGGTGATGTAGCCCAGGATGGGGTTGCCCTTCTGGGCTGCAGATGCACATTGGTGGCTCATGTCCAGCTTCTCATCCAGGAGTCCCCCCAAGTCCTTTCCCTCAGGGCTGCTCTCCAGCACATCATCCCCCAGCCTGTATTGGTAATGAGGATTGTTCCAACCCAGGGCAGGGCTTTTGCAGAGTGGCTTGAGCAGCAAGGCCATGAGCCTCTGGAGGTGCTGTCCAAGCGGTCGCCTGTGCAGCTGAGTGAGGCCAGGCCCCCCCCATGGCCTCTTGGTGAGAACAGAAGGGTCACCGATCGGTCAGCGTATTCTTGTGTATCCAATGAACTCTGGCATTTGTACTTCTTAAAACGTCCATTTCTTCCTGCTGGAACAGGCTGCCCAGAGAGGTGGGGGATGCTCAGTCCCGGGAGGTGTTCAGGGCCGGGCTGGATGGGGCCCTGGGCAGCCTTGTGTGGATCTACACGATGTGCAGAGCGGGAGCGGGGAGAACCTTCCCCTCGGCTCCCGCTGCTCCATCCCCGGGGGCTCGGGGAGCTTCGCAGCGCTCGGCTGAGTGTCCGGTGCTGGGAACCAGGGGGGAAAGGCTGGGGGGGAGCGGGCGGGGGAGGGGGCGGGGGTGGGAGTGGGGGAGGGAAGGTAAAGGAAGGATAAGGGCGGGCGAGAGGAGCAGGAAGGGGGAAGGAAGAAGCTGGGTGCTGTTTGGGGAGGACAGCGGCCAGAGCAGCGGCTGGAGAGAGGCGTGTCCATGCAAATCGCGAGCAGCGGGGCGCGCACGGGCTGCTGGGAGTGCTCGGTGCGGAGCTCTCCGCCGGTTTCCCGGAGCCGGGAGCAGCGGATCCCGGCGGGAAGAGGCGGGATAGGCAGGGGAATGCGAATGCGAGCGGGACGGGAGGGTGTTTTGAAGCCGATGTGGAGCATCCGTGAGTTAAGTGAGTGCCGGCGGGGGTGTGTGGAGGTGCTGGGTGTGCGACGAGTATCGCTTCTCGGCCTTTTGGCTAAGATCAAGTGTAGTATCTGTTCTTATCAGTTTAATATCTGATACGTCCTCGATGAGAGGACTTTATATTAAACGGATTTTTGGGTCTGGGAGTTGGACCCGGAGCTTGCTCCCTCCGCTCCGCGCATCGTCCCGGTATTGCAGTGCCTCGGGAGCGGTGCACCCCGAGACGGTCAAAGACAGATGCATCTGACCACTTTATTTCCTCTACCGGAGTTTCCCTTGACCCGGGATATCCCGATCTCTTCCCCCTTGAGGGATGCGGATCCCTGGAGCGGGGTCCCGGGGTGGAGGATAAACCCGGCTTCCTGCCTGTCTGGAAACAGACCATCTGTCTGCTGACAGATGGTCCCTGCCTGTCCCCAGAGGGATCTGAGTGAGTAGGGGGCTCCTCCTCATCCATCCCAAGAACTACCTTCCTTCTGATGCTTCCTCCTTATCCCTCCCAGGTGCCACCTGCCTTGGGATGCTGGGGTCACGAGTCACAGCCCTGCTCTCATTTATTTTGTTCCAATCAGCTTTCCCTCCAAGCATCTTGCAATAGTTAGTAATTGAATTTACTCTTATTTATGTGTTAGTTATAAATGCGATTTCTTATGCTCCCTTATATACGTCCCCCCCATCAAACGTGCCAGTGTCTTGGGAACAGCCTGTGCAGTTTGCTCTGTCCCCAGATCACAAACGTTCCCTTCACACCCTGAGCTCCTCAGCTCCTGTTTTAATTCTTTCTCTCCCTCCCTTCTGCCAGGATGTTCAGCAAGGAGAGAAGAAGATGGACAAACAGCTCCTCCAACAAGGGAAGGGAGAACGGCCTGGAAGCCCGGCTGATCCGCTGCCCACCAGCGCCAACAAGTCACGACAGGGAGAATAAGCCCTGCCTTTGTGGTGGGGACTTTGTAGCTGGTGTAAGTGGGGCTGGGGGCTTCACCTGCTCTGTGCTGAGAGAGGCAGCATCTAGTTCTAGTGCTGGCAGCCTGACTTGAAGGCAGGAGATCCCCAGCGCTGGCTGTTCAAAGGGATCGATCCTCCTCCCGTCTGACACGGAGGAGTTTTGCCTCGGTGGGGAATCCTGTTCTCCCCGGGAAGGAGAAACGTGAGGGAAACACAGGGGGTGCCGGGATGTTCGGGGTGGAAACCCGGGGGCACCCCGAGAAGCCTCACCCCGGCTGCCCGCGCAGCTCCCTCCCTCCCTCCCCGCATCCCCGCCCTTCTGGCTCGGGCAGGGCAGGGGGAGCGGGGTGGCTGCGGGACCCAGCCGAACCCAGCGGGACAGGGGAAACCCGCCCCGTTCCCGCCCGCTGGGTTCGGCCGTTCCCGGCGGGTTCGGCGGCCGGTCGCGCGTCGCCGTTGCCCGGGCAGCCGGTCCGGCCGGTGCCGGGCGGGGCCGTTCAACGCTCCCCAAGGCCCCGCTCCGTGTCCCGGGACACGCGTCCTGCCCACCCGCCGCTCTCGCTCAGTCGAGTCTTCGGCCATGGCTGAGCCGGTCGGTGCTGCGGGAGCGGAGACAGGCGCCGAGCGCCGGGAGAGCGCTGGGGAAAGGGCTCGGTAAGCCCCGGGTCTCCGTCCTCTCCCCCGCTGAGCCGGGGGGAGGAGACCGGAGGGGGAACCTGCCCAGGGGCCGGGCCGCCGGCCGCTCCCACCCACCTGCGTCCCTCGGGCCGCAGAACCTGCGGTGGGGGGGCGGAGAGGGAGAGGGAGAGGGAGAGGGAGAGGGAGAGGGAGAGGGAGAGGGAGAGGGAGAGGGAGAGGGAGAGGGAGAGAGAGAGGAGAGAGCCGCCCCTCTCCTGCCCGGGCTCTGCCTCCCCAGACAGGCGGCGGGAGGAGCCACTGGAGGGGCTGCCCCGCACAGCTCTGGGAGGGGCGGCCGGGCAGGGCCGGGCCGGGCAAGCGGGGGGCAGAGCCGGGGAGGGACGGCCCAGCCCGGCCCAGCTCCGCCCAGACAGGCAGCGGTCGGAGCCAATGGCGGGGCTGCCCCAGCCCCTGGTGGGAGGGGCCGGGCCGTGCCGAGCGCGGCGCAGGACGGGCGCGTTCCCGCCGCGGGCTGCCGGTGCCTCTGTGCCGATGGCTGCCGGGGCCCCTCGGCGGCCTCTTGGCCGCCGCCCGCCGCGCCCCCCGAGCCGTCCCCGGCCGCGCCGCCGCTGCAGAGGCCGCCCCCCAGGTCAGCGCTCCGGCCCGAGGCCGTCCGGCCGCCCGAGGGCCTCGCCCCGTCCCTGAGGCCCCGCGGTGTGTGTGTGTGAGGGGGAGCAGCGGCTGGGGGGGAGTCCCGGCGTAGGGCGTGTGGAGACACGGGGCTGCCTTCCCGGGGCTGAACCGGTGCCGGCGTCCCGGAGCTCCCAGGCACAGATGGTGGGGGGTTGTGGGGTTGGAAGGGACCGGAGAGTGTGGGTGGTGAACCCCCCGGGCAAGTAACTCAGCGTTGTACACAGGGGCATTGCCCCGCTGAAGGGCAGTGTGTGGCTTGGGGGGGGTTAACCTGTGCAGAGTGAAACAAAGCCCCTTCCACGTTAGCCAAAGCCATGTGTTTGGTGCTGGGAACAAGGGTAACTCATGAAGAAGCATTAACAGAAGGGAATTACCCCTCTGTGGAGGGATAATCAGCAGAGCCTTGGCTGGGAGAGGTGGGGGATGCTCTGCGGTGTCTGTGTGTGTGTCTGAGGTGATCCCAGGGGGGCTTGGAATGGGAACTACAGCAATTAGCTCTGGGAGTTTTGCTTGTGTGAAACTCAGCCGTGGTTGTAAATCCCTGTTCTGTGTCTTCTCTACTCAGCTTTCATCCGCCTGTGGAACATCCTGATGGGCAGGAACCTCCAAAGCTGCAACCAGGTGGCGCCCATGACAAAGGTAGTTCACAGCCCTGGTTCTTCTGGGGTTTGGTGTCCCTTGGAAAACTGAGGGGTGTCTGAAAGTGCAGAAGGGTGTGCAGCTTGGAATGAATCCCAGTGCTTTGGGTGGGATCGAGGAGCTGGGCTGCCATGCAAATGGCAATCCGAACCCCCTCTTAAGTCACGCTGTCACGTGTCCTGCCTTTGTTGTTTAGATGCTGCCATCCCTGGGTGTGAGGAGAAGGCTGAAGAGGTTTCTGCTGCTGCGGTGAAGGTCCCAGCCAGGGCAGCAAGGAAACGCCGAGCTTCGGGCAGCGATGCCGCTCCAGGAGCAGAGTCTGTGGGAGAGGTTAGCAGAGACTTTCCTGAACCTGTGCAGCCTCAGGCTCTTCTTTGCCCTTGACAGCAGGCGCCTCTTGTGTGCTGGGTTTGCCTGGCTCAGGTTTGCCTGCTCTGCTCTGGCACGTGGAGCTGAGGAAGGAGCACCCAAACTACATGACCTTGGGAGAACAATCGCCTGCTTCCTCTGGATAAAGCCCTCTCTGCTGGGTTGGGTATCCAGCGGCCCGGGAGAGGATTCCCCTAGGACTTTGGCTCTGTAAAAACGAGTCCTGAGCTGCTTGACCCCTTAGTTTGGTTGGGGGGTGCCGTGTTCTTTTTCTTACTGCCCCGTAGGGTGAGAGGAGTAAGAAACCCTCGTGCTCTGTTATTTGTCCCTGAGAGCACCATTGACTCTTTGTTTGTACAAAACCCCTTTCTGAGGGGCTCAGCTCTCCCCGAGCCAGAGTCAGGGCTGAACTCCGGAATGCTGAGGAGCTGCCCGAGGGGAACTGGGCAGGAAGCCTGAGGGGGTTTAATCCCTGCGTGGGGGAGAGCCCCTATTAACAATCAAACCCAAAGGGCAGTGTGCTGGTCAGAGATCCTGCACAGATCCTTCTGCTGCGCTCTGAGCCAGCAAATCCTGGTCCCTAAATCGGACCAGAGCTGCCTCCCTTTCCGGACGCTTCCGCTGGCTTGGGCTGGTGTTCAGGTTAAACTCAGGGCGGTGCTTTGTTTGTTTCTGTTCCAGACTCAGGCCCTGTCATCTGAGCCTGCAGTGAAAAGACCCAGAAGCTGTGTGCCAGGAGAAGAACTGGTGCAGACTGGTAAGGCTGACGTCAGGGCGTGAGCTTGTTTCTCCTGCGCTCTTCCTGGCGTGTGGTGCGACTCTCCCCCTCGGCTCACGGACGGGCTGTGGCGGCATCGCCCCTCGGTAGCGTCTGGCAGTGCTGGGGTGGGAACTCAGTCTCTTCCCTGCATCCCTGCGCTGCTGCTGGGTCGGGGCCGGGCGTTTCGCTCGGCATCTCAGTCCCGGAGCTGCCTTGGATGCAGCCAGCTCCAGCTGCGATACGGCCGTTGCCAGCTGGCCAGGAGGAAACTGGTTTGGTTTGGGGTGTTAGATCCCCAGAACCCTTTTTGGGGTTGAATCTGGGCTTCAGCCTGGCGATACCTCGTGCCCAGGGCAACTTGCTGCAGTTGCCAGGAAGAAAATCTGAGCCTGTTCTAAAGCAACAGAACACAGGGAATGTGGGGACGTAGGGGAGACGGGAAACCTTGACCTTTGGGGAAGCTCATCAACCTCTTCAGCTGCCTTTAACAGTGGCTGATTTGCTTACGCTCTCCTCTCGTAGATCAAATTTCTTGTGGGACACCTTTGGGCAACGGAACACTCTCCCTTTGGGACAAGACAGCTCCTTGTGCCAGGTAAAACCCTTGTGTTTGCTTTGACTTTCTTCTCTGAAAGTTTTGTTTTCCATTTCATTCCTGAACATCCTCTGTGCTGCCCAACATCTGTCTCTGAGTCCGCACAGGGATGTTTTTCCAAGGTTTCCTGGGCTGCTGTCCTAAGGGAGGTGAACCTTCAGTAGCTTTTTATTTTTCCTTCCTCCCCTCCCAACTAGAGAAGATTTTTATTTTAATCTGGGGACGTGAAATGTAAGGTAATGACAGGGGATGCCAGGATTTTCTCTCTTCCTTTCCTCCTCCCCTGGTCCTTCTCACTTAACTTACAGGCAGTTTTCTCTTTTGGGTAACACTAAGGTGAGCAATTTGACTCCTGCCCCTCTGGTCTGCCCGAGTTCAGAGTCACCCAGCTGAGTGTGAAGGGTCTCTGCACAGAAATGCCCGCTGTGTTTTGTGGTGACACCAGTGCAGGATGTTTCTGTCCAGGGGGTTGACAGTCTTGTTGTACTTGAGGTATTTCTGTTGCTGTAGCTGTGACTCCCCACTCACATGTAGACAGCTGTGTAGGATTAAATTGCCTCCTTTCTGGTGCTCTGACACGTGTCAATACCAAATGCCGTGCTTATAAACACTGTGGTTCTTCTCTGTTGTTTTTTCCTGCACCAAAGTGCTGCAGCCTCCTCGACTCCTCCAGCCTCCTCGACTCCTCCAGCCTCCTCGACTCCTGCAGCCTTCCCCCCTGCTTCAGTCCTGTACAGTCCTCCAATCTACACCACGGCTCGAATCTACTCTGGAGTTAAATCACACACCAGTCTTCCACCCTACTGCTGTGTTCCATCCTACTCCGGTGTGCCATCCTACTACTGCCGTGTGCCATCCTACTACTACATCGTGCCATCCTACTGCCATGTACCATCCTACTTCCATTTTCCATCCTACTACTGCCACGTGCCATCCTTCTCTGCTGTTCCATCCTTGCTCTGTGTTCCATCCTTGTCCAGTCGTCCAACCTTCTCCAGTCAACCAGTGACAACTGTGTATCACCTGGACCAACAGAAATAGGGAGGAGATCCCTTTCCATCTGGGACCTGTGAGTATCCCCATGACTCGTACCTGTCCCACTTGGTGGGTAGACTGTAGCTGCACCACACAGCAGGAGGACGTAGTATCTGGTTGTCTGGACTTGTGGAGGGTGACACATTACTGCACCCCCTTAGGTACCCGCTACTTAACTCAGGCTTGTGGTTACGTGGTGCTCTTTAGTCCTTTTTTCATGCTGTTGGTGACTCTCTCTGTGGCAGCAGAGCTTTGAATCCACGTAAGCTGGTGGTTGTAACACCATGTGTTGGAGGGCAGACACCAGGTATTGTCCCAGCCCCCGGCCTGGGAACTTCCTCTGCCCAAAAGCTTCGCTCCCCGTCCCTAACGAACCGGGTGTTTGTGCCTCCTTGCCACCCTGACTTCCTATTTAACAGCTTTCTCTCTCCTCCTCTTTCCAGAGTCACATCCCTCACTTCCACAGGAAGATGGTGTGGGACATAATTCACCAGCAGCTGCTGTGAGACGGGCACCACTGCAGTCACACTGTGATCCCCTTGGACTGACCCTTAGTTTAGTTTAGTTAAGATTCTTTAGTTTAGTTTAGACTCTTAGTTTAGTTTCTCTTCTAAAGTTTGACCAACTCCCTGCAACGTGGGGTTGGGTTTGTTGTTCTGTTTTTGTCTGTTAAATGTGAAAAGAGAAATATTTATTTATTTTATTGCATTAAATATTTAAATTTTATAAAAAAAAGCCGTGCTGGTGTGAAGCTGTTTGGGACCGGAGCTGTTTGGGACCCTATAAACAATATTTCATCAGTCATGTTGGAGTGGGGTTTTTTGGGGTTCTTTCTTTTTTTCCCCCTTTAAAATCAAAATCCTACACTAGAACAAAAATAATGTCAAATTGTCAGGTGCAACTTCTTTAATCAATTTATTATTTATTTTTTAGATTTAACTGGTATAGGTACTAGATTTGTAAACAGAGATACTTCAGGTTTTATTCATTCTCACTTCTTTTATTACTAGGACTTTAGTGCTGTGCCTATTCTCTTAAAAAATAGTAATTAAAAAAAAATCAGTCCTGTATCTGCTGCCAAGCAAACACCCAATAGAAGTCTAGAATAGCAACAGTTGCCAGGGACCTCTGGTGACCAACCAGTGACATCTCTGTCAGAGGGGCATCACCTGGGAGGTCACTTCCCAGAGGGGAAGCACCTCCAGTCTTGTCTGGAGAGATCACCTTGAGCAGGTCACACACGACAGTGTCCAGGTAGGTGTTGAATCCCTCCAGAGAAGGAGACTCCCCAGCCTACCTGGGCAGCCAGGGAGGAATTTCCTTTTCTTCTCCATTTCATAAGTCTTCTCTTTGATGGCTCAGCCAGGTGATGGTAGAGATGGTAAAGCCGGTATTTACTCAGTCTGCCCTTTCTCCAGACTTTATCCTACCTCCCGGGTCTGGGATTCCTGAGGGCCCCTTCTAGACAGGTGGCTCCTGTCCCTCTCCAACAGGTTGGAGTCACCAAAGAACATCCCCTTGTCGTCCAAGCCAACCCCCTGGCCTTAGTACCAGCCGTGTAGCCAGGAGTTGAGAGGCGTGAGATTTCCCAGCCCGTTCAAAAAAAGGAGGAAAAGCCAACTTGGGCACCAGTGTTTTCCTCCTCTCTCTCTCGGTCCCTTCCAACCCCTACAATTCTATGATTCTATGATCACTAGGCAATTAGATAAGTGGGAAATGTGTTTTTAAGGTGATGAGGGCTCACATTTCTCTGGTCAGAAATCACCCAGAAAAGCTTCTGCCCAGCCTGGAGTCCATCACCATCCTTTTGCTGGTCTTTGGTGGTCTTTCCCAATCGTGTGAGTCTGTGATTCTGAGACTCCAGCCTTGAGCCAGCTGATGTTTTCTTTATCAGTATAGGGAAAGCTTCCAAAAGGCACCCAAAACCACATGTGCCAAGTTTTCCTCTGGACACCATCCCTTCTGTCCAGTGTATAAAGACACCACACAGCTCAGTGTCACCCACACCTTGCTGAGGGTGCACTCGATCCCACTGTGCGTGTCACGAGTACAAACATCCAATAGGATGGGTGGCAGGATGAACCTCGGAGGGGCAGCACTTTGTAGTGGTTTCCACTTGGACATGAAGCCATGGAGGGTAACTCTTCCTGTAACCATTTGTTAACACTTTCCATGCCCATGGAGGGCTGGCAAAGCTGTTGGGGCAGCAAAGGACTCTGGGAGTGGCCCCGTTCCTACCAAGGATATGGGCAAACAGAAGCATCCAGACACCATCCTGCAGCTGACCCTCCAGCGACCATGGCGCTCCCACCTCTGTGGTGCACTTCATGGGGTCTCTCTGCCCCCACCATGATGCCACCCATCTTCCCAACCCCCTACACTGGATGTAAGGCCTGAGGCCACTCCTGGCTGCTCAGGGACACACTCTGGGGAACTGCACAGCCCCTCTCGCCCCTCTCCCTGCTCCCTCTCAGTGCCCTCGCGCACGCTCCTGGCCCAGCTGGGGATATGGTCACCAGCGTGTGTTCATGTCTCTCTCTCAGCACCCACCAACCTCCACCAACTGCCAGGGCAGCAGCAGCAGCAGCCCTTCCCTGCACCCTCCCACTCACCTGGGACAGACCAGAGGTTGGTCCACGCTTGGGGCCTGCTCGGCGGGTGCCTGAGGGATTCCCTCCGCCCCCCAGCCTGACACATCTCCCTCTCCCCCCTGCAGATCTGCCAAGCGGCAGCTGCTCAGAGCTCCCCATTTCCAGTACCAGTCTGCCTCTGGCACCCCCCTCACTGCTCAGTCACAGCATCGCTCCTCTGCCTGGCACTGTGCTTCAGGGACCACACAGCTGCAGACACCCAGCAGCCTGCTTACACCAACGGCCCCCCAGGGACAACCCCAACTGTTCCTGCCCTACAGCCATCAGGGGACAGCAGCATCGCTTCCCCAATGCCACCCGCTCCCTGTCTGCACACAGTCCATCCTCTCCAGTGGAGACACAGACAGTCCGGTCCCCATGGATGTGGACAGTGTCTCAGGCTGGGACACCTGTCCTGTCCCTATGGATGTGGACACTGTCACAGTCTGTGACATCTCTGTGGACACAGATGTCCCCATGGAAGACGACACCCTGCCAGGCTCTACCATCTCACTTAGCCCTGTTGCAGGGATGGGGGGGAAATGAGAGGGAGGGAGGGAGGGAAGGGAGGGGGGAAGGGAGAGAGGAGGGAGGGTGTTGATTCTGTAGTTAGTACCTTTGGTTACTGTTTTTTTCGGATTTTTCATTAAATGCCATTTCTTGAGAACCTTTCTGTGTCTGCATGGGATGGGCGGGGAGTGCAGGGGGCACCAGGCAGCACAGATCCCAATGGGCACAGTATAGGCACCCCATAGATCCCCTGCAAGCACCCTATAGACACCCTATAGACACCCTGTGGGCACCCTATAGATCCCCTGTGGACCCTATACGTACCCTATGGACACCCTATAGGAGCCTTATGGGAACACTATAAGCACCCAATGGGCACAATACAGGCATGCTATAGATCCCCTGTGAGCACCCCATAGACACCCTATAGATACCCAATGGACACCCTATAGGAACCTTATGGGAACCCTATTGACACCCAATGGGCACAACACAGTCACCCCATAGATCCCCTGCGGGCACCCTATAGACACCCTATAGATCCTCTGTAGGCACCCTGTAGATAACCTATGGACACCCTATAGAAGCCTTATTGAAACCCTATAGGCATCCAATGGGCACAGTATAGGCACCCTATAGATCCCCCGCAGGCCCCCTATAGGGACCCTATGGATCCCCTGCTAGCACTCTATATATCCTATGTGCGCATCCTATAGATACCTTATAGACACCCTATAGATACCCTATGGACACCCTATAAGAACCTTATGGGAACCATATAGACACTCAATGGGCACAGTGTAGGTACCCTATAGATCCCCTCTGGGCACCCTATAGACACCCTATAGATATCCTATGGACAACCTACAGGAATCTTATGGGAACCCTATTGACACCCAATGAGCACAAAACAGGCACCTATAGACACCCTACAGCTACCCTATAGGCACCCTATAGATACCCTATTGACACCCTATAGAAACCTTATGGGAACCCTATAGAGACCCAGTGGGCACAATACAGACACCCTATACAACCCCTGCGGGCACCCTATAGGCATGCTGCTGTGCTGATACGCCCCTGGGTAGAGCCTTGTGTCATCCCGGGTGGGGACAGCGCGGTTTGGGGACCCTGCGCTCGGGGGAGGCTGTGGAGCGTCCATCACAACCACCAGCATCCCCAGGGAGCCCAAGGCAGGGTGTCCTGGGGCAAGACCGCTCTCTGCACAAAGGTGTGACCCCATTAGGGGACCAGCAGCAGGAGCTGGGTGTCCCCCAGAACCCCCTGCTCCCTCTTTTGGGGCTCAGACCTGAGACCTGTAGCTCGGTGGAGATGGGATACCAGCCAGCCCGCGGCATGGGACAAGCCCCAGCCTTGAGAAGACCCCCCCCGGCTCCTCTTCCCTTGATTCCTGCCTCAGTTTCCCCATCCTGAGCAGCTCCTGGGCATCACCCCACTTCTCTCCCAAGTCACACCCGTCGCTGCCACCCCAGATTTCCTACCCTCCCCACAATGAATTTTGGGGAGGATGGAGTGACCGACCAGCGCTCACGACCCCCAAAGTACCTGCATCCCGGAGGGGACCCGGGCTCCCCGCAGCACCCCGCTGGCCCCGTGGGGTCAGGACAGCGTAACCATCCTCATCCTCCATACCGGGGACGACTGGGAGCGGTGGTGACACGGTGCAGGTGACAGGAAACCGATGACCCCAGGACCGCCCGGGAGGTGTGAACCGGCAGAGGGGCCTGAGCTTCCTGCCACCGTCCCAGCTAAATAACCCGAGAGCTGCTGGGCAAAGCAGCCCCGAGGCCGAGGTGAGGGGTGACAGGGGGTTCCCTCTAGAGGAGGGAAAACCGGGGTCCTCTGCTGCTCCCCTGCAAGGGAGAGGACACGGAGCTGCTGGGAGGCAGAAATCCTTCCCGGGGAGGGGGAGGCCCTGGCCCAGGGTGCCCAGAGAAGCTGGGGCTGCCCATCTATATTCTTATTCCATAAAAAGTCATTCAATAACTTTGCTTATAGTTTTAAATGCAACGAGGAGAGTGATGTTGAGCCTGGAGAAGAGGAGGCTGAGGGGAGACCTTCTCCCCACCTCCCCTGCCCTGCCAGGAGGCTGCAGAGAGGTGGGCGATGGTCTCTCCAGCCAGGGGACAGGAGATGGGACAAGGGTCAATGAGCTCAAGCTGAGGGGGTCAGAGCAGATGGGAGGGCAAAGTTCTACCCTGGCAGAGTTGTGGGGCTGTGGCACAGGCTGCCCAGGGAGTGGGCTGAGTCGTGGCAGATGAGCTACTGAGGGGTCTGTGTCAGCACAGGACAGGGACGGTTGGGCTGGGTTCTCTCAAAGGTCTTTTCTCACCCGTTGACTCGGTGAGGAGTAGCATATTTATGTATTTCCTGGAAGTCCCTCTCAGCTGCCGATGTCCCCAGCACACGTGTGGTTACGTTGAGCGGGGCTCCAGGCACACACCGTCCCGGTTCCCTATTGCTAAGGGCCTGAACGTGCTTCATGTTCTCAGAGCTGCCGTAACTGCTCTAAAATCAAAATCATATTCGAAGCTAAACCCCAAATACCCCAGCATTCCAGCTATTTCAGTAGGGTGACAGTGAGAGGAGGAGCCCGAAGCGAGAGGCGGGCTGTCCCGCCCTCAGGTGAAGAACAACGACCCGGGGCAAGATGGCGGCTCCGCCCAGGGGCAGCGCTACTAGAGTGTTACCGCCCAAAGGCGGGCTGCTCGCTGATTGGCTGTCTGTCCCGCCACTCTTCCATCGTGAAGCGCTGATTGGTCGGTCGGAGCCGTTTCGGTGATCCCGCCTCTTTGGCCTGAGGTTTTGGCCGCGTCCGTGAGGCGCAGGAGCGGATACGGAGCGGGACTGGAAGTAGAATGGGGTGGGGGCTGCTGCGTGGGAAGCTCCGCGGTAATGGCGGTGGAAGGAGCCCCGTGTGGGGGTGTATCCCGAGACACGGGGTGTCTCCCCAGTGTCGTGACCACCCCCGTGTGTCCTGAGCCCCGCACACCGTGTCACCCCCCACAGGTACGTCCCGAGCTCCCCGCCCCGTGTGTTCCCGCCCCCCCACCCGGTGTGTCCCGAGCCCCGGGGTGTCCAGAGCCCCACGAGAGTCACCCCCGGTGTGTCCCAGCCCCGCTCCGTGTGTCCCCCCCTCGCCGGTGTCTCCCCAGCATCGCTCCCTGTGTCTCCCCTCCCACCCCGGTGCATCCCGAGCCCCCACCAAGCTCCCCCGTGTCCCCCCTCCCCGGTGTGTCACCCCAGACGGTTTCATTTCCCAAACAAGCGGTTTGAAAGCGACTTTCAATATTTCCTTCCTTTTTTAGGGGTTTTCTCGCCCCTCCCCCACCCCCCTTGCCCGGTCCCCCTTCCCGCGGCTTCACCCCCCTGCTCCATCCGAAGCTGCTGGAGCATCGCGGAGCCGGAGCCGTTGGTCGGTTACCCAGGAGGATGCTCCGAGTATCCCCGGGTGACGAGTTTTGGGGGCATCTCAATGGTTTTGACAGGTGACTCGGCTGCTCCTGGCTCCCCCCCTGGTTTGTCCTGACCTCAAATACACCCAGCCAGCTCGTTAAATGTAAATTCGTGGGGAAATTAGGGGCCAGCTCACTGCAAGCGGATGGGGAAAGGGGGTGGGGATGCCCCAGCCCCCCTCGGCTCAGAGCTGGGTGGATCCTTTCTGGCAGATCCACCGCGATCCCTCGGTGCAGCTCAGAGCTGATCCTGTTCCCCCTCAGCCTTTGCTTCCATACCCCGGGGTGCAGCAGAAAAACCTCTGGGTGACCGTCCCGGTTACCTATTGCTAAGGGCCTGAACATGCTTTAGGTTCTCAGAGGTGCTGTAACTCCCTTAAAATCGAAATCATATTCTAAAATAAACCCAAATTAATCCAGAATTCCAGCTATTTCAGTAGGGTGACTGTAAGAGGAAGAGCTAGGCGGGGAACAAAGTCACCGATTGGCTGTCTCTCCTGCCACTCTTTCATCGCTAAGCGCTGATTGGTCGGTCGGAGCCGTTTCGGTGATCCCGCCTCATTTGCCTCCGCAGTTCGCTGGAGGAGCGGGAATGAAACGGTGGGGCGAGAGAAGCGGGGCTGGGGAGGGAGTGCGGCGGGGAATGGGTGCGAAATGAGTGGAAAAGGGGGGAACGAAGGAGGAGCCGCCACGCAGGGAATTTTGTGGGCTGTCGGTGCCCTCGGGTTGCTGTGGGAGTGGCTGTTTATGGTGGTTTCCTGCCCTCCACCCTGTGTCCCCGCAGCCGAGGCCAGGCTGGATTTCTCCCCAGGAGGGAGAAGGATTTCCCTTCTGAGCCCCTCTTCAGGTGCTGCTTCAGCCCGAACCCCCTAGGAAAGAAGCCTGTTTGTGTCGATTCCCGTCTTTCTCTTGGAATTAGCTCTTCCCCCAGGCACTGGCTACATCAGCTGTTCCTGAGAAGCCAGAAACAACTGGAAAAAGAAATCAAAGCGAGTCATTCCTTTGTTAACGAAATTGCAGGATGCATCCTTCTTGGGTCTGAAGGAAGGTCCCACCCAGCCCAAGGGGCTGGTGGGGAGGACGCTGGCTCTGCTGGTGACCAAGGGCTAGTGTGTTCCACTCTGTAGGTCTGCATTGTGTGTCACCAGTCTCATGTATTTTGCTATAACATTTGTTGTTTATTATTATTATTATTATAATATATCTCTGTTATCCTGGTAAACTCTCCTTATCCCAACCTGTGAGGTTTTGGGTTTTCCCTCCCTTTTCCCCTCCCTCAATTTCCCCCTTAAAGAGTGAGCAGCTGCGTTGGGCCTGGCTCTTGTCTGGGGCAAAATGACCAGACTGCTCCAGCCTGGTCCTCCACAGGATCACAAGCCCCTCCAGCAATCCTGCTCCGGTGTGGATCTCTCTCTCACTCATCTCTGTCTCCACAGGCTGCAAGTGCTGGCAGGGGCTTGTTCCAACGCAAATCACAGCATCTCCTGTCTGTCTCCCCCTGCTCCAGAGTGGGGCATCTCCATGGGCTGCAGGTGGGGTCTTGGCCTTGTCTATGGGTTGCAGGGGCATCTTTCTCTCCTCCTTCCCCTGCTTCACTGCCTTGGTGTCTGCACATCTCCTCACATTTTCTCACTTCCTTTTCTGGGGACACAAAGTGGCTGCTTGCAGTTTTTGTCCTCATTGTGACTCCCAGAGGTGCTGTGACCGTCGCTGCTGGGCTTGGCCTTGGTCAGCAGCGACTCTGGCATTGAGCTGGCTGGTGGTTGCTCTATGGGGCCTGCAGAGAGCTGCTGGCTGCTTCTTGCAGAAACCACCCCTGCAGCCCTTCTCCACCTGAACCCAGCCACGCAAAAGCATGACACCCTGTTGAGTTCATCTTTCTTCTCACCCAATTCGGACGGGCTGCTTTTTGCTGGTCGATGGAGGTCGAGTCGCTGCTGCTCGACGAGATGGGCACAGAAAGCTCTGTGGAGCTCCCTGCCCCGTGCTGCCTGTGGTGTCAATGCTGCCTTTCTGCTTTGAAGCTCATTAAAAGAGGCAAACTCCCGGGAGTGTCGTGTCTGCTCAGGGCAGCCCTGTCCCGTCCTCTGTGGCCGGCTCAGGGCAGCCCTGTCCCTTCTTCCATGGCCAGCTCAGGGCAGCCCTGTCCTTTCTTCCGTGGCCGGCTCTGGGCAGGCAGCCCTGTCCCTTCTCTCCCACCTCCCACTGTGACTGCAGGAAGTTATGCCTGAGCTGAAGGAAAAAAGGGGGTTGAGGAAGAACTCTGGGAGAGAAGTAGGCTAAGACCCCACAGAAGCAGTTGACGGGCTGTGCTCCTCCTCCTCCTGAGACAGGGACGTCTTCTTGGTAAGCGATTGCAACTTCATGCTTCTGGGACACACACCTGTGGAGTATTTTGCTGGCTCTTTATTATAATTGTAGCATTTCAATTACAATCAGCATCATTATATATATTACATATATTACATATATTATATATACAATAATATGTATTATATATTAATATATTATATAAACATTACAACATATTATATATACTATATAATTATATAGTATATACACTATATAATTTTATATACTATATAAAATATAGTATAATATCTTTATATATAATATAGAAATATATATTATATAAAACATATAATATGAAATAGTTACTAATATATATTATATATTTTAACATATTTTATATAGTATACAATTATATATAATATATATTATCATTATATTAGCACTGTTGCAATGAGTGTGTTTATCAGTGGCAGTCATGAGCTTTTTTATCTGTTAGTTTCACTGGCTGGGTAGATGGAGGGAGAGCAGTGGATGTCTGGGTGTCATCTACCTTGACTTCAGCAAGGCTTTCGATACTGTCTCCCATGACATCCTGATAACAAAGCTGAGAGAGTGTGGGATACTCTGAGCTGAGAGAGTGGACAGTGAGGTGGGTTGAGAACCGGCTGTCGGGCCGAGCTCAGAGGATGGTGATCAGTGGAGCAGAGTCTGACTGGAGACCTGTGACTAGCCGTGTTTCCCAGGGCTCGGTGTTGGGTCCAGTCCTGTTTAACATCTTCATTGACGACCATGATGAGGGAACAGCATCCACCCTCAGCAGGTACCTGATGATACAGAGCTGGGAGGAGTGGCTGACACGCAGGAACTCTGCGCTGCCATCCAGAGAGACCTGGACAGGCTAGAGAGCTGGGCAGGGAGAAACCAGATGAGTCTTAATAAAAGCAAGTGTAGAGTCTGGCACCTGGGAGGGAATAACTGCTTGAATCAGTACAGGCTGGGGGATGAGCTGTTGGAGGGGAGCTCTGCAGAGAAGGACCTGGGGGGTTCTGGTTGATGATAGGTTGGCCATGAGCCAGCAGTGTGTCCTGGGGTCTGAGAGAGACAATGGGATCCTAGGGGGCATCAGGAGGAGTGTGGGCAGCAGGTCACAGGAGGTGATCCTCCCCCTCTACTCTGCCCTGGTCAGGCCTCACCTGGAGTGTTGTGACCAGTTCTGGGCTCCCTGGGATCAAACAGACAGGGATCTCCTGGAGAGAGTCCAGAGGAGGCTACGAAGATGATGAAGGGCCTGGAGCATCTCCCCTGTGAGGAAAGGCTGAGTGAGCTGGGGCTGTTCAGCCTGGAGAGAAGAAGCTGAGAGGAGATCTGATCAATGGTTATCAATATCTGAAGGGTGGGACACAGGGGGACATGGGCAGCCTCTTCTCAGTGTCTGTGGGGACAGGACAAGGGGTGATGGCCTCAAGTTGGAGCACAGGGAGTTCCACACCAATCTGGGGAAGAACTTCTTCCCAGTGAGGGTGGGGGAGCCCTGGGACAGGCTGCCCAGGGGGTTGTGGAGTCTCCTTCTCTGGAGAGATTCCAGCCTCGTCTGGACACCGACCTGTGTGCCCTGTTCTAGGGACCCTGCTTTGGCAGGGGGTTGGACCCCATGGGCTCTGGGGGTCCCTTCCAACCTCTACAATTCTATGAGTCTTTGAACAGGCTGCTAGGGGTGTGGGGGGGGTCGCTGTCCCTGGGGGTGTTTAAAGAAGGAGCAGATGGTTTAATGGTTAGGGTGGTGTAGTGCTGACGGTTGGCCTTGAAGGTCTTGTGAAGTTTTGATAGATGTTTCTGCTGGAGTGTGCGCTTCCTTCTTTTCCCCGGCTGTTGGCTTAATCTCCTTCTGGCAGGAACCTGGCCTTACCTCAAAAAGAGCAAAAACCTGTTATAATTTACAGATGCTGTGACAGGAGCTGCTCTGCACGTGTTCCCAGAAACAGTTGTGGATTAACAACCTGAGTCTGGGAGCTTCTGATACTGGCAGCAGCCACTGTCCACGTGTTTCTATGTGGGCTCCAAAGACATGCTGCAAGATGTGCAAGGGTCTGTCTCATAACAGGGGAGAAACATCACTGACAGGCCCTCTTCCCCAACCTGGCTTGTCTCCTCCCTCCCCCTGACTTCTGTCTCTCTGCTGAGCCCCCTGTGAGAAGCTTTGCTGGGGTGTCTGTCCCACTGCTCCCCCTGGATAACTGAGTTCCCAGCCCCTTGCTGGCTCTGACGGTAGGCACTACCCCAGCCCCAGCCTTGGTTTCTGCTGGCACTGGTGTGATGAGCTGTGGAGGGTCAGCAGAAGGGCTGGGGGAGACCCTGTGCTTCCCCAGTCCCGGGGTCCTGCTCATGGTGGAGACGGGGGGACTAAGTGGTGGGAACAGGGGTGCCCCCAGCCAGCGAGTGCCTTGCAGCCTGCCTGGAAAGGGTTCCGCAACAAGCTCCTCCAGCTCCCAGCCTGGCACCCTCCAGTGTCCAACTGGTCCCTGAGCACAATGTCACGTGGTTTGGATATCCTTGTCATGGGATTGTCATCCTGCCTTGGAGTAATTGCCTGGGAACCCATCAGCCATGGTCTGGGAAACCCCAGCATCCAACCTCCAGAGGGGCCCATCACCACTGTGGTGTTTAACAGTGCTGGGCCACCATCTCTTTGGGATCCCTTGACTCCAAGACCCCTTGGGCACACCACCTTTGGGGTGATTAACCACAGTGGTCCAGCCCTCCTTCAGCCCATCACCCTCTGGATGCTGAGCCCTGGGGGCCCAGCACTTTGTCTTTCAAAAGACCTTCAGGCTGTGGTGCCCACTAAGGTGCCCACAAGAAGCCACCAGAAGAGTCTTCTACCATCCCGGGTGGCACCTGCAGGGCTTGTGGGCTCCTTCCTCTCCACCCGTCGCTGATGATGATGATGAGCCCACCCTTTGAACACAGGGCCCAAGATCTGGGCTACCAGGAGAAGAGACTGAGCGACTGTGAGAGCCCAGTGAAGGGCCCCTGAGCTGCTCCATGTCTGGATGCCTCTTGGAGAAGCTGGTCAGCCAGAACTGATCAGCCCAGAGAAGGTTTGGCTGCAGGAGGTCTGCCCATGTGACATCTCAGCCATGGCAGTGACAGGACAGGAGGTGCAGGACACAAATCTGGACAGACAGTGATTTGGGAAGATGCTTTTTTACTGTGGGGGTGCCCAAGGCTCTTCGGGGAGATTCTGGGGTCTCTAACAGTGGAGGGAAGTAGGGCCAGCAGGATGGGGCTGTGGTGGTCTCCAGGGCTTCTTTGAGCCCTTGAAGGGCATTGCTTGCCCCTAGGATCTCCCAGGGCTATTTGGGACCCCTTCAGGACCCCACAACAGTCCCAGCTCCCCCCGGGGTACAATGGTGTTTCCCTGGCCAGGGGACAGGAGGTGGCACAGGCCAGAGTTGGGGGCGGGGGCTCAGCATCCCCCCCAGGCCAGCGTGTGGAGGCGGTGGGCAGCATCGCGCAGCCGCCCGCGGTGCTCGAGGCAGCGGTGCAGCCCAGGGGGGACCTGGGCCAGCCCCCAGCGCAGCCCCCAGCACCCCGCGGCGATGGTCCCCGTCGAGTCGCTGTCCCCGCCGTGCAGCACCCCCCTGGCACAGAGGTCCCCCCAGCACCCCCCGGCTGCCAGCAACGCCTCCAGGGCCACCATGGGCGCATCGTGGCCGCTGCGCCCCGGCCACCCCTGCAGTGCCCAGCCCAGGTACGCTGCGTCCCGCTCGGCCGGGGAGGGCAGGGGGGGCAGCGTCGCTGGGCCACCGCCCTCCAGAAGGCCCCGGGACTCCAGGTACCTGCGGGGACATGGAGGTCACTGGGAGCACTGGGGGCCCTGGGAATGCCGGGGGGCAGCAGGGACGTGGGGGTATTGGGGGCAGCAGGGACAGCGGGGGAATGGGGGAACTGGAGTCAGCGGGGATGTAGTGTCACTGGGGTCACTGGTGACACCGGAGCGGTGGATGCAGTGGGGACACCGGTCACAGCAGGGAAACCAAGAGCACTGGGGATACTGGGGTGACTGGGGACAGTGGGGGCAGTGGGGGTGTTCAGCCCTCCTCAGACACGCTTCCAGTGTTGAGGGTGGCAACACTGGACGGGTCCTGGGGATACTGGAGGGATGCTGGGGACACTGGAGGGGTCCTGGGGACACTGGGGGCATCCTGGGCGCACCGGGGGCAGCAGGGACACGGTGGGCACTGGTGACCCTGCAGATTGACTGGGCACCAGGGTCGGCAGTGACACCAGTGACACTGGGGCAGGGGACACTGGGGACATCGAGGCTCTGGCACAGCACAGTGACACCAGTGCGCTGCGCTGCCAGGACTGGGAGAGAGCCTTGTGGCAATGGGTGATGCCAGTGACCCGCTGAGCCCCTCCCGGTATCCCCACCACCCCCTCCCAGTGCTCCCAGTGACCCCAGCGAACCCTCCCAGTGCCCCCTCACCGGTGCCAGGCATCCCTGAAGAAGGGCCAGGCCTCAGCATTGTCCCCCACAGCCACCCCGGCACTTTCCACATAGTCCCAGGCCAGGGGCAGGACCCGCATCAGCTCAGCCCCCCAGCGCTCCGGGGGCTCCCCCCGAGCCCCCAGCGCCCCAAAAAGGGCCACCGCCAGTGCCCTGAGGTACCCTGTGTGGATGGGGCTTTCAGAGGGGCTCCAGCGTGTCCCCCTCCCCTGCCCCCTCCTGCCTGGCACCCACCTGTGGGGTGGTGGTGGGTCATGCGCCCACTCTCGATGCTCACCCGGATCAGCGTCGGCAGCTCCCGGGCGTGCGGGTACCTACACCGGCACCACCCTGTGCCCCCTGGGCCGGGACCCCTGTCCCGATGCTGCCCCCCCCTTGGCCCTGATGTGCTGTTCCCACATTTGCCCCTCCCCCCATGGCCCATCCCCCACACTCCTGTACTCCTGTCCCCTACCCCAGTCTGACACCCTCATATCCCCACCCCCCAACTCTGACACTCCCATGTCCCCCCCTCCGTGTCCCCATGTCCTCTTGTCCAGCCGCTCACCCCCGTCCCCGTGACTGCCTGTAACCCCCCACCATCCCTTCCACCCCTGACCCCTGTCCCCGCTGTGAAACCTCCCCAAGCCCTGACAGCACTCCATGAGCCTCCTGTGCACCCCCATATCCCCACCCCCAGCCCTGACACCCCTCCCCGAGCCCCCTGTGCCCCCATGTCCCTGCCCAGACCTTCCCCGAACCCTTTGTGCCCCCCATGTCCCTGCCGCCAGCCCTGACCCCACCCAACCCCCTGTGCCCACCCATGGCCCCGCCCCTAACCCTCCCCAAAAATCCCTGTAACCCCCATGTCCCCCCCGATCCCTGATCCCTCCCCGAACCCCCGTTACCCCCCATGTCTCCGCCCCCAGCCCTGAACCTCCCCAACCTTCTGTACCCCCATGTCCCCGCCCAGACCCTCCCCAACCTTTTGTCCCCCCCATATCCCCACCCTCAGCTCTGACCCCTCCGCAACCCCCTGTACCGCCCCCACGTCCCCGCCCCCAGCCTTGAACCCCTGTCCCCCCGCAGCCCCTGTGCCCACCCATGTCCCCAACCCCAACCCTGAACCCTGCCAACCCACTGTACCCTCATGTCCCCGAACCCTCTGTGCCCACCCATGTCCCCGCCCCTAAGCCTCCCCAAAAATCCCTGTGCCCCCATGCCCCCCCCCAGCCCTGACCCCTCCCCGAACCCCCTGTACCCCCATGTCCCGCCCCACCCCTGACGCCCCCCCACCTCCCTGTCCCCCCCCCACGTCCCCGCCCCAGCCCTGAACCCCCCAACCCCTGTGCCCCCCGTCCCACCTGAGGCCTATGGCCAGGCTCCGCATGGCGGCCCCGCACCCGCTGCCCGTGGGGTTGAAGGGGATGCGGTACCCCGCCGGCTCCCCAGGCCGCAGCTGCGAGGTGCCTGGCGGGGGGGTTGGGGAGAAGGGTTGGGGCCGTGAGACCCCCTGACCTGACCCCCCCCGGCCTCCCCCGGCCCCCCACTCACCCAGGATACTGGTGGGGCCCGGCTTGCGGCCCTCCATGTCGCTCATGGCGGCCACGTAGCGCTGAGCCAGCTCCTGCAGCAGGGCTTCCCCCTCCAGCCCTGGGGGCACGGCGTGAGGCCCCTCTGGGCGGGGGCACCCACAGCCCTCCCCCGGACCCCTCGAATGCAGGGACATGTGGGCACACCCCCCACTGATTTCCTCCCCACCCCCCAATGACCCCCCAAAGCTTTGGGGTACAATAGAACCCACCCCCAGGAAAGGGGAGATGGGGAACACCCCCCGTGGGGTTTTGGGGGGACATTCAGAGACTCTCTGGAGCCCCCACCTCTCAGGGGGTGGTTGGGTGCACCTAAAAGCCCCCCCCAGTTTGAGTCAGGGTGATAATGGTGACCTGCCCTCCCCCCCCCTTCAGAAATCCCCCAAAGAAATAAGGTCCCCCCAAGATCTCCATGTACAGCCCAGGTGTACAGCAGGGAATCCCCTCCCACCCCTCCCTCCCATCCCTGGGGTACATTGGCGACCCTCCCCTGTATCTGTGGGGGGCTATGGTGAGATTCCCCCCATAAAAATCCTCCCAAGCCCTGAGGAGCCCCCAGCCCCCCCTGTACAGCCCAGGGGTATACCCCCCCATGCCCCCCCATCCCTCGGATACAATGGGGGGGACACCCCCCCCCCATCTGAGGGGGGCTATGGTGAGATCCCCCCCATAAAAATCCCCCCAAGCTCTGAGGAACCCCCAACCCCCCCTGTACAGCCCAGGGGTATACCCCCTACCCCCCCTCCCATCCCTGGGGTGCACTGGGGACCCTCCCCTGCATCTGGGGGGGGGCTATGGTGAGATCCCTCCCCCTGAAAATCCCCCCAAGCTCTGAAAAACCCCCAAACCTCCTCCCCATACAGCCCAGGGGTATACCCCCCATGCCCCCCCAGCCCTGGGGTACAATGGGGACCCTCCCTTGCATCTGTGGTGTGCTATGGTGAGATCCCCCACATAAAAATCCCCCCAAGCTCTGAGGAACCCCCAGACCCCACCCTGTACAGCCCAGGGGTATACCCCCTCATGCCCCCCCATCCCTGGAGTACAGTGGGGACACCCCCCTGCATCTGAGGGTGCTATGGTGAGTTCCCCCCCTAAAAATCCCCCCAAGCTCTGAGGAACCCCCAGACCCCACCCTGTGCAGCCCCCCCACACCTCCTCCATCCCTGGGGTACAATCGGGACCCCCCCCGCATCTGAGGGGTGCAGTGGGGGGCACAACCTGTGGCCAGGCCCTCGGCAGTCGCAAGGTGCAGGACGGTGTCATCGCTGACGGGCCACTGCGGGGGCTCGAGGGTGATGGCCCCCAGCCCTCCCAGTTCAGCCAGTTCGGCGTGGATCTGGGCTCCGGAGGTGCAGTACTCCCAGAGACCCCCCCGGTAGCCCAGCGCGTCCCCCACCCCGCTCAGCACCATGGCGGCTTCGTAGGCTTCCAGCGAAGGGACGCTGCAGTGAGGGGCTTCAGGGGGGGCTCAGATGTGGGGGGACACCAGGGCCCACCCCCACCCCCCTCCCTGGGACACTCACGTCTCCTCCATGGCGGGACTGGGTGCCCCTCAGGGTTCAGGCACAGGGCCAGCGCCAGGAGGGTGAGGGTGTGTCCCTGGGAGTGGGGGGACACAAGGGGGGGTCCCCGTAGCATTGGGGGTGGGAGGGGAGGGATCCCAGGAGGGGTGCTGGGAAGGGAAGAAGTCCCCAGACTGAACTGAGAGGGGGCAGGGGGTCTTGGTGGGGGGACCCAGAGGGACGAGGAGAGGGTGGCAGAAAGCAAAGGGCTGGGGGTACCCCAAGGAGCCCCCGACTTGGAGGGGAAGGAGGGGAGCTGGGGGTGGTTTCAGCGAGCCCTGGTGGGGGTGGGGGAGCAGAACCAAGGTTCATCCCCACAGAGAAATGTCCCAGATTTATTCCCCTGGGCCACAGTTTTGGGTGTGACCCCCCACACACACCCCAATCCACCCCTCCCATCCCCCCTGGATTGGGCCCCGCTCCCACACAATTAAGGAGTTTGGTTAATTAATAAAGTGGCTCATGGCAGCGAGAGGGTCGGTCTGTGGGTCACATCCAGGGTGGGGCTGGACACCCCCCAACCCTGTCCCTGCTGACCTCCAGAGATCCTCCCCAGTCACCCCAGAACCCCCCCAAAGGTCCCAGCTCCCCCAGGTACAATGGGGGACAGGAGGTGGCACAGGCCAGAGTGGGGGGCTCAGCATCCCCCCCAGGCCAGCACAGGGGGGACACGCGTCAGCCCCCCCAGCCCCCCCAGCGCTGGTCCCCGTCCAGTCGCTGTCCCCGCCGTGCGGCACCCCCCTGGCACAGAGGCCCCCCCAGCACCCCCCGGCTGCCAGCAGCCTCCAGGGCCACCATGGGCCAGCACAGCCGGGGAGGGGGAGGGAAGCGGGGGCAGCGTCGCTGGGCCCCCACCCCCCAGGAGGCCCCGGGACTCAAGGGACCGGCAGGTGAGGGACCCTCTGGGCCACCCAGACCCCCGGGGGTACCTACACCCCTCCCCATAGGGTGCCTGTAGGGTGCCCGCAGGGGATCTATAGGGTGTCTATAGGGTGCCCGCAGGGGATGTATAGGGTGTCTCTATTGTGCCCACTGGGTGTCTATAGGGTGCCTATAGGGTATCTGTAGGCTGTCTATAGGTGCCTGTATTGTGCTCATTGGGTGTCTATAGGGTTCCCATAAGGTTCCTATAGGGTGTCCAGAGGGTATCTATAGGGTGTCTATGGGGTGCCTGCAGGGGATCTATAGGGTGCTTGTATTGTGCCCATTGGGTGCTTATAGTGTTCCCATAAGGCTCCTATAGGGTGTCCATAGGGTATGTATAGGGTCCACAGGGGATCTATAGGGTGCCCGCAGGGGATCTAGAGGGTGTCTATAGGGTGCTTGCAGGGGATCTATGGGGTGCCTATACTGTGCCCATTGGGATCTGTGCTGCCTGGTGCCCCCTGCACTCCCCGCCCCTCCCATGCAGACACAGAAAGGTTCTCAAGAAATGGCTTTTAATGAAAAATCGGAACAAAACAGTAATCAAAGGTACTAACTACAGAATCAACACCCTCCCTCCCTCCCTCCCTCCCTCTCATTTCCCCCCCATCCCTGCAACAGGGCCAAGTGAGATGGTAGAGCCTGGCAGGGTGTCATCTTCCATGGGGACATCTGTGTCCACAGAGATGTCACAGACTGTGACAGTGTCCACATCCATAGGGACAGGACAGGTGTCCCAGCCTGAGACACTGTCCACATCCATGGGGACCGGACTGTCTGTGTCTCCACGGGAGAGGATGGACTGTGTGCAGACAGGGAGCGGGTGGTACTGGGGAAGCGATGCTGCTGTCCCCTGATGGCTGTAGGGCAGGAACAGTTGGGGTTGTCCCTGGGGGGCCGTTGGTGTAAGCAGCCTGCTGGGTGTCTGCAGCTGTGTGGTCCCTGAAGCACAGTGCCAGGCAGAGGAGCGATGCCGTGACTGAGCAGTGAGGGGGTTGCCAGAGGCAGACTGGTACTGGAAATGGGGAGCTCTGAGCAGCTGCCGCTTGGCAGATCTGCAGGGGGGAGAGGGAGATGTGTCAGGCTGGGGGGCGGAGGGAATCCCCAGGCACCCGCCGAGCAGGCCCCAAGCGTGGACCAACCTCTGGTCTGTCCCAGCTGAGTGGGAGGGTGCAGGGAAGGGCTGCTGCTGCTGCTGCCCTGGCAGGTGGTGGAGGTTGGTGGGTCCTGAGAGAGAGACATGAACACACGCTGGTGACCATATCCCCAGCTGGGCCAGGAGCGTGCGCGAGGGCACTGAGAGGGAGCAGGGAGAGGGGCGAGAGGGGCTGTGGAGTTCCCCAGAGTGTGTCCCTGAGCAGCCAGGAGTGGGCTCAGGCCTTACCTCCAGTGTAGGGGGTTGGGAAGATGGGTGGCATCATGGTGGGGGCAGAGGGACCCCATGAAGTGCACCACAGAGGTGGGAGCACCATGGTCGCTGGAGGGTCAGCTACAGGGTGGTGTCTGGATGCTTCTGTTTGCGCGTATCCTTGGTAGGAACGGGGCCACTCCCAGAGTCCTTTGCTGCCCCAACAGCTTTGCCAGCCCTCCATGGGCATGGAAAGGGTTACCAAAGAGGTTACAGGAAGAGTTACCCTCCATGGCTTCATGTCCAAGTGGAAACCACTACAAAGTGCTGCCCCTCCGAGGTTCATCCTGCCACCCATCCTATTGGATATTTGTACCCGTGACACACACAGTGGGATCGAGTGCACCCTCAGCAAGGTGTGGGTGACACTGAGCTGTGTGGTGTCTTTATACACTGGACAGAAGGGATGGTGTCCAGAGGAAAACTTGGCACATGTGGTTTTGGGTGCCTTTTGGAAGCTTTCCCTATACTGATAAAGAAAACATCAGCTGGCTCAGGGCTGGAGTCTCAGAATCACACGATTGGGAAAGACCAGAAAAGACCACCAAAGACCACCAAAAGGATGGTGATGGACTCCAGGCTGGGCAGAAGCTTTTCTGGGTGATTTCTGACCAGAGAAATGTGAGCCCTCATCACCTTAAAAACACATTTCCCACTTGTCTAATTGCCTGGTGATCATAGAATCATAGAATTGTAGGGGTTGGAAGGGACCTCGAGAGAGAGGAGGAAAACACTGGTGCCCAAGGTGGCTTTTCCTCCTTTTTCTGAACAGGCTGGGAAATCTCACACCTCTCAACTCCTGGCTACACAGCTGGTACTAAGGCCAGAGGTTTGACTTGGACAACAAGGGGATGTTCTTTGGTGACTCCAACCTGTTGGAGAGGGACAGGATCCACCTGTCTAGAAAGGGCCCTCAGGAATCCCAGACCCGGGAGGTAGGATAAAGTCTGGAGAAAGGGCAGACTGAGTAAATACCGGCTTTACCATCTCTACCATCACCTGGCTGAGCCATCAAAGAGAAGACTTAAGAAATGAAGAAGAGAAGGAAATTCCTCCCAGGCTGCCCAGGGAGGCTGGGGCGTCTCCTTCTCTGGAGAGAAGAACCAGGATGCACGTCTTGCAGATGGGGACAAAGCCAGGAGATTCAAGATCCTGTCAAACTAGAGTTTTATTAGTCCATCTGCAGCAGACACAGGACTGACTTTTTTTAATTACTATTTTTTGAGAGAATAGGCATAGCACTAAAGTCCTAGTAATAAAAGAAGTGAGAATGAATAAAACCTGAAGTATCTCTGTTTATCACACTCACAGTCCCTGTTACAAACCTGTAACTTGGCAAGTAAAAGCAGGTGAACAAGTTTGGATAAGAAAATAAATACAAATCTGATATCAATAGCAGTAAAATCTAAAAAATAAATTATAAATTGATTAAAGAAGTTGCACATGACAATGTGACATTCAATGAAGCCACAATTGGAGTACGTGAAAGTATTGAGTATGATTATCAATACTTCCAAAGGGGGAAATGTGACAGTCACCCTAATAAAATAGCTTCACTTCTACGTTATTTTGGTTCTAGTGTAGGATTTGATTTTGATTTTAACGGAGTTAGAGCAGCTGTGAGAATATAAGGGGGAAAAAAAAGAAAGAACCCCAAAAAACCCCACTCCAACATGACTGATGAAATATTGTTTATAGGGTCAATGCCGCTCCGGTCCCAAACAGCTTCACACCAGCACGGCTTTTTTCTATAGAATTTAAATATTTAATGCAATAAAATAAATAAATATTTCTCTTTTCACATTTAACAGACAAAAACACAACAACAAACCCAACCCCACGTTGCAGGGAGTTGGTCAAACTTCAGAAAAGAAACTAAACTAAGAGTCTAAACTAAACTAAAGAATCTTAACTAAACTAAACTAAGAGTCAGTCCAAGGGGATCACAGTGTGACTGCAGTGGTGCCCGTCTCACAGCAGCTGCTGGTGGATTATGTCCCACACCATCTTCCTGTGGAAGTGAGGGATGTGACTCTGGAAAGAGAAGGAGAGAGAAAGCTGTTACATAGGAAGTCAGGGTGGCAAGGAGGCACAAACACCCGGTTTGTTAGGGACGGGGAGCGCAGCTCTGCCCTGCTGAGGCCACCCTGAAGTGCCGACCCCAGCAAGCGCGCGCCCGGCTTTCTTCTGGCAGGAATTTGCTGTTTAAACCTGTCGCCGTTCACGGCGTGGCGACCTGGTTCAGTAACGGCACGGCAGCCACACTCTGGCCACTCGGGCCATCAGCATGCAGACACCAATGTGGTGGACAGCAAAATGGCGTTTAATGGTCGTTGCAACAGCCTTATATAGCTTACATTCATGACATCACTTCCTCCTGCTTACATCATAGGCTTAACACTATTGGCTACCTAAGAAATTCCTGAGAAGGTCCTAGCAGGGTTCTAGCAGTGTCCTAAAAGGTCCTAGATTTCCGTACAGCACGACATCTTCCGAACGCCAGACCCTAACTACCTACATCTTCCCCCCCCTTTATGCTTACTTGATCTACTGAAAGTGCAAAGTGGCTTACAACACTAATAGCTTATAGTAATGATAGCTTATAACACTGATAGCTTGTAATACTGACAGTATAAGGCACACTAGGTAAAGGATAGAGGTAATTTGGATAGTAGTTCATACTAAGTGCAACTAGATAGTGCAAGATAGTAAAGATAGTAGTTATAAGTTCATTCTTAAAGCATCTGTTGGTTGTCTAGGAAGAAAATATTAACCTTCTCTAACCGACTCTTAACAAATGATGCGAGCTTGTTGAGAATACAGGGTCCAAAAATTAACGCTATTATGACCATTGTGATAGGCCCGATTAGAGTAGATATTAGGGTGGTCAGCCACGGTGAATAATTAAACCACGATTCCAACCATCCTTGTTGGGCCTCTCTTTCCCTTTTTCTCTGAGCCAACCTTTCTTTTAGCTGGGCCATCGAATCTCTAACTACCCCAGTGTGGTCAGCATAAAAGCAGCATTCCTCTTTCAAGGCGGCACAAAGGCCTCCTTGTTGCACGAACAGGAGGTCTAATCCTCGTCTGTTCTGCAAAACAACCTCTGAGAGTGAGGAGACAGACTGTTCTAGAAAGGTTATAGATTGCTCGATTTTTTGCAGATCTTCATCGATGGCAGTTTGTAGTTGAGACAGGTCTCGCTGGCTTGTCACCAGAGAGGCCACTCCTGTGGCTGTGCCGGCTGCTCCCAGGCCGAGCAGTGTTGCTACTGTCACAGCTGTCAGTACTTCTCTCTTTTGGAGTCTGTCGTCAGGTTCTCCCCAATGATAGTACATTTCTTCATCCGAGTGATATAGGACCCTGGGAACAATCAAAATTTGTACACAAAAGTCAGTTGCAGGGTTGAAACGCTCAAGGGACACACAGGGGGTCAGACCTGTCTGATGACAGATCCACATCCCTGATGCGGATGGAATTGCCCACTTAGAGCTCTTATCGATTGCAACCGTTTCTGCACAAACTGCAGTGTTCCAGCTCGCTAAGGTGGCATTGCCAAAGCATATGCCTTGGCCTCTAACCTGGTTCAAAGTGATTCCTCTCCGTGGTGTATCCCACTTGCACTGAGTCGGATTATCGTCCGACGAATAGCTAAAAGGAGTGTCGAGGGCAATACCCTCATAGAAAGGAGGATAGACATCATAACACAACCAACATGACTTTGTGAGATTTGGGTTGGATTGGTTCAATGATCTAAAAGTAGCATCCAACACACCAAAGAATGGTTTGTCGGTCAGATGGTGAGAATGCATGACCGATTCACCTGAGAAGACCATTTGTTTAGGTGGTAGGGAACTGGTTGGGGCAGAGGTAGGACTTGGTAAGTTGTCTTTTCCTTGTTGATTATTGCTTTTGATTACGACATTGGGACCGATTGCTGAAATGCTTTTTAACTCCTGTTTTTTAATAAAAAACAGTCCCCCTCTATCCTTGCCAGATTCCCAATACCTAAATCCCCAGGTCTTACCGATAGTCCATCCCAGGTCATTTTCATTGGTTACATTTAACACAAGATATTCACATAACTCTCTATCCTTAGGTTTTATTGCCAACTGAATTCTCGAAGTTCTCACCCATGTTTGATCTTTGTACCTAAGGCATTTGTGAGGTCCAAATTGAACCTTTAGGTACTTATCCGGTCCTGCTCCTGGTTTCCAATCAGAGGCTATGGACTCACATCCCCAAGAAGGACAGTAGTAGTGACTTGGGGAGTTGCAATGAGATTTGCCAGGATTAAAGCTAGGACACAAATAGTACCTCACATCGCTTAAGCAAGGCTTCACTGGGACTAGATCACAGGGGGACACCTCAAAGCTCGGGGGCCCTGAGGTGACGATCTTTTGTAATATTTTCTGATCCTCCCATCTTCCTAGCACCCATTCCCATGGTTGATGTTCATACAGACCCATAGTTGGTGCGACAAACCCAAAAAGTAAAAGCACAGAGAACCATCTCTGCACTTCCCTACGGAGGTTGCTTCGCCGTTGTTTGGATTCTGCCAGCGTGGAACCTCCAAGTGCGAGCAGGGTGTTTGCCGACTTGTTGTCCTCCTTCGTCACCAGGGTGCACGGGTCACAAGGGCGTCCGATGATCTGATCCTGTGGATAAAAACTCACAGTTTTCATTAGTTTTATTCCGGAGGTCTGGCTTAATGGATTTAAGTGGACACCATTTAACTCTACCATCTTTTTTCAGCATTTGAGTCCAAGGGGGCTTTGCGGCGTACCCGATTTCCCC
Source organism: Gallinula chloropus (assembly GCF_964237585.1). Classification (NCBI taxonomy): domain Eukaryota; kingdom Metazoa; phylum Chordata; class Aves; order Gruiformes; family Rallidae; genus Gallinula; species Gallinula chloropus. The sequence goes on along the minus strand of NC_140117.1, from coordinate 369,007 downwards.
ACTGAATCCAACCAGGGCTATAGCTAGACACTCTGACATTGCCAGTGATTGTGTTGAGAGCTGTTTGCGGAAGGGTAGGTATGTCTTGGCTGGTTCGATGCCCAAGTGTCTTAGGGCGAGTTTTCTGCCTTTCATGATAAGGTTACCAAGGCACTCAACTCCTGGAGCGAATGCACGCGACGGCTTCCCCAGGACTACCCACTGTATCGGTTGGGCTTTTTCAGGGGGGCCTTGAGCTAATGCTCCTACACCCCCTCCCTCTGTGAAATGTACATACAGGTCGAGTGGTACCTCCGGGTTCCATCTGTTGAGCGTACTTGATGGTATCTGTTGCTCGATAAAGTCGAGAGAGTTCCTCGCCTCTGCTGTCAAACTTTTCTGCTCCCAAGGGTGTTTCCCTTTCAAGAGATCATACAAGGGATTCATGATTTCTGGAGGGATCAGGACGATATTGCGAAGCCATTGCAAAGATCCCACTAACTGTTGCATGTCATGGAGCGTTTTGATGTCCCAACGGATTTTTATTAGAGGCGGGGTTACATAAGAGCTTGTTATCCCCACCCCCAAGAAACTCACACATGGGCCTTTCTTAATTTTCGCGCTCGCGATTTCGAACCCGTTCAGTTTTAGGGTCTCAGAGACCGTTGTTACCAGCTGGTCCACTTGACTCCCTGTTGGTGCAGCGATCAAGATGTCATCCATGTACTGAATGATAGTCGCGGTTGGGTCGCTGCGTCGTACTGGTGCCAGCGCTCGATCCACAGTGATTTGGCAGATGGTAGGTGAGTTGATCATTCCCCTGAGGCAGCACCTTCCACTGGAAGCACAGGTTAGGGCGTTGGCTGTTTGGAAACACGACAGAAAAAGCAAACCGCTCCTTGTCCTCCTCGTGCAAAGGTATAGAGAAAAAACAGTCTTTAATGTCAAGAACAGCACAAGGTTGCCCTTTTGGTATCATAGAGTTCATGGGCAGCAGTGTTTGAACAGGGCCCATAGGCTGAATTCTTTTATTTACTTCACGTAGGTCATGCAGTAGGCGAAACCCTTGGCTGGTTCGTTTAGGTATTACAAAAACTGGAGTGTTCCATGGACTGGTGGAAGGCTCTATATGACCTCGCTGTAATTCACGGTCAAGTAGCTCAAGAAGAGCATCCATTCGAGGCTTTGACAGGGGCCACTGCTCAACCCACACCGGGTCAGATGACTTCCAGGTCAGTTTAATTGGTGGAAGTGGGTATGCGGCAGTGGCCCTCACGGTAAATTTGTCACCTTAGCATTCAATAGGGTCAAAGCGTCCCTTCCCAGCAAGGGTGGGACTCCTGATATGACATATGGAAAGAGGGCGATGGGTTTCTCTGGCCCTCCTTCAGTATGGAGTGTGATTACTATTAATTGGGCACTCTTCCGGGCTCAGGACACTCCTCCAACTCCACCCACCATGGGGGCATCTTCCAGTCTCCAGTGCGGGGGCCAATTTGTTTCAGGGATGACTGTAACGTCTGCTCCGGTATCAATCAAAAATGGCACACTGATGGTAGTGTCATCTAAAGAATAGTAGAGGGAGCAGACCCCCCACACCACTGGTGGACCATCACACCTCACGGCTAGGGCCACCCTGGGGTCCCGTCCGTGGGTTTTTGCTGTCCCTGAGGGAATGTCAAATTTGCTTGAATTGTCGGAGGCAAAGTCAGATTTGCTTGAAGTGTTGGTTGGGCCGTGTAATTGGTCATACCTTGAGGGGGCAGCAAGTTCGGGGGTGCCCCACCCCATCTGGGGTTGGCGTAATTGGGCCGCCTCGCATTCCAGGTGGGAGAAGGCTGTGTGCGGCCTGGGCGCCCTCTCCCCCTCCCGTTTCCCTGGGGTTTACACCTGCAATCCCTGGCAAAATGCCCCTTTTTCCCACAGGCCCAACACGGTCCCCTGGACCGGCATTGATGCAGGGGAATTGCTGCTGCTAAGTTTTTACATTGGGGGCAATACGCTGCATTGTGGCCAGTCAGACCACCTTTGAGACCCGCCACCGTGTCAGCTACTGCAGTGCGAACAGCTGTCTGGAGTGGAACTAGCTGTTCTTCTCTTGCAACATGCTTAATCATGTCTGCAAGGCTTGCCCCTGCTGGCAATGAGCGCAGAATTTCTCTGGTTGCCGAATTGCACTGCTGACGTAAGCATTCTGCCACGACCGGGCCTTTTGCTTCCGGAGGCAGTGACGACGAGTCGACTGCTGCCTGGAGGCGATCCACAAATTGTGTGAAGCTTTCACTTTCGCTTTGCTTTATTGTAGCCCATGGCGATGGTTTGGCAAGCGTTTTAGCGACTGCACGAATAGCCTCCCTGGCTGCACGAGTAGTTGCCATAATCTCAGCATTTCTGAGTCTCTCAGCTTGTGCTTGGGGGGTAATCATGGTTGGATCTGAACCCATTAATCGCTGCAAGCTAGAACCGTCTAAAGGATGATTATTGCCAGTTACTTGTGCCAGTAACCTTGTACAGTTATCCCTCCATTCTTGTTTAAAAACAATCAGCCCTGATCCACCAAAAATCATTCTACAAATTTGCATTATGTCAAAAGGGAGCAGGTCGTCTCCCCCAAACAGACTATCTATAAGGGTAAGGGTCATGGCCGAATTGAGTCCCTTCTCAGCGATCGCTTTAAGAATATTTTGCACAGTCTTAGGGTTTACTGGCAAATAAGCTCTCTGTCCTCCGCTCATCACCTGGACTGGGAATGCCAGCACAGATGGTGGGACCCAGTCACCACATGTATTCTGAATTTCCTTCCAATCTGTGAGACCAAGTGTTACCTCTCGCGGCTCCTTTTTACTTTTGGTGGAGAAAGTCAGGTTTTTAATTTGATTGATTCCCGATTCCTCCTCCTCCGAGCTGGAATCGGTTGTGAGCTGCTCGCCCTGACTCGTGTCTGACTCAGAGCCGGAACTCGACTGCCAAGCCACTTCCTGGTTCTTACTCCTTTTTGTTGGGCTCCGGCCCCGCCCATAACGTCTGTGATTGGTCCGTTCTTGTTTCCTCCCCCTCGACCCGCCCCGCCTTCTAGGCGGGTCCCGATTGATTCTCTGCCTGTCACTCAAGTTGTTTTCTCTTTCCTGTTCACGTGAGCTAGCTAGCCGCGGTATTTCCTGCCTGTTCTCGCGAGAGGTGCCTTCGCTCCGCCCTTCTTTGCTGCCGGCGCCATCTTTAGGCACACGTGGCAGTGACCATATTTCCTGAGATTCTAAAATCTCGGCAGCACCTCCGGCTCCCTCAGCTAGCCCATCCTGCAAAGATCTTTCCTGCTCTTGTTCCTCAGAAAGCGGATCGAGGTTCAGGGGTTGAAGAGGTATGTCACCCTCAGATGAACCTTTAAGGTCTGTAGTCCCATTAAAATCTGGGAGCTGTGAAGTTTGTGTGGCAGCCCCGACTCCCAATTTCGGGGTAGCCAGCAAACATTTCCTTGCAGCTTTCCAGGTATCCTGTTCCTGAAAGGCTTTTTGCAAAGCCTGTACAACTTTTCCCCACGATAAAAGGTATTTCCCTTTGCCAGAAGACATAGCCTCCTCGGCCAGGACTTTGGTACATTTATCCCACACTGCAGGGTGGAGAATATCCACCGGCTGCTCAATAACCCCAGCTTGTAAAAACCTCGTAATAACGAGGGTAAAATCTTTAGCTTTACAATCAATACCCCATTGCTTATGTAATTCTGATACGACCTTCGTAAGGGCTTCCATCCTCCTCACGGGTCCGAGGGCGTCCCCTCCGCCGGGCTGGTCCAGCCGCACCGGCCGCCGTTCCCCGAAGTCCAGGCGAGTTCCCCGAATTCCAGGTGGTTCCCGGGTTTCAGCACCAATTGTCGCCGTTCACGGCGTGGTGACCTGGTTCAGTAACGGCATGGCAGCCACACTCTGGCCACTCGGGCCATCAGCATGCAGACACCAATGTGGTGGACAGCAAAATTGTATTTAATGGTCGTTGCAACAGCCTTATATAGCTTACATTCATGACATCACTTCCACGTGCTTACATCATAGGCTTAACGCTATTAGCTACCTAAGAAATTCTTGAGAAGGTCCTAGAAGCGTTCTAGCAGTGTCCTAGATTTCCGTACAGCACGACATCTTCCGAACGCCAGACCCTCACTACCTACAAGGTGAGATACATCCGATGCCTGCAGCTCAGTGCTCTGGGCCAATGAGAGGGTCCAGCAACGCGCAGGTCACTTCAAGCTGCACAAATTCCCAGACACATGGCCTTGTGCTTTCCCAGACCCAGGGATGGGGGATAGAGAGGACGGGCAAGGAGGGAAACAGTCGAGCACAGACCCTCCGGAGAGGACCCCACGCCATGACCGAGTTAATGGAGACTCACTCAGTCCAGAATGATGTTTCGCTGGAAAGAGAAAAAAATATTTGATCAGAGGGGACATCTTGTCATCCCATCACAACTCATGAAAGAGGAGGAAGAGCTCTTGCAGACCCAAAACTACTTCTCTCAAAATTGCAAACAGCCCCCAAACCCCGGGAATGGATCTCTGCAGCCTGGTCACATCCCATGAATGGTACCCAAGGGGCCCTGGTCAGGGAAGAGGGTCCAGCCTTATGCTGACCGCCCCGAGCTGCCCATCCTCCCAGGCACATGGCCTTGGGCTTTCCCAGACCCATGGGTTCTGGGATAGAGAGGACAGGCAAGGAGGGAAGGGCTGAGCAAGGAGCACCCAGGAAAGGGCTCATGCTATGAAGGAGGTCATAGAGGGATTCACTCAGTGCTGCATCTTGCTCCTCTGGAATAATAATAAAAAGCAGAATTTTATGAGAGGGGAAGGCTTTTCATGCAATAACTTCTCATGAAGAAGTAAACAGAGCTTGGACAGACCCTGGAATACTTTCTTGTGAAGTGCAAAAATCCCCCAAGCCCCAGGAATGGATCTCTGCAGCCTGGTCACATCCCATGGCTGGTGCCCAGGGACAAGCAGAGGGAAGAGGGCAAAACTCTGGTCTGGAGTCCTCAAGGCTGATGAGCTGGATGAATTGAGAGGATGGGCAAGGAGGGAAAGAGCCAAGCACAGAGCACCCAGGACAGGACCCCCCGCCGTGCCAGAGCTCATGGAGACTCACCAGTCAGCTCACGGACTTTCTCTGTAAAGCAAAACCAATATTTGATAAGCGGACAGAGCTTCTCATCCCTAACCCCAACCTTAATCCTAACCCTAGGAGCTCCGGAGTGAGCAGGCAGAGCTGGCAATTGCATCGAACTGGTGATATGGGAAGTGTGGAAAAACCCCAAACCCGCAAATCTACTCCTTGCCTGGTCATGTCTCATGGCTGGTGCTCTAGAGAGGCAAGAGGGGCAGAGCTCAGGCAGGACTTAAATTTCTTCCTTTTGGGTCATGGTAAAAGCCCTGTGAAGTTACAGCCATGGCTCCCTTCCAGCATGGACACATCCAAGCCTAGTGCCCAGTTCTCTTGGCAATTGAAAGGGTCCAGACCCGAGATCATCTCTTCACTCCACCCACGCACTCAGGCAGATGGCCTTGGCCTTTCCCATACTCCAAGGTAAAAGGATGGAGAGGATGGGAGAGGAGTGAAAGGTCTGAGCATAGAGTGCCCAGGAAAGGAAACCACGCCATTAATGAGGTCATAGAGGGACTCACTTAATATTGCATCTCACTCGTCTATAATTAAAAAAAAATAATAATTTGATGAGAGGGGACGGCACATGGCCTTGGGCTTTCCCAGACCCAGGGGTTCTAGGATGGAGAGAAGGGCAAGGAGGGAAAGGGTTGAGAACAGAGTGCCTGGGACAGGACCCCACGCTGTGCCAGAGGTCACAGAGGGACTCACCCCGTGCTGCATCTCGTTTCCCTGGAAAGAAAAAACAATATTTGATCAGAGGGGACATCTTGTCATCCCATCACTGCTCATGACAGAGAAAGAAGAGCTCTTGCAGACCCAAAACTACTTCTCCCAAAAGTGCAAACAGCCCCCAAACCCCAGGAATGGATCTCTGCAGCCTGGTCACATCCCATGGCTGGTGCCCAAAGCGCCTTGGTCAGGAAAAAGGGTCTAGCCCTGTGCTGGTCACCCCGAGCTGCCCACCCTCCCAGGCACATGGCCTTGGGCTTTCCCAGACCCAGGTTTTCCGGGATGGAGAGAATGGGCAGGGAGGGAAAGGGACAAGCACAGAGCGCCCGGGACAGGGCCCCACACCATGAAGGAGGTTGTAGAGGGACTCACTCAGTGCTGCATCTCGCTCCTCTGTAAATTTTAAAAAAAAAAGCATTATTTGATGAGAGGGGATGGCTTTTAATGTGGTAAGTGCTCATGGTGAAATAAACAGAGTGTGGACAGATCCCAGAATACTTTTTGAGAAGTGCAAACGGCTCCCAAACTCCAGGCATGGATCTCTGCAGCCTGGTCACATCCCATGGATGGTGCCCAAGTGGCCCTGGTCAGGGAAGAGGGTCCAGCCTTATGCTGACTGCTCCGAGCTGCCCATCCTCCCAGGCACATGGCCTTGGCCTTTCCCAGATGCAAGGATGCTGGGATGGAGACAACAAGCAAGGAGGGAAACAGCTGAGCACAGATCACTCAGGACAGGGCCCCACGCCATGTACAAGAACAAAGAAGGACTCACCCCGTGCTGCATCTCGTTTCCCTGGAAAGCAAAAACTGTATTAGATCAGAGGGGACATCTTGTCATCCCATCACTGCTCATGACAGAGAAGGAAGAGCTCTTGCAGACCCAAAACTAATTCTCCCAAAAGTGCAAACAGCCCCTAACCCCCAGGAATTTCTTGCCCTAGTTTGATCATATCCTATGGCTGGTGCCTTGGTCTTCTGGATAGCTGAGAGAGTTGAGCCCAATGCTGGTTTCTCAGAGTTGCCCACCCTCCCAGGAACATTACTTTGGGCTTTTCCCCAGTGAAGGGATGCTGGGATGGAGAGGATGGACAAAGAAAAATGTAAGCACAGAGAGCCTAGGACAGGACTCACGCTGTGCCAAAGCTCACGGAAACTCACCCTGTGCAGCTGCTGTTCTATCTGGAAAGTAAACAAAGCAAATCATTGGATCAGGCAATGGAGATTTTTCATGCCAACTGCTCCTGAAGAGCAGGCAGAGCTCGGGCATAATTGAGCTTGATTATTTGGGAAAGCAGAAATACACCCCAGGAGCAGTGCCCTGCAGGATGGTCACTACACACAGGTCATTCCCAGGGTCCCTGGACAGGGAAAGGGTCAGTCCCTGTGCTGGTCTCCCCAAGGTACCTACCCTCCCAGGCACATGGCCTTGGGCTTTACCAAACCCAGGGATGGGAGATGGAGAGGATGGGCAAGGAGGGAAAGGGACAATAATATAGTGCCCAGGACAGGACCCCACACCATGCCGTAGGTCATGGAGACTCACACATAGCAGTTGTTGCTCCAGCTGGAAAGCAAAGAATGAGAATTACTGGATCAGGTAGCACAGCTTTTCATGTCAACTGCTCGTGAGGAGCAGGCAGAGCTCAGTCAGAACCCAAAGTCCTTATTTGGGACATGGAAAAGGCCCCCAAACTCCAAGAATGGCTCCCTCCACTTGCCATCGTGGTGCCACAGGACTCTGGTCAGGGGAGAGGGTCCAATACTGAGTTGGTCTACCTGACCTGCCCACCCTCTGAGATACATGGCCTTGGGTTTTCCCAGAACCAGGGGTGCTGGTATGGAGAGGAGGAGCAAGGAGGGAAAGGGCCGAGCACAGAGTGCCTGGGACAGGAACCCAGACTGTGCTAGAGCTCATGGAGACTCACCTAGTGCTGCATTTCGTTTCCCTGGAAAGAAAAAACAATATTTGATCAGAGGAGACATCATCCCATCACTGCCCAGGCATGTATCTCTGCAGCCTGGTCACATCCCATGGATGGTACCCAAGGGGCCCTGGTCAGGGAAGAGGCTCCAGCCCTATGCTGACCTCCCCGCGCTGCCCATCCTCCCAGGCACATGGCCTCGGCTTTCCCAGACCCAGGGGTTCCGGGATGGAGAGGACGGGCAAGGAGGGAAGGGCTGAGCACGGAGCACCCAGGAATGGGCCCCCTGCTGTGCCAGAGCTCATAGAGACTCACTTCATGCTGATTCTACATGCTCTGGAAAGCAAACAGATCCGATAGAAAGTTTGTCATGCCATAACTGCTCCTGAAAAGCAGGCAGAACGTGGCTTTACACCAAACTACTTCCCTGAGAAGTGAAATCATCTTACCGATGCCACAAGAAAGCCTCCTTGAAGATTTGGTTGTTTCCAGTGGCTGGGGCCCTGGGAGAAGAACAGAGAGTAGGAACAAACCATGGGCTGGTCTGCCCGAGCCAGGGGAGATGCATGGATTGAGAGCAAGGGCAAGAAGGGAAAGGACTGAGCACAGAGCACCCAGGACATGACCCCACCCTGTGCTGGAGCTCGTGGAGACTCACCAATCAGCTCATAGAGATTGACCCTGTGCAGCTGCTGTTTCATCAGTTAACAGAGATTTTTCATGCCAACTGTTCATGAAGAGCAGGGAGAGCTCAGGCAGAAACCAAATTCTTTATTTGGTATATGGGAAGGGATCCCAAACCCCAAGAATGTCTCTCTCCATTTGGTCACATCCCATTGTGGTGCCACAATGCCCTGGGTAGCAGAGAGGCTCCAATATCAACTCGGTCTCCCCAAGCTGACAGCCCTCCCAGGCACATTGCTTTATGTGTTCCCAGACCCAGGGATGCTGGTATGGAAAGGATAGGCAAGGTGGGAAAGGGCCAAGCATGGAACCCCCCAAGACAGGACCTCACACCGTGCCGTAGCTCAGGAAGACTCACCCATTTCTTTAGTTCTCCAGCTGGAAAGTAATGGAAGAGAAATATTAGATCAGGTGGAATAGGTTTTCATGTCAACGGCTCATTAAAAGCAGGCTGAGGTTGTGCAGACCTGAAGTTGCTCATTTGGGAAATGGGAAAACACTGGCTGGCTTCCTGCCAGCCCGGTCACATCCCACATCTGGTGGCACAGGGCTTTGGGAAGGGGAGACTGTAGTCCTGGTCTGCAAGCTGCCCACCCTCCCAGGCACATGTCCTTGGACTTTCGTGAAGCCAGGGATGTTGAGATGGAGAGGACGGGCAAGGAGGGAAAGGGCCAAGCAGAGAGCACCCGGGACAGGACCCCACACCATGCCAGAGCTCACAGAGACTCACCCGTTGGTGTTGCGACTTGATTCCTTTGGAAATAAAAAGAGAAAAGCAAGCCATATTTAGTCATGGAGCAGGTTCTGATGATTTCACTACTCATGAGTGAACAGTCAGAAATCACCCAGACCCCCAACTCTTTTTGGGGAGTAGGACCAGAGCACCTTGCTCTAGTGGTTCCCTGCCAGGCAATTCCCCCATCAGCCAACCCAGGCTTTCTGGATTTAACCCCTAAGGTCAGGAATCACCCAAACACAAAGTCCCTTCCAGGGATGTTGGGGCTCCCCAGTGCAGCCCCTGCTTTGCCCCACTGCCCCTCACTGGGATTTATTGCAAATGCATTATTAATCTAAATGACAAGAAATATTTTAAACCCCCTGTGTAATAAGAAATCACTCACGGAACAGGCACAAGCTGCTGGTGCTTCAGTCCACTCAAAACTCCTGACCTTTGCTCAGTTTCACAATTAATGTCTGCGTGTAACTTGAGGCCCCACCCCAGGTGAGAAGCTGAAGTTCCTCTTCCAGGCACCAAAGTCCGCAGCCATAAAGCGTTAAGCAGGAACAAGAGAGAGAAGGGAACCCAACCCCCTCCCCATCCCAGCCTGGGTGCAGGTGCTGGAGGTGGCTTTTCCCAGAGCGGCACCTCTCCCTGCAGCCTGTGCTGAGGAACAGCACTGTGAGAGTTTTGGCACCTCAGGAGGTGTTAGGGGCAGAGTGAAACATCTTGGGATGGTCAGAGATGCATGAGAACTCAGACCAGTAGCAAGGCAGGGATCTTTACTGGTGGAAATGACTTTTTGTGGTTTCTGGGAATTATTATAGAGGAAAATATGGAGCAAACCCAATGTTCCCTGAGGTCTTTGTTCATGTTCTTGGACAGTGTGTCCACGCTCCCACCTCCTCCCATAAACTTCGTAACGCATCTCCCAGCATCTGGACATACTGGGACAGACCGGGGCTATGCCTGCTGGGGATGTCCCCTCCATTGGTGATCCCAACCAGATGGCTGCAGAAATGCCTTTCCACTGTATTTATGGTGGAAGGATCATGCTGCACCTTAGACCACAGTGAGGGTGGTGCCTGCATGAGGCTTTCTGCCAAGAAAACAACAGGAAACATGTAGTTTGCTTTGCTGACACATCCCCCAAGTCACGCATTGGCTGTTGGTCATGGTGCCTTGCTTTGTTTCCTCTGATTCCTTCACCCAAAACCCAGTGTCATGTGGAGCAGTTCAGACATGACTAACCAGCCAGACATCATGAGGAACACTATAAGGACCACCTAAAAGCTGCTTTTCCCAGGGACAAACTGGCCTATTTAAATATGAGACCCACACAGGTCATACAAAGCCCACTGCACTTCATGAGCCCAACCGCCCTACACACAGCAAATCCCAACTCCTTTTCCTCCTTTACTGACCTTCTGAAATATTTCACAGTCCTGCTGACATGCAGACCAGCTCGTTTGTAGTGAAGTTTCATTCCCACTGAATAATTTTCTGAGTTTCTATGGGTTCAAACACACCTACAAAGTGTTCTTCCTAACAAAGCGTGTGCCCTCAAATGTTCTATATATACGTGTGGCTTCTGATCTTTACCAAGGCAGGATCTCACACTGAATGACCTTCCACTACCTGCAGCACATATGTCTCTCCTCTGTGAGTTTTCTGGTGTACAGAAAGGTGTGAGCTCTGCCCAAAGCTCTTCCTCCACTCGCATCTTCTGTACTCAGGGTACTGGCAGGGCTTTTCCCCATGTGCATTTGCTGTTGGACAACAAGTTCCAAACTCCACATGAAGCTTCACACACACTTGAGGCACTTGAAAGCTTTTGTGCCTGCATCATGAGCACAGGCACCCCATCTTCACCTGCACACTTGCTGCTCAGGCCTTCTTTTTTACCCATTCCTTGAAGATCAGGGCCCCAGCTCTCTCCTCACTCCTGCATCTGGGTGAGCAAGTCAAGACTGGGTATAGAAAAACCTGTTCCAGAGATTGGGAGATAACTGCATGAGGGACTTGAGAATTGTAAAGTATTTGCAAAGTTAGAGAAATTCAAATTTCTAGAGAGGACACAGGGCAGGAGGATGGTGGTACAGTCATCCAGAACACCAGGTACCTGGGTGAATGTGCATCATCCACAGAGGACAACCATCACCTGTCATCCCAAAACCAATCATTGGGATGGAGCTAGTCCAGGGAAATGGAAACTGTCCCTGCAGGGAAGACTGATGTTTCCATCCAATGGAATGACACAGAAGAGAAACAAGAGCTTTTCCTTAATGTTTCTCTTCCCTCTGTCTCCCAGAACCATCAAGGAGATGATCTGTCTCATTCCTTAGTGGTGCAGACCTGGAGCCATCTGAAAATTGAGAGCATCTGCAACGCCACATCAGAGAGAAGCTCTGCGGAGAAAGACCTGGGGGTCCTGTTGGACAACAGGTTGGCCATGAGACAGAGCATGCCCCAGGGGCTGAGAAGGCCAATGGGATCCTGGGGGGCATTAAAAATAGCATGGCCAACAGGTCAAAGGAGGTGATCCTCCCCCTCTGCTCTGCCCTGGTCAGGCCCTAACTGGAATATTGTGTCCAGTACTGGGCTCCCTGGTATAAAAATGACAGAGATCTCCAGGAGAGAGCCCAGTGAAGGGCTACAAAGATGATTAAAGGCCTGGAGCATCGAGGAAAGCCTGAGTGAGCTGGGGCTGTTCAGCCTTGGGAGAAGGAAACTGAGAGGGGATCTGATCAATGTTTATCAATACTTGAAGGGTGGGACACAGGGAGAAATGGCCAGCTTCTTTTCGATGGTCAATGGGGACAGCACAAGCGGTGGTGGCCTCGAGTTGGAACACAGGAAGTTCTACACCAATCTGCGGAAGAACTTCACAGTGAGGGTGACAGAGCCCTGGGACAGGCTGCCCAGAGGGGTATGGAGTCTCCTTCTCTGGGGATATTCAAGACCTGCCTGGACATCGACCTGTGCGACCTGTCCTAGGGACCCTGCTTTGGTAGGGGGGTTGGACTCTATGAGCTCTGGAGGTCCCTTCCAATCCCTAAGATTCTGTGAATAAGCCAAACCTTTGGGAGCTCTTGGCTTCAGCCCTGGATTGGACAGGACTCCTTATCCAGAGACATCACAGTCTCATAATTCTCCAGAAAGATGTCCACATAGAGTGTCCTTTGCATCAGGTCCAGCAGGAACCATTGCTCCTTGGTGAAATACGTGGCCACCTCCTCAAAACTCACTGCCTCCCGCAGCAGCACCAAAAGATCTTCAGTACCTGGGGCTGGAATCACAGGCCCAAACACTCAAGAGGGAGAAGAGTAAACCCCCCAGAAGTCCTGGGGTGAAGAAGAGATGCTCAAGCCCATCCCAAGCAGTGTAGGAAAGCTTTGCAGTATTTCTTCCTCAATGCTTCACCACAATGAGGAAGAAAACCAAGGACTTCCCATGAGGAATCTGAGATTCATGGATCTGAAAATAAAGCTGCAAGCAGGAGCCAAGGAGATGGGCAGAAAGGGGCTGTGAGGGAGAAGGGCCCACAAACTGTTAGAAATGCCAATGGTCCTAAAGAAAGGACTTGAGGTAGACACGTTAGTGAAACAGTAGTTTATTATACATTCTTGCAAGAGTGGGTGACCTAACAAAGTAGGCACACCTTTGGTCAGAGTTTGTAGCACTTTTATTATATATCCTTGTTCAAAAATCATTAGGTTACCTCACACACCTGTACATATTCGTAACCTGTCCTGCTCTGTATTAAAATGAGTTCCAAGAAGTGATTTCCATCACCTCCTCCCCACTGCGCCTGTGCACTGCTGTTTGGTGGTGGTGGTTGAGGGTCGTGGGGATGAAGTCGGGTGGCTCCTCTTCGTCACTGCAAGTAACCTTCTGTCTTGCGCAGACTCAGTTACCCCTTGACTCTGATCCAAACTACAAGTTTGGTTTCAGCAGGTTTTGTATACCTTCAAGGACAAGGGGGAGCTTGAACTAGTTACAATGAAATGCTTTGCCTGCATTTGTGACCAATTAGAAACAAGCAAGGAATTCATGAACAGATAAGGAGGAGGGGGGGATTGGAACTTGTCAAAGAAGTCATTTTATATCCACAGAGCACATAGTCCTTGAGTGTGTAATTTACTTAAAATATGGTGTTAGACCCAAACTTATGTCCCAATTGGTGTTTCTTCTTTATCAGTGAGGCAGAGGCATTCAAGTGAGGCATTGCTTATGGGAGGTCACCACTGTGGCACTTCAAGCCATCCTGTTAGCAAGTCTTCCTTAACCCTTTACAAGAGTCTTAATGCAATATTTCAGCACTGTTGAGACATAAGTCCACAGTTTTCCCACCCCGTCACCCATTACTTAGCAAATGAATCTTTAGGTGGGTCTCCAGGCCTGGTCAAAACCGGCTGGAGTCGTCTTTTTTGTCATGCGCCATCATCATGGCAGAAATACTGGGTTCACTGGATTCACACAGCGTGAGCTTCCTTTTCTAGTACTTTCTGTGGGGAGGTGGTGAGGGAAAACTGCGCATGTGCATTTCCACAAACACAGTCAGGTGAACAAGCACTGGAGCAGCAGAAAATGGCTGCACAGTTGAACCCACATCTCTCCATGTTAAAAACAAGGATGTTGTGCTGAGCAATGTCGAGTGCCTTGCACAAGTCCAGAAAGATGATGTCTGTCTTCTCTTTTCCACCACCTCTGTTACTCCATCATAGAAGGCCACCAGATTTGTCAGGCACAAACTGCCCTTAGTAAAGCCATGTTGGCTGTCCCCAGTCACCTCCTCATTCTCCATGTTCCTGAGCATAGTTTCCAGGAGAATCTGCTTCATGATCTTGCCAGGCACAGAGGTGAGACTGACCAGCCTGCCCAGGGGGTGTGGAGTCTCCTTCTCCGGAGATATTCCAGCCCCATCTGGATGCCTATCTGTGCCATATGAGCTGGGGAGCTGCTTTGGCAGGGGGGTTGGACCCGATGAGCTCTCGAGGTCCCTTCCAACCCCTACAATTCTGTGATTTCTGTGTGATTTCTCCTTGGTCTGGGTATGGCACCAGAGAGCCCCCATACCCATTCCCTGGATACAGGACCCCAGGCCTTCTGTTGGGAACAAGCTTCCCCTGCATGGGGATGGGCTACTGGGGACATGTTCTGCCCAGGGATCTGAGGTCCCTGAGGGGAAAGGGCACAGATGGCACATCCCAACACTTGAAGACCCCCCACCCTACCTTGTCTTCTTGTCCTGAGTTCCTCACAAGCTCACCACTTAATTTCTCTTCTTTTTCCTCCTTATTTGATTCCTGGGACTGATGGGCTCCTGCCTTTTCCTTCAGAACAGACCAATGTCCTGAGACCCCCCCACACCCCCTCAGATGAACCCAGTGACCCTGGCTCAGGCGAAAAATCAGTGACAATGATCATACACAAGGACATCAGGCTGTTCTGTGACGGGAAACACCTCCTGAGGTGCCAAACCTCGCCCAGTGCTGTTTCCCAGCACAGGCTGCTGGGAGAGGCACAGTTCCAGGAAAAGCCACCTCCAGCACCAGCACCCAGACGGGGATGGGTTGGATGTTGCTTTCGCTTTGCTGTGTTGTCCCCAGGTCCTGCTTGCAGCTGTATCTTCTGACCCTGGACTTTGGTAGGAGGATACAGAACTTCAACTCATTGGGTGTGGAGACTCGTCACACCCACAGACAGTAAAATCTGCACCTCAAACTGGGCAAAGGTGCAACTGCTTTACTGGGCAGCCTGCTGCATCTGGCAGCTCGTGTCCATCCAGTGAGCGACTTTTTCTGCAGGGGATTTAGAATATTTCCTGTCATTTCGAGTCAGTAAGAGATTTGCAATAACTCCTGGTGAGGGGCAGTGGGGCAGAGCAGGAGGCTGCAGTGGGGAGCTGTGTGTGGTCCCATCCTGCTGGCGAGAGCCCCTCCCCTTCTGCACACAATTCCCACACTCCTCTGTGCTGCAGGTGCAGATGTCCTTCTCAGCCCCACCCTGCCCAGGCAGAGCAGGATGGACTTCAATGAAGTTTTCCTTGTGCACATGGAGTGTGGCCATGGGGGTTCCTGGGGGTTTGTCCTGATTCCTGGCTGCTGCTGAAGGGGATTTGCAGCAGGCTTGGAGCAGCGGTTGGAGCAGGAGCCTGGGGGCAGCTCCCAGCAGAATGAGCATGGTGCAGGGGGTGGGAGGTGGGAGGCACTCAGAACTCAGACCCCCCTTGAGGAAAGACTGGAGGAAAGCCAAGGTCACTCCAGTCTTGCAGAAGGACAAGGAGGAGGACCAAGGAAACTTCAGGCCAGTCAGTCTCACCTCCATCTCACTACAGGTGATGGACCAGCTTCCTTTGGGGGTCATCAATAAGCATGTGGAGGAAACAAAGATTATCAGGAATGTCCAGCACGGATTCACAAATGACTGGAACTCCTGGAGAGTGTCCTTTGCGGAGGGTACACAGATGAAAAGCCAACTGAAGCATCTCTCATATAAGGAAAGACTGATAGAGATGGGGCTGTTTAATCTGGAGAAGACTGAGAGGGTATCTGATCAATGCTCATCAGTATCTAAAGGTGGGTGTCATAGAATCATAGAATCATAGAATGGCATGGGTTGGAAGGGACCCCAAGGATCACAGAGCTCCAACCCCCCTGCCACAGGCAGGGACACCAACCTCAGGCCTGGAGCTACACAAGGTTGCCCAGGGCCCCATCCAACTTGGCCTTGAACACCTCCAGGGATGGGGCATCCAACCTCTCTGGGCAGCCTGTTCCAGCACCTCACCACTCTCTCTGTAAAAAACTTCCTCCTAATATCTAACCTAAACCTTCCATCCCCCTTGTCCTGCCATTGTCTATCCTTTTAAAAAGTTGAATCCCCTCCTGCTTATAAGGTCCCTTCAGGGACTGGAAGGCTGCAATGAGGTCCCCCCGCAGCCTTCTCTTCTCCAGGCTGAACAAGCCCAGCTCCCTCAGCCTCTCTTCATAGGACAGGTGCTCCAGCCCTCTGAGCATCTTCGTGGCTCCTCTGAACCCTCTCCAACAGTTCTACATCTTTCTTGTATTGGGGGCCCCAGCTCTGGACACAAGACTCCAGATGGGGCCTCACAAGGGCAGAGCAGAGAGGGACAATCACCTGGGTTCACTGGGTTCACGCATGCGTGAGCTGCCTTTTCTAGTACTTTCTGTGGGGAGGTGGGGAGGGAAAACTGCGCATGTGCATTTCCAAAAGCACACAGTTAGGTGAACAAGCAGTGAAGCAGCAGAAAATGGCTGGTGTTGGCGAGGATGAGACCCCAAATCCCTCCCCCGAACCTTGTCCTTCAACTCCATGAGTGGTAAGGTTTCCTTTCTCCAACACTACAGCCTGGCAGTAGGGACAATGTCCTTGCTATGGCTATAGTGGTGTATTGTTCCCCTTCCATTAGACTTTCAGGTCATCACAGCCTACCCAGCATGTGCGGTTTCATCTCCCGGAGCAATCAGAGAGGTGGGTGTTACTGAGACTGAGAGATCTCTTCAAACTCAGATAGTTGGTTTAGAAAGAATCAAGGTTTTCCTGTTCTGTTATTGCTTTCCTTCTAGGCAGAGGCCCCATGCCTCTCGTCGCAGGGTTGCAGATGCCGTGGTGATGTGTGAACGATGCCGTGTGATAGAATTCTATGCACTGTTAGGATCTTGTTATTTTGGTTTTGTTTTTGGTTGTGGCTGGTTTCTATTGTTGTTACAGCTGTGTACACCAATAAAGTTCAGTTTTGTTCAGTTAACCAAGAGTTTCTATATATCCTAAATTCTTCTACAGAAAATACAATAACCCTTTTCAATTTGCAAAAGCAACATCATTTCCCAGCATTTTCCACAAAACCTCCCTGCAATGAAAAAGTCCCATCTCTGGAAATACTCTTCACATTACCTGTACATGGTGTACATCATCAGGAGTGGCTCTGAGCACTAGTACAAGGTCCAAGAAGTCAGGTGTCCAGCCTCCACTTTGTTTTGGTTTCTGTAGCCCCAAAATGAGGAAGAGCGCCACATCCCCAGCATCTTCCCATGCCCTGGAGGTCTAGACCAACTCCAGATACTGCTCACAGCAGCATCCCATTGTGTCCCACCTCATTGTCATGGTTCTGGCCAGGACAGAGTTAACCTTCCCAAGCAGCCAGCACAGGGAAGTTGAATTAGCCCAGGCTGTTTCCACCCCATCTGACATCACTCCCACATAATAGGGGCTAGTTGGGGAGGGATGCTCCTGCGTGGCTCCAGGGCAGTCTGAGTGTGGCCGGGTCAGTCCTCACATTGTGCAGCACTGTTATTGTCAGGTGAATAAGGTAGTCTGTTATCATGAGGTGTAAGTGAAATCTACCGTGGGCTGTTGTCACAGTTTCGCGTAGCTGTTTGCTGGGAGAGACAAGGGGCTGCACAAAATGGCTGCTGTAAGGAGCAACTAGAAGCTCTCAGGCCCCAAAGAGTAAACATCAGCTGATTCAAGGCCAAAGATGCCGCTGACTAAGGCCAAGCCCATCATCGATGGTCACAGCACCTCTGGGAATCACAGTTAGGAGAAAAAAAAAAAAAAAAATGAAAGCAGCTGCATTTTGCCCCCAGAGAAGGGAGTGAGAAGATGTAAGGAGCTGTGCAGGGAAGCACAGCTTCCCAAGGCCAGGGAAGGGGTGGAGGAAGCTCCCCAGGTGCTGGAAAGAAAGATGCCCCTGCAGCCCCTGGAGAAACACATGGTAGAGCGGGTGTCCCCCCTGCAGCCCATGGAAAAGGCTGAGACCCCACCTGCAACCTGTGGAGAGGCCCCCATACTGGATGTAGCAGGTGGAGACAGACAAGAGACACTATAACCCATGTTGGAGCAAGCCCCTGCCAGCACTTGCAGACTGTGGAGAGAGACAGAGACACAGAGATGAGCAAGAGAGAGATTTGTGCTGGAACAGGTTTGCTGGGGGGAGGCTGGTGACCCCGTGGTGGACTGGGACTGAGAGACACTGTGATTTATGACTGCACCCATAGCAGTGACACACACCAGGGCAGCTGGGGAGGAGCTGAAGCCCTGTTGGAAAGGACTCACTCTGGAGAAGTTCATGAAGGACTGTCTGCCGTAGGTGGGACCCCATGGTACTACAGGGGGAGGGTGTGGAATGAATGCCCCCTCCCGGGCCAAGAAGAAAACCGACTTGCAAGGAACTGACCAAAACCCCCATTTTCCCAGTCCCTGCCCCTCCCTGTGCCACAATGTGGGGGAAGAAGGGAGTGAAATAATGGCTAGAGTGAAGTCTGCTAAGAGAGGGGTGGGGGAAGGTGCTTTAAGATTTGGTCTCACTTCTCATTATCCGACTCTGGTGTCACCGTCTGTGTAGTGCAGTGTATTAAATTAGAGAGTTTTCTTTCCTTCACTCTGTGTTGAGTTTGTTCTGCCCATTGACGTTGATTACAGGATGATCTCTTCCTGTCCTTGTCTTGACTCCTCAGCCTCTCAATATATATTTCCTCCCCTGTCCAACCGAAAAGGGGAGTGATAGACTGACTTTGGTGGATGTCTGACCTCCAGCCAGGCCTAAACCACCACACCATATTCATGTTATTTCCTGGAAATCATTATCATATGTAAATGTCCTTCGCGCATGTGTGGTTATGTTGAGTGGGATCCTCTGGTGGTCATCGATAGTCTTCCTCACTGTGTCTGCAAGTGAACCCCATTGCTGTGCATTCTCATCTCATCTTCGGCTGATCTTTTATAACCATAACCAGTTTCTTCTTGTACCTTTTGTTTTGACTCAAGGTCCATAACCAGTAGTCATTGTTTTAATTCAGAGTCCACAGAGGTTTTCCAGAGTGATCAAGGCACACACCGTCCCATCCCTAAAAGCCACAACATACTTCATAGCTACAGTATTTCCCTTAGAATCACAATCATATCCTAAACGAAAATAAAAATAATCTATTATTTAATATGGTATTTATAACATTTCCCCCCTTTGAAACTATTGATACGTATTCTCAATACTTTCACACCTTGTATCATTCCTACTGTTGAATTATCAAAAGCCAAATTGTCATATGGTGGTGGATTCTGCATGGTTCTGTCATTTTGTCTCGATAGTGCTTTTATAATTTTTCAGTTCCATTATGTTTTTTTACTTTATTCACTTTTCAAACAATGCTATGCCAGAGCAAGCACAAAGAATATCACTGTTAAAATGAGTGAAAGTTTCAATCATTGACTTTACCCAGGAACTCAAATTCAGGTCTAACCTGCTAAGAATTTTATCTAGCCAACTTTCTGACATGTCTTCCTTTATTTTGTGTGTTTCTTCTTCAATTTTATCTAACAATTCTAGGTCATGTTCTACATCTTCAGTCACATTTGGGATATGTATACAACAATTATCTGCTTTGTCTCTCAAGAATCCACATACTCCATGTTCCTTCAGCAATAACATATCTAGTGCCATTCTATTTTGTATGGCAATTCTTAATGTAGTTTGTAGCTGTACATTTATTGGTCTGAATCCCTTACATGTTATATTAGCCAGTTGCTCGACTTGTCCAGTCAATTGGTATAACCAGTCCCTATTTCTGTATGATGCTATGCAGTTTAGGAGGGACTCCAGTGCCCAATCAACTTGTACTCAAATCCCTGGCTCATTCCAAGTGTCTTCATCTAATGTTGATCTTTTCACTTGTACCAAATGTAGTTTTTCTTGACCTCCTTTAAAGGGGGATATTTTCCAAATGGGGCATAATGTGGGTAGTCCCAAAGTAATTTTTTTGACTTTTCCATCTATTGGTAAGTGAGATGTCCAAGTATTGTCACTTGTTTCCCAAATTAAATGTCCAGGATTTGGAATCAAGCTCCACCAGATAACTTCCCAGTATGTTGTTACATTTAAAGTGTTTTTCAGTCCTTGACATAAACAGCCAAATTTTAAAGCTGCTGCCAACAGGGGTATCCGTTGGATTGCTTGACTTACTGTACTACAATTATACATTTGCTCACACTGCCACCAGGGGACTATTTTTTTCTTTTTCTCATGTACTGGCACTTTTATCTACTAATGTAGGATCTACTGTAAATTCTAATCCATCCCTTGTAAAACACCATGGGGTTTTTGCCATATACTGAAACTGTAAGAGAATGCCTATAGACCAAATGATGGTCCATTTCTCTTCATTTTTGGAAGTTTATTCAGTACATTCCCATGCCATAGTTATTCTAGATATGTTCCATTTTACAGGCTCACCATAGCTGCACCATCCAACATTTTAAAGTCTACCTATAATGAGTGAATTGATAATCCAACAGTTTTTTGCAGTTGGCTCTGCTCTCTGGGGATTTCCATTGTTTTCTAATATACTCTATTCTTTCTTGCCATCCTAGTACCGGCTTCTGTTCACAATGGGTAGTTTCATTTCTGCTTTCTACAGTAGTCATGTTCATTGTCAAAATACCCCATGGGATAGATTCTCCAACTGCTCAGGGTGTTGGCAGGCAGGCAGGAATTTGTGATACATTTTGCATATTTGTAAACTCTTTAATCAAACCCATCATCAAATTTTCTTCCTGAGTTTTACCTGGCACTGATGTTACTTGTTCTGTGTCTATGTTCTTGCTTGTGTCTTGTTTCTTTTTCATTAAGATTTCATTTATTTGAGTATGTTTATTTACTTTTACCTGCCAGTCATTCAAGTTACAGGTCTGTATCTGAGCACTGTTCGTTACCTGTGTTGGGTTAAGTAACGGTTTTTCTTTTATCTATGTTTTCACCACCATAGACTTTAAAGCAAACAGGAAAATAAATCTGTTAATCATATTTCAAAGTTAACTTTAAAGTCTCTGGATTTCCAACCACTCTCCAGCTAGTGTGTGGTGCCTTCCTCACTCTGGTGTAGTGGATCCAAGAATCTGATTCAGCAATCTTGATTGCAGTAAAGGTGTTTAGCAACACCTGGTAGGGTCCGTTCCTCATTCCAAGACTTTATATAGACATAGTCCCCCAGTTGAAAGTTGTGTGCCGGATTCTCTAGTGTCAGGGGTGGATTCCACACCACCACACTCCGGAGTCTAGCTAGAGATTTCCAAGAGACCGCAAATAATTTTACACATCCTGTTTTTCTGCTATATGCATATTTGGATTAGGTTCGGGAGTTTCACATGGCTTTCCATACATTATTTCATAAGGACTAACTGACATTACACTTTGGGGTTTTACTCTTATTCATAACCTTATCATAACAATGCTAGTGGAAGTGCCTGGGGACGGCACCCTGACCTTACCTGGACTCTTAAGCCTCTTACTATATATTTTCTCCCCTGTCCAGCTAAAAAGGGGAGTGATAGACTGACTTTGATGGGCGTCTAGCCTCCAGCCAGGGCTAAACCACCACATCTGTTACTGTTCTTCTTTCAGAGTGATTTTATCCTTAAACTGTCCTTATCCCAATCCACAGAGACTCTGTCTGTTTCTCCTTCAGGAGGGAGCAACCATTGTGTGGTGTTCAGCCACTGATTGGGGCTAAGCCACCACACCAATTCCATCCCATCCAAACACAATACAAACCAAAGCACACCACCCCCAACCTACATGCATCAACACCACTCCACAGTCTCCAAGTCTGCTGTAGTATTAAACCCCGCAGTGTCAGCAGCAACCACACCAATCAGTACTGGTAAATATTGCTTTCCCAGTGCCCCAGGGGGGAAATCCTGTCCCCGCTCAGGACTTTCCTCTTCTGCTGCCCCTGAAGCTGCTCTGGGACAAAGAGGCTTTTGTGCACAGAGCCCAGTCCCTAAACCAGCCACAAGCTGCCACCGCCTGCACCCAGTGCCCATCTTGGAAGGGCAGGAAGGAAACACACCTCAGGCTTGATCCTCACAGGATGGCGCTGTGTGGAAGGATGCGGCAAAGCTCGGGTGTTCTAGTGACACAGGGTGCTGGCAGAGAACCAAGACAAGGGAGGCCTGAGTTGCCCTGAGTGTCTCCCACCTCCAACCCCTGGTCACCCTGCTGGGAGCTGCCCCCAGGCTCCTGCTCCAACCACTGCTCCAAGCCTGCTGCAAATCCCCTGCAGCGGCAGCCAGAAATCGGCACAACCCCCCCAGGAACCCTCACGGCCACACTCCATGTTCACCCACAAAGCTTTATTGAGTCCCGTCCTGCTCTGCCTGGTCAGGATGGGCCAGGGCAGGGCTGAGAGGGACATCTGCTCCTGTGACACTAGGGAGAGGAGTGCAGGCAGGGTCTGCAGAAAGGAAGGGGCCCTGCAGGGATGGGAAGGGGAAGGAAGTGGGGAAGGAGGTGCTGTCACTGAGGCACAGCTCGATTCCCTCTGTCTCAACCCAAAACCATGGGCGGATGGTCTCTCCATTGAATGAGGCTTGTGGGAAGGTGAAGATTTCGGCCCCACTGTGACCATCGATGAAAGTCACCAGCCCCTGTGGGCAGTCCAGACAGACCCTGACTCTGCTGGGGACCCGGGACAGGGACAGGTGTTTGCGAGGAGAGGTGAGAGACTGAAACTGTCTGTAGGAGTGCTGTACCCCCCATATCCCTCCTTCAGGGCTCATGTGCATATACCCCTTCCTCTTCACAGAGTCCCTGGCCACCCCCAGAGCCCACCCTGAATCACCTCCCACCTCCCCCTTCACCTCCACCTCCCAGCAGTGCCTCCCCTCACTGAACCCCTCCTGGCCCAGCACACAGGGCCAAGATGTAAATCTCTGAGGGATGTCAGGCCGGTCCTGGGGTTCTCTTCCCCTTCTCACACTTCTCCCATCCTTGGACAGGACAAGCTCAGGATGAGCTGTGTTGGGATCCAGGGTCACCACATCTGCAGGGACAGGAGGAGCCAGAGCATCAGGGGCAGAGCTCAGCGCTGGGCAGGTTTCACCCCCCTGGGGACAGGATCTGCCCCGCAGGGCAGGACACGTGGAATCTCATTCCTCCTAGAGATCTTATCCTGGGACCAGAGCCAGATGAGCTCAGTCCCATTGGAACAGACATCAGTGGGGCTGAGGCCCCAGCAGGGAGGAGCAGGATGAGGAGGTAGCGGCTGGGTCTGGGCACTGCCCAGGGTGTTAGGGGGGAGGTGACTCCTTTTTGGCCTCACTGATGGAGCTCACAAGGGGTGGCACATGCCAGAACACAGTGGGGGAACAGCCCAGTGCCACACTCGGGGTTGGGGAGTCACCCAAGACACCCATGCACAGCCAGTCCCAACCACTGGCCAGCCCCTTGCACACAAGGAACAGGAAGAGAACCAACCAGAGCAGCACACAAATCCCAATTACCTGGAGTGTGGGTCAGCAGAAACATTCTCCACGCTACAAGGAGAGAGGAGAGCTTGTCACATCCCAGAACTGGTCCTCAGCTGCTCTGGTCAGGGCAGAGGGTCCATCCCCACGCTGGTCTGCCCCAGCTGCCCACCCTCCCAGGCACATGGCCTTGGGCTTTCCCAGCCCCATGGATACTGGAATGGAGACAACGGGCGAGGAGGGAAAGGGCCGAGCAACAAGATCCCAGGACAGGACCCGAGACTGTGCTGGAGCTCACGAACACTCACTCAGTGCTGCAGCTCGTTCCTCTGAGAAGAAAACAGAGATATTTGATCAGGTGGGACAGATTTTCATCACATAAATGCTTAGGGATAGGCAATAGAGCTCAGGAAGACTCCAAATTGCTTGTTTCTGAGTAGTTGGAAGGACCACAAAACTTTGGAAATGCCTCCCTGTCAGCCTGGTCACATCCCACAGATGGTCCCAAGCAACCTAGGGCCAGAAAGATGGTCCGTCCATGCACTGGTCTCCCCAAGCTGCCCACCCTCCAGGGCACAGGCCTTGGGATTTCCCAGCCCCAGGGATGCCGGGATGGAGAGCATGGACAGAGAGGGAAAGGTCCAAGCACTGAGATGCCAGTGCAGGACCCCACACTGTGCCAGAGCTCACAGACACTCACCCAGTAAGTCATCGCGTTCCTCTGGGAAGCAAACAGAAAAAGAAATATTAGATCATCAGGGACAATTTACCATCCCACAGCTGCTAAAACAGGAGCAAAACCACTTTGTGATGATCCACAATTTTCTTTGTCTATGGCGGGAATGGACCCTAAACCCCAAGGAATGTCTCTTTCCACAGTGGTCATGTCTCATGGCTCATTCACAGGGGTCTGGGGAGGGGAGACAGGACACGTCCCTGAGGTACCCATCCTCCCAGGCACATGGCCTTGAGGTTTCCCAGACACAGGGATGCCAGATGGAGAGGACGGGTAGGGAGGGAAAGGGCCAAGCACAGAACGCCCAGGAAAAGGACCCCATGCCATGCTGGAGCTCTCGGAGACTCACTCAGAGCTGCATCTCGTTCATCTGGAAAAACAAGCAAAAAGTAATAGTTGATCATATGGGATAGGTGTGTATGTCATAACTCCTAATGAAGGAGGAGGAAGAGCTCAGGCAGACCCCAAATTTCTGTTTGGGGGCTATAAAATCAACCCCAAACCCCAGAAACTGCTCCCGACAGCCTGGTTAGGCTCCATAGCTGGTGCCCATGTCCCCTGGACAGGTGAGAATGTCCGTCCCTGGCTGGTCTCCCCAGGCTGCCCACCCTCCCAGGCACATGGCCTTGGGTATTCCCAGACCCAGGGATGGGGGATGAAGAGGACAGGCAGGGAGAGAAAGGGCTGAGCACAGAATGCCCAGGGACAAGACCCCACAGCGTTTTGGAACTCATTGACACTCACCCAGTGCTGCATCTCGTTCCTCTGGAAAGCAAGGAAAAGCATTATTTGATCATGTGGGACAGATTTTTATCCTGTAACTCCTTATGAATGGCAGGCAGAGCTCAAAGAGTCCCCAAATTGTTTGTTCCTGTGTAGTAAAAATGACCCCAAAACCTTGTTTATGGTTCCCTATCAGGCTATGCACATCCCAGAGCCAGTCCAAGCAGCTCTGGGTAGGAGAGAGGGTCCGGCCTGATGCTGACCTCCCTGTGATTCAATGATATGTACTAATGCTGAGTAGATTGATGATGATGTATCTTAAGAGACAATTAATTAATATAGCTTTAATATAAAGAGAATTTGTGTGTTTTGAGAACAGGCAGTATTTGCCTGGTTTGGATTTTAGTAGAGTCTGGCTGTAGCCATGTGAGGTGGTTTGTTAGAGCAGCTACAGAATTTAACCCTAACAGGGGAACAGCCTTAAATACAAAGAAGTTAAGATACGGAAGGAGTAAATAATGAGACCAATGACCAATGAAGAGACAGAGTGCATCTTGCTTTCAGTGAAAAGGGATTCCAAATTAGTTTGTGCAGGAATGTGTTTTTGAGACTGGAGAAAACCGTAAGGAGCAGGTGCTGAGAGAGAGGAAGACGTCGAGCCTTCAACCCTGAAGATCACCAGGAGACCCCCTGAGTGTCACTGAGCATGCTCTATCTGGGAGTAGTTAATGTAAATGACTTCCTGGAAATAATTTGTATAACACTGTCTTTTCTTAGAAATTATAATTAATATGTAGAGTTAATCTGTATGAACATGAAAAATGTGGCTTTAAACAGCATGCACATAAAGAGCGATCCCCTGTGTGCCCAGCACTGCAATAAAGGATACCTGCTTAATAAACACCAAGGATAGTGAGTTTTGATTCTGGATTTTTGAGGCTTCACCAAGCTGTCCATCCTCCCAGGCACATGGCCTTGGGCTTTCTCAGGCCCAGGGATGGGGGATGGAGAGGGTGGGCAAGGAGACAAACGTCCAAGCACAGAGCTCCAGGGAGAAGACCCACCACCATGCCAGAGAAAAAGGAGACACTCACTCATTGCTGCAGCTTGTTCCTCTGCAAAGAGAACAAAGACATAACTGATATGGTGGGACAGATTTTCATGTCAGCACCACTCATGAAAAGAACTCAGAGCTTGGGGAAACATGAAATTCTTTTGCAAGAACTGAGAAATGCCTTCAAGCCCCAGGAATGGCTCTGGCCAGCCTGGTCACATCCCACAGATGGTCCCAAGCAACTCAAGGCTGGAGAGATGGTCCATCCCTGCACTGGTCTCCCTGAGCTGCCCACCCTCCCAGGCACATGGCCTTGGGTTTTCCCAGCCTCAGGGATGCTGGGATGAAGAGAATGGGTAAGGAAGGACAGGGCCAAGCATGGACCAACTGGGACAGGACCCAAGGCTGTGCTGCAGCTCACAGACACTCACCCAGTATTGCAGCTTGTTCCTCTGGAAAGCAAAGAAAATGCAGTATTAGATCATGTAAGACAAATTTTCAAGTCATAACTGCTCATGAAAAAAAGGCTCAGGCAGATCCCAAATTCCTTATTTGGAAATTCAGAAAAGCCTCCCAAAGCCCAGGAATGGCCCCCTCCAGCCTGGCCACATCACAGAGCTGGTTCCCAGCAGCTCTGGGCTGGGCAGAGGGTCCATCCCTGCGCTGCTTTCTCAGAGTTGCTCACCCTCCCAGGCACATGGCCTTGGGCTTTCCCAGACCCAGGGATGCCTTGGCGGAGAGGACGGGCAGGGAGGAAAACAGACGAGTGCTGAGATCCCAGGACAGGGCCCACATTGTGCTAGAGCTCATGGACACTCACCCAGTGCTGCAGCTCTCATATCTGAAAAGAAAAAAAAAGAAAGCACTATTTGTTCAGAGGCCAGAGTCTGTCACCCCAGAACTGCCAAAAAAGAGCAGGCAGAGCATGGGAAAACCCCAAATTGTGGTTTGGGAAATGGGAAAGCCTCCCCAAAGCCCAGAAATTACTCCCTCCATGCTGGTCATGTCCCACACTGGTATGATGAATACTTGGGAAGAGGAGAAGGTCAATCCCCACACTGGTCTCACCAAGCTGCCCACCCTCCCAGGCACATTGCCTTGGACTTCCAGACCCAGGGATGTCAAGATAGAGAGGACGGGCAGGAAGCGATAGGGCTGAGCACAGAGTGACTGGGGACAGGTTCCCACGCTGCTCCTGAGATCACAGACACTCACCCAGTGCTGTATCTATGTCCTCTGGAAAGCAAAGAGAAAGCAATGTTTGATCAGGTGGGACATCTTGTCATCCCAGAACTGCCCATGTGGAGCCATCAGTGCTTGGGCAAAACCCCCCAAGCCCCAGGAATGGCACCTTCCACCAGACTCACCCAGTTCTGCTTCCCGTTTCCCTGGAAAGCAAAACCAAGAAGCAATGTGTGAACAGAGGTGAACAACACTCAACCAAGGGCTGATCCTGCAGGAGCACACAGAGCTCGGGCTGATCCCCAGCTCCTTCATTCTGAGGAGTAGGACCAGACTGCCTCGCTCCCAGGAATGGCTCCCTGCCAGCCCATCCCCACCAGCCCACCCGGGCTCTCTGGAGCTCAGCCCCAATGTCAGAAACCCCCCTGCCAGGGGCTCCTGTGCCAGGAGGTTTTGCTGGGGGAAGGGGCCAGAAGGACTCACCAAGTTTTCTGGACAGCAGCAGTGCTGAAAAGCAAAGCCAGAGGAAGACGAGGTCAGGAGAGCAGCTTGCATCCTCAGCAGGAACAGCTCAAGAGGGGGTCTGGGACCTTCCCACCAGCCAGGTGCTCTGGCCGTGCTCCCTGTCCTCTCCACCCACACCCCACTGTGTCCTCATCCCCTTCTGTCCTTGCCCAAAACCCTTTTTGATGAAGGCAACACATCTTTAGGGGGAAAACGTACCTTTCCTTTTCCAGAAAAAAGCTCCAAGGACAAGGAACCCAATAAAGAGTGCGACAAATACTCCCAGAGCAGCCATCCAGGGACGGGCATCATGGAAAAAGGGAGCTGAGAAACAAACAGATCCACAGGGAAAGGGACCGATTTACACTCATGTCCATGGGGAAGAAGGACTAAGAGACCCCTGCCCCACACCTCCCAGCCCTTGTCCTGTAAGCCCTGACATCAAGAGGACAGAGTCCTCCCATGTCCCTACACCCCTACACTGCAAACCAAGCCCAGCCCAAAGCTGCTCCAAGCAAGGCAGCCACCCCCCGCCCTGCTCCAGCGCCGCAGGGGCTGGCTGCAGCCGTCGCACCGGAGATGCGCAGGGACGCCTCCTGCTCCTGGGCCAGGCGAAGGTTCCTGACCACACAGGACCAGATCCCCTCTCTGGTCCCCGTCACCACGATGGCGTCTTCGGTGTCAAACAGGCCCCTGGCATCAGGGGAACGTCTCTGGGAGACCGAGGGGACATGTTGCCCTTTGGGGTCTTTCCACAGCACCTCCGGTTGCGGGAACCATCCGGCCGATCGACACAGCACCCGGATGCCTCCGGCCTTGTAACCCTCCAGAGAGAGCTGAGGGCCAGAGCCTGTGGCTGGGGAAGAGACCAGGGTTGGGGTCAGGTGGGAATGGGCTCAGCTCCAAGGTCACCACTGCATCCCATAGCAGACCCCTCACATCTCCCACCAAACCCACTCCAACCTGTGTAGGAACCACCCAGCATTGATGCCAAACAGCCCCAGATCTCCCCCCAGACTTCCCGGCACAGCAAGACTGAGCTGCCCAGATTCAGCACCTTAAGGCAGCACCTGCAACTCCCATGGCTGCCAGACATGGTGTCAGCTCCCCTGGGGCACCAAGGGATGGGACACAGTTCTGGGAGGGACACATGAGCCCAGGGGCACCACAACCACCCCTGCAAACACCAGACACAAACCTGACACCTCCAGCTCCACCAAAGCTTCTCCATAAGAGGCACCATCTGTCACAGTGCAGACGTACTGACCATCATCAGAGGGTCTCACCCCAGAGATTCGCAAGTCCAGGCTGCCTCTGGAGAGACCATCTCTGATCAGCTCTGTCCTCCAAACATATTCCTCCATCTGCTCCCCAGACACGTCCTCCCCATGTCGGTAGTGGTGCACCGTTTCAGAGACCCTGTGCCGGATCCACCTGATGTCCCAGCTCTGAGCGTCCATGGCTGGGGACAAGTGACACGGCAGCACAACGTCCTGCCCCACAGTGACACGGAGAGGGCGTCTTGGTCCCACCACTGTGAAGTCAGCTTGGCAATGCAGAAGGACACAGAGACACAGAGATGGTGCCTACGTTAGTTGAGGGTGTTGCAGCCCAGGGCCGAGCTTGGCGTGAGCTGGGCACGCTCCATGCCACGGGTG
Organism: Gallinula chloropus; assembly: GCF_964237585.1. Taxonomy (NCBI): domain Eukaryota; kingdom Metazoa; phylum Chordata; class Aves; order Gruiformes; family Rallidae; genus Gallinula; species Gallinula chloropus. Next base: position 339,703 of record NC_140117.1, on the reverse strand, counting down.
TTGCTTTGCCCTCCCATAGTCCAGAGACCCTGGAGAAACTGGAGCAGGAGTGTGAGGACTGGGATGAGAAGGAGGTTTCCCAGGAGCGGGAACCTGCTCCAGAAAACAACCCCCACCCCAGCCAGCCCTTGTACAAGCCACAGCAGCCAAGGGAAAGTGAAAGCATACGGGGGCTGCTGGGGGCTGCTGAGCTGGGCTCCCACTGCCCGAGGTCAGCTCCCTGCCCCATATGTGCCACCCAGAGAGGGCAAAAACCCCCACCAGCCTTGCAGGATCCCTACCTAATCCCAGCTGGAGCACGTAGAGAGTCACCCAGTACCTCAGGAGGTCCCTGTGGCTCGCCAGGAGACACATCTGCAGCCACGCTGGAAAGGAGGGAGGGGAAGGGGGGTAGAGGAGGGCAATGGGAGTCACAGCCACCCCAGAGGGAATCTGGTGAAGAAGGGCTGCTCCTGCCCCAAAGAGGCTCTGAAATCCCCAAAGCCCCTGCACCAGCACCCTGATGGCGCAAGAAACCTGTGCTCCAGGGCAGGATGGGATCACAGATGGGTGTCCGGGACAGCCCCTGCTCTGTCCCACAGCCCCTCTCCAGGAGTGATCCCAAATCTATCCAGAAAAGTCACTCACTGGCTGGGCACGGGCTGCCACCTGCACCAGGCTCTCAAGAAACCTGAACTTTGTCCTGTTCCAGAATTCCCGTTTCTGGGCAGGACTTGAGGCCCCACCCAAGGTAAGGAGCTGAAGTTCTGCATCCTCCTACCAAAGTCCAGACCCATAAAATAAAGCGTTAAGCAGCAACCAGGGACAAGAGCACAAAGGGACCCCAACCCCCTCCCCGCCTGGGTGACGGTTCTGGATGTGGCTTTTCCTGGAGTGACGCCTCTCCCGGCAGCCTGTGCTGGGGAACAGCACCGCACAAGGTTTGGCACCCAGGAGGTGTTTCCCCTCCTAAAAGGGCTTGAGTGTGACCACAGCCCCAACGCGTTCCCCTGTGTCCACTGCTCCTTCCTATTCCATAGAGGGCTCAGCCACCCCCTGACGCCATTTCCAGCAGCATCTTTTCCAATTCCATCCTATCATATCTCAACACAGCCCATCCCATATCAAGTCAAGTCAAGTCAAGTCAAGACAATAAGTCATCCCAAGGCACCTCAATTGAATTCAACACTCCTGAACACCTGTCAAGGCAGGTAAAAGCAGGTCAACACTGGTCAACTCAGCTCAACTCAGGTCAACCAAACCAACCCCACACAAATCCCAACCCACCTCACCCAAACCCACCCTGCCCCTACACCACCGCACCGCCCACAGCTCCACTGGAGCACCAAACCCTGAAGCAACAGCAGCAGCCACCCCAGTCAGTACTGGTAAATAGCGCTTTCCCAGAGCCCCAGTGGGGGAAATCCTTTCCCTGCTCAGTACTTTCCTCTTCTGCTGCCCCTAAAGCCACTCTGGTACAAAGAGGTTTTCATGCACAGAGCCCAGGCCCTAAACCCAGCCACGAGGTGCCACCTGTGCCGAGTGCCCAGCTCGAAAGGAATGGAGGGAAAGACACCTCAGGTTTGATCCCAACAGGACTGCACCATGCAGAAGGATGCAGAGCTGGGGCATCCTAGGGATATGGGGTGCTGTCAGAGTGGAGGCTCCCCAGAACCAAGAGAAGGGGAGGCCAGAGTTGGAAGTGTTCCCGGCATCCTACCCCCCGCCCTGTGCTCACCCTGCCGGGAGCTGCCCCCAGGCTCTTGCTCCTACCACTCCTTCAAGAAAATCCCCTTCAGCAGCAGCCAGGAATCAGCACAATCCCCCCAGGAGTCCCCATGGTCGGACTCCATGTTCACCCACAAAGCTTTATTGAGTCCTGCCCTGTTCTGTCTGGGCAGGTTGGGCTGGAGCAGGGCTAAGAGGGACATCTGCTCCTGCGGCAGGTAGGAGTGGAGCGCGGGCAGGGTCTGCAGAAGGGCAGGGGTTCCACAGGGAGGAGCTGGAGGTGGAAGTGGAACAGGAGATGCTGTCCTTGAGACACAACTCAAGAGGGTCTCTTGGACCTTCCCACCAGCCTGAAGCTCTGGCCATGTTCCCTGTCCTCTCCACCCACACCCCACTGTGTCCTCATTCCCTTCCGTCCTTGCCAAAAAGTCTTTTGATGAAGGCAACATGTCCTTCGGGGGCAAATGTACCTTTCCTTGTCCAGAGAAAAGCTCCAAGGATAAGGACCCCAACAGAGAGTGTGAGGAGTATGAGGAGCATGCCCAGAGTGGCCATCCAGGGACGGGCATCATGGAAAAAGGGAGCTGAGAAACAAACAGATCCACAGGGAAAGGGACCGATTTCCACTCATGTCCATGGGGAGAAGGACCAAGAGAGCCCCGCCCCACACCTCCCAGCCCTTGTCCTGTAAGCCCTGACCTCAAGGGGGCAGAGTCCTTCCGTGCCCCACACCCCCACGCTGCACCTCAGGCCCAGCCCAAAGCTGCTCCAAGCAAGGCAGCCACCCCCCGCCCTGCTCCAGCGCCGCAGGGGCTGGCTGCAGCTGTCTCACCAGAGATGCGCAGGGACGCCTCCTGCTCCTGGTCCAGGCGGCTGTTCCTGACCACACAGGACCAGTTCCCATCTCTGGTCCCTGTCACCACGATGGCGTCTTCGGTGTCAAACAGGCCCCTGGCATCAGGGGAACGTCTCTGGGAGACCGAGGGGACACGGTGCCCGTTGGGGTCTTTCCACAGCACCTCCAGTTGCGGGAACCATCCGGCCGATCGACACAGCACCCGGATGCCTCCGGCCTCGTACCTCTCCAGAGAGAGCTGGGGACAAGAGCCTGTGGCTGGGGAAGAGCCCAGGATTGGTGTCAGGGATGGATGGGCTCTGTTCCAAGCCCAACACTGCATCCCATAGCAGACCCCTCACATCTCCCACCAAACCCACCCCAACCTGTGCAGGAACTACCCATCGTTGATGCCCAACAGCCCCAGATCTCCCCCCAAACCTCCCGGCACAGCAAGACTGAGCTGCCCAGATTCAGCACTTCAAGGCATCGTCTGCACCCCCCCCAAGGCTTCCAGACATGGTGCCAGCTCTCCTGGGGTACCAAGGGATGGGACATGGGTCTGGGAGGGACATATGAGCCCAAGAATACCACGACCACCCCTGCAGACACCGCACCGGACACAAACCTGAAACCTCCAGATCCACCAAAGCTTCTCCATAAGAGGCACCGTCAGTCACGGTGCAGACGTACAGACCATCATCAGAGGGTCTCAGCCCAGAGATTCGCAAGTCCAGCCTTCCTCTGGAGAGACCATCTCTGGGCAACTCTGTCCTCCCAACATATTCCTCCAGCTGCTCCCCAAACACGTCCTCCCCATGTCGGTACTGGTGCACCGTTTCAGAGACCCTGTGCCGGATCCACCTGATGTCCCAGCTCTGAGCATCCGTTGCTGGGGACAAGTGACACGGCAGCACAACATCCTGCCCCACGGTGACACGGAGAGGGTGGTCTGGTCCCACCACTGTGAAGTCAGCTTGGCCATGGAGAAGGACACAGAGACACGGAGATGGTGCCTACGTTAATTGAGGACATTGGAGGCCAGGGCTGAGCTTGGTGTGAGCTGGGCACGCTCCATGCTGCAGGTGTTGCTTCGCCCTGTCATGGTCCAGAGACCCCAGAGAAACTGGAGTAGGAGTGGAAGGACTGGAAGGAGATGGAGGTTTCCCAGGGGCGAGGACCTGGTCCAGAAAACAAACTCGAACCCAGTCAGCCCCACTCTAGCCACAGCAGCCAAGGGAAAGTTAAATTATGCAGGGCCAAGCTCCAGGCTGGGCTCCCCCCACCCCATGGCAGCTCCCTGCCCCACATCACCCACCCAGAGTGGGCAAAAGCCCCCACCAGCCCTGCAGGATCCCTACCTGATCCCAGCTGGAGCACATGGAGAGTCACCCAATACCTCAGGAGGCCCCTGGGGCTCGCCGGGAGACACATCTGCTGCCACACTGGAGAGGAGGGAGGGGAAGGGAGGTAGAGGAGGGTGATGGGGGTCACAGCCACCCCAGAGGGGATCTGGCAAAGAAGGGCTGCCCCTGCCCCCAAAGAAGGGCTGAAATCCCCAGAGCCCCTGCACCAGCACCCTGATGGAACCAGAAACTGGTGCTCAAGGGCAGGACAGGACCGCAGACAGGTCAGCAGGGCAGCCCCTGCTCTGCCCCACGGCCCCTCTCCAGGACTTATCCCAAATCCCGTATCAGCTCGAAACGCAGGGAAATGCTCTAAACGCCCTGGAGAAGGGAATCTTCTCACAGCAAGAAAATGAGCTCTGTGACTCAGCAGGATGAAGAAAGCATTGGATCCTTTCCAAGTTTCCCATTAAGGGCTGGGATTTGAGGCCCTGGAGCACAAACAACGCGCTGATGTCAAGCACATCAGCTTTATCCCAGCGGCAGACAGACTGGAGATCACTCCTCCTGATGTGGCAGCCAGTTTCTCAGTCAGAATGCTGTGAGAAACCGTGTCAAAGGCTTTCCTGTCTCTCCATGTCCCCCACTATTTCTGTGCTCAACCCCTGTGGAGACCAGCAGAGAGCAACACCCAATTCGATATGAATTCCAGGTGAAGCCGTTTATTGGGTGAAATCCCACAGATTAGAGACATTTGTTACTGCAAACGCGGCAAGCTGAAAAACTGCTACTTGGTTACACACACTGTTCACACCCCACTGATTGGTCAGTGATTATAACGAGTTCTGATAACCCATCTTATCGCTAAATATCCTTAGTTTACCTTTGATGCCTAAAAGCATCCGCACACCGGCTGTTTGACCATCTTATTGTGGCTGGTTCTGGGAAGGAAGAAGCTGGGTGCTGTTTGGGGAGGACAGCGGGCAGAGCAGCGGCTGGAGAGGGGCGTGGCCATGCAAATCGAGAGCTGCGGGGCGCGCACGGGCTGCTGGGAGTGCTCGGTGCGGAGCTCTCCGCCGGTTTCCCGGAGCCGGGAGCAGCGGATCCCGGCGGAAAGAGGCGGGATAGGCAGGGGAATGCGAATGCGAGCGGGACGAGAGGGTGTTTTGAAGCCGATGTAGAGCATCCGTGAGTTGTGTGAGTGCCGGCTGGGGTGTGTGGAGGTGCTGGGTGTGTGTTAGGCATCGCTTCTCGGCCTTTTGGCTAAGATCAAGTGTAGTATCTGTTCTTATCAGTTTAATATCTGATACGTCCTCGATGAGAGGACTTTATATTAAACGGATTTTTGCGCTTGGGAGTTGGACCCGGAGCTTGCTCCCTCCGCTCCACGCATCGTCCCGGTATTGCAGTGCTTCCGGGAGCGGTGCACCCCGAGATGGTCAAAGACAGATGAATCTGGGTTCTTTCTTTCCTTTACCGGAGCTTCTGTGACCCGGGACATCCCGATCCCTTCTCTCCTGAGGGATACGGATCCCTGGAGCGGGGTCCCGGGGTGGGGGATAAACCCGGCTTCCTGCCTCTCTGTAAACAGACCGTCTGTCTGCTGACAGATGGTCCCTGTCTGTCCCCACAGTGATCTGAGTGAGTAGGGGGCTCCTCCTTATCCATCCCAAGAACTACCTTCCTGCTGATGCTTCCTCCTTATCCGTCCCAGGTGCCACCTGCCTTGGGCTGCTGGGGTCACGAGTCACAGCCTTGCTTTCATTTATTATGTTCTCATCAGCTTTCCCTCCAAGCGCCTTGCAATAGTTAGTAATTGAATTTACTCTTATTGATGTGTTAGTTATTATAAATGCGATTTCTTATGCTCCCTTATATACGTCCCCCACCATCAAACGTGCCAGTGTCTTGGGAACAGCCTGTGCAGTTTGCTCTGTCCCCAGATCACAAACGTTCCCTTCACACCCTGAGCTCCTCAGCTCCTTTTTTCATTCTTTCTCCCCCTCCCTCCCTTCTGCCAGGATGTTCAGCAAGGAGAGAAGAAGATGGACAAACAGCTGCTCCAACAAGGGAAGGGAGAATGGCCTGGAAGCCCGGCTGATCCGCTGCCCACCAGCGCCAACAAGTCACGACAGGGAGAATAAGCCCTGCCCTTGTGGTGGGGACTTTGTAGCTGGTGTAAGTGGGGCTGGGGGCTTCACCTGCTCTGTGCTGAGAGAGGCAGCATCTAGTTCTAGTGCTGGCAGCCTGACTTGAAGGTAGGAGATCCCCAGCGCCGGCTGTTCAAAGGGATCGATCCTCCTCCCGTCTGACACGGAGGAGTTTTGCCTCGGTGGGGAATCCTGTTCTCCCCGGGAAGGAGAAACGTGAGGGAAACACAGGGGGTGCCGGGATTCTCGGGGTGGGAACCCGGGGGCACCCCGAGAAGCCTCACCCCGGCTGCCCGCGCAGCTCCCTCCCTCCCTCCCCGCATCCCCGCCCTTCTGGCTCGGGCAGGGCAGGGGGAGCGGGGTGGCTGCGGGACCCAGCCGAACCCAGCGGGACAGGGGAAACCCGCCCCGTTCCCGCCCGCTGGGTTCGGCCCTTCCCGGCGGGTTCGGCGGCCGGTCGCGCGTCGCCGTTGCCCGGGCAGCCGGTCCGGCCGGTGCCGGGCGGGGCCGTTCAACGCTTCCCAAGTCCCCGCTCCGTGTCCCGGGACACGCGTCCTGCCCACCCGCCGCTCTCGCTCAGTCGAGCCTTCGGCCATGGCTGAGCCGGTCGGTGCTGCGGGAGCGGGAGCGGAGACAGGCCCCGAGCGCCGGGAGAGCGCTGGGGAAAGGGCTCGGTAAGCCCCGGGTCTCCGTCCTGTCCCCCGCTGAGCCGGGGGGAGGAGACCGGAGGGGGAACCTGCCCAGGGGCCGGGCCGCCGGCCGCTCCCACCCACCCGCGTCCCTCGGGCCGCAGAACCTGCGGTGGGGGGGGAGGGAGAGGAGAGGGAGAGGGAGAGGGAGAGGGAGAGGGAGAGGGAGAGGGAGAGGGAGAGGGAGAGGGAGAGGGAGAGGGAGAGGGAGAGGGAGAGGGAGAGGAGAGGAGAGGAGAGAGCCGCCCCTCTCCTGCCCGGGCTCTGCCTCCCCAGACAGGCGGCGGGAGGAGCCAATGGCGGGGCTGCCCCGCACAGCCCTGGGAGGGGCGGCCGGGCAGGGCCGGGCCGGGCAAGCGGGGGGCAGAGCCGGGGAGGGACGGCCCAGCCCGGCCCAGCTCCGCCCAGACAGGCAGCGGTCGGAGCCAATGGCGGGGCTGCCCCACCCCCTGGTGGGAGGGGCCGGGACGTGCCGGGCGCGGCGCAGGACGGGCGCGTTCCCGCCGCGGGCTGCCGGTGCCTCTGTGCCGATGGCTGCCGGGGCCCCTCGGCGGCCTCTTGGCCGCCGCCCGCCGCGCCCCCCGAGCCGTCCCCGGCCGCGCCGCCGCTGCAGAGGCCGCCCCCCAGGTCAGCGCTCCGGCCCGAGGCCTTAGGGCCGCCCGAGGGCCTCGCCCCGTCCCTGAGGCCCCGCGGCCTCCCGGGTGCGGCCTGCGGGACCTCCCCTGGGCGTTGGAGCCCAGGGCGGGAGCGGAGCTGCGGGTCCCCCCGCCCCGAGAAGGTCCCTGGCGACCCCGCCCCCCTTGCCCCCCCGGGGGCTTTTCCGTCTGGGAAGCGGGGAGTTGGGAAAGAAACGGGCCCTGGGAGCGCGCGTGGGGCAGGAGCAGAGGGCTCTGTGTGTGTGTGTGTGAGGGGGAGCAGCGGCTGGGGGGGAGTCCCGGCGTAGGGCGTGTGGAGACACGGGGCTGCCTTCCCGGGGCTGAAGCGGTGCCGGCGTCCCGGAGCTCCCAGGCACAGATGGTGGGTGGTTGTGGGGTTGGAAGGGACCGGAGAGTGTGGGTGGTGAACCCCCCGGGGAGAGTAACTCAGCGTTGTGCACAGGGGCATTGCCCCGCTGAAGGGCAGTGTGTGGCTTGGGGGGGGGTTAACCTGTGCAGAGTGAAACAAAGCCCGTTCCACGTTAGCCAAAGCCATGTGTTTGGTGCTGGGAACAAGTGTAACTCATGAAGAAGCATTAACAGAAGGGGATTACCCCACTGTGGAGGGATAATTAACGGTGCCTTGGCTGGGAGAGGCGGGGGATGCTCTGCGGTGTCTGTGTGTGTGTCTGAGATGATCCCAGGGGGGTTGGAAGGGGAACTACAGCAATTAGCTCTGGGAGTTTTGCTTGTGTGAAGCTCAGCCGTGGTTGTAAATCCCTGTTCTGTGTCTTCTCTCCTCAGCCCTCAGCCACCTGCAGAACATCCTGATGGGCAGGAACCTCCAAAGCTGCAACCAGGTGGCGCCCATGACAAAGGTAGTTCACAGCCCTGGTTCTTCTGGGGTTTGGTGTCCCTTGGAAAACTGAGGGGTGTCTGAAAGTGCAGAAGGGTGTGCAGCTTGGAATGAATCCCAGTGCTCTGGGTGGGATCCAGGAGCTGGGCTGCCATGCAAAAGGCAATCTGAACCCCCTCTTAAGTGATGCTGTCATGTGTCCTGCCTTTGTTGTTTAGATGCTGCCATCCCTGGGTGTGAGGAGAAGGCTGAAGAGGTTTCTGCTGCTGCGGTGAAGGTACCAGCCAGGGCAGCAAGGAAACGCCGAGCTTCGGGCAGCGATGCCGCTCCAGGAGCAGAGTCTGTGGGAGAGGTTAGCAGAGACTTTCCTGAACCTGTGCAGCCTCAGGCTCTTCTTTGCCCTTGACAGCAGGCGCCTCTTGTGTGCTGGGTTTGCCTGGCTCAGGTTTGCCTGCTCTGCTCTGGCACGTGGAGCTGAGGAAGGATCACCCAAACTACATGACCTTGGGAGAACAATCGCCTGCTTCCTCTGGATAAAGCCCTCTCTGCTGGGTTGGGTATCCCCCGGCCCAGGAGAGGATTCCCCTAGGACTTTGGCTCTGTAAAAACGAGTCCTGAGCTGCTTGACCCCTTAGTTTGGTTGGGAGGTGCCGTGTTCTTTTTCTTACTGCCCCGTAGGGTGAGAGGAGTAAGAAACCCTCGTGCTCTGTTATTTGTCCCTGAGAGCACCATTGACTCTTTGTTTGTACAAAACCCCTTTCTGAGGGGCTCAGCTCTCCCCGAGCCAGAGTCAGGGCTGAACTCCGGAATGCTGAGGAGCTGCCCGAGGGGAACAGGGCAGGAAGCCTGAGGGGGTTTAATCCCTGCGTGGGGGAGAGCCCCTGTTAACAATCAAACCCAAAGGGCAGCGTGCTGGTCAGAGATCCTGCCAAGATCCTTCTGCTGCGCTCTGAGCCAGCAAATCCTGGTCCCTAAATCGGACCAGAGCTGCCTCCCTTTCCGGAAGCTTCCGCTGGCTTGGGCTGGTGTTCAGGTTAAACTCAGGGCGGTGCTTTGTTTGTTTCTGTTCCAGACTCAGGCCCTGTCATCTGAGCCTGCAGTGAAAAGACCCAGAAGTTGTGTGCCAGGAGAAGAACTGGTGCAGACTGGTAAGGCTGATGTCAGGGCGTGAGCTTGTTTCTCCTGCGCTCTTCCTGGCGTGTGGTGCGACTCTCCCCCTCGGCTCACGGACGGGCTGTGGCGGCATCGCCCCTCGGTAGCGTCTGGCAGTGCTGGGGTGGGAACTCAGTCTCTTCCCTGCATCCCTGTGCTGCTGCTGGGTCGGGGCCGGGCGTTTCGCTCGGCATCTCAGTCCCGGAGCTGCCTTGGATGCAGCCAGCTCCAGCTGCGATACGGCCGCTGCCAGCTGGCCAGAAGGAAACTGGTTTGGTTTGGGGTGTTAGATCCCCAGAACCCTTTTTGGGGTTGAACCTGGGGTTCAGCCTGGCGATACCTCGTGCCCAGGGCAACTTGCTGCAGTTGCCAGTAAGATAATCTGAGACTGTTGTAAAGCAACAGAACACAGGGAATGTGAGGACGTAGGGGAGAGGGGAAACATTGCCCTTTGGGGAAGCTCATCAGCCTCCTCAGTTGCCTTTAACAGTGGCTGATTTGCTTACGCTCTCCTCTCGTAGATCAAATACCTTGTGGGACACCTTTGGGCAACAGAACACTCTCCCTGTGGGACAAGACAGCTCCTTGTGCCAGGTAAAACCCCTTCTGTTTGCTTTGACTTTCTTCTCTGAAAGGTTTGCTTTCCATTTCATTCCTGAACTTCCTCTGTGCTGCCCAACATCTGTCTCTGAGTCCGCACAGGGATGTGTTTCCAAGGTTTCCTGGGATTTTCTCTCTTCCTTTCCTCCTCTCCTGGTCCTTCTCGCACAACTTAGAGGCAGTTTTCTCTTTTGGGTAACACAAAAATTTGACAAATTTGACTCCTGCCCCTCTGGTCTGCCCGAGTTCAGAGTCACCCAGCTGAGTGTGAAGGGTCTCTGCACAGAAATGCCTGCTGTGTTTTGTGGTGGCACCAGTGCAGGATGTTTCTGTCCAGGCGGTTGACAGTCTCGTTGTACTTTAGGTATTTCTATTGCTGTAGCTGTGGCTCCCCACTCACATGTAGACAGTTGTGTAGGAATAAACTGTCTCCTTTCTGGTGCTCTGACACGTGTCAATAGCAAATGCTGTGCTTGTAAACACTGTGGTTCTTCTCTGTTGCTTTTTCCTGCACCAAAGTGCTCCAGCCTCCTCGACTCCTCCAGCCTCCTCGACTCCTCCAGCCTTCCCCCCTGCTCCAGTCTTGTACAGTCCTCCAATCTACACCACTGCTCGAATCTACTCTGGAGTTAAATCACACACCAGTCTTCCATCCTACTGCTGTGTTCCATCCTACTCCGGTGTGCCGTCCTGCTACTACCATGTGCCATCCTACTGCTCCAGCGTGCTGTCCTACTACCATGTGCCATCCTACTTCCATTTTCCATCCTACTACTGCCACGTGCCATCCTACTCTGCTGTTCCATCCTTGCTGTGTGTTCCATCATTGTCCAGTCTTCCAACCTTCTCCAGTCAACCAGTGACAACTGTGTATCACCTGGATGAACAGAAATAGGGAGGAGATCCCTTTCCATCTGGGACCTGTGAGTATCCCCATGACTCGTACCTGTCCCACTTGGTGGGTAGACTGTAGCTGCACCACACAGCAGGAGGACGTAGTATTTGGTTGTCTGGACTTGTGGAGGGTGACACATTACTGCACCCCCTTAGGTACCCGCTGCTTAACTCAGGCTTGTGGTTACGTGGTGCTCTTTAGTCCTTTTTTCATGCTGTTGGTGACTCTCTCTGTGGCAGCAGAGCTTTGAATCCACGTAAGCTGGTGGTTGTAACACCATGTGTTGGAGGGCAGACACCAGGTATTGTCCCAGCAACCAGCCTGGGAACTTCCTCTGCCCAAAAGCTTTTGTATTTCCTCTTCCTGGAGGTGCACCTGGTGTGTGGGTACAGGGTGGGCATTGCAGTTCCTTGCTTGGTTCTCCTGTTCCTCCTCTGACAAGGCGTGGTCTGGGGGCTTCCTAAATGAGCTTCTGCTGTTGTGGGAGTCTCCTTCATCAGCTGGCTTTTTGTGGGACTAAATGCTGGAGATCAAGAGGATCTTTTGTTCTCTTTTGGGTTAAACAGCAAATTCCTGCCAGAAGAAAGCCGGGCGCGCGCTTGCTGGGGTCGGCACTTCGGGGTGGCCTCAGCAGGGCAGAGCTGCGCTCCCCGTCCCTAACGAACCGGGTGTTTGTGCCTCCTTGCCACCCTGACTTCCTATTTAACAGCTTTCTCTCTCCTTCTCTTTCCAGAGTCACATCCCTCACTTCCCCAGGAAGATGGTGTGGGACATAATCCACCAGCAGCTGCTGTGAGACGGGCACCACTGCAGTCACACTGTGATCCCCTTGGACTGACTCTTTAGTTTAGTTAAGGCTCTTTAGTTTAGTTTAGGCTCTTAGTTTAGTTTCTCTTCTAAAGTTTGACCAACTCCCTGCAACGTGGGGTTGGGTTTGTTGTTCTGTTTGTGTCTGTTAAATGTGAAAAGAGAAATATTTATTTATTTTATTGCATTAAATATTTAAATTTTATAAAAAAAAAAGCCGTGCTGGTGTGAAGCTGTTTGGGACCAGAGCGGCGTTGACCCTATAAACAATATTTCATCAGTCATGTTGGAGTGGGGTTTTTTGGGGTTCTTCCTTTTTTTTCCCCCTTTTATTCTCACAGCTGCTCTAACTCCTTTAAAATCAAAATCGAATCCTACACTGGAACCAAAGTAACGTAGAAATGAAACTATTTTATTAGGGTGACTGTCACATTTCTCCCTCTGAAAGTATTGATAATCATACTCAATACTTTCACATACTCCAATTGTGGCTTCTCTGAATGTCAAATTGTCCCGTGCAACTTCTTTAAGAAGTTGCATTGTAACTGACTGGTGTGGCTGCTTCTGCTGTGGGGATTTGTGCTGCAGTGGAGCCGGGGGCAGTGGGGTGGTGTAGGGATGGGGTGGGTTACAATGTGTCTGAGGTTGGTTTGGGTTGATCTGAGTGAAGTTCAGTTGAGTTGAGTTCACTTGACTTGACTTTAGTTGACTTGAGCTGACTTGAGGTGATGTGGTGACTTGTGGTGACTTGGGTTGACTTGGGTTGACTTGAGACAACTTCAGTTGACTTGAGCTCCCTTGAGGTGACTTTTTTTAACTTGAACTGGCTTGTTGACTTGACTTGAGGTGACTTGTTCTTTTGAGTTGCCTTGAGTTGGCATGGGATAGGTTCTGTTGGGATGTGGTGGTGTGGAATGCATTGGGATGCTGCTGTGAGTGGTGTCTAGGGGTGGCTGAGCCATCCCGGGCATGGGAAGTGACGGTCCACGTGGAGAAAGGGGTTGGACTTTTTGGAACCAAGTGGAGCCCCGGCACCCGGCTTCTCAGAGCGAATATCCAATGCTCAGAGCTGCTCCTGGTGATGCTGCTGCTGTGTTGGAGATGGGGATGGGACCTCGCTACTTCCCTGGCCTTGGGGACTTGTGAACCCTTCTTCTTCCTCCCCACCTGCTTCTGTCCCTCCTGGACTGGAGCCCCCTCAGCTGTGTCTGTGCTCCCCAACAGCCCTGGGGTCGATGGGGTTTGCCCTGATCCCCCTCCCCAGATCTGGGTGTGGCCACTGAGACCCCTGTACCAACACCTTTCTCTGGATACATTCAAGTGGACCCCATGCACCCCTTTTGTTGGGGTTGGGCTGCCCCTGCATGGGAATAGGTGGTTGGGGACAGCTGGGGACACATCCTGCCTGGGGATCTGAGGTCCCTGAGGGGACAGGGAAGAAGGACAAGCAACGGCTGGCTAATCTCAACACTTGAAGATCCCCCCACTCCATCCTGTCCTCTCCTCCCCCTTTCCACGTGATGTCCTGCTATCTTTCCCCTTCCTTCAACTCCTGGGGCTGACGGTTTTCAGCCTTTTCCTCCAGAACAGGCCAACGTCCTGGGACCCCATAACCCCCAGAGATGGACCAAGTGGCCCTGACTCAGACGTACAGTTCCCCAGGCTCTGGTCGGGGTTTTCTCACTGCCTCAGCAATGGTGGTCATACACAAAGACAGCAGCACTTTTTGGGAGGGGAAACACTTCCTCAGGTGCCAAACCTCACTGGGTGCTGTTCCCCAGCACAGGCTGCTGGGAGAGGCGCTGGTCTGGGAACAGCCACTTCTAGCACCTGCACCCAGGCAGGGATGCGGAGGGGGTTGAGTTCCCTTCACCCTCTTGTACCTGGGGCCTGCTTAAAGCTTCATTTTATGACTGTGGACATTGGTGCCTGCAGGCAGAACTTCAGCTCCTTGTGTGGGGTATGGGGCCACAAGTCACACTCCCATAACTGAATTCTGAAACTGGGAAACGGTCGGGTCTTGATCAGCCTGGTGCACCTGGCAGCTTGGTTCCATCCAGTGAGCAACTTGTCTTTCTCTGGGGGTTTAGTGAGGCAGAATGTGGAGGGGAATGGGTGGGGCCTCAAGTCCTGCACAGAAATGATAATTCTCTAAGAAGGGAACTTTCCATTCATTTCATCAGCCAGCTGCAGCCAGCAACTCGTTTCCATCCCAAGAGCAACTTCTCCTTCTGAAAGGTATTTAGAATACTTCCTTTCATTCACAGTCAGTAATGGAGTTGGGATAACTCCTGGAGAGGGGTAGTGGGGCAGAGCAGGGACTGAATAGAGGAGCCGTATGCAGTCCTGTCCCGCCCTCGAACACCGGTTTCATGTGCTGTCAGGGTGCTGGTGCAGGGGCTCTGGGGATTTCGGAGCCTCTTTGGGGTAGGGACAGCCCTTCTTTGCCAGATCTCCTGTGACACCCATTGCCCTCCTCTGCCTCCCTTCCTCTCCCTCCTTCCCAGTGCAGCTGCAGATGTGGCTCCCGGTGAGCCCCAGGGGCCTCCTGAGGTATTGGGTGACTCTCCACATGCTCCAGCTGGGATCAGGTAGGAATCCTGCAGGTCTGGTGGGGGGTTTTGGCCACACCATGTGGCAGATGTAGGGCAGGGAGCTGCTGTGGGGCAAGAAAAGCCCAGCCCAGACTTTGGACCTGCATGCTTTTGCTTTCCCTTGGCTGTGGTGGCTCACAGCAGGGCTGGCAGGGGTGGAAGTAGTTTCCTGGGAAACCTCCTTCTCCTTCCAGTCCTCCCACTCCCACTCCAGTTTCTCCGGGGTCTCTGGACCATGGGAGGGCAAAGCAACACCCGCAGCATGGAGCGTGCCTGGCTCACGCCAAGCTCGGCCCTGGCCTGCAACACCCTCAATTAACACAGACATCATCTCCGTGTCTCTGTGTTCTTCTCCATGGCCAAGCTGACTTCACAGTGGTGGGACCAGGCCACCCTCTCCATGTCACCGTGGGGCAGGATGTCATGCTGCCATGTCACGTGTCCCCAGCCGTGGATGCTCAGAGCTGGGACATCAGGTGGATTCGGAAACAGGTCTCTGAAACGGTGCACCACTACCGACATGGGGAGGACGTGCCTGGGGACCAGATGGAGGAATATGTTGGGAGGACACAGCTGGCCAGAGATGGTCTCTCCAATGGAAGGCTGGACTTGCAAATCTCTGGGCTGAGACCCTCTGATGATGGTTATTATCTCTGCACTGTTACTGACGGTGCCTCCTATGGAGAAGCTTTGGTGGAGCTGGAGGTTTCAGGTTTGTGTCCAGTGCGGTGTTTGCAGGGGTGGTTGTGGTGTCCCTGGACTCATTTGTTCCTCCCAGACCCGTGTCCCATCCCTTGGTGCCCCAGGAGAGCTGTCACGGTGTCTGGAAACCTTGGGGGTGCAGACACTGCCTCAAGGTGCTGAAGCTGGGCAGCTCGGTCTTGCTGTGCCGGGAGGTTTGGGGGGAGATCTGGGGCCGTTGGGCATCAACGCGGGGTGGTTCCTGCACAGGTTGGGGTGGGTTCGGTGGGAGCTGTGAGGGGTCTGCTATGGGATATGGTGGTGGCCTTGGAGCTGAGCCCATGCCCACCTGATTCCAACCCTGGTCTCTTCCCCAGCCACAGGCTCTGTCCCTCAGCTCTCTCTGGAGGGTTACGAGGCCGGAGGCATCCGGGTGCTGTGTCGATCGGCCGGATGGTTCCCACAACCGGAGGTGCTGTGGAAAGACCCCGACGGGCACCGTGTACCCTCAGTCTCCCAGAGACATTCCCCTGATGCCAGGGGCCTGTTTGACACCGAAGACGCCATCGTGGTGATGGGAACCAGAGAGGGGAACTGGTCCTGTGTGGTCAGGAACAGCCGCCTGGCCCAGGAGCAGGAGGCGTCCCTGCACATCTCCGGTGAGACGGCTGCAGCCAGCCCCTGCAGCGCTGGAGCAGGGCGGGGGTTGGCTGCCTTGCTTGGAGCAGCTTTGGGCAGGGCTTGGTGTGCAGTGTGGGGGTGTGGGGCACAGGAGGACTCTGTCCCCTTGAGACCAGGGCAGGTGTGGGGCGGGGGTCTCTTGGTCCTTCTCCCAACGGATGCGAGTGGAACTTGGTCCCTTTCTCTGTGGATCTGTTTCTTTCTCAGCTCCCTTTTTCCACGATGCCCGTCCCTGGATTGTTGGTCTGGGTGTGCCCCTCGTGGTCCTTGTATTCTCCATTGGGATCGTTTGCCTCGGAGCTTCACTCTGGAGAAGGAAAGGTACGTTTGCTCCCAAAGGACATGTTGCCTCTACCAAAAAGCTCTTTGGCCTGGGATGGAAGGGGACGAGGACACTGTGGGGGGTGTGTGGAGAGGCCAGGGAGCATGGCCAGAGCATCTGGCTTGTGGAAAGGTCCCAAATACCCTCTTGAGCTGTGTCTACTGAGGAATCAAGCTGCTCTCCTAACCTCCTCTTCATCTGGCTTTGCTTTCCAGCACTGATGTTTTCCAGAGAGCTGGGTGCAAAACCTCCTGGCACAGGAGACCCCAGGAAGGACTTGGCTCTGTGGGGTTCCTGACATTGGGGCTGAGCTCCAGAGAGCCTGGGTAGACTGGCAGGGGGATGGGCTGGGAGCGTGCCACTCCCAGGAGTGAGGTGGTCTGGTCCTACTCCCCAAAAAGAAGGAGTTTAGGATCAGCCCGAGCTCTGTGTGCTCTTGTGGGATCTGCCATGGGGTGAGTGGTTGTTCTCTCTGGTCACACATATTTTGCTGGTTTTGCTTTCCAGGGAAACGGGATGCAGCCCTGGGTGAGTGTGGTGGAAGGAGCCATTCCTGGTCTTTAGTGGGTTTTGCCCTTCCCAAACAGGAATTTGGGGTCTGCCCAACCTCTTCATGGGCAGTTCTGGGGTGACAAGCTCTGCCCTCTGATCAAATATCTCTTTTTATTTTAATTTCCAGAGGAACGAGATGCAGCCCTGGGTGAGTGTCCCTGAGCTCCGGCACAGAATTGGGTCCTGTCCTGGGATCTCGGTGCTCAGCCGTTTCCCCTCCCTGCCCGTCTTCTCCATCCCCCATGCCTGGGGCTGGGAAAGCCCAAGGCCATGTGCCTGGGAGGGTGGGCAGCTCTGAGGGACCAGTGCAGGGATGAATCCTCTGCCCTGCCCAGAGCTGCTGGGGACCAGCTCTGGGATGTGACCAGCTCTCCTCTCTCCTTGTAGCCTGGAGGAAGTTTCTGCTGCCCCACACTCCAGGTAACTGAGGTTTGGGTGCCTCTCAGGGTGGTTCTATTTTTCCTTGGGACCAAGCTCAGCCATGGCCATGCTGGGACTGGCTCTGGGATGGGATCTCTTGGGGGATGGAGACTCCCTGTGTTCTGCCCCGTGGGGCAGATTCTGGCCCGAGCGGGGTGAAACCTGCCCAGTGCTGAGCTCTGCCCCTGATGCTCTGGCTCCTCCTGTCCCTGCAGATGTGGTGACCCTGGATCCTGACACGGCTAATCCTAGGATTATCCTGTCCCAGGATGGGAGAAGTGTGAGATGGGGAACAACACGGCAGAACCTGCCGGACACCCCTCAGAGATTCCCATGTCAGTTCTGCGTGCTGGGCCGGGAAGGGTTCACGGAGGGACGGCACTGCTGGGAGGTGGAGGTGAAGGAGGAGGTGGGAGGTAATCCATGGTGGGCTCTGGGGGTGGCCAGGAAGTCTCCGAACAAGAAGGAGGATATATACATGAGCCCCGAAGAAGGTATCTGGGGCATTGAGTACTGTGGAGGGTACATTCAGTCTCTCACCTGCCCTCGCAAACGTCCTCCTGTGTCCCGGGTCCCCAGCAGAGTCTGGGTCTGTCTGGACTGCCCACAGGGGCTGGTGACTTTCATCGATGGTCACAGTGGGGTCGAGATCTTCACTTTCCCACCAGCCGCATTCAATGGAGAGACCATCTGGCCCTGGTTTTTGGTGGGGACAGAGGGAACCGAACTGTGCCTCATGGACAGCACCTCCAGTTCCCCTTCTACCTCCAGCACCTCCCTGCAGAGGCCCTGCCCTTCTGCAGACCCTGCCCATGTTCCTCTTGTCCCTGCCCCAGCCCATCCTGACCTGGCAGAGCAGGACAGGACTCAATAAAGCTTTGTGGGTGAACATGGAGTGTGGCCTTGGGGGTTCCTGGGGGGTTTGTGCTGATTCCTGGCTGCTGCTGAAGGGGATTTGCAGCGGGCTTGGAGCAGTGGTTGGAGCAGGAGCCTGGGGGCAGCTGCCAGCAGGGTGAGCACAGGGCAGGGGGTAGGAGGTGGGGAGCACTCAGGACAAATCAGGCCCTTCTTGACTTGGTCCTGGGGAGCCCCCACTCTGCCAGCACCCTGTGTCCCTGGGATGCCCCAGCTCTGCATCCTTCCACGTGGCACAAACCTGTTGGGATCAAGTCTGAGGTGTCTTTCCCTGCTGCCCTTCCGAGCTGGGCACTCGGTACAGGTGGTGGCTCCTGGCTGGGTTTAGGGACTGGGATCTGTGCACAAAATACTCTTGGTACTCCAGCGACTTTAGGGGCAGCAGAAGAGGAAAGTCCTGAGCAGGGACAGGATTTCCCCTCCTGGGGCTCTGGGAAAGTGGTATTTCCCAGTACTGACTGGTGTAGCTGATGCTGTGAAATTTGGTGCTGCAGTGGAGCTGGGGGTGGTGGGGTGGTGTCGGGGTGTGTTGGGTTTGGATGGGGTGGGTTGGGATGTTTGTGGGGTTGGTTTGGGTTGATGACAGTTGAGCTGAGTTCACTTGACTTGGCTTCAGTTGACCAGTGTTGACTGGTGTTCACTTCAGTTGAGTTCAGTTGAGGTGCCTTGAGGTGCCTTGGAGTGACTTGTCGAATTGACTTGACTTGACTTGGGAGGGGATGGGCTGTGTTGGGATATGATGGGATGGGAAGGGATAGGATGCTGCTGGGGCTGGGATCTGGGGGTGACCAAGCCCTCCAGGGCAGGAAGGGGCGGTGGACACAGGTTTGGGTCCGTGGTCATCCTTAAGCCCTTTTTGGGAGTGGAAACATCTCCTGTGGTGCCAAACCTTGCTGGGTACTGTTCCCCAGCAGAGACTGGCGGGAGAGGTGCTGCCGGGAGAGGTGCTGCTGGCACTCAGGTGGGCATGGGGAGGGGGTTGGGTTTCCTTCTCTGTGTTGTCCCTGGGAGTTGCTTAACGCTTTATTTTATGACTGTGGACTTTGGTGCCTGGAGGCGGAACTTCCTCTTAATGCCTGGGAGTGGGGCCACAAGTCTCATTCCCAGGGAGTAATTGTGAAACTGGGAAATGGTTGGGCTTTTCAGCAGCCTGCTGTAGGTGGCAGCTTGTTTCTATCCACTGAGCGACTTGTCTTTCTTAGGGGGTTTAGTGAGACAAAGTAGAGGGGAGCACCAGGGAGTTCACTTCACTTGACTTCAGTTGACTTCTGTTGACATGCGTTGACTTGAGGTGACTTGGGATGACTTGAGATCACTTGTAATGAAATGAGAGGACTTGACTTGACTTCAGTTGATGTCACTTGACTTCAAATGCCTTCAGTTGCCTTGAGTTGACTTGGGTTGACTTAAGACGACTCGAGATTACTTGAGTTGACTTGAGCTGAATTGAGTTGATTTACCTGGACTTGCCTTGACTTGCCCTTGGGTTGCCTTGAGGGGACTTGAGGTGACTTCTTGTTTTGACTTAAGTTTAGATGCGATGGGTTATGTTAGGACATGATGGGATAGGATGAGATAGGATGCTGCTGGGAGTGGGGTTGGGGTGGGGAGACCCCTCCCGGACATGCAAAGGGGTGGAGACTATAGGAGAATGGTTTGGGGCTGTGTTCACACTCAAACCCTTTTTGGAACAGGAAACACCTCCTGAGATGCAGCTCCAGGAAAAGCCACCTTCAGCACCAGCACCCAGGTGGCGACAGGGAGGGGGCTGGGGTCCCTTTGTTCTCTTGTGCCTTGGGGCATCCAGCATTATTTGATGAGTCTGGACTTTGGTAAGAGGATGCGGAACTTCAGCTCCTTCCCTGGGGTGGGGCCTCAAGTTCTGCCCAGAGATGGGAATTCTGGAACTGGGCAAAGTTCAGGTTTCTTGAGAGCCTGGAGCAGGTGGCAGCTTGTGCCCAGCCAATGAGTGACTTTTCTGGATAGACATGGGATAACTCCTGGAAAGGGGCAGTGGGGCTGCCCCAGGAACCTGTCTGCGGTCCTGTCCTGCCCTTGAGCACTGGTTCCTGGCACCATCGGGTTGCTGGTGCAGGGGCCTTGGGGATTTTGGCACCTCTTTGGGGCAGAGGCAGCCCATCTTCACCTGATCACCTCTGGGGCTGCTGTGACCCTCATTGCCCTCTTCTACCTCCCTTCCCCTCCCTCCTCTCCAGTGTGGCCACAGATGTGGCTCCCGGCGAGCCCCAGGGGCCTCCTGAGATATTGTGTGACTCTCCACGTGCTCCAGCTGGGATCAGGTAGGGATCCTGCAGGGCTGGTGGGGGCTTTCACACACTCTGGATGGCAGATGTGGGGCAGGAGCTGCCATGGGGTGGGGGGAGCCCAGCCTGGAGCTCGGTCCTGCTTGCTTTTGCTTTTCCTTAGCTGCTGTGGCTGAAGCAGGGCTGACTGGGGTGGAGGTCGTTTTCTGAAGCAGGTTACTGCTCCTGGGAAACCTCCTTCTCCTTCCAGTCCTCTCTCTCTTGCTCAAGTTTCCCCAGGGTCTCTGGACCATGGGAGGGCAAAGCAACACCCATGGCATGGGGCGTGCAGCGCTCACATCAAGCTCGGCCCTGGCCTGCAACACCCTCAATTAACGTAGGCACCATCTCCGTGTCTCTGTGTCCTTCTCCATGGCCAAGCTGACTTCACAGTGGTGGGACCAGATCATGCTCTCCGTGTCACCGTGGGGCAGGATGTGGTGCTGCCGTGTCACTTGTCCCCAGCCGTGGACGCTCAGAGCTGGGACATCAGGTGGATCCGGCACAGGGTCTCTGAAACGGTGCACCACTACCGACATGGGGAGGACGTGTCCAGGGAGCAGATGGAGGAATATGTTGGGAGGACACAGCTGGTCAGAGATGGTCTCTCCAGAGGAAGGCTGGACTTGCGAATCTCTGGGCTGAGACCCTCTGATGATGGTTATTACCTCTGCACCATGACCGACGGTGCCTCCTATGGAGAAGCTTTGGTGGAGCTGGAGGTGTCAGGTTTGTGTGTGGTGCAGTGTTTGCAGGGGTTGTTGTCGTGTCCCTGGGCCCGTTTATCCCTTCCAGACCCATGTCCTGTCCCTTGGTGCCCCAGGAGAGCTGGCACAGTGTCTGGCAGCCTTGCAGGGGTGCAGACGCTGCCTGGAGGCGCTGAAGCTGGGCAGCTCAGTCTTGCTGTGCCGGGAGGTTTGGGGGGAGATCTGGGGCTGTTGGGCATCAACGCTGGGTGGTTCCTGCACAGGTTGGGGTGGGTTTGGTGGGAGTTGTGAGGGGTCTGTTCTGGCATCTGGTGGTGGCCTTGGAGCTGAGCCCATGCCCACCTGATTCCAACCCTGGCTCTTCCCCAGCCACAGGCTCTGTCCCTCAGCTCTCTCTGGAGGGGTACGAGGCCGGAGGCATCCGGGTGCTGTGTCGATCAGCTGGATCGTTCCCGCAACCGGAGGTGCTGTGGAAAGACCCCGACGGGCACCGTGTCCCCTCGGTCTCCCAGAGACGTTCCCCTGATGCCAGGGGCCTGTTTGACACCGAAGATGCCATCGTGGTGACGGGGACCAGAGATGGGAACTGGTCCTGTGTGGTCAGGAACAGCCGCCTGGCCCAGGAGCAGGAGGCGTCCCTGCGCATCTCCGGTGAGACGGCTGCAGCCAGCCCCTGCGGCGCTGGAGCAGGGCGGGGGTTGGCTGCCTGGCTGGGAGCAGCTTGGGTCTGGGCTTGGGGTGCAGCGTGGGGGGATGGGGCACAGGAGAACTCTTTCCCCTTGAGACCAGGGCTTGCAGGAAAAGGTCTGGGAGCTGTGGGGTGGGGGTCTCTTGGTCCTTCTCCCAACGGATGCGAGTGGAACTCGGTCCCTTTCCCTGTGGATCTGTTTCTTTCTCAGCTCCCTTTTTCCACGATGCCCATCCCTGGATGGTCGGTCTGGGTGTGCTCCTCGTGGTCCTTGTATTCTCCATTGGGATCATTTGCCTTGGAGTTTCTCTCTGGAGAAGGAAAGGTACGTTTGCTCCCACAGGATGTGTTGTCTTCATCAAAAAACTCTTTGGGCTGGGATGGAAGTGGACAAGGATATGGTGGGGTGTGGGTGGAGAGGACAGGGAGCACAGCCAGAGTGCCTGGCTGGTCGGAAGGTCCCAGAGACCCTCTTGAGCTGTGTCTACTGAGGAAGCAAGCTGCTCTCCTGACCTCCTCTTCCTCTGGCTTTGCTTTCCAGCGCTGCTGTTTTCTAGAGAGCTGGGTGAGTCCTGGCTCCTTCCCCCATCAAAACCTCCTGGCACAGGAGACCCCAGGAAGGACTTGGCATCGGGGGGTTCCTGACATTGGGGCTGAGCTCCAGAGAGCCTGGGTGGGCTGGCAGGGGGATGGGCTGGGAGGGAGCCATTCCCGGGAGCGAGGCGGTCTGGTTCTACTCCCCAAAAAGAAGGAGTTTAGGATCAGCCCGAGCTCTGTGTGCTCCTGTGGGGTGAGCCATGGGGTGAGTGGTTGTTCTCTCTGGTCACACATGTTTTGCTGGTTTTGCTTTCCAGGGAAACGGGATGCAGCCCTGGGTGAGTGTGGTGGAAGGAGCCATTTCTGGTCTTTAGGGAGTTGTGCCAAAGAGGAATTTGGTGTCTGCCTGAGCTCTGACAGCTCCTCATGGGCAGTTGGGGCATGACAAAATGTCCCACCTGATCAAACATTGCTTTCTCTTTGCTTTCCAGAGGGACAAAATGCAGCCCTGAGTGAGTGTCCATGAGCTTCATCACATCATGGGTTCCCTTCCAGGATTTTGGTGCTTGGATCTTTCACCCCCTGCTCGTCCTCTCCATCCCCTGGGTCTGGGAATGCTCAAGGCCATGTGCCTGGAATGGTGGGCAGCTTGGGGAGACCTGCGTGGGGGTGGACGCTCTACCCTGCCCAAGTACTCCTGGTCCCAGTATGGAACATGACCAGCACGAGGGAAGCCGTTCCTGGCGATATTTGGGGGGTGGTTCCATTTCCCACACAGCAGTTTGGGGTCTGCCCGAGCTCTTCTTGGGCAGTTCTGTGGTGACAAGCTCTGCCCTCTGATCAAATATCACTTTTTATTTTAATTTCCAGTGGAACGAGATGCAGCCCTGGGTGAGTGTCCCTGAGCTCAGGCACAGCCTTGGGTCCTGTCCTGGGATCTTGGTGCTTGGCCCTTTCCCTCCCTGCCCATCCTCTTCATCCTGGCATCCCTGGGGCCAGGAAAGTCCAAGGCCATGTGTCTGGGAGGGTGGGCAGCTTAGGGGTACTAGCGCGGGTATTGACCCTCTCCCTGCCCAGAGCTGCTGGGACCCGCTCTGGAATGTGACCAGCTCTCCTCTCTCCTTGTAGCCTGGAGGAAGTTTCTGCTGCCCCACACTCCAGGTAACTGGGGCTTTGGGTGTCACTCAGGGGGTTTCTCCTCCTGTGCGTCGTGTGCAAGGGGCTACTGGGCTGGACAGTGCGTGGGACTGGCTGTGCCTGGGTATTTTGGGTGACTCCCCAACCCAGAGCGTGGCACCGGGCTGTTCCCCTGCTCTCTCGTGGCCTCTTCCACCCTTTGTGAGCTCCATCAGTGAGGCCAAGAGGAGCCAATTCCCCCCAGACATCCCGGGCACTGCCTGGACCCAGCTGCTGCCTCCCCATCCTGCTCCTCCATGCAGGGGCCACAGCCTGACTGGTGCCTGTTCCTATGGGAGTGAGCTTGGCCATGGCCATGCTGGGACTGGCCCTGGGATGGGATCTCTTGCAGGAAGGAGATGCCCTGTGTCCTGCCCCGAAGGGCAGATTCTGTCCCCAGGGGGGTGAAACTGGCCCAGTGCTGTGCTCTGCCCCTGATGCTCTGGCTCCTCCTGCAGATGTGGTGACCCTGGATCCCAACACGGCTCATCCCAAACTTGTCCTGTCCCAGGATGGGAGAAGTGTGAGATTGGGACCAACAGAGCAGGACCTGCCTGACACTCCTCAGAGATTTACGTATCGGCCCTGCGTGGTGGGCCAGGAGGGGTTCAGTGAGGGGAGGCACTGCTGGGAGGTGGAGGTGAAGGGGGAGGTGGGAGGGGATTCATGGTGGGCTCTGGGGGTGGCCAGGGCCTCTGTGAACAGGAAGGGGCATATGCACATGAGTTCCAAAGAAGGGATCTGGGGGGTGGAGCACTGGGAAGGGAAGTTTCAGTCTCTCACCTCTCCTCGCACCCCCCTGTCCATGTCCCGGGTCCCCAGCAGATTCTGGGTCTGTCTGGACTGCCCACAGGGGCTGGTGACTTTCATCGATGGTCACAGTGGGGCCGAGATCTTCACTTTCCCACCAGCCTCATTCAATGGAGAGACCATCTGCCCATGGTTTGCTGTGTGGACAGATGGAACTGAGCTGTGTCTCAGGGACAGCACCTCCTGCCCCACTTCCATGCCGCCCACAGCCCTGCAGAGGCCCTGCCTTTCTGTAGACCCTGCCCACATTCCTCTCCTCCCTGCCACAGGAGCAAATGTCCCCCTCGTCCCTGCCCCAGCCCATTCTGCCCAGGCAGAGCAGGACAGGACTCAATAAAGCTTTGTGGGTGAACATGGAGTCTGGCTGTGGGGGTTTCTGGGATGGAATTGGATAGGATGCTGCTGGGAGTACGGTTAGGGGTGCCCAGACCCTCCAGGGCATGGGAAGGGGTGGTGGACGCCGAGGAATGGGTTGGGGCTGTGGCCACACACAAGCCCTTTTTGGGAGGGAAACACCTCCTGAGGTGCCAGACCTCACGTGGTGCTGTTCCCCAGCACAGGCTGTGGGAGAGGCGCCGCTCCAGGAAAAGCCACCTCCAGCACCAGATCCCACGCGGAGGTGGGGAGGAGGTTGGGGTCCCTTTGCTCTCTTGTCCCTGGGAGCTGCTTAATGCTTCATTTTATGAGTGTGGGCTTTTGTGGGAGGATGCAGAAGGTCAGCTCCTTGCCTGGGGTGAGGCCTCAAGTCCCACCCATATGTCTAAATGCAACACAGGGCAAATTCCCGTTACTTACATCAACCTGCTGCATCCTGCAGCTCGTTTCCATCCCACCAGCGAGTTCTCTTTACATAGGGGATTAAGAACACATCCCTTCATTTTGAGCCGTTATTGGATTTGGGATAACTCCCAGAGAGGGGCAGAGGGGCAGAGATCCCTGTAGCCTGGAAGAAGTTTCTGCTGCCCCACACTCCAGGCAATTAATAGCAGAGGTGGGAGGGCAGATTCCCTCCAAAGGATGGGCCCACTTGAGAGATGGCAGAATTATAAACCCCCCGCAAACAGGCACGGGGAGTTGTCAGAGAAAAACACAATAGGACACACTGGGGAGCAGACTCCCTGTTTAAATTTTAAATCAAAACTTAATAGGGAAAAATCTCTGCACTAAAATCCAATAGTGACTCAGCAGTGTGGAAGGTGTTTGAAAAATCACCCCAAGACAGGTACCTGGGTGCAATTAGGGAATGTTGGAAAAGGAAACATACCAGGGCACCGCTGGCAAATTGATTTCTCTGAGCTCCCAAGAAAAGGGGGGTGCAGGTACTGATTGGGACTTGCTGACACCTTTTCAGAGGGCCAGAGGCATTTCCTTGTAGAACAAACAAAGCCAGAGGAACAACTGAAGTATTATTAAATGAGACAATACCTCAATCTGGGGTACCTGTGGTCATCTCATCAGACAGAGGTACTCATTTAGCCCTGTAGGCTGCAAACCAGCAGGCAGGCAAAAAATTAATCACATGAGAAAACAACAGAAAGCCAAAATATATCAATAAACAAACCTGTATTGGTATCAAACACAACCTGTTGCAGGACTTGGGATACATGTGAAACCTAGAGCCAAGGAAAATGTGAGTCATCTTGAGATACTGTATGAGAGACCATTTCAGACTAAATGCCAAGGGGAGGACCTGGACTAAGTAGGAAATAATTAAATACAAGATTATAGAGTCACTTTGGGATGAATTGGGCCTGGGATTCGACCTACAGACACTAAAAGATAAGAACGCTCAGTTCTGAATTAGTGACAATAACTGGACTTGGAAAAAAGAAATCTCAAAGTTGTACCTGATCCAGAGCTCAGTTTAGGGGGTAATAACTGTGCTTGGAATGATGGATGGAGTGACTTGAGGATAAATAAGACTACTGTGGATGTGGGTCTGTGGAGTTTCATAGGGCTGAATGTCACATACATCAGTTTTGAATGGGACTCAGTTACAAACCTCTGCTTCCTGAGGTACAGCCAGTGCACACAACAGTCCTTATGGGTGACACCGTGTGGGAACCTATCACAGAGCCAACCTGCTCATGGTCCCTGAAAACTGCCCAGCAGATACTGGTGGTTATGTGGAGATGGCATTAATAGAAAACAACTCCCTGTGGGATGGAGCAGAATGTGCACTATAGGACACTTAACCTCCCAGAGCAAGTTCTATAATCAATCTCAAGTCCCTGGTGGTCAGCACCACCAGGCCAGCAGGTCCAGGGAGGTGACTGTGCCCCTGTACTCGGCACTGGTGAGGCTGCACCTTGAATTCTGTGTCACTTTGGGTTTTGTTTCTTTGATTTTCTTTCGTATTTTGTAAAATGTCATTGTTTGATTTCATAATTTAACTGTTTTTTGTTTTAGTTCTTCAGGGGATTTATTTTAGTTCTTTTTAGTTTTTGTTTTTCGGTTGGATATTTTTAATTTCTTTTTTTAGGTTTTTTTTAATTTTAGTTCCTTGCTTTTATCTTGGCTGTTAGTTAGGTGTAGGGTTTTTCCCCTTCTCCCTTCATTTTGGTTGCTTTGATTTTAATGGTTCTACTTTTAAAACGTTGCCACTTTGAGGCCACTTTACAGCCTCTCTGTGCCCTCCCCACCCCCTGCCAGTGCTGCCTGAGTGCCCAAGGCTCTCCAGGAGGTCACTCTCACCACACCACCATCACCAAGAAGCCACGGACCTTCTCCAGCCCCTCCCCAGCCTTTCCAACAGGTAGGAACCCCCTGCGCTCAGTGATCTCTCTGGTGGCTTTTTGCAAGGGTGGGAGGACTCCCCCAAGGCCCAACCTGTCTCCTGGCACTGCCATTCCCTGGGAGCTCCTGGATCCAACCCCTGAAACTCCTTTGAACAGACATACATTTTTTCTGCCTGTTTTGGGGGTCCTGCATCCATGTCAGAGGATCACAGTGGGCTTCCAGGACTCATCTCCATTGGGGTTGGGATCCCTGAAGGGATGGTTTGTGTTTGTTCTTCCTGCCCCAACCCTGGGGACAAATGGCATTTTGATGGGGGTGACACCAGGAAAGGTGAAGGGCAGAGCCAACCTGAAAACTTGTTGGGTTTCCCTTCTCCAGCTCCCTCATGGAGCTTCCACGGCTCCTCTGGGCACAGTGCTCGATAATGAGGTGGTTTTCCTCAGCACCCAACAGCCCTCAGACACCCGTTCAGGTGCTCCAAGCATCCCAGCCGGGGCAGGAGGATGCTCTGCTGGGAGGTGATCTGCTGGCCCTGCCTGGGAGCTGGGGCTCAGCGGCTCTTCTGGGCTCACACTGCCCTCTCCTGACACTTGGGGATGGAGACATCCCCAGGGCTCCTCCAGCCCTGAGATCTCGAGCTGTGGAATCACAGAATGCTCTGGGTTGGAAGGGACCTTTCAAGGGCATCTAGTCCAACCCCCTGCTGTGAGCAGGGACACCTTTCACTAGACCAGGTTGCTCAGAGCTTCATCAAACCTGACCTTGAAGGGATGGAGCCTTCACCACCTCTCTGGGCAACCTGTGCTGGGTATTGGAAGGTGCTCGGCGTCCAGGCAGAACCACTCCAACTCTCTCAGCCTGTCTTCATAGATACTTCACCCCTTGATAATCCTTGTGGCTCCTCTGGACCCACTCCAAGAGGCCCATGTCCTTATTGTGTTGAGGGCTCTAGAGCTGGAGTCAGTACTGCACTCGGGTCTCAGCAGAGCAGAGGGAGAATCACCTCTCTCCATGAGCTGGACACACCTCTTGTGATGCAGCCCAGGATGCACTGGGCCAAGTGCTTTTCTGCAGGGCTGCTCTCTATCACTTCATCCCCCAGCCTGTATTGGGAGTGAGGATTGTCCCGACCCAAGTGCAGGACCTTGAGCTTGGCCTTGTTGAACTCCATGAGGCTTGCCTGGGCCCCCCTCTCCAGCTGGTCCAGGTCCCTGTGGATGACATCTCGTCAATCCAGTTGAGTTTTTGTGGCAGTTGGGTGGGTAAGGAAGGCTTTGCACTCTGGTTCATGTGGCTTTAAAGCTGCTGGATCATAAGATAAGGGACAGTGTTGGCTGGCCAGTCCCCAACCCTGGGGTAGCTGTGGGGTTTCCTGACAGCTCAGCTTGGCTCATCTGTTGGAAAACTGATGGAGCAGAACATCTAGATCCTCCTTTAGAGGCTAAAAAGCCTCTTTTTAGCTTCCAACCTTCAAAACCATTTACCTATTTGAAGAAAAAAACATCCTGAAAATGAGGGGTCTCTGTAACCCAGAGTGTTTGATGCGTTTGCCTCATCTGTTTGATCTGACGTGGAGTTTTACAAACTCAGGTTTCCTTCCCCAGTTTCCCCCTCATGCTCAGTGACATCTGTTTCTTACGTGGCCACCTTCAAAATGCACCACAGAGAATTTGGTGTGGCTGTGACAGCTTGTTTGTGGGTCTCCACTTTATAATAAGGTAAAACTGGGTTTCCAGGAGTGTGGGATCATGATTTTATTGATCAAGGTTCAGAAAGGGCTTCTCTTCTCCAGGACAGCAGAACAACCATGAGCAGGCATGTCCCATCCTGGGATCTTCCCCAGGGGCTGTAACTGGTCCAAAAAGGGCTCCAGGGTGTGCAGAGCAGGGCAGGGTGGTGGGAAACACTGATGTGGGGAGGGGCAAGGGGCAGGGTGTAAATTGCCCATCACAGTGCACTTGAGGGTTGCACCCCACTGTTGGCAGAGCTCTGAGTGGGAACACCATCAAGTGCTGCTCCCCAGCACAGGCTGCTGGGAGAGGCACAGCTCCTGGAAAAGCCACCTCCAGCACCTGCCACCCAGGCAGGGATGGGGAGGATGTTGGTTTCCCTTTGCTCTTTTGTTCCTCAGTCCTGCTTGCAAATTTATTTTCTGACTGTGGAGGTCGGTAGGTGGATACTGAATTTCATCTGAGTGCCTGGGGGTGGGGCCTCAAGTCCCACCCACCGACATTAAACCTGCTTATCAAACTTGGCAACTGTTGATGGGCTGTTTAGGCAGCCTGGTGCATCTGGCAGCTCTTGGGTCTGGTGAGGGACTTCTCTTTCCATAGGAGAATAAGAAAGTTTCCTGTCATTTAATTTCAGGGTGATTTGGAATCAATCTTGTTGAGGGGCAGAGCAGGGGCTGCACCCAGGAGCTGTGTGTGGTCCCACCCTGCCCTCGAGCACCCATTTCTTCTGCCATCAGGCTGATCGTGCAAGGGGGTTGGGTATTTCTGAGCATTTCTGGGGGCAGGTGTGAGCCTTTTTGGCCATCTCCTCTCAGGTGGTTATTATCCCAATCATCCTCCTCTGACTCCCTTCTCTTCCCTCCTATCCAGTGAAGCTGCAGATGTGGCTTCTAGTGAGCCCCAGGGAACTCCTGAGGTATTTGGTGACTGTCTCAGACCTCAAGGTGAGGGAAGTTGGCTGGGTTCCCAGTCTGCAGGATGGCCTCACCTGCACCAGTCAGGCTGAAAATGAACTGATTTCTTGTAACTCCTCTCCCAGCAGCATGCTGTTGAGCAGGGCTGGACCAAAAGCATCCCCCAGACACACATTCAGGTGCTCCAAGCATCCCAGCCTGGGCAGGGTGATACTCTTCTGAGAGGTGATCTGCTGGTCCTGCCTGGGAGCTGGGGCTCAGGGGCTCTTCTGGGCTCTGGGAGGTGGAGATGTCCCAAGGGCTCCTCCAGCCCTGAGTTGCAACTTGTAGGACCACAGAATGGAGAAAACACACGGCTCCCTCCACCCATCCATCTATCCCTCCCTCCCTCCCTCCCTCCCTCCCTCCCTCCTTCCCTCTCTCAAGCCTTCTCTCCACCCCTCTCTTCCCCCACCACTCCCTCTTTTCATCCCACCCTCCATCTCTCCATGTCACCCCATTGCTCAAACGTGGAGAGGTAAAACTCATGACATCCTTCAACTGGATCCAACCTTCTCCTTCCATGTCTCCCTCCAAATTCCAACAGTGCCATTGACTGACCAAGACCAGACATTGGCAGTGTTGGCCATTTTCACCTTCTGCTGTCTTTTTCTATGGGGGGAGGGGCATGTGGGGGGATGTTGTTTGGGGGTTTTTTGCTTTCCAGACTCACAGGGTTGGGTCTAGGCAGAAGTTCTCCAGGTGGGACCTCATCAAACCAAGGCTCTCAGCCACCTTGGGAAGAATCTCCCCAGGACTCAGCCCATGTAGGCTTGAGGCAGAACACAAATACAAGGGACTATGACATAGTCACCATCACGGAAACGTGGTGGGATGCCTCACGTGACCAGAGCGATGTCAGCTACAAGCTCTTTGGGTGGGACAGGCAAGGAAGGAGAGGAGGTGGGGTAGGCCTCTATGTTAGGGAGCATTCTGATCACCTTGAGAGTGATGCCAGGGTTGAGTGTCTTTAGCCCTTCTGACTTTCTCCCTGCATGACCTCACTGACTTCCTATAGTCACAGTGAAGCCACCTCAAGTGCTGGGTTCAGGTTGTCCATGGCAGCTGCTTAACACTTTATTTTCTGACTGTGGGCTTTGGTAGGAGGATGTGGAACTTCAGCAACTCGCCTGTGCTGCAGCCTCAAGATCCGCCCAAAAGTGGTTAATCTGACTGTGGGCAAATTTCCGGCCTTTTCATCAACCTGCTGCAGCAGCAGCTCATTTCGTTTCCACCATCGACTTTTCTTTCTCTGGGGGTTTAGAACTTTCCCCTTAATTTTGAGCTCTTGTTGGATTTGGGATAACTCCTGGAGAGGTGCTGTGGGGCAGAGCAGGGGCTGCCCCGGGGACCATTCTGCAGTCCTGTCCTGCCCTCAAGCATCAGATTCTGGTGCCATCAGGGCTGCTCACACAGGGGCTTTGGGGATTTCAGAGCCTCTTTGGGGCAGGGGCAGCCCTTCTTCACCACATTCCCTCTGGCAGGGGCAGCTGTGACCTCCATCGCCCTCCTGTGCCTCCCTTCCCCTCCCTCCTCTCCAGTGTGGCCACAGATGCGGCTCCCGGCGAGCCCTGGGGGCTTCCTGAGGTACTGGGTGACTCTCCATGTGCTCCAGCTGGGATCAGGTAGGGATCCTCCGGGGCTGGCGGGGACTTTTGCCCACTCCGGGTGGCAGATGAGCTGGATGAGTAGGGAGCTGCCATTGGGTGGGGGGAGCCCAGCCCTGAGCTCGGGCCCACATGCTTTCGCTTTCCCTTGGCTGTTGTGGCTGGAGAGGGGCTGACTGGGGTGGAGGTTGTTTTCTAGAGCAGGTTCCTGCTCCCGGGAAATCTCCTTCTCCTTTTCAGTCCTCCCAGTCCTGCTCCAGTTTCTCCAGGGTCTCTGGACCATGGGAGGGCAAAGCAACACCCATGGCATGGAGCATGCCCGGCTCATGCCAAGCTCGGCCCTGGCCTGCAACACCCTCAATTAACATAGATGCCATCTCCGTGTCTCTGTGTCCTTCTCCATGGCCAAGCTGACTTCAGAGTGGTGGGACCAGGCCAGCCTCTCAATGTCACCATAGGACAGGATGTAGTGCTGCCGTGTCACTTGTCCCGGCCCGTGGACGCTCGGAGATGGGAGATCAGCTGGATCCGGAATCGGCGGTCCAAAAAGGTGCACCACTACCGAAATGGGGAGGACGTGTCTGGGGAGCAGCTGGAGGAATATGTTGGGAGGACAGAATTGGCCAGAGATGGTCTCTCCAATGGAAGCCTGGACTTGCGAATCTCTGGGCTGAGGCCCTCTGATGATGGTCTGTACATCTGCACTGTGACAGCTCGTGCTGCTTATGGAGAAGCTTTGGTCAAGCTGGAGGTGTCAGGTTTGTGTTCTGTGCAGTGTAGTGTTTGCAGGGGTGATCGTGGTGCCCCTGGGCTTGTCCGTCCCAGAACTGTGTCCTGTCCCTTGGTGCCCCAGGAGAGCTGGCACAGTGTCTGGCAGCCTTGGGGAGTGCAGATGCTGCCTTGAGGCGCTGAAGCTGGGCAGCTCGGTCTTGCTGTGCCAGGAGGTTTGGGGGGAGATCTGGGGCTGTTGGGCATCAATGCTGGGTGGTTCCTGCCCAGGTTGGGGTGGGTTTGGTAGGAGCTGTGAGGGGTCTGCTTGGGGATGTGGTGGTGGCCTTGGAGCTGAGCCCATGCCCACCTGACCCCCACTCTGTGCTCTTCCCCAGCCACAGGCTCTGTCCCTCAGCTCTCTCTGGAGGGTTACGAGGCTGGAGGCATCCGGGTGCTGTGTCGATCGGCCGGATGGTTCCCGCAACCGGAGGTGCTGTGGAAAGACCCCGATGGGCAACGTGTCCCCTCGGTCTTCCAGAGACATTCCCCTGATGCCAGGGGCCTCTTTGACATCGAAGATGCCATCGTGGTGACCAGAGAGGGGAACTGGTCCTGTGTGGTCAGGAACCTCCGCCGGGGCCAGGAGCAGGAAGCGTCCCTGCGCATCTCCGGTGAGATGGCTGCAGCCAGCCCCTGCGGCGCTGGAGCAGGGCGGGGGTTGGCTGCCTTGCTTGGGGCAGCTTTGGGCTGGGCTTGGTGTGCAGTGTGGGGGTGTGGGGGCACGGGAGGACTCTGTCCCCTTGAGATCAGGGCTCCTGGGACAAGAGCTGGGAGGTGTGTGGCAGGGGTCTCTTGGTCCTTCTCCCCATGGACGCAAGCGTAAATCCATCCCTTTCCCTGTGGATCTGTTTGTTTCTCAGCTCCCTTTTTCCACAATACGTGTCCCTGGGTGGTTGGTCTGAGTGTGCTCTTCCTCGTACTCTGTGTTGGGCTCCTTGGCGTCGGTGCATATCTCTGGAGAAGGAAACGTACGTTTGCTTCAGAAGGATGTTTTGCCTTCATCAAAATGCCCCCTGGGCAAGGACTGAATGGGACGAGGGCACGGTGGGGTGTGGGCAGGGGGACAGGGAGCACGGCCAGAGCACCTGGCTGGTGGGAAGGTCCCAGAGACTCTCTGGAGCTGTTCCCATTGAGGAAGCAAGCCGCTATCATGACCTCCTCTTCCTCCAGCTTTGCTTTTCAGCACTGCTGTCCAGAGAGCTGGGCGAGTCCTTCTGGCCCTTTACCCCATGAACACCTCCTGGCACAGGAGCCCCTGGCAGGGATTTGGCTTTGGGAGATTCCTGACATTAGGGCTGAACTCAAGAGAGCCTGGGTGGGCTGGTGGGGGATGGGCTGGCAGGGAGCCATTCCTGGGAGCCAGGAAGTCTGTTCCTAGTCCCTAAAAAGGAGGAGTTGGGGATCAGCCTGAGCTCTGTGTGCTCCTGTGGGATCAACCGTGGGTGAGTGGCTGTTCCCTCTGGTCATACATCACTTCTTGGTTTTGCTTTCCAGGGAAACGCGATGCAGCCCAGGGTGAGTCTGGTGGAAGGAGCCAGTCCTGGGGCTTGGGGGAGGGAGGGCATGTGTCCCTACCCAAAGAGGAATTTGGGGTCTGTCCAAGCTCCGACAGCTCCTCATGGGCAGTTCTGGGATGATGAGATATCCTACCTGATCCAATATGTCTTTCTTTTTGCTTTCCAGAGGAACAAGATGCAGTATCAGGTGAGTCTCCGTTAGTTCAGGAATGCTGTGGGGTCTTGTTTCTGGCCAGGCTGTGCTCAGCCCTTTCTTTCCCTCTTTGCTCACCATCTCTATCCCCCATCCCTGGGACTAGGAAAGACCAAGACCATGTGCCTGGGATGGTGGGAAGGTGGGGTAGACCAGTGTGGGGATGGACCCTCTGCCCTGCCCAAGGCTACTGGGGTCCAGCTCTGGGATGTAATCAGGCTGGATCATCCTGGGGTTCGAGTGCTGTTTGCACTTTTGGGAGTAGTTTTGGGTCTGCAAGAGCTCTTTCTCCTTTTTCATGAGCAGTGACTGGATGACAAGATGTCCCCTCTGATCAAATATTCGTTTATCTTTCCAGGGAAACGATATTCATCACGGGGTGAGTCCCTCTCTGTCCTCGTTCATGGTGTGGGGCCCTTTCCCAAGTGCTCTGTACTCTGCCCTTTCCCTCCCTGCACATCATCTCCATCCCGGCCCAAGGTGATGCTCCTGAAGTGTTCGGCAGCTCGGGGGGACCAGTGCGGGGCTGGTCCCCCTTCACCAATCTCTACATGGGGGACAGCTGTTGGACATGAACAGACTGGCAGGGAGAGAACTCCTGGAATCAGATTGTCTCTATCCACTTCCCATAAAGATCTCAGGGTTCTTACAGACATGGTTTTGCTCCTGTAAGCCCAGTTTAATGATGCAAATCACTCCCTGCTGACCAACATTGATTTGCTTTCATTTCCAGGGGAAGAATCTTCATCACTGGGTGAGTCTGTGAGCTCCAGCACGGTGTGGAGTCCTGTCACCGGGACTCTGTGCTCAACCCTTTCTTTCCTTGCCCATCCTCTCCATCCTGGCATCCCTGGGGCTGGGAAAGCCCAAGGCCATGTAACTGGGAGGGTGGGCAGACTGGGGACACCAGCTCAGGGATGGACCTTCTGCCTTTCCCAGAGCTGCTGGGACCAGCTCGGGGATGTGACCAGGCTGTCAAGGGAGCAATTCCTGGGCTTTGGGGCTTTTTGCAGTTCCCAGGTAAAGAGTCCAAGCTCTGTTCTTGCTCTCTTTACCTCCTTATGAGCAGTTACTGCATGAAAACCTCTCCCCTCATATAATATCACATTCCTTTTTTCCTTTCCCAACAGAACACGATGCAGAACAGGGTGAGTCACTGTGATCTCTCCCATGCCCCATGAAGCTCTGCAGTAGCCATGGGATGGAAGCCAGCTGCAGGGCGTAATTCCTGGGTTCTGAGGGGGGTTTTGGCTGCTCAGAAAGAATGAATCTGTGGTTTACACAACCTCTTCCTGCTCTTCCATGAGCAGCTTTGAGATGAGGAGCTGTCTCACCCTTAGTTTTTGTCTTTCCAGCAACACAGACTCAAGTCCTGGGCTTATACCCCACCTCAAGAAGGATTTTGAGGCCTGCCTCTGCTCCAGCTGCTTGTTTATGAGTGTTGTCATAGTGCTGCGTGGCTGGGTTCTGGTGGGCTGCAGGGGCAGCTTCTGCAAGAAGCAGCCAGAAGCTCTCTACAGGCCCCACAGAGCAAACACCAGCCATCTCAAGACAGGAGTTGTTGCTGACCAAGGATGAGCCCATCAGTGGTGGTCACAGCACCTCTGGGAATCACAGTGAGGAGAAAAAGAACCCACAAACAGACGCTTTGTGCCCCCAGAAGAAGGGAGTGAGAAGGTGTGAGAAACTGTGCAGACACCAAGGACAGGAAGAGGGGAGGAGGTGCCCCAGGTGCTGGAGAGAAAGATGCCCCTGTAGCCCATGGAGAAACACATGATGGAAAGGATGTCCCCCTGCAGCCCATGGATAATGGCAGTGAGCAGAGATCCCATCTACATCCTGTGGAGAGACTGACCCATTTCACAGCAGGTTTGCTTGGGGACTTGTGACTCTGGGGGGGACCAGGCCAGAGCAGTCTGGGCCTGAAGTCAACACCCCATGGAAGGGAGCTGTGCTGAGGCAATTGGTGAAGAGATGATGCACCAATAGAGAGGACTCACATTGGAGAAGTTCATGGAGGACTGTGTCACATGGGTGGGAGCCCCACGGTGCAGCAGGGGAAGGGGATGAGGAGCCCTCCTCGAGCTAAGAAGGAAACCAACTCGTGAGGAATTGACCCAAACCCCCATTCTCCCAGTCCCTGTCCCTCCCCGCGCCACAATGGAGGGCAGAAGGGAGCAAAATCCTGACTAAAGTTCAGTCTGCTGAGAAGGGAGGGGTGGGAGAAGGTGCTTTAAGATCTGGCTACACTTTTCATCACCTGACTCTGGTGTCACTGGGGGTGCAGGGCAGTGCCATCAATTAAAGTTTTCTTTCCTTTATTTTGTGCTGAGTCTGTTCTGCCCATGACACTGATTGCAGAATGATCTCTCCCTGCCCTTATCTCTACTCCTCGGTGTCGTGGTTTTACCCCGTCTGAGAGCCGAGATCCACGCAGCTGCCTGCTACTTAAAGGAAAAGAGCAGGGGAAGGGGGGGGGGGGGGGTGAGGTGAGGCAACGGAAGGGAAAATGAAGGGGTAAATAACAACCCCAAAACCAAGAAACCAAAAGCCCGTGGGTTGGGATAAGGATAGTTTACTAAAATAGCAGAAAGATAAAATATAACAATGCTGTCAGGACTTTAGAACAAAAAATATATGAAGCTGTTGATACACAATGCAGTTTCTCACCGAGCCCACAACTCAGGCCATGCCACCCAGAGCCGTCCCAGAACCCGACCGTCCCCCAAGAACCACACGTCCTGGAGCCATCCCTGCTCCTCCTCCCATCAGTCCCCTTTATACTGAGCATGACGGAATTGGCATGGAATACTCTCTTTGGCCCATTTGGGTCACCTGTCCTGGCTTCGCCCCTCCTTTCTCAGGAATAGAGAAATATGAAAAACTGAGAAAGTCCTTGACTGTCTGACAGCAACTAAAGACATCAGGGTGTTATCAGGAATGCTTTCATTTTAACTCTCAAACACAGCATTCCATCTGCTGCTACAAAAGAAGTTAACTCCATCCTGACTGAAACCAGGACATTATCCACCCCTTATTCCTTACCATTTACGTCATGACTGTATCCAACTGTTTCTTTTGGGTACAACCATTTCTTGTTTCAGACATACATATATGTATGTACACATGTATACGCACATGTGTGCATACAGGTATTATTCCCTTAGTCTATGGACCATTCCTCTGAGTTTGTTGAGTGAATGAACATTTAGTCCATGATGATTTTCAGGCTCCATTCGTCGTAACAGTCTCTCGTGGTGTCAGTAGGCGCCATTGGATCGTTGCATGCTGCATCTCGGGCTCTCGGCCGATGCACCCGACATGGTCCATGCTCATAGTCTGTGAATCAAAGGTGTTCATCTTCAAAGGGAAAGAGGAAAAAGTTCTTGGGGTGGCAGGTCTTGGTCCCGTCATCATGACACTCTTCCTTCATTGACTTGTATGACTCCGGCTGTAACTCCATTGGTACAACATACAACAACATACAGCAATAATAGCAATAATGAATGTACAGTAATGGGTTATTTAGCAATTATTATAATAGAATTTCTACTTTATTGATTATATTGGCTATTCTCACCTAAAATCAAATCCCTCTGAGGTACACATCGAACTTCTCCATCCTTCTGCATTACCCACCAAGTACAACCAGGTCCTTGAGCAAAAACAATCCCAGACATGGGTTTACCTTTGTCTGAAGCAGGGATGACCCAAACCGTCTTCCCTAATATACTCTTCATATGCACTACTGGGACTCTGTCTCCTTCTACAGTGTGTGGAAATTTTGACTGGGCAGGGCCAGCTCGATTGGTGGATCCTCTAGAGTTAACTAACCACGTGGCTTTGGCTAAATGTGTATCCCAATGTTTGAATGTTCCACCACCCATTGCTTTCAGAGTAGTCTTTAAGAGCCCATTATATCGTTCAATTTTCCCAGAGGCTGGTGCATGATAAGGAATGTGGTACACCCACTCAATGCCATGCTCTTTTGCCCAGGTGTCTATGAGAGCATTTCGGAAATGAGTCCCGTTGTCTGACTCGATTCTTTCTGGGGTGCCGTGTCGCCATAGGACTTGCCTTTCAAGACCCAGGATTGTATTCCGGGCAGTGGCATGGGGTACAGGATATGTCTCTAGCCAGCCGGTGGTTGCCTCCACCATCGTAAGCACATAACGCTTGCCATGGCGGGTGCGTGGGAGGGTGATGTAATCAATCTGCCAGGCCTCCCCATATCTATATTTCATCCACCGTCCTCCATACCAAAGAGGCTTCAACCGCTTCGCTTGCTTGATTGCGGCACACGTCTCACACTCATGGATAACTTGTGCAATAGCATCCATGGTTAAGTCCACCCCTCGATCTCGAGCCCATCTATATGTTGCATCTCTCCCTTGATGACCTGAGGAATCATGAGCCCATCGAGCTAGGAATAATTCACCTTTACGTTGCCAGTCTAGATCTACCTGAGCCACTTCAATCCTAGCAGCCTTATCTACCTGATGATTGTTTTGATGTTCCTCCATGGCCCGACTCTTAGGCACATGGGCATCAACATGACGTACCTTTACAACGAGCTTCTCTAACCGGGCAGCAATATCTTGCCATAAGTCAGCAGCCCATATGGGTTTGCCTCTACGCTGCCAGTTGTTCTTTTTCCACTGTTGCAACCAACCCCACAGGGCATTGGCTACCATCCATGAATCAGTATACAGGTAGAGCATTGGCCACTTTTCTCTCTCAGCAATGTCCAGGGCTAACTGGATAGCTTTCACCTCAGCGAACTGGCTTGATTCGCCTTTTCCTTCAGTAGCTTCTGCTACTCGTCTTGTAGGACTCCATACAGCAGCTTTCCATCTTCGATGCTTTCCCACAAGGCGACAGGAGCCATCAGTGAAAAGGGCATATTGCTTCTCATTCTCTGGCAATTTGTTGTAAGGTGGGGCCTCTTCAGCCCGTGTTACCTCCTCATCCTCTGGTGACATCCCAAAATCTTTGCCTTCTGGCCAGTCTGTGATCACTTCCACAATTCCTGGGCGATTAGGGTTTCCTATTCGAGCCCGCTGAGTAATCAGTGCAACCCACTTGCTCCACGTAGCATCAGTGGCATGGTGTGTAGAAGGGACCTTCCCTTTGAATATCCAGCCCAGCACCGGCAGTCGGGGTGCCAGAAGGAGCTGGACTTCAGTTCCAATCACTTCTGAAGCGGCTCGAACCCCTTCATAGGCGGCCAGTATTTCCTTTTCTGTTGGAGTATAATTGGCCTCAGATCCTCTGTAGCCCCGACTCCAAAACCCCAGTGGTCGACCTCGAGTCTCCCCTAGTGCTTTCTGCCAGAGACTCCAGGTAGGGCCATTCTCTCCGGCTGCAGTGTAAAGCACATTTTTAACATCTGTCCCTGTCCGGACAGGCCCAAGGGCCACTGCATGGACTATCTCACGTTTGATCTGCTCAAAGGCTTGTTGCTGCTCAGGGCCCCATTGGAAATCATTCTTCTTCCGAGTTACGTGGTAAAGTGGGCTCACAATGAGACTGTAGTTTGGGACATGCATTCGCCAGAAACCTATAACACCTAAGAAAGCCTGTGTTTCCTTTTTGTTGCTTGGTGGAGACATAGCTGCTATTTTATTGATAATGTCCATTGGGATCTGACGACGCCCATCCTGCCATTTTATTCCTAAAAACTGGATTTCTTGCGTAGGCCCCTTGACTTTACTTTGCTTTATAGCAAAACCAGCTTCTAAAAGGATTTGAATTATCCTTTTTCCTTTCTCAAATACTTCCTCTGCTGTATTGCCCCATACAATGATGTCATCAATATACTGCAGGTGTTCTGGGGCTTCACCCTTTTCCAGTGTAGTCTGAATCAGTCCATGGCAGATGGTGGGGCTGTGTTTCCACCCCTGGGGCAGATGATTCCACGTGTATTGGATGCCCCTCCAAGTGAAAGCAAACTGTGGCCTGCACTCTGGCGCCAGTGGTATTGAGAAGAAAGCATTTGCAATGTCAATTGTGGCATACCACTTAGCTGCCTTTGACTCCAGTTCATACTGCAGTTCCAGCATGTCCGGTACAGCAGCACTCATACCTGGAGTGACTTCATTTAGGCCATGATAATCTACTGTCAGCCTCCACTCTCCATCAGACTTCCACACTGGCCATATGGGACTATTAAAGGGTGAGCGGGTTCGGCTGATCACTCCTTGACTCACCAGTTGACGAATCAGCTTATGGATGGGGATCAGGGAATCTCGGTTAGTACGGTATTGTCTCCTGTGCACCGTCATTGTAGCAATTGGTACTTGCTGTTCTTCGACCTTCAACAACCCCACAACAGAAGGATCCTCCGAGAGTCCAGGCAAGGCACGCAATTGTTCAATTTCTTCTGCCTCCAAAGCAGCTATTCCAAAAGCCCATCGGTACCCTTTTGGGTCTTTAAAATATCCTCTACGGAGATAATCTATACCTAAAATGAACGGAGCTTCTGGGCCAGTCACAATTGGGTGTTTCTCCCAGTCCTTCCCAGTTAAGCTCATTTCAGCCTCTAACACAGTCAATTGTTGGGATCCCCCTGTCACTCCAAAAATGCTAACAGGTTCAGTCCCAACATGATTCGATGGCATTATCGTACACTGGGCACCAGTATCCACCAGAGCCTTGTACTCTTGTGGGTCTGACGTGCCAGGCCATCGGATCCACACAGTCCAATAAACACGGTTATCCCTCTCCTCCACCTGGCTGGAGGCAGGGCACCTCTATTGTTGCTGACTGTGTTGGCTGTTCACTGGTGCAGCGTTCTTCCTGGCAGAACCGCGTTGTGCGATTCTTTTGCCTCGCAGCTCATTTACTCGTGCTTGAAGGGCTGAGGTGGGTTGCATACCCCACTTACTCATGTCCTCACCATGGTCACGCAGGTAAAACCACAGCGTCTCTCGCGGTGTGTACCTACTGTATCCTCCCTTCTGGGATGATGGACGCTTTCTCCCAATAGCTGCAACATGGCTGCATACGGGTTGGGAGATGGACACATTTTCATCAAGTCGCTTGACCAGTTTCTCTACTGCTGCGATCACAGAGAGAGAAACATTGTCCTGATATCTCCGAAGGTGGCTGGACACCTCAGATACGGTTGGTGGATATGTATCACTCCAGTCCATTGTTGCCAATGAATTGGTGTGCCCTGCTGGTGCACTTCGTACAACCTTACGCCACATAGCTGGAGTGCATAGGACGTCATCAGGATCAGAGGGAAGCTGTGAGTTGTCCAGATCATAATAAATTACCTCCCGTACAGCTAATTCTCTCAGGTGCTGGATAACTGCCTCTAGGTTGTTACACTTGGGTGTTTGACATGTAATGTATTCCTTTATGGGATACCTTTCCCTCACACTTGACAGTAGTCGCCTCCAGAGGCTGAGGATTTCAGGCTTTTCCCCAATTGCCTTATCAATGCCTCCTTCTCTAGCTAGGGATGCCAACTGCTTGGCCTCCCTGCCATCTAATTCCAGACTACTGGCCCCGTGATCCCAGCATCGGAGCAACCAAGTGATGATGTGCTCACCTGGGCGGCGGCTGAAATCTTTTCGAATTTCACGCAGCTCACTCAGGGACAGGGATCGTGTGACAACAACCTCATCCTGAGATGGTTGAGATGGAACAACCTTATCCCGGGATGGTTGAGATGGCTTTGCCTTATTCTGAGATGGTTTGGATGGCCCTGCCTTATCCTGAGATTCATCAGATGACCCTGCTTTATCCTGACCTTCATCAGATGACCCCGCTTTATCCTGACCTTCATTGGGTGGCCCTGATTCAATTTCATCCTCATCCTCATCCTTCACTACAGGAACAACTTTCTTTGTGTATTTCCTCTTTCGTACAGGAGCAACCGAC
The DNA here is from genome assembly GCF_964237585.1 of Gallinula chloropus. NCBI lineage: Eukaryota > Metazoa > Chordata > Aves > Gruiformes > Rallidae > Gallinula > Gallinula chloropus. Next base: position 298,242 of record NC_140117.1, on the reverse strand, counting down.
ACTGATGTGGGTTGATTTTTTGTTTTACCGGCAGTATCTGCTGTAGGGGCAGCTCCCATTTTACTCTCAAACACAGCATTCATCTGCTGTTACAAATGAAATTAACTCCATCCTGACCAAAACCAGGACAAGATCACAGGAATCCTTTCATCAATCAGCCAGGGTGCTTCAACAACAACACCACCTGTCAGTTGCTGAGGCTAAAAGGCTTGTACAGTCGTGCTTGGACTGTCAGCAGTTCACCAGTGGCCTTGCCCCTGGTGTCAATGCTCGTGGCACAGGCCCACTAGAAGTCTGGGTTTATCAGAACTCGTTATAATCATTAACCAATCAGTGGGGAGTAAACAGTGTATGTTTACATTAGCAGGGTTTTTTGTATGTTTACATTAGCAGTTTTTCAGCTTCCCATGTTTGCAGTAACAAATGTCTCTAATCTGTGGGATTTCACCCAATAAACGGCTTCACCTGAAATTCATATCGAATTGGGTGTTGCTCTCTGCCGGTCACCACAGTGATAGAGTACAGAAATAGTGGGGGACAGGGAGAGACAGGAAAGCCTTTGACATGGTATCTCACAGCATTCTGACTGAGAAACTGGCTGCCACTGGCCTGGACAGCTGGACCCTCAGCTGGGTTAAAAACTGGCTGGATGGCCAGGCCCAAAGGGTGGTGGTGAATGGAACCAAATCCAGCTGGAGGCCGGTCACGAGTGGCGTCCCCCAGGGTTCAGTCCCGGGTCCAGTTCTGTTCAACATCTTTATCAATGACCTGGATGAAGGGATTGGATGCTCCCTCAGTCAGTTTGCAGATGACACTAAGCTGGGAGAAAGTGTTGATCTGCTTGAGGATAGGGAGGCTCTTCAGAGGGATCTGGACAGACTGGACCCACGGGCTGAGACCAAGGGGATGAGGTTTAACATGGCCAAGTGCAGAGTGCTGCACATGGGACATAACAACCCCATGCAGCGCTACCGGCTGGGGGGAGACTGGCTGGAGAGCTGTCAGGCAGAGAAGGACCTGGGGGTGTTGGTTCACTGCAGGCTGAAAATGAGACAGCAGTGTGCCCAGGCAGCCAAGAAGGCCAATGGCATCTTGGCTTGTATCAAAAACAGTGTGGCCAGTAGGTTTAGGGAGAGGAGTGTGCCCCTGTACTGGATATCGGTGAGGCCACACCTCAAGTACTGTGTCCAGTTCTGGGCTCCCCACCATAAGAAGGACACTGAGGTCCTGAAGGAAGTCCAGAGAAGGGTAATGAGGCTGGTGAAGGGGCTGGAGGGAAAATCATATGAGCAGTGGCTGAGGGAGCTGGGACTGTTTAGCTTGGAGAAGAGGAGGCTGAGGGGAGACCTTACCATCTCCTGCAACTACCTGAAGGGAGGTTGTAGAGAGGTGGGCAATGGTCTCTTCAGCCAGGGTACAGGGGATGGGACAAGGGGAAATGGCCTCAAGCTGTGCCAGGGCAGGGTTAGATTGGATATTAGAAAAAAAATTTTACAGAAAGAGTTGTCAGGGCTGGAACAGGCTGCCCAGGGAGGGGCTGAGTCACCTTCCCTGGATGTGTTTAAAAAAAGGGTAGATGAGGTACTTAGGGAACTGGTTTAGCTTAGGATGGGATTGGTTGGACTCGATGATCTTAAAGGTACTTTCCAACTTTGTGATACTGTGACAAATATTTATACAAGGCCTCAGATCCCCAGTATTTTTTTTAATCTTCTGTCATTATAATGGCCCATAATAATGCCAATGGAACTATGATTCTGTTCTGCAGGGTCTTTGCTCATCCTTCTTCCTCCATTTTCCCATTTAGATCCTCAATTAACTTTTGACCCCCTTTAGAATAATTAGGTTCACTGGCAATTTGTATTTTACCCTCTGGGACCAGAGACTGCACTTCAACACCTCCCTCTTCCACTGCTCTTTTGGCTTCACTATCTGCCATTGCATTACCCAGATCTTGAGCGGTGTTTGTTTTCTGATGGGCTTTACAGTGCATGATTGCTACTTCTGTTGGTAATAGTATGGCATCTAAAACCCTAAGAGTTTGATCTGCATGTCTTACGCCTTTTCCTTGGGTAGATCAGAGTCCTATTCCTTTCCAGATCGCTCCATGAGCACAGACCACCCCAAATATTGATCTTTTTACCTTTTGCCAGTTCCAATGCTCAAGTCAAGGCTAGTATTCCTGCCTTTTGTGCTGGAGTGTTTGGGGCAAGAGCTCTGGACTCTTACCTGGTCTTCAGTGGTTACCAAGTATCCAGCTCTTCAAATACCTTGTCACATGAAGCTGCTTCCATCGGTGTACTGTGAGCCTCCAGCATCCTCATGTGGATTTTCTTTGAGGTCGAGCCAGCTGGAATATTCTGTCTCAATAGTTTCCAAGCAGTCATGTGACACCGGTTCCCCCATGGTTCCACTAAGAAAAGATGCTGGGTTAACAATGTTAGTAACCACTATTCTTATGTCATCTTGTTCCACGTGAATAGCTTGGTATTTGAGGAACCTTTGTGGCAAGAGCCAGTGCCCTCCCTTCACATCCAAGACTGCTGATCCAGTGTGTGATAGCAGGACTCTAATCTGTTGGCCTAGTGTGACTTTGTGGGCTTCTTGGGTATTAAGCACTACTGCTGCCACTGCCCTTAGGCAGCTAGGCCAACCCTTGCTGACTTCACCAAGCTGTTTGGAAAAGTAAGTCACTACCTGCAGATACGGTCCCAAATCTTGGGCCGAGATTCCCAGGGCTGTCCCTTGTCTTTCGTGGGAGAGCAGCTGGAAAGGCCTAGTTGTATTTGGCAACCCTAGGGCAGGGGCTTCCATCAGCTTTTTCTTCAGCAGGTGGAAAGCTCTTTTTGTCTCCCTTTTCCAGATTAGATTATCTTGGCCTGTTTGCAATAGTTTATAAACTGGTTTTACCATCATCATGTAGTTATAGATCCATAGGCGACACCATCCAGTCATTTGCAGCAAGGTGTGAAGTTCCTTTGCCATCCCTGATTGAGGAATTTGGCAAATGGCCTCTTTTCTGGTTGTCCCCGATGTCCTCTGTCCTGCACTTATTCCATATCCAAGATAAATCACTTGGGCCTTCTGGGGAGAAACTTGATATCCATTAAGTCCAAGAAAGTTTAGCAAGCTAATTGTCCTTGTCACACACAATTCTTTAGTCTCTGTGGCAATTAGTAGGCCATCTACTTACTGCAGTGCTACTGTAGCTGCTCCCATTGTTCCAAATTCTTACCTAACTGATTTCCAAAAAGTGTAGGGCTATTTTTAAACCCCTGTGGCAGCACAGTCAATGTTGGTTGTGGTTTTCTTCCAGAATCTGGGTTTTCCCATTCAGATGTGAGTAGCAGCTGACTTTGCCAGCTCAGGGTGAGGCAAAAGAAAGCATCTTTCAGGTCAAATACATTAAACCATGACAATTCAGGAGTCAGTTTAGTCAATAATGTATATGGATTTGCCACAACTGGATACAAATCCTCAACAATATTATTAATGGCTCTGAGATCCTGAACTATTCTATAGCTTTTGTCTGATTTTCTAACTGGTAAGATAGGAGTATTCTACTCTGATTTACACTCCCTCAGTAGTCCATATCTGATGAATTGTTCTATTATGGGTTTAATCCCTCCCTTATCTTCTGTTCTAAGAGGGTGCTGCTTGATTCTCGCTGGATGAGCTCCTGTTTTAAGCTTTACCACAATCTGGGAAGCATTTTTCGCCTTTCCTGGTACTTCAGAGGCGCAAACTCCTGGATATATTTGATTCAAAACTATTTCAGGTACACCTGCACTAATTGGAGTGTCTAACTGGACCAGACTTAATACTTCAATTAATTGGTTGTATCCTATTTGAAATTCTATCTTTCTTTTTCTAAATTCTGTCTTTGCTCCTAACTGTTCTAGTAAATCCTGGCCCAACAATGGTTTTGGGGAGTTAGGCATGTCTAAGAATTTGTGCATTCCCAATTGTTTTCCTAGTTTGAAAGACAGGGGTTTTAGAAAGTACACCTTTTCGCTTGAGCCAGTAGCTCCTGTAACCATTACAAAACCATTTCCCCTTGTCCCATCTCCTGTCACCTGTCATCGCCCACCTCTCCAGAACCTCCCTTCAGGTAGTTCTAGGTGGTGATAAGGTCTCCCCTCAGCTTCCTCTTCTCCAAGCTAAACAGCTCCAGCTCCCTCAGACGCTCCTCATAAGATTTGCCCTCCAGCCCCTTCACCAGCCCTGTTGCCCTTCTCTGGACTTGCTACAGGACCTGAATGACCTTCTTATGGTTAGGACCCCAGAGCTGGACACAGTACACGAGGTGCAGCCTCACCAATGCCAAGTACAGATGCACAACTACTTCCCCAGACCTACTGGCCACACTGTTTTTGATACCAGGATGTTTTTGAGCCAGGATGCCATTGGCCTTCTTGGCTGCCTGGGCACACTGCTGGTTCATATTCAGCCTGCTGTCACCCAACAGCCCCAGGTCCTTCTCTGCCTGACAGCTCTCCAGCCAGTCTCTCCCAAGCCTGTGGCGCTGCATGGTGTTGTTATGTCCCATGTGCAGCACTCTGCACTTGGCCATGTTAAACTTCATCCCATCGTTCCAGTCTGTTCAGATCCCTCTGAAGAGCCTCCCTACCCTCAGGCAGATCAACACTTCCTCCTAGTTTAGTCTCATCTACAAACTTACTGAGGGAACATTCAATCCCTTCATCAAGGTCATTGATAAAGATGTTGAACAAGGCCCAGGACTGAGCCCTAGGGGATGCCACTCGTGACACACCAGGACCTCAAGGAGTAACCTTGAGAACCTTTCCCTTCAAGGGGAGATCCCGAGGAGTAACCTTGGAAGGTGTCCCTTTTCAGGGGAGATCTCAAGACCTCAAGGAGTAACCTGGAGGAGTAACCTTGAGAGGCATCCCCTTCCAGGGGAGATCCGGATGAGTAACCTGGAGAACCATTCCCTTTCCAGAGGAGCTCCCAAGATCTGGAGGAGCAGCCTTGAGAGGTGTTCCTGAGACCTCAAGGAGTAATCCCAAGATCCCTCCCCTTTCCAGGGGAGCTCTGGATCTGCACAGCCTGCTGTCCCCCCGAATTTATATCCCACCCACAGGTGCTGGTGGACCCTGGTTGCTGCCACCCTGTCCTGGTGGGCATGTTAGTGGGTAGACCCCTTGGGCTACAGGGCCATGACCCATCTTCCGTGGTGGGTGAGGGCACCGGGACCACGCAGGGCATCGCCATGGCCACCAATGCCCAGTGCTTAATCCCGGTTTCCCAGAAAAAGCCAGGAAAAGGGGGGTTGGGAGGGATGTGGGGAAGTGGTGGGAAGTGGGCAGGGGCCGGGGGGGTATGTAGAGGGATTGGGGGAGCCCCAAACCCACCTCTGCAGCCCCTTCCTCTTGCCCACAGCCCCTGTCCCCCCTCCCCTTCCCCACACCCCAGTCCCCTTTCCCCTGGTCCCATAGCCCCAAACCAGGCCCCTCACCCCCAAGCTGGGCCCCACAGCCCCCTCCCCAGCCCCGCAGTCACCTCTCCCTGCAGCCCCCTTCCCCCAACCCCTCTGCCTCTCACTCCTCGGCCCCACAGCCCCAAACACACCCTCCACAAACTCTCTCCCCCTGTCCCACAGCCCCCTCTACCCCAGGGCAGGGCTGGGCTGGGCTGGGCTGGGCTGGGCTGGGCCAGGGCCACGCCTCCGGGCTCCCGCTACCTCTGAGGAGAAGAGCAGAAGGCACCTCCCCTTTTTACTCCTCTCTGGCCAATCAGCACATACAGCCCACGAGTGGCAGGGGGAAGCAGCCAGTCATGAGCTGCTCACTGCTGGGCCAGTCCCGGCCTCCGCTGAGGGGTCCCCAGGCCCGCACTCTCCTTTAGGGTGAGTGTGCGGGCTGCCACTTTGTCCCGGGCACCCTCCCATCGCCCCTCTCTTCTTAGCAGGGTTTAGGCAGAATTTCACCTCCTTCTTCCCCCCTGTCCTGGTTTGGGCCAGGATGGAGTCAATTCCTTTCTAGCAGCAGATGGAATGCCGTGTTTGGGAGTTGGGATGAGAGCAGTGCTAAGAGCACCCTGATGTTTCCAGTTGTTGCCCAGCAATCAAGGACTTCTCAGTTGTTCATATTTCCCTGCTAACGAGAAGGGAGGGGACACAGCCAGGGCAGGTGACCCAAACTGGCCTAAGGGGGTATTCCATGCCAATTATCTCATGCTCAGCATAAAAGGGGGGCTGTTTGGAAGAGGAGCAGGCAGCTCCAAGACGTGCTTTTGGGGATGCTCTGGTTTTTGGGACAGCTCTTTCTGCTATCCCAGTAAACTCTCCTTATCCCAACCTGCCAGGTTTTGCTTCCTTGGGATTTTTTTTCCCCTTCTTCCCTCTACCCCCTCTCTCAGCTTCCTCCCCCACCCCCACTCCCCCCCACCCCACTCCCATTTAAAGAACAAGCAGCTGCATGGTGCTCAGCTCTCAGCTGGGGCAAAACCACGACAGATGGATGGATGATGGATGGATGGATGGATGGATGGATGGATGGAGGGACCTTATAGCAGCATTCCAATACCTGAAAGGTGCCTGTAAGAAATCTGGGGAAGAATGAGGGCATGAAGCAATAGGACAAGGGCTGATGGTTTCAAACTGGCAAAGGGGAGATTTAGGTAGGATATTAGGAAAAAGTTTTTCAATATGTGGGTGGTGGATCACTGGCACAGGTTACCCAGAGAGGTGGTGGAGGCCCCATGCCTGGAGACATTTAAGGTCAGACTTAATGGGGCTCTGAGCAACCTGACCTAGTGAAGGTATCCCTGCTCACTGCAGGGTGGGACAGGATGTCCTCCAAAGATCCCTTCCAACCAAATGCATTTGATCATTCTGTCATTCAGAATAGATATTGAGAGGCAGTGGAGTCCAGATAAGGACAGGGAGACATCATTCTGCAATCAGCATCACGGGCAGAACAGGCTCAAAACAGAATTAAATGGGACTAATTTATTACCCAATGAAAGCAGAGCAGGATAATGCAAAATTAGCCCAAATCTTAATACACCTCCCCCCACCCCTCCCTTCTTCTGGGGCTGCATCTCTTCCCCAGCTGCCCTAGCGTGGGTCAGGGCTATGGGATGCAGACCTTCAGGCCCAGACTGCTCCAGCCTGGTCCCCCACAGAGTCAAAAGTGTCCCCAGAAAATCTGCTCTGGTGTGGGGCCTCTCCACGGGCTGCAGGTCAGGTCTCTCGTCCTCTTCTATGGGCTGCAGGGGGACAACTTGTTCCTCGATGGTATTCTCCATGGGGTGGGGTCTCTGCTCCTGCACGCTCCCATTGCCTTCATCTCTCCCCAGCCATCCCCCAGCCCTCACCCTGGCTGGGGCAGGAGCTTTCCTCTTCCTCAGACATTCAGCTCTACCCAAGGACACTTGACACCAAATCGTGGTTTGGAGGAGTCCTTGGGCTCGTCTTCAGAGAGGGTTGTGAGCAGAGCCAGGCAGAGCCCTGACCCCCTGAATAACCTTGTCTGGGCATCAACCCAAACCCATTTCTGTCCTACCCACCTGCAAAATTTGACTTCACAGATTTCAGCCCAGCCAGAGCCAGAGCTGCAACCAACAGATCACAGCTGGGACAGCTGGAGATACGATGGAGCCCAGAGCGAGCAACTGTGTCCTGGCCACAGCTTGTGCATCCCCAGGTGGCTCCTAACGATTGCATCATCACACTGTTACCAGCTCTGCCTGCAGCAGGAATACAACACACAGCCTGTAACAGTGATGGTGGGGAAATGAGCTCCAGCCCAGCAGAAACCTTCCAAGCCTCCTCACTGTTCCTCTGCTCCCTGGGCTGGGATGGGGCCGAGTGAGACATCTCCTCCTGTGGCACCGAGGAGAGGAGCGTGGGCAGGGTCTGTGGAAGGGCAGGGGCTCTGCAGGGCTGGGGAGGTGTTCTCCATGAGAAACAGCTTGGTGTTCCATGAACCCACCCAAAACCATGGGCGGATGGTCTCTCCATTGAATGAGGCTGGTGGGAAAGTGAAGATTTCGACCCCACTGTGACCATCGATGAAAGTCACCAGCCCCCACGGATAGTCCAGACAGACCCAGACTCTGCTGGGGACCCAGGACAGGGGGAGGGGGCAGAGAGGAGAGGTAAGAGAGTGAAACTGCCCTTTCCACTGCGCAACTCCCCAGATCCCTTCTTCAGGGCTCAATTCCATATCCCCCTTCCTGTTTACAGAATCCCTGGCCACCCCCACAGCCCAACATGAATCACTTCCATTTGCCCCCTTCACCTCCATCTCCCAGCAGTGCCTCCCCTCTGTGAACCCCTCCTGGCCCAGCACACAGCACCAATACGTAAATCTCTGAGGGGTGTCAGGCAGGTCCTCGGGTTCTCTTCCCAAACTCATACTTCTCCCATATTGAGACAGGACAAGCCTGGGATGAGCCGTGTTGGGATCCAGGGTCACCACGTCTGCAGGGACAAGAGGAGCCAGAGCATCAGGGGCAGAGTTCAGCACTGGGCAGGTTTCAACCCCCTGGGGCCAGGATCTGCCCCACAGGGCAGGACATGGGGCATCTCCTTCCTCCAACAGATCCCAAAGCAGGGCTGGTCCCAGAATGGCCATGGCCGACCTCAGTGCCATGGGAACAGGAACCGGTGGGGCTGTGATCCCAGCATGGAGGAGCAGGATGAGGAGGCAGTGGCTGGGTCTGGGCAATGCCCAGGGTGTAAGGGGGGAGATGGCTCCTCTTGGCCCCACTGATGGAGCTCACGAGGGGTGGGACAGGCCAGAACACAGCAGGGGAACAGCCCAGTGCCACACTCAGGGTCTGGGAGTCACCCAACACCCCCAGGCACAGCCAGTCCCAACCACTGTCCAGCCCAGATGCCCCTTGCACAGGAGGAATGGGAGGAGAACCACACAGAGTGGCACCAGAACGCCAAATTACCTGGTCTGTTGGGAATCAGAAACTTCCTCCAGGCTACAAGGAGAGAGGAGAACTGGTCACATCCCAGAGACGGTCCCCAACACCTCTGGGCAGGGAGAGTGTCCATCCCTGCGCTGGTCTCCTGGAGTTGCCCCCCCCTCCAAGGCACATGGTCATGGGCATTCCCAGAGGCAGGGATGGGGGGATGGAGAGGATGGGCAGGGAGGGAAAGGGCCAAGCACAGAGTGCCTGGGACAGGACCCCACATTGTGCCAGAGCTCACGGACACTCACCCAGGGCTGCATCTTGTTTCCCTGGAAAGCAAAACCAAGAAGTGATGTGTGACCAGAAGAAACAACCACTCACCCCAGGGCTGATCCCACTGGAGCACACAGAGCTCGGGCTGATCCCCAGCTCCTCCTTTTTGAGGAGTAGGACCAGACCATCTCACTCTCGGGAATGACTCCCTGCCAGCCCATCCCCTGTCAGCCCACTCAGGCTCTCTGGAGTTCAGACCCAATGTCAGGAACCCCGAAAGCCAAGTGCATCCTGGGGGCCCTGGTACCAGGAGGTTTTGCTGGGGGAAGGGGCCAGAAGGACTCACACAGCTCTCTGGAAAACAGCAGTGCTGAAAAGCAAAGCCAGAGGAAGAGGAGATGAGGCGAGGACCTTCCCACCAGCCAGGTGCTCTGGCCGTGCTCCCTGTCCTCCTGCCCACAGCGCACCATGTCCTTGTCCCCTCTGTCCTTCCCAAAGAGCTTTTTGATGAAAGGAACTTGTCCTTCAGGGGCAAACGTACCTTTCCTTCTCCAGAGGACAAGGAACCCAACGGAGAGAGCGAGGAGCATGAGGAGCACGCTCAGAGCGACCATCCAGGGACGGGCATCATGGAAAAAGGGAGCTAGGAAACAAACAGATCCACAGGGAAAGGGACCGATTTCCACTCGCATCCATGGGGAGAAGGACCAAGAGACCCCTGCCTCATACCTCCCAGCCCTTTTCCTGTGAGCTCTGTCCTCAAGGGGACAGAGTCCTCCCACACCCCCACGCTGCACCCAAAGCCCAGCCCAAAGCTGCTCCCAGCCAGGCAGCCACCCCCCGCCCTGCTCCAGCGCCACAGGGGCTGGCTGCAGCTGTCTCACCGGAGATGCGCAGGGACGCCTCCTGCTTCTGGGCCAGGCGGCGGTTCCTGACCACACAGGACCAGTTTCCCTCTCCAGTCCCTGTCACCACGATGGCATCTTCGGTGTCAAACAGGCCCCTGGTATCAGGGGAACGTCTCTGGGAGACCGAGGGGACACGGTGCCCGTTGGGGTCTTTCCACAGCACCTCCGGTTGCGGGAACCATCCGGCCGATCGACACAGCACCCGGATGCCTCCGGCCTCGTAACCCTCCAGAGAGAGCTGAGGGCCAGAGCCTGTGGCTGGGGAAGAGCCCGGAGTTGATGTCAGGGAGGGATGGTCTCAGCTCCAAGGCCACACCTGCATCCCCAAGCAGACCCCTCACAGCTCCCACCAAACCCACCCACCCCAACCTGTGCAGGAACTGCAAAGCGTTGATCCCAGATCTCCCCCAAAACTACTGGCACAGGAAGACTGAGCTGCTGAGTTGCAGCACATTGAGGCTGCATCTGCACTGACCCCTCTGTGCTCAATAAGCCTCAAGGCTGCCAGACACTGTGCCACCTCTCCTGGGGCACCAAGGGACATCACAGAGGTCTGGGAGGGACACACAACCCCAAAGACACCACGACCACCCCTGCAAACACCGCACCGGGCACAAACCTGAAAACTCCAGAAACACCAAAGCTTCTCCATAGGAGGCACCATCAGTCACGGTGCAGATGTACAGACCATCATCAGAGGGTCTCACCCCAGAGATTAGCAAGTCCAGGCTGCCTCTGGAGAGACCATCTCTGGCCAACTCTGTCCTCCCAACATATTCCTCCACCTGGTCCCCAGACACGTCCTCCCCATGTCGGTAGTGGTGCACCGTTTCAGAGACCCTGTGCCGGATCCACCTGATGTCCCAGCTCTGAGCATCCGTTGCTGGGGACAAGTGACATGGCAGCACAATGTCCTGCCCCATGGTGACATGGACAGTGTGGTCTGGTCCCACCACTCTGAAGTCAGCTTGACTATGGAGAAGGACACAGAGACAGGAGATGGTGCCTACATTAATTGAGGGTGTTGCAGGCCAGGCCCGAGCTTGGTGTGAGCGGTGCACGCTCCATGCCACGGGCGTTGCTTTGCCTTCCCATGGTCCAGAGACCCCGGAGAAACTGGAGCGGGAGTGGAAGGACAGGAAGGAGAAGGAGGTTTCCTGCGAGCAGGAACCTGCTCCAGAAAATGACCTCCACCCCAGCCAGCCTTGCCGTCACCCACAATGGACAAGGGAAAGCAAAAGCATGCAGGGCCAAGCTCTGGGCTGGGCTCCCCCTGCCCACAGCAGCTCCTGCCCCACATCTGCCATCCAGAGCACGTGAAAGCCCCCACCAACCCTGCAGAATCCCTACCTGATCCCAGACGGAGCACGTGGAGAGTCGCCCAAAACCCCAGGAGGCCCGTGGGTCTCACTGGGAGCCACATCTGCGGCAGCACTGGAGAGGAGGGAGGGGAAGGGAGGCAGAGGGGGGTGATGAGGGGCAGCTGTGCATCAGAGGGGATCTGGCAAAGAAGGGCTGACCCTGTCCCAGAGTGTTTCGGAAATCCCTGAAGCCTGCACCAGCACCCCAACAGTACCAGAAACTGGTGTCTGAGGGCAGGATGGGACCACAGACAGGTCCCTGGGGCAGACACCTGCTCTGCCCCACTGCCCCTCTCCAGGAGTTATCCCTAATCAATCACTTGCTGGAAGTGACAGGATATATTCGAAACCCCAGAGAAAGAGGAGTCTCTGGTGAGACAGAAACGAGCTGCCAGATGTAGCAGGCTGATGAAAGTAACGGAAATTTGCTCTGGTTTGCATTTTTCAAGTTTTGGCGGGACTTTAGGTCCCACCCCTAGGTGAGGAGCTGAAGATCTGCATCCTCTTACGAAAGCCCAGAATCAGAAAAGAAAGCTTTAAGCAGGCTCCAGAGACAAGAGAGTGAGTTGGTGTCCCTGCCTGTGGCAGGGGGGTTGGAGCTCTATGATCCTTGGGGTCCCTTCCAACCCAGACCATTCTATGATTCTATGAAGGGACCCCAAACCCCCTCCCTGTCTCTGCCTGGGTGCAGGTGCTGGAAGTGGCTTTTCCCAGAGCTGCACCTCTCCCTGCAGCTTGTGCTGGGGAACAGCACCGGGCGAGGTTTGACACCTCAGGAGGTGTTATCAGCAGAGTGAAACATCTTGGGATGGTCAGGACTGCACAAGATAATGACCACTCACAGCAAGGCAGGGATATTTAGTTGTGGAATTTACCATCTTCTGTGGTTTCTGGGAATTATTAGAGTGGGAATCTAGGGGAAATAACAGACACATGGTGTAAACCAAAACATTCCCCAAGGTCTTTGTTCATGTCCTCGGACATCGTCTCCATCCTCCCACCCACCCCATGGAAGGTTCCTCCTCCCGTAATCCTCATAAAGCAGCTCCCAGCACCAGCAGATATTGGGATGGACTGGGGCTACGCCTACTGGAGATGTCCCCACCATTGGTGATCCTGGTCCAGATGGATCCAGAAAAGCCTTTCAAAGAGGTTTCTGAGGTAAGGAGAGCTAGTTCACCCTAAGGTGACTAGCAGGAGACTGCCTGCACCATTTGCTCCTGTACCACAGACCACAGCGAGGGTGATATCTGCAGCAAAACACAGGAAATGTGTGGTTTGCACTGCTGCTGCTGCCACCCCCAAGTCGCACATGGGCTGTGGGTCGCGGTGCCTTGATGTGTTTCCTCTCTTTGGTGCCTTCACCCAAAGCTCAGCATCCTCGTCACCAAGGAGAGGAATGTTCTGGAAATGGAGACCTTCCCTCTGGTTGAGGTGGGGGTAGTCCAAAAGCATCTCAGTGGGATTGACGTGCACAAATCCATGGGCCTGGATGGGATACACCCATGTGTCCTGAGGGAGCTGGTGGAGGCGATTGCAGAGCCGCTCTCTATTATCTTTGACAGGTCTTGGAGAACAGGAGAAGTGCCTGGAGACTGGAGGATAGCCAGTGTCACTCTGGCCTTCAAAAAGGGCAAGAAGGAGGATCCCAGCAACTATAGGCCAGTCAGCCTCACTTCTGTACCTGGAAAGGTGATGGAACAGCTTGTTCTGGATGCCATCTCCAAGCAATTAGAAGAGAAGAAGGTCATGAGGAGCAGTCAGCATGGATTCACCAAGGGGAGATTGTGCTCAAGCAATCTCATAGCCTTCTATGATCTCATCACCGGCTGGGTGGATGGAGGGAGAGCAGTGGATGTCATCTACCTTGACTTTAGCAAGGCTTTTGACACTGTCTCCCACAACATTCTGATAGAAAAACTCAGAGAACAAGGGATAGATGAGTGGACAGAGAGGTGGGTTGAGAACTGGGTGTTGGACCGAGCTCAGAGGGTGGTGATCAGTGGAGCAGAGTCTGACTGGAGACCTGTGACTAGCGGTGTTCCCCAGGGTTCAGTGTTGGGTCCAGTCCTGTTTAATATCTTCATTGACAACCTTGATGTGGGAATAGCATCCACCCTCAGCAAGTACCCAGTGATACAAAGCTGGGAGGAGTGGGTGACATGCAGGAACACTGCGCTGCCATCCAGAGAGACCTGGACAGGCTGGAGAGCTGGGCAGGGAGAAACCAGATGAGGTTCAACAAGAGCAAGTGTAGAGTCTGGCACCTGGGAAGGAACAACTGTTCATTTCAGTACAGGCTGGGGGATGACCTGCTGGAGAAGAGCTCTGTGGAGAAGGACCTGGGGGTCCTGGTAGATGACAGGTTGGCCATGAGCCAGCAGTGTGCACTGGTGGCTAAGAGAGCCAATGGGATCTTGGGGTGTATCAGGAGGAGTGTGTCCAGCAGGTCAAAGGAGGTGATCCTCCCCCTCTACTCTGCCCTGGTCAGGCCCCACCTGGAGTATTGTGTCCAGTTCTGGGCTCCTTGGTATAAAAAGGACAGGGGTCTCCTAGAGAGAGTCCAAGGAAGGTCTACGAAGATGAGTAAGGGCCTGGAACATCTCCCCTATGAGGAGAGGCTGAATAAGCTGGGGCTGTCCAGTCTTGAGAAGAGAAGACTAAGGGGGGATCTAATTAATGTCTATAAGTATCTTAAGCATGGAATGCAGGGGGAATCAGCCAGCCCCTTTTCAGTGTCTGTGGGGACAGGACAAGGGGCAATGGCTGCAAGTTGGAGCACACGAAGTTCCACACCAACATGCGGAAAAACTTTTCCCCAATGAGGGTGAAGGAGCCCTGGGACAGGCTGCCCAGGGGGTGTGGAGTCTCCATCTCTGGAGATATTCAAGACTCGTCTGGACGCCGACCTGTGCAATATGAGCTGGGGAGCTGCTTTGGCAGGGGGGTTGGACCCGATGAGTTCTCGAGGTCCCTTCCAACCCCTACAATTCTGTGATTCTGTGATTCTCGGAGCACAAAGCGGCTGCTTGTGGGTTTTTCTCCTCACTGTGACTCCCAGAGGCTCTGTGACCATCGCTGATGGGCTCGGCCTTGGTCAGCAGCCACTCCGGCCTTCAATCAGCCCATGTTTACTCTCTGGGTCCTGCAGAGAGCTTCTGGCTGCTTCTTGCAGGTGCCATCTCTGCAGCCCCCCCTTCTCCACCAGAACCCAGCTACACAAAACTGTGACAGTCAGCAAATTCCTTAAAATTATTTTATTTCTCCAGATGTTCTACACCTTCTCAGAGGTACACTTTACACCTTCTCACAGGTATGCTTTGATATCTTCAAGGCCTAGCTCTATATTCTCAATCAAGGGGTCTACAGGCCCGCTCTAGCCGCCCACAATCTACCTCTTGTAAACCCATGTTGACTAGGCCTGATCCCCTGGCCATCACACATGTGCTGCATGACAGCTCCCAAGATGACCCTCTCCATGATCTTCCCTGAGACTGAGGTCAGACTGACAAGCCTGAAGCTCCCCAGATCCTCCGTCTGACCCTTCTTGTCCATGGGTGTCACATCTGCCAGCCTCCAGTCGAGTGGAACTTCCCCAGTCTGCCAGGATTGCTGGGAGATCGTGGAAAGGGGTTGGGCAAGCAGCTCCCTCAGTACCCTCAGGTGGATCCCATCCAGCCCCATTGATTTGTAGGTGTCTAATTGGCCAATCACTAATCATTTCCTCCTGAACCATGGGAACTTTGTTATTCTTCCCCTCCCTGTCAGCCAGTTCCTGAGGATGAGTACTCAGGGAATATCCATCTTTACTCTTATAGATTGAGGTAAAGAAGGAATTAAGGACCTCAGCCTTGTCCTCATCCCTTGTCACTAATGTTGCCCCTGCATCCAGTAAGGGCTGGAGATTCTCCTTGCCCCTCCCTGTATTGTTAATATACCTTTAGAAGGACCTTTTATTATCTTTTACAGAACTGGCCAGTCTGAGTTCCAGTTGGGCTTCAGCCCTTCTGAGTTTCTCCCTATATGATCTCACTACATCCCTATAGTTATCACAAGACACCTGCCATTTCTTCCAAAGCTCCTATTTTCCCCTCTTTTCCCTAATGTCTTCCTGGAACTCTCTCCTCAAACAAGCTGGCTTCCATCCTCACAGGGGGTGCTGGGGCAGAGCCAAGGGGGACATCTGCTCCTGCAGCAGGCAGGAGAGGAGTGCAGGCAGGGTCTGCAGAGGGGCTGGGGCTCTGTGGGAATGGGGCTAGTGGAATCTAAGGGGGAAAGGAGGTGCTGTCCCTGAGGCACAGCTCGGTGTCTTCTGTCCCAACCCAAAACCAGGGTCGGATGGTCTCTGCGTTGAATGAGGCTGGTGGGAAAGTGAAGATCTCAGCCCCACTGTGACCATTGATGAAAGTCACCAGCCCCCTCGGGCAGTCCAGACAGACCCAGACTCTGCTGGGGACCAGGGACACAGACACAGGGGTACAAGGAGAAGTGAAAAACTGAAAACTATGAACTGTGAAAACAGGTTCTGAGTTCCTGGGATGAATATAAGGATGTTGCCAGGGCCTGTAGGGATGCAACTAGGAAGGCTAAAGCCCGCTTAGAAATGAAGCTGGCAAGGGACATAAAGGATAATAAGAAGAGTTTTTTTCAGCTATGTGAATAGTAAAAGGATGACCAGGGATAATGTAGGTCCCTTGCTGAACGAGGCGGGTGTCCTGGTAACAGGAGATGATGAGAAGGTGGAGATACTGAATGCTGCCTTTGCCTCAGTCTTTACTCCGAAGGCTACTCGGGACCCACAGATCCCGGACGATAGTAGGAGTGGTTGGGGAACGAAGGGCTTCCCTCTAGTTGAGGTAGGGGCGGTCCAGGTGCGACTCAAAGGGATTAATGCACACAAATCCATGGGCCCGGATGGGATACACCCACGTGTCCTGAGGGAGCTGGCGGAGGCGATTGCAGAGCCGCTCTCTATCATCTTCAATAGGTCCTGGACTACAGGAGAAGTGCCTGAAGATTGGAGAATAGCCAATGTAACTCCAGTCTTTAAAAAGGGCAAGAAGGAAGATCCCAGCAACTATAGGCCAGTCGGCCTCACTTCTGTCCCTGGAAAGGTGATGGAACAGCTTGTTCTGGATGCCATCTCCAAGCAATTAGAAGAGAAGAAGGTCATGAGGAGCAGTCAGCATGGATTCACCAAGGGGAGATTGTGCTCAAGCAATCTCATAGCCTTCTATGATCTCATCACCGGCTGGGTGGATGGAGGGAGAGCAGTGGATGTCATCTACCTTGACTTTAGCAAGGCTTTTGACACTGTCTCCCACAACATTCTGATAGAAAAACTCAGAGAACAAGGGATAGATGAGTGGACAGAGAGGTGGGTTGAGAACTGGGTGTTGGACCGAGCTCAGAGGGTGGTGATCAGTGGAGCAGAGTCTGACTGGAGACCTGTGACTAGCGGTGTTCCCCAGGGTTCAGTGTTGGGTCCAGTCCTGTTTAATATCTTCATTAACAACCTTGATGTGGGAATAGCATCCACCCTCAGCAAGTACCCAGTGATACAAAGCTGGGAGGAGTGGGTGACATGCAGGAACACTGCGCTGCCATCCAGAGAGACCTGGACAGGCTGGAGAGCTGGGCAGGGAGAAACCAGATGAGGTTCAACAAGAGCAAGTGTAAAGACTTGCACCTGGGAAGGAACAACCGTTCGTATCAGTACAGGCTGGGGGATGACCTGCTGGAGAAGAGCTCTGTGGAGAAGGACCTGGGGGTCCAGATTGATGACAGGTTGGCCATGAGCCAGCAGTGTGCACTGGTGGCTAAGAGAGCCAATGGGATCCTGGGATGTATCAGGAGGAGTGTGTCCAGCAGGTCAAAGGAGGTGATCCTCCCCCTCTACTCTGCCCTGGTCAGGCCCCACCTGGAGTACTGTGTCCAGTTCTGGGCTCCCTGGTACAAAAAAGACAGGGGTCTCCTGGAGAGAGTCCAAAGAAGGTCTACAAAGATGATTAGGAGCCTGGAACATCTCCCGTATGAGGATAGGCTGAGTAAGCTGGGGCTGTTTAGTCTCGAGAAAAGAAGACCAAGGGGGGACCTAATTAGTGTTTATAAATATCTTAGACATGGGGTGCAGGGGGAATTGGCCAGCCCCTTTTCAGTGTCTGTGGGGATAGGACAAGGGGCAATGGCTGCAAGTTGGAGCACACGAAGTTCTGCACCAACATGCGGAAGAACTTTTTCACAGTGAGGGTGAGGGAGCCCTGGGACAGGCTGCCCAGTGAGGTGGTGGAGTCTCTCCATCTCTGGAGATATTCAAGACTCGTCTGGACGCCTATCTGAGTGATATGTCCTAAGGAGCTGCTTTGGCAGGGGGGTTGGACCTGATGATCTCTTGAGGTCCTTTCCAACCCCTACAATTCTGTGATTCTGTGATTCTGTGAAACTGTCCCTCCCTGTGCCCCACCCCCCAGATCCCTTCTTCGGGGCTCAGTTCCACAAAGCTTTTCCTGTTCACAGAGTCCCTGGCCACCCCCACAGCCCACCCTTAATCATCTCCCACCTTCCCCTTCACCTCCACCTCCCAGCAGTGCCTCCCCTCACTGAACCCCTCCCGGCCCAGCACGCAGCACCAACACACAAATCTCTGAGGGGTGTCAGGCAGGTCCTGCTGTGTTGGTCCCCATCTCACACTTTTCCCATCCTTGGACAGGACAAGCCTGGGATGAGCCGTGTTGGGATCCAGGGTCACCATGACTGCAGGGACAAGAGGAGCCAGAGCATCAGGGGCAGAGCTCAGCGCTGGGCAGGTTTCACCCACCTGGGGCCAGGATCTGGAGTATCAGGACATGGGGCATCTCCTTCCTCCAAGAGATCCCATCCCAGGGCCGGTCCCATCATGGCCACAGCCAAGCTCATTTCCGTGGGAACAGGACCCAGTGGGGCTGCAGCCCCAGCACAGAGGTGTAGGATGGTGAGGCAGCGGCTGTGTCTGGGCAGTGGGTGTCATGGGGGAGATGGGAATGGGACAGACCAGAACACAGCAGGGGGAACAGTCCAGTGCCATGCTCAGTGTCTGGAAGTCACCCAACACACCCAAGCATGGACAGTCCTATGCACTGCACAGCCCAGATGCCCCTTGCACACGAGGAATGGGAGGAGAACCTCCAGGAGCAGCACCCAAAGCCCCAGTTACCTGGTGTGTGGGGCAGCAGAAACTTCCTCCAGGCTACAAGGAGAGAGGAGAGCTGGTCACATCCCAGAGCTGGTCCCAGAAGCTCTAGGCAGAGCAGAGAAGCCATCCCCACACTGCTCTGCCTGAGCTGCCCGCCCTCCCAGGAACATGGCCTTGGGCTTTCCCAGCCCCAGGGATTGGAGATGGAGATGACAGGCAGGGAGGGAAAGGGCTGAGCACTGGGAGCCCAGGAACTCCCCAAAGACAAGTCCCTACCAGGAGCTCCTGTGCCAGGAGGATTTGTTGGGGGAAGGGGACAGAAGGACTCACCCAGCTCTCTGGAAAACAGCAGCGCTGGAAAGCAAAGCCGGAGGAAGAGGAGGTCAGGAGAGCAGTTTGCTTCCTCAGCGGGAAGAGATCAAGAGGGTCTCTAGTATTTTCCCACCAGTCAGATGCTCTGGCCATGCTCCCTGTCCTCCTAGCCACACCCCACCATGTCCTCGTCCGCTTCTGTCCTTCCCAAAGATCTTTTGGATGAAGGAAACTCTTTGCTAGGGGGCAAACACACCTTTTCTTCTCCAGAGAGAAGCTCTGAGGCCAAGGAGCCCAATGTGGAGCCCAACGGAGAGCGCAACAAGCACGAGGAGCACACCCAGACCGACCATCCAGGGACGGGCATCATGGAAAAAGGGAGCTGAGAAACAAACAGATCCACAGGGAAAAGGACTGATTTCCACTCATGTCCATGGGACAAGGACTCAGAGACCACCGCCCCACACATCCCAGCCCGTGTCCTGCGAGCCCTGGCCTCAAGGGGACAGAGCTCCCCTCAGCCCCCCCACGTTGCACCCCAAACCCAGACCAAAGCTGCTCCAAGCAAGGCAGCCACTCCCCGCCCTGCTCCAGCGCTGCAGGGGCTGGCTGCAGCCGTCTCACCGGAGATGCGCAGGGACGCCTCCTGCTCCTGGGCCAGGCGGCTGTTCCTGACCACACAGGACCAGTTCCCATCTCCAGTCCCCGTCACCATGATGGCGTCTTCGATGTCAAACAGGCCCCTGGCATCAGGGGAATGTCTCTGGGAGACCGAGGGGACACGGTGCCCATTGGGGTCTTTCCACAGCACCTCCGGTTGCGGGAACCATCCAGCCGATCGACACAGCACCCGGATGCCTCCGGCCTCGTAACCCTCCAGAGAGAGCTGAGGGCCAGAGCCTGTGGCTGGGGAAGAGCCCGGGGTTGGGGTCAGGGAGGGATGGTCTCAGCTCCAAGGCCACCACTGCATCCCCAAGCAGACCCATCGCAGTTCCCACCAAACCCTCCCCAACCTGTGCAGGAACCACTGAGAGTTGATGTCCAACAGCCCCAGATCTCCCCCCAAACCTCCCAGCACAGCAAGATCGAGCTGCCCAGCTTCAGCACCTCGAGGTAGCGTTCAAGAAGCCCCAAGGCTGCCAGACACTGTACCAAGGGAAACCTCCACCAAGGGATGAGACAGGGATCTAGGAGGGACACACAAACCCAGGGACACAACGACCACCCCTGCGAACACCAGACACAAACCTGACACCTCCAGCTCCACCAAAGCTTCTCCGTAAGAGGCACCATTTCTCACACTGCAGACGTACTGACCATCATCAGAGGGTCTCAGCCCAGAGATTCGCAAGTCCAGGCTTCCTCTGGAGAGATCATCTCTGGCCAGCTCTCTCCTCCCAACATATTCCTCCACCTGGTCCATGGGCACGTCCTCCCCATGTCGGTAGTGGTGCACCGTTTCAGAGACCCTGTGCCGGATCCACCTGATGTCCCAGCTCTGAGCGTCCTTGGCTGGGGACAAGTGACACGGCAGCACAATGTCCTGCCCCATGGTGCCACGGAGAGTGTAGCCTGGTCCCACCACTCTGAAGTCAGCTTGGGCAAGGAGAAGGACACAGAGACATGGAGATGGTGCCTACGTTAATTGAGCGTGTTGCAGGCCAGGGCCGAGCTTGGTGTGAGTGGTGCATGCTCCATGCCATGGGCGTTGCTTTGCGCTCCCATGGTCCAGAGACCCCAGAGGAACTGGAGTGGAACTGGGAGGACTGGAAGAAGGAGGATGTTTCCCGGGAACCTGCTCCAGAAAATGACCTCCACCCCAGCCAGCCCTGCTCCAGCCACAGCTGCCAAGGAAAAGTGAAATCATGTGGGACCAAGCTCTGGGCTGGGCTCCCCCTGCCCCATGGCAGCTCCTGTTGGGGAATGGCTCGCAGAACGGGGCCATTCGGATTATATGCAGCTGGTGGGCCAACAGAATGACATTCACCTGGAGGGAACTACTGTGAATGGCCTCGACATGCCTAGGCCAAGCTAGGCCTCCGGCACAGCTAGGGGGGGGGGAGGCTCGGCAAGGTCGCCACGTCCTTGAAGGGGGAAAACAACCGAGGCATAGCCGGCTGGAACCGGTGGAAGGGGAATTCCACCGTGAACAAGAAACAACAAGTGGGCGTGGTATGCAAATGCGACCTTTTCGGGCTTAACCTATAGGCAGGCTGTATTTGAGATGTATCCAGCGCTGGAACATATATAAAGCTACGAGCTGCGCAATAAAGTTGGCACCCTATTATGATTCATATTGGATTGCTGGTGTCCGTTTTATTTTCCTTCTCGTCAAGTGGCGCCCGAACAGGGACCCCGATTTTTCCAGCAGGGGTCAACCTTGGAAAGACGAGAAGACAGTTACCGGTGCGACGGGAGCCGGTGTCGGCGACTCCTCCGGGAAGAGGCACTACGAGCCTGGGAGGACGGCTTGGAGCCGGGAGCTGCGGGTTAGGAGCGCTCCGTCGCAGGAGTAGGGGACGCGCGGAAAATACGGCTGGCCAGCATGGATAAAGAGGTAGCGTTTTCCCTACTTCAAAGCTTTTTAGAAAAGCGAAAAGTTAATTTTAATCTTAAACATCTGTCCGGTTTGTGTGCCTATGGTTGCACAAAGGGATTTTTCAAGTCAGGGGATGATTATTTTGATTGGAACCGGTGGAGGGAATTTGGCAATGAACTTCGGAACGATGTTATAGATGGAAAAAACGAAGCCAAAGCCCTCCAGGTCCCCTGGCGAGAGACTATTAATGCGATCGCCAAATACAAAGAGGAGAGAGCCCTGGCTGTTTCGGTGTCAGCGAAACTTGATGGAACACGAGGGATGGCTTCTCCTCAGGTGGAAAATCACCAAGCGCAGGCTTTTAATTTGCTAGCTCCAGGACCGCCTGCTGTCGGCCTGCCAGTGAAAGTCGCTAAGACCCCGGCAGAAGCGGCACAGCGAATGCAGGAGGCTGTTGCCGCGCTATCACCCTCTAAACAAGAATCCGACGTTGCCTGCGTAGCGGAATTTTCTTCTCCCTTACCTTCCGCGCCACCTTTGTCAGTGGCTTTGAACCCTTTTCTACAAGATATTGCGGTCCAGACTTATGCGCTGCCCTCTCGGAGGGGCTCTGTTTCAACACTGAATCCTTTTGTAGAAAGTTAACGGTCGGGCGGGGACTCCCCTCAATTGTTCTAATAGTAGCTCTAGTGATTTAGATAGCGATGTAGATTCTGTGAAAGAGTTGTCTGATTTGTTTGAAAGGTTGTTTAAGATTTGTCAAAAGAGAGGGGGGAAACCAGAGCCGGTTTTTGTGAAGCAGCCTAAGAGAAAAAGCAAATTGCGGATTAAGGGCAAAGCTGCAGATCGGGAAATACGGGAGGAGAGAGAGATGAAACTCCCTCGTCCTCGCTGCCAACCATGGCCAAAAATAGCAAAGCAAGCCATGGAAGCGGGTGACGTTGCAACAGCAAATGAACTTTTAAAAGCCATGCCTGTAATATATAAGCAGCATGGGGAGGGGGATGATGTATATACCGCGGGTGAGCATGACCCGTTTGATTGGAAGTTGTTAGTACAACTGAGGGACACCGTGCGTCAGACGGGTTTACATAGTGAGCCTAGTAAACAGATGCTTCAGTATATTTTTTCTGCGAGTGGTATTATTTTACAGGAAGATATTAAACAGGTGGTAAGAATGATACTTACCCCGTCGCAAGCCATGCAGTATGAAAGCCACCTTCAGCGGCTCTGTAACACTGCCGCTACTTTGCCCAGGGCAGAGGGAGATCCGTTAGCGGGGGTGACGGCGGCACAGTTGATAGGGACTGGTACTTATTTTGGGGTGCAGGCTCAGCTAGGGCTTCCTCCAGCCGTTTTACAGGAGGCTATGCGATTGGCACAGATAGCCCTAAGCGAAGTTAAAGCTGGTAGCGTAACTCCATCGTATTTGTCGGTAAAGCAAAAGCCGAACGAGTCATATGCCAGTTTTTTGGACAGATTGCACCAAGCTTTAGACCAGTCAGATCACCCTGAGCATGTAAAGACTACTCTTGGTGAGAAATTGGCTTTTGAGAATGCGAACGCACGGACTAGGGATGTTTTGGTCACCCTCCCTCCTCATGCCTCTGTACAGGACATGCTAGAAAGGGCTTTGCGTTTAGAAAGTGCGGGCGCGTTAATGGCAGAAAGGGCGTTCCCCTTGATAGCCCCAGAGCCGCCGCTTGAGCAGGCAGCCGCCAAGGTGTTAAAGGAGATATCTGAAAGACAAAGCCGCATTGTGGAACAACAAGCTAAAGTATTACAATTGTGTCCACCCTGTGCTGGCCTAGAGACTGGCAGACGCTTCCCAGCGTGAGAGGGGTAGAAGGAGTTGGTGGAGCAGCTGCAGTGCGACAATCATCGGCGCCTATTCATATTCAACTAGACAATCGACATGCTAACGTCCCCATTACGGTAATGCCTCTGCCCCAAGGCGTGAACGGACTGCTCGGTCGCGACGCTTTGAGACAATTTGATGTGCGACTTACAAATGCCTCGGATTTTTGCTGATGGCCACTGTTCGGTACAATTTCCCGCTGCAGCTCCAGTGGGTCAGTGACACCCCCATCTGGATAGAGCAGTGGCCGTTAACAAAGGACTTGCCCATCAGAATATTGGATTTAGAACAAATGATTGCTGAAAATGACTGCTTGCAAATGGCTCTTTTGAGCGCAGCCACAACATTGAACACAGCAGCGCTGGCCTCTCCTACCTTTAAATGGATGGGTCAGGGACAGTGGATAGAACGACCCAAGTACTCAGAACGCCCATTGGCGGAGGCAGTGACTGTGTTTACAGATGCAGGCAAAAAATCTAAAAGTGCAGCAATTGTTTGGAACCAAGACGGTCAATGGCAACAACACATACTTAAGGGAGAGCCTACTGACTCTTTACAAACGTTAGAGTTGCTTGCAGTGGTGTGGGCTACCTTTAGATGGTTCACAAGGCCTCTCAATATAGTAACTGATTCTCTCTATGTAGCAGGGATTGTGCGCCGCATAGAGACTGCCTTTATTCGTGACATCAAAAACCTACGGCTTTTTGAACTCTTGAGACGTCTTCGCAGTGCACTTCAACAGAGGAGTGCCGCTTATTGTGTCATTCATATTAGAAGTCATAAATGGGATCAAGGCCTTGGGGAAGGGAATGCGAGGGCAGATCGATTAGTCTCTGTGGTTGCCCCGCGAGATGAATTTCAGGCGGCTCGCCACTCCCATGAAATGTTTCATCAAAACGCTAAAGGCTTGTGCAAACAATTTAGAATTTCAGTAAATGATGCCAAAGGCATCGTGCAAACCTGCCCAGAATGCAATCATCATGGGCCAGGTTTGGGTCTTGGTGTCAATCCTAGGGGACTGCAGGCCAACCAGATATGGCAAATGGATATAACTCATGTGTCAGAGTTTGGGAGGCTGAAATATGTACATGTATGCATAGATACGTTTAGTCACATGCTGTGGGCCACAGCACAAGCCGGTGAAAAAGCTATCCATGTCCAGAGACACCTGACAGTATGCCTAGCTGTTATGGGGGTTCCACAACAAATTAAGTCTGATAATGGTCCAGCTTATGCTGGGGAAAAAATAAGACGTTTTATGCAAAGATGGGGTATTCACCATGTCAGAGGCATCCCCAATTCTCCAACGGGTCAGGGCATTGTAGAAAGGGCACACCAAACTTGAAAACAGTATTTGTTAAAGTATTCTCAAATAGCAGATGTTCAGGAGAAACTTGCTATGACATTATTCACCCTAAATCATTTGTGTATTTTTGGCGAGAGTGATTCCCCACCAATAGTTCTACATGCCCCAAAGGGGCGGCAGGACAAAAGAGTTCCAATGTTTGTACACTATCGGGACCCAAAGACTGGACAATGGCAGGGCCCGGCTGAGGTTCAATATCTTGGACGGGGTCATATGTGTGTGCTTGCACCTACAGGATCACTATGGGTACCAGCGAGATGGACCCGCCCTGCGGCCAGCCAGCAAGTTCATCCTGACCGTGACATTGTTAGAGATATGTCTCCTGACGACGCAGACGCGGGCCATCCACAGGGTGAACGACAGAACCAATATATGGGTAACTTGGGCTAATCAGACTGGCAACTTAGATTTTTGTCTGAGTATGCAGTCAACTACTAGCCCTTTTAAAACGTGCCTCGTGGGTATACCCGGTTTTGAAGAGGCTGCCTTTGTTGCCTATGCCACTAATAACTGTCACTCTTCTTCCACCGTAGCTAGTTGCACTGCCACATTAATCCGCTCCCTTAACACCACCTTACCCTGGGATCCACAAGAACTAGAATTGCTGGGTGCTAAAGCGGTGGGGTCAACGTCCAAAGGTCACACTCAGACGTGTGTCACATTTGGTGATAGGTTTAGTGGCAGGAACGGTTTTGAAACCTTTATTGGTGACACTCAGCCTCATGCGCGGGTCAACAAAGGGTGGAACGAATCAGGCTGGACGGAAGTGTCGCCAGGGCCCAACTTCAGACCATGGGATAGACATTTTTGTGGCACCAATGAGACCACTCTTGATGGTTATAATGTCTCTCTCCCCTTAGGTGCTTATGGGGCAGCTGATCTATATAGCCCACTGTCATCAACAATTGGACCATTATTGTGGAACAATAACACCCCAAAAGCTCTTCCCCCAAATGTGTTTTTGATCTGTGGGGATAGAGCCTGGCAGGGCATCCCAAAAAACGCATATGGTGGGCCGTGTTACCTAGGAAAACTTACCCTTTTTGCCCCTCATCAAAGGGACTGGCTAAACCTGACTAAGATAGCACGTCGTGTTAAACGAGGCGTGCCTTTAGATAACTCCTGTCGTGATGATGTTCAGTTGTGGTCTATGACGGCCAACGTTTTTGCTACAGCCTTTTTTCCAGGTTTGGCTGCGGCTCAAGCCCTCAAACAGTTGGAGCGGTTGGCATGCTGGTCGGTTAAGCAAGCCAATGTTACCACGGATGTTTTGTCATAATTGCTGCACGATCAAGACAGCTTGCGTCATGCTTTTTTGCAGGATCGTGCTGCCATTGATTTCTTGTTATTAGCACATGGTCATGGGTGTGAGGACATTGAAGGGATGTGTTGTTTTAATCTTTCTGACCATAGTGCATCTCTTCACAAGAAATTGGCTTGGCTGGAGTCTCACACTCAAAAAGTTGTTAAAAATGTGAATCCCTTTGATGATTGGCTACAGTCAGCTTTTGGTGGACTCTCCCCTTGGTTATTTAACTTGTTGAAAGAAGGTTTACGCTTTATAGGTATAGTATTGTTGGTGTTAATTCTTTTGCGCATTGCTTATGCCTGCATTATGAAAAGTGTTAAGCGAATGGCACAAACTAACATTCTGTTAGCCCAAAAACAAAAAGGGGGAATTGTTGGGGAATGGCTCGCAGAACGGGGCCATTCGGATTATATGCAGCTGGTGGGCCAACAGAATGACATTCACCTGGAGGGAACTACTGCGAATGGCCTTGACATGCCTAGGCCAAGCTAGGCCTCCAGCACAGCTGGGGGGGGGGAGGCTCGGCAAGGTCGCCGCGTCCTTGAAGGGGGAAAACAACCGAGGCATAGCCGGCTGGAACCGGTGGAAGGGGAATTCCACCGTGAACAAGAAACAACAAGTGGGCGTGTTATGCAAATGCGACCTTTTCGGGCTCAACCTATAGGCAGGCTGTATTTCAGATGTATCCAGCGCTGGAACATATATAAAGCTACGAGCTGCGCAATAAAGTTGGCACCCTGTTATGATTCATATTGGATTCCTGGTGTCCGTTTTATTTTCCTTCTCGTCATGTGTGTGTTCATCCCTTTGAGATGTTCCTGAACCACCCCCACCTCAACCAGAGGGAAGCTCTTCATTTCCCAAACTCTCTTACTTTCTTCCAGTGTCCGAGGGTCCCGAGGGGCCTTTGAAGTGATGACCAAAACAAAGAAGGCATTCAGTATCTCCACCTTCTCAGCATCCTGAATTACCAGGTCACCCGTCTCGTTCAGCAAGGGACCCACATTATCCCTGGTCATCCTCTTACTATTCACATATCTAAAAAAACCCTTTTTATTATCCTTTCTGTCCCTTGCCAGTTTCATTTTCAGGTGGGCTCTAGGCTTCCTTGTCGCATCCCTACAGGCCCTGACAACTTTCCTATATTCTTTCCGGGTGCTCAGACCCTTTTTCCACAGCTCATAGACCTTCTGCTTCCCTTTGAGTTTGCTCACGAGCTCCACGCAGGTCTTCTGCCTTTCTTTCCCGATTTCTTGCTCAAAGGGATGCACCGGTCCTGTGCTTGGAAGAAGCGCTGTTTGAATGCTGACCAGCTCTCACAGGCTCCCTTACCTTCTAACAGCGTAGCCCATGGGATAGCCCCTATTAGGTTGCAGAAGAGATCAAAGTTTGCTCTTCTAAAATTCAGCGTAGCAATCCTACTTTTTGGCTTGCTTCTTCCAGTCAGGATCTTGAACTCGACCATTTCATGCTCACTTTGTCCCAAGCTGTCCCCGACCTTCATTTCCCCAGTGAGTCCATCCTTGTTAGTAAAAACAAGGTCCAGTACTCGCTCTCCCCTTGTAGGTTCCTGCACCATCTGTAGCAGGAATTTGTCTTCAACATACTGCAGAAATTGTCTGGACTGCATACGACTGGCCCTGTTGCTTGCCCAGCAAATATCTGGGTAATTGAAGTCCCCCATAAGGACCAGCACATGGGATCTCAAGGTTACTTCTAGCTGCTTGTAGAATGCACTGTCAACTCACTTCTCCTGATCAGGGGGCCTGTAGTACGCACCCACAACTGTGTCACTCACACTTGCCTGCCCCTTGATTCTTACTCACAAGTACTCAACTGATGGATCATCCTTCCCCAGGTGGAACTCAATGCATTCCAGCTGCTCTCTCACATAAAGAGCAACTCCCCCACCTCACCTCCCTAGCCTGTCTTTCCTGAAAAGCACACAGCCATCCATGACAGCGTGCCAGTCATCCAGGTTGTCCCACCACATCTCTGTGATTGCAATGAGATCGTGGCCCTGCAACTGCACAAAGATCTCTGACTCTTCCTGTGTATTACCCATGCTACGCGCATTCGCATAGAGGCACGTTAAGGGGGCAGCAGATGCAGGTATCCTCAACAGGTCACAGGGAGATTTCCAACAGGGGATGGGCAATGGTGGCTCCACTGGGGTGTCCTCAGGACAATCCACAGTATTTTCCCTACTATCACGTGGAACAACATCCCCAAGTCTGTCCCTGTGCCGTTGGCATTTATCTTCTTCCATCATCAACTCTCATCGTGTCTCCCGAAACACTTGCCTGACCCCAGCAGCCTTCGTGGTATCCCCTTCCCCGTTCCTAACTAGTTGAAAGATCGCTCAATGAGCCCTGCCATCTCCTGGGCAAGGATCCGCTTTCCCCTTGGGGACAGCTGAGCCCCGTCAACAGTCATCATATCAGGAGCAGAGTACACCATCCCTTGGTCAAAAACCCCAAAGTTCCTATGTTGGCACCAGCCTTTCAGCCACTTGTTCAACTCCTGGGTTCTTCTAACCTGCTCTGAACCCATCATCCCACTAGTAGGGTAGAGGAAAATATTATTTGAGCTCCCCCTCCCTCAACAAAGTGCCGTAGGTCCCAGAAGTCCCTTTTGATAGCTTGGAGGCTACACTTCATGATTGCATCACTGCCTGCTTGAACTATCAATAAAGGGTAGTAATCAGAGGATCTCACCAGCCCTGGGAGCCTTCTGGTGATGTCTCTGGCTTGGGCTCCAGGGAGGCAGCACACCTCCCCCTGAGGAGGGAATCTCCTACCAGAACTACCCTTCTCTCTTGCCTAACAGAGGCAGTCTCGAGGCGTGCGGTCAATTGCCTCATTCTTGGCGCCCACTTCCTCTGAGGCAGAGGTGCTGCATTTGTCTCTTCACTTATCTCCTCCTCAACTACCAGGGCCCCAAACCTATAGCTTAGGGGAACCTGGGAGAGCGGGGTAGGCAGGCAGGGGGAGCGCCTATGATGGCGAGCTGTGACTGTCTTCCAGCCCTCCTTGGGGTTCAGGTCACTCGCTTCCGCCTGATCAGGTCAGGGCAGGGGGACCGTCATCAGTTGCGTGGTGTCTTCCTGGCATGCTTCCCTCTGGGATTCCAGGGAGTTACTCCACCAGTTATTCTGTCGCTCGCATACCCTGATAGCTCTCAGTCTTTCCACGTCCACTTTTAGTTCAGCCCCCATGCTGAGCAGATTGTTCATGTGCTCACACCTCACACAGATGAAATTCTTGCCTCTTTTCCCTGGCAGCAGCAGACTCAGGCATTCCCTGCAGCCGGAGACCTGAATTGCAACATCCCTAGGCAGGCCATCTGTTGGGGTTGTCACAGTTTTGTAGGGGCAACCTCTCTGCCTGGTAGAGACCATGGTTTAACTCTCTGGGCATACAGCAGACAGGAGCACCCTTGGCTTGCCCTGCCTACTTTGTGAGCAGAAGACGGTCCACCCAACTTATCCTCTGAGCTGCGAGGGAGGTCTCGCCCTGCCCGCAGGAACTGCTGCCCAAACTGCCATGCCATGCTCTTCTGATGTGCCACACCCTATTCGCCCCGCTCCGGGTCACTGGCACTCCCAGGAGCCCCTCTTGTATGGAGAAGGGTTATTCCCCATCACCCTTAGCTCCACCTCCAATGATGAGTCACCACAATGTGCAGTCCATGCCAGGGGCAAGGACTCATATGGCCAGCTCTCACTGTGGTGGCTGGGGGGGAAGCTGGGTGCCTCTCTCTCCCTTTCTCCCTTTGCTTTCTTTGCCCTCGCATTTCTATGCTCGGGTTTGCTGCTTTCAGGAAGGATCCCTCGACGCGCTCTCCCACTCCATGGCTCTTTGCCTCAGTGACTGATCTGGTATTTTGATACAAGCCAGGATGCCATTGGCCTTCCGGGCCACCTGGGCACACTGCCACATCTACTGCAGTCAACCAACAGCCCCAGGTCCTTCTCTGCCTGACAGCTCTCCAGCCAGTCTCCCCCAAGCCTGTAGCGCTGCGTGGGGTTGTTATGTCCTATGTGCAGCACTCTACACTTGGCATTGGTTAAACCTCATCCCGTTGGACACAGCCCATCGGTCCAGTCTGTTCAGATCTCTCTGAAGAGCCTCCCTACCCTCAGGCAGGTCAACACTTCCTCCCAGCTTAGTGTCATCTGCAGACTTACTGAGGGATCATTCAATCCCTTCATCCAGGTCACTGATGTTGAACAGAACTGGACCCAGGACTGAGCCCTGGAGGATGTCACTCATGACGGGCCTCCAGCTGGCTTTTGTTCCATTCACCACCACCTTTTGGGTCTGGCCATCCAGCCAGTATTTAATTGGTTTAACTGGTTAAAAAGGGTGGGATATATTTAAAAAGGAAGAAAAAAAAAGGGGTTTTTTTCAAGTAGGAAAAATAATGGAGAAAAAAAAGGAAAAGGGTTTTTAAAAAAGGTGGGAAAAGCTTTTTTTTAATAAAAAGGTGGGAAAAGATTTTTTAAAAACTGAGGAAAAACATGAGCAAAGATTAAAAAAAAGGGAAAAGGCAAAGCTGGAAGAGGCAGTTTCTTCCCCAAAGGATGGGGGCAACCCAATCCTTCCCATCCCACACTGCGGTGTGGAGGTAGGGCAGGGAGTGGAGCTCTGTGGGGACACGGGGCACGGTGAGGGGTTCAGGGGCGCCGGGGCCCACGCCGGGGGGGAGTGACTGGTGGGGGGATGCTGGGGCACCGAGGTGTGTCCAGGAGGGGGTCCTGCTTCCCGGGAAGAGAAGACTGAAAAGAGAAGCAGATCTGGAGGGGGAGAGGGAGCGGAGTTTGGGGGGGGGAGAAGGCAAAGCCAGGCCGGGGGGAAGCGGGGGCAGGACGCTCTAACCCCACCCCCCGCCAAAAAAACCACCCTGACCAACCCAGCACCTTCAAAAGGGGGGCACACCAAAATCCCCCCCACCCCCTGAGGGGAAAATCTTTATTTGTAGCAGGATGAAGATTTGAGGGGGGCATCACCCCCCACCCCACCCCAGTAAATGGCTGGAGGGGGGGCGGTGTCGTGCAGGGCAAAGAGGGAGGGGATTAAAAATTTCGGGAGGGGTGGGGTGGTTGGGGTGGCTTTTGGGTGTGTCACCCCCCGTGTGGGTTTTGGGTTTCCCCCCGTCCCCGTTTTGATCCCCCCCAATTTGCCCCCCATTTTTGGCGGTCCCCTGGCTGCCCCCACCATTTTAAGGACCCCCAACAAGGGTTTCAACCCTTCCCCCCCGGTTTTGGGGTCCTCCATTCTACCCCCTTGCAACTCCCCTCCCCATATGGGGCTTTCCCTCTCCCCAGACCCCCCTCATTTCCAACTCCCTTGTTGCCCTCCAACTTTCCTCCCCCAAACCCAGGGTTTCCCCCCCATTTTTGGGGTCCCCCATTTGCCCCCCCCCAAGTTACAGCCCTTCCCCCCCATTTGGGGTCCCCCCTTCCATTCCCGAGGCCCCCCTTTTTCCCCATTTTGACCCCCCCAAATGCTGTTCCCCCCTGCACGTTTTTGTAGTCTCCATTTGCCCACCCCTCAGTCTGGGGTTTCCCCCAGTGTCGTCCCCCTCCCCATTTTCATGCCCCAGGGTTTCCCCCCCGCAGCTTCTAGTGTCCCCTACTTGCCCCCCCCCCGCCCTTTCAGCCCCCAGCCAGTTTGGGGGTGTCCACCCCATTCCCAAGCCCCCCCTTGCCCCCCCCCCCCCTCCTTTTTTACTCCCTGCAAAGGTTTCTCCCTCAGTTTCGGGGGTCCCCCCATCTCCCCCCAAGTATGGGGGTCCCAAGTGGGGGCCCGGGGGGGATCAGGGGGGGACACTCTCCCCCACCCAGCGCAGGTAGGGGGGGTTCCCCTGAGCCACTGGCACGGCCACCAGCTCGGCCACTTCGTAGGGGTGTGTGGCCCTGGGGGAGGGGGGGTACAGAGGGGTCAGCACCACGGCCCCCTCGGGACCCCTTTGTGGGTCACACTGCCCCCCCGTGCCCCCCCCATTTCCCCCTCCCCCCCATGGCCCCCCCATGCGCCTGATATCCCACACTATATCACTGCGCCCCCCCCGTGACCTCCTCCCCCCATGTCCCCCCCAGTTTTATTGGCTCCTCTGTATCCCCCCCATGCCCCCTCCCCGTATTCCCCCCACCATGCCACTGCCCCCCATATGGACCCTGCCCGCCCCATGTCCCCCCCACCATGTGCCCTGCCCCCTGAGCGTCCCCCCCATGCCCCTCCCCATATTGCCCCCCATGTCCCTGACCTCCATAGCCTCCCATGTGTCCCCACCCATATTCCCCCCGCCCCCCCAGCCCCTGCTCCCCTATGCGCCCCCCCTCACCGCACAAACTCGGCCAGTGCCGGGATCCTGGAGCTGCGAGTCTTGATCATCTGGGGGGGAACGACAAGGAGGGGCAATGGGGAGGCGCTGGGGGGGGCTGCGGGGGGGCAGTGGCATCGTGGGGGGAATATGGGGGGACACACATGGAGGGGTAGGGGCGTGGGAGAGGGGCTGAGGGGGGACACACTGTGGAGACTGGGGTTGTGGCTCAAGGGGGGGGGGAGACATTGAGGGGGGCACTGGTGGGGCCCAGGGACACCTGGGGACATTGGGGGGGACGACATGGGAGAGACACAGGAGGGGTGGGAGGGGCACTGGGGACATTGGGGACTCTCCCCTGCCCCCCCGCTCCTCACCAGCAGAACCTCACTGTCCTCCTCCAGCTTCCCCTTCCACGTGTAGCTGGGGGGGAACACACCAGTAACGCCCCTTTTACCCCCCCGACACCCCCATCGCCACCCACAACCCCACCATTGCCCCCCACCCGTCATCTCTAGTCACCTCCCTGCGTACCCCCCCATTGCCCATCCCCATCGGCCCCTCCCACACCCCCATCATTTCCCCATCACCTCCCTGGGCCAGCCCCCACCTCCCCCCCTCTTCCCTGACACCCCCCATTCCCCCCCCCCCCCCCCCGACCCCCATCACACATCCCCACTCCCCCCATCATCTGCTTTTTCCCCCCTCAGGTCACCCCCCCAACCACCCCCCATTGCTCTCCAGCCCCATGTGCCCCCTCCCCCCCGCCCCCACCCCCCCCACCCGGTGTCCCCCCCCTCTCACATGGAGGTGACGTGGGGCAGAATGTTGACACAGGCGACCAAACGCTGCTGCACCATTGCCCTGGGAGGCGGCGAGAGCATCAGCCCCTGACTCCCGCCCCGTCCCCATGTGTCAACCACCCCTGTGTCACCCCCCTGCCACACCTACTGTGTCACCCCCGTCACCCCCACCCAGGTCACCCCCCGGGTCACTCCCCTGGGTCATCCCCATGTCACACCCAGTCACCCTCATGTCATTCCCCTGGGTCACCCCCACCAAAGTCACCCCTACCCCCGTGTCACCATTGTGTCACCCCCTGTCACCCCCTTGAGTCACCACTGGGTCAGCCTGTGCACCCCCCATCACCTCCCAGGTCACCCCCCCAAGTCACTCCTTGTGTCACTCCATGTCCCCCCTGTCACTCCCCCTTGTCACCCCCTCCCATGGGTCAACCCCTGTGTAACCCCCCCACCTGCTCAGCTCCTTGGCCACAGTCTCATTGGGACAGGTGACAAAGGCGGCCGAGAGGCTGCCAGGGACATAGGGGGCGTCGGCATCACCGGGGTCACCAGGGTCACGGGGGACATCAGGGTCACGGGCGTCCCCGGGGTCATGCGAGGCCATGCTGAGCAGCCCCCACCCCAGCGTCTGCAGCAGTGGCACTGTCAGCACCGGCACCAGCGCCTGGGGACAGACAGGGCCCACTGACTGTTGTGATACCCACTGACCCCATCACGATACCCATCAGCCACATCACAATACCCACTGACCCCATTGTGGTACCCACCACCCACGTCGCAATACCCGCCACCAACATCATGGTACCCACCAAATCACGATACCCACGACCATGTCACGATACCTTCCAGCCACATAGCGATACGCACCACCCATGTCACGATACCCACTGACCCTGTCACGATACCCACCACCCACGTCGCAATACACACCAAATCCTGATTCCCCCAACCCCCTTGTGATACCCACTGGCCATGTCACGATACCCACCAACAATGTCGTGATACCCTCCACCCACGTCACGATACACACCAAATCCCAATTCCCCCAACCCCCTCGTGATACCCACTGGCCATGTCACGATACCCACCAATCACACCACGACACACGACAGCTACATACGATGCCCGCTGACCCTGTCGCAATACCCAACTATATCGCGACACCCCCAACTACACCACGCCCCCCACCCCGTTGCGATACCCACCACGCCGTAACATGCAGCGCGTTGCGATATCCAGCGCATCACAGTGTGACGCCCGCCGCGTCGCAGCGCCTGGCAACGGAACTGAGTGACCCAGTGTGTCGCGACAGCCGGTATGTCGCAATAGCCAGACAAGGCACTGCCACACTTCCTGACACTCCCTGCGTCGCGATACCACGAGAGTACCATGGCACCTGGCCTCGCCCCGCCTGTCACACAGCGATACCCCCTCACTGTCGCCATATCCCCTCTCCTGCCCAGATAGGCCCTCCCCTGTCCCGACAGCCGTAGGGCAGGTACTTACACCGATGTCCCGTCCTGCCGGGATTGATGGTGGCGTCGGGGGGCACTCCAGCCCCACGGCTGACCCATACCCAACCCACCGCCCCACAGCCGCCGTGTACCTGCCCCATAGCAGCCCCACAACCACCCCCAGTCCTAAGGCTGCCCCATAGTGCCCCACAAGCCCCCTCCCGCGCCCCAGCCGCCCCGCCCCACCCGTCCTCGCCGCCCCCACCCCCCTGTCCTCACCCCGCACCCCCCGGCCCCACATGCCGCCCTGTCCCCCCACCCGTACTCGCACGCGCTGCTCCGCCGCCGCACCCACGTGACCCGGAAGGCGCCGCCCCTCCCCCCTCCCGGCCGCGTGTCCCGGGCAGCCCAGCCCCCTTCCTGCTACGTCATCGGGGGAGGGGGAGGGTGAGAGGGGAATGGGGAGTGGGACCCCTCCCCCCACGCCCCGGGATCTCGCTCACGCTCACGCTCGCCTCTGGCACACTCACCGGACCCCACGCCTGTCCCTCATGTGCTCGCACGCTCCTCACCCGCTCGACCCCGGGCTGCCCCGCGCACACTCACGCTCCCTCATGCACACTTGTGGCCTTGCATCTCGCTCCCCTCCTTGCACGCTCACCCCTGTGCACGCTTGTGCACCCTCAGCCCCTCACACGCTCATCCCGGTGCTGCTCACACCCATCCCCACACACACTCCTGCACCTTCGTGTGCACTCACACTCATCGCACACTCCCCCTAGGGCTGCCCCGCGCACACTCAAACCTCCCCTGTGCACCTTCATGGCTTCACACGCTCACACCCACACCCTCTCGTGCACCCCCGCTCCCTTGCACGCTCGCCCTGGTGCTGTGCACACTC
Organism: Gallinula chloropus; assembly: GCF_964237585.1. Taxonomy (NCBI): domain Eukaryota; kingdom Metazoa; phylum Chordata; class Aves; order Gruiformes; family Rallidae; genus Gallinula; species Gallinula chloropus. Next base: position 262,768 of record NC_140117.1, on the reverse strand, counting down.
ACCCTGTGCACACTTGTCCTCTCCTCATGCATGCTCACACTCATCACATGCTCATCCTGGGGCTGCCCCACTGATTCCATGAAATGTAATAATGCTGAATAGATTGGTGTAGATGTAGCTTGAGACAATTAATGTAACTTTGTGTATTTTAAGAATAGATTAGTTTTGGATTTCAGCAGAATTTGGCTGTAACCATGTGATATGGGGCTTTCCAACAAGATTCTTGCAAAGGGTTAAAGGGCGCTTGCTAACAAAACGCTTGCTAAGGGGGGGCTTACTAACAGGATGAAGTGCCATAGTGGTTACGTCAGCAGATGACCCTGCACAACTCTGCCTCACTTACGCTGCCTCACTTGAACAACTCCTAGTTGGTTTTGAGTGATTACTGTTCTTGAGATAATTTCAAGCGGACCCAGGACTGGTAGTGGTGCCAGGGACAAGATAAGAAGGAAACATCCGAAGAATAATTGAGCCCATCACAACTACACATGTGCCAGAGGAAGGAGGTGAAAACTTCAACCTGATGAAGACTTCGAGCCTTCATCACTGAGGCCCCCTGACAACCACCACCATGAAACAGTGCACAGGCACAGCTGGGAGGTGTTTGTGGAGATGACTTCTTGGGATTAATTTTAACACGAAGCGGGGCAGGTTATGCATATGTACAGGTGTATTGCAAAATGCCATTAATATGTAACAGTCTACTGTATATAGTTCAGGTGAATTGCCGTGTTTGGGGTGCATGTCTGTGTTGGAGCAATCCCCCATGCACCCAGCGCTGAATAAACATACCTTCTTTATAACGCTTTGTGAGTTGTGATGTCAGCTTCTGCACATCACGTGTGAGCTGTTTCGTGAAAGCGGTTACAGAACTGAGCCAGAACAGTGCAACAGCCTGGAAGCTAAAGAAGGTGAAGGTAGGGGAGTCTTAAATAATGAGACAGAGTATATCTTGTTTTCAGCTAAAAGGGGTTCCTAACTAGTTTGTGCAGGAGTGAGTTTTTGAGCTCGGGAATGTGTTTTGGAAACTCTGGAGAAAACTGTAAAGAGCAGGTGCTGAGAGAGAGGAAGACGTTCAGCCTTCATCCCTGAGGACCACTGGAAGACCCCCTGAGTGTCACTGAGAATGCTCTGTCCGGGAGGAGTGAATGTAAATGATTTCCTGGAAATAACCTGCATAACCCTGCCTTTTCATAGACAACATAATGAATATGTAGAGTTAATCTGTATAAATATGAGAAATTTGGCTTTAATTGGGGCACACATTGGGAGGAGCGATGCCAATTGTTATGAAGGCTAAAGGCCAGTTGTACTCATCACAATAAAATTTATTTAAGCAAGCAGTTAAACAGGCAAAAACAGTGCTGGGCGGCCTGGCAGCCTCTTGCTCCACTAACGGCACGCACCCCCCTCTTCAGTTTCCATGCTTATGTACTGTTGCGGAGCAGCCACTCCTCCTTATGATTGGTCCGTGTTCTGTCACTGGCTGAAGCTGCTAAGCTGGTAACAGTGACTGCGCCTGCACCACCCGCGGGTGTTTCAATGTCACACCGGGTCACTAAGCGACAGGAAGGCACCTGCAGGACGGCTCGACCCAGCGCTCAACCCCCTTTTTCCCTCCAGAAACTATTTACATTGCCCCCGGCCAGACAGGGGTGCAAAAATGTCATGTCCCACTATGTGGCCCTGACATTGTTTCATACCCATTTTGGATCTTCTTCTGGTTTTATTCTCATCAGGGAATGGGTTTTCTCTTTCCCTGGTGCTGGGTCCACAGGTACCAGCTGTTTGCATTCCTTGTGTAACCGGGTGTATTAATCCCCACCCCATCTGCCAGTTTGAGAACAAATTCCTTATGTTCTTATCTATTACACCCTGTGTGCCCGGCGCTGCAATAAAGGATGCCTCCTTCATAGGCACCAAGGCCAGTGAGTTTTGATTCTGGCTTTCCGAGGCATCTCCACGCACACTCAAGCTCTCTCGTGCACCCTCATGCACCCCACTCCTTGCACTGCATACGGGGCCCTCCGTTCCCCTGAGAGGGGACATACCTCCCACAGTTACACTTCTTTCTGTCCTGGAAGAGGCAGTCTCAAGGTGTGGCGTGTGGTCTAGCTGACTTCAGTAAAGCCTTTGACATGGTATCTCACAGCATTCTGACTGAGAAACTGGCTGCCACTGGCCTGGACAGGTGGACCCTCGGCTGGGTTAAAAACTGGCTGGATGGACGGGCCCAAAGACTGGTGGTGAATGGAAGGAACCAAATCCAGCTGGAGGCCGGTCACGAGTGGCGTCCCCCAGGGCTCAGTCCTGGGTCCAGTTCTGTTCAACGTCTTTATCAATGACCTGGATGTGCTGGGTTTGGGGGGCCTCCCCAGCTCTCGGACAAGGCACCCCCTCGCGCTGGGAACCTGCTGAGAGTGGCGCTAGGTCAGCACAGGCTGGGGCAGTATCGTGGGGGCAGGGAAGAGTCTTCTGAGGGGGGAGTGGAGGGAGCTCTCCCATCCCACAAAGCCCCAGCCCACACTCACCCCCGCTCTGGCGGTAGCGGCGCCGCCATCCAGTCTGCCCGGGGCACCGCCCTCCCCTTCTCGCTGTCGTAGCGCGAAATGAGGTTCCCGTCCACGTACCCCACGGACACAAACTGGGGTACTCCTGGGCTGGGCTGACACTGCGGTGTGGAGGTAGCGCAGGGAGTGGGGCTCTGTGGGGACACGGGGCACGGTGAGGGGTTCAGGGGCGCCGGGGCCCACGCCGGGGGGGAGTGACTGGTGGGGGGATGCTGGGGCACCGAGGTGTGTCCAGGAGGGGGTCCTGCTTCCCGGGAAGAGAAGACCGAAAAGAGAAGCAGATCTGGAGGGGGAGAGGGAGCGGAGTTTGGAGGGGGGGAGAAGGCAAAGCCAGGCCGGGGGTGGGGGGAGAGCTCCGAGGGGGCTCCCGGTGTCTCGCGGGAGGGACTGGGGGCTCCCTTCCGCCGGGGGGGGTTCCCAGTGCCCAGAGAAGGGCAGCCCGGGGTAGTCCTGGTTCTCCGGGGTGGAGGAGGGTCAGGAGGGGTCCCGGTGCCGGGGAATGGAGCTCCGGTGTCAGGAAAGGGGGGTCCAAGGGGGTCCCAGCGCCCAGGGAAAGGGCTCCGGGTCCCGCCCGCACTCGCCGCACGCCGCCCCGACGAGGAGCCGCAGCGGCAGGAGCCGAACGAGCCTCGCTCCGGGACAGACCTCGCTGCCAGCCCCGCCCCGCGCACCGCGATTGGCTGCGCCGCCACCCCCCCCCCCCCGCCAATAGGAGCCCGGGAGGCTCTGACGTCATCGGGCGCCAGGCAGATCCCGTCTCTGCTGGATGACGCAAAAATAAGCGCCGAAAGCAGCGCGGGGAAGGGGCAGCGCAACTGACATGCAGACCAGCTCGTTTTTAATGGAGTTTCGTTCTCACTGAATGATTTTCTGAGCTTCTACAGGTGCAAACACACCGACAAAGTGTTCTTCCAGCAAAGCATGTGCCCTCAGATGTTCTGTTACGTGTGGCTTCTGATCTTTAGCAAGGCAGGAGCTCACACTGAATGACCTCCCACACCTGCAGCACCCATTTCATTGGATCTTTACAGCTGGAAAAGACCCCTGGGATCATCAAGTCCAACAGCCTGTCCAATACCATGGACTCTAAACCACGTCCTGGAGTGCCATGTGCACACATCTTTTGAATCTCTCCAGGGATGGAGACTCCACCAGGCTCTGGGCAGCCTGGCCCAATGCCTGACCCCTCTTGCAGTGAAGAAATTTTTCCTAACCTCCAATCTAAACCCACCCTCATGGCAACTTGAGTAGTGTGTGCTGGTGTAGGTGAGGAGCACAGGCACCCCATGCTCACCTGTGAGCCTGCTGCTCAGGCCTTCTTTTTTCTCCATTCCTTGAAGATCAGGACCCCAGTGCTCTCCTTGCTCTTGCATCTGGGGTGGCAAGTCCAATTCATCATTCCGGAAGGGAGTGGGCTCCAGAGCATCATGTTTGATGCTGTCCAGAGTTTGTATTATGGGGGTCTAGAGAGCCAGAGGGCACTGAGTTACAGGAATAGCAGAAGAATCGGATGCCAATAGTAGGATTACATGGGAAAGTCAGATGGTCATTGGTATGATGGTAGCAGAGAAAGGAGGAACATGTGTTATGTATGGAGAACAGTGTTAAATTTATACCAAATAATACTCCTCCTGATGGAACGATTACCAGAGCCTTACAAGGCCTTTCCACTTCGACTGAACTAGCAGAGAATTCAGGAATAGATACTTCTCTTACTGGGTGGTTGGAATCTTGGTTTGGAAAATGGAAGGGAATGGTGGTATCGATGTTCACTTCTCTAATGGTAGTAGCAGGGATATTAGTGGTCATAGGGTCTTGTATAATCCCTTGGGTTAGGGGTCTAATACAGAGATTAATAGAAACTGCAATAACTAAGAAGATGCCTCTAGAGCCACCGCCTTATGATAATATGCTTCTCCTAGAGGAACAAGAAACAGATAATAAAGAATCTCAAGAAAAAGGATGTGAAACAATGCTGGCCAGGTTAGAAGCCTCATATGGAACAGGGCTTTGAAAAGAGGCAAAAGGCAACGGTGAGTGGGAATTGTGGAAAATGCTGGGGAACATTGCTTTTGCAAACTGAAATGGGTTTCTGGTATTCTTCCATGCTGATTTAGGAGGACAAAGGACAATTGTCAATCTGGATATGCAACAGGTAGCACGTAAGATAAGGGGGGGACACTGTTACAAATTATAATTTGTAAGTTGTAAGTTTTGCTGCCAGTAGCGTTAAGGAATTATGGTAAAATTGCTGGGGCAGGTGTGGGGGCATCCCAAAATAACCCTTTCTCAAAATAACCATTTCTCAAGCTCTGTCCCCGATGCTCTGGCTTCTCCTGTCCCCTGCAGATGTTGGTGACCCTGGATCCCAACACTGCTCATCCCCAGGAGCAGAATGAAGCCCCCATGGTTCAGTGGTAGACAGCTTTGTGGTTGGACTCGATGATCTCAAAGGTCTTTTCCAATCTGTTCAGTGTGGTCTGTCCAGCACCCCACGTCCATGTGAACCTCTGTTCCACGTCCCATGGGCAGCCCCAACCCATGTGCTGCAGGAACTGGGGAAACAGTGTAAGGTGCTGGGTGGGTGGGCACAGTGAAGGTTGTGGGGTGGGAAACGAGCTGTGTGCAAGCAGCACAGGGTACAGCAGTGCCAGAGGGAAGGGTCGGTGTCCAACTGTGGTGGTTTGAACCTGGCTGGAGGCCAGAAGCCCACCAAAGCTGCTCTATCACTCCCCTTTTCAGCTGGACAGGGGAGAAAATAGATAGCAAGAGGCTTAGGAGTGGAGATAAGGACAGGGAGAGATCATTCTGCAATCAGTGCAAAATCTCTCCCTTGCTATGGGTGCAGTCACAAATCACAGTGTCTCTCAGTCCCAGTCCTCCACGGGGTCACCAGCCTCCCCCCAGCAAACCTGCTCTGGCACAAATCTCTCCCTCGCTCATCTGTGTCTCTGTCTCTCCCCACGGGCTGCAAGTGCTGGCAGGGGCTGGCTCCAACGTGGGTCACAGCATCTCCTGTCTGTCTCCCCCTGCTCTATCCAGCGAGGGGTCTCTCCAGGGGCTGCAGGTGGGGTCTCAGCCTTTTCCATGGGCTGTGGGGGGACACCCGCTCCACCAAGGGTTTCTCCAGGGGCTGCTGGGGTATTTTGACCTAGAGCGGGAGATCCTGCCCTTCGCCAGTGTGCACTGGGGGGGGGGGCTGCTGCTGGGCCAGGTGTGGGGGCACCCCAAAATAACCCAGGCGTGGGCTGCTGGGGCAGGTGGAGGGGGACTCCCCAGTATAACTCGCGGGGAGCAACGCTGGCAGCTGCTGGGCATGCTGAGCACACACAAGGACAGGTGGGTCCCCCACCAAAATAACTCCTCAGCGCCCACAAAGTCCCTCTGAGCCCCCAAATCACAGAATCATAGAATCATAGAATTGTAGGGGTTGGAAGGGACCTCGAGAGATCATCGGGTCCAACCCCCCTGCCAAAGCAGGCTCCCTAGGACAAATGACCTTGAGCTGCCCGGAACAACCCTGACCCCTCAAACACACCCTAACCACCCCAATAAACACCACGAGCCCCCCCAGCTACCCCCCACCCCAAAATCCCCCGAGTCCCTAGACCCCCCAAACCACCTGTGACCCCCTACACCTCTCCACCCCCCTACAGGTTCATCTCCAGCCACGGGATCAAGAAGCACAAGGGGCTCCTTGGGCGACACACATGGGCGTCCCCCCCTGCTGCCCTTCCACTTCTGGGGGGGGCCCCCACTGCCCCACTCGCTCACCAACAGCAGGTGAGTGGACTCGGTGGCCCGCACTAGGTAATGGGGTGGAGGGGAAAATGAATTTGGGGTGCACCCCCCCAAAAAAACCAAACAACAGACCCCCCTGGCTTTTTGGGGGAGGCCCCCAAATTTGGGCAGGATAAAGAGGGGTCTCTTACAGCTCCCCCGCAGCACAGGGGAGGGGGGGGCGGGGGGCCTGGCACCACACCCCCTCTGCTGTGTGAAGAAGGAGGGGACACAACACCCCCCCCCAAAATACTCAGCGCTCCCACCTTGTGTTTTGGGATGCCCCCCCGGGTTTCTCACTCACCCCCTTCCTCAGAGCTCCCCTGGAGCATCCTACAACTTCCAGCAGACAGAGGCTCGGTGTCCCCCAGGTGTGGGGGCACTGGGAGGAACTGGGAGTGTTATGGGGAGACTGGGGGGCACTGGGATGGATTGGGTAAACTGGGAGGGTCACTGGGACAACTGGGCAGGAGGGGCATGTCATACTGGGCAGACTGGAAAAGGGTGGGGGGGGGTGTCATACTGGAAGCGCTGTGTCACACTGGAGCGGGGGAGTTATACTGGGTGGGGGGGAGGCCATACTGGGTGTGGTGTGGGTTCATATTGGGTGAGGGGGCGCATACTGGTCTGACTGGCCCATACAGGGTGGGAGGAGCCCATACTGGGTAGGGGGGGGGGCCCCATACTGGTTCAACTGGTCCGTACTGGTGCCACCCCCACTAACTCCCCACAGCTCCACTGCCAGCTCAGACCCCAAGAGCCCTGAGCACCCACCTCCGGCGCCACCCCCCACCCATCCCCGTGTGTGTTGCTCCCCCCCTTCCCCGGGGGCCCCACACAGGTCCTGGGCCACGCGTGATGCTGAGCAGGATCATCCAGTACCTGGTAGAATGGCGGGGGTGGGGGGGAAGCGGGGGCAGGACGCTCTAACCCCTCCCCCCGCCAAAAAAACCACCCTGACCAACCCAGCACCTTCAAAAGGGGGGCACACCAAAATCCCCCCCACCCCCTGAGGGGAAAATCTTTATTTGTAGCAGGATGAAGATTTGAGGGGGGCATCACCCCCCACCCCACCCCAGTAAATGGCTGGAGGGGGGGCGGTGTCGTGCAGGGCAAAGAGGGAGGGGATTAAAAATTTCGGGAGGGGTGGGGTGGTTGGGGTGGCTTTTGGGTGTGTCACCCCCCGTGTGGGTTTTGGGTTTCCCCCCGTCCCCGTTTTGATCCCCCCCAATTTGCCCCCCATTTTTGGCGGTCCCCTGGCTGCCCCCACCATTTTAAGGACCCCCAACAAGGGTTTCAACCCTTCCCCCCCGGTTTTGGGGTCCTCCATTCTACCCCCGTTGCAACTCCCCTCCCCATTTGGGGCTTTCCCTCTCCCCAGACCCCCCTCATTTCCAACTCCCTTGTTGCCCTCCAACTTTCCTCCCCCAAACCCAGGGTTTCCCCCCCATTTTTGGGGTCCCCCATTTGCCCCCCCCCAAGTTACAGCCCTTCCCCCCCATTTGGGGTCCCCCCTTCCATTCCCGAGGCCCCCCTTTTTCCCCATTTTGACCCCCCCAAATGCTGTTTCCCCCTGCACGTTTTTGTAGTCTCCATTTGCCCACCCCTCAGTCTGGGGTTTCCCCCAGTGTCGTCCCCCCCCCCCATTTTCATGCCCCAGGGTTTCCCCCCCGCAGCTTCTAGTGTCCCCTACTTGCCCCCCCCCCGCCCTTTCAGCCCCCAGCCAGTTTGGGGGTGTCCACCCCATTCCCAAGCCCCCCCTTGCCCCCCCCCCCCTCCTTTTTTACTCCCTGCAAAGGTTTCTCCCTCAGTTTCGGGGGTCCCCCCATCTCCCCCCAAGTATGGGGGTCCCAAGTGGGGGCCCGGGGGGGATCAGGGGGGGACACTCTCCCCCACCCAGCGCAGGTAGGGGGGGTTCCCCTGAGCCACTGGCACGGCCACCAGCTCGGCCACTTCGTAGGGGTGTGTGGCCCTGGGGGAGGGGGGGTACAGAGGGGTCAGCACCACGGCCCCCTCGGGACCCCTTTGTGGGTCACACTGCCCCCCCGTGCCCCCCCCATTTCCCCCTCCCCCCCATGGCCCCCCCATGCGCCTGATATCCCACACTATATCACTGCGCCCCCCCCGTGACCTCCTCCCCCCATGTCCCCCCCAGTTTTATTGGCTCCTCTGTATCCCCCCCATGCCCCCTCCCCGTATTCCCCCCACCATGCCACTGCCCCCCATATGGACCCTGCCCGCCCCATGTCCCCCCCACCATGTGCCCTGCCCCCTGAGCGTCCCCCCCATGCCCCTCCCCATATTGCCCCCCATGTCCCTGACCTCCATAGCCTCCCATGTGTCCCCACCCATATTCCCCCCGCCCCCCCAGCCCCTGCTCCCCTATGCGCCCCCCCTCACCGCACAAACTCGGCCAGTGCCGGGATCCTGGAGCTGCGAGTCTTGATCATCTGGGGGGGAACGACAAGGAGGGGCAATGGGGAGGCGCTGGGGGGGGCTGCGGGGGGGCAGTGGCATCGTGGGGGGAATATGGGGGGACACACATGGAGGGGTAGGGGCGTGGGAGAGGGGCTGAGGGGGGACACACTGTGGAGACTGGGGTTGTGGCTCAAGGGGGGGGGGAGACATTGAGGGGGGCACTGGTGGGGCCCAGGGACACCTGGGGACATTGGGGGGGACGACATGGGAGAGACACAGGAGGGGTGGGAGGGGCACTGGGGACATTGGGGACTCTCCCCTGCCCCCCCGCTCCTCACCAGCAGAACCTCACTGTCCTCCTCCAGCTTCCCCTTCCACGTGTAGCTGGGGGGGAACACACCAGTAACGCCCCTTTTACCCCCCCGACACCCCCATCGCCACCCACAACCCCACCATTGCCCCCCACCCGTCATCTCTAGTCACCTCCCTGCGTACCCCCCCATTGCCCATCCCCATCGGCCCCTCCCACACCCCCATCATTTCCCCATCACCTCCCTGGGCCAGCCCCCACCTCCCCCCCTCTTCCCTGACACCCCCCATTCCCCCCCCCCCCCCCCCGACCCCCATCACACATCCCCACTCCCCCCATCATCTGCTTTTTCCCCCCTCAGGTCACCCCCCCAACCACCCCCCATTGCTCTCCAGCCCCATGTGCCCCCTCCCCCCCGCCCCCACCCCCCCCACCCGGTGTCCCCCCCCTCTCACATGGAGGTGACGTGGGGCAGAATGTTGACACAGGCGACCAAACGCTGCTGCACCATTGCCCTGGGAGGCGGCGAGAGCATCAGCCCCTGACTCCCGCCCCGTCCCCATGTGTCAACCACCCCTGTGTCACCCCCCTGCCACACCTACTGTGTCACCCCCGTCACCCCCACCCAGGTCACCCCCCGGGTCACTCCCCTGGGTCATCCCCATGTCACACCCAGTCACCCTCATGTCATTCCCCTGGGTCACCCCCACCAAAGTCACCCCTACCCCCGTGTCACCATTGTGTCACCCCCTGTCACCCCCTTGAGTCACCACTGGGTCAGCCTGTGCACCCCCCATCACCTCCCAGGTCACCCCCCCAAGTCACTCCTTGTGTCACTCCATGTCCCCCCTGTCACTCCCCCTTGTCACCCCCTCCCATGGGTCAACCCCTGTGTAACCCCCCCACCTGCTCAGCTCCTTGGCCACAGTCTCATTGGGACAGGTGACAAAGGCGGCCGAGAGGCTGCCAGGGACATAGGGGGCGTCGGCATCACCGGGGTCACCAGGGTCACGGGGGACATCAGGGTCACGGGCGTCCCCGGGGTCATGCGAGGCCATGCTGAGCAGCCCCCACCCCAGCGTCTGCAGCAGTGGCACTGTCAGCACCGGCACCAGCGCCTGGGGACAGACAGGGCCCACTGACTGTTGTGATACCCACTGACCCCATCACGATACCCATCAGCCACATCACAATACCCACTGACCCCATTGTGGTACCCACCACCCACGTCGCAATACCCGCCACCAACATCATGGTACCCACCAAATCACGATACCCACGACCATGTCACGATACCTTCCAGCCACATAGCGATACGCACCACCCATGTCACGATACCCACTGACCCTGTCACGATACCCACCACCCACGTCGCAATACACACCAAATCCTGATTCCCCCAACCCCCTTGTGATACCCACTGGCCATGTCACGATACCCACCAACAATGTCGTGATACCCTCCACCCACGTCACGATACACACCAAATCCCAATTCCCCCAACCCCCTCGTGATACCCACTGGCCATGTCACGATACCCACCAATCACACCACGACACACGACAGCTACATACGATGCCCGCTGACCCTGTCGCAATACCCAACTATATCGCGACACCCCCAACTACACCACGCCCCCCACCCCGTTGCGATACCCACCACGCCGTAACATGCAGCGCGTTGCGATATCCAGCGCATCACAGTGTGACGCCCGCCGCGTCGCAGCGCCTGGCAACGGAACTGAGTGACCCAGTGTGTCGCGACAGCCGGTATGTCGCAATAGCCAGACAAGGCACTGCCACACTTCCTGACACTCCCTGCGTCGCGATACCACGAGAGTACCATGGCACCTGGCCTCGCCCCGCCTGTCACACAGCGATACCCCCTCACTGTCGCCATATCCCCTCTCCTGCCCAGATAGGCCCTCCCCTGTCCCGACAGCCGTAGGGCAGGTACTTACACCGATGTCCCGTCCTGCCGGGATTGATGGTGGCGTCGGGGGGCACTCCAGCCCCACGGCTGACCCATACCCAACCCACCGCCCCACAGCCGCCGTGTACCTGCCCCATAGCAGCCCCACAACCACCCCCAGTCCTAAGGCTGCCCCATAGTGCCCCACAAGCCCCCTCCCGCGCCCCAGCCGCCCCGCCCCACCCGTCCTCGCCGCCCCCACCCCCCTGTCCTCACCCCGCACCCCCCGGCCCCACATGCCGCCCTGTCCCCCCACCCGTACTCGCACGCGCTGCTCCGCCGCCGCACCCACGTGACCCGGAAGGCGCCGCCCCTCCCCCCTCCCGGCCGCGTGTCCCGGGCAGCCCAGCCCCCTTCCTGCTACGTCATCGGGGGAGGGGGAGGGTGAGAGGGGAATGGGGAGTGGGACCCCTCCCCCCACGCCCCGGGATCTCGCTCACGCTCACGCTCGCCTCTGGCACACTCACCGGACCCCACGCCTGTCCCTCATGTGCTCGCACGCTCCTCACCCGCTCGACCCCGGGCTGCCCCGCGCACACTCACGCTCCCTCATGCACACTTGTGGCCTTGCATCTCGCTCCCCTCCTTGCACGCTCACCCCTGTGCACGCTTGTGCACCCTCAGCCCCTCACACGCTCATCCCGGTGCTGCTCACACCCATCCCCACACACACTCCTGCACCTTCGTGTGCACTCACACTCATCGCACACTCCCCCTAGGGCTGCCCCGCGCACACTCAAACCTCCCCTGTGCACCTTCATGGCTTCACACGCTCACACCCACACCCTCTCGTGCACCCCCGCTCCCTTGCACGCTCGCCCTGGTGCTGTGCACACTCACCCTGTGCACACTTGTCCTCTCCTCATGCATGCTCACACTCATCACATGCTCATCCTGGGGCTGCCCCACTGATTCCATGAAATGTAATAATGCTGAATAGATTGGTGTAGATGTAGCTTGAGACAATTAATGTAACTTTGTGTATTTTAAGAATAGATTAGTTTTGGATTTCAGCAGAATTTGGCTGTAACCATGTGATATGGGGCTTTCCAACAAGATTCTTGCAAAGGGTTAAAGGGCGCTTGCTAACAAAACGCTTGCTAAGGGGGGGCTTACTAACAGGATGAAGTGCCATAGTGGTTACGTCAGCAGATGACCCTGCACAACTCTGCCTCACTTACGCTGCCTCACTTGAACAACTCCTAGTTGGTTTTGAGTGATTACTGTTCTTGAGATAATTTCAAGCGGACCCAGGACTGGTAGTGGTGCCAGGGACAAGATAAGAAGGAAACATCCGAAGAATAATTGAGCCCATCACAACTACACATGTGCCAGAGGAAGGAGGTGAAAACTTCAACCTGATGAAGACTTCGAGCCTTCATCACTGAGGCCCCCTGACAACCACCACCATGAAACAGTGCACAGGCACAGCTGGGAGGTGTTTGTGGAGATGACTTCTTGGGATTAATTTTAACACGAAGCGGGGCAGGTTATGCATATGTACAGGTGTATTGCAAAATGCCATTAATATGTAACAGTCTACTGTATATAGTTCAGGTGAATTGCCGTGTTTGGGGTGCATGTCTGTGTTGGAGCAATCCCCCATGCACCCAGCGCTGAATAAACATACCTTCTTTATAACGCTTTGTGAGTTGTGATGTCAGCTTCTGCACATCACGTGTGAGCTGTTTCGTGAAAGCGGTTACAGAACTGAGCCAGAACAGTGCAACAGCCTGGAAGCTAAAGAAGGTGAAGGTAGGGGAGTCTTAAATAATGAGACAGAGTATATCTTGTTTTCAGCTAAAAGGGGTTCCTAACTAGTTTGTGCAGGAGTGAGTTTTTGAGCTCGGGAATGTGTTTTGGAAACTCTGGAGAAAACTGTAAAGAGCAGGTGCTGAGAGAGAGGAAGACGTTCAGCCTTCATCCCTGAGGACCACTGGAAGACCCCCTGAGTGTCACTGAGAATGCTCTGTCCGGGAGGAGTGAATGTAAATGATTTCCTGGAAATAACCTGCATAACCCTGCCTTTTCATAGACAACATAATGAATATGTAGAGTTAATCTGTATAAATATGAGAAATTTGGCTTTAATTGGGGCACACATTGGGAGGAGCGATGCCAATTGTTATGAAGGCTAAAGGCCAGTTGTACTCATCACAATAAAATTTATTTAAGCAAGCAGTTAAACAGGCAAAAACAGTGCTGGGCGGCCTGGCAGCCTCTTGCTCCACTAACGGCACGCACCCCCCTCTTCAGTTTCCATGCTTATGTACTGTTGCGGAGCAGCCACTCCTCCTTATGATTGGTCCGTGTTCTGTCACTGGCTGAAGCTGCTAAGCTGGTAACAGTGACTGCGCCTGCACCACCCGCGGGTGTTTCAATGTCACACCGGGTCACTAAGCGACAGGAAGGCACCTGCAGGACGGCTCGACCCAGCGCTCAACCCCCTTTTTCCCTCCAGAAACTATTTACATTGCCCCCGGCCAGACAGGGGTGCAAAAATGTCATGTCCCACTATGTGGCCCTGACATTGTTTCATACCCATTTTGGATCTTCTTCTGGTTTTATTCTCATCAGGGAATGGGTTTTCTCTTTCCCTGGTGCTGGGTCCACAGGTACCAGCTGTTTGCATTCCTTGTGTAACCGGGTGTATTAATCCCCACCCCATCTGCCAGTTTGAGAACAAATTCCTTATGTTCTTATCTATTACACCCTGTGTGCCCGGCGCTGCAATAAAGGATGCCTCCTTCATAGGCACCAAGGCCAGTGAGTTTTGATTCTGGCTTTCCGAGGCATCTCCACGCACACTCAAGCTCTCTCGTGCACCCTCATGCACCCCACTCCTTGCACTGCATACGGGGCCCTCCGTTCCCCTGAGAGGGGACATACCTCCCACAGTTACACTTCTTTCTGTCCTGGAAGAGGCAGTCTCAAGGTGTGGCGTGTGGTCTAGCTGACTTCAGTAAAGCCTTTGACATGGTATCTCACAGCATTCTGACTGAGAAACTGGCTGCCACTGGCCTGGACAGGTGGACCCTCGGCTGGGTTAAAAACTGGCTGGATGGACGGGCCCAAAGACTGGTGGTGAATGGAAGGAACCAAATCCAGCTGGAGGCCGGTCACGAGTGGCGTCCCCCAGGGCTCAGTCCTGGGTCCAGTTCTGTTCAACGTCTTTATCAATGACCTGGATGTGCTGGGTTTGGGGGGCCTCCCCAGCTCTCGGACAAGGCACCCCCTCGCGCTGGGAACCTGCTGAGAGTGGCGCTAGGTCAGCACAGGCTGGGGCAGTATCGTGGGGGCAGGGAAGAGTCTTCTGAGGGGGGAGTGGAGGGAGCTCTCCCATCCCACAAAGCCCCAGCCCACACTCACCCCCGCTCTGGCGGTAGCGGCGCCGCCATCCAGTCTGCCCGGGGCACCGCCCTCCCCTTCTCGCTGTCGTAGCGCGAAATGAGGTTCCCGTCCACGTACCCCACGGACACAAACTGGGGTACTCCTGGGCTGGGCTGACACTGCGGTGTGGAGGTAGCGCAGGGAGTGGGGCTCTGTGGGGACACGGGGCACGGTGAGGGGTTCAGGGGCGCCGGGGCCCACGCCGGGGGGGAGTGACTGGTGGGGGGATGCTGGGGCACCGAGGTGTGTCCAGGAGGGGGTCCTGCTTCCCGGGAAGAGAAGACCGAAAAGAGAAGCAGATCTGGAGGGGGAGAGGGAGCGGAGTTTGGAGGGGGGGAGAAGGCAAAGCCAGGCCGGGGGTGGGGGGAGAGCTCCGAGGGGGCTCCCGGTGTCTCGCGGGAGGGACTGGGGGCTCCCTTCCGCCGGGGGGGGTTCCCAGTGCCCAGAGAAGGGCAGCCCGGGGTAGTCCTGGTTCTCCGGGGTGGAGGAGGGTCAGGAGGGGTCCCGGTGCCGGGGAATGGAGCTCCGGTGTCAGGAAAGGGGGGTCCAAGGGGGTCCCAGCGCCCAGGGAAAGGGCTCCGGGTCCCGCCCGCACTCGCCGCACGCCGCCCCGACGAGGAGCCGCAGCGGCAGGAGCCGAACGAGCCTCGCTCCGGGACAGACCTCGCTGCCAGCCCCGCCCCGCGCACCGCGATTGGCTGCGCCGCCACCCCCCCCCCCCCGCCAATAGGAGCCCGGGAGGCTCTGACGTCATCGGGCGCCAGGCAGATCCCGTCTCTGCTGGATGACGCAAAAATAAGCGCCGAAAGCAGCGCGGGGAAGGGGCAGCGCAACTGACATGCAGACCAGCTCGTTTTTAATGGAGTTTCGTTCTCACTGAATGATTTTCTGAGCTTCTACAGGTGCAAACACACCGACAAAGTGTTCTTCCAGCAAAGCATGTGCCCTCAGATGTTCTGTTACGTGTGGCTTCTGATCTTTAGCAAGGCAGGAGCTCACACTGAATGACCTCCCACACCTGCAGCACCCATTTCATTGGATCTTTACAGCTGGAAAAGACCCCTGGGATCATCAAGTCCAACAGCCTGTCCAATACCATGGACTCTAAACCACGTCCTGGAGTGCCATGTGCACACATCTTTTGAATCTCTCCAGGGATGGAGACTCCACCAGGCTCTGGGCAGCCTGGCCCAATGCCTGACCCCTCTTGCAGTGAAGAAATTTTTCCTAACCTCCAATCTAAACCCACCCTCATGGCAACTTGAGTAGTGTGTGCTGGTGTAGGTGAGGAGCACAGGCACCCCATGCTCACCTGTGAGCCTGCTGCTCAGGCCTTCTTTTTTCTCCATTCCTTGAAGATCAGGACCCCAGTGCTCTCCTTGCTCTTGCATCTGGGGTGGCAAGTCCAATTCATCATTCCGGAAGGGAGTGGGCTCCAGAGCATCATGTTTGATGCTGTCCAGAGTTTGTATTATGGGGGTCTAGAGAGCCAGAGGGCACTGAGTTACAGGAATAGCAGAAGAATCGGATGCCAATAGTAGGATTACATGGGAAAGTCAGATGGTCATTGGTATGATGGTAGCAGAGAAAGGAGGAACATGTGTTATGTATGGAGAACAGTGTTAAATTTATACCAAATAATACTCCTCCTGATGGAACGATTACCAGAGCCTTACAAGGCCTTTCCACTTCGACTGAACTAGCAGAGAATTCAGGAATAGATACTTCTCTTACTGGGTGGTTGGAATCTTGGTTTGGAAAATGGAAGGGAATGGTGGTATCGATGTTCACTTCTCTAATGGTAGTAGCAGGGATATTAGTGGTCATAGGGTCTTGTATAATCCCTTGGGTTAGGGGTCTAATACAGAGATTAATAGAAACTGCAATAACTAAGAAGATGCCTCTAGAGCCACCGCCTTATGATAATATGCTTCTCCTAGAGGAACAAGAAACAGATAATAAAGAATCTCAAGAAAAAGGATGTGAAACAATGCTGGCCAGGTTAGAAGCCTCATATGGAACAGGGCTTTGAAAAGAGGCAAAAGGCAACGGTGAGTGGGAATTGTGGAAAATGCTGGGGAACATTGCTTTTGCAAACTGAAATGGGTTTCTGGTATTCTTCCATGCTGATTTAGGAGGACAAAGGACAATTGTCAATCTGGATATGCAACAGGTAGCACGTAAGATAAGGGGGGGACACTGTTACAAATTATAATTTGTAAGTTGTAAGTTTTGCTGCCAGTAGCGTTAAGGAATTATGGTAAAATTGCTGGGGCAGGTGTGGGGGCATCCCAAAATAACCCTTTCTCAAAATAACCATTTCTCAAGCTCTGTCCCCGATGCTCTGGCTTCTCCTGTCCCCTGCAGATGTTGGTGACCCTGGATCCCAACACTGCTCATCCCCAGGAGCAGAATGAAGCCCCCATGGTTCAGTGGTAGACAGCTTTGTGGTTGGACTCGATGATCTCAAAGGTCTTTTCCAATCTGTTCAGTGTGGTCTGTCCAGCACCCCACGTCCATGTGAACCTCTGTTCCACGTCCCATGGGCAGCCCCAACCCATGTGCTGCAGGAACTGGGGAAACAGTGTAAGGTGCTGGGTGGGTGGGCACAGTGAAGGTTGTGGGGTGGGAAACGAGCTGTGTGCAAGCAGCACAGGGTACAGCAGTGCCAGAGGGAAGGGTCGGTGTCCAACTGTGGTGGTTTGAACCTGGCTGGAGGCCAGAAGCCCACCAAAGCTGCTCTATCACTCCCCTTTTCAGCTGGACAGGGGAGAAAATAGATAGCAAGAGGCTTAGGAGTGGAGATAAGGACAGGGAGAGATCATTCTGCAATCAGTGCAAAATCTCTCCCTTGCTATGGGTGCAGTCACAAATCACAGTGTCTCTCAGTCCCAGTCCTCCACGGGGTCACCAGCCTCCCCCCAGCAAACCTGCTCTGGCACAAATCTCTCCCTCGCTCATCTGTGTCTCTGTCTCTCCCCACGGGCTGCAAGTGCTGGCAGGGGCTGGCTCCAACGTGGGTCACAGCATCTCCTGTCTGTCTCCCCCTGCTCTATCCAGCGAGGGGTCTCTCCAGGGGCTGCAGGTGGGGTCTCAGCCTTTTCCATGGGCTGTGGGGGGACACCCGCTCCACCAAGGGTTTCTCCAGGGGCTGCTGGGGTATTTTGACCTAGAGCGGGAGATCCTGCCCTTCGCCAGTGTGCACTGGGGGGGGGGGCTGCTGCTGGGCCAGGTGTGGGGGCACCCCAAAATAACCCAGGCGTGGGCTGCTGGGGCAGGTGGAGGGGGACTCCCCAGTATAACTCGCGGGGAGCAACGCTGGCAGCTGCTGGGCATGCTGAGCACACACAAGGACAGGTGGGTCCCCCACCAAAATAACTCCTCAGCGCCCACAAAGTCCCTCTGAGCCCCCAAATCACAGAATCATAGAATCATAGAATTGTAGGGGTTGGAAGGGACCTCGAGAGATCATCGGGTCCAACCCCCCTGCCAAAGCAGGCTCCCTAGGACAAATGACCTTGAGCTGCCCGGAACAACCCTGACCCCTCAAACACACCCTAACCACCCCAATAAACACCACGAGCCCCCCCAGCTACCCCCCACCCCAAAATCCCCCGAGTCCCTAGACCCCCCAAACCACCTGTGACCCCCTACACCTCTCCACCCCCCTACAGGTTCATCTCCAGCCACGGGATCAAGAAGCACAAGGGGCTCCTTGGGCGACACACATGGGCGTCCCCCCCTGCTGCCCTTCCACTTCTGGGGGGGGCCCCCACTGCCCCACTCGCTCACCAACAGCAGGTGAGTGGACTCGGTGGCCCGCACTAGGTAATGGGGTGGAGGGGAAAATGAATTTGGGGTGCACCCCCCCAAAAAAACCAAACAACAGACCCCCCTGGCTTTTTGGGGGAGGCCCCCAAATTTGGGCAGGATAAAGAGGGGTCTCTTACAGCTCCCCCGCAGCACAGGGGAGGGGGGGGCGGGGGGCCTGGCACCACACCCCCTCTGCTGTGTGAAGAAGGAGGGGACACAACACCCCCCCCCAAAATACTCAGCGCTCCCACCTTGTGTTTTGGGATGCCCCCCCGGGTTTCTCACTCACCCCCTTCCTCAGAGCTCCCCTGGAGCATCCTACAACTTCCAGCAGACAGAGGCTCGGTGTCCCCCAGGTGTGGGGGCACTGGGAGGAACTGGGAGTGTTATGGGGAGACTGGGGGGCACTGGGATGGATTGGGTAAACTGGGAGGGTCACTGGGACAACTGGGCAGGAGGGGCATGTCATACTGGGCAGACTGGAAAAGGGTGGGGGGGGGTGTCATACTGGAAGCGCTGTGTCACACTGGAGCGGGGGAGTTATACTGGGTGGGGGGGAGGCCATACTGGGTGTGGTGTGGGTTCATATTGGGTGAGGGGGCGCATACTGGTCTGACTGGCCCATACAGGGTGGGAGGAGCCCATACTGGGTAGGGGGGGGGGCCCCATACTGGTTCAACTGGTCCGTACTGGTGCCACCCCCACTAACTCCCCACAGCTCCACTGCCAGCTCAGACCCCAAGAGCCCTGAGCACCCACCTCCGGCGCCACCCCCCACCCATCCCCGTGTGTGTTGCTCCCCCCCTTCCCCGGGGGCCCCACACAGGTCCTGGGCCACGCGTGATGCTGAGCAGGATCATCCAGTACCTGGTAGAATGGCGGGGGTGGGGGGGAAGCGGGGGCAGGACGCTCTAACCCCTCCCCCCGCCAAAAAAACCACCCTGACCAACCCAGCACCTTCAAAAGGGGGGCACACCAAAATCCCCCCCACCCCCTGAGGGGAAAATCTTTATTTGTAGCAGGATGAAGATTTGAGGGGGGCATCACCCCCCACCCCACCCCAGTAAATGGCTGGAGGGGGGGCGGTGTCGTGCAGGGCAAAGAGGGAGGGGATTAAAAATTTCGGGAGGGGTGGGGTGGTTGGGGTGGCTTTTGGGTGTGTCACCCCCCGTGTGGGTTTTGGGTTTCCCCCCGTCCCCGTTTTGATCCCCCCCAATTTGCCCCCCATTTTTGGCGGTCCCCTGGCTGCCCCCACCATTTTAAGGACCCCCAACAAGGGTTTCAACCCTTCCCCCCCGGTTTTGGGGTCCTCCATTCTACCCCCGTTGCAACTCCCCTCCCCATTTGGGGCTTTCCCTCTCCCCAGACCCCCCTCATTTCCAACTCCCTTGTTGCCCTCCAACTTTCCTCCCCCAAACCCAGGGTTTCCCCCCCATTTTTGGGGTCCCCCATTTGCCCCCCCCCAAGTTACAGCCCTTCCCCCCCATTTGGGGTCCCCCCTTCCATTCCCGAGGCCCCCCTTTTTCCCCATTTTGACCCCCCCAAATGCTGTTTCCCCCTGCACGTTTTTGTAGTCTCCATTTGCCCACCCCTCAGTCTGGGGTTTCCCCCAGTGTCGTCCCCCCCCCCCATTTTCATGCCCCAGGGTTTCCCCCCCGCAGCTTCTAGTGTCCCCTACTTGCCCCCCCCCCGCCCTTTCAGCCCCCAGCCAGTTTGGGGGTGTCCACCCCATTCCCAAGCCCCCCCTTGCCCCCCCCCCCCTCCTTTTTTACTCCCTGCAAAGGTTTCTCCCTCAGTTTCGGGGGTCCCCCCATCTCCCCCCAAGTATGGGGGTCCCAAGTGGGGGCCCGGGGGGGATCAGGGGGGGACACTCTCCCCCACCCAGCGCAGGTAGGGGGGGTTCCCCTGAGCCACTGGCACGGCCACCAGCTCGGCCACTTCGTAGGGGTGTGTGGCCCTGGGGGAGGGGGGGTACAGAGGGGTCAGCACCACGGCCCCCTCGGGACCCCTTTGTGGGTCACACTGCCCCCCCGTGCCCCCCCCATTTCCCCCTCCCCCCCATGGCCCCCCCATGCGCCTGATATCCCACACTATATCACTGCGCCCCCCCCGTGACCTCCTCCCCCCATGTCCCCCCCAGTTTTATTGGCTCCTCTGTATCCCCCCCATGCCCCCTCCCCGTATTCCCCCCACCATGCCACTGCCCCCCATATGGACCCTGCCCGCCCCATGTCCCCCCCACCATGTGCCCTGCCCCCTGAGCGTCCCCCCCATGCCCCTCCCCATATTGCCCCCCATGTCCCTGACCTCCATAGCCTCCCATGTGTCCCCACCCATATTCCCCCCGCCCCCCCAGCCCCTGCTCCCCTATGCGCCCCCCCTCACCGCACAAACTCGGCCAGTGCCGGGATCCTGGAGCTGCGAGTCTTGATCATCTGGGGGGGAACGACAAGGAGGGGCAATGGGGAGGCGCTGGGGGGGGCTGCGGGGGGGCAGTGGCATCGTGGGGGGAATATGGGGGGACACACATGGAGGGGTAGGGGCGTGGGAGAGGGGCTGAGGGGGGACACACTGTGGAGACTGGGGTTGTGGCTCAAGGGGGGGGGGAGACATTGAGGGGGGCACTGGTGGGGCCCAGGGACACCTGGGGACATTGGGGGGGACGACATGGGAGAGACACAGGAGGGGTGGGAGGGGCACTGGGGACATTGGGGACTCTCCCCTGCCCCCCCGCTCCTCACCAGCAGAACCTCACTGTCCTCCTCCAGCTTCCCCTTCCACGTGTAGCTGGGGGGGAACACACCAGTAACGCCCCTTTTACCCCCCCGACACCCCCATCGCCACCCACAACCCCACCATTGCCCCCCACCCGTCATCTCTAGTCACCTCCCTGCGTACCCCCCCATTGCCCATCCCCATCGGCCCCTCCCACACCCCCATCATTTCCCCATCACCTCCCTGGGCCAGCCCCCACCTCCCCCCCTCTTCCCTGACACCCCCCATTCCCCCCCCCCCCCCCCCGACCCCCATCACACATCCCCACTCCCCCCATCATCTGCTTTTTCCCCCCTCAGGTCACCCCCCCAACCACCCCCCATTGCTCTCCAGCCCCATGTGCCCCCTCCCCCCCGCCCCCACCCCCCCCACCCGGTGTCCCCCCCCTCTCACATGGAGGTGACGTGGGGCAGAATGTTGACACAGGCGACCAAACGCTGCTGCACCATTGCCCTGGGAGGCGGCGAGAGCATCAGCCCCTGACTCCCGCCCCGTCCCCATGTGTCAACCACCCCTGTGTCACCCCCCTGCCACACCTACTGTGTCACCCCCGTCACCCCCACCCAGGTCACCCCCCGGGTCACTCCCCTGGGTCATCCCCATGTCACACCCAGTCACCCTCATGTCATTCCCCTGGGTCACCCCCACCAAAGTCACCCCTACCCCCGTGTCACCATTGTGTCACCCCCTGTCACCCCCTTGAGTCACCACTGGGTCAGCCTGTGCACCCCCCATCACCTCCCAGGTCACCCCCCCAAGTCACTCCTTGTGTCACTCCATGTCCCCCCTGTCACTCCCCCTTGTCACCCCCTCCCATGGGTCAACCCCTGTGTAACCCCCCCACCTGCTCAGCTCCTTGGCCACAGTCTCATTGGGACAGGTGACAAAGGCGGCCGAGAGGCTGCCAGGGACATAGGGGGCGTCGGCATCACCGGGGTCACCAGGGTCACGGGGGACATCAGGGTCACGGGCGTCCCCGGGGTCATGCGAGGCCATGCTGAGCAGCCCCCACCCCAGCGTCTGCAGCAGTGGCACTGTCAGCACCGGCACCAGCGCCTGGGGACAGACAGGGCCCACTGACTGTTGTGATACCCACTGACCCCATCACGATACCCATCAGCCACATCACAATACCCACTGACCCCATTGTGGTACCCACCACCCACGTCGCAATACCCGCCACCAACATCATGGTACCCACCAAATCACGATACCCACGACCATGTCACGATACCTTCCAGCCACATAGCGATACGCACCACCCATGTCACGATACCCACTGACCCTGTCACGATACCCACCACCCACGTCGCAATACACACCAAATCCTGATTCCCCCAACCCCCTTGTGATACCCACTGGCCATGTCACGATACCCACCAACAATGTCGTGATACCCTCCACCCACGTCACGATACACACCAAATCCCAATTCCCCCAACCCCCTCGTGATACCCACTGGCCATGTCACGATACCCACCAATCACACCACGACACACGACAGCTACATACGATGCCCGCTGACCCTGTCGCAATACCCAACTATATCGCGACACCCCCAACTACACCACGCCCCCCACCCCGTTGCGATACCCACCACGCCGTAACATGCAGCGCGTTGCGATATCCAGCGCATCACAGTGTGACGCCCGCCGCGTCGCAGCGCCTGGCAACGGAACTGAGTGACCCAGTGTGTCGCGACAGCCGGTATGTCGCAATAGCCAGACAAGGCACTGCCACACTTCCTGACACTCCCTGCGTCGCGATACCACGAGAGTACCATGGCACCTGGCCTCGCCCCGCCTGTCACACAGCGATACCCCCTCACTGTCGCCATATCCCCTCTCCTGCCCAGATAGGCCCTCCCCTGTCCCGACAGCCGTAGGGCAGGTACTTACACCGATGTCCCGTCCTGCCGGGATTGATGGTGGCGTCGGGGGGCACTCCAGCCCCACGGCTGACCCATACCCAACCCACCGCCCCACAGCCGCCGTGTACCTGCCCCATAGCAGCCCCACAACCACCCCCAGTCCTAAGGCTGCCCCATAGTGCCCCACAAGCCCCCTCCCGCGCCCCAGCCGCCCCGCCCCACCCGTCCTCGCCGCCCCCACCCCCCTGTCCTCACCCCGCACCCCCCGGCCCCACATGCCGCCCTGTCCCCCCACCCGTACTCGCACGCGCTGCTCCGCCGCCGCACCCACGTGACCCGGAAGGCGCCGCCCCTCCCCCCTCCCGGCCGCGTGTCCCGGGCAGCCCAGCCCCCTTCCTGCTACGTCATCGGGGGAGGGGGAGGGTGAGAGGGGAATGGGGAGTGGGACCCCTCCCCCCACGCCCCGGGATCTCGCTCACGCTCACGCTCGCCTCTGGCACACTCACCGGACCCCACGCCTGTCCCTCATGTGCTCGCACGCTCCTCACCCGCTCGACCCCGGGCTGCCCCGCGCACACTCACGCTCCCTCATGCACACTTGTGGCCTTGCATCTCGCTCCCCTCCTTGCACGCTCACCCCTGTGCACGCTTGTGCACCCTCAGCCCCTCACACGCTCATCCCGGTGCTGCTCACACCCATCCCCACACACACTCCTGCACCTTCGTGTGCACTCACACTCATCGCACACTCCCCCTAGGGCTGCCCCGCGCACACTCAAACCTCCCCTGTGCACCTTCATGGCTTCACACGCTCACACCCACACCCTCTCGTGCACCCCCGCTCCCTTGCACGCTCGCCCTGGTGCTGTGCACACTCACCCTGTGCACACTTGTCCTCTCCTCATGCATGCTCACACTCATCACATGCTCATCCTGGGGCTGCCCCACTGATTCCATGAAATGTAATAATGCTGAATAGATTGGTGTAGATGTAGCTTGAGACAATTAATGTAACTTTGTGTATTTTAAGAATAGATTAGTTTTGGATTTCAGCAGAATTTGGCTGTAACCATGTGATATGGGGCTTTCCAACAAGATTCTTGCAAAGGGTTAAAGGGCGCTTGCTAACAAAACGCTTGCTAAGGGGGGGCTTACTAACAGGATGAAGTGCCATAGTGGTTACGTCAGCAGATGACCCTGCACAACTCTGCCTCACTTACGCTGCCTCACTTGAACAACTCCTAGTTGGTTTTGAGTGATTACTGTTCTTGAGATAATTTCAAGCGGACCCAGGACTGGTAGTGGTGCCAGGGACAAGATAAGAAGGAAACATCCGAAGAATAATTGAGCCCATCACAACTACACATGTGCCAGAGGAAGGAGGTGAAAACTTCAACCTGATGAAGACTTCGAGCCTTCATCACTGAGGCCCCCTGACAACCACCACCATGAAACAGTGCACAGGCACAGCTGGGAGGTGTTTGTGGAGATGACTTCTTGGGATTAATTTTAACACGAAGCGGGGCAGGTTATGCATATGTACAGGTGTATTGCAAAATGCCATTAATATGTAACAGTCTACTGTATATAGTTCAGGTGAATTGCCGTGTTTGGGGTGCATGTCTGTGTTGGAGCAATCCCCCATGCACCCAGCGCTGAATAAACATACCTTCTTTATAACGCT
The DNA here is from genome assembly GCF_964237585.1 of Gallinula chloropus. Classification (NCBI taxonomy): domain Eukaryota; kingdom Metazoa; phylum Chordata; class Aves; order Gruiformes; family Rallidae; genus Gallinula; species Gallinula chloropus. The sequence continues at coordinate 238,187 of NC_140117.1, read as the reverse complement.
TTGTGAGTTGTGATGTCAGCTTCTGCACATCACGTGTGAGCTGTTTCGTGAAAGCGGTTACAGAACTGAGCCAGAACAGTGCAACAGCCTGGAAGCTAAAGAAGGTGAAGGTAGGGGAGTCTTAAATAATGAGACAGAGTATATCTTGTTTTCAGCTAAAAGGGGTTCCTAACTAGTTTGTGCAGGAGTGAGTTTTTGAGCTCGGGAATGTGTTTTGGAAACTCTGGAGAAAACTGTAAAGAGCAGGTGCTGAGAGAGAGGAAGACGTTCAGCCTTCATCCCTGAGGACCACTGGAAGACCCCCTGAGTGTCACTGAGAATGCTCTGTCCGGGAGGAGTGAATGTAAATGATTTCCTGGAAATAACCTGCATAACCCTGCCTTTTCATAGACAACATAATGAATATGTAGAGTTAATCTGTATAAATATGAGAAATTTGGCTTTAATTGGGGCACACATTGGGAGGAGCGATGCCAATTGTTATGAAGGCTAAAGGCCAGTTGTACTCATCACAATAAAATTTATTTAAGCAAGCAGTTAAACAGGCAAAAACAGTGCTGGGCGGCCTGGCAGCCTCTTGCTCCACTAACGGCACGCACCCCCCTCTTCAGTTTCCATGCTTATGTACTGTTGCGGAGCAGCCACTCCTCCTTATGATTGGTCCGTGTTCTGTCACTGGCTGAAGCTGCTAAGCTGGTAACAGTGACTGCGCCTGCACCACCCGCGGGTGTTTCAATGTCACACCGGGTCACTAAGCGACAGGAAGGCACCTGCAGGACGGCTCGACCCAGCGCTCAACCCCCTTTTTCCCTCCAGAAACTATTTACATTGCCCCCGGCCAGACAGGGGTGCAAAAATGTCATGTCCCACTATGTGGCCCTGACATTGTTTCATACCCATTTTGGATCTTCTTCTGGTTTTATTCTCATCAGGGAATGGGTTTTCTCTTTCCCTGGTGCTGGGTCCACAGGTACCAGCTGTTTGCATTCCTTGTGTAACCGGGTGTATTAATCCCCACCCCATCTGCCAGTTTGAGAACAAATTCCTTATGTTCTTATCTATTACACCCTGTGTGCCCGGCGCTGCAATAAAGGATGCCTCCTTCATAGGCACCAAGGCCAGTGAGTTTTGATTCTGGCTTTCCGAGGCATCTCCACGCACACTCAAGCTCTCTCGTGCACCCTCATGCACCCCACTCCTTGCACTGCATACGGGGCCCTCCGTTCCCCTGAGAGGGGACATACCTCCCACAGTTACACTTCTTTCTGTCCTGGAAGAGGCAGTCTCAAGGTGTGGCGTGTGGTCTAGCTGACTTCAGTAAAGCCTTTGACATGGTATCTCACAGCATTCTGACTGAGAAACTGGCTGCCACTGGCCTGGACAGGTGGACCCTCGGCTGGGTTAAAAACTGGCTGGATGGACGGGCCCAAAGACTGGTGGTGAATGGAAGGAACCAAATCCAGCTGGAGGCCGGTCACGAGTGGCGTCCCCCAGGGCTCAGTCCTGGGTCCAGTTCTGTTCAACGTCTTTATCAATGACCTGGATGTGCTGGGTTTGGGGGGCCTCCCCAGCTCTCGGACAAGGCACCCCCTCGCGCTGGGAACCTGCTGAGAGTGGCGCTAGGTCAGCACAGGCTGGGGCAGTATCGTGGGGGCAGGGAAGAGTCTTCTGAGGGGGGAGTGGAGGGAGCTCTCCCATCCCACAAAGCCCCAGCCCACACTCACCCCCGCTCTGGCGGTAGCGGCGCCGCCATCCAGTCTGCCCGGGGCACCGCCCTCCCCTTCTCGCTGTCGTAGCGCGAAATGAGGTTCCCGTCCACGTACCCCACGGACACAAACTGGGGTACTCCTGGGCTGGGCTGACACTGCGGTGTGGAGGTAGCGCAGGGAGTGGGGCTCTGTGGGGACACGGGGCACGGTGAGGGGTTCAGGGGCGCCGGGGCCCACGCCGGGGGGGAGTGACTGGTGGGGGGATGCTGGGGCACCGAGGTGTGTCCAGGAGGGGGTCCTGCTTCCCGGGAAGAGAAGACCGAAAAGAGAAGCAGATCTGGAGGGGGAGAGGGAGCGGAGTTTGGAGGGGGGGAGAAGGCAAAGCCAGGCCGGGGGTGGGGGGAGAGCTCCGAGGGGGCTCCCGGTGTCTCGCGGGAGGGACTGGGGGCTCCCTTCCGCCGGGGGGGGTTCCCAGTGCCCAGAGAAGGGCAGCCCGGGGTAGTCCTGGTTCTCCGGGGTGGAGGAGGGTCAGGAGGGGTCCCGGTGCCGGGGAATGGAGCTCCGGTGTCAGGAAAGGGGGGTCCAAGGGGGTCCCAGCGCCCAGGGAAAGGGCTCCGGGTCCCGCCCGCACTCGCCGCACGCCGCCCCGACGAGGAGCCGCAGCGGCAGGAGCCGAACGAGCCTCGCTCCGGGACAGACCTCGCTGCCAGCCCCGCCCCGCGCACCGCGATTGGCTGCGCCGCCACCCCCCCCCCCCCGCCAATAGGAGCCCGGGAGGCTCTGACGTCATCGGGCGCCAGGCAGATCCCGTCTCTGCTGGATGACGCAAAAATAAGCGCCGAAAGCAGCGCGGGGAAGGGGCAGCGCAACTGACATGCAGACCAGCTCGTTTTTAATGGAGTTTCGTTCTCACTGAATGATTTTCTGAGCTTCTACAGGTGCAAACACACCGACAAAGTGTTCTTCCAGCAAAGCATGTGCCCTCAGATGTTCTGTTACGTGTGGCTTCTGATCTTTAGCAAGGCAGGAGCTCACACTGAATGACCTCCCACACCTGCAGCACCCATTTCATTGGATCTTTACAGCTGGAAAAGACCCCTGGGATCATCAAGTCCAACAGCCTGTCCAATACCATGGACTCTAAACCACGTCCTGGAGTGCCATGTGCACACATCTTTTGAATCTCTCCAGGGATGGAGACTCCACCAGGCTCTGGGCAGCCTGGCCCAATGCCTGACCCCTCTTGCAGTGAAGAAATTTTTCCTAACCTCCAATCTAAACCCACCCTCATGGCAACTTGAGTAGTGTGTGCTGGTGTAGGTGAGGAGCACAGGCACCCCATGCTCACCTGTGAGCCTGCTGCTCAGGCCTTCTTTTTTCTCCATTCCTTGAAGATCAGGACCCCAGTGCTCTCCTTGCTCTTGCATCTGGGGTGGCAAGTCCAATTCATCATTCCGGAAGGGAGTGGGCTCCAGAGCATCATGTTTGATGCTGTCCAGAGTTTGTATTATGGGGGTCTAGAGAGCCAGAGGGCACTGAGTTACAGGAATAGCAGAAGAATCGGATGCCAATAGTAGGATTACATGGGAAAGTCAGATGGTCATTGGTATGATGGTAGCAGAGAAAGGAGGAACATGTGTTATGTATGGAGAACAGTGTTAAATTTATACCAAATAATACTCCTCCTGATGGAACGATTACCAGAGCCTTACAAGGCCTTTCCACTTCGACTGAACTAGCAGAGAATTCAGGAATAGATACTTCTCTTACTGGGTGGTTGGAATCTTGGTTTGGAAAATGGAAGGGAATGGTGGTATCGATGTTCACTTCTCTAATGGTAGTAGCAGGGATATTAGTGGTCATAGGGTCTTGTATAATCCCTTGGGTTAGGGGTCTAATACAGAGATTAATAGAAACTGCAATAACTAAGAAGATGCCTCTAGAGCCACCGCCTTATGATAATATGCTTCTCCTAGAGGAACAAGAAACAGATAATAAAGAATCTCAAGAAAAAGGATGTGAAACAATGCTGGCCAGGTTAGAAGCCTCATATGGAACAGGGCTTTGAAAAGAGGCAAAAGGCAACGCTGAGTGGGAATTGTGGAAAATGCTGGGGAACATTGCTTTTGCAAACTGAAATGGGTTTCTGGTATTCTTCCATGCTGATTTAGGAGGACAAAGGACAATTGTCAATCTGGATATGCAACAGGTAGCACGTAAGATAAGGGGGGGACACTGTTACAAATTATAATTTGTAAGTTGTAAGTTTTGCTGCCAGTAGCGTTAAGGAATTATGGTAAAATTGCTGGGGCAGGTGTGGGGGCATCCCAAAATAACCCTTTCTCAAAATAACCATTTCTCAAGCTCTGTCCCCGATGCTCTGGCTTCTCCTGTCCCCTGCAGATGTTGGTGACCCTGGATCCCAACACTGCTCATCCCCAGGAGCAGAATGAAGCCCCCATGGTTCAGTGGTAGACAGCTTTGTGGTTGGACTCGATGATCTCAAAGGTCTTTTCCAATCTGTTCAGTGTGGTCTGTCCAGCACCCCACGTCCATGTGAACCTCTGTTCCACGTCCCATGGGCAGCCCCAACCCATGTGCTGCAGGAACTGGGGAAACAGTGTAAGGTGCTGGGTGGGTGGGCACAGTGAAGGTTGTGGGGTGGGAAACGAGCTGTGTGCAAGCAGCACAGGGTACAGCAGTGCCAGAGGGAAGGGTCGGTGTCCAACTGTGGTGGTTTGAACCTGGCTGGAGGCCAGAAGCCCACCAAAGCTGCTCTATCACTCCCCTTTTCAGCTGGACAGGGGAGAAAATAGATAGCAAGAGGCTTAGGAGTGGAGATAAGGACAGGGAGAGATCATTCTGCAATCAGTGCAAAATCTCTCCCTTGCTATGGGTGCAGTCACAAATCACAGTGTCTCTCAGTCCCAGTCCTCCACGGGGTCACCAGCCTCCCCCCAGCAAACCTGCTCTGGCACAAATCTCTCCCTCGCTCATCTGTGTCTCTGTCTCTCCCCACGGGCTGCAAGTGCTGGCAGGGGCTGGCTCCAACGTGGGTCACAGCATCTCCTGTCTGTCTCCCCCTGCTCTATCCAGCGAGGGGTCTCTCCAGGGGCTGCAGGTGGGGTCTCAGCCTTTTCCATGGGCTGTGGGGGGACACCCGCTCCACCAAGGGTTTCTCCAGGGGCTGCTGGGGTATTTTGACCTAGAGCGGGAGATCCTGCCCTTCGCCAGTGTGCACTGGGGGGGGGGGCTGCTGCTGGGCCAGGTGTGGGGGCACCCCAAAATAACCCAGGCGTGGGCTGCTGGGGCAGGTGGAGGGGGACTCCCCAGTATAACTCGCGGGGAGCAACGCTGGCAGCTGCTGGGCATGCTGAGCACACACAAGGACAGGTGGGTCCCCCACCAAAATAACTCCTCAGCGCCCACAAAGTCCCTCTGAGCCCCCAAATCACAGAATCATAGAATCATAGAATTGTAGGGGTTGGAAGGGACCTCGAGAGATCATCGGGTCCAACCCCCCTGCCAAAGCAGGCTCCCTAGGACAAATGACCTTGAGCTGCCCGGAACAACCCTGACCCCTCAAACAAAGGGGGGTCCAAGGGGGTCCCAGCGCCCAGGGAAAGGGCTCCGGGTCCCGCCCGCACTCGCCGCACGCCGCCCCGACGAGGAGCCGCAGCGGCAGGAGCCGAACGAGCCTCGCTCCGGGACAGACCTCGCTGCCAGCCCCGCCCCGCGCACCGCGATTGGCTGCGCCGCCACCCCCCCCCCCGCCAATAGGAGCCCGGGAGGCTCTGACGTCATCGGGCGCCAGGCAGATCCCGTCTCTGCTGGATGACGCAAAAATAAGCGCCGAAAGCAGCGCGGGGAAGGGGCAGCGCAACTGACATGCAGACCAGCTCGTTTTTAATGGAGTTTCGTTCTCACTGAATGATTTTCTGAGCTTCTACAGGTGCAAACACACCGACAAAGTGTTCTTCCAGCAAAGCATGTGCCCTCAGATGTTCTGTTACGTGTGGCTTCTGATCTTTAGCAAGGCAGGAGCTCACACTGAATGACCTCCCACACCTGCAGCACCCATTTCATTGGATCTTTACAGCTGGAAAAGACCCCTGGGATCATCAAGTCCAACAGCCTGTCCAATACCATGGACTCTAAACCACGTCCTGGAGTGCCATGTGTTATGAACGTTTGCTGATTCTTCCGATAATAGTTGAAAATAGTACGAGGTTTGGATGAATGATCATAAACGGAATGCTTTAGAAGCTTTTCTGCTTGCCTAGACTCGATCAAAATAAACTGCAAGGGGAGGGAATGATTCTTTTTATGCTTGTACGAGTTAAAACAAAGATAAAATATTTTGAAGTTAATATTAAGCTTATTTTGTATTATGCTTTGCTTATGAAATGGAACAAGCGATCAGAGGAAGAGAAAGAAGACGAGGCGGATTTGGAAAACATCCTATAAAATAGTTTGTGACCACACTAGTGTGAAAGGAAACCATGTGCGAAATACATCTGACACCAGGGTCATCGATAAGGAAGAATGAAAAAGTCTGTTTAATAATTGTACAAGAAGACGAAGAAAATAATATATGAACTTTGCTTGGGTAATCACAAAAATTAATAGATAACTGGAAAATAAATTGCTTTGTTTATTAAAGAGTATAAATACATGTATCCTACCTCTCTACAGCGCGGAGTGGTGAGACTCAGGTCTCCTCCCGCCCAGCGCTGTTTCTTTCTCTCTGAATAAACTGCTGCTAAGCACACTCTCAGCGTGAGTGTCTCGTTTGTCGATAACAATTTTGGTGCCGTGACTCGGATCCGGTAATTGATCACCAGATACTTCTACGGGAGGCGCCCCACTCTATTTTGAGTGGCCCGAGGGAGGTTTTTTGGTGATCAGTCCCGGATTTTCCGAACGGCAGAGAGAAAGAAAGAAAAAATCTGGTTTCCGTGCACGAAGAATACCGAACGAAGAAGCTCACCAGACGTTGTGGGCTTTCGGGCTTCCAGTACAGTGGCCCTACGGTTCCGGTTTTTACCGAAGGTACTGGTAAGTCATTGCGTTTCCGTTCTGAGGTATTTTTAAAAAATGGGCCAGGGGAACAGTAAAACTAAACTAACCCCCGATTCCAAGGTTCCCCCGGAAAGTCCGTTAGGACTGATGATACGTCATTGGGGAGAATCTTCTACGAGAAAAGAAAAATCTAAGGAGAAAATGATTCATTATTGTGTAAATATATGGGGAGAAAAAGAAATTGGCAAAAATATTTTTGGCCCCGGTTTGGTTCCTTTGAGGATTGGGTATGTCAAGCCCTCAATTTTTACGTAAATAACAAAACCCCTTATAGTCAAGAAGAAAGTCAGTATGCCTTTTTGTGGATAGTCGCTTCCAAAGATGATCGGATAGCGACACTTTATTCTTTAGGAACCAAACCAAAGAAAAAAGATTCTGATGAATTAATTTACCCTCCTCCTTATGTAGAAGACCATCCTTCGGCCCCCTTGCCCCCTCCAGACTCCCCTATAAACAGACCCCGTACAAGGAGGGTTGCTCGAACAGAAGCCTCTCAGGGACTTTTTCCCTTACGAGAAGCACCCATGGGAGGACCTCAGCCGGGTATAGGATATATATCTATACCATTAAGGGAATTCAAACGGGAGATGGGACGTCTTTTAGACGATCCATTGGGAGTAGCAGAGAGGCTAGATCAATTTTTGGGCCCCAGTATCTACACCTGGGAAGAACTAGATGCAATCTTAAGGGTATTATTCACAAATGAAGAAAGAGGGATGATTCGGACTGCAGGAATGAGGTTTTGGGACCAGAGACATGCTCAGGGACCCAATGGGGAGCAAAAGTGGCCTTTGAACCGACCTAATTGGGACCATCAGAATGCAGGACATCGCCAAAATATGACAGACTTGAGAGAAATAATTATACAGGGTATTCGCAATTCAGTACCACGTAATCAAAATGTAAACAAGGCATATAATGAACAACAGAAAAAGGATGAATCCCCCACGGAATGGCTAGAGAGATTAAGGAAAGCCTTCCAATTATATTCAGGGATTGATCCCGACAGCCAAGCGGGACAGACTCTATTAAAAACCCAGTTTGTGGCAAAATCTTGGCCTGATATTAGGAAAAAAATCGAAAAATTAGACGATTGGCAGAATAGGGGTTTAGATGAACTACTTAGGGAAGCCCAAAAGGTATATGTGCGAAGAGAGGAAGAAAACCAAAAATGGCAGGCCCGCCTGTTCGAAGAGGGACAGAAACGACAAACATGCCTCTTTTTGGCGGCAATAAGGGAAGGACAAGGAAATTCGGGAGAAAGGAGGAATCGGAACCGTAGATGGGAATCTCCTCAGGGGAAAGGAGATCGGGGACTGAGAGAAAAGGCAGAATTAGAATGTTATTATTGCCACAACAAAGGGCATCTGAAAAGAAACTGCCGAAAACGTCTTCAGGACGAACAAGCTTTTAAGGAAGATTAGGGGTGTCAGGGGCTTTATTTATTGGGGACCCGTAAGAAAACTGAGCCCTTGATAAAATTAGAAGTGGGTCCTCAGAAAGAAATAGTGGAGTTTTTAATAGATTCCGGGGCAGAAAGGAGTACAATACAACAAATCCCAAAAGGATGCTACCTATCAGGTGATGAAATTCAAGTGATTGGAGCCAAAGGGGAACCTTTTAAGGTTCCCATTTTAAGAAAAATTTTAATCAAAAGCCCCAATCGGCAGGTAGAAGGAGATCTTCTCCTTGTACCAGAAGCAGAATACAATCTGCTAGGGAGGGACTTGATGATGATTTTGCAAATAGGACTCGAAATAGAACAAGAGGGTCTTTGTCCCCGACTCTATGTCTTAACAGAAAAGGACACATCCCAAATTCTCCCAGAAGTTTGGGCTACACCTGACTCAGTAGGAAGATTGAATATTGAACCTATAAAAATAATGCTAAAATTCCCGGATCAACCAGTTCGAATAAAATAATATCCTCTCCCCAGGGAAGGAAGGATAGGGTTAAAACCAATAATAGAAAAACTAGTGTCCCAGGGAATATTAGAGGCCTGTATGTCCCCCCATAATACTCCTATTTTGCCCGTTAAGAAATCGGACGGAACTTAACGACTAGTACAAGATCTCCGAGCAATAAATGAAAGAACAATAACTAGGTTCCCGGTGGTAGCCAATCCTCACACAATTCTGAATCGTTTAACACCGGAATACAGATACTATACGGTCATAGATTTAAAAGATGCCTTTTGGACTTGCCCCTTAGATTTAGACAGTAGAGACTATTTTGCATTCGAATGGGAGGACCCTGATACGGGAAGGCGCCAACAATACCGGTGGACGGTTCTCCCTCAGGGGTTTACTGAATCCCCAAATTTGTTTGGACAAGCTCTGGAACAAATATTAGAAACATATGAGAAAAATCCTGAGACCATCCTTTTACAGTATGTTGATGATCTTTTAATAGCTGGAAAGAAAGAAGAAACAGTTAGGGAAGAAAGTATTAACCTTCTCAATTTTTTGGGGAAACAGGGATTGAAAGTATCAAAATCAAAATTGCAATTTACAGAAAAACAGGTAAAGTATTTGGGACATTACCTAACTGAGGGAGAAAAAAGACTAGACCCAGAAAGAATAAAAGGAATCCTGTCCCTTCCAACGCCTACCAATAAAAGACAGGTTCGACAAATGTTGGGTTTAGTAGGATATTGCAGACAGTGGATCGAAAATTATAGTGCTCAAACAAAATTTTTATATGAAAAATTGAGGGAAGATGGACACTTTAAATGGAATAAGGAAGACAACCAAAAGTGGGAAAACCTGTTACAGAATTTAACTAAGGCACCTGTTTTGAGTCTACCTGATCTTAGGAGACCTTTTCAATTATTTACTGCAATTAATGATGATACAGCTTATGGAGTCTTGACTCAACAGTGGGCAGGAATTCGGAAGCCCGTAGGATACTATTCTAAACTCTTGGATCCTGTAAGTAGGGGGTGGCTACATTGCCTACAAGCAGTAGTTGCTGTGGCCTTGTTAATCAAGGATGTAACCCAGATAACTTTGGGAGCGGACTTGACAGTGTACACCCCCCACAACTTAACTAGTGTTCTTAAACATAGAGCAGATAGATGGGTTACCGATAATCGACTTTTACAATATGAGAGCATTCTTTTAAACACACCACGCTTGAGGTTGGAAATAACATCACTGCTGAACCCTGCTCAATTCCTATATGGTGAACCAAGGGAAGACCTCACACATGATTGTTTGCAAACCATAGACCTCCAGACAAAAGTCAGGGAGGATTTAGAAGAAGAAGAGTTAGAAGGTGGAGAAAAACTTTATGTAGACGGGTCCTCCCGGATAATAAAAGGAAAGAGGAGGTCAGGATATGCTATAATCGAAGGAAAGAATTTTACAGTAAAAGAAGCTGGAGCCTTAGATCCAAAATGGTCCGCTCAGGCATGTGAAATCTATGCATTATGGAGAGCTTTACAATTATTAAAGGACAAAGAAGGAACCATTTATACAGATTCAAAATATGCATACGGGGTAGTGCATGTATTTGGAAAAATTTGGGAAGAACGAGGTTTAATCAATACTCGAGGAAAGGGGTTGATTCATGAACAACTTATAAAAGAAGTTTTAAAATCATTAAGAGGTCCAAAACGAATAGCTATAGTATATGTCAAAAGCCATCAAAGGGGGTTGTCTCCGACAATACGATGCAATAACCTGGCCGATGTGGAGGCCAAACGGGCAGCTCTTTTGGTGGTACAGGAGAGTTTAGCACCTGAGGAAAGACTAGAAACACAAACTAAACATAGATTTACTAGACAAGAGGAAGAAAAACTAAAGGAGATGGGAGTTACCTATGAGCAAGGACGGTGGCTTCTCCCGGATGGGCGACAAGTTCTGCCAAAAGGAGAAGCCTGGAATTTTCTCAACAAACTACACCAGAAAACTCATTGGGCCACTCAGCCTTTGGTAGATTATTTCGAAACAAAATTTGCTGCCATCGGAGTATATACATTGGCCAAACGAATAGTTATGGGATGCTTAACTTGTCAACGAATTAACAAGAAAAATTTTAGAGAGAAAATACAGGGAGGACGAGAGTTATCCAAACGTCCTTTTGAAAGGATACAAATAGATTTTACAGATCTACCGAAACAAGGTAAATACCGACATTTGTTAGTAATAGTAGATCATTTTACACATTTTGTTGAAGCTTATCCCACCTCCAGGGCAACTGCTCAAGTTGTAGCTAAAATATTGATGGAAGAAATTATTCCCCGATATGGAGTAGTGTGGTCAATAGACTCAGATCGAGGGCCCCACTTCACCTCACAAATAATCCGGAATTTATCTCAAGCTCTGGGAATTAAGTGGGAGCTTCATGTTCCATACCATCCTCAAAGTTCAGGTAGAGTTGAAAGAATGAATGGGGAAATTAAGAAACACCTTATGAAGCTAATAGTAGAAACAGGATTGAATTGGCTAAGATGTCTACCCCTAGCACACTTACAAATAAGAACTCGTCCCCGCGCTGATATTGGCCTATCCCCTTATGAAATTTTATATGGAATGCCATACGATTTTGGGCACAATCCTGATTCCTCTAATTTAAGTGATGAGGGAATGAGAAATTATTTAGACATATTAAATAAAAGACGAGAACAACTTAGGAGAAAAGGACTAGTCGTTCAAAGACCTCCACTTGACCTGGCCATACATCAGATACAACCAGGGGACCAAGTTCTAATAAAATCATGGAAAGAGACTAGTTTAACTCCCCGGTGGGAGGGACCTTATCTTGTTCTACTTACAACAGATTCTGCGATACGAACAAAAGAAAAGGGGTGGACTCACGCTAACAGAGTAAAGAAAATAACCTCGACCGAGAGATGGACGTCAACCCGCCATTCAGATCCCTTGAAAATCACTCTGAAACGACACAGTAGATGAACGAAGAAAAAAGACTTAAACTTTGGTTTGGACTACCGTCTTATGAATCATTGCGAAGGGTATCGTATGTCTCTTGGGCACAGGGGACGGTACCTCATCTAGGAGAAAGGGGGGGACTTTATAGAGCCTGTAAAGAAGGGAGGACTTTAGCTTTATGTTGTGATATCGAAATTGAAATTAATGCCAAATCTACTCTCCCCAGACGCATCCCTTGTTTAAAACATCCTTCGTCGAGTCACGAGGCCTGGGTACAGTGTGTTTGTTTTAATTGTAAACAAGTTTGGAATTGCATCTCTCGGTTTAGACAAGCTTATTGTATCTATTGTAGAGGACATCGCAATTTAAGGTCAGGACAAGTGACTATATCCACGCTCTTTTGTGGATGGGAGCTACTGATCCCTTATTGGTGGGAATTTTTAGAAACAGATCGGACAAAAGTAGTGACAAAGTGTAGAAAACGATTTCACTGGCAGCTGAGCACACGGAAGGACCTAAATTAGGATCCATTCTTGAGAAAATAAACGAGAGAGGTAAATGAAAATAAGCCGCCCCTGAAGACGCTGAGCTGTCGTCAAGAAGAATCTTACCCGGTTGTCCCTTGCCCGGGACAGACTAGGGGAAGGACGAAGTCAGTGAAACATGTGGGGCAGATGGCTGCTTCCCATTCTTGGGATCCTTTTACCCTCTCATGGAATTAGCCATCAACCATACGAATGGGTCCTCAAAGGTACTGGAAGTGACTCAGAAAGCAAAATTGTTCAAACAATAATTACATCAGAAGCTCCACGGTTTATGACCACCACTTGCACGTTGATAAATCAAATCAATAGTGGAAATAGAGTACCCGTCACCAACACGGGATCAGGAACCCCAATTCACAAGGGAAAATGTGACGAGAGAGTGCCCTATTATGGGTGCCCTAGTTCCAACCCTGGGAAAAGATACTGTCACCAGCCAGGGGAATACTTTTGTGGATACTGGGGTTGTGAAACCATTGCATCAGCCTGGTCTCCTGCCGAGCCAGATCAATATGTATCCGTAAAATGGTACCCTAATGGTAGTATAAGCATACTAGTATTAAGACCAAGAGACTCTACCTGGTTTGTGGGAAAAACTTGGGGCTTACGATATTACGTTAGAGGAAGGAACCCCGGAGGATTTTTCTCCATTCAGAAGAAGGTATTTACTCCACCACCTTCGGCCATGGGACCTAATCAGGTTCTCCACCCTCCTCCTGAGCGAAATTCTACCCTCCAGCCTACTAACACACCTTCTCATACCTTGTTTCACTCAGTACCTACCCCACAGGAAGAACAGGAGTACAACTTCATTCAAAAAAATCCTCTTTGGACCTTAATGAAGGCAGCCTTTACGGTGATTAATCAAACGCATCCTAACATTACTAAGGATTGTTGGTTTTGCTACGGAATGCGCCCCCCCTATTACGAGGGAATAGAGGATTTAACACAACTAGAAAAATCAATCTCATATCTTGAAAAATCCTTAACTTCCCTGTCAGAAGTTGTACTCCAAAACAGGAGGGGGTTGGATCTAGTATTCCTTAAGGCCGTGATTCATTAGCTAAGGTACGAGAAAGGCTGGAACAAAGAAAAAGAGAAAGAGAATCTCAAGCTCCTTGGTATGAAAATTGGTTCAAGGGGTCACCCTGGCTTACTACTCTATTGTCAACTATTACAGGACCAGTTATCATTATTATCCTTCTGTTGACTTTCGGACCATGTATATTAAACAGGATTGTGACATTACTTAAAAACCGAATTGATAGAATTGAAATTCTTACTATCCGAGCTGTGGAATCAGCAAACAGGTGATTAAAGAAAAGGGGTGGAATTGTTATGAACGTTTGCTGATTCTTCCAATAATAGCTGAAAATAGTACGAGGTTTGGATGAATGATCATAAACGGAATGCTTTAGAAGCTTTTCTGCTTGCCTAGACTCGATCAAAATAAACTGCAGGAGGAGGGAATGATTCTTTTTATGCTTGTACGAGTTAAAACAAAGGTAAAATATTTTGAAGTTAATATTAAGCTTATTTTGTATTATGCTTTGCTTATGAAATGGAACGAGCGATCAGAGGAAGAGAAAGAAGACGAGGCGGATTTGGAAAACAGCCTTTAAAATAGTTTGTGACCACACTAGTGTGAAAGGAAACCATGTGCGAAATACATCTTACACCAGGGTCATCGATAAGGAAGAATGAAAAAGTCTGTTTAATAATTGTACAAGAAGACGAAGAAAAATAATATATGAACTTTGCTTGGGTAATCACAAAAATTAATAGATAACTGGAAAATAAATTGCTTTGTTTATTAAAGAGTATAAATACATGTATCCTACCTCTCTACAGCGCGGAGTGGTGAGACTCAGGTCTCCTCCCGCCCAGCGCTGTTTCTTTCTCTCTGAATAAACTGCTGCTAATCACACTCCCCGCGTGAGTGTCTTGTTTGTCGATAACATCTGTGTCTCTCATTCTCCTCATGGCTGCAAGTGCTGGCAGGGGCTTGTTCCAACGTAGGGTCACAGCATCTTCTCTATGTCTCCACCTGCTCCATCCAGCATGGAGCCCCTCCATGGGCTGCAGGTGGGGTCTGGGCCTTTTCCATGGGTTTCTCCAGGGGCTGCAGGGGCATCTTTCTCTCCAGCACCTGGGCCGCCTCCTCCCCAGCCCTTTCCCGGCCTTGGTGCCTGCACAGCTCGTTACATCTTGTCCCTCCCTTCTCTGGAGGCAAAATGCAGCTGCTTCTGGGTTGTTTTCTCCTCTATGTGATTCTCAGAGGTGCTATGAATCCATCTCTGTTTGGCTCAGGCCTGGTCAGAGCGACTTTGGCCTTGAATTGCCTGATGTTTACACTTTTGGGGCCTGGCAGAGCATTCCAGCAGCCAATTTCTGCAGCCCCTGGTCTCTCTCTCAGCACCCAGCTACGCAAAACTGCGACACCACCCTGTTACCCACCCCCAGGTCCTTCTCCACAGAGCTCTTCTCCAGCAGGTCACCCCCAGCCTGGTCTGATACAAGAGGTTGTTCCTTCCGAGGTGCCAGACTCCACACTTGCTTTTGTTGAACTTCATCTGGTGTCTCCCTGCCCAGCTCTCCAGCCTGGCCAGGTCTCGCTGAATGGCAGCTCCATGTCCTGCCTGTCACCCACTCCTCCCACCTCTCTATCATCAGGTACTTGCTGAGGGTGGATGCTATTCCCTCATCAAGGTTGTCAATGAAGATGTTAAACCAAGGGGAGATGGTGCTCAACCAATCTCATAGCCTTCTATGATCTCATCACTGGCTGGGTGGATGGAGGGAGAGCAGTGGATGTCTGGATGTCATCAACCTTGACTTCAGCAAGGCCTTTGATACTGTCTCCCATGACACCCTGATAGCAAAGCTGAGAGAGCATGGGATAGATGAGTGGACAGTGAGGTGGGTTGAGAATTGGCTGTCGGACCGAGCCCAGAGGGTTGTGATTCGAGGAGCAGAATCTGACTGGAGGCCTGTGACCAGCGGTGTTCCCCAGGGCTCAGTGTTGGGTCCAGTCCTGTTTAATATCTTCATTGATGACCTTGATGAGGGAATAGCATCCACCCTCAGCAAGTACCCGATGAGGTGAGGAGTCTTCAAGTGTTGGGACAAACCAGCTGTTGCCTGTCCCTCTGCCCTGAGCCCTTGGGGACCTCAGATCCCTGGGCAGGAAATGTCCCTAGCTGTCCAACTGCCCATCCTCACGCAGGGGCAGCCAACCTCCAACAGAAGGGGTTCAGGGGGCCCAGGGGACTGTACCCAGAGCTGGGTGTGGATACAAGGGTTCCTGAGGCCATACACAGATCAGGGGAGAGGGATCAGGGTGAGTCCCATTGACACCAGGGCTGTCGGGAAGCACAAACACAGCCCAGGGGGATCTGGGAGGGGCAGAAGGGGGTTAGGAGGTAGAAGGAGGGGCCATTAACCCCCAAGGCCAGTGCAGCAGTGCTGTCCCACCCCCATCTCCAACATCATTTTCCTTTTTCCTACATGGCAGCAGCAGCATCACCAGGAGCAGCTCTGAGCATCTGTACCAGTTCCAAGCAGCTGGGAGCATGGGGTCAGCTTTGTTCTTGGCTCCTGCAGCCCCAAATGATTCCACTGTGTCCCCCGCCCCTTCCTGTGGCCTGGAGGGCTCGGCCACCCCCACACCCGAATCACAGCAACACCCCAATCCCATCATATCCCAACCCATCCCAATTCAAATCAAGTCAAATCAGACAGTCACCTCAAGGCAAACCAAGTCAACTGAAAGCAACTGAAGCCAAGTCAAGTGAACTCAACTCCGGTCAACCCAAACCAATCCCACACACATCCCAACCCACCTCATCCAAACACAACATTCCACTTACCCACCCCACTGCTCCCGGCTCCACTGCAGCACCAAACTCCACAGCGGCAGCAGCAGCCACCCCAGTCAGTACTGGTAACTATCACTTTCCCAGAGCCCCAGGGGGGGATATCCTTTCCCTGCTCAGGATTTTCCTCTTCTGCTGCCCCTGAAGCTGCTCTAGTACAAAGAGGCTTTCGTGCACAGAGCCCAGTCCCTAAACCAGCCACGAGCCGCCGCCGCCTGTACCAAATGTCCGGCTCGGAGGGGCAGGAGGGAAACACACCTCAGGCTTGATCCCAACAGGATTGTGCCATGTGGAAGGATATGGACAGAGTAGGGGCTTTCTGGTGACACAGGGTGCTAGCAGAGCAGTGAGTTCTGCAGATTCAAGAAAAGGGGGGGGTCTGATTTGGAAGTTCCCCTGGCCTCCCACCCCCTGCTGTGTGCTCACCCTGCCCAGGGCTGCCCCCAGGCTCCTGCTCCAACCACTGCTCCAAGCCTGATACAAATCCCTTTCGGTGGCAGCCAGGAATCAGGACAAACCCCCCAGGAACCCCCACAGCCACACTCCATGGTTATCTGCAAAGCTTTATTGAGTCCTGTCCTGCTCTGTTGAGTCAGGATGGTCTGGGGCAGGGCTGAGGGGGACATCTGCTGCTGTGGCACCGAGGAGGGTAGTGTGGGCAGGGTCTGCAGAAGGGCAGGGGCTCTGCGGGGAGGTGCTGGATGTGGAAGGTGAATGGGAGGTGCTGTCCCTGAGGCACAGCTCTGTTCCCTTTCTCCCCACCAAAAACCACGGTCGGATGGTCTCTCCACTGAATGAGGCTGGTTGGAAAGTGAAGATCTCGGCCCCACTGTGACCATCGATGAAAGTCACCAGCCCCTGTGGGCAGTCCAGACAGACCCAGACTCTGCTGGGGACCCGGGACACGGACAAGAGGGTGTGAGGAGAGGTGAGGGACTGAAACTGCCCATCCCAGTGCTCGATGCCCCAGACCCCTTCTTCAGGGCCCAGGTATATATACCCCTTCCTGCTCACAGAGTCCCTGGCCACCCCCACAGCCCACCATGAAGCACCACCCACCTCCCCCTTCACCTCCACCTCCCAGCAGTGCCTCCCCTCACTGAACCCCTCCCAGCCCAGCACACAGGGCAGAGATGTAAATCTCTGAGGGGTGTTGGGCAGGTCCTGATATGTTGTTCCCCATCTCACACTTCTCCCATCCTTGGACAGGACAAGGTTGGGATGAGCTGTGTCAGGATCCAGGGTCACCATGCCTGCAGGGACAGGAGGAGCCAGAGCATCAGGGGCAGAGCTCAGCACTGGGCAGGTTTCACCCTCCTGGGTCCAGGATCTGCCTTGCAGGGCAGGACATGGGGCATGTCCTTCTTCCAAGAGATCCCATCCCAGGGCCAGTCCCAGAGTGGCCATGGCTGAGCACTGTCCCATGGGAACAGGCAACAGTGGGGCTGCAGTGCAAGCACAGAGGAGCAGGATGGGGAGGCAGCGTCTCAGCCTGTGCAGTGCTCTGGGTGCCAGGGGGGAGATGGCTCCTCTTGGCCCCACAGATGGAACTCATGAGGGGTGGGACAGGCCAGAATACAGCAGAGAACAGCCCAGTGCCATACTCGGGGTCGGGGAGTCACCCAACACACCCAGAAACAGCCAGTCCCACACACTGTCCAGCCCAGATATCCCTTGCTCATGAGGAACGGGAGGAGAACCACACAGAGCAGCATCCAACCCCCCCAATTACCTGGACTGTGGGGCAGCAGAAACTTCCTCCAGGCTACAAGGAGAGAGGAGAGCTGGTCACATCCCAGAGCCAGTCCCAGGCAGCTCTGGGCAGGACAGAGGGTCCATCCCTGTGGTGGTCCCCCCGAGCTGCTCACCCTCCCAGGCACATGGCGTTGGGCTTTCCCAGCTCCAGAGATACCAGGATGGAAAGGACAGGCAGGGAGGGGAAGGGTGAAGGACCAAGATAACAGGACAAAACTTGAGGCTGTGCCAGAGCTCATGGATACTCACCCAGGGCTGCATCTTGTTTCCCTGGAAAGCAAAACCAGGAAACAATGTGTGACCAGAGGAAACAACCACTCACCCCAGGTCTGATCCTGCAGGAGCACACAGAGCTTAGGCTGATCCCCAGCTCCTCCTTTTTGGGGAGTAGAACCAGACCGCCTTGCTCCTGGGAATGGCTCCCTGCCAGTCCATCCTCCGCCAGCCCACCCACGATCTTTAGAGCTCAGCCTCAAAGTCAGGAACCGCCCCAAGGCAAGTCCCTCCTGGGGGCTCCTGTGCCAGGAGGTTTTGCTGGGGGAAGGGGCCAGAAGGACTCACCCAGCTCTCTGGAAAACAGCAGCGCTGCAAAGCAAAGCCGGAGGAAGAGGAGGTCAGGAGAGCAGCTTGCTTCCTCAGCAGGAACAGCTCCAGAGGGTCTCTGGACCTTCCCAGCAGCCAGGCACTCTGGCCATGATCCCTGTCCTCCTGCCCACACCCCACCGTGTCCTTGCCCCATTTCGTCCTTGACTAAAGAGCTTTTTGATGGAGGCAACATGTCCTTTGGGGGCAAACGCACCTTTCCTTCTCCAGAGATAAACACCAAGGCCAAGGAGCCCAATGGAGAGCACAAGGAGCACACCCAGACCGATCATCCAGGGACGGGCATCACGGAAAAAGGGAGCTGAGAAACAAACAGATCCACAGGGAAAGGGACCAATTTACACTCGGGTCTGTGGGGAGAAGGACCCAGAGACCCCCACCCCACACCTCCAAGCCCTTGTCCCGTGAGCCCTGGGGAGTCCTCCCGTGCCCCCACACCCCCACACTGCACACCAAGCCCAGACCCAAGCTGCTCCAAGGAAGGCAGCCAACCCCCGCCCTGCTCCAGCGCCGCAGGGGCTGGCTGCAGCCGTCTCACCGGAGATGCGCAGGGACGCCTCCTGCTCCTGGGCCAGGTGGTGGTTCCTGACCACACAGGACCAGTTCCCCTCTCTGGTCCCTGTCACCACGATGGCATCTTCGGTGTCAAACAGGCCTCTGGCATCAGGGGAACGTCTCTGGGAGACCGAGGGGACACGGTGCCCGTTGGGGTCTTTCCACAGCACCTCCGGTTGCGGGAACCATCCGGCCGATCGACACAGCACCCGGATGCCTCCGGCCTCGTAACCCTCCAGAGAGAGCTGAGGGCCAGAGCCTGTGGCTGGGGAAGAGCCCGGGGTGGAGGTCAGGGAGGGATGGGCTCAGCTCCAAGGCCACAACCGCATCTCCAAGCAGACCCCTCACAGCTCCCACCAAACCCAACCCAACCTGTGCAAGAACCACTGAGCGTTGATGCCCAACAGCCCCAGATCTCCCCCCAAACCTCCCGGCACAGCAAGACTGAGCTGCCCAGCTTCAGCACCTCCAGGCAGCGTCTGCACCCCGCAAGGCTGCCAGACACTGTGCCAGCTCTCCTGGGGCACCAAGGGATGGGACACGGGTCTGGGAGGAACAAATGAGTCCAGGGACACCACAACCACCCCTACAGACACCGCACTGGACATAAACCTGAAACCTCCAGCTCCACCAAAGCTTCTCCATAAGAGGCACCGTCAGTCACGGTGCAGACGTACAGACCATCATCAGAGGGTCTCAGCCCAGAGATTCGCAAGTCCAGGCTTCCATTGGAGAGACCATCTCTGGCCAACTCTGTCCTCCCAACATATTCCTTCATCTGGTCCCTGGACACGTCCTCCCCATGTCGGTAGTGGTGCACCGTTTCAGAGACCCTGTGCCGGATCCACCTGATGTCCCAGCTCTGAGAGTCCATGGCTGGGGACAAGTGACAGGGCAGCACAACGTCCTGCCCCACGGTGACACGGAGAGGCCGGTCTGGTCCCACCACTCTGAAGTCAGCTTGGCCATGGAGAAGGACACAGAGACACAGAGATGGCACCTACGTTAATTGAGGGTGTTGCAGGCCAGGGCCAAGCTTGGTGTGAGCTGGGCACACTCCGTGCCGCGGGTGTTGCTTTGCCCTCCCATGGTCCAGAGACCCCAGAGAAACTGGAGTAGGAGTGGAAGGACTGGAAGGAGAAGGAGGTTTCCCAGGGGCGGGGACCTGGTCCAGAAAATGACCTCCACCCCAGTCAGCCCCGCTCTAGCCACAGCGGCCAAGGGAAAGTGAAAGCATGCAGGGCCAAGCTCCAGGCTGGGCTCCCCCCCACCCCATGGCAGCTCCTGCCCCACATCTGCCATCCAGAGCGTGTGAAAGCCCCCAGCAGCCCTGCAGGATCCCTACCTGATCCCAGCCGGAGCACGTGGAGAGTCACCCAATACCTCAGGAGGCCCCTGGGGCTCGCCGGGAGACACATCTGCTGCCACACTGGAGAGGGAGAGGAAGGGGAAGGGAGGCAGAGTAGGGCGGTGGGGGTCACAGGCACCCCAGAGGGGATCTGGCAAAGAAGGGCTGCCCCTGCCCCCGAAGAGGGGCTGAAATCCCCAGAGCCCCTGCACCAGCACCCTGATGGCACCAGAAACTGGTGCTCAAGGGCAGGATGGGACTGCAGATGGGTCCCCAGGGAAGCCCCTGCTCTGCCCCACGGCCCCTCTCCAGGAGTTATCCCAAATCCCGTATCAGCTCGAAACGCAGGGAAATGTTCTAAACGCCCTGGAGAAGGGAATCTTCTCGCAGCAAGGAAATGAGCTCTGGGACTCAGCAGGATGAGGAAAACATTGGATCTTTTCCGAGTTTCCTGTCAGGGGGTGGGATTTGAGGCCCTGCAGCAGAACAACCAGCTGACATTCCACACTTCCTGCCAAAGGCTTGAAAAGCCGGAATCTAAACTCAACAGCCTCGGTGTCTGTGAAGCGGGTCGGCTTTATCCCAGCGCTGGGCAGACTGGAGATCGCTTCTCTGGATGTGGGAGCGCCGCTTCAAGCCCAGTTTCTCATATTTCACAGAATCACAAAGTTGGAAAAGACCTCTGAAGATCATCAAGTCCAACCAATCCCATCCTAAACTAAACCATATCCCTAAGTACCTCATCAACCCTTTTATGAACACACCCAGGGAAGGTAACTCAGCCCCTCCCTGGGCAGCCTGTTCCAGCCCTGACAACTCTTTCAGGAAACATTTTTTTCTAATATCCAATCTAACCCTGCCCTGGCACAGCTTGAGGCCATTTCCCCTTGTCCCATCCCCTGTCCCCTGGCTGAAGAGACCAGTGCCCACCTCTCTGCAACCTCCCTTCAGGTAGTTGTAGGTGGTGATAAGGTCTCCCCTCAGCCTCCTCTTCTCCAGGCTAAACAGCCCCACCTCCCTTAGCCATTCCTCATATGATTTTCCCTCCAGCCCCTTCACCAGCCTGGTTGCCCTTCTCTGGACTCACTTGAGGATCTCAATGTCCTTCCTATGGTGAAGAGGCCAGAACTAGACACAGTACTTGAGGTGGCCTCACCAATACCCAGTACAGGGGCACACTCCCCTCTCCAGACCTGTTGGCCACATTATTTTTGATATAAGCCAGGATGCCATTGGCCTTCTTGGCCGCCTGGGCACACTGCTGGCTCATATTCAGCCTGCAGTCACCCAACACCCCCAGGTCCTTCTCCTCCTGACAGCTCTCCAGCCAGTCTCCCCCCAGCCTGTAGTGCTGCACGGGGTTGTTATGTCCCATGTGCAGCACTCTACACTTGGCCATGTTAAACTTCATCCCCTTGGTCTCAGCCCATGGGTCCAGCCTGTCCAGATCCCTCTGAAGAGCCTCCCTACGCTCAGGCAGATCAACACTTCCTCCTAGTTTAGTGTCATCTGCAAACCTACAAAGGGAGCATTCAATCCCTTCATCCAGGTCATTGATAAAGATGTTGAACAGAACTGGACCCAGGACTGAGCCCTGGGGGACGCCACTCGTGACCGGCCTCCAGCTGGATTTGGTTCCATTCACCACCACCCTTTGGGCCCAGCCAGCCAGCCAGTTTTAACCCAGCTGAGGGTCCACCTGTCCAGGCCAGTGGCAGCCAGTTTCTCAGTCAGAATGATGTGAGATACCATGTCAAAGGCTTTCCT
The DNA here is from genome assembly GCF_964237585.1 of Gallinula chloropus. NCBI lineage: Eukaryota > Metazoa > Chordata > Aves > Gruiformes > Rallidae > Gallinula > Gallinula chloropus. Next base: position 216,059 of record NC_140117.1, on the reverse strand, counting down.
GTCTCTCCATGTCCCCCACTATTTCTGTGCTCTATCACTGTGGTGACTGGCAATGAGCAACACCCAATTCGATATGAATTTCAGGTGAAGCCGTTTATTGGGTGAAATCCCACAGATTAGAGACATTTGTTACTGCAAACGTGGGAAGCTGAAAAATTGCTAATGTAAACATAAAAAGAACCCTGCTAATGTAAACATACACTGTTTCCACCCCACTGATTGGTTAATGATTATAATGAGTTCTGATGAACCCAGACTTCTAGTGGGCCTGTGCCATGAGCATTGACACCAGGGGCAAGGCCACTGGGGAACTGCTGACAGTCCAGGCACGACTGTACAAGCCCTTTAGCCTCAGCAACTGACAGGTGGTGTTGTCGTTGAAGCTCCCTGGCAGATTGATGAAAGGATTCCTGTGATCTCCGAGCCTGTGCACAGCGCTCTGCTGAGGGAGCAGCCCAGGCTGGTGCTGCCAACCTGGCTGCTCTCTGATTGCCTCTGCCAGACCCTGAGTTAGTCCCGTGTGGCTGCCAATATGGGTAATAAAGTACTGATGCTGTTGGTTAGACAGAAGGAGCCAGAATTCCTTAAACACTCTATATAATCTCTCATCTGAAACCCCTTTCAATAGTGCCCGTTCCATTCGGGTCACTATTCCCACCACACACAGGGAGTCACAGACTAGAGGAACTGGTTCGGCTTTCTGCTTGTCACACACTCTCACAACTGCCTGCAGCTCCAGCTGCTGATTGAGGCTTGGGCTCCTTTGAATATCAAATCCTGCCATTTCCCATGCTCCTGCCATGGAATCGCAGCCTTCTGAGCTCTTCCCCCTGCATCAGTGAACACTGGAACACCCCGAACCGCACACCCAGACAACAAGGGCTTTTCTTCTGTTGGGCAGTTCTGTGCTGCTGTAGAGATTCTGTGTGGTGGGTAATGCACTTTCACTTCCCCTGCACGGTCTGATAAAGCTATTTGCAGGGCAGTGCTGTTCCTCAAGGCCCAAGCTAAATACTCTGCTGCTGATGGAACAACAATAAATGTGGGTTCTGTTCCATGGGCAGGAACACCCATTCTAACAGCCTTAAGGGACCTTTGTCATTAGTCCACTGCATTATAACAGCAAACACACGTTCTGTTTAATTAACGACTGTGACTCCTATGTCCCACTCAGCATCCCATCCATGGGTATATGTATTTTTGATTTTGTTACTAATGACTTCCAGGGCCTTTTTAGCTTCTTCTGACAGGATTCTGGGTGCTCCTGCACCACCTCCTCCCTTTAGCAATGCCACTACAGGTTCCAGTTCCCTATTCGTAATGCCACACAATGGTCTAACCCAGTTAGTATCTCCAAGCAGCTTTTGAGCATCATTTAACGTGCTGACCTCAGCTGGGATCTCAATCCTTTGGGGTGTTACGGTACTTTTATCAATCTGCCACCCCAGAGATTTCCACACTGGCTTCTTTTGAATTTTCTCTGGAGCAATCTGTAACCCCTTGCTTTTCAAATGCCCTGTCAACTCATGAATCAAACTGTCAATGTCCAAATTTGTTCCCACAATCAGTACCTCATCCATGTGATGATTAAAGATGAGATCAGGATGGGCTCTTCGTACTGGAGCAAGTGCCCAGGCTACATAAGCCTGGCACACAGTGGGTGAATTTTTCATGCCTTGTGGGAGCACCACCCAATGACACCTTTCCATGGGTTCAGTTTTGTTTACAGTAGGGACTGAAAAGGCAAATTTCTCATCATCATCAGGGTGTAAAGGACCCTAATTTAAACATTCCAATTTTTAGGTCTCACGTTTGGAGGTGGCAGACCGGGCTGCGAAGCTCCCGCATCTTCCATCACTTCACTGACTTTTCTTACCTCGTGCCCCAAGCGCCATCTCCCGTCCTGTTCAGGGATGGTAAAAATAGGCGAGTTCCACGGGCTTGTGGAGGGCTGGATGTGTCCCTTGGCCAGTTGCTCCTCTATTCAATCCTGGAAGTGGGCAAGTTTTTCTTTAGTAAGCGGCCATCGCTCGACCCAAACGGGGGGTTGTGTTTCCCAGGTGACTTTTCAAGGAAGCTGCCCACTTTCAATGGTCGCCATCCAAACTCCTTCTGCTCTGTGCCCAGCCTTGCTCTCAGTGGATAAACGCATCCCTGAGCCTGTGGCACATCCCAACAAATGCTGCCACCCGATTCCTCAGGAGACAGTGATTTCTGGGGGAGTTGGGTGGGAGGTGTGGATGGGAGCGGTGGGTGTAGAGACCAAGTGGGTCCCTGATCCGATGGCTGACGAGGCAGATTCTGGCCAGGCGGCTTCTGGACCGTCTCCGTAGGGCTTTTGTCCCTGTGCAGAGGGGAGGACGCCGGCGAGAGCAGCGGCTGGAGAGGGGCGTGGCCATGCAAATCGCGAGCAGCGGGGCGCGCACGGGCTGCTGGGAGTGCTCGGTGCGGAGCTCTCCGCCGGTTTCCCGGAGCCGGGAGCAGCGGATCCCGGCGGGAAGAGGCGGGATAAGCAAGGGAATGCGAATGCGAGCGGGACCTGAGGGTTTTGGGGCCGCTGTGGAGCATCCGTGAGTTGTGTGAGTGCCGGCGGGGGTGTGTGGAGGTGCTGGGGGATGAAATGAAGGCATCCGGTTTCCACTTGTAGCATGTTGGGAAGCAAAGGGGGGACTGAATAGTTCGCACCCGCCTTGGGGTGATCAGCGCTGGGGCCGAGATGCGCCTGCCCAGACTGGCTGAAATCCTCTGTCTGGTGCCAGCAGGAGCAGCTGCTCCTGGAGGAACTGGTGTCCCGGGTGAACCAGTGGGACCAGCTGGTGCGGGAGCTGGACTGGCGCGAGTGGACGTGAGAGTCCCGAGGGGGAGGATGATGATGGGCGGGGTGTCCGACTCCCTCTGCCCCTCCCTTCCCCTCCCTGCAGGGCGCAGGAGGAGGATGCTCGCCTGGAGCGAGGCCTCAGCCAGCAGCGCCGCAGCTTCCCTCGCAGGGAGACCTGTGTCATCACCTGAGGGATCCCCCACGGGACACCCCCCACCACCACCAAAGACCGGGAGGAAGAGGAGGAAGAAGGAGCAGCAAAGCCCTTGCGATCTGACCCCCATCCCCAAGCCCCTCTGCCGCTGCGGGAGGAGGGGGGGGGGGAAATGGGGCAGCCTCCCAACCAGCCCCCCGAAACCCAACATTCCCACAAAGATTCACACATCCCACCAACAACCCCTGGGGATTCTCCTCCCCCAGGAACCCCCAACACCCCAAAGCCCCAACCCCGCTTCCTACAGGCTCCCCCTTCCTCCCCAGCTGTCCCCCTCCCCTTTACCTCCTCCCCCCCGAGTCCTACAGGCCCCCCCTTCCTCCCCAGCTGCCCCCCTCCCCTTTACCTCCTCCCCCCCGAATCCCACCCAGGCCCCCCTTCCTCCCCAGCTGCACCCTCCCCCCTTTACCCCCCCAATAGCCCCCAACAAGCCCCATCCACACATTAAATCTCCTTTATTGCTTCTGGCTGCACTCAGTGACCTCCGGGGGAGGGTTGGGGGGGGGGGGGGGGTGGAGTCCCGGGGGAAGGGGGTGTCCCGTGGGGGGTCCCTCAGGTGATGACACAGATGGGGTGACACCAAAGACTCCCCAGTGAGACACAGGTGGGGTGACACCAAAGACTCCCCAGTGAGACACATCTCACCTGACACTGAGTTACTCATTCTGGGGTGATCTTTCAATTTTGGCTCTCCAACAAGCTCCTCCAGCTCCCAGCCTGGCACCCTCCAATGTCCAACTGGTCCCTGAGCACAATGTCACGTGCTTTGGATATCCTTGTCATGGGATTGTCATCCTGCCTTGGAGTAATTGCCTAGGAACCCATCAGCCATGGGCTGGGAAACCCCAGCATCCAACCTCCAGAGGGGCCCATCACCACTGTAGTGTTTAACAGTGCTGGGCCACCATCTCTTTGGGATCCCTTGACTCCAAGACCCCTTGGGCACACCACCTTTGGGCACACCACCTTTGGGGTGATTAACCACAGGGTCCACCCCTCTGGATGCTGAGCCCTGGGGGCCCAGCACTTTGTCTTTCAAAAGACCTTCAGGCTGTGGTGCCCACTAAGGTGCCCACAAGAAGCCACCAGAAGAGTCTTCTACCATCCCGGGTGGCACCTGCAGGGCTTGTGGGCTCCTTCCTCTCCACCCATCACTGATGATGATGATGAGCCCACCCTTTGAACACGGGGCCCAAGTTCTGGGCTACCAGGAGACTGAGCGACAGTGAGAACCCAGTGAAGGGCCCCTGAGCTGCTCCATGTCTGAATGCCTCTTGGAGAAGCTGGTCAGCCAGAACTGACCAGCCTAGAGAAGGTTTGGCTGCAGGAGGTCTGCCCATGTGACATCTCAGCCATGGCAGTGACAGGACAGGAGGTGCAGGACACAAATCTGGACAGACAGTGATTTGGGAAGATGCTTTTTTACTGTGGGGGTGCCCAAGGCTCTTTGGGGAGATTCTGGGGTCTCTAAGAGTGGAGGGAAGTAGGGCCAGCAGGATGGGGCTGTGGTGGTCTCCAGGGCTTCTTTGAGCCCTTGAAGGGCATTGCTTGCCCCTAGGATCTCCCAGGGCTGTTTGGGACCCCTTCAGGACCCCACAACAGTCCCAGCTCCCCCCGGGGTACAATGGTGTTTCCCTGGCCAGGGGACAGGAGGTGGCACAGGCCAGAGTTGGGGTGGGGGGGGCTCAGCATCCCCCCCAGGCCAGCGTGTGGAGGCGGTGGGCAGCATCGCGCAGCCGCCCGCGGTGCTCGAGGCAGCGGTGCAGCCCGGGGGGGACCCGGGCCAGCCCCCAGCGCAGCCCCCAGCACCACGCGGCGATGGTCCCCGTCGAGTCGCTGTCCCCGCCGTGCAGCACCCCCCTGGCACAGAGGTCCCCCCAGCACCCCCCGGCTGCCAGCAACGCCTCCAGGGCCACCATGGGCGCATCGTGGCCGCTGCGCCCCGGCCACCCCTGCAGTGCCCAGCCCAGGTACGCTGCATCCCGCTCGGCCGGGGAGGGCAGGGGGGGCAGCGTCGCTGGGCCACCGCCCTCCAGAAGGCCCCGGGACTCCAGGTACCTGCGGGGACATGGAGGTCACTGGGAGCACTGGGGGCCCTGGGAATGCCGGGGGGCAGCAGGGACGTGGGGGGATTGGGGGCAGCAGGGACAGCGGGGGAATGGGGGAACTGGAGTCAGCGGGGATGTAGTGTCACTGGGGTCACTGGTGACACCGGAGCGGTGGATGCAGTGGGGACACCGGTCACAGCAGGGAAACCAAGAGCACTGGGGATACTGGGGACACTGGGGGCAGCGGGGGTGTTCAGCCCTCCTCAGACACGCTTCCAGTGTTGAGGGTGGCAACACTGGAGGGATCTTGGGGACACTGGAGGGATCTTGGGGACACTGGGGACATCCTGGGGGCACCGGGGGCAGCAGGGACACAGTGGGCACTGGTGACCCTGCAGATTGACTGGGCACCAGGGTCGGCAGTGACACCAGTGACCGTGGGGCAGGGGACACTGGGGACATCGAGGCTCTGGCACAGCACAGTGACACCAGTGACAGTGGGGCAGAGGACACTGGGGACATCGAGGCTCTGGCACAGCACAGTGACACCAGTGCACTGCGCTGCCAGGACTGGGAGAGAGCCTTGTGATGCCCACAGAGGATCTATAGAGTGCTAGCAGGGGATCCATAGTGTCCCTATAGGGGGCCTGGGGGGGATCTATAGGGTGCCTATACTGTGCCCATTGGGATCTGTGCTGCCTGGTGCCCCCTGAACTCCCTGCCCATCCCCTGCAGACACAGAAAGGTTCTCAAGAAATGGCTTTTAATGAAAAATCAGAACAAAACAGTAATCAAAGGTACTAACTACAGAATCAACACCCTTCTTCCCTCCCTCCCTCTCATTTTCCCCCCATGGTAGAGCCTGGCAGGGTGTCGTCTTCCATGGGGACATCTGTGTCCGCAGAGATGTCACAGACTGTGACAGTGTCCACATCCATAGCGACAGGACAGGTGTCCCAGCCTGAGACACTGTCCACATCCATGGGGACCGGACTGTCTGTGTCTCCACTGGAGAGGAGGGACTGTGTGCAGACAGGGAGTGGGTGGTCCTGGGGAAGCGATGCTGCTGTCCCCTGATGGCTGTAGGGCAGGAACAGTTGGGGTTGTCCCTGGGGGGCCGTTGGTGTAAGCAGGCTGCTGGGTGTCTGCAGCTGTGTGGTCCCTGAAGCACAGTGCCAGGCAGAGGAGCGATGCCGTGACTGAGCAGTGAGGGGGTTGCCAGAGGCAGACTGGTACTGGAACTGGGGAGCTCTGATCAGCTGCCGCTTGGCAGATCTGCAGGGGGGAGAGGGAGATGTGTCAGGCTGGGGGGCGGAGGGAATCCCTCAGGCACCCGCCGATCAGGCCCCAAGCGTGGACCAACCTCTGGTCTGTCCCAGCTGAGTGGGAGGGTGCAGGGAAGGGCTGCTGCTGCTGCTGCCCTGGCAGGTGGTGGAGGTTGGTGGGTCCTGAGAGAGAGACATGAACACACGCTGGTGACCATATCCCCAGCTGGGCCAGGAGCGTGCGCGAGGGCACTGAGAGGGAGCAGGGAGAGGGGCGAGAGGGGCTGTGGAGTTCCCCAGAGTGTGTCCCTGCGCAGCCAGGAGTGGGCTCAGGCCATACCTCCAGTGTAGGGGGTTGGGAAGATGGGTGGCATCATGGTGGGGGCAGAGAGACCCCATGAAGTGCACCACAGAGGTGGGAGCGCCATGGTCGCTGGAGGGTCAGCTACAGGATGGTGTCTGGATGCTTCTGTTTGCGTGTATCCTTGGTAGCAATGGGGCCACTCCCAGAGGCCTTTGCTGCCCCATGCTCCATGGGCATAGAAAGGGTTAACAAAAAGGTTACAGGAAGAGTTACCCTCCATGGCTTCATGTCCAAGTGGAAACCACTACAAAGTGCTGCCCCTCCAAGGTTCATCCTGCCACCCATCCTGTTGGATATTTGTACCCGTGACACGCACAGTGGGATCGAGTGCACCCTCAGCAAGGTGTGGGTGACACTGAGCTGTGTGGTGTCTTTATACACTGGACAGAAGGGATGGTGTCCAGAGGAAAACTTGGCACATGTGGTTTTGGGTGCCTTTTGGAAGCTTTCCTATACTGTTAAAGAAAACATCAGGTGGCTCAAGGCCGGAGTCTCAGAATCACACGATTGGGAAAGACCACCAAAGACCAGCAAAGACCACCAAAAGGATGGTGATGGACTCCAGACTGGGCAGAAGCTTTTCTGGGTGATTTCTGACCAGAGAAATGTGAGCCCTCATCACCTTAAAAACACATTTCCCACTTGTCTAATTGCCTAGTGATCATAGAATCATAGAATTGTAGGGGTTGGAAGGGACCTCGAGAGAGAGGAGGAAAACACTGGTGCCCAAGTTGACTTTTCCTCCTTTTTCTGAACAGGCTGGGAAATCTCACACCTCTCAACTCCTGGCTACACGGCTGGTACTAAGGCCAGGGGTTTGGCTTGGACAACAAGGGGATGTTCTTTGGTGACTCCAATCTGTTGGAGAGGGACAGGATCCACCTGTCTAGAAGGGGTCCTCAGGAATCCCAGACCCGGGAGGTAGGATAAAGTCTGGAGAAAGGGCAGACTGAGTAAATACCGGCTTTACCATCTCTACCATCACCTGGCTGAGCCATCAAAGAGAAGACTTAAGAAATGAAGAAGAGAAGAAAAGGAAATTCCTCCCAGGCTGCCCAGGGAGGCTGGGGAGTCTCCTTCTCTGGAGGGATTCAACACCTACCTGGACACTGTCGTGTGTGACCTGCTCAAGGTGATCTCCCCAGACAAGACTGGAGGTGATCTCCACGGACAAGGCTGGAGGTGCTTCCCCTCTAGGAAGTGACCTCCCAGGTGATGCCCCTCTGACAGAGATGTCACTGGTTGGTCACCAGAGGTCCCTGGCAACTGTTGCTATTCTAGACTTCTATTGGGTGTTTGCTTGGCAGCAAATACAGGACTGATTTTTTTTTAATTACTATTTTTTAAGAGAGTAGACATAGCAATAATGTCCTAGTAATAAAAGAAGTGAGAATGAATAAAACCTGAAGTATCTCTGTTTACAAATCTAATATCTATAGCAGTTAAATCTAAAAAATAAATTATAAATTGATTAAAGAAGTTGCACATGACAGTTTGACATTATTTTCGTTCTAGTGTAGGATTCGATTTTGATTTCAAAGGAGTTAGAGGAGCTGTGAGAATATAAGGGGAAAAAAGAAAGAACCCCAAAAACCCCACTCCAACATGACTGATGAAATATTGTTTACAGGGTCAACGCCGCTCCGGTCCCAAACAGCTTCACACCAGCACGGCTTTTCTTTTATAAAATTTAAATATTTAATGTAATAAAATAAATAAATATTTCTCTTTTCACATTTAACAGACAAAAACAGAACAACAAACCCAACCCCACGTTGCAGGGAGTTGGTCAAACTTTAGAAGAGAAACTAAACTAAGAGTCTAAACTAAACTAAAGAGTCTTAACTGAACTAAAGAGTCTTAACTGAACTAAAGAGTCTTAACTGAACTAAAGAGTCTTAACTAAACTAAACTAAGGGTCAGTCCAAGAGGATCACAGTGTGACTGCAGTGGTGCCCGTCTCACAGCAGCTGCCGGTGGATTATGTCCCACACCATCTTCCTGTGGAAGTGAGGGATGTGACTCTGGAAAGAGAAGGAGAGAGAAAGCTGTTACATAGGAAGTCAGGGTGGCAAGGAGGCACAAACACCCGGTTCGTTAGGGACGGGGAGCGCAGCTCTGCCCTGCTGAGGCCACCCCGAAGTGCCGACCCCAGCAAGCGCGCGCCCGGCTGAAGGAGACTCCCACAACAGCAGAAGCTCATTTAGGAAGCCCCCAGACCTCACCTTGTCAGAGGAGGAACAGGAGAACCAAGCAAGGAACTGCAATGCCCACCCTGTACCCACACACCAGGTGCACCTCCAGGAAGAGGAAATACAAAAGCTTTTGGGTGGAGGAAGTTCCCAGGCTGGGGGCTGGGACAATACCTGGTGTCTGCCCTCCAACACATGGTGTTACAACCACCAGCTTACGTGGATTCAAAGCTCTGCTGCCACAGAGAGAGTCACCAACAGCATGAAAAAAGGACTAAAGAGCACCACGTAACCACAAGCCTGAGTTAAGTAGCGGGTACTTAAGGGGGTGCAGTAATGTGTCACCCTCCACAAGTCCAGACAACCAGATACTACATCCTCCTGCTGTGTGGTGCAGCTACAGTCTACCCAGCAAGTGGGACAGGTACGAGTCATGGGGATACTCACAGGTCCCAGATGGAAAGGGATCTCCTCCCTATTTCTGTTGGTCCAGGTGATACACAGGGGTCACTGGTTGACTGGAGAAGGTTGGAAGACTGGACAATGATGGAACACACAGCAAGGATGGAACAGCAGAGTAAGATGGCACGTGGCAGTAGTAGGATGGAAAATGGCAGTGGGATGGCACGATGTAGTAGTAGGATGGCACACGGTAGTAGTAGGACGGCACACCGGAGTAGGATGGAACACAGCAGTAGGGTGGAAGACTGGTGTGTGATTTAACTCCAGAGTAGATTCGAGCCGTGGTGTAGATTGGAGGATTGTACAAGACTGGAGCAGGGGGGAAGGCTGGAGGAGTCGAGGAGGCTGGAGGAGTCGAGGAGGCTGGAGGAGTCGAGGAGGCTGGAGGAGTCGAGGAGGCTGGAGGAGTCGAGGAGGCTGGAGGAGTCGAGGAGGCTGGAGGAGTCGAGGAGGCTGGAGGAGTCGAGGAGGCTGGAGGAGTCGAGGAGGCTGGAGGAGTCGAGGAGGCTGGAGCACTTTGGTGCAGGAAAAAACAACAGAGAAGAACCACAGTGTTTATAAACATGGCATTTGGTATTGACACGTGTCAGAGCACCATAAAGGAGACAGTTTATGCCTACACAACTGTCTACATGTGAGTGGGGAGCCACAGCTACAGCAACAGAAATACCTCAAGTACAACAAGACTGTCAACCCCCTGGACAGAAACATCCTGCACTGGTGTCACCACAAAACACAGCAGGCATTTCTGTGCAGAGACCCTTCACACTCAGCTGGGTGACTCTGAACTCGGGCAGACCAGAGGGGCAGGAGTCAAATTGGTCAAATTTTTGTGTTACCCAAAAGAGAAAACTGCCTCTAAGTTGTGCGAGAAGGACCAGGGGAGTTGGAAAGGAAGAGAGAAAATCCTGGCACCCCCTGTTATTACCTTACATTTCACGTCCCCAGATTAAAATTCAAGTCTTCCCTAGTTGGGAGGGGAGGAAGGAAAAATAAAAAGCTACTGAAGGTTCACCTCCCTTAGGACAGCAGCCCAGGAAACCTTGGAAAAACATCCCTGTGCAGACTCAGAGACAAATGTTGGGCAGCACGGAGGAAGTTCAGGAATGAAATGGAAAGCAAACCTTTCAGAGAAGAAAGTCAAAGCAAACAGAAGGGTTTTACCTGGCACAAGGAGCTGTCTTGTCCCACAGGGAGAGTGTTCCGTTGGCCAAGGGAGTCCCACAAGGTATTTGATCTACGAGAGGAGAGCATAAGCAAATCAGCCACTGTTAAAGGCAACTGAGGAGGTTGATGAGCTTCCCCAAAGGTCAATGTTTCCTCTCTCCCCTACGTCCCCACATTCCCTGTGTTCTGTTGCTTTAGAACAGGCTCAGATTTTCTTCCTGGCAACTGCAGCAAGTTGCCCTGGGCACGAGGTATCGCCAGGCTGAACCCCAGATTCAACCCCAAAAAGGGTTCTGGGGATCTAACACCCCAAACCAAACCAGTTTCCTTCTGGCCAGCTGGCAGCGGCCGTATCGCAGCTGGAGCTGGCTGCATCCAAGGCAGCTCCGGGACTGAGATGCCGAGCGAAACGCCCGGCCCCGACCCAGCAGCAGCGCAGGGATGCAGGGAAGAGACTGAGTTCCCACCCCAGCACTGCCAGACGCTACCGAGGGGCGATGCCGCCACAGCCCGTCCGTGAGCCGAGGGGGAGAGTCGCACCACACGCCAGGAAGAGCGCAGGAGAAACAAGCTCACGCCCTGACGTCAGCCTTACCAGTCTGCACCAGTTCTTCTCCTGGCACAGCACTTCTGGGTCTTTTCACTGCAGGCTCAGATGACAGGGCCTGAGTCTGGAACAGAAACAAAGCACCGCCCTGAGTTTAACCTCAACACCAGCCCAAGCCAGCGGAAGCTTCCGGAAAGGGAGGCAGCTCTGGTCCGATTTAGGGACCAGGATTTGCTGGCTCAGAGCGCAGCAGAAGGATCTTGGCAGGATCTCTGACCAGCACGCTGCCCTTGGGTTTGATTGTTAACAGAGGCTCTCCCCCACGCAGGGATTAAACCCCCTCAGGCTTCCTGCCCAGTTCCCCTCGGGCAGCTCCTCAGCATTCCAGAGTTCAGCCCTGACTCTGGCTCGGGGAGAGCTGAGCCCCACAGAAAGGGGTTTTGTACAAACAAAGAGTCAATGGTGTCTCAGGGACAAATAACAGAGCACGAGGGTTTCTTACTCCTCTCACTCTACGGGGCAGTAAGAAAAAGAACACGGCACCCCCCAACCAAACTAAGGGGTCAAGCAGCTCAGGACTCGTTTTTACAGAGGCAAAGTCCTAGGGGAATCCTCTCCCGGGCCGGGGGATACCCAACCCAGCAGAGAGGGCTTTATCCAGAGGAAGCAGGCGATTGTTCTCCCAAGGTCATGTAGTTTGGGTGCTCCTTCCTCAGCTCCACGTGCCAGAGCAGAGCAGGCAAACCTGAGCCAGGCAAACCCAGCACACAAGAGGCACCTGCTGTCAAGGGCAAAGAAGAGCCTGAGGCTGCACAGGTTCAGGAAAGTCTCTGCTAACCTCTCCCACAGACTCTGCTCCTGGAGCGGCATCGCTGCCCGAAGCTCGGCGTTTCCTTGCTGCCCTGGCTGGGACCTTCACCGCAGCAGCAGAAACCTCTTCAGCCTTCTCCTCACACCCAGGGATGGCAGCATCTAAACAACAAAGGGCCACGTGACAGCGTGACTTAAGAGGGGGTTCGGATTGCCATTTGCATGGCAGCCCAGCTCCTCGATCCCACCCAAAACACTGGGATTCATTCCAAGCTGCACACCCTTCTGCAGTTTCAGACACCCCTCAGTTTTCCAAGGGACACCAAACCCCAGAAGAACCAGGGCTGTGAACTACCTTTGTCATGGGCGCCACCTGGTTGCAGCTTTGGAGGTTCCTGCCCATCAGGATGTTCTGCAGGCGGATGAGGGCTGAGGAGAGAAGACACAGAACAGGGATTTACAACCACGGCTGAGCTTCACACAAGCAAAACTCCCAGAGCTAATTGCTGTAGTTCCCCTTCCAAGCCCCCCTGGGATCATCTCAGACACACACACAGACACCGCAGAGCATCCCCCACCTCTCCCAGCCAAGGCAACGCTAATTATCCCAATACAGTGAGGTAATTCCCTTCTGTTAATGCTTCTTCATGAGTTACACTTGTTCCCAGCAGCAAACACATGGCTTTGGCTAACGTGGAACGGGCTTTGTTTCACTCTGCACAGGTTAAACCCCCCCCCAAGCCACACACTGCCCTTCAGCGGGGCAATGCCCCTGTGTACAACGCTGAGTTTCTCTCCCCGGGGGGTTCACCACCCACACTCTCCGGTCCCTTCCAACCCCACAACCACCCCCCATCTGTGCCTGGGAGCTCCGGGACACCGGCACCGGTTCAGCCCCGGGAAGGCAGCCCCGTGTCTCCACACGCCCTACGCCGGGACTCCCCCCCAGCCGCTGCTCCCCCTCACACACACACACACAGAGCCCTCTGCTCCTGCCCCACGCGCGCTCCCAGGGCCCGTTTCTTTCCCAACTCCCCGCTTCCCAGACGGAAAAGCCCCCGGGGGGCCAAGGGGGGCGGGGTCGCTAGGGGCCTTCTCGGGGCGGGGGGACCCGCAGCTCCGCTCCCGCCCTGGGCTCCAACGCCCAGGAGAGGTCCCGCAGGCCGCACCCGGGAGGCCGCGGGGCCTCAGGGACCCGGCGAGGCCCTCGGGCGGCCCTAAGGCCTCGGGCCGGAGCGCTGACCTGGGGGGCGGCCTCTGCAGCGGCGGCGCGGCCGGGGACGGCTCGGGGGGCGCGGCGGGCGGCGGCCAAGAGGCCACCGAGGGGCCCCGGCAGCCATCGGCACAGAGGCACCGGCAGCCCGCGGCGGGAACGCGCCCGTCCTGCGCCGCGCCCGGCACGGCCCGGCCCCTCCTACCAGGGGGTGGGGCAGCCCCGCCATTGGCTCCGACCGCTGCCTGTCTGGGGAGGCAGAGCCCGGGCAGGAGAGGGGCGGCTCTCTCCTCTCCTCTCCTCTCCCTCTCTCTCTCCGCCCCCCCACCGCAGGTTCTGCGGCCCGAGGGACGCAGGTGGGTGGGAGCGGCCGGCGGCCCGGCCCCTCGGCAGGTTCCCCCTCCGGTCTCCTCCCCCCGGCTCAGCGGGGGAGAGGACGGAGACCCGGGGCTTACCGAGCCCTTTCCCCAGCGCTCTCCCGGCGCTCGGCGCCTGTCTCCGCTCCCGCTCCCGCAGCACCGACCGGCTCAGCCATGGCCGAAGGCTCGACTGAGCGAGAGCGGCGGGTGGGCAGGACGCGTGTCCCGGGACACGGAGCGGGGACTTGGGAAGCGTTGAACGGCCCCGCCCGGCACCGGCCGGACCGGCTGCCCGGGCAACGGCGACGCGCGACCGGCCGCCGAACCCGCCGGGAAGGGCCGAACCCCGCGGGCGGGAACGGGGCGGGTTTCCCCTGTCCCGCTGGGTTCGGCTGGGTCCCGCAGCCACCCCGCTCCCCCTGCCCTGCCCGAGCCAGAAGGGCGGGGATGCGGGGAGGGAGCGAGGGAGCTGCGCGGGCAGCCGGGGTGAGGCTTCTCGGGGTGCCCCCGGGTTTCCACCCCGAACATCCCGGCACCCCCTGTGTTTCCCTCACGTTTCTCCTTCCCGGGGAGAACAGGATTCCCCACCGAGGCAAAACTCCTCCGTGTCAGACGGGAGGAGGATCGGTCCCTTTGAACAGCCAGCGCTGGGGATCTCCTACCTTCAAGTCAGGCTGCCAGCACTAGAACTAGATGCTGCCTCTCTCAGCACAGAGCAGATGAAGCCCCCAGCCCCATTTACAGCAGCTACAAAGTCCCCACCACAAAGGCAGGGCTTATTCTCCCTGTCGTGACTTGTTGGCGCTGGTGGGCAGCGGATCAGCCGGGCTTCCAGGCCATTCTCCCTTCCCTTGTTGGAGGTGTTGTTTGTCCATCTTCTTCTCTCCTTGCTGAACATCCTGGCAGAAGGGAGGGAGGGGGAGAAAGAATTGACAAAGGAGCTCAGGAGCTCCGGGTGTGAAGGGAACGTTTGTGATCTGGGGACAGAGCAAACTGCACAGGCTGTTCCCAAGACACTGGCACGTTTGATGGGGTGGGGGGGGGGAGGGGGAGGGGGACGACACACACATATAAGGGAGCATAAAAAATCGCATTTATAATAACTAACACATCAATAAGACTAAATTCAATTACTAACTATTGCAAGATGCTTGGAGGGAAAGCTGATAAGGAGAACATAATAAATGGGAGCAAGGCTGTGACTCGTGACCCCAGCAGCCCAAGGCAGGTGGCACCTGGGACGGATAAGGAGGAAGCATCAGAAGGAAGGTAGTTCTTGGGATGGATAAGGAGGAGCCCCCTACTCACTCAGATCCCTGTGGGGACAGACAGGGACCATCTGTCAGCAGACAGACGGTCTGTTTCCAGACAGGCAGGAAGCCGGGTTTATCCCCCACCCCAGGACCCCGCTCCAGGGATCCGCATCCCTCAAGGGGGGCGGGATCGGGATATCCCGGGTCAGGGGAAACTCCGGTAGAGGAAATAAAGACCCCAGACCCATCTGTCTTTGACCGTCTCGGGGTGCACCGCTCCCGGAGGCACTGCAATACCGGGACGATGCGCGGAGCGGAGGGAGCAAGCTCCGGGTCCAACTCCCAGACCCAAAAATCCGTTTAATATAAAGTCCTCTCATCGAGAACGTATCAGATATTAAACTGATAAGAACAGATACTACACTTGATCTTAGCCAAAAGGCCGAGAAGCGATGCCTGAACCACTCCCAGCACCTCCACACACCCCCGCCGGCACTCACACAACTCACGGATGCTCCACATCGGACCCAAAACTCCCCCACGACCCGCTCGCATTCGCATTCCCCTGCCTATCCCGCCTCTTCCCGCCGGGATCCGCTGCTCCCGGCTCCGGGAAACCGGCGGAGAGCTCCGCACCGAGCACTCCCAGCAGCCCGTGCGCGCCCCGCTGCTCTCGATTTGCATGGACACGCCCCTCTCCAGCCGCTGCTCTGGCCGCTGTCCTCCCCAAACAGCACCCAGCTTCTTCCTTCCCCCTTCCTGCTCCTCCCGCCCGTCCTGATCCTTCCTTTACCTTCCCTCCCCCACTCCCACCCCCGCCCCCTCCCCCGCCCGCTCCCCCCCAGCCTTTCCCCCCTGGTTCCCAGCACCGGACACTCAGCCGAGCGCTGCGAAGCTCCCCGAGCCCCCGGGGATGGAGCAGCGGGAGCCGAGGGGAAGGTTCTCCCCGCTCCCGCTCTGCACATCGTGTAGATCCACACAAGGCTGCCCAGGGCCCCATCCAGCCCGGCCCTGAACACCTCCCGGGACTGAGCATCCCCCACCTCTCTGGGCAGCCTGTTCCAGCAGGAAGAAATGGACGTTTTAAGAAGTACAAATGCCAGAGTTCAGTGGATACACAAGAATACGCTGACCGATCAGTGACCCTTCTGTTCTCACCAAGAGGCCATGGGGGGGGCCTGGCCTCACTCAGCTGCACAGGCGACCGCTTGGACAGCGGCTCCAGAGGCTCATGGCCTTGCTGCTCAAGCCACTCTGCAACAGCCCTGCCCTGGGTTGGAACAATCCTCATTACCAATACAGGCTGGGGGATGATGTGCTGGAGAGCAGCCCTGAGGGAAAGGACTTGGGGGGACTCCTGGATGAGAAGCTGGACATGAGCCACCAATGTACATCTGCAGCCCAGAAGGGCAACCCCATCCTGGGCTACATCACCAGAACTCTGGCCAGCACAGAGAGAGAGGGGATTCTGCCCCAGTGCTCTGCTCTGGGGAGACCTCACCTGCAGTGCTGGGTCCAGCTCTGGAGCCCTCAGCACAAGAAGGACATGGACCTGCTGGAGTGGGTCCAGAGGAGGCCATGAGGATGATCTGAGGGCTGGAGCACCTCTCCTGTGAAGCCAGGCTGGGAGAGTTGGGCTGGTTCAGCCTGGAGAAGAGAAAGCTCTGGGGGCACATTACAGTCCCTTTCAGACCCCTGAAAGGTGCCTGTAGGAAGCTGGGGCAGAACTGTTCCTGCATCACCACACAGCTCAGTGTCACCCACACCCTGCTGAGGGTGCACTCGATCCCACTGTGCGTGTCACAGGTGCAAATATCCAATAGGATGGGTGGCAGGATGAACCTTGGAGGGGCAGCACTTTGTAGTGGTTTCCACTTGGACATGAAGCCATGGAGGGTAACTCTTCCTGTAACCTTTTTGTTAACCCTTTCCATGCCCATGGAGGGCTGGCAAAGCTGTTGGGGCAGCAAAGGACTCTGGGAGTGGCCCCGTTGCTACCAAGGATACGCGCAAACAGAAGCATCCAGACACCATCCTGTAGCTGACCCTCCAGCGACCATGGCGCTCCCACCTCTGTGGTGCACTTCATGGGGTCTCTCTGCCCCCACCATGATGCCACCCATCTTCCCAACCCCCTACACTGGAGGTAAGGCCTGAGCCCACTCCTGGCTGCTCAAGGACACGCTCTGAGGAACTCCACAGCCCCTCTCGCCCCTCTCCCTGCTCCCTCTCAGTGCCCTCGCGCACGCTCCTGGCCCAGCTGGGGATATGGTCACCAGCGTGTGTTCATGTCTCTCTCTCAGGACCCACCAACCTCCACCAACTGCCAGGGCAGCAGCAGCAGCCCTTCCCTGCACCCTCCCACTCACCTGGGACAGACCAGAGGTTGGTCCACACTTGGGGCCTGCTCGGTGGGTGCCTGAGGGATTCCCTCCGCCCCCCAGCCTGACACATCTCCCTCTCCCCCCTGCAGATCTGCCAAGCGGCAGCTGCTCAGAGCTCCCCAGTTCCAGTACCAGTCTGCCTCTGGCAACCCCCTCACTGCTCAGTCACGGCATCGCTCCTCTGCCTGGCACTGGGCTTCAGGGACCACACAGCTGCAGACACCCAGCAGCCTGCTTACACCAGCGGCCCCCCAGGGACAAGCACAACTGTTCCTGCCCTACAGCCATCAGGGGACAGCAGCATCGCTTCCCCAGTACCACCCGCTCCCTGTCTGCACACAGTCCATCCTCTCCAGTGGAGACACAGCCAGTCCGGTCCCCATGGATGTGGACAGTGTCTCAGGCTGGGACACCTGTCCTGTCCCTATGGATGTGGACACTGTCACAGTCTGTGACATCTCTGTGGACACAGATGTCCCCATGGAAGACGACACCCTGCCAGGCTCTACCATCTCACTTCGCCCTGTTGCAGGGATGGGGGGGAAATGAGAGGGAAGAAGAGTGTTGATTCTGTAGTTAGAACCTTTGATTACTGTTTTGTTCCGATTTTTCATTAAAAGCCATTTCTTGAGAACCTTTCTGTGTCTGCGGGGGATGGGCGGGGAGTGCAGGGGGCACCAGGCAGCACAGATCCCAATGGGCACAGTATAGGCACCCCATAGATCCCCTGCGGGCACCCTATAGATCCCCTGTGGACCCTATACGTACCCTATGGACACCCTATAGGAGCCTTATGGGAACACTATAAGCACCCAATGGGCACAATACAGGCACCCTATAGATCCCCTGCGAGCACCCCATAGACACCCTATAGGAACCTTATGGCAACCCTATTGATACCCAATGGGTACAACACAGTCACCCCATAGATCCCCTGCGGGTACCCTATAGACATCCTATAGATCATCTGTGGGCACCCTATAGATACCCTATGGACACCCTATAGAAGCCTTATGGGAACCCTATAGACATCCAATGGGCACAGTATAGGCACTCTATAGATCCCCCGCAGGCCCCCTATAGGGACCCTATGGATCCCCTGTTAGCACCCTATAGATCCTCTGTGGGCATCCTATAGATACCTTATAGACACCCTATAGATACCCTATGGACACCCTATAAGAACCTTATGGGAACCCTATAGACACCCAATGGCCACAGTATAGGTACCCTATAGATCCCCTGCGAGCACCCTATAGACACCCTATAGATATCCTATGGACAACCTACAGGAACATTATGGGAACCCTATAGACACCCTACAGATACCCTATAGGCACCCTATAGATACCCTATTGACATCCTATAGAAACCTTATAGGAACCCTATAGACACTGAGTGGGCACAATACAGACACCCTATACATCCCCTGTGGGCACCCTATAGACACCCTATGGGGAGGGGTGTAGGTACCCCCGGGGGTCTGGGTGGCCCCGTGGGTCCCTCACCTGCCGGTCCCTGGAGTCCCGGGGCCTTCTGGGGGGTGGGGGCCCAGCGACGCTGCCCCCCCTCCCCCTCCCCCTCCCCGGCCGTGCTGGCCCATGGTGGCCCTGGAGGCTGCTGGCAGCCGGGGGGTGCTGGGGGGGCCTCTGTGCCAGGGGGGTGCCGCACAGCGGGGACTGCGACTGGATGGGGACCAGCGCTGGGGGGGCTGGGGGGGCTGACGCGTGTCCCCCCTGTGCTGGCCTGGGGGGGATGCTGAGCCCCCCACTCTGGCCTGTGCCACCTCCTGTCCTCCATTGTACCTGGGGGAGCTGGGACCTTTGGGGGGTCCTGGGGGGGCTGGGGAGGATCTCTGGGGGTCAGCAGGGACAGGGTTGGGGGTGTCCAGCCCCACCCTGGATGTGACCCACAGACCGACCCTCTCGCTGCCATGAGCCACTTTATTAATTAACCAAACCCCTTAATTGGCTGGGAGCGGGGCCCAATCCGGGGGGATGGGAGGGGTGGATTGGGGTGTGGGGGGGTCTCACCCAAAACTGTGGCCCAGGGGAATAAATCTGGGACATTTCTCAGTGGGGATGAACCTTCGTTCTGCTCCCCCACCCCCTCCAGGGCTCGCTGAGACCACCCCCAGCCCCCCTCCTCCCCCTCCAATTCGGGGGCTCCCTGGGGTACCCCCAGCCCTTTGCTTTCTGCCACCCTCTCCTCGTCCCTCTGGGTCCCCCCACCAAGACCCCCTGCCCCCTCTCAGTTCAGTCTGGGGACTTCTTCCCTTCCCAGCACCCCTTCTGGGATCCCTCCCACTCCCAATGCTACGGGGACCCCCCTTGTGTCCCCCCACTCCCAGGGACACCCCCACACTCCTGGCGCTGGCCCTGTGCCTGAACCCTGAGGGGCACCCGGTCCCGCCATGGAGGAGACGTGAGTGTCCCGGGGAGGGGGGTGGGGGTGGGCCCTGGTGTCCCCCCACATCTGAGCCCCCCCTGAAGCCCCTCACCGCAGCGTCCCTTCGCTGGAAGCCTACGAAGCCGCCATGGTGCTGAGCGGGGTGGGGGACGCGCTGGGCTACCGGGGGGGTCTCTGGGAGTACTGCACCTCCGGAGCCCAGATCCACGCCGAACTGGCTGAACTGGGAGGGCTGGGGGCCATCACCCTCGAGCCCCCGCAGTGGCCCGTCAGCGATGACACCGTCCTGCACCTTGCGACTGCCGAGGGCCTGGCCACAGGTTGTGCCCCCCACTGCACCCCTCAGATGCAGGGGGGGGGAGCCCCAGTGTACCCCAGTGATGGGGGAGTTGTGGGGGGCTGTACAGGGGGGTCTGGGGGTTCCTCAGAGCTTGGGGGGATTTTTAGAGGGGGGGGGAATCTCACCATTGCACCCCACAGATGCAGGGAAGGGTCCCCAGTGTACCCCAGGGATGGGGGAGGTGTGGGGGGGGCTGTACAGGGGGGATCTGGGGGTTCCTCAGAGCTTGGGGGGATTTTTATGGGGAGAGATCTCACCATAGCCCCCCACAGAT
Organism: Gallinula chloropus; assembly: GCF_964237585.1. Lineage (NCBI taxonomy): Eukaryota > Metazoa > Chordata > Aves > Gruiformes > Rallidae > Gallinula > Gallinula chloropus. The sequence continues at coordinate 195,940 of NC_140117.1, read as the reverse complement.
GCAGGGGAGGGTCCCCATTGTACCCCAGGGATGGGAGGGGGGGGTAGGGGGTATACCCCTGGGCTGTACAGGGTGGGGTCTGGAGCTTCTTCAGAGCTTGGGGGGATTTTTATGGGGGGGGGGGGAGATCTCACCATTGCACCCCACAGATGCAGGGGAGAGTCCCCAGAGTACTCCAGGGATAGGGGGGACATGGGGGGTATACAGGGGGGGTCTGGGGGTTCCTCAGAGCTTGGGGGAATTTTTATGGGGGGGATCTCACCATTGCACCCCACAGATACAGGGGAGGGTCCGCAGAGTACCTCAGAGATAGGGGGGACATGGGAGCTATACCCCTGGGCTGTACATGGGGGGGTCTGGGGGTTCCTCAGAGCTTGGGGGGATGTTTATGGGGAGGATCTCACCATTTCACCCCACAGATGCGGCTGGGGAGGGGTCCCCAGTGTACCCCAAAGCTGGGGGGGCATGGGGGAGTATAACCCTGGGCTGTGTGGGGAGGGGTCTGGGGGTTTCTCAGAGCTCGGGGGGGGGTTTATGGGGGGGATCTCACCATAGCTCCCCGCAGATGCAGGGGATGGTCCACAATGCACCCCAGGGATGGGAGGGAGGGGTGTGTGGGGATTCCCTGCTGTACGCCTGGGCTGTACATGGACATCTTGGGGGGACCTTATTTCTTTGGGGGATTTCTGAAGGGGGGGGGGGGGGGGGGCAGGTCACCATTATCACCCTGACCCAAACTGGGAGGGGCTTTTAGGTGCCCCCAACCATCCCCTGAGGGGTGGGGGCTCCAGAGAGTCTCTGAATGTCCCCCCAAAACCCCACGGGGGGTGTTCCCCATCTCCCCTTTCCTGGGGGTGGGTTCTATTGTACCCCAAAGCTTTGGGGGGTCAGTGGGGCGTGGGGGGGAATCAGTGGGGGGTGTGCCCACATGTCCCTGCATTCGAGGGGTCCGGGGGAGGGCTGTGGGTGCCCCTGCCCAGAGGGGCCTCACGCCGTGCCCCCAGGGCTGGAGGGGGAAGCCCTGCTGCAGGAGCTGGCTCAGCGCTACGTGGCCGCCATGAGCGACATGGAGGGCCGCAAGCCGGGCCCCACCAGTATCCTGGGTGAGTGGGGGGCCGGGGGGGGGCCGTTGGGGTCAGGTCAGGGGGTCTCACGGCCCCAACCCTTCTCCCCAACCCCCCCTGCCAGGCACCTCGCAGCTGCGGCCTGGGGAGCCGGCGGGGTACCGCATCCCCTTCAACCCCACGGGCAGCGGGTGCGGGGCCGCCATGCGGAGCCTGGCCATAGGCCTCAGGTGGGGCGGGGGGCACAGGGGTTGGGGGGGGTCAGGGCTGGGGCGGGGACGTGGGGGGGGGACAGGGAGGTGGGGGGGCGTCAGGGGTGGGGCGGGACATGGGGGTACAGGGGGTTCGGGGAGGGATCAGGGATCGGGGGGGACATGGGGTTACAGGGATTTTTGGGGAGGGTTAGGGGCGGGGCCATGGGTGGGCACAGGGGGTTGGGTGGGGGCAGGGCTGGGGACAGGGACATGGGGGGCACAAAGGGTTCAGGGAGGGTCTGGGCAGGGACATGTGGGCACAGGGGGCTCGGGGAGGGGTGTCAGGGCTGGGGGTGGGGATATGGTGGGGCACAGGGGGCTCGGGGAGGGGGGTCTGTCAGGGATTGGGGAGGTTTCATGGCGGTGACAGGGGTCGGGGGTGGAAGGGCTGAGGGGGGTTACAGGTGGTCACGGGGACGGGGGTGAGCGGCTGGACAAGAGGACATGGGGACACGGAGGGGGGGACATGGGGGTGTCAGAGTTGGGGGGTGGGGATATGAGGGTGTCAGGCTGGGATAGGGGCCATGGGGGGGACAGGGCGTACAGGAGTGTGGGGGATGGGCCATGGGGGGAGGGGCAAATGGGGGAACAGCACATCAGGGCCAAGGGGGGGGGCAGCATCGGGACGGGGGTCCCGGCCCGGGGGGCACAGGGTGGTGCCGGTGTAGGTACCCGCACGCCCGGGAGCTGCCGACGCTGATCCGGGTGAGCATCGAGAGTGGGCGCATGACCCACCACCACCCCACAGGTGGGTGCCAGGCAGGAGGGGGCAGGGCAGGGGGACACGCTGCAGCCCCTCTGAAAGCCCCATCCACACAGGGTACCTCGGGGCACTGGCGGTGGCCCTTTTTGGGGCGCTGGGGGCTCGGGGGGAGCCCCCGGAGCGCTGGGGGGCTGAGTTGATGCGGGTCCTGCCCCTGGCCTGGGACTACGTGGAAAGTGCCGGGGTGACTGTGGAGGACAATGCTGAGGCCTGGCCCTTCTTCAGGGATGCCTGGCACCGGTGAGGGGGCACTGGGAGGGTTCGCTGGGGTCACTGGTAGCACTGGGAGGGGGTGGTGGGGATACCGGGAGGGGCTCAGCGGGTCGCTGGCGTCACCCATTGCCACAAGGCTCTCTCCCAGTCCTGGCAGCGCAGTGCACTGGTGTCACTGTGCTGTGCCAGAGCCTCGATGTCCCCAGTGTCCCCTGCCGCACTGTCACTGGTGTCACTGTGCTGTGCCAGAGCCTCGATGTCCCCAGTGTCCCCTGCCGCACTGTCACTGGTGTCACTGTGCTGTGCCAGTGCCTCGATGTCCCCAGTGTCCCCTGCCCCACTGTCACTGGTGTCACTGTGCTGTGCCAGTGCCTCAGTGTCCCCAGTGTCCCCTGCCTCACTGTCACTGGTGTCACTGCCGTCCCTGGTGCCCAGTCAATCTGCAGGGTCAGCAGTGCCCACTGTGTCCCTGCTACCCCCAGTGTCCCCAAGGTCACTCCAGTGCTCCCAGAATGCCCCCAGGGTCCCCAGCATCCCTCCAGTATCCCCAGGACCCCTCCAGTGTTGCCACCCTCAACATTGGAAGCGTGTCTGAGGAGTGCTGAACACCCCCTCTGCCCCCAGTGTCCCCAGTATCCCCAGTGCTCTTGGTTTCCCTGCTGTGACCGGTGTCCCCACTGCATCCACCGCTCCAGTGTCACGAGTGACCCCAGTGACCCCAGTGACACTACATCCCTGCTGACTCCAGTTCCCCCGTTCCCCCATGTCCCTGCTGCCCCCCGGCATTCCCAGGGCCCCCAGTGCTCCCAGTGACCTCCATGTCCCCGCAGGTACCTGGAGTCCCGGGGCCTTCTGGAGGGCGGTGGCCCAGCGACGCTGCCCCCCCTGCCCTCCCCGTCCGAGCGGGACGCAGCGTACCTGGGCTGGGCACTGCAGGGGTGGCCGGGGCGCAGCGGCCACGATGCGCCCATGGTGGCCCTGGAGGCGTTGCTGGCAGCCGGGGGGTGCTGGGGGGACCTCTGTGCCAGGGGGGTGCTGCACGGCGGGGACAGCGACTCGACAGGGACCATCGCCGCGGGGTGCTGGGGGCTGCGCTGGGGGCTGGCCCAGGTCCCCCCTGGGCTGCACCGCTGCCTCGAGCACCGCGGGCGGCTGCGCGATGCTGCCCACCGCCTCCACACGCTGGCCTGGGGGGGATGCTGAGCCCCAACCCACCCAACTCTGGCCTGTGCCACCTCCTGTCCCCTGCCCAGGGAAACACCATTGTACCCCGGGGGCAGCTGGGACTGTTGTGGGGTCCTGAAGGGGTCCCAAACAGCCCTGGGAGATCCTAGGGGCAAGCAATGCCCTTCAAGGGCTCAAAGAAGCCCTGGAGACCACCACAGCCCCATCCTGCTGGCCCTACTTCCCTCCACTCTTAGAGACCCCAGAATCTCCCCGAAGAGCCTTGGGCACCCCCACAGTAAAAAAGCATCTTCCCAAATCACTGTCTGTCCAGGTTTGTGTCCTGCACCTCCTGTCCTGTCACTGCCATGGCTGAGATGTCACATGGGCAGACCTCCTGCAGCCAAACCTTCTCTAGGCTGGTCAGTTCTGGCTGACCAGCTTCTCCAAGAGGCATCCAGACATGGAGCAGCTCAGGGGCCCTTCACTGGCCTCTCACAGTTGCTCAGTCTCTTCTCCTGGTAGCCCAGAACTTGGGCCCTGTGTTCAAAGGGTGGGCTCATCATCATCATCAGTGATGGGTGGAGAGGAAGGAGCCCACAAGCCCTGCAGGTGCCACCCAGGATGGTAGAAGCCCTGGGAACCAGGAGCCATCCCCAGCCCTGGGAACCAGGGGCCATCCCCAGCCCTGGGAACCAGGAGCCATTCCCAGCCCTGGGAACCAGGAGCCATCCCCAGGGTGAGGGAACCAGGAGCCATTCCCAGCCCTGGGAACCAGGAGCCATCCCCAGGCTGGGAACCAGGAGCCATTCCCATGAGGAAGGGAAGGTGAGGCTGAGGAAGGTGGGGATGAGGAAGGGAAGGTGAGCATGAGGAAGATGAGGATGAGGAAGATGAGGATGAGGAACGGAGGGTGGGGCTAAGGAGGATGAGGATGAGGAAGGGAAGGTGGAGCTGAGGAAGGTGAGGATGAGGAAGGGATGGTGGGGATGAGGAAGATGAGGATGAGGAAGGGAAGGTGAGGATGAGAAAGGTGAGGATGAGGAAAGGAAGGTGAGGATGAGGAAGGGAAGATGGGGATGAGGAAGAGAAAGTGAGGATGAGGAAGATGAGGATGAGGAAGGGAAGATGAGGATGAGGAAGAGAAAGTGAGGATGAGGAAGATGAGGATGAGGAAGGGAAGATGAGGATGAGGAAGAGAAAGTGAGGATGAGGAAGATGATGAGGAAGGGAAGGTGAGGATGAGAAAGGTGAGGATGAGGAAGGGAAGGTGAGGATGAGGAAGATGAGGATGAGGAAGATGAGGATGAGGAAGGGAAGTTGGGGCTGAGGAGGATGGGGATGAGGAAGGGAAGGTGAGGATGAGGAAGGGAAGGTGAGGATGAGGAAGATGAGGATAAGGAAGGGAAGGTGGGGATGAGGAAGGTGAGGATGAGGAAGGGAAGATGAGGATGAGGAAGGGAGGGTGGGGCTGAGGAGGATGAGGAAGGGAAGATGAGGATGAGGAAGGGAAGGTGGGGCTGAGGAAGATGAGGATGAGGAAGATGAGGATGAGGAAGGGAAGATGAGGATGAGGAAGGGAGGGTGGGGCTGAGGAGGATGAGGATGAGGAAGGGAAGATGAGGATGAGGAAGGGAGGGTGGGGCTGAGGAGGATGAGGATGAGGAAGGGATGGTGGGGATGAGAAAGGAAGACACAACCCCCCTCCCCCTCCCCTATCCTGCCCCCATCCCACCCCATCCCCCAGCCTGCCCCATTGCCCCTCCCCCCACCCTGAGCCCCCCATTCCCCCTCTCCCATCCTGCCCCTATAACCTCTCCCACCCCTCCCCCACTGCCCCCTCCTCCCCATCCCCCTCCCCCACTGCCCCCCACCCCCCTCCCCCACCCCCAACCTGCCCCAATTACCCCCATTGCCCCTCCCCCCACCCTGAGCCCCCCATCCTGCCCCAATTGCCCCCCATTGCCCCTCCCCAACCCTGAGCCCCCCATCCCCTCCATAACCTCTCCCACCCCTCCCCACTGCCCCATCCCCCTCCCCCACCCCCATCCCCCCTCCCCCATCCCCCCACCCTGAGCCCCCATCCCCCCATAACCTCCCCCACCACCCCCCTCCTGCCCCGGACCCCTCCCCCATCCTGCCCCCCACCCCATCCCCCTCCCCCATTGCCCCCATCCCCCTCCCCCACCCCAACCTGCCCCAATTGCCCCCCCACAGCCCCTCCCCCCACCCTGAGCCCCCCATCCCCCCCATAACCTCCCCTCCCGTACCCCTCTCGCATCCTGCCCCCACCTCCATCTCCCTCCCCCACTGCCCCATCCCCCTCCCCCACCCTATCCTGCCCCAATTGCCCCTCCCCCCACCCCAAGCCCCCCATCCCCCATAACCTGTCCCCCCTCCCCCCTCCTACCCCCCACCCCCATCCCCACCCCTCCCCACTGCCCCTCCCCCCACCCTGAGCCCTCATCCCCCCATAACCCCCCATCCCCCTACCCCGCCCCCATCCTGCCCCAATTGCCCCCCCCACAGCCCCTCCCCCCACCCTGAGCCCCCCATCCCCCCCATAACCTCCCCCCGCCCCCTCCTGCCCCCCACCCCACCCCCACCCCTCCCCACAGCCCCTCCCCCCACCCTGAGCCCCCCATCCCCCCATAACCTCCCCACCGCCCCCCTCCTGCCCCCACCCCCACCCCACCGCCCCCCACAGCCCCTCCCCCCACCCCGAGCCCCCATCCCCTCCATAACCTCTCCCCCTCCCCCCTCCTGCCCCCACCCCCATCCCCCCCTCCCCACAGCCCCTCCCCCCACCCTGAGCCCCTCATCCCTCCATAACCTCCCCCCCCACCCCGTACCCCTCCCCCATCCTGCCACCACCCCCATCCCCCTCCCCACTGCCCCATCCCCCTCCCCCACCCTATCCTGCCCCAATTGCCCCTCCCCCACTCTGAACCCCCCCATCCCGCCCCAGTGCCCCTCCCCCCACCCTGAGCTCCCATCCCCCCCATAACCTCCCCCACCGCCCCATCCCCCTCCCCCACCCCCAACCTGCCCCAATTGCCCCCCCACAGCCCCTCCCCCCACCCTGAGCCCCCCATCCCCCCCATAACCTCCCCCCCCGCCCCCTCCTGCCCCGGACCCCTCCCCCATCCTGCCCCCAGGCCCATCCCCTCCCCCACTGCCCCATCCCCCTCCCCCACCCCAGCCCCATCTCCCCCATTGCCCCTCCCCCCACTCTGAGACCCCCATTCCCCCTCCCCCACTGACCCCCTCCTCCCCATACCCCTCCCCCATCCTGCCCCGACCCCCATCCCCCTCCCCCACCCCCATCCTGCCCCAATTGCCCCCCCACTACCCCTCCCCCCACCCTGAGCCCCCCACACCCCCATAACCTCCCCCACGCCTCCCCCACTGCCCCATTCCCCTCCCCCACCCCAACCTGCCCCAATTGCCCCCATTGCCCCTGCCCCTCCCCCACCCCAGCCCCATCTTACCCATTGCCCCTCCCCCACCCTGAGCCCCCCACCCCTCCCCATTGCCCCTCCCCCCACCCTGAGCCCCTCCCCCCCTCCCCCTCCCCCCCACCCCTCCCCATTGCCCCTCCCCCACCCTGAGCCCCTCCCCCCTCCCCTTCCCCTCCCCCTCCCCTTCCCCTCCCCCCACCCCCACCCCTCCCCACTGCCCCTCCCCCACCCTGAGCCCTCCCCCCTCCCCTTCCCCTCCCCACTGCCCCTTCCCCTCCCCCCACCCTGAGCCCCTCCCCTCTCCCCTTCCCCTCCCCCCACCCCTCCCCATTGCCCCTCCCCCCACCCTGAGCCCCTCCCGCCTCCCTTCCCTTCCCCCCTCCCCTTCCCCTCCCCTCCCCCTCCCCATTGCCCCTCCCCCACCCTGAGCCCCTCCCCCCTCCCCTTCCCCTCCCCCTCCCCCCCACCCCTCCCCACTGCCCCTCCCCCCACCCTGAGCCCCTCCCCCCTCCCCTTCCCCTCCCCCCCACCCCTCCCCACTGCCCCTCCCCCCACCCTGAGCCCCTCCCCCCTCCCCTTCCCCTCCCCCCACCCCTCCCCACTGCCCCTCCCCCCACCCTGAGCCCCTCCCCCCTCCCCTTCCCCTCCCCCCCACCCCTCCCCACTGCCCCTCCCCCACCCTGAGCCCCTCCCCCCCTCCCCTTGGCCCCCCCCTTGCCTCCCGCGGCCCCTCCCCCCCCCCCCCGCGGCTCCCCCGTTGCCCCGGGCAACACCCTGCGCCT